>NC_040105.1:5294939-7942409 GCF_003369695.1 Bos indicus x Bos taurus | reverse complement strand
GGGGTAGAGAATGGCATTGGTTTGGGGAAGAGGGTGAAGGTGGACAGGAACGACAGCTTCAGGAGAAGGGTGTGGGCAGAGAAGGGTTATGTGCCAGGCAAGGCCAGGGCAGGGGGTCTTATGGGGTGGGGTCCAATGGGAAGAGGAGTTTGGGTGGCCTCAGCTGACCTTGACATTTTTGGGGGCCTCAGTTGAGAGGAGGGTTCATCCTTTTGTCCCGGGTAACAGGGGAGGTGTTTCCTAACTACTCTGGAGCCTTGGGGCTTCCCAGTCCGCTTAGTCATTTTGAGGCCTCCCAGTGGTCTGCTCCAGAGCCCCTGAGCACCGCTATATATACCCCTCCCCAGGGAGACACACCCTCATGCTTTATGAGGTCAGCAAGTCTCATGCCCAGCCAATGGTGGCCCTGGGTGGGCCTTGACATCACAAAGCCCCATCCTGACACCTCTAGCGGGGGATGGGAGCAATTCAGATGTTTCGGTGGGAGAAATGAGGCATTTGTAATTCCCCTAAAGAGGCCTCCAAACTCCTGCCAGCCTCATCTCTCTAAGTCAACTCTGATGGGTCACATGGCAGGGAGAGTGTGTCTCCTCCAAACCTTGTCTATTCTATCTATTTATGACTGTAAAAGTGTAAAGGAAATAAAAAAAAAAAATCTGAAAAGATACAGCTTAAGCAGCCCCAGTGAACATAAGTTTATTTTCTTTGTTCCATAGTCTCAAAATAACTGACAATTAAGTATGAATTCATTTAAAACCTATTTTTCAAAATTCTGCAAGATACTTGTGTTCAAATATAAGACGATTTTGTTCTTTGCAAGCTCAAAAAAGTTTGTACCCTGCAGTGAATACTTTGTTTCACTGATTTAGACCTAAATAAAAGCGCATCGTGTGCATTACCTTGACAATTTTGTGGTATCACCGTGTATTTAGAATCAACTGTTTGAATGTGGGGTGCGTATTAGTACATTCCCTCGGGGACTGCAGGCTGTGCAGGAAGTGATCTCAAGGCCTTGCAAACCATTAAGGATGCTCTGGGGAAGGGAGCAGTGGTAACCATGGCAGCCTGTGTTGGTGACAATTGTTGAACAGGGTCTTCTCTTAATGAACTCCCTCATAGAAGACAATGAATTGTTAAAGATAAGTACTAAGACTGTGGCCGTATGAATTTATATATATATATATATATATATATATTTATATACATACACATGCACACACTTGTGTGCGTTTATATATATGTACACTAAAACTTTATACCTTGTGAATAATATGTAAAATATTAAAACCTGACATATATGACAACCAACTTTTCAAACTTAAACCAACACAATTTGGTTTTTGCAGAGGAAACGTATTTAATTACTGACATTATTTTAGAATACTGGAGTATGGAGATGGTAATCAAAACAGAACCAGCGTTTACTTGGGTTTATTCTTGTAATAAAAGTCTTCGTGGGCAATGCCCCCCAGTATTGCCTGCACGGGAGGTGGGAGGTGGGCTACTCCCCCTGCTCCACCTGTGGGAGCCCATTGCTCCATTCTAAAGGCCTTTGGTCCAAAGAAGACATACAGATGGATAACAAACACATGAAAAGATGCTGAACATCACTCATTATCAGAGAAATGCAAATCAAAACCACAATGACGTACCATCTCACGCCGGTCAGGATGGCTGCTATCCAAACATCTACAAGCAATAAATGCTTGAGAAAAGGGAACCCTCTTACTCTGTTGTGGGGAATGCAAACTAGTACAGCCACTATGGAGAACAGTGTGGAGATCCCTTAAAAAACTGGAACTGGAACTGCCATAGGACCCAGCAATCTCACTGCTGGGCATACACATCGAAGAAACCAGAATTGAAAGAGACAACGTGTACCCCTTTGTTCATCACAGCACGGTTTCCAATAGGCAGGACATGGAAGCAACCTAGATGTCCATCAGCAGGCGAACGGACAAGAGAGCACTGGTGCATATACACAATGGACTATTACTCAGCCATTAAAAAGAACACCCTTGAATCCGTTCTAATGAGGTGGATGAAACTGGAGCCTATTATACAGAGTGAAATAAGTCAGAAAGAAAAACACCAATACAGAATACTAACTGCATATATATGGAATTTAGAAAGATGGTAATGATAACCCTGTATGCGAGACCATTAAAGAGACACAGATGTACAGAACGGTCTTTTGGACTCTGTGGGAGAAGGCGAGGGTGGGATGATCTGAGAGAATAGGTTTTAAACATGTATATTATCGTAAATGAATCAGATCGCCAGTCCAGGTTCGATGCATGAGACAGGGTGCTCGGGGCTGGTGCACTGGGATGACCCAGAGGAATGGGATGGGGAGGGAGGTGGGAGGGGGGTTTAGGATGGGGAAGACGTGTACACCCGTGATGGATTCATGTCAAGTATGGCAAAAACCACTACAGCATTGTAAAGTAATTAGCCTCCAATGAAAATAAATGAATTAAAAAAAATAAACTACATTCCTTTGCTAAAAATGGCCTAATCAATGTTGGTTTGTGATGTCCAAAAACACCATGCTTTCCTTCCTTTCTTCCCTCCTTCCTCCCCCCTCTTCCTTTCCTTTTCTTTCTTATTATACAACTGTTAACGTTTGCTTTCCATTTATAGTTATTACAGAGTACTGGCACTCTTCCCCACGTTGTACAATACATCCTTGAGCTCATCTTACACCTAACACGGTGTGCCTCCCACTCCCCCACCTCTGTATAGCCCTTCCCTCATCCCCTCCCCGCTGGTAACCAGTAGATTGTTCTCTGTATTTGTGAGCCTCCATTTTTGTTATATTCTCTACTTGGTGGTGTTTTTAGATTCTATAAGTGATATCATACAGTATTTGTCTATCTCTGTCTGAGTTATTTTACTTCATAGTATACCTTCCATGTTGCTGCAAATGTCAATATTCCATTCCTTTTATGGGGCAACTTCCTTCTATGCCTTTTTAGCAAATGGCACTGCCACCGCACACATGACACGGCTCCCCGGCTCAGTTTCCATCTCTGCACGCACGCAGAAAAACACCAAGTCCTCTTCCGCTTCTCCCATGGGACGTGTATCTTTGAAGCTGAGTCTGGAACCAGTTCTTCCCCCCCTACTTTCTGGCAAACTGGACCTTCTGGGCCCATCTCCAACCCCACAGGACCCATCTCTCTCCCTCTTCACACATTTATCCCTGCCCTGCCCTCTCTGCCCCCACTCTCAGAGAACTCAGAGACAAACATAATTTCACATCAGGTTGATTTTATTTTCATTCTTAATGTATGGAGTTGGTATAATAGTCACGTCTGTACTGTTGGCCAGTACTCAGCGGCAAGACCCCCGAAGAATTCTGAGGTCTCTAGCCATGCCTTCAAGTCACTGGCTGCCCACCGGTCCCGCTGGAATGACAGGGATCTCCACACTCTCTGGGACCTCCTCTGGTCCGTTCTGATTCAGCTCTTCATTCACCTTGCAACACTGGCTACAGAGCTTTGAGCCTCCGTTTTTGCTAAGGTTCCTTGTGGTGGGTGGTTTCTGAGAAGTTTTCTTGGTCAGCTTTGCCTGAAGGTGATTATTCACTCTCGCACTTGCCCTGGCCACCTGGAGAAAACAAGAGAGGGGTAGAGAATGGCATTGGTTTGGGGAAGAGGGTGAAGGTGGACAGGAACGACAGCTTCAGGAGAAGGGGTGTGGGCAGAGAAGGGTTATGTGCCAGGCAAGGCCAGGGCAGGGGGTCTGATGGGGTGGGGTCAATGGGAAGAGGAGTTTGGGTGGCCTCAGCTGACCTTGACATTTTTTGGGGGCCTCAGTTGAGAGGAGGTCTTCATCCTTTTGTCCCGGGTAACAGGAGGCAGGTGTTTCCTAACTACTCTGGAGCCTTGGGGCTTCCCAGTCCGCTTAGTCATTTTGAGGCCTCCCAGTGGTCTGCTCCAGAGCCCCTGAGCACCGCTATATATACCCCTCCCCAGGGAGACACACCCTCATGCTTTATGAGGTCAGCAAGTCTCCTGCCCAGCCAATGGTGGCCCTGGGTGGGCCTTGACATCACAAAGCCCCATCCTGACACCTCTAGCGGGGGATGGGGAGCAATTCAGATGTTTCGGTGGGAGAAATGAGGCATTTGTAATTCCCCTAAAGAGGCCTCCAAACTCCCTGCCAGCCTCATCTCTCTAAGTCAACTCTGATGGGTCACATGGCAGGGAGAGTGTGTCTCCTCCAAACCTTGTCTATTCTATCTATTTATGACTGTAAAAGTGTAAAGGAAATAAAAAAAAAAAATCTGAAAAAGATACAGCTTAAGCAGCCCCAGTGAACATAAGTTTATTTTCTTTGTTCCATAGTCTCAAAATAACTGACAATTAAGTATGAATTTCATTTAAAACCTATTTTTCAAATTCTGCAAGATACTTTGTGTTCAAATATAAGACGATTTTGTTCTTTGCAAGCTCAAAAAAGTTTGTACCTTGCAGTGAATACTTTGTTTCACTGATTTAGACCTAAATAAAAGCGCATCGTGTGCATTACCTTGACAATTTTTGTGGTATCACCGTGTATTTAGAATCAACTGTTTGAATGTGGGGTGCGTATTAGTACATTCCCTCGGGGACTGCAGGCTGTGCAGGAAGTGATCTCAAGGCCTTGCAAACCATTAAGGATGCTCTGGGGAAGGGAGCAGTGGTAACCATGGCAGCCTGTGTTGGTGACAATTGTTGAACAGGGTCTTCTCTTAATGAACTCCCTCATAGAAGACAATGAATTGTTAAAGATAAGTACTAAGACTGTGGCCGTATGAATTATATATATATATATATATATATATATATATATATTTATATATACATACACATGCACACACTTGTGTGCGTTTATATATATGTACACTAAAACTTTATACCTTGTGAATAATATGTAAAATATTAAAACCTGACATATATGACAACCAACTTTTCAAACTTAAACCAACACAATTTGGTTTTGCAGAGGAAACGTATTTAATTACTGACATTATTTTAGAATACTGGAGTATGGAGATGGTAATCAAAACAGAACCAGCGTTTACTTGGGTTTATTTTTGTAATAAAAGTCTTCGTGGGCAATGCCCCCCAGTATTGCCTGCACGGGAGGTGGGAGGTGGGCTACTCCCCCTGCTCCACCTGTGGGAGCCCATTGCTCCATTCTAAAGGCCTTTGGTCCAAAGAAGACATACAGATGGATAACAAACACATGAAAAGATGCTGAACATCACTCATTATCAGAGAAATGCAAATCAAAACCACAATGACGTACCATCTCACGCCGGTCAGGATGGCTGCTATCCAAACATCTACAAGCAATAAATGCTTGAGAAAAGGGAACCCTCTTACTCTGTTGTGGGGAATGCAAACTAGTACAGCCACTATGGAGAACAGTGTGGAGATCCCTTAAAAAACTGGAAATGGAACTGCCATAGGACCCAGCAATCTCACTGCTGGGCATACACATCGAAGAAACCAGAATTGAAAGAGACAACGTGTACCCCTTTGTTCATCACAGCACGGTTTCCAATAGGCAGGACATGGAAGCAACCTAGATGTCCATCAGCAGGCGAACGGACAAGAGAGCACTGGTGCATATACACAATGGACTATTACTCAGCCATTAAAAAGAACACCCTTGAATCCGTTCTAATGAGGTGGATGAAACTGGAGCCTATTATACAGAGTGAAATAAGTCAGAAAGAAAAACACCAATACAGAATACTAATGCATATATATGGAATTTAGAAAGATGGTAATGATAACCCTGTATGCGAGAACATTAAAGAGACTCAGATGTACAGAACGGTCTTTTGGACTCTGTGGGAGAAGGCGAGGGTGGGATGATCTGAGAGAATAGGTTTTAAACATGTATATTATCGTAAGTGAATCAGATCGCCAGTCCAGGTTCGATGCATGAGACAGGGTGCTCGGGGCTGGTGCACTGGGATGACCCAGAGGAATGGGATGGGGAGGGAGGTGGGAGGGGGGTTTAGGATGGGGAAGACGTGTACACCCGTGATGGATTCATGTCAAGTATGGCAAAAACCACTACAGCATTGTAAAGTAATTAGCCTCCAATGAAAATAAATGAATTAAAAAAAATAAACTACATTCCTTTGCTAAAAATGGCCTAATCAATGTTGGTTTTGTGATGTCCAAAAACACCATGCTTTCCTTCCTTTCTTCCCTCCTTCCTCCCCCCTCTTCCTTTCCTTTTCTTTCTTATTATACAACTGTTAACGTTTGCTTTCCATTTATAGTTATTACAGAGTACTGGCACTCTTCCCCACGTTGTACAATACATCCTTGAGCTCATCTTACACCTAACACGGTGTGCCTCCCACTCCCCCACCTCTGTATAGCCCTTCCCTCATCCCCTCCCCGCTGGTAACCAGTAGATTGTTCTCTGTATTTGTGAGCCTCCATTTTTGTTATATTCTCTACTTGGTGGTGTTTTTAGATTCTATAAGTGATATCATACAGTATTTGTCTATCTCTGTCTGAGTTATTTTACTTCATAGTATACCTTCCATGTTGCTGCAAATGTCAATATTCCATTCCTTTTATGGGGCAACTTCCTTCTATGCCTTTTTAGCAAATGGCACTGCCACCGCACACATGACACGGCTCCCCGGCTCAGTTTCCATCTCTGCACGCACGCAGAAAAACACCAAGTCCTCTTCCGCTTCTCCCATGGGACGTGTATCTTTGAAGCTGAGTCTGGAACCAGTTCTTCCCCCCCTACTTTCTGGCAAACTGGACCTTCTGGGCCCATCTCCAACCCCACAGGACCCATCTCTCTCCCTCTTCACACATTTATCCCTGCCCTGCCCTCTCTGCCCCCACTCTCAGAGAACTCAGAGACAAACATAATTTCACATCAGGTTGATTTTATTTTCATTCTTAATGTATGGAGTTGGTATAATAGTCACGTCTGTACTGTTGGCCAGTACTCAGCGGCAAGACCCCCGAAGAATTCTGAGGTCTCTAGCCATGCCTTCAAGTCACTGGCTGCCCACCGGTCCCGCTGGAATGACAGGGATCTCCACACTCTCTGGGACCTCCTCTGGTCCGTTCTGATTCAGCTCTTCATTCACCTTGCAACACTGGCTACAGAGCTTTGAGCCTCCGTTTTTGCTAAGGTTCCTTGTGGTGGGTGGTTTCTGAGAAGTTTTCTTGGTCAGCTTTGCCTGAAGGTGATTATTCACTCTCGCACTTGCCCTGGCCACCTGGAGAAAACAAGAGAGGGGTAGAGAATGGCATTGGTTTGGGGAAGAGGGTGAAGGTGGACAGGAACGACAGCTTCAGGAGAAGGGGTGTGGGCAGAGAAGGGTTATGTGCCAGGCAAGGCCAGGGCAGGGGGTCTGATGGGGTGGGGTCAATGGGAAGAGGAGTTTGGGTGGCCTCAGCTGACCTTGACATTTTTTGGGGGCCTCAGTTGAGAGGAGGTCTTCATCCTTTTGTCCCGGGTAACAGGAGGCAGGTGTTTCCTAACTACTCTGGAGCCTTGGGGCTTCCCAGTCCGCTTAGTCATTTTGAGGCCTCCCAGTGGTCTGCTCCAGAGCCCCTGAGCACCGCTATATATACCCCTCCCCAGGGAGACACACCCTCATGCTTTATGAGGTCAGCAAGTCTCCTGCCCAGCCAATGGTGGCCCTGGGTGGGCCTTGACATCACAAAGCCCCATCCTGACACCTCTAGCGGGGGATGGGGAGCAATTCAGATGTTTCGGTGGGAGAAATGAGGCATTTGTAATTCCCCTAAAGAGGCCTCCAAACTCCCTGCCAGCCTCATCTCTCTAAGTCAACTCTGATGGGTCACATGGCAGGGAGAGTGTGTCTCCTCCAAACCTTGTCTATTCTATCTATTTATGACTGTAAAAGTGTAAAGGAAATAAAAAAAAAAATCTGAAAAAGATACAGCTTAAGCAGCCCCAGTGAACATAAGTTTATTTTCTTTGTTCCATAGTCTCAAAATAACTGACAATTAAGTATGAATTTCATTTAAAACCTATTTTTCAAATTCTGCAAGATACTTTGTGTTCAAATATAAGACGATTTTGTTCTTTGCAAGCTCAAAAAAGTTTGTACCTTGCAGTGAATACTTTGTTTCACTGATTTAGACCTAAATAAAAGCGCATCGTGTGCATTACCTTGACAATTTTTGTGGTATCACCGTGTATTTAGAATCAACTGTTTGAATGTGGGGTGCGTATTAGTACATTCCCTCGGGGACTGCAGGCTGTGCAGGAAGTGATCTCAAGGCCTTGCAAACCATTAAGGATGCTCTGGGGAAGGGAGCAGTGGTAACCATGGCAGCCTGTGTTGGTGACAATTGTTGAACAGGGTCTTCTCTTAATGAACTCCCTCATAGAAGACAATGAATTGTTAAAGATAAGTACTAAGACTGTGGCCGTATGAATTTATATATATATATATATATATTTATATATACATACACATGCACACACTTGTGTGCGTTTATATATATGTACACTAAAACTTTATACCTTGTGAATAATATGTAAAATATTAAAACCTGACATATATGACAACCAACTTTTCAAACTTAAACCAACACAATTTGGTTTTGCAGAGGAAGCGTATTTAATTACTGACATTATTTTAGAATACTGGAGTATGGAGATGGTAATCCAAACAGAACCAGCGTTTACTTGGGTTTATTCTTGTAATAAAAGTCTTCGTGGGCAATGCCCCCCAGTATTGCCTGCACGGGAGGTGGGAGGTGGGCTACTCCCCCTGCTCCACCTGTGGGAGCCCATTGCTCCATTCTAAAGGCCTTTGGTCCAAAGAAGACATACAGATGGATAACAAACACATGAAAAGATGCTGAACATCACTCATTATCAGAGAAATGCAAATCAAAACCACAATGAGGTACCATCTCACGCCGGTCAGGATGGCTGCTATCCAAACATCTACAAGCAATAAATGCTTGAGAAAAGGGAACCCTCTTACTCTGTTGTGGGGAATGCAAACTAGTACAGCCACTATGGAGAACAGTGTGGAGATCCCTTAAAAAACTGGAACTGGAACTGCCATAGGACCCAGCAATCTCACTGCTGGGCATACACATCGAAGAAACCAGAATTGAAAGAGACAACGTGTACCCCTTTGTTCATCACAGCACGGTTTCCAATAGGCAGGACATGGAAGCAACCTAGATGTCCATCAGCAGGCGAACGGACAAGAAAGCACTGGTGCATATACACAATGGACTATTACTCAGCCATTAAAAAGAACACCCTTGAATCCGTTCTAATGAGGTGGATGAAACTGGAGCCTATTATACAGAGTGAAATAAGTCAGAAAGAAAAACACCAATACAGAATACTAATGCATATATATGGAATTTAGAAAGATGGTAATGATAACCCTGTATGCGAGACCATTAAAGAGACACAGATGTACAGAACGGTCTTTTGGACTCTGTGGGAGGAGGCGAGGGTGGGATGATCTGAGAGAATAGGTTTTAAACATGTATATTATCGTAAGTGAATCAGATCGCCAGTCCAGGTTCGATGCATGAGACAGGGTGCTCGGGGCTGGTGCACTGGGATGACCCAGAGGAATGGGATGGGGAGGGAGGTGGGAGGGGGGTTTAGGATGGGGAAGACGTGTACACCCGTGATGGATTCATGTCAAGTATGGCAAAAACCACTACAGCATTGTAAAGTAATTAGCCTCCAATGAAAATAAATGAATTAAAAAAAATAAACTACATTCCTTTGCTAAAAATGGCCTAATCAATGTTGGCTTTGTGATGTCCAAAAACACCATGCTTTCCTTCCTTTCTTCCCTCCTTCCTCCCCCCTCTTCCTTTCCTTTTCTTTCTTATTATACAACTGTTAACGTTTGCTTTCCATTTATAGTTATTACAGAGTACTGGCACTCTTCCCCACGTTGTACAATACATCCTTGAGCTCATCTTACACCTAACACGGTGTGCCTCCCACTCCCCCACCTCTGTATAGCCCTTCCCTCATCCCCTCCCCGCTGGTAACCAGTAGATTGTTCTCTGTATTTGTGAGCCTCCATTTTTGTTATATTCTCTACTTGGTGGTGTTTTTAGATTCTATAAGTGATATCATACAGTATTTGTCTATCTCTGTCTGAGTTATTTTACTTCATGGTATACCTTCCATGTTGCTGCAAATGTCAATATTCCATTCCTTTTATGGGGCAACTTCCTTCTATGCCTTTTTAGCAAATGGCACTGCCACCGCACACATGACACGGCTCCCCGGCTCAGTTTCCATCTCTGCACGCACGCAGAAAAACACCAAGTCCTCTTCCGCTTCTCCCATGGGAAGTGTATCTTTGAAGCTGAGTCTGGAACCAGTTCTTCCCCCCCTACTTTCTGGCAAACTGGACCTTCTGGGCCCATCTCCAACCCCACAGGACCCATCTCTCTCCCTCTTCACACATTTATCCCTGCCCTGCCCTCTCTGCCCCCACTCTCAGAGAACTCAGAGACAAACATAATTTCACATCAGGTTGATTTTATTTTCATTCTTAATGTATGGAGTTGGTATAATAGTCACGTCTGTACTGTTGGCCAGTACTCAGCGGCAAGACCCCCGAAGAATTCTGAGGTCTCTAGCCATGCCTTCAAGTCACTGGCTGCCCACCGGTCCCGCTGGAATGACAGGGATCTCCACACTCTCTGGGACCTCCTCTGGTCCGTTCTGATTCAGCTCTTCATTCACCTTGCAACACTGGCTACAGAGCTTTGAGCCTCCGTTTTTGCTAAGGTTCCTTGTGGTGGGTGGTTTCTGAGAAGTTTTCTTGGTCAGCTTTGCCTGAAGGTGATTATTCACTCTCGCACTTGCCCTGGCCACCTGGAGAAAACAAGAGAGGGGTAGAGAATGGCATTGGTTTGGGGAAGAGGGTGAAGGTGGACAGGAACGACAGCTTCAGGAGAAGGGGTGTGGGCAGAGAAGGGTTATGTGCCAGGCAAGGCCAGGGCAGGGGGTCTGATGGGGTGGGGTCAATGGGAAGAGGAGTTTGGGTGGCCTCAGCTGACCTTGACATTTTTTGGGGGCCTCAGTTGAGAGGAGGTCTTCATCCTTTTGTCCCGGGTAACAGGAGGCAGGTGTTTCCTAACTACTCTGGAGCCTTGGGGCTTCCCAGTCCGCTTAGTCATTTTGAGGCCTCCCAGTGGTCTGCTCCAGAGCCCCTGAGCACCGCTATATATACCCCTCCCCAGGGAGACACACCCTCATGCTTTATGAGGTCAGCAAGTCTCCTGCCCAGCCAATGGTGGCCCTGGGTGGGCCTTGACATCACAAAGCCCCATCCTGACACCTCTAGCGGGGGATGGGGAGCAATTCAGATGTTTCGGTGGGAGAAATGAGGCATTTGTAATTCCCCTAAAGAGGCCTCCAAACTCCCTGCCAGCCTCATCTCTCTAAGTCAACTCTGATGGGTCACATGGCAGGGAGAGTGTGTCTCCTCCAAACCTTGTCTATTCTATCTATTTATGACTGTAAAAGTGTAAAGGAAATAAAAAAAAAAAATCTGAAAAAGATACAGCTTAAGCAGCCCCAGTGAACATAAGTTTATTTTCTTTGTTCCATAGTCTCAAAATAACTGACAATTAAGTATGAATTTCATTTAAAACCTATTTTTCAAATTCTGCAAGATACTTTGTGTTCAAATATAAGACGATTTTGTTCTTTGCAAGCTCAAAAAAGTTTGTACCTTGCAGTGAATACTTTGTTTCACTGATTTAGACCTAAATAAAAGCGCATCGTGTGCATTACCTTGACAATTTTTGTGGTATCACCGTGTATTTAGAATCAACTGTTTGAATGTGGGGTGCGTATTAGTACATTCCCTCGGGGACTGCAGGCTGTGCAGGAAGTGATCTCAAGGCCTTGCAAACCATTAAGGATGCTCTGGGGAAGGGAGCAGTGGTAACCATGGCAGCCTGTGTTGGTGACAATTGTTGAACAGGGTCTTCTCTTAATGAACTCCCTCATAGAAGACAATGAATTGTTAAAGATAAGTACTAAGACTGTGGCCGTATGAATTTATATATATATATATTTATATATACATACACATGCACACACTTGTGTGCGTTTATATATATGTACACTAAAACTTTATACCTTGTGAATAATATGTAAAATATTAAAACCTGACATATATGACAACCAACTTTTCAAACTTAAACCAACACAATTTGGTTTTGCAGAGGAAGCGTATTTAATTACTGACATTATTTTAGAATACTGGAGTATGGAGATGGTAATCCAAACAGAACCAGCGTTTACTTGGGTTTATTCTTGTAATAAAAGTCTTCGTGGGCAAGGCCCCCCAGTATTGCCTGCACGGGAGGTGGGAGGTGGGCTACTCCCCCTGCTCCACCTGTGGGAGCCCATTGCTCCATTCTAAAGGCCTTTGGTCCAAAGAAGACATACAGATGGATAACAAACACATGAAAAGATGCTGAACATCACTCATTATCAGAGAAATGCAAATCAAAACCACAATGAGGTACCATCTCACGCCGGTCAGGATGGCTGCTATCCAAACATCTACAAGCAATAAATGCTTGAGAAAAGGGAACCCTCTTACTCTGTTGTGGGGAATGCAAACTAGTACAGCCACTATGGAGAACAGTGTGGAGATCCCTTAAAAAACTGGAACTGGAACTGCCATAGGACCCAGCAATCTCACTGCTGGGCATACACATCGAAGAAACCAGAATTGAAAGAGACAACGTGTACCCCTTTGTTCATCACAGCACTGTTTCCAATAGGCAGGACATGGAAGCAACCTAGATGTCCATCAGCAGGCGAACGGACAAGAGAGCACTGGTGCATATACACAATGGACTATTACTCAGCCATTAAAAAGAACACCCTTGAATCCGTTCTAATGAGGTGGATGAAACTGGAGCCTATTATACAGAGTGAAATAAGTCAGAAAGAAAAACACCAATACAGAATACTAACGCATATATATGGAATTTAGAAAGATGGTAATGATAACCCTGTATGCGAGACCATTAAAGAGACACAGATGTACAGAACGGTCTTTTGGACTCTGTGGGAGGAGGCGAGGGTGGGTTGATCTGAGAGAATAGGTTTTAAACATGTATATTATCGTAAGTGAATCAGATCGCCAGTCCAGGTTCGATGCATGAGACAGGGTGCTCGGGGCTGGTGCACTGGGATGACCCAGAGGAATGGGATGGGGAGGGAGGTGGGAGGGGGGTTTAGGATGGGAAGACGTGTACACCCGTGATGGATTCATGTCAAGTATGGCAAAAACCACTACAGCATTGTAAAGTAATTAGCCTCCAATGAAAATAAATGAATTAAAAAAAATAAACTACATTCCTTTGCTAAAAATGGCCTAATCAATGTTGGCTTTGTGATGTCCAAAAACACCATGCTTTCCTTCCTTTCTTCCCTCCTTCCTCCCCCCTCTTCCTTTCCTTTTCTTTCTTACTATACAACTGTTAACGTTTGCTTTCCATTTATATTTATTACAGAGTACTGGCACTCTTCCCCACGTTGTACAATACATCCTTGAGCTCATCTTACACCTAACACGGTGTGCCTCCCACTCCCCCACCTCTGTATAGCCCTTCCCTCATCCCTCCCCGCTGGTAACCAGTAGATTGTTCTCTGTATTTGTGAGCCTCCATTTTTGTTATATTCTCTACTTGGTGGTGCTTTTGGATTCTATAAGTGATATCATACAGTATTTGTCTATCTCTGTCTGAGTTATTTTACTTCATAGTATACCTTCCATGTTGCTGCAAATGTCAATATTCCATTCCTTTTATGGGGCAACTTCCTTCTATGCCTTTTTAGCGAATGGCACTGCCACCGCACACATGACACGGCTCCCCGGCTCAGTTTCCATCTCTGCACGCACGCAGAAAAACACCAAGTCCTCTTCC
Organism: Bos indicus x Bos taurus; assembly: GCF_003369695.1. NCBI lineage: Eukaryota > Metazoa > Chordata > Mammalia > Artiodactyla > Bovidae > Bos > Bos indicus x Bos taurus. The sequence goes on along the minus strand of NC_040105.1, from coordinate 7,928,439 downwards.
TCTTCTCCCATGGGAAGTGTATCTTTGAAGCTGAGTCTGGAACCAGTTCTTCCCCCCCTACTTTCTGGCAAACTGGACCTTCTGGGCCCATCTCCAACCCCACAGGACCCATCTCTCTCCCTCTTCACACATTTATCCCTGCCCTGCCCTCTCTGCCCCCACTCTCAGAGAACTCAGAGACAAACATAATTTCACATCAGGTTGATTTTATTTTCATTCTTAATGTATGGAGTTGGTATAATAGTCACGTCTGTACTGTTGGCCAGTACTCAGCGGCAAGACCCCCGAAGAATTCTGAGGTCTCTAGCCATGCCTTCAAGTCACTGGCTGCCCACGGGTCCCGCTGGAATGACAGGGATCTCCACACTCTCTGGGACCTCCTCTGGTCCGTTCTGATTCAGCTCTTCATTCACCTTGCAACACTGGCTACAGAGCTTTGAACCTCCGTTTTTGCTAAGGTTCCTTGTGGTGGGTGGTTTCTGAGAAGTTTTCTTGGTCAGCTTTGCCTGAAGGTGATTATTCACTCTCGCACTTGCCCTGGCCACCTGGAGAAAACAAGAGAGGGGTAGAGAATGGCATTGGTTTGGGGAAGAGGGTGAAGGTGGACAGGAACGACAGCTTCAGGAGAAGGGGTGTGGGCAGAGAAGGGTTATGTGCCAGGCAAGGCCAGGGCAGGGGGTCTGATGGGGTGGGGTCAATGGGAAGAGGAGTTTGGGTGGCCTCAGCTGACCTTGACATTTTTTGGGGGCCTCAGTTGAGAGGAGGTCTTCATCCTTTTGTCCCGGGTAACAGGAGGCAGGTGTTTCCTAACTACTCTGGAGCCTTGGGGCTTCCCAGTCCGCTTAGTCATTTTGAGGCCTCCCAGTGGTCTGCTCCAGAGCCCCTGAGCACCGCTATATATACCCCTCCCCAGGGAGACACACCCTCATGCTTTATGAGGTCAGCAAGTCTCCTGCCCAGCCAATGGTGGCCCTGGGTGGGCCTTGACATCACAAAGCCCCATCCTGACACCTCTAGCGGGGGATGGGGAGCAATTCAGATGTTTCGGTGGGAGAAATGAGGCATTTGTAATTCCCCTAAAGAGGCCTCCAAACTCCCTGCCAGCCTCATCTCTCTAAGTCAACTCTGATGGGTCACATGGCAGGGAGAGTGTGTCTCCTCCAAACCTTGTCTATTCTATCTATTTATGACTGTAAAAGTGTAAAGGAAATAAAAAAAAAAAATCTGAAAAAGATACAGCTTAAGCAGCCCCAGTGAACATAAGTTTATTTTCTTTGTTCCATAGTCTCAAAATAACTGACAATTAAGTATGAATTTCATTTAAAACCTATTTTTCAAATTCTGCAAGATACTTTGTGTTCAAATATAAGACGATTTTGTTCTTTGCAAGCTCAAAAAAGTTTGTACCTTGCAGTGAATACTTTGTTTCACTGATTTAGACCTAAATAAAAGCGCATCGTGTGCATTACCTTGACAATTTTTGTGGTATCACCGTGTATTTAGAATCAACTGTTTGAATGTGGGGTGCGTATTAGTACATTCCCTCGGGGACTGCAGGCTGTGCAGGAAGTGATCTCAAGGCCTTGCAAACCATTAAGGATGCTCTGGGGAAGGGAGCAGTGGTAACCATGGCAGCCTGTGTTGGTGACAATTGTTGAACAGGGTCTTCTCTTAATGAACTCCCTCATAGAAGACAATGAATTGTTAAAGATAAGTACTAAGACTGTGGCCGTATGAATTTATATATATATGTATATATACATACACATGCACACATATGTGTGTGTGTTTGTATATATATACACTGAAACTTTATACCTTGTGAATAATATGTAAAATATTCCAGTTGGTTACCTTGCTCACTCTTTACTATGGCACCCTACCTACACTTGGTCCCTAAGATATATAGTCACTCTCACTCAGGAGTCGTTCAAAGTATTGCGTTTTGGGAGAACCAATTAAGTGAATTTGGAAATGCTATTGTCTAATTTTAACTAGAATAAATCATTTCTAGTAACCACATACAGGTGTGAGAGTTGGACCATAAAGGTCGAGCACTGAAGAATTGATGCTTTTGAACTGTGGTGCTGGAGAAGACTGTTGAGAGTCCCTTGGACAGCAAGGAGTTCCAACCTGTCATCCTAAGAGTACAGGGTGGAAAGATTAAAACATCTACTCATATTTATTTTAAACCAGAAAATAAGAAAGAAATTAAAATTTGAAAATTTAATCTTTCCACCCTGTACTCCAGTTAGTTAACTTGCTCACTCTCAGTAGTATATATACCTCACTTTGGCGATGAAGAGTGGGGTCCTAGGGATCTGGACTCTTGAGAACCTACAGTGTGAATTGCTTCTCATCAAATGAGAGCTCAAATGTCCCCTCTCCAGAGATATCTTCCCTTAGAATTCCCTTCCCTCTGCCACAAACACAGCCCAACCCATCACTGTCACCATAGCTTTTACCCTTCTTAGAATTACACTGTTCCTGTGTTGGCTCACTTATCTGTTTGTATATTACTTCCCTGTCATCTTCCACTCAGATGTAGGCACCACGAAAGAAGGTGCCCTTTCTGCTTACACCACCCTTGTCCCTTAACCTGGCAATCAGTTAGCCTTTGGATCAATACAAATTTTGTCAGGTAGCCATTTACTGCACTGTTTTCCCTATAGTATGCTGCTGATACCTCCTCAGTGCTAAGGACAACCTGGCCTTCTTCACATCTGGCAATCACCTTCTCAGTTGCTCAAATGGATAATCACGTATGATGGTTGGCTTCTTCTTTGGGGCAAGAATTCCAAGCTGCTGCCACAGAAACCTAAAAATGTTTCTAGTTCCTATCTTGTAGAAAGCCAAACCCCAAACTACATATAAGTGAAAATTATATGTAGACTCAAAAATTGTGTTTCTCTTGTATTAATTTTGAAGATGAGAGGATACCAAGTATGAAATTGTTTCATGGAGCTTTCCAATCACAAAATAACATCTGAAAGCTAAACAGTTATCATTATCACTACTGAAATCTTTATGTTTCCTAACTCAGAGAAAATGGTTTGTGATGACTGTGGAACGATTTCAAGCACTGTCTCTATAACAGTAATTTTACCTACATTATTAATTTCAAATTCAAAAATTAAAACCCTTTGAAGTGGTTGTTTTTATACTCTTTTAAGATGTAAAGACATCAGGCAACAGATGTGTCTAGGGAATTTTTGTGGCTATAGAGAAAAACTAAAAACACTCATAAAATAGCTTTAATTTCCACTACTTTTCATTATTTATAACTTCAAAAGGAGAGGTTTCAAAATTTTTAAATAATTATTCAATAGGAGCTGTAGTAGACAGAGTAAAGGCCCCCAAGGATGTTCCCATCCTAACTTCTGGAGCCTATAGCTATGTTACCTTATGTGACAAAAGGGACTTACCAGATGTCATTTAGTTATGATCTTGAGATGGGGAGGTTATCCTGGATTATCCAGGTGAGTTCAGTATAATTAGAAGGATCCTATAAGTGAAAGAGGGAGACAGGAGAGGTGGAGAAGGAGATGTGAGAATGAGGCAGTATCACAGTGATATAATATGAGAAAGGTTTGGCCAGCCATTGCTGGCTTTGAAGATGGAAAAGGGGGCCATGAGCCAAGGAATGCAGGCAGCCTCTCAAAGCTGGAAGAGACAAGGAAATGGATTCCCCCCAGAGCCTGCAGAAAGAGCACAGCCCCACCGACACCTTGAATTTCATCCAGTGAGACCCATTTTGGACTTCTGATGTCCAGAACTGTAAAACAATAAGTTGGCTTTGTTTTAGGTCACTAAATTTGTGAAAATTTGTTACAGCAGCCATAGGAAAGTAGCACAGCAGTGTTTTTAGAAGACATGATTTGTAAATTCACCAATTCCTCATGTAGCCTCTCACATTTAGTACGTGACACATTTTGATGGCTTCAACAAAACAGTTCAGTTAGAGCTTTTGAAATCTGAGCTTTGATCATATTAGAGAAACACTGCAAATGGTGAAAATGGGGTAATAATGCCAAGTCCTTGTGGGTGATTATTAATAACTCGAAGTTCACATGCAAAAAGACACTGACTTGACACAAAGGGATGGTTATATCATAAACTATTTGAATATTCAGTCCAAGCCTCCTATTTCTATGGAATTGAGCAAGTAAGGCTGTGGTCTGTAAGGAGTGTGTGCTCAACAGACACTAACAGATCAACACAAGACACACAGGTGTCTGGGAGGTGGTCTTTGGACCTACAGATCTTCCCCGGTTTTTCAGTCTGATACATGTCTGTCTGGAGCCTATTCTTATAATGGAACTTATGGTATCACATATCAGCTTTGTTTTTCAAGTGGAACTAGAAATAACTGCCTGGAGAATGTACCATTAGTTGGAACTGAAAAAAAAAATCATGATACTTGAAGAGTTTTAGCACTTGGGATGGACTATGATTTTCCATTAAGCAAGTCAAATGCTACTACCCAGTCGTCATGAGGAAAGTGCACTATAGCAAGATCCACAGGTCCAATGCTTTAAGAACATTCCATATGGAAACCATTGGCAATAACACATGCTGGCATATGGCAAATGACATGTCTACATATAAAAATAAAAACTAGAAACAGTGCAGGCTATTTTAATAATGAAATCATACTCTTCCCCACCATCACTTCTCCCACAAAATACAGCCAAGAAACCGCCCCCCCGACCCCTCTGCCACCTGAACCCCCAGCAGGAATGTGAATTGGACGGTAATGGCTGTGCTCCATCATTGTACCAGTTATGGTCCCAATAGGATTCAGATGACACACTCAATCTTGCCAAAGCCTCCTTTTGGCCAAAGTCAAGCAAACTGCAGCTGGTTAGCAGTCCAGATGCTGCAGTCCATGGAGCTCTCTCTCTGGCAGAGAGAACTGGACAAAGAAAGGTGTGAGAATGGAATGGAGGCGAGAGAATGTCTAGCACAGATTTTTCAGCTCAGCAAATATTTTAATAAGCACTTACTGTGAGTTCTTCTCTGGGACATACATGTGGTAGAAGTGATCAAAGTAGTTTAATTTGCCTTAAAAACTCAGAGAGTGCCAGGGGACAAGTCAGTAAATGGCAATATGATGGCAATGATAACATGATACAACAGAAACAGAGTATTATGGACACATTTATTTAAAGGAACAAGCTCGTACATATGGGATCAGAGACAGTTTCTAAAAGGAAGCCAAATCTAAGCCAAAACACGAAGAATTCATTGGTCATCACTAACTTTCAGTGAGGACTGTCCTAAGGGCTTCACGCATTGTAATACACTTAATCCTTCCAAGGACTCTCTGAGTGGGAACAGAAATTAACCATCCGTAGTAAAGAAGGATCTCTTTGGGGTGATGGAAATGTTCTAAAACTAGATGACAGGGAGAGTTGTACCACTTGGTGAACTTACTAAAAATCATGTACACCAGAATGGGAGTGAGTTTTATAAAATGGAAATTCTACTTCAGTAACTTTTGCAAAAGCCAGACCAAACAAGCTGGTGTGATTATGCAAGGAAGACAGGATGGCTTGAACCGAAGTAAGGGTAGTGGGGATAAAAAGTAGACAAGTGCTTGTGACTGGGAGTAGCCACTTGTGACTGGGAGAGATGATGGCAAATTTGGCACCTGACCTAGAGGTTTTGAGAAAGGAACTGTGGTTCTTTGCCTTCCTGGTGTTGGCTGTTAACTCTATTGGAAGAGAGTGATCTTCAGCTTTGGAAGGAAAGTTACCTAGCAGGCCTCGCCTTTAGATTGAGCAGTAGCTCTCTGCTGATAATAATGCATAGATTTCTTCCAGGTTTTCTGACATCAGAGGTGAGGCTTTAAGAATGAGCGCCATATTTTGGACTGAACTCTAAGGAGGCACTGAGAACAAGTGTACCAGAAGACCTTTTTAGATGACTGCCCTCATCTATGTCAATCAACTTGCCAAAACAAAGAGGAGGATATCTGGATTCTTGAGGTAATACCCCTTTCCACATGAATTATAGTGACATTTGGTATCCCTTGAGGAATTTTTGGGTTGTGAAGTCCCCTCATGTAGCTCAAGAGCCAAGAAAATGTCAGTGATCCTTCTGCTTTCCCCTCGAGCCACAATAAAATCCAGGCTCTGATTAGTTGTTTGGGTGACACCTAGTCTTGTTTTGATGGAATTTGGTTAAACAAGTAAGAAGATCCATTTTTCCCAGGCCCATGAAATGCATGTAGTGGTGAAAAAAAAAAAAAAAATTGGGTTAGACTGTGTTTCCCCTGCCAGGACATAGAGTTCTCCGTGTAGTTCGATACTCCCAGAGGGATGGTGGAACCTTTCAGCATATGGTTAGTTAATCTCTCTTATGCTGGGTTATCAGTTGGTCAGCTGAAAGGTCAGAAGCCATGATAAGAACATGAGAAGTCTGAGCTTCAAGTTCTGAATTGTAGGATGACTTTTACAAACTTGGGATGGGGGTGAGGGATGTCTCGGTAGGGTAAGAAGAGGAATTGCTGTTCTGTTTTGGCAACTTTTCTCTGTGTTGCCATTTCTCTTCCAAGAGATCGAAATTTCCTGCATCTCTGAGAGAAAATTTGCTCAATGTATGTACATTTCTGGCAGCTGGTTGGCAGATGTAGCCAAGTCCTACCCCGCAGAATGCTCTTGGAGCAGCACTGATTTTAAGCCGAGACCTGGGACTCCTGATTTAAAGCAAAATATTTCTTCTGGTTAAAATATCTTGAGGGAGATGATCTGAACCAACAATATAAGCTAAGAACTGTGTGTGCATGTCTGCATGCTCAGTTGTATCTGATTCTTTAGAGATTCCATGGACTGTAGCCTGCCAGGCCCCTCTGTCCATGGGATTTCCCAGGCAAGAGTACTGAAGTGAGTAGCCATTCCCCTCTCCAGGGGATCTTCTCAACCCAGGGATCAAACCCGGGTCTCCTGCATTGGCAGGCAGATTCTTTACCACTGAGCCACCTGGGAAGCCTCAAGAATTATGCACAGAGGGAGATAAATATATCCTGGCATATTCATGTCATCTTAGTTGTGAGGCTTAACATGGGCAAGTTGGGGTGATGAGAAAGAAGCGTTTGCATCAACTATTGATCAGTAATATATCCTCTTGGTATTAACACATGCTCTTCCCGTACCCTTGAGAATCATCCATGGGGCAACCAAGAAAATCCCTTATTTACAAAAGTTTTTCTTTTTAAGGTCTCCTTTGTATTGAAAACAAAGTCAAGTCCTGCTTCCCTGTGAATAATAAAAACTGAGAGATCACATATTGAAGAACTAGGGCCTTGTTTTCTTTCTTATCCTTTTAATGCCTGATAAGTCTTCCAGTTGTGTTGTTTGCTTTGAGAATAACAAGACTTCTTTCAGCCTGGGTTCTTGGGAAGCTACTGAGCAAACTGAATTCTCTGCTGCCCAATGGAGTCCCGAGTAAAATGCCAAAGCTCAAATTGGATTACTGGACTATTATTAAGAGAAAAGATTGAAGGGGCAGATGGAAGAAAAGCTAGATTTCTCTTGCTATGTTGAGGACCTTTCAACTTGGAATAACATGTCTTGGTTCTAAATAAATTTATTAGAGAATGACCAAGAGAGAATACGTATAGAATGCTATATTCTGGTTTTGAGAGGACTCTTGTCAACAACAGCACGGGCAAATCTGGACACAAAAACTTGAAAGAAATTCGAGTCACAGAGAAGAAACACTTAAGAGTGATGTGGAGAACTTTTAATATAAAGGCATAATAGTTTATATTTCTTTGTTTAAACTACACCTGCCCACTTACTTCATAATGCTTTTGTTTTGGGAAACTTGAGATTGACTTAGCTCACAGGGAACGTCCTTGAAAATATATTTTTGGTAGCAAATTCAGGAGTTAACTCCATTTGCTTCTTTGGATGAGAGAGGTTCTTCAGTTTATCTCTGGTCTGAAATAGGAAATGTCAGCATTTGTATCTGTTTCCCTTAAGCAATGAGGTATTTTTGGAAGCCCTAGTTCCCCTGAGGAAAAACAGTTCATTCTTCTAACACTGAAACTAAAATGTAAATGTTGCTACAAGTCTGATGGAGATCTTAATGAAACATTAGTAAAATCTCATCTAAGTGTCAGCAAAGGAGATTATTTGCTTTGGAGATTCTGTTTTAAAAAGAAAATACATGTGAACACTTATGCTCATCACATTTTCTTTTCTTTTTTTTTAGTTTTTATTTTTATTTTTTTTAATTTTATTTTATTTTTAAACTTTACAATATTGTATTAGTTTTGCCAAATATCGAAATGAATCCGCCACAGGTATACCCGCGTTCCCCATCCTGAACCCTCCTCCCTCCTCCCTCCCCTACCCTCCCTCTGGGTCCTCCCAGTGTACCAGGCCCAAGCATCAAGCTGTCAGTGTCAAGACAGTGAAATGTATCATCATGTTTCGTATCTGTTCTAAGTAATTTAAAAAGTAGCCGGTATAATAGTACATTCTTTTTCTTTAAGTAACTCTACTAGGTCCCAGGAGAGTTAGGTGAGAATTAAAGTTTAAACTTTAGGTATCCTGATGAGGAAAAAGAAAGTTCCATCCATATGGCCAGAATTTAAACTGGATGGATTGGAATGTAAATTGGTACAGTCACTATGGAAAACAATAAGGAGATTCCTCAAAAAATTAAAAATAGAACTACCATATGATCCAGCAACTGCACTTCTGGCTACATATCTAAAGGAAATGAAAATAGGTTATTGAAAAGATATCTCTACTCCCATGTTTATTACAATATTATTCACAATAACCAAGATACAAAAATAACCCACGTGTCTGACAACAGATAAATGGATAAAGAAGATGTTTTTAACACACACACACACACACACACACACACAATGGGATGCTACTCAGCCATAAGAAAGAAGGAAATTATGGCAATTTCAGCAAAATAGATGGACTTTGAAAGCATTATGCTTCGTGGGATAAGCCAGACAAAGAAAGAATAGTTGAGTCCCCCCAGGTGACATGTGATAATGAACAGAGACAAACTTGGTTCTCACAACTAGAGGAAAGGCCACTGGCATCCAGTGGGTAGAGACCAGCCATGTTGTCAAATATCCTCCAAGGCCTAGGACAGCCTCCCCTCTACCCATAAACAGTCCAGCCCCAAAAGATACTAGTGGTGAAGTTGAAAACCTCATTATACAACCATGACCGTGAGAGGCTTGTGACATGAGGTCAGTGTAATAGAATTTTAGAAATGTAACCAAATGCTGGTTAGAAAATTTAAAATTACATCAAGACTTCATTACTCCATGCTATGGAAGAATGCTCAAACTACCGCACAATTGCACTCATCTCACACGCTAGTAAAGTAATGCTCAAAATTCGCCAAGCCAGGCTTCAGCAATATGTGAACTGTGAACTTCCTGATGTTCAAGCTGGTTTTAGAAAAGGCAGAGGAACCAGAGATCAAATTGCCAACATCCGCTGGATCATGGAAAAAGCAAGAGAGTTCCAGAAAAGCATCTATTTCTGCTTTTTTGACTATGCCAAAGCCTTTGACTATGTGGATCACAATGAACTGTGGAAAATTCTGAAAGAGATGGGAATACCAGACCCCCTGATCTGCCTCTTGAGAAATTTGTATGCAGGTCAGGAAGCAACAGTTAGAACTGGACATGGAACAACAGACTGGTTCCAAATAGGAAAAGGAGTACATCAAGGCTGTATATAGTCACCCTGTTTATTTAACTTCTATGCAGAGTACATCATGAGAAACACTGGGCTGGAAGAAGCACAAGCTGGAATCAAGATTGCCGGGAGAAATATCAATCACCTCAGAGATGCAGATGACACCACCCTTATGGCAGAAAGTGAAGAGGAACTCAAAAGCCTCTTGATGAAAGTGAAAGTGGAGAGTGACAAAGTTGGCTTAAAGCTCAACATTCAGAAAACGAAGATCATGGTATCCGGTCCCATCACTTCATGGGAAATAGATGGGGAAACAGTGGAAACAGTGTCAGACTTTATTTTTTTGGGCTCCAAAATGACTGCAGATGGTGACTGCAGCCATGAAATTAAAAGACGATTACTCCTTGGAAGGAAAGTTATGACCAACCTAGATAGCATATTCAAAAGCAGAGACATTACTTTGCCAACAAAGGTTTGTTTAGTCAAGGCTATGGTTTTTCCTGTGGTCATGTATGGATGTGAGAGTTGGACTGTGAAGAAGGCTGAGTGCCAAAGAATTGATGCTTTTGAAGTGTGGTGTTGGAGAAGACTCTTGAGAGTCCCTTGGACTGCAAGGAGATCCAACCAGTGCATTCTGAAGGAGATCAGCCCTGGGATTTCTTTGGAAGGAATGCTGCTAAAGCTGAAACTCCAGTACTTTGGCCACCTGATGGGAAGAGTTGACTCATTGGAAAAGACTCTGATGCTGGGAGGGATTGGGGGCAAGAGAAGAAGGGGACGACAGAGGATGAGATGGCTGGATAGCATCACGGACTCGATGGACGTGAGTCTGAGTGAACTCCGGGAGTTGGTGATGGACAGGGAGGCCTGGCGTGCTGCGATTCATGGGGTCGCAAAGAGTTGGACACAACTGAGCGACTGATCTGATCTGATGGAATGAATTAATGCATGTGTCCTCAGTTGCTCAGTCGTGTTTGACTTTTTGTAGCACACCAGGCTCCTCTGTCCATGGGATTTCCCAGGCAAGAATACTGGAGTGGATTGCCATTCCCTTGCCAGGGGACCTTCCCAACCCAGGGAACAAACCCCTGTCTCCTGCATTGCAGGTGGATTCTTTACCATACAAGCCACCAGGGAAGCCCCATGGACTGTATTGTGTCCCCTCAAAATTCATATGTTGAAACCCTAATCCCTAATGTGATGACAGTTGAAGGTGGGGCCTTTAGAAGGTAATTAGATTTAGATGAGGTCATGAGGGTGGGGCTCACTTGATTGGGTTAGTGCCCTAACAAGAAAAATCAGAGAACTTGCTCTCTCCCCACCATATGAGCAAACACTGAGAAGGCAGCCACCTGAAAACCAGGAAGAGAGGCCTCACCCAAACCCAACCATGCTGATACGCTGATCTTGGGCTTCCAGCCTCTAGAACTGTGAGGAAATAAATTTTGTTAAGTTGCGCAGTCTATGGTACTTTGCTATGGCATCTTGTGTTTGCATAAAACACTCCTCAAATTGAAAAATATGCAACAGGGACCTAACCCATAATAGAATTGAATTCATTTCAATGAATGAATTCAATTACTTTCAGCCAAACCACCATGTTTATCATCAGTTAACTCTGTCTAAAAAAATTTTATTGGAATACAGTCGATTTATAATGTTGTAATGTTGTATTAATTTCAGGTGTACAGCAAAGTGATTTAGTTATACATATGCGTATATCCACTCTTTGTTGAATTCTCTTCCCATATAGGTCATTACAGAGCAGTGAGTAGAGTTCCCTGTGCTGTATCAGTTCAGTTCAGTTCAGTTCAGTTCAGCCGCTCAGTCATGTCCGACTCTGCGACCCCATGAATCGCAGCATGCCAGGCCTCCCTGTCCATCACCAACTCCCAGAGTTCACTCAGACTCACGTCCATTGAGTCGGTGATGCCATTCAGCCATCTCATCCTCTGTCGTCCCCTTTTCCTCCTGACCCCAACCCCTCCCAGCATCAGGGTCTTTTCCAATGAGTCAATTCTTCGCATGGGGTGGCCAAAGTACTGAAGTTTCAGCTTCAGCATCATTCCTTCCAAAGAACGCCCAGGACTGATCTCCTTTAGAATGGACTGGTTGGATCTCCTTGCAGTCCAAGGGACTCTCAGGAGTCTTCTCCAACACCACAGTTCAAAAGCAGCAATTCTTTGGCACTCAGCTTTCTTCACAGTCCAACTCTCACATCCATACATGACCACAGGAAAAACCATAGCCTTGACTAGATGGACTTTGTTGGCAAAGTAATGTCTCTGATTTGAATATGCTATCTAGGTTGGTCATAACTTTCCTTCCAAGGAGTAAGCATCTTTTAATTTCATGGCTGCAGTCACCATCTGCAGTCATTTTGGAGCCCCAAAAAATAAATCTGACACTGTTTCTACTGTTTCCCCATCTATTTCCCATGAAGTGATGGGACCAGATGCCATGATCTTAGTTTTCTGAATGTTGAACTTTAGGCCAACTTTTTCACTCTCCTCTTTCACTTTCATCAAGAGGCTTTTTAGTTCTTCTTCACTTTCTGCCATAATGTTGGTGTCATCTGTATATCTGAGGTTATTGATATTTCTCCCGGCAATCTTGATTCCAGCTTGTGCTTCTTCCAGCCCAGCATTTCTCACGATGTACTCTGCATGTAAGTTAAATAAGCAGGGTGACAATATGCAGGCTTGACGTACTTCCTTTCCTATTTGGAATCAGTCTGTTGTTCCATGTCCAGTTCTAACTGTTGCTTCCTGACCTGCATATAGGCCTTTCTCAAGAGGCAGGTCAGGTGGTCTGGTCTCTTTCAGAATTTTCCACAGTTTATTGTGATCCACACAGTCAAAAGCTTTGGCATAGTCAATAAAGCAGAAATAGATGTTTTTCTGGAACTCTCTTGCTTTTTCCATGATCCAGCAGATGCTGGCAATTTGGTCTCTGGTTTCTCTGCCTTTTCTAAAAACAGCTTGAACATCTGGAATTTCATGTGCTGAAGCCTGGCTTGGAAAATTTTGAGCATTACTTTACTAGCGTGTGAGATGAGTGCAATTGTGTGGTAGTTTGAGCATTCTTTGGCGTTGCCTTTCTTTGGGATTGGAAGGAAAACTGCCTTTTTCCAGTCCTGTGGCCACTGCTGAGTTTTCCAAATTTGCTGGCATATTGAGTGCAGCACTTTCACAGCATCATCTTTCAGGATTTGAAATAGCTCCACTAGAATTCCATCACCTCCACTTGCTTTGTTTGTAGTGATGCTTTCTAAGGCCCCCTTGACTTCACATTCCAGGATGTCTGGCTCTAGGTCAGTGATCACACCATTGTGATTATCTTGGTCATGAAGATCTTTTTTGTACAGTTCTTCTGTGTATTCTTGCCACCTCTTCTTACTATCTTCTGCTTCTGTTAGGGCCATACCATTTCTGTCCTTTATCGAGCCCATCTTTGCATGAGATGTTCCCTTGGCATCTCTAATTTTCTTGAATAGAACTCTAGTCTTTCTCATTCTGTTGTTTTCCTCTATTTCTTTGCATTGATTGCTGAGGAAGGCTTTCTTATCTCTTCTTGCTATTCTTTGGAACTCTGCATTCCGATGCTTATATCTTTCCTTTTCTCCTTTGCTTTTTGCTTCTCGTTCTTTTCACAGCTCTTTGTAAGGCCTCCTCAGACAGCCATTTTGCTTTTTTGCATTTCTTTTCCATGGGGATGGTCTTGATCCCTGTCACCTGTACAATGTCATGAACCTCCATCCATAGTTCATCAGGCACTCTATCTATCTAGTCCCTTAAATTTATTTCTCACTTCCACTGTATAATCATAAGGGATTTGATTTAGGTCATACCTGTGCTGTATAGTAGGTCTTTATTAGTTATCTATTTTATATATAGTAGTGTGTATATGCAGGGAAGGCAATGGCATCCCACTCCAGTACCCTTGCCTGGAAAATCCCATGGTCAGAGGAGCCTGGTAGGCTGCAGTCCATGGGGTCGCGAAGAGTCAGACACGACTGAGTGACTTCACTTTCACTTTTCACTTTCATGCACTGGAGAAGGAAATGGCAACCCACTCCAGTTTCTTGCCTGGAGAATCCCAGGGATGGTGGACTTCCATCTATGGGGTCTCACAGAGTCGGACACGACTGAAGCGATTTAGCAGCAGCAGCAGCAGCACTGTGTATATGTCAGTCTCAGTCTCCCAATTTATCTCCCCCCTGGTAACTAACTGTAAGCTTCTTTTCTACATCTGTGACTCTATTTCAGTTTTGTAAATAAGTTTATTTTTACCATTTTTTTAGAATCCACATATAATGATATCATATGATATTTGTCTTTCTCCGTCTGATTTAGTATGACAGTCTCTAGGTCCATCCATGTTGCTGCAAATGGTGTTTTGTGCTTGTTCATGTTTCAGTAATATTCTGTTGCATATATGTACCACATCGTCTTTGTCCACTCTTCTGCCAATGGATGTTTAGGTTTCTTCCATGGTCTAGCTGTTATAAATAGTGCTGCTATGAACATTGGGTTACACGTATATTTTCAATGTAGTTTTCTCCAGACATACAGTCCCAGGAGTGGGATTGGATGGTTCATATGATAGTTCTACTTTTAGGTTTTTAAGAATCTCCATACTGTTCTCCAAAATGGTTGTACCAATTTGCATTCCCACCAACAGGGTAGGAGGGTTCCCTTTAGTAACTTGACATTTGTCTTGTATGTGTGACAAATAGTATTGTCTGTTTTGTTTTACTCAGAAAAATCTATGACATATACTTTATAACCTTTAATTATCATTCAGGTTTAGTGTGATTCTCCTAACAGTCATTTGTTTATTTATTCATTCAGTAAATAGTAAGCAAGCATGTGTTGAATATCAACTAAGAGCATTCTTCACCTAAGCTATGAATATCTTTACCAAATAACTGTTTATAACTGATATAGGAGGTGATATTCCAAAGCTCAGGCTTCCCAGGTTGGGACTTAGCAACCAAACAACAAATTCCAAAGCTCTGTGTATGTGCAGGATAACATTAAAAATGTTATGTATTTTTAAACCCTCTATATCTTAAAAAAAAAAAAAAACTTAAGAATTGTACTTTAAAAAATTAGCATACACACTAATTCACAAATTCCGCAAGTTCTGAATTAGTTTATAAGATACCATGTGTTCAGTTTTCAATCTAGGTGTTTCAACTACAGCATTATAAAAAAATTCTAGAAATGGTTTTTAATATTACATATTAAATATATATGTAAAATATATTTAATATGTTTTATAATCCATAGGACACTCCAGTTTTAGATGATCTCATAGCCTTTTCTATTGGCATGAGGTGGGAGATGACTATTTCTGGCCCTTTGCAAAACACTTCAAATGCTGAAATAATTAGAAGTTACTCCTTAAGATTAACACTTGAACTTCAAGGAAGTCACCTTTTTATATAGAGGAAACTCAGGATAGACTTCCACCTCTGTCACTACCACTGGGGCATTGGCCAAATAAGCATCCCCTCCTTGGGGACTCTGTTTCATTATACACAGACACACATGCACTCACATACATAGTTTAAATTCTGTTCAATGTACAGATATTCATACACATATGGTTTAAATTCTATTAAATACATATATGTATACACACATACATATAAATATGGTTTAAAGTCTATTCATTACACATATACACATAAATACATATATGATTGAAGTAGTCCCTGCATATCTGTATGTGTGTATGTACATAGTCTATTCATTGTAAAATCTATTCATTATACATGCACACACAGAGTTAATAATGTCGCCTTTGAAATTAGATTTGCCTCCTCCTACATATTAGCTGTGTGGCAACTTCTCTGAAAGTCACTTTTCTTATCAGCACATGGCAATAGAATACCAACACTTTATTTCAGAAGTTTAAATAAAACTGTACAAAACATGATATGCTGAGCACAAAGGCCTTATATAAATGACATTATCATAGGAGTTGCTATGAACATGATCATGATCATGATTACCACTGTCTAAAACCTCAGTGGAAAATAAAGTATTTTCCAGTAGTTGCTTCCTCCAAGTACTGCATGATTGCAAATCAAGATCTTTGCAACTTAATGACCTCAGCATTCTTTTTCTTTAAAAAAAAAAAAATGCAAGTCGTAGATCTTGACACAAGACAGGCTAGTACCTTAATGGCACAAGTTAGTATGTTAATGTAGAGATGACAGTGGGCCCGAGCCATCACTGAACCTTCAGGTGGAAGTGAGCTTTCCACTTCATGGTGTCCAAAGCGTGTAGCCAACCTCTGCTTGGACCAGACTGGCATTATTTGCATTGTTGGTGGGACTGAAAATTGATACAGCCACCATGGAGAACAGTATGGAGATTCCTTAAAAAAAAACTAGGAATAAAACTACTACATGACCCAACAATCCCACTACTGGGCATATACCCAGAGGAAACTGATTGACAAAGATGTGTGTACCCATGTTCACTGCAGCACTATTTACAATAGCTAGGGCAGGGAACCAACCAAGAAGCCCATCGACGAATGAATAAGAAAGTTGTGGTACATATATACAATGGAATATTACTCAGCTATAAAAAGGAATGCATTTTAGTTAGTTCTAATGAGGTAGATGAGCCTAGAGCCTATTGTACGGAGTGAAGTAAGTCAGAGAAAAACAAATATCGTGTATGAACACATATATATGGAATCTAGAAAGATGGTACTGATGAACCTATTTGCAGGGCAGCAGTGGAGGCTCAGACAGAGAACAGACTTGTGGACACGCTGAGGGGTGGAGAGAGTGGGACCAATTGAGAGAGGAGTATGCAAACATATACATTACCATATGTAAAATAGATAGCTAGTGGGAATTTGCTGTATGATGCATGGAGCTCATACAACCCAGTACTCTGTGACAACCAGAAACGGGGTGGGAGATAGGAGGGAGGTTCATTACCGAGGGGACATCTGTATACCTATGGCTGATTCATGTTGATATATGGCAGAAACCAACACAGTATTGTCAAGCAATTATCCTCCAATTGAAAATACATAAATTAAAAATTAATAAAAGAAGGTTGAGAAGAAATGGCCTCAGAATAAAGAACAATTCTTTATATTCAAAAAATAAACTCTGTCTGGCGAGACACAGAAGAATTCCATCTAGGAATCCAGGTTGATGGCAGGAGCTTCTAGCCATGTCATTTCAGGTTGGATGGGTGGAAGTATGTCAGCTCCAGGCAATCAGCCCCCTTAGAATCAGTGTCTGAGTCATAATTGGAGGCCCCACTGCTGTCATACAGACTCCTTGAGAAAGGACTTCAAGATCCACAGATAGAGAACCAGTGTGTAGCATGATCCAGGCTAACCTGTAGTTTAGCAGGGAAGAACACAGAGGGTGTGTGCCCCCATCACCACCCTTGTGACGTATTCTGTTACACATGTCCCTCTATACCCAGCATGTCACATTTGTCCTGCTACAGCTGCTTCAGTCAGGTAAGTAATTCAGCTGATGAAATGGACCAAGGACTTCCCACAACTGTTGGTTACTCACTCGCATTTGACTCCAGCACAGGTGGCCAATGACAGTAGAAAGGAAGTAGTTGTTTGAGGATCCACATTCCTTCACTCTAGTGGCTGCATCACTACTAGGGTCTCAGAGGCCTTTGCTGTGTTCTCAGCATCTGGCCAAGAGGTGAGTGCAGAGAGAGGTTCAAGACCAATCAGGAGGCCTGAGGAGCCAGGCCGCTTGGCACAGGCCAGCTCCACTCCCTTGCCTCACTTCACTGCAAGAGCCTGGGAAATGTTTAGTTTTGTGCCCAGGATGGCTTGGCAAGCACGTGCCAGTATTTCTGCCAGATTCTCATTTCCATATTTGAGGAAATGTGATGGAACTTGAAATAGGATTAGTATTTAAAGTCAATCACATACATGGTGAAAAGGATTCTCTTATATTGTAACAGGGCAGATTTTACATTTTTTTGACAAGAAAGGGAAAATAATCAAAACTCATGAATTTCAGTGACCACCCCTCCTTACCATGTTAGTTTATCCCCCTTTGTTCCTTCATCTCTCTGCCTCCCACTTAGGTGGCTACCCTGAGATATTGAGGTCAGCTCAGGGACAGCAAATAACTGAGCTGGCAGCAGAGAGAGGCCTGGGAGTATGATAATGATTGTTTCCAATGCCCAAACACTGTGCTAACCCATACCATTGGTTATGGAAAGGACACTACTGAGCCCGCAGTCTTGAATTGTTTCATGTCCACTTCCTGTCAAAGGCCCAGATGAAATCATTGTTTCCTTCTCATCTTTTATTCTCCTTGGCTAGTGTTTTTCCTCATTTGGTTGTACACACGAATCATTGGAATGCTATGGTGGAAAGACTCTAAGGAGAGGCCCCCACTACCACCCATCCACTGATCCCCTTCTGGTTTTCTCACTGTTGTGTGATCCCTTCCCTTGAGTGGATGCAGGACCTGTGACATGCTTCTAACCAATAGAATATGGGCAAGGTGATGGGCTGTCACTTCCACAATAACGTTACTAAGATTGTACCCTCTTTTGCTAGCAGACTCTCTCTTTGGCTGGCTTTGAGAAGGCAAACTGTCATGTTGGACAGGTCTATCCAAAAAGGAACTGAGGGTAGCCTCCAACCAGTGGCCAGCAAAGAATCCAGACCCTTAGTCAAACAGCTGTTAAATAACTGCATTTGGCCAACAATCTGGGTGAGTGTGGCAGCAGATCCTTCCACAGTCTAACTTTCAGATGAGGCTCTATCCCCAGCTGGTGAATCCATTACAGCCATAGGGGACCCTGAAGTAGTGGAATCAGCTCAGGCATGATAAGAGTTCTAACCCACCAAAACTGGGAATTAATAAACTGGTGTTGTTTTAAGCTGCTAAATGCATAGTAATTTGTTGGCAAAGAAGACAACTAATATAGATACTTGTTTAAAAAAAATACAGAGTCCCAAGGCCTAGCCACAAAGTCCATTTAGCAGGACTGGAGAAAGACTTGGAAATCTGAATTTTTCATCATCTCAGATTGTGATGTACCTGGTTTAATAACCACTCCAAATTCTCTAGTCTTGATTCTTATATCTAGTCAGCCTCACTAGAAAGTTATATATCTCAGCCTCATTATTTTTAATTCCAACAGAAGTGAGCAAAAAGGTATATTCTAATGATTTTTCTCTTAGTCCATTATAAAAACTATCTGTATTCATTTTCTATTCCTGCTCTAACAAATTACCATAAGTTTAGTGGTTTGAAAAAAACCATAAATTTGTTATCTTATAGTTTTGTGGTTAGAAGTCTGAAAATGGATCTCACAAGCCTAAAATCAAGGTTTCAGCAGGGCTAATTCTTTCTGGAATTTTCTGAGGAGAATCTGTTTCCTTTGCTTTTTCAGCTTTTAGAAGCTGCCTGCATTCTTTGGGTCCTGGATTCTTTCCAGCAATGTTGCCACTGAGACCTCTGCTGCCATCACCACATCTCCTTCTCTGACTATGCCCCTTCTACTTCTTTACTTCCCATATAAGGACTCTTGGATTACACTGGCTCCACCACGGTAATTTGAGAGAATTTCTCCATCGCAAGACCCATAACTTGATAATGTCTACAAAGTCCCTTTTGGCATGTAGGGTAACTTTCACAAGTCTAGGGATTAAATTATGAACATCTTTGGGGGGTGTTATTCTGTCTACCATAAGATCCATTGGATAAAATATCTATGTCTTGATGCTGGTGAAATGGTTGTCTCTTTCTATCACATGAACTATGTAATTTGTCTTGGTCCCCTTTCTTCCTTGGCTCCCAGGGTCTTA
Source organism: Bos indicus x Bos taurus (assembly GCF_003369695.1). Taxonomy (NCBI): domain Eukaryota; kingdom Metazoa; phylum Chordata; class Mammalia; order Artiodactyla; family Bovidae; genus Bos; species Bos indicus x Bos taurus. Next base: position 7,908,916 of record NC_040105.1, on the reverse strand, counting down.
GAGCTAGTGATTGTGTTCAGTTGAAATAACTCTGCTGACTTGCTTTCTAATCCAGCTGCTTCCTTTTGTTCATTATTTTCTTCTGACTCTTTTATCCTTATTTTAACAGTTCTGTTTTGTCTTTGTCATTTATTATAAGTTGATTTTGAAACATTACTCAAATATACAAATCCTTATATTTAGGCTTAACCCCTGGATCTCCTGATTGTTAATCTCTTATCCTCTAAGGCCATCAGCCACTGAAACATTTCCTCACTTGGTAGCTGGACTTTCTCTTATATTTTAGTCCACCTCTTCTTCTGTGCCCTTCCCACAGCCACCCCTGGCTCATGAAACCACTTACAAATCTAATTATCAATTTCCCCCAAGGGACTGTGGATAAATAGTTCACCTTCTACCCATTAGGTGGATTCTGCTAAGGCCTGTTAGGCTGTGATGAATGAACTAGTTCCTGAACCCTTGGTCAGTCTGCCCATGGAAGAAAGACATCCTGAACTGATCTCAAATACACTGGCCTCATTAAAGCACTTGAACAAATTGCCCTAGTAACTCCCATAATAGCCACACAACTCAGGGGGACCAATAACCTTATCCATATGTTACAAGAGGAAATATTGAGTCAAGGAAGGTGAAGCAATCTATAGATTCTATTTCTTTGGGAAAATTATCTTGGTTTGAGGGTTTTAGGTGACTTAGATGGATGAATCCCATTCCTGGTTTTCCATTTAATCAGTACACCCCAATTATTGTTAGAAGTAGTTTGACAAAATAATTTTGTTAGCCTAATTAAAATATAGATTTCAGATATTGCAGTAAGCCAGGCTTTCTTCCTGAAAACTTATCATATGCAAAAGTTTAGGTGATTTGCATCATCTTTGATATCATAGTGTGGAATGGTTAGAAGAGCAGAGAATGTAGTACAAACTTTAGAAACATGATGATTAAAAAGTCTGCTGAAATGTTTTAAAGTTAAGCATATATGTTCAGCCTAACAAATTTCTATAAAATGAACACCTATATAGCCATTCTCTCCTTAAGCCCCAAATCTGTCCATGCCTCACAGACCAGATTAGATACCCTCAAGAAAGACTTGCATATGCCTCTATTTGTAATCTTTTTCTCATTGAATTTTAGAAACATATTAATGGTTGGACTCTTCTTATGACACATACATGTGTATTATGTGTGTATGTATGTGTGAATTCATATTATTCACACAGTGAATTCCTGAACCATCCTTTGATTTTCTGCAGCACTGAGTGTCACTGTTTAACTGTCGCTTGAATAGAGTTCATCAGAGAAGGAACAAGTGAATGAATGAGGGAGTGAGTGAATGAGACCATGGAGGTCATTACCTCAGGGGTTGAGTTAATGGTGGTCGCCTATCCCAGAATGGAATAGTCAAATTCACCATGTTTTGGAAAGTAGACAAGGGTCAGTAAGCTGGGTCAGCCAGGGCAGCCCTGGACAAAGAGTTCAGTCTTGACTTTAGGCTGAAACTGGTATCCACTCTGTCCACCTCCTAGGATTATGTGGCCTGGGGGCCCTTAAACAATGCTCAGGGTTAAAAGGGAGTCATATATTTCAAATACATCTTATTTCTTTTTAAAGAGGGATAGGATGGAAGAATTACTTTGAAGAGTAAGACATACACTGCTGCCACTTTAGTTACATTTATATTGTGTATAAATATATTTTACTCTTGTCATCAGGCTTCACATATACATTCTTGATTCAAGCACAGGAGAAATATTAATTTGGGTACTGCCTTCAAAGCTGTTGACCATGGAAACCAGTCTCCAGGGGCATTAAGCAAATGATTAGATGTTGATAATAAGGCACTTGCTCTTATTGATCTCATTTCATCCTCAGAGAAACCCTAAAAGGTGGAAATTGTTATCTTTCCCTTTGTACAGATGATGGAAACAAAGAGCCTCAAAGAGTTCTAATGGCATACCCAAGGTCATCTGTCTGCTTCCTAGTTGAATGTCTGTGTTCTACTCAGCTGTGGTGTAAAGGAGTCTGGCACATAATGGAAATGCAGAACGTGGGCATTTGATTCAAAGAAAATAATCCAGGTTATTCTCATTATGGTCTTGTTTATGATTAAAGTTTAGAATAAAGTGATGATATACCAGTTGTGTATTCTTTAAAAATGTGCCGCAATTTATTTTAGATGATAATGATTGAGTACCTACTGTGTGCAGGCCACTGGGTTAGTGGTACATGGTACCCCGTAAACCTGTCTGTTCCTCATCTTTTACGTGGGAAATAGGATATTACTCTCTTTGCCTTCAGAAACCAAATCTCTCTTTTTGTAAATTTCTTTCCTCTGAATCACTTGGAGCTCTGGCTCTTGATATTTAAAGAAAAACTTTAAAAATAAAAAGTCCTATTTTCCCCCTCAAAAGCCTACTTTTATATGTCAAATGAGCTTTGTTCTTCAGATTATTATGATCTGCTATGAATTTACTTACTTGATTCAGCAAAACAATTGACTTCTGTGTTTTAAGCTATATCTGAATATTGTGGGCACAGAAAAAGTGTGTTGCCATCTGCTATGCAGAAGAGTAGTAGGTGGAAGGCATAGGGGATGGAATCCTTGGGGAATCCCAAAATATTATCTTGCATTTGTTACATAGTCTTCTAGTTTATTATAATAGGATTTCCCAGGTTGGCGCAGTGGTAAAGAATCCACCTGCAATGCATGAGACCCAGGTTTCATCCCTGGAATAGGAAGATCTCCTGGAGAAGGAAATGACAACCCACTCCAGTATTCTTGCCTAGAGAATCCCATGGACAGAGGAGCCTGGCAGGCTTCAGTCCATGTGGTTGCAGAGTTTGACACAATGCAAAGAAATTGAGGAAAACAACAGAATGGGAAAGATTAGAGATCTCATCAAGAAAATTAGAGATACCAAGGGAAAATGTAATGCAAAGATGGGCACAATAAAGGACAGAAATGGTATGGACCTAACAGAAGCAGAAGATATTAAGAAAATGTGGTGAGAATACACAGACGAACTATACAAAAAAGATCTTCACGACACAGATAATCAGGATGGTATGATCACTCACCTAGAGCCAGACATCCTGGAATGTGAACTCAAGGGGGCCTTAGGAAGCATCACTATGGACAAAGCTAGTGGAGGTGATGGAATTCCAGTTGAGCTATTCCAAATCCTGAAAGACAATGCTGTGAAAGTGCTGCACTCAATATGCCAGGAAATTTGGAAAACTCAGCAGTGGCCACAGGACTGGAAAAGGTCAGTTTTCATTCCAATCCCAAAGAAAGGCAATGCCAAAGAATGCTCAAACTACCGCATAATTGCACTCATCTCACACGCTAGTAAACTAATGCTCAAAATTCTCCAAGCCAGACTTCAGCAATACGTGAACTGTGAACTTCCAGATGTTCCAGCTGGTTTTAGAAAAGGAAGAGGAACCAGAGATCAAATTACCGACATCTGCTGGATCATGGAAAAAGCAAGAGAGTTCCAGAAAAACATCTATTTCTGCTTTATTGACTATGCCAAAGCCTTTGGCTGTGTGGATCACAATAAACTGTGGAAAATTCTTCAAGAGATGGGAATACCAGACCACCTGACCTGCCTCTTGAGAAACCTATATGCAGGTCAGGAAACAACAGTTAGAACTGGACATGGAACAACAGACTGGTTCCAAATAGGAAAAGTAGTATGTCAAGGCTGTATATTGTCACCCTGCTTATTTAACTTCTATGCAGAGTACATCATGAGACACGCTGGACTGGAGGAAGCACAAGCTGGAATCAAGATTGCCGGGAGAAATATCAATAACCTCAGATATGCAGATGACACCACCCTTATGGCAGAAAGTGAAGAGGAACTAAAGAGCCTCTTGATGAAAGTGAAAGAGGAGAGTGAAAAAGTTGGCTTAAAACTCAACATTCAGAGAACTAAGATCATGGCATCTGGTCCCATCACTTCAGGGGAAATAGATGGGGAAACATTAGAAACAGTGTCAGACTTTATTCTGGGGGGCTCCAAAATTACTGCAGATGGTGATTGCAGCCATGAAATTAAAAGATGCTTACTCCTTGGAAGGAAATTTATGACCAACCTAGACAGCATATTCAAAAGCAGAGACATTACTTTGCCAACAAAGGTCCGTCTAGTCAAGGCTATGTTTTTTCCAGTAGTCATGTATGGATGTGAGAGTTGGACTGTGAAGAAAGCTGAGTGCTGAAGAATTGATGCTTTTTAACTCTTGTATTGTAGAAGACTCTTGAGAGTCCCTTGGACTGCAAGGAAATCCAACCAGTCCATTCTAAAGGAGATCAGTCCTGGGTGTTCATTGGAAGGACTGATGCTAAGGCTGAAACTCCAGTACTTTGGCCACTTTATGCGAAGAGTTGACTCATTGGAAAAGACCCTGATGCTGGGAAGGATTGAGGGCAGGAGGAGAAGGGGACGACAGAGGATTAGATGGCTGGATGGCATCACCAACTCGATGGACATGAGTTTGAGTGAACTCCGGGAGTTGTTGGTGGACAGGGAAGTCTGGCGTGCTGCATTTGATGGGGTCGCAAAGAGTCGGACACAACTGAGCGGCTGAACTGAACTGATCTTAGCACACATGCACTATAATAGGTATATACTATGTATGATATGAGGTAAATCCTACTAATCTTCCTTACCTTCTCTGTTGATCATGTCAGGTTGAAGCCTGTATGTTTTACTATAAAATTTGTTCATTCATTTCTTTTATAGGTATGTAGATACATAGAGACAGGGATACTTAGTGAGAGAGATTCTGTCCCAACCATCTGAGAATATTTGGCAATATCTGAACACATACTTGGCTGTCACAATGCATAGGACAGCCCCCTACATATACATGCACACAGAATTGTCTGATTAAAATGTCAATAGTGCTGAGAAGCTTAGTGGACTATAGTCCATGGGGTCACAAAGAGCCAGACACAACTGTGTGACTAAGCGCGTGTGCAGGCACACACCCACACCCACACCCACACCCACACCCACACCCACACACACAGTGCTGAGAAACTTTGAGATAGATACATACAAAGATAGCTAGCTAGATAGGTGGATACGTAAGAAGAAAGCTAGATATATACTAAGTACCGCATGCTGGGCTCAGCAGAGAAAAACCAGAGCATCCCTTATTGACAGCAAATTTAATGTACAGCCATCATGTGTCTTCATCCTCAAAATCGAGCCCTGTTTTCATTATTGGGAAAAATGAAGTTTGGCCTCTCCCAGGATTTATTGCCTTTCTAATCAGCATTTTTTAGGAGTAAAACTACCAAAACATGCATTTCTAAGTGAAGTTAATTTTCTGTACAGAATACATAGTTCCTAGCACTGATAACAAATTCAGCAGACTTAATCATATTCAGATTTGGTATGCTATTTCAGGGGAAAAGGAAAACAAATATAAGTGGGTACTTTAGAGCTTTGGCTCTTGCTAAAAAGTTTATGTAATTTGCCGAATTAAATTTTAAATCCAAGCTTACAAGAACTTCACATTTATGATATAAAATTAATTCAAGATGAAATATGCAGTCCCCTGAGATATCTTCCCAGCTCTATCTCCCTCTTCTCCCATTTTCAGCATGGCTCCCCTTACCAAAATCTCAATCAGTTTCAAGATAGAGATTTCTTTCAAGTAGTATGTATGTGGATTCTCCAGTCAATCACAGTAAAAGATTTGAAGAGCTAGATGTGAGTATCCTATCCATGAAATACATATTTGGACCTGGTTTCCAGGTGGCGCAGTGGTAATGAATCCACTTGCCAATGCAGGAATCACAAGAGATGCGAGTTCAGTCCCTGGGTTGGGAAAATTCCGTGGAGTAGGAAATGACCATGTGCTCTTGTATTCTTGCCTGGAAAATTCCATAGACAGGGGAGTCTGGCAGGCTACAGTCCATGGGGTCGCAAAGAGTTGGACATGACTGAGTATACACACACACAGAGCATGCACTAATCAAATGCTTTTGATTGGCTGTTAATAGCTCACATTTTAACCTAGTCAAGACTATCCTCACTTATAGTTGCTGCTGTTTCAAGTCATTTTTAGAAAATACCATGCAAAGTGTAAGCAAGTGCACAGTGGTCTGCAGAAATTCTTATTGTGCATTCTTTCAGATGAACTGTGGGGTTAGATGGTCAGGGAAACCACTGTGAAACACTGGGGCGACTCTTCTAAAGAACCCTAGAGAGTTCATGCGTGCAACTGTGAAAACATAATCTAACTTTAAGGGCTTTTTTTTACTCTCTTTTTTTCCATTTTTTTTGCTTCCCCCAGGTCCGTCTAGTCAAAGCTGCAGTTTTTCTAGTAGTCATGTTGGGATGTAAAAGTTAGACTATAAAGAAGCTGAGCACCAAAGAATTGATGCTTTTGAACTGTGGTGTTGGAGAAGACTCTTGAGAGTCCCTTAGACTGCAAGGAGATCCAACCAGTCCATCCGAAAGGAAATCAGTCCTGAATATTCATTGGAAGGACTGATGTTGAAGCTGAAACTCCAATACTTTGGCCACCTGATGCAAAGAACCGACTCATTGGAAAAGACCCTGATGCTGGGAAAGATTGAAGGCAGGAAGAGAAGGGGACGGCAGAGGATGAGATGGCTGGATGGCATCACCTACTCAATGGACATGAGTTTGGGTGAACTCCGGGAGTTGGTGATGGACAGGGAGGCCTGGCGTGCTGCAGTCCATGGGATCACAAAGAGCTGGACGTGACTGAGTGACGGAACTGAATATATATTCTCAAATAGACCAAGAATAGATTGATTTCTAAATAGAAGTGCTTATTAGGACTAAATCAAAGGTCAATTCTAAATGTCTCTTTGGTGGCATTGGGACACTAGAGAGAGTGACATTCTCAGAGAGCAACTCTTTGGCAAATGACAGCTTTCAGTGTCAGAAATTTGGTGATCGGTGTCTCCAAGGTGAGTAAGTGAAAGTTGCTCAGTCGTGTCTGACTCTTTGCAACCCCTTGGACTATACAGTCCATGGAATTCTCCAGGCCAGAATACTGGAATGGGTAGCCTTTCCCTCCTCCAGGGGATCTTCCTGAAGGGAAGATCCCAAGGGTCTTCCCTCATAGCTCAGTTGATAAAGAATATGCCTGCAATTCAGGAGACCCAAGTTCAATTCCTGGGTCGGGAATATACTCTGGAGAAGGAAATGGCTACCCACTCCAGTATTCTTGCCTGGAGAACCCTATGGACAGAGAAGCCTGGTGGGCTACAATCCATGGAGTCACAAGAGTCGGACACAACTGAGCAACTAAACCACCACCACTCTTCAAGGTTCCTGAGAAACTCGGTAAACCAAAGTTATCTTGACACACCTGCAGAATCTTGAGAATCACATAGAAAAAAAGACCTAATATTTGAAAATAAAGGCAGAGAAATTTCTCCTTATGCTAACATGTTTCAAAACTGCATCAAATCTCTCAGTTCTTTAAAAGAATTATCCTTTTCTCTGTTCCCTATAGCTTAAGAGAATAGCGGGGAGCCGCATAAGAAAATGGAGCTCTTAACACACTCCTGGAGCCCACCTGTCTATTTCTTTGTCTGTTGCTCTTCACATGTCCCCGCCCCTGGTTTCTGTCCTTCTTGGATGGGTATTTTCTCCATCTTATTTTTCCTTCTCTGGTCACAGTGTAAAATGAATGTGCTCTGTTTTATTGTTCTTGTTTGGGTTTTGTTTGTTTGTTTTCTAATTTATTCATTGTATTTTTGGCTGTGCTGGTTTTCATTGCTGTGGCAGGCTTTCTCTAGTTTCAGCGAGTGGGGGCTACTATCTAATCTTGGAGTGGGGACTCTTCATTTTCGGTGGCTTCTGTTGTTTCATCTCAAGGGTAATTGTGGCACACGGGCCTACTTGCCCCTCAGCATGTGGAATCTTTCTGGACAAGGGATCGAACCTATGTCCCTTGCATTGGCAGGCAGATTTTGAACCACTGGACCACCAGGGAAGTCCATGTTTTGGGTTTTTTTTCATAACTGAGGGGAATAATTAATTTTAGATTAACAAGTTTCAAAATAAGTACAGTGATCCTCTATACCCTTTACCTGGTTTCCTCTAATGTCGATGTCTTACCTTACCATGGCACTTCTGTCAAAGTAAGAAAGCAACATCAGTACATTACAAACTACAGGCTTTATTTGGATTGCTCTAGTTTTTTCACAAGTGCCTTCTTTCTGTTCCAGGATCCCATCCAAAGCACTACATTGTATTTAGTCATCAGGTCTCTTTAGGCTCCCCTGGGCTGTGAGTTTCTTTGTCTTCACTTCCCCCCCCCCAAAAATATTCCCTGTTTTGAGGAGTACTGATCAGATGTTTTACAGAATGTCACTCATTTTAGCTGCCACAGTCTGAATGTTTTTGTCTTCCTAGCATGCATATCCTAATCTCCAATGTGATGGTATAATTCTCATGATTGGAATTAGTGCCCTTATTGAAGAGGCCCCCACAGAGTTCCCCAGCCCCTTCTACCAGGTAAGGATACAAGAAGTCTCCAGCTCAGAAGAGAGTGGTCACACCCGGCCATGGTGGGAGCCTGATCTGGGACTTCTAGCCCACAGACCTGTGAAGAATAAATGTCTGTTGTTTATAAGCCACCCAGTCTGTGGTATCTTGTTAGAGCCGCCCAAATGGACTAAGACATTAGGTTTATCTCTTGTTTTTTCATGATTAGATTGGGGTGATGGGTTTGGGGAAAGATACCAAGGAGGTGAAGTGCCCTTTTCATCACATTGTAACATGTTATCAGCATCACTTATCACTGCTAATGCAGTCTAGTTGATTTCTAATGCCACAGAATGTCCATTGCTCTTAATGTAAAAACAAGAAAATGCAATATTTTATATTTGCACTATAGCCTAACTTTTGAAACTCTTCCAACCTTTAATTAAGTTGCTGTTCTGTACCCCAGAATAGGAGTGTGTATGTGACACATAGTATGTAATCGGTATTCCTTGGTGACTGAATGAATATCTCTCTGTCTCCACCTTCATATATATAGGTCAGGGTCACTGGGTGGGAAAAAGAGACATCTTAAGCAACCTAGATATTAACCAGTCCACAGTCCAACCACTCATATTGATTGGGTTTTAAGGAATGAATTTAAAATAACTTTGGAAAACTGGGATACGTTTTCATCCTCCTAAAAGGATGTTGGAACTTTTCTTATGATTTATATATGTAACTGTAGTGTTGTAAGCAGTGCTAATGAAGTGGGAGGTAAGCATGTAGGAGTTCAGCAATGCAGACCTTGGGAAATGGGGAGGCACTTTAGAATTAGTATCGTCAAATTGCTTGTTTTCATTGCATTTGAGAATTTCCCTCCTTTGTGGTAAGTTGCCATCTCATTAAAAGGGAAACTCTCAACAACATCATCTCGAAACACCTGCCTCACCACATAGAAAGAGGCAGCCTTTTATGAGCACTAGCTTTCTTTTCTCTGTGGTTTTACCGAGTTTTGATGCTTTATCCAAATCAGTGGGTTTCTCGCTGCTGACAGACGCAGTTGCAGGTTGCAGAGTAAAGTGAAGTGTTTAAAAGTTCAACTTGCTGAAGTTTTCAGACCACTCATTCCCTCCAAGCTAAGTTGAAAAGGCCAGAATGATCGCTCACCTTTGCTGGTGGCCCTGGGGGCACGGAGAATGTTGAACAGAGAAGCTAGGTTCTCTAGTGCCAAGACCTGTGCCTCCAGAAAAATGATCTGCCAACTGTGGGGAGGTGAGGGGGCAGGCTGATCCGAGGAACCACAAGTTTCTCGTATTTCCTAGTCTTTTCTGTATCGGCAGTTAATAATTTTAAACTGTCCTGGCATTTTGCAAGCAATTTAAAGGCTGCGAATCCTGAAGTGTGGGGTGTTTTGTGGGAGTGACGTGGGTGGGGAACTCTGTCATCCTAGTCTTCTGTTTTGAGAGTAAGCATTCTTGACTAAAGATAAGGTGCAAAACACCCTCTCTCCTTCACTGACCATGGGCCCCAAATTCAGACAATAGGTCTGTGGGGGAAGTAGTGAACAATTTTCTAGCCTTTGTTCCTCCTCGGTTTCAAAATATATTAAGAAAACCATGGGTGACACAGAGGGCTTTTATAGGGACCCAGATACCTAAAAATCACTTTCAAATTGAATTTCAAAAAATAAACTCCCCAGGACAATTCATACGCTCCAGCAAATTGGGTGTTTTGGTACTTGAACACTGAATTGCACAGGAAAGGTTTCTTAAGATAAGCATTTTGTTTCAAATTTCCCCCACTTGGCTCTTTATGATAACAGCTTTCATAAATAGTATAGCAGTTGAAACATTTATTATTGGAACAGAAATGCAATTACATGCAGATGTTGTCCTGTGATTCATTGCTTTGTGCTCCACACATTTTCAAGCTGGAGGAAGAACAAGCAGGTCATCAAGTAGATGCTCTCGGCTGAGCTCCACTTACTCTCCTGACTTGAGTTATCTAATCTCTTTTGTGAGTGTTGCCACAATCTCGTCCTCCGTGGCCCTTCTTGGCAGCGAGTTTCATTGTGCAATTACCCCAACTACCGTCAAGAATGTCTTTTCATCCAATATAAACATTTTTTCCTTAATCCAAACCTGGTTCTTTCTCCAATATTCCTGTTCTGAGGCATATAAAAGGACCACCCCATTTATTTTTTTTTTCAGTTTGTTATCATTTTTTCCTTTTGGCAACGTCAGAAAGTGATCCAAACTGTGAAGGTGATAACATAGGACAATTGAGATGGAACCACTGGAGGTGGGACAGGTGGAGATGTCCTTCCTGGTTGTCATTGGTCATGGATGGCCTCTTACCGGAGGAAACCTTTGCATACATTCTGAGGGTTTAGGGGCCACTTTTCACTTTCATGCATTGGAGAAGGAAATGGCAGCCCACTCCAGTGTTCTTGCCTGGAGAATCCCAGGGACAGGGGAGCCTGGTAGGCTGCCGTCTATGGGGTCGCACAGAGTCGGACACAACTGAAGTGACTTAGCAGCAGCAGCAGCAGTGAAGACGCCAAGTGTATCCGTTTCCTACTATTGCAGTAACAAATTATCACCAGGCTTGGGCTTCCCTGGTGGCTCAGACAGGAAAGAATCTGCCTGCAACGTAGGAGACCCAGGTTCTATCCATGGATTGGGAAGATCTCCTGGAGAAGGGAATATCCACTCCCATATTCTTGCCTGGAGAATTCATGGACAGAGGAGCCTGGTGGGCTATAGTCCATGGGGTCACACAGCTGAGCTACTAACACACTTCAGTGGATTAAAACAACTCAAATTATTTTCATACAGTTCTTCAGGTCAGAAGTGCAACACAAGTCTCAGTAGACTAAAATCAAGGTGTCTCCAGGACTGTATTCCTCTGGAAACTTTAGAGGAGAATCTGTTCCCAACCTCTAGGCTGACCCCATTCCCTGGATCATGGTCTCCTTCCTCCATTTTCCAAGCCACCAGTAGTTAGTCAAGTCTCTCACATGACATTATGCTTACACAGATTCTTCTGCCTCCCCCTTCCACATTTTAAAGACCTTGTGATTCCTTTGGACCCACCTGGATAATCTAGGCTGATCATCTTAAGGTCAGCGATTTAGGAACCTTCATTCCATCTGCAACCTTAACTCCTCCCCCTCATTTAACTTAATATATGTGCAGATTTGAGAGACTTGGATGTGGACATCTTTGGGAGGTCACTATTCTGCCTACCACACGAAGCAGAGCATTTCAGGCAGTGGAAGAACATGTACAAAGGCCCTAAGGTCTGAACAAGATGGGTATGATGGGGGAAGAGAAGGAAGACCAATGTGGGTGGACATAATGCTCTGAGGTTAGTCTGGGGAAGGCTGGCAGAGGTCAGATTATGGAAAGCTCGGTGGGCCATGGTATGAAAACTAAACTGTGTTCTGGTCATAGGAGGAGACTGCTAGAGGTTTTGAGCAGGGAATGGCATGATCTGATATATATTTTTAAAAGATGGTTTGGGCTGCTCTGTGAAAATAAACTGTGGAGAGGCAAGGGCAGAAGTAGGGAGAACAATTGAGAAGCAAGTACAGGGAATTCCCTGGTGGTCCAGTGTTTAGAGCTAGGCAGTTTGACTGCTATGGGCCCGGTTTCAATCCCCGGTCGAGGAATCAAAGGTCTCACCAATTAAAAAAAAAAAAAAAGACAATTATAGTGATCTAGTTCAGAGGTTCTCAACAGGGGGCAGTTTTGTGCTGCCAGCCCCTAGAGAACATTTGGCAATGTCTGAAGAGACTTCCAGTTGTGACTTGTGGTTAAGGAGAGAGAGAGTACCACTGGGATCCAGTGGGAAGATGCCAGAGATGCTACTTAGCAGCCTACAGTGCCTAGGGCAGCCCCCAGCACAAGGAATGATCCTGACCTGTGGTGCGGAGGCTGAGAAACTGGAAGGGTTGGAGGCAACAGGAAAGACATGGTCAGAGCATGCGTGCTCAGTAGCTCAATCATGTCCAACTCTTTGCGACCCCATGGACTTTAGCCCGCCAGGCTCCTCTGTGCATAGAATTATCCTGGCAAGAATACTGGAGTGGGTTGCCATTTCCTTCTCCGGGGTTTGAACACACACTCACCCATTACTAGGCTTTAGCTTTCAGGGCTTTATCAAAGAAGGAAGAGGCTGGGGGTTGACTTCAAAGCAGACTAGATTGGAGAGGGAGGGGCTGTGTGGGGCACATGGGTGGGGGTGGGAAGGAGAGGTGATTTTCACAGTGCTGGGTTTCCCTCAGGCAGCCAAAAGGACACACTGCAGCACTTCCATTGCATCTTGTATCAGCTATCTTGTCCTAGTTCCTATTATGTACTTGGTGTTTATCATAGTCTAGAATTATAAACCCAGGGAACCCAGGCCCTATTTTATTCTCCATCGTCACTAGCTTGGTGACATCAGACAACTGACTTAACCTCTCCTTGTCTCCATGTTCACCACTGGGCTTCCCAAGTGGCTCAGTGGTAAAGAATCTGCCTGCCAATACAGGAGACTCAGGTTTTATCCCTGGGTCAGGAAGATCTCCTGGAGAAGGAAATGGCAACCCACTCCAGTACTCTTGCCTGGAAAATCCCATGGACAAAGGAGCCTGGCAGGCATAATTTAGCTACTAAATAACAACTGAAAAAGACAACATCTGCTTTATCAACCTCATCTTGTTACAAAGAACTTGGGAAGAAAAATTAAAGCATGATATGTATATATTCTGAAAGTGAAAGTGGAGAGTGAGAAAGTTGGCTTAAAGCTCAACATTCAGAAAACGAAGATCATGGCATCCGGTCCCATCACTTCATGGGAAATATATGGGGAAACAGTGGAAACAGTGTCAGAATTTATTTTGGGGGGCTCCAAAATCACTGCAGATGGTGACTGCAGCCATGAAATTAAAAGATGCTTACTCCTTGGGAAGGAAAGTTACCACCAACCTAGATAGCATATTCAAAAGCAGAGACATTACTTTGCCAACAAAGGTCCATCTAGTCAAGGCTATGGTTTTTCTAGTGGTCGTGTATGGATGTGAGAGTTGGACTGTGAAGAAGGCTGAGTGCCAAAGAATTGATGCTTTTGAACCGTGGTGTTGGAGAAGACTCTTGAGAGTCCCTTGGACTGCAAGGAGATCCAACCAGTCCATTCTGAAGGAGATCAGCCCTGGGATTTCTTTGGAAGGAATGCTGCTAAAGCTGAAACTCCAGTACTTTGGCCACCTCATGCGAAGAGTTGACTCATTGGAAAAGACTCTGATGCTGGGAGGGATTGGGGGCAGGAGGAGAAGGGGACGACAGAGGATGAGATGGCTGGATGGCATCACTGACTCAATGGACATGAGTTTGGGTGAACTCTGGGAGTTGGTGATGAACAGGGAGGCCTGGCGTGCTGCAATTCATGGGGTTGCAAAGAGTCGGACACGACTGAGTGACTGAACTGAACTGATGTATATATTCTGCTTTGCAAATTTTATTCCCTGTAATTTCATTATCATAATCCTTCTTTTCTAGGTTTCATTATATTTTTAACCATTAATATTTTTATACCTGAAAAACAATGTAACTGATAAATATTTAACACATTGAAAAGGCAAATTATATTTTAGATTTTATTTTTATGATATTTTCAAGGATCACATAGTCCAGTTCTTTCTGAATATTTAATAAGGAAACCAGTGGAATAACATTATTCCTAATTTAGTTTAATTTATTTCACCAATTTATTCACTAGCACCTGTGTGTAAAGGACTATTAAATGAACTAGGCCAAAATAGAGTTCCTCTTGCCTCTGGGCACATGCAATAAATTCACCTTGCCATTCTGAGACAGTTCTCATAATGTAGAGACTAGGGGTCTGCAAAGTGTAGCCCAAGGTTGGCCGCCCAGTTGTGTAAATAAAGTTTTATTGGAGCACAGCCACACACATTCATTTCCATATTATCTGTGGCTGGTTTGGACCACAGTAGCTGAATAGAGTTAGCTGCAATAGAGAGGTGTACAGCTGGCAAAGTCAAAAATATTTACTATCTTGCCCTTCACAGAAAAAAAAATTTGCCCACTCTTGACCTAAGACACTTAAGTCTTTTGGAAATTTCAACTTTTGCTTCTGATTTTGCTCTGTTTTCTTATTTCTAAAAATGTGAATCTCCAATAAATAAATATTTTAAGAATGCCTATTTCCCTGTGTTTACATGGCTTACATCCCCATACCACAGGCTTTACAAGTAAAAGTGCTAAGCTACCAGTATATATTCAATTGATAGGCTAACAGTAGCCCAATATAGTTTTTCTCCCATCCATTTTGTAGATCTTTCAATTCCATCCTTTATTTATCACTATTGAACCCAAGCTTCTTTCTTAACATTATTTTCCCCCATCTCTTCAAGGTCATTTTGAATTATAACACAATCCTCTGAGGTATTAGCTATCCAATTTGGCACCATCTGCAAATTAAATCAACTTGTCTTTTATTTCATCACTCAAACAAGTGATGGAAATATTAAGAAGAGCCTGCCTCAGGACATCCTTTTAAAATGTCACTGTTTCCCTCAAGGTTCTGCCAGAACCATTGATAATCTGAGTCCACTTTTAAGCTCCCACTCCTCTGACAATTGGATCTCGTCAGTGATGGCCAAACCTCAGATGCCAGTCATGATACCATAGTGGTCATGAGCATGCCTACTTACTTAACGGACCCATTCCTCTAAGTGGATGGGTTTGCCATACCTGTTGTGTCTGCTCATCATGTATTCTGGTTCTCCTGTCTTGATCTGAATTTTTTTTTTTTAATTTTGTTTTATTTTTAAACTTTACATAATTGTATTAGTTTTGCCAAATATCAAAATGAATCCATCACAGGTATACATGTGTTCCCCATCCTGAACCCTCCTCCCTCCTCCCTCCCCACACCATCCCTCTGGGTCGTCCCCGTGCACTAGCCCCAAGCATCCAGTATCGTGCATTGAACCTGGACTGGCATCTCGTTTCATACACGATATTTTACATGTTTCAATGCCATTCTCCCAAATCTTCCCACCCTCTCCCTCTCCCACAGAGTCCATAAGATTGTTCCATACATCAGTGTCTCTTTTGCTGTCTCGTACACAGGGTTATTGTTATCATCTTTCTAAATTCCATATATATGCGTTAGTATACTGTATTGGTGTTTTTCCTTCTGGCTTACTTCACTCTGTATAATAGGCTCCAGTTTCATCCACCTCATTAGAACTGATTCAAATGAATTCTTTTTAATGTCTGAGTAATACTCCATTGTGTATATGTACCACAGCTTTCTTATCCATTCATCTGCTGATGGATCTTGCTCTGAAATTAAGGAGGGCTGGAGGACTTGCTTTGGCCAGTGAAAGGTGAGTGGAAGTTTGCATCCTTTAGGGAGTGAAGTTTTGAAAGGCAGTTCATGATTCACCAGGTCCACATTTCCTGTCTTGGCAACCGTGGAAGTATGTGTTGAAAGGAACCTTCATCAGATTGGGCTCCTGAGTGATTGTGAATAGAGACCCCTCCCTAGAGATCTGCATAGACGTGCAGCATGAGTGAGAAACACACCGTTGTTGTTATAAGCAACTGAGACCTGGGGGTGGCTTGTTTCCAGAGCATAACCTCACCCATCTTGCCTGATAACAGCTCTTGAGCACCATAACATTTTTCTAGAAAGCTCCACTAAAGCTCGGGACCATTCTTTTCCTATGGATCCTTTTCTGTGTGTATCCCTCGCAGAACCTTATCCACTGTGCATACCACTTAAATGTTTATTGCATAGAAGTTACTTAATAATAAATAGATCAATAGATAACTGGCTAACATATTTAGGGAATCTTTTTTATGCTTTTGCATCCTGTTTTTATATATGTGCGTGTGCTCAGTTGTGTCTAACTCTTTACAACCCCATGGACTGTAGCCCACCAGGCTCCTCTGTCCATGGGATTTCCCAGGCAAGAGTACTGGTATAGGTTGCCATTCCTTGCTCCAGGGGATCTTCCCGGATGAGGGATAGAACCCACAGCTCTTGCATCTCCTGCATTAGCAGGTGGATTCCTTACCACTAGCACCACCTGGGAAGCTGTATTATATATGAATTAATGATAAAAACAACTCCATGTACATCCAGCTTCCTAAGCACCTTCAAGGTATTTTTCAATTGAATGCCCTGCTGCTAAGTCACTTCAGTCGTGTCCGACTCTGTGCGACCCCATAGACAGCAGCCCACCAAGCTCCCCCGTCCCTGGGATTCTCCAGGCAAGAACACTGGAGTGGGTTGCCATTTCCTTCTCTAATGCATGAAAGTGAAAAGTGAAAGTGAAGTTGCTCAGTCATACTCGACTCTTAGCGACCCCATGGACTGCAGTCTACCAGGTCCTCCGTCCATGGGATTTTCCAGGCAAGAGTACTGGAGTGGGGTGCCATTGCCTTCTCCGATTGAATGCCCTGGTTCTCCTCTATTGTTTGATATAAGGATATAGTCATTATGATGGAGGTTTTACCTTCCCTAATATTTAATTTAAGTCAACTCAGCCCAGATTCACCACTTCTAATCATGGTAAGACCGGCCTCTGGCTACTGAGAGTAACCTGCACTCACTATAGTGATAGAATGAGCTTGGGCATTTGCCTATTAATACTTCTATATTGGGGCTTCCCTGGAGGCTGACGTGGGTTCGATTCCTGGGTTGGGAATATCCCCTGGAGGAGGGAAGGGCTACCTACATCAGTATTCTTGCCTGGAGAATCCCGTGGAAAGAGGAGTCTGGCAGGCTACAGTCCATGGGGTCACAGAGTCAGACACAACTGAGTGACTAACACTTTCCTTCTTTCACTTCTGTATTAATGTGGAGCTTCAACGAAACATCCTTCTGTTAGGAGAAATTTAGGGAAACATTAGAGCTTCACATTCCATAATATTCATGTGCACAGGCTTTCTTTAAGATGTAGTTGGGACATGCCTCACTTGCTCCTGGTTGTATTCCTGGGACCTAGCAGAATGCCCGGACCATAGAAGCGTCAAAAAATACATGGAATGATTTGAATTTGATACTTTCCATCATCTTTGAGATAGGCAGCCCTTTTTATGTCTGTTTTGGAGGTGAGGCTCAGAAACATTACAAGTAATTTACCCAAGGTCACACCACGAAGAGATGGAACCAGAATGGGAGCATCTGCTTCTCAGGCATTTGCTCTTTCTTGGATAGCATGGTGCACCCAGGCTTCAGTAGAAAGAGCAAATGTTCTGGAGTCTGATGGACCGAGATTTGAATTATAGCTCAGCTACTCATTAGTTATATGTCATTGGGAATTTCTCAAATCTATCCCCTGATGTTTTCTTTAAACCACAATGATATTTTCTCCCCTTCAAGTAGGTCTTGTATTTTATTTCATTTCCCATAAATGCTATTTTGGGGGCATGGTATAATGATTCAGCTGTATGTATTCTCTCATTGGGGTCCTCTATGGTTAGGTTGAATTCATGTTGCTTCCCTGACCCTGTCTTTCCCAAACCATTTCTTGAGGCATCCAAGATGGATTTAGCAGAGGGTTATATTCCCACTTTGAAATAGGCTACTTTCATATCCAAATTTCATTTTGACCTTTCAGTTCAATAATTATAGCCTAAGATATTTTATGTTTAAAGCCCAAATGATTGTTTGCTTAGAATTGTAAGAACAAATTTGGAGGCCAGCTTAAGGCACTTAAAGGTTTAGCCTGCCCTGGAGAAAAAATGCATTCTTTGTCTTGCATCAACATGTTAATAAAGTCTAAAGTTCCTGCACAAACAGAACTTGCTTCAGCGGGAATTATAAGAACATAAAGGGCGCAGGATCATAAATGGACTATATTAGTGAAAGCCATTTACCTAGCATGGCACACAGAGTTTTATTTAAGATTAATGAAAACCCAATAAATAGAAAACACTAATATTCCTTCCAGTGGGGCAGTCAAGATGAGTCTTAACTTGATATCATAGAAATGTGTGTACTCTGAACAGAAAAACATGTGCAATATTTGCAAAGTTATATTTTCATAATGTTTTATAACCCAAATTTATATTCAATAAAAATGCACCTAATATCTCATTTTAGGATCATTCTGGAGTCAGGTAAAGGCAATCATTTTAGCAGTAAGTTATGACTTCATAAAAGTATTTTAATCAGTTGGTATGTTACCTTTAAACTCTCTGGACATATGATTCTTAAAAATGATATTTGAACATGGAAATCTGCCATTTGAATGTTTTTCTGTCTCTTCAAGTGGATTTTATTTTTGAAAATTCTATTGGAGGTAAATTCTAGAAGATCTGAGATTTTGGATCTGCCACAAAATGGATCATGAGACTTTAGACCAGTCACTTATCACTGCACGTCAATTTTGTTATCTTGAAAAGGAAATAATAACACATGCTTCCGGTAGAGATATAAAGAAAAATGGTATGGAAAAGTCTTTGCCTGGTGGAAAATGCCCGTGTGGTGTTTGTTTGTTTTGCAGTCTCCTGCTCTTAACAGAAACCCTTCATGATAGGTTTGTGTCGGTGCTGGCTTCGGTAGCCTGTAAACATTCATTCTCTCCTCTTCCCTGAGCAGAGACCAAAGACACAACACTGAGCTATTTTTGCTAAGATCCACACTACTCAAGGAGCAGTCAACCAGTGGATGAAATAGAAACAAATGATTCATTTTAAGATAAGCTTTATTTAGCAGGCAGTCTTCACCTCCAGCACTCAGATACTAAGTCTTGAGTCTGTTCTTCATAGTGAGACTTCAGTGGAATTGGTTAGACTTAAAAAGAATTATTACTTTTCTCTACAGGCCTGTGTAGAGAAGAAGAGCCAATTGTAGCCAAATGTAGAGGAGAAGAGCCAATTATTAGACAATGGATGTGTTACATACTTACATTTAAAAACTGTTTTGAGCCTAGAGTTAAACCTTTCACAGAGTACTTTTAAAGATACATTTTCTTATCTTCTTAAGTCTAAGAGGTTGTTTAAATGTTTTTCCATGTAATTATGCAAATTCACAAGTCTTAGATTTCTTTCCTGAAACCATCAAACACTTTAATATGTGGGCTCAGGAGGGTTATTTCAGGGAATAAATAGATATTATGTGTCATTTCACCCTTAAAAAAAAGTGGCAATTACTGCATTGTAAAAGGAGTAAACTCTAAATGATCTTATTGTATTATCTACTAAAGGCCTGGAAAAGTTGAATAACTATTAGTTACTATGTTCCTATAAGGCATTGGGGGGTCTTACTTGATAGAGGTTTATTCGTATTCTCGTCCCATCATACATTCTATTCACTTCTTTGAAAATAATTTCAAGAAAAGTTACCCTGGTTTTAAAAACATAAAAGACAACTGATAATATCCTATGCTTTGGTTTTTCTCCCTACAGTGCCTTTATATAATAGAAAGTCGGTCATAGCTCATGATATAAAATACTAGCTGTTGACTCACAGTTACACTAGAAGGGCCAATTTTACAGACTGCTGGAATAAAGATGATTTTAATTAAATTGCACAAATCCCTTTGTACTGCAACCAAAGCCTCCTCAGGCTGGCTGACGCTGAGCCACTCTGGCGTGTGTAGAGTTAACCAGGTTACCGGGCTTCCTAGTTAACTTCTTTCACCAGGAATGCAATTCGTGTTTACCTATATAAGGAAACCTGTTAGGCTGACCTGAGTTTGGCGGATTTTTGCGCTGACTGGGAGGCATATGAGCACACAGCCCAGAGACGGGGAGTGATTCCGAGCTGGACAGAGCAAGCTTCCTGATCGCACCAGCCATTCAGCTGATCCGAGGCAGGCTGCCTGGAGGACCTACAGGTTTGCCTCTTCCAGATCACAGTTGAGGAACAAAAACCCCGTCCTGGGAAAAATGGGGAAGCCGGTGAGTCTTACCGATCTCTCTCTCTATGCTGCTGCTCAGGGGCACGCCTCGCTGGTCTCACCCAGGAAGTGGAGGCAGAGGCGTTGCTCAGCCTCTCACCCCACAGCTCCTTCCTGAACAAACACCAGGCTTCGCGAATACCTCCAGATAACTTTTCCTGCCTGTTTTGTACCCCGAGAATCCACAGAGGCAGTGATTTTCGCACCTTAGAGTGTTTTGGTGGTTTGAGGAGGGGGTGGGGGGCGTTGGCTTTTTTTTTTTTTTTTTTTTAACTACACAGGAGTTTCTCTCCTACCACGATGAGCAAACTTTCTCATCTTTGTTGCACTCCGCAGAGTGGAAAGGAACCCTGGGGTGCTTCGCGAGAACGCCGAGCCCCCGAGGATGTCAATAGTAACTTTAAGTGGGGTTCCAAAAACTACAGGCGGAGTGATAGTCTGTAGAAGTGCAATTTGTCACAAAAAAGGCAGTCTGAAGGTATCATTTTTCATTCATGCGGCAGCAAAAATCCTTCCATCCTGCACATGTAATAAAGGACACCTTCTGAGACACTG
Organism: Bos indicus x Bos taurus; assembly: GCF_003369695.1. Taxonomy (NCBI): domain Eukaryota; kingdom Metazoa; phylum Chordata; class Mammalia; order Artiodactyla; family Bovidae; genus Bos; species Bos indicus x Bos taurus. Next base: position 7,887,946 of record NC_040105.1, on the reverse strand, counting down.
AGAAAAGAAAGAAGCTGAGCTGAGCTCTTTGTTCTAGACAATGTAAAGAAGCCCACTCTTGCATTTTGACAAGTTAGCATATGTCTATTTATATATAAGGCAGGGACTATGTAGAAAGGCTTTATGTCAAAGGCATTGTGGTCGATTGAGTTAAAATTTGGCTCTATTCTATATGTGGACAAAAATTGAAGTCTGAATGTAATTAAACAGGGAAACGTGAAAGTGTTTAATAGACTTGCAGGGGAATTTTAGTAATACTGCGGAATGCTCAATTATAAGAGGCAACTGAGTGAGAAAGAAGAAAAAGCCGTTCCAGCTGAGTTCTGGGGCTTAGGTAAAACTTTTGAAAAGGAAGTTTATTTTTAAAAAATCTAGTAAAACCATCCAAAATGATTTTGGAATGGGGTATATATATATTTTTTTCTGGCAAGGTGATTTTCTTAATTCAGTGAGCTTGGATAATTGTTTTGAATGATTTGACTTTTCATCTTGCAGAGAAATACTGTCATTTTCTGTCATGCGCAGTGACTTAATCCTAAGGGTTTGGGGAGCAGGCAAGTGGCGCACAGACCCAATTTCCAATTTGTCGTATTAAGAAATCAATTTCTTAAATTAATTTCAAGAAAAGTAACCAGCACAAACAAGCAGATTTGAGCGAATGGCCACTTTTTTAAAAATTGCAAGTCATAGTCCATTTAATAGTGAGATTTAATACAGGAATTGGCAACTGCTTATTCATAAAAACAAAAGCTATGGCCAGTTTTATTTAGAGCTCTCAACTTGCAAAAGCCTTACTATTTGCAGTAACACAGTTTAAATGAAACCTGCTCATCTCAGTGAGAATGAAACCAAGAAAAGCAGTGTGTGTATAAGACAGCAGATGTCTTAGTAAATAAATTTCATAACACAAGCAGCAGAACTGAGGAGCCTAATGCAGATGTTTTAAAGCTTGTTATCTCCTCACTGCTGCTCAGAAAAATAGGAGTCTTGATATTGTACTGCTTTCGATGGGAATCAGTAACCCAGGAGACACAAAACACTTTTAAAATATACAGTTAATAACAGATGTTTATACCTGGTTTTCTCACCCTGCTGAAGAGATGGCCCCCAGCTAAGTCGACTAGCACGTCCGCTGTTTTTTCTGTGAGTTGATATGTACACAGTTATTATACACTAATTACATCAACGGCCAAGGGAATATATAACTAGAAAGATAAATCTGTCTCCTGGGGTGGGGAGGGCTGGGGGTAAGCTTGGGTTTGGGGAATCTCATGTTTAGCGTTCTTCTTGCCAGTGGCTGATGAATTACTGTCAGTGACTGGGATCCCTGACTCCTGAATTTACTTACCTCTGGTTCCTGGGCAGCTCATTTGGGGGTAACAAGAGTGATTATTGTATTTAACGCTTTGGTATTCATAGCGTCCCAACAGGATTTCTTGTTGAAGATTAAAGTTATTTCAGGGTCCGAACTAATCCTCCAGTGAAAGGCAGGTAAGGTGCAGTGGTGCCGCATTAGTCGTTTTCCAGTCACTGGTGCTGTGTGTTTAGGTCTGTGAGGTGTTAGTAAGTGTCCTGGATAAGGAGACTGAAAAATCATGGGAGGAAAAAAGCAAGTAATGGAACCTTAATATCGTCCTTTGCTCATATATGTTGTGACACCCTAAAAAAGTGCAGCATATGAAGATGATTTGTTGCAAATGTACCTGATGGATCCTTTTTGGCCTGATCATCCTGAGAAACATTCTCTAAGGCAAAGCTTTGTGAAAGATGGGCCATGGAGTACTGGTAGATGATGAGCGAGTTGCAGACATGCCCAGAAGTTGATCCCCCTTGGCATCTGGGCCATCAAGCTGTGCCTGGGATGGGCATATCCCCCTGAGGGTTATCTGTGGACCACTTAGTTTCCTCAGCTTGCCCCAATGCGTTGTACAGATAGGATCAATTTCTGTGTAAAAGCTAGGAAACTGTCTTTGACAATCCAGGCCCAGAATACAGAGAGAGCCAGGGAAAGTTCAACTACTGTGTTAAAACCTGAGCCTCAAGGCTCAACACGGATGAAACATAACCTTATTCTTTTTTATCATCTTTCATGTTATCATGGGGAGGCCAAGGTCCTCTGTATGTCACTCAGTTTGCCCCCTTTGTTCTGTAACAAAGTTAAAGAAGTATTGGGGTGTGTGTTGTTGTCATTGTCATTGTTTTTCTAGTCTTAAAGATCCCCTAGAAAGCTGATGGCAAAAGGTTTCTCTTGGCTTCCTTTCTAATGTTTAATCATCATTTATTCTTTTTCTCAAACTGCTGTCACAGTTTGCTTGGCTCAAATTCTCCCGCCACCAGTGTGGCCTGGTCCAGAGGCAATGACACAAAAGAACCCGGTTTCCAAAGTTATTTATTAAATGTAAATTCTTTCCTTAGATACTGTACCAAATTTGTACACATCATTCCTAACCCTGGTGAACTTTCTTTGGCTTTCTCTGCCTACCATTTGTCATCAATTACCTTTTCAAAAACATTTTGCATTATTAATTCCTGTTACATTCATTCAGCAAATATTTATTGAGTGCCTTTTGAAGTCCTTTGCTAAGTACTCAAAAGGAAAAGCGGGTATATAGGACACAGATGAATTTAAACTCAGTGTTCATGCAATTGGTAGCATTTCTGCAAAGAGTAATCTCATTGCCTGAATGGTGTGCAGCATGTGAAGTATGATTTGCTGCAAACTTACTCGACCACTTACTTTTTGGCTGATCATCCTGAGGGACATTCTTGAAGTCAAAGCTTTCCAACTGGTGAGCAGAAAACAGGTTAACACACAGGTCAAGATGTTCATGCTGTCAAGATGTTCACCAGATAATTTCCACATCAGAACATGTCCAGTAGATGCCAACGAACTTGGTTACTTACAGAAGAAAGATGCCCCCTTGCTCCCCACAGAGCATCTCTAGATAACAGGGAGCTGGGTGATACCTTTTTCTGTTTTGCTAATGTATTTTTCAAGACCACATTTTCTTGGATTGTAAGGGGTTCCTAGGGCACCATGTTAAGAAGAGAGATTTTCAGAGTACTAGGTAACTTCAGAGTTTTATACTGGCTTTTACCCACTGGAAATTACTAATTGACTAGTGATGATTCTTAAGAAGCAGGTAAGAGCATCTGCTGTTACTGCTAAGTTGTAGGTGTAAGGCTTAGAATCAGGGATCATGAATTAATAACTGGTTTGCACCAGTAGGGGGTTTCTTTGGTGGCTCAGAAGGTAAAGAATCCGTCTGCAATGCATGAGACACAGGTTCAATCCTTGGGTCGGGAATATCCCCTGGAGAAGGAAATGGCTACCCACTCCAGTATTCTTGCCTGGAAAACCCCATCGACAGAGGAGCCTGTTGGGCTACAGTTCATGGTGTCACAAAGAGTCGGACATGACTGAGCAACTAACCCACACTTTTTGCGTCAGTAGGATTTTGCAAATATCTCAGGCATTAGCAAAACCAATTTAAAATATATTTATATTTGAAGAAAGCTTGGCTGGTGAGGTAATAGACATGACTAGACTAGGACTTCTAGTTAAATGTAAAAATACATTTCCATTTTTTAATTAATTGCTTGCAGTCACGTATAAGGAAATCTTCTGTGAGTGAATCTTTCAGAGAAATTGAGTTGCTTTATATATTAATGCTAAGGGTTCAGTTGATTTTATTTTGTACTTAAAAGGAAAATAAAAATGAATAGCAGCACTTTGTGGAATGGAGCACTCTCCAGTGTGCGTGGTACTTACTTAATAGCTGGGTCTGCATAAAGATTGGCTCTGACTGCTCCCACTCTCTTGCAAGTTGCTCTTCACTTGTCTAAACTTGAGATGGAGATGAAATTAAGCAGAACCTCCTCAATTTGACAGTTTTTGTTTTAACACATGACAGAAAAGGAATTTTGGTCAAAAGGCCGGAGCCAGGAAATAACTGCATTATTTATAGGTATTGTTCTGCAGCAGAGGCCTTGGTTATTTAAACCCAATTTATCCACCCCCCACCCCAAGTATCTAATTGTGCAGTTATTTAGATCTGTACTGACACACTCATCATCTATTGCCTTGGGGACCGAAACTGTATATAAACTACTAGAGAACGGATAACGAGTTTACTCGAACTGATATACTTGGCTTAAAGCTAAGAAACAAAAGAATAGCAGTGTTTCCCAGGTTTATTCCAAGGTGGTGGATGGTGGGTTTGGCCAAGTCATCTTAAACTTCTCTGGGATTCAATTTCCTCATCCATCACTGGAGACATGAATACACAGTTCACTGGACAGTTATGAGTATTGACAGCACCTAGCACAGTGCTGGGCAGGCCAGTCAATAAGTATTCGTAGGATGTGAAATGCATGGGAGTGGATGAGGCATTCTCAAGTAAACAATTAAGAGGTTGAAGAAGTAGAAAGCAACCATTGGTGTCCCCTGTGTACTTTTGCCCACTTGGTGATTTAAAACCTGCTTTTCAGTGAAGCGTGGTATACTTTCTAACGTCTCATACCAGGTCCTCTTTTCTTAGTGTCCCCTGTTTGTCCTTTATAGGTTTTGCATTTGAGACTCTTGCTATAACAGCTTCTTCTATAGCAATCTACGTTATCTCAAATGTAAGTCCCCCCCACCCCATTTTAAGGTGCTTTCCCCAAAGTAACACATTTTAGAAGCAAAACAAAAAATACTCATTTTGCACTCAGTAATTTGATAGCTTGCAAGCTTTCCAACAGCACTGGTAGGAGGGACTGGACTAGTAAATTCATGGATAAAATTCACTCGTTTTGTGGACAGTAAGTAGAACATCTCCCTGGCTTTAGTTCATAACAGTGGTCTTCCAGGGGTCTTGATGTGTTAGGGTCTCTAAGGTATTTTGTCCCCAAGGTTATCCTCAGATCCCACCCTCTTTGTCCCACTCTCATTCATTACATCCTGCCCCAGTGGAATGTCACATTTAATCTTATATTGTTCCTATGATGTGGACAGGATGTGTCCTGTGGACTAATTGCCCTGACAAGAGTTTGCTCCTGGCTAAGGCTAGTCGGGACCAAGTAGTGCTGTTTGATGGGGAAGCAGGGCAGCTGTATTAGTCAGCTCAGGCTGCTATGACAAAATAGCACAGACTGGGTGGTTGAATGGGCTTACCAGGTGGTGCTAGTGGTAAAGAACCTGCCTGCCAATGCAAGAGACATAAGAGACCACGTTGGATCCCTGGGTCAGGAAGATCTCCTGGAGGAGGGCATGGCAACCCACTCCAGTATTCTTGCCCGGAGAAGCCCATGGACAGAGGAGCCTGGTGGGCTATAGCCCTTGGGATCACAAGGAGTTGGACATAAGTGAAGTGACTTAGTATGCACACACAGGTGGTTAAGTATCAAGTGTTTATTTCTCAGAATTCTGGAGGTTGGGGAGTCCAAGATCGAAGTGTCGGCAAATTCAATATCTGGTGAGAGCTCTCTATCCAGCTTGTAGATAGGTCTCTTCTCACTATGTCCTCACTTGACCGAGAGACAGCAATCTCTCCCTCTTTTTATAAAGGCACTAATCCCATTATGGCAGCCCCACCCTCATGACCTCATCTTACCCTAGTTACCTCCCCAAGGCCCCATCTCTGATATCATCACATTGAGAGTTAGGGTTTCAACATATGAACTTGGTGGTGGGGGCACAATTCAGTCCACAGAAATGGCTTTATCAAGACATAGATCAAGTGACTCTGTATTTCTGACTTATTTTCATTGATCTTGAGATATCATCTCTTGTAAGATACATCGTTAAGAAAGAAAAATATCTTTTTAGATCATAAGAGTGTTTTCTTAGCATTGAAACATTTTATACTACATTTATGGAAAGAATTCTTTTAGACTCTGATGCTGGGAAAGATTGAAGGCAAACAGGAGGCAGGGGTAGCAGAGGATGAGATGGTTAGATAGTATCACTGACTCAATGGACATGAATCTGAGCAAACTCCAGGAGATAGTGAAGGATAGGGGAGCCTGACTTGCTGCAATCTATGGGTCACAAAGAGTCAGACATGACTTAGGGACTGAACAACAACAAAACTGGCTTATTTCGACCAATTTTTTAAAAAGAAAATCATGTCTTCCTCCTGTGCATACATAAAATGAAAAATGTGGCAAGAAAACTGTTTAAGATTCCAGCTTTCCTAAATCATGTTTCAATCAGAATTGTCGTGCGTGCACTTTTCCACACCATGCTGTCATGCTCTGTGCCAGGAGACAGCATTTCTTTTTAGGGGGCATCTCTACTGTCTCTGAGTCTCTACCAAAAGATCACAACCAGAACTATATTTCTTCCTCTAATGATTCTACCTGGAATGCAGGTATACCCACCAAGTGACTACACTTGTGAGTGAGCTAATTCTTTAGCCCTTCTGACACACGTCCACGAGTGTGTTCAGAAGCAACACTCTTGGTGGCTTCCACTGATCTCCTGGATATCTGCCCAGACAACTTTCCTATAGTCCCACCTGAACCGAAAGAGGATCTCCCCCCGGCCTGGGGGAGCTCTTCCTCCTTTTCATTCCTTTGAGAAGCATGTGACTTCTCTTCTCCAGATGTGGGGGGCTGATTTCACATAATGCCTAGAACTCAAAAGAAGTGAAAAAAATATGAACTTCTGTGACCAAGAAGGTTCATGGGTGGGCAATGACAGTTATATCAGGACCGCCTCCCAGGCAGCAAGAGTAAGATACCTCCCAGTGTCAGCCTGGTTAAACAGGAAAGCACTTACCCTGAGAATTCAGGAAATAGAGTGCATCTCTCCCACCCCACAGGGATGCCTAAAATCTCAGCGTTAGAGAATGATTTAATTGTCTTTTAAGGCATCAAGAGTGTTTTAGTAGAAATTAATGACTCTAGAGAGAGCAATGTGTAGTTGCTGTATTTACTGCTTTGGCATGCATTTCATTCCCATTAAGATGAAGAAAGAGCAAGAGCCTGTGAAGATGGGACAAGGAATGGGATGGGCATGAGGATACAGGAATGGAAAGAGAGCAGGAAAAGAGCAAAGAAGCAGCTCAACTTTCATTCAATGAAATTTATCAAATCCTTGGTCTGAACCAGGCATCACCCTACATCCTGACACTAAAGTGCCTGCACTTAAGGACCTACCTACCCTTCTAGTGTAGGAGACAGGCATCGGCGACATATCAGGCCAACAAGTGTAAAAGTCTTACTAGAATAAAAGCTATAAAGTATAGTTATGTGTTCCCATGAGATTGTACTGGAAGGATTCAGATAATCAAGGAAAGTCAGAGAAAGCTTCCCTGAGAAAAGGATGCTTCAACCGAGAGGTAGTAGGACAGGATGTGAGTCAGTATTTGGAGGGGTAGGAAATGGCCAGACTGTATCTGAGAGTTTTCAGCAGTCAGGAACACTACATTGACAGCATCCTGGAGACTCAATTGGGAAGCTTCAGAGTGAATGTGAGTGAGCCTAAGAAAGGGGTCCAGGGAAAGATGATGGCTCAAGGTACTAGTATCACGGAGGTGGAGAGAAAGCAAGGTGGATGGCTTTTAGTTGTATTTCAGAGGTGAAATAGATATGTATTGGTAATGAATGGGACAAGAGCAATGATGAGGGATTGGGAAGTGTCATGACAAACTCTCAGGAATCTGGTCCACAAAATTAGAGAAATAAGTGTTGTCATTAATGATGTAGAGAGCAGTGAAAGTTGACCTGATTTGAGGGTAGAGAGGAATTGTTTGTAGTCTGAAGAAGTAGAAAATAAGTCTAGCTCATCCATTTACTAGCGTTGTGATACTAAGTTTCTCTGAACCTCAGTTCTTCCATCTTTAAAAATGAAGCCATAAACATTCACCTCACAGGGTTGCTGGGACAATCAACATAACTTCATACGTGGTTGAAGTTCCTTCCTACATAAGTTACTATGATCACTCCAGAACTGAGCAGCAGTGAAGCCTAGAGGCAGAGTGGCTATTTTCAAGAACTTTCTAGGAGGTGGGGTGGTGTGTAGGAGTTTTGACAGCTGAGATCTCAGGACTCTGTAAGTTTACCTTAGTGGAGTTTCTCCTTGTTGATAATGTACAGGGCAGCTATTAGCTTCATTTGTCTGGTGAATTCCTTCTATTTTGTTCCCACCCCCTCTCCTCCTCTCTTTCAGCCTGGATCAAGGGAACCCATAGAGGAAGAAGGTACATTGCTTTTCTCAGCTGAGATCCCTTATTGCTTGTAAGAGGACTAGAGGATTTAGGAAAATGTAACCCGAGAGTTTGCACTAACAGATGAGCACAGTGGATTAGCTTCACCCTCCCTGTAGGCTTCGGGGGAAGACTTTGCCATTCTGTTTTTCTAGCATCAATTTAGCAAGGGCATTTTATACGACATATGTAATTCCTATGCCCTTGAGTGACCTCAGCACATTCCTTTCTGGCTTCCAAATAGCCCCTCATTAAAGGGAGCCATTAGGCAATGAAAGCTGCAGCCGGTGGTTGAGGAACACACTGGAGTGGGCAGGTGAAGGGGCAGAGGGGGTTAAGCCCTCTGGAATCCAGGTGTTAACTTTCCTCTCTGCAGGTGTTTTGACCTTGCAGGATCCTAACTACTACCAAACATCTCCCCCTGTTGCCTGGCTCCACTTCTTTCCCTCTGTTCTTGCCACACTGTTGTCTTTTTATAACCATGTTTATCTCTCACTGAATTATCAGAGAGATTATTTCCCATCCAGACCCCATTCAGTTATTTTTCCTTGCAGGAAACACTTATTTCCATATAGAAAAATGGGTGGGAGAGGGTGGGAGGCATTTTATTTCATTGTTTCACTTGTTTGGGCTGGAAGAAGGTGACACATTTGTATGAATTTCTGGATAACGAAATTAATTTACACATAGCTTCCCAGGTGGCAGTAGTGGTAAAGAATTCACCTGATAATTTAGGAGACACAAGAAACTCAGATTCGATCCCTGGGTCAGGTAAATCTCCTGGAAAAGGAACTGGCAACCCACTCCAGCATTCTTGCCTGGGAAATCCCATGGACAGAGGCGCCCAATGGGCTCCAGTCCACAGGGTTGCAAAGAGTTGGACAGGACTGAGCACGCAAGGTCTTCGCACAGATAACTAAGTTGTTCTTGATTCTCCATCTGGATATTTGAGAGTTGACTGTATACACCCAGGCAGGGATTGGGATGTGTGGGAGGAATGGAGAAGGAAGTGGAGTGGAAGCTCTTATCTGAATTAGAAGTCTTAGGCAGGCTTTTAAGAGCTTCCTCTTTCCACTACCTTCCCTGCCTTTATAATTTGTGTCTCTATGTGGTCTATTTGGATGCAAATGCACTTTAAGATATAAGAGCAATGTAAAAAGGCACTTCTAAATCCACACTGTGTCTCCCAGAGGGGCTGCCATTTCACTTCATAAAGACCCAGTTGGCTTTAGTTTTGCTGAGTTCAAGGCAGGGACGTTCCATGGCAACTTCTAATTAGCATGTGCAGTAGTAGTGGCTCCGAGTCTGGATGTTTGAGGAGTCACAGTGCAGTAGCAGGAAGCCAGAGCTAGGCAGTGTCAGCGAGTTCACTTTGCCTGTGAATGTAGTTACCTGCCAGTAAATCATTTGCCAATAGTTCAAAGATTAAGATGGAACCTGACAGAATGATCCAAAGAGAAGGTGGCAGTATAGAGAAAGCACATCAAACATTACGGTGAATGAAAAACGGTGAGAACTTCTGTTTCCAGGCCCCTAAATAAAATTCCTGCAAAGATAAAGATGTGAGCTTTGCACACCATCAGGCCTTCTGGTCTGTTTATCCTGCTGAGAAAGGCTGAAGTTGGGGAGGAGGAAGGTCTCCACCAACAGATTGTAGGTCATAAATTAGTTAATAAAACCTGTCCTATGTTATCTCTGAAACAGTCTATTTTATATATCCTTGTCCATTTGATTTAGTTGTTTCCCTGCTTACTCCAGGCTGTATTTTGGTAGCATAAGTCAGTATGTGAGTTTTAGATTATCCAAAAGTTTATTTTTAAATGACCTGCCTTCTGTGGGGAAAATAACAGTAATGTGTGTGTGTGTGTGTGTATAATTTATTGCTATTGATTGGGAGTTTCACAGTTAACTTTAGCTTTTATATGTATATACATATATATATATATGAAATATATAACACAATTTCACAATATGTAACACTAGTTATTCCAGTGAAACGTGAATATTGTTATATGCCAACATATATTTATTTTATCATAAAGTTAATTTTTATTGCTGCTTTCAAGACCTATTCAGTCCTTATATAGTTCCTGTAGAATATTTCCACATATTACCATTGGTACAGCCAGCTCTTGTTTTATGTATTATAGTCACTATGAGTGATAAAGCAACACTGTGGGTATCTATGTATGTATCTGTGTACCAGGGAAGCCCTGTATGTTTATTACACATATACAAGCTACATATATCCAAATGTACGTGTCCCTTTGAAAGTTTCTCCCTATTGAGAACAATAAATAGGCATTGTTGACTGATTTTTTTAAGTCAGATGAAATATATAAGAAAAGAAAATGTCACATTTTTTAAGACCAAGTATAATGATTTAGAAGTTACCAAAGAGGTCAGGGGTAAAAAGAAAACAAAAAATAGTAAAGAAAGCAAAGAAAAGCAGGAAATGAGAGAGGAGTCTCAAAGCAGTAAAAATCTACTCTCCCCTCACCAATCAAGCCTGCTCTCCATCTATAAACAAAAGCCTAGCAAACAAGCAGGTGAAGGACAAAGGGGTCAGGAGAAAAAGGACTTCCCTGGTGGTCCAGTGATTAAGACTCTATGCTTCCAATACAAGGGGCATGGGTTTGATCCCTGGTCAGGGAACTAAGATCCCACATGCCGTGCAGCACAGTGGAGAAAGTGTTTTTTTTTTTTTTTTTTTAATCTAGTTAAAGAAAAGAGGCAAGCTAAAAATTGCTAGAAAATGCTGGGGACCAAAGAGAGAGAGAAAACAAGAAAGGGTGAGAATGAAACTTCAGGGTGAATGCTTGTAAACCTAAAGTAAATGGGCAGAAAAAGCCAACTAAAGAAAGTAAGAAACAGGGAGGTAACATTAAAAGTCAAAAAATATGAAACGAGACAAAAATGGTCATGGTGCTTGAGCTGGTGGGGCTGAGAAGACATTGTTCTCTAGGTGTCTTGCTGGGAAAGAGGATAAGATGGCCCAGAAACGAAAGCAGGCAGGAGTGGAAGCAAGCAAGCATCAGGTGAAAGGGCCGCATGACAAGACAGTCAGCCAAGGGGTACGTCCCAGACACTGGCTGCAGAATAATGTCCTGGAGGGGTTCGTCTCCACTGCAACTGAGCCCTGGAGATGGCAGGACTTGTCTGTTGTTGTTTAGTCACTCAATCGTGTCTGACTCTTTGTGACCCCATGGACTGTGGCCCGCCAGGCTCCTCTGTCCATGGGATTCTCCAGGCAAGAATACTGGAGTGGGTTGCCATGCCCTCCTCCAGGGGATCTTCCCAACCCAGGGATCAAACCCACATCTCCTGATGGACTGAGCCTGATGGGTTATAGTCCATGGGGTGTCAGACACAACTGAGTGACTAACCCTTTCACTTTCAGCAGGAATTCTGGCTTCTTAGCTGTGAGGTGCTTCAGTGGAGGCTGGCTATTTCTGATTTAGGAAATGATTATTCTAGGGCAGTGAACGATGATGGCCTAAAGAGTTAATCCTCCAAATACTTTTCACACTCCCAGGAGTCATTTACTGAGCCAGAAGTACCTGGCTTAATATTTATTGAACACTTTGTTTCTGAAGGGGAATGGGAGGGAGAAGAGTGTCATATTCGAATCTATTTCCACCATCAAGCTTTACCCAAGTACCCGATGCTTGACTCTCTAACTGCCAGGCTTAGAGCCTACCCATGAAATTCCAAATCCAGTCTCTTGTGGGTTTGGACTCGCTCGTTTATTTTTACTGTGCTTCGCTCATAGTAACTTATGTTTGTAATTCAGCAACCTGAGGAATTGTTTTTATGGCACGTTTGGATCTTGCAGTCCCTCACACGTTTCAAGGTCCATTGCAGGAAATGAGTTTGACACAGCATGTTAACAATGAATTATTCATTCTTACCTGCAGTGTTCAGAGCAGTCCGGGAAGGCTTCCCAGTTGTCGAGTCAAAGTTATGTAGCCGTAGTGCAAACTCCAGTGGGCAGTTGTGAGGATGGCAAACCTTACTTTGATACAATGCCACAGCACCTCCATTAGTGCCCTGGTTAAAATGCAAACATCTGGTTGCTTTTATGGCCCATGTGTTCCTTAAGATGGTCTATTTCTTGATGATGTCAGTCATTGGAATCAACTATTTTTAAAGACTGTTTTAGTGTTTCTCTGAAACGATCACTCCTTACATTTGTTTAATAGATCATGAGCCCTTCAGGTACACAAAAATTGTAGAGATCACATCTTCTACTCTCCTGACTATTTTCAAGGATGACATTGTGACTCAAGGACCCTGGGGTGCTGTGGAATGTGTTGTCTTCTGGGGTTGTGTGCACCGTAGATTTTCATTAGCATGTCATGTCAAAAGGAACCTCACGCTTCTATGTACTGAGTGTGGGGCAGCTAAGCTGCCGGTTTGTGCTCACCGACCATGGCTTTGTGGATTTGCCTAGTTAAGTTTGTTCTGCGAGTGTTTGCTATTTCCTCCCCTGCATACTTATTTTACCTGGCCGTGTGCCAGGCAATCTACTTGCCCTCCATACTGTGCTCATGTCCAGTGCAGATAAGCTTCAGGCTGACAAGGACCGTCACCCAAATTCCAACGAACTACTGTATGCAGGGCCTTTTGGGAGAGGAATAATCTTATCTTTACATTTAATGGCAAGTGAAGGTTTGAAGCCAATAGGACTGCTCAAGAAAATGAGAGTCATGAAACAAAGGCTCTACCAATGGGATAAGTAGAATCCATCACTTATGATTTCAGATTTGAAAAAAGATTGGCAAAAGGTACAATGAATAGTAAAATGGCTCTCCTTAACCCACTGATTGGAAAGGCTTGGGAGGACATGTGTGAACATACTGGATCCTATAACTTGTAGAATGTTACAGACTAGGCCAGCTAGATGAGAACTGTCAAAGCATTAAATAAAATATGGCTCTTAATCATATCCTAGGATTGCATGCAGACAGGAACCTTCCATGGAATTCCCAAGAGAGAATATTAGAAGATGATAATTTAAGGATTATGAAAGTTCCTGAAATTTGCCAAAAGAATTAAGACAGGCCTATTTGGGAACTCCTAGGGACCAGACAGAGCAAATGAAATATTAGGTTGTAATGATTTCTCTCCACTTCACATCTATTTGTTTCTTATTCTCTCTGGGTTCCAAATACTGAATTTATGAAAGTGGAAGAGAAGAAATGAGTGTGCGCTAAAGGGAAGCAACTAGGGGTGGGGAAAAACAACCCCTGCCTCATAACTGGGGAGACAGGAAGAATGAAGGAATTTGAGGCCGTTGCACGGAGTAAATGGAATAACTACAATGTAGTGTTGAAGAAAAAGAATATAGTGTTCTATAAGTCACAAATGGAAGGACGTGAGAGGGGAGATTAATTACAATTTGAATTAATTTCATTTAATTAGTTGAAAAGACCAGATGAGTGGTCTTCAAACCTTTTCAATATTTCTGAGTATTCCTTTCCTCTCTCCCTCTCTTTCACACCCCCCACACACACAGATGTGCACATGATGCAAATTATCCACAATAAATAAGCCAAAATGAAACTAATACATATGTGTTATTTCCCATCTCAGCTAAGGAAGATACAGCAAAGAAGAACCTGCTTTGAAGAACATCACTAGCTGTTAATGCCCTGTTAGGAAGTGCACTATGGCATTGAGGTTAGGAAAACAAGCCTATGAGCCATGCAGATCTGCTGTAGAGTCTTTGTCATGCCACTTCCTAGCTGAACTGCCTACTCCCAACTCTTCATTCCTTGACCTTGGTTTCTTTTACCACCTGTTTGCCAGGGTCATTTGCCAAGAGTAAATTAGATGCATGTGCAGTGTTCTTCACAGAGTAAGTGTTCAATCAACACTGGCTAGTATCATACCCACTATATTCCTTGAGAGTGATGGCCTGATATTTGATAAACATGTCAACTATGGAACCGTCACTCTGAAAGACCGATCTTGCAAAACACACTGCCTCTAGGGAAGAGGATGCCCACTAACAAGCTTTTGACTTTGTTGGTTAGTATTGCTTTTACTTCAAAGCACTCAGAATTGTTTAGACTTCCTTCAGAGGTGCATGGGGTCGCAGAGAGTCAGACAGAACTTGGTGAATGAACAACAACAACGCAGAGGTTCATGGACTTAGGCAGGATCTAGAATCTCTCAGTTAATATAACTAATGAAAAGGATTAATAGTATGTTGAGACAGTGACCTGTCAGAGTTGAAGGTGAACATTTGTTTTCTATCACCCTGTATATTCAGTTCACAATGAACAACTTTATTCCTTTAAAGCATCTTTCTGAAACTAGATCAGCCTTAAGCTTTGCATGCAAAACATTACTTAATAAATTTGAATTAATGCTACTAATATATTCAGTTATTGCCAACAACTGTTGTAACGTAGGTTGACTCAAAACAAGTTTTTAAGAGTTTTGCCTGGTGACCTATTTTTCTGTGAAATATTTGAACATATTAAAATCAAAATGAAAATTTGTTTGGAAGGTGTTATTTTACCCAGCCTAGTTTTGTATTCCCTCCTGGATCAGAAACAGATTAGCCCTTTAGAAATCTGTTAATATGTGTCCTGAAGACATACTTCAAGAGGGCAAAAAGCTTATCCAACAACAAAATCCTATTCCTGTAAATATGCAAAGATGGCAGCAATATTGAATGAAAGAAATGAATATGTGGGGCTATTTCCTTTTCCTATCATTCTCAAGGAAATGTTCTTTTGATGGGAAAGAAAACTGTGTTGAAGTGTTCCTAAGATTTTTTTATAATTGTATATTTCCAAAGCACTTCACTGCTGGAGTCTACGTATCATAAACACTTAATTTCAGTTTTTCCTCCTCTTAAATGACAAGGCATAGATGAATGATTTATTTGCTTGTTTTACTGAAAGGTAGATTACAAAACTTATATCCCTCTCTAGTGTTTTATAACAAAGAACACTGAGGAAAACATGTAGAATTTCCTGTCCTTCAAATGATCTGTATGAAAACTAAAGAGCTCAAATCTTCCTTGGTAAGTGATCTTAGATCCTCAAGTATAGATATTGTATTTTCCTTTACACATATCTTATCTTTCAAGAGTGCTTATGTGTCATAATACCTTTCTGTGGACATGTCAGTTGCTCTCAATCTTACAGAAAAACCGACAAAGCAGAACAACCCGAAAGCTCCACTTCAAAGAGCTTAAGACATCCCTACCTTAATGCCGGAATTTGGATCGCCTGGTAAGACTGCACTGTTTGACTTCTTAACGAGAAAAATTGGAAAAGCAAAAGCTGGGGCCTGCCTGCTTTATTGTTCCACGAGTGACCTTTCTGAAAGAAGGCACTTTTATCTCAGGGCACCTTTGTTTAAACGCAAATCACCCAGACATGCTTTCAGCTCCATTTTGTAGGTAATGATTTTTTTTAAACAGTTTTCAAGATGGCACCTATGAAATTCATTTTTCCCACATGCATGTGGAAATAATGTCCATTGTAAAATTATCTGGAGTCAATGGAGTAACACCAAAGATGTGATTTCGTTGGTTGTTGATGTTTATTCTACAATTTCTTCCAATCCTTCATGTTCAGGAAAATGTGCTGGATACTTACGGATAGTCAGAATGTTTTTAAGAATCCAGCATCTTCTACGGCCTTAAAGTGCACCCTTTAGTGGAGGATGATGCCACTATAATATAAAATACAAACCAGTCATTTGTCGAACAAACACTTATTAGGTACATATTTATTAGGCTTTGGAGACACACGTTTCCTGCCCTCAAGGAAATTACAGTTTGATAAAAAATTTTAAATAGGTATTAAGTAGAAGCACAAAGAGAACATTTTCATTAGAAACATAACGTACATATAGCGTGTGTGAAGAAAGCTATGATCTGTCGAATGTCCGAAATAACAACTCAGGCTTACGCTGATGTCAATATTGACCTCATAAAGACTGTGTAATTGACAGAAAAGGACTGAAACTGTTGTGTTAGTGTTTTTTTTTTAACCTATTTGCAAGCTATGGATTCCGTTTCCGTTGTCTCCTTGAAATGTAGTTTGGAAGTAGTCGTACCTGTGCTCAAGCTTTAGTGAGCTTCAGCATCTCCAGGCTAGAGCTGATGAAGAAGCAGATGGTTGGGCTCTTGCTGCAGCAGTTTTGGTTCTACTGGTCTTGGGTGGGACCTGGGGGTCTGCATTCCTAACAAGTGTGCAGGTGATGCTGCTGCTGCTGGTCCAAAGACCCTATTTTGAATAGAACCAGTTTAAGATATGGACACACACTTGCAATGCCTCCTAGATCCTGAGAAGAGAGTGAAAAATGTAGGGAACCTGCACTTCTGGTCTTGGCCAGTGCAATGAAAATTGTCCCAACTTATGTAGAAATGAAATGAATCCTTCTCTGGACCGTTCAGGACCTCAGAACCTGTCTGGTAAGACTTTGAAAATGTGAGTCGTCTGTTGTGTCTGACTCTTTGGTACCCTTTGAACTGTAGCCCACCAGGCTCCTATGTCCATGAGGTTTTTCAGGCAAGAATACTGGAATGGGTTGCCATTTCATTTTCCAGGGATTGAATCTTCCCAACCCAGGGATCAAACCTGCGTCTCCTGCATTGCAGAAGGGTTCTTTACCTGCTAAGCCATCAGGGAAGCCCATAACCTCCAGGAGCCTGATGAAAAGGGTTTGTTTGCTGTGGCTACAGAGCATTCAAGTTTCCGGTTTTCACACACACACACTCAGGACAATTATTAATCTTTCTTAGCATGTTGGCCCTTTGCTGTCCCTGATTACTTCCCCAATGCTTTGAGTCAATGTTACATTTTGAGTGGAGAGGCCATACAAGACCCCATTGAGTGAGGCTCTGGCAAGGACAGATGGTTGAATGGGAGCTCACAACATCCCCAAGAAAATCATGTCTTTTCCTTTGTAGTGAGAGATACCCATCTTTGGCCATTTCCATTTGTGATTGTACTGGTGCAGTGTGATAGGAAGAGAGCATTAAATGGTAAGATGGAAGTCATGTCTTGTCCTGGCTTAGGCTGCCCTGACCTTCTATAACTTGTGACCTTTTGGGGCCAGTTCAGTTCTCTAGTCTTGAGTTCCTAGGTCTGTAAAATGAGAATGCGAGATGGCAGGGAATTTTTAAAGGACCTTTACCATGTCATCACTTGTTACTGAGTATTTTTTAAATAATGTTGAAAAGCTTATTTTGAAACATGCTCAAGGGTTAGTTGTTCAGTTGTGTCTGACTCTTTGTGACCCTAGGGACTGCAGCAGGCCAGGCTCCTCTGTCCATGGAATTCTCAAGGCAAGAATACTGGAGTGGGTTGCCATTTCCTTCTCCAAGGAATCTTCCTGAGCCAGGGATCGAACCTGAATCTCCTGTGTCTCCTGCATTGCAGGAGGATTCTTTACCTGCTGAGCCATTGGGGAAGCCCATAATCTCTGGGAGCCTCCAGAGGATCTTCCCAACCCAGGGATCAAACCCAGATCTCCTGTATTACAGACAGGTTCTTTACTGTTTGAGCCACCAGCTGTTTCTTAAACATGCTCAAAGAGAATTTTAAATAAGTAATAGCATGAAATTACCATATAGCTCAGAAATTGCACTCTTGGACATTTATCCCAGAGAAATGGAATGTTCAAATAAAAACCTATACACAAACATTCATAGAAACTTTATTCATGTTAGCCTAAACCTGGAGAGAACCCAAGTGTCCTTCAACAGGAAGAGAGTTAAAGAAACTATGGTACTTCTATACCAAGGAACACTATACAGCCATAAAGAGGAATGGATTACTGACATATTCAACAACCTGGATGAATCCCAGGGAATTATTATGAGTCAAATAAAAGCCAATCCCTAAAGGTTATATGCTGTGTGATTCTACTTATATATGCTCTTTAAAGGACAAAATTTTAGAAATAAAGAGCAGATTAGTGATTGCCCAGCAGTTAGGGGTGGAAGGCAGGGAGGGAGGCAGATGTAGTTACAAAAGGGTAGCACAGGTAATCCTTGTGGCAATGGTACTATTCTGTATCTTGATCCTGGCAGCAAATATATATATCTTCACATGTGATAAAATTGTATAGAACTAAATACACACACACACCCACACACACACACACACATTAATACAAGTAAAACTGGGGAAATCTGAGTAAGATCAGTAGATTATATCAATGTCAATATCCTCTTTGTAATATTATACTATTATTTTACAAACTATTACCATAAGGCAAATGGTACATGCAGTTTCTTTGTGTTATTTCTTACAATTGCATGTGAATTTATATTTACATCAGTGAAAATATCAAGTAAAAAAAAAGGTTTTTTTAAAAAAAATACACTGTACTCAGTATTCTGTAATAACCTATAAGAAAGAATCTAGAAAAGAGTGGATATGTATATGTATAACTGATTCACTTTGCTACATACCTGAAACTAACACATGTAAATCAACTATACTCCAATAAAATAAATAAATAAAATTATAAATCCCAACTTTGGATTTTAAAAAAGCCTAAAGAAATAGTTTTTTAAAAAGCCATACATAATGACATTTTTTTGTGATCCACTCTAGAAACCCAAAATTGGTGTTATTATGATGTAAAATGCCTAGTTACACTTAGTAGTTTTAACTATCTGGTTGTCAACAGATGTATTCTATTGGGTTGGTCAAAAAGTCATTCAGGTTTTCCATTAAGATACAATGGAAAAACTCAATGAACTTTTTGGCCAACCAATACTTTTGTAAACTTTCTAGAAGTAAACTATGGAAAGTACATGAAAAAATCAAGTATGATCCTCCAGCAGGTATTGGTAAATTATGGCCTGCAGGCTAAATCCAGGTCTCCACTTGTTTTTGTATGCCCCACGAGCTAAGAATGGCTTTGGCCTGTGTGCCTGCTCAGTTGCTTCAGTCATGTCCAACTCTTTGCAACCCTGTGGACTGTAGCCCACCAGGTTCCTCTGCCCATGGGATTCTCCAGGCAAGAATACTGAAGTGGGTTGCCATTTCCTTCTTCCTGACCCAGGGATCAAACCTGCACCTCTTGCACTGGCAGGCAGATTCTTTACCACAGAGCCACCTAGGAAGCCCCCAGCCTACAATAGGACTCCACAAATGCCGCTTCCAGGATGGGAGGCCACCACTTGCTGTTTTCTGTCTGGGTTCTCCATCCATCCCCTCCTTCAGTCTAACCCCACAGTCTCCAAAGAGGTCTGAGAATCCTTATTCAAACATCACTCTGGCCCATTTTTGCAGCATTCTCCACAAGTGTCTATGGAGTGTCTTTTTTCAGAACTAGACCGTCTCCCTATTGCCCAGACCCCTCCACAAAGAGACCCAGTGTAAGCTCTAACACAATGGAATCTCAATCAAATCTATTTTTCAATTATAGGATGGAATATGTCTTCAGTGCTAGGGGAAACCTGCAGATTCATGATATCCCAGTAGGCTCAGCACTAGTCTCCAGGAATAGGCCAATTCAGATTTTTTAAAATGTTTCCAGGCCTTCAGGTTATTGAGACAACCTTCTCACTGCAATCGCACAGTCTGAAGGGAAGCATACAGGGAGACTGGCATCTCCAGTTGATCACAGGTGAGCATTCAATTTACAGTGCCCTTGCTTGTGATTAACTCTGCATTGGTTCAAGGGGACTCAGGCATACTTCCCACATGACTTCTCCTAGGGCAAATTAGGCTGGTGACTGAGAGGCCGGTATTTTTTGCCACACATACTGGAAAGGACATAAAATCCAGCCTCAGGTGTCCTCCCAACTCTGGTCCAGTCCAGTCAGAGGGGGACTGTAATGGCTTGACTTGCTAATGGAGACATGAATCCCTGATCATTCCTTTCACCTCTCATAGAGACACTCAGGGAGGAGAGTTTTTCTTTTTTTAATGTATTTATTTTAATATTTTTTGGCTGTGCTGGGTTTTCATTGCTGCACGGGCTTCTCTCTAGTTGCACTGAGTGGGGGCTACCCTCTAGTTGTGGTGCTCGGGCTTCTCATTACAGTGGCCTCTCCTGTTGCAGAGCACGTTCAGCTACTGAGGACTTCAGGAATTGCAGCACCTGGGCTCAGGAGTTGCAGCTTGTGGGCTTAGTTGCTCCGCAGCATGTGGGATCCTCCCGGACCAGGGAGGAACTCATGTTCTCCTGCACTGGCAGGTAGATTCTTCACTACTGAGTCACCAGGGAAGCCCAGGGGGATTTTAGGATGCTGATGTTTATCTAGTTTCCAATCTAGGGGCAGATTGCCATGACTGGAAAAGAGGAGGTGATAAAAAAGCTGAGGAATGATTGATTTTTTTTTTTTATTGAGACAAGTAATTTTGGAGTTGCCAATATTCTTGCTTCAGAGCTATAGTTAAAATTAATTTCTTTATTTCATTCCTCTTCCCCACGTGTCTTAAAGGTATGGCAACCTAACAACAAGCAAAATGCAACTACATGCATGTAATGAGCTAAAATACATGTTTTCCATGTGGTCACTCAAGTTTAATTTCCTAACAATAAATGAGAATTATCTATCCCCACTTTAACCTGCCTCTCACCCCCCTTTTCTCTGTCAAACCTGTCTCTGCCTTTGTCTGACTTACTTCACTTAGTATGACAATCTCTAGGTCTATCCATGTTGGTGCAAGTGGCATTATTTCATTCTTCTAATGGCTCAGCAATATTCCATTATATATATATATATATATATATATATATATATATATATATATATATACCATGTCTTCTTTATACATTCCTCCACTGATGGACATTTAGGTGTCTTGGCTATTGTAAATAGTGCTGCTGTGAACATTGGGGTGCATGTATCTTTTCGAATTATGATTCTCTCTGTATATGTTCCCAGGAGTGGAATTGCAGGATCAAATGATAGCTCTATTTTTAGTTTTTTGAGGAATTTCTATACTGTTCTCTAAAGTAGCTACACCAATTTACATTCCCAGCAATAGTATAGGAGGATTCCTTTTTCTCCACACCCTTTCCAGCATTGATTATTTGTCAACTTTTGAATGATGGCCATTCTGATCAGTATGAGGTGATACCTCATTGTAGTTTTGATTTGCATTTCTCTCATTCCCTGGTGGCTCAGTTGGTAAAGAATCCACCCACAATGCAGGAGACCCAGAACCGATCCCTGTGTCAGGAAGATGCCCTGGAGAGGAAATGGCAACCCACTCCATTATCCTTGCCCAGAGAATCCCATGGACAGAGAAGCCTGCTAGGCCACAGTCCTTGGAGTTGCAAAGAGCTGAACATGACTAAGTGACTAACATTTTTGCTTTCATAATTAGTGATGTTGAGGATCTTTTCTTGTGCCTTTGCCACCGTTATGTCTTCTTTGGAGAAATGTCTATTTAGTTTTTCTGCCCTCTTTTGATTGAGTTGTTTGTTTTTATTAAGCTCTATGAGCTGTTTGTATATTTTGAAGATTAATCCCCTGTAGGTCACATCATTTGCAAATATTTTCTCCCATTCTGGGTATTGTCTTTTTGTTTTGTTTGTGATTTCCTTTTCTGTGCAAAAGCTTTTAAGTTTACCTAGGCCCCATTTGTTTATTTTTGTTTTTATTTTCATTACCTTAGGAGATGGATCCAAAAAGACATTGCCTGCTATTTATGTCAGTGTTCTGCCTATGTTTTCCTTTAAGACATTTATAGTATCCAATTTTACATTTAGAACTGTACTCCATTTCAAGTTTATTTTTGTGTGTGGTGTTAGAGAATGTTCTACTTCCATTTGTTTAGTTTTTTTTTTTTTTTTAATTTGACTATGCCAATTATTTGCTGCAACATGTGGACTCTTTATTGCAGTATGTGGACTCTTAGTTGCAGCATGTGGGATGCATTCCCTGACCAGGGATTGAACCTGGGCCCCTTGCATTGGGAACATGGAGTCTTAACCACTGGACCACGATGAAAGTGCCTAATTTCATTCTTTCACATGTAGCTGTTCAGTTTTCCCAGCACCATTATTGAAGAGACTGTCTTTTCTCCATTGTATATTCTTGCCTCCTTTGTCAAAGATTAATTGACCATAGGTGTGTGGGCTTATTTCTGGGCTTTCTAGCCTGTTCTATTCATCTGTATTTCTGTTTTTGTGCCAGTAACATACTGTTTTGATTACTGTAGACTTGTAATACGGTTTGAAGTCAGGGAGCATGATCCCTGTAGCTCCATTTTTCTTTCATGAGATTTCTTTGGCTATTTGGAATCTCTTGTTTCTCCATACAAATTTAAAAACTTTTTGTTCTAATTCTGTGAAAAAAATGCCATGGGTAATTTGATACAGATTGCATTGAATGTGTAGATTGCCTTGAGTGACGTAGTCATTTTAACAATATTGATTCTTCTAATCTGAGAACATGGTATATCTTTCCAACTGTTTGTGTCATCTTTGATATCTTTCATCAGTATCTTATAGTTTTCTAAATAGGTCTTTTGCATCCTTAAATAGGTTTATTCCTGAGTACCTTATTTGTGTTTTTTTCTGAATGGCAGGAGACTAATATGAGTATTTTACTTTAAATTTTGCCACATTACAATAACAAAAAAACCTTCTTACACATAAAATAGTAAAAAAAAAATGGACATTTGACTATTGAAAAATATAAGGAGGCTGTAATTTTAAACAGCAGTTATTTCTGTAATAAGTTTAGCTTTATGAACAAATTTTTAAATTATCTACATTTTCTTCATTTCACTACTCTTCATATGAAACTTCATCATGGATCAGTCCTAGCCTGATCCTTCATGGTTTCAAATGTCAATAGCCCTGACAAGTGTCTTCTTTACAGTCTAACTTTGCCTACCCTCCCACCCGTAATTCTCCCCACTCACATTCATGTACTCTGTGTGTCAAAATCACTGTCAATGAAAGTCTGTCTCCCTTTTTGGACTTGATTTGACTCCTTAATTAGCACAAGAATTGTACCTTTGTTTTGTAGCTTGTCAGTCTTTAAAAACAAACAAACAAAAAAAATGATTAACCTTTCAGCTCAATGCTGGAGAACATAGATTCTTAGCCAGACAGCCTCAGTTTGAATCCCAGCATCTCCACTTACCAGCTATATTAACTTGGACATGTTTCTCAACTTCTCCTGTTCTCAATTCCTCATCTGTAAAATTAGAATTAAGTGGATTTAATGTGTTCATATTTATAAAGTGCTTACAACAGTCCTTGGCTCAGAGTAACCACTATAAAAATGATGGTTAAATAGAAGCAAAAATAGGTTAAATTTTTTTCTTTACCTCATCAAAGACAGCACACCAAACTGGGCCCTGTCGTTTTTTTATGGACTGTGCCACTGGCCCTAGAAAAGGACCAATGTGGAAGGTATCTGGATGAATCAGTGAAAATGTATCTCAGATGCTAAAATAACAACTTGAAGCCATGCTGCCACAAAGGACTTCTTTTGTTAGTCAAACAACCTGGTCAAAAGTGACCTCAGAATTCTCCTTTATGGTAACCATGACTGCTGGCCATCTTGTCTCCACTCAGCTGCCTTTAGGAAAAGTATATCAACCCCTATAGGACAGTTTATCCCACTGATAAGGTGCCATAGAGAAGGATGCTAGAGAGAGAGGAAAAGTAAATACAGAAAATCCTAAAGATTCCATCAGAAAACTGTTTGAACTAATTCACTAAAGTTGCAGAATATCAAATTCACACACAAAATCAAGTTGTGATTCTATACACTAACAGCACACTATCTGAAAGAGAAATTAAGGAAATCCCGTTTACAATAGCATCTAAAACAATAGAATACTTAGGAGTAAATTTAACCAAGTAGGTAAAAGACCTATGTGCCAAGAACTGTTAGACATGGATTAAAGGAATTGGAGAATACACAAATGGAAAGATATCTCCCATGTCCTTGGCTTGGAAGAATTAATATTGTTAAAATATTAACAGAGGGGATAGGTTGGGGAGTGGGGAGATGTTGGTCAAGGGTACAAACTTTCAGTTTTAAGATGATTAAGTTCTGAGGATCTAATGTACAATATGGTATACTTGAAATTTCCTAAGAGAGTAAGAGATCTTAAGAATTATCACCATGCACACATAGACCTGCAAAGAAGGTCTTGTGAGGTGATGGATGTGTTCATTAATGGCAGTAATCCTTTCACAATGTATACATATGGCAAATCACACTGTACACTTTAAGTATATACAATTGTATTTGTCTAGTGTACCTCAGTAAAGCTGGGGGAGGGAAATCAAAGAGAAGCATAATAAATTTTAAAAAATAAAATGAAAAAAAAGGAGAATAAGGGCTGGAGGAGTGGAGAGTGAGGAGTAGTTACTTAATGTGCACAGAGTTTTGGTCAGGGAGGATGAAAAACTTAGGGAAATCAATAGTAGTGATGGTAATACAATGTTGTGAACATACTTAATGCCATTTTTACACTTAAAATGGTTTAAATGGCAAATTTTATGTTACGAATATTCTCCCACAATAATTTTTTAAAATATGGCTTCTCAAAAAGGGGTTTCTTAAAAATAGGCATCTTATATGCTGGCTTCATATAGATAGGCATAACGAAGAGGAATACCACGGGAGGGGCACCGTAGACAAGGGCATTATAGATTGGCTGCATCATAGAGAGGTCCATCACAGATAAGGATACCATAAAAAGGGACATCATGGAAGGTCATTACAGAGATGGACCTCATAGGAGGGCGTTTTGATGATCATCATATATAATTTCATCACAGAGAGGAACAACATAGGATCATCCTAGAGAAATCTACCAGACAGGAATACCTTAGAAGCTTTCATGTCAGCTTCTCTTCTCTGGACATGAGACCAGAGATGGTATTATTCATTTTTCCTTTTTTTTAACATCTGACACATACTTTGGCTTATAATAGGTACCTAATCTTGTTTGTGGGGTGCATATATGTATACCATCTCTGCCACACATAGCCTTCAAAAAATGTAGAACCTGTTCCCCAATTCTTCTGCAGACTGAATTGGCCTAGTTCTTAGAAAAATTTCCAATGTACTGGATATTTCTGACTTTTCTCATTGTAAGAGCCCTCTGTATACCTATTTGTGATGGGCAGAATTTTTAGGATACCCCCCTCAAAGATGTCCTGCCCTAGTCCCTGGAATCTGTGGTGTTATGAGATAACACTTCCATGTCTACATTATGTTATTCCCTATTAGAATAGGGAACTTATCTGTTGGGCATGATCTGGTCCCATGAGCTCTTAAAAGCAGAGAACATTTTCTGACTGGTGGCAAAGAGGAAGACAGAGATTCAAAGCATGAGAAAGGTTTGATGCACCATTTCTGTGTTTGAAGATGGAAGGAGTCATGTGTAAAGATGGAAGACTAACCAATAGGAGCTGGGCAACCCTTCACTACCAGCCAACAAGGAAATGGTCCCTCAGTCCTACAACCACAAGGAACTAAATTTGGTCAACAATCTGAATGATCTTGGAAGTGAATTCTTTCCCAGAGCCTTCAGATAAGAGTCCTACCTATACAACAGTTTAATTTCAGCCTTGTAAGACCCTGAGCATGGAACCCAAAAGGACCTGTCCAGATTTCAAGCCTCCAGAATAGTGAGGTAATAAAAAGTGTTGTTTTAATTCACTAAATTGATTGTAACTTGTTATGTAGCAGTAGAAAGCTAATATGTCATTTGTCACTGTCTTTCTTTAAAAGTTCCTAGAATTGATTATTTTATTTTTTTAAATTTATTTATTTTAATTGGAGGCTAATTACTTTACAATATTGTAGTGGTTTTTGCCATACATTGACATGAATCAGCCATGTATGTACATGTGTTCCCCATCCTGAACCCCCCTCCCACCTCCCTCCCCATCCCATCCCTCAGGGTCATCCCAGTGCACCAGCCCTGAGCACCCTGTCTCATGCATTGAACCTGGACTGGCGATCTGTTTCACATATGATAATATAGATGTTTCAATGCTATTCTCTCAAATCATCCCACCCTTGCCCTCTCTCACAGAGTCCAAAAGTCTGTTCTTTACATCTGTGTCTCTTTTGCTATCTCACATATAGTCCCACCACTTCATGGGAAATAGATGGGGAAACAGTGGAAACAGTGTCAGACTTTATTTTTCTGGGCTCCAAAATCACTACAGATGGTGACTGCAGCCATGAAATTAAAAGACGCTTACTCCTTGGAAGGAAAGTTATGACCAACCTAGATGGCATATTCAAAAGCAGAAACATTACTTTGCCAACAAAGGTTCGTCTAGTCAAGGCTATGGTTTTTCCTGTGGTCATGTATGGATGTGAGAGTTGGACTGTGAAGAAGGCTGAGCACCGAAGAATTGATGCTTTTGAACTGTGGTGTTGGAGAAGACTCTGGAGAGTCCCTTGGACTGCAAGGAGATCCAACCAGTCCATTCTGAAGGAGATCAGCCCTGGGATTTCTTTGGAAGGAACGATGCTAAAGCTGAAACTCCAGTACTTTGGCCACCTCATGCGAAGAGTTGACTCATTGGAAAAGACTCTGATGCTGGGAGGGATTGGGGGCAGGAAGAGAAGGGGACGACAGAGGACGAGATGGCTGGATGGCATCACTGACTCGATGGATGTGAGTCTGAGCGAACTCCAGGAGTTGGTGATGGACAGGGAGGCCTGGCATGCTGCGATTCATGGGGTCGCAAAGAGTCGGACAAGACTGAGTGACTGATCTGATCTGATCTGATCTGATATAGGGTCATCATAACCATCTTTCTAAATTCCATCTATATGCATTAATATACGGTATTGGTGTTATTTTCTTTCTGATTTTTTGAAAATGAGAATTCTAACTAAACATTTTTCCTTCAGTTCTAAGTATGAAAAGAATTCCCTCTCCATCCCTCCCCCTGTGAGTTAAGAGAACTTTTTCTTTCCTTTTTCAGATCATTAATTGCCAGTTAAATTACTTAAAAGAATATTGTCTGAATGAACTGCAGTAACATTTGTACTTACAAAAAAGGAGCAGCCATTTGCCTATTTCTTATTTGTTTCATATAAGAAGATATGGTTGATAATGTGAGAAACTTGAGTGCTGTGATAGAAACACATTTGGACAATTGGATTTCTAGATCTTTAGATTTATAGATCTCTCTAGTTGAGAAGAGTGTAATTTGTTCATAAATTTAAAATATTTTGGCAGAAGAAACATCTGGTTTCCACTCATGCATGTAAAGAGCTGCCATCACTTCTGCCCTCTTAACAAGTAAAAGGCTGAACAAACTGAAAAATCAATGACTTAGCTCCATCAGAAAATGAAATCACAGGACTAAGTCCCATCCTCAAAACTGGAGAGAGAGACAGATATAGAAAATAAAGATCAGTTTCCCTAAAATGTAAGCCACTGGACCCAGTAGCTGGTAGTAACACATAAACTATAACTTCATTGAACTAGAACTTCAGTGAATAGTTGAGAGTATTGACTATCTTGAGAGTTAAAAACTACTGGAGACTCAATGTAACTGGGAGCCCCACACTTTCGTGTGTTTCTACTCTAGGATTTCCACTATATCTCATGGTGAAAATCAGAGAAAAATCCTATAGTGCTTGAACAGAAGAGGGGGAAAGAAACCATTTTGCAATACAAAAGTAACAATTTTGAAATGAACCCAGGAGAAAGGTAAGTATTTTAAAACAAAGTCAGAACATTCTTTACAACAAAAGCCTCACCAGCAAGGGAAAAAAAATTTACCAGAGCTTTAACTGACTTGAAAGATGGGAAATTACCCAATTTCAGCTCTCTTTAGCCTGCGTATCTTGCTTGAGGGTAAAACAAAAGCTAATAAGCACTTGTTAGGGTCACATCCCATGGATACAGGTACACTGGAAAATTAAGAACTGATCATAGGATTAAAGACTGTTTCCCCCACATGCACACACTGTATTAATAAAGCTCCTGGCTAATGACAGTAGATTACAAGTGAAATAACTGATGTTCAGACTGTAAAAAGGAGTTTTTAGGGAAACACAAAGACCATAGGAAGGGAACAACATGAAACAAAACCAGAATACTTGAGGAAATTAAAGCCTCTGACACCTACAGGTACAAAAGAGTAGAGCCTAATTCCTAGGCAGATCAACGTAAAGCCTATCTCAGTTCCTATTATTCAACACATCATGTCCAACTTTCAACAAAAAATTACAAGACAACCTAAAAGGCAAGAAAAACCACAATGTGAAGAGACAAAAGTAAGCATCAAAATCAAACTCAAGTATTGCAGAGACTTCAGAATGATCAGATCAGGAATTTAGAATAACTGTGATTGATATGCTAAAGGCTCTATTGGAAAAAAAAAATGGACAACATGCAAGATCATATGAGTATCATAAGCAGAGAAATGGAAACTCTAAGAAAGAATCAAAAGGAAATGATGGAAATCAAAAGTACTATAACAGAAATGAAGAATGCCTTTGATGAGCTCATAAGTAAACTGTCCATGGACAAGCAAGGAACAAGTGAACTGAAAGATATGCCAATAGAAATCTCCCAAAACTGAAATGCAAAGAGAAAAAAAGGAACGTAGTATCCAAAGACTGTGAGACAATTGTAAAAGATATAACATACACATGATGGGAATATCAGAAGAGAAGGAGAGAAAGGGGCAGAAAAAAAATAATTGACATAACAATGACTGAGAATTTTCCACAACTAATGCCAGAAACTAAACCATGAATCCAAGCAGTTCATGAAACACAGCTAGGATAAATACCAAAGAGTTTATATCTAGCCATATCGTATTCAAACCTCAGACAACCAAAGACAAGGAGAAAATCTTTAAAATACAGTAACAGCTGCTTATGTGCCAAGCATAATATATACATTTTACTTATGTCATTTAATTTATAAGGGAATCTCCATCTCAAAGACTTTATATTCATCCCCATCTACAGATGATAAAACAGAATTAGGAGGTTAAGACTACTTGGTTAGAAAGTGAATTGACAAGAATTCAAACTCAGGCTGTGTTCTAAATACTAAGAAATAGTGCTGGTGGAGCATAAATTAGTATGATGAATACATGTTGACCTCAAAATGAAAAGTTATAAATTTCCACAAATTTTTGAAGTTGAGTCTCAACTATTCATTTGTTAAAAGACAAAAGCTCCGAAAAAGATGAAAGCTTTCAATCCAAAGGACTGCTCCCTGTTGATGAAGCTCAGCCAAGCAGAGCTAGCTCAATCAGCCAGGATACCAAAATGATTCCTTAGGTGATGATTCAAGTCATCCACTAGTTTAAATCTCAGTGTAGATTGGAATTCTCTGGTGATTTCCAAAATTCCTGTCCTTCAGTATGTACTTGTTCTTTGTTCATTTATATTAATTTGTTACAAGTATGTGTTTGTTGATTTTTTTTCTCTGCCTAATGGTTGCACCCTTTCTGTTTTATACTTTTGACACAGGAGTTAAGCAAAGGTATTGGGTCCAGGAGGCAATGTGTTCACTGTATTGTTTTTAAGCCTATTTTGGGGGTATGATCTCATGGAGGAGTTCCTCTATCTGTCACTTTGAAAAGTAGCATCATTATCTTCCATGCATCTCAGACTGGTAGCTACATGTGCCAAGCCATTTGGTTTTATTTAGCCTTTCTGTGAGGCCCTTATATTAGGAATCTATTGCTCCTAGAGCAATTACCTCAGAACTTAGAGGTTTAAAATAATACACATTCTTTGTCTCACAGGTTTTGCTAGTCATGAATCCAGGCACACCTTAGTTGAGTCCTCTGCTCAGGATTTCACAAGGATGTGATCAAAGTTTCCACTGAAGCTGAAGTCTCATCTGGAGGCTCAACTGGGGAAGAATATGCTTCCAAGCTGACTCATGTGGTTGTTGGCAGGATTCAGCTCCTTGAGGGTTATTAGACTGAGGGCCTTATTTCATTTTTGGCTGTTGCCCAGAGGCCACCTCCATTCCTTGTCATGTGGGCCTCTCCAACATGCCAGCTTGCTTCATCAAAGCCAGCTGGGGAGTCTGCCAACAAGATGGAGATCACAATCTTTTTCTGACCAATCATGGAAGTGGCTTCCCTCAATGTTGCCCTATACTATTAGATAGCAAAGAATTAAGGGAAGGTAAATACCAAGTCATGAATACCAGCAGGTCCAGACCATTGGAGACCATTTTAGACATGCTTACCATAGTACTTTGCTGGTTTGAAGGACAGTATAAGTAGGTGTCTATTGTGCCTGAGCAAAAAGACCTCTAGCTCCAGAGAAGAGTACAGATTTCAGCTCAGCTATTTCTACTAAGTCTGGACTTGGATAGAGTTTCTTAACTTCTTTAGATCTCAATTTCTCCTTTGGGAGATGCAGAGATAAAAATACAGGATTTGCCTAACTGTTGTGAAAGTGTAGGAAAAATGCTTGCTGGTCTCTCATATGTTGGGTGTGTTCATGGCATGTTACTATCTCTTCATCCTCGTCATGGCTCTAAATGAAACTTTAATCAATCTGTTTGGTATCGCAACCCCACCCTAAACTTCCTGGAAGTCTATTGAATTTTCATGATTTTTGTTATATCTCACCTGATTAACTCAGTAAATGAATGCTTTTGGGTAGTTATAGTTTCCAAGCATGATATTTTTATAAAATAACTCAAGGGAATTAATTGTGACCTTAAAATGTCATACGATTTTCTCTGCTGCCTTCATGTTGTGATCTACATACACAATCAACTTTATTTATGTAGTATTCATATCATTAATTTCCTTGATTTACAGCTATAAGATGGTCATTATGCATGATCACTTATTTTAGAAATTACATGAAGGTAACTTGTAAGCATTTAGACTCCTCTTAAGCTGAATCTATGATGCCAGTATGATCCCCAAGAAGCTGCTGAATTAGTTGATGGGAGATCCAAAGAAAGGAAGGGTGTTTAATTGTAATTAATAAAAGCTCAAAAGGCCCCTAATCAGGAGTTAATCTGAGAGCCCAGCAATACGTGAACCATGAACTTCCAGATGTTCAAGCTGGTTTTAGAAAAGGCAAGGGAACCAGAGATCAGATTGCCAACATCTGCAACAGGCAGATCCAACATCTGCTGGATCATCGAAAAAGCAAGAGAGTTCCAGAAAAACATCTATTTCTGCTTTATTGACTATGCCAAAGCCTTTGACTGTGTGGATCACAACAGACTGTGGAAAATTCTGAAAGAGATGGGGATACCAGACCACCTGACCTGCCTCTTGAGAAACCTATATGCAGGTCAGGAAGCAACAGTTAGAACTGGACATGGAACAACAGACTGGTCCAAATAGGAAAAGGAGTATGTCAAGACTGTATATTGTTACCCTGCTTATTTAACTTATATGCAGAGTACATCATGAGAGATGCTGGGCTGGAAGAAGCACAAGTTGGAATCAAGATTGCTGGGAGAAATATCAATAACCTCAGATATGCAGATGACACCACCCTTATGGCAGAAAGTGAAGAAAAACTAAAGAGCCTCTTGATGAAAGTGAAAGAGGAGAGTGAAAAAGTTGGCTTAAGCTCAACATTCAAAAAACTAAGATCATGGCATCTGGTCCCATCACTTCATGGGAAATAGATGGGGAAACAGTAGAAACAGTGTCAGACTTCATGTTTTTGGGCTCCAAAATCACTGCAAATGGTGACTGCAGCCATGAAATTAAAAGACGCTTACTCCTTGGAAGGAAAGTTATGACCAACCTGGATAGCATATTCAAAAGCAGAGACATTACTTTGCCAACAAAGGTCTGTCTAGTCAAGGCTATGGTTTTTCCAGTGATCATGTATGGATGTGAGAGTGGGACCATGAAGAAAGCTGAGCGCCGAAAAATTGATGCTTTTGAACTGTGGTGTTGGAGAAGACTCTGGAGAGTCCCTTGGACTGCAAGGAGATCCAACCAGTCCATTCTAAAGGAGATCAGTGCCGGGTGTTCATTGGAAGGATGGATACTAAAGCTGAAACTCCAATACTTTGGCCACTTCACATGAAGAGTTGACTCATTGGAAAAGACCCTGATGCTGGGAGGGATTGGGGGCAGGAGGAGAAGGGGACGACAGAGGATGAGATGGCTGGATGACATCACCGACTTGATGGACATGAGTTTGAGTAAACTCTGGGAGTTGGTGATGGATAGGGAGGCCTGGCGTGCTGTGATTCATGGGGTTGCAAAGAGTCGGACATGACTGAGCTACTGGACTGAACTGAACTGAATCTGAGGGCACAGACCTTCCATACTCCCCACCCTCCATATTTGTGGAGAGCAACACTGTTCTCTGTTCTCGAGAAGAAAACTGGGTACACACCCACCCTCTCTGATGAGCCACATTTTTTCCAGCTGATCAGCCTGGACATGGCCTAGTTTTGGTTTTGTTAATAAGAAAGGCAAGGTATTAAATAGATCACAAGATGCGAGCTATTCACAGAGGGCTTAAAGTGAAACCACAGTTAGACTGAAATGGACTATGTCAAGTATATTTCTCTTCGGTCAAATAAAAATGTAGGACTTGTACCATGAAAGTCATTAACCCATAGAAAAGCTAAGAAAAAGATTTTAAAATGATACAAATCTACTTTTCATCTCTCTGTAAACACCCTCCTAAAGAAATTATAGCATTCATACCAAATGTGCATCTGGTGCTAAATCAAAACTCATAAAATGTCATAGAAGAAAATCATGAAAGCAAAATCCCTCAGGAGTGTGGCAATGCCATCGAAGTGTTACATTGGTCAGCTTCCTGTGTAATGTGAAATAAGCCACGCATGACTGTCATCAGCTTTTAAAATGCACTTTTCCAATTAGGATAAATTATTCCTGGGCAAATAATACAGTTTATGAAAATCCCAAAGAAAAGCTTTGTCTAAATCCATGTCAGCTTTACACGAGAAGGCCCAGGAAGATTTATGGGAGATTCCGTGCTTAGTCTTCCTTCCCATCTAGTGCCTTTTAGTGAGCAAACTTACAGCCTCTTTCTTCCATGGGAAAAGCAGTGTGCAGAGGTTTGGTTGATGGCCTTTCCTGAGTAAAGGCAGATAAGAAGTTTTATGGGTAGCAAGATTTAGACTTGGAGGATTTACTCCTGGATTATAACCAAGACAAGGGAATGAAGCAGTTGGAACACATTTTCTTTAGGTTGTCTTTATAGATTGTTTGCTGATTAATGGCCTTTTCAAAATGTAAAATCTCGTAAGTCTGATACCAGGGCTAGTTCTGTTCTTTCTGTTGTTAATCTAAATATATCGTCATTAAGAGAGGTTTGTTACTTTAGGAAAAGGCAGAGACAAACGACTTGTTTCTTCATTGGTTTCAAACTGAAGCCAGCTCTCTTCTTTCTCTTTAAAGAGCTCTTCGTACAAATATTATGATCTTTAAATGTCTGATTTGAAACCAGTCTGGAGATCCTTCCACCCTTGCAAATATTGCCAAATCTTAGAGGCATTCACAATCCTTGATGAAGGCAGAAAATTGTGCATTGAATTTCAGGGAGTCTTCCTCCAAGAGCAGTCATGGCCTTCTGGTATTTCAGTGAAATGCCAGGCAATGTCCATGACTCAAACACAGCAACAAATGATACAGGGGCCATGTGTGTACATATTCCAGATTGATAAGTTTAGCCCATCCTAGATAGAAAATGTGTCAGCGTATGTTGAAAGGGGGAAATAATTAGAGAATATTTGCTGTTCTTTTTCTTCTAGTTTCTTATGTAGCACCTCTTAAACAGTGGTTTTGCTGTCCAGGAAAGTTTTGGCAATGTCCAGAGGCATCTTTGTTTGTCACAGCTGAGGGGTGAGTGCTACTGGCATTTAGTGAGTGGAGGCCAAAGGCACAGAACAGCTCTCTCTCCCCCTGGCCTCTGCCCCTGAGAATTATCTGATCCAAAATGTCCATAGTGCCTAGGCTGAGAAACCTCACTCTAGAATCATGACTGAGTCCATGGAAAGTACTAATTGTGGGCAGATGGAGTGGGGGGTTATGTTTTCATTGGCTCAGTACATGTTTGAATTAAGAAAAGGTCAAAGGCTTGACATTTTTCACCTTCAAGTCTCTTAATGGATCAACTGTTATTTCAAAGATTAAAAAGGGAAAAAAGTAAGTGCTGAATGTATAATGAAGTCATGTCCCTTCTTGTTTCTTGATCTGCTTCCCAAGAGAAAAGAAAGAAATCACCCACAGACTGAAGTTTACCCTTCTTTTGTGTTAGAGTTAATTAAACAAAAGAATGAACGGCAGTCCCTATGTGGGGGAAGGTGGTATCCATGACTTCAGGCTTTCCCCCAGATGCGTAACTCTCTGGGTAGTGAGTTGGTTACTACAAGGTGTTGCTGCAAACTGTCATTTTACTCCATGATTTATAGGGTGTGTCACCTTCAGTCACTCAGTTCAAGTTCCTTAGCTGTGTGCGTGCTGACTGATTCCTATGCAACGGGTGATCTTGCGTTGGGAGCAGCTGGTTTCCCTTAAATGCCCATGTCTCTGTTTGCTACATTTCTATGACAATGTGTTCACACCAATATAATTATGACTGTATTAGCACTTGCCCTGCAAACCGCATGATTCAGGGCTTTATGAGTATGTAATAAAAACTCTCTCCAGGCAGAAAATTGTCTCAGACATGGAACTTTGGGGGTGAGGGCAGGCGTAAACGGCTGGTGTTGATTAGGACCTTCTGAAGTCTGTGGTCATTAGAACACCCGTTTATTGGTGAGCGCTCCACAGAGCCAAGACTGTGTTGTGAGATTTCAATCTTTAATCGTTTAGCTAAACATAGGACCTTTGCCAGGTTTCATCCGCATCCATTAATTCTTTCAACAAGTAGTTGAGTGTCTCAAATGGGTAGGGGCAGATGATCCTTCAGTGAACAACACCAAGTTCATGTTCTCATGGAGCTTACATTCTATGGAAGGGGAAGGAAAGGAGGAAGGAATTGAAGAACTGTCTCTCCTTGGGAACTGTAGGTGAGGACAGTGTCTGTGAGAGGTGATCTGAAGAAAGAGTCCACCGTGGGAAGGGCATTCCTGGTGGAGGGACCAGCCAAGGCCAGCCTCTGGCTTGATGTGGAGGGCCCATAGGTTGATGCATGAAGGGCGAGAGTGGGATGCCACACAGATGCTACCCAAAGGAGCCAGGGTATATCTAGACCCTTCTAAGTCCGGGTGAAGAGCTTGAGTTCTTCAGCTAAAGTTGGAATAGGCTGGGGGGCGGGGGGCGGAAGGCAGAAGTGGGTATGAGATGACTACAGGTTAAAATAGATCCCTCTGGCAGTTATGGGCAGGAGAGGAAACAGGATGACCATTTGAGAGCCAACTGCTAAAATCCAGATGGCAGTATTGTGAACGGGTCTTCAGGGCCTCGTCTGCACCACCCTTGAGGGAAAGAGCACAGCTTAGGGCCATTCAGGAAGTGAGGTGCAGGCCGACACCTGCCTCCTGCTAGGGGCACCGTCCACTGAGATGATCTGCGAGATCAGGAGGGATGGGTGAAAAGACACGGCCTTTGACAATTGGTTTGCCCATCTATGAAATGGGATTTAGGAGGCACATCCTGCAGAACTGTGGAAAGGGTCAATGAAGGCTGACAAGCTCACAGCCAGTGCCCGTAATCAACTTATATCCTGGTAAATCTGTTGTTTGCTAATGTAAACAGATCACACAGCCATGACCACTTTCCAGGGAGGGGAGAGGGTAAAGTATTACCTTTAAATTGTTCCCAGGTTGTGGTAGAGGCCCGTTTGTGTTCGATCTGATGTATAGAGAACCATCCCAGTAACTGACATGATTAATTGATTTATTTGCTGTTTTTCCATGTCCACATACTCTTCACTCCTCTTTCCCTTTCTCTTATGGTTTTGCATGCATGCGTGCTAAGTCGCTTCAGTCGGGTCTGACTCTGTGGCCCCATGGACTGTATCCTGCCAGGCTCCTCTGTCCATGGGATTCTCCAGGCAAGAATACTAGAGTGGGTAAACATTCCCTTCTCCAGGGGATCTTCCCAACCTAGGGATAGAACCTGGGTCTCCTGCATTGCAGACAGATTCTTTACCATCTGAGCCACCAGGAAAACTTGGCCGGGCTCTAGAGCACAGCCTCAGTAGTTGTGGCTCATGGGCGTAGTTGCTTCATGGCAAGTGGAATCTTCCTGGACCAGGGATCAAATCTGTGTCTCCTGCATTGGCAGGCAGATTGTTCACCATTGAGCCACCAGGGAAGCCCCAATTCATCCTTTTAAAGTGTCAAATTCAGTGAGTTTTGGGGTACATTTACAGAGTTGTGCCACCCTCACAACTCTCTAATTCAGAACATTTCCATCACCCCCAAAAGAAACCCTATGCCCACTAGCAGTCACTCCCCATTTCCTCCTCCCCAGCCCCTGGCAACCACTAATTTGCTTTCTGTCTCTTTGGATTTGCCTCTTCTGGACATGTCATCTAAGTGGAATCATGCAATACATGGCCTTTTGTGTCTGGCTTCTTTCACTGAGCATCATGTTTTCAAGGCTCATCCATGTTGCAGTTAGCTCCTATGTCTGAGCTGTATATTTATTTATATTTTTTAAAATAGAAGTTTTTTGCACAGTGGTTATAGTTGGTAGGAAATTCTACCGATCAATTTTATTTTCTCACATGGCCAGCCAGAGTTTATTGATGTATTATCATTCCCTTAGTGCATCTTACAACTAGAACATTATCTCCTTTGTACCCGTGCAGTGTTTCCATCAGTGATTTCATCTTTCCCACTTAGTTTGGAGCTGTCTCCCTTGTTCCCAGTTCATTTTTTTTCTTGCCTTCTGTATAGTCCAGTGCAGGGCTGACAAACTATTCCCCAGAGGCCAAATCTAGCTTGCCATCTCTTTTTGCTACTGATTGAAACAGAACCATGCCCGCTCATGTACACCTTGTCAGTGGCTGTCTTCCTGTTATAGTGACCATGTTGAATTGTTGAAAGGGACCATATGGCTCACAAAACCTAAAATATTTACTAACTGACCTTTATCACAAAAGTTTGCCAACCCCAGTTATAAACATCTGATGGATGACAGAAGCTAAGTGTTTATTTGCTTCTAATCAGAATGATTTGTGACTCATGGTGGCCTCTCTGGACAGGGGCAAAGTGTTTTTCGCTCAGTCATGTCCAATTGATTGCCACACCATAGTCTATAGCCCACCAGGCTCCTCTGTCCATGGAGTTCTCCAGGCAAGAACACTAGAGTGAGTTGCCATATCCTTCTCTAGAGGATCTTCCCGACCCAGGGATCAAACCCTGGTCTATTGCATTGGCAGCTGGATTCTTTAGCACTGAGCCACCAGGAAAGCCCAGACAGGGCAACTCATTGACAAAAATCATGAAGATGAAAAAACCATTTGTCGATGTCACTGTTTTCCTCTCAACAGGAGGGTAAAAACATATTCCTTCAATGAAAAAAGATGTTAGATTATTTCTAAATATTTCAAGGCAGAAAGAATGTTGGTGAATGTAACTGTTACCTTGGGGATTATAACTGTCATATTGTGATCATGCACACCCAGATATACCACCCAGTGGTACACATATGTGTATCAGACTTGACAGCGGGTAAATTACTTAAGCCTTCCTCAACTCGGAAAATGCAGGAACTCTAGCTGAAGGCTTCTATGACTGCACCATTTGGGCTCCCATTATGATCAGAACCCACATGTTTGGAGTCTTGTAAAACACAGGCAATTTTCATGTCATTGCATCTTTGCCTGCCAATGCAAACTGGACCCTTTTATCTGGGCTGAGACATTAGCCCAGAGTGACCTTTTGGCTTGGATGCAACTTCCTTCCCTTCCTCCCTCAATTTGAGGAACAGAGAATTTATGGTCATGTTCAGTTCAGTTTAGTTCAGTTCAGTTGCTCAGTCGTGTCCAACTCTTTGAGACCCCATGAATGGCAGCACGCTAGGCCTCCCTGTCCATCACCAACTCCCGGAGTTCACTCAAACTCACCTCCATCGAGTCGGTGATGCCATCCAGCCATCTCATCCTCTGTCACCCCCTTATCCTACCCCCAATCCCTCCCAGAATCAGAGTCTTTTCCAATGAGTCAACTCTTCGCATGAGGTGGCCAAAGTGCTGGAGTTTCAGCTTTAGCATCACTCCTTCCAAAGAACACCAGGACTGATCTCTTTTAGAATGGACTGTCTGGATCTCCTTGCAGTCCAAGGGACTCTCAAGAGTCTTCTCCAACACCACAGTTCAAAAGCATCAATTCTTCGGTGCTCAGCTTTCTTCACAGTCCAACTCTCACATCCATACATGACTACTGGAAAAACCATAGCCTTGACTAGACGGACCTTTGTTGGCAAAGTAATGTCTCTGCTTTTCAATATGCTGTCTAGGTTGGTCATAACTTTCCTTCCAAGGAGTAAGCGTCTTTTAATTTCATGGCTACAGTCACCATCTGCAGTGATTTTGGAGCCCAGAAAAATAAAGTCTGACACTGTTTCCACTGTTTCCCCATCTATTTCCCATCACTATGAAGTGATGGGACCAGATGCCATGACTTGGGTGGTAACAGCCAAACAGTTTAACATCCCTGAGGTTCAGTTCCTCGTTTGTAAGATGATGATGGTGAAATCGGTCTCATCATTCAATTAATAAATGTGATAATGAATGTAAAATGCAATTTCTAAACTATAAAGTACTATAAAAACATTCATTATCATTAATGAGAGTTAATTGCAGTTCATTAGGGAGCCCTGTTTAATTTTTTATTGTGTTTTCCTAACAAAACATTTTTTTAAAACTTGGCTTTGGGTTGTATTACATTTTAAGGGAAAATATTCTGTCAGGGCAAAAAATGTTTCTTTCACTTTTCTATAAATAGAATTTCTTATTTTCTTAAAATAATTCTTACTTTCAGCTACATGAGTAGTATGTGGAAACGTTGTAAAAGAGTCAAACTAGCAAAAATAAATAAAGTAAATTGATGAAAATGTATTCTTCATTGCCCTACCACCATTAGTTACTCACTCAAGGGAATCCAGTTTTAACAGTTTGGAGTTAAAGTTCTTCTTCTGTATTTTCACACATATTT
Source organism: Bos indicus x Bos taurus (assembly GCF_003369695.1). NCBI lineage: Eukaryota > Metazoa > Chordata > Mammalia > Artiodactyla > Bovidae > Bos > Bos indicus x Bos taurus. Next base: position 7,848,699 of record NC_040105.1, on the reverse strand, counting down.
TATTTATTTTTTATATAAGTAGAAATATATTTTTTATACTGTGGTATCTTTTTTCCAGTTATGCACATGTCTTGAAATTTTTTTGCCATTATGTTCTAATAAATAGTGGATTATTGACATTAAATATGTTATCTTGGACTACCAGCCTATTCTTCATCTAAATTCGTACCCACAATAAATAGAAAGTATTGCCTAGAAACCTGTATTCTTCCAAGCTTCTCAGAAAAGATTAAGAACATCAAATGTGTCATATGTGGATGCTTGGAGCTTGTTGAATTGTGTGCTTTTCCACCATGGCACAGTCAGACAATGTAAAAATTTTGAAAATACAACTTATAAGGGGGCTTGGCATTGATGTTAGTTGGTGAGTTTCCATAATTAAAGGCACACGGAAAACTGTCAATTGTATTTGACTTTCAGGTTTTCAAATCTAATATGAATGCTGCCATTGCCCATTGTTGGAAAGTAACATATGTTTCCCATTCACTTTTGTGTGAGGGCATTGTGAAGTAAAAGTTCTTTGCAGTGCTGTATTTGTGAGTCAGTGTAGGTATGCAATCCCTATAAAAATCTAATGAGGTTTATAACATTGATGACAGAATACATTTAATTATTAACCACCTTATTGTTTGGTTTGGTGTGGTTAATTTCATGTATTTTAATTTTATAGCTTTGTAAAAACAGGATCAAGTATAGAACTCTGAAATAAAGCAGAGTGAACTCTGTTTTCTCCTCACCTTTTCTATAAAAATAAAGATTACCTTTTTTTATTGGCAAAATATTGATCCATTCAGAAGTCTAATATCTTTCAGGAAACTGATAGGAAAACTGCTTTTATATCACAAAGAATATGCTTCTCTAATAGGAGTGGCTTTTTTTTTAAAAAAAGCTAGAAGTCTGTTTTTAATCTCAAATTTAGTTAAGGAACAGTTCTGATGGAGGTAGAGGATTGCCAAGGGAAAATGCTTTCCTGCTGCTAAAGAAATGGTGAAGCAGGCACTGTGTTTATTTTTATAACAATGTATTTTGATCCTGTGACAAATGTTTCACCATGACTTTAACGTTTTTCCTATTCTAATCTAAATTGTATATGTTAACATTTTGATCTGTCCTGACTTCTAAGACCACTAGGATGCATTTTTGGTGTTGAAGACTTTTCTCTCTGGTTTCATGGAGGTTTAATTCAATTACATGGTTGATGAATGTCTCCCATTTGCAAACTATCTGGTCAGTGCCGTCATGGGATAAAAGATGATGAGACCAACAGTCTTCCATCTGGGGGAGGACAAACCCATCCCTAAATAACTTGGGCACAAAGCAAGAGAGTAATAAGTTTTATAAGAGAGTCAGAGAAAGAAGAACAATGTAGAAAGAAAACAAGGAAGGAAGTTAATTTAAATATGGAAGATCCTGGAGGTCTTCTTGGAAGAGGTGAAAATATTGAGAGATAGCTGAAATGTAATAGATTACTATGAGAGTGCTGGGTTTGGAAAGCAAATCTTCCTTTGTGGACTGGAAAGCTTAAAAATATAGCACAGAGGTGGCACTGTGGCTGTCCTTTTAAGGACAGAATATAGGGACTAGACCAGTGCAGTCCAATATGACAACCACTGGCTACAAGTGGCTGTGTAGGTTTCAATGAAACAAAATAAAGTTAAAGATTCAGTTTCTCAATTGTACTAGCCACAGTTGAAGTGCTTTGTGGCCACCAGGAGCTACAGGGGGTTGAAGGCACAGTGGAATGATTGTTAATCAGTGTCTCTCAGACATTTGCCAGCACCTGGAGGGCTTGTTAAAACACAGGCTTCCAGGATCCACCACCAGAGAGTCGAGTTGGTAAGTCTGGGGTGGGACCCGAAATTCTGCTTTTCTAACCAGCTCCCAAGTGATGGGGACACTGCCAGTTCAGGGACCTCACTTGGTGTAACACTACTGTAAAACAGTGTTTCTCAATCAGTTTTAAATTGTCACTGTCTGGTCTATTGGTACATGTGATTTTCAAGAGTAAAACTGAGCTACTCAAAAAAGAATATTAAAATACTTTTTAAATTTACAAACTTGAGAACTCGATTAGCGGATTCAACAGATACATAATTACATTTCCATGAATATAATCAGAACAAATATAGGAAAAAAGGAAAGAACATCTAGAGAGATTTCTCAGTGATTATTCTGTATTTGTCTGTGTCTCCTCAGGGTGAACCATACTGGTCCTTGTGGACCAAACTGTTATAGCTGGAATATCAGCTTGAGGATCCTATCCTTCATGCTGTTTGTAATAGCGATTCCTCCTGACTTGTAAGCAAGGAAATTATATCATCCAAATCACAGGCAGAGAACTGTGACAGTGGAGAGGTGTGGTGGGGAAAGGATGCAGACAATGCCAAGGCCTTGGCAGAATTTGGGCAGAAGGAACTATGGGCGGTGAACAGGAGGGGTCAGATGCCTAACACGTTGAGGTCATAGAATCAACAGGATTGGCCAGCTAATTGGCTGTGGGGTGTGAGGAGGAGGAGAGATGCAATGATGACTTTGTGGTTTCGATCCTGAGCAACTGGACCGGCAACAGTGGCACTCACCAAAACAGGAAACACAAAAGGCGCCACCGTCACTTTCCACCAAGAAGCCCGGTACAAACCCTTTTTGTTATCCCTCAGTTCAAATCGAAGTTTTATTCACCTCTGTGGTTTTTCTTTAGGGTATTACTGGGCTCTTGTTTCAGAGATGTACTTTACAGGTCTTTATCCCACGCACCAGAACAGCATCCTGTTGGGTGAGCGACTCATAGGATGATTATCTGTGTGTGAAATGGCACAGATAATCAGTGTGCTAGGTAGATCCCCTGGAGAAGGAGATGGCAACCCACTCCAGTATTCTTGCCTGGGTAAGCCCATGGACAGAGGAGCCTGGTGAGCTCCAGTCCGCGGGGTCGCAAATAGTCTGGGCACGACTGAGGAGGTTCGGCACTCTATTTCATTCGACATTATAGTGAACCTTCTCTGTGTCAAATCCAGCACCCATATAGCATTATCTTAAGCGGTCAACAAAATCCTTATTGAGAAGAAATCAGACTCAGGGTCGAGGAGGAGAAAACATGGAGTCAGGGGCCTGGGAACAAGGGACAGGAAGTTGGCTTCCCGGGAGTTGAGGCGGGGAAAGACGTGAATCTCGGGGGCGGAGACTCAGCGTTCATTTGCATAACCAGCATGCACTGCGCACAATATAGATTGAATTTACTCTTTTAATTCATCGTAGATTTCTTTTAAACGTAATATTTCGATGAATGAACCTTCACGCACTTAAGTGAAAAGATCTGCCGCAAATTCTTGACCCAGAGTTACCGTTGATGCTGCTCACCCTAACTGTCTTAAGAGTGTTCATTCCCAAGGTGGGTCTTTTGCGTTGGGCTTAGTTGGCAGCCAGGTGGTAGTGCACACGGAGTGCGCCCCTCACAATTTTTGGAGGCTTTGTCAATTAGACAAAGCCAATATAGTTGTGTCCAAAAACAGACCTTATGAAACGAAAATTTTGAGGCAAGTTCTCTTTTTCTTCCCGCGGTTGTTATACTTGTTTGTTTTTCTGTGTTTGTTTATTGTTTTAGGGTTTGGGCTGTTCAATTGACTCTCTCAGCCGTGTGCCATTGTTTTGTAACTCCGTGGACTGCGGCTTTTCGGTTTTTTCCTCACCCATTCTCGCAGCTTACTCATACTCATGCCTCTTGAATCCATGGTGCTATTTAACCACCTGGTTTTTCTGTCGTTTTCTTTTTCCTCCAATCTTTAGTTTTTTTCTCGCATCGTGGTCTTTTCTAGTAAGTTTTTTTCATCTGGTCGTCAAAGTATTGGAATTTCAGTGGCAGCATTAGTTTTTCCAATGAATATTCGGGACTGCTGATTTCCTTTAGAATGGACGAGTTGAATCTCCTTGCACTGGGGACTCTCCAGTGCTTTCTCCAAGACCGCAGTCCATCAACCTCAATTCTTTGGCCTTCAGCTTTCTTTATAGTGCCACTCTCACATCCATACATGAGTGCTGGAAAAACCATAGCTTTGACTGGACAGACCTTTTTCAGCCAAGTAATGTCTCTGCTTTTTAATATGCTGTCTTGGTTGGTGATAGCTTTTCTTCCAAGGAGCAAGCGTCTTTTAATTTCATGGCTGAAGTTACTGTCCTCAGTCATTTTAGAGCCCGAGAAAGTAAAGTCAGTCACTGTTTCCATCGTTTCCCCATCTATTTGCCATGAAGTGATGGGACTGGATGCCATGATCTTCCTTTTCTGAATTTTGAGTTTTAAGCCAACTTTTTCACTCTCCTCTTTCACTTTCATCAAGAGGCTCTTTAGTTCTTCACTTTCTGCCATAAGGGTGGTGTCATCTGCATATCAGAGGTTATTGATGCTTCTCCCCGCAGTGTTGATTCCAGCTTGTGCTTCATCCAGCATGGTATTTCGCATGATGTACTCTGCATTCACGTTAGATAAGTAGGGTGACAATATGCAGCCTTGATGTACTCCTTTCCCGATTTGGAACCAGCCTGGGTTTCAATGTCTGGTTCTAACTGTTGCTTCATACAGCAACTCCCATGTCTTGATATTCAGAAGAATGGATTGTTGTTTAATACATAAAAAAATCAAATTTCCAAGAACACTGGATAACACTGAGCAAGCTTACTGGAATGTTACTAAGTATCCAAAAGTTCATCCTCAATGCCATGTACACATGGAGTTCTAGATAGAAACTATTTTAAACCCACAAAAGCAAATGGTGACATTCTCTTTGAATTTCACAAGAATTATGAAATATTGGGAGATTTTAACAACAACAAATGAATGTCATATAATACATGAGAAAGGCTCTGGGAAATCCCCTCAGATCACTAAAAGGAATTTGATGGTTTCCTTTCTTGTTCAATATCCATGACAAATCCATCAGATTTAGACCTACAAATAGCAGCGTGGCCATCTTGAGAGTATATATCCCTAGATAGACAGTGCTAGAAATCTAATTCCGCTCTACTACTTGGGACAGACCATTTAAATGACTTTAAAGAGTCTGAAGTATGTCTGTAGAAAAGACAATGTAAAGAAGAAATGGAATAGGATGGATGTAATATATCATGTTGTTCAGTCACTAAATCATGTCTGTCTGCCATTTTGTGACCCCATGGACTGCAGCACGCCAAGCTTCCATGTCCTTCACTATCTCCTGAAGTTTGTTCAAACTCACATCCGTTGAGTCTGTGATGCCATCCAGCCATCTCATCCTTTGTTGTCTCCTTCTCTTGCCTTCAATCTTTCCCAGCATCAGGGTATATCATGTGCTGTACTTCATTGCTCAGTCTTGTCGACTCTTTGCGGCCTGATGGACTGTAGCCTGCCAGGCTCCTCTGTCCAAGGAGATTCTCCAGTCAATATTCAATGGATTTGCACATCACAGGGATCCAGTTACGATATCACTGTCCTAGGTGTTTGGGCACATTTCCACGATGACAGGAAGGATATTTCATATTTATATATCACTCTTACTCCTTACATTTGTCAGAAAGTGAAAAATGCATTGTTTATACTTTACATCACTGAAAACTCTTAGGTTTACAAACTAAAGGAGATTTGATATTTTTTAAGACCACATTTTTTTTCTGGTTCTTGCTCCTAGTGATAACCCCTTTCACCCCCTTGACATCACCGTGACCTTTCATTCCAGCTTTGCTATGAATTCCAAGAAGTCATGCCACAAGTAAATAATTCAATAAAATCGAATTCTTCACTTTCCTGTTTGTTTCCTGTATTAGTTTTCTATTGATGCTGTACCAGATTACCACAGCTTAGTGGCTTAAAGCAATGAAAAAAGTCCAAAATGGTTCAGCTTTCCTGCCTTCCTCCTGAAGGTGCTGGGGGAGAATTTCTTTCATTGTCTTTTGTAGCTTCTACTGGTCACCTGTATTTCTTCACTCAAGATCCCTTCCTGCATCTTGAATGCCAGCAGCAAAGCATCTTCAACTTGATCAATGTCCCTCCCTTATACTTCTATCATTGTATCTCTTTCTCTGCCTCTCCTCCTTCTCCTCTCCTCCACCCTCACTGCATACAAAGTAACATACTCATAGTTTCTAGGGAAGAGGACATGGACACCTTTGGGGACCATTAAAGTGAAGAGGAACTAAAAAGCCTCTTGATGAAAGTGAAAGTCGAGAGTGAAAAAGTAGGCTTAAAGCTCAACATTCAGAAAACCAAGATCATGGCATCTGGTCCCATCACTTCATGGGAAATAGACGGGTCAACAGTGAAAACAGTGTCAGACTTTATTTTTCTGGGCTCCAAAATCACTACAGATGGTGACTTCAGCCATGAAATTAAAAGACGCTTACTCCTTGGAAGGAAAGTTATGACCAACCTAGATAGCATATTCAAAAGCAGAGACATTACTTTGCCAACAAAGGTCCGTCTAGTCAAGGCTATGGTTTTTCCTGTGGTCATGTATGGATGTGAGAGTTGGACTGTGAAGAAGCCTGAGCGCTGAAGAATTGATGCTTTTGAACTGTGGTGTTGGAGAAGACTCTTGAGAGTCCCTTGGACTGCAAGGAGATCCAACCAGTCCATTCTGAAGGAGATCAGCCCTGGGATTTCTTTGGAAGGAATGATGCTAAGGCTGAAACTCCAGTACTTTGGCCACCTCATGCGAAGAGTTGACTCATTGGAAAAGACTCTGATGCTGGGAGGGACTGGGGGCAAGAGGAGAAGGGGACGACAGAGGATGAGATGGCTGGATGGCATCACTGACTCGATGGACGTGAGTCTGGGTGAACTCCGGGAGTTGGTGATGGACAGGGAGGCCTGGCGTGCTGCAATTCATGGGGTCGCAAAGAGTTGGACACGACTGAGCAACTGGTCTGATCTGATCTGATTCTGCTAACCACACCCCCAACCCCATTCCTCTCTGGGTCTCTTACCTCAGTGACTGCTTCTCCAGCTGCTCAGCTAGTGATGTTAGAAACTTTCGAGCCATCTTCCACTCCTGTCTTGCATCCTTATATGCAAAGTTTCCCAGGTCCCACATATTTTGCAGCTGAACCTCCTCATAAATATACAATCCATCCATCTTAATCATCACTGCCTCTCTTCATGCCCTCTCTCTACTTTTTTACCCTGGATTCATGAAACACCATTCAAAATTGCTTTCCTGCCTCCTGTCCTGTTCCTCTATTCAATCAAATATCAGCTCCTGTTTCCAGTCTTCCCAATCCCTGGTACCATGCTCTTTCATGCTTCAGAGATTTTTTTCTATGTTCCCATCTGGCAGTGATGGCTTTCTCCTTTCTGCCCCTCCTAGACTTGGTCATGCTCCAAGGGCCTGCTCAGCCTTCAGCACCGTGATGCTTGCTTATGCACTCAAAAGGAATTGTTAGAAGATGTGTTAGCCCAGCGCTTTGTAAATACGGTGGCACCTACCATCGTTTAGGGTAGTTCTCTGTTTATATGGCTTGTTCTGGCTATGTGATGTTTCATAAGGGGGATACAAGGTGTTATGACTCTACTTTTCAGGGTGAGAGTCCAAATTCTCCCTCTTTCCCCATCCTTTCCAATCTCCTTTGTTTTTCCCCACCCCACCCCCAACTTGCCCTCCTTGCAGCTCTGTTAAGTTTAGATAATCTCCTCTCATATGCATGGTCAGTGGAAGCTTCTTGCAACCCCCAGTTAGATTTTCGGCTTCTTTCTCTGTGATTCCATTGCTTCTTATATGTGCCTCTCTTCACTCTAGACATAACCTCATTGCATGACAGTTGGCCATTACATATGTATTTCTTTCCTAGATTCTGGGGAGAAGGAATTACATACCTTTCATCTCTGTGACCCTAGCGCATGGCCACACAGTACATGGCACGTTGTTGTTGTTTAGTCACTAAGTTGTGTCCAACTCTTTGTGACCCCACGGACTGCAACATGCCAGAACTCTCTGCCCCCCACCATCTCCCAGTATTTGCCCAAGTTCGTGTCCATTGAATTGGTGATGCCATCCAACTAGCCATCCTCTGTCGCCCTCTTCTCCTGGCTTCAATCTTTCCCAGCACCAGGGTCTTTTCCAATGAGTTGACTCTTCACATTACATGTCCAAAGTATTGGAGCTTCAGCTTCAGTATCAGTCCTTCCAATGAGTATTCAGGGTTGAATACATGGCATGTAGTGACTGCTTAATGTAAATGTATTGAGTACATAATTAAAAATAAGTGAATGGACAGGTATTCCCATTGCCACCTTCTCTACCTGGAAAAATAGAACTCATTTAACTGTTGGTGTCCCTGTTTAATTGTCTCCCAGGCTAAATAATATGGGTACTACATCTAGTTTATTGTAACCTAACTTAACCATGTAGAGCATTCTAGGTGCTCAGTAATTGTGTGGGGTTGAATGGGATGCTCTTTTTTCATCCCTTTTGCAAGAACTTAATTCAGATAAAGTTAAACCAGAGTTTAATTCTGGCAAGAAGCCTGAAATTGAATATCCTGGCTGTCATGAATATTGTACTAGACATCACGCCATCTGTGCTCTGTCGGGATTCTGTAATGAACTTGTGTGGCATGGCCTGAGTTTCATCACTTCACCTTTTGAAACATCTCTGTCCTCATGTTAAAAACTTGCCGGCCTGTTCCTCACGGTATTGCCAAGATCAAACAGGATACTAGCAGGGCATCTTGAAAAAAGGCACAGACTGCTATTTGAGTGCAATTTATTGTTGGGATTCTGCTTTGGGGGAAAAAATGGTATTTTGCTTTGTCTTGATAGTTCACGCTCTTGGAAATCCTCCATCTTCATGCTGATGGAGAAGGAATAGAGGACAAGCCTTTATGCCTCTACATAACCTGGACAGTTACCGTGGGAATTGAATATCTTCCTTCTATGTGGCCCTTCGAACTCACAACTCTTCCAAAGATAGCAGGCTTCCTCCATCGTCTGCCTGTCACGAGGTGTTTGTATAGGAACTGGGGGTTTAAGAACCCTTGAAGCTGTTGCTGATTGTATTAGAATAAATACCTCTCTTCCTGGGGGTCACTTGTTTTTGAGCCAACCTGAATATACAGGTCTGCATGATTGGCTGCCATCCCCCACGATAAGGAATCCAGAGAATTGCCATCTTCAGGAAGGCCAAGGCCACCTTGCAGGATCCCCTGTGATACACTCCCTTGACTGGTTCAGTTCAGTTCAGTTCAGTTCAGTGGCTCAGTCATGTCTGACTCTTTGCGACCCCATGAATTGCAGCACGCCAGGCCTCCCTGTCCATCACCAACTCCCAGAGTTCACTTAAACTTACATCCATCGAGTTGGTGATGCCATCCAACCATCTCATCCTCTGTCGTCCCCTTTTCCTCCTGCCCCCAATCCCTCCTTTCCAATGAGTGAACTTTTTGCATGAAGTGGCCAAAGTACTGGAGTTTCAGCTTCAGCATCATTCCTTCCAAAGAAATCCCAGGGCTGATCTCCTTCAGAATGGACTGGTTGGATCTCCTTGCAGTCCAAGGGACTCTCAAGAGTCTTCTCCAACACCACAGTTCAAAAGCATCAATTCTTCAGTGCTCAGCCTTCTTCACAGTCCAACTCTCACATCCATACATGACTACTGGAAAAACTATAGCCTTGACTAGACGGACTTTTCTTGGCAAAGTAATGTCTCTGTTTTTGAATATGCTATCTAGGTTGGTCATAACTTTCCTTCCAAGGAGTAAGCGTCTTTTAATTTCATGGCTACAGTCACTATCTGCATTGATTTTGGAGCCCATAAAAATAAAGTCTTCCACTGTTTCCCTATCTATTTCCCATGAAGTGATGGGACCAGATGCCATGGTCTTCATTTTATGAATGTTGAGCTTTAAGCCAACTTTTCACTCTCCTCTTTCACTTTCATCAAGAGGCTCTTTAGTTCCTCTTCACTTTCTGCCATAAGGGTGGTGTCATCTGCATATCTGAAGTTATTGATATTTCTCCCGGCAATCTTGATTCCAGCTTGTGCTTCTTCCAGCCCAGCATTTCTCATGATGTACTCTGCATAGAAGTTAAATAAGCAGGGTGACAATATACAGCCTTGACATACTGCTTTTCCTATTTCGAACCAGTCTGTTGTTCCATGTCCAGATCTAACTGTTGCTTCCTGACTTTCAAGCGGCAGGTCAGGTGGTCTGGTATTCCCATCTCTTGAAGAACTTTCCACAGTTTGTTGTGATCCACACAGTCAAAGGCTTTGGCATAGTCAATAAAGGAGAAATAGATGTTTTTCTGGAACATTTTTGCTTTTACAGTGATCTAATGGATGTTGGCAATTTGATCTCTGGTTCCTCTGCTTTTTCTAAATCCAGTTTGAACATCTGGAAGTTCATGGTTCACGTATTGCTGAAGCCTGGCTTGGAGAATTTTGAGCATTACTTTACTAGTGTGTGAGATGAGTGCAATTGTGCGGTAGTTTGAGCATTCTTGACTGGTAGAAGGACATTTATCCTGTCTCTGTCTGAGGCAGGGGCTTCCTTAGTGCTACGGTGCACGTGCTTAGTCGTGTCTGACTCTTGCAACCCCCATGGACTATAGCCCACCAGGCTCCTCTGTCCATGGATTCTCCAGGCAAGGATACGGAGTGGGTTGCCATTTCTTTCTCCAAGGGATCTTTCCGACCCAGGGATCAAACCTGGGTCTCCTGCATTGAGGGCAGATGCTTATCGTCTGAGCCACCAAGGAATCCCTCTGTAATTCTGGAGTTATTCTGTTTTATACTGCTTAATGCTGTGCTTCCATCATGAGGTTGTCAGTGTGATATCTGAAAACTGATCATTCATGCATGACTCGATGAGTCCTAGACCTGACTCCCTGACTCCTCGCCTCCCTTCCCCTTCCCTCTCCCATGCTAGACAGTGGCTCAAGCACATCTAAGTTGAGTGTTCTTTGGTGTCCAATGTAGGGGACTATCTTATGTGTGATATTTTTGACCCAAGTTCTCCCTCTTCCTCCTTTCTTTCCAATGTGCCTGGCTCTTCCCTTCCCAACTGGCCCTTCCTGCAGCTCAGTTACTTCTAGATCATCTGTTCTAATACGCATGCTCTGCAATCTCCATTGGCTGTCCTTCCTCACTCCCAGCTCCTGCGTGGTCATCTTTTCTTCTCTTTCTCTCTCCCTCCCCACCTTCCTGTCTCTGTCATCTTTTTCCTCGCTCCATCCTCATCTCCTGCCCCACTGCTCACTGTCATTCAAGACCTCTACAACAATCCCACTGCAGTTTGCTGCTTGCTAAGATTCAGAACATTCTAAAGCTGGAAGACAGTTTCAGGATCATCACAGCAGAGGAGTAGTCAGAACTATAGCGCTTTAGCAAAGAATGTAAAAGCTGTCGAGATTTGAAATGGACTTAGAAGTCATAAAGTGTCAAAGATACTGATCTCTAAAGCCCATGAAAGTGCTTGGATGCCCCCTTTAGAATTTGCTGAAAACCTTTGACTGCCTCCATATTTCTCTCCTAGTCAAAGCTGCTTTTCCTGGAGTGCCAGAATTAAAGTTAAAGTCCCTTTTATAAGTATTCCTCATGTATTTTGTGGAGATGGTGATGGCACCCCACTCCAGTACTCTTGCCTGGAAAATCCCATGGACGGAGGAGCCTGGTGGGCTGCAGTCCATGGGGTTGCGAAGAGTCGGACATGACTGAGCAACTTCACTTTGACTTTTCACTTTCATGCATTGGAGAAGGAAAGGGCAACCCACTCCAGTGTTCTTGCCTGGAGAATCCCAGGGACGGGGGAGCCTGGTGGGCTGCCATCTCTGGGGTCGCACGGAGTCGGACACAACTGAAGCAACTTAGCAGCAGCAGCATGTATTTTGTCTATTCTTTCACAATATTGTTTGGTTTATTTTCTCACAGAAAATCTATAAGGCTATTTTTGTTACCTGTATACTAGCTCTAAAAGAACTTTTATAAGAGTAAGTCAGAAATTCCTGAACAACTTTAGCTAAATTAGAATTTACATTTTTGCTTCCAAGATGGCTCTTTCCAAGGACTGATACTTACTTAGACATATAGGTTCCAGTACGTGCATTATTAGTCACTGTTGGAATTCTGTGTCTTCATTATATCGGTGCTTCATGAAATATGGGTTCCCTGCTCCCAACAACCACTGTCAACACCTGCTATTGGCCTGCATGTGAGCTAGGCTTACTTACACCTTGCATCAACACTAAACTCTTCTTTTCAACTAATGTCTATAACCGTTTCTAGGAGTTTCTTTTGGTTTTTATGCCTTCACATGCTCTGTAGTCCCAAATGAGTCATTTTAAATCAGATGCTCAGATATCTGAAATAAATAAGACAAATGTTGGAGGGAAAGAAATGAGAAACCGAATAGACACATTTTCATGCTGTGAAGACTGACTTTGGAGGAAGAGTTAAGCCCCAGGGTGGCCATTTATCTGTGTCTTGTGCCTCAGTTTCTTTACCCATAAAAGTGGCTTGGGAAAATTAATAAGCAATGGATCCAGTTGTTCTTCTACAATAAGCAGAGAGAGAAAAATCATCTACCATAACTCAGTGTTAGCTTTCTTCTTCTGTGGCCTGAAAAGGTTAGTGTTAGTCTGAAAATCTAGAAGAAAAGTCCCCCAAGATATGTGTAGGATATTCTTTGATAGACTTATGCTCTCATTTCTGGATAAGCCATATTATAGTCTTTCCATGTGCTCTTATAGCTGTGTGTATGCTCAGTCATGTTCAACTCTTTGTGACCCCATGGTCTGTAACCCACCAGGGATTTTTCAGGCATGGGATTTCCCAGGCAAGAATGCTGGAGTGGGTAGCCATTTCCTTCTCCAGGGAATCTTCCCGACCCAGGGATAGAACCTGCGTCTCCTGCAATGGCAGTTAGATTCTTTCCCACTGAGCCACCTGGGAAGCCCTCCTCTAATAGCTGAGATGGCCTTTCTCTTTTCTCATTGCTGCTGACAGTGGCATTACCTTCCATCGTTGTCAGTGTGTCAGTATTGCTGTTTGGGCATCAGGGCTACTCACTTTTGTAAATTTGCTTTTCTCTCTCTCTCTCTTTTACACCATGCTAATTAACACTATATTTTTAAAGGTTCAGTTCAGTTCAGTCACTCAGTCGTGTCCAACTCTTTGCGACCCCATGAATCTCAGCACGCCAGGCCTCCCTGTCCATCACCAGCTCCCGGAGTTCACTCAAACTCACGTCCATCGAGTCAGTGATGCCATCCAGCCATCTCATCCTCTGTCGTCCCCTTCTCCTCTTGCCCCCAGTCCCTCCCAGCATCAGAGTCTTTTCCAATGAGTCAACTCTTCGCATGAGGTGGCCAAAGTACTGGAGTTTCAGCCTTAGCATCATTCCTTCCAAAGTAATCCCAGGGCTGATCTCCTTCAGAATGGACTGGTTGGATCTCCTTGCAGTCCAAGGGACTCTCAAGAGTCTTCTCCAACACCACAGTTCAAAAGCATCAAGTCTTCGGCACTCAGCCTTCTTCACAGTCCAACTCTCAGATCCATACATGACCACAGGGAAAACTATAGCCTTGACTAGACGGACCTTTGTTGGCAAAGTAATGTCTCTGCTTTTCAATATGCTGTTTAGGTTGGTCATAACTTTCCTTCCAAGGAGTAAGCGTCTTTTAATTTCACGGCTGCAGTCACCATCTGCAGTGATTTTGGAGCCCAAAAATATAAAGTCTGATACTGTTTCCACTGTTTCCCATCTATTTCCCACGAAGTGATGGGACCAGATGCCATGATCTTCATTTTCTGAATGTTGAACTTTAAGCCAACTTTTTCACTCTCCTCTTTCATTTTCATCAAGAAGCTTTTTAGTTCCTCTTCACTTTCTGCCATAAGGGTGGTGTCATCTGCATATCTGTGGTTATTGATATTTCTCCTGGCAATTTGATTCCTGCTAGTGCTTCATCTAGCCTGGCATTTCGCATGATGTACTCTGCATATAAGTTAAATAATCAGGGTGACAATATACAGCCTTAACGTACTCCTTTCCCAATTTGGAACCAGTCCATTGTTCCATGTCTGGTTCTAACTGTTGCTTCTTGACCTGCATACAGATTTCTCAGGAGGCAGGTAAGGTTGTCTGGTATTCCCATCTCTTTAAGAATTTTCCACAATTTGTTGTGATCCACACAGTCAAAGGCTTTAGTGTAGTCAATGAAGCAGAAGTAGACATTTTTCTGGAATTCTCTTGCTTTTTCTGTGATCCAACAGATGTTGACAATTTGATCTCTGGTTCCTCTGCCTTTTCTAAATCCAGCTTGAACATCTGGAATTTTCAGTTCATGTACTGTTGAAATCGGCTTGGAGAATTTTGAGCATTACTTTGCTAGCGTGTGAGATGAGTGCAATTGTGCGGTAGTTTGAGCATTCTTTGGCATTGCCTTTCTTTGGGATTGGAATGAAAACGGACCTTTTCCAGTCCTGTGGCCACTGCTGAGATTTCCAGATTTGCTGGCATATTGAGTGCAGCACTTTCACAGCATCATCTTTCAGGATTTGAAATAGCTCAACTGGAATTCTATCACCTCCACTAGCTTTGTTCGTAGTAATACTTTCTAAGGCCCACTTGACTTCGAATTCCAGGATGTCTGGCTCTGGGTGAGTGATCACACCATCGTGGTTATCTGGGTTATTAAAAATTTTTTTGTTTAGTTCTTCTGTGTATTCTTGCCACCTCTTCTTAATATCTTCTGCTTCTGTTAGGTACATACTATGTCCCTCTTTATTGTGCCCATCTTTGCATGAAATGTTCCCTTGATATCTCTAATTTTCTTGAAGAGATCTCTGGTCTTCCCCATTCTATTGTTTTCCTTTGTTTCTTTGCATTGATCACTGAGGAAGACTTTCTTATCTCTCCTTGCTCTGCTTTGGACTCTGCGTTCAGATGGGTACATCTTTCATTTTCTCCTTTGCCTTTTTTTTCTTCTTTTTTTCTCAGCTATTTGTAAGGCATCCTCAGACAAACATTTTTCCTTTTTGCATTTCTTTTTCTTGGTGACGGTCTTGATCACTGCCTCCTGTACAATGTCACGAACCTCCGTCCATAGTTCTTCAGGCATTCTGTCTATCAGATATAATCCCTTGAATCTATTTGTCACTTCCACTGTATAATCATAAGGGATTTGATTTAGGTCACACCTGAATGGTCTAGTGGTTTTCCCTACTTTCTTCAATTTAAGTCTGAATTTGGCAATAAGGAGTTCATGATCTGAGCCACTGTCAGCTCCCGGTCTTCTTTTTGCTTACTGTATAGAGCTTCTCCATCTTTGGCTGCAAAGAATATAATCAGTCTGGTCAGTATTGACCATCTGGTGATGTCCATGTGTAGAGTCTTCTCTTGTGTTGTTGGAAGAGGGTGTTTGCTATGACCAGTGCATTTTCTTGGCAAAACTCTATTAGCCTTTGCCCTGCTTCATTTTGTACTCCAAGGCCAAATTTTCCTGTTACTCCAGGTATCTCTTGACTTCCTTCTTTTGCATTCCAGTCCCCTATGATGAAAAGGACATCTTTTCTTTGGAGTTAGTTCTAGAAGTTCTTATAGGTCGTTGTAGAACTGTTGAACTTCCACTTCTTCAGCATTAGTGGTTGGGGCATAGACTTGGATTACTGTGATATTGAATGGTTTGCCTTGGAAACGAGCAGAAATCATCCTGTCATTTTTGAGATTGCACCCAAGTACTGCATTTCAGACGCTTTTGTTGACTATGAGGGCTACTCCATTTCTTCTAAGGGGTTCTTGCCCACAATAGTAGATACAATGGTCATCTGAATTAAATTCACCCATTCCATTCCATTTTAGTTCACTGATTCCTAAAATGTTGATGTTCGCTCTTGCCATCTCCTGTTTGACCACTTCCAATTTACCTTGATTCATGGCCCTAACATTCCAGGTTCCTATGCAATATTGCTCTTTACAGCATCAGACTTTACTTCCATCACCAGTCATATCCACAACTGGGCGTTGTTTTCGCTTTGGCTACTACGGAGGTAGTTTGCCATTCCCTTCTCCAGTGGTACTTTTAAACAGATGCTATCTAATCTGGGGCCACTAATTAGGAGCCCAGATCATTCTTTTTCAAGGGGTGGGAGGCAAGGAATAGAGCCTTTCTTTGGAATGCCAGCACACTAAAAAAAATCATGGACTTGTGTCCAAAGAACCATCTTACCTGGTTTTGGAAAGCCCAGATCATTCTACTAGTGATTTTTGATTGAAATAGGATATTTCTTTGGGACTGAGCAATGAGTGGGCTTTAGAATTTCAACCCTAGTATGCACAGAAATTACCATGAGCCTTTGATCATGTTGCAATAGTCATATGAGAATTCCATGGCTTCTAACACCCCTGGGAAACTATTGTGTGTGTGTGCTCAGTCACGTCCGACTCTTTGAGAGTCCATGGACTATAGCCTACCAGGTTCCTCTTGTCCATGGAATTTTTCAGGCAAAGATATTGGAATGGTTTGCCATTTTCCTTCTCTAGAGGATCTTCTCAACCCAGTGATGGAAAGTGCACCTGCATCTCTTGCATCAACTGCATTGGCAGGTCGATTATTTACCACTAGCGCTACCTGGGAAGCCTGTTGCAGCTCCTGGGAAACTGCTGGTTTATTGCTAAAAGTAAGTAACTCACTCAGTTGTTCACTTGCATCAGACTCTTTTGCCACTCCGTGGACTGTATCCCACCAGGCTCCTCTGTCTGTGGGATTCTCTAGGCAAGAATACTAGAGTGGGTAGCTATTCCCTTCTCCAGGGGACCTTCCCAACACAGAGATTGAACCTGCGTCTCCTGCATTGCAGGCAGATTTTTTACCACGTGAGCCATCAGGAAAGCCCAGCTGACCCCTATTGGAACCAATCTTAAATATGTGTTTGAATATTTACCTTAGCTGTGTTTGAAAGCTTCAGACCTTTTTTAAGAACATACAATATCTCTTTTTGAATAAAACCTTCTAATCTGTTGTGTCAATGTGATGTGCTCAGAAATAGGATGCTCCAGATGGCAGCAGTCTTTGGAACATGATGGTTGACACAGGTGACATTGTAAGAGTCAAAATTTTGAAAGGGGGCCTTTGGAAATCTCCCAGATTACATAGCTCACTGGGAACCTACCATATGGAATTTATGAGCCTCTGTCCTACACAGATGTTTTCCAGCTGGGATAGCTGTGACAAGGAAATGCACCCAAATGCTCCTAATGGACAGATATCTGCACACATACACTCACTCACTCACTCCTACAGACACAGAGCTTTTGAAGAATTGAAAATATTTGGATGGCTTAAAAACACCCATTGCTTAAAATTAAAACTTCCATCATCAGTCACCACTGGTTCATCTTTTATTTGAAATACTAAGAAAGTTGGAGATAATTTTGTATTTAATGCTATTTATTTTTATTTATTTATTTATTTATTTATTTTTATTTAATGCTATTTATTTATTTTTAAATTTTTATTGGAGTATAACTGTTTTACAATGTTGTTAATTTCAGGTGTACAGCAGAGTGATTCAGTTATATATATTCTTCTTTTTCAGTCTTTACCCATATAGGTTAGTGCAGAATACTGAATAGAGTTCCCTGTGCTATACTTACCATAGATCCTTGTTGATTACGTATTATATATATAGGTGTGTGTGTATGTTAATCCCAAGCTCCTAATTTAGTTGATGAGCAGACATAAGGAAAACTCTACTTCTTGTCAGCATCAAATCCCCCATCATCTGTGAAAGTCTTTGAGACTAATGAATTAATTTCAATTGCAACCAAGTCAGTGGGTTTCCCAGATGACTCAATGGTAAAGAATTCACCTGCCCATGCAGGAGACATGGGTTCCATCCTCAGGTCGGGAAGATTCTGTGGAAGAGGGCATGGCAACCCACTCCAGTATTCTTGCCTAGAAAATTCCATGGACAGAGGAGCCTGGTGGGCTACAGTCCATGGAGTCACAAAGAGTCAGACACAGTTGAGCTCACACACAACTGGTCAATGTCATCCTTGAAGTTGTTTAGATAGTAGCTTCTGTTTGCACAGTATCTTAAGAATACCAGTAAGGTAGCCTCTAACTTCTGGAGCTTTCGACATTTAGCCACCAGAGGCTGCTCTGAGATCATTATCCTCCTTGCTCTCTTGGTCCAATCCCAATGGGGAGACTCATAAAGACAGGTTTGGCTTCCATTGTTCTGAATTGTTCTCACTCAGCACAATTTCCTGGTGGCCAGCTGTTGGTGTAGGTGATTACTGACAGTAAAGAAGAGACACTAAGGAAGACAAAAACTCTGCGTTACTGTTTCATCTTTCTATTTTTAAACTCTTTTTTATATATTCAGAAAATCTTGTTCTTTTTCAAGTAAAAGAGAACTGGGCAAGGCTTTCCTACTGACTTTTGCTAATTTTTCATCATTTCCCCCCGTTACCATCTTTTCAAAGTAGGTTTCTGAAGATTTTTAAAAAAACCTTATTCCACAATACTTACTTCCATGTGGTTTCTATTCTGCATTTTTACCAGCATTTTATAGTGGCTTTCATGCTGTTCCATCTGTTTTATTTTTTAAATCTTTGTCTTTCTCCTGTAAGTCATTTTCTTTATCTAACAGAACAAACCAAAAATTAAACATTGGTGTATCTGTCATTTAGTAAGATGATTAAAAATGGTTTTGGTGCCTGTAATGTATGTTGTCTGTAATCTCAGACAACTGAGCACTGATTTCAGTTGTTAATTGAAGAATGACACTAGTTTCTTCATGTAAAATTGCTTTCAGTCTTCTTGAGGAAAGGCCCAATTGTGGTAGACAACCATCAGCCCGTGGAGAGCAACGGTTTTATGTCATCTTTACCTGTCACCCTAATTAGTATACTCCCATGAGAATAAGTTACTACACAAAGATGTAAGGTTTTACAGCCAGCACAAATACCAAATTAATAGTTCTGTGGCAGGCAAAGTCATCAGTACATAGATGATCTGGACAATTTCAACACCACAGTTCTTTAATACTAGACTCTCTTGGGGGCGGGGGCACAAAATTCTATGTCTGATTGAAAAGGGTGTCATTTAAGTATGTGTCTTCTCACATTTAAGTATGTGCTTCACTTTCTATAGATTACAGAGAAGAACTTACTACACTGAAGGAAAATGAATATGTATTTTATTAATTTCTATTTTTAGTAACAGATGAAAGTTTCAAGATTTCTTTTGCTCTGAAAAGAAATTCTTGCAATACCAGGTGACATTCCTGAATGTTTGGTGCCATTGAATATTCATAGAAATGTTTGCTATTTCCCTTCTATGTAATCATAATGGTAGAGATCCTTACTTAATAAATTCATGACTAACAAAGGATACATCGTTACTTATATTTTCAGGTAGAATAATGACAGCCACCATATGTAAACTGGGGCCAATTTCACTAAATGTTTTGCATCTTGTCTCAACTCGGGAGAGAACCAAAAGTTTTTTGCCCACGAGTAGAGCCTTATTAAACTGTTATGATTTAATGTGGCATGTTTTTCTCTCAATTTGCATGCCTGACAGTCGACTTCCTAAATGTTACATTCAGGCTGAGCCGCGGAAGAAAAAGAGACCCAGTGAAGTAGCATTAGGTCAGCTTTGTGGGTTGCATTAGTGGCCTGTCTGAACAAAGACGAGGGACTTAGCCACAGAAAACCATCACGTGGCCCTGGGCCTTGGGCGCCTTGCAAATGCATTGCATGACTCATTATTAAACATGCCAAGAACAGACAAATTCCAGGCAAGTGAAACATCCACTGATTCAGCAGCAGTTAGGTGGGTCGTGTGATATTTGTCTTCTTGGCTTTTCCTGTACGAAATCCCACGCCATCTTTCAATCCGTCTTGAACACCACATGTCAAAGGCACAGAGCAGCTGTATTAAGATAAAACTGTGAGCATTAAAGACAGGCACTTAAATTAGTATAACCCTAAGGCCAGGTAGACTTCACTAAATTGCACAGGCTTTAAAATACCAGCACTCAATTAGAAAAAAAAAAAAAATGTATCCATAGCAACCTCTTTGTCAAGGGAATACTTACCTGAAAGGATACACATCTTTTCAGAGAAACAGGGAGAAATAAAACCATATCTGTTAACTGTGGATGATATTATTTGGATCTAAATTTAATTAGGGGCATGATTCAGGAGAAGGGGCTTTTAAGAAAGTTATACAAAGTAGGTGCTTATTTCTAGTAGAATGTGTTTTCATGTCTTCTTTATCACCAAAGCATTCTTACTTATGGGATTATTTAATTAAAATGCCATGAAATAATTTTAGGTTTCAGATATTTAAGAAGAAATGGCAGTGCTCCTCTTCTTTCTGGCCATAGCATGCCTACCATTTTTAGAAAGACCTTTCATTGAGCATCCACAGTGAATATTTGCCTGAGGTTTTGGCTGCATCTGGATCTTTGGTGGTCATTTCATGGGTGTTTGTAGAGAGGACACAAGATCATGTAAAAGTCTACAATCTTTCTGTTGTGACGTGACCTGACTTAAGCCATCCTGTTTCCAAAAGGCTCTCTCTCATGAAGTAGCCTTTTACTGGGTCACGTTGTATGACATCAGTTGCGAGGAGAAGCCAATGGGCCTTTTGATCATCTCTGGTGACAAAGTGACATAAGGAAAAGGGGTGCTGTAGAAATGAGAGCCTGCTAACTTCACCTTCTCCTGTCTCCTTGGGGAAGGAGGGTCAGGAAGGAAAAACTTCCTGTATTCTCTTAGGGGCCTGTGAATTAAACTAGCAAAAGCCAGATTAACAGGATAAACCACACCCAGTGTTAACAGTATTTATGTGCACTGGAGTTCAGAGCAAAGGAGTAAAACTCAAAGACTTGAGGGCTTATGTACTCTTATCACAAGGAAAAGAGGATATGGGCTTCAAGGAACAATAAAATATAAGGAAGTGGCTGAGAGATATATATAGAGGAACTCATAGAAGATAAGGGCTGTTTTACTGCAGTCTGTTTATGCAAACTCATCTTGGTGTTGACACCCTGTTTTCCATGATAAGAGTCGCTCTTCTCTGCATCAGGATTGGAGGAGAGGGTAGAGACCTTACTCAAAGGGAACTTTATGCCCTGATGTTAGACACATAAGATGGGGGCAGAGAACTCTGCCTACATCTGTTGGTTCTCAATTGTCTTTAACTCAAAATAATTCTGATAGTAAAGTGGTATATTTGGTGGTGGCCTATTTTGATCTGCTTCAGAAGGTAAACACATCAAGCCTGGAGCCTGCAATAGCCAGTGTCATTCAGGGCTGGTTTCGTAAGCAGCAAGACAATCATGAAAGGCCTGAGCTTGGTTTAATGATCTGTGGCTGCCTTCCAGGAAAACTTTATTTATGGACACTGAATATGGGTTTCCTATACTTTTCACCTGACAGGAAATAGAATTCTTTTTATTTTCTTTTCAACCATTTGAAAATGTAGAAAGCCATCCTCAACCATTGGACCATACAAGAATAGGTAGACTGTGGCCTGAGGGCAGGAGTTTGGAGAGGATGCTGACCTAGAGAAAGTGAAAGTCACTCA
Organism: Bos indicus x Bos taurus; assembly: GCF_003369695.1. Classification (NCBI taxonomy): domain Eukaryota; kingdom Metazoa; phylum Chordata; class Mammalia; order Artiodactyla; family Bovidae; genus Bos; species Bos indicus x Bos taurus. The sequence continues at coordinate 7,827,137 of NC_040105.1, read as the reverse complement.
GTTGTGTCCCACTCTTTCCACAGACTAGTCCATGGAATTCTCCAGGCCAGAATAATGGAGTGGGAAGTCTTTCCCTTCATCAGAGCATCTTCCCAACCCGGGGATCGAACCCAGGTCTCCTGTATTGCAGGTAGATTCCTTACCAGCTGAGCCACAAGGGAAGCCCAAGAATACTGGAATGGTTAGCCTATCCCTTCTCCAGTGGATCTTCCTACTCCAGGAATCAAATCGGGTCTCCTGCATTGCAGGCGGATTCTTTACCAACTGAGCTATGAGGGAAGCCCTTGACCTAGAGAAGTGGTTCCCAAACCAGCAGCATCAGCAGCACATGGCAACTAGTCAGAAATGCAAATTTCCAGGCCCCACCTCAGACTTGCTGAAACTCTGAGGTGGGGCTGGGTAATTGTGCTTTATTAATAACAATCCCTCAAAGGGATTCTGATGCCTATTTGAATTTGAGAACCTCTGATCTAGACCTCTGGTTCCCGACTGCTCAGTCTAATTCCCTCAGGGAGCTTTTGAACCATCTCCCTGCCCAAGCCCAGCCCAGATCAATTAAATCAGAGTCTCTGCAAGTGAGACCCAGTCCCAATATCTTTTATTTTTTTAGTGAAGTATAGTTGATTTACAATTTTGTGTTAATTGCTGCAGTATGGCAAAGTGATTCAATTATATATATATATATATATATATATATATATATATATATGCATTCTTTGTTTATATTTTCCATTACGGTTTATCATTGTTGTTGTTGTTCAGCCACTGAGTTGTGTTTGACTCTTTGTGATGCCATGGACTATAGCACACCAGGCTTCCTCTTCCTTCACCATCTCCTGGAGTTTGCTCAAACTCACGTTTGTTGAGTCAGTAATGTCATCCAACCATCTCATCCTCTACTGTCCCCTTCTCCTCCTGCCCTCAATCTTTCCTAGCATCAGGGTCTTTTCCAATGGGTTGACTCTTTGGAGGTGGCCAAAGTATTGGAGCTTCAGCTTCAGCATCAGTTCTCCCAATAAATATTCAGGGTTGATTTCCTTTAGGATTGACTGGTTTGATCTCCTTGCTGTCCAAGGGACTCTCAAGGGTCTTCTCCAGCACCACAATTCAGTTCAGTCACTCAGTCGTGTCTGACTCTTTGCAACCCCATGAATTGCAGCACGCCAGGCCTCCCTGTCCACAATTAGAAATCATTAATTCTTTGGCACTCAGCCTTCATTATGATTTATCCTAGGATACTGAATATAGTTCCTTGGGCTATAGAGTAGGTCCTTGGTATTTATCCATCCAATATATAAAACATCTGCTAAACCCAACCTCCCAGTCCATCCCTCTCCCAACCCCCTCCAACTTGGAAAAACACTAGTCTGTTTTCTATACCTGTAATTCTGTTTCTGTTCAGTAGATAAGTTCCTTTGTGTCATATTTTAAATTCTACATATAAGAGATATCATACGGTATTTGTATGTCCATAGCAGCACTATTCACAATAGCCAAGACATGGAAACAACCTAAATGTTCATCAACAGATGAATGGATAAAAAAGAAGTGGTACATATATACAGTGGAATATTACTCAGCCATAAAAAGGAATGAAATAATGCCATTTGCAGCAACATGGATGCAAATAGAGATTATCTTACTTGTGAAGTAAGTCAGAAAGAGAAAGACAAATACAGTATAACTTATATGTGAAATCTAAAATAAGGCACAAATGAATTTATTCACAAAACAGAATCACAATGTGATTTCCATGGGCAGACAAGGTGATTCATGCTTTCATTGTTGAATTAAAGACACTGAAGTTCAGAGAGTTTGACTTGCCTGAGATACACAAGAAACAGGCATGGTGTAGTCCACTTACACTTTTTTAGATGTGTGAGCATTAAAATAGAATATTTGGTAATGGGATGTATTTGCCCGCAGCTTCAGGGATCCTATTGTCTTTTATTAGTTGCACTGATTAATTTAAAAACACATCTGAAAACATGCCATCAATAAAATTAAAACTGGTTTTAGAAACTATAATTGGAAGAAATAAGGTGCAGAGGCATAGGGCAGGCCCATGTGCAAGTATTTTGGGGCGGAGGCCAGACCTCCGAGATTCAGAGAGAGGGCAAGCTCTGAGCCCTTCTGAAGGTCATTTGGAGCTACCTGTCACTGTTTCTGAGCCACTGTTTCCTAGTCCATATCTGGAATGCACAAGTAAGTTACAGTCTGGAATGTCATCAATGATAGTGAGAAACCAACATTTGCACACTTGTGATGAGTTTGTTTTGTTTTGTTTTACTTTTAAGGACTCCTCTGCCTTGGATGTTTTGAAAGGCAACTTTTTATTAAACTGAAGTATGGTTGATTTACAATGCTGTGTTAAGTTTAGGTAGACAACAAAGTAATTCAGATTTATTTTTTTCAGAGTATTTTCCATTATAGGTTATTACAAGATACTGAATATTGTTCCCTGTGTTATATAGTAAATCCTTGTTGCTTATCTATTTTATATGTAGTAGTGTGTATCTGTTAATTCCATAGTCCTAACTTATCCCTCCCTTCTCTTTCCCCTTAGGTAACCATAAGTTTGTTTTCTATGTCTGTGACTCTCCTGTTTTGTCTAAAGGTTCATTTGTCTTATTTTTTAGATTCCACATGTAAGTCATATGGTATACTATTTGTCTCTGTCTGGCTTAATCTCTGGAGAAAGAAATGGCAACCCATTCCAGTATTCTTGCCTGGGAAATCCCATGGACAGAGAAGCCTGGAAGGCTACAGTCCATGGGGTCTCAAGAGTTGGACATGACTTAGCAACTAAACCACCACCAGTTTATCTATTAAAAAAAATAATAATTTCTTGGTCTATCCATGTTGCTCCATATGGCATTGTTTCATTATTTTTTATGGCTGAGTAATATTCTATTGTATACAGGTACCACATCTTCTTTATCTATGTTGGGGGGAATTAGATTGCTTCCATGTCTTAGCTGTGGTAAATAGTGTGGCACCCCACTCAAGTACTCTTGCCTGGAAAATCCCATGGATGGAGGAGCCTGGAAGGCTGCAGTCCATGGGGTCGCTAAGAGTCAGACATGACTGAGCAACTTCACTTTCACTTTTCACTTTCATGCATTGGAGAAGGAAATGGCAACCCACTCCAGTGTTCTTGCCTGGAGAATCCCAGGGACGGGGGAGCCTGGTGGGCTGCCGTCTATATGCTCGCACAGAGTCAGACACGACTGAAGCGAGTTAGCATGCATGCATGCATGAACACTGGGGTACATGTATATTTTCAAATTAGAGTTTTCATCTTTTCTGGATATATGCCCAGGGATGGGATTGCTGGATCATACTGTAGCTCTATTTTTACTTTTTTTTTTTTTTTTAAAGAAACCTGTTTTCCATAGTGGCCACACTAATTTATATTCCTACCAATAATGTCAGAGTAATCTAAAGGGAATTTTCAATTGATGCATCCTTTGTTCTGATTTTCTCAGCAAAGGCTTCAGCATACCTGCACATTCCACAGAAGGAAGAACACAGGCTATGTACCCAAATTAGGGATGGAGAAAGTGAGGCACGGTAGAAACCAAGTCATATGATGTTTACAAGCGGAGTTACACAAGTGACCATTCAGTGTTTTCATTGTTTCAATAGTCATGTCATCATAATACAAGACATGATTTGTTGGTGTTTATTACATGCTGCATTCTCATAGTTCTCTGATTAAGAGCATGTTCTCAGGGGCTAGTCAGCCTAAGTGCATCAACAAGGATCTCTGCCTTCTTAGCTTTGTGACCTTGGCAAGACACTTCTCTTCTCTGTGCCTCAGTTTTCTCTCAGAAAGTGGGGATAGTAACATAAGTGCCTATACTCCTAGGGGCAAAGGATAATTCAGCAGGCTTACAAGTACTTGGCATTACCATCTGAGCCACCAGGGAAGTCCAGTGAGTACTTGAAGTGAAGTCACTCAGTCGTGTCCAACTCTTTGCGACCCCATGGACTGTAGCCTACCAGGCTCCTCTGTCCATGGGATTTTCGAGGCAAGAACACTGGAGTGGGTTGCCATTTCCTTCTCCAGGGGATCTTCCCGACCCAGGGATTGAACCTGGGTCTCCCGCATTGTAGGCAGACTCTTTACCGTCTGAGCCACCAGGGAAGCCCTTGTGTGTGTGTATGTAACTGATTCTCTTTCCTGTACACCTGAAAATAACACTCAGATTGTCACACTGAGTGAAGGTGAAAGTGAAAGTTACTCAGTCGTGTCCAACTCTTTGCGACCCCATGGACTATACAGTCCATGGAATTCTCCAGGCAAGAATACTGGAGTGGGTAGCCTTTCCCTTCTCCAAGGGATCTTCCCATCTCAGGGGTCGAACCCAGGGCTCCTGCATTGCGGGTGGATTCTTTACCAGCTGAGCCACCAGGGAAGCCCTTGTGAGTACTTAGTAAAAGTTAAATAACATTAACTGTAAACAAATCACTTCATTCAAACACAACAACTTTGAGGGAGAATAAGCAGATGGGCCATATTCAGTTACTAAGTGTCAGAGTTGATATTTGGACTGAGGCTGTTTCCAGCATCAGTGCTCCTAGCCAGTGTGCTATACTGTGTTGAATGGGATTAATAAGCCAAGTATTTATAGGCAGTGGTTTTTTCCATGTGTAGCATAAGCTTTTTGGCTTTGTTCACATATCCCTGGACCTTCTTTCTTTGTGGACAATGGATATTACACTGCCTCCAGACTTCCTCCTCCCATAGGAGACTGAGGCAGAGGGGTGGCCCCTTCTCCCCACAGCTCCCCGTGACAGCCTTCTGTCATCTCAGTCAATGGTGACTTCATTTTTCTAGTTGTGTCAGCAAAGAAGTTGGAAGTCATCCTAGTCTCCTCTATCTGACACATTCACTCTGCAAATCACATTGGCTCGACCTTCACAATCACCATCAAGAGTCTAGCCAGGTCTTCCCCCCTCCACTGCCATACCCATCAAGTTCACCACCATCTCTTACCTCGTTGACCACAAGAGCATCCTCAAGGACTTTGCTTCTGCCAACAGGCTACCATCCTCTCATCAGTCACATTGAATGCTACAAAGTCAGCAGGCTGTCATCACTTCTTGGCTCCAAACCATCCAAGCCTCCCCATCTTTCTCCAAAGGAGACCCACAGCTCTTCCTATGATCTGCTGCTGTGTCGCTTCAGTCATGTCTGACTCTGTGCAACCCCATAGACGGCAGGCCACCAGGCTCCCCCGTCCCTGGGATTCTCCAGGCAAGAACACTGGAGTGGGTTGCCATTTCCTCTGCCAATGCATGAAAGTGAAAACTGAAAGTGAAGTCACTCAGTTGTGTCTGACTCTGATCTACTAGACCCAAAATGACCCACAAACACTACTCTCCCAACACACTTACACATACTCACTCAGACACATTCCTAAAGCCCTAGTTCCTACTGTAGTGGGAAGGGGGACCCCTTTCAGACCCCAAGAGTGGGCTCTTGTCTAACACTCAGAAACAGATTATCTGAGGAGACACATGTGCTGACAAAGAAAGAGACATTACTGGGAAGGGGCACCCAGGTGGAGAGCAGCAGGATAAGGGAAACCATGAGGACTGCTCTGCCACATGGCCCAAAGTCTTGGATTTTATGGTGATAGGGTCAGTTTCTGACTGTCTCTGGACAATCATTCTGACTCAGGTTCCTTCCTGGTGGTGCGCACGTTGCTCAGCCAAGATGGATGCGAGCAAAGAGGCTTCTAGGAGGTGGTAGGACACATGGCGTCTCCTTTTGACCTTTCCTGAACTCTTCCAGTTGGTGGTGGCTTATTAGTACTATGTTCCTTACCAGGACCTCCTGCTGTAAAATAACTCACACAAATGGTTACTATGGAGCCTGAGCAGGCTGGACAATTTCAGTCCATGTTTCCCGGAACACTACTGCTTTCCCCCTTACCCACTCCAGCCACCACAGGCTCCTTGGCTTGGCTTTGCCCTGGCCTCAGAGCTTCTGCACTCAATGTTCCCTCTGCCTGGACAACTCTGCCCCATCCATAGTCATAGCTGAAAGTATTTCTTCCTTTCACTTCCTTAGAACTCTTCTCAAATATCACCCTGTAACATATCAACTTTCCTACACCACCCAACCAGCACTCCCTATCCGCCTTTCCCCATCACCATCAGAGCCACTTTACATTTATTTGTTGATTGATCTCTGTCTCCCTCCACTAGAAGATATGCTCATGAGGGCAGCTTTCAGCCTGTCTGCACCTTTCTGCCTGCCCGTCCACCACTTGGAACAATGTCCGACACACAGTAGGCACTCAATAAATACTTGTTGAGTGGTTGTTTGGCCGTTTGAGCATAAGAAAGGTGTACCAGTGCATGTTTGTTAGCATAAGGTTGATGTGTGCCAACCTCAGCCTCTTTTTCTTATAGGAGGTCCTTGTCTTTACACTTGAGAATTCTGGATGCCCTGAGAGTAATAAAAATCAATTCATAGAGTGCTACAGATACTATATGTTGCTAATGAAATCAATGGTTAAAGCATTGATTGTTAACTTTAACATGGTTAAAGTACAGGTTGACTTTGAATAAGAAAAAAAATGCTTCGTGGACTGCATTCCTAACTATGGAAATGAATCACAGGAATGCATTCCATTGAGAAAGCCATTGGGGAATTCTGAATAGAGAAGGGAAACCTCATTCACAGTTCTAAAGAAATAGCCATTAAATCTACCTACATCCTGCCCTTCATAGCACAACAGCAACATCTTTTTCCATGAGAGATCTCCCACCAGTAGACATATATATGGGTTTTCCCGTAACTTCAAATGTTCAGATGAATACTGTCTAAATTTAGAGAACCATTGACGGTAAATACAAATCATGGAAGTGCTTCCTCCGTTTGATTTCAAATGTGATGGTAAACTCCTAGCTTATCTTGAAGGCAGTATGACAGGTGGATCTGGACCAGGGTGGCAGCATTGTGCCAGGAAGAGCACAGGTTTTGGCATCAGAGAGGTGTGTTCCAAATTCCCATATACAACAGTAAACTGGCTTCATCATCAAGAGGGTCTGATGCATCACTGGTCCATGACAGATGAGGGATCCTTTCATTTCCTCCCCTTTCCCTCAGCATAAATACTCATGACATAGCTTGTATCCACTTTTTAATTTAAGATTTAAAGACCTCTTGAGTGTTAAATCACTTCAGTCGTGTCCAACTCTTTTCAACCCCATGGACGGTAGCCTGCGAGGTTCCTCTGTCCATGGGATTCTCCAGACAAGAATGCTGGAGTGGATTGCCATGCCCTCCTTTAGGGGATCTTCCTGACCCAGGGATCAAACCTGTGTCTCTTATGTCTTCTGAATTGGCCACTAGTGCCACCTGGGAAGGCTGTAAGACCTCTTAGTGTGTGGTCTATCAGCAGGTTTTCAGTTCAGTTCAGTTCAGTCACTCAGTTGTGTCCAACTCTTTGCGACCCCATGAATCACAGCAGGCCAGGCCTCCCTGTCCATCACCAACTCCCGGAGTTCACCCAGACTCACGTCCATCGAGTCAGTGATGCCATCTAGCCATCTCATCCTCTGTTGTCCCCTTCTCCTCTTGCTCCCAATCCCTCCCAGCATCAGAGTCTTTTCCAATGAGTCAACTCTTCGCATGAGGTGGCCAAAGTACTGGAGTTTCAGCCTTAGCATCATTCCTTCCAAAGAAATCCCAGGGCTGATCTCCTTCAGAATGGACTGGTTGGATCTCCTTGCAGTCCAAGGGACTCTCAAGAGTCTTCTCCAACACCACAGTTCAAAAGCATCAATTCTTCAGCACTCAGCCTCCTTCACAGTCCAACACTCACATCTATACATGCCCACAGGAAAAACTATAGCCTTGACTAGACGGACCTTTGTTGGCAAAGTAATGTCTCTGCTTTTGAATATGCTATCTAGGTTGGTCATAACTTTCCTTCCAAAGAGTAAGCGTCTTTTAATTTCATGGCTGCAGTCACCATCTGCAGTGATTTTGGAGCCCAAAAATATAAAGTCTGACACTGTTTCCACTGTTTCCCCATCTATTTCCCATGAAGTGATGGGACCAGATGCCATGATCTTCGTTTATTGAATGTTGAGCTTTAAGCCAACTTTTTCACTCTCCACTTTCACTTTCATCAAGAGGCTCTTTAGTTCCTCTTCACTTTCTGCCATAAGGGTGGTGTCATCTGCATATCTGAGGTTATTGATATTTCTCCCAGCAATCTTGATTCCAGCTTGTGCTTCTTCCAGTCCAGCGTTTCTCATGATGTACTCTGCATATAAGTTAAATAAGCAGGGTGACAATATACAGCCTTGACTTACTCCTTTTCCTATTTGGAACCAGTCTGTTGTTCCAGTTCTAACTGTTGCTTCCTGACCTGCATACAGATTTCTCAAGAGGCAGGTCAGGTGGTCTGGTATTCCCATCTCTTGAAGAATTTTCCACAGTTTATTGTGATCCACACAGTCAAAGGCTTTGGCATAGTCAATGAAGCAGAAATAGATGTTTTTCTGGAACTCTTTTGCTTTTTCCATGATCCAGTGGATGTTGGCAATTTGATCTCTGGTTCCTCTGCCTTTTCTAAAACCAGCTGGAACATCAGGAAGTTCATGGTTCACGTATTGCTGAAGCCTGGCTTGGAGAATTTTGAGCATTACTTTACTAGCGTGTGAGATGAGTGCAATTGTGCGGTAGTTTGAGCATTCTTTGGCATTGCCTTTCTTTGGGATTGGAATGAAAACTGACCTTTTCCAATCCTGTGACCACTGCTGAGATTTCCAGATTTTCTGGCATATTGAGTGCAGCACTTTCACAGCATCATCTTTCAGAATTTGAAATAACTCAACTGCAATTCCATCACCTCCACTAGCTTTGTTCTTAGTGATGCTTTCTAAGGCCCACTTGACTTCACATTCCAGGATGTCTGGCTCTAGGTGAGTGATCACACCATCGTGATTATCTGAGTTGTGAATTTTAAATTCCTTTAATTAGGTTAGATTAATTTGCCAGGTTGAAGAGAAGTGTCACCAGTAGGTTGGTTTCTAAAAGATGCCCATAAGAAAATGATCTTTTCCCCTCATAGAGACAGTTCAGGAAAAATATCAGTAAGTCTTTTTGATACAACATAGATAATACTCCAAACAGGAGTATAGCTATCTTGTTCATTATATTATGTTATTTAAGTCACTCCCATTAAAATGATTTCAAATAACAACACTGTTTACAAAATAGGCAATATAAGTCCTTCTTTTTGTAAATTAATAAGTTAAAGGAGAAATATAATGAAGCCCCATTTGAATGCAGTTTCTTGAACATTTAGAGCTCTTTAATAAATATGGAGAAAGCTAAGGCACTGATACTCAATTTTTTTTTTCTTGCTACAGCTCAATATTTTTATCCTGCATCAGAGGATGAGTATAGGAAAGGCTATCTCAGTACGTGTGACTTTTCATAAGTGGTTTCCAGCAGAGGAAAATCTCGTGATAAGCTGTCTAGTTATAAAGAAATAAGGGTAAATATTATTTCCTTGGCTATTAAAATAGAGTAAAAAGATACCCTGATCTGTGTCTAGCAAAGGAAAGAGATATGTAAACCATGATTCTTAAGTAGTTTTCATCTTTACCATCATCTTGAAGCCAGTGTTGATATTATATGTGAAGTGGGAGAGGGCTTTCATCAGTCAGAAAACAATACAGCAATTTTAGCCATCTTTCTGTACATCTGAGAAGTGCCAATCTAAAGGATAATGCATTGTCTTTGTACAAGCAAGGAGCGCAAATCCTGCTCAAAGCTTCTTTTGATTAAAATTTCTATTCGCCTTCTCTCCATGTGATTATCGATGAACCAGCCTGATTTGCCTGCTTCTAACATATGCAAACTGAGATCTGATTCACAAACTTAATTTTTTTTTAATCTCTAAGGTTAATTTAAGAATCAGCCTCTGGCATTAATATGTTAAAGGTTTGAGAGATTAATCCTTTTCATATATGAGACAAGTAAGAAATCATTTTCATGTATAAGAAAAATAGCAGATAAAAGAATAAGGAATAAAATGGTAATAATAGGAAGAACAGTAGGCAGATATTCCTAGCCATACTTAAGCCCACAAAAAAAAACCAAAAAGGATTTAAATTGAGTGATGCCAATTAGGAGTAAGAAGAAAATGTGGGTTTTAATTAGCCTAATGAATTATTTAGGCATCTGAGTTATAGAATCTTCATTCCTGGAGCTCAAGAAGAATGTTAGTTGAAAACAGTTTAGATTAGGGCTAATATATATGATTCTTGTTACATGTGGCAAATCAGTCATAAACTCTGAGCACATTAAATCTGTGGTGGGAGAAAGAGGAAATGGCAATCAGATCTTATGCGCATCATATGATGACATTGCACCTGGGGTTCAGAATTGGCCAGAGGGTGCGTAACTTCTCTAAAGCTTTACTCTGACTCTGGTCAACTACGGGCTGCTGCTGCTGCTAAGTCACTTCAGTTGTGTCTGACTCTGTGCGACCCCATAGACGGCAGCCCACCAGGCTCCACCATCCCTGGGATTCTCCAGGCAAGAACACTGGAGTGGGTTGCCATTTCCTTCTCCAATGCATGAAAGTGAAAAGTGAAAGTGAAGACGCTCAGTCATGCCTGACTCTTAGTGACCCCATGGACTTCAGCCTACCAGGCTCCTCCATCCATGGGATTTTCCAGGCAAGAGTACTGGAGTGGATTTCCATTGCCTTCTCCCCAACTATGGGCTAGATAATCATAAAATATTGTTAGTTTACAAGAAGTGAATTTGAGGACAAGAAATTGAGTTAATAACCAGTGAGTATCTTTTTGTTTATTTTTAATTAGTTTTAATTTTTATTAAAGTAAGACATGTTCAAAGTATAAATATATTAAAGACTTTAAGTGAAAAACAGCAATTCCTACCCCATCCCACTCCTTTCTAGGAGTAATCACTTTCAATTTGTAAATTTCCTTGGTATGTACTTTCACATTTTCCATTATGTACTTTTACTATTTCTTGGTTTATGAATTTTAGACATTAACATCCTACATACATCAAAAGTGAATTACCTCTCATATATCCCCACCCCAGTCCCTCCTAATATAATCATTTTGGTTAGGGATTTGTGTTCATCTAGTAACACAAATTCCAAAACATTGGCTCAAACAAATTCACAGTTTATTTTTCTCACAGAATATGAAGTTCAGGGCTCATTAGGAGACTCCCAAGATGCAATCAGCAATCCAAGATCCTTCTATCTTTCCTGTTTTCCACGTTTCCCATCTATTGCATCCTCATGTTTACAGAATGGTCCCCCTATGTCAAGCATTGCAGTCCTACTCCTGGTGAGGAAGTCTTGGAAGGGCAAAGGGCATACAGTGTGTGTTTCCTTTAAGGAATTTTCCTAGACGTCTTACACAGCCGCTTCTATTAAAATTCCATAGGCCCTAAAAGTTTCACATGACCACTCACACCTGCAAGGGAGGCTGGGAAATGTTCTTCAGCTGAACACATTTCTGGCCCCAAATACACTGAACTTCTGTTGGAAAGAAACAAGAAGATGAATATTGGATTGATTACCAGTAGTCCCTGCCACATGTAATGCTGTGCTTCCTTTTTTGAGCATTCTTTCATTTATCCTAGAGTTAATAATGGCCTCACCTTTAGCTTAGATTTATAGATACCTGTTGATCTTCAATGTGATCTATCAGTGTCATTTTCTTCCCTGGTAACCTACCTCCAAGAGTCTTCCATCCTCCTAGTACAGTTTATTTACTTATCTATTTTTAAATGTTTTCTTTGGCTCTACCAGGTCTTCCCAGGTGGTTCAGTGGTAAAGAATCTGCCTTCCAGGTTTGATCCCTGGGTTGGGAACATTCCCTGGAGGGGGAAATGGCTACCCACTCCAGTATTCTTGCCTGGAGAATCCCATAAACGGAAGCTTGGAGGGCTACGGTCCATGGGGTCATAAAGATTCGGACACAACTTTTAAACTGACCACCCCCCCCCCCATACACACACACACTCCAGTCTTAGTTGCAGCACAATTCCGAGAACATTTTCATTGACTAATTGATCCTATCCTCTGTACTAGTTGTTAGAAGGGATATACAACAGGATCTTCATCTTTGTTGCAGCATGCAGGATCTTTACTTGTGGCAAGTGAACTCTTGGTTGCAACATGTAAGATCTAGTTCCTTTACTAGAAATAGAACCTGGGCCCCTGCATTGGGAGTGCTGAGTCTTAGCCACGGGGCCACCAGCCACCAGGGAAGTCCCCTCCTGGTACAGTTTAGCGCTGGGCTTTTCTAAGACTGCTGCATCTATCCTCCTAGACTTTATTGTCTTTGTGTTGGTTTCTGTCTTCTGAGTCCCATTGTCTTATTTTTCTTGGTTATTTCCCTCCTTGTGTGAAAATGTATCTTGGAGTAGATTCCAATGAAAGAATACATGGGATGCAAAAATGTTGAGTCTTTCTATGAAAATAATTGCATTCTATCCTGACATTTGATGAATAGTATAACTTGGTATACAATCATCAGTTGCAAATCATTTTATTACAGAATTGTATAGCTCTTACTTTCTACTGTTGCAGTTGATACATGTATAATAAATGTATTAGAAAATTTAATTATTTAGAAAGAAAAGGGCCTTCTATATTAGTGGTTTTATTTATTTTTAAAATTAATTAATTTATTTTAATTGGAGGCTAATTATTTTAGGATATTGTAGTGGTTTTTGCCAAACATTGACATGAATCAGCCATGGGTGTACATGTGTTCCCCATCTTGGACCCCCCTCCCACCTCCCTCCCCATCCCATACCTCAGGGTCATCCCACTTCTCCAGCCCTGAGCACCCTGTCTCATGCATCAAACCTGGACTTTAAAATTATTATTACTATTATTAGCAACAATTCCAAGAACATTTTTTATTGACTAATTGATCCTATCCTCTGTACTAGTTGTTAGAAGGGATATACAACAGTCCCTTGGCTAGGCTATAGTACAGTTATTCAGTGAAACGAATCTAGGTGTTGCTATGAAGGTATTTTGTAGACTTAGGTAACATGTATAATTGGTTGACTTTAAGTAAAGGAGATTATCTTTGATAGTGTTGCTGGGCTTCGTCCAATCAGTTGAAGGCTGTAAGAGCAAAACTGAGGTTTCTCCGAGGAAGAAGAAATTTTGCCTGAAAACTGTAAATTCAGCTCCTGTCCACGTGCCCTATGAATGTCAGACTTACCAGTACTCAATCATGTAAGTCTAGTACTTGTAATACATTTTAATATATATGTTAAATATCCCATTGGTTCTGATTCACTGGAGAACTCAGACTGATTAGGACCTCAATGACCTCAGTAACTAGAAAAGGGGTTAATAAGACAAGTCAAAAATACTCTATTACAATAATTTTTCTCTTACAAATTTAAATGTAAGATTATAGTTTTTTTAAAAAAAGTAGATGATTGAGAAATTGAAGAATTACTCTTGAGAAGATATGATGTTGACATGAGGCAGAAGGTTGAGTTGGGAGTGTAGAGAATTTTTGACAGTGGGAGGGTTACACAAAAACCATTGCTACATTCATACATAAATCTTTATCAGATCACTAAGAGGAAGATAATGACGGATCAGTCTTATTTAATCACCAAAAACTAAACAGTGTCAAAATAGTTCACCTCTAACAGCATAGAATTATTAAATGGTAAGTTATACTTAAAATTTTAAGATAACATGGATTGCTTTAACTCGTTAATTTTCAAGTGATGAAATATCAAAAGCTCAATTTATTCAAAAGCTTGACTGGTGACTATCTGAAAGTCTGCCCTTTAGGATACATTCTCCTAAAAATTTCCTCATGGTGTCTTATTCTGTTCTGTATCCACAGATTTCTCCCTTTCTTTTCAGCCTGTCATCCAAATTCATGCTGTAAGCAATAGTTGCAAAAAACTTTCCCATATATGTTTTCATTTGTCTTAGTCCATTTGAACTGCTGTAAGAAAGTACCATAGAGTTTGTGGTTTCTAAACAACAGAAATATATTTCTCACAGTTCTAGAGGCGAGGGGTTCCAAGTTCAATGTTCTGACAGATTCTGGTGTCAAAGAAGCCTACTTCCTGCTCCAGATGGCCGCTGTCTTCTGTGTCCTCACATGGTGGAAGGGGCAAGAAGAGACCTCTCTGGGATCTTTTTAATAAGGGCACAAATCCCATGCTTGAGGGTTCCTCTAAGGTTAGGATTTCAACATATGACTTTGTAGAGGGACATGAATATTCAGTCCATAATTTGCCCAACTGTCCTGAAAACCCCTGAGCTCAAAGATGTCATCTGGTTTACCTGACAGCTATCAGCCAGTTCTGTGGCCACATGCTTTGTCGCTCAGTCATGTCCAACTCTTTGCAACCCCATAACTGTAGCCCACCAGGCTCCTCTGCCCATGGGATTCTCCAGGCACGAATACTGGAGTGGGTTGCCATTTCCTTCTCCAGGGGATCTTCCCAATCCAGGAATCAAACCGGAGTCTCCTGCATTGCAAACAGATTATTTACCGTTTGAGCCACCACGGAGGTCAACTCCAAGAATGGATTCCAAATTGTATTTGTAACCCATGCTTTCCTGTAAGAAAGCCTTCTTCAGCAATCAGTGCAAAGAAATAGAGGAAAACAACAGAATGGGAAAGACTAGAGATCTCTTCAAGAAAATTAGAGATACCAAGGGAACATTTCATGCAAAGATGGGCTCAATAAAGCACAGAAATGGTATGGAACTAACAGAAGCAGAAGATATTAAGAAGAGGTGGCAAGAATACACAGAAGAACTGTACAAAAAAGATCTTCATGACCAAGATAATCACGATGGTGTGATCACTCACCTAGAGCCAGACATCCTGGAATGTGAACTCAAGGGGGCCTTAGAAAGCATCACTATGAACAAAGCTAGTGGAGGTGATGGAATTCCAGTGGAGCTATTTCAAATCCTGAAAGATGATGTTGTGAAAGTGCTGCACTCAATATGCCAGCAAATTTGGAAAACTCAGCAGTGGCCACAGGACTGGAAAAGGTCCGTTTTCATTCCAATCCCAAAGAAAGGCAATGCCAAAGAATGCTCAAACTACCACACAATTGCACTCATCTCACACGCTAGTAAAGTAATGCTCAAAATTCTCCAAGCCAGGCTTCAGCAATATGTGAACCGTGAACTTCCAGATGTTCCAGCTGGTTTTAGAAAAGGCAGAGGAACCAGAGATCAAATTGCCAACATCCACTGGATCATGGAAAAAGCAAAAGAGTTCCAGAAAAACATCTATTTCTGCTTTATTGACTATGCCAAAGCCTTTGACTGTGTGGATCACAATAAACTGTGGAAAATTCTTCAAGAGATGGGAATACCAGACCACCTGACCTTCCTCTTGAGAAATCTGTATGCAGGTCAGGAAGCAACAGTTAGAACTGGACATAGAACAACAGACTGGTTCCAAATAGGAAAAGGAGTACGTCAAGGCTGTATATTGTCACCCTGCTTATTTAACTTATATGCAGAGTACGTCATGAGAAACGCTGGACTGGAAGAAGCACAAGCTGGAATCAAGATTGCCAGGAGAAATATTAATAACCTCAGATATGCAGATGATACCACCATTATGGCAGAAAGTGAAGAGGAACTAAAGAGCCTCTTGATGAAAGTGAAAGTGGAGAGTGAAAAAGTTGGCTTAAAGCTCAACATTCAGAAAACTAAGATCATGGCATCTGGTCCCATCACTTCATGGGAAATAGATGGGAAAACAGTGGAAACAGTGTCAGACTTTATATTTTTGGGCTCCAAAATCACTGCAGATGGTGATTGCAGCCATGAAATTAAAAGATGCTTACTCCTTGGAAAGAAAGTTATGACCAGCCTAGATGGGTTTGGATATTCAAAAGCAGAGACATTACTTTGCCAACAAAGGTCCATGTAGTCAAGGCTATGGTTTTTCCAGTGGTCATGTATGGATGTGAGAGTTGGACTGTGAAGAAAGCTGAGTGCCGAAGAATTGATGCTTTTGAACTGTGGTGTTGGAGAAGACTCAAGAGTCCCTTGAACTTCAAGGAGATCCAACCAGTCCATTCTGAAGGAGATCAGTCCTGGATGTTCTTTGGAAGGAATGATGCTGAAGCTGAAACTCCAGTACTTTGGCCACCTGATGCGAAGAGTTGACTCATTGGAAAAGACTCTGATGCTGGGAGGGATTGGGGGCAGAAGGAGAAGGGTATGACAGAGGATGAAATGGCTGGATGGCATCACTGACTCGATGAACGTGAGTCTGAGGGAACTCCAGGAGTTGGTGATGGACAGGGAGGCCTGGCGTGCTGCGATTCATGGGGTCACAGAGTTGGACACGACTGAGGGACTGAACTGAACTGAACCCATGCATGTGGTATGTCACGGTGCTCTGGTTAATCAAGTGACAGAAACTAACTTAATGAATGCTTGTACCCAGTGAGTAGCAACTTGTTTCTTTTTTATGACATCCTAGAAGACCTATAGGTGGGGTTTTCGTTTCTTATTTTTAATTTCTTTTTCTAAGTAGGGACTCGTGTCACTGTCCATGTAAATCACCTTCGCTAATCACCTCAACCTTTCATGGCTGCCATAAGTATACAACTGGATTTCTGGAACTTCTGAGGGAGAATAAAGTCTTTCCATAGGCCCTCAGGACTGTGCCCTTGCATCAGGCATTTCCCAGGTGACTGAATTAGACACCTTCAGCTAGGTTTTCATTGACTTCTGATGTGTCCTGATACATATTTCAATAAACTAGAGGAAGTTACTAATAGTCGACCATTTTTTACATACACATATTCCCATATCCTTTGACCTAACAGAACACTGAAAGAGGTGGCACCATTACCGCTAATTGTCCTCTCGGGTGTCACCCCAATGTCCATCCATGTCTAGTAGGGCCTGTCCAGGATCACTGGCCCAGGAATTCATGTTGTGTTTGCTGTAGAGGTCTGTTTATATGACCAAACCTGCACTAAACTACACAGGATTACCACCTCAGCTGCTGTCTTAAGAAAGATCTGCTAAGACTACCTCATCCCTTCAGCTGATGTTTGCAAATGCTGTTAATCACAGACCAAGAACAGAACATCCGAACCTTTAGTGAAGCGTGTTTCTTTCTTTGCTTCAATTTACTTGCTTATGCTGTTTCCAATAAGTGGATCTTATGCTCACTTAATGGATGACCCCTAAAGTGCCGTTTATTGGATTTGAAATGTTGAAGAAGTCTGTTTATTGGTAAATGAAAAAGTAGACTTCATTTATTTACATTGTTCCCTTTTCTTAAGAGTTTTAGGGATGATTTCTGGAGATAACATATTTTATAACACAAAGCAGGGTAGGGACTTCCCTGGTGGTCCAGTGGTTAAGCTCTGCGCTTCTAATGCCTGGGGTACAGGCTTGATCCCTGGTCGGGGAACTAAGATCTCTCATGCTGTGCCACGTGGGCAAAACATAAAAAAGAAATTAAAAAAAAAAACTTTTTTAAAAAAGCAAAGTAATTCTCACTTCAAACACTTAAGTTTAATTCCTGTAGCAATTGGTCCTGATCAGACCTTTGGTTTTTTAACTTTGCTTCAACGATCCTGTCTGTTCTTATATTTTGGTGCAGATGAAATGGTGCATATTTGTAAAGTGCCTGGCAACATGCTTGGCTCATAGTAGATACTTACAAGGAGTGTTTGTTAAAAACACCCCTGTAGGCATTCCTGTCCTTCTGCATAATGAGAAGATGGAAGAGAGAACTAGCAACCCATCATGGTATCTCTTACTGGTGGAAGTGCCCTTTTTTTTGGTTTTTAATTGCTTTACAGTGTTATCTTGGTTTCTGCCATGCATCACCATGAATCAGCCATCAGATCAGATCAGATCAGTCACTCAGTCGTGTCTGACTCTTTGCGACCCCATGAATCGCATCAGCCAGGCCTCCCGGTCCATCACCAACTCCCGGAGTTCACTGAGACTCACGTCCATTGAGTCAGTGATGCCATCCAGCCATCTCATCCTCCGTCGTCCCCTTCTCCTCCTGCCCCCAAATTCCTCCCAGCATCAGAGTCTTTTCCAATGAGTCAACTCTTCACATGAGGTGGCCAAAGTACTGGAGTTTCAGCTTTAACATCATTCCTTCCAAAGAAATCCCAGGGCTGATGTCCTTCAGAATCAGCCATAGGTATACATATGTCCCATCCCTCTTGAACCTCCTTCCCCGCTCCCATCCCATCCGACCCCACTAGGTTGTCACAGAGCACTGGGTTGAGTTCCCTGTGTTATACAGCAAATTCCCATCAGCTGTCTGTTTCACATATGTTCATGTATATACTTCAGTGCTACTCTTGCAATTCCTCACCCCACCCCCCGCCGCTGTGTCCCTAAGTCGGTTCTCTGTGTCTGAGTCTCTGTTGAAACTGCCCTTTCATATACCTCCCAGAGATTATCGAACACATTTCTCCCAGAGACCTTGTCATCTAGAGCTGATGTTTTTTATGTAGATGCAGAACTGTGTGATGGCTTCATATAAAAATGTAGAAAATAGACTGTCTCACAAATATGTCCATGAAGCTAAGATTCTGTTTTAGGAGGCTCACCTCTTCTCTTGCACTCTGACTTTGGTTGGACATGGGAGTATTAGAATAAAGATGGTATTATGGGGACTTCCCTGGTGGTCCAGTGGTTAGGACTCAGTGCTTTCACTGCCATGGCCGCAAGTTCAATCCCTGGAGAGGGAGCAAGGTACCGCAAGCCACATGGTATGACCAAAAAATAAATTAAAATGGTATTATGCTTATTGTTTTCATAAGTGCAGGACAGATTTTGAATTATGGTAAAAATAAAAGGTAACTGTAATAGTTTAATTTGTCAAGAGATTCTTTTCCCTTTAGTAATGTGGCAGTGGCTGCAGTCCCGTTGATGTCCATAGCTCAGGAAAGCGTTTCATTCCCTTTCCACACACGTTTTGTTTGTTGACTTCCTCCTGTGCTGTTGGTGCATGGGTACAGTGAAAGTATCTGGGGTTACAAAGATGAATAGGACATCACTCTTGCTCCTGAGAGTTTTCTAGTCTCCTAGAAGAGACAGACTGAAGAAGATGTGATTACAGTGCCACATGGAAGTAAAACAGCAGAGATGTAGCATGGTTTGCTCAAGCTGGTGCTTACCGTCTCCTGGCTCAGTGTACCTCCTCTAACCTCTGTGTTTAGGGTCCTTACTGCAGAAAAGGAGGGAATATTTACACTACAAAATTTGGCAAAGGATTCAGACAAGGTGAAAAGTGGTGCTGTCCCATAGAGTAAAAATGCAGCATAATTATAAACTCTAATTTGTGAAAATATAGGCTGCTGCTGCTGCTGCTAAGTCACTTCAGTCATGTCCGACTCTGTGCGACCCCATAGACGGCAGCCCACCAGGCTCCCCCGCTCCTGGGATTCTCCAGGCAAGAACACCGGAGTGGGCTGCCATTTCCTTCTCCAATGCATGAAAGTGAAAAGTGAAAGTGAAGTCGCTCAGTCGTGTCCGACCCTCAGCGACCCCATGGACTGCAGCCTTCCAGGCTCCTCCATCCATGGGATTTTCCCCTTTCAAAGCTAAAGTTTAGATCATGACATATGTGCACCATGACTTACTTTAGGATTTTAAAGAAAAAAAATATCTGGGTGTAAGCCTGTTCCTTGGTGGCTCAGATGGTAAAGAATATGCCTGCAAGGCAGGAGACGTGGGTTCGATCCCTGGGTCGGGAAGATCCCTAGAGAAGGAAATGGCAACCCACTCCACTATTCTTGCCTGGAGTATCCCATGGACAGAGGAGCCTGGTCGGCTACAGTCCATGGGGTCGCAAAGAGCCAGACACAACTGAGTGGATAAACAACAGCAATGATGACAAATCTTGGCTTCTTTTTGTTTTTTAAAGAGCTGGTTGTTAAACATTTACCAGCATACCACTGAGTGTCTATAAACTACAGAGTGAAGAGAAGGGATTACTTTGTTTTGGGACAATTGGGGAAGCCACAAAATAGTGCTGACATTCTGACCTTGTAGGATGCAGTAGGAATGGGCCAAAGGAGAGGAAAGATGGATGAAACTTTGACAGGGCACAGAGCCTGTGAGAGGAAATCCCAACTCATATTTTCCTCGGAGGTGATGACAGCAGAAGGCAAATGCAGTCGTGAGAAGCTTCTGTTGAAGGTGATAAATAGATATGCCTTGGGACTTCACTCTGGTGATATTTAGAGGCAGCAACCCTGGGTAATTTCCTGTGTCCTGGGGCTCAGGGTATACCTAGGGCGGGAACAGGTACAGTATTTTTTTGAAGTGAATCAGAGCCCTCTGCACCAGGATAAAATGCAGATTCCCAGGCTCCTCCTCAAACCTATTGATCAAATTCCCTTGGAGTCACAGGCCCAGGGACTGGCATTTTTCACAATGTCCCCAGAAGTTTCCTGGACAGTTAAGTTGGAGAACCAGTATTTTTGTTTTGTTTTGTTTTGTTTTTGAAAACGAGTATTTCAAAGTCCATCAGTGATTCTCCATTGGGCATGATTTCTCCCTTGGTGTTGTCTGGAGACATTACTGATTGTCATGACTGTGGAAGGGTTCCTTGTATCTGGTGGCCTGAGGCCAGAGACACTGCTCGACATCCCCCAGTGCACAGCACAGCACCCCCCAACAGAGAATGATCTGACCCCAAATGTCAATAGGGTTGAGGCTCAGAAACCCTGGTTTAGGCTCTGTAGTAAATACATGAAGAGGACTGAAGTCTGGTTGTGTCACTGGGTGGTTCCTTACCTTGCTAAGGTGGGGGGCTGGAATGGGGTTATGGACCTCCATGTCCAGATATGGGGCTGCCAAGTTTTCTTGGAACCGGGCAGAGCTGACATCTACTGAATCCATTCAGATGATAGGCTGGAAGCTGCTCATTCATTGATTTGCTAAGGGTTTTGTTTTTTTTTTTTTTTCTCCCCTCTGATACCAATTTTTTTTTCTTTATTGAATTATTCTCACAAAATTTTTGCCACTTCTTTGGAAAAAGCTTTGCTCAGCTTGTGCTGGTTATTTTTCCTTTCCATCCAAAAGACAGAGTGACCTTGAGACCATATTGATTAAGAATTGAAAAGCGTTCCTGTGTATAGAAAATACAGAAAGCAAACTTTGGAAATTCTTTTTCAAAGAATTTACGTTTAAATCACAAACTTAAAACTCCAGGGTTTAAGTGTGTAAGAAGATCTCTTACTGAGATCCTGTCCAGCTTGTCTCTGAATAAGTTCATCAGATCAACCTTGTAGGTAAGGTGAACTTGAGTGAAAGGTAGACACACGTCTTTAATTTTTTTTTCTTCTTAACCAAACCTCAGTGCCTATTTTTCTAATAACAGTTTTATTTAAAATTGTGCTTTGGGCCCTTATTGGGTAAAGATTCTCATTCATTTGCCATGTTTCAGCAGACTTGTGTGCCCTTTACCATTAAGATCTGTCTCTTAGACAGATGCACAGTTCATCTATATGGAAGCGAGGTGGATGACATCCTCCGCCCCACCCCGAGTGCTGGTTTCGGTTCAGGTGTTCTGAGTAACAATTAGCTTCCCTCCCCAGTGTTCGGTGCGAGATACCCTTTTCGAAATCCGCCTGGGTCCTGCGTGTGACACTTTTCTGCTTGCAGTCGTTTTGTCCCTCTCAAATGCTTGCGTGCTTTTAGGGAGCTCTTAAAAGGCCAGGCCTTAAACTAGTTAAGCTTTGAGGCGAGCCGGAGCTGTGAGATAAGAATAGAACGCATCTTTTACTCCGGGAGCTGGGGAGGCTGTTTCCAGCTGCTTCCAGTCATTGAAATCCTGAAAGCTCTCTAATCCTCGCGGAGGCAGCCCCTCCGGCTCCCAGGGCCCACCCCCTTCTCCTGATTGGCGAGGCTCCTCCGGGGCCCCCGCCAGCCACCTACGACGTCTCTGAGACCCAATTTGAAATAAGAGCCAGGCGGTCCCCGCTTCCCTGCGCCCGACTTTTCATAGGCTGGGAAGCGAAGCTTGAGAAACTTGACGTTGTCTTGGGCAGAGTGCGTGTAGCAACAGATCAAAGGAAAAAGGGGAAGAAAACGTGTTCTCAGCTGCCTGGCGAACTCGCTGAGTTGCTTTTGTCTTGCGGGCTTCTGCTGGCTTTGGTGTTTCCCCTCGGAAGACCGCGGCGTGGCTTCCAGGCGGCTCGCTCCCTGCTGGATGGGTGATGGAACTCTAAACATGAGGCAGGTGAGCTCCGGGGGCTGCAGGGGCGGGTGGAGAGGGAGGGCGCAGCGTGGGACCCCTGGGATGTGACTCCGGAGGGCTGGCCGGATGAGCAGATGCCTGGCCGACTGATTCCATTTGGCGGAAGAACGAGGCTGCCTTTTCCTAAAGTAACCCGTGAAGCAGATCTCCTGAGGTTCCCCCCACTTCTGCCTCTAATGGGGATTGGCGATGTCAGGCAGTCATTGTAAAAGGCTTAAACGCGGTTCGTAGAACATGTAAATCACTTCCAGTTTGCGGTGGCTGGAAGGTATTGTTCGGGATCCATCTGAAGCTCTGAGCCTCTTTCCTGTGCTTTGGGTGAGAATAAAGACAACGGAATATCCTGAAAAAGAATTGAGGGAGGCCTCTTACCTCGTTTGGGCTCCCCATCCTGAGCACTTACTGTGTTTATGGCTGCGAAGGTGGCACCAGCCCGAAGTGAGCAGACAGTCCTTCCAGGAAAATTGTGTTTTTCTGTTCTAGCAGTTTTGAAACTGTTATTGCTTCTGGACAGGAGAGGACAGCCCTGAGAGTAGTGAGCCGAGAAAGGGCTCGGGGATTACTTCCATGAGTCTTTGAAAAGAATTCTAAACCAGCAGCTTCTTCCGTGGCTGCGGGGCATGATGATAAAATTTCTTATCAGCCTAAGTCGAGGTTTATAGCTCTGCCTGTAAGAAAAGCAAAAAGTGAGTGTGTACAAAGCCAAGAAAAGGGTGTGATTTATAACAACCAAAGTTATAGAAGAATCTTATGTCAATATTTCAGTATCAAGATCTGTACTCATATAAGGGGCAGAGAAACTGGAAAAACATGCTAGTAGGCTGGCAAGGGCAGAAAACTCCAAGAGGAGTGATTGACTTTGCCAGCTCTAAGTAAATGTGGGTGGGAAAAGTTAGCGTCCATGTTACCACTAGGAAAACTCTGCACTTTTTTCTTCTAAGTGGGTTGGGCACTCACCACCCCGTGCGCTTTGGGGTAAATGAGTTGCATTAGGAGCAAACTTTCTGTTTCGGGGCTGGAGCTGAGGGGGTTAGAACTTTCCCTTTCCTGTAGTCTAGGGCAGTGAAGCAGAGCCCCTCTGTACAATCAGGTTTCCGTAAGACTCTCTGCCTTCTTGCCTCCTTGCCTGCTCACTAAGCAAGTGGCAGTGAGTGCAGAAAAGTAGGCTTACACTCGCAAGCACTTGTGTGTTTCCAGTGAATTGCTCTTCCTCTTGCTGGAGACTGGGGCCGTTGATCAGTTTCAAGTTCTGCAAACTCACGGTTTGACCCCCCTTCTTTTTCTGTTGAGCAGTCCCTGCCCGATGGGATGAGGGAAAGAAGCAAGAAGCCTAAATGGAAAGGATTTAGCCAAAGGAAAAAGGAACGCAAAACATTTTTTACAAAGGTCCTGGGCTGGAACAAAGAAGTCATTTGATCCGTTGCAGAGCCACCTGTCCTCTTGGTATCTGAGCTCACTTTTCAGAATCCCTGTTCCCACACAATTCCTCTGGAATGGAGGCACTCCCTGTGGATGCCAGAGGCATGCTGTCCGAAGCTTGGCATGGGTTTTCCCATGCCTTGCTCCTTGTGGCATTCACATAAATTGGACGTCAGCCCAGTCATGAAGTTTTAAGGGTACACATGGAGTAACTCAGTCATTTAATGAATGGGCAGCTTTTCATCCCATAACTGTATGTCCAGTAATTTTTTTGGCCTGTTTGGTACTTGAAAAGAGGGTGGATTGGGGTGGGATGACAGGGAGAGAAGTGGGGTGGGGGGTGGAGTCAGGGCTCTTCGGAGGAATCTAGGCAGTTCCAGCGACTCGGGAATCTGACATTGTTCTGCAACAGGAATGTGGAGGGGAATGAGATGGTGGAGTTACTGGCTTGGATTAAGCCCAACTTGATTTGAGTTTCTCTTCAGGAGAAACTCGTCCAGGTGGGGTGACCCTCACCCACCCGCAAATTTGTCATCTCAGCCCGGCAGCTCCAGTTGGGCTTGCAGGGTTAACTATCAAAGAGATCCATGTGTCACCAGCTCAGCAATGAAATCCAATCTCTTCCCCGAGGAGTGATCCATCCCCAGGGCTGCACAGACTCTGAACAATGGCATGGCAGCCAAGAGACCCCCGCCCCTGACTAGCCACAGCGGGTAGCCATAATAGCCAGCAGAATTAGAAAGCTGCCTGACTGGCCATGAGATTCAGAGGGGTTTTGCCTTCTGCCAGGTGGGAGGAAGAAGAACTGGTGCAGAGAGATAGTGTTCTTTGAGGATTCCTAAGATCACACTGAGTTGGGCCAAAAGAAGAGGGTGAACCTGATTTGCCTCTATCAGGAAGTCATTTTAAAGCATGTGTCAACCTTTCTCTGCCCACTGATCATAAATGGGAAACTTCTGAAACTTCCTTGAGCAGGAATTTGCTGTGTTCCCAGGCAAAAAGAAAGGCACGGCCACCTGTTCAAGCAGCCCAGCCAAAAACAACAGGTTTGCCTGTGGCATTCCCACAACTGCAGATGCCCTCCTCAAATGGCATACCACCCATTGTCCCTGCAAATGAGAAGACCAAATAATTGTCTCTCGAGCTAGGGGGAAAAATCAGGTTCTTCAGACAACATTGCCTACCAGATGTATTTTGGGTTTTTAATACGTGATGATTTTAGGAAATACTCCAAGAAAAGAGGGTGCTCACTCTATTTCTGATGGACTGAAATCATTGCAGTTGCCTGTAGCATGAAGGGAAAGAATGAGGTATTAACCAGTGCTTTAAGCAGCTGCTAAATTCTTGCATGGCTGGGATAGTGCTATTACAAGGAAGTTGTGACTCAGTTTGATCAGTTTTGCATTCTTCAGTTTTGAATTAAAATGCCCAAGGACATCTGGTTTAATAATGAATGTCTTTGTATTAGTCTTTCCTTTGAGGATTAGAGAGTCCTTTACAAACACGATCTATTTATTCTCTGCCATATCCCCAGGAGAGAATGAAATGGCAATTTGATCCTCATAGAAAAAAATGGTGAGGTGAAGGCAGAGAAAGGTGAAGTAGAGAGATACAAGGCAAAGTAGGTACAAGCCTGAGATGAATGCTACCCAGCCGGAAAGACAGACAGCTTGCACAGGCTCAGAATGGCCAGTGAGTGGAGGGATTAAAGGCAACTCTCTTAGAGCTTCCCTTTTCTTATTCTATAATCAGCATATATTGTCCCAAGTATGTTTTATGGTTTTCTTCATTTGAAAGTCAAGTCTATAAAAGTGTAAAAGGCATTTCTGTTCTCATTTGTCCCAACATTGACATCACCATTGTCATTTTCATGACATCACCTAGACAGATACTGAAACTAACCAGAATTTAAAGTCTGTATCTGAGACATGGTCCTTTCACCAGATACCATAGGGTTTTTAAGTTTTTGCACATGGTTTGGAGGTCCAGTATCTTCAACACACCTTAGAATTTTCATTTATTCTCTACTGTCTCTCCTTGGCAGGGAATTTTATAATCGTGGCTTGTTGTCAGATTAAAGATCTTTATTGGTCGTGTTGAAATAGTTTTTTCGAGTTGGCTTTTCCTTGCCATTCGTTAGGACCTGTGCTTGTAGTTTGCTTGACTAGGGACTTCATAGGCTGTGAGCAAATCCTTTAATTGATACTTGCATGTTATCCTCAGACATTCCAGCAAGTTTTAAGGCTAAGTGTGTATGTGGATGTCTCCTGGCTTTGATCCCTTGTGTGGTAAATAGACATTCAAGGTAGCCATGGCAACCTGGGCTGTGCCTTGGTGAAAGAGGGGGATTTGGTCACTGGACAAAGAGTAATTTGTTTGATTAGAAAAAGGTGGGACCGATCAAGGCATTTTTTTAAAACCTGCGTGATTTAGGGATCACAGTTCATCCAAACCATTTAGATTTTTCTCAATAGGCAAAAAGAATGACTGGCTAACTGTGACCAGCATATGTTGCCGACGTAATTTAAATACTTTTTTATCAAGTGGTTGCTACTTTCAAAAAGCTACTAATAGAATGAAAGGGAAGTCCAAAGTATTATATCAGTTTTCCTGTTGTACATAGTATGAATTTTCAGAGCTTGGTGGAATTTTAAAAAGAAATACCCAAAGCTGATTGGGCAGTGTGCATTTCAGTTATCCACCTGCAGAGGTCAGGCTTGAAGTGTCTATGGTGGAAGGCCAGGCGGTGGACGCTGCTGCTGGGAACTCGGATCAGTCAGAGAGAATTGTTCAGCTTTTTTTGAACAGTTAGTTAGCGATTCTTTACTCTTGTGACCAAAGCCACAGATGAAACTGAGTTCCTTCAAGGAGGAGAATATCAAATACACCGTGATTAAAGAAAGGGCTCCAAAAGCCAGGTCAAATGGGAATCTAATCTCCATTAAGATACGGGACAGTTTATCAACACAGTGCTTTTTGGCTCATTATCAACTCCTTTTATTTCACATGAAACCCATCTCCGAGGTTTTGTTGTAGAAGATTGTTTGCCTCGTTTTATGAAGTGGCATAGAAATTCCTTTAAATGGAAGGACAAAATATTAGGGACTCTTCCAGATCCACAAGAACTTTTTTCCCTCCAGGGAAAGATATTTCATTGACATGAGCAGGGAAGTTAATGCCTACAGAAGGTCATGTGATGTTAAAGAGGTCAGAAAATATGAGGCACGGAAAAAAAAAATAATGCTAAGGGAGGACTTGGCTGTAAAACAAAGAAAACCACAAAACCTTAATAACTTGTGTGCTTTGTGCTATAAAAGAGAAGTTCTCAGTAAAAAGAGCAACAACAACAACAAAAAGGAAGAGGTGCTGTTCATTAGCAGTAGATTTTTATATATAGTCAAATATTTATGATGTTGTTTAATCGCTAAGTTGTGTTTGACTCTTTTGCAACCCCATGGACTGTAGCCCACCAGGCTCCTCTGTCCATGGGATTTCCCACACAAGAATCCTGGAGTGGGTTGCCATTTCCTTCTCCACTATCTATGACGAAATAGTACAAAAAGGAGAAATAATATACAGATTCTCCTTCATTTCTTATATTATTCAAAGACATTTACTGAATACTTACAGAATTAATGTATTCATTAGTTCATTCAGTAAAACTATCCTAAATGATTCCCTGGAGACTCAGAGGTAAAGAATCCACTTGCCAATGCAGGAGACTTGGGTTCCATCTCTGGGTCGGAAAGATCCCCTGGAGGAGGGCATGGCAAACCATTCCAGTATTCTTGCCCAGAAAATCCTATGGACACAGGAGCCCGGTGGGCTATAGTCCATGGGGTCAAGAAACAGTCAGATACAACTTAGTGACTAAATGACAACAATAATAAATGATTATTATATGTCAGGCCACTTTTGGGTTGCAAACATGATTTTGATACAGGCCCTGCACTCAAAGAACTTTTAATTTTATGTCTACTTTATTATACCAATAGCACAGTGTAAGTTATGCATGGGTAAAATGCCTGCTCATTAATAACTATATTTATATGATTAAGAATCCACTTAATAAATTGGTGGTAGCCAAAACTTTACTGAACTGAGAAAGCTTGAGAAAGGATTTGTAATTGTGAGATTTAATTTTTACCCACATATCCATTTGTGGGACTGTATGAAATCCTAGTTTAAATAAATGTATGCTAATTAGTAAAGTCATTTAATTCATTTTTCTCAGTAGAGAAAAATAACTCATAGGTGGTGGTCCCCCAAATCTAGGAATGCGTGATGTTCTCAGAGTTTGTTGTTTGAAACCCAGAACACTTTCCAATGAGAAATGGTGCCTAATTGGGACTAAAATACTATTTTAAAAAATAACCAGTCTGATTAATGACAGATGAAGTTCTGCATTTTGAGGGCACGCCTCCACGTTGTACAGGATGGAACATAGAGAAGGTGTTGTATACTTTCAGTAATAGGCCAGTCTTAAAATACCTGAGGTAGGAAAAGTTTGCACTAGTTTTCACCTTTTTCCACGTTTCTAGTATCCTCTGGGTCGCACTGGGATATCTGTCCCAGACATATCCTAATACCCAATCAACCGAGCTGCCGTCATTGCTTCGTCTTCCCTCGCTCCCCTCCCCAACCTCCAAACCACACTCTTGTTTCCTCTAGACAATGCTCTTGACCAGATGTTGGGAGAAAAGCGATGTGAATGTGCTAAAGCTCATGACTCTTTGCCCTCTAATCCCCAGGATGAATCTTTTTTTTTTTTTTTTCTGGACAAATCTTTAATTGGGGACATAGCAGGCTCTAGAGCCTGGAGCTGCAGAAACCACAAATGCCCTTTCCGGGACAATGTTTGTGGGCAGGGTCATGCCTTGGGCAGACAGGACTTGCTGGTGTGTGTGCCCATGGGTCAGACCTCTTCGCTAGTTCTTTTCTTAGCATCCTGCCTGAATTTCTGGACTCCCTGGGGTCTTTGTGAGTGACACCTGGGGGCCAAGTGAGGGGAGTGATGTCATTTGTGGGTTTGTTGTTTGTAAGTACAGGCTTTGTACACTGAGCCCTGTCTACTTGGATCAGAGTAAATGGAAAGGATATAGCTGCAACTTTCTCTTATCCACACAAGTATTGGAAAGGGTGTATTTATTTCCAATTATTCCTTTGTCTGCCTATCTTGGGACTGAGTTAGTCAAGAGCATGAGTTAAAATA
Source organism: Bos indicus x Bos taurus (assembly GCF_003369695.1). Classification (NCBI taxonomy): domain Eukaryota; kingdom Metazoa; phylum Chordata; class Mammalia; order Artiodactyla; family Bovidae; genus Bos; species Bos indicus x Bos taurus. Next base: position 7,798,201 of record NC_040105.1, on the reverse strand, counting down.
CCTCTTAACACATTATTGACCAGGAGATTTTTTGCAGAAGCTAATGCCTGTGGCCGGTGATTTGTTTTGTAAGTGAATGTTGAAACATCTCAAGTCAATAATGTTTGGGTAACAATAGATGTATTCATACATCTCTGGTCAGCAAGTTGTTCATTACCTTGAAATCTCAAGTCCAAGCACAGTGCCTGACTCACAATAAGAATCCGTAAATATTTTTTGCTATTTTCAGCAACATGGATGAACCTAGGGATTGTCCTATTAAGTGAAGTCATCCGGACAGAGAAAGAAACATCATGATATTGCTTACATTGTGGAATCTTAAAAAAAAAAAAGAAATTATATACAAAGCCAAAATAGGCCCACAGACATAGGAAACAAACTTCAGTTAGTTACAAAAGAGAAAAGGAGGGGATGAATTAGGAGTTTGGAATGACTGTATACACACTACTGTATATAAAATAGATAATCAGCAAGGCCCTACTGTATAGCACAGGGAACTATACTCAATATTTTGTAATAACCTATAAGGGAAAAGAATCTGAAAAAAAAATAGTTGTTTAGTCACTGGGCATGTCTGACTCTTTGTGACCCTATAGACTGCAGCATACCAGGCTTCCCTGTCCTTCACCATTTCCTGGAGTTTGCTCAAACTCATGTTCATCGAGTCGGTGATGCCATCCAACCATCTCATCCTCTGTCGTCCCTTCTCCTCCTGCCTTCAACTTTCCCCGCATCAGAATCTTTTCCAGTGAGTCAGCTCTTCGCATCAGGTGCGCAAAGTAGTGGAACTTCAGTTTCAGCTGAGTCCCTTCAATGAACATTCAGGATTGATTTCCTTTAGGATTGACTAGTTGGATGTCCTTGCAGTCCAAGGGACATTCAAGAATCTTCTCCAGCACCACAATTCGAAAGCATCAGTTTTCTGGAACTCAACCTTCTATGGTCCAACTCTTATATCCATACATGACTACTGGAAAAACCATAGCTTGAACTGTATGGACCTTTGTTGGCAAAGTGATGTCTCTGCTTTTTAATATGATTTCTAGGTTCATTATAGCTTTTCTTCCTGGAAGCAAGTGTCTTTTAATTTCATAGCTGCGGTCACCATCTGCAGTGATTTTGGAGCCCAAGAAAATAACATTTGTCACTGTTTCCACTGTTTCCCCATCTATTTGCCATGAAATGATGGGACCAGATGCCATGATCTTAGTTTTTTAAATGTTGAGTGTTAAGCCGGCTTTTTCACTCTCCTCTCTCACTTGCATCAAGATGCTCTTTAGTTCCTCTTTGCTTTCTCCTATTAGAGTAGTGTCGTCTGTATATCTGAGGTTATTGATATTTCTTCAGGCAATCTTGATTTTAGCTTGTGCTTTATCCAGCCCGGCATTTCACATGATGTACTCTGCATATAAGTTAAATAAGCAGGGTGACAGTATACAGCCTTGACATACTCCTTTCCCAGTTTTGAACCAGTCCGCTGTTCCACGTCCTGTTCTAACTGTTGCTTCTTGACCTGTATACAGGTTTCTCAGGAGGCAAGTCAGGTGGTCTGGTATTCCCATCTCTTAAAGAATTTTCCGCAGTTTGCTGTGATCCACACAGTCAAAGGCTTTAGTCAGTGCAGCAGATGTAGATGTTTTTCTGGAATTCCCTTGCTTTTTCTATGATCCAACGGATGTTAGCAATTTGATATCTGGTTCCTCTGCCTTTTCTAAATCCAGCTTGTACATCTGGAAGTTCTTGGTTCATGCACTGCTGAAGCCTAGCTTGAAGGATTTTGAGCATTACCTCAAAAAAAATAGTGATGTGTGTGTGTGTGTGTGTGTGTATGATTCATTTGACTGTGTGGCTGATACTAACACAACATTGTAAATCAACTATACTTCAATAAAAAATAAAATTTTAAAAGTAATCAATAAATATTTTTCAGGTGCATCCTGGGTGGATTTTGACAGGAAAGAAAATGGAAAATGCTCTTTAAGATCAACAGAGTATGAGAAAGAAAGGGCATTAGACAGGTTGGGGGAACAGCATGAACTGAATAGACTGCCGCCAGAGAAAAAGGAAAGTGGTTTGCCATTGCTTAACCATCTAGTCCTCTCGGTTGTGTTCTGCGTGAGGCCACAACTCAGAGTGTGGCAGGTAGCTTGTCTTATGTACTCCATGATGGGGCTACAGAAGTGGTTAAGAAAGGGGACATGTCCTCCAACAGCTCAAAGCCTAAAAACAAAGATGGAATCTGCTGCTTGTGCTTATTGAGCCAAACCTGATGTTTTAGCCTTTGGTCCACGTGCAGTGGGTTTATTTTGCCAGGTGAGTGGCATGTCCAAGGTGACTCAGCAACTGAGAGCCTACTTCCGGAAGGACTCTGAAGTCTTCCACTTTATCTCATGCATATGGCAGCCACATTTTCTGCAGTGAAGCTTGAGTCATATGCTGGACACATCATTTTCACTGTTTCTGGTGTGACAGACTATCTGAGAGTTATGGTTAAAATGATGAAATAGAAATTTCTGAGAGATTGAGTGGTTTATGGAGACAACAGGACTAATACATTTTCCAAGGGTCCATATGGTAGACTGTGTTATCTGTATCTATCCAGTTGTGAAGTGTGCCTTCAGTTGTATGTATTTTAAAGTGATCTTCCCTAAACAATTAGGAGAAAAGGAGCTGTTTGACAAATGGAATTCGTTGAGTGCCCTGCTGAGTTCCCAGTAGCTAGATGAGTGGCCAGATAAGGCGAAATGTAAATGAAAGACGTCACCCAATATTAGAAGTCTACACAGGATCAAGTCTCCTGTAGGAGATATATTAGGAATTAAGACAAAAAGTGCTGATTAAAAGTTTAGCATTTGTGGGATAAAGTGTTAGCACAGAGGAATGCATTACGTTCTATGAGGGAGCAAAGTTTACATTTAGAACGGGTGTCTCCTAGATTCCCCATCTTATTCTCTGTTGACTGTACCACATGCCTTCTAATTTGGATGTTTGGGGATCACATGCTAATTTAATGTGCTAATAAGTTCCAACAAATTGGCTAATAGGTTGATGGTTTATAATAAGTCAAGAATCAGCAAAGATTGTATCACTTTTAGGAGAAAATACTATCCAAAAAATCCAGATAGTCTTGCTCTGTGGTTTTTTTTTTTTTTTTTTTTTGACCATGCCACAGGGCATGCGGGGTCTTTGTTCCTAGACCAGGGATCAAACCTGTACCCCCTACACTGGAAGTGCAGAGTCTTAACCACTGGACCACCAGAGTCCCCCAAGTAGTCTTATATTTAATTTTGTGCTATTTTGTCTATATGGTCTTGGCTCTGATTTTTGATACATTTGAAAATGTCAGAGAGGAACAACTGGGAGAATTATGTTTCCAAAAGAAGAAAGTTTAAGGAGTGAGATGAGTCCTTGTGTGTGTGTGTGTGTGTGTGTGTGTGTTTTAACAAATGAGTCAGCTGAGCTTTGTGGAAATAGTTTAGGAAAGTGAAATGGGAACAATTAGAAGGGAGAAGAAAGTGTGTGTTGTTTCAGTCAACCTATGGGGAAAGTGGAGTAGAAAAATTGTCTATTCAGTAAGTGACTGGGTTTTTTTCATTGGTCAGTGTTTCATGCAGATTTCTAAAGAAATAGTGATGAGGCAGCCCTTTGCGTATGGCTGTGAGCTAAAGAAGGAAACCAAGTTGTAATAACTGATAGAAAGAAGTGTGGCTTTCTGAGTAGAGAAAAACATGATAGTAGACTATTCAGTAATGAATATTTATTGCTTAATGCTTCTTAGCCTGGAGGAGACACTTTCTGAATATTTTGAACAGTTCCCCTTTCTAACATTTAAGCTGTCAGAATTGAATAGTCCACATGTAAACTACATTGTTTTGGTTTAACTAACAAAGAGTGATAAGACGTGAATAGTTTGTGACAGCCCGAACATTGATAACAGAAGACATTAATGCCTGCAGACACAGCCTACATGGTAAGATTCTGGGAGCAAAAATGCTTATTATGTTAGGCCAACGTGCTTTGACCTAGTTTTGCTTTTCTGCTTGGAAATTATGTCAGAATTCGTTACATCATCCCTGTGGATGAGCAATTGCACGTTCTTGTTTATTTCAGCATCATTTTATTCGCCTGTGTATTTAGTTCTGACCTCCAAGAAGCCAAACTAATCCTCACTGACTTGCCTTTTCCTTTTGAAATGAGTCTCCTGCATGCTAAAGAGAGAGGATTTTATGTATTAACAAAACAATCTAGGATGCAGTCTTCAAAGACATGAATTTCTCCTTGATGGGAGCCACAACTGCCCTCTTGAAGGCTCTAAGAGGCCAAGTAGTTTTCCTTTCTTTGTCTTATGGGGATGGTTCAGATTACTGTGCCAGAGTTGAATAACAAAAAAATTAAATAAGACAGGGAGGTTGATGGGGTACTTCTCAGCCCATCATCTTTAAGTTTGTCCATTGCATATTTCTGCTTTCTTCATCCAGTCAAAACTGGCCTGACATATTTTTCCTATTTAACATTTTTATTGAATAATTTTTGAAATGAATTATTTCCTCAGTTGATTTCAAACACATTTCCCCCTTGCCATTTAATACTTTGTATCACGAGGGGAAAGAACCGTTTAATTCTTTCATACATTTATGAATTCCAATCTTCAAAGAGTGTGAGTTTTTCCACTGATCCATTGACGTCGAATTTACAAGTATAATTTGCTACCAAAAGACCTTGAATGGTTTTTGGTGCACACGTTTTGGCATTCCTTATTAACAAATGTAATCAGGCAAAAGCCCGCCAAAATATGTATTTGTGGTTCCTCTTGAAAAATCGACCATTTGCTCTTGTTTTTTAATGAAATCCCTTTGTTGTTAGCTCCTTCGCAAATCCGGTGTCTGAAGGCAGAAAACCTAAGAAGGGAGCGTCCCCTTCAAAGCATTCCCAAACCCACTGAATTTTAACCAGGTAAATTGCTGATTAGCTATGGATCATTTAAAGAAACAGTATGAAAGTAATTGGGACAGGCACAAGCTCTAACTGTGATCCCAGGGCGCTTCAGAAGTTGATTGAAACAGTAAACGCAGAGGATTCTTTTCCTCAGCTGGTCCTTAAGCTAATTTGAATACAAGCGTCTTGAAGAAAAACTTCTTTAGAAGATTTCTGGAACCCCTAATTGGTATACAAACACTGTCACTTCTAAGCTACCTAAAATGTGAAATAGACTCTGCAGCTCCTATGGTAATACTCATTTCTAGGTGTGGATGGTATACTCCCAGCATTTTGTTGTTATTATCACAGGCAGATGCAAATATTTCGCTCATCTTACAGAAACAGTGGCCTTCTGTATAGCCTTTGTGCACCCTATTTTTTTTCTGCTTTGTAATTTATCCTGGAGATGTTTTCATAATAGTGGACTTCAACAACCACATAACGTTCTATAGTGACAGCATACCATAATTTATTTCATTCTTCCCAACTGGTCACATTGGTTGTGTCCAATGTTTTTTTTTAATTTATTTTTGATCAGAGTATAATTCTCAAGTGGCACTAGCAGTAAAGAACCCGCCTGCCAATGCAGGAGATGCAAGAGACATGGGTTCGATCCCTGAGGTGGGAAGATCCCTGGAGGAGGAAATGGCAACCTGCTCCAGTATTCTTGCCTGGGAAATTACATGGACCGAGGAACCTGGTGGGTTACAGTCCACAGGGTGACAAAGAGTCGGGCACGACTGGGCTCACACACATGCACACACATACTTGTTTTACAGTGTTGCATTGGTTTCTGCTGTACAACAGTGTGAACCAGCCATAAGAAGGCATATAACCCCTCCCTCTTGAGCCTCCTTCCTACCCACCCCACCCTCCCGCCATCCCACCCCTCTAGGTTGTCACAGAGCAGCGAGCTGAGTTTCCTGTGTTATGCAGCAGCTTCCCACTAGCTAGCTATTTCACACATGGTAGTGTATATATGTCAGTGCTACTCTCTTGGTAGCACCTTCTCCTTCTGCGCTGTGTCCACAGATCCATTCTCTACATCTGCATCTCTATTCCTGTCCTGCAGATGGGTTCATCAGTACCATTTTTGTAGATTCCAGTGTGTCCAGTCTTTTGCCATGAAAACAGTATATACAGAAAGGCCTCATGCAGTGGTCAGTTTGTGTGGGACAGATGTATCTGTATTATAAATCCCTAGAAATGGAATTTCTGGGTCAAAGGCTACATTGCAGTTTCTAATTTTGATCAGTCAGTGAAGTTGCCTACTCAGGGTACGCGCGTGCTTCCTCAGGGCCTGCGCAGGACAGTGCGTTGTCCGCCTTGGGCATCTTTGTCTGTTTGCTACTGGAAAAGAGGTCATGCTGTGTACATTTCTCTTCTGAGTGATGTTGAGCATCTTTGCAAATACTTCAGCACTATTTGCATTTCTTGTGCGATGTCTGTTCACGCCTTCCACTTCAGATTGGTTTTGATGTTCATTTTTCAGGCTATGTACCTTTGTTGTCATTCACCAAGGAGATCTAGCTTGTTGACTTTCCCCGAGTATGTTTGAAATAAGCCAAAAGGGGATCCTGTAGTCATGTAGCTAATTCTAATGATTTTCTCTGAATGGAAGTGGGGCTGGTTCACAGCAAACATTCATCCGAGAGTCTGGATTTCTAGGCCTGTTGGTCACTTCCTCTTCCACTCTGTAGCCAGCCACTGTCAAGAGGCTGAACTTTGTAAAGCAGAGATAACCTCTAACATGTGGAAAGCTTGCTACTGAGGGTCTACTTTGGGGAGGATGCGTCTGTCGTTAGTACTCAGTTTGTTGGAATTGTGACCATTTTCCAAGGAAATGAGGGCTTCCACTTGCAATACTTAAGACCTTGGAAAGTCTTTAAGGAAATAGTCTCCACTTTTCCTGTCAGATTGCTAAATGTCAAGATGCATCACTGATAAGAATGGTTTTACTATTTCTGCGCGGCGTTGTTCTGTACCACCCATTTTGAAGACTGGGGCTTTATAATTTAGACCAACGAGAGAACTTTTGCGCTGATCTGAGGTTTCAGTGTATGTTTTTTCATTTAGTACAGAAGGTTATTTAGTGCTTAGAAATATGGACAAAAAGTCTTTATCACTTTATGGAAATGATCCTACTATTCAATCATGTGTGATTGCCGTTACCGCCCCTGTAAAATGGAAATAAAATACAAGCAATAATTACAATACCTATAAGTTTGTTGTAAAGATTGAGTTGCTATTCATTTACCACTTAGAATAGCACCTGATACACAGTCAGTACTATATGTATGTGTGTAGTTTTGAAAAAAATATTTATTATTTATACGGCTACGCTGGGTCTTTGTTGTGGCATGCGGGATCTTTAGTTGCAGACGCGAACACTTAGTTGTGGCTTGTGGGGTCTAGTTCTATGACGAGGGATCAAACCTGGGCCCCCTGCATTGGGAGTGTGGAGTCTTAGTCACTGGACTACCAGGGAAGTCCCACGTGTTTGTTAACTAAAGTTAAAGAATGGTGGTTGTCAAGAATCGTGAAGAGTCTGAGACGTTATCGCACTTGCCCACCAGCACCTTAGCCTGCCACTGTTTCTTGGTTTTTGGCAGAAAACTCCTGGGTCAGAGACAGTGGACTTACTACTCACAGCACAGCAAGTGGTATGAGTGTCGTGTTCATGTCCTTGCCCCCCAAGTTTCCCAGAACAGGACAGAGGACCCCAGATGGATGTCCTGTGCACGGAAGAATTGCCTCCCAGATGGGGCTCCTGAGCGGAGGAACTCTGGATTTCTTGTGATTGATAGGAAGCACACGCCTGCCCATTGCTCTGGGAGCAGACATGACCTCTACGTCCCTGGGTCATTAGATAAAAGATGTTGAAAACATCATCTGGAACAAAAGCCAGCAGCAGCGCCTTTGCTCCTAAGATGTGCAAAACGCAAGGGAGCCCTGGAAATTTTTTTCCCAAAAGCAGTCCAGTGAAGTATCTGGATCTTTGCTTCTCAGAGCCCTGAGAGTTCTGCAGAACTACCCAGAGCTGGAAGAGGGAAGAGGTACAAGAGCAAGAACCATCCTCTAGTTCCCTGCTTTTCCAGTAAGAAGAGCTTGGATGTGTTCTTCTGCTTTTCTCCTCTCCCACAATGTTGGGCTTCCGGTTAAGACTTCCTTGGAACAAAGGGATCTTTCTTTAGCGGGGGAAACAAAAGAAAAAGAAAATGCCAGGTCCAGTACAGTGGTGTTTGACATTTTGACAGCAATAAAGTCATCGAGAGAATCACTCCGGGCAGCAGATTGGGAAGCACAGTATCAGAGATCCTTCGGGTTGCCCCTGATGTACCACTTCCTAGCTCTGTGACCTTGGGCTGATGGCTTAAGCCTCCCAAGTTTCCTTACATATAAAATGGAGATGCTATTACCATCTCCTGGGGTTTATGTAATAACTAAGTGAAAAATGATATATAAAAATGAAGTATAAAGCACTTACAGTCTCTATTTGTTATATATCAGGCATTTAAGAAACATTCGGTTACTTTTTCTTTTGGTGGAAACAAAGAGGGTTTCAGAGGAGTCTTAGTTTTATGGACATTTCCACTGGCTTAGCCATGGAATGAATACATACCTAGCCACACAGAGACATGCATATGTAGACACATGTACAGGCAGTAAGGTAGTGTGTTATATGGATGTAATAATGCTCTCAAGGCATCTCTTCAGGCAAGTATCTACCTCTGTGTGTGCATACATATATAAAAATATCCCTTTAAAGTGTGAGGAAACTCATTTCTTGCTGAAAAATATTCCATTGTAGGACCAACTGTCCTAATATGCTAAAATAATACCAAATCTCATTGATGAACGTGATCAATCATCATTAGTTTTCATAGGTTAAAGAAAATTACTCTAACATTTGTTAAAACAGTAAGGAAGACTTTATTCAGGACTATTGCAATAGCTGTAGGGGAGGCAAATCGGAATTCAACTCTGAATACAGCAGAGACAACTGGGAATTCATAGCCAATGAGCAGAGCAGAGGGATCAGTGGATGGAAAGGTGACTAAGAGGGGACATCAAGGGTAGGGGGATTCCTGCTAAACCAACTTAACAGGGTTCTTATTGAAGGCAGGCCATGGTGATCTGGTCTCAAGGGTAGGGGGTTACCTCTACATGGACTTAGCACAGGATCCTTGCTAACACTTGTGACGTACAGGCCCAGCCAGGACAGAGGTCAAGGTTGAGGCTTAGTCAAGAGGAGGGCTCAGTGGAGGCTGACTAAAGTTTGGTTGAGGAAAACCTTTGTCACAAAGTATCATCTAAGAAAGCTTTTCTTCCTCATCTTTTCTATTCTTAACAGTGGTTAGATTCTTTTGTGTATTATACATCTTATATTTAAAACTATCTCAGAAATGAAATACTAACACTCCTGTTTATGTAGTTATGTCCTGAAAACAAAAGTGAAATACTGAGTGGAATAGTAAATACAAAAGGTAGAAATGGAAAAGAATATATTTTACAGGGCAGGGTGCCTAGAATTACCACAAATTAGAGCTGAGACTCAGACACTGATCAACCCTACAATTGTGAATGTGGTTTTTGAATGCTCTTGCTTCCCAGGGCTTTGTTGATAAGGAAGATAGTTTTAAGGTTTTTTTCTGTTTTAAAATAATTCTAGAGCCATAGGAAATTGCAAAACAATATACAAGGAAGTTCTGTGCACTCTTCCCCCACCTCATCCCCCATCTTTAACTTCTGGCAACCAATAATCTGTTCTCCATCTCTCTAATTTTGACCTTTCAAGAATATTATATAGATATAATCGTATATAAGATTGGCTTTTTTTCACTCAGCATAATTCTCCAGAGGTTCATCCAAGTTGTTGTGTCTGTCAGTGGTTGTGGTTTAGTCGCTGAATCATGTCCAGCTCTTTGCAATCCCATGGACTGTAGTCTGCCAGTCTCCTCTGTCCCTGGGCTTCTCCAGGCAAGAATACTGGAGTGGGTTGCCATTTCCTTCTGCAGGGGATCTTCCCGGCCCTGGGATCGAACCAGGTCTCCTGCATTGCAGGCAGATTCTTTACCCTTTGAGCCACCAGAGAAGCCCTGTTTACTCATTTATTTATATGGCTGTGCCAGGTTTTAGTTGTGGTGCAAGATCTGGATCTAGTTCCCTGATCAGGAATCAAACTGGCTATTTTTATTTTAGCCATTCTAGTAGATATATAGTAGTATCTCACTTGTGTTTGTTTTTTTAAAGGTGAAGAAATATGTCATAATCTAGTGTAGGTGTGTTCGTGTCTCCCAGGTAAAATTCTCACACCCAAATGGGCCTATTTCCCAGGTTACTGCTGCTAACTACTAATCTCTTCAAATGTATTTTTTCCACATTATGGTGGAAGATTAGTGCTTCATGGAGAAATATAACAGCCCTTGTTTCTTAAGTAGCTTATACTCAGTGCTTTAAAATATGAATTGAACACACAAAATGAAGTCAGACTTCATCGTGTGGTTTTTGTTTTACTTTGTATTGATGTTTTATCACTTATGCTGATTATCATGATTATTTAACAGATATACAATCGAACAGATAATAAAATATCTTATAAAATGAGTTATATCTGTACGTGCATAGAAAATTTTACTGAGCAATTAATTTGAGTTTCTGCTTTGACTTGTTTCTCGTAATTCTCTAATAGTAGAGGTTTTAAGGCATTTAAAGAACTTTAAAGCAGGCAAGAGAAAATGAAGTTGGTTTTTAAAATCTGAATCATACTTACATGGTAAAAAACAATTTATTATTTACCATACTCCATTACAACTATGTACTTGTTTCTATTTTACTAACTTTTGGCTGTGCTGGGTCTTTGCTGCTGTGCATGGCTTTCCCTAGTTGTGGAGACTGGGTGCACTCTCCAGTTGCGGTCCCCGGGCTTCTTACTCTGGTGACTTCGCTTTCTGTGGAGCACAGGCTCTAGGGCTCACGGGCTCCGGTAGTTGTGGCACACTGGGCTTAGTCGCTTGGCATCATGTGGAATCTTCCCAGACCAGAGGTTGAACCCATGTGCCCCGCGTTGCAAGGTGGATTGTTAACCTCCAGGGAAGCCCATACTCCATTTTTTCCCCTTTAAATTACATTTATAAGGTACAAGTATGCTTTATGCTTATTATATCTTAATATATTACATAAATCTATTTTTCTATTTTAGAATTAAAGGATAATAAAAATGATTATTGTATGAAATACTATGAATGGTAGATTCTTAGTATTAGAATTAAAATATATATTTTATATATACATATAAATTATAGGGTACCTGAGACTAGGATAAACTATAACCACCTGTGAAAATTAAATGTTCCTCTGTCAGTTATACCATTTCAATTCAACTTCATTCTTCACCCTTCCTTAATTTTATTGGGCTTCTCTAGTGGCTCAGATGGTAAAGAATGTGCCTGTAGGAGACCTGGGTTTGATTCCTGGATCAGAAAGATCCCCTGGAGAAGGAAATGGCAACCCACTCCAGTACTCTTGCCTGGAGAATTCCATGGACAGAGGAGTCTGGTGGGTTTCAGCCCATGGGGTCACAAAGAGTCGGACATGACTGAGTGACTTTCACTTTCATTTTATTAGTAATAGAATATAAGTTGTTACAGTGTGCTTAAGAATTTGGACCACAGTTCAGTTCAGTTCAGTCACTCAGTTGTGTCTGACTCTTTGTGACCCCATGAACCACAGCACACCAGACCTCCCTGTCCATCACCAACTCCCAGAGTCCACCCAAACTCATGTCCATTGAGTCAGTGATGCCATCCAACCATCTCATTATCTGTCGTCCCCTTCTCCTCCTGCCCTCAATCTTTCCCAGAATCAGGGTCTTTTCCAATGAGTCAGCTCTTCGCATCAGGTGGCCAAAGTATTGGAGTTTCAGCTTCAACATCAGTCCTTCCAGCCCAGGACAGATCTCCTTTAGGATGGACTGGTTGGATCTCCTTGCAGTCCAAGGGACTTTCAAGAGTCTTCTCCAACACCACAGTTCAAAAGCATCAATTCTTCTGTGTTCAGCTTTCTTCATAGTCTAACTCTCACATCCATACATGACCACTGGAAAAACCATAGCCTTGACTAGATGGACCTTTGTTGGCAAAGTAATGTCTGCTTTTTAATATGGCTGTCTAGGTTGGTCATAACTTTCCTTTCAAGGAGTAAGTGTCTTTTAATTTCATGGCTGCAATCACCATTTGCAGTGATTTTGGAGCCCAGAAAAATAAAGTCTGACACTGTTTCCACTGTTTCCCCATCTATTTGCCATGAAGTGGACCACTGCTGCTGCTGCTGCTGCTAACTCACTTCAGTCGTGTCCGACTCTGTGCGACCCCATAGATGGAAGCCCACCAGGATCCCCCGTCCCTGGGATTCTCCAGGCAAAAACACCGGAGTGGGCTGCCATTTCCTTCTCTAATGCATGATAGTGAAAAGTGAAAGGGAAGTCGCTCAGTCGTGTCCAGCTCTTAGCGACCCCATGGACTACAGCCTACCAGGCTCCTCTATCCATGGGATTTTCCAGGCAAGAGTACTGGAGTGGGGTGCCATTGCCACAGTTAACATTAATTCATAGCTACTGTGGCTGTGCTTGTAAATGATGCCACTGAGCTATATGGTAATACAAATCCCTCAGAAATGGTGCAGCCTTCCTTTCTAGAAGATTTCTAGAGATTTATAAACTGCCTAGGGATACGCTATTTGTAGTGAAGGCTTGGCCTGAAGTGTTCTTGTTCTTTTCTGTGCTCTTGTGTTCCCCGCAGACTAAACTCAAGTGACACTTAAATACTGCAGAGGCTCTTGGGGGAGTGTATGAGTAGTTTTTAATTATTTATTTTTAATTGAAAGATAATTGGTTTACAATATTGTGTTGGTTTTTTGCCATGTATCAACATGAATCAGCCCTAGGTATATTTATGTCCCCTCCTTCAGTGTATGAGTTTTAACAAGAAAATTTACCGAGAAAATATACAAGTAAAAGCACATTGACCATTGACTCCCCAAATAATAGAATACATTTGCAAATGTATTTGTTTCATAGTATGACAAATTATATGCAAAAATACTTGAAGATGCTTTACTCTATTTAAAAACTGCTCAAAGGGCTTTGTAGATTATGTTGAGAGAAGGCTTTGGAAGAAGCAATATATCTGCATGAGCCAAGAAAGTGAACCTCCTTGGTTTATAGGATTATAGAGAGGAATTTTTACACCTAAAGAGAGAATACAAATTCTATGTAGGCCAAAATCGCCCACCTTGTAGAAAGTCGTGCCAGTGTTCTTTATGTGTTATTCTTTCAGTGAGTGTCTTTAAAGTTACAACATTATAACTTCTGGTGTCCTTCGTTTAACTTTATTTAAGATCTATATTATGATAACTTCATGCACACTTCCTTTCCTATACAGTCCTTATGAATAGAGCAAGAGATTCATTTATTTTGGGAGTTACATAGCAAAGAGTTGCTGAATCCAAAATAACATCCCTATAATTTCCAATATTTCCTGGCAAGCTCTATTTTAAACATATGATGCCATGGGATAAACCTAATCATGTGACCTTGGTCCCCAGCATTCTCATGTTTGCCTTCCCTTCTTTTATGTGACTTCCCTGGTGGCTCAGATGGTAAAGAGTCTGCCTGCAATGCAGGAGACTAGGGTTCAATTCCTGGGTCGGAAAGATCCCCTGGAGAAGGAAGTGGCAACCCACTCCAGTATTCTTGCCTGGAGAATCCCATGGACAGAGGAACCTGGCGGGCTACAGTCCATGGAGTCGCAAAGAGTCAGACATGACTGAGTGATTTCACTTTAACTTCTTTTATATACATGAAGTGTGTAAGGTGACCTTTTAGGGTTACATTATCTTCTTCAGTCAGTCAGTTCAGTCGCTCAGTCATGTCTGACTCTTTGCGACCCCATGAATTGCAGCACACCAGGTCTCCCTGTCCATCACCAACTCCCGGAGTTCACCCAAAGTCATGTCCATCGAGTCGGTGATGCCATCCAGCCGTCTCATCGTCTGTCGTCCCCTTCTCCTCCTGCCCCCAATCCCTCCCAGCATCAGGGTCTTTTTCAATGAGTCAACTCTTCGCATGAGGTGGCCAAAGTATTGGAGTTTCAGCTTTAGCATCATTCCTTCCAAAGAACACCCAGGACTGATCTCCTTTAGTATTGACTGGTTGGATCTTCTTGCAGTCCAAGGGATTCTCAAGAGTCTTCTCCAATACCACAGTTCAAAAGCATCAATTCTTTGGCGCTCAGCTTTCTTCACAGTCCAACTCTCACATCCATACATGACCACTGGAAAAACTGTAGTCTTGATTAGACAGACCTTTGTTGGCAAAGTAATGTCTCTTCTTTTTATTATGCTATCTAGGTTGGTTATAACTTTCCTTCTAAGGAGTAAGCGTCTTTTAATTTCATGGCTGCAGTCACCATCTGCAGTGATTTTGGAGCCCCAAAAAATAAAGTCTGACACTGTTTCCACTGTTTCCCCATCTATTTCCCATGAAGTGATGGGACCGGATGCCATGATCTTCGTTTTCTGAATGTGGAGCTTTAAGCCAACTTTTTCACTCTCCACTTTCACTTTCATCAAGAGGCTTTTGAGTTCCTTTTCACTTTCTGCCATAAGGGTGGTGTCATCTGCATATCTGAGGTTATTGATATTTCTCCCGGCAATCTTGATTCCAGCTTGTGCTTCCTCCAGCCTAGTGTTTCTCATGATGTACTCTGCATATAAGTTAAATAAACAGGGTGACAGTATACAGCCTTGACGTACTCCTTTTCCTATTTGGAACCAGTCTGTTGTTCCATGTCCAGTTTTAACTGCTACTTCCTGACCTGCATACAGATTTCTCAAGAGGCAGGTCAGGTGGTCTGGTATTCCCATCTCTTTCAGAATTTTCCACAGTTCATTGTGATCCACACAGTCAAAGGCTTTGGCATAGTCAATAAAGCAGAAATAGATGTTTTTCTGGAATTCTCTTGCTTTTTCCATGATCCAGCAGATGTTGGCAATTTGATTTTTGGTTCCTCTGCCTTTTCTAAAAGCAGCTTGAACATCTGGAAGTTCACAGTTCACATATTGCTGAAGCCTGGCTTGGAGAATTTTGAGCATTACTTTACTAGCGTGTGAGATGAGTGAAATTGTGCGGTAGTTTGAGCATTCTTTGGCATTGCCTTTCTTTGGGATTGGAATGAAAACGGACCTTTTCCAGTCCTGTGGCCACTGCTGAGTTTTCCAAATTTGCTGGCATATTGAGTGCAGCACTTTCACAGCATCATCTTTCAGGATTTGAAATAGCTCTACTGGAATTCCATCACCTCCACTAGGTTTGTTCATATTGATGCTTTCTAAGGCCCACTTGACTTCACATTCCAGGATGTCTGGCTTTAGGTGAATGATCACACCATCGTGATTGTCTTGGTCATGAAGATCTTTTTTGTACACTTCTTGTCTGTATTCTTGCCACCTCTTCTTAATATCTTCTGCTTCTGTTAAGTCCATACCATTTCTGTCCTTTATCAAGCCCATCTTTGCATGAAATGTTCCCTTGATATCTTGAATTTTCTTTAAGAGATTTCTAGTCTTTCTCATTCTGTTGTTTTCCTCTATTTCTTTGCACTGAACACTGAGGAAGGCTTTCTTATTGCTCCTTGCTATTCTTTGGAACTCTGCATTCAGATGCTTATATCTTTCCTTTTCTCCTTTGCTTTTCGATTCTCTTCTTTTCACAGCTATTTGTAAGGCCTCCCCAGACAGCCATTTTGCTGTTTTGCATTTCTTTTCCATGGGGATGGTCTTGAACCATTATCTTCTTATAGATTGTGATTAATTTGCAGAGGTGATCACAGCAGCTGAACATTTACTCAGATCCTTAAAATGTCAGTAAAGAAAAGAAACCTTCAATTTTTGGCAATTCTTTTAAACAGCTCTTTGCATTGAGTCCTTGAAATCTGTACTGTAGAATTTTCCCCAATGTTAGCCCGAAGCTTATTTGCCTGTTGAATAGATGGATTACTGAATTAATTAATGGAAAGTAAATTGTTTAAATGTAAAGTATTGGTTATTTCAAATAAAATCTCACTTCCATGTAATGCAACATCATCTTTGAAGTTGTGGGAGTTTTCAGATACTCTTCATTTCAGTTCAGTTCAGTCATTCAGCCATGTCCGACTCTTTGCGACCCCATGGACTACAGCCCTCCAGGCTTCCCTGTCCATCACTAACTCCCAGAGCTTGCTCAAACTCATGTCCATTGTCAGCGATGCCATCCAACTATCTCACCTTTCCCCTTCGATAACCGTAAGCTTGCTTTCTAAGTCTGTGAATCTGTTTCTGTTTTGTGAATAAGTTCATTTGCATCTTTTTTTAGATTCTAAATATGATATTTGTTTAAAAAAGAGTGTAATACTAACTAGCTGGTAAAAATCTCTGACACCTACCTATAAATGTTGACTAACACTTTCCTTTTCATTTTCTAACTTGTGACATAAATCGTGGGAAGATTATGTTACTGTTGACATTGAGACCTCTTCATTATCACTTTCGAAAACATACCACTCCTTGGGGTTGAACCATCATAGCTGTTTTAAACTATGTCTGTCCGAATGGGTTCCCATTCACCATCCTTGCCAGAGAGTCTACATCCTTAAGAATTAAAGGTCTGGTCTATCTCTTCAAACCTTATGCTATTGGAATTCCTGTAATGCCACCAGCACCTAAGGGCCCCAGGGATGCTTCCATTGCAGGGGTGTTCTGCCAAGGAGACCTCTTCCAGTTTGGGTTGGGACAGTATTTGCAGGTATACAGTTTGTCTTCAGGTGAAATCTGTATCTGTCTCCTGATGGTTTGTACCCACATTTGGTCCCTCTACACAGCACGGAACACCTGCAGTTACTCTGTTCTCTGCCAACACTTCAGCGATAAAGCTAACAAGACCATACGTGTTTGATTTAGACTGTCTCCTTCAGGATCAAGCCATGTTCATAAGTACAGATGTCCAACAGGGAAAGACTGTCCATGGGAAAGACTCACTTGATTGGAGGAAAGAGATAGCATTTGGCTTCCAATACCCAATGACCTGAAGGCTGCTATTTTAAATTCTCACTGTCCAGATTATAAAGACTTTGCTTGGCTTACTTCTGGAATGGAAATTCTGAGTCTTTACTAGTGAGCGAGCAATAACATGATGGCAGACATTTAGGTACAAGAAAAAAATCATTAATGGACAAGGTTTGAATTTTTTCCCTTAGCTTGTCTGGTACTCCATGGATATTCACAATATCGTGTGGATGTGTGTTACAGAACTCAAATATGTTAATCAAATAAAGGAGTGCTGAGATGGAAGGGAAGAAATAAGGAGAAGATAAGTAGGAAGAGTGTGAGCTAATAGCAGCTTTTTTCAGATATTTGGCAAGTTGAAGGCCAAATTTTATTTTGAGCATCTTAAGAAATTACATACTTTTTTAAATAAAAGACTAAAACTCTGAGAAATACAGTGTGTTGCCAATAAAATGTGTAGGGGTTTGACAGATCAAGCCAGTATCTAATGAAAAGTAGAGTTGTGAAGGTCTGGATCTGAAAATCCAGTGTGTTCTTCCTCATCCAGCACGGTGCTTGGCATACACCAGCTGCTCTACAAATCTTTATTGGGTAAATGGTAGGATGAGCACATGGAGGCTGGTTGATGCCTTGAATGGCATTGCTCAGACTCATAGGTGTCCCTTTGGCCTGTAAGAAAAGTCTGTGGTCATCATTTCAAAAAGCAATTGGACAGTTATTACTTTGAAGTGATTATTTTCATCAGATACTTCTAGACTAGGGGAATTTGCGAAGTTAAAAGTGAAGAGATTTTTAAAAATATTTGGCTAAATGAGAAAAGCCAGCCATAAAGAGCCACATACTGACTCATGTGTTTATATGAAATGTCAAGAATAAGCAAATTTTATAGAAATTTAAACTAGGTAGGATTTCCCTGGTGATCCAGTGGTTGAGACTCCATGCTTCCACTGAACTAAGGTCTCACATACTGTGGGGCATGGCCAACATTTTTTGTTTTAGAAGATAGATTAGTCGAGGTCAGGAGATGGGAGGAGGGGAGAATTGGGACTGATATTGGGTGGTGTGACTGACGTTGGTTGGGGTGTTTCTTTTAGGGGTGATGCTAGTGTTCTGGAGTTAATGGTGATGGCTGTACATCTCTGTGAAGACACCAAAACCCCCTGAATTGTACAGGTTAAGTGGTTGAGTTTGTGATCTGTGAATTACATTTCAGCAAAGCTGTTTTTAACAGTATAATACTGATAAGTATATAATACTGATAAGCATAGTACTCAGTATTAAAAAAAAAAAAGAGGAGGGGAAGGTAGCGGAACCACTTGCTAATTGTTTGGTAGAATTTCTCCCAGATTTTTAAAAATACTCCTATTCCTTTTATACTGTCTCTCTAGAGGGTTGTCCTTCAGTCACTAAGCTGGGTCCAACTCTGTACTCCTATGGACTGTAGCCCACCAGACTCCTCTGTCCATGGGATTCTCCAGGCAAGAATACTGGAGTGGGTTGCCATGCCCTCCTCCAGGGGATCTTCCTGACCCAGGGATTGAAGCAGAGTCTCTTAAGTCTCCTGCATTGACAGGCTGGTTGTTTACAACTAGCGCCACCTGGGAAGCCCCTGTGTATATATTATTGTTGTTCAGTCGCTCAGTCTTGTCCAACTCTTTGCGACCCCATGGACTGCAGCACACCAGGCTTCCCTGTCCTTCACTATGTCCCGGAGTTTGCTCAAACTCATGTCCATTGATGCATCTAAAGGGTATAAAGGGAATATTCCCACAACTGTAGAGAATGGAGGTCGACTCTACTATTGGGTACTTTCTTCCTTCCTCATTCTCCCCAGATTAGGGAATGTGTGAATGTGTAAAAGTTAACAAGGGCAGTAGTGCTCAGAGCTAGGTCATGAGACTTCCAAGATCTATGGACAACCCTGGAATCCTAGGGGAGCAGAGTTCTGAAGTGTTTGCATCATCTTCATACCACCTAAATCTAGGCCAGGGATCAGCAAACTTGTTCAAGGGCAGTAGTGCTCAGAGCTAGGTCATGAGACTTCCAAGATCTATGGACAACCCTGGAATCCTAGGGGAGCAGAGTTCTGAAGTGTTTGCATCATCTTCATACCACCTAAATCTAGGCCAGGGATCAGCAAACTTGTTCATAAAGGCCGGATAGTAAATATTCTTGGAGAAGGCAATGGCACCCCACTCCAGTCCTCTTGCCTGGCAAATCCCATGGACGGAGGAGCCTGGTAGGCTGCAGTCCATGGGGTCGCACAGAGTCAGACACGACTGAGCGACTTCACTTTCACTTTTCACTTTCATACATTGGAGAAGCAAATGGCAACCCACTCCAGTGTTCTTGCCTGGAGAATCCCAGGGACGGGGGAGCCTGTTGGGCTGCCATCTATGGGGTCGCACAGAGTCAGACACGACTGAAGCGATTTAGCAGCAGCAGCAGCAGCAGTAAATATTCTGGGCTTTGTGGGCCATGCAGTCTTTGTGTCAAAACTACTCAACTCAGCCATAAACAGTCGGTAAGCAATCGGAGGTGATTGTGCTCCAGAAAAGCTTAATGTTGTTGACTCTGACATTTGACTTTCATATCATTTTCCTGGATCACAAAATATTAGTGTTTTTGATTTTTTTTAACCATCTCAAAATGTAAAGACCATCTGTAGCTTCTAGGATACAGAGAACTTGGCCTCTGGTGGGCCTCTGGTCATCCTCTGGTCATGGTAATGCAGAGTCTAGGGTAATGGGTTAGAAAGCAGTTTGTTGTGAAGCATGTTAAATTCCTTAAGCCAGTGTACATCTTAGAGCAACAAATAATGCCATGTGATTGAAGGTTGAAATATTAAGAGACTTAATTGTCACAGTCAGCTTGTTAGCAAATGAAGAAAAATCAGCAAATAGGATCTTTACTGAAGTGTTTTAAGACTATACTAATGCTGTGTTGTGTGGTTTTGAGGTTTTTATTTTAAAGTCAGAGAAGGTATGGATATCTTGAATGCAGGCCGTTAAGAAGTCTGCCAAGGCCATGAATTTAAAGTCCTAGGAATTTTTCATTGTCCTTGGCTGCTGAATTGTAACAGCAAAGTTATTCATTAAGTTCACATTTTAAAAAATGTCAACAATGCTTCTTTATAGTTTATCTGCATTTGATACACTTCCAGAAAGATTCCTTAATTTGACTAACGAGTGCATCCATTGTTATTTTAATGACAAGTAATTTACAGAAAGAATAGCTCTTCAGCAAGTATCCTTAAATCTGGAAGTAAAAGTCCCCAGTTTTCCAGTCCAAGAAGGAGCAGTTGGTGTTAGATGGCTCCTGCAGGATGTGGCCACTGGAAATACTTCCTGAGTAATGAACCAGAAATGCAAAAGGAAGAAAACAGCTTGAAATATGTTGGACATTTTATATCATAATTTTTGAGTTTATTTTCTGATTTGAGCACAAGTCACAAGTTGCAGAGCATGGAGATTTGGGGGAGGTCTGGCCCATTTCCTGCAACCCCATACAACCCTCCTTGGTTCTGTCATAGAAGTTTTTAGATCTACTAATTTGAAGAAAATTGAAACCCATATTCACTAGGATTGTAAATAGAAAATTCAGGAAAATAATCAGTTTTTGAGCTCACCACAGTTTTCTGCAGAAATTTCACTCTTTAACTGAATTTTTTGGTGCGTAAATAAGTCCCCACTGAGACCAGAGTTCTAAGCAGACCTTATAGATATGTTAGATGAAGTGAACATGGGTCCTGTCCTCAGGGGGCTTGTGGTTCACTGAACCAACAGAAATATCCTAACAAGTATGCCAACTGCAGAACTTTCTTCCTAATCCTAGAACTCTTTTGTTGTTATTGGTTGGAGTAATGAATGTGGCATCCTAAGGTCAAATGCAATGACTGCCACATCCTACCATGCTCTGTTGCATGCTCTGTTGTCAAGGCTGTTAGTCACTCAGTCATGTCTGACTCTTTGTGACCCTATGGACTGTAGCCCACCAGGCTCCCCCGTCCCTGGGATTCTCCAGGCAAGAACACTGGAGTGGGTTGCCATTTCCTTCTCCAATGCAGGAAAGTGAAAAGTGAAAGTGAAGTTGCTCAGTCGTATCCGACTTTTAGCCACCCCATGGACTGCAGCCTACCAGGCTCCTCCATCCATGGGATTTTCCAGGCAAGAGTACTGGAGTGGGGTGCCAGTGCCTTCTCCGTATAAGTAATCTAGAGATGGTTTAAAATATATCATAGGTCATACAGTAGGTTATGTGCAAAAAATTGGTGTTCAGAGGCTTGATCATCTGTGGATTCTAGTGTCTGCCAGAGCCCTAGAACCAGTCCCCCTCAGATACTGAGGGCTGTCTGTACTGGGAGAGCTTCAAGTTCAGACACTAATGTTGCCTAATCTCTTTCCTTCTCTTTGTACCTTACCATATGACTTAACAGTCACTGCTTCTGTTTTTCCTACAGAAAATTTAGGTAAATGAAGGCATCAATGAGTATTCTGACTTCCACTTAACTTCTTACATAATCCTTTGAGCAACCCATTATAGGAGAATGAAGTCATTGGGGACTTAGTGAGATAGATGAAACATTCTAGATGTAGGAAAAAAAGTTCTAAGCAGCTAAAAGACAATTGGAGTGAAATACATCAGATGGATGCATGAGATGGCGAAGATGCTGAGCATTTAGTTAACCAGGTAGTAGAGGGTAGGAAGACAGGTGAGCACTGAGAACTTGATACTTGATCATTATCTGGAAGGTAATGAAAATCTTCCTAAAGGACAGTTGATCAGAGCAGGGATCAAGAGCTAAGACTTGAGTCGCAGGATTGATTCTCAGAGGGTTGAGATGGTCGGCATGAGACCCAAGATTGGAAGCTGTATTTGAAATGGTTGTTATTGACCAGGGTCTGTGACCTAGGAGACAATTGTTGCAAGGATGCCATTTGTTGGTATGATTGTAGAGAAAAGTGTATTAGCTTACTATGGCTGTGTAACAAATCACCACAAATTTAAGGGTTAAAATCACACCTATTTGTTAGCTCTTGGTTTTGTAGGTCACAGGTCTGGATGGCCTGCTGTGTTCTCTGCTCAGGGTCTCATGAAGCTGAAATCAAGGTGTTGGCCATGCTAGGCTCTCATCTGGAGGCCCTGGGGAAGAATCTCCTGCCAGGGTCACTCCGGTTGTTGGTAGAATTCATTTTCTTGCAGCTGAAGAACTGAACTCTCCATTTCCTTGACAGCTGTCAGGTGGGGTCCACTCTTTCTTCCTAGGGGGCACCTATGTTCCTTCTCACATGGCCATTCATTCTCAAAGCAGCAATGGCACTGTTAATCTTTCACATACTTAGGATCTCTCTAAATTCCTCTTCCACTCTTGAGTTGAAAAATCTCTCAGCTTTTAAGGGCCCGTGTGGTCAGGTCAGGCCCATCTGGATCATCTCCTTCCCCTGATGTCAACTGTGCTTATAACACAACACAACCAGGGGAGAGATATCTCATGGCCCTAGGTTCTGGGGATTAAGGCAGACATCTTTGGCCACCATTTCCAGCATTCTGCCTCCCACAGAAAATGACGAAGGTTTTCATCTCCTACTTTACTCCTTTGTAAGCTGTGCCGAAGAATTGATGCTTTTGAACTGTGGTGTTGGAGAAGACTCTTGAGAGTCCCTTGGACTGCAAGGAGATCCGACCAGTCCATCCTAAAGGAGATCAATCCTGGGTGTTTGATTGGAAGGACTGATGCTGAAGCTGAAACTCCAGTACTTTGGCCACCTCATGTGAAGAGTTGACTCATTGGAAAAGACCCTGATGCTGGGAGGGATTGGGGGCAGGAGGAGAAGGGGACGGCAGAGGATGAGATGGCTGGATGGCATCACCAACTCGATGGATATGAGTTTGGGTAAACTCCTGGAGTTGGTGATGGACAGGGAGGCCTGGCGTGCTTCGATTCATGGGGTTGCAAAGGGTCGGACACGACTGAGCAACTGAAATGAACTGAACTGAACTGAACTGAAGCTGTGTTGCCTCTGATAAGTCAGTCCACTCTCTCCCAGGGTTAAAGGGCAGGTGAGAAGCACTGTAACTTTTCCTTCCGCCCCGACACTTGCTTCTTCCTGTATGGAAATCTATGTCTTTGAGCGTTCTTTGTATGACTGCCTCCTGGATGTGGGTGCCATGAAACACCCAGAGGGTCCATCAGTTTGGTGCATCTCAGGGTTGTTGGGAAGAGACATATTGGAGGCCCAGATAGCACAAGAGGGCAGCACAGAGCAAGAGCTCATAAACGTTGAAATGCAGACTCCTCTGATCCTAGGCCTTTCAGGTGTGATATGTCCTGCTGCTGCTGCTGCTAAGTCGCTTCAGTCGTGTCCGACTCTGTGCGACCCCATAGACAGCAGCCCACCAGGCTCCCCTGTCCTTGGGATTCTCCAGGCAAGAATTCTGGAGTGGGTTGCCATTTCCTTCTCTGTCTGTCTTCAAAGCATCATGTCCCCCAACATGGCACATATAACATGAGCTGACCATAAGTGTACCCCACAAATCAGCTCTCAAAAAATCTGCTTCTTGGAACCTCGTTTTCTCCAACTTAGAAATGGGCTAGATTTCATTCAAGGGTGAGACCTTTAAAATGGAAAAATTCATCTTTTGAATTCCAGCAATGTAAAGGTCCCCATTTACAAGCCTGATGGTGTGGTACAGTGTTTCACAACCTCTTTTCATTACTAATCCACCATGGAGCCTTTTCAAGCATGTTTTCCTAATTTCCCCCTCCATGAAATTTTAACACTACAACTATACTGTATGTCTATTTACATATCTGTGATTTGTCCATAAAAAGTAGAAGATTTTTTGCTGCTAAGAACTAATTTTCTTTCCCTGGGGCAGTACCTCTCTCGCTGACAGTGCATGTTGTAATGGGAAAAAGGAAATTGCTCAGTTTTTAATATTTATTAAATCTTCAGTATTCATGGTCTATTTGAGTTGGCATTTGGCAATAATACTAAAACATACTTAAGATTAATCCTGAGGAATCATAAGAGTCTCTAAACATGAAAAGTCACCCAATATTTTATATTTAATGTAACAACTTGCAAAATCAAATGTGAAGTATGATTCCATTTTTGTGGATAAGATGTATAGAAAACTGGCTGGGGAGATTGATCTACCAAATGCCACTTCTTAGTGGTTACATTCTCCTCCAGGCATTTTGCTTTGGGGGAATTTTATAAATGAATTCATCTCACAGTTGTGTCAAGAAAAGTATTATTAGAGAAGGGTTCACCCTTCTTTTTTTTTTTTTTTTTTGCCTTCAACATTTAAAGTGAGTGGGCAGGATCATCCACATGTTAGCAGAAAGAGAAATTTTTTGCATGGTCCACATGACTCCTTTAGCTCTCAAGAGGGCCTTGTGCCTCCAAGTTGATTGTTGTATTCTTCTTATTTCTGCTTGAATGCATGTACATTATTTTCTGCAGAGAAATACCACCTACAAGGGAGTATTTCTTCTCTCCTCACCAGGTTTTGGTATCCCCAGAGTCCCCTTAGTCCTGTTTATTTTGGGTATTTCAGGACTTACTGTAGGATTTAACTGTGGTGAGTTTTTAAGCCCTCTTTTTAAACTCATCAACTGCTCCTAATCTTAGCAAAACGTCAGGTTAAACTTTTGACAGGTTTGGGAACTTGACATTTTGTAGCCCACTTGGAGTTATAGGCTGCTTCCATTCTGAGCACCTTGTTCCAATTTACGTCAGAGGGAATTATGTGCAGGTCAGGGCTGAGAGTAGGTTATAATTAATGGGATGGACAAGTGGATTTTTCGTGTTTCATAAAATAAAATGGAAATCACATGTGCTTAGAACATTTGCGTGTTTTTAAATATTTACATTTATTCTAGTAAACATTAATTATAACTGATATATTTCTCCTGTGAACTTGCTAACTGGGAGGTCAAAGCCATTGTTCACTGCTTAGAAAGGATGGATGACAAGCTGGTTATACATTAGGAATGAGTAGTTGGGGAGATACTGGTGAGCGAGCTGGTGGAAGTAATTCAGTGTTAGGTTTTTGTCCTAATTTTCTCTCATGTTTAAAGCATCCACTTGCCAATATGATCCAGATGTCAGTCCTTCTCAGGGAGACTAGGGAGTGCTTAGCTTGTGAAATTGGTGAAGACACATGACCACTGCATAAGTATTAGTCTTCTTTTATTTAAGTTCAGAAGTAGTTGAAGCACTACCCGAATTTACAGCATCCAAATTTTCTTTACATTTATACATCAGAAACTTCCAACTTCTGGTGGATGTAGCAGTAGTATGTTCCTGAGGAAGGCAGTCTTTTGAGTCAGAAAAATCCAGATTCTAAACTGGACTCTGCCCTCTGCCAGCTGTGTGGCCCTGGGCTGTGTGCTGTGTGCTTAGTCACTCAGGCATGTCCAGCTCTTTGCGACCCTGTACTCTGTAGCCCGCCAGGCACCTCTGTCCGTGGGGATTCTCCAGGCAAGAATACTGGAGTGCATTGTCCTCCTCCCAGGGTGGCCTGGGGCAGGATGCCATAATTCTGAGCCTCAGTTTCCCCATCTGCAAAATGGGGGAAATGATACAGACTATTTAGGGATTAGAGACACTTTATATAAAGTATTAGTCATTCAGTTATGTCCGATTCTTTGTGACCCCATGGACTGTAGCCTGCCAGGCTCCTCTGTCCATGGGATGCTCCAGGCAAAAATACTGGAGTGGGTTGCCA
The DNA here is from genome assembly GCF_003369695.1 of Bos indicus x Bos taurus. NCBI lineage: Eukaryota > Metazoa > Chordata > Mammalia > Artiodactyla > Bovidae > Bos > Bos indicus x Bos taurus. Next base: position 7,772,389 of record NC_040105.1, on the reverse strand, counting down.
TTCCCTTCTCCAAGAGATCTTTCCATCCCTGGGACTGAACCTGAGTCTCCTCCATTGCAGGCAGATTCTTTACTGTCTGAACTATAAAACATGCCAGTAATGTGTATGTGAGGGAATGGAAGAAAAAAGGAAGCTCAACGGAAACCCTCTGTAAATTGCATTACCTGTCAGACATTTGGGTGTTAGGTGTATTAATGCATTCTTTATTATTGTCTTGAAGTCTCCAGCCCCCCCACATAAATGTTATTTCATTAAGTTATTTCCTTTTACAGATGTTCTTTGTACAGAGGAATCAGTACAAGGACCCTGTCCTTCAGGGTTTGTTGTTGTTCAGTTGCTCAGTCACGTCCTACTCTTTACAACCCCATGGACTGCAGCACGCCAGGCTTCTCTGTCCTTCACCATGAGTTTGCTCAAACTCATGTCCATTTTATCAAGTTTGCTCAGACTCATGTCCAGTGAGTTGGTGATGCCACCCCGCCATCTCATCCTTTGCTGCCCGCTTCTCCTCTTGCCCTCAATCTTTCCCAGCATCAGGGTCTTCTCCAGTGAGTCGGCTCCTTCATCAGGTTCCCAAAATATCAGGGTATAATAAAATAGCTAAGTAAGGCATCATGAGACCTTTCTGCCCTGTTCTAAGGAAGCCATTTAAGTATTTAATGAAAGAATAACTTTGCGTGTAGACACATGGTAACAGTCTACAGGACTTCCTGATGCCGCTTCCACAAATGAGCTGGAAGAGTGTTTGTCGGTTTTAAATGCAATGAGCCGAATTGCCCTCGGGTTCCTTAACACTGCTTTTGAGTATCCCAGTTTACTTTTTCTTTTTGGAGTATAATTGCTGTACAAACATCCCAGTTTAGAAAGTTTCTGCAGAGCTCTCCAAGGTTTTAGGTCTGTAGTATTCCTTGAGGGGCCCTTGGGGAACGGGAATGTTCTTATGTTTTGGGTATTAGTACCCTTCTTCAATGCAAGCCTTGGTAAACAGATACTGAGAGAAGACAGTATAGATAGAAAGGCAAAATGAGCAAGAAGAAAATCCCACTGATCATGGGCAAAGTCTCCACTGAGTTGCAGGTTGGGATCTAAAATACATTTACTCAGTGTACATGTCCTCAGTATATACTCAATATATTTGTGCCAAAGACATATTAGTTGGTAAAAGTAACACGTAATGAGTATATTTATGCCTTACAGTAAACTCTTTTAGGGTTTAATGACTATACCATTTTCAAAACACTGTCACTATTTTGGCATCATTGATCTACCTATAAGGATATGTTCTGTAGCTCCATGAGTGAGGTGTGGCTGATCTCTTCAGCTTCATTCAGTCCTTTATAGAAACCTTTACAAAAATCATTGTGTGATTGACATGTATATGGTACTATGTATAAAATAGATGAATAATAATAGCCTTCTGTAGAGCACAGGGAACTCTACTCAGTGATCTTTGGTGACCTAAATGGGAAGGAAGTCCAAAAAAGAGGAGATATATGTGTATGTATAGCTGATTCACTTTGCTGTACAGCAAAAACTGATACAACATTGTAAAGCAACTCTACTCCAATAAAAATTAATGGAAAAAAACACCCTATGAGCCCAGTAATTAACAGAGTTTCTGACAAATAATAGGATGTCAGTATGCTTTAGGTTTTGCCTAGTGCTGCTTTGACAGTAAGTGCATGATAACGCCTCTTCCTTCTCCCCAAAGGTGTGAGGTCAGAGAGAGAAAAGGAGAGGAAAGAGGAGAGGGAGGGAGGAGCATGAGCCCAGTCTTATCTTCCCACTCAGTGTAGAGCATCTGGGATTGGAAATGATCTTAGCTGACATTTTCCAATCTCCTACCCAATGCAGGAAAATTCCTTCTAAGATAATTTTAACAAAGGGCAGGAAGCCTGATGTAAGACGAGAGGTCTCTTTCTGTAGGGTGGTGATTTGGTTCAGTATGGTGGTATTATTTGTAGGTTGAGGTGGCGTGGTGTAGAGTTGTGTGGGAAATTGGGGTGAGGCCTGGACTGGTGGTGACCACATTGTGGAGGGCCGTTTGGGACCAGTTTTGAGCTGCCATTTTGTTCCATTGTGGAACCTAAATTCTAGTGCTTTCTCAGTGAGTTTAAATCTATCCATCAAAGGAATTTACGTGGTCTTTTAATATATGTTAATAAAATTGAAAGCACTATATTAAAATTATTTTTTATACTTATTGAACATCAGGGAGAGAAGGAAGAATTTTTGCCAGTTTCCTTTGGCATGAAAACATGCAAAAACCTTAACTTAACCGAATTTTGCCAAAAGACTTCAACCTATTAACCACAATTTTCTATATTATACTTTTCCAAGAGATCCAAAGAAAAAAAAGCAACATTTTGGATTAATGTGACAATTGATTGTCTTGGATACAAATATACATTCAACTTCAATCTCTTAAATCTTCTCTATTTACTATTAAAGGGGAAAAAAGATCTTTTTATAATAATAATCATAAGGAACCATGAAATTTGGGATTACCTAAGAATCTTCCAATTAGATTCAGGATACAGTTTGTAAGTTATGCAAGTAAAGTGGACTCAAGCATTTTAGGAATGTTTCGACAGGACTTTTTTCTAAAAAAGGTTTCTGTTTGGAGTTCAGTTAACCAGAAAATTAAATTAACCGGAACTCTTCTATTTCCAGAGAATTTCAATTACTTGGAGTTTGACTGTACTTTTATTGTAGTCTTGCTTCCCACGCAGATGTGAATTCCATGTTCTTTTTTTAAAATGTGTTGTATTGAAATATAGTTGATTTCCAATGTTGTGTTAATTTCTGCTGTAAAACACAGTGATTGTTGTTTGTTTATTTATACTTTCTTTTTCATATCCTTTTTCATTATAACTTATCACGGAATATTGGATATAGTTGCCTATGCTATGCAGTAGGACCTGGTTGTTTATCTCTTCTATATATGGTGGCTTGCACCTTCCATTTTCTGATTTATTTCTTGCAGAGTGCTTAAGGACAATGAGTACTCGAATGAGCAGGATAGTGGTGGCTTTTTGGTTTGGGATTTTAATTACTACTATTAATATCTATCCATCTACATTGATATCTATAATCTGTATATAGAGAGATAGAAGCAGAGCTCCCTGGCAGCACTGTTTATGTTTAGAGAAATATGAGTAGATAATGCTTTCACTATGACTTGACTTCGATCTTTCTCTCCCAAGTATACTTTTTCCCTTTCAAACCTGCCATTTAGAACCGAGGAGTATTTTTTTCGAGACAGAACAATGTTTTCATCTCTGTTTCTTGAAGTAGTACACAGAAGGAAATGGCATCATGGTAAAGAGAATTTATAAGTGAAATTGGAATGTTTTGCTAAAGATAACCAGGAAGTAAGGAGTGAAAGCCCTCAAGTAGCATAGAGGCCAGATGGTCTTTTTTTTTAATGCAGTCACTAAGCAGGAAATTCTGCTTGATTAAGAAGACGCTGGTCTTGATTTTCATTCACTGATTTTGAGGTCCCTTTTTTTTAATGGGTATATGTGTACACACACAAAACCCACAGATTTTATTCAGCCAGTTGATTGTTGGTGTCATTGTTAGCAGGACTCTTCTGATGAGAATGCGAGGTCTTAATGATAAAGAGGGAAATGGGTTCCCAAGTCTCAGCTCTGAAAGAACTTGGGATTGACACACTCTACCCCAAACACGCCATCATTACCATCTCTAGCAAATTGTTGTAGGGTCTGGTGTTTTGTTGTGTTTTCTTTTGATAACTCAGAATGAGAAAAGCTGCATACCACAGTGGCTAAGTAGGGTTTTGTGAGATACAGGGTAGACTCAGGGGAGAAAAATAGAGGTTTTGGAGTTCAACACTCCAGGGGGCTAATGTGCATAAAGGACCTGAGTTTAATCCTCAGAGCTGCCAGTCAGGATCATGATGAAGACGCACCCATGCAAAGAATTGCCTCTGGATGCTGCTAGGCTGGGGCGGACACGGGATGCTGGGCACCTCTCTTTGGACTGTGATGTTTTAGCCGCTGATATTGAGGGGAGCTTGCCTGGCAGTGACTCGGACACAACAAAGCACCTTTCTGGAAAGTCACCCTGCCCTCGCCTTACACCTATTGCTCAGCACCCCAGGAGTGAGCGATTTCCCAATCTGTAGTCTAAGGAAGAAAATGAATAGAGTTGCGAAATGGAATACTTGCATCCATTTACCAGGGAGAGTCACTTGGTGGAATTTGTAATGGAATGAATAGATGTAGACAACAGGCAGAACTGTTTGGAGCCGTGCCCTGAATCCGGTGTCTGTTGATTTAAATAAGGAAACTACGTAACAAGCCAGCAGTCCTTACCATAAAGCTGATAAATCAGACAGCAAAAATTATTTTGTATTTATTTTCAAAAGAAATATATCACCACTTGAAGATAGCTTAGCCACCTGGAAAGGTCACTGTTCTCAAAGCTAGACATTTTTTCATAAGTGAATTTTTAAGCCCTAGGTTGCACCTCAAGTACTGACCCCTTGAAATGTCACCTTATCTTATATTCAAAAAGCCAGCTTCTTAGAAAAATTGATCCAATGAAAAGATAAAATGTGCAAGATGAAATGCACACTTACTAGCTTAAAATGGACCTTTTTTTTTTCCCCTTTAAGAGTCACATAATCCTAAAGCACAAACAAACAAGACCCTAAGATCACAGCATTTGACATTATTTCCAGGGTAATATAGTGACTTCCCATTTTATAAATCACATTTATCATCTCTCTCTGAAATAGGACAAGGAAACCTATTTTGATAATGCAAGAAAAATCTCAGAGTTTCACCGGCCTTGAGAGAATTTTGGAAGAGTTGTTAGAAGCCTGATAGCATTTATAGGATTTGTTTTCATATGGATCACAAATATGTATATACTTTACATAATTTTGTGCACAACTATCAAGCTGTAAAGAGTTTAAATCTTGGCTTTTAGGCCAAAAAGTCTTTGGGGTGGGGATAACACACTGTCTGAGAATTGCTGGCTACATAACCCCCTCTCTGCCCGCCACTCTGTCCTCTCCTAAACCTTGTGTGCTTCTAGGTAGAGTGGTCTGCACCCACCACCCAGACTCCCCAGACCCTTGCCTTGGTTTCTGCTGCAGCCACAGTAGCAGCTCTTTTTTTCTCTCATGAGAGTTCCGTCTGTAGTCATCTCCCTTCTGGCCTCTTCTTGAAGAGATGAGCTCTGATGATCATGATCTGACGGCCATTCCAATTCTCCCTAGCCAGTGAGTTTCTTTCTGTTGAGATACCTTTTGTTAATGCCGTTATTCTCAGCAAGACCCCAACAGAGCTCTCAGGCACTGGGACCATTTAGTATTAATTCTTTGATCCTTCAGTCATGAAGCCCTGGCTGTTCATTTCCCCTGTGCTGTTTGCCTACTTCTTTCCTTTCCTTTCTGAAATTTCTTCTAGAGAGACAAAAACAGGTAAGACCAGAGAAAACCAATGAGTCCTGAAATGTCTCAATTTCCTTCACACCCTTCTGTGTAACCCTAACTGCGTGTCCATGGTTTCTTTCAACTTTGAGTTAATATCCTGCCACTAAACACTCAGACATTCAGGGAATTCTAAGTACCGTAGTTCCTGTTATTGGGTTTTTTTTTTTTGGTCCACTGTGTGATGGCGACTTTCCTCTCTCAAATGGCCTTGCCCAAGTAAACAAAGAGGTCATTGATTCCCATAATTTATCATTTTGTCTTTTTATGTTAGAAATAGTCAGAGTTGGACTTTAATGTCCTTGAAAAAGACATCATTCCTTAAGGAAATCTGAAACTAAATATTTAACAGCCTGAGAGACTGAATCACAAGTCTCTGGTCAAACGCTGGAAAGTTTTATCCTGAAATCAAGATGTTCTTTGCTTGTTTACTGGCAGAGGAAAAAGACAAAATATCAGCCAAAAGCCTCCACAGATCTGAGCAGAAATAACTCCTTAGCTAAAGCTGACCTGCACTCACCCCTCTGCCTTCTAGCAAGTCATCCTTTCCGTTTCCTTTGTTTTATGTATGGTTCCTTGAAATTACCAGGTTTTCTCACCAGTTTCCCAGTTTATTTTAAGTCTACCTCATTAAAATTCAGCTTCTCCCAGGGTATACCTTTGGTGCCACATTCACTAGTGCATTCCCAGGGCCCCATCAGTGCCTAGTACACAGCAAAACCTCAGAAATACCCATTGATGAAAAAAATAATCAGAGAAATGACTTTCTCTCTGGGTGTGCTACAAAATCATTTTAAAAGAATTTTTTTAATGCTTAAAGAAAGCCAAGTGAATATACATAAAGGATTCCTAATGTCATAAAAGTATAAAACTAGCTTACTCTTCCAATCTCTTAAAATGAGTTTAGGTTAAGAGTAGGGAAGAGTTGAAGTTCTAGACCAGATAAAGGCTGATTTGGGATGAATGAGGAAGTTATTAAGGATTAATGAAAAAGTCTGTTTGGGCTTCCCAGGTCCTGCAGTGGTAAAGAATCCACCTGCCAATGCAGAAGAGACACAAGAGACACTGGCTTCAGTCCTTGGGTTGGGAAGATCCCCTGGAGTAGGAAATGGCAACCTGCTCCAGTATTCTTGCCCAGAAAACTCCATGGACAGAGGAGCCTGACAGGCTACAGTCCATGGGTCTCAAAGAGTCAGTCACAACTGAGTATGCTCACACACACTGGGCAAAACCTATAGGTGGGGCTTACCTGCTCTCTGCCAGTTTTCCTGGTGTCAGCTGACCTTAGAGGATGGTGGGGATAAAAGACATGGAACACTGTCTTGTGAGCTCCTCTTACTTCTGGTCTTCCATGGTACAGGAGTCATTTGTGTCAAGTTAGCTGGCTAGAGAGGACAAGATGGTTGGATGACATCTCTGATTCAATGGACATGAACTTGGGCAAACTCCAGGAGTTGGTGCGGAACAGGGAAGCCTGGCGTGCTGCAGTCCATGAAATCGCAGGGTCGGACATGACTTGGTGACTGAAGAGCAGCAATCGCTGCCTCTGCCATCACTGCTAGAAGGCCCAGTGGTGATCTCAATTCTTGGGACCACTACTGACCACATCTCCAGGAGGAGATGGAAGCGTTTCTTGGGGAATAATTCTTCATGGCTTTCTTACGGTTCTGTACCCCTCATTAGCTGAGGTGCTGACTGCCTTTGTTCCAGGCTATCTTTCTAAGGATTTTTGTACAATGAATAGCCTTCAAAGGTTGAAAGAAAACATCTCCCCCCAGGGTAGAAAGCAGGATTGTCGCCCATTGTAATAAAGAACATGACGCCCTCCAGGGCAGATGCTGGGCTTGTTTGCTTGCAGTCCATTATCAGAGATGCAGGTTTCCAAAGCTTGGGCTTGCTCAGCTGAAATGTAAACCCTTGTGTGTGTCACTTATGCCTAGGCTGCCGCTCCATGGGACTTGGGGACTTGTGAACAGGAAACACACGCTGCTCCCTGGGCCCTGACTCAGAAATGTTGTTTGTCTAATTCGGGACTCTCGTGTCTTCTGCCAGTGCTTTTCAGGAGGCTAACTGACTAGCTTGCAGGTAGCTTGAAACCCTTCACTGTTCTTGATGGTCCCCTATGCCCCACCCTGTGCCAAGGTCCTTTATTTCCTGCAAAATCAAAAATTCTGGCAAGGGATCCATGTGGGACATAGAACCCTTCCCTGAGGAGCAGAGAACTGCAGCCTCAAGACCGTGGTAGGCAATCCAGTGGTGATAAATAGAGGTATGTCCAAGTCTAGGAAATCGACATTGTCTGTATGAAGATGATTACAGAGTGACTACTGTAATAATAGGAATGCTAATTTATTAGTCATAGACTCTTCCTTCATGTAAGATACTCCATGAATGTTATTCAATGAATAAATGAATCAGTAGCCTTCCTGCTTCCAAACATGGTTTGAAGAGATTTCCAATGGAAAAAAAAAAAAAAAAGATCATTTGTGTATTGAAAGAAGAATGGGAAGAGGTGATTCAGGACAAGAAGGGGAGGAGGGTATGAAAGGTACAGTTTTGCCAGGCACTTTTAAGACTTTGTTTCACTTAATTTTCAAAGGACCCTTCAATAAGAAAGCTCTAGAAAAATATGAAATGGCTCTGTGAATGTAAGGTCCATTGGGTAGCTGGCTCCTATCCACCTCTGCTAGGAAATGGTGCATGCAGAGTTTGAACTCAGGTTTATTGGATTTTGAGGGACCCATTTCTCTGCACAACATCACACTGATGGCCTCATCCCAAACTGGGGCTTTCTGACAGCTCATCAAAGAGAAAGGTGGATGAAATGCATGGTCTAAAAGAGGAAAGCCTATTAGGTTCCTCTCTCATGGGTTTGCAAAGAGGTGAACACAACTTAGCAACTGAACAACTCATCTCACAATAGAAGGAAAGAATGGGGAAAAAGAAAAAGAAGAATACAAGGCAAATATAGAGAAGAGGAAAAAAAAGCCTGCAATTTTAGCTACAATGTCAGATAGGGTATATTATTTACTGTTCTGAACCCCTTCAGCTTGGAAACTGCAATAATAACAATAATCATTCTTATTATGTAAGTCCATTAAACTAAACACCGATGATCTTATTAAGTGTATCATTCTACTAATATCTTTAGCAGAATTTGCATTTGAAGAAAAGTATAAGATGATAAAAGCATGACTTGACAAAACCTGGCTGTTCTGTTAATGCTAGCGAGTTAGCTGCAGTGATTGTTACTCAAAGTAGAACCTTAGCTTCTCTGGGAGTTCTGGAAAGCTCTATGTAAAGGTTATCTTTAAAGTGTAAGAGCATGCTCTGAACGGAGACTTTTTTCTATTTTTTTTGGTAAGAAAAATTTGATTTTCTTAGGAATATTTGCTGTTAGCTCAGCTATCTAACACAAAAAAGAGTATTTTGTTTCAGATGGGGCAAAATATAGATCTAAAAATTTTAAGTGGATCATGGTTTGAAAGGGGAGTGATTAGTGTGATTTAAAGCAGTTTTAATTTTATACTTTAAAACTGTGTGTGTGTGTGTGTGTTTGTGTGTGTGTATTAATGATAACCTAATTTTACTGCCCCAGACTTAAAGATTTCTTGCTGCCTGGAAAACTAGTTCATCTATTAGTACTGAAATTGATTCAAGGTATTTGTGCTCAAATTTCTCCCAAGAAGCCTCCCGCCTTTGTTCTGTAGGGACACCCAGTTCCGACACTGTTCTTAATATCCTGTTTTCGTTTGTCAGCCCTCTTGTCCTTTTCAATGCCCTGTTCCCATGTTCCCTGTCTGTCTCATGTGGTGCTTTACAATAACAATTCAGAACAAAAGAGTCCCTCCTCTTTCTGTTGCCTTAAAAAAAAAAAAAAAAAAAGACTTCATTCCCTGACTGTAGGGCTTGAGTGATCACGGGAAGTATTGAAAACATGTTCTTTATAAGAGTTAACCAGGAGTTGTAAAGGAGGGTTACTTTTCTTTATTTTTTAAGATCGCAAAGTGGCTTCAGGGTCACGTGAACACAAGGATTTTGTGTATGGCTGACTTTGAAGTGGAGAGTAAAAGCAATTTCCGTTGAGAAGAGAAACTATGATATTGGAGATAATTCCCGTATCTATTCTTAGAATAAGAATTAGTTACTGTGTAACATTGTCATTACCTGAGGACACAGTTGTGCCTGTCATGTCCTCAAACCTAAGAGAAAAGTTGGGCATTGCCATACTGGCCATCATCCACACCTATCTACTCATACATTTTCCTCCTGGTGATAAGTTGCGGGAAGGGGAGAGTGTACAAGGGGCAAGGGTTTTTCTATGTAGAATTTTCTTGCAAAAATCCAGCTCCACTGGTCTTGTCCTTCAGAGACTAGACCTCTTAAATGGTTTTGCTCATTTTGGGGTCACCTCTTTGAGATATGAGTGACAAATTTTGGGGGTCACTTTTAAAAGTTGGTGTGTTTTGATTTTTCATGTAGAAATTATTGACAGGTTTCTGTTTTTACATGTAGGAAGGAAAGTTTTTTCTCATGCAGGACAGATGCTGTGACCAAGAGGTATGTGAAGAGTACTGGCAAGTCCCAAGGAATTTTGCAAAGGTGCTTTTATACCCATATGTGTGTGGGTGTGTACATATATATCCAAAGCTAACTGCATTGTAGGTATACATAGGATTTTATATAGACATAGAAGTAGTTCTCTGAATGTATGTGGAAGTGCCTACTGTATTCTGAATACACTTGGAAAAGCATTTAGGAAAGGCCGTATTGGAGCCCTTTTTATCTGATTGATTTCACAGGACTCAGTGGCCTCCATTTCTGCCACCACCACACTGTTGGGCCTGCGCATCCAGAAGGTTCGATTTAGATTTCTGTCAGGAGACTAAATGTGACACATTCTCACTCCCTTCTTCCTCTTTCAAGTCTGCTCTCACGGCCTTCAGAACCAAATTCTTGCCTGACACCCAGTACAGCATAGACCTGGAAAACATCAGTCATTTTCAATTTAGTGTAAAATAGGTTCCATTTGTCTTTAAAACCGGATGCTTTCTTTCTTAACATAAACTGGAAAAACTGAAATGTCGGCGTCCCCCCAACAGTGGGAAATTTCCTGTTGAGGTGGTCGGATTGTGCACTCTAGAAGATGATAGAATTTATTGTTGTTTATCATTTTCCTTGGCTTTTGTGGGACAGAGTAAATGTTTCCTGATGTCTCAGGCTAATTTTTCCACAACAGCGCCAAAATGTCTCAGAGAAATCTTGACAATTTTCATGTTGTTTTAACAAAAGCAGTCCTTCAAATCTCTTAATGAACAGGTCTTTCCAGTTCTATTGGATGATGTACATGTGTCCCTTCCATGGACAGTGAGGACTCCTTTGGGAAGTCATTTGTAGGTGAAATTGAGTAACCCTTTTGTTTATTGTTAAAAGACAAACAAAATTATGGTTTGTAGAGACATAAGTCTAGAAAACGTATGTTTGCGTTTTTATGTCCAAACATGCGAGGCGTGCTTTGGTTTACCATGAGGGGTGCAGTGGCATGAAAGTAGGTGTCGCAATGTGCAGCCCAGGTGATACAGGGAAGCCGTTCTTGCCTGCTGCTTGCCCCTTATCAACATTGTTCTCTAGGGACCTCCCTGGTGGTCAGGTAGTGAGGACTTCACCTTCCAATGCAGGGGTTGTGGGTTTGATCCCTGGTCAGGGTGCTAATACCCCACATGCCTCATGGCCAAAAAACCCAAAAACATAAAACAGAAGCAATATTGTAATGAATTCAATTAAGGTTTTAAAAATGGTTGACATCAAAAAAATAATTTAAAAAATGTTTGATGGACTTTGACATTAAAAAAATGTTCTTTAACTTTCTTGGGTTGAGTCCAAATATCTGGTTGATAAATTGAATTGTGCAGGTTTGCAACCAATGTTGGTTTTTAATTTAAATTTTTTTTTTACACTTTCCTGATGATTTACTTTCGTTGCAATTTCTTGCCTTGTGCAGTGTGATAAGCAACATCCTTGAAAGAACTGCAGTGCAGGGCAGGTTTTTCTTTTTTTGCTTTTGGGAAGACGACTTCCCTTTCTTCCTTCAGACAATCAGCTTTTAAAAGATTACTTTCCATTCTTGATTCACTCTTTCTTTGCCATTCTGGAGAGTGAAATCTGGGACACTCATCGCAGATTTGCTGTGTGTGTGTGTTTATGTTTGTATTATATGTACATATGCCTGCAGTACAGCAGACCCAGGTTCAATCTCTGGCCCGGGAAGATCCCCTGGAAAAGGGAATGGCAACCCACTCCAGTATTCCTGCCTAGAAAATCCCTTGGACAAAGGAGCCTGGCGGGCCACAGTCCATGGGGTCACAAAGAGTCGGACACAACTAAGCAGCTTTAACTCCTGTATGTACATATACACGTATGATATGCCTATATGATATGCATGTAGACAATATACGTATATATAGTATCTATACATATGTGTATATATATGTAAAGCTTGCTTGTGAGTGTATGCACATATGTGTATATTTATAGGTATAGTTTCAGTTGTTTCTCAGGATGACAGATTGTGATTTAGATCTCTTTTCTCAAAGAAACAATGACTGCTTTATTGTGTCTATACAAGAGATCATGACTCCTGATATAGCATTTAAAAAAAAAGACTTCTTCTCGATAGTGTATTTTAATTCAAAAGATAGATGCAAGGTAATACATTACCTTTTTTTGTTAAAAAAATAACAAAGCAGTGTCCCGAGCATAATGTGATCACGTACTCAGAAGGAGGCTGAGAGGATCAAAATGTAAGGGAGTCCTGTGTGCGTTGGTGACCCCGGGCAGTGGGCAGGCACGACTCCCATTGGCAGCGTACAAAGCTGGCATCCGGCGCTTAGCCGTCGGACACTGACCCGCTCTTGATCCCTGTGAGCAGTGAGGGTACAGATCCTAGTCGCAAATCATGCTTTGGGGGCGGGGGGACTAGGCAGCGGGTATTGACCTGACCTGAGCTGCCTTTTCATTTGGTTCAGATGAGCACTGAGTGGGCTAGGGCCCAGGGGAGCCACGACGGGGTCCGAGGAAAGGGCAGTTTGAAAAGCCAGAGAGAGTTTTGATTCTTCAACTCAGCAAGCCTGGCGGGGTGGATGAGGTGGAGCTGGCCTTCCTGGAATTGTCGCGTCGATTTTCCTGTTGTGTTTCACTGTTGACGCTCTCACAGACATACAGGACCGCTCCGGCACTGCCTGCCACCCACCATCTGGTCTCGGTGGCCTGTGTGTCATTTCGTGGGTCCCCCTCCTCTGCCTACGGCGATGTTTCTTCAAAAAGAACTAGGGTGCAGTCCATTGGTGGGTATTCAAGGCAATCTTTTCGTAAGAATCTGTGGAGATGCTAAAAGAACTCTTTTGGACAACTGTGCTGTTTCCTGTTTTTAACCTGTTTATCCGTCTTTCAGTAGGATGAATGGCATTTCTGAGACTGTTGAGGGGGTTTCTTCACTCTTAAGACAGGGCAGAATCAAGCAGTTGTTCCTGGAGAAATCAGGATTTTTTTTTTTTTTTTGCATTGTCATTTGTGTCTTTTTGCTTATCTGCTTGTATAAATGAACTCCAGAAGGTGTATTTAAGCATTCTGTTAAGTAAATTTGGAAGACTGGGTTTCAATTAAAATAACCAGACAGTGTGACCTAGCTCCCATTTCTCCTTAATTTTTATCGTTAAAGCCTGGATATCCCTGAAGACATCTGCCAGGCTTCCAAGTGATTCTTTTCAGGAATGTTCATTCATTATTAATCAGGTTGTGTGGGCAAGAGAGTATGTGATTATTTTAAAGAATGTCCTGGAGATCCAATTACTAAAAAATGAGCGAGTTCTAGACAGACGTGGATGGACAGAAAAGGGTTTGCGAACAGATTAATTCAATTTGCATGAATTCCACCAGGTGGGTGTTGACTGAAATTAAAAGTCTTTCCTGACTCTCAGTTCAGGTACCAGGTAAAACATTTTTTAACTCCAGTACCCCTTAGAATACAGGTGAAATGAGAACTGATTAAAACATCTCTTGTCCTCATTAGTTATTTTAAAGCTTGGGGCTAGTGCCTCAGTGCTTATCTGCATGCCACTTTTTGTTTTTCCATCAGTTCCTCTGGTCCCCTACAATGTGGTTGGCAGAAATTCTCACTTGTCTGCTGTGATGAAGTGAACGGATTTGTGTGCTGATGATTGGAGGTTAACCACAGTGATACTTGAGAGGCATTACCTTTAGAAGGTTATGGGATCACTTTTTTCACCTGTTCCTACTCGATGTATTATTTCTACTGTTGCTTTAAGAGCCTTTGTGCATTTTGACTGTTCTGTGCCGTAATTTGGGGTGGGATAAATTGTGGTATCAGTTTCTAGGCTTTCAGGTTGCCTTTACATTCAATTGAAGCTCCCTTGATCCCTCTTTCTATCCTATGGTTCTCTTTTATTGTGCATTTACTGACTCACCTGCTTCTCAAATCAGCCAGGATTCTAATGAGTAAAATAGTATTTGGGTAGTGTTTTTACTGTGTGGTATTTATAACTCAAAAATGAAAAACTAAACCAGGATAGAATATGCAGATATTGAGTGCTTGTATTACGTTTTAAAAATACTTGGTTTGTGGTGAATTCATCTGGGGTGGAGCTCTCAGTTTTTACTGAGTTTCTGTTAGATCATGTTTGGGGTTTGGAGATGCAATTTATCTGACGTGAGACCAAGTCCTTTCTGAGTTTAGTCTCTTTTGCAAATCCTGCCTCACCAACTGAGGTTCAGTTTCAGTATTTTCCAATTCCCAAGTTTTTAGTCCTCTGAAAGTCTGTATTTCTGCTGATCCAAGATGAAAACATTATTCCACAGTCCTTTAAAAAATACTCCACCTATGGCTCTGGAAAAGAGAGAATCCCGTAGCAAAAATTCAGATGGCAGTAAGTCTGCTCAGTCTTAATTACTTATGTGAAGAGAGAGAACAGGAAATTGACTTGATCCTGTTTCTGAAATTTATGACTCTTGAAGACGTAAATGTATGCATAGCATTTCCAAAGCTGTCTCTTTTTTCTGATACTTTTAGGAATTTCCTTTTCCAAACCAGTTTTAGGTGACTTGGTGTAACGTTGTGCAGTTTTGACGGTGTTTGTCCTCTCAGTTGCATTTTGGTAAAACATCAAGCTTGGTTTCCATACGCCAGAGCTATTTATGGGGAGAGATGGAGGAAGTGCCTTGCAAATCATCTGGGCAGTGGCTGAGAGTGACCTGATATTAACAATTGACCACAGGCCACCCAGTGTTGGTATCCAAGTTTCTTCCTTGGTCTGGTGACTCATTAATTTCCCTCATGGTGATGGCTTTCAGAACTGTACAAAGTGAGGTCCTTAAAGTAAAATTATAGGTGGCTAAAATGCATGTTCTTTTTCACAGTCTCCAAATGAGAAAAGTGATTACTTTTGATGGAGTATGCAGACATGACATAGAACACCTGTAGGGAAGCATTGAGAGTGGATTTGCCTTATGATTAAGACACCAATGTCTCTATTAAGAGAAATTGGGAATAAAAAAGTCAGGGATGATGTGCTGATAATTGTGTGCATGCAAAGTCGCCTCAGTCATGTCAGACTCTTTGTGACCCCATGGACTGTGGCCCACCAGGATCCTTTGTCCGTGGGATTCTCCAGGTAAGAGTGTTAGAGTGGGTTGCCATACCCTTCTCCAGGGGATCTTCCTGACCCAGGGATAGAACCCGAGCCTCTTAAGGCAGGTTCTTTACCACTGGAGTCACTTGAGAAGTTCACAATTTAATGTCTCCTTATTCTAGCGGGTGATTGAATTCATAGAATGCCCTTTGTCTGGAGATTCCTTGGTCACTTCTTGATTATATATGGGTGAAATTCCCATGGAACTTTGAACTGGAAAGGCTGTTCATCGACTTTGACTAGGGATTAAACTTTGCAGTGCATGCCATCTTCACAGGGGTCCTAGGTGTTTCTTCAAGGTGCAGGTTATGGTTGTCATAGCAGAAGTCAGGAGAGACTACAAGGACTAAAGCTGTGAAATTCTAAAATGAGCTACCGAGCAGGATGGTGGGAAGGCTTGTGACAGCAGAGGCAGGGAGTTAAATGTTTTCTCTGCGTTGACTTGTCAGATGAATAGTTTTGCATCTTACTTCAAAGCAGAAGCCAAAAAAGATGAAACCAACATATACGAACCCTCTTAACTTCTGTCTCCCTGCTTTAGCACATTCATCCCTAAAGGCAGTCCTGCTGAGTTCAGCCATTTCCCTTCTCGAGCCTAATACCATCTCTGAATTCTTTCAGTCCCAAGGGCCTTGTCTTCTATTGGGAACTTTCTCCTCCCGTCTCTTTGCTTCCGTATCCTGTACCCTGGACAAAAGAAGGCCTTTCTCCCTCCAGGAAAGTCCTCCTCCTGGAATGAGTGCTGGTTAAAGATGATGATACCTAGAGCCCAGAGGGAGCAGTGGCTTCTTCCGAGGCACCTGGGTCAGCCAGCTCACCATAAGCATCGCCTGGGTGTCCAGGTCCAGTCTCTCTGTGGTGCTCACTGCTAGCTCTCCTGCTGGCTTTCTATTGATGAAAGTGAAAGTGAAACTCACTTAATCATGTCCGACTCTTTGCGACCCCATGGACTGTAGCCCACCAGGCTTCTCTGTCCCTGGAAGTCTCCAAGCAAGAATACTGGAGTAGATTGCCATTCCCTTCTCCAGGGGATCTTCCTGACCCAGGAATCAAACCCAGGTCTCCTGCATTGTATGCAGATTCTTTACCAGCTGAGCCACCAGGCTGACTAGTGATGAATTTTCTGTTGATCTATAGATGATTTTTCCTTAACTCACAAAGGCATGAGTGTCTTATATCCAATTTCTATCATGCAGAGTTTTGAAGGGGGAGGTAATCTTCTGGCTCAGGCTATCCATTCACTACTACTACTACTACTAAGTCGCTTCAGTCGTGTCCGACTCTGTGCGACCCCATAGACGGCAGCTCACCACGCTCTCCCGTCCCTGGGATTCTCCAGGCAAGACACTGGAGTGGGTTGCCATTTCCTTCTCCAATGCATGAAAGTGAAAAGTGAAAGTGAAGTCGCTCAGTCGTGTCCGACCCTCAGCGACCCCATGGACTGCAGCCCTCCAGGCTCCTCCATCCTTGGGATTTTCCAGGCAAGCGTCCTGGAGTGGGGTGCCATTGCCTTCTCCAGTCCATTCACAATTGGCCTCAAATTTCGATTATGAATGTTACCTCCATATGAAATTCATGTTTGTGCTCACACATGCCTGCCTATATCAGTCCCAGGGCTAATCTGATGACTCATTTAAATCTGCGACTCCTTACTGATCACTCTGTTGGGTACTAGGAAATACTCCTTTTAAATAAATATTTTAGTTATTTTGTGAAGAGGATAGTTATTTTGTGTCTTTCAGCTAAAGCTTTACTTGGCTAATGGTAAACATGTGAGTCATGTCACGCTATTTAGAGCCATCTTTTAAAATGTTCTTCTTGTGGAATGTGAAATCCCTCCACACCATAGTGGCCAGGGCTCTTCGGACCTCTTGGAAGCTTGTCTCTCATTTTTTTAAAAAAGCAGAAAACAAAAGAAAATGGAGCATGAAACAAAAAAAAAAGTGACAAGAGAAAAAAGTGATTTGTGCTAGGAAGAAAAGCAAAGACAACTGCTAAGAGCAGAAAATGGTCCTATTTCCTGGGTCTCTGGTACAGGAGGTGAGTGATTGGGACTAAGATTAAAGAAGCAGCTTGGGAGAAAATTGGGCAAGGTTTTTAAAAGATAAGATGTCAGGACTGAGACTTTGGGCAGCAGGGAGCTGCTCAATGTTTTGTGCCTTTAAAAAGTCACCAGAAGAAATGATGATGCCAAAGCATGTTGCACAGGTGAAACTGAAAGACAAAAAGTGGGAGGCAATAAGTCAAATTAGGAGGTATTTTTGTTCTTGTGTAGGGTTTGTTTTTGTTCATTTGTTTTGGGCAATAGTGTGGGAATACAGTAGAGATCTGGATCAACACAGAGGCAGTAAGAACAGAGAAGTCAAAGAACTACTAAGATTTGGTATTTGCATGTCTTGGCTAATGATTTGGCTTTGGGGAAAGGTAAGTGTATGGTTTCCTATTATGCTGTGACCAAGTACCACAAGCTTCATGGCATTAAAGAAGAACACTGGGAGTTGTTAAGTCTGACACTGGTCTCACTGGGCTATAATTAAGGTATATCTACAAGGCTGTATTCCTTCTGGAAGTTCTAGCTGTGATCCTCATCTTTTTTGGCACCAGGAACCAGTTTTATGGAAGATTACTCTTCTGTGGACCAGGGTTGGGGGATGGTTTCAGGATGATTCAAGGGCATTGCATTTGTGGTGCACTTTCTCTTAGTATGACATCAGCTCCATCTCAGATCGTCAAGCATTATATCCCAGAGGTTGGGGACCCCTGATCTAGAGGATAATCTGTTTCTTTATTTTCTCTATCTTCTGGAGGCTGCCCATATTCCTTGGCTTATGGCCTCCTCCCATTTTCAAAGCAGTCTTATCAGGTCTTTTTCAAGTAGCATCATCTGACACTTCTTTCTTACTTCCTATTTCCACTTTTAAGGACTCTCATGATTATATTGAGTCCCACTGGATGATATAGGCTCATCTCCTTGTTTCAAGGTCAGCTGCTTAGCAACCTTAATTTCCATCTGCAACCTGAACTCCCATTTGCTTTGTAAGATAGCTTTGGTGGGGCAGGGACATGATTCTGCCTCCCCTGAGAGGGAGGAGTAGAAAATGAGGCAAGCCTCTGAGTTGTGCTAATCAGGAGAATGGAAGCACCATGAGGAGATACCAGGAAGCTTGGAGAGCAGATGGGTTTGGGACAGAAGCTACTAAGTCCCATGGGATGCACACTGTGAGTTGAGGTGCTTATAGTAAATGAAGCAAGATACTGTCCATGCTACGAGATGGTGCTGTGAGAGTCTCGCGAGCCTAGGAGTCAGAGAGGCAGTACATGGATGAACAAACAACCTGGACATCTTTTTGATGGAAGGTAGCCTGGCCCTTTTAAAAACACCTAGGCTTTGTGGCTCAGCTGGTAAAGGATCTGCCTGCCAATGCAGAAGACTCAAGAGACGCTGGTTCGATCCCTGGGTCAGGAAGATCCCCTGAAGTAGGAAATGGCAACCTGCTCCAATATTCTTCCCTGGAAAATTCCATGGACAGAGGAGCCTGGTGGGCTACAGCCCATGGGGTTGCAAAGAGTCAAAAGTGACTGACTGTACATGCATGCACACACAGGCTTGGCTTAGCTGGAGAAGTCAGATGTGTTTAGAGAAGAAAACCAGAAAAGCCCCATCTCAGTGCTACACAAAATGGGGAAGGGGAGGTAAAGGAGGCAGGGAGAGGTGTGGAAAATAAATATCTGTTTATTCATTTTTCATTTTAAAGAAGTGCTTTCCTCCGAAGTCTTGAGTCTGTAAGAAAGTTTTGCGAAAAGATGTCTGGCGGCCAGTGCTTCCCAGGATCCAGTGCTTAGCTGCATCCTGTGACCAAAGCCTCTACCGCTGAGGGCTGTGATTGCAGAGAATTGGAGAGAACATCTGTGGGCTACCTCAGGGACACACAGCTAGGAAAGCAGAGCTGTGGATCAGACTCCATTGTCTGGCCACCCGCCCAACTCTCTCCCCTCACTCTTCTGTGCCCTGTTATGGACCATAAATGGTGGACGAGCAGAGGTGTGAACTGTGAATTGTTTTGCATCCCTGGTTTGTTGCAAAGGTTCCCACGATGACCGACATCCTCCTCTGAATGAGAACCAATCAGCCCATTCAGAAAAATCTTGAGCTATAGCATTTCCTGACGGTGATATGCACGTCTGATTTCCTTCCATTGTAGTGAAGGCTAAGAGTCAATGTCTCTCTCTCTCTCTTAATTGGAGGCCTGGAAATTAAATTGCAGGAGTTCAAAAAAGAAAAAGATAACATTTTCACAAAATCTACTCCCACTCCCACATCTCTGTGTGCTTGATGACCCCCTCTTCATCTCTAAAACCCACCTTGTATGTTGCCTCCTTCAGGAAGCTTCTACATCCTCTTCTCCCCCAGTCTTTTGTTATGTTGGATGACAATTTGTTTTTTCTCTCCCATAATAGACCATAAGATCACTGAAGGTGGAGGGGAGTGGGCAGGTGTTATCATTAGTTGTCCCAAGACCCCTTACCTAGAGGGAGTTCACTATTTGGTGAAAGAATGAATGGTATTTTCATGTCTCAAAAAAAAAAAAAAAAGATTATTTTAAAGAAAGCTAGAAAATAAGCCATGCCATTTTTTTTTAAGAGAAGGGAATGGCATCTGTGCTTAGTGGTAATATATTGTTGAGTGGTTTCACAAGAATATCGCTACCATGGGAAAATCTGGATAAAAGTAATAAAAATGAGATCTGCTGTAGACAGCAAATCAAAATCCCTTCGTCTCTGGCAGCCTACAGGCCAGAGGTTCAGAAAAATGGCCAAATCTCACTTTGCATCTCGATATTTTGTCATCAATACAATTAACCAACAGCATTTATAGCGTAGATACTTGTATAAAGCGCCACGCCAAGCGCCAGGGCAATAAAAGAAAAAATGATCCATTTCTGAGCGGCTGCTATTAAATCATTCTTAGGTAAATTGCCCCTGAGGACTTGACTCACATCGTGTCCGTGGATGGCAGGGTGGAATCCTGTCGTCTGGCATTTCCCATTAGCACTCGAAACTTGTGTGCGCTTGTTGAAGTCTTATCCTGCCGGCGTGGCTATTGTTGCCAGTGCGGCATTTTATTCATACCTCTCTGAAAGTGCTCTTCATTTCTATTTTGTTGACTCTACATGTCTCTGTCTTCTAAAATACGGGTCAGCAGAATAAGATATGTATGCCAAATCCAGCTTGCTACCTGCTTTTATAAATATAATCCCATTGGACAGCCATGATCATTCATTTCTGTATTGCATATGACTGCTTTTGCCTGCTACAGTGGCAAAATTGAGTCATTGCAGAAGAGACTGTCTGGCCTGCAGTACCAGAAACATGTACTGCCTTGGCCTTGATAGAGAAAGTTTGCTGACCTCTGTTCTGACATATTGAGAGATTATTGAAAGCAAGGATTATGTTTTATTGTTTCTGGGTTCAGCCCCAACGTTGGTACTTATTTAACTCAATCAATGAATGTTCGAGTCTTAATACATGTGAGACACTGTTTTAGGTGCTGGTGGTACGTCCCTCAAAGAGCAAAGCAAAGTCTGTGCCCTCCTAGAGCCTGATACTCTAGTGGTGGGGCCATGGGGAGAGATGGAGCAGTGAACAAACTAATAGACTATGTCAGTGAATGTTATGGAAGGAAACAAATGGATATGGGGAAGACAGGTTGCCATGATGGGTAAATGGGTGGTCGCAGTGGGAGTAGGGGAATTCATTTCATGTGGGTTCATGAAGAAGGTGACGAGCAGTCATTCCAATGACCTTGCCAAGGGGAGACAGGACGTGCGTGGTGCGTTTGAGAGATCACAAGGAGGCTATGTGCCCAGAGCAGAAGAAGGGCTGGCGTGGGAGGAAATGAGGTCATTGTCTGAGTCTGTGTTTTCTGGGGCTGGTTTTATTCTATGAACTTCTCCCTGAGTGAGATGGGAAACCCCTGGAGGCTTGAGCAGAGGCGAGGCAGACTCTGTCGTGTGTTAACAGGCTCTTCTGAGTGGAGGATAGACTATGGAGGGGTGGGGGGCAACAGTGAGAAGAAGCCAGGAGACCATTTAGAAAAATACTGTGATCATCCAGGTAGGGGAGGATGTTGGCTTGGCCCATGATCATAGAGGGAAGGAGATGAGGAGGAGGCCTGATTCCAGCTTCTCGAGCTAGCTCACTACCTAGCATTCAGTAAATGTCTCTTGAATAAAATGTCAGTGTTTCCCTTGGGGTCTGCAGTGGAATCCCCTGTAGAAATTCTGACTGTGCTACTCTGGGATGAAATTCTGACACCTGCCTAAAAATGCAATCATGAAAGCTCTCCAGACAAGCTCAGTCCTCTGGCGAGATCTATCAGTAGGTGTTCTTGTTTCACCTGCCAACATAGTAGACCAAAGGATCTACCTTTTTCCTTTACTTGACATGCTTCTGCTGATGGTAAGTGAGAAGATATTTGACTGAGAGATTATTCTGTTTTCCCATGATTAACCAAAATGACGATTAATGGGTAAAACCTTTCAATTTATTCTAAGCCATCTGTAGGAAGGAGTTGGCCAGGACTGAGGGCGGATCATAAGTTTCTCAAAACAGCAGTCCTGGGCTTTCCATTGCAGGTCGTGCAACAATAAGCAATCTTTAATATTTCAAATCTCAGCTGCCCGTTTATCCTTTCTTCTATAGTTAATATCAGAAGATGGCTGGAGAGGTCTTTAAGATGCCAGGCTTCTATGAAGCCGGCAGCTCTTTAATTTTTCACGAGGCCGGCACATCCTTTATGCTTTTAATGATCAGCTACCGTTTGGTTGATAACGAGATGAGCACTGGTTTAACCAAAGCACACCATGGTATTTCTGAGGGATGCTGTTTCAGAGAGGGTGAGGGCATTCTAGAAACAGTGACTTTTGTAAATAAATGGAGGTGTGAATACAAAAAGGCTGATTGTCAGAATCACTAAACAGCTTCGGATGTGAAGCCTTCCCATGAATCCGGCTGAGAAAACCCCCTGGAGGGTGATTTGAACATCGCCTCTCCTGGGTGAACTGCACTATTGGGTGAACGGCACGATTCTCCCACAGTCCGCAGCGGGCTGCAGCTAATGCGCCCCTCACCGTTGCGCAGACCTCTGCTAATGGCCTTGAAAGGGAGAAGGTTCAAAGAGGCTTGGTTCCCAGGCCTGCTAATGAGCATGAGGCCTCTTCCCTCTTAATGAGCCAGGGTTTATGTGGGATTCTTTGCCCTCCCCTTTTTGAAGGGAAGGCAGGCGAGAGTTCACAAAGCAGCAAGTCTTGCCGTCAAGGGGAGCGTGCAGCTGGGCCACCCGAAGACAGCCTGGAGGGGAGCAACAAAGCTGCCAGAGGTCGTGCCCAGGCCAACGTGGCTCTGAGTGTGAGGCTAGACTCCTGCTAGCCATGCCTGTCGCTGGCTACAGTGACAAGCCCTTGATGGGAGATTTTAGGCTGGGAGGGTTGCTTATGGTCCGTCGGCAGCCCTTTAAATTTCCTCTGTGGAGCGCGACTACCTTCAAGTGCTTTCTAAA
Source organism: Bos indicus x Bos taurus (assembly GCF_003369695.1). Lineage (NCBI taxonomy): Eukaryota > Metazoa > Chordata > Mammalia > Artiodactyla > Bovidae > Bos > Bos indicus x Bos taurus. The sequence continues at coordinate 7,749,663 of NC_040105.1, read as the reverse complement.
CTGCAGTCGTCACCATTGTTATAACTTAGCAAGTGAATATTGTAGCCACTACGATCCTTGTTCTCATGAACCACGTTGTTAGTACTCAGCTCACCGCAGCCGCTAAAAAGGCCCCCAGATATTTTTCTCCACTTCTCTCTGCCCACCCACGTCCCACTGCTGGATTAAACAATAGAATTATTCAGAAGAGTAACAAAAACATGCCAGAAACGTTGCCTCTATCACAATCATCTTTGTGAAAGTCACTTGTTTTTTTTCTTGGGGGTGTATTTGGGAAACTGACATCCCTGGTTGCAGCGTTATGATTGCCACTGAAACCACGCAATTGATTTCATACACATTTCACTCCCGCTTCTACAATAACTGCCTTTCTCCTCTGAAGCCTGGTTCGGTATCAGAGTAGCAGCCCTTAAAGCACATATACTTAACATGTCAACTCATACATGCAAGGTCATGAAAGACTCTGTAGTTCATTAATTACTGTTTCTACATTTTTGTTTTAAAACACAAGGAAAACTTGGCCATAACACAATAAGATTATTGTGATTAGATATGGAAATTACAGTTTCAAGAAGTTGCCGGTTTGGAGGGAGACCCTTTAAAGAACAAAATTGCAAAAAAAAAAACAAAAACATTAAATTAAAAAAAATGCTGCTTTTGGCGACAGGAACCTTGAGGAGATGTTAGCTGATATGCTGGCTTTGGGTGTCCTTCCTCCTCCCGCCCCCGCCTTATTTCCCCAGTGAATAGAGAATTATTTGGAATGTACACACATTTACCCTCCCGTGACCTGTGTGTGGAATTATTCTGAGATGCACTCAAAGCTGACAGCCCCCCATGGCTGACCCCCTCACGCCTAATCACATCTTACGTTCTGTTTCCAGATAGCTGATCAGCTTCCTTGGATTTCACTGATGACCCAGGAGAGCTTTGCCTGAAGATGGAAACACTGGAGTCGGAGCTGACCTGCCCTATTTGTCTGGAGCTCTTCGAGGACCCTCTCCTGCTCCCCTGCGCACACAGCCTCTGCTTCAACTGTGCCCACCGCATCCTGGTGTCACACTGCGCCACCAACGAGTCCGTGGAGTCCATCACCGCCTTCCAGTGCCCCACCTGCCGACATGTCATCACGCTCAGCCAGCGAGGTCTAGACGGGCTCAAGCGCAACGTCACCCTCCAGAACATCATCGACAGGTTCCAGAAAGCTTCAGTGAGTGGGCCCAATTCCCCCAGCGAGACCCGCCGGGAGCGGGCATTTGACGCCAACAGCATGACCTCGGCCGAGAAAGTCCTCTGCCAGTTCTGTGACCAGGATCCTGCCCAGGACGCCGTGAAGACCTGTGTCACTTGCGAAGTGTCCTACTGTGACGAGTGCCTAAAAGCCACTCACCCGAACAAGAAGCCCTTCACAGGCCACCGTCTCATTGAGCCCATCCCGGACTCGCACATCCGGGGGCTGATGTGCCTGGAACACGAGGATGAGAAGGTGAATATGTACTGCGTGACCGATGACCAGTTAATCTGTGCCTTGTGTAAACTGGTCGGGCGGCACCGAGATCATCAGGTGGCAGCTTTGAGTGAGCGCTATGACAAATTGAAGGTTAGTCCGATCCGCCTTAAGCCAAACCCCTTTGTGCCAGCAAATGTCATGGAAAGAAAAAGTGTATTCACTGCTAGCTACGTGGCAGGTGAAGGTTGTCTCTTCGCCTTTTGTTATCTGATTCGTTGTAGCATGTTTTTTTGGCAGCCTGGCCATGTTACACAATAAGAGTATCTTGTAAAAGTTGACTGCTGCTTGTAATGTTAGCGTTGTCAAGGTGAGAGTGAATTCGGAAAAATCTGGATTATTTTCAGTCCTTGTAGTTGAGAGAGAGCAGGAGAGAGAGAGAGAGCAAGAAGGAATGGCAGATAAAATCTGGGTTTAGGCATTTGTGGGGGCATTTATTTTCCTCACTCATTTCACTGGCATCGTATTAGTATCTAGTTACTGCCCAAACAAAGAAGAGAGGGAAGAGGAATACCAAGAGCAAATGTGGGATTTTAGAGGACATGTGAACTTTTATTCCCGGAGTAAATGATATCCAGCTTACTGGTGGACTGGAGTGTTCCAGTTGTCTCAGATTTACAAGAGAATTTCTTGTCGTGGAAGCTTTTTAACCCAGTAAGGGTAGGGGCAAGTATGTGTAACTTCATTTTTGCCCTGGAACTCCGAACCGAACTCTGGCTTGGGGAATGATAATTAATATGACTATCCATCTCATTTTAAAAATCACTCTCTAAACACAGAGAGAAGTCCCCAGGGGAGAAATAAGCCAGGTCTCCAGGTGTCTGTTCATCTGCGGGCAGCGGTGGGTCTAATTATTGCAAACTCAGCCGAGCGAGTTTGCTCTGATCATGAGACACTTCTGTCAATTCTGTTCACCAGCTAATTTTAGATCATAAGATGCCAATTAAAAGGAAAGGAAGTATGAATTAAGAGCTTTGGGTAAATATATATTGAAGTCCTTCCTCTCAGGACACACAACACCATGTTGTTGAGCAAACACAATGAATGACATGATCAAAAGCATTACTACTCAAAGCAGATCATCACCTCTCACTAATAGTTCCTGTCACTTTTTCTCAGTTCCTGTCACTTTTTCTCGCCGCTGACGTGGGCTTGTGTTTATGGGGACCACGTCGTGATCTTTGCTTTCAAACATCATTTGGGGAACAAACCTATCACCTGAGCAGCATGCCTCACTCAAAGTATTCATTGATGACTAGTACAGATCAATCTAGGAAGTTAAGCCCGAGGATGGGGGCAATACAGACAAGGGAAGACAGATGCTGACTGGATTTCTAGTGTCATGCACAAAGGTGGCCAAAAGCACACCTCCCAAGTTCTTAATAGCAAAGCAATGTGTGCGTGAACGTGCTGCTAAAATTCTTCAGAAATTGCTGTGGCTATCAGATTTTAGAAACCATGGTGATCTTTCTGCCCTTTTTTGTTGGGGGACAGAATGTGTAGGATGATTGAACGTTGGCGTTCCTTTCCCCCTTCCTTTTTTAAAAACTGAAGTATAGTTATTTACAGTGTTGTGGTGGTTTCAGATGTACAGCTAAGTGATTCAGTTTTATATATTTATATATATATGTGTGTGTGTATATATAATATATATATATATATATATATGTTGCCTTTTTCAGATTGTTTTCCCTTATAGGTTATTACAAAATGTAGAGTAGCATTCCCTGTGCTCTATAGTAGATCCTTGCTGGTTGTCTATTTTATATATAGTAGTGTGTATATGTTACTTCCAAATTCCTAATTTATTCCTCCCCCCAACCTTTCACCTTTGGTAAGCATAAGTTTGTTTTCAAGAAGGTAAGTGTTTTTGCTTTCGAAAACGTAAAGCTGCCAGATTGGATTTTTTTCTTTATAAAAAATGTTTCTGTAATTGGATTAACACTGCTCTTAATGACCACGTGTGAAAACACCACACTGAGGTTCGATATTCAGCAACTCCAAGACTTGATATTTAAACTTGGTATTTGAGTTCTTCTCATTCATTTTGTCCCATCACAGAGGAATCCTTAGTTATTTACATCTCCAAATGTAAGAGGAGACACTTACATGCTCTAGCCCATTTTGTGATGAAAATGAAATTCTTCAATTATGAGCCCTGAACACTTGTCTAATCAAGCCAGTAGGCTAGTGGTCATTTATACTGTCACCAGGAGGGCCTGACAATTTATGATCCTGGTAGATTTTTTCTTCTAATTACAGAAATATAAGCATATAAACAGCACCCAGTAGGCTGAAACACATTTATAGCTGCTCAACAAAGTATGCTTATAAGCATTTATTTACAGCCATTTCACAAAATATGCTTATCAGCATTTAAACAAGGAACATGCTAGCATAGCCTGTTTGTTCTAAAACATGCCACTTATGTTAGAACAAAAAAATCATAGAATAGATGACCTTTGGGTGTCCATGGTATTTCAAGACCTAAGTACAGTCTAAACATCAGGTTTTTGAAGAAAGGAATAGCATACTGAAAGGGCCAAAACAAAAAAAAATGGTATTTTTGTTTATTACTTTGACCTGAGAAAGTAAATGTGTTCTGTTAGTATATTTTCCTGAGACTTTAGCATCACTTACAAAAATGGATTTCTGATGATATGGAAACAAAAGCATGGAGAAATTTGAGAATGCTTTCATTCATAATGTGATAGATTTGCTTTACTTACTTGAATATGTAAAGACTAAGGTGTGTGCTGTTTGAAATTTTTTTTTTTACTTCTGTTAGTATAAGTCCATTATTTGAAGAAAAGGAATTCTGCAGTGATCATGAGGAATAATTCTTTTAATAACACTCAATAACTTAGAGGGATATTTTTTCATTAGTTCTCAGTATACATGTGTTGATATAGAGGATTGGAATATACTTTTGTACATTACAACTATTTTTCTAGACACAAAAGGAATAAAAAGGAAAACTTTCAGCATGTAGAATTCATGCAAATAAAATCTTTCACATCATTTGAAATCACATCAAGTCAAGAATCTAATGATGCTTTCAGAGACTGTGCATTGGGAGATAATCATAAAATATTGAAACAAAGAGAAAATTAAACTAGCATTTCCTGAACTCTGTTTTAAGATAAAAAGAGAAAAGTCTTCCTGGCAAGTGCATCTCTAAATGGAGCCTATCATGATGTGGACCTTTTCACATCATTTTAATTGAATTTTAAGAAGCCTCTCAGTGCTCCAAACTTGATTCAAAAGTTTGATTAGTGAACCAAGTGACATATAAGAGAATTGAATAGAATGCATTCCAGAGTTTTCAAGAAATTACAATTCAGTAATTTCTTCTCCTCTGTTACACCATACAATGTTGGAGCTCTTGTTTCTTTCCTCTGGTCCCACCTATAAAAATATACAAACCCAGAAAAATTGATCTTTCCTTGAACTTCAATTTTAGCATACTCTGACTTCAAGTTAGCTGAAACTGAAGTTCCAAATCACTGTTTTGCTCTTCTGACTCTGATTGGCCTTCTTTTGGCTGCGGGAGTTAATTTGCGAAATAATCCCTTTCAATGGGTCATCTCATTACAGTTTTATAATAGTTTGATAAAGGTTCCAGTTAGATCTCAGCCTTCCTATGTAGCCCTTCTCTTCTGGAGGTAGAGAGATGGGATTTCACTTTTGGGCTTCATTTATAGATCGTGTGGGGGGTCTATATTTTTGAAAATCTTCTACTTTATTTGCCATTGGGGAAGTTGTAAGTGGAATCTGAGCTAGACTTTTTACTTTTTCCTTAGAATTTCTATGACTTGTTTCTTCTTTGAAAATAGTCACTGGTAGAGTGCAGGTTCCAGGGAAAGAGTGGTGTGTGTGTATGTGTGTGTGTGTGATGCATATGTGGGTAGAGGCTGGGGATGCTGCTACATCCTACAAGGTGCAGGATGGGCCCCCACCACGTAGAGTTGTCTGGTCCCAAATCTCAGCAGTGCCCAGCTTGAGAAACCTTCATCTGTGGGAAGAATTTAGCATTTATCACTGCATTGGTTTGCCAGGGCTGCTGCAGCAAGGGCCCACAAACTAGGTGACCTACAGGAAAGGGATGTATTGTTGTACATTTCTGGAGACTGTTGTTGTTTAGTTGCTCAGTTGTGTTTGACTCTTTATGCCCCAGTGGACTGCAGCCTGCTAGGCTCCTCTGTCCATGGGATTCTCCAAGCAAGAATACTGGAGTGGGTTGCCATGCCCTCCTCCAGGGGACCTTCCCTACCCAGGGATCGAACCTGTGTCTCCTGTATCGGCAGGCAAATTCATTACTACTGAGGCTGGAAGTCTTCAATCAAGGTGTCAGCAGAGTTGATTCCTTTTGAGGGCTGTGAGGGAAGGATGTGTTCCAGGCCTTTCTCCTTGGGTTGTTGGTGGCTGTTTTCTCCATATATCTCTTCATATGGCATTCTTCCTGTGTGTTTATCTTCGTGTTCAAATTTCCCCTTCTTGGCATAATTTTTTTTGGCTGCCCCACGTGGCATGCAGGATCTTAGTTCCCCCATCAGGGATCAAACCCATGCCACCGACATTGGGAATCCTGAGTCTTAACCACTGGATGGCCCAGGAAGCCCCAAATTGCCCCTTCTTAACAGGACACCAGTCATATTGGATTAAGGGCCCACTCTACTCCAGTATGACTTCATCATAGCCAATTATAGCTTCAGTGACCTTTAAGGTCGCATTCTGAAATATTTGGGGTTAAGACTTCAACATACGAAGTTTTAGGGGCCACAGTCTAACTCATAGCAATCACTTACTCCAGTGTATACCTGGTTATCTAGTCAATTGAGCACACAATATGTCTCCCTTGATGATTTAATCACCCTAAGTTAGGCAGAGACCTTTGGCTCCCACTGCTCCATCACCCACCTAAGACTGACTACAGGATCTTGCAGATAATGAATTCCCAATAAATATTTGTCAGCTGCTTCACTGATGATCAACTGTTAACCCTACTTGAAAGCTTAAATTCCATTTGTAATAATATTACAGATATTCATTCTGATATATGATAAAGAATTCTGTAAGATAATTTCTGGGTTTCCTTGGTGGCTCAGATGGTAAAGAATCCACCTGCAATACAGGAGACTGGGTTCAATCCCTGAGTCAGGAAGATCCCCTGGAGAAGGGAATGGCAGCCCACTCAGTATTTTTGGCTGGAGAATTCCATGGACAGAGGAGCCTGGAGGGCTACAATACATAATCACAAACAGTCGGACAGGACTGAGCGATTAATGCTTTCAACTTGAAGATAATTTATAAATAAGAGCAGAGCCAGATATACATTATATTTTATCCACCTGGACATGACTCATTATTCTGGTCTGTATTGCACTTCATTGGTTTAAATTTAATGGTATGAATTTTGATAAACTAGATCTCAAATCGGAGAAGGCAATGGCAACCCACTCCAGTACTCTTGCCTGGAAAATCCCATGGACGGAGGGGTCTGGTAGGCTGCAGTCCATGGGGTCGCTAGGAGTCGGACACGACTGAGCGACTTCACTTGCACTTTTCACTTTCATGCATTGGAGAAGGAAATGGCAACCCACTCCAGTGTTCTTGCCTGGAGAATCCCAGGGACAGAGAGCCTGGTGGGCTGCCGTCTATGGGGTCACACAGAGTCGGATACGACTGAAGCAACTTAGCAGCAGCAGCAGATCTCAAGTACTTGTTCACCTTTGTTTTATGCTCCTATATGATGGACAGTTGACAGACCCATTATACCTACTGTTTCCTTTATCCTCCCGTATCTGAGATGTAGATTTTTTGGAGAGGTCATGCAAAAGTAACTTAGTGTATGCTTCATAAAGGCAATATGAACAGGAACAGTCCCCCTCCTCCCTGAAGCTTATAGTTTAGCAGAGAGTTCCAGTAGGTAAATACTTTCTCTGTTCGTGGGAGGAAACTCTGGGTACACTGTACCCAAAGGAGGGACACCAATGCCAGACCTGAGAGACTTTAGGGAAAGGCTTCCTGAAATAAAGGCCATTACATCTACCGTTGCCAAGCTTCTTATTAGAAGACTGACAAATTTAGTAGACATCCATAGATTCTTTGGTATCATTCTTTTTTATATTTCCCACCTGTGGCATCCCTTGTGGAGCCCTGTATCTTTTTTCAAACGGGTTCACAGTAAGTCTAGGCTAGATTTTAATCTAACATGTAGATCATGACATTTTGTCACCTGATGCCATTGGGGATATGTGAATGTCAGACATATGTCTTCCAAAATGTTTTGGTTATATGAGTTCTCACCTGTTCCAACTAGCCCCTTCAAATTTCTATTCTGCTTATGCTTATTTCATGGGAACAATTCTTTAGTTTCTTTAGAATCTTCCCATGTGACAAAATACAGTTTCCAAATACTTGTGAAATATGTTAAAGTTGTATTTTAATTTTCTTAGTTGGGTACAAAAACTTTTTATGATATACAGAGTAAAAGAAGACATTTCGAGGGATATGTTCTTAACAGTAAACTTAAGGCTCCATCTTTCTCCTCTCTCCTTTTCATCTCTTCCCCGTGATGAATCCCCTCTCCCTCCCTTACCTGCAGAGAGGACTGTCTTACCACCTGATGATTTATTATTGGGATAATTTCTGAGGAGTTCGGAGAATTCTGGGAAATAGACAGGTACATAAGGTACCTTCTAGTTATTTGATTGTGTAAAGAAATTTAATTCTTGAGCATGTTTCTTAGCTTTAGTTCATTTGTTGTTGTTGCTGCTTTGTTCAGTTGTGTTCAATTCTTTGCAGCCCCATGGACTGCAGTACACCAGGCTTCCCTGTCCTTTGCCATCTCCCAGACTTGGCTCAAATTCGTGTCCATTGAGTCAGTGATACCATCCCACCATCTTGTCCTCTGTCGTCCCCTTCTCCTCTTGCCTTCAATCTTTCCCAGCATCAGTCTTTTCCTATGAGTTGGCTCTTTGCATCAGGTGACCAAAGTATTGGAGCTTCAGCTTCAGCATCAGTCCTTCTAATGAATATTCAGGATTGATTTCCTTTAGGATTGACTGGTTTGATCTCCTTGCAGCCCAAGGGACTCTCAGGATCTTCTCCAACACCACAGTTGTAAAACAGGGCTAATAATGTATTTGTTGTTGTTCAGTCACTAAGTCATGTCCAACTGTTTGAGACCCCATGGACTACAGCACACCAGGCTTCCATGTCCTTCACCATCTCCCAGAGTTTGCTCAAACTCATGTCCTTTGAGTCAGTGCTGCCATCCAACCATCTCATGCTCTGCCACTCTCTTCTCCTTCTGCCTTCAATCTTACCCAGCATCAAGGTCTTTCCCAATGAGTTAGAAATAATGTACTTACTTGCATAGAAACATGGGAGAGCAAAATAAAATGTTTCACACAAACCATCAGTATTGTGCCTGGCAATGTATTAGAACATAAAAACACTGTAATAATCCAGGAGGTTAGAATGGCATGATGGTTACAATGTGGACCTTTGGGGCACACGGCCTGACAGTTGTTTTTTAACCACGGCTTGTTTTATTTGCATGTGAGATAAGGGTCCACATTGTTGCTGTCATGGGTTTTGTAGTTCTGTGTCTCAAGCTCCTGGCGAAGGGCAGAGGCATGAGAGTGAGTAAACACTTGTTGATGGACAGGTGCATGATTGATGGGTTAGAGAAGTGCTTTGGGATGTGGAGGAGGAAGAACTGACTCTGGTTTTTGAGTAGACAAGAAACCTTGCTCCAGGGTGGTGGGCTTTAAGCCGCCTTGACAGATCAGTGGATTATGCATCAAAGAAGAGTGAGGCGTTCCTCGGGAGTGGGGCCAGCAGAAACCTGTTGGCGGGAATTGGCAAGACAGCTTAGGGATTCTAGACAATGCTGGCTAAAGCCCAGGGTGCCAATGGAGGGGCCCGGGAGGGAGGCTGTTGGAAGAGTCCTATTGGGGGCAGGGTGAAGAGTTTGAGTCTTTGAATGCCAGGTTAAAGTTCGGGGCAGTTTTCTTCTCTAGAGAATAACACTGAAGGAATTTTGTTTTTGAGAGAGAGAGGCTGATGTCATGTATATTTTCTGAAGGCAAGGTCCAGTCAGGGTATCAGAAACATTTAGGGTCATTGTGTCCACAGAAGAAATACAAGGGGGAAAAGTTGTTCACATGACTTTAGATTTTTGTGGTCTCATTTTTAATAGGCAAAGTGAAGTAGTATCATAGGTCAAACCACACCCCCGACACACACACACGCACAGACATACACACACTCAACAGAAACATGGAAAGCAGTGAGAGTCAATGTCTTGTCCTTGAAGACCAAGAATAGGAGTGATCATTGATGATTGGCTCTTGATTCCAGACATAAATGCAATTCTTTTCTGCCTTTCCTTCCCTGGTGGCTCAGTTGGCAAAGGATCTGCCTGCAATGCAGGAGACCTGGGTTCGATCCCTGGAAGAAGGCATGGCAACCCACTCCAGTGTTCTTGCCTGGAGAGCCCCCATGGACATTGGAGCCTGGTGGGCTACAGCCCATAGGGTCACAAAGAGTTGGACACGACCGAGTGACTAGGCACACAAACACACAGCACAGAGATACACTCGAGATGCTGTGTGCTTATTTCTTCTGGCTTTCTGAGCCACTCTAAGGCAGATGTGTTCAAATCTCTAAATGCTGACCACAGACCTCAGGAATGTTTTATAGTCAGATATGACCTTGAAGTTGATGTTGTTTCATCCCGATTCTGCAGATGAGGAAATTGGAGCGGAGGGTGATAAAAGGGGTGGCCCCACATCACCTGGGCAGAGGGCTTTGACCTAAGACTAGAGCACAGTTCCCCCTGCTGCCCTCTTATTTTGGGTTTCTTTGGCTCCAGCTTTTCGAGTGACTCCATTACTTCTGAGGTTTCCTTTTGGGTTTGGAGACTCAGTTCAATTCAGTTCAGTCGCTCAGTCATGTCCAACTCTTTGCATCCCCATGGACTGCAGCACACCAGGCTTCCCTGTCCATCACCAACTCCAGGAGCTTGCTCAAACTGATGTCCATCATGTTGTTGATGCCATCCAACCGTCTCATCCTCTGTCGTCTCCTTCTCCTCCTGCCTCAATCTTTCCCAGGATGAGGGTCTTTTCCAATGAGTTGGTTCTTTGCATCAGGTGGCCAGAGTATTGGGGCTTCAGCTTCAGCATCAGTCCTGTATGAATATTCAGGACTAATCGAGGTGGTGTGTGGTTTTACACACAAACCTGGCCAGGCTGTAGGCCACCATCATAGACGGTGGCTGATGCCTTATGTCATTGTTGTTCAGTCACTAAGTCATGTCCAACTCCGCGACCCCATGGACTGCAGCACACCAGTCCTCCACTATCTCCCAGAGTTTGTTCAAGTTCATTAAGTCGGTGATGCCATCTAACTGTCTCATACTCTGCTGCCCTCTTCTTTTGCCTTCAATCTTTCCCAGCATTGGGGTCTTTTCCAATGAGTCAGGTGCCTCAAGGGCCATCCAGAAAGCTGCCTTAAGATATCTCCATGCCGATATTTTCTCCAGCTGAGCCAGTGTACTTAGACTGGGTTGTCTTGAAGGGCCAGACCTGAATTCACACAGATGTATCTGAGATGACCTCAGGGACACCTCAGAAGAAAAGATATGCTCATGTGGAAACCAGTGGATTGTCACAGCAGCTTCCGTGGGCTCACTGGTTTACCCCTTAGAGTAATTTTTTTCCCCCGAATGTCCCAATATATAGATAACTCATTTATTTTATTTTAAAGAATAATTTATTTGTAATCTATTTTATTCTTGGCTGCACTGGGTCTTTGTTGCTGCTCGCAGGCTTTCTCTAGTTGCGGCGAGTCAGGGCTATTCTTTGTTGCAGTGCAGGCTTCTCACTGCAGTGGCTCCTCTTGTGGAGCTTGGGCCCTCGAGTTCTGGGTCAGTAGTTGTGGTGCATGGGCTTAGTTGCTCTGCAGCATGTGGAATCTTCCCAGACTAGGGATCAAACCTGTGTCCCCTGCACTGGCCAGTGAATTTTTATCCATTGTACCACTAAGGAAGTCCCTCCTTCATTTTATTTAAGTGTATAAAGTGAGTCCATATAAGTGAGGAGTATCTATTTGTGCATAGCATTTCAATTTAAGTTGAAAAGTTTTGAAAGAACACAATTCATCTTGATGAGGTACGAAGTTAAAGCTAGTAGGATTTGCTGAAATTACTTTTACTGAGTATTTTTTAAAGGCTGTGATATTCAGAATCCTTTCATTCTCTGACACTGGCAAATCATAAACTAGGTCATTGTTAGAAAGACTGGTAAATTTTTGACAATGGATAGGTAAATAATAAAGAGGACACAGAGTAGCCTGAGAAAGTGAATGAAGCTAAAGACTGGATATATTCTCTGTATGTGACATAGGCATTCTGGAAAAATCTGATAAAGCTATTTACAAAGTCCACTTAAAACTTAATTCACTTTATGTTTTAGATTTTGGGCACACTACTTAAGGACTTCGCCTACCCATGAGGATAGCTTTTAGGCTGACAGAGGAGAATACATTTTGCATTTCTCATCAAAAAGGAAAATGCTTGTAAAGTGCCTAGTCTAGTGATTGGCACATAGTAAGCGTTCCATGAACATGAGGTATTATTATATCTGGGCATTTACTGTTACAATAAAGGCTTCATTGGTGTAATCCAATCGTGGGTTTCCTGACAGTATCATAAATTACTCAGTGGTTATAGGGTCGATTTGTGTTTCTGGCTGACATGGGAAATTTTGAACAACCCTCGGGGGAATTATAATTGGGTGGGAACTTTGATTTGTCCTTTTTATCCAAGCCGAATAGTAAAATGGACTCTTAAGAAGCAGTGAGTGGTGGACTCAAAAGAAATGGCTTTTAAAACAAGCACCATTTTGAAGTTCAGGGCAGCCTGGGCCAATCACAAGCTCCGTTGGCCAGCTTTCTGTTTTGTTGTAGATTGCTTTGGGTGTGTGAGTGAAGGATGGAGCTGGGTAGCCCTGGGCTCCCTGTCAGCAGCCATCACCCTTAGAATAGGAAGAAGGAGGGGTTTCAGTCTTGGTTAGGGCTGGGCACAGAGGAGAGCCCTGAAGGGAAGAGCTTGCACAAGGACATAAATGCCTCCAGCCCCTCCTGTAGGGGCCCTGGGTGTTCTGTGACGTTGGGACAAAATGCATAGAGCAGCGAGGTCAGCATCTTGTATCTACTTTGCTGCCTATTGGGGAAAACAGTCAGGAAAATAATGGATTTTATTCATGTGGAGATAGACCAGGTTCTTATTCCTGAAACAATATGAAAATTCTGAAAAGCTTCTACCTTTTTCGTGTCTTTATAGATGATTTTTTCCCCCATCTGCTTTATCAAATTCTGCCTTTAAAAGAAAAAGAAAAGAACCCTTATTTATTCACCCAAGGGATATTTGTGTTTGGCTAAGGAGATAAGCCCCGGGTAAACTCTGGCAATGCAGAAATGAGTCACAGAGACACGTCGTTGCTTCCATGGTCTAGACATAATTATAACATGCGATAAGAGCATAGAAAAGGGCTAGGAAAAGAAGTCCATGAAACTCAGTCCATGAGATAGTTTTTAAAATGACTCATAGTCCCAGATTGCTGACTTAGGTGTTGCTCTGTGGAAATTGTGCTGTGTTTGTGCTCCCTTGCTCAGTCATGCATGACTCTTTTGCGACCCCATGGACTGTAGCCTGCCAGGCTCCTCTGCCCATGGAATTTTCCAGGCAAGAATACTGGAGTAGGTTGCCATTTCCTCCTCCAGGGGATCTACCCACCCCAGGGATCAAACCCACATCTCCTGTGTCCCCTGCATTGGCAGGCAGGTTCTTTACCACTGTGCCACTAGGAAAGCCTACTCTGGAAATTGCCTACTTCCAAAAGCTGAAGGAAAAATACATTTCAAGGAGAAGCAGTGTTCAGAGAAGACAGCAAGGACATTTGCCTGTGCACTTTGGAGTGGCTGTCAGGGCAACATAGGAGGACTCCAGTCCATGAAAAAATCTGGGCCAGACCCTTTCTTATTAAAGGTCTGCTGATCACAGTTTGAATTGTAGCTCTTCTCACATGCTTTCCTCAGAGGTCTCCATTTCCTTCCTGAACAGGGCTCATAGGTCGAGTCCATATCCAGGGTCAGGAGCCATTTATGTCACTTCCACTGTGAAAGGACCCATCTCTAGGAAGACGGTGTGAGAGGTCACCAGAGGAAATGCCATTGTGTGGCCCAGCCAGCTGTGGGCGTGGCTAGCTTTATCTGTGAGGGAGTTTTTGCAAACTTTGGTGTTAGGATGAATATCCTGGCTTGGTAGAGAGATTTATTTCTCAATCCTTTGACCCTTTCACGTGGCTGTCCAGAGCTCAGCTGCTCTTGGTTGGTGGCATCAGATTTAAGGCTGAGAGGAGTGAAATGGGCAGGCTTTCCAACTCATGCTCAGTATGGCCTGTCGCTTCTGGAAGATCAAGGAGACCCAAGGTTCCTGCTTCCCAGATGGCTCACTGGTAAAGAACCCGCCTGCCAGTGCAGGAGACAAAGAGACGTGGGTTCAATCCCTGGGTCAGGAAGATCCCCTGGATAAGGGCATGGCAACCCACTCCAGTATTCTTGCCTGGAGAATCCCCATGGACACAGGAGCCTGGTGGGCTACAGTCTGTGGGTTGCAGAGTCGGACATAACCAAGCACGCATGCCATGCCAAGGTCCCCATACAAACTTCACCCAGGAGCGGGGTGATTTTCTTGCCCCTGGCCTGCTGAATAAGGCTCTGGAGGGTCCCAGCCAATGAGGATCTTACCCAGTTATAACGGTTCAGCTCATCAAATGAAGTGGTTCCAGTTTCTCTTTTATTCTAGAATCTCATCTGGAAACACACTTGGCAAGGCCACCATGCTGCCTTTGTGCCTCTAGACTAAAGTCCTGTAGGTCAGTGCTGGGGGTGGTAAGGGAGCGTGGTAAGGTAAGGGTAACTCTCTTTCAAGATGCCGCTTAAAGTTGTTTTACAATGTGGTTCAAGCATATTTGTTTATTCAACACTGAGAACCAGCTATTACCAAGAGGAATAATGAGCATTTGCAAATCTCCAGATTGACAGGTTGCAAAGCACTTTCGAGTATTATTTGATTCTTGAAATAACCATGTATCCCCTGCAAAAATATGAGAATGTTAATACCCGCTCATTAGGGATCTTGGCAGGATTAAATGAGATAATATAGGTCCAGGTATCTAGCTCAGCATCTAGTGGGTGGGAGAAGCTGCGTAAATAGGAACCTCCTTAACCACTTGGAATGTGAGGACACAGAAATTAAATAGCATTAACTGTGGTTAGAGAAATTGAAGTTTGGTGTTCCGACCCAGGGACCCTATCTTGGCCCTAACTAATCATCACCTATGATTAAGGCAGAAAGAACTATGGCCCAAACGTGCCCCACTTCAGAAAATTAATGAGAAGGAAAAAGAGCTTAAGTGATGGAGAGACAAAGTGCTTTTGCCTTAACTTCTGACACAAGGATTGCCTGGACACAAGAAATTTCCTTTAAAGTAGTAACTAAATTGAGGCTGATCTATTTTTCCATTCTGATATAAATAAAGGAATAAAAACACAAAAATTAAATATGGAAATCCTTATGGAATAATTTTTATTTACTTACAGTCATGTTGAATTATTCAGTATTCACCAGCTACTCAATATATTAGCGTTAAATGAAGGAATGAATGAGTCTCTCATGGTCTCTAAATTCATCCCATCACTTGAAATGTGATAATTCATTTGCTGTGGTTAAAAATGTAAATTTAGCATCTTGGTCTATGAGTTTGACATTTCAAATCTCTTAAGAGACCTAAATGAGTTCTTACTCATATTTAGTTATTTTTGGCAAAGCCTGTATATAAGTGAAAATGGTCGCCACTTGTTAGTCAATAACAAAGGTTTGGGGTCTATTATCCATTCCCTTTTCCAGGATTGCTTATCAGAATTGTAGGTTTACATTAGTTTCCTAGACCTAACGGCTCAAATATAAATGTACACAGGAAATACTTGCGGATCTTATTAAAATTCTCCTCCAATTAAAATAAATAAGTAAATTAAAACAGCAACAACAGAAATGCAGGTTCTCATTCAGCAGGTTTGAAATGGGTTTGAAGTCTGATTTTAACTTGTGCCTTAGCCTTGTCATTTTCAATTTGTGTGAACTTAGGTTAAGGAAAACAAACCACAACTAAGTTCTCTAAGCCTTATTTGTTCATCAGTGCAACAGAGGTATAATTGAGGGGTAAACCCTGTAATGCTTGACCCTGGGGAAGCCCAAGGTTCCTCTTTCCATTACTGTTATACCCTGAAGGCTGATCTTTCTCCCCTTTCTCCAAGCTGTAAGCCTTCCCTGTAGCTATAAAGACAATATAGGTTCTTTTAAGAAGTTAATGTAAAGTTGATGTAAATCAAAGTGAATAGTCTTCCTCTTCAAGCCTTCTATTTCTTCCTCTACTAACTCCAGTTGATTCTTAAAGGACTAACTGTAGGCTCCCCAAGGACTACTTTAGGTTAGCCTTTCATAAAATTCTCTCAGACATTCCATGTTGTCTCTACTACCCCTTCATCATTACACTGCCTTCCATATTATTATATAAACACTTTTGGGCTAAAGGGCTTCCCCAGTGGCTCAGACAGTAAAGAATCCTGCAATGCAGGAGACCTGGGTTCGATCCTTGGGTTGGGAAGATCCCCTGGAGAAGTGAACAGCTACCCACTCCAGTATTCTGACCTGGAGAATCCTATGGACAGAGGAGACTGGCAGACTACAGTCCATGGGGTCGCAAAGAGTTAGACACGATTGAGTGACTTTCACTTTCCCTTTGGGCTAAAAGCCTTCCTGCCTCAACTGGTTGTCCATTTCTCAAGCTCAGTGACTGTGTCTCATAGTTATTTTCTATCTCATTATTCCTTTTCCAGTGACTAGCTGTTGTTCAGTCACTAAGTTGTGTCTGACTCTGTGACCCCATGGACTGCAGCAAGCCAGGCTTCCCTGTCCTTCACTATCTCCCAGAATTTGCACAAACTCATGTCTATTGAGTCGGTGATGCCATCCAACCAGCTCATCCTCTGTCATCCCCTTCTCCTGCCTTCAGTCTTTCCCAGCATCAGGGTCTTTTCCAGTGAGTCAGCTGTTCATATCGGGTGGCTTTTTTAAATAAGCTACAAGGTATTTTATCAGTAGTAAATACTTATTGAAACAAATGGAACAGCCATTAATAATTTAATGAGATGATATGGTACAATTTGCCCATCAGGTAAACAAGAAAAATCATAGCCCACCCGCCATTCTTTTGAAATTTGAATACATAAGCCAGCAAAATATTGCCTTGTAGGTCTCTGCACTCATTTCTGAATCAACAAATTGCTTGCCAATGATTTCTTATGAGGAAGTATTATGAAGAGACTGTGTGATTTTTAAAGACTTTAGTTCAGACACAGGTGATGAAATATTTGTCATTCACAAGGCCAGGATAAAAGAATATTATATACGTATGTATTTTCTTGTGTGCATATTTTTTATGTATATGTTTTGTTCTCTACTGCCTCAGAACAGAGTTCTCTGTAGTTCCCCTTTGAGGTACGATGGTAAGAAATCGTGAAGACCTTAGCGGGTAAACTTAGTGGCACACATTTGCCTTATCATGACAACTTGAAGGACTAGGGGCATCTAGTGGGTCAAGGCCAGGGATGCTGCTCAGCATCCTAAATACACTGGACAGCCCATGGCGGAGAATCGTCAAGTGGTAAATGTCTGTGGTGCTGAGGCTGGGACATCTGTAGTTAACCAAAGCATCTTTGCTGGCATGCAGAGAGGAAAGCTCAGCTTCATTCTTCACAAGGCGTTGACTTCTTTGTGTA
This sequence comes from Bos indicus x Bos taurus, assembly GCF_003369695.1. Taxonomy (NCBI): domain Eukaryota; kingdom Metazoa; phylum Chordata; class Mammalia; order Artiodactyla; family Bovidae; genus Bos; species Bos indicus x Bos taurus. The sequence continues at coordinate 7,732,241 of NC_040105.1, read as the reverse complement.
ACCTCCAAGTGTTAGTCACTCAGTTGTGTCCGACTCTTTGTGACCCCATGGACTATAGCCCACCAGGCTCCTCTGTCCGTGGGGATTCTTCAGGCAAGAATACTGGAGTGGGTTGTCATTCCCTTCTCCAGGGGATCTTCCTGACCCAGGAATCGAACCCAAGTCTCCCACATTGCAGATAGTTACTTTACTGCCTGAGCCAGCAGGGAAGCTGTGACCTCCAAAACCAAATCTATTTTGAGACAAGAAAGCCCAGTCCTTGCAGAATCCCCTCCTTCCATCTGTGGACACCCCGAGTGGCAGGCTGGCTACCACCCCAAGGCTGTGCATGGCAGGCTTCCTCCACCCCAGGCCCCTGGCCTGTCTTGAGGTGTCTGGGCCTGCCCAGTCCACCCTTGGGGCTGTTTCAGCAATATTTCAACCTCCAGAGGTGTACTGAATATTTTTTAATCCCTTCTCCAAACATGATTTAGGTGCAACTGATATTATCTATTATCCCCAGGTGTACTAGCTGTGGCAGTTCATGTTCAGGACTACACTACCTTCCTGGGGTAGCTGTCTGTATCAAACACAGCCTGGGGCTTTTTACCAAGTAGGAAGTCGGCAGAGAATAGGCCAGCAGCTGAGAGTTTCACCCAAATGGCTTTTATATGATGGATAATAGTTTTCATTGTATTATAGTCAAAGTGAATAATTTCCAGAGATCAAAAGTGACTCATTAAATCCGTTAGTCAATTTTAAATCTGTCTTCCAAAGAAACTGTTTATATGTATATACCTCTGCATGTGTGTGTGTGTGTGCACGCAAAACTATGGATTCTCAGCTCCTCAAGCAGAGACTTGGAATGGCATGAATCAAATGTGAATATTCAGTGCCAAGGCAGAGGTTATGTAGGCATTGTTTTGTTTGTTCCTGCAGGCAGAGACTGTTTATTTCACAAGAGGTACACATCATGAAAACCCCAAGCTGGAAAGGCCTTTGTCATTGTCTAGTCCAGTGGTTCTCACCCTGGTGCACAGAGGTCACCTTGAACAGGAGCCCAGCCAGATGGAACAAGATCCTCTGGGGTGTAGCTTGTGAAAGTTGCTCAGTCATGTCTGACTCTTTGCAACCCCATGGACTGCAGCATGCCAGGCTTCCCCGTCCATCACCAACTCCTGGAACTTACTCAAACTCATGTCCATCGCATTGGTGATGCCATCCAACCATCTCATCCTCTGTTGTCCCCTTCTCCCGCCTTCAATCCTTCCCAGCATCAGGGTCTTTTCCAATGAGTCAGTTCTTCACATCAGGTGGCCAAAGTATTGGAGTTTTAGCTTCAGCATCAGTCCTTCCAATGAATATTCAGGACTGATCTCCTTTAGGATGGACTGGTTGGACCTCCTTGCAGTCCAAGGGACTCTCAAGAGTCTTCTCCAACACCACAGTTCAAAAGCATGAATTCTTCAGCACTCAGCTTTCTTTATGGTCCAACTCTCACATCCATACATGACTACTGAAAAAACCATGGCTTTGACTAGATGGATCTTTATTGGCCAAGTAATGTCTCTGCTTTTTAATATGCTCAGTCGAGTTCAACTCTTTTGCGACCCCATGGACTGTAGCCCTCCAGGCTCCTCTGTCCATGGGATTTCCAGGCAAGAATACTGGAGCATATTGCCTTCTACTCCAGGGGATCTTCCCAACCCAGGAATCAAATCCTTGTGCCCTGTGTCTCCTGCATTGGCAGGCAGACTCTTTACCACTGAGCAACTTGGGAAGCCCAAATACCTTTATTTAAGTTGAAACAAGTGTCTTAGTGTAGATGCTTTTAGTCCAGAGCATAGAAATTTTCAATAGCTGTCTTCTTTTTTTAAAAATTACTTTGTATACTTTAATTGCAGGATAACTACAATATTGTGGTGGGTTTTGCCATACATCAACGTGAATCAGCCACGGTGGCACGTGTCCCTCCATCCTGAACCCCCTTCCCACCTCCGTCCCCACCCCATCCCTCTGGGTTGTCCCAGAGCACCAGCTTTGAGTGCTCTGCTTTATGCATCGAACTTGCACTGGTCATCTATTTTACATATTTTACATATGGTAATATCCATGTTTCAATGAATAGCTGTGTTCTTATGAGAGGTCTTCATTTTGAAGATACCTATCATATTTAAGATAAGAATAATCGCAGTGTCTCTGTTCTCTTAATAGCCACAGTAATATTTCTGTCCAGGGGATTTTTTTTTCAACCGGAAAGTCAGAAATAAGACAATATGATCAGGTGTAATATGATCATCAGTGCAAGAAGAAAAATAAAATACATTCTGCTAAGGACAATGAGATGTGATTTTTCCTTTCAACCAGTAAAGAAATCAGTTGTAAATTTCTAATTCTTTATCATTATTCTGATGATCTGTGAAGGGATATTTTATTCTGATTTCTTTTGAATAAATATGAGCAAATTTGAATATTACCTCTGAGAGCTAGAGACACCTCCCAGGAATCCTTGTGAGTGACCATGGAGTAAGGCCATGGGGATGGGGATGAAACCATCACAATTAATCTGTAGAGTTATGTGTTTGGCTCTTAATGACAATTTTCAAATTTTCAAATAATTATTCAAATAATTCAAATAATATTCAAATTTTCACTGTGCAGCCCTTCATCCAAAATGCAGTCATAAAACAGGCTTCGTGGAAGGTTCAAAAGCCATTGAATCTGCTCATTTTCCTTAGAAATTGATTTATCCATATTTGATAGTTACCTCCATATCTATATTTTTCAGAGAAAGTGACTCAAACTCTTCCATTTTGTGTCTAAACAATATATTCAGTAAAAGTGCTCCTGTCCTGAAAAAATATCACCATGATACTTACAAAGATAAAATGACTTTTTGACAATGATTTTCTGAATGGATAAACACCAGAGATGGTGAAATAAAATCGAATTGGTCTCCCACAGGAAGAATCCCTCATCCATCTCTATGGTCCCCCTCTTTTTGATGCCCCCTTTGACCCCCGCACGTGTGAGGCTGGCTCTGTCTAGGTTTGCTGTCTTCACTGTGCTCACTCCATTGTAGTGAAACTTCACTGCTGCCTTAATCTTTTATTCTGGAGGCTCAAGGAGAGTCATTTTTCCCCCTGCAGTTTAGAGTTATATAGCCCCGTGTGATTTTATGAAAGAGTATTCCAAAGGACTGTTCTAGAAGGTGAGTGATAGGTATTAATACCAAGCATGTCTTCAGACAAGGAAGTGTTAGGTGCTAAGACAGTTGCCAAAGATTACTCTGATCCTTACCCGGATGAGCTCTGCGCTCGAGGTTGTCTTTGTCAGATGGACAAGAGGCATGGAAAATGTTTCAAAAAAAATTAGTTGTGTTTGTTTACACTATAATTGTGAAAAGAATTCTCAAGATGGTCATTCAGTTCAGTTCAGTCGGTCAGTCATGAGCGACTACTCTTTGCTACCCCATGGCCTGCAGCATGCCAGGCTTCTATCTGTCACCAGCTCCTGGAGCTTACTCAAACTCATGTCCATTGAGTCGGTGATGCTATCCAACCATCTTATCCTCTGTTGTCCCCTTCTCCTCCCGCCTTCAATCTTTCCCAGCATCAGGGTCTTTTCGAATGAGTCAGTTCTACACATCAGGTGGCCAAAATATTGGAGTTTCAGCTTCAGCATCAGTCCTTCCAGTGAATATTCAGGACTGATTTCCTATAGGATGGACTAGTTGGATCTCCTTGCAGTCCAAGGGACTCTCAAGAGTCTTCTTCATCACCAAAGTTCAAAAGCATCAATTCTTTGGTGCTCAGTTTGCTTTATAGTCCAACTCTCATATCCATACATGACTACTGGAAAAACCATAGCTTTCACTAGAGGGACCTTTGTTGGCAAAGTAATGTCTCTGCTTTTTAGTATGCTGTCTAGGTTGGTTATCGCTTTTCTTCCAAGGAGCAAGCGTCTTTTAATTTCATGACTGCAGTCACCACCTGTGGTGATTTTGGAGCCCAAGAAAATGAAGTCTTGTCACTGTTTCCATTGTTTACCCATCTATTTGCCATGAAGTGATGGGACCAGATGCCATGATCTTAGTTTTCTGAATGTTGAGTTTTAAGCCAACTTTTTCACTTTCCTCTTTCACTCTCATCAAGAGGCTCTTTAGTTCTTCTTCGCTTTCTGCCATAAGGGTGGTGTCGTCTGCATATCTGAGCTTATTGATATTTCTCCTGGCAATCTTGATTCCAGCTTGTGCTTCATCCAGCTCGGCATTTCATATGATGTATTCTGCATATAAGTTAAATAAGCAGGGTGACAATATACAACCTTGATGTACTCTTTTCCTGATTTGGAGCCAGTCTGTTGTTCCATGTCTGGTTCTAACTGTTGCTTCTTGACCTGCATACAGATTTCTCAGGAGGCAGGTAAGGTGGGCTGGTATTCCCATCTCTTTAAGAATTTCCACAGGATGTTGTGATCCACACAGTCAAAGGCTTTTGGCATAGTCAATAAAGCAGACTAGAAGATCTTTAAATAAATAAGTAGCAGGAGGTCATTAAATGAAAAAATAAATAATAGCAGAAGGTCATTAAATGAGATAAATAGCAGGTCATCAATTGCTACTAAATCCTTAATTGATAATTTATAAATTTCTGAAATTCAAATAATTTTCATGAAACAAAATGAAAACATTTCAGAATTTTTTTCCCCCAAATTGAGATAAAATTGGGGCACCTTCCAGTTCAGGAGACCCAGGTTCAATCCCTGGGTCAGGAAGATCCCCTGGAGAAGGAGTGGCAATCCATTCCAGTATTCTTATCTGGGAAATCCCATGGACAGAGGACCCTGGTGAGTTACAGTCCATGGGGTCGCAAAGAGTCAGACAAAACTGAGCGACTTTCACCTTTTTCTTTTTGCTGTTACTGCCTAAAGAATAATTATTACCTTAAAGTATTAAGAAACTTTTCCTAAGTCATAAATTCCATGCAATAAAAGGCAATAAGCAGAGAGTGTCATGCCAGAACATTCCAAGCGTGCCCGAAACTCCCCAGCAGGATGGATCCAGGAAGTGGCCTCATGGCATCTGGCCATTTATTTTGTAAAGTCTCGAACTACCATAGAAGTCCCTCTAGGATATGCTGTTGTTTGGGCATTCCATTTAAAAGGCATTGGCAATATTCAAAATTTTTTTAAAGTTCTGGATATCTGAACTGTACGTTTGTTCAGATGTATTATTTGTTTCTTCCAACAGCCAGCGCTGGCAAGCAGAACTAAAGAAGAAAAAGATGAAGATAATAGAAACATGAGAATCATGATTATTCTAAACTGATAAAAGAGCAACAGAACAAAATGAGCCAAGCCTTGTTTGAGGGGCTTTCAAGTAGCATTATTTAAAATTGGTTTCTTTTTTCCCAGTTCCCAGCCCCCCTCCTCCGTCATTCAGAAATAGTCATCTTGTCACTGCAGGGACACATCCCACTTTGAAAGTGTATACCTGGGGTCTTTTCCTCCATTTTAATATTGTGACCTGAATATTGGTGTGATTTTCATCCTTTTGGCTTCCCTGGTGGCTCAGATTTAAAGAATCTGCCTGCAATACAGGAGACCCAGGTCCAAACCCTGAGTTGGAAAGATCCCCTGGAGAAGATAATGGCAACCCACTCCAGTATTGTTACCTGGAGAATTCCATGGACAGGGAAACCTGGTCGACTACAGTCTATGGGATCACAAAAGAGTTAGACGTGACTGAGTGACTAACACTTTCCTTTCATCATTTTGGCAGGCAAAGTGAATACTAGATGTGCTGAAGGGAGACAAAGCCTTCCTATGAGTATAGATTGAGGAAAGGGTGAAGAAGAATATTTTGTTATTTCAGTCATATATGACAACAGATAGAAGCTCCCCAAATTACCCTCAGAGTTTGTCAACTGGTATCATGATAGCCTACTATGTGTCTTGGGCTCAAGATTCCACATTTCTTAAGAAAGAAGAGCTGAAACATTCCATAATGTTCTCTCCCTTGGGTTTCACAAACACATTTGAAAGTGAAAGTGGGAATTTCACACTTTCACCCAGATATATATATTTTTATTTTTGGTTAAAATCCTGAAGTAAGTCATGGTGTACATATGTCATGATCTAAAATTTAGCTTTGAAAGGAGACAGTCTATATTTTCACAAATTCGAGTTTACAATTATGTTGCATTTGTACTCTATCAGACAGCACCATTTTTCACCTTGTCTGAATGCATCTATTAGGCTTTCCTTGCAAAATTGAACCCAAACTTTTCATCAGGTTAAATAGAGCTCCCTATAATTGATAGAGATCTAAATAAGAATGAACCCGTAATAAAAGTTTAGGAGAAACCTATGAGGTTAAAAGGATGATGGCAGGGAATCCTATATATATTTCTACTCCTCAGCTGGACTCAGTCCTGTTACTGTTTATGATACTCTAAAGTGGGTCAGTGACCCAGAGGTGGTTTTGTTTAGAATGAATTGGATATGAAAAATAAACTATTTCCCTTCTTCTGAAAAGTATTCTGATAAAGATTTCAGTTGATGATAGAAAAACATGTCCCAAATTAAGGTCTTTTCATGAAGTCCTGGTCAGCAATTCTAAACAGGCCTTTTCCCAAAAGAGGGGGCCTTCTACATGGTGTAGTTATTGTTGCTGAGATTTCAAATCCTCTTGGTTCAAACCATGTCACTTAGATGAAGAATCTTGCTATTCGCTCTTCCCCACTAAGTGTAGCCTTGGAAACCCCACCTTCCCTCTGGGGCACTGGCTCTTCCTTTGGTGTCTCAATTGGTAAAACCAGTGCAACGTGTTGTAGTCATGACATGCATTTTCCTGTTGTTGTTCAGTCACTGAGTCGTGTCCAACTCTTTCCAACCTCGTGGACTGCAGAACGCTAGGCTTCCCTGTCCCTCTCTACCTCTTGGAGTTTGTTCAGACTCGTGTCCATTGAGTCAGTGATGCCATCCAACCAGCTCATCCTCTCTTGCCCCCTTCTCCTTCTGCCCTCAACCTTTCCCAGCATCAGGGTCTTTTCCAAACAGTCAGTTCTTTGTATCAGGTGGCCAAAATATTAGAGCTTCAGCTTCAGCATCAACTCTTCCTGTGAATATTCAGGATTGATTTCCTTTAGGATTGACTAGTTTGATCTCCTTGCTGTTACAGGAGACAAATGTTACAAGATGTTATAAGGAAGAAAAAAAAAAGAATGAAATAAGTTGACTTGTTAGAAAATGTTGTCTTAAGAATCAAGAATGAACCTACTTCAGAAGTTGGATGGTAGAGAAGGAGAACAGGCTTTGGAATCAAATGGATCTGGCTGTTTGAATTTGGGAAAGTAAGCATATCTCCATCAATAACGATCAGAGTTACAGTATTATTAAGGGGACTAGAAATCAAACACACAAAATACTTGGCACATAGTATATGTTCAGTAAATGGCAGCTGCTATTATCATGACTACTACTGTTACTACTACTTTCTTATTGCTGCTGTTATGGCTGCTACTACTACTAATCTATGACTGTTATTGTTACTGTTGCATGAGGAGGGCTGTGTGGAAAGAGGAATTACCTCCTTTGGTTCTAAACAGATGAATCATCACCTCTTCCTAGCCCGTTTTTCTACCAGGATAGGAGAATGACCAAGTGCTTTGGAATAAAAACTCAAGAGTAACTTCTGCAGAATGATAGAACAATAGAAGCTATGAGAACTTGAGTACATCTCTAATGCTCTTTGTGTGGCTGTGAAAGTTGTTTTTTCTGAAATAGAATATTATCAGAGGTGTTGAGATTTTTTAAGAGATCATTAAATTGTATTTTATTGGTTTTATCATGAAATAAAAAAATAGAGGTAATACCATGATGAGCAATGTATCTATCAACCAATTTTAGAAATAAGATATTGTCCCACCGAGTTTGTATTCCCCTCCCCACTACTGCAACTACCTCCCACAAAGAGAAACTAACTACTTTAATGTCATTGGTTCACAGATGTTTCTTGAGCTTGACTAGATATTCTTAAATTGCTCTCTACATTTGCTAAGTTTGTTTGCTAAGTCACTTCAGTCGTGTCTGACTCTGTGTGATCCCATAGATGGCAGTCCACCAGGCTCCTCTGTCCCTGGGATTCTCCAGGCAAGAACACTGGAGTGGGTTGCCATTTCCTTCTCCAATGCATGAAAGTGAAAAGTGAAAGTGAAGTCGCTCAGTTGTGTCTGACTCTTCGCGACCCCATGGACTGCAGCCCACCAGGCTCCTCCGTCCATGGGATTTTCCAGGCAAGAGTACTGGAGTGGGGTGCCATTGCCTTCTCCAGCTCTCTACATTGACCATACTCAATTTCATTTCCACCAGCAATACCAGAGAGTTTTTGTTGCCCCATAGTCTCCCTTACACTTAGTATTATCACTTGCTTTCTGCCAGTCTAATGGATATGAAGTAGTTTTAATTTGTATTTCCATGGTTAGTAGTAATTAAGCATTTGAAAATATTATAATTCTTCATTTAATCCGTTTTATGTTTGCTTATTCATAATTTTTATCATTTGTTCTTTTCTGTTATATTTTTCTTACTACTTTACATGAAATTTTATACATAATATATACTACTCTGACAATTACATGCATTACAAATAAATTCTTTTCTAGGGTATTAAAGTAAAATTTAAACTTTCACATAATTTCAAACATAAAAGATAATAAAAGACACAGAAATTCTTTTGTGCCCTATACCCATAAACCTCAAAGGTTTATATTTTACCCCAATTGCTTTACCATTCTTTCTTTCTCTCTCTGGACTCTTTGTGAAATTGTTCTTTTTTTTTTTTTCAATTACTTGCGTGTTTATTCCCTAAGAATAAAGACCTTCTCTACGTACACACAGTAGAGCTAACAAAAGTCAGGAAATGTAACTGTCAGAGGGTGTTGAGATTTATCTCATGTCCCTATCTGATCCTTCAAAGCTCATCAATATATAACATACTTCAGATTGTGTTGGAAGTTTGTAGCCTTTGTTGTGTGGATATTATCGTGAGCACTTAGTAGACCAGGTGTGTCATATGGGGAAGATTTGGTACATGGTAGTCGAACTAAGACTTTGACTTAATGAACTAGAATTGAGTTGCCCTAAAAACTCCTTTTTTTAAAAAAAAGTAAAGTCAAATCTAATTATGATGATGCCTCTCAATGTGATATGATTAGACAATCTTTGAAATCTTTTGAGTTTGGAGTAGAATAGAATGGAGTACTTCAGTTACTCCCAACACCAATGTCCATTTATGTTCCATTGCAATTCAGGTATTTATTGATCCTACTCAGTGTTCAGATGGGAAAACAGTAAGATTAGCACAAAAGTACTTTGTCATTAAGGATGTTGCTATCTAGTAAACCTGGCTGCTATGTTTAATCTCTGGTTATTTAAACTTTTTTTCTTTTCATTATACACTCATAATAGTTGAAGGAAAGAATGTATTTAAAGGAGCAAGGATTCAATTCAACCCTTTTATTCTTCAGTGTTCTCTCTAAATACTATTTCTGATGTTAAGTGTTAAAATGTTAGTTGCTCAGTCGTATTTGACTCTTTGCTGTGGGCTGTAGCCTGCCAGGCTCCTCTGTCCATGGAATTCTCCAGGCAAGAATACTGGAGTGGGTAGCCATTCCCTTCTCCAGGGGATCTTCCCAAACCAGGGATCGAACCCAGGTTTCCTGCATTTCAGGCGGATTCTTTACCATCTGAGCCACCAGTTCAACCCTTTTTCTTCAGGGTTTTGTTTAGATACTATTTCTGATGTTAATCACGATGTTAAATCTTAAAGTTCCCACCCCAGAAGCCCTCATCATAGCCCTTTCATTTCTTAAAACTGGCAGACATTGGTAAATAATGAGCTACAACATTTTGTATGGTCTTGAGCATTTATTCTAAGAGCACAAAGTACCCTATGGAGAAGCAAGGAGCAAATGTTTCTTTTATTTTTATAGTTGTTTTGAAAAACCATAGGATTGCCAAAGACAGCATACACATGGTCAATTGGGATTCGTCCCAACTTAAAAAAAACCTGCAAAACACATTAATGGTTGTAATGTATATAGCTGAGATTTTCTTTTGAACCTGCCTTCCAGCTGTACATTTGTAGTGTTTAATTTAGGTGAAAATTCTAGGAAGGATTTAATTGATATGATCCAGAAGTGTGTTAACCATGTCAAACGGCCGTTGATTTTGCCAAATTCCATCATATGCCGTAAGACCATTACCCATGCTAGGTTTCATTAGTGGTGAAAAAACTCCCCTGGTAGATTTGACTCTTAATGGTAAAGTGGCTGCCTAGAAATAAATGAACCAGAGTCCTAGGGAGTCTGATTAGGCCTGGAAAATCCAGTGGAAATACCTAGCTCTGGAAGTTTCCAGAAGTCTTTGAAGTAAGATTTTTTTTTCCCCTTAAAGGACCTCTCCCATTCCTCTCTCCACCCCTTCATTTACTCTGCCTGTGCTCAGAAAATTCACTCTTGTGGTTTTTATTTTGTGATTTGAACTCCTTTCTGCCATTTCCTCTTAAGTTTCTTGAATGCTTCTCTAAAGGGACATCAACCTACCATTTCAGGCCTATGTGCTAAGGAGACACTTGGCTGTAGTACAAAATGGAAATCATGTAAAATGACTTTTGTGACAACTCCTTCCTGTTTTTTGCATTTCATGCATGTCATTGGTTATCAAAAGGGATGGCAAGCACATAGTGTGCTTTAGAGTACATTGAAGACTGTTTTCTTCAGATTCAAGTTTTAAAGTTACTGATTTTAGATACTGAGAAGTTGGAATAACCAGCTCCAAATGACTGGCGGGAAAAACCTGTTACTAGCACCTAAAAATTTTCTGTTTGTCTGCAATCTGAAAACTAGTGTCTGCTGGTTTCCATTTGCTCACTTACACCGGTCACTTTGTAGGCAAACAGGAGGAGATGGAGCCCTGAGAGTGAGACTTTTCTTTTCAGCACAAGTGCAGGAAAGATTTAAATAGAGGACTTCCCTGGTGGCTCAGACGGTAAAGCGTCTGCCTACAATGCAGGAGACCTGGGTTCAATCCCTGGGTGAGAAGAAATGGCAACCCACTCCAGTATTCTTGCCTGGAAAATCCCATGGATGGAGGAGCCTGGTAAGCTACAGTCCATGGGGTCGCAAAGAATCAGACATGACTGAGCGACTTCACTCACTTTCACTTTGACAGAGAAGGAGACAAAGGCCTACTGCTTTTGCTGTCTTCCATAGAATGTCAGAGTGGATCCTTCCAGAAAGCTCCCAGTAGAATCAGAAGTGCCCATTTGAGAGAATTGGGAAAGTTTCCAACTCCAAGGCCTCACCAGCTTAGCTCTGTAGAAGGAAAACTTTCTGAGGATTTGGACTAACGTGAGTAATTCTTTTCCCCAATTCTGTAGGAACCCTTCTCCACCTACCCTGCCATCCATCTGCCCAGTCACCCACCCATCTGCTTATTTCTTAAGCAAATATCTGTGGAGGATCTGCTATGCAATGAGCATGGCATTAGGTGCTTTGAATCCAATGGGAGGAAAAGAAAGGAGTCCTGTCCTAATGATGCTTTCCTTCAAGAGAGTGTATGTCTTTTCCACTGGAAGTCCTCTCACTAGAAGAAGGGGCAGAGAGAAGCTCAGCATGTGTTACTAGAGGGCATTGGCGTGGATAGACTTAATGGTTACCAGATCGACTCTTTGGGTGGAATCCTCCTGACCCCCTCCATATATTCAACTTCATGGTCTGTGACTCCAAAGATGACAGACTCTGTCTCAGATGATCAAGGACAAACTGACACCCTTTGAAGCAATGCATCAGACTCTATAATTGAACTCGATTCATTCTGGGCCTCTTTCTGTGAAACCACAGAGTCTTCTGCAGACCACAGTTACAACCATCGTTGTGGAACACTGACAGCCCAAGAAACAGACCAAGGTCACAGACAAAACTCTGGATGGATTTCAGAAGTACTTGGTGCTATGAGGGATCTAGAAATTTCCCAGATTTTGGAGGCTTACACAGGCCCTCTAAAGGGGTCTAGTTCCTCAAGTCCTGCAGGCAGCATGTGGGTCTGCCTCTAGCGGAACTTCTGTTCCCATCTCATCAACCACTTGTATAGTGGTGGTGAACAGAGGCGTGATCACTCTGTTGTCTGTATATCATAAGTGTAATATACCCACTTCTGGTGTTGTGCGTCCGATAACTACTGGCCGTGTTTTCCTCTGTAAAGTCTCAGGAACTAAATGGTCATTATGTGTTAGTTGCTCAGTCATGTCCGACTCTTTGCAACCCCCTGGACTGTAGCCCACCAGGCTTCTCCATCCATGGGATTTTCCAGGCAAGAATACTGGAGTGGATTGCCAGTCCCTTTTCCAGAGGATCTTCCCGACCCAGGGATCAAACACATTGAGTCAAAAAACAAAGGCCAAACCCGGGTTTCAAATAGCAGAACACTGCTGACAATTCTGGACAAGGACTCTTGTCATGCAAACAAACCAAGATTCCACTAGGAGCCAGCAGCCTACCTACCTGCTGTCTTTCAGCCTCCTTCTGACTCCAAGGGCTGGCTGTAATCAGAATCCAGTCTCTCTGGTACACCATCTTAGAGTGGGCTCCTAAGGGGCCCTATTTTTCTAGACCTAGGATTTTTGTTTGGTTCTAGAATACACTTGGGGACTAGAGACTAGTAACAGTAGCAGGAGTATCAAATTCTCCAGTAGTATCTTTCCATCCTGACAACACAAAATGAGCCTTTCTCACTGGTCTACCTCCAAGCTGTTCTATGCACATGTTGTGGCACAATTGTTCCAATCCCTCCCATGACACTCTGGTTTACCTTTGTATCCTGAGCCCCAAAGATGCAGTGTTTCATTCAGGTCAGTTCAGTTCAGTCGCTCAGTCGTATCTGACTCTTTGCAACCCCATGAATCACAGCACGCCAGGCCTCCCTGTCCATCACCAACTTCCGGAGTTCACTCAGACTCACGTCCATCGAGTCAGTGATGCCATCCAGCCATCTCATCCTCTGTTGTCCCCTTCTCCTCCTGCCCCCAATCTCTCCCAGCATCAGAGTCTTTTCCAATGAGTCAACTCTTCACATGAGGTGGCCAAAGTACTGGAGTTTCAGCTTTAGCATCATTCCTTCCAAAGAAATCCCAGGGCTGATCTCCTTCAGAATGGACTGGTTGGATCTCCTTGCAGTCCAAGGGACTCTCAAGAGTCTTCTCCAACACCACAGTTCAAAAGCATCAATTCTTCGGCGCTCAGCTTTCTTCACAGTCCAACTCTCACATCCATACATGACCACTGGAAAAACCATAACCTACGTAAAGTTCCCTTTCAGTTCAGTTCAGTCGCTCAGTTGTATCCTACTCTTTGTAATCCCATGGACTGAAGCATGCCAGGCTTCCCTGTCCATCACCAACTCCCAGAGCTTGCTCAAACTCATGTCCATCCAGTCGGTGATGCCATCCAACCATCTCATCCTCTGTCATCCCCTTCTCCTCCTGCCCTCAATCTTTCCCAACATCAGAGTCTTTTCCAATAAGTCAGTTCTTCGCATCAGGTGGCCAAAGTACTGGAGCTTCAGTTTCAGTATCAGTCCTTCCAATGACTATTCAGGACTGATTTTCTTTAGGATTGGCTGGTTTGATCTCCTTCCAGTCCAAGTGATTCTCATCTAAGTTCTTATATAAGGAACTCTTATCTAAGTTCCCCTTAGATAATAAAAAAAATTTTTTTTTCGAGTTTTGTACCAGCTTACTTTTTGAGAGAGAGAGTTTACATTTATTTATTTAAATTTCAGTCAAACAGACTAAACATACTCCTTGGGCTCAGGGTTGGCTGGGCTGAGGCCTTGGGGTCACAGGTGCTGTAGGGTACTAATAATGTTACCAAATATAAGAAAATGCCTGATTTTTGAAACAGGCTGTCCAGGGCTATCAAGACCTTGTGTGCCAGCTTACTTTTATTTTTTAAAATTTATTTTTATTGAAGTATAGTTAATCTGCAATGTTGTACAATGGTGGTGAACAAAGGTGTGATCATAGTTTTAGGTGTACAGCAAAGTGATTGAGTTCTCCAACATACATATCTTTTGTTCTTTCAGATTCTGTTCGCTTCTAGATCATTACAAAATATTGAGTATATAGTTCTCTGTGCTGTACAGTAGGACCTTGTTGTTTATCTATTTTATGTATAATAGAGTATATCTGGAGAAGGCAATGGCACCCCACTCAAGTACTCTTGCCTGGAAAATCCCATGGATGGAGGAGCCTGGAAGGCTGCAGTCCATGGGGTCGCTGAGGATCGGACAGGACTGAGCGACTTCACTTTCACTTTTCACTTTCATGCATTGGAGAAGGAAATGGCAACCCACTCCAGCGTTTTTGCTTGGAGAATCCCAGGGACGGGGGAGCCTGGTGGGCTGCCATCTATGGGGTCGCACAGAGTCAGACACAACTGAAGTGACTTAGCAGCAGTAGCAGCAGTGTATATCTATTCACCCCAAACTCCTAATTTATCCCTCCCCCGCCCTTCATTTTTTTAAACATTTAAAATGTCTGATTATTTGGTTGTCAGGGAAAGTTTAGTTGTAAACAGTGTTAATTTTCAAGAAAACTGATTAAATGTTAAAGTTCAGGAAGCCACTGTAATCCAGGTTTAATCAGGAAGAGAAAGTTAACCATGTGGCTAAGTTTCTTTAGTTATTTTGTAAAGTAGAATAATATTGCAAAGGAAAATTGACTAAAAGAGAAAAAATCACAGTGCTAACATGTGGTCGAAGAAATCTTGGCGGTCACAGGTAGTATAAATTCTCCGATTATTACCAGACAGAGATGAGCTTTATCTGACGGAGATGAAGCATTATTGAGTCATCTGTCTGATCTCCAGCCAGCAGCTCAATCTAATGATTTCATTCCTGGATTATTTTTAATACATAGAATTAGAGGTGTATGGGAACCGTTTGCTATTATTTTAATAGTGCAGTTTCCTCCTAAATTGCTCTTGTTAAGTAAAATCCTGTTGCATTGGACGAGTGTATATTTTCTTAGTAATGCTTCACAAGTCCTTGTCTTACAATTCAATAAATCATCCTATACCTGTCAGCACGTAGACTTTAAGATTTATTGCCCAATGCATTGCATAGTACATAGCTCTTTGGCTGGAGGGCAATTTCTGAAACTAATTTAATCAAAGTGTTTTTATGATTTAGTGAACTCTGGCTTGATGTCGCAAATATGTATTGATGTCTTTGGAAAGGTATGATTTAATCCTATCCAATTTTGAAATAGAATTAAGATTTGGCTTGATGTGATTTCTGTTATAGATAGAAAATCTTTAGTTGCATGAATGTTATTCATATCCTCCTGTATCGAGTGAGCGTTTATTAGTGCCTCTGGCCCTCTGCTAGATTCTGCGATTCCATGGAGAGAATGAAAAAATTCTGGATTGGTGCAAAGATGCAGACAAGGGCTCAGAAGAATCAACTGATATGGCATTTCTTGATGAGTAAGGAATCCGTTGTAACTGAAGTTGAATGTTCATTGTGTGGGGTGTTGATAGTTATAGCTGGCTTCTATTGGGGAAATTCTAAACCATATATATATATATATATATATATATATATATTTAATTTTGTACTTTATTTTGGAGTCTAGTTGATTTACAGCATTGAGTTAGTTTCAGGTGTGCAGCAAAGTGATTCAGTTATACAGATACATATATAGCCACTCTTTTTTAGATTCTTTTCCCATATAGGTCATGACAGAGCACTGAATAGAGTTCCTTGTGCTATACAGTAGGTTTTTACTAGTCATCTTTTTTATATAGTAGTGTGTATATGTCAGTCTAATGGGTTCATATTTTCTTTTACCAACATATGTGGCTAAGACAAAAATGAGCAGTTCTCAAAGTTAGCAAGTTGGCAGAAAAATAAACACTATATAAATCGGTATCAAACTTCATAGAGTCATTTGGCAATACCTGCTAAAATATTATCGATATATGTACTTAAAATGTTTTATTTTTTAAAGCAATTCATTAGCGTATAGTTGATTTACAGTTTGTGCTAGTTTCAGGTGTACAACACAGTGACTCAGTCACATGGGTAAATATATTGCTTCTTCTTCAGATTCTTTTCCCATATAGGTTATTACAGAATATTGAGTACGGTTCCCTGTGCTCTACAGGAATTTGGTTATCTGTTTTATATACAATAGTGTGTATCTGTCCATTGCGAGCTCCCAATTTAGCCCTCCCTGCCACATTTCCCCTTTAGTAATCATAAAGGTGTTTTTGAAGTCTGTGAGGCTGTTTCTGTTTTGTATATAAATTCATTTGTATCTTTGTTTTTCTTTTAGATTCCACATGTAAGTGATAATCATATGATATTTATCTTTGTCTCACTGACTTCACTTAGTAGGATCACCTCAAGGTCTATCCATGTTGCTGCAAATAACATTATTTCAGTCTTTTTTATGGCCGAGTACTGTTCCTCTCCCCCCATACACACACACACACGCGCACACACACACACGCACACACACACGCACACACACACACACACACCACATCTTCTTTATCCATTCCTCTGTTGATGGACATTTAGGTTGCTTCCATGTCCTGGCTATTTGAATAGTGCTGCAGTGAACATTGGGGTGCATTTATCTTTCAGAATTATTAAACCTACCATAGTTTTGAGGGCTTTGCATCCCAACTCAGCAGTTTGAGCTTAATTCTTGAAGAATGGACAGTTTTCTTTGGACTTCTGAGAATTAATGGTATAGTAATACAAGTTTACTAGGATGATGACTTTGGTGGCCATGTGTGGACCTGACTGGCTGGCAAAAATTAGAGGAATGAAAACCAGCAACTCATGGAAGAAGATGGTTAGAGTGAAAGCCTTGGGAAGAAAAAGGAAGGCTGAGGCTAAGGGGTCTTTTATTGAACAACCAAACAACCTTAGAGAGTGATTAAGAGAAGGCATGAATGTGAGGTCAGAATATCAGATGATGTCCTGGTGTCCACCTGGGGAATGGTAATGTCATTTATATACTCTGTGAATACTAAAAAATGGGAAGAAATTTCAAAGGGGTATATGATGCAGTTAAGAATGTTGAGTTTAAAATAATAAGGGATGATCAAAGCTAAAAGTCTGTCAGATTTGAGATCTGAGATTTGAAATTTGAATATTAGCAAGACACTGTTTTGAATATTAGAATATTCTAATATTATTATTAGAATATTAATATTATTAATAATATTAGAACAGTGACTTCTAATATTCAAAATATTATAATATTATGAATAATATTAATATTCTAAGCATTCTAATACCATTAGAATATTTTGAATATTAGAAGTCACTGTTTTGTCATAATTGTTTGAAGATAGAACATGTTCTGGTGAAAAACTTGCTTGCCATGAAAAATACACAGTGTGAAAGTTTATATAGTAAATGCCTTTGATTCAGAAAAGTATTCATTAGCCATATTAAGTGATACTTCATTCAAGTAAAAGAAACACGTTACAGAAAGACAGTGGTTAGAGGAAGGCCACTATATGATTTGGGGCTCCCTGATGGCTCAGTGGTAAAGAATCTGCCTACAATGCAGGAGACATGGGTTCTATCCCTGGTTGGGGAAGATCTCCTGGAGAAGTAAATGGCAACCCACTCTAGTGTTCTTGCCTAGGAAGTCCCATTGATGGAGGAACCTAGTGGGCTATAGTCTATGGGGTTGCAGAGTTGGACATGACTGAGCATGAGCTCTATATGATTTACTACCACCACATAATTATTTAGCAGTCTCTAATGTCCTATGACCAAGCCACAGACACTTGAAAATCAAATGCAAAAGTCACAGTAAAAATCCTGGGAGCAAGATTAACATGAAATAAAATATAAAAGAAAAAACTCTTGAGAGCAAAGTTTAACATGTTGGCTTTCAGCTTTATACATTTTGTGTCAAGCCACATCTTCAAGAGATATGCTTACTCCAGCCAGTGGGGGTGGGGGGAATTTTATTCAATATTTTCATCATAAACAGATGAGTTTGGGTTCTCTGCTGGCTGACTGCCCTCTTCCCCCTTTCAACACCACTTAAAAAAAATTTAACAGCATTTATAAGTAATTGAGAATACACTAGGGCAACTTCTCCAAGACTTTGTTTTCTGGCACATTCTGAACATGTGAGTTCTGGGTATGTTTTTCTTAGAGAAAGCAATTCAGAATGGCCAAGGGTAAAGGGGTAAAAAGCATGGATGGGTGAAATGCCCGTCCATTCCCAAACCTTCCCTCTTCCATGACTTTGGGTTCTCTTCCCCTACTTCCCAAATTCTCCAGCCCTCCTTTGTTCCTCTGCCTCGGCTAGCACCCTCTTCCATTATGCTTCCTGTTCCCCTGTGGAGACTGAAGGAGCCAGGGAAAGCCCAAGGACAGGGCCTGATGACAGAGACTGAGCAACAGGATCCAAAGGTATCCATGAGAAAGGGAAGATGGAAAGTGCAGCATGAGGATAACTTACCCTTAGCTTTTCTTGGCTTTAAAAATTTTAAGCAACACGCCCCCCACCCCCGCCCCCCGCAAGGATGTTACAACATTTGTATAAGTGGTTCTTATTAAATCACAGGTTGCTGGGCCCCACTTTTAGAGTTTCTAATTCAGCACATCCAAGAATTTGTCTTTCTAACCAGCTCCCTGGGGAGGCTGTTGATCCATAAATTCCTGGTCTCCTTTCTAGACTCTACAGACTAGAGTCATCTTGAAGTCTCATCTACAAGATGAGACTTTGTCATTCATGATTGTTATAACTGGCAAGTCTCCTCCAATTTTCTGAATATTGGACCTTTTTCTCTCCCTGGGTTAAAAGCAACTGACTTCAGAAATATTTTTATGTGACATTTATTACCTTCTCTTTTAGCAAGGAAAAAAAGTGTAAGTGGTCAATTATGTCTGACTCTTTGTGACCCAATGGACTGTAACCCACCAGGCTCCTCTGTCCATGGGATTCTCCAGGCAAGGATACTGGAGTGGGTTGCCATTTCCTTTTCCAAAAGAACTTCCTGACCCAGAGATTGAACCCAGGTCTTCTGCATTAAAGGCAGAATTTTTACTGTCAGAGCCACCAGGGAAGCCCCCTTGTAGCAAGAACAATACACACATACACACGCACACATACATAAATTAAAGTATATGCCAGGGAAATGAAAGTTAGTTCATTTTTGAAATACAGTGAGCCTTGAATTGTCTTTAGTCATGTATATATAAACCAACTCTGGGAAAATGGCTTAATAATTTGTTGTAAAGCACTGAAAATTAATTAATTAAATAAATTCACTTTTATTTATTAATAAAAAAATTAAATAATTCACTCTCCAGGTTTTTTTTTTTTTTTTTTTACTAGCAGACCAGTGGCCATCAATTGAAGAAAAGCCGTCAACTAAAGCAAAGCAAAGATGAATGAATTAAAAGTTATCATTGTGGTTTCCAGGATTCCCTGGTGACTCAGTGGTAAAAATCCACCTTTCAATGCAGGAGACTTGAGTTCGATCCCTGGGTTGGAAAGCTCCCCTGGAGAAGGAAATGGCAACCCCACCCAGTATTTTTGCCTAGGAAATCCCATGGACAGAGGAGCCTGGCGGGCTACAGTCTACAAAGTCACAAAAGAGTGAAACACAGCTGAGCGACTAAACAACTGTGGTTTCCATCATTGCAAATGTTGCATTTTACCTTTCAAACCACAGAGGAATTTCTGGTCTTCAAGACAATTGTGTTACATGAGTTGATCTTAAAAATCTGGGTAGGCAAATGAATCTATTCTTTTGTCATCAGAGTCCTTAAATCCTTTTCCTAAATCTTTAATGTACCATATAAAAAATCTTGTTGAATCATAAACATCTAAGCTACTTTTCTTATATTTCTGTGGAAAGAACAACTGTTAAAATCAACAAAGCAAATTTTTATGATACTAACACTGTTGCAAATGATAAACTGAGATGACCATCAGGGATTATTCTTTGACATTGGGAATACTCGAATGATTCAAGAAAGTCTTCTGCTGTATTTTCAAGTCAAAACAGCCTTCTCACTTTGTGGCCAGTGATAATCAGTGTCCCCTGCAGAGCACTATTTCAGTAGTTCCTGGATTTCCTACAATACATTCACCTAAATTGACAGTTTTGGTATAGTTATATCTAGTTTTATTCCCATACTTATATACATATGCTGCATTACAAACATATTCCTTTCATTCTGAATAAATCTTGAAGTGTCAAACTAGTAAACGGACTACATGATTAATTTTGTACACTGTGTCAGTCCAGCAACTTGGCAACCTGATTCTGAACAACAGTTTTCACAGTTGGTTGCATACTAGGATCTCCTGAGGAGTTTGAAATATCGCAATCCCTGAACCTCACCCCAGTCTGAGTAATTCCTACTCTTTCTTTGGGAAGGGGGAGGAGACCAGGCCTTGTGTTTGTACAGCCCCGTAGTTGATTTGCATAGTGCAGACCATGGTGGGAACCACTCACCCAGTAGATTGTTGTCATCTCGCTTCCTTCCGTAACTTTCATGTTGCTTTAATTTGGCTTCAATCAAATCACTTCGATTGGACAAAGACAGCCTTATGCTACTAAAAGCAGAGGAAATGGCTGGCTGAGTAAAAGGTGAAGTCAGGGATGAATGATGCAATGAGTTTAAGGAATTTGAGAGTCTTTAGGTCTGAAACCCAAGGGAAGTTCTGTCTTTGAAGGTTACTTAGGGCTAAGAAACGATCGCATGCTTTCATAGTCTTTCTTGCATCTCTGCTGTTGCTGCTGCTGCTAAGTCGCTTCAGTCGTGTCCAACTCTTTGCGACCCCATGGACTGCAGCCTATCAGGCTCCTCCATCCATGGGATTTTCCAGGCAAGAGTATTGGAGTGGGGTGCCATTGCCTTCTCCATCTTGCTTCTCTAGGCTGTCTCAAATGGAGAATTCTCTTACATAACATTGATTCTATAAATTCTTAACAGACCAGACCAACTTTGGGTTGAATGTAATTTTAGTCTTATTTTTTTTAATCAAAGAGTGTCACTTCCCTTACTTTTAATACTTTTTGCACTATGTAGATGGGATATGAATTTTGTGAACAACATGAACCCTTCTTGGGAATGCCACAAAATCAAGAGCAAACCTGAATCGTGTATTGAATGTTCATTTGTTTTTAGCAGTTAATCCAGAAAAGGTATATGCCTCTAAAACCTAAAAATTTGAGGAGATAGAAGTTGCTATAGAAACAATGCAAATCATAGTTACTTGTGCAAAATTATTAGATCAAAGACTCAATTGTTTTAACTTGAAATACATTCGATATATTTGCTTCAGGCAACATGAAATATCTTTGGAGTGTAAGGCACTGGCTTAGAAAAAGATTTGGTCTTCCCACAGTATGTTAAAAATAAAAATGTAAAAAAAGTATTTCCGTTCATCGAAGGCTAGGCATCCACCACGGGACATTCAGATCTGGTAAAAAATGTTTGATGGTATCAGTTAAAACCCTATTTAAGTAGAAAGGCCAGAACATGTTAATGAGTATCTGGCAATGTCATCATCTACTTAAGATGGAAGAAAGGGGATAAGATCAAAACTATTCAATCTCTGAGTGATGAAGGAAGTAAACCTTGAAGGGACATATACAATGTTTGACATCCATCAATATCAGTTTTATAGACATTAATTATCCAGCGCTCTAAGCTCTCCTTTGAGGTGTATTTTATGATTAAGAGAAAAGATACTGAGAAAAAGAAAACTGATGGAAACAACAAACAGTCAGTGAGTACTTCCACACTGGAGGTGTACTCACAACCCAGTACTTTACTCTTGTTTGCAAAAACCCAATGCTTTACACTTCTTTGGAGAATGGAAAGTGAAAGTCACTCAGTCCCGTCCAACTCTTTGCGATCCCATGGACTATATAGTCCATGAAATTCTCTAGGCCAGAAAACTGAAGTGGCTAGCCATTCTCTTCTCCAGGCGATCTTTCCAACCCAGGGTTTGAACCCAGGTCTCCCACAATGCAGGCAGATTCTTTACCAGCTGAGCCACAAGGGAAGCCCAAGAATACTGGAGTGGGTAGCCTATCCCTTCTCCAGTGGATATTCCCAACCCAGGAATTGAACTGGGGTCTCCTGCATTGCAGGTGGATTCTTTACCAGCTGAGCTACCAGGGAAGCCCAGTGGAAAGAACTGCAGAGTGGAAAGAACTACGTAATCCTTGTGCTGTGCCTTTTTTAAAATATTGAAGAATAGTCAGTTTATAATGTTGTGTTAGTTTCATTGTTACTATATAAATATTCTTTTTCATATTCTTTTCCATTATGGATTATTGAGTTCAGTTCAGTCACTCGGTTGTGTCTGACTCTTTGTGACCCCGTGGACTGCAGCATGCCAGACTTCCCTGTCCATCACCCACTCCCGGAGCTTGATCAGACTCTTGAGTTATTACATGATACTGATTATAGTTCCCTGTGTTATACAGTAGGTCTTCATTGTTTATCTATTTTATAGACAGTAGTTTGCATCTGCCAATCCCAAACTCCTAATTTATCCCTCCCCTCCCCCACACTTTCCCCTTTGGTAGCCATAAGTTTGTTTACCATGTCTGTGAGCCTGTTT
Source organism: Bos indicus x Bos taurus (assembly GCF_003369695.1). Classification (NCBI taxonomy): domain Eukaryota; kingdom Metazoa; phylum Chordata; class Mammalia; order Artiodactyla; family Bovidae; genus Bos; species Bos indicus x Bos taurus. Next base: position 7,709,569 of record NC_040105.1, on the reverse strand, counting down.
TGTAACTAACTTAATTTGTATCGTATTTTAGATTCTACCTATAAGTGATATCATATAATATTTGTCTTTCTCTGTCTGACTTAGTATTATAATCTCTAGGTCCATCCATGTTGCTGCAAATGGCATTTCATTCTTTTTTGTGGCTGAGTAGTATTCCGTGTGTGTGTGTGTGTGTGTGTGTACACCACATCTTCTTTATCCCATGGCTCTATGGACGGACATTTAGGTTGCTTTCATGTGTTGACTCTTGCAAATAGTCTTGCAATGAACATTGAGGTGCATGGATCTTTTCAAATTAGAGTTTTCTCCCAATATATGGCCAGTGCCTTCTTTACTCACTCTTTACCATGTTCTTTCTATAGCAGCCTTGATCGAACTTAAGATCCTTTCTTACTTTTTCTGGGTCTGAATCTTCTACTTTTCTGAACAGAAGTTGCAGAGGAATTTATCCAGACATTATATTTTACTGGTGATTTAAAGCTATTTTTTTTCCTTTTGTGAATTAAAATTTATTTTGGTAGCCAACAAAAAGCTCTCCTTTAGAATTTTGAGTACCTGAATGATTGAAGGTTTAGCTATACTCTTATACTCTCATGTTAAGCAGATTGAGTTACATTTAAATTTTTAAATGATTTGAGCCAATAGAGAAAATACTCTGTATTAATTAATAAAAAAAGCTGTGAATTAACTTTTTAACTTTTTTTCAAGGAGACAGCAATTTTCTGTAAAGGACCAGTACTCAACTTTTGTCATTGTAGCATAAAAGCAGAGACAAACCATCAATGAATGGGATGATCTATGTTCCTAGATAATTTTATGGATATAGAAATTTGAATGTCATATATTTCTCATGTGTCACAAAATTTTATCCTTTTCCTGGTTAAAAAAATCATGTAAAAACCATTCTTACCTAGCAAGCCATACAAAAACAAACAGCAGGCAGGATTTGCCCTTGGGCTGTAGCTTCCCAACCCCTGGTTTAGGAGATTAAATATGTCCCCAACTTGAAAGCTTTCACTCAAGCAAAAATTAGTCTGTTTTCAAGTATTCTCATAATCTTTTCACCATCTAATTCTTGAGTAACAAACTGGTCACCTCTCTGGAGTTAACCACATGTATCTGCTATGGTAGCCCAGAGTGCTGAGTTGAGGAGGATTTGAGAACCTGACTGGAAGCAATGAGCAGAGAAGGCAGCAGGATGACCGCCATATTGGACCTTCATGGCTCTGACCCCTACACTGTCATCTCACAAGATTCTTCCTGTATTCTCCATTGACAGAAGTCCTAGTTATGTTCTCTAAAACATTTCTCTTAGGCAATCACTTTTTCTTTTAATAATTGAGATTTTCCTTTCTTATTGAATGAAAGAGTCTTGATATTCTATAGTGTTTTACAGTTTTCAAAACTTTCACACACACAATTTCATAGAGCCCCTTAGTAACCCTTTCACCCCTCACCCCTATGTTGCCCCTCCCCTTTCCCCTCTCCCTCCGGTAACCACTAGTTTGTAGGACATCATTATTTTTAAGTTAGAGACCTTCAAAGTTTCCTAGTCATTCAGCTTCTTTCGCTCAATATTGATTCTCAAAATTGATGAATGTGTTACTGGTCCATTGCTCATCTTTCTTACAGACAGAAATAGGGCCTGTGGATGAAGAATGAACAGGAAAGGCTACTCACATCTCTAATACCTGCAAATAAATAGTTGCCATTGGATCTGCTAACATTACAGCTAAATGAGTGTAATTATACTGAGATTTATTTATATCCATTAACATTTGAAAGCTCTTCTAGGCTGTAAACGGTATTTAAAAATTATTCTCTGTATATTATTGACTACTAGATTACAATAATAAACACTGAACTGACTGTGGAATTTATAAATATATGGTATAGATTCTGTGGTGTTAATATAGAAATATCAAATAAAACCTGACAAGGTAAATATAGTATCACATATCAAAATGGTTTAAATTGTCGTCCATGGAACACTAAACTTAAATTTGTATGCAGATTGGGTTTTATTATGTTTTTGAAGTTCCCTGGGCGACCTGTCTTGCCAGGGCATTTGGAAATGTTAACTATCATAACCAATGAAAAAAGGCATTAAAAACTCAAACCAGCATAAATCACCCGGATTTGCGGTCTGTCATGAGCTCAACCTGAAGATAGCCTCAAATTCCTGCAACGTAATTAAAACATCTTAAGAGTTTAGTTACATGTTAAGAATTTACGTTTTTGTGCAGGTGGCATGTGTTAATACGGGTGTGTTTTTATATTAAGGGTTATGATTAAAGTTTGTTAGAAGAAAATATACGGATGGTGGCACTCGACATGTTCATATCCTGATGGTGCTGGAGGGCTGGTGTTGGGTGTCAAGGCTATGAACAGAGTTCCTGAGTGTCGCTCTGAAAATTATAGAATGGAACAAGCCAGATTTGTGTTTGCCTTGAAAGGTATCCAGACTTAACACTACTTTAAAGACATTCTGAAGCATTGACTTCGGAATAAGAGCAAACATTCTTTAAGACCTGGACAAATCCAAAAGGAGTTACTGAAATCTCCTGTTTCAGCCATACATTTTCATAGTACTGCTCAATGACAAGTCCCTCATTCCTTGCAATCTGACTCTTAGGTACAGGTCTCCAAAGGCTGAAATGAGGGGTATTTTTGTCTGCTTACTTTGTTATATGATTTGGTCTCAGTATGTGTAGAAGCACAAAGCTCATCTGTTAAGGTGGATTTACTATCCTCAGCCAGTATCCGGATCCATGCCTAAAGGCTCGTATTGAGATGGTGCAAAATCAGCTATCCTGCCACGAATTGTTCAGTGATCAACTCAAATAAACCTTACTGAAAACTATGTAATATGAAAGAGGTTGAGTCTGGCTCCATCTGAATATATTATAAATGTATGTGTTAAAACAATAATTGCTGGAAAAGTTAGTCCTCCTTTCCATACAAAGTATGCAGGGGAGCATCCTTCTTGGAGCACTTGATTTGCACCCAGTCTTCTGCTCCATGTGAAGAAAACGAAATCTGACTTGTTGCATGTCTACTTTGAGACAGACCATCTTGAATGATTTATATTCCTCTTTGGTGGGGTGATGACATGGTGGGAGGGTGTGTGTTGAATTACAACAAAGAGTCACACACTTAGAAAAGCCTCATCTTTCTCAGCAAAGACTCTTCCTTTCCCTTCACAGAGGAAGAGGAGGACTATGAAAAATACCTGGGAAAGAGGCGATGAGTTAAGGCTAGGCACAACCTGACTTTGGTTTTAGACAAAGTGTGAAATGATGTATCAGTGATAATTCCTAGACTGTCTACTCATGTAAAACTGTGTTTATTCAACAATGTAGTATTTGCTTTCCCAGAAATCTGTGATCTAATGGAGTTGTAAAGCATCCATTCAGAATGCTTCTAAAATTTTATTGGCACACAGTCCCACATGTTTACATGTGGCCACTTTCTTACTAAAACACCAGCAGAATTGAGTAGCTGCAACAGAGACCATATGGCTAACAAAGCCTAAACTATTTACTCCCTGGCCCTTTGCAGGAAAACTTGGTTGATCCTTGTTCTAGACTCTGATGCTGTGCTGTCCAGTAATGGAGCCACGGACTGATGTAGCAGCTGAGTGTTTGCAGTGTGGCTTTGTGAATTGAGATATGTTATACGTGCAACCCACTCCAGTGTTCTTGCCTGGAGAATCCCAGGGACGGGGGAGCCTGGTGGGCTGCCGTCTATGGGGTCGCACAGAGTCGGACACGACTGAAGCAACTTAGCAGCAGCAGCAGCAGCATACGTGCAAAACATGCCAAAGACTTAGTAAAAATAAAGGAAAAGAATATAAAAGATCTCATCAGTTTTAAAATATTGATTACATGTTGAAATGATAATATTTTGAAAATTGAGTTCAGCCAAATATATTAAAATAAGTGTTATCTGTTTCTTTTACACTTTCTTAAAAAATAACAACTATTAGAAAATTTTCAATGTGACTCCCATTTGTCACTCAAATCATATTTCTAGTGACAGTGCTGGTTTAGAGCCTGGGATTTGAAGGCTATTGTGGTCTCTTGAAAAGGTTGGAAAGAGGGAAGATGCGAGGAACAGAAAACAAACTTTTGTAGTTGTAAATGTCTTTCCAAAACAATAGTCTTCTGTTAGTTTGGTTTATTTCTTGGTTATGCTGGGTCTCAGTTGATGCACGCGGCATGTTTTAGTTGTGGCATGCAAAGTCTTAGCTAAGGGATCAAACCTCAATGATCAAATCTCATTGCATTGGGAGCTCAGAGTTTTAGCCACTGGACCATCAGGGAGGTCCCCATTCTTCTGTTTATTTGGCTATTCCTCATAAGAAGGAATACTGAAAACTAAAAGATTAGGATGTCTATGGAAAAAAGTTTTAGTTGAGTTCTTCCAGAAGACCCTGAATCAGAATGCAAATTGGGAGGTGATCCAGGAAGCATCTGGAAGGGAGAGGGATGGCAGGACAGAAAGAGGGCATGGTCACAAGCAGGCGGTTGCTGTGAACACTGGGCTCCTCCCAGTGGGGCACTGTGAGATTTTCTGAAACCCAGCTCAGAGTGGTCCCACCTGGAGGTGAGGAAGTTGGGCTCTTTACCAGCTACCAGTACTTGCTGGTTGAGGACTGCTCCTTGGGGCATCAATCTGCCTTCTCCCCAGCACCCCAGTCTGCCCTGCCTGCCTCGAGCCAAAAGGAACAGGTACTTTGAGCAAAAAGCCATCAGCAGGCATGAGAAGGGTGAGTGCCTGAGACATGAGGTTGGGCTCCTGTAATATCTGGTGCTGACCCCAAACAGTGTTTCATCCTGTAATTCATGATTTCAACAAACCTTTTTATTATGGTTCCTGGTGTGTGTGCTCAATGTCTCCTCTGAACTTAACAATAGCATGTTGTTGTTCAGTCACTAAGTCATGTCCGACTCTTTGTGACCCCCATGGACTGCAGTACACCAGGCTCCTCTGTCTGTGGGATTTCCCAGGCAAGAATACTGGAGTAGGTTGTCATTTCCTCCTGCAGGGGATCTCTCTGACCCAAGGATCAAATCTGTGTCTCCTGCATTGGCAGGTGGATTCTTACCTCTGAGCCACCTGGTAAGCCCCAATAGAACAAATGGGTATATTTATTGTTTCTACACATTATGGATGAGAAAACTAAGCCCTAGCGTCATGTGTCCAGGAGAACTGAGCTGAGGTCGTAACCCCAGGTTCCTTGCTCTACCTGTGTGGTCACTCATGCCTGACTTGGACTTCTCCATGGTTCACCTCCCTAAGGAAATGGAAATATATTGACGTTTTTGAGGTGAGAACAGGAAACTAAAACTTTTGAGAGGGCTATTCTGTAGAATTCCTTAGATATCCATAGGGAAGTAGATACTTATATCCACTTCAGTCACAAGACTCTGATGCCAAAAAGCATTATCTCTCTTTTGCACAAAGCACAGTCAAAATCAAGAGGTTATAGGCCCTGCTGACTGCCACACAGGATGTTAGTGATACAGTTAAATTCGAGAAAACTCCATATCAGTCCCTGTAATGGAAGTTATGGATACATGGTTCACTGAGGACTGGATTCGGTTCCCTTCCCATTCCCTGAACTCTCTTGAAAAGTGTTGTCAGTCCCTGTGGTACCTCTTGGAATCAAGTCTCTCTCTCAGCTTCATTTCCCTTTATTATATTTCTAAGTGACTTAGTAATTCTTTGCGGGCTTCAATAACACTTGTACTATTTAAATTTGAATAACCCCAAAGGATCTAGCTAGGTCAATGGGTTTAAACCACAGGCTTTAGTCTGCATATTAGTTGATTAAAAACAGATTTTATACATCATGGATCCTTAATAAAGGGAGGGGAAAGCAAGCAGATGTTTGTAAAGTCTAAATGTGTTAGATTGCATTTACTTGGAGCTCTTGCTGACTAGCTTTCAAAGTCTTACCTATGACAATTGAACTTTAAACAGTTTCATGATGCATTTCCTGAGAAATTTCCTGCTCTGAAGGGTCAGCCAAAAAGAAAAGCAAAAGGATTCCCTAAGATGAACATACAAAAATAAGTTGACAGATGTACCATAAAGTCATCATATCCACGTGAAAGACACCGAATGATTGAAGGCCTCGAAATGATTCTGTAGTCTCAGACCATAAAGTAGTTGCAGTTTGCTTTAATTCAAACAGTAGAAAAACAGTTGGCTTTTGTGGTGGTGGCGGCAAAGAGCTTTGAAAGCAAGTTTTTCTTTGATACAAACATAAGATCATTAAGTTGCACGTAAATCACTCTGTCTGGTGCATTCTCTGACTTCTTGTGGTATCCCATCCTTCAGGGGAGAAACAGTTCTTCTTGTCTTAAAATATGTATACTCGAGACGCTTTGAGTGTCTCAAAGCCGACATGGAAGATTTCCTGTTGGTCTTCCCATCCAGATGAAATAATGCCCAAAACCTCTCCCTGAACTCTGAACACATGAGAATTACAGACAAAATATTTTTAATGCATTTTAAAGAATAATAACCAAGCTTAAACATAAGTGGGAAGACTCCAAGGACCAGAAATGAAAGGACGTGCAGAAATGAGAGGAGGGGGTGAGGGGCCAGCGGGGACCTGAGGGTAAACCTGGTGGAGTGTGCCCCACACGTGGCAGAAGGCTTAGACGCCCCATGCACCTGGAGTGCAGGGCTCCCCGTGTACACACCAGGCTCGAACGGCACTCCCACCTTCTCTAGAATTGGAGCCAGACAGGATTCTCATGGAAGGAAGCAGAGGCACTGAGGCAAACCAGGACTTGCGCCTCTGTGGCACATGGGTGTCTTGTGGGAACGCCTTCTCTGGGAAAGCAGCCTCAAGCCCTAATGACTGAGTAGGCACCCCAGCTGCCTGTGCAGGGGACGAAGTTCACGTCAGATGAGCTGTCAGACAGAAATGACAAGACCTAAGATGAAACCGATTTCTCTTGAAATGTTATGCAAATACAGGAAAATAGGAAATAGCCTTTTCTCAGAAGAGCTTACGTATAAGTATATTCACTTCTCTGGAAGTTGTAGAGGAGACGGTTGCATCCAGGAACAGGAACAGAAGGTAATTCAACAAGAAAAGGGAGATGTTATAAAGAACCTACTGGAAATGAAAAATGTGGCCAGTGAAATAGAAAAAAAGTTAGACAATAGGATAAACACCGGATGCACAGGCATAACTTGTTTAAGAATGACCAAAGAGATTTCTGCTTTGAGATTATACATTTTAAGCATTCAATAAAAGTGATTCTTTTCCTGACTATACCTTTCTAAATCTCAAATGTAGGAAAGTAGAAAGAGTAAACATCCTCAGAAATAAATTTCCCAGTATAATGAACTGTTATCACCTTTATGAAATTGATTTTCAAAATCTCCCTCATAGTCTTTCCAGATCCTTTTACTCGGACGGCATTACAAAACTTAGATCTACCATCAGATTGCCTTTCTGTACCTTCACCATGTCTATGGAATTGGTTATATGTTAAAAACACACTTGCCCTAATCCTTTGCCCTCTCATGCCTCCCTGAGCTTGTTGTATGAGATTGTGCTGTTCCCCACCCATGGAAACTTCTGTGTGCTCACCTCCACCTGCATTCTCTCTTCCCAAGAAACTCCCACTCATGTTCACCACCCTCCTAGCCTCCAAGAAAGAAGCGTCATCTTGGAAACCTTCTGAGGCAGCCCGACTCTCCCCCTTCTCTTGTTTACAGCATCTCTGTCCCAGTGCTATACTCGTTTCTTTGCACATAGGGAGTAGATCTTTTAAGTTTTCTCTCTCATGATCTGGCATGTGGTAGAAGCTTCATTAATACGCATGTCGATGGGCAAAATGGTACAAATAAAGAGCATAAAGAATAAGAAGCCACGGAGAACTCTTAAGAAATCTTACCCAGGACAGAGGGTTACTGTGGTTGAAAATAAAGTTAATAGTCATTGTGGGGAATTTTAAATTTGATGTTCTACAGACTTGTGGTTGCCAAGGTTGGGGTCGGGGTGGGGGTGGATTGGGGGTTTCAAATTCAGTTTATTTCAGTCCCCCAGTCGTGTCCGACTCTTTGCGACCCCATGGACTGCAGCATGCCAGGCCTCCCTGTCCATCACCAACTCCTGGAGCTTGCTCACACTCATGTCCATCGAGTTGGTGATGCTATCCAACCATCTCATCCTCTGTTGTCCCCTTCTCTTCCTGCCTTCAATATTTCCCAGCATCAGGGTCTTTTTCAGTGAATCAATTCTTTGCCTCAGGTGGCCAAAGTATTGGAGCTTCTTTTCAGTATCAGTCCTTCCAATGAATATTCAGGACTGATTTCCTTTAAGATTGACTGGTTTGATCTCCTTGCTGTCCAAGGGACTCTCAAGAGTCTTCTCCAACACCACAGTTCGAAAGCATCAGTTCTTTGGCACTCAGCTTTCTTTATAGTCCAACTCTCACTTCCATACACAACTACTGGAAAACCCATAGCTTTGAGTAGACGGACCTTTGTTGGCAAAGTAATGTCTCTGCTTTTTAACATGCTGTCTAGGTTTATTATAGCTTTTCTTCCAAGGAGCAAGTGTCTTTTAATTTCATGACTGCAGTCACCATCTGCAGATACTTTGGAGCCCAAGAAAATAAAGTCTGTCACTGTTTCTATTGTTTCCCCATCTATTTGCCATGAAGTTTGGGATTAGCAAATGCAAACTATTATATATAGGATGGATAAACAACATGGTCCTACTGTATAGCACAGGGAACTATATGTAATATCCTGTGATAAACCATAATGGAAAAGAATATGAAAAAGAATGTGTGTGTGTGTGTGTGTGTGTATCAAACTGAATCTGCTAAATTAACACATTATAAATCAATTATACTTCAATAAAATAAATTGTAAAAAATATAGATGTTCTAAAGGAATAGGGCATAATTGTAGATTCTTAAGGAGGATATGTGCTAGGTCACTTCAGTTGTGTCTGACTCTTTGCAACCCTATGGACTGTAGCTCTCCAGACATCTCTGTCCATGGAATTCTCCAGGCTTGAATATTGGAGTAGCTTCCCATGCCCTCCTCCAGGGGATCTTCCTGACCTAGAGATCAAACCCACATCTCTTAAGTCTCCTGCATTGTCAGGCAGGATCTTTACCACCAGTGCCACCTCGGAAGTCCATAAGGCGGATAGTGATATGAAAAATGTAACATTCATGGAAGTTTGATTTGGCATTGATAGGCTGACAAGCATAGAATAGAAGCATGTACAGTGAAACATACCGTGAGTGAATAAACATGTATCATGAGCACTTCTTCTAAATGCCTATAAATGACCATAATGTCAGCAATAGCTGGATAGTTCAGACCTTTCTCCAGGGAATTGACATCAGCCTGCCCATAAGATGGTAAATTCTAAAAATCCAACAGTGGTTGATTTGATATGGGAGCGTATTCCTTCTGTTACTGCCATTTCTGATTCAGATAAGGAATTAGAAATCCAATTACCTCTTCTCTCCCTGGTGCACAACCAGGAAATAACCTGTGACTAATTAGTCAGTGAAATGTGCCCGAGTTCGTGCATGAAGCAGGCACAAAAAGAGTAAGAGGTGAACATTTTAAAACAATCTTTTACATGTGATTTTTCAAAATCTAGTATAAATCTACAAGAAGTTGAAATGGCATAGATTTCATTGAGATTTCTCTTAAAATGTATCCATTTTCCTGAGTATAAGTAATTTTATGTATACTAAAGTATTAAAAGCATGCAGAATAATATTTTCCTCTCTCTCTTTTTTTGAACAGCAAAACTTGGAGAGTAACCTCACCAACCTTATTAAGAGGAACACGGAACTGGAGACGCTTTTGGCTAAACTCATTCAAACATGTCAACATGTTGAGGTGAGTTTCTCTATGTGCTGTTTTTCATATGAAAACTGCTTGATCATGGTTTTTATACCCTCCTCGCCCTTTATATTTTTCTGATGCGAATCTTCTTAAGATTAGTTTTTGCAGAAGCCAGATATCTAAGATGGATGAAACTAGAAGGAACTAGAACCTTCGAGAATCTCTCCCCATCCACTGCTTTGCTCTGCCCCGACTCCTGTCACAGCTCTCCCTAATCCAGCTTACTTTAGCATCCCTAAACTTGTAGATTTGAATCACCCCTCCAAAGAACACCCCCCCCCAAAAGCACTATTGAAAAGGTGTTGTATTAGTTTCCGATGTCAGCTGTAACAAATTACTGCACACTTGGGTGGCATGAAACAGACATTGATTTTCTTGCTATTCCTAGAGGTCAGAAGTCCAACATCAAGCTGTTGGCAAGGCCTTGCTCATTCTGAAGGCTCTTGGGGAGCCTCTTTTATGCCTCTTCCCACCTCCTAGTGTTTGCAGCCCAGTCCTTGGCGTCCATTGGCTGCTAGATCCATCACTCTAATCTTGGCCTCTGTCCTTATGTGGCCTTCTCCCTGTGTGTCTCTGTGTCTGTACCCAATTCTCCTTCTTAAAAGGATGCCTGTCACTGGATTAGGCTCCACCCTACTTGAATATGCGTGTGTGCTCAGTCGCATCAGATTCTTTGCAACCCCATGGACGGTAGCCCACCAGGCTCCTCTGTCCATAGGATTTCCCAGGCAAGGATACTGGAGTGGGTTGCCATTTTCTCCTCCAGGGGATCTTCCCTATCCAGGGACCGAACCAGTGTGTCTCAAGTCTCCTGCACTGGCAGGTAGATTCTTCGGCACTGCACCACCTGGGAAGCCCGCTTCAGTATGAACTCACTTTAACTTGGTTCCATCTGCAAAGACCCCATTTCCAAATAAGGTTATATTTACAGGTACCAGGGATTAGGTCTTGGACATACTTTTTTTGGGGGGTGGTGTGGAATACAATACAGTTCAACTCACTACAGGTGTAATAAATACATCTTAGTTGACAAATATGTTTCCATGAAGTTCACCATAACTGCAGCATGTTGGGATTTAGTCAAGAGCATGCAGGCAGCACTAAAAGCAAGGGCAAGTTGCAGAACACAGGTCTTTGACTGCTTCTGGCAGGGATCTTTCCAGGGAGCATGTGGAGCCTTGTTGATTAAATAGCATTGTCAATAATAGTGAACAACCATGACCTCATTATTATAGGGTGAAGTGAATATGTATTATAGAATTAGATGGATGAACAAAAAATGATCCATGTGCTGTATTTTCTTTTTATGATGTGATAGCATTTGATGTTTAGGAAGGACCAGAAGAAAGAATTATTTCTCTTCAGTTTAAAAATAAAAAAAGGAAAAAAATTACCTGTCTTTTATGGTGAAATCTTACAAATGCTTTATGGATTGAGTGATTATTTCATTCCATTTCAGATACTTTTCAAAGCATTAGTGTCTGGTTTCTATTATGGCCTTTAGCAATTTCAGAACAACTGTCTTGCTACTAAAGCAACATTAGTGTGGCTTGAACTTACAAAACACTGTTCATCCTAACATGTAAAATTACATTCTGTAATGTTCGGTAATTTGAACCAATAGATAGATGTGTCATTCAAGAAATTTACAAGCAGAGTCTATTTTTAATTCAAAAGATTAGGTATTTAGTTGACATACAGGCTTTTAAAATGAAACTATTACTGAATTGATTGTAGCAGACTTTCAAATACACAGATAGATGCCATGAGAAATTATTCTAGACAAAGAGTAAAGAATATATTCCATTTGCTGTTGTTATTTCTGTATCAGTCGTGTGGAATGGAATGAAATCTGTGTGGGTGAATAAATTTGGTATTTAGGAAATTTCTAGATAAAAATCAGAAAAAATTAATTGTAAGTAGATAAATAATGATATCAGCACTACCTGTTTTTATGCATTTCTTTATTCATAATTATTCACATTTTCAAGGCAAATGTTTTAAAAATGGAGCATCAAAATCTCACATCAGTTCAGTGCAGTCGCTCAGTCATGTCCGACTCTTTGCAACCCCATGAACTGCAGCACACCAGGCCTCCCTGTCCATGACCAACTCCCGGAGTCTACCCAAACCCAGGTCTATCGAGTCAGTGATGCCATCCAACCATTTCATCCTCTGTCGTCCCCTTCTGCTCCTGCCCTCAATCCTTCCCAGCATCAGGGTCTTTTCAAATGAGTCAGCTCTTCACATCAGGTGGCCAAAGTACTGGAGTTTCAGCTTCAACATCAGTCCTTCCAATGAACACCCAGGACTGATCTCCTTTAGGATGGACTGGTTGGATCTCCTTGCAGTCCAAGGGACTCTCCAGAGTCTTCTCCAACACCACAATTCAAAAGCATCAATTCTCCTACGCTCAGCTTTCTTTATAGTACAACTCTCACATACATACATGACTACTGGAAAAACCAAAGCCTTGACTAGACGGACCTTTGTTGACAATGTAATGTCTCTGCTTTTTAATATGCTGTCTAGGTTGGTCATAACTTTCCGTCCAAGGAGTAAGCATCTTTTAATTTCATGGCTGCAATCACCATCTGTGGTGATTCTGGAGCCCAAAAAAAATAAAGTCTGACACTGTTCCCACTGTTTCCCCATCTATTTTCTATGAAGTGATGGAACCGGATGCCATGATCTTAGTTTTCTGAATGTTGAGCTGTAAGCCAACTTTTTCACTCTCCTCTTTCACTTTCATCAAGAGGCTCTTTAGTTCTTCTTCACTGCCATAAGAGTGGTGTCATCTGCATATCTGAGGTTATTGATATTTCTCCCGGCAATCTTGATTCCAGCTTGTGCTTCCTCCAGCCCAGCATTTCTCATGATGTACTCTGCATAGAAGTTAAATAAGCAGGGTGACAATATACAACCTTGACGTACTCCTTTTCCTATTTGGAACCAGTCTGTTGTTCCATGTCCAGTTCTAACTGTTGCTTCCTTGACCTGCATACAGGTTTCTCAAGAGGCAGATCAGGTGTCTGGTATTCCCATCTCTTTCAGAATTGTCCACAGTTTATTGTGATCCACACAGTCAAAGGCTTTGGCATAGTCAATAAAGCAGAAATAGATGTTTTTCTGTAACTCTCTTGCATTTTCAATGATCCAACGGATGTTGGCAATTTGATCTCTGGTTCTTCTGCCTTTTCTAAAACCAGCTTGAACAACTGGAAGTTTACGGTTCACGTATTGCTGAAGCCTGGCTTGGAGAATTTTGAGCATTACTTTACTAGCGTGTGAGATGAGTGCAGTTGTGCGGTAGTTTGAGCATTCTTTAATCAAATGAATCTGCCTTGAAATGTATTTAATCTTTGATAATGGAACAAGTGAAATGATAAAGCTGGCTTTATCAGAAACTGATTTGTACAAATTTGGAGGTTGGGGGTAGTCAGGGAAAAGAATGCTAGAATAAGACAGCTAAATTCAATGCAGAACTGGTTAGTGACCTAAAGTGAAAATGAAGTCGCTCAGTCATGTCCGGACTCTTTGTGACCCCATGGACTGCAGCCCGCCAGGGTCCTTGGTCATGGGGGTTCTCCACGCAAGAATACTGCAGTGGGTTGTCATTTCCTCCCCCAGGGGATCTTCTTGTGACCTAAGGGGCAATAAAATCATTATATTTGACCTAAATACCTTGCATCCCATCAGTTTTCTTTAAGTTAACATTTAACTTAGCAGAGATGAAGCCCTCCTCAATAGTCAATAGAAAATCAAGCTCTTTTACATACCAGCCCAGAGAGTCAGATAACCCTTCCTTCAGCTGGCTCAATGGAGTGGAGTCTAGTATACATCCAAAGAGTCAGTCTTCTTTTTGCCTTATTTCTAAGATGTAGATAATTCAGCTTAACCTGACTTTCTGCTCTTTGGGTTCTGGATACTGTTTGTTGATCTGTTAGCGGTATTCGCTAAACATATATTTCTGGGTAAGTGTGTCTGTCAAGTTTTGCCTGCACTCAGTTACTTGGGCTTGTTAAATGGTCACATCGCTTCATTCCATGAGTGCTTGTGAATCCTCCTCTGTGTGTGTGTTTCACTGTGCTGGGTGGGAACGACCCTGCCTACTCAGAGCTCACTGTCTCAACTGAGATGAAAGAGCAATAATACACAATGGGAAAATGAGTTGCCATAAGAGAATTATGTGTGTGTGCTTAATAGCTCAGCTGAGTCCAACTGTTTGCGACCCCATGGACTGTAGCCCATCAGGCTCCTCTGTCCCTGGGATTGTCCAGGCAAGAATACTGGAGTGGGTTGTCATTCCCTTCTCCAGGGGATCTTCCCGACCCAGGAATGGAACCAGGGTCTCCTGCATTACAGGCAGATTCTTTACTGCCTGAGCCACCAGGAAAGCCCATAAGAGAGTTAGGGATGATATACTTTGGAATTGCAGAGAAGAAATGTCTTCTATCTCGATCAGTTAGTACAGTTTCTGACCGTGCTTTCAAGGGTATGTAACATTCAGACCTATGGAGAGATGAGAGAGGCTGTGCTTTCAGGGCAAACTAAAGCATGGGGATGGAAAAATGAAGAGCATTATGTACACACAGTCAGTAGTTCATTCTATAGGAACGGAAAGTGTGTGAGGCTGGATAAGTAGGAACTGACTTTGGAGAGATGAGGGGTTAGTGAGCTTTAATATTGCATCTGAGTTTGAACTTGATTTGGTTTTGAAGGTTTAGTGAGGGCTTGAGGAACACTGTGTCAATTTCACAGTTAACATCAGCATCCCTAGCTCTTTTCAGAAAACGATGTTTTGGGGTTATTGGGGAACTAGGATGGATATCTTGATGCAAAATGCCCACACATCCAAGGGGAAATGTCCCAGTACTAGTAAACTCCAAAAAAGGTGGTGGAATTGGTTAGGCACCAGCCAGCATGACAGTCTTTTTTTAAATCAGTTTAGTGGAAAAGAATTTCCTAGTTTACAACATAGGTTCCTAGACTGTATTTCTTCCTTTTCCTCTTTCTGAAGGTGTCCTTGTGTTTGGGTCTGAGCATTCCAGGGGAAAATAATCCCTCTGCCAGCTGGAGCTAAAAACACTCAAAAGCACAGAGGCAAATCCCAATTGTTATAAATTAAATCAATGAATTCACACCAAATCTTGAGGAAATGCCACATCCTTATAAGTCCACACCTCCTTCCTGGGATTCACTTCTGCTGTTCTTTACCATGAAAAGAGTTTGAAGGTCTCCCACCCCCATCCTCATTGTTTTCACAACTTTTTTTTTTTTTTTTTAAATGAGGGCAAGCAAATGAAATGGCTTTTTGACAGTAAACACCAAATCTTTTGAAAACTAGAGGTATGAGGCCAAGGCAGTTTAGGACTCAAGAGAAGGAGGCATTGAACCATCAGGTAGACTCCCAAGAAATGTTTGTGTAATTGGGTGGAATTCCAAAAATTGGTGGGTTTTAGCTACTCAGTTTTGTTTTCTGCAGGAGAAGAATGCAGTCAAAAATTGCCTTGTGATGAGTTTGGAATTAGTTATGGGATGTATAACAAGTTCATGAAACGTGGTCAAAATTTGGGTCAGCTACAGAAATTCATAGTTATAGGTTAAATAGGGACTATTGTTCTTCATTAGCTCATCCTCCTCCCCATTGTCTTTTAAAAATCAGAGAGCTTAGTTTATTAGCTAGGCAAATGCTTAGAATCACTGATGGATATCATATTCTCCACACATTCTGAGAATCAAGTTCTTTCACAGGAAATACAATACCTGGACATGCAGTAGATATGCACTTTGGGGAATTGTAGGTAACCAATAAACTCCAGTACTTTGGCCACCCCATGCGAAGAGTTGACTCATTGGAAAAGACTCTGATGCTGGGAGGGATTGGGGACAGGAGGAGAAGGGGACGACAGAGGATGAGATGACTGGATGGCACCGACTCAATGGACGTGAGTCTGGGTGAACTCCGGGAGTTGGTGATGGACAGGGAGGCCTGGCGTGCTGTGGTTCATGGGGTCGCAAAGAGTCGGACACGACTGAGTGACTGATCTGATCTGATCTGAATGACTAAATCCACAGTAAGGTAGTAGAGAAAAGCTACAAAATGTTGACTAGTTGCTATAGTAGTTTGGAGAAGGTAAAGGCTCAGCTGACTCCACCGTCCTTGCCCAAGTTCATCCTAGCAGGCCATTCTCTAAGCCAGCATCCCATCAAAGGCCTAGCTTTAGCTCCTTTGGCTTTGCCTTGTTTATAATCACTTTTTGTGTCCTTTTGCCATTGATTTTCACTCTAAGTCTTTAAATTATTTTTTTTTTCTTTGCTCTCAGTGGAAAGTTTGCTGTCTTACTGGCTTTCCAGTAAAGATTTTTCCAATGCTAGGTGACATGTGGAGTGACAGATTTCTTGTGCATAAGTTAAGTGCCATGTATTATGTGATTTTTGCTTAGATGTTGAGCTCTGGAAATTGAGAGGGAAGAGGATAGCTTGAGGAATGGTAATAAAATGATTTGGGAAAACAGATGGGGTTCTGTAAAAGAACTTTCCAGCTAGTCACCAAGCCCTAAAAGCATTTAAATGTAAACAGTGGAAAAAAGGAAAAAATGGCTAGGTTAAAAAGAAAGATGAACCTTTATGTTTAAATTAATTTTATTGTGTAGTTTTATGTCAAAGCATTAGCTCTCTATGGAAGCCTTGGCGGTTGCTTTGCCTGGAGCCCCTGAATGAAGACCAGCATCCAGACACCAAATACGGTGTTTGTATCTTGTGGACAGGTGTCTGATTTTGGATGATGTGTATCCTGCTAGGGGCCAACTTAAATGTCCAAAGTTGTAATCCATTATCACTTGCAGATAAGGGTTTGATTCCCACTCACATGAGCCCTTGTGAGAATGTTCTCAAGGTATACTTAGAATCAGACTCTGGAACCACATCAGGCAGTCCATAGCCATTCTTGGCTGTTTGTGTAAGTAGCTCTGGAATAAGGATAACATGATAGTGCAGCTATGGTGGCATTCAGAAACTGGATTGTGACAAGCCACTAAGCTAAAGATTGATCTCTTAAGTTCAAGTCTTAGTATTCTCAGGACAAAGTAGAAAAGGAACTCTTGGACTGCACAGAACTTCATCTTCTCTGGAGAAGACTCTTTTGTTTTTTAAAGTATTGTTGATTTACAGTATTGTGTTAATCACTGCTGTATAGCAGGGTGATTCAGTTACACACATACACACACACATATACACACATTCTTTTTTACATATTCTTTTCCATTATGGTTTATCATAGAATGCTGAATATAGTTCTCTGTGCTATACAGTAGGACCTTGTTTATCCATCCTATATATAAAAGCTCATATCTGCTAGCCCCAGCCTTCCACTGGACCCTTCTGCCCAACCCCCTCCCCCTTGGCAACGTTGCCACCAGTCTGTTCTCTATGTGCCTGATTCTGTTTCTGTTCCATAGATGGATTCATTTGTGTCATATTTTAGATACGTGATATCATATGGTATTGGTCATTCTCTGTCTGGCTTACTTCCCTTAGTACGATAGCTCTAGCTGCATTTATGCTGCTTCAAATAGCATTTCATTCTTTTTCTGGCTGAGAGGTATTCCATTGTATCTATCTATGGATCACATCTTGTTTATTCACTCATCTGTCAAAGGACATTTAGGTTGTCTTGGCTATTGCCAATACTGCTGCCATGAACATAGGGAGGGGTGCATGTATCTTTTTGAATTACAGTTTTGTCCAAGTGTATGCCCAGGAGTTGGATTGCTGAATCATATGGTAATTCTACTTTTAGGTTTCTGAGGAGCCTCCATACTTACACCAATTTACATTCCTATCAAGAGCGCAAGAGGGTTCCCTTTTCTCCACATCCTCGCCATAATTGGTTATTGAAGACTTTTTAATGATGGCTATTCTGACCTGTGTGAGGTGGTTCCTTGTTGTTTTGATTTTCATTTCTCTAATAATTAAAAGTGTTGAGCATCTTTTCATGTGCCTATTTACCATCTGTATGTCTTCTTTGGAAAAATGTTTATTTAGGTCTTCTGCCCATTTTTGGATAGGGTTGATTGGTTTTTGTTGCAGTTATATGAACTGTTTGTATATTTTGGAAAGTAAGCCATTGACCGTTATATCATTTGCAAATTTTTTCCTTCATTCTGTTGGATATCTTTTTTTTTTTTTATAATTTCCTTTGCTGTGCAAAAGCTTGTCAGTTTGATTATATTTTTTTAAATTTATAATGACTTAAGAAACTGACCTTAGGGAACATTGGTACAATTTATGTCAGAGAATGTTTTGCCTATGTTCTCTTCTAGGAGTTTTATGGTGTCGTGTCTTATCTTTAGGTCTTTAAGGCAGTTTGAGTTTATTTTTGTGTATGGTAAGAGGATGTGTTCTAACTTCATTCATTTACATGTCACTTTCCAACTTTCCCAACACCACTTGCTAAAGACTGTCTTTCTCCCATTGTATATTCTTGCCTCCTTTGCAGAAGATTGACTATAGGTATGTGGTTTGTTTCTGGGCCCTCTATTCTGTTGCATTGATCCATATCTCTGTTTTTGTGCCAGTGCCATGCTGTTTTGATTACATAGCTTTGTAGTATTGTCTAAAGTCTGGGAGAGTTTTGCTTCCTGCTTTGTTCTTTTTCTTCAGGATTGCTTTGGCAATTCTGGGTCTTTTATATGAATTTTAGGTTTCATATGAATTTTAGGATTATTTTTTCCAGTCCTGTGAAAAATGTCATAGGTAATTTGATAGGGATCGCATTAAATCTGTAGATTGTTTTAGGTTGTATGGCCATTTTAATAATATTACTTCTTCAAATCCAAGAACATGGGTTATCTTTCCATCATGAGAAGATTCAGTTTTTGACTACTGCATGTGTTTAATGGCTGTGTATCCAGTTTACTCCACCAAACTTGCTAAAATTGACAACTCATGAAGCAAATTTAGCTTTTCTTGGTGGAGATTAAATTTAACTGTTATTAAGGTGGTGTACAACACATACTTGAACATCTCCTCTTAGATTGAGTGCTCTTGTCTTTAAAACTGATTCATAAAGGGCATTGGATCCTGTTTCCTTCTTAGGTATATTCATGAGGAATAATGAGAAGACATCAGTAGAATGGTTTCCAGTATTTAGAAATAAGAGATGAATCTTACTAACGAATGAATGAATATTAGAGTTAATTTGGTATTACTTTCAGAATAATGTTCCAAAATTTCAGCTTTGAAACTTTTTAAAAAACATGATCAAAACCTTTTATCATCTATAATCTTTCCAGTTTGGATGGAATGAACTGTTGTGTCAGATTGAGAACCCTACCAGGTGGCTTGGATTGGAGCATGATCACATATATGCCTCTGAAGACAGTCCCTCTTACATGTTTGAATTTAGTCATGCAGATTTCCAAGGCTTATACTTAAATATGAAATAATCAGCCTTAATTGGGAAGGCTGAATGGATGAGCAGTAGGAATGAGGAATGAAGACATAGTTTTACTAATGTATCTTAACATAGTTTCTCCCCATAATACAGGAATTCTTTATCACATCTCCCCTACTCTATCCCACACATATTGTCTTGAAATATTTAGATGGTTTATTAGAGCAGCAGGGTGTTTCTGTTATAAAGAACAGTAAGAACAGGTTGTGACAAATTTTTTAAATGGTCATCATAGTTCTAACTCAGCTTTCACTTAAGATGGTGGTAGTTGAATGGATCCAGGTGAGAGAGTCAGAGCTGAGACGAATGATCCCAGAGGAGATGACTGTCAGGTAGAAAGTTTGGGTCCCACTATTGCTTCTGTGCCTACCATTCAGAGATGCATGACCCAACCCATCAAGCCATCATTTTGTTTCTCTTTTGTTTCTCGGTCTTCATATCTAGTTTATAAATTAGTTCCAAGAAATTTTGTTTTAAAAGAAGAAAAAAAACAAAACAAGGCCCTACATAACAAGGTCCTATGGTGTAGCACAGGGAACTATATTTAATATCTTGTAATAAACCATAAAGAAAAAGAGTATATATGTATATAGATAACTGAATTACTTTGCCAGACCCCACAAACTAACACAACGTTGTAAATCAACTATACTTCATAAAATTTTTAACCATCTAGTTTAAATTATAAAATTGTTATTTGTGATAATCAAGCTGAAATTCTCTCTGTATATAAGATGATGAGAAAAAACAGGACACATCATCTTTTATCTTCATTCAATTGACTTCTATTTTTAATTGCTAAATTTTATAGGGAAAACTGAAGAGCTTTGTTCTTCTAATTTTGAAATCATTGAGTCATGCATATCAAATGTTTGTTAACAAGGGTACAATTGTAGCACTGGTTATTTTTGTTTCAAACAGAAATATGAAATTTTAAATTCAGCTATTTAAAAAGCCAGAGGCTACCCCTGAGTGTTCAAGGGCTTTCAGTGAAAAGCAACACAAATAGAGATTTTAGCAATCAAGTGAGGTAACTTCCCACCCTAGGAATTTATGATAGAGCTTTTACTATGCTTTTAAAAGCATTTTCGCTATATATAACATCAGACTTAGGTGATAAAAATTATCATCATAGCCTAATTCTCTGTGTTTGCATTAGGCTATGATGAGTTCAAGGACACCTTCCATCTATTTTACACAAGTTGGGAAGATGATGCCTTGTCCATTCTTGCAGGTATTAGAGATGATTCCTGTATCAAATGGGTGCAGTGTCACAGCAAGGTATAGCCTGTGGTTTAGGGTGTACTTATGCAAATATATATGAAAAATAGTATGGCCACTTGACACACTCCTACTATCAATTCCTGACTTAATTATCCCTATGGTCCTTTGAGGTAAATGTATTCAGATGACCACAGAAATGTGACTTGAAGCCAGACAGAACAAGAACCAGCCAGCAAAGAAATGGATTAAATCCAGTCGAGTAGAAAGGCAACTGGAGTGGTTATTCAATCTCAGCTACCCAATCCAGATGACAGAATTGAAAGACATGATTAAAAATTCCTAGTGTGTTGAGGGGGCAGGGGGGGGGATTTCCCTGGCAAATCATTGGTTAAGAATCTACCTTGCAATGCAGCAGACTCGGGGTTGAGCCCTGGTCAGGGAACTAAGATCCCACATGCCAGGGAGCAACCAAGCCCACACACCACAACTAGAGACTCTGTGCGCCACAACAAAAGATTCCCACGTGATCCAACAAAGATCCTGCGTGCTGCAACTAAGACCCCACACAACCAAATAAATCAATATATTTTTTTTAGTTCCAAGGGGGAATTTTCATGAACTAGAAATATTGCCATCTGCGGGGGAATTGGAAACCCTGTCCAATCCCCCTGGGTATTAATCAGTGATATCAATAGAACCAGTAGGCCTTTGGGTTTTGTGAATTATTCTCAAATCTTTGATCAGAAATCCTTGACCTGAAGGATAAGAAATCCTTCAACTTCTTTGAGATGACTAGTTTACTTCCTTAAGTAAATAAAGTTCTTTTTCCCTCCTCCCATAGAAGTTAATGAATGATGTAAAAAAATGAAAACCTAAATAATAGCCAGAGTCAATATTTTGTGTTACAGTGTAGGACTAAAACATATGTTTGTACTTTAAGGGTTTGTAGCATTTAAGAGAGTGACATATTACAGAAATTTGACAGGTTAACTTTGAGATTCTAATCTGAAATGTAATTTATTTTAGACATCTGACTTTAAATTGAAAGCATAAAATCTTTTGTTTCAAACCAATGTTAGAATGTTCACTCGAACTTGAGTTCCTTTACATTTGTAAGTTTATTAGATTTCTAAGACCTACATACAGACTTGGGAAGATTTACCTAGTTAGGGTTTTATTTTTGTCCCATTAGGCATTTAAAGTGGTTATAAAATAAATTGCATATGTTACATTTATAAACACAATTTAAAATGATACAGGAATTTGGTGATAAAAATCTGAACAATGATTAACCATGGGGGTGAAAATTGACTGGAAGAGGGTCTTGAGGATACTTTCTGGGGTGATGGGGATATTTTATATCTTGATTAAGCTATTGGTCAGGTTGGTTATCAAAATCTATTGAATTGTCCCTTAGTTCAGTTCAGTCGCTCAGTCGTTTCTGACTCTTTGTGACCCCATGAACCGCAGCACACCAGGCCTCCCTGTCCCATCACCAACTCCCGGAGTCTACCCAAACCCATGTCCATTGAGTCGGTGATGCCATCCAACCATCTCATCCTTTGTCGTCCCCTTCTCCTCCTGCCCTCAATCTTTCCCAGCATCAGGGTCTTTTCAAAGGAGTCAGCTCTTCGCATCAGGTGGCCAAAGTATTGGAGTTTCAGCCTCAACATCAGTCCTTCCAATGAACACCCAGGACTGATCTCCTTTAGGATGGACTGGTTGGATCTCCTTGCAGTCCACAGGACTCTCAAGAGTCTTCTCCAACACCACAATTCAAAAGCATCAATTCTTTGGTGCTCAGCTTTCTTTGTAGTCCAACTCTCACATCCATACATGACTACTGACTACTGGAAAAACCATAGCCTTGACTAGATGGACCTTTGTTGACAATGTAATGTCTCTGCTTTTTAACATGCTGTCATAACTTTCCTTCCAAGGAGTAAGTGTCTTGTAATTTCATGGCTGCAATCACCATCTGCGGTGATTTTGGAGCCCCAAAATTAAAGTCAACCACTGTTTCCCCATCTATTTGCCATGAAGTGATGGGAACAAATGCCATGATCTTAGTTTTCTGAATGTTGAGCTTTAAGCCAATTTGTTCACTCTCCTCTTTCACTTTCATCAAGAGGCTCTTTAGTTTTATGCATTTTCCTGTATGGAAAGTTAAAGTTGCTCAGTCGTGCTGACTCTCTGCGATCCCATGGACTATAGTGCATGTAATTCTCCGGGCCAGAATACTGGAGTGGGTAGCCTTTACAAGGGAAGGCCCTGTATATGTAAGTTTTGCCTCAGTTATTAAAATGTATATAGGAACTTAATCAACTAATTTGATTAACTGATGAAATTGACTGCTTAATGGAGTTGAGTTTGTTCAACTTCAGTTAATCAAACATTGATTCAGGGAGCCTTGAGAGTGATTATTCTTGGTTTTATAAATTTTTCAAATTTATGAATAGAATAATGAGATCCATAATTTCAACTTGAAAGCTTAAGGAAAACTGCATAGTGATTTGTTGATTTAGATACAGTCCTTGGGCAAAAATCCTCAAGGTCTTTAAGTGCCTATCTATTCCCTCTTGCTTGGACTCCTTGAGAAGCAGAAGGGTGTCTTTCTTTTCTTTAGAAAATGACCAGATAGCCACTTGGAATTCAGTGGAACGAAGTGCTTTTAAACAGTTTCAGATGTAAGATAGCTGGTCAACCTAGGTCTGAAGATGGCTTATAGGGTGACATTTTTGATATCAGATTCTGTTGATTCCCAAACACACCCACATACTTTGCAACCTCAAAATCAGCAACTGACAGACATCTGAATTCTATTTTTTTTTTTTTTGTTTTAATTGAAGGATAATTGCATTGCAATGTGGTGTTGGTTTCTGCCTTAAAACGTGAATCAGCCATAAGTAAGTGTGTGTGTGTGTGTGTATACACACATACATACATACATATCTCCTCCCTCTTGAGTCTCCCTCCCACCCCAGACATCTGAATTTTATGGTCTTTTCTCTTCCCAACCAGACAAGATTTACTTTTCACTGTCCTTTTGATAGCAAAGGCCATCTTACACAGCAATCGTGCTCTATAATTTCTCTCCCAACTCCCCTCCTACTCACTTCATTACTTTTACCACCACCACAATTTCGGAAGAAAGCCCTAGGAAAGTAAGTAAGCATGGCTAGCTTCAAAGTGAGATGGTGCAGACCCACTAGATGAAAGATACAAAGGAAGTCAATTAGAAGAACATGAGGTCTAGGAAAGACCACATGCCCACCCCCATCAAAGTTAAGCCTCCCAATTCACACCATCTGGTCAAAATTTAATGAGTACCTCATATGTAATGTTAAGTTTCCAAGAAGCCACATTTTTAAAAAAAAGTAAAAACAAATAGGTAAAATTAATTTTACTAGACAATTAATTTTATTAGACTCTTTAGAGTCCTGTGGACTGCATGGAGATCAAACCAGTCCGTCCTAAAGAAAATCAATCCTGAATATTCATTGGAAGGACTGATGCTGAAGCTGAAGCTCCAATACTTTGGCCACCTGATACAATGAGCCAACTCATTAGAAAAGACCCTCATGCTGGGAAAGATGGAAGGCAGGAGGAGAAGGGGATAACAGAGGATGAGATAATTGGATGGTATCATCGACTCAATGGATATGAGTTTGAGCAAGCTCTGGGAGATGGTGAAGGACAGGGAAGCCTGGTGTGCAGCAGTCCATGGGGTCCTAAAAAAGTTGGGTATGACTGAGCGACTGAACAACAACAAGACAATTCATTGGACCCAATATATTCCAAACATATTCATTTCAATATATGATCAATAAAAGAGAGATTAAGGCCTGTGTTTTATGCTACAGCACATCTCAGTTCATACTAGCAACATTTCAAGTGCTCAAAACCACAAGTGGCTAGTGGCTGCCATGTTGGACCCCAAGGGCTAGAATTTCTACAGCCCATGGTTTAACAGTTAATTGTGTGTGTAGTCAGAAGATTCGCTAATTGTTTTCTAGTATAGTCATTTTCTTTAGAAGGCAAAGTTCTGTTTCTAAGTGTGGTACTTTGCACTTTGTGGGCACTCAAGTCTATAGGATAGCTTCATTTAAAGACATAACATCCTGCCCTTTCAAGGAGGGATAAGAGCATGCATATTGCTTCTCACTTTTTGTTCCTCAGCTACTGAGACTATTGCAAACATCTCTGGAGACCAGTAGCTTTTGTAATCTTAAATAGAGAGAAGTAAAACTTGGAGTTGAGAAGCAGGGATTGCATGAGTATTTGAGTTTGCTGCTGGATCAGAATAAGCACTGAATTAAGATTTGTGTGGTTCCCAGTTTTATAAATATTAATAGAGTTTGCAAGGGGAGAGTGTTGGCTTGTTTGTTTTGGGTGCAAAATGTTCCTTCTTTTAGCATATTATCTGGAAATGATGATGGCAGACATGATCTCCAAAAGGAAGGTTGTTTCTTTGGTATCTCTGACATAGGCTTGATTTAACCTTAATAAAAGAATGATTGCCTGGGTGAACAATGCCAACAAATGTCCGTAGAAAGCTAGCACATACACATGCTAACCTGGAGTCGGGTTCTGGTTACTTCAACAAAGGATTGCTTTAATTTTGCAAAAAAAAAAAAAAAAATTTATATATATATATATATATATATATATATATATACACACACACACATATATATTTTTTCCTTCTGTTTTTCATGAAATGGCCTTAAAGAATTCCTCTTATTTGTGGTCTCAAAAAAATGAGAACTATGCCCATGAGGCCTGCCTTTAAGGGTTCTATTAAACAATAAGAGGGCTTTGTTCTCGGTAATAAAATTAAAGCAAGCAGTGTTTCCATTACCTGGCAGGATGCCACCATCCTGCCACCCCCTGATCCTGACAAACATAAACAGAGCATTCTGTTTCCCAGGTAGGAAGGTGCAAAGACAACATGTGTCAGATTTGTGTGTAGAGATAGACCTGACCTTGCAGATAGTGGAGGGAGGGTGGGAGGGAGGGAGTAGGGAAAGAGAGAAGCCCTACTTCGTAAGATCCCTAACTCAAGTGTTTAAAATTCAGTTTTACTGTAGAAAATTACATACTGAGCCTTGAAGCTGTAAAGTAAATAATTTCACAATGAGTTGACAGGATGGAAAAATGAAGGGTGTCTATATATATTTTAGTGTGTCTCATTAGATTCCCTGTGTTTTCTTTTCCAACCAACTTTGTTGCTGGAATTTAGACCCATTGCTCAGATTTAGACCCATTTATGGGCAGTTGCAAAGGGAAGTTTGGAGGTAGATTGTGGGCCCCAAGGTCAGGACCAATCAAGGATAGGATAGAAAACAGTCGGATGCACTCTGTTTATTTAGTTCTGCAAATGAGCTGTTAAGTCATTGGAGCTATCAGACAAACTGGACGACTGCAACACCATTGTCCTCTGACCTCCATGACAGCTCTTCTTTAAGAAATGGCCAGAAAATTCCCTGGCAGTCCAGTGTTTAGGACTCCGTGCTTCCATTGCAAGGGGCATGGGTTTGTTTTGGGGGACTAAGGTCCTATAAGCTCTACAGTGAGGCCAAAAAAAAAAAAAGTCCCAGATGGCAGTCTCTTCTAAGGCTCTAGTCCTCGTGTCTCAGTGTCATGCCGGGCTACTGCACACTCACCAGTCCCATCCATGTGCCCTGGCCTCAGAGCTTCCGCTGCAAGAGGCTAACCGTCTGCCTGGGGGCTCCTTCCACCCCCGCCAGTTAATTCCAGAGGGATGTTCACACCCACCCAGCCCCAATAGCCTTCAGCCAGCCACTGATGGGAGTAAGTAGATAAATTCTCCTCTTCCTCCCCATCAGCTAGTGTGTTCTGCACTGGTTCCCAAAGTTACCCCTGGGATTCGTCACCTTCTGACTACAGTGGTGGTCATAAAAGCACACTTGACTGGTTCCATACCTTTCCTATCTCACTTCCCCACACCCTTACTTGTATTTCCTGGCGACAACTAGTACTTCATCCTAGTCTCATGCCCCTCTCTGAGGGGAATAGAACCACAGACCTCCTCTTGAATGGAATGACAGCACCAAATCTGTTTTCCCCATCATAAGCATAGCTCAGATGTTCATTTTCTCTCGAGTGTCCCTTCTTTCACTATATTTGAAAAAATGGGAATAGTCAACACTGGGCTTCCAAGACACGTAAAAATCAACCTCCCAACTTCTGTTGGTATTCCTAAGTGACAAACAGGTAAGATCATTCATAGATGGTGCCTGTGGACACATCAGAAAAGCCAGAAAAAGCCCAGTGTTTCCAAGCTGGACTTATAAGTGCAAGTCTAATAGTGAAACGGTCATGTCTGTTTCACTCACTGTCAGGAAGACCAAAAGAAGGGATCCAGCTCTCGTTCTCCAGAACATTGCAGGAGGGCCAATGGCATCCATAGTTGAGTAAGTCAAGCCTGAATAGGAGTCCAACTTTGTAGTTTTCCAGTCCCTCCTACTCAGGAATCATGGCCCAACAACTGAAAAGAATGCCACTTAATGAGAAATGACATGTAAGACTGAAAATGAGCAATGGAAGGCCATGGGGTAGAAGCTTCCTCTTTCCATTAGAAATGACTTCCCTTCCCTGAAACCCATCACCTCCATCCTCCCTGGCATTCTACTGTCTTCTCCCAGAAGCTATGTTTTAGCCCTGCCCACAATGTCTAAGAGCTGATTTTTGCCACCTACTTTGATTGAAAGTCACTTCATCGAAAATAGCACTTTCCAGAAACTGTAGGAAAAAGACTTGATAGAGACGAGTGCCCATGACAGACTGTACTCATTTTTTTTCATTCTATGTGTGTGTGCCCAACCCAAACGGAAGGGTGTAGAGCATTTGTGTTATAAAGTGTGTAATTAATAAGAGAAAGGAAGGGAGGAGTTTATTGTTTTTGAATGAATTATGAGCAACACCTTCCATTCTGCTTCATTTTGGAACAGCTTTGAACAGAGTTAACAGTAAACACAAAAAGAAAAGTCAGTGGTATTCATGCCAAGAATGTAAGATTGAAGTCAGTTGAGTGGAGTCTTAGAAAAACATCAGGGGAAGAGCAGCATTTGTTATAACTGGGACAGCAGTTGGCAGGACGTGGTGGGTAAAGTAAAAACCATTCTGCAAGGATGTTTTCATTTTCAGATTGCCATCCTCTGAATTCCGTCTTTGGGTCTGTTCATGCCCTGAAGGAAGAAAACTATTTTTTTCTCAAGCGCCTGTTAAGTGCCAAATAGTTTACAAACGTTTTCATTGAAAGTATTAAAATGAGAAAACATTCTCACAGAAATTTAACACATTTTTCACACCCACAACCCTTTGACTCTAAAGCCCAAAGACTTCAAACTCCAAAGACTTTTCCTCTGGGTTCGTGCTAAGTCGTGTCCAACTCTTTGCAATCCCATGGACTGTAGCACACCGGGCTCCTCTGTCTTCCACTATTTCCCAGAGTTTGCTGAAATTCATGTCCATTCAGTCAATGATTCCATCCAACCATCTCATCCTCTCTCACTCCCTTCTCCTGCCCTCAACCTTTCCCAGCATCAGGGTCTTTTCCAATGAGGTGGCTCTTCGTATCAGGTGGCCAAAGTATTATAGCTTCAGCATAAGTATCTCCAATGAATATCCATGGTTGATTTCCTTTAGGATTGACTGGTTTGATCCCCTTGCTGTCCAAGGGACTCTCAAGAGTCTTCTCCAACACCACAATTCGAAACTATCAGTTCTTCAGTGCTCAGTCTTCTTTATGGCCCACCTCTTACATGGCTCAGATGGTAAAGAATTTGCCTGCAATGCAGGAGACCTGGTTTCGATCCCTGGGTTGGGAAGATCCCCTGGAGAAGGGAATGGCTACCCACTCCAGTATTCTTGCCTGAAGAATTCCATGAACAGAGGAGCCTGGCAGGCTACAGTCCATGGGGTCGCAAAGAGTCAGACATTACTGTGTGACTAACACTTTTCTTGCATCCGTACATGACTACTAGGAAAAACATAGCTTTGACTGTACGGACCTTTGTTGCCAAAGTTTGTCAGCAAAGTGATGTCTCTGGTTTTTAATACGCTGTTTAGGTTGGTCATAGCTTTCCTTCCAAGGAGCAAGTGTCTTTTGATTTCATGACTGTAGTCACAATCTGCATTGATTTTGGAGCCCAAAAGAATAAAGTCTGTCATTGTTTCCATTTTTTTTTTCCATCTTTTGCCATGAAGTGACGGGACTAGATGCCATGGTCTTCATTTTTTGAATGTTGAGTTTTAGGTCAGCTTTTTCACTCTTCTCTTTCACCTTCATCAAGAGGCTCTTTAGTTCTTCTTCGCTTTCTGCCATAAGGGTGGTGTCGTCTGCATATCTGAGGTTATTGATATTTCTCCTGGCAATCTTGATTCCAGCTTGTGCTTCATCCACCCCGGCATTTCGCATGATGTACTCTGCATACAAGTTAAATAAGCAGGGTGACAATGTACAGCCTTAACATACTCCTTTCCCAATTTGGAACCAGTTTGTTGTTCTATATCTGGTTCTAACTGTTGCTTCTTGACCTGCATACAGGTTTCTCAGGAGGCAGGTCAGGTGGTCTGGTATTACCATGTCTTTTAAGAATTTTCCACAGTTTGTTGTGATCCACACAGTCAAAGGCTTTACGTAGTCAATGAAGCAGAAGTAGATATTTTTCTACTAATTCATTAGGTTCTGACCACTGTCTGCCCTGGGGTTTCTACTTCAACATTAGTGACATCTGCTGCTGCTGCTAAGTCGCTTCAGTCATGTCCAACTCTGTGCGACCCCATAGACGGCAGCCCATCAGGCTCCCCCATCCCTGGGATTCTCCAGGCAAGAACATTGGAGTGGGTTGCCATTTCTTTCTCCAATGCATGAAAGTGAAAAATGAAAGTGAAGTCGCTCAGTCATGTCTGACTCTTAGGGACCCCATGGACTGCAGCCTACCAGGCTCCTCTGTCCATGGGATTTTCCAGGCAAGTGACATCTAGGGCTGGATAATTCTCTTTTCTATTGGGGGCTGTCCTGAGCATTGTAGAATGGTTAATTAGCAGCATCTCTGACCTCTACCCACTAGATGTCAGTATTACTCATATACCCTCTTCCCTGCCCCCAACTGTGACAATGGGAAATGTCTCCAGATGTTGCCATTGTCCCCTGGGGGAACATCTGGTCAACCAGGTAAAGAGTTGATATTTTCTTTATTATGCAGATGAGGAACTTGAGAAATGGACAGTTTACACAAATGCCCAATAGCATGTAACTAGTAAGGAAGGAAGGAAGTGAAAGTGAAAGTCACTCAGTCGTGTCTGACTCTTCGTGACCCCATTCTCCAGGCCAGAATACTGAAGTGGGTAGCCTTTGCCTTCTCCAGGGATCTTCGTAACCCAGGAATCAAACTGTGGACTCCAGCATTGTAGGTGGATTCTTTACCAACTGAGCTATCAGGGAAGACCTGGCATTAAACCCCTGGAAGACCTCCCCTGGGCTCTGAGTTCTGCCTCTCCTGGCCCTTGCTTGTGCACTGTGAATCATTTCACCTTGTTTGATGATGTTGCTTTACTGCAGAATGGCTGATGTCAGCAGCACCTTCACTGAGCGTGTTGTGTGTGCTGCTGCTGCTGTTCGGTTGTGTCCGACTCTTAGCGCAGCACGCCAGGCTTCCCTGACCTTCACTATCTCCTGGAGTTTGCTCAAGTTCATGGCCATGGTGTTGTGTGTCCTGCTCTTGGAAGAAAAAATCTTTGTAGTAATGCTTCCAATTTTAGGCGTTAGCAGTGGTGTACCTGCCGGACAGTTTTATGCTATTGTTAGTTATGCTTCACTTCGAGGAAGAGTTTTATTGCTTAGCTTACCACAGTGTGTTGCTGCATTTTATGGTATCTTGTTTCCTTCTCCAACATTCAAGCTTTATAATCTTAGAAACCTCAAGGAAAGAGGATTTATTGTGCATTTATAGTTCCTGGGAGCTATTTTTTGATCCCATAGCAGAACAGAGCAATACCCCACCTGGATAGTTAATCAATAGGTAGGATTGGCTTCCTCTGGGCCAAATCATTTTCCACCATGTCACTCTACAATGAAGGTCAGATTCCATGTAGCATCAATCTATGCCATTATCAACAAAAGTGATCCCATTTTTTATTTTTGCAAAGGCTTTCTTGGACTTCTAAAAGTCTCAGTCAGAAGTGTTCTATATTATCATACTAAATATTAAAATAGATTACCCTGTGCTCTGATTTCTTCTCCAAAGACAAGACATGGCCATTTCTTTTCCTCTCTCATCTCTCTGAGCTCAGTCGACAAATATTTGACTTTGGTGTGAGAGAATTTCAGGATGAAGTTTATATGTAAACATATTAGATGAATTACAGTAATACCGTCTGCTCTTTCTCAGTTCGCCTTGGCTTGGTTTTATATACAAACTCAAGTATGAGAGTCCCTTTCATTGTTCCTTCTGCCAGCTCTGGCTAACTTCTGCCCCAGGGTCTGAATGTTCATGACAACTGCCTTGGAAAAGAAAACCCAAAGCACTCTCAAATCTCCACATTTTTCTTCGCACCTGGTCAGCCGTCTGCAGCAGGGCGTAGAGCCTGTTTGCACACAAACGCCCCTGTACCATCATTTTCCTGTCCACATCATGGGCTCACCTGTTGCTCAGTGTTAGTTTAGTTGCCCTGGAGCAACACCTCTGGCGTTTCTTTTTGAGTGAGATGGGATTGGTATGGACATTTTAACATCTAACAGTGAGAAATAATAGTGTTATTAAAATGCAATAACATTAATCCCTTGAAGTTTGGATGCAGATTCAAAAGTCCCTATTTTACAAAAATTTTTATTTATGGTTGTGCTGGGTCTTTTCACTGCTGCACACAGGCTTTCCAGTTGTTGAGCCCGAGCTTGGTAGTTGTGGTGTGTGGGCTTATTTGCTCCACAACATGTGGGATCATAGTTCTCTGACCTTGGATCAAACATGCATCCCCTGCATTGTAAGGAGGATTTTCAACCACTGGTGTGCTTAAGTTGCTTCAGTCATGTCTGACTCTGCACGGCCTCATGGACTGTAGCCCACCAGGCTCCTCTGTCCATGGGATTCTCCAGGCAAGAATACTGGGGTGGGTTGCCATGCCCTCCTTCAGGGGATCTTCCCGACCCAGGGATTGAACCCACATCTTTTATGTCTCCTGTGTTGGCAGGTGGGTTCTTTGCCATAGCACCGCTTGGGAACCTTAACCACTGGACCATCAGGGAAATATTTATTATTTTGTGTTTTTTTAAATTTGATTAGAGAATAATTGCTTTGCAATGTTGCATTGATTTGTGGCATATGTCGACTTTCCATCAGATACCTATTTTATATATGTTAATTATATTTCAGTGCTACTCTCTCAGTTCGTCCCACCCTCTCCTGTCCCTGCTGTGTCCATAAGTCTGTTCTCTGTGTCTGAGTCTCTATTCTTGCCCTGTGAATAGGTTCACCTGTACCATGTTCCTAGATTGCATATATATGTGTTAATGTATGATATTGGGTTTTCTCTGTATATCAGGCTCTAGGTTCGTCCACTTCAGTAGAATGGACTCAAATGTGTTTCTTATTATGGCTGAGTAATATTCCATCGTAAACATGTACCACAGCTGCTTTATCTATTCATCTGTCAACAGACATGTAGGTTGTTTCCATATCCTAGCTATCGTAAATAGTGCTGGAATGAACATTGGGGTATATCTGTCTTTTTGAATTATGGTTTCCTCAGGGCATATGCCCAATAGTGCAATGGCTGGGTCATATGGTAATGGTATTCCTAAGTTTGTAAGAAATCTCTCTACTGTTCTCCATAGTGTCTGTATCGATTTACATGCCCACCAACAGTGCAAAAGGGTTCCCTTTTCTCCACATCCTCTCGTTATTGTTTGTAGATGTTTTCATGATGGCCATCATGACTGCTCTAAGGTGATATCTCATTGTAGTTTTGATGTGCTTTTACTAGCCATCTGTACGTCATATTTGGAGAAATGTCTGCTTAGGTCTTCTGCCCAGATGTTTCAATTTACTTATTTTTAGATGGAGGATAATTGCTTTACAATACTGTGTTGCTTTTGGCCACAGGTAAACATATGTCCCCTCCCTCTTGAACCTCCTTCCCACCCTTCTAGGTTGTCAACAGCATCAGTTTGAGCTCCATGTGTCATATAACATATTCTCAGTCACAGAACATATTCTCCTTACATATGGTAATGTTTATGTTTCCGTGATACTCTCAATTTATCCTACCCTCTCCTTTCTGTTCTGTGTGCATAAGTGTTCTCTGAGTCGGCATCTCCATTGCTGCCCTGCAACTAGGTTCATAAGTACTATCTTTCTAGATTGCAAACATATCTGTTGATATATCATATTTATGGTTCTCTTTCTGACTTGCTTCACTGTGTATAATAGGCTCTAGGTTCATCTACCTCATTAGAACTGAATCAGATGTGTTTCTCTTTATGGCTGTGTAATATAGCAATAACATCAACATAACAGAAAACAGGAGGGTTTTTTTAATAACTGATTTTATTGCTATAGCTTATTTACAATGTTGTGTTAACTTTATATTATGGTTTATCACAGGATATTGAATATAGTACTTTGGAGGGAAGGAGAAAAGAAAGGAAGGAAGTATATATAACCATAGAAACTAAGATAACAATAATAACAGGAGTTGTAACAGGGGTAACAGGACATGGTGTCATAAATAGATTTGGGTCATATATTTTTAACGTGTTGGTTAATATTTGAGTTCTAAAATCCTTTAAAAATTCTAGGAACAAGTCTCCTAAAATTCTGTAACCTCACAAGTTTCTTAGGCTCCCACATATCATTTTTACCTTTCAACGTTTATTCAGCAGCCATTTTTACAGTTTATGAATGTGGCATTATGGTAGGAGGTTCATGTATATCTGATAGTGGGGAAAATAGACCCATCCACCAAGAGACAACTGTACAAGAGTATGGTAAGTGGTATGTGAGGTCATGGGAGAAGTGACATCCACTAGTTTATCTGCATACTCAATACACTTTGTTCTCATCAGTCATCCTCTACAGCTCTCTGTGATTCAGTCTTGTATGATGTATAGGAACTGAGTTACGTCTCTACGTTATCAGGGAGCCAACCTATTCTAGTAAAGTGAGGGTAATTTGGGAGAGTAAGGAGGGAAGCAGAACATGTTTCGGACTTCCAGGGGGTGTAGGGCTTTGCTTTCCAATGCATGGGTCATGGGTTTTATTCCTGGTGGAGAGCTAAGGAGACTTACTTAGTTGACTTAGTTACTCTGACACATATAGCGTTTGAAAGAAAGCTAAGGACTTGGTTACTCTGACACATATTGTGTGCTAAGGAGAGCTAAGGACACTTTTTTTGGGTGTTAGTTCTAAAAGATCTTGTAGGTGTTCATAGAACTGTTCAACTTCAGCTTCTTCAGCGTTACTGGTTGGGGCATAGACTTGGATTACCGTGATACTGAATGGTTTGCCTTGGAAACGAACAGAGATCATTCTGTCGTTTTTGAGATTGCATCCAAGTACTGCATTTCGGACTCTTTTGTTGACCATGATGGCTGCTCCGTTTCTTCTGAGGGATTCCTGCCCACAGTAGTAGATATAATGGTCATCTGAGTTAAATTCACCCATTCCAGTCCATTTTAGTTCGCTGATTCCTAGAATGTTGATGTTCATTTTTGCCATCTCCTGTTTGACCACTTCCAATTTGCCTTGATTCATGGACCTGACATTCCAGGTTCCTATGCAATATTGCTCTTTAGAGCATCGGACCTTGCTTCTATTACCAGTCACATCCACAGCTGGGTGTTGTTTTTGCTTTGGCTCCATCCCTTCATTCTTTCTGGAGTTATTCTCCACTGATCTCCAGTAGCATATTGGGTACATACCGACCTGAGGAGTTCCCCTTTCAGTATCCTATCATTTTGCCTTTTCATACTGTTCATGGGGTTCTCAAGGCAAGAATACTGAAGTGGTTTGCCATTCCCTTCTCCAGTGGACCACATTCTGGCAGACCTCTCCACCATGACCTGCCCGTCTTGGGTGGCCCCACACAGCTTGGATTAGTTTCATTGAGTTAGACAAGACTGTGGTCCCTGTGATTAGACTGAATAGTTTTCTGTGAGTATGGTTTCAGTGTGTCTGCCCTCTGATGCCTCTTGCAACACCTACCGTCTTGGGTTTCTCTTACCTTGCACAAGGGGTACCTCTTCACGGCTGCTCCAGCAAAGCGCAGCCACTGCTCCTTACCTTGGACAAGGGGTATCTCCTCATGGCCGCCCCTCCTGATCTTGAATGTGGAGTAGCTCCTCTCAGCCCTCCTGCATCTGCACAACCACCACTCCTTGGACATGGGGTTGCTCCTTCCGGCTGCCGCCCTTGACTTCCAGTGTGGGGTAGCTCCTCCCAGCCACCGCCCCTGACTTCAGGTTTCTGATACCTCCTCCCAGCCATCCTTTTCATTATAGGGGACTGGAATGCAAAAGTAGGAACTCAAGAAACATCTGGGGTAACAGGCAACTTTGGCCTTGGAATACAGAATGAAGCAGGGCAAAGGCTAACAGAGTTTTGTCAAGAGAATGCACTGGTCATAGCACACACTATCTTCCAACAACATAAGAGGAGACTCTACACATGGACATCACCAGGTGGTCAACACCAAAATCAGATTGATTATATTCTCTGCAGCCAAAGATGCAAAGCTCTATACAGTCAGCAAAAACAAGACCGGGAGCTGACTGTGGCTCAGATCATGAACTCCTTATTGCCAAACTCAGACTGAAATTGAAGAAAGTAGGGAAAACCACTAGACCATTCAGGTATGACCTAAATCAAATTCCTTATGATTATACAGTGGAAGTGAGAAATAGAGTTAAGGGACTAGATCTGATAGATAGAGTGCCTGATGAACTATGGATGGAGGTTTTGTGACATTATACAGGAGACAGGGATCAAGACCATCCCCATGGAAAAGCAATGCAAAACAGCAAAATAGCTGTCTGGGGAGGCCTTACAAATAGCTGAGAAAAGAAGAGAAGTGAAAAACAAAGGAGAAAAGGAAAGATATAAGCATCTGAATGCAGAGTTCCAAAGAATAGCAAGGAGAGATAAGAAAGCCTTCCTCAGTGATCAATGCAAAGAAATAGAGGAAAACAACAGAATGGGAAAGACTAGAGATCTCTTCAAGAAAATAAGAGATACCAAAGGAACATTTCATGCAAGGATGGGCTGGATAAAGGACAGAAATGGTATGGACCTAACAGAAGCAGAAGATATTAAGAAGCGGTGGCAAGAATACACAGAAGAACTGTACAAAAAAGATCTTCATGACCAAGATATTCACGATGGTGTGATCAATCACCTAGAGCCAGACATCCTGGAATGTGAAGTCAAGTGGGCCTTAGAAAGCATCACTACAAACAAAGCTAGTGGAGGTGATGGAATTCCAGTGGAGCTATTTCAAATCCTGGAAGATGATGCCGTGAAAGTGTTGCACTCAATATGCCAGCAAATTTGGAAAACTCAGCAGTGGCCACAGGACTGGAAAGGTCCATTTTCATTCCAATCCCAAAGAAAGGCAATGCCAAAGAATGCTCAAACTACCGCACAATTGCACTCATCTCACACGCTAGTAAGGTAATGCTCAGAATTCTCCAAGCCAGGCTTCAGCAATACGTGAACCTTGAACTTCCAGATGTTCCAGCTGCTTTTAGAAAAGGCAGAAGAACCAGAGATCAAATGGCCAACATCTGCTGGATCATCGAAAAAGCAAGAGAGTTCCAGAAAAACATCTATTTCTGCTTTGTTGACTATGCCAAAGCCTTTGACTATGTGGATCACAATAAACTGTGGAAAATTCTTCAAGGGATGGGAATACCAGACCACCTGACCTGCCTCTTGAGAAACCTATATGCAGGTCAGGAAGCAACAGTTAGAACTGGACATGGCACAACAGACTGGTTCCAGATAGGAAAAGGAGTACGTGAAGGCTGTGTATTGTCACCCTGTTTATTTAACTTATATGCAGAGTACATCATGAGAAACGCTGGGCTGGAAGAAGCACAAGCTGGAAGCAAGATTGCCGGGAGAAATATCAATAACCTCAGATATGCAGATGACACCACCCTTATGGCAGAAAGTGAAGAGGAACTAAAAAGCCTCTTGATGAAAGTGAAAGAGGAGAGTGAAAAAGTTGGCTTAAAGCTCAACATTCAGAAAACGAAGATCATGGCATCTGGTCCCATCACTTCATGGGAAATAGATGGGGAAACAGCATCAGACTTTATTTTGGGGGGCTCCAAAATCACTGTAGATGGTGATTGGAGCCATGAAATTAAAAGACGCTTACTCCTTGGAAGGAAAGTAATGACCAACCTAGATAGCATATTCAAAAGCAGAGACATTACTTTGCCAACAAATGTCCATCTAGTCAAAGCTATGGTTTTTCCAATGCTCATGTATAGATATGAAAGTTGGACTGTGAAGAAAGCTGAGTGCCGAAGAATTAATGCTTTTGAACTGTGGTGTTGGAAAAGACTCTTGAGAGTCCCTTGGACTGCAAGGAGATCCAACCAGTCCATTCTAAAGGAGATCAGTCCTGGGTGTTCTTTGGAAGGACTGACGCTAAAGCTGAAACTCCAATACTTTGGCCACCTCGTGCGAAGAGTTGACTCATTGGAAAAGACCCTGATGCTGGGAAGGATTGGGGGTAGGAGGAGAAGGGGACGGCAGAGGATGAGATGGCTGGATGGCATCACCAACTCGATGGACATGAGTTTGAGTGAACTCCAGGAGCTGGTGATGGACAGGGAGGCCTGGCGTGCTGCACTTCATGGGGTTGCAAAGAGTCGGACACCACTGAGCGACTGAACTGAATTGAAAGAAAGCTAAGGAGAGTTACTGAGTTTGTTACTCTGACACATACAATGTTCTAAGGAGAGCTAAGGAGACTTATTTACTCTGACACATAGTGTTCTATGGAGAAGTAAGGAGACTGACTGAGTTACTCTGACACATAGTGTTCTAAGCAGAGCTAAAGAGACTGACTGAGTTACTCTGAAACATAGTGTGCTAAGGAGACTTACCTCTTTAGTTACTACTCTGACACACAGTGTACTAAGGAGAGGAAACTTATTCTGACACATACAGCTGCTAAGTAGAGCAAAGCAGACTTACTCATTTTCTCTAACACATACAGTGTTCTAATGAGAGCTAAGGAAACATACTTCCTTAACTCTGACATGTATAGTGTTCTAAGGAGACTTACTATCTTACTCTGACAAGTAATGTGCTAAGCAGAGCTAAGGAGAGAGAAGGAGATTTACTTACTTCACTGTAGTTCAGTTCAGTCGCTCAGTAGAGTACAACTCTTTGAGACACCACAGTTCAAAAGCATCAATTCTTCGGCGCTCAGCTTTCTTCCCAGTCCAGCTCTCACATCCATACATGACCACTGGAAAAACCATAGCCTTGACTAGACGGACATCTGTCAGCAAAGTAATGTCTCTGCTTTTGAATATGCTATCTAGGTTGGTCATTACTTTCCTTCCAAGGAGTAAGCATCTTTTAATTTCATGGCTGCAATCACCATCTACAGTGATTTTGGAGCCCCCCAAAATAAAGTCTGACGCTGTTTCCACTGTTTCCCCATCTATTTCCCATGAAGTGATGGGACCAGATGCCATGATCTTCGTTTTCTGAACGTTGAGCTTTAAGCCAACTTTTTCACTCTCCTCTTTCACTTTCATCAAGAGGCTTTTTAGTTCCTCTTCACTTTCTGCTGTAAGGGTGGTGTCATCTGCATATCTGAGGTTATTGATATTTCTCCCGGCAATCTTGATTCCAGCTTGTGCTTCTTCCAGCCCAGCATTTCTCATGATGTACTCTGCATACAAGTTAAATAGGGTAACAATACACAGCCTTGACGTACTCCTTTTCCTATCTGGAACCAGTCTGTTGTGCCATGTCCAGTTCTAACTGTTGCTTCCTGACCTGCATATAGGTTTCTCAAGAGGCAGGTCAGGTGGTCTGGTATTCCCATCTCTTTCAGAATTTTCCACAGTTTATTGTGATCCACACAGTCAAAGGCTTTGGCATAGTCAACAAAGCAGAAATAGATGTTTTTCTGGAACTCTCTTGCTTTTTCGATGATCCAGCAGATGTTGGCCATTTGATCTCTGGTTCCTCTGCCTTTTCTAAAAGCAGCTGGAACATCTGGAAGTTCAAGGTTCACGTATTGCTGAAGCCTGGCTTGGAGAATTCTGAGCATTACCTTACTAGCGTGTGAGATGAGTGCAATTGTGCGGTAGTTTGAGCGTTCTTTGGCATTGCCTTTCTTTGGGATTGGAATGAAAATGGACCTTTCCAGTCCTGTGGCCACTGCTGAGTTTTCCAAATTTGCTGGCATATTGAGTGCAGCACTTTCACGGCATCATCTTCCAGGATTTGAAATAGCTCCACTGGAATTCCATCACATCCACTAGCTTTGTTCGTAGTGATGCTTTCTAAGGCCCACTTGACTTCACATTCCAGGATGTCTGGCTCTAGGTGATTGATCACACCATCGTGAATATCTTGGTCGTGAAGATCTTTTTTGTACAGTTCTTCTGTGTATTCTTGCCACCGCTTCTTAATATCTTCTGCTTCTGTTAGGTCCATATCATTGCTGTCCTTTATCGAGCTCATCTTTGCATGAAATGTTCTTTTGGTATCTCTAATTTTCTTGAAGAGATCTCTAGTCTTTCCCATTCTGTTATTTTCCTCTATTTCTTTGCATTGATCACTGAGGAAGGCTTTCTTATCTCTCCTTGCTATTCTTTGGAACTCTGCATTCAGATGCTTGTATCTTTCCTTTTCTCCTTTCTTTTTGCTTCTCTTCTTTTCTCAGCTATTTGTAAGGCCTCCCCAGACAGCCATTTTGCTATTTTGCATTTCTATTCCACGGGGATGGTCTTGATCCCTGTCTCCTGTACAATGTCACAAAACCTCCATCCATAGTTCATCAGGCACTCTATCTATCAGATCTAGTCCCTTAACTCTATTTCTCACTTCCACTGTATAATCATAAGGAATTTGATTTAGGTCATACCTGAATGGTCTAGTGGTTTTCCCTACTTTCTTCAATTTCAGTTTGAGTTTGGCAATAAGGAGTTCATGGTCTGAGCCACAGTCAGGTCCCAGTCTTGTTTTTGCTGACTGTATATATTCTCTGCAGCCAAAGATGGAAAAGCTCTAATCAGTCTGATTTTGGTATTGACCACCTGGTGATGTCTATGTGTAGAGTCTTCTCTTGTGTTGTTGGAAGACAGTGTCTGCTATGACCAGTGCGTTCTCTTGGCAAAACTCTATTAGCCTTTGCCCTGCTTCATTCTGTATTCCAAGGCCAAATTTGCCTGTCACCCCAGGTGTTTCTTAACTTCCTACTTTTGCAGTCCCCTATAATGAAAAGGACATCTTTTTTGGGTGTTAGTTCTAAAAGGTCTTATAGGTCTTCATAGAACTGTTCAACTTCGGTTTCTTCAGCAATACTGGTTGGGGCGTAGACTTGGATTTCTGTGATATTGAATGGTTTGCCTTGGAAACGAACAGAGATCATTCTGTTGTTTTTGAGATTGCATCCAAGTACTTCATTTCAGACTCTTTTGTTGACCATGATGGCTGCTCCGTTTCTTCTAAGGGATTCCTGCCCACAGTAGTAGATATAATCGTCATCTAAGTTAGTCACCCCTTCCAGTCCATTTCAGTTCGCTGATTCCTAGAATGTTGACGTTCACTCTTGCCATCTCCTGTTTGACTGCTTCCAATTTGCCTTGATTCATGGACCTAACATTCCAGGTTCCTATGCAATATTGCCTTTTCAGCATCGGACCTTGCTTCTATCACCAGTCACATCCACAGCTGGGTGTTGTTTTTGCTTTGGCTCCATCCCTTCATTCCTTCTGGAGTTATTTCTCCACTGATCTCCAGTAGCATATTGGGCAAGTACTGACCTGGGGAGTTCCTCTTTTAGTATCCTCTCATTTTGCTTTTTCATACTGTTTGAACCTCGCCTTCTCTAACTCCCTTACCCTACAATGTGTGTCAGAGAAACTGAGTCCTTAGCTCTTCTTAAAACACTATATGTGTCAGAGAATGTAAGTAATATGTGTCATACTGTTACTTACTTTCTCTGATGGATACTGTTGTAAGGAGGGCTCAGGAGAGCTAATCAGAGATACAGAGTCATCCTTATATATTTACTTCCTTGGACATATTATGTGCTATGAAGACTTGCCTACTTACTTAATTACTCTGACACATAGTGTTCTAAGGAAAGGTAAGGAGAGCTAAGGAGAATTACTCTGACACATATAGCATTCTATGTAGAGCTAACGTGGGCTAAGGAGACTTACTTAGGTACTCTGACACATACAGTGTTCTAAGGAGTCCTACATACTCTGACACATAATGTGCTGCTGCTGCTGCTGCTAAATTGCTTCAGTTGTGTCCAACTCTGTGCGACCCCATAGACGGCAGCCCACCAGGCTCCCCCGTCCCTGGGATTCTCCAGGCAAGAACACTGGAGTGGGTTGTCATTTCCTTCTCTTAACTACTTCCTTACTTACTCTGACACATAGAGTATTCTAATACAGCTAAGGAGACTTACTTACCTACACTGACACATATAGTGTGGTAAGGAGACTGACTTAGTTACTTACTTTCTCTGACACATACAGTGTTTTAAGAAGAGCTAAGGACTCACTTAGTTTCTCTGACACACATTGTAGGGTAAGGGAGTTAGAGAAGGCGAGGTTCAGAAAAATAATGAGACCAGCACTTACAGCAACAGATCACCTTTAATGAGGCGAGAAGGGGCAGCAGTCAGATTAGTGAGCAGCTACACTAACCCAAGAAAAGAGTAAGTAGATTTCCACATATATGCCTATATATACTGTCTTAAGGGGCCCTGTTCTTCTTCTCCAAGGTCTTTTGGAGTAGTTATCTCTTAAACGGCTGGGGCAAGGAATTCTGGAGATCGGCCAGAGGCTGGACCGGCTGGGAGCTGGACCGGCTGGGAGCTGGGCGTTAACTTCGGGTGACAGAGTTCTTTGTTTTGCATAGAATGGTGGGGAGGACCCAGAGGGGAGTTTTAAATCCTGGCTATTTTGAGCCATGTAACTTTCCTTCACATATTGTGTGCTAAGGAGAGCTAAAGAGACTTATGTACTCTGAAACATAGTGTTCTAAGGAGAGCTAAGGAGGATAAAGGAGACTTAGTTACCTAGTTACTCTGACACATACAGTGTGGTAAGGAGAGCTAACACTTACTTAGTTACTTACTTATTCTGACAGGTATAGTGTTCTAAGGAGAGCTAAGGAGAATTACCTATTTACATATTTAATTATTCTGACACATACAGTGTTCTAAGGAGAGCTAAGGCAGCTAAGGACTCTGACCTACTTACTTACTTTGACACATACAGTGTTGTAAAGCAAGCTAAGGAGAGTTACTTACTCTGACACATAGTATTCTAAGGAGAGCTAAGGAGACTTAGTTACTTACTGTGACACATATATTGTTCTAAAAAGAGGTAATGAATCAGTGCTAAGAAAGCTTAGAAGACTTACTTGGTTACTTAATAGCTCTGACACATACAGTGTTCTAAAGAGAGCTAAGGAGAGTTTCCATAATCAAGTGTTCTGGTTGCCTCTCTGCAGTAGCAC
Source organism: Bos indicus x Bos taurus (assembly GCF_003369695.1). NCBI lineage: Eukaryota > Metazoa > Chordata > Mammalia > Artiodactyla > Bovidae > Bos > Bos indicus x Bos taurus. The sequence continues at coordinate 7,667,221 of NC_040105.1, read as the reverse complement.
AAGCTGATTTCAAATACTTTTTCTTTCTCCTCCAATTTAATTCAATTGAACCCCAATTTACTAATAAGTACTTTATTTTCTTAACAGTGCTTTATTTATTCAAGAGTCTGTCCCAATTGACATGCCTGCCAACAGTATTTTGTGTAGATTTTTTGTTGATGGCCATTCTTAACCCTTTGAGGTGGTATCTCATTGTGGTTTTGATTTGCATTTCTTTTCCTGTGATGTTGCACAGGTTTCAGAAGCAGACATAAAAGGTAAAATCATAACCGGGAGCGGCCAGCTTCCAAACCAAAACCAAGATCTAGAAACACCTGCACACACTGCAGGCAACCCATATACCCTGCTATATTTGATTTAATAGCCTATATACAAATGAAGTCCAATCAGATCTTTAGCATTTTTGAACATTTTAACACATCAAACTGCACTACTGTGGAAAACTTCTTTGTAGTGGAAAGAGTTTAGAAATATAGGATAGCATTCAACTCACTTTATTGTACCTGTTGGAATGGAAGATTGGTAGTGTTATAAAAATTTGGAAACGTCACACTTTTCCTACCATAGAGTAGCCCAAATTGCAATGATTTTGAGAGTGACATAGATCGTAAACTGTATCATAGTCTCTTAGCGAAACTGCTTCTTGATGCAGACAGTACTACCTCACATGTGTCTGTGGCTTCATAATGTAAGTTATTTCCTCATATATGATTCCTCATGTATTGTGGTATTGTATTTACCACAATGATCCTACTCAGGCAGTATTCACTTCATTTTACAACATACAGAAACTTAGAAACAGAGATACTCCTTGACTTTCTCAAAATCATCCCATGAGAAGAGCTTGTACTCCATACCACACTTCATGGTACCTGCTTGAGAGTGACTAGCATGGTCTCACTGCTGCTGCTGCTGCTGCTAAGTCGCTTCAGTCGTGTCCGACTCTGTGCGATCCCATGGACTGCAGCCCACCAGGCTCCCCCGTCCTTGGGATTCTCCAGGCAAGAACACTGGAGTGGGTTGCCATTTCCTTCTCTGATGGTCTCACTAGGTCTAGTCAAAACTGGAAAAAAATCTTTAAGCGGAGAATATGTTAGCAGTAATGTCAAAACCTAAGGACCTCACAATATAGCAATTGATTTTTGACCAGGTGCTAAGGTACTGCAATGGAGGAAAGAATTTTCTTTTGTGCTTTAGCAACTGGATATCCATAAATAAAAGGATAAAGTTGGACCCCTCTTTCTCACCATACATAAAACTTATTTTAAAATGGCTCACAGCTATATGTGTAAGAGATAAAGCTTGCAGAGGAAAACAGAGGCATACATCTTCACAACCTTGGATTGGGTTTCTTAGCTGTGATACCAAAACACAAGTGACAATAGAACAGTGGATCACTTAGACGTCATCAAAATTAAAAACGTTTGTGCTTCTACCGTTACCATCAAGAAAATGAAAAGCAGCCTGCAGAATGGGAGAAAACATTTGCTAAGCACATAGCTAATAAGGGACTGAGTACCCAAAATATATAAAGAAATCATAGAATTTAACTATATAAGGTAAATGGCCCAATTACAAAAGGCACAAAAGATCTGAACAGTCATCTCTGAATTAGGTACACAAATGTTCCATAAGCACATGAAAAGATGCTCAACATCTTTAGCCATCAGGGAATGCAACTCAAAACCACAATAAGATGCTACTCCACACCCACTATGATGAATAAAACAGAAAAGACAGACAGTGTCAAGTGTTGACAAGGATGTTGAGAAACTGGAAGCCTCACATACTTGTTCTTGGAATCTAAAATGATGCGGCCCCTTTGGAAACCAGTTTGGCAGTTCTTCAAAAAGTTAAACACAGAGTTGACGTGTGACCCAGCAATTCTTCTATACTCAAGAAGAATGAATACATATGTGCACACAGAAATTTATACATGAATGTTCACAGTGATACTGTTTCTAAGTAACCAAAAAATAGAAGCAACCCAAATGTCCATCTACTAGAGGACAGATAAACAAAATGTGGTGTATTACTTCTGTAATAATATTTGGCATAAAAAGGAATGAAGTACTGACACATGGTATGACATGGAGCAATCTTGAAAACATTATGCTAAGTGAAATCAGCCAGACCAAAAAGGATCATATATTGTTTGATTCCATTTATATGAAATGCAGAGAACAGGCAAATGCATAAAGAGACAGATCATAGACTTGTGGTCACCTATGCCCTCAAATAGGGTAGGTATTCAGAAGATGGAGTTACTGCAAATGGGTATGGAATTCTTTAGGGGGTGTGGAAAATTTTCTAAAATTAGATTGTGATGATGATTCTGAAACTCTGAGTACACTCAAACCCACAAACTGTACACTTTAAATGGGTGAATTTTATGATAACAAAGAATATTTCAATAAGGCCATAAGGAAAATCAATACCTTCCCCCTAAAAAGAAGCATGATGACATACTTCTGTGTCTACACAGTCTTGGGAAACCAACACGTTCAATCCCCACATATTACCTACTTGCAGTATACCAGGATACCTGATTACATGTTACCTTGCCTCTTGTTGGAAGGTCATTTTCACTATCTATTCATTGAACAAATAGTTTTTGAATGTCTATTCCATGTTAAATATGGCTCCAGGTGCCTGGAATAGATGCCTCATGTCATACAACACCCAAAGATCCCTACAAGAAGCTTGCCTCTGGTCAGATTTACCTTGATTGTATGTCCATGTTCAAATACAGCTTAGCTCTTAGGGGTCATGCCAGGAGATATTTTTCAAGTGTAAGGTGCTATTTTCCACAAATTTCACTTTCTCCATCATAATGGGTCCATGCTTTCAATAGACTGCCATCCTTTTCACAGCTCGGTTGTTGTCGGTTATTAAATTCAGTATGAAGTCAAAAGGAATGACAAGAACTCCTGACCCCACTTCCAGTTTATCTCACTCATAGAGATTGAAACTACTCTAGTTAAATAAAGTATGCCCAATCAAAAGGGCTACATGTCTGGGCCCTGTCTCCTCCCTGACCCTGAGTTATACTGGAATCATCAATTGTCTGTTGGCATTCTTTATAACAGCATAGCCACTTCTCCGGTGCTGTGTTAAAATCATAAAACTCGGGCCTGTCCTATCTCCATCTCCCACAGCTGTGGTTTTTGGGTCTCTATGAGTAACATTTCAGAATCATCATGAGGTGGAAGACACAGCATGTGCACAGTATTTCCCAAGCCCAGTTGCCAAGAATGAGCTAATGTTAACCCTTTCTTGCATACAGTGAGCCTTACAAACTTCAAATGCAAGCCATTTGACAATGATCGACCTTGCCAGCAGAATGGCAGGCTTTCATGGTAGATCGCCAGATTTCCAGAGATAACATTTAAAATTATGTCATAAGATTTATAAAATATTCAACCATCCTTTTCCTTTTTGATGTTTTCATAGTGACTAAACACAAAGTTTGCATCTGTATATAAAAGACAAGGTAAATAAATGTGATGCCACCTTGCTAGCTTGCTTTTGGAAAATGTGTCCAAAAGATATTGATCATTATCTATCCTCCATAAAAGAACAGTGTTACTTTAACTTTTGTTTAATAGCTTCAAACTGCACTTCCCTTCAAAATATAAAAACAGGAATTGCAAATATCAATTTTCAATTAATTGGTAATAGCTACATACTTGATGTGTTAAGAATGATCCTGAGATTGGGCATGGCTTAGCAAAAAGAGATGGCTAATAAATGTTTTCCAAGGATGCAAGGTAGGGAGTAGACATGTAAGTCTTATATTTGCCATCCCTGCATAATTGGAAGAAGAGTTAACATTGAAAACACCTTTTTATCACAGATTTAGAGAACAAACTAGTGGTTACCAGTGGAGAGAGGGAAGACGTAGTAGGGGATTAAGAGGTATAAACTGTGAAAGTGTGTTACTCACTCACTTGTGTCAGACTCTTTGTGACCCTGTGGACTGTAGCCCACCAGGCTCCTCTGTCCATGGGATTCTCCAGGCAACAATACTGGAATGGGTAGCCATTTCCTTCTCCAGGGGCTCTTCCCAACCCAGGAGGTATACACTACTATGTATAAAATAGATAAGCTACAAGGATATATTGTATAACACAGGGAATATAGCCAGTATTTAATAATAACTAGACATGGAGTATAACCTTTAAAAATTGTGACTCACTATATTGTACGCCTAACTTATATACGATTGTACAGCAACTTTTCCTCAATAAATTTTTAAATAAAATATCTTTCCAGCAATTAATAGAAATTTACTAGTCTACATCTTAAAAAGGAGCATTTAATGGAAAACAAACACTAAAGTAATGCTCACCATTTTATCTATCCCATAGGTCAATGCATCACGTCAAGAAGCCAAATTGATGGAGGAATGTGATCTTCTTATTGAGATCATTCAGCAAAGACGACAAATCATTGGAACCAAGATCAAAGAAGGAAAGGTACGATTTCTAGGGCAGAAGGTTTCAAATTCTCTACCTGGAGAAAATATACTCCCATGCACGCCAATAGCTTAAGAAATACTGAATGCCTCCTTTTTCTGTATTTTCTGTGGTTGTACTCTTTAAGTCTTTAGGATGTAGGTCAAAGCCCCTTCATGGGCCAGTTTTTGCTCCACCCTTCTTTTGTGTGATGGTCTCCTGAACACACCTGCAATGCAAAGGCTGCTCCATGACCCAACTCCAGGCACAGCCTGGAGCTCTGGTATATTAGAGCCCCAATTTTCTGTCTCTCTTCTCTGGGAGAAGGTGGGTTTCATAGAGAAGAGTTCATTTTACATTTACTGCTGTATCCCAGCACTTAACACAGCACTAAATAAATGTTTAAATAAATCAGTCTTTATCTACAGAAATTATGAAGTGCTTTCTCATGCCCCTGAGGGAATTTAGACAGGTGTCATTTCATGGTGGCAAAACTCCTATCATTGCACTGTATCATAAACCCCTTTGTGGATCTATTAATAGTATTTCTTTTCTAATGTTTATATGGCTGAAATTCCCATGGTTTTACAGTGCCCTATATTCAAAAAGCAATTCACCAGTTTAAATTATATTCTTTATGGCCATCTTATTCAAAATTTATTTCAAAATGTTGATAATTCTAGAATCACTTTATTCTATTTTTAAAGTAGTCATATTTGTATTGATAGATTTTTGATCCACTTTATCCCATTTCTCTGCCACCTTCAAGACAATTTTGTAAATATTTAAAAATAAAAAAGTTTGTTCATGATCAAATCAATTCTTTAATTTCTCTTATTAGTGCTCATAACTATAAGGAAATATGTATAATTAAATCCAATTGGCAAGAATTAAGTAGTATATAGAGATTACAAAAAAAAATGTCTATGCTCTTTGGTTTTCTACAAAATTTGAAAGGTATTTCTCATTGTATAATGTTCTAGACTGCTTTGTCTATGTAGAATGAAAAACATTTATACATGTACATTGTGATGATGATCACAAAAGTTAAAGTCAAATCAAATAAGTCTTGAAGCTGTTCCAGTGGATTATCAAATTAATATAAAATTATTCTCTGACTTGAAGAGATAGTTTGGCATGGACATGTACAGTCTGCTATATTTAAAATGGATAACCAACAAGGACCTGCTGAAAAGCACAGGGAACTCTGCCCAATGTCATGTGGCAGCCTGGATGGGAGGGGAGTTTGGGGGAGAATGGATACATGTATATGTATGGCTGAGTCCATCCCTTTGCTGTTCATCTGAAATTATTACAACATTGTTGATCGGCTATACTCCTGTACAAAATGAAGCTTTTTTAAAAAAATTATTCCCTGGCCAAGGATGGACTGAGATGTGTTAAACAATTACTTACCCCACATAGAAATTATACTGTCAGTCTGGAATCTGTATTGGATCTGTGTCCTCTTCCATCATCAGGCACCATGTGTATATTTCTTAATACCTGACATCTTCCAGGTTCTCAGACACATGAGAGCCTGAAAACAATTGTAATTAATTATTAATATGCATATGGAAGGCAGTTTGTTTGCCCTTACATGGTCACGTGCAGGGATCAGCTCTTAATACACATTACTTCCTTACTGCTGCTCAAACAAATTACCACACTTAGTGGCTTAACACAACACAGATTTATTATCTGACCTTCTGGAGGTCAGAAGTCTAAAACCAGTCACAACTAGGCTCCTGTCAATATTTTAGCAGTGCTGTTTCTTTCTGCGGAATTCTGCGGAATTCATTTCTTTTCTGGCCTATAGGAGCCGCCAGCATTCCTTGGCTGATGGTTTCTTTCTGCGGAATTTCTGCGGAATTCATTTCTTTTCTGGCTTATAGGAGCCGCCAGCATTCCTTGGCTGATGGTTTCTTCATCACATCACTCTGAGCATTACTTCCCGCCTCAGATCTCTTTTCTCTGGCACAGACTCTCCTGGTTCTCTCTCATCAGGACCCTTATAATTACATTGGGATCACCCAGATAATCCAGGATAATTTTCCCCCAGCTCCAGATTCTGAATCTAGTCACATCTGCCAAGACGCCTCTGTAAAGGAACATGTAAGGTCACATTTTTTTAAACTCCTGGGATTAGGATGTGGGCATCTTTGGGGGCCCTTATTCAGCCTGCAATGACTCCACCACAACCTCCTGGCCAGCAGGTCCTCCTTTCCCTTACTTACCTCCCCAGCATGAGGGTTACTCTCATAAACTAGATCAAAGTAGCGAAAGGGTGTCCCCAGTTCCAGCCATGATGATACGTGGGCTTCATGCTCTGGTGTACCCACTCTGCCCTGAATGTGTCTGTGATCCAGAACGTAGTCAAAGAGAAAAGCAAAGAAACACATAGCTGGGCCCCAAACGAGATAGGCTTCTCAGCTCACTGAAAGGGACTGAGAAAAGTTTCTTGCCAGCCTCCACCTTGGGTCAGAGCTTTTGGCAAACTTCAGGCCTGGGAGTCTGGAGCAAGTCGGTTGGGTTGGAGCCTGGCTCTGCACTTACTGTTTCTGATGCCTACACAAAATGCGAGAGCCTCAGCAATGCAGAGATAATACAAGATTCCTGCAAGATTCCTGCATGAGGACCCCCAAGGATGAGGTGAGGGTGACTAAGACAGACAGGGTAGGCTAAGCCAGGTGAGTGAGGGAGGAAAAACTTACGAATGACTGCTGCCCTTTGAAAACTGAAACCCAAACCGCAATTCCAAAGCATATAAAGACATCTTGAATTTCTAAAACACCCCCAACAAAATCAACGAAGACATTTTCTCACCTCAGATGAAAGGAATTTGATGGGAAAATATTTAGATGTTCAAAGAGATCCATAGAGGAATAACTTCTATCTTAGAAGAGCAGAAAGTTGTGAAACCACAAAAAGGAAGATAGGAAATAAGAAAAAATAGATATAAAAGCAACAAATTAGAAGTTTTGGAGGGGAAAATATCTACACTGAAGTTGCAAAGAAAACTCAGGCAATTTTGGAAGCTGAGTTTCAGCCTCCACAGGGGGAGACTCTACACATAAGAATAGGTAACTTGATCTGTACTTCACACTAAATACAAAAATTAAATATACATGGGTCATATACTTAAATGTAAAAACTATGAAGACTCTAGAAGAGAAAACACAGGAGGAAATCTTAGTGACGTTGGGTTGGCCCAAGATTATATACAGTGGCAAAAACAAAAAAAAAAATATTTACACACTAAAGAGATAATTATACATTTTATATTATCAAAAGTAACTTCTCAAGGCACTCTTAAGTGAATGTAAAGACAAACCACACATTAGGAAAAAATACTTATAAATGATTTATTTAACCAAGTACGTGTATCTGGAATATATAACAGATTTTCAAAACTCATGATTAAGGAAATAGATGACCCCTTCACCAAAACAGATAAAAGATTTGAATAGCTACTTTACCAAAGAAGGTATCAGGATGGCAAATAAGCACATGAAAAGATGGTCAAAATCATTAAGTCATTAAGGAAATGCAAAGTAAAACTTCAGTGAGATACAACTACTTACCTCTTAGGACGGTTGAATTAAAAAGATGGACTATCCCAAGTGCTGGTAAGAATGTGGATTAACTGTAACTCACACACGGTTCTAAGAATGGAAACTGTATTTTAGAAGACTGTTTGACAGTTTCTTCAGTAGTTAAATATACACGTACCCTTCCAGCCAGCCATTTTAGGTGTTTACCAAGAAAAATGAAAGCAGATGTTTATATAAAACTTGGACATGAATTTTCATGGTAATATTAAGGGTAATAGCTTTCCAGGTGGCACTAGTGGTGAAGAAGCCACCTGCCAATGTAGATGTAGGAGATCCCTTGTTTAGGAAGATTCCCTAGGGAAGGAAATGGCAAACCACCCCAGCATTCTTGCCTGGGAAATCCCATGGACAGAGGAGCCTGGTAGGCTACAGTCCATGGCGTTGCAAGCGTCAAACGCAGCTTAATGACTAAACAACAACAATAGCCCTTGACTGCAAATGACCCAAAGGCTATCAATAGATGAATACAGAAATGATTATTGGCATTTCCATACAACGCTATTCAGCAAGGAAGCCCATGTGACAACATGAATCATGAGTGAAAAAAGCCAGACAGAAAATAGTATATACTGCATGAGTATATTCATACAGAATTCCAGAAACAACTCTTTCTAATTAGCTACAGTGGCAGAAAACAAATCAGTGAATGCTTAAGTATGAGTGACAGAGGGGTGGGCAGGATAAATGACAAAGGTGCAGGAAGAGAATTGGGGGTATGATACATACATACATACATACATATATATATATATATATATATATATATATATTCATTACCTTGAAAATGGGGACTCTTTCATGGGTTTACACATATTTGAAAACTAATCTGATTTGTACTTGAACTATGTGCAGTTTCTTCTATATTACCTGTATCTCAGTAAAGCTGTTTTATGACAACGAACTTATAAGTGATCAATGCAAAGAAACAGAGGAAAACAACAGAATGGGAAAAACTAGAGATCTCTTCAAGAAAATTAAAGATACCAAGGGAATATTTCATGAAAATATGGGCTCGATAAAGGACAGAAAAGATATGGACCTAACAGAAGCAGAAGATATTAAGAAGAGGTGGCAAGAATACATAGAAGAACTATATAAAAAAGATCATCATGACTCAGATAAACACGATGGTGTGATCACTCACCTAGAGCCAGACATCCTGGAGTCTGAAGTCAAGTGGGCCTTAGGAAGCATCACTATGAACAAAGCTAGGGGAGGTGATGGAACTCCAGCTGAGCTATTTCAAGTCCTAAAAGATGATGCTGTAAAAGTGCTGCACTCAATATGCCAGCAAATTTGGAAAACTCAGCAGTGGTCACAGGACTGGAAAAGGTCAGTTTTCATTCTAATCCCAAAGAAAGGCAATGCCAAAGAATGTTCAAACTACCACACAACTGCATTCACTTCACACGCTAGCAATGTAATACTCAAAATTCTCCAAGCCAGTCTTCAACAGTATGTGAACTGAGAACTTTCAGATGTTCAAGCTGGATTTAGAAAAGGCAGAGGAACCAGAGATCAAATTGCCAACATCCAATGGATTATAGAAAAAGCAAGAGAATTCCAGAAAAACATCTACTTCTGCTTTATTGACTATACTAAAGCCTTTGACTGTGTGGATCACAACAAACTGAAAAATTCTTACAGAGATGGGAATACCAGGTTTTTCCAGTAATCATGTATGCATGTGAAAGCTGGACCATAAAGAGGGCTGAGCACCAAAGAACAGATGCTTTTGAACTGTGGTGTTGGAGAAGACTCTTGAGAGTCCCATGGACAGCAAGGAGATCAAAGCAGTCAATCCTAAAGGAAATCAGTCCTGAATATTCATTGGAAGGACTGATGCTGAAGCTCCAGTACTTTGGCCCCCTGATACAAAGAACTGACTCATTGGAAAAGACCTTGATGCTGGGAAAGATTGAGGGCAGGAGGAGAAGGGGGTGACAGAGGATGAGATGGTTGGATGGCATCACTCATGACTCGATGGACATGAGTTTGAGCAAGTTCTGGGAGTTGGTGATGGACAGGGAGGCCTGGTGTGCTGCAGTCCATGGGGTTGCAAAGCGTTGGTCACAACTGAGTGACTGAACTGAACTTGTGTATTTATACCATGAAACAGTCTTCAGAAATTAAAAGCAATGAACTGGGGGTGATACATATTTACATGGATGAGTCACAGAAAGAGAAGCAAGGTTTATAATGATTCATAGAGAATAAGAAATATTATATACAGTTTGATGAACTACAAAAAATTGCATACACTACTGAGGCAAACATATTAGCATGTTTGGGAGTCATCAGAAGTGTGTTTTCCTCTAGAGAGAGACATGAATTAGGGAGGGACGTTCAAGGGCTTCAATGTCGTCAATAATATTTTACTGCCTTCTGAAAAATCCTATGCTAATATGATGAAAACACTGACATTTGCTAACGCTGGTGCTATGTATGGCAACATTGGTCATATGACTTGAAAAACTGTACTTTTGAGGTATATCCCTTCTTAAAAATGCATGTTTGCCCAGGGATGTGATCTCAGAAGAAAGATGAAGGCCCAGTTCAGCTCTCCATTGAGTTACTACCTTGGCACATGTCCAAGGACTAGTTCATCCCTAACCTGGGAATTCACAGTGACTAAGTCCCTGGCCAGGGAATTGGGTGTCAGAGAGACATTTTGAAGAAAAGATGAGCATGCATGCCAACTCCCTGCCCAGCATCTCCAAGTATGGGCTTGGGGCCCAGTGAGGGTGTCCAGGGTGGGAAGTCTGAAGAAATGCAATCCAGAGAAGCACTCGGACCAGCACTCAGAAGTGAGGAGCTAAAGCAGAATCATGGAGCCCACAAAGGTTAATCTGACCCACCTCTTGACTTTGCCTCTGAATTTAGTGCCAGTCATAATGCCCTAGACCCAGAGAAAACAAACTCACTGCATATCCTCCAACCACAGTGGGGGTGGGGGGCGCTGGGAGGGGCTGGGGAAGGCTGCCAATCAGATGATGCTGTTACCCATTAGCACAGACTGGTAATTCCTTCCCTCAGACCATTGCACCTTCTTAGAAATAACAGCTCAACAGCCTTTATACTTGTACTGACGAAGAGTCTCAAGCTCTGAGACTCCCCAAGAAAGAGCTGGCTTATTTCTTCAGCAGAAGGGGATAAATTTCACATCCACACATCAACACATGAAAAGCTGACAGCAGACTCCAGGTTAAGCAAACTATTTATGTTTAGACACATATCTGAGAAAGCTGCAGCTAAAAACAAAAGGGGGTCCCTTCTCATCACTACTTTTATGTGCTCTGAGTCTCCCAAATTGCTGGTAATTACCTTGGAGTCCATGTCAGGGCTTTTGTATAGCCTTATAAAAATGCTCAGTACAGTCCTTATTGTCAGTTAAGATACTTCTGTTAATTGAGACTCAATGGTTTGAACCAAACAATTTTGGGGTGAGAACCCTATGTAGATAATAAAAGCACTTAAAATATAAAGAAAAATAAAGGGCCACTTTAAAAAGCATTTGTAAGGTAAAATAAACAGCAAGTAAATTGATATAAATAGGCCTATATCCCCAGTAAAAGGAGATTCCAACAAAGTATTTCCATGATGACTGTGGAAGTGAACTCCACAAATTACAACATTCAGTCACACTTCCCCAAGGAATAAAGAACACTGCCAACTTGGGAAAAAAAATTTAAGTAATATATTTTAAATGGTGTTTTCTAATGAAGGCATTCGTATTTTGCTAAATACTCAGTGTCTGATCCTGAAGTGTGGTACCATGTAGGACGGTGCTTCATTATAATGTGATCCAAATCATGGCCATCCGATTAGAATCATTTAGGTCAGCAAACTTTGTAAAGGGCCAGGTATAATAAATATTTTCAGTTGTGACCTGTAGGCTCTGTCATTACTGCTCACTGCTGGTATAGTGAGAAATGGTAGTGTGAAAGCAGCCATAAATGATTCATAAACACATACATGTGGCCCTGTGCCAATAAAACTTTATTTACACAAACAGGTTTTGTGCTGGATATGGTCCATAGACCATAGTTTGTGAACTAACTTAGGAAAGTGGTTTTCTTTTCTTTTTTCTTTCTTTTTTACTGAAACCCACAGTAAAAAATACATCAAACCCAGCACCGACACACACGGACACATAGAGAAGTAAGTTTTACCAAACCCAACTTACCCTTTCTACAAGGAATGCACTCTGCTACTATCTTTTCTCCTCTCCTCTTTCATTTAGTTTTTTTAAATGCTAATCCCATCCATTCTGGTGATTCATCACCTGCAGATCAAAAAACATTATTGCTTGTTAAAATGCAGATTCCCACAGCCCGCCAATTATAACTCCTCACCTAGGATTTCGAAATGTTGGCCCAGACATTTACAGGTTTTCTTTAAGAGATCCCCAACTGATTCTTGTGCACACCAGGCTTATAAAGCTCCGGTCTGGTCTATCAGATGGAATTCTACACAGAGTAAAATTAAAATTAAACCAAGTTGTCTTCTGTAAAACATTTGTATATTTTCTAAGGCGGCTCTCATTTTGGCTTGAATTCAACTTATGCATGATTTAGGACCTTTTTCCTTTTCTTCTTATGTCACTTTGAATTTCCAGCATCATGACAGAATTTTGTGTTTTTTTGTTTTTTTTTTTTAAGAAGAAAGTGCAGGTCAAGCATTTTTCCATTTGTAATCTGTGTGATCACTACAACGTATACTGAAAGGACATGAAGTTATTCAAAAGGAATACTTGGACCTTATTTGTTTTGTTGCTGTTAGAACTATACTAAATACCTTCAGTTCTACCATGTAACTTGTGATTAAGTATTCCTTCCTCTGACAATTTCTTCTGGATGTGTTCCAACATCTTGAATTGGACTCGATGCCTTTCTGAGCTTTACCTCTGGATATAATGCTGTTAGAAGCTAAATTCTATTTGGTGTACGATAAGTGTCATTTTATTCAACTAACAAACACAGTTAATCGGCAGTGATGGTCACTGTAATTATATATAATGTGGTAAATCTTTTACCGGGCTTAAGATAACATACTCTATGCCCCAGAGTTTTGACACTTCATTTCTCTAACCCTTGACTTTCAAGAATCTCACTCTTGCCTGCAATCTTGTGGCTGCCGCCTCACAGTTCAGCATTCATTTCCTTTGTCTGCTCTGGTACAACAGAGCTGAAATTGGACAGTCCTCAGAGGCCTCGAGTTCTGACATCTCCTTCCTTCCTTTACTTCGATTAGACTTGCACGGGGATGATAATGATGACTTGGAGAAAGGAGGAATTTCTTGGAGTTAGCAGGAATTCTGGAGGGAACCCAAGCCAGCCTTGTCTGCAAGACAGATGAACTGGCCTCCTCCCTACCCTTTCACCCCAGGCTGTTTTCCATTCCAGAATGATCAGAAAGCCGGCCAAGACCTGTCCCAGGCTGTGTAGACTTGAGCTGGGGGGGGCGGGGGCCCGCGCACACAGGGTGCACTGCTGTTCCAATTAGCACTCTCATTTTCCCCTGGCTTCTGGCCAGAGGGCTTCATCTCCCAGCACACTCCAAACACCAGCGCAACCGGTCAAGTGGGTTACCATGGACTTATCGCAGCCTGCCCCGAGGTGATGGTCAGTTATGTTTGAGGGTCGTTTTCAAGCAAGACAGAATCAGAAGTTGGAATGGAGACTGGAACCAAATGAGCATTTTTATCCGGACTGGGAACTGCTTATCAAAATAGTTTTAGTTATCAAGCAAGCACAAAGTGCCTGGAAATGACGTTCCCGGTGAGGGGAAATGGCCCAGCTGTGCTTTTTTTGGCTTTCTCTCATCTGTGGAACAGGAAAAATATTAATCAATGGAAAAAATGCTCCCTTTCTGTTAATTTAACACATGAGTTTGCAATAGTGTGGGAAATAGTACTATCTAATGTGTTTACATCACCATTTTATTACATGGATGGCAAAGAACTTTTGATTTGACTTAAGCCACACGTTTTGCACCTACAGCGATGTTTTATTTTCTCATTGGCTGAAAACATATGATAGAGAAAGTTCCAGGGTTCCCTGTGATCTTACAGTCATTGTGTTAGAATAGCTGAGGGAAGAGGCCCAGTGACCCTCTAACTCACACTGGGCAACACCTTTTTTCCCCATTAACAGGGAAGCAATTCGCAATTCAGGGCTTCCTCCTGAAACAAATTAGTGACACTTCTCCAAGAAGATAAAGAATAGCTCAGACAAGAGTGCCATGACTGGGGTTCACAGCTTTCTCTGCCTCCCTTTTGCACTTTTAGTGAAGGATGACTCGCACACAACCGAACTCGCACACTGCGAGAGTCCAGCACAATGCATTTTCACTAAGCAAGCCCACCCGGGTAACCAACCATCTCTGTGCCTCTTTTGTTCCAGGTGATGAGGCTTCGCAAACTGGCTCAGCAGATTGCAAACTGCAAACAGTGCATCGAGCGGTCGGCATCACTCATCTCCCAAGCAGAACACTCTCTGAAGGAGAATGATCACGCGCGTTTCCTACAGACCGCTAAGAATATCACTGAGAGGTGAGTGCAGGGGCTACTGGGAAATTCTCAGTGCCTGGGCTCCCGTGTCTGGACTGTGATTGGTTGGCCTTGCCCTGCCTTGCTTTTGTTTGCATTTTCAAGGCTGGGTACCAGAGAGAATAGAGGCTTTGAGTTGCTTTGTTCCAGCTCAAAATGCTTCCCTTTGACCTGTCAAAGCCTTTTCAGTATCAGCCGGGAGTTCAAGGCCTTAGAAACAAGAGCCTGCAAGTTAGAAAGAATAAAATCTGCCTTCTTTTACTGGGGAAGAAAGCTTAGGATGGCACAAAACTGCATTTACTGTGACTCTCAGACCTGATCTTATCATATACTTGATAACAAAGAATCAAAATGAACACCAAAACATAAAAGGGAATCTTTTCTTCCATCTCAAGGCGTATCTAGTTTTTAAAACCACCCAGGTGTTGTTCTCTGTGAGTGCTGTTTTTATTTGGTTGAGAAGCTTTGCCTCTCCTCAAAGGTCAAGACCAACTCATGTGGGAGAGAGAAGACCCAACTGTCAACTTCATACCACCTCCTTTGGAAATCTTTATTCTATGGTGGGGGACATAAACATTACGTGATTTGAAAGGACAGCTCAGCAGTGAAACTGACAGGGGTCACTGCACCTTCAGTGCACATACTTGATAGGCATAAAATTGCTCGCCTTCACTGATGCAAACACCTATAGCAATTCTTGGGGAGCCCAAGAAAAGCACCTCATGCCACCTAAATGCATGACATCTCCAGCCAATGCCATTGACATTGACTTTTCATTCAGTGGAATTTTCAGAGTCAACTCACCTTTATCCAAAGCAATAATTGAAGCCTATCCCTGGAAGACCCCAGACAGCTCCTTCTTCCTGATCTTTATCCAGCAGCAGGGCTCTGCAAACTCTGCTTATAAAGGACCAGAGTAAATATGTTCAGCTATGAAGGTTATCTCGTCCCCATGACAACTACTCAACTCAGCCATGATAGGTCTCCAGCAGCCTAGTATAGATGCAAATGAACGGGCAATGGCGTGTTCCAATAAGACTACTGGCAAAAACAGGCAGCAGGTCAGATCTGGCCCTCAGCCAGGGCTTCCCAGGTGGTGCTTAGTGGTAAAGAACCCGCCTACCAATGCAGGAAATGTGGGTTTGATCGCTGGGTTGGGAAGATCCCCTGGAGGAGGGCATGGCAACCCACTCCAGTATTCTTGCCTGGAAAATCCCATGGACAGAGGAGCCTGGTGGGCTACAGTCCGTGTTGCAGAGAGTTGGACACAGCTGAAGTGACTTAGCACACACACTGGACTTTGCCAGCCCTTGGCCTAGGGCAAAAAAATACTTACCATCTTCTGACCTGAATTTCTTCAGGGAAAGAGAAAGAAAACTTCAGTTTATTGAGGGTTTGCTTATATTGCACACTGTGCTGATGCTCAAAATACCACACAGAGGTCAGCAGTGGTATTTCCGCTTCCAGTATCCCTTCAATGGGAGGAGGGTATAGTCTCTTTATGGCTCTAGTCTAGTATCCAGCCGGTTTCTTTGTGTTCTTTCTTCTGTTTGAGATTTCCTCTGCGACTGGTTAGATACTTATCTCTGCCAATGAACGTGGATAACAGCTGGTTATCATCCCTTTTATATCCTTAAAATGATCTCCTCCCTCCTCCAAAGGCAGCCAGCTTCTTTCCTCAGGACTCGTCAGTTCCAAGTGTTTAATTGTCTCCACTGCTCTCATCTGGACTGCCTCCAGGTGCCTGAAATATTCAAGCTAAAGTTAAAAAAACTGCAAACAGCACTAATACTCCAGTGTACCCGGGACACTCAAGTAGACAGCATTTACACTTACATCATGGTTTCCAACTGGGATCCACTAGTTCTTTTCTCCAGCTATAAATTGTGCAATGTCCAGATGAAATGGCTAGTATGAGTTGCATTTCTCAGCACTTCCTAAAAATCTGGGCCAGTCTAACATGGATAAATTCTCAGCTAGCAGGAGAGAGAACATGGCCCCATAACAGTTAAGATAGAATGTTCTGGAAGAAGATCTGCATTTGAAGTCTAACACAACAGGAGCATGGATGCCTACATGGCATCTCCCTTTGACCCAGCAGGTCCTACCTGGACCCATTCAACTCTACCTCTCACAGGCCCATCTCATCAAGCATAGAATTGTGACCCACTGCTCTTTCCACAAATGAATTTTATCATATATAGGGTTTGCCAGAAAGTTCCTGTGGCTTATTCCATAACAGCTTATGGAAACACCCAAATGACCTTATTGACCAATCCAATACACTATTCTCAAGCCTCACTACTACATAATTTTTGGTGTGATTGTATGTGCACTTTGCTAACATGATGTTAAATAAGCAAAACTCTTCACTAAATCCATAAGAAACTTGGCATACTACTTATGAAAAGTTTAAACTTCCATCAAGTTTGAATGCGTACTACCTGTAAAAATTTGCCAGGAGCCCTTGTCGCTCTCAGAGAAGGCAATGGCACCCCACTCCAGTACTCTTGCCTGGAAAATCCCATGGACGGAGGAGCCTCGTAGACTGCAGTCCATGGGGTCGCTAAGAGTCGAACACGACTGAGCGATTTCACTTTCACTTTTCACTTTCCTGCAGTGGAGAAGGAAATGGCAACCCACTCCAGTGTTCTTGCCTGGAGAATCCCAGGGACAGGGGAGCCTGGTGGGCTGCCATCTATGGGGTCGCACAGAGTCGGACACGACTGAAGCGACTTAGCAGCAGTAGCAGCTTGTCGCTCTGTTTCTTCATCCCATCTCTGTCTGTCTCTATTTGTCAATCCTCTTGGTCAATTCTTGAGCCCTTTGCCTTTTCCAGCAACCAGAATGTGGTAAAAAGGCAATGACCTTGACCCTGTAATTTGGAAACCGGTGTTCAAATCCTAGCACTGTCACCTTTTAACTGTGATTCTTTGTCCAAGAGCTATTTTTGACTCAGAAAACTGGGCTCCTAATAGCTACCTCTATCCACAGTTGTGATAACATTGCTGGCCACTCCTATAAACATGTCTTCGGTGTTGTAGATACTCCATAATGTTCCTTGGATTTGTGTTTTCATATTACTTAACATTCTTCTCTAAAACGTGACTTCACAGCTCTGTTCCTGTCTGTCTGCCTTGGGCTTTGGCACCTGTGTACTTGTAAACCATCTTTACTCTTCTAGTCAAGGGTGGAATGGCCACAGGAAACTTAATACTGCAGGCCTTCCTCAAGTTAGAATTGGATGCAACTTTTCTGCATCCTTACATCACTTAAAGTGCACATGTTTGCCTACAAGCTGAATCAGACTGCATAAAGATTTTTCAATTCAGAAGCATGGAAAAAAAAAAAAACCCAAGAGGGGAGAAAGCCTCAAGTTTTACATTGTAAGAGATGCATATGCTTTAGAATCAAGCCCTTGGCTTTATGCTAATTGCTCAGGAGTAATGCCAACTCACTGAAAAAGACCCTGATGCTGGCAAAGATTGAGGGCAGGAGCAGAAGGGGGCGGTAGAGGATGAGATGGTTAGATGGTATCATCAACTCAACAGACATGAGTTTGAGTGAAGGACAGGGAACCCCAGAGTACTGCAGTCCATGGGGTTGCAATGAGTCGGACATGACTGAGCAACTGAACAACAACTGCAGTGACAGCTGGCATTTGGGGCTGCTCCCTGATGCTTACAGTTTCCTCATGTGCTCCCAATGGGCAAGACCCCCAGTCATCTTGTTTTCACCATGAAGGCCCCGGGACATAGCAAGCTGCCTGATCTGAATGAATGCATGAAGACATCTATAAAACAGGGTGGTTATTCATTCCTACCTAATACAGTTCCTGTGGTCATGTATGGATGTGAGAGTTGGACTGTGAAGAAGGCTGAGCGCCGAAGAATTGATGCTTTTGAACTGTGGTGTTGGAGAAGACTCTTGAGAGTCCCTTGGACTGCAAGGAGATCCAACCAGTCCATTCTGAAGGAGATCAGCCCTGGGATTTCTTTGGAGGGAATGATGCTGAAGCTGAAACTCCAGTACTTTGGCCAAATGATGTGAAGAGTTGACTCATTGGAAAAGACCCTGATGCTGGGAGGGATTGGGGGTGGGAGGAAAAGGGGACAACAGAGGATGAGATGGCTGGATGGCATCACCGACTGGATGGACGTGAGTCTGGGTGAACTCCGGGAGTTGGTGATGGACAGGGAGGCCTGGCGTGCTGTGATTCATGGGGTCGCAGAGAGTTGGACATGACTGAGCGACTGAACTGAACTGAATACAGTTCCTGTAGGGATAAAATGAAATAATTTAACAAAGATATCAACTGAGATCCTATCTCAAGGTAAATGTGCAACAAATGCTAATTTCTCTCCTTCCCACTCACTAAATGGATCCAAATGGATTGTTATAATGGACTATATACTCAAGCCTCGCTAATATATCATTCTTGGAGCGGTTTTTTGTACACTTTTCTAAAATTATGTTAAATAAGCAAAATTCTTTACTCAATCTAAGCCTAACAAAGTTGGTCTACTACTTAAAAAAAATTGCATTTGAAAGTGAAAGTGAAGTCACTCAGTCATGTCCAACTCTTAGCGACCCCACGGACTGCAGCCCACCAGGCTCCTCTGTCCATGGGATTTTCCAGGCAAGAGTACTGGAGTGGGGTGCCATTGCCTTCTCCATATTGTATATTAGAGCATTGCCTTCTCCATAAATTGTATATTAGAGACCAAAATACTCCTGTTCCACCAGCACCCAGTAAACCAGCAAGGAGCAAAAGCCCAGTAAAGCACTTCACAGGCCAATAGCCGTGATTACTCAACAGCTGACAGTATTTTTCACTATGGAATCTCTTCATCAAGGGGTATGTATCTCCCAGAAAAAGGAAAAAGAGAACTGTTGAGTTAGTTTACATTGCAATAAAAGGTCATACAATGACTTTAAAAGCTATCTTGAATAACATAATGACATAACATGAAAAAAATGAAAATACACAAAATAGGTGCCAAAATTAGGTGTGAAATAATAGGCATTTAGCAGCAAATTATCTGTATCAAGGGGCTTCCCTGGTGGCTCAGAGGTAAAAAATATGCCTGCAATGCAGGAGACGCAGGCACTGTGGGTTCGATCCCTGGGTCGGGAAGATCCCCTTGAGAAGGGAATGGCAACCCACTCCATTATTCTTGCCTGGAGAATCCCATGGACAGAGGAGCCAGGCTGACTTCGGTCCCTAGGAGGGACTTAGATTCTTTCAGATGAAGTCTTTGTCCCACACCGCCATAGGCAATTCAAGGATCCAACCAACTTCCCCAGAATACAATGCAGAGAATGCCAGTCATCTACCAGAAAGATGTCATTTCATCATAAGAATCAGAGTGCATCTGATGAGTGATTTTTGAAATGTGTTCTATTGGGTGTTAATTGGTGTGAAAACAAGGCTTCAGAGTCAAATGCATTTGGGAAATCCTGAGTTGACAAAAGCAAGCCACATTTTGTTACTATGAGACCTCACCAGGTTTTCCCATGGTGATGTGCATCATAGCCCACCGACCTGAGAGGGACCCATTTCAATTCCATTGTCAGAGGTCAGGAATGTGGGCAATATTAAGGGAGCAGGGTAGAGAATCTTCCCCTGGCATTGACTGGCGGAAATGTTGTAAGCACTGTAGCTCTAGACATGTATTCCTTCCACAACACTGGCCCCAAGTGGCTGCTAGCAACTGAGTGTCATGGAGATTAGGGGCATCAGAGTCAAAATACAAAGAGGAGGTAGGGACTTCCTTGATGGCCCAGTCGCTAAGACTCTGTGTTCTCAATGCAGGGGGCCCAGGTTCAATCCCTGGTCAGGGAACTAGAACCCACATGTCACAACTTAAAGATCCCACATGCTGCAACTAAGACTCAGTGCAGCCACATAAATTAATTTAAAAAAATAGGAAGAGGAAGTAATGTGCAACCCACCCCATGAGACATCAAGGTAGGACGCAATACCCTTATTTCCTCCCGTATGGTAAGAGCTTGACACACACATACCTATAAGCATGTGCACACATATTCCCCCCCGCACCACCCCCCCGCCACACACACACAGACATGACTAAAAGCACAGAACTGAGAAAGTAGGATAGTCTGAGGGCCCTGGGGGATTTGGGCAATTTATCTGAAAGGCCAAAAGATGGGCAACAAGGATTTGGGGAATAAACATGGCCTATAATGTTGACTTTGGCAGATCTCCACTCCCCTGTCACTCCAGATAAGAATTTGAAATTATAGCCAAACATAAATATCTTTCCTTCCATCAAAAAATAATAATAATAATGTGTAGGTGTTAAATGCTGCAGTCATCTCCCAAGAGTCTTTTTGTCAGTCTTTGCCCCTGAAGCTTAGGAACTTTCATTCTTTTCGTTTCCACTCTACCAAGTCCCCACCATCAAGATGGCATGTGTTGGGATTCCCTGGTGGCTCAGTGGTAAAGAATCTGCCTGCCAATGAAGGAGACACAAGTTCGATCCCTGGTCTGGGAACAGGCCACAGGGCAACTAAAGCTGTGGTCCACAACTACTCAGTCTGTGCCTAGAGCCTGGGAACTGCAATTACTGAAGCCCACAGGCCCTATAGCCCATGCTCCGCCCTACAGCGCATGCTCCGCCCTACAGCCTATGATCCCCAACAAGAGAAGCCACTGCAGTGAGAAGCCTGTGCACTGCAACAGAGAGTAGCTGCTGCTCGCCACAGCTAGAGAAAAGCCCACATAGCAACAAAGACCCAGCACAGCCAAAAAATAAACAGAATTATTTTTTAAAAAGGATGGCAGGCATTGTCAACAACGTCCCTGACTAAAGCATGGTTTAGTTGATTGTTTCTGGACAACAGAACCAGGAGAAACTTGGCAATGAAATCTATTTTGGATGAACGTGAACAGAAGCTGGTGCCATAGGACAGGGGAAGTACCAGCTCGAGATTATCTGTTCAGAGCGTTTGAGATCCTCTAACTTGGTGCGCACAAGGTCTGTGCCACATGGGAAGAGCAGAGAAGCGCAATAGGAAGTTCAGTGCTTGTTTCATAATAGCTCAGCACACTTCTCCCTGTTGGACATCATAAAACAGAAATAACTGGGGTTTCACTTTGAAATTTTTATTTGAGGAGTTCAAATGGCGCTGTAGCATTTCTTTGACTTTTTCTGCATGGATGCAAATATTTTGGGTTCTTTAGTAAATGACATAAATGGAGGGCTTACTCAATATTCATTGAATAGTTGTTGACTAATCCTAAGATCTGAGTTTGAAGGAGTTTTGTGATAATAGGTCGTAAGGAAAGCATTTCTTAAGTTCAGTTTGACCATGTGTGAAAATTGCCTAGCAACCATTCCTTTTCCATGAGTCTGAATTAGCACTTGTCATAATAATTAGTCCAGTTCTCTTGGGTACAATAATTAGCTAATAAAATCACACAACTCTGCTATTCACTGTTTCTTGGTGAAAAGCTAGAGTGCTGAATTTAGATTCTCCATCTTCGTTCAAACACTTGAAACTTTTCTTTCCAAGGTTTAGGCCTCTTCAAACTTTCATCTGTGGACCTCAGTATCATTCCAGTTATGACACTGTTGATTGTCCTCTCTACTTCCCTCCTCCTGTAGCACTGAATATGTGCCAGTACAATTACAGAAACTTTATTTCTAAGGATTCTGAGCATTTCACAGGACTGACTTTTTTTTAATCAAGGTAAATTTTGCATAACATAAAATTAACCATTTTAAAGTGAACAGTTCATTAGCATTCAGTACATTCACAACATTGTACAATTCCTGCCTCTATGAAGTTCCAAATGATTTTCCTCACCCCAAAAGAAAACCCCACACCCATTATGTAATCACTCCCCACTGTCCCCTTGCCCCCAACCCCTGTCAACCACCTGTTTACTTTCTGTCTCAACAGAGTTGTCTACTATGGACATTTCATGTAACTGCATCATACAAGATGTGGCCTTTTGTCTCTGGCTTCTTTCACTTAGCATAATACTTTTAAGGTTTTTTCCACGTCATAGCATCTATCAGTATTTCATTCCCTTTTATGACTGAATAATATTCCATTGTACAGACATGCCCACAGATGTAATTTTTATAAAGATATATTTCCTTATAAAATCCAAAACTTTAAAAGCCATTAAGAGATGCAAGAAGAGATCTACCTCATAGAGTAACCTGGCTGAAATTTTTCCAGATGAAATGGAAGAGTACAAACCTAGAATTTTCTTACTGGCTGCTGCCAGCTAGCTTTATGGCCTTGTATACATGAGCGTAAGTGCCCTTAATTAGAAAATAAGTAACTAGGTAAAGGTTGTTTCGTTTTGTTTAATGTCCTGAAATACCAGAATCAACAAGATTACGAGTCTAACATAGTTTGATGCGCTCAGAAGTGGTTTACATCATCCCATAATTTTCTTGTTCTTAGAAGGACCACTTGCATTCTTTAACGAGTCAAAATGGTCTGCTCTTGATAACAACTTTTCCAATCAACATGACAGTCCATTGCAGGAGATTGATACATACCAATAGCTTGCTTTATAGAGTATACATGAGAAGTCTAACTAGCAACCCTAATGAAGAAGAGAAACAGTGAATCCATCAGGGAAATGTGTGAGAAAGCACATACATATTTTCTATGGCATCTGCTGGGAATATGGTACAAGAAAATGAGGACAGGGAGAATGAAAACAAGCCAGACCAAAACTCCTTTTTTAATGTTTATTTTAGAGAGAGGCTAGTCATTGATTAAACTAATCCAATATCTGGGAACATTCTTTTTTAATCTTCACTTTGCCTTTTATGCAGCTTGAAATTTGGGAGATCCCTCTTTGAAGTGGAGAAGGGTCGGGTCTGAAAGGAACAAACAGTTTCCCAGACAGATGTGTGAAGCAATGCCTGGGGCCGTGTGCTTCTCGCTTGGGTTAGATGTGCGGGGGGCAGGCAGTTACATACACAGCGCTGTGAAATATGAATATTCTTTCGCCTCCACGGGGAATTTTTTTCCGATAGTAAAAAGGAAGGGAGGAAGCCATTCCGCTGTTTTCCCACGTCCTCTGCCTTCTCTTGAAACTTGTGCTCATTTGCATGTGTTGCTGCTTGTGCCATTCCGAGATTCTTTTTAAGGCTCACATACAAAAATGGTACTGGTTTTTGTGGGGGTTTTTGACATTAAAAAAAAATTATTTTTAATTGAAGTAGAGCAGATTTACAATGTTGTATTTATTTCTGCTATACGGCAAAGTGACTCAGTTATACACATATATATTTTTTAATATTCTCTTCCATTATGGTTTATCACACAGTATTGAATGTTCTACAATTCCCTGTGCTATACAGTAGGACCCTGTCATTTATCCATCCTATATCAATAGCTTACATCAATAACACTATTTTTTAATGATATTTCTTTTCCTTTTTTTTTTTCATTCCTGTGCAATGATGGTAAAAGCTGGCTTGACATTTCTAAAAAGTTGTTTTCTTTCAATTACAGAGTCTCCATGGCAACAGCATCATCCCAGGTCCTCATTCCTGAAATCAACCTCAATGACACATTTGACACCTTCGCCTTAGATTTTTCCCGAGAGAAGAAATTGCTAGAATGTCTGGATTACCTTACAGGTATTGTCTTTGGTGTTTTCTTTAATACCGGGTATATTCAGTGATACAAAACTTTGCCACTAGATGAGTTTCCTAAAACCAGAGGTGTGGACTTCTGGTGAGGAATGAGTCTAATATTCCTGTAAAAAATGTTTGACATTCCTTTTTTTTTTCTAAGCAAAATAATACAGCCCAAGATTCAATTGGGGACAGAAGCAAAAAGACAATCTAGGCCACTAAAAGCACACTTAGCACCATTTTTCTCCGAGTGTGGGTACCACACATGATACCTCTTGTCAGCCAGTACAGGGTTAGCGTGGCTGTTTTCCATTTCGTGTCCAAAAGGCAGATGGCTCTCACAGTACCTTGGTAGAGAAAAACGTGGCAGCTAATTCTGATGGGGTATCTACCCTGCTCCAGCTCTTGGTGTTTAACCTTCACAACATCGAATTGAGGTCAGGTATTATAATCCTCATTTTGCAAACAGTAGAGGTCATGCATCTTGCTGGAGGTCAGACAGCTAGGGAGAGGCAGAACTGGGATTTACCTCAGGTTTGTACACACTCCAAAGACCTCCATTCTTTCTACTAAAAGCCTGGATTTCATCTTGGTGAAGGTCACCATAGCAAATGTCCCCCAGATCACAGTAGGATTCCTGGTGCCATGTTTCAGTTCTGTGGTTTCTGACAGGCTTTTTCTTTGGGGTCAAGCTTAAAAAACAAAATGAGCCATAATACAATAAAACCTCAGGCTACTCCTATTCCTAACCATGCTCCCAAATTTTTCTTTGCTGTCAACCCCTGGGCTTCCCAGGTAGCTCAGTGTAAAGATACCACCGGCCAATGCAGGAGATTCGGGTTTGATCCCTGTGTTGGGATGGTCCCCTGGAGAAGGAAATGGCAACCCGCTCCAGTATTTTTGCCTGGAGAATCCCATGGACAGAGGAGCCTGGTGGGCTACAGTCCATGGGGTCACAAAAGAGTTGGACACGACTGAGCAATTAAACAACAACTAAGGCAAGAACAGACATGATAGAATGTGGACTGAGTAGACAGCTTTATCTGTGTTGTCCAAGGCTGCGATACCTGTGACTTCAGAGAAGCTCTGTGTACAGAGCGAATCCAGGTGGGCACTGAACTTAGAATCTACCACCTTCAAGAGACCACATCCTTAACTGAGCACAACATCAGCATTTCCACTCTCATCATGTATGTGTGTGTGTGTGTGTGTGTGAGCGAGAGAACGTGAGTGCGCACACACGCAGCTGGGAAAAGGGAAGTAGGAGAGAGGGAGCATTGGGTAATGTGTATTTTTCTAGTCTGTGGTTAGAAAGCACACTTGTATATTCAAGGGTGCTATACCCAGAAGACCAGTTTTTTCCTTACCTGGACCCAAGGTGTTATTTTTAGCCTTGTGCATTTGCAAGGGAGGCAAGTCACTCCAGAAACATCTTATTGTAGGAAGTTCTTTCAAACCATATAATTTCTAGGAAGAAAGGAAGAAATTGACTCAGAAAGCATGTCCAGTAAGGAATCAAACTGGATTTCAGCTATTCATGGATATAGCTCTGAGATTTATCTAAACTAACACTATTCCATAGAACTTTCTAAGATGGTAAGAACAGTCTCCATCCGCACTGTCCAGTCAAGTACATACTAGCCACATAGGGTTATTGAAAATTTGACATGTTCTGAGTTTTTACTGGACATGAGTTTGGGTAAACTTCAGGAGTTGGTGATGGACAGGGAGGCCTGGCGTGCTAGGGTTCATGGGGTCGCAAAGAGTCAGACACGACTGAGCGACTGAACTGAACTGAGTTTTTACTTGTAGTTTGCTTTAATTAAAATTTAATTGCAATGTCAAGACCACATGGAGCTCATGACTACTGTACCGGACCATTCAGGTCAGCCTTTCTGGCACTGAAATGCTTTATATGATAGCATCCTATTAAATAAAAGTCTCCTTTATTCTTGTATCATGTGGGAACGGGTGTGTTTGCAACAAGAGAAAATCCAGTGAGCAATGACTGAACCCCTCAGAGAGGATTCTTATCACAGAAAACAGGATAGCAGAGGTGTGCCACTAATGGCTGGACAGCAGTTCTGTAATGACCTCAGACACCAGGCTCTCTTTTTCTGCTTTGCTATCCTCATCTTGCCACATGATTCCATTATGATTCCACCTCCAAGCATTATGCCCAAGTTACAGACAAAAAGAAAAGGATAAGAGGGGAAATGATGACCAAAAGCTTTGTCTACCAGGTTTGTCTTTATTTCACTTCAGTTCAGTTCAGTTCAGTCGCTCAGTCGTGTCTGACTCTTTGCAACCCCATGAATCGCAGCATGCCAGGCCTCCCTGTCCATCACCATCTCCCAGAGTTCACTCAAACTCGAGTCAGTGATGCCATCCAGCCATCTCATCCTCTGTCATCCCCTTTTCCTCCTACCACCAATCCTTCCCAGTATCAGAGTCTTTTCCAATGAGTCAACTCTTCACATGAGGTGGCCAAAGTACTGGACTTTCAGCTTTAGTATCATTCCTTCCAAAGAAATCCCAGGGCTGATCTCCTTCAGAATGGACTGGTTGGATCTCCTTGCAATCCAAGGGACTCTCAAGAGTCTTCTCCAACACCACAGTTCAAAAGCATCAATTCTTTGGCGCTCAGCTTTCTTCACAGTCCAACTCTCGCATCCATACGTGACCACTGGAAAAACCATAGCCTTGACTAGACGGCCCTTTGTTGGCAAAGTAATGTCTCTGCTTTTCAATATGCTATCTAGGTTGGTCATAACTTTCCTTCCAAGGAGTAAGCATCTTTTAATTTCATGGCTGCAGTCACCATCTGTAGTCATTTTGGAGCCCCCCAAAATAAACTCTGACACTGTTTCCACTGTTTCCCCATCTATTTCCCATGAAGTGATGGGACCAGATGCCATGATCTTCATTTTCTGAAAGTTGAGCTTTAAGACAACTTTTTCACTCTCCTCTTTCACTTTCATCAAGAGGCTTTTTAGTTCCTCTTCACTTTCTGCCATAAGGGTGGTGTCATCTGCATATCTGAGGTTATTGATATTTCTCCCAGCAATCTTGATTCCAGCTTGTGCTTCATCCAGCCCAGCATTTCTCATGATGTACTCAGCATATAAGTTAAATAAGCAGGGTGACAATATACAACCTTGATGTACTCCTTTCCCTATTTGGAACCAGTCTGTTGTGCCATGTCCAGTTCTAACTGTTGCTTCCTGACCTGCATACAGGTTTCTCAAGAGGCAGATCAGGTGGTCTGGTATTCCCATCTCTTTCAGAATTTTCCACAGTTTATTGTGATCCACACAAAGGCTTTGGCATAGTCAATAAAGCAGAAATAGATGTTTTTCTGAAATTTTCTTGCTTTTTCCATGATTCAGCGGATGTTGGCCATTTGATCTCTGTTTCCTCTGCCTTTTCTAAAAGCAGCTTGAACATCTGGAAGTTCACGGTTCACGTATTGCTGAAGCCTGGCTTGGAGAATTTTGAGCATTACTTTACTAGCGTGTGAGATGAGTGCAATTGTGCGGTAGTTTGAGCATTCTTCAGCATTGCCTTTCTTTGGGATTGGAAGGAAAACGGACCTTTTCCAGTCCTGTGGCCACTGCTGAGTTTTCCAAATTTGCTGGCATGTTGAGTGCAGCACTTTCACAGCATCATCTTCCAGGATTTGAAATAGCTCCACTGGAATTCCATCACCTCCACTAGCTTTGTTCATAGTGATGCTTTCTAAGGCCCCCTTGACTTCACATTCCAGGATGTCTGGCTCTAGGTGAGTGATCACACCATCGTGATTATCTGGGTCGTGAAGATCTTTTTTGTATGGTTGTTCTGTGTATTCTTGCCACCTCTTCTTAATATCTTCTGCTTCTGTTAGGTCCATACCATTTCTGTCCTTTATCAAGCCCATCTTTGCATGAAATATTACCTTGGTATCTCTAATTTTCTTGAAGAGGTCTCTAATCTTTCCCATTCTGTTGTTTTCCTCTATTTCTTTGCATTGATCGCTGAGGAAGGCTTTCTTATCTCTTCTTGCTATTTTCTGGAACTCTGCATTCAGATGGTTGTATCTTTCCTTTTCTCCTTTGTTTTTCACTTCTCTTCTTTTCACAGCTATTTGTAAGGCCTCCCCAGACAGCCATTTTGCTGTTTTGCAATTCTTTTCCATGGGGACGGTCTTGATCCCTGTCTCCTGTACAATGTCACGTACCTCCGTCCATATTTCATCAAGCACTCTATCAGATCTAGTGCCTTAAATCTATTTCTCACTTCCACTGTATAATCATAAGGAATTTTATTTAGGTCATACCTGAATGGTCTAGTGGTTTTCCCTACTTTCTTCAATTTAAGTCTAAATTTGGCAATAAGGAGCTCATGATCTGAGCCACACTCAGCTCCCGGTCTTGTTTTTGTTAACTGTATAGAGCTTCTCCATCTTTGGCTGCAAAGAATATAATCAATCTGATTTCGGTGTTGACCATCTGGTGATGTCCATGTGTAGAGTCTTCTCTTGTGTTGTTGGAAGAGGGTGTTTGTTATGACCAGTGCATTCTCTTGGTAAAATTCTATTACTCTTTGCCCTGCTTCATTCCATATTCCAAGGCCAAATTTGCCTGTTACTCTAGGTTTTTCTTGAGTTCCTACTTTTGCATTCCTGTCCCCTATAATGAAAAAGACATCTTTTTTGGGTGTTAGTTCTAAAAGGTCTTGTAGGTCTTCATAGAACTGTTCAACTTCAGCTTCTTCAGCGTTACTGGTTGGGGCATAGACTTGGATTAGCGTGATATTGAATGGTTTGCCTTGGAAACAAACAGAGATCATTCTGTCGTTTTTGAGACTGCATCCAAGTACTGCATTTCGGACTCTTTTGTTGACCATGATGGCTACTCCATTTCTTCTAAGGGATTCCTGCCCACAGTAGTAGATACAATGGTCTGAGTTACATTCACCCATTCCAGTCCATTTTAGTTCACTGATTCCTAGAATGTTGACGTTCACTCTTGCCATCTCCTGTGTGATCATTTCCAATTTGCCTTGATTCATGGACCTAACATTCCAGGTTTCTATGCAATATTGCTCTTTACAGCATTGGACCTTGCTTCTATCACCAGTCACATCCACAACTGGGTATTGTTTTTGCTTTGGCTCCATCCCTTCATTCTTTCTGGAGTTATTTTTCCACTGATCTCCTGTAGCATATTGGACACCTACTGACCTGGGGAGCTCCCCTTTCAGTATCCTATCATTTTGCCTTTTCATACTGTTCATGGGGTTCTCAAGGCAAGAATACTGAAGTGGTTTGCCATTCCCTTCTCCAGTGGACCACATTCTGTCAGACCTCTCCACCATGACCCGCCTGTCTTGTCTTTATTTAGGAAAAGCAAAACCTTGTTCAGCAGACAGAGCAATCCAGGGCTTCCCTGGTGGTCCAGGGGTTAAGGATTGCCTGCCAGTGCAGAGGACATGGGTTCGATCCCTGCTTCTGTAGAATCCCACATGCCACATGGCAATTAAGTCCGTGTGCCTCAACTACGGAAGCCCATGAGCCCTAGCGCCCATGTTCTGCAACAAGAGAAGCTACTGCTATGAGAAGCCTGTGCTCTGCAAATAGAGAATAGCCCCTGCTCACTGCAACTAGAGAAAGCCCATGTGCAGGAATGAAGACCCAGTAGAGCCAAAATAATACGTAAATCTTTTTTAAAAAAGTAAAAAAGACCCATCCAGGAAATTTCCACTTCTGTCTTTATGGGCCAGATCCATGTTGCAAGGTCATGCCCAAGGGCAAAGACGACTGCAAAATGTTTGGCTGGGCACGTGGCCAGTTCTGCACAAAATCAGTGTCTTATTGATAAGAGTGTGTCCTCCCCCTTTCCGAATAGTTGTTTAATAGCATTTCAGGAAACGTATGCCCATTCTCATCTGTGTGTGAATGCCAAGGTACTGACTGCAGGGGAAATTGTGACCTTAGTTTGCACTGACTTGTAATGTGTACACCATATATCATCCCAATGACTGTTTATGCCAAACGAGAGACCATATGGGGTACCTGTTATTTTGCCTTCTTAGCTGTCAACCTCCAATACAAATTTGGACCATTTCTAGACATAACATCGATCCTGGCCATAACATACAATGCTTGGCTGATATTGCCAAGTCCAAATAGTTTATTAGACATTTGTAAGCAGGAAACGAAGTGTTTGTGAAGTATTAGCCCACCATTGCTTGTGTCCTATTTATGATAGAAGCAAGAAAATAATAGTTATGGGACCAATTGCGTGAATATTGAAATTGGCAACCCGCTGCTGTTCTCATTTACAGTAAATTGGATATTGACTTTTTAGGACAAAGCCATTGGCTTTATAATCAAAACAGGGTTAGCCTGCCTGACTTGGAAAACAAGACTTTTTTTTTTTGCCCCTGACATGCCTCTAAATGGTATGTCAAGTGAATAAGCCAGAGAGGTGACATTTCCTCTCTGATTACAGCTACAGCCATGTGTCTCCCAGCTACCTGCCTATTTCCAACACTTTTCTTTATATTTAATCATATATAGCAGCGCAGAAAAGAACCAAATCTTTCTACAGTAGTTGACAGAGAAATAATTCCAGGAACTATTTAGATGATGGGAGAATAAATACTTCTCCAGTGATGCATGCAGGGTGATCCCACACTAACAGGGACCACACAGACAGTAACAGGCATGTTTTATGATGCAGCTGGGCCTCCCCCGTGGAAGGTCATCTCATCATCCAAGTCACAGCACATGGCACTGCATCTTGCACGTGGATACTTTGGGAGACAGATATATCAAGTCATATTCCAGAAAGAACGCTTTAAAAGGGCTCTGTAGAGTCCTTTGATCTTAGTGAACAACTTTTTTTTCAAGTTATCTTTTTTAAAAATTGTATTTTGTTGAAGTATAATTGATTGACAATGTTGCATTAGTTTCAGGTGTACTGCAAAGTGACCCAGTTCTACGCACACGTATATCCACTCTTTTTAAAATCCTTTTCCATTATGGTTTATCACGGGATATTGAGTATATTTCCCTGTGCTCTACAGTAGGACCTTGTTGTTTATACACTCTAAAAGGAGAATGGCATTGAGACATGTATATTATCATATGTGAATCAGATCGCCAGTCCAGGTTTGATGCATGAGACAGGGTGCTCGGGGCTGGTGAACTGGGATGACCCAGAGGGATGGGATGGGGAGGGAGGTGGGAGAGGGGTTCAGGATGGGGCACACGTGTACACCCGTGGCGGATTCATGTTAAGTATGGCAAAAACCACTACAATATTGTAAAGTAATTAGCCTCCAAAGAAATTAATTAATAAATTTTTAAAATGTAGGAAAGGCTTAAAAAGATAAATAAAATAGAATTATTAAAAAAAAATAAAAGTAATAGTTTACATCTGCTAATCCCAAACTCCCACTCTGTCCCTCTCCCACCCCTTGGCAACCACAAGTCTGTTCTCTATGTCTGTGAACCTGTTTGTTTCACAGATTGTTTCATTTGTGTCATATTTTAGATTCCACATATAAATGATATCATGGTATCTTTTTGTATGGCACTTACTATGATAATCTCTTAAATCTGTGGCACATGGCATTATTTCATTCTTTTTAATGGCTGTGTAGTATTTCCTACTGCACACCTTAATGCAGTGCCTGCTGCATGTAAGCGCTCCACAGTGTTCGTGGAATTCAATAACCAATGGACTAAGCTGGGTTAACTGACTTTATGCTGCAGACATAAAAGTTAGTTGACTTCAAGAAAAAAAAAAAAGTTAGTTGACTTCATATAATAGTTGTCCTGGATGTATCTTCAGGTGGCAAAGTGAAGACTTCTAAAACAATCAAAATTTAAAATTTTGCCATTTTCATAAACTTTCCCCCCTCCTCAGGTTTCTTTAGGAGTCATCCATCCTAACCAAAGTTTCAAGCAGTAAAGAATTCTCTAAACAGTGTAAGCAAACATGGCTCATCTGTTGGGTGCAGATTATTTCTTCTTTTGCAGTTAGGTTGTGGTGTACAGAAGAATGGAAACACAGGCCTGAATCGATTCTTTAAACCAGGGCTTGGCAAACTTTGACTGTAAAGGGCCAGACAGTAAATATTTTAGGCTCTACAGGACATATGGTCACAACTATTCAACTCTGCTATTGCACAAAGGCAGCCAGAGACAATACGTAAAGGAATGAGCCTGGCCGTGTTCCAATAAAACTTTATTTACAAAAACAGGCAGTGGGCCAGATTTGGCCCATAGCCATAGTTTGCCAGCCCCTGCTCTAAAATATTATTGCCCATGCAAAGCACTCAGTGCCTAGCCTTTTTCTTGCTCACAAACTCATCTCATAAAACCAGTTATTGAAATCAATCCAGTAGAAGTCAACTGAAAAATCATCATTTGGGTAGGATTTAGACTTCTCTGCTGCAGAATGTGTTCAAGACATAAAACAGCAGCCTCGCCCAATGATAAACTTAATCAAATGCCAAGGAATCCTGGTTTTCTTGGGGAAAGAGAATGTACTTCTTAAATATGACTGATTGGTAATCATCTTCTTAATTTGAAATATCACCTATAAACTGAAAAATGAGAGGAAAATAGAACCCCATTAAACAAATTTTCATAAGGCATCAACACATCTATCAAAAGAACATTTTTGAAGAATTATTTGGCTGATTTGTTAAGGGTTAACAAACATCAGCATTTTTCCAGATGAGTGGCTGCATATAAAAGTCTGTGGCATGTTGGAGCTCAGAAGTTGGCTAAGTTTGGCTCCCATGCCAAATCTGGTCTTCACCTATTTTTGTTAATAAAGTTCTACTAGAACCTGGCCATGACTATCAGTGGACAAATGGTCTCTGGCTGCTTTCTTTACAAAGGCAGAATTGAGTAGTTGCAGCAGAGACCAGAGCAGCAGAAGATGAAATGCTTGGATAGCATCACCAGCTCAACAGACATGAATTTGGGCAAACTCCGGGAGACAGTGAGGGACAGGGAGGCCTGGCATGAGTCCATGGGGTCGCAAAGAGTCAGACACAATTTAGCAACTGAACAGCAACAGCAGAGACCATATGACCCAGAAAGCCTAAAATATTGACCATCTAGCTCTTCACTGAAAAAGTTTGCATCCTCAAAATGGGGGTGAAATGACAAAAGTTCATCTTGGTTACTTTTTGTTTAAGATGTTTTCTTCCATGAATAAGAGAGTCTTGTTTACTTACCCTTATAGACATGCTTTCATGACGCACAGAGAAAAAACACTGGCTGGCTGCAGTCACACAACCTGGGAAAAATCACAGTGATAACCAGCCAACGAAATGTTCTTTGGATTGGGATCACTGTCTCTACGATAATAGTTCTGATGGATAGATTTTAAAAGGCCTGCTATGACTATCAGGGCAACTCCTCTGAAAGGGATCCCACACGTGTCTGCTTCTCTGCTGATGACCTTCTTGTTTCCCACAGCTCCCAACCCTCCCACAATTAGAGAAGAGCTCTGCACGGCTTCCTATGACACCATAACCGTTCACTGGACCTCTGATGACGAATTCAGTGTGGTTTCCTATGAGCTCCAGTACACCATCTTCACTGGACAAGCCAATGTTGTGAGTGAGTATCACACGCCCTATTGATTTCTCTATTGGGTGACTGTTTTCGGATCGATTGCATTCCTGAATTTAAATATCAAGGGAAGAAAAAGGAGAGAGTACAGAGTATTTATTGGCTTGTCTTTCCTGACTAAGAAGATGGTAGCACTCACTTGTACAATACTAGTAAAAATAATAGGCCAAATAGCGTTGAAAATTATTGATCTCTAGCAAACCATATGGACGAATCTTACAAACATATTGTTAAAGAATCAGGAGATAAAAGTATCAATGCACTATGAGTATCTATACATGTATAAGTTAAACTATTTTGTTTAGAGATGTACACATGGTCTAAAAACCATAAAAGTTAGGATGATGGTTACCTCTGTGATGGGAGGGGAGTAGCACCATTGGGGAAAAATATATGGGAGTTTATGGGGTTAACAGCATGTTCTGGTGGAATTATATGGTTTAGTCATTATATCAAACATTTAGTATTATTTACTTTTTGAGTGTTATTTCATCATTTTTTTGTTGTTATCAACCTTGGGTCTATATCACTTTATTTTTTATTTTAATGTTTGTATTATAGTTGATTTACAATGTTGTGTTAATTTCAGGTGTACAGGAAAGTGATTCAGTTATATACATACCCATATCTATCCTTAACAGTTTCTTGTCCCATATAGATTATTAGAGAATAATGAGTTTAGTTCCCTGTGTTACACAGTAGGTCTTTGTTGATTATCTATTATATATATAGTAGTGGAAATATGCTAATCCCAAACTCCTAATTTATCCCTCCCCTGACCTCTCCCCATGGGTAGCCACAAATTTGTTTTCAAAGTGTTTTTCTGTTTTATAAATAAGTTCATTTATGCTGGTTTTTTTAGATTCCATGAATAAGTGATACCATATGATACTTATCTCTGTCTGACGTACTTCACTTAGTACGATCATCTCCAGGTCCAGCCATGTTGCTGCAAATGGCATTATTTCATTTTTAATGGCTGAGTAATATTCCACCATATATCTTTACCACATCTTCACTGTGCATTTATCTGTCGATGGACATTCAGGTTGCCTCCATGTCTTCACTACTGTAAACAGTGCCACCATGAACATTGAGATGCATGTATCTTTTCAAATTATGGTTTTCTCCAGATATGTGCCCAGGAGTGGGGATTGCTGGATCATATGATAGATCTATATTTAGTTTCTTAAGGAACCTTTATAAAGTTCTTCATAGTGGTTGTACCAATTTTCATTCCCGCCAACATTGTAGGAGGGTTCCCTTTTCTCCACATCCTCTGCAGCATTTGTTATTTGTAGACTTTTTGATGATTGGCATTCTGACCAGTGTGAGGTGATACCTCACTGTAGTTTTGATTTGTATTACTCTAATAACGAGTGATGTTGAGCATAGTTTCATGTGTTTTTAGGCCATAGATTATTCTTTTCTAAACTGTTATGCACAGTTGTTATGATTGAAGGAGACTTGGACTTGAATCCCAGCTTTGGTTCTCACCTCACTAGCACTATCATTTGGGACAAAGTATTGAACATCTTCTGAATCTATTTCTTCATCTGTAAGAAGAGGTAATGTTTTAGCTTCACATCTTTGAAATACTAAAAGTAAAGGTCTTAGCCCTGTGTTTGCCAGTGTTCAGTTCAGTTCAGTTCAGTCACTCAGTTGTGTCCGACTCTTTGCGACTCCATGAATCGCAGCACGCCAGGCCTCCCTGTCCATCACCATCTCCCAGAGTTCACTCAAACTCACGTCCATCGAGTCAGTGATGCCATCCAGCCATCTCATCTTCTGTCGTCCCCTTTTCCTCCCACCCCCAATCCCTCCCAGCATCAGAGTCTTTTCGAATGAGTCAACTCTTCGCATCATTTGGCCAAAGTATTGGAGTTTCAGCTTCAGCATCATTCCTTCCAAAAGAACACCCAGGACCGATCTCCTTTAGAATGGACTGGTTGGATCTCCCTTGCAGTCCAAGGGACTCTCAAGAGTCTTCTCCAACACCGCAGTTCAAAAGCATCAGTTCTTTGGCGCTCAGCTTTCTTCACAGTCCAACTCTCACATCCATACATGACCACTAGAAAAACAATAGCCTTGACTAGACAGACCTTTGTTGGCAAAGTAATGTCTCTGCTTTTCAATATGCTATCTAGATTGGTCATAACTTTTCTTCCAAGGAGTAAGCATCTTTTAATTTCATGGCTGCAGTCACCATCTGCAGTGATTTTGGAGCCCAAAAAAATAAAGTCTGACACTGTTTCTACCGTTTCCCCATCTATTTCCCATGAAGTGATGGGACCAGATGCCATGACCTTCGTTTTCTGAATGTTGAGCTTTAAGCCAACTTTTTCACTCTCCTCTTTCACTTTCATCAAGAGGCTCTTTAGTTCCTCTTCACTTGCTGCCATAAGGGTGGTATCATCTGCATATCTGAGGTTATTGATATTTCTCCCGGCAGTCTTGATTCCAGCTTGTGCTTCCTCCAGCCTAGCATTTCTCATGATGTACTCTGCATAGAAGTTAAATAAGCAGGGTGACAATATACAGCCTTGACGTACTCCTTTTCCTATTTGGAACCAGTCTGTTGTGCCATGTCCAGTTCTAACTGTTCCTTCCTGACCTGCATATAGGTTTCTCAAGAGGCAGGTCAGGTGGTCTGGTATTCCCATCTCTTTCAGAATTTTCCACAGTTTATTGTGATCCACACAGTCAAAGGCTTTGGCATAGTCAATAAAGCAGAAATAGATGTTTTTCTGGAACTCTCTTGCTTTTTCCATGATCCAGCAGATGTTGGCAATTTGATCTCTGGTTCTTCTGCCTTTTCTAAAACCAGCTGGAACATCAGGAAGTTCACGGTTCACGTATTGCTGAAGCCTGGCTTGGAGAATTTTGAGCATTACTTTACTAGCGTGTGAGATGAGTGCAATTGTGTGGTAGTTTGAGCATTCTTTGGCATTGCCTTTCTTTGGGATTGGAATGAAAACAGACCTTTTCCAGTCCTGTGGCCACTGCTGAGTTTTCCAAATTTGCTGGCATATTGAGTGCAGCACTTTCACAGCATCATTTTTTAAGGATTTGAAATAGCTCCACTGGAATTCCATCACCTCCACTAGCTTTGTTCGTAGTGATGCTTTCTAAGGCCCCCTTGACTTCACATTCCAGGATGTCTGGCTCTAGGTGAGTGATCACACCATCGTGAATATCTTGGTCGTGAAGATCTTTTTTGTACAGTTCTTCTGTGTATTCCTGCCACCTCTTCTTAATATCTTCTGCTTCTGTTAGGTCCATACCATTTCTGTCCTTTATCGAGCCCATCTTTTCATGAAATGTTCCCTTGGTATCTCTAATTTTCTTGAAGAGATCTCTAGTCTTTCCTATTCTGTTATTCAAGGTTACTGTTCCTACAAAAATATAGACTAGACTCACTGTCATTACATCTTTTGTCACATGGTAAAGGCCACTCATGCAATTTGCCAGGATCATCTACATCAGCAGTCCCCAACCTTTTTGGCACCAGGGACCGTTTTCGTGGAAGCCAACCTGCTCACCTCCTGCTGTGTTGCCCAGTTTCTAACAGGCCATGGACCAGTACCAGTCCATGGCCCAAGCGTTGGGGACCCCTGATCTACAAAATAGCATTTAACACAGTCTTCACATGAAAGGCCTTCACTGAATGTTGTTTGTTCATCTCTCCTGCCAGTTGAAAAGACTATCCTTTGCAGATGTTCTACTGAATGATAAGATCTAAGAGTATAAAACTCTATGGAAAATTAGGAGAAAGAATGCTCCAAAGCTGGCTGTAGCTCCATGTACCACGAGGCAGACTTTTACTGTCCTAAGTCATGCTTCTTTCACTTGTCACAATAAATTCTAGTTAATTGCCCTCAACTGACTTTAGTGAAGCAGAATTAGATACTATCTCTGGAGCTTTTTAATCTTATAAAAAGACTATCCCTAATTAAATTCATACACTCAAATGCAAAATTAATGACAATGTTAATTTTTTATTTTTCGTTTTTATGAACAGGCTTATGACTGTAGATGTTAACGAATTGCTTGTTGAGACATAGATATGTATTTAATTTTACAATGTTTCCATGTTTTTTCCAAAATGATTTTTAATGCATCATTGAAAATCTTCAATTGGAACCTTTTCCCAGCAGCCTATTTTTATTATTGGCAAAAGTCAGAGGATCCATGTCTTCAGGCTTTCATGGCAAAGTAGTTATCTGTATTTAATTTATTTTAGTCATTTTGAAAATATTCATGAGGTTTTTAGTCATATACCATTTGTATTCAGAAGAAGGAAGAGAGCATTCACTTCTTTCCAATCTGGTTGAAGAGACAAAGGGTGTTAGAAGCTGGTATGCAGTCTCTAAAGGGTGTCCATTGTTGCATAATGTTTTATACATAATGTTTTACTGTAAGATGACAGACAGTTGCTCTACAAGGCTCTGAAATCCCAAACATAACTAGGATCTTGTAATGAGCACCATCATGTAGGGAGCTGCTTCTGACCCATTGTGAATGAGAGAAAAAAAAGTACAAAATCACCTAACTAGACTGTTGCCATATGAACTAATTATCTTCCAAGTTCCACTGTTGTTTTACTACTTCAGGCTGAATTGGAGAAGGTGAGTGTTGGCATCCCATCAAAGATGATTGCAAATGCCTTTAGAGAGAAGTACACGTTTTAGTTGGGATAGTTATGCGGGTGTTTCATAAAGTGATGAATAAAACCTGGTCATCAGTCCCGACACAGCGGGGCATCGAGGCAGAGAAGTCTGGTGCTTGGCGCCGTATGCAAGAAGTTAAGTGGTGCTGGCACTTGACCAACACCAGCAATGCAAGAATGGTGCGCTTGAGGCAGCCCACTTACTCCAGGCCCCACCAGAGAACGGTCGACATCGCTTTCTTGGCATTTATAATCAACTTCTCAATTATGACCTTGGCGATGGAGGTAAGCCTAAATTTTAAGAGTTAGCATTCATGAAAGCAGACTGTCCCAGGGTAAAGTTATCCAATCACATTTTACTACTCTATAAACATTTTGTTCTTTTAATATTCACAGAAAAAATTAGTGACCTCTTCAAAATAATCAGGATGGTCAGGGTCCCTTTTTAGTTTGGAAAGGGTTTCTGAAGCATTCAATCTTTTTGTTTTAGGTTAAGACTTCGGACTGTAAGCCAAGTTGCAGTTTGCCGCAATTTCAGACATCTGCTTTACAATGTTGCTGAAAGCATTCCCCCACCACATGAAACCCCGGCATCGGGGTTATACAGTGATGTAAAGTTTATTGAAACATTTTTACATTTGCTTTCTTTGACCACAATAGTCATTTTGCTGTGACATATGCAATTAAACAGGAAAAGTGTAAATGCACTGACAATGATAGGATTCTCATTTGATTCTAGTGAATGCTGTTAATTGTTCGCTTGCATGCCAGACTGCTATTGACAAAGGTCCAGGAATATGAGTGGGTTATCCTAGAACAGAAAAGCTCATTCTTTCATTTTTTAATTTTATTGAAGTATAGTTGATCTGCAGTTTGTGTTAGTTTCAGGTGAACAGCACAGTGATTCAGCTCTACATATTTTTTTCAGATTCTTTTCCCTTACACGTTATTGTAAACTATTGAGTAGAGTTCCCTGTGCTCTATAATACGTCCTTGTTGATTACCTATTTTATATGTAGTAGTGTGTGTGTATGTCTGAGTTAATCCCAACTTCCTGATTTGTTCCTCACCATTCCCCTTTGATAACTTTAAGTTTGTTTTCTGTCTGTTGTTTTATTAGTATTGTAGTAGTATTATTAAGTATCTAAAGTGAGTTATTGGCTTTTTAGGACCCAGAGCTCAGAATCCAAAGGTGAGTTAAAGGCTTCTTAGGGCCCAGAGTTCAGAATTCAAAATGACCCTTCTTTGGTTGGATCAACATCTGCTGTTTGGTTGTGACACTTGCCTGAAGTGTTGAGATAGTTACCTCTATGTTCAGGGAAAATGAAAAAGAATCAAGAGAGATATGTAAGTGGGAGAGTCCCATGTTATTAAGCTATGTGTGGATGTGTACCTGGGCCTTATACAGGTGAGAAGTGGTATGAGAATGAGGGGGATGCTGGGGGTGAGGGGTGAATGGGGCCTTAGTTATTCTAGTACATCTCCAAACACCGACACACCACCCTCATCCTCTTGTCTGAGCCTCACATTACTTCCTTGCTTTATGGCAATTCTGTGAGATCTGGAAATGAAAAGAGTGAGAAATAATTCACAAGGTTTCTCATATATGTGAACATGTATGTTTATTTATTTAAAGACTCATTGAAGTGTGGCTGAAAATACTGTGTACCCCAGATGCATATCTTAGGGTGTGAATTTTCATAATTAACATAATTTTTCATAATTTTTAAGTTCTTCGGTGAGATTCATGAACAATGCCGAACTGAAAACTTGGAGATGGTATTTAGTAGGATTCAGAGACAGCTGTTGGGGTGTGAACATCTTGAACTGCTATGCTGATACTTGTGGGTTGGTATGGATATGCATTTGTGATTTCTTTGTACATTTCATTAGAAACTCAAAGAGGTAAGATGAAGTATGGTTAAGGTGTAAGTTGCCTCAAGATCAAAAGAACTAACCCTTTGACTTGCAAATCCCCTGAAAGGGAAGGAGGGGTGGCAAGTTGAGAAGCCCCTCAGGAAGTGGAAGGGCTCGGCCTTCTGAGAATTAGTGAAGGAAATTCACCAGAGTCAGGAAACAGCCATGACAGCCCAGTCACCAGGGGGCTGGGCAAAGGTTTGATTAGAGTGGAGATTGATGGGTGGAGAGGGGAGAGACGAGAGTCGGGCCTAGTACCAAAGAGATGTTTTCAGCATCAGCCACAGCTGCACAACAAAACAGCGTCCTTTTTCCTCATGTTCTTCCCAGCATCGTAAATCCGCAAACTGCTCCTCAAACCACATCCTGCAGCATGCAGCCAGAGCACTGGCCCTGCTCTGCTCTGGAACGAGCCATACTGGGGGATGCAGCTGGTCACAGCCCCTGGTGATGCTTTTGTCAGAGCGCCACTGGGCCCTGAGTTGCCTTTGGGTGCCACATGGCTCCAGGGTTCTTGTAGGAACACATGTCCTGAATCAATTACAACCACACTAGTACTGGGCCACAGACAAGCCCCATAATCGTTTTCTTAGCTCTCCTGTCCAAAGTTGGGCTGGTGTTGGCCAGTCTCTGCTGGTCTCAGTCCTGAACTGGCTGGGCCATTGAGCTGGTCCTTGTGTCTCTGCTCCCACTGGGATGAGCAGACTATCCAGAATGTTCTCCCCATGGTAGAGGCCCAAGAGGGCCACAGACTCTCAAGGGCTTGTGATGTCTCCTCTTGCCACTGGTGTATTGTCACTGCAGCCTTGTTCTCTTGGCCAGAGCAGGTCACATAGCCAAATCCAAAGCCACGAGGTAAAAGACAACATATCCCATCTCTTTAGAAGGAGTAGCCACAGAGTCACTTAGATACAGATCCTGGGTGGGGTGGAGAAGAAGAAGCAAAAAAATAGAACCTCCTACATCTCCATTAGTGAGGCCAATGTCTCATACCTGATCTGGGTCTGTTCTTACCCTCTGTGAGTCTCAAAATTGATGGGATCCAAGACTGAACAGTCATCATGATGCAAGTCAGGGGGAGGGATGTGTGGTCACTTGCTTTCTTTCCATCCCACAGCACCTAGTAACACATGACCAGGCACGGCACTTAAGATACTACTGCTCCCATCCACGTGGAACAGAATTTGCAAAACAGTCATCTTAGTTGGTCTTTCCACTTAGAGCACATGGTGAGAATATATAGTAATAAATATAGGTTGCTGTCCTTATTGTAGGCAGATACTGAGCACTCAAGTTGATTGGTGGGCACCTAAAGAAGTCACAAAGCTTTTCATTGCTTATCCCAATAACTGAAAATTCCACAACGTTAATATACAGATTTGCCCCACGCTTGCTCCAAAGAACTCACCACAGCTGCTTGGCTTTGCAGGTCTGTGCAACTCGGCCGATAGCTGGATGATCGTGCCCAACATCAAGCAGAACCACTACACGGTCCATGGGCTGCAGAGCGGCACCAAGTACATCTTCATTGTCAAGGCCATCAACCAGGCAGGCAGCCGCAGCAGTGAGCCTGGGAAGTTGAAGACGAACAGTACGTGCCATGAACTCAGCAGAACTATCATCTCTAACCTGCTCTCCTTCCAGCTGCCCCTGGCCCCCTTCATTTCTCTTTTCTCTGTCCCAGGCATTGCTTACAACCTGAGACAGCAAGCAAAGAGCCAGCATAGAGTCAGGGTTCTTCCATCCAATCCTCTATTCCAAGCCTGGCACAGAGCTAGGACTCTTTGTAAATTGCCAACGGTCTTCTTTTCCATATATGTGTGTGTGCACACTCAAGTTATGTCCGACTCTTCATGACCCCATGAACTATAGCCTGCCAGGCTCCTCTGTCCATGGGATTTCCCAGGCAAGAATACTGGAGTGGCTTGCCATTTCTTCCTGCAGGGGATCTTCCCGCCCCAACAGCAGAATCTCAAATTACTAAGTCTTTCTTCAGGTAGCTTCTAGGTCTGTGATTCTCAGTCAGAAGTGATTGTGGTCCCCAGAAGAACACTAAGCCACATCTGGAGTCATCTCTGGTTGTTACAGCTGGGTGTTACTGGTGTCGAGTGGTTAGATGCCAGGGGTGATGGGAAACTCCCACTGTGTCCAGGATGGTCCCAACACCGAAGAGTGAACTGGGCTATGCGTACATGCATCTTATAACACTGTCATCTCCCGCTCTCTCTCTCTCTGCCCACATGTGTTTTATTTTATCCTCCTCTTCTTTCTCCACATCTTTTTGGTCTAGAAATATTATGCTATATAATATGGTATTTGTTTGCATAAGACCTCCCAGAAGAAAGTCGATTGGAGTATGTCAACATCACATCATGCTTTAGGGTTGCCAGCCAATCTATAGGAAATACATTTTAAGAAGAACCCTCATTTAACCCAATCTGTGATTTTAGTAGTCAAGTAACTTAATTTTACTCCACATATCTGTCCTTAAGACCCATACTCTTAAACATAAGCTAATTTCTCAAGGGTTCTGCTGGTAGAGAAGGAAATGTCTTTGGAGAATAAGGGGGAAAATGAATACATACTGGAAAAAACCTGTAACAGCGTATAGGAAACCCAAATGAACTTTTTGGCCAACCCAATACATACATTGAGGTTTATTCTGTAGAATGGATCTTTGAGGGTTCTTATTTGTACCTTTATTGGTTTTACTAAAGATAATGTATTCATTTCATATGGACAGGTAATCTTGTACTTCTAGACATGCAATCATTGATCAGATGTTGTTAAATTATGTACAAGAGGTTGGTAAACTTTTTCTGTAATGTGCCAAATAGTAACTGTTCTGGGCTGTGCAGGTCAGATGATCTTGGTCATAGGTGTTCAACTCTGGTAGAAAAGCATGGCCTGGCCACGCTTCATTAAAACTTTATTGAAAGACACAGGCAGTGGGCTCAATATGGCCTGCGGGCTGTAGTTTGCCGAACTCTTAGGTATACAGATCTTACAATGCATTGAATTCTTTAGCCAAGTAAATGATTAATTTCTTCTGTGAACTAATCTATCCTCATTAAAGCAAAAGCTTTGAACCTAGACAGAGTAGGTCATAGTTTCCTTGAGAAACATATCCATGGCACAAGTAGAATTTGTTCCCTGTTGAGGCAGGGGGTTGGACCTAACACCAGATGGCAAGACCCTGCTCTGCGTATGTGTGGGTCAGGGTGGGAGCAACCCACACATGGATCCATCCATGGAACACGATGGATCTCGCCATTATAAGGCCAGTCTTTTCAATGGCTGTGACCTGATC
The DNA here is from genome assembly GCF_003369695.1 of Bos indicus x Bos taurus. Lineage (NCBI taxonomy): Eukaryota > Metazoa > Chordata > Mammalia > Artiodactyla > Bovidae > Bos > Bos indicus x Bos taurus. The sequence goes on along the minus strand of NC_040105.1, from coordinate 7,623,429 downwards.
TTCCTCACTGGGAGAAGGGTAAGTATAACACAGCCTTCATCTTCAGTGATGGCTGTGCCTTTATGGAATTCCTTCCTAACCACCCATTAGGGTCCAGTTATTTTTAAGGCACATTCTATCATCACCTTTTTCTTTTTTTAAAATTTGATGGAAGTACAGATTTACAGTGTTGCATTAATTTCTGCTGTAAAGTGATTCAGTTGTACATGTAGATACATTCATTTTTCATATTTTCCATTATGGTTTATCACACCCTTTAAGCCAATCTATCTTCAGACTCTGTTTGTCTTAGCTGGTGTGATCATTCCTGAGGACCTTTTTTTTTTTTTTTTTTTACAAGCCAGGCCAAAATTTAAACTACACATAGACTTCAGTAGGTCTTACAGTCTTTGAGAATACCCCTGCCTGCTCAGCACTTGAGGATTTTCTCAGGTCCCCTTTAAGGTTTTCTTTGATATGAACAGAAATCTAAAAATGGGTCAGCAAACTACTGCCCATGGGCCAGATTCAGCTACCTGTTTTTGTGAATAAAGTTTTATTGGCACACAGCACTGCCCATCTGTTCACCTGTGTCTCTGGCTGCTGCCATGTTTCGACCACAGGGTTAAATAGCCCCAGAAGAAACCACATGGCCAGCATAGCTGAAAATAGGAAAATATCTGGCCTCTTACAGAAAAAGTATGCTGGTCCCTGATCTACAAGAAGGAATTTTAGAAGTGCCATTGTCATGTTTTTATCCAAGAGTGATACCCTTTGGCCTACCTGCATATGATGTAACACACACAACTGCTCCAGGTCTCTGCGTCAGTTTCTCAGCCAGCATCCTGTATTGCCATAGTCAGACTTAGCAGACTGTTTCTGGTGATTGTCTGAGCACTGTGCAGAAGCGGCCTTCCAATACAGCAGTGGAGTTTGAATATCATGGTATTTGCATCACATTGTAATCCGTTTCCTGCCTTTAAGTGTCTGGTACCCAATGTGGTTGAATGACAGGATGGCCCCCACACCAGTGTTGAATTTTCAAAGCAGTAACAGTTAATGAGAGGATGGATATTCAGGTGTGATTCGGCCAGAATTTTACAATGGTTCAATGTTCAAAACACAAAGACAAATAAATGAAATAGAGAGGACCTTATTATGTCTATAAAGGAACTTTTACGTCTATAAATGAACTTGGGACTCAAAAACCCAGGTAGGTAGTAACCTGCCACATTTTCCTCCTGATCTTATGGGCTGAAAAATAGCCCATTTGATCGTCATTTTAAGCTCATGAGAATACTGCTCTAATTTTGAACAATCTCAAAATAATATAAGCCATTAGAATGTTGTGAACATTAAAACCTGCAGTCTTGATGTGTTTGGTTTCTGAGGTCTATTGAGCATGAATTCATCTGAAGCCGACTGAACAGGGGAATGGTTGAAAATGAAGTCTTCGTTTTCTCCTCCCTTCCAGGATGATGTAGGCCAGCACATTAACTGTGCTGCTGGTGTGTAGCTGGGATGCCCAGCAAAGCTTGCACCACAGGCTCTGCTTGACCCTCACCCATGCTGTTGTTGAACAGTGAGGGAAGCAACCTTGCACCCACAGCTCAGAGCTGACTGACTGCGAGCTCTCGGAGGCAGGGACATGTTTGTCTGCACGATTTTACCATCCTTTTTAAAGCTTATTCTGAAAATATGTTCTTGCTTAAGTTAAAATCCACAGTTCTTTTCATCTACCTTGTTTGTGTCTTGTAACCCTGCTTCTAGGCCAACCATTTAAACTGGACCCCAAATCTGCACATCGAAAGCTAAAGGTGTCCCATGATAACTTGACAGTAGAACGTGATGAGTCATCATCCAAAAAGAGCCACACGCCTGAGCGCTTCACCAGCCAAGGCAGCTATGGCGTAGCTGGAAACGTGTTCATTGATAGTGGCCGCCATTACTGGGAAGTGGTCATAAGCGGAAGCACATGGTAGGTACTTTGACTGAAATGTATTCTCTTTCACATTCTCCTCCACCGTAGATGATCACAAGATATTGAACATAAACCCCTGTGCTGCACAGCATGACCTTATTCCCCACCTTTTATACGCAGTAGTTTGTGTCTGCCAATCCCAAACTCCTAATTTAGCCCTCCTCTCTGCCTGCTTTGGTTATCACAAGTTTGTTTTTTGTGTCTGTGAGTCTGTCTGTTTTGTAAATAAGTCCATTTGTGTCATATTTTAGATTCTACACAAAAGTGATATCATATGGTATTTGTCTGACTTACTCCGCTGAGTATGATCATCTCTGGGTCCATCCATTTTGCTGCAAGTGGCATTATTTCATTCTTTTTTATAGCTGAGTAGTATTCCATTGGGTGTATGTACCACATCTTCTTTATCCATTCAGCTGTTGATGGATATTGTCCTACAATTATTAAAAAAAAAAAGCACACCTCATTCTATACTTTGTCAGACCATCAACCCAGCCCAAGGTCCATCTTGAAGAATAATATGCAAAAAAGCTTTATCAGGCAGCTGTTGTTATAGTAATGCTGCATAATAAACACCCCAAAACTCAGTAGCTTCAACCAACAATCACTTACTACTGTTCACTGACACTCACATCTCTGGGATGGCCGATCAAGGCTAATCTCAACTGGGCCTTGCTTTAAGCTGCAGGTTGGATCTAGGTCTGTTCCATGGGTTTCTTCATCCTGTTTGGACACGTGGGCTACTCAGGTCATGTCCTTCTTGAGGAATCTGAGAGTATAAACCCAACTACACAAGTGCATTTGAAACCTCTGCTTGTATCATGTCTTACTAACTTCCCATTGGCCAAAGCCGGTCACATAGCCAGGCTCAAGGCCAGTGGTACAGGGAAGTATATTCCTCCCATGGAGTTGAGAGGAGAGAGTGAATATGTACTAAGCAATCATTTAATCTACCATTTGGCCAATAAGAAAAATAACTCATTTAACTCCATCCATTTTTTATTTGCAGCAAGACTTGAGCCCCAGTCCCTGTGAAAGCTAATATGCTAATACTGCCCTGTCATGCCTTAAAGCATGGGTCAGCCGACTACAGCCAAACCTGGCCCACTGTGTGTTCTTATAAATAAACTATTCATGGGAACACAGCCAGGCCCATTCTTTTCCATATTGTCTATGGCTACCTTTGAGCCACACAGCAGAGTTGATTAGGTAAGACAAAATTCTGTGGTCCACAAGGCCAAAATATTAGCTCTCTGGCCTTTACAGAGAAAATTCACCAATTCCTACTTTAATTCCTGCTCTTCATCACTGAAGTTAATTTCTGTTGCCTTGTATGTTTTGTGACTCTAAACTGGGCCCATCAGTGCTGGGGGGGGCGGGCAGTGATCCTCGGCCGAGACTCATTTCAAAGTGTCCCTTAGATCCAGCCCAGTGACTTGAGCCCACTGAGTTCTCTAAGCCCAAGGGGTGAAGGTCAGGGCAGTGGACATGGGAATTGGTGAACTCTGCCAAGTTCACCTTACAAAACTGACCTTGCCGGTTCCACAGCCACAAACCGTACCTCCTACCCTGCCCTTCTGTCTCACAGATGCCCACTTAAATAGCTCCCTTTATGACCAATTATAATTTTTACTAACCAGCCTTTATCTGGCACAACTTTATGCCAGACACTGGCATGAGCATTTTACAAATGGTAGCTCATTTATTGATCCTAACAGTCCCAGAAATGTAAGTACTAATACCTCATTTTACAGATGAGCTGACTGAGGCCCAAGGTCACACAGCTCATAGGTGCAATCAGGGTACAAGCTGTTAGCCAAAGGTCCACAAATGTCTGTAAAGTGCCAGAGAGCCAGTATTTCTGGTTTGCAGGCCAGATGATTTTCTCCCAACTGGTCACCTCTACTGTTGTGGGGGAAAAGCAGCCATAGACCACACATTCATGAATGGGTGCAAATAAAACTTTATAAAACCAAGCAGAGGGCCAGATTTGGTAAAATGCTACAGCCTCTATGGAAACCAGTATGGAATTTCCTTAAAAAAACTAATAAAAATAGAAGTACCACATGATCCAGCAATCCCACCCCTGGGCATATATCCAGAGAAAAGCATGCTTTGAAAAAATACATGTACCCCAAAGTACACAGCAGTGCTATTCACAATAGCCAAGACATGGAAGCCACCTAAATGTCCATCAACAGAATAAAGAAGATATGGTATATATACACAATGGAATATTACTCAGCTATTAAAAAAAGAGTAAAACAATGCCATTCACAGCAGTATGAATGGACCTAGAGATGATCATAGTAACAGAAGTCAGAAAGACAAATACCACGTGATAGCACTTATATGTGGAATCTAAAGTATGATACAAGTGAACTTACCTAAGAAGCAGAAACAGACTCAGGTGGAAAACAGGCTTATGGTTGCCAGGGAAGGAGGGGATGGGATGGACTGGGAGTTTGGGACTGGCAGATGCAAACTGTTACATATAGAATAAACAATAAGGTCCTATTGTATAGCATTGGGAACTGTATTCAATATCCTGTAATAATTAGTCATAAAAAGAAGAATGAAATAATGCCATTTGCAGCAACATGGATGGACCTAGAGATTATCATACTAAGTGAAATCAGACAGAGAAAGACAAATATATGATATCACTTATACGTGGAATCTAAAAAGATGATACAAGTGAACTATTTACAAAACAGAAATAGAGTCACATATATAGAAAACAAATTTATGGTTATCAGGGACAAAAGAGGGGAGGGTTAAATTGGGCAATTGGGATTAACACATACACATTATTTACTATATATAAAACAGACAACTAATAAAGACCTATGGTATAGCACAGGGAACTCTACTCAATACTCTGTAATGACCTATATGGGAAAAGAGTCTAAAAAAGAGTGGATACGTGTAGGTGCTCAGTTGCTTCAGTCATGTCCAACTCTGTGCAACGCTATGGACCAGAGCCCACCAGTCTCCTGGGTCCATGGGATTCCCCAGGCAAGAATACTGGAGTGGGTTGACATGCCCTCCTCCAGAGGATCTTCCCAAGATATGTGTATTACGTATAACTGGTTCACTTTGTTGTACACCTGAAACTAACACAACATTGTCAAATCAGCTGCTCCAAGAGATTTTTTTTAAATATATCCTGTAATAAACCATAAAGGAAAAAACACTTTAAGGCTTACTGTGGTGTACTTAATAAGTGATAGTTGAATCTTTGCTTTAAAAAAAAAAAAAAACAAACCCTAAAACTGAAAACTGCCTAACTTGCAGATGATGAGTATGGTAACAGTATTTAGTTTTGAGATAAAGATGCTAAAACACTTATTTTACAAAAAAGAAACCTTTCACTTCAAGTCTATGCAAACAATGTAGTATGTCTAAGTCCTTTACAGTGTTGATACACATTCATAAGCTTGGGTGTTGTCTTTTTCCAAACGGTTTGCATATTAGCCAAGCAAGTAGGTTTTTTCCCCTCTTGTGACCCTCAAGGTTCTCTTTGCTCAGAACATCCCTGCTTCAACATCCCTCTGAAGGACGAAGGACAGATCCTCCCCCTATATTTGGCTCTGGTCCAGGCTGGCATTTACAATGTGTAGCTGCACTGGGGCAAGATAAAAGCCCAAAGGAAAATACAGTGAATTTTTGCAGGTGCAAAAGAGCAAACATTTCTAGTTAATTAACGGGCTCTGTTAATCTGGGACAGAATCCAGTGTCTAAATAATTACAACCCCCTTAATAATTACTTATGATAAATGATACCTGATCATTATGATCTCATCCCCATTGACGAATGGTGTGGGGAATTCCACTACACCACTTCAGTTATACAAACACAGATCAGCATTACCTTGAAAACACCAGATGTCAAAACCAACTCGTGAGGCAGGGGGAAAATATTCTCACATTAATTGCCACGCTTCAGATCTTTACAAACTCGTGTCCGTTTCAGAAAATTGTCACGTAGAAAGTAGTTTAACATTTCCTGGGAGGTGTTAGCGAGGAAAGGGTGACCTTTACTATCAAATGCCTGTAATACTTTGATTTGCAACAGCTAATAATGCATGTATTTTCTTGTGAAGTATAGTGCTGACTTGAAATTTACTTGTATGTTATAATCCATGCTATGGGGCATGTTAACATTACTCTGAGAAACATCATTTTATACTTTTTGAATTCTCTGAGTCTCACTGCATACCTTAATGGAACATTGCCTTCCGCCTGCACCTTTCAAGCTCACTGGAAATATGCACATAATTTTACAGATTAATGATAATATAATGGTATTTTCCATTGCTTAATGGACTAGACACGTAGTTATTTTCTTACTCTAATGCTGTTAATGTGCTCTTGGTATTTTAGGAAACGGTGTTAACTAAATGTGGGTTCATGCAAAGATTACAGGAACCCAACTTAAGGGGGAAGGGGCGAGATTCTAGATTTTGCTCATTTTAACCTTCTCTTGGTTTTCCCATTTGCTAAATGAAGTCAGTCATACTTGCCACAGCTACTCCATAGGGGGTTCAATCAAGGTTCAAATGGGAAAGGAATGTCAAAGTTCTTTACTAAAAAATAAAAATGGTGTACAAGCAGCAAGAAGGAAACAATACAGAAACGTGGCTATTTTGTGATGCAAATGCAAGTTTCAAGTTATCTGAAAAGGGAAATGGTGTCTGCCAGGACAGATAGAACGTCTTGCAGGAAAATACTGAAAAGTGCAAAACAAAAACATTTCCAAAGTGTCTGTTAGGGTTCAGAGAAAAGGAAAAGTCTTTTTCTAGGTATACCAAGGAGAAAGAGAGCCAAGGCTTCTGGGAGCCCGCTACTCCTCTCCTGGAAGGCGGAAAGCTATTCACAGCCCAGAGGCAAGGTACACCCAGGAGTCTGCCCAGAAACTTCCACAGACCTCACGTGTGCTGTCTACTGTCTGGAAAACAGTGTTTTGCCTTCTCTTAGAACTTCTGGATCTTGTGCACGGATGTCAGTGGCAGAATCTGATCCGGACTCCATATTGGAAAGAGGATTCTGGGAAATGCAGCCCCAGGAGTGTCCCTAAAATGCTGAACAGAATTGACGAGGGTGAAGTGCAGAGGTTTGACAGCACACAGGCTGGTACCCTATGCTTGCCAGAGGATCAGTTCCATCCTCTCTTAATTCAGTCATGGTGTGTTTTCTTTTTTGAACACATCACTCTTTAAGTGATTATATTCTAAATCCAGCACATGATGTTTGAAAGAATGTCATTATGTCAAGACCAGTGCAGTTTTTCTCTCTACGGCAGGTAAGGTACCATATGTCAACATCCAGTTAGACTGGTTTCTACTATAACACGTTAAGAATTGAACTCTGAATCATTCACTATTTATTAAGAATGATGGGTTTTGCTTATCTTGTTGTTTAGTTGCTAAGTAGTGTCCAAGTCTTTTGCGGATACAGCCCACCAGGCTCCTCTGTCCATGGAGTTCTCCAGGCAAGAATACTGGGGTGGGTTGCCATTTCCTCCTTCAGGGGATCTTCCCGACCCAGGGATTGAACCCACATCTCCTGCATTAACAGGCATATTCTTTATCACTGGGAAGCCCTTGCTTATCATAATAGCTGAGAAATACTACATTATGGAGGCATGTTTCAGCAGGCTGAAAAGAGATTAAGAAGCTTAGAACACTGTAGAAAGAATTTAGAACTTTTTTTTGAGCGGTGACAGAACACTTAGATTAACTAGGATATCCATCAGCTCAGAGACATTCAGGATGTTTGTAAATACAGTAGGAAATAAAACCAAAAGGGCTCCTCTGGTGAGAAAAGGCATTAGGGAGTGTTGTTTAAGTCATGTGGCCTTTTAAATCACCCTCGGGTCAAATTCCTATTCTGGTAGTTATTAGTCATGTGTCATTGGGCAAAGATCATAAAATAACAATTACTGACTATTCTATGCCAGGTCTTAGGCCCAGGATCTTAAACACATATTCTTTTCTTAACTCCTCAAAATAACTCTGAGACACAATGACAATCATTGTCCCTGTGTTACAGATGAGAAAACTGAGGCTAGGAGATGACAAAGAACCTATCCCCATAAATGAAACTCATTTTCCATGCTTGCCTTGTGAAGTCATGGAAGATGACAGGCAAGATGTCAGTTGAAAAATTCAAAGAAGATCAGAAGATCTTTAGAAGGTCAGAAGTCTAGGGCTGTGCTGTCCAAGATGGTAGCTATGGGCTACATGCAGCTCTTGAAACTAACTTGACTGTAATTAACTTAAAAGTGCAACTCCTCAGTCTCACCAGCCACAGTTCAAGTGCCCAATAGCTACATGCAGCTTGTGGCTACCATATTGAACAGAGCAGAACATGTCAGTCATTGCACAAAGTTCTACTGGATGCCACTGGTCTCATGAATCTACTGCATGGGTCTTCATGAATGTAAAAAAAAAAAAAAAGACAGCCAAATACAAAGTTCTGATTCTCTCATAACATCCGCACTATAAACAGGAATTTGAGTCAATATAATGGCCCCTTTCTGCCAACTCTTATGTCCAGAAGGGAAGAAGATGGGGAAGAGGGGTCAGGGTTCTTGCCCAAGCTTTCACTAAAGAGGGAATAGGGATGACCAAGGATCACAGAAAGGATTTCATGTATGTGTGCAATGTGGCTCATGGTTCTTGTCATTGCTCTTTTGTGTCTGCAGGTATGCCATTGGCCTTGCATACAAGTCAGCCCCAAAGCACGAGTGGATTGGCAAGAACTCTGCTTCCTGGGCGCTGTGCCGCTGCCACAATACCTGGGTGGTAAGACACAACAGCAAGGAGATCCCCATCGAGCCAGCCCCCCACCTCCGGCGTGTCGGCATTCTGCTAGACTACGATAATGGCTCCATCGCTTTCTATGATGCCTTGAACTCCATCCACCTCTACACTTTCGACATCACATTCTCGCAGCCTGTGTGCCCCACCTTCACTGTGTGGAACAAATGTCTGACCATCATAACAGGCCTTCCCATCCCTGACCATCTAGACTGTACAGAGCAGCTGCCCTGAGCACGTGGAGCTGGTTTCTGGGGGATATAAAGGGTGGTGGCCACCATTTTGGGGACTGAGAAAGCACAGGCTTCCAGAATGTGGTTAAATCTCACAAAAAGCATCCAGAAATCAGCTAAGATAGAACTCCCAATGGGTGATTCCCCCCTTTCACTGTGTTTTGTATTAAGTACAGGCTTTAATAATTTCTTCACCCTGTTTTTGTATTTACAGGAAAATTTATAGATTATTTATATAGGAACATAACCGGGGATTACAACTCTTAGGAATTCTCTGGTTTTGCACATTAGGAGGCCTGTAAGTTTTATCAGTTCTTGACAACCTTTATTCTCAGCACAAGTCTCTGAGCTTGAGAAACAAGATCTTTTGTAGTTTTGTGTTTCTCCACCTTCTCACATCCTCTTTCCTACAGATCTCATGGCAGGTCCTGTCACCCCAACACTAACAATATGCCACTATTTTCAAACTAAAAAAAATAGTTTTGAACCTAGTAGGGAAGTAAGTGGGCTTTCTGACTTGGTTTCTTGTGAAGCATTCAGCGATGTCAGAAGGATTTATGGATCAAGTAGGATGGAGAGAGCAACAGAGAAGAGGGAAAGACTTGACTTGGGAGCCGGGGATCTGCTATTGCAAAACCTGTAATTACCCTTCCATGGTTGGTAGGATGATGCTGGGAGAACACGAACAATGAGATTGCAATTGAAAAAATTCACCTTGAATCCTACTGATGATTCAAAAATTCAGGCCGATTTGTGTTTTCTCGGAAGTGGGATTCTGTGTCATGATAGAAATCTATTTCCTTCTTCCTTTTACTAGTTTCTTTAGGCCTGTGAAGTTTCTTCAGTATGTTTACTAGCTGTCCTGTGTCCCACTCCCCCTGAATAATTTTTGTCACTGGGGCTGAGGAAATAAACATTTTCTGTCACAAATGGCAGCACCACTTTGGATCGATTTTGCTCTCTAGGACATCAACATATGGCCCCAACCACCAATACCACATCCAACCATAAGTCACCAAAAAACATTTGTATTTATGAGTTGGTAATGACAAGGGACATTGCATGAAGTACTCTTCTCTAGTATACGTGCTTCAAAAGTTATAATAAACAGACCTTTAAACACATCTCAAAAGATGTAGAAGTCCCTCTATATTCTAGTATAGTTAAATAGAGTTGTAAGAAAACAAACAAAAAAATCAAACTCACTATTCTCACTTTGGAACCTGCTAGTAGAACCTGCTAATGTCATGTCAGATACAACGCTCAGTGTGCTGACCTAAGACATTGGAATGGTCCATGACATAAGGCTTTTTTGCCTTCCCTGGTGGCTCAGTGGTAAAGACTCCACCTGCGGTGTAGGAGACCCAGGTTCGATCCCTGGGTCAGGAAGATTCCCTGGAGAAGGGCATGGCAACCCATTCCAGTATTCTCGCCTAGAGAATCCCATGGACAGAGGAGCCTGGCGGGCTACAGTCCATGGGGTCACAAAGAGTCAGACATGACTAAGCAACTGACACTTTCACACTAAGCCATCCTAGGACTCAAACCAGGAATCTGGCAATGGTTCTACCTTGATGAAGGGCATGACATCTCTCAACCATTTCATTTGCTAAAATTTATCTGGGCTGCTGGGGTGGCCGTTTTGACAGACTGGGGGATTTAGACACTGTTTTATTGGTTTTGTTTTTGAGCAAATCAACGAATTGTTTCTTTGAAATTCGTTCACCGACCCACTGTTTCAGTATCGCATTATGTGATCATGAGTCTGGGTTTCAGGGGCAGCTTCCCCAGGGCTTCTGCCTCTACACTGGCAGATGCACTCCTTTTTCTTAACAGATAGATTCTATATATTTACTATATTATTTATACCCAGATGAATATTTTGATAGTGACTTAGAACAATTTCACATCTAAAAGATGGATGCCTCAATGGAAAAAAAATTACTCAGTCTCTGACAACTTAATGGAATTTTTTTCTTTTTACAATAGAAAAACAATGTGCATTAGGCTTCCCTGAATATACCAAAAGGGTTGGCTTAATAATTTTTACAAACTTTTTTGGTAGCTGAATAATGGATATTTTCATGCACTTTGTACACTAACAGGTTTTAAATAAAAGGGTCTAAAACTCAGCTTCTGAGATTTTTTAAATCATGGTCTCCAGGTACAATAAATGCTCCAGTTTGCCTTATGATGTTAATCTAAAGCATTTATGAGGACAATATTGCCACGAACTATAATGCTTTTTCAGTATAAAGTTACTACTCCAGTTTTCACTGCAAGCCATTTAGGTTATGTTTTGGCTATTTTTATAAGGACGAGGGATTATGTTAACATTTTGTTGTGGAAGTCTCACTCTTTGCTAACTTAAAAACATTGTGGATTGTAGTGATTACTATTTCCATGTTGTCATATTTACTGGAAAATATGTATATGATGAAAGGCCACAGTGTTTACTTTCATTACTGTAATGATGTAGACAAAATTTCCATGTGGATTTTTTTTTGAAAGTCTGAAAAATATATGCTATCAACATTTGTTGCAGTAGAATTCTTTAAAAGGATTGGGGGCACGGCATTTTGTTTTGAGATTCTTCCTTCACAGAAGGCATCACAATACAGGGGAAAAAGAGCTGGCAGTGCCAGTTAAATTAATACACAAAATTGATGCAACGCCAACCAAGGCTTCCAGGTCCAACGTCGTGGGTGTGTGAACACTGCTGGCACCATCTTGAAATGCTCAGTAATGCCTGGACGAGGGGTTCTTCATTTTCGTTTAGAACTGGGCCTCGCAAATTATGCAGCCAGTCCTCAAAACTGAACTCTGAAACATGGCGCCTCTCTCCTGATGGATAGAAATGAAGAACCCCGAATCCACTGTCTAATTCAAGTAGGAATCGAGATGGGTTAAGATGGAGAGTGGACTTGGGTGAAGATTTTCTTTCTGGCTTTAAAAGAAAGTGACTTCAAAAACTGCACATGTTGATGAGAGTTTCTGCTGGAGAAGAGGCGAAGGCCTGAGGACCAACAGGCATTTCATTATGGTACTGAGATCTCGAGACTTTCTGAGGAACCAAACCAGTGCCCCCCAGCGAACGTGGAAATCCATTTCGGCTCCAGGCACATGGGCAGTGCCTGCAGAAACACACACATGTCTGCTCGCATACATGTGCTTTCGGTGTTGGGAACCAGATGATCTGCTCTACCCTTATAAAATGTCTTTAAAAAAAGGATACAAAGATGGTAATGGGGATGGGAGAATGTTTTTAAAATAGTGCTTCTGAACATGGGGGCAATCTGGCAGTGTCTGGAGTCATTTTGGGTTGTTGCAACTTGGGAAAGGAGGTGCCCCTGGCATCTAGTGGGTACAGACCAGAAATGCTGCTCAACATCCTATGGTGTACAGCACAGCCCCCATGACGAAGGATTATCTGGCCCAAAATATCAATAGTGCCACAAACGATTTTTTAAGCAAAACTCTCACCAATTTTTTCTTTTCACTCGTGATTGATTCAATGCCTGGTATATCAAAAAAGAAACCGGGCACCAAAACCTTCATCTTTAAAAAAATATTTACAAAACTGTTCAGAAAATCTGAAAGGCAATGCAAGCCTTTGTAAATGGGAACCCACTGACAAGTGTCACAAAGATGCGGATGTGATTTGCTTGGTCGGGAAATGAAAGTCTGTATGCTGCTCTTTTCACCCGAACAAGTTCAGTTCCTGGTACTTGAGTCATGCTGTCACACCCTCAGCCCAAGCTCTCCATTGCTGTTGCTTTCTGGTTTAAAATAAAATCATTTTTGTGGTTCCCACGCCCTCTGTCTCTGCCTGTGTCTGTTGCCTTGTCACCAAGGCGTGTTTTCACCTTCACTGTTTCTACACATATTTATTCAACTTCTGCTAATCCTTCTACCACTTTGCAACATACAATCCATCTTCTTTTATGCCTGAAACATTCCAGTGTCCACCATCCAGCCTCTCCCTAATCAAAATACAGGTAATTGACAAGATGCAAAATAGTATCCCACCCTCCCCTCCCCCCAGGAATTTGAAACACAGTAAGAGAAAACCTGTACAGGAGCAGAGATCAGAAGAATGGCTTGGTTTCTAGACTTCCAGAGCAGGTGGAGGAGAGGAGGGCACGGAGGATGTGTATGGATGGGTGAGGGTCTTGACAGCATGGTCTGGAACTATCCCAGCAGTTGGTTCATAAATCTATCCCCAAACCCCTCCCCCGGCTAACAGGACTTGACTTTCATAAGAAACACAAGCCTTTTGGACCTGAGTCAGCACTCTGAAGGCTTGGTCATGGGTCCAAGGCATAAGCGGCACCTGTACACTTGTTACATGAGCCAGCCCTACCTACCCCAGAACCACCCACCAGACAGAACCTGCGGGGCTGGGACCCAGCCCTCCAGGGGATTCTGCTACAAGCAGACATGTGTGAAGTGCCGCTGTAGGGGGCTTTCTTCAGTCTCATATCCCACAGAAACATGCACATAGAGCCTGAAACACCTTCTCGAGGTCATATGCTTTAGAGGCACCATGGTGTAACACACTGACTTTAATCTGGCTGAATATGAAAATCTTGTCCTATTGCTGCTGCTTTGCAGGTGGCACTAGTGGTAAAGAACTCGCCTGCCAATTTAGAAGACATAACAGATGTGGGTTTGATCCCTGGGTCAGGAATATTCCCTGGAAGAAGGAATGGTAACCCACTCCAGTATTCTGGCCTAGAGAATCCCATGGACAGAGAAACCTGGCAGGCTACCATCCATGGGGTTTCAAAGAATCAGACATGACTGAAGCAACTTAGCACGCATGCACACTGCTACCTTTTAGACAGGGATGTGTGTGTGTGATAGTCACTCACTCGTGTCTGACTCTTTGCAACCCCATAGACTGTAGCCCACCAAGCTCCTCTGTCCATGGAATTCTCTAGCCAAGAGTAAGTGATTGATTCAAAAACCAAATAAAAGTGAAAGTTGGTCACTCAGTCGGGACTGTAACTCACCAGGCTCCTCTGTCCATGGGATTCTCCAGGCAAGAATACTGGAGTGGGTTGCCAGTTTCTTCCTCATGGGATCTTCCCGACCCAGGGATCAAACACAGGTCTTCCACTTTGTGGGCAGACTCTTTACTGACTCAGCCACCAGGAAGCCCTTTTTTAGCTCCAGGTCTGAAGACTTCTTAGCTTATCCTATGGGCCTCAATGCCAAAAACCACAAATTGCTAATTTAATAGGTCATTTTGTATCAAAAGGTCAATTATGGAACACCTGCTGTGTGCTAAGTCACTCAGTTGTGTCTGACTCTGTGACCTCATGAACTGTAGCCCACCAGGCTCCTCTGTCCATGGAATTCTCCAGCTAAGAATACTGGAGTGGGTAGCCATTCCCTCCTCCAGGGGATCTTCCCGACCCAGGGATCGAACCCAGGTCTCCCACATTGCAAGAAGATTCTTTACCATCTGAGCCACCAGGGAAACCCACAAAACACCTAGAATTTTTCAATTAAAAGAATATATTATTTGGGTTCAGATACGACTCAGACCGTGTTAACATTTTTTTTCTATTGTGGGTTTTGACTTTTTCCCCTAGAACTTAGATTTATTTGATGTACCCAAGTCTTAAGTTTATCAATAAAGAAAAAAAAATCTCCATTTAAAAAAATGCCAGTTTCTGGATCCCATCCTGAAAGATGGGCTGACAAGGTCCTTGGTGTGGGCCAGCACCCTGCACTTTCCTCTGAAATGATTCTCAAGTGCAGCCAGGACCAGCAGCCCATGCTGTCCAGCACCACAGGGCTCAGCCCCTTTTCTGTCAAGGTCAGAAAGGGACTATTTTAGGGTTTGCAGGCCATACTGTCTCTGGCAGCTACTCAGCTCTGCAGCTAGACAGTGAAAGCAGCCAGACAGGATGTGTCAACAAGGGGGTGTGGCTGTGTTGCAATAAAACTTTATTTACAAAAACAACCATGAGACTACATGCGTCCCATGCTATGACTGGCCACAGCAGATACAGTACTGGACCAGTGGACTGAAACTCCCAGGGTACTGTCTGTCTAGCCTTCAATCATGGGGTCTCAGCTATGTCCCCCCATGGCTTGGGGCCTCTGTGAGCTCCCAAGTCCCTTCCCAAAGAATCTGCCTGCAATACAGGAGACCCCGGGTTCAATCCCTGGGTCAGGAAGATCCCCTGGAGAAGGAAATGGCTACCCACCTCAGTATTCTTGCCTGGGAAATCCCATGGACAGAGGAGCCTGGAGGGAGGGCTACAGTCCATGAGGTCACAGAGTTGGACATGACTGAGCGACTAAGCCTTCTAACACTGAATTCCATCAATTCTGAAATTACAGAACTCATAAGAATTCAGTGCAGAGTGCTTAAGACAGAACCATGAAAGAGGCTATTAAAAGATGCTTTCGTTCAACAGAGTAGCGTGTGCCAGTTCCAGTGATTAGCTTTACCCCCTTCATAATTCTGACTTAAATCAGCCCTTCTCACAAGTGATAGGTATGTAAAATAGATTTCCTTTAGTGAGAGTTTTCAAGTATGTTTCATTTCAACTTTTGAAATGGAACAGATGCTGCTGTAATTAATCATCTTTCAAAGTCAATCTGAAGGGCATGTCATCCACTCTAGAGAGTAGCCCCCAGCCCCCTCTTTTACAAACTATTATTTTGTAAAATAGAGAAGCAAAACAGGTTGAAGAAGAGAACTGCTTCTGATTATAACAGAAACATGAAGAGAGGCATATGGAACTTTCAAGATTCCTTCCCCTGGAATACCATTCTCACCGTGGGATGTACATTCAAGAACATAAAGTAAAAACAGGGTCGAGGGCATATGGAAAAACCTTTCTTGTAGTTGTCCTGTATTAACATGGGTGATTTATGGAAAGGAGTTCAGGTCTCCCTTTGAATCTTCATATTCTCTAAGAGAATTATAAAAGCATGATTAAATAGGAAGTGTAGCAATTAACAAGCAAATCTGTCATGGCCAAAAACCAATTACCAATTAAGGAGAGACACAGAAAAATGATTTAATGAACATTAGTTCTTTAGCACGGTCTATTTATCCTCAAAGCTCAATTTTTGATTATAGTCATTAAATGCTGGTCAGTAAAATATTTCAGATAGTAAAGCTATCTCACCTCTTCCCCGATCTTATTCTCCCTTCAGCTTCTGCCCTCTCTGGCCTCCTCTTTTCCCTCAAACTTCTCAAAGGACTGGTCATATGTTCTGTTTCTGTTTCCTCGCCTGTAATTACAGCTCCTCTCACTCACATCAGCCATCAAGTGTCTTTACTCTACCAAATAGTGCTCAGCGATGTCAGAAATACCATCTGCATTGATATATATTTCCATGATGGCCTGACCTCATCTTGGCACATAGCAACTTTTGAGATGTTAACCCACTTCAGCTCTTTCTTAATCCCTCTAGACTCAATGCCATCCACATCCAGAGAGAATACCATTCCCTCCTTTTCCATGCTGGGCAGATGCCCCCCAGATCTCTATCTCTAGGTCTAATTTCTCTGCTGAGCTCAGCACTATATATTGACCTGCTTGCTTGGTCATCACTTTTGGATGCTTAAGTGAATGTGATAGTCACTCAGTCATGTCTGACTCTTTGTGTCCCCATGGAGTGCAGCACGCCAGGCTTCCCTGTCCATCACCAACTCTTGGAGCTTGGTCAAACTCATATCCATTAAGTCATCAATACCATCCAACCATCTAATCCTCTGTCGTCCCCTTCTCCTGCCTTCAATCTTTCCCAGCATCAGGGTTTCCAATGAGTCAGTTCTTCACATCAAGTAGCCAAAGTATTGGAGTTTCCGCTTCAGCATCAGTCCTTCCTTTTCATAACTGGACATGGAACAACAGACTAGTTCCAAATAGGAAAAGGAGTACGTCAAGGCTATTGCTTATTTAAGTTGTATGTAAAGTGCATCAGGAGAAACACCGGGCTGGAGGAAGCACAAGCTGGATCAAGATTGCTGGGAGAAATATCAATAACCTCAGCAGAAAGTGAAGAAGAACTAAAGAGTCTCCTGATGAAAGTGAAAGAGGAGAGTGAAAACGTTCAAAAGCATCAGTTCTTCAGTGTTCAGCTTTCTTCATGGTCCAACTCTCACATCCACACCTGACTACTGGAAAAACCATAGCTTTGACTTGACAGACCTTTGTTGGCAAAGTAATGTCTCTGTTTTTTAATATGCAGTCTAGGTTGGTCATAGCTTTTCTTCCAAGGAGCAAGCATCTTTTAATATCATGGCTGCAGTCACCATCTTCAGTGATTTTGGAACCCAAGAAAATAAAGTCTATCACTGTTTCCATTGTTTCCCCATCTATTTGCCATGAAGTGATGGGACCGGAGGCCATGATCTTAGTTTTCTGAATGTTGAGTTTTACGCCAGCTTTTTCACTCTCCTCTTTCTCCTTCATCAAGAGGCTCTTTAGTTTCTCTTCACTTTCTGCCATAAGAGTGCCATCATCTGCATATCTGAGGTTATTGATATTTCTCCCAGCAATCTTGATTCCAGCTTG
Organism: Bos indicus x Bos taurus; assembly: GCF_003369695.1. NCBI lineage: Eukaryota > Metazoa > Chordata > Mammalia > Artiodactyla > Bovidae > Bos > Bos indicus x Bos taurus. The sequence continues at coordinate 7,605,863 of NC_040105.1, read as the reverse complement.
TAATTCATCCAGTCTGGCATTTTTGCATGATATACCCTGCATATAAGTTAAATAAGCAAGGTGACAATACTTTGATGTACTCCTTTCCCAATTTGGAACCAGTTTGTTGTTCCGTGTCCAGTTCTAACTGTTGCTTCTTGACCTGCATACATATTTCTCAGAAGGCAGGTCGGGTGGTCTGGTATTCCCATCTCTTTAAGAATCTTCCACAGTTTGTTGTGATCCACACAGTCAAAGGCTTTAGTGTAGTCAATGAAGCAGAAGTAGATGTTTTCCTGGAATTCTCCTATTTTTTCTTTGATCCAACGGATGATGGATATTTGATCTCTGGTTCCTCTGCCTTTTCTAAATCCAGCTTGAATATGTGGAAGTTCTCAGTTCATATGCAGTTGAAGCGCAGCTTGGAGAATTTTGAGCACTACTTTGGTAGTGTGTGAGATGAGTACAATTGTGCAGTAGTTTGAGCATTCTTTGGCATTGCCTTTCTTTGGCACTGGAATGAAAACTGACCTTTTCCAGTCCTGTGGCCACTGCTGAGTTTTCCAAATTTGCTGGCATGTTGAGTGCAGTACTTTCACAGCATCATCTTTTAGGATTTGAAATAGCTTAGCTGGAATTCCATCACCTCCACTAGCTTTGTTCGTAGTGATGCTTCCTAAGGCCCACTCAACTTCACACTCCAGTATGTCTGGCTCTAGGTGAGTGATCACAGCATCGTGATTATCTGGGTCATTAAGATCTTTTTTGTATAGTTCTTCTGTGTATTCTTGCCATCTCTTATTAATATCTTCTGCTTCTGTTAGGTCCATACTGTTTCTTTTGTTTATTTTGCCCATCTTTGGATGAATTGTTCCCTTAGTATCTAATTTTCTTGAGGCGATCTACTGCCAATATTTTTACGACTTCTCAACCACCACTTCCCACAGAGGCTTCCCCTCAGCTCTCTGCTGGAGCCAAACACCCCTAGTACTGACCCACAAAGCCGTTTGTGCCTTGCTTCGTAACTGCAACCTAGCTTTTCTATCTGTAAATTTTGCTTACTACTTCTGTTTCTTGGCCACCATCAGACTGTTGTATTTCTGAAGTCTGAAACCAGCAGTGGCTTGGCTTCAAGTGTACCACAGAGTATGTGCTCAAGAAATCTGTCGAGTAGAATTCCCACTTCTCATGAAGATGTTCTACTTAAACCCACCCATAGCATCCTGCTGCTGCTGCTAAGTCGCTTCAGTCATGTCCGACTCTGTGCGACCCCATAGACGGAAGCCCACCAGGCCCCACCGTCCCTGGGATTCTCCAGGCAAGAACACTGGAGTGGGTTGCCATTTCCTTCTCCAGTGCATGAAAGGGAAAAGTGAAAATGAAGTCACTCAGTCATGTCCGACTCTTCGAGGTCCCATGGATTGCAGCCCACCAGGCTCCTCCGTCCATGGGATTTTCCAGGCAAGAGTACTGGAGTGGATTGCCATTGCCTTCTCCAATAACATCCACTATTCTCTTTAAAAGACTCATGTTAAAAATAAGTAAATGAGTGCTTCATATTGGCAGTTCACGTCAGACTCTTTGAACCTCATGGACTGTACCCCACCAGGCTCCTCTATCCATGGGATTTCCCAAGCAAGAATACTGGAGACGATTACCACTTCCTTCTCCAGGGGATCTTCCTGAGCCAGGGATCAAGCCCAAGTCTTCTGGGTTGGCAGGCGGGTTCTTTAGTGCTGAACCACCTGGGAAACCCCTAGAAAATCTAACTTTCAGCAAATTCCATTATCTCTTCATAGCAGCCTCAGGTCATCAAGCAAAAAGAAAACCTCAAAACTGGGCAAATAAATCTGCCCATTAGTTTCTTTTTTTTAATTAATTATTTTAATTGGAGGCTGATTACTTTACAATATTGCGGTGGTTTTTACCATACATTGACATGAATCAGCCACGGGTATACATGTGTTCCCCATCCTGAACCCCTCTCCCAGCTCCCTCACCATCCCATCCTTCTGGGTTGTCCCAGTGCCCTGGCTTTGAGTGCCCTGTTTCATACATCGAACTTGGACTGGTCATCTATTTCACATATGGTAATATACATGTTTCAATGGTATTCTCTCAAATCATCCACCCTCACCTTCTCCCACAGAGTCCAAAAGTCTGTTCTTTACATCTGTGTCTCTTTTGCTGTGTCTCTTGCATATAGGGTTGTTGTTACCATCTTTCTAAATTCCATATATATGCATTAGTATACTGTATTGGTGTTTTTCTTTCTGACTTGCTTCACTCTGTATAATAGGCTCCAGTTTCATCCACCTCATTAGAACTGACTCAAATGCATTCTTTTTTTATAGCCAAGTAATATTCCATTGTGTATATGTACAACAGCTTTCTTTTTTTTAATTTTATTTTATTTTTAAACTTTACATAATTGTATTAGTTTTGCCAAATATCAAAATGAATCCATCACAGGTATACATGGGCTCCCCATCCTGAACCCTCCTCCCTCCTCCCTCCCCATACCATCCCTCTGGGTCGTCCCAGTGCACTAGCCCCAAGCATCCAGTATCATGCATTGAACCTGGACTGGCATCTCATTTCATACATGATATTTTACATGTTTCAATGCCATTCTCCCAAATCTTCCCACCCTCTCCCTCTCCCACAGAGTCCAAAAGACTGTTCCATACATCAGCGTCACTTTTGCTGTCTCGTACACAGGGTTATTGTTATCATCTTTCTAAATTCCATATATATGCGTTAGTATACTGTATTGGTGTTTTTCCTTCTGGCTTGCTTCACTCTGTATAATAGGCTCCAGTTTCATCCACCTCATTAGAACTGATTCAAATGTATTCTTTTTAATGGCTGAGTAATACTCCATTGTGTATATGTACCACTGCTTTCTTATCCATTCATCTGCTGATGGACATCTAGGTTGCTTCCATGTCCTGGCTATTATAAACAGTGCTGCGATGAACATTGGGGTACACGTGTCTCTTTCCCTTCTGGTTTCCTCAGTGTGTATGCCCAGCAGTGGGATTGCTGGATCATAAGGCAGTTCTATTTCCAGTTTTTTAAGGAATCTCCACACTGTTCTCCATAGTGGCTGTACTAGTTTGCATTCCCACCAACAGTGTAAGAGGGTTCCCTTTCCTCCACACCCTCTCCAACATTTATTATTTGTAGACTTTTGGATTGCAGCCATTCTGACTGGTGTGAAATGGTACCTCATAGTGGTCTTGATTTGCATTTCTCTGATAATGAGTGATGTTGAGCATCTTTTCATGTGTTTGTTAGCCATCTGTGTGTCTTCTTTGGAGAAATGTCTATTTAGTTCTTTGGCCCATTGGGTCATTTATTTTTCTGGTATTGAGCTGCATGAGCTGCTTGTACATTTTGGAGATTAACCCTTTGTCAGTTGCTTCATTTGCTACTATTTTCTCCCATTCTGAAGGCTGTCTTTTCACCTTGCTTATAGTTTCCTTCGTTCTGCAAAAGCTTTTAAGTTTAATTAGGTCCATCAGTGTCTTTTATCACCTCCCACCTGGCCGCTGGCCCTAAATTCAGTCTGAAGTTGTACTTACACAATTCTTACTTATTGGCTCAGCTCATCCCACACTGTAAGACAAGTGAAAAGGGGAGTCACTCAGTCGTGTCTGACTCTTTGTGACCCCATGGACTGTAGCCTACCAGGTTCCTCTGTCTATGGGATTTTCCAGGAAAGAATACTGGAGTGGGTTGCCATTTCCTTCTCCAGGAGATCTTCCCAACCCAGAGATTGAACCCGGGACTCCCACATTGTAGGCAGATGCTTTACCGTCTGAGCCACCAGGGAAGTCCCATAAGACAATCTAAGTGCAAATAAAATGAGCTCTAGGGTATCATGATCAACTTCAGTTTGAGAGAAGGTCCCCTCTGACCTTGGTGAACCACCTTTGCAAAAGGTCTACTCATTTTCTTAGAAACCAGACTCCCTATTATTTAGAAAAGTATCACAGAGTCACAGCTATCTTCCTAGTTTTGTGGGTTTTTTTTTTTTTTTGGCCTGGCACACAACTTGCAGAATCGTAGTTCCCCGACCAGAGATAGAACCTGTGCCCTGTGTGGTGGGAGAGCAGAGTCCTCACCACCGGACCAAAAAGGAAGTCCCAGCCTTCTTTCTCATTTCTGAGCAGGAGCACCCAGGTAGTGACCTAAGATTAAAGTGAGCAAGCAGGCAACACAGGTATTGGGTGGCATTCCAAGTGGAGGACGTCTGCTGCCTGGGAAGTTCAGAGTCCATGCTGAAGATAAAATCAGAAGGAGTTCAAGGACAGAGAACTCAGCTACTGTTGAGCTGTGTTGCTGTTCCTCCAGTACAGATGGTAAACAATATCAAACACAAGCATTCGTCAAAAGAAAGTTGGGGTACCCGTACTAGCAGCAGACCAAGTAGACTTCCAAACAAGGAATGTTTCCTAGGAACCAATTCATTGAACAAAGAAACCATGATTCCCTCCTCTTCCCTTTTTCTCTTACCCCAGAAGAAGGAGAGAGAGAGTGGAAACAAGATTAGTTGAGGAATATATCAAACCAGTCAAGGAAATCAGTCCTGAATATTCATTGGAAGGAATGATGCTGAAGCTGAAACTACAATACTTTGGCCACCTGATGCAAAGAGCTGACTCATTGGAAAAGGCCCTGATGCTTGGAAAGGTTGAGGGCAGGAGGAGAAGGCGGTGACAGAGGATGAGATGGTTGGCTGGCATCACCAATTCAATGGACATGAGTTTGGGCAAACTCTGGGAGATAGTGAAGGACAGGGCAGGCTGGTGTGCTGCAGTCCATGGGGTTGCAAAGAGTCAGGCAGGACTTAATGACTGAACAACAAGAAGGGTCTGAAATTGGAATATCTCGGGCAAAACTATCCCAACGGAGTTGACCATGCATTTTGGTTGGGCACACTGCATTTTAGAGTCTGTTTTCAGCTCCCAATCAATAACTTTCTGTAGTTTATGACAGAGACGACTATACTGGGTTTAAATCTCTATGTCAGCCTTGGGGGAAGACCCTCTTGATGAGGCCAGGTTCAGAAGCAGCAAAAGACTAAAGCAAGAATAAATATCCAGTCATCATCACGGACCAGTGAGCCCAATCAAGGCCTCTGCCCTTCAACCCCTGGGGACCTGATCACACAGAGAAAGGAGGGGAGGGCGTCCATATTGCAGCAGCTGTTAATGGTTGCCTCTTGCTCTCTCTCTGCATTCCGGACCTGGCACTCAGGACATCCTGAAATGGAGAAGGTTGCTGGTAGGAGTGTTTGCAACTTTCAAATGATTGACTAGAAGGAGAAGTGCCAGGGCATGAACCCTCAACCCCAGAGTTCATGGGGCCAACCAGCCCGCAGAGCCTGAGCCCTTGATCCCACTAGACAGGCAGTTCTCATTAAGCAATGTCACTGGAACTGGTGCCAAAAACATAAGCTGCCTGCTCCCCACTGGGCTTTATTTCTAGGCTCTTATACACATGTATTTGAAAATTTCCAAGTCAGTCAGTCTGCCTGGTGCAAGTGCTTGAGCAATGCTAATATTTACTAAGCAAGAGACAAGAGTCCAGTGGTTCTCAAAGATGCCCACGAGGAGACATCCTGCCCAGAGAAATGCTGTTACAGGACTCCCACTCCTCGTGGGGACCCAGGTCAAAGAGATGCTTCTGTATCAGCACAGAAGCAGCACTCTGGGCTTCTGTCTGCATGGTTTCTGAGTGACTGCATACGCTGGGGCAGCCAGTCTTCAAAGGCAGCTCGCTCTTGCTGAGGTTTTTGCCCTGAAAACCAGGAAGTCCTCAGGGACAGCTCTGACTGGAGGAAAATCAACAAAGCTCAAGACAGCATCTGAAACACAAATGTGAACAATTTCCCCTCATGCTGTCGGACACAGCCATCAAAAACATCCCCCAAGTGCCATGGCTAGACTCTATGTTGCAGAAAAATTCCACTGTGGGGAGATTGAAATCATGACACCTTCACAGCTCTGGGAGGAAATGAGATGACGGAGTGTTAAAATATCCTGGTGAATATTTACCCTCCTTTTGGGTAAAAATGAGGAAGTTGTTCATTCTTGCTAATTACAGTCTGAGTGTCAAGTTTTCATTTTCAGTTTAGGCAGGATATTAGGAACTTTGTTTGCTTACACATTGGGGGTTGAATGAGATCGCCAAGTACAATCTTCTACCCTCGTGGACACACAAGATGGGAAAATCAGTATCTTTGAATGTATTTCCAGAAATACTTTTTCTTCCTCATCTCACTTGTTTGTGGGCAGTCTTCTGATGCCTGTTTTTGACTCTGTTCAGTCCTTCCCAGGTGGCTCAGTAGTAAGGAATCTGTCGGCAGTGCAGGAGATACAGAAGACATGGATTCTATCCCTGGGTCGGGAAGATCCCCTAGAAGAGGAAATGGCAACCCACTCCAGTATTCTTGCCTGGAGAATCCCATGGACAGAGGAGCCTGGTGGGCTACAGTCCATGGGGTCGCAAAGAGTCAGACACGACTGAGCGACTAACACACACACAGTCCTTTCTCAAGTTGTCCCTTCTCTAAAGCAAGAGTTCTCGGCCAAGGTACCATGGCCCTTTAGGGTTGAAAAGTTCCTGGTTGTGGAGCTCCCCTGTGCCTTATAGGATGTGTAGGAACATCCCTGGCCTCTGACCACTAGATACCAAAAGTACTCCCTCCCAGTTATGACAATCGACCATGTCACCAGACATTGCCAAATGTCCCTCTGGGGTGGGGGAGGCACAATCACGCCTCTGAGAACCAGCAACCTAATGAACACTTCAATGGTGACACCTATCTTCTATCATGACAACATCCCTTCTGTGCACAGAATCTTCTCATGTCACCTTCCTACCCATATTCTCTCCCTTCCTCTCTTGCCAGGCCTCTGGGTCACTTGTGGGGGGTCTGCTGATAATGCAGGCATTGTTCAGCTCACTGGCTCAATGTCCCAGGCCCGCCCATGGTTAAGCTCGGAGAGAAGGAGGCACAGATGTCAGAAGAAAAAACAACTCCCTCTTCTCCCTGGAACTGGAGGCCTCAAAACATGCAAATACAGAGACTGACCAAGATGATGGAGTAGAAAGATCTAGAATTTACCTCCTCTCACAAGCACACCAAAATCACAACTCTGCACAAAAACCATTGATGGAAAAGACTGGAACCTCCCAGGAAAGATCTTCTACCAAAAAAATTAAAAAAGAAGCACAATGAGATGGCAAGGAGGGACGGACTCGCAACATAATCAAGTATGAATACACCCAGGTGGCCGCCCCACAGACTGGACAACAATTACAGTGCAGAGGTTGTCCCACAGGAGTGAGAGCTCCAAGTCCCATGTCAGGCTCCCCAACCTGCAGTCCTGCACCTGGAAGATAAGCCCCCAGAACACTTGGCTCTGAAGGCCAGCAGGGCTTCATTTCAGGAATCCCAAATGACTGTGGGAAATAGAGACTTCAGTCTTAAAGGGTGCATGCAAAATCTAAAGCTCCAGGACAGAGAGCAAAAGCATTCTTTTGATAGGAACCTGGGCCAGACGCACCAGCTAGTCTAAGAGAGTCTCCTGGAGAGGTGGAGGGGGTGGTGGGGGGTGAGGGGTAGCGGTAGGGGTGGGGGGTGATTTTTTATTGTCAAATCACTGCTACTCACAATCTCCCCATCCAACACCTGGCAGGCACCAGCACTAGGACACCTCCGGGCAAGCAACTAACTAGGTAGTGCACAGCCCCGGGCGTCAGCAGACAGGCTGCCTAGAGACTTCCTTGAGCCCAAGCCACCTTCAACACAGCCCTGCCCACCAGAATGCCAGAACCTGGCTCCACCCACCAGTGGGCGGGCACCGGCTCTGCCCTCTAGGAAGCTTGCTGCTGCTGCTGCTAAGTTGCTTCAGTCGTGTCCGACTCTGTGCGACCCAGTAGACAGCAGCCCACCAGGCTCTGCCGTCCCTGGGATTCTCCAGGCAAGAACACTGGAGTGGGTTGCCATTTCCTTCTCCACTGCGTGAAAGTGAAAAGTGAAAGTGAAGTTGCTCACTTGCGACCGACTCGTGGCGACCCCATGGACTGTAGCCCACCAGGCTCCTCTATCCATGGGATTTTCTAGGCAAGAGTATTGGAGTGGCTTGCCATTGCCTTCTCCAAGGAAGCTTGCAGGAGCCTCTAGAACAGCCTCACCCACCAGGAGGCAGATACCAGATGCAGGAAAACCACAGTGCGGCAGCCTACAGACCCAGTCTGCCCACAGCAGGCCAGACCCCGCCCAGGGACCAGCTAAGACCTGTCCCAGGCCACGAGCAGACCAACATAAGCTTCAGGACACCTTGGACCCTTCCTGTACACAACTGTCTTAGAAACCGCCCCCTGCCCCACCCCACGGTGATCTGACACCAGCTCTGGGATCCCTGGGCCATGCAGCCAAACTCCAGGACCCAGCTCTTCCTGCAAGCAGCTGAGCACTAACTCCAGGACCTGGCCTCACCCACCAGTGAGACAGCATTAGCCCTCGAGTCCCCTTGGGACCGTCAGCCTCCTCAGCACCCGGCATGCATGCATGCAAAATCACTTCAGTCATTCCCGACTGTGTGTGACCCTATGGACCATAGCCCACCAGGCTCCTGTCTATGAGATTCTCCAGGCAAGATTACTCGAGTGGGTTGCCATGCCCTCCTCCAGGGGATCTTCTCAGCAGCCTCCACATTCGGCAGGGTCTGGAAACTAACTGAATTAGGGGCTAACCAAGCCTTTAAGATAATAATACAACATGCAAAATGCCTGGCTGGAAGGAGCACAAGCTGGAATCAAGCTTGCTGGGAGAAATATCAATAACCTTAGATACACAGATGACACCACTTTTATGGCAGAAAGCAAAGAACTAAAGAGTCTCTTAATGAAAGTGAAAGAGGAGAGTAAAAAAGTTGGCTTAAAACTCAACTTTGAGAAAACTAAGACCATGGCATCCAGTCCCATCACTTCATGGCAAATAGATGGGCAAACAATGGAAATAGTGACAGATTTTATTTTCTTGGGCTCCAAAATCACTGCAGATGGTGACTGCAGCCATGAAATTAAAAGATACTTGCTCCTTGGAAGAAAAGCTATGACCAACCTAGACAGCATACTAAAAAGCAGAGGCACTTCTTTGCCAACAAAGGTCCACCTAGTGAAAGCTATGGTTTTTCCAGTGGTCATGTATGGATGTGAGAGTTGGACTATAAAGAAAGCTGAGCACCGAAGAATTGATGCTTTTGAACTGTGGTGTTGGAGAAGACTCTTGAGAGTTCCTTGGACTGCAAGGAGATCGAACCAGTCCATGCTAAAGGAAATCAGTCCTGAATATTCATTGGAAGGCCTGATGCTGAAGCTGAAGTTCCAATACTTTGGCCACCTGATGCAAAGAACTGACTCACTGGAAAAGACCCTGATGCTGGGAAAGATTGATGGCGGGAGGTGAAGGGGACGACAGAGGATGAGATGGTTGAATGGCATCACCAACTTGATGGACATGACTTTGAGCAAGCTCAAGGAGTTGGTGATGGACAGGGAGGCCTGGCGTGCTGCAGTCCATGGGGTTGTAGAGAGTTGGATATGACTGAGCTACTGAACTGAACTGAACTTGGCCACCTGATGTGAAGAACTGACTCATTGGAAAAGACCCTGATGCTGGGAAAGATTGAAGGTGGGAGAATGGGACGACAGAGGATGAGATGGTTGGATGGCATCACTGACTTGATGGACATGAGTTTGAGCAAGCTCTGGGAGTTAGTGATGGACAGGGAGGCCTGGCATGCTGCAGTCCATGGGGTCACAAAGAATCAGACACGACCGAGTGACTGAACTGAACTGAGGCTTTTCCAACTCTGTCACATGCACCCTTGCTGCAAAGCTGTATTCTCAAGTAACCTTAGGCAGGTAGGAGCCATTAAGGGTTAATAAATATTCTATGCATACATACATCTGATTATAACAGACTGAATTATGGGAAAGAGATGCACAACAGAGTCTGTTGCTATCTAACTTACAACTGACAATCAGCCTTGAGCAAATGCCCATTTGCATTCCCTTTCCTGATTAGTGGCAGGTACAACCCTATTTTGCACGGGGAAGAACCAAGAGGACACTGGAAGTATAAAAAGGGGAAGCCAAGAGGAATTATGATGACTCCTTCAGGGTTGGCCTGTTCCACATCTCGGGAGTATCTTGTTTATTAAAAGTTGTGTCTGCTTGAGCTGTAACTGGCTGTAATTTGTCTATTGTTTTATACCCTTTTGTCCACCGTTCCAAATCTTTGTCACGATGAGACAAGAACTGAGGGAGAGAAATAAAACGAACTGCCAGGTGGAATGTAAACTGATACAGCCATTATGGAAACCAGTGTGGAGGTTTCTTAACAAACTAAAAATATAACTACCATATGACTGAGTATTTCTACTCCTGGGTAAATATCTGATAAAAACAAAAACACTAATTCAAACACACACCAATGTTTACAGCAGCACTATTTTAAATTGCCAAGATATGAAAGCAACCTAATTATCCATCAAGAGAGTTTTGGATAAAGAAAAGGTGGTTTGTGTATATACGTATATACACACACAGAGACATGTGAATATATATATTCTATTGTGTGTAGAATACTACTCAACCATAAAGAGGAATGAAATTTTTCCATTTGAAGCAACACGGATGTACTTGGAAGGGATTATGCTAAATTAAATAAGACAAATATTGTACAATGTCATGTATATGTGGAATCTAAAAAATTCAACAAACTAGTGAATAAAACTGGAGAAGGCAATGGCACCCCACTCAAGTACTCTTGCCTGGAAAATCCCATGGATGGAGGAGCCTGGTGGGCTGCAGTCCATGGGGTCGCTAAGAGTCGGACACGACTGAGAGACTTCACTTTCACTTTTCACTTTCCTGCATGAGAAGGAAATGGCAACCCACTCCAGTGTTCTTGCCTGGAGAATCCCAGGGACGAGGGAGCCTGGTGGGCTGCCTGCCGTCTATGGCGTCGCACAGAGTCGGACACAACTGAAGCGACTTAGCAGCACCAGCCGTGAATAAAACACAAAAGAAGCAGACTCACAGATACAGAAAACAAAGTACTGCTCACCAGTAGAGAGAGGGAAAGACAGAGGGGCAATACAGACATAGGGCTTTAAGAGGTTCAAACTACTGTGTATAAAATAAGCTACAAGATATACTGTACAAGACAAGGAATAGAGCCAACATTTTATAATAAGCATAAATGGATTATAACCTTTACAAATTCTGAATCACTACTTGTATCATACATCAACTGTTCTTCAATAAAGAAGTAAAGCAAATACCTAAAGATCTGAATTCCAAATTAAAGTTAGAATTCAAGCAGAGGAAATCCTGGTATAATTACTGATAATATTTTTTATATTGTTATTGCCAAAAAAAGATAGATTACAATTTGTGTTTTTAAAAATACTACAAAGGAATTTACTTAAGCTCCCAAAATATTTCTTTACAACACTGCAAAAATGGATTCTTTCTAGACTTTCTTTCAGCACAGGAAATACTGTCACCCTCACCTTCCAAATTAGAGTTCAAGGCAAGACACTGCTTTGGGTCACAGCCGTGTCTGCCACACTACTGCTCTGCCGTCAGGAAATAAGTTTCTCTTCCCAAGGCTAACTTGAGAGAATAGGTGGGTATTTTACTTGTTTTGTTTTGTTGCTAACACCCGGAGACGTATTCTGTGCAGAGTAATGTGGGAGACTTCTTTTGGGAAAGATATGGCTGCTTCAAAGCATAGCTTTTGTATACTTTGGAAAAGAGGGGCAGGGATAAATTAGGAGTTTGGTATTAACATATACACACTATGATGTATAAATTAAATAAGCAACAAAGACCTACTGTATAGCACAGGAAGCTATACTCAATATTTTGTAATAATCTCTAAGGGAAAAATTCTTGAGAAAGAACAGATATGTATAACTGATCACTTTGCTGTACACCTGAAACTAACACAACTTTGTTTTTTTTAATATAAATTTATTTATTTTAATGGAGGCTAAGTTATAACCAACCTAGATAGCATATTAAAAAGCAGAGACATTACTTTGCCAGCAAAGGTCCGTCTAGTCAAGGCTATGGTTTTTCCAGTGGTCATGTATGGATGTGAGAGTTGGACTGTGAAGAAAGCTGAGCACTGAAGAATTGATGCTTTTGAACTGTGGTATTGGAGAAGACTCCTGAGAGTCCCTTGGACTGCAAGGAGATTCAACCAGTCCATTCTAAAGGAGATCAGTCCTGGGTGTTCATTGGAAAGACTGATGCTAAAGCTGAAACTCCAATACTTTGGCCACCTCATGCAAAGAGTTGACTCATTGGAAAAGACTCTGATGCTGGGAGGGATTGGGGGTAGGAGGAGAAGGGGACGACAGAGGATGAGATGGCTGGATGGCATCACCAACTCGATGGACATGAATTTGAGTGAACTCCGGGAGTTGGTGATGGATAGGGAGGCCTGGCGTGCTGCGATTCATGGGGTCGCAAAGCATCAGATATGACTGAGTGACTGAACTGAATTGAATTACTTTACAATATTGTAGTGGTTTTGCCATACATTGACATGAATCTGCCACGGGTGTACACGTGTTCCCCATCCTGAAACCCCCTCCCACCTCCTTCCCTATCCCATCCCTCTGGGTCATCCCAGTGCACCAGCCCTGAATGCCCTGCCTCATGCACTGAACCTGGACTGGCAATCTGTTTCACATATGATAATATACATGTTTCAATGCCATTCTCCCAAATCATCCCACCCTCGCCCTCTCCCACAGAGTCCAAAAGACTGTTCTATACATCTGTGTCTCTTTTGCTGTCTCGCATATAGGGTTATCGTTACCATCTTTCTAAATTCCATATATATGCGTTAGTATACTGTATTGGTGTTTTTCTTTCTGGCTTACTTCACTCTGTATAATAGGCTCCAGTTTCATCCACTTCATTAGAATTGATTCAAATGTATTCTTTTTAATGGCTGAGTAATACTCCATTGTGTATATGTACCACTGCTTTCTTATCCATTCATCTGCTGATGGACATCTAGGTTGCTTCCATGTCCTGGCTATTATAAACAGTGCTACGATGAACACTGGGGTACACGTGTCTCTTTCAATTCTGGTTTCCTCAGTGTGTATGCCCAGCAGTGGGATTGCTGGGCCATATGGCAGTTCTAGTTCCAGTTTTTTAAGGAATCTCCACACTGTTCTCCATAGTGGCTGTACTAGTTTGCATTCCCACCAACAGTGGAAGAGGGTTCCCTTTTCTCCACACCCTCTCCAGCATTTATTGCTTGTAGACTTTTGGATTGCAGCCATTCTGACTGGTGTGAAATGGTACCTCATTGTGGTTTTGATTTGCATTTCTCTGATAATGAGTGATGTTGAGCATGTTTTCATGTGTTTGTTAGCCATTTGTATGTCTTCTTTGGAGAAATATCTGTTTAGTTCTTTGGCCCATTTTTTGATTGGGTCATTTATTTTTCTGGAATTGAGCTGCAGGAGTTGCTTGTATATTTTTGAGATTAATTCTTTGTCAGTTGCTTCATTTGCTATTATTCTCTCCCATTTTGAAGGCTGTCTTTTCACCTTGCTTATAGTTTCCTTTGTTGTGCAAAAGCTTTTAAGTTTAATTAGGTCCCATTTGTTTATTTTTTGCTTTTATATCCAATACTCTGGGAGGTGGGTCATAGAGGATCCTGCTGTGATTTATGTCGGAAAGTGTTTTGCCTATGTTCTTCTCTGGGAGTTTTATAGTTTCTGGTCTTATGTTTAGATCTTTAATCCATTTTGAGTTTATTTTTGTGTATGGTGTTAGAAAGTGTTCTAGTTTCATTCTTTTACAAGTGGTTGACCAGTTTTCCCAGCACCACTTGTTAAAGAGATTGTCTTCTCTCCATCTAACACAACTTTGTAAATCAACTTATTTCAATTTAAAAAAGCATAACTATCATATCTTTTCTCTTCTTTGCACAGCTCAGAAGACTACACAAAATTCTGCTCTGCCTTGAGAGATTCTTTCCTCTGTTGGAGCATAAGCTCCCTGAAGGGAGGTGTTGAGCTTAATTATTACTTTTTAATATCTCTGGTACCTAACACAGCTTATGATATTTCAGTTCAGTTCAGTCGCTCAGTGATGTCTGACTCTTTGTGACCCCCATGGACTGCAGCATGCCAGGCTTCCCTGTCCATCACCAACTCCCAGAGCTTGCTCTAATTCAAGTCCATCAAGTTGGTGATGCCATCCAACCATCTCATCCTCTGTCATGCCCTTCTCTTCATGCCTTCAATCTTTCCCAGCATCTGGGTCTTTTCCAATGAGTCAGCTGTTCACATCAGGTGGCCAAAGTATTGGAGTTTCAGCTTCAGCATCAGTCCTTCCAATGAATATTCAGGACTGATTTCCTTCAGGTCTGATCTCCTTGCAGTCCAATACTAGGATATTTTAAAATACTAGGATATTTAGTATTTTAAAAAAGAAGGAAGGAAGGAGGAAAGAAAAGACTTCAATCTGAAGGAGGGGGTAAGGGAGAGAGAGGGAGAAAGGGAAATACATGAAGGAAAAAAGAAAAGGAGGACAATGTTAGATTAATGTAGTACACAATTCAGATTTGTTACAAGTAGTAAAGAATTTGTTCAAGTGAAGGTAGGCCTAACTCTCACTTGTCACCATATAACACAGAGAGGAGTGGTGCTTCCAGGATCCAGCATCTCAGGAAGAACAAAAAGAAAAGATGTGCTGGTTGAGGTGATACAAGAGATATGGCAGAATAAAAACTGACAGCAAGAGAAACCAACCAATGATGATGAGCCAAGAGATGGTCAGTTAATTCCCATTAAGGTAATATTAGTAAAGGGAACAAATGTTTCTGCTCTGGAGACATAAAGGAGAAACAGAATAAAACAACAGGCATAAAAGTTCCCCAACCATCACCCCACCTTGAAGCAAAACCAAAACAAATTTTTTTTCTTCTTCTACAGATGTTTGAAGGAAAGTTGACTTCTTGACTTGTCTTTAGGGCACATCAAGTTGTCAACTCTCAAATTTAGTCTATTTTCTCCAGTCTAGCAATATATATTAAAGAAATGTTTGAAAATATCAAAGAACATCAAAAAAAAAAAAAAGGCAAAGCAAAATAAATGTCCATATTGTTCCGGGAATCATGTAATCAATGAAAATTTTCATTTCTGAAAAACCTCATTTCTGTTACATATTATTATATGAATCATTCTGCCTTTACATTCTGATTCAAGACCTAATTCTTCATCGGCCATTAATGAGAAGTGTTGTATATTTTTGAAGTGTGTTTAAAAGTCTTATTTTAGGACCCAGGCCAACAGGCAAGGTTCTCCAACTCATTAACCTGCTCCATAAACTTGAAACCACTGTTTCCTACGGGAGAAAAACATACCTGGGAATAGTTACTCTTGAATATTTTAATTCTTTCCTTCTA
Source organism: Bos indicus x Bos taurus (assembly GCF_003369695.1). Lineage (NCBI taxonomy): Eukaryota > Metazoa > Chordata > Mammalia > Artiodactyla > Bovidae > Bos > Bos indicus x Bos taurus. The sequence goes on along the minus strand of NC_040105.1, from coordinate 7,590,355 downwards.
TTTCAAGACCCGTTTACCCCCATTTAGTCTGAATGAAAATTACTTGAGAACGTTTCCTCCCTTGTGCAATAAGGGACTTAACAACTTAATTCTGGTTAAGAAATCCAATTGCTTCAATCGCACAAAGAACCAGAAGCTAAACAAAAATTCAGCACCAAAGGAAATCTGTCATGATGGTAGAAGGAACCCCATGGAGGGTGCTGCCAATCAGAGGGACCAGCAGATGGAACCTTCTGACCTTGTTAACTCTGAGCTCAGTTTCCTCGAGCTTCTGCCAGAAGGAGGAAGGAAGGAAGGAGTGTGGCCTTTTATACGGTTCGTCCACGACCCCATCTCCCAACTATTTCCTTTCCAATGAGGAAAGGGAATTGTTGGGTTTAGTTTGTATGAATTTCATTTGTTTTTCAACTTCAGCATTATGTTCTTTGGCTGGGAATTGGGAATTCTGTTTCTGCAAGCCCCAGCCTGAAAGTCATCACTTCTCCAACTTCTCCAGGTGGGAGCTGGCGTCCGGGCCACTCAAGAGGCTTCTCAGCTTCCAGGGGGCCCATGGCCAGGGCTTCCTCCTCCATTCAGGGCAGCATGCTCCTGGGCCTGGAAGGGGGTGGCTTTCCGGGACCCAGGGCTGGGTCTGTGCCCACATTTTAATGACAGGCTGGAGCCAAGAGTCTTTGTGATTGGGAAAGCTATATGCTTGCTTGGGGCTTTTTAGTCGTAAAAAGCCTTTGCAGGCATTGTTCCCAGGCTGTTTCCACCTTGGCCTTGGGATTCTGAGCTAAATAGTCCGTACGCTGTTATCATGGTCAACATGTTCTGCCAACCTATTGGGGCTCTCCAGTGTGGTCTGGCCTGTTGTGCAATCAGTAAAAGACATAACCTCTGTCTCAAAGACCTTGTGCCCCCAAAGCCTGGTAAGCATATGTAGATGTGAATGCCGACCATCAATCATTGACAAACATCTGAAATGTAGTAAAACCTTGTTAATCCACTGTTGCCGATTCCAAACAGCATGTAATTCAAAGCAACTGCTGTTCCTGTCCTTCACTGTTCTTTAATGAAAATAGTCAATAACTCAAAACTGGCAGTGAGATGTTTATTTTTCCAGGTCCCTGGCACTTCAAATTTTCAGGATGTTGCTCTAATTATATTTGCATTATTAAGTAATAGATTGTTTCATAGGTCCAGCCAATCAAGCTCTCGGTAAGAAGTTTCATTGTTGCAGCTACAATGGTGTGAGCGTACAGGTCAGAAAGCTAAGTTTAACGTTGCTTTTAAGTCTAACAATTAAAGAAATTGTTAACTTCAGCTAGAAATCTAAGCTTGGATTAGTAACTTCATTTTTAGAGGAATTTTTATCTGATTTTTTGAAAAATGCTGTTTCTTACAGAGTGTTATGAAAATACAGAATAGCACAAAGGTCAACAAAAACCCTGCTCATGACTTCACAAGCAGAGAAATCACTCGTTTTATTTACCCCAAGTTCAAGGTTATGAAGACGTCAATCCAGAAGAGCTGGGGGGAGGGGTGTGGGAGAGAGACACTCCTTTATTTTCTGTTCTTTTCACTTGAAAAAAATTGATACTTTCTTCGTACTAATTTGGATCACGAGATCCAGAGGAGAGAATTCAGTCACTGTTGCCAACATCATAATGAACTCTATTTTCCATGAAACAGAATTCAGAATAAATTAGACACAGCTTCCACTTCAATTCCTCAAATAAAGAGAAACTCATTGGAAGATGGTCTCACACAGGAAGTGAAAATCAGGCTGAACCCCAAGGACAATTTTAAATGCTCAATGATACATTGGGGAGATTGAGTTAAACCAGTATTTCCCATTTTGGAGTGATTTTATTCTCCAGAGGACACTGGCAGTGTCTGGAGCCATTTTTGTCTGTCACAACTTGGAGAGGGGGTGATACTGGCATCTACGGAGTAGAGATCAGAAATGCTGCTCAACATCCTCCAGCACACAGAACAGTCCCCACGGCAACAAAGAATGATCCAGCCCCGGGTATCAATGCTCCTGAGGCTAAGGAACTCCCAATTAAACTCATCCCATCCTTATCCCCAGAGTCATGATCTAAGAGGCCACAGGGATGTAGAGAGAACAAGACACCACATGGGCTGCCTTTCCAATGACTTGGTGGGTGGATGGATATTCTGACAGTGTAGCATAATGCTTAAGAGCACTGGTGTGAAATATCGCTAGCTATCAGAGAAAAGCAAATCAAAACCACAATGAGGTATCACCTCACACCAGTCAGAATGACCATTATTAAAAAGTCTACTTACAATAAATCCTGAAGTGAACTATATTTTAATAAAAAAATAAATTTTAAAAAATATCAGCAGAATGAAAAAAAAAAATTCTACAGAGCCAGAGGGAGGGTATGGGGAGGGAGGAGGGAGGAGGGTTCAGGATGGGGAACACAGGTATACATGTGGCGGATTCATTTCGATACTTGGCAAAACTAATACAATATTGTAAAGTTTAAAAATAAAATAAAATTTTAAAAAAACTACTAGAAAAAATAAATTAATCAAGGTGCAAGAATATGTATCTATGTACCGGCAATCTACTAGTTAAGACGCTGCACTTCCACTGCAGGGGGCAAGGTTTGATCCCTGTTCAGGGGACTAAGATCATGCATGCCATGTTAATGGTCAAGAAAAAAAAGAGAGAGAGAGAGAGACAGATTATACAGTATTGGCTTCCCTGGTGGCTCAGACAGCAAAGAATTCGCCTGCAATCCAAGAGATCTAGGTTTGATCCCTGGATCAGGAAGATCCCCTGGAGAAAGGAATGGCAAGCCACTCCAGTATTCTTGCCTGGAGAATTCCATGGACAGAGGAACCTGGTGGGCTACAGTCCATGGGGTCACAAAGAGTCAGACTCGACTGAGTGACTAACACTTTCACAAGAATATATGCTTATCCTGTATGATACAAAAATTTAAAAGAATACTAAAAACAATAAATGCGAGAGAGGGTGTGGAAAAAAGTGAACCCTACTACACTGTTTATGGGAATGTAAACTGGTACAGCCACTATGGAAAACAGTATGGAGATTCCTTAAAAAACTAAAATAGAGCTACTATACAATCCAGCAACCCCACTCCTGGGCACATATCCAGAGAAAACTGTACTTTGAAAAGATACATGCACCCCAGTGTTCATTGCAGCACTATTTACAATAGCCAAGACATGGAAGCAACCTAAATGTCCACTGACAGATAAAGAAGATGTGGTACATAAATACGATGGAATATTACTCAGCCAAAAAAAAAAAAAATGGAATAATGCCATTTGCAGCAACATGGATGGACCTATAGATTATCATACTAAGTGAAGTCAGCCAGATAAAGACAAACATCATGTGATAGCACTTATATGTGGAATCTAAAAAATGATACAAGTGAATTTATATACAAAGCAGAAACAGACTTATAGACTACAAAAACAAATTTATGGTTACCAATGGGGAAAGGTAGGGGAAAGGGATAAATTAGGAGTTTGGGATTAACAGAGACACACTACTATATATAAAATAATCAACAAGGACCTACTGTATACAGCACAAGGAACTATACTCAATATTTTGTAATAACCTATATGGGAAAAGAATCTGAAGAAGAATCAATTACATGTATACCTAAATCACTGCTGTACACCTGAAACTAATACAAAATTGTAAATATACTATGCCAATAAATATAAATTTTTTAAAAATATTTTAAGCACTATTGTGAAGACAAAATGAGTGTGAAATAGTTGAATGCCTGGCACACTAAACTTCAAGTGCCTCTATAAATGGTCACCGTTATCACTGTGGGCTAAACCCAGTAACTTTTGATACTTGGCTTCCAAACTGAGACTCACAGTGAGATGTCCTCTATGAACAAGTCAATAAGGGCTCTCAAAAAATGGAATCATTTAAGAGTTCACTTGACTTCTAAACAAGAGCCATGCATCACGTACATGGAAGCCCTTTTCGGTTACCATTGCTTTGTAATCGTGGTATAATCAAATGGTCTCAGAAATCCCTCAGGCTATAGATTGCTTCCCCGACGCTAAGAACCTTCTAACGACAAATGCTAAATGAATTTGTGGTAAACGTTGTAATGATACTCTATTGAACAGTTTTCCAGCCAAGTAAATCTTTTGGCTTTAGCTTTCTAGACAGCTATCATCTGGCCGTCCTTCCCAGCATTAACTAATCACCAGTGAAAAATACAAATGTCATTCACAAATCATATCAAAGACAGGAACAGCTGGAATCAAATTCAAGAGACTGCATCATTTTATCATCTTGACATTAATCATTCTACATGGATAGCCCAGGCAATCTGGAGCAAAGAGTAATTTATGTTGCAATATAAACATTAACCATTCAGGCCTGGGAGGCTCTCTTCCTTCTCCCCACCCCGCCCGCCTCCCATTCCAGAGGGCCCCTAGAGACTCAAGTTCAAGGACTGCAGGAAAATGGGTGTTTTAACTTTTTTCTTTGACTGCCGCACAGTACGTGATATCTTAGTTCCCCATCCAGGGACCAAACCTGCACCTCCTGCATTGGAAGCACAGAGTCCTAACCACTGGACCACCAGGGAAGTTTCTGAGAATGTTTTATGAAACATTATTTATTAAGTAGCCATGAGAGCTGGAAAAAATCCCAATATATACAAGGCTGCATGTCTGACCATTTAGGTTAGGGGTCACCAAATTACATCTGGAGAAGGAAATGGCAACCCACTCCAGTGTTCTTACCTGGAGAATCCCAGGGACGGGGGAGCCTGGTGGGCTGCCGTCTATGGGGTCACACAGAGTCAGACACGACTGAAGCAAAGCGTTTACAAGAAAGCTTAATTGCAACACAGCCATGCCCAATACTTTGGCCACCTGATGCAAAGAGCTGACTCATTGGAAAAGACCCCGATGCTGGGTAAGATTGAAGGCAAGAGGAGAAGGGGGCGACAGAGGATGAGATGGTTGGATGGCATCACTGACTCAACGGACCTGAGTTTGAGCAAACTCTGGGAGATGGTAAAGGACAGGGAAGCCTGGGGTGCTGCAGTCCATGGGGTTGCAAAGAGTCAGGCACCACTTAGCAACTGAATGGCAACAACACGCCCATTTGCTGACATAATGTCTGTGACTACTCTCCTATTACCATGGCAGAGATGAGCAATTTCAGCAGAAACCATATGGTTCACAAGTCCTAAACTATTATCTAGCCTTTTATAGAAGAATGTTTCCCACTCTGATCTAGGGACTCAACACTATTTTTTTCTATGCAATAATTACAAACTTCACTAAATATCTGTTGTGTCCACCTGCTTTGCCACTACGCCCCAACAGGAGGGCACTCCAGTAACCTGACGGGCAATTACCTCTCCCCCATTGGGAGTGGTCTTAGTGGGAAAGCAATTCCCAACTCACCTAGTCAATATGTCTGCTACTTCCACAGGAATTTTCCTACATTGGCATCTATACCTCAGGGGGACCTCCTCACAATGAATTCTTCAGGTATTCATTTGTCAAATAGCCATGGAGCACTGTGTTGGCTATTCCCCAGGCACTGTGCTAGAGTCTGCCCAAGGAAAACCAAGTCCTGGCAGCTGTGGAGAGTGTACATACTAGGATAGATGATCAACAGCCAAGCAAGTAAATGGACGAGTAACTTCAGATAGTGGTAAGCATTACAGAGAAAATACAAGTGGACATTTGCCAAGGAGTGGGAGAGGCTGGCTAATGTCAACTAGCAGTCAGGAATGGCATCCATGAGTCATGTGCAATGTGGACTGCCCATGGACATGGACTTGGAAATGTCAAGTGGACAGTATGGAGCTCAGAGACCTTAAAGCAAAGAGATAGAAAACTGGAAGTCATAAGTCCATAAGGAGAAATTTAAATCCCTGCTTATCATAGTGAACGAGGGAAATGTGATATCCAAGGAAACCAAAGGAAGTGATGGTTTAAAACCAAGGAAAGGATTCTGATGAGGCAAATCTCAGAGACAGATCTATAAGGGACAAGGCAAGCACTAGCCTGATTCAGACTTCAGAGTCCTTCAGGCCCCAGTGCAAGTGGCCCAGAGGCACAGTGGAAAAAAGAAGTCCCCTCAATGTACAGTCAAGGAGAACATCTCATTTCCTCCTTTTCCCGGGATGGGAACACAGAAGTCCTGAATTAGTTCCAACATTGAATTAAGGGACTGCCCGGTTGGTGGCTGAGACATTGAAGACTCTTCCTGCAGTGCAGGAGACCCAAGTTCAAACCCTGGGTCGGGAAGATCTTCTGGAGAAGGGAATAGCAACCCACTCCAGTACTCTTGCCTGGAGAATCCCATGGACAGAGGAGCCTGGTGGACCACAGTCCATGGGTTCACTAAGAGTCAGACACGACTAGCAATTAACACTTTCACTTTCACTTCACTGAATCAAGAGCAGTAGCTAAAGATCTGGTTGGCTGGTTGATGGGTGGAAGAAGCAACAATGGAAGGACTCATAATAAAGGTGGAAAGCAATAGGCCTTGCTGAAGAGTGCTAGATTATTAAACCTGTCAAGTCATATCTGACTGCTAATCTGTCTACCCCACTGGAAAGAGTTCAATTTTCCAGAAGCAGTAGGGCAGAAAATATAGCTGTCTACCAAAAATTCTTTCATGGTCTCCTTAATACAGAGTTGTCAGAAGGAAATGGCCATGCAGCTAAGGGCTGCCTCTCCCGGCCTCCCTCAAAGGGAGGAGTCATCAGGTGTCTGAGATCTGGGCAAGGGATATGAGCAGAAGCAACGTGCCCCACTCCCAGGCCCGGCTTACACATCTTCTCCATGGATTCCTCCATGGGCTCTTGCCCTTCTAGCTGGCTGGAATCATGATGACCCCCATATCTAGAGCACCCTTGGAAGTTTTAGCTTAAAAGTGGCAGAATTTCCATCACCCTGGGGGCCTAAATGACTGTGGAGGAGGGAGAGACATTCTGACAACCTTTTTTCTTACCCAGTACTGTTTCATGATCAAGAAATGGATTTCTAAGTCAGACAGAGAAAGACAAATATGATTTCACTTACATGTGGACTCTAAACAAATGATACAAAGGAAATTATTTACAAAATAGAGAAAGACTCACAGACATAGACGACAAACTTATGGTTATCAAATGGGCAAAAGGGGTGGGTGGGATAAATTTAGAGTTTGGGATTAACAGATACATAGTTCTATATATAAAGCAGATAATCAGCAAGGACCTACTGGACAACACAAGGAACTCTATTCAACATTCTGTAATAACCTACATGGGAACAGAATTTGAAGAGATATGTGTATTACTATAATTGAACCACTCTGCTGTACACCTGAAGCTAACACACCATTATAAACCAACTATACTCCAATATAAAATAAAAATGTAATCTAAAAAACTAAAAGAAATTGACTTTTGTTATGTAAGAGCCAATATACATTTTTGTCACCTTTTGTTAACAGCAGTTAATCTATCTTAACACAAACCTGAACTCCGTATGAGGTAACATACTCTAGGGTAACCTTGTGGGTCACACAAACATCTATTGGCCACCCCTAGCTGGCTGGCAAACTGCTGGTGACAACCTCAGAGAAGGGTCTTCCCATGTTTGCCATGTTATTGGTTAGAAGCAAGTCACTAGGGAAGCCCACACTCAAGAGAAGGGGGTTACACTGGACATGAGTATAACATAGTGAGGATCACATTAGAGATAGCCTGTCACACTAAGCAACAATAAAATATAAGTCCCTCTCTCTCCCTTTATGATACAGTGATTGCCTTAAGGTAGAGGAATCAGTAGAGAGTGACCGTGAACAAGACATTGCGGGGTGGGGAGTACTTCCACAGGACAAGGTCCTAGCAGAAGGATGACACTACCACAGGACTTAGATTTGTTTGTTCAGATCATCAACAAGCTCTTCTGCTGTTGAAACTTGAGATTCGATGTGACCTTCTCAATGCTTCTCCCCTTTACTTTGCCCAAATGACCTCGTGAAACAAGCAAAATGGTGAGGCTCCAGGTGGAACCATGTCAAGGTCAACATGTGTCATTAAGTTGGGACGTCTATGTGTTTTTCACAATTAAACAATTAATTGAGGAGCAGGAGGAGAAGGGAGCAACAGGATGAGATGGTTGGATGGCATCACTGACTAGATGGACATGAGTGTGAGCAAACTCCGGGAGACAGACAAGGACAGGGAAGCCTGGTGTGCTGCAGTCCATGGGGTCACAGAGTCAGATGCAAATGAGCAACAAAGCAACTTAATAAAACAAACATTCAAATCCTAAGAATCATCTCCTTTGGAGCCAAAGGCAGGAGACCTGGAGCATCTGGCATCATTGCTTTCTTCATGATTCCAACAACTGACCTCTTTGGGTTGCTGATTTCAATTTTTGGTGTTAAAAAGGTCTAACTAGGCTAAATCATGAGTGGGAGATGAATAACTGAAATGAGTTTTCTGTAAATTATTTAGCAAAGCACAGAAGCCATTCTCCAACACCAGTATTTTTAAGGATCAAATGAGACAAATGTGAACAGTGAAGTGCTACACTGACTTACAAAAGTTCCCCAGATGAAAACTTGCAAGGAAGTCTGATCTATAAAACAGAGAACCCAGAGACAACTGATTACAATTTAGGTGGGGCACAGAGAACTCGATCTGCCACACTCCCCTTTCCTTCCCTCCACGGGACACTGAAGATGTACCATGGGGCAGATTTGAAAACCATGGGGCTCCCCAACTGGACACCACTGTGTCTTCATCTTTAGGAGTATTTACTCTCCAAGGTAAACTTGGCCTGCTTCTTCACCCAGAAAACCCTGACAGGCAGACACTTGTCATGTAACACCTAGAAATTGTGTTTGGAGAAGTGTATTTTGCCAGAAGAGCTTCCCTGGTGGCTCAGTGGTAAAGAATCCATCTGCCAATGCAGGAGACCTGGGTTCAATCCCTGAGTCGGGAAGACCCCTGGAGAAGGGAATGGCAACCCACTCCAGTATTCTTGCCTGGGAAACTCCATGGACATAGGAGCCTGGCAGGCTACATAGGGTCACAAAAGAGTCGGACGCTACTGAGCAAGTCAACAACTTTGGAAGAGGCTGAATGTTTTGGCACTAAGAGGTTGCCCACTCTGAGCCCCAAAGAAAATGAGAGCAGGGACTTCCTTAACCTCAAAAAGGGCTGAACTCAGCTAAGGATAAGGTAAAGAAGAATAATTTTAAGGGAGGCTCTGGAAAACACCATTCAAAATCACTTCTGACCCAGCTTTAGAAGTATTTGTCTCTATTTCTCAAGAGCCACTCTCAGAATCTACAAAAAGCACATCAAATTGAAAAATTCAAGAAAGTATAGAAAGCTACTCTGTTTGGATTTCTATAATGTTGTGTCAGCAAAGCCTCCATCAATCCGAATTTTTCCCTTTCTTTGAATTCACTGTAAATTTAAATTTATGTACGTTAAAAAATCCATGAAGACTTCATATAATCATCATATCTTGAGCATATGCCCCAACTTTAGAAGAAACCATTTGGACAAAAATTTATGGAATCTTTATATACAGTCTTTGCTTATTTGTCATACATTTTTTTTGCTACATTAATGGTAATGATTATAAATTCCTGACAATGTCAAATTAAGCATTATTCAATACAAGAACTTTTCCAAAGAAAAGAACTTTCACAGCAGAACTGAACGCAAACATTCATCTGCTCTTTTTTTTCCAGTTAATGATATTGACATTTTACTATATTAGTTCATTAGAGCATGAAACTTCCTGTCTTGTTTTTGAAAAGCTATTTTAGTACTTCATATAAAAGAAACTGTATACCACTGGGACATAGCAAATGCAATGAAATCATCAACCACTCAGTGGGAAAGAAACCACTGCAAGCCACTAATCATTATTTTAAATGGAGCACATTTTAGACCTCTCACTTCGTAGAGGCAGTCCACACTTTTTACTACAATAGGTTCCTCACCATGTCTCTAAACATTAGGGTGGTGAAAAGTAGATCTTTTTTATTTTTATTTTTTTAGATCTTTTTTAAACTCTTGCCCAGGTCCTGCAAATTCACCATGTTACCTAAAACCTATTATTAAACTAATTGGTTTGTAAGTAGTCTCTCCTGGCTCATCAACTTTTAGAATGCGAAAGCCACCTCTTCTGTTGACTCCACATCTCTGATATCCACACACAGTGGTTAAGGCATTTGGGGAGCTTGATAGATATTTCAGGACTGAAACAACATCATGTCACTACATTGACAACCACATGGAAACCCAATGTCCCAATTACTACTGCTGCATTACAAACCATCCCAAACCTGGTGCCATAAAATGATCATTTCATTCTGTTCACAGCTCTGTGGGTCAGGACTTTGGAAGGGGTAGAGAGGGTGGCTTGTCCCTGCTCTACAATGTCTAGGGCCTCAGATGGAGGCAACCCAACAACAAGGGCTGGAATCATTTGCAGGCTCATTCATTCACATACTGGGTGGTCAATTCTGGATAGGACCAGAATACTACATATGATCTCTCTGTGGCTGCTTGTGCTTCCTCACAGCATGGTGTGTGGGTTCCAAGAGTAAAAATCCCCCAATAACCAGGCTTGGAAATCACTACAGTCACAAATTCAATGAGGTTCAAACCATGAAGGGCCTCAGGCGCACGACAGGAGCCATCTGGACATTCAAACAGCTGCCTCCTTGGCCAGCTTTCAGGCCTGAGGCTGTGCCCAGCAATGCCATCTGCCCTCAGATACAGGAGGAACATTGGGAAGAATCCATGCAGGCTTAGAAGTGGACTTGGACATTTCAGCAGAGAATTCCTAGGTCTTGTGTACAGGACGTGTGGTCCAGAGCAGGGCCGGGGTCCACATTCACTTAGCCCAACAGAACCCTGGGCTTGAGGAGTAGTATAGACAGAGGAGGACTCTTATAACATGAGGTCCAGGACTGGTGTCTAGGGAGACACATTGAGGGGTATGAAGTGGAAGCATTATTCTAACTCAACCACTTAGAAAAGGCATCATGGACAAGAGGAGATCTGTACAGCTTTTTCAAAGATGCCATTTGTCTGCAAGTATAGCTGTTGGTGGGCTTCCCTGGTGGCTGAGTGGTAACGAATCCATCTGCCAAGGAAGGAGATGTGCGATCAACCCCTGAGTCAGGCAGATCCCCTGGAGAAAGAAATGGCAACCCATTCCAGTATTCTTGCCTGGAGAATTCCAAGGACAGAGAAGCCTGGTGGGCTACAGTCCATGGGGTCACAAAGAGTCAGATAAGACTGAGTGACTGAACAACAACAACAATAGCTGATGTGGATTTTGCTATTGTTATTAATCAGGTTAAACGGTAGACAGAAAACCAATTAGTTGACTAAATATTTTCCTTTTATACAGGTTTTGGTGCAATGTAGGAATCACAACTTCAAACACAAATGGTCATCACATGGGGCCTGGATTTGAATTGTAAACCTGAGCTCTCTTCTGGGCTCCCATTACCATCTGAACGTGCAACTTTATGAAGGCAAATTAACCTCTCTGAGTCTAGAAAGAGCTTATAAGCCTTGTGCCAGATGTGCAAACCTATAAGCAAACAGACTTAAAATTCTTGAGCAGAAGGTATCATATAAATGGACTGAAAACCCACCAAATTGCTCATTGCTCAAAAGGAAATGAGCATCATAAAAGAAAGTGAAATGAAATGAAATACAGTACAAAATAAAAGCTTAGACTTTATTAACTGCCCTTAATGTTAAGGTGTGGCGTTTGCAAATGTTTTCTGTAAAGTAACAAAGATAAATATTTTTGGTTTTGCCAGCCATATAGTCTCTGTCACAACTACTCAGTGCTGTCACTGTAGTACACAAATAGCCCTAGACAATATGTAAACAGATGAGCATGGCAGTGTTCCAATAAAACTTTATTTACAGATATAAGCAGAGGGCCGGATTTTGCCTGCAGGCTGTAGGATTTTGCCAACTCCTCCTCTATGTTAACAATATATGGGGACTTTCCTGGTAGTCCAGTGGCTAAGAATCTGCCTGCCAATGCAGGGGACACAGGTTCAATCCCTGGTCTAGGAAGATCCCACATGCTGAGGGGAAACTAAGCCTGTGCACCACAACTACTGAGGCCTTAAGCCGCAACTACTGAAGCTTGCACTCTCTAGACCCCAAACACCACAACTAGAGAAAGCCTGCACAGAGCAATGAAGACCCAGAGCAGCCAAAAAGGAATAAATTAATTATTTTTAATTGTAAATAAAAATTAAAATATAAATAAATAAATAATATCTGGGGTCATTCCATTCTATTAAGCAGCATGAACACTCTCAATCATTATATTAAAAATAAAACTAAGCAATATGACTCTAATCTTGACTACAACCTCCAGAATGTGCTGGAAGTAATCAGCAATGTTAATGGACACCTTTGCCTTTTTTTGTGAGATGGTCTGCTTTTAACTGAAACACAATTACCATCACCATTAGACACAGCCCAGGCCATTGGAATTCTGTGCTCATTGAGTTCGTCATATAGGAGAAATATAAAAGAGCTATATAAAAGGGGACATTTTTCTAAAAATAAAGACTCTTTTTACTTCTAAGATTACTTTTCTTTGGACTGTTGCTTTTCCTAAAACCATTTCCATTTCAAAAGAAGAACTATTGAAACTCTAAGGGCTTTAGATATGTTTTAAAACTAAAACTATGTAGTCACTGATCTCAAAAAGGTTGCAATCAATAAGAGAGAACATAAGAATGAGAAGTACCATGATATAAGATCGAGCGAAAAACAACCAAATGTAGAGTCATGGCTTTTCAAGGCATGAAGAGCCCTTAAAATCCATCTGGTGCAGCCCCTGCCCTTGTAGACTGCATCCCTAAAAATAGGAGTTCTTAGTTATTTGCAGGAGTACCATGCGCCAGGGACACTACTCAGGCAGGAAAATGCAATTCTTGGCAGGGAAACCAGGCATTTGCCAAGGCATACGTGTTGAGCTGCCAAGAGCTAGAACACAGGAGTCATGAGGGGTGAATGGCCCAGCCCCGACAATGCAGAAGCTGGGTCAAGGAAAGCAAAATCACTTCTGGATCACGTCACTGGTGGACTCGACACAGACACTCTCAGCCCCGGTTGGGACTGGCCCGGAAACTGCTCCAGGAAGAACACACAGTGGCAGCCCCAGGGGCTGGCCAGGGAGGGCAGGCAGGACTGACAATGACTGACCATGACATGTCAGTACTGGGTCAGGCAGTTTGGTTGATTCTTCAGTTCCCTTGTGTGGCTGCTTGGTACAGATCAGCAGTTCATATTGAGAAAGTTCCTGTTTCAGAGCACCTAAAACCTAAAATCTGAAATCCCCCGACTATTACCAACTATGCAGAGACTAGGAAGCAATCACATCTCACACAACTTAAGGTTAAACCATGCTCTGCCAATAGCACATTCCATCCTATTCAGTCTCATTTCCATCTTGTTATTCTGAATTACTGATTTTGAGCAGGCTGTTTCTCTGTGCTGTTGTGTTTTCACCTTACAAAAATACAGGGAAAGCAATTTCTACCCACTTCCCAAGACTGTTGAGACAATGAACTCATGCCTATCAGGTGCTGTGGTGGGCAGCTGTTGTTCTGCTGCCCAAACTTCACCTACTTGTATGAATTGTGTGTTGATTTTCTATATTCCATGGTGCTTCGCCATTTGGGGGTTGTTGATCCTGGAAAGAGGGCTTCCCAGGTGGCTCAGTGGTAAAGAACCCTCCTGCCAATGCAGGAGATGGGGGTTAAATCCCTACATTGGGAAGATCCCCTGGAGTAGAAATGGCAACCCACTCTAGTATTCTTGCCTGGGAAATTCCATGAATAGAGGTGACTGCGGGGCTCCAGTCCACAGGGTTACAAAGAGTTGGAGATAACTGAGCATGCACACATAATCCTGAAAGACTCTGTACTAAAGGTAATTCCAGCAAAGCAACCAGTGTACGGCCCATACCTGCCAACTGCCTCCTAGATTGAGCCACTATCCCTGTCACGATCTGAGTGTTTATGCACTATCTCCAAATTCAAACGTGAAATCCTAATCCCCAACCTGTTATTAGGAGGTGTGACCTTTGGGAGGTAATAAGGTCATGAGGATGGGGCCTTTATGGATTATATTAGTGCCCTTACAAAGAGACCCCTAAGAGATCTCTAGTCCCTCCCACCACGTGGGTATGCAACCAAGAAGAGGGCCCTAACCAGAATATGACTGTACTGGTAACTATGATTTCAGACTTACAGCTTCCAGAACAGTGAGAAATAAATTTCTGTTGTTTATAAGCCATCTGGTCTAAGGGATCCTGTTACAGCACCTAGTTGGAACTAAGACAATCCCCCCACCCTAGCATCACCCCAAGGCCAGCTACTGAGCAACTAGAGGCGGTCCTTATATCCTGAAAGTCCCTGAAATTACTTAAACTAGCCTATCCCAAGTGTGTTTATCCTGCCTTGCCCCTTCTTGCTGTGAAAACCACAACCAAGGCTTTTGTCCGTGGTTTTTCGTTAGCCTTCCACATCCTAACCAGCTCTGGTCTTTCACAGTGTGGCCCTCTGTGTTATATCATGACTCATGTCTCTAAATATCTGTGACTGACATCTCTGTGTCTGTGTATCTTATTGTACTATATGATTAAAACAAACCTCAACCACATTTTCACACACTACCTTTCTCCAGCATCTGCATCCTGCATCCCTCTGGTACAGTGTATTGGCTGTCTATTGCTGCATTGAACTGAACTGCCAACAAACTTGGCAGCAGAAAACAAACATTATCATAGTTTCTTTGAGTCAAGAGTTTGAACACAGTTTAGCTGGGTCTTCTGCTTCATGCCCTGCCCCAAGTCTCCAAGTGAGTGGCTGGCCAAGGCTGGGCATCATCTGAAGGCTTGACTGGGAAAGGATATGCTTCCAGGGTCACATGGCTGAGGGGAGGATTCAGTTCCTAGAGAGTGCTTAGACTAATGGCCTCTTTCCTTCAACCACTATTGGCTGGAGGTTGCCCTCAGTTCTTTGCCATATGGGCTCTTCCAAAATGGCAGCTTGCTTAAAAGTGTAAAAGTTCAGAAGCCAATAGAAAGAGTTTGAGAACAATAAATAAGTCACTGTCTTATGTAATAAGTCACAGAAATAACATACCATCACCTTTCCTTTATTCTATTGGTTAGAAGCGAGAGACCAGGCCCAACCTTGACTCAAGGGGACAGGAATACACAAAGGCATAAATACCAGAAGGCAAGGATGGCAAGGAGCCATCTCAGAAACTGCCTATTACAGGGATCATCTCTTTTTCCTTGGCCCACGAGTTCTGGGTAGGACTTCCATGATTCAGGTGTAGGGCATGTGATTAGACCTTGGCCAATCAGAATACTACATGTCCTAGGCTTTGTGATTACTGATTTATTTCAGGATAGGCACATCTCCCATTCAGCATCAACAAGATTCTGAAAAGGCACCACTCACTCTTCCTCATGGGCTTGAACCTAAAACAATGCAAAAGTCTAGATCTGTTGTCACCATCTTGCTATCACATGAAGTTTATGGTTGAACCAACATAAAGGAGATGGAGCAAAGAGACAGAAAGTTAGAAAAAAGAGGAGGCAAAGAGACTATTGGAAAGTGAAATAATTTAGTATGGCTAGAAACATTCATCTCACATTGCTGAAGCCAAAGGATGTACCTACGAATGTACACCTTGCCATCCTCAGCCCTTTTTAAAAGCTGAGCTAAGCACAAGAGGCCCCTGGTCTTGGGTGAAAAAAGCACCAAATCTCCTGTTCGACAAATAAAAAAGAATTGGGCATTCCTTGGCCAAAGTAGACACAGAATGGGGTATCTTATTTTCTAAAAATAAAGTCCCATACAATCTTCTGAGGTGTTCGCCAGTTAATATTTAGGACAGAGGATTTAAAAATAATCAACATCCATGAAAATCCATCTCTCCCCCTTTTTTCTTAATGCTTTTTTGACCGAAAGTGTTTCATAGACTGAATTATCTAATGAGGGAATATTTACATGACATACCAGAGCAGATGTGACTCTCATTTTATGAAATCCAAACCCAGATGGTCTTTTCTTTCCATTGTCTTAGGTAATTTATATGAAAGCAGAACATGAAAAAAATTCAAATGTAATTTCTTTTCCACCATTTATACTTAATGGCCCTGTAATCACTTTCATGGCCTCAGTTTCTCTGCCGAGTCTCCAGAGGGTCTGTGGATTAGTTCATGTCATAGAGGTGCTCTTTGGCAATTGGAAATGCCCAGCAAGAGTGGAAATGTCTGTTATCATAAAACATGCATTTCCAATTTACGTTATTCCACCATGTGTCCTCTGCACAGAGTCCAAAATACTCTTCTAATTTGAATCAGCCCAGAGGGTATAAACTAAAAGAAAGACTCATGGATGGAAAAATAAAAAATAAAAAAGACTGACCCTGAACTCAACTTCTTTAAATGACTTTTCTTGGGGAACATTCTATTTCATTTGGTCATCTATGGGGAAATGGAAAAAAAGGGCTGAAGGATGAAAGGGAAGAGAACACAAAAGCACTCCGAGAGGTGTCCAGGAATTTCTTTTAGCTTGAGAATTCCTGGAATATGACGCTGATAGGGTTGAATTTTTCCACTTGGCTTAATGACAGTTTCTGCCACCTTCCCAGACATTACCTTGACAACCCTATGTTCTTGAGAATTCGTTAGCAGGCTCTGAACAGAGTAACCACACCCATTTAGTTATCCTCTATTTAAAACTGTATTTGTACATGTTGGCTTCCAACACTCTGAAGGGCATTTGGAACTCCATGGGTTGCATGAAATTGGACTGTGTAATGTAGTGTATTTTCCAGCACCTCATAAATTGTACTGTATTCATATATTCGCAGCATAGAGATATCTCGGATTCTCTTTGAAATTAAAAATTATTTTCCTCTCGTTTCTCCTTGAATCCAACTGCCCACATTCCCAAGCATGTGAGTAATTGAGTGAGCAAGGGAGGACTGAATTCCCCCTTCCAGGGGTGATCAGATACATGGGCGCCTTTGGTGGGTGTAAGGAGCCAGGGCTTTGTGAGTCTGGACAGCTAAAGGTAGGTGCAAAGACAGAGGTGGAAACAGCCAAAAGAACAGTAGTATCAGGACCTGGACACCTGGGGTCTAGAAATTTCCATAAGCCAAAGAGGATGCTTTTCTGAGCACAAAGTTCTCTGTGCATTTAACTTAGAGCATTTAGTGCTTTGTATTTTCCTCTTTGTGCTTCTGGTTTACCAGATTTGTGTGCAGCAGCTAAGAAGTAACAAGAAAGTTCTAAAAATTGACACATCATTACATTCCAAGTCCCTCCCAACACTGGGAGGTTTTATGACAGATGCTGCAAAGACCTGCCTGCCTCAATCATGCTTGGAGGCTCAGGTCAGGGCCTCCATCATTTCACTTTTAGTTAATTTTTTCAGGAGATGGACCTTAAAATATCTCACATTTCCTGTTCACTATGTCTGTCCTTCATACAGCACCTTGATTCCCCCGAGAGCATCCTGTCAGCAAGTATCAGTCAGTGGAAGCCAGTCCACCCTGCAGTCCTACAACTCCGTCCAGCTCTGAGCTCTCCCCGCCTCAGACACCCCCATCAGACTCAACTGTGAACATGAAATTCCCAGGAACACTGATGAGAATGAAGATTATAAAGTCCAATCTGTTGAATATACCCAGCATGGGGCTGCCTTTCCCATGTGCTCACAGGGCCACAGCCCAGGTCCCAGGGGCTTTGGGTCCACGCAAAGCACATAAAGAAGCCAAGGTCAACAAGTGGATTTTTTTTTTAATTTTCTTTTATTTTTTAATTGAAAAATTGCTTTACAATTTTGTGTTGGTCCCTGCCATCCAACAATGTGAATGAGTCATAAGTACATACATATCCCGAGTGGACTCTTGTGCTGTCACCCTCAATGAATTAGAAGCCAACTCTTCCTGTCGTTGGTGCAATGTCCATCCAAGAGGTCAGAAGTCTCTGCCCGACTGGGATTTAACCATGCATGACTAATACCCCGCTTTTTCTAGATAGTGAGCTGCTGTTTCCATCTAGAGGTGCTCATGTCGCCACAGTGCCTTGGCCCGCTCACCGG
Source organism: Bos indicus x Bos taurus (assembly GCF_003369695.1). Taxonomy (NCBI): domain Eukaryota; kingdom Metazoa; phylum Chordata; class Mammalia; order Artiodactyla; family Bovidae; genus Bos; species Bos indicus x Bos taurus. Next base: position 7,572,174 of record NC_040105.1, on the reverse strand, counting down.
CCCACTGTTGGACAGAAACTTACCTCTCCTAATCGAAGAAGAAATGAGGACATTTGGCGGTTGAATGATTTATATCTCAGAGGCAGCCTCACATATTTTTAGAGTTATATCAGCGACTAAAACCACACAGTAAATACCTCCAGATTCAGAGAACTCTTAATTTAAAAAAACACACACACACACACACACACAAACCTTCAAATCCAAAGAAACCTCTTGGTCATTTCCATAAAACACAATTGATCTGAAGAACTAAATTACCCCAAAGAGAGCCTTAATGAGGACCACCGCCTCCCCACCCCAAATGGAAATGGGTCCGAATTTTCAGATCTGATGAACAGAAAGGTATACTATTTGATGATTTTCTATGCAAATAATGTCTCATCTATCTCAGCAGCCTGCCATTTCCACAGCAAACGCATTTGGGGAGTGAAACCATATTTTCCCCATTAGAAATTTTTGTTTTAAATGAAGCCTCACTCCCTAAAAGAGAAGATAAGCATCTAATTTGAGAACCCTGGGAGTTTCAAGTTAGAATTTTGATCATGCAGCTAACCGCCGTCTCTGGCTGAAAGTGTCTGGCTGTCCATACACAAAAGCACATTGCTCTCAGCTTGTCATGTTTTTAACTTTAATCTCTGCTATAAAAAAAATGGCATTGTTGGCCCTTGAAAAGCTTCAACTGTCAGAAGGAAATATAATAACCTCTCCTGCATAGAGGCCAGGTGTCCTGCAGTAACAAGCCTGGTGACAGAGGGGTGAGCCATCTCTGATGGCTACGCATTGGGGATCTCACCGGGTCGCAGTCAGATGCTGAGAACCCTGGGCTGAGGGACGGCTGGGCCAACCACACTGTCTCACACAATGGAGCTGTGCTGGGCGGGGCGAAGGGGAGGGACTGCTGGGAGACTTGGGAAATACAATAAGCTTGATCTCTCATGTGGGAAAATCCATGGTGTTTAATAGCTTCATAAAGTGGCATGCTTTTGTCTCTGTATATAAAGTCCCCAGTAAATTCTTACATTACCACCACTATAAAATGCAGCAACAGAAACGTTGAGCTATGCTATGTGATCCCCAGTGGCAAAGGTTAGGAGGAACCCAAATTCATAATGACTTCCAAGAAAATACTATTAGAGTGTAATTTAAGCAGGCTTTGCAGCCATAATTTTCAGCGCAATGTGGAACGTGCTTTCGTGACATACACACCCCCACCATAATGGTAATGCTTCCCGAGGAAAATTGACAAGAATACAAAAGATGAAAGGTCAGGAGGGAAATGAGGAGTGGAATCATGGCGACAACTGGCTGTGCCGCTCAAGTTCAGGAAGAGAGACCACATGTTGTTAGATGCGATTCCATGATAACGTGGAAGGGTCTTCTCTCCCTCCTGTCAAGACACTGGTTTCTGCAGAACTGTAAATCTGGTGTGTACCTCGAGCCGTGATTTAAGGCTGAGACAGGCATTTCCATTTAATCCTCAAGGCTATCGCTCACACAGTGGACACTTATCTTGATAGGGAGCCCTGCTTGTCACTCAGAGTTAGATGAACGTAGTTATCTGGATTTTTCCCCGAGACTGTCTTCAATGCATGCACGCGTGTTACCTTCGCTGTGTACTAGGGATCTTCAGTGAGGAACGGAGCACAGACTAGGGATACTTGCATGAGAAACTCAGAGAGAATCCTTTGCTACCCACTAATTTGGGTAGTGAGGTATTATGCTTATTTAACTACCCAGCTTAATATAGGATTAACCTAAGTGCATCAATTTTCTATGATGGACTTGCCTGGTGGGACAGCAGATAAGAATCAGCCTGCCTACACTGGGGACAGGGTTCAATCCCTGCTCAAGGAAGAAGCCCGTGGGACACACTACTGAGTCTGAGCACCCTAGAGCCCATGCTCTGCAACAAGAGAAGCAACTGCAATAAGAAGCTGAAGCATCACAATGAAGAGCAGCCCCTGCTTGCTGCAACTAGAGAAAGCCCGAGTGCAGCAGTGAAGGCCCAGCACAGCCAAAAATAACAATTTTAAAAAGAAACATTAAAAATAAATAGGTAAAGTTAATGGCAATAACAGTTTATTTAACCCAATATAGAAAAATATTATAACAACGCCTGTCACAATGGCTATCATCAAAAAGAGCCCAAACAACAAGTACTGGTGAAGATTTGGAGAAAAGGAAACCGGTTCACTGCTGGTGGAGATGTAAACTGGAGGTTTCTCAAAAAACTAAAAAAACAGAGCTACCATATGACCCAGCAATTCCACTCCTGGGTATATATCTGAAAAGGAAAAAAAGCCAATTCGGAAAGATACATGCACCCCAATGTTTATAGCAGAATTAATTACAATAACCAAGATATGGAAGCAACCTAAGCGTCCATCAACAGATGAATAGATGAAGTATATATATACATATATGTATGATGGAATGCTACTCAAACATAAAAAAGACTGAAATTTTGCCATTTGCAGCAATGTGGATGGACTTGAAGAGTATTACACTAAGTGACATAAGTCAGAGAAAGACAAATATTGTATGATATCACTTACATGTGGAATCTAAAAAATACAACAAACTAGTGAATAACAAAAAAGAAGCAGATTCACAGATATAGAGAACAGACTACTGGTTACCAGTGGGGACAGGGAATGGGGGAGGGGCAATGTATTAAAAAGTACAAACTATTATGTAAAAAAATAAGATAACAGGATATATTGCATAACCAGGGGGATACAATCCTCCATTTATAATAACTTTAAATGGAGCATAAACTGTAAAAATCATCAATCACTATAGTATACATCTATAACTTACACAGTATTGTACAACTATACTTCAATAAAAAATTATCAAAAATATTATCACAAATGTAGTCTATATAGAAATTATTAATGAGATGGTTTACATTCTAGGTTTTATTGTCTTTGGAATCCAGTGTGTGTTTTATCAACACAGCACATTTCGATACAGACTAGTCACATGCCCAGGGCTCAGGAGCTATAAGCACTAGGGGCTCCTGTTTTGGACAGGACAAATTAAGAAGCTTTGTCAAAATTGTAACCAGGCTCCCTAATATTCAGATCTTGTCCTCGATGACTCCTGACTGATGAAATCTGAATGACTGGTATTAAGTACTGCATGGGATCCTTCCCCAGAACTAGTAGTCCGGAATTCACTGCAGAGAAAAGGCACCAGGTCTCCATAGCTTAAGCTCAGAGGACCACTGACTTCTGGCAGTTTTATTCTCCCCCCAGAAGATGCACTGAGAGGGGCCCCATCAGTTCAACAACCCCCATGTCAGAAGACATCAAAGAGGCCATGATGAAGGATACAGGTTTAAAAATGTGATGTGCTCTCATCCAGGAAGCGGTGGAGCTCCTGGACCTGATTCCTTCCCAAACCGGGGGAGAGAGCTCCCTGAAAACCCTCTCACAACCACCTGCAGGAGAGCACCCCTTTTGGAGGTAGAATCATTTCTTAGCTACTGCACCTGCAGCCCTGCCCCAGGGCTCAGGGGTGGAAAGAGGAGCCCTGGGGAGAGTTGGAATATTCACATGAACAGAAAGAAAGGCGCAGTTCCTTCCTTTGCAAGATGAATTGCAAGAGGAATCCCACCTATGCCTGGAACAAAGGTCAAAGCTGTGGGCTGGAGGCCCTTAGAGTGGCATGTTGGAGTCAAAAAGTGCTGGGTCTTAATCCCATTCCAGGGCTTACATCCAGAGAAAAACAGAATTCAAAAGGATGTATGCACCCCAGTGTTCACTGCAGCACCATTTACAATAGCCAGGACACGGAAATGACCTAGACGTCCACTGACAGAAGAGAGGATAAAGAAGATGTGGCACAGGTACATGATGGAATATTACTCAGCCATTAAAAATGAACAAAATAGTGCCATTTGTAGAGATGTGGATGGACCTACAGATGGTCATACAGTGAAATAAGTCAGAAAAAGAAAACCAAATCTCATATAATACCACTTTAATGCAGAATCTAGAAAAAAATGGCACAGATAAATTTATTTGCAAAGCAGTAATAGAGTCACAGATGTAGAGAGCAAACTTATGGTTACCAAGGCGGGTGGTAAGATGAATTGGGAGATTGCAATTGACATATATACACTACTACATATAAAATAACTAATGAGAACCTATTGTATAGCACAGGGAATTCAACTCAATGATCTGTGGTGACCTAAAGAGGAAGGAAATCTAAAAAAGAGTGGTTATATGTAAATGTGTAACTGACTCACATTATTGTATAGCAGAAATTAACACAACATTGTAAAGCAACTGTAGGCCAAAAAAAAAAAAAAAAAAATAGTGCTAGTCTTGCAATTACCACCTGCAGAGATTGCTAGAGCCACACTCCTCACTTTGGGTTTTAGGAAAAGGGAGCTGTGAATGGCCTTGGGTAGCAGTGCTGCCTTAAAATGCACAGGACTGTATTCTCAACATAAGACTGTTGAAGTAAGTGCCAGTGACAGAAGTCATGAAATTCGATTTAGCTGCATGCAAGAAAGCCAACTGACCAGAGGGAAGCAGGACACTTACGAGCACTTATTACAGAGAGCAAAGTTATTTGATCTGCAGCCTATGGGTTGAAACTCCTCCAGCGTCACTGTCTCCATAAGTAGGATTTTCACTCAACGGATACAGGAAATTGGAGACGTTATAATTATCAAGGCCTAAATCATGATGGAAAAATTTTTCCATATAAATGAAAGCTGTGGCCTTACAGAAGAGACTATTTCAGATTGAATTACTGTTGAGAAAAAGAAAAAGAGCTCCTTGTCATCAAGGAGCTGGCAGTCCCTCCCAGCCAGGCCCTGGTGTTCTCCTGCTGAACATGAATGGTTTCACAGAACAGCCACATCAGTCAAGATCACCCTGTGACCACGATGGATCACGACAAAAACAAGAGCCCTCTGCAGTCATATCTGAACATCGACAAAACACCAACATCACCCAAGTCACAAACAAAAAAAATCTCCCCTTCTCTCGGCTTATGTAAGCAATTGCTGCTTCTTTATCAATTACAGCTTTGGCCTTGTTCTCATCGTCCTTCCCCCAACTAAGGTTTATCTCGACACCCACTCCCACAATGAGTGCTGCTTCCTGGATCATGCCACCCAGTGCCAAGTCCCGCTGCTTTATACTCTTTCCAAGGTCACCGACCTCCAGTTCAATTTGTGCTGTGGGTGTGCTTGTACGACAGTGCTCCAGGCTCTGTGAGTGTGCACTCAGGTCCTCAGGTGCATGCTTCAGTCGTGTCCAACTCTTTGTGACCCTATGGACTGTAGCCCGCCAGGCTCCTCTGTCCATGGGATTCTCCAGGCAAAAATACTGTAGCAGGTTTCCATTTCCTCCTCCAGGGGATCTTCCCAATCCAGCAATCAAACCTGTGTCTCTTGCATTGGCAGACAGATTCTTTACTGCTGAGCCACCTGGGAAGCCCACCTTTACTAAGGTCAAAGCCCATAGTAAAGTATGTTAGGGATTCTCAGGACTACTCCCAAGTCTGGGGATACACTAAGACTCACAGGACCCAGCATGTAGTCATAGTCATGGCTGAGATTGGGTACAGTGAAAAGATACAAAATCAGCCAATGGAAAGTGGATGAGTGAAGTCCAGGGGAAACCAAGCTCCAACTTTCAGAGTCCTCTCCCACTGGCTCACACAGCATGTGCTTAACTCCTTCAGGATCAGCTGCGCTATGTCAACACCTGTGACATGCCGTCACCAGGGAATCGCACAGTCAGTGGCCCATGGTTTTATTGGGGCTGCTTACACAGGCACTTCCTGCCTAGCATGTACTGACATTCCTGACTCCCTGAACACAGACCAGTGCTCAGCGTCAACCTTACTGCCGGCACAGACAGCTGAAGCACAGTCTGCCACTTTTGTCAGTGTGGGAACGGGAGTAACATTCCCAAACTGCATTCCCAGATGAAGGCCAAAGACCAGGCTGGCAAACAGGTTTCTGAAAGAATAGCAGGCTCGTGCCTGCTTTGTTAACTTTCTGCACAAGGCATTTCTCTGACTCAGATGCCCCACTTGGCCCCAAGGTGTGCAGTGCCCCTCTCTGTGAGTAAGGAACCCAATTCATTCGACTCCAAAGACATCACTTTGCTGACAAAGGTGCATGTACTCAAAGCTACGGTCTTTCCAGTAGTCATGTATGGACGTGAGAGTTGGACCATAAAGAAGGCTGAGTGCCAAAGAATTGATGCTTTCCAATTGTGGTGTTGGAGAAGACTATTGAGAATCCCTTGGACTGCAAGGAAATCAAACCAGTCAATCCTAAAGGAAATCAACCCTGAATATTCATTGGAAGGGCTGAAGCTGAAGCTCCAATACTTTGGCCACCTGATACAAAGAGCTGACTCATTGGAAAAGATCCTGATGCTGAGAAAGATTGAGGGCAGGATGAGAATGGGGTGACAGAGGATGAGATGGTTGGATAGCATCACTGACTCAGTGGACGTGAATTTGAGCAAGCTCTGGGAAATAGTGGAGGACAGAGCAATCTGCTGTGCTGCAGACCCCCAATAGGGGGTCACAAAGAGTTGGACATGACTTAGTGAGTGAACAACAAACTGTGTTTCTAGGGGTCTTTTCTGGAGGTTGCGAGCACTGTCCAGTGCCAGCTGGCAAGAATATTCAAGGGAAACCCTGAAATCGGTTCCAATCTGTCCAGTGTTACTGCAAGAAGGCCCTCCACGTCTGAGACTGCAAATCCAATCTAGCAGCAAGACCACAGATCACAGGAAACACAACGCTAAGGAAGTAAAGCAAGTATGCCTCCTAAGCACTCACTCCGCCTACAGGCATACACTGAGCACCTACTGCAAACAGCATACCTGACCTGTTAGGAACGGGGCTGCACAGCAGGAGGTGAGTGGTGGGCGAGCAAGCAAAGATTCATCTGTATTTACAGCCGTTCCCCATTGTTTGCATTACTGCCTCAGCTCCGCCTCCTGTCAGATGGCTGGCGGCATTAGATTCTCATAGGAGCATGAATCCTACTGTGAACTGCACATGCGAGGGATCTAGGCTGTTCATTCCTCATGTGTGTGTGCTAAGTCGCTTCCGTCGTGTCTGATTCTCTGTGACCCCATGGACTATAGCCCGTCAGGCTCCTCTGTCCATGGGATTCTCCAGGCAACAATACTGGAGTGGGTTGCCATGCCCCTCTCCAGGGGATCTTCCTGACCCCGGGATCCAACCCTCATCTCTACGTCTCCTACAATGGCAGGCGGGTTCTTTACCACTAGCACCAGAATCATTCTCAAACCACTTCCCACCCAACTCTGGTCCATGGTAAGATTGTCATCCATGAAACTGGCCCCTGGTCCCAAAAAGGCTGGGGAGTGCTGGCCTAAACAATAAGCTGTCTGCCTGAGTTGCTGTCCAGGAACTTGGGAATCAACTGTGTCCAGTTGGAGCTGAGCTGCTTAAGACTGGATAGGACCACTGACCCTCCAACTGGGCATGCGCGAGTGTCCATGACTTGACATCAGAAGACCAAAAACACCATGGTTAAGTCACACTAAGCACCTCCATGTTTGAACATGCAGAGGCCTGTGGCTTAGTCACACCTGCACAGAATGACACTCTCCACCTATTTCCAAATCACCTTCCCCCACCTTCCCCACCCCTTCAGACCGCCCTGCTGCTTTAGTCATTATCCCATAAATACCCTGAGCCCCTTGCATTCAGGGTGAACTGGCTCTTTGCTGCAAACCTCAGCGTCTCGGTGTTTTGGCTTGCTGCTCTGCAAGCCAAAATGCATGTGGTTCAATAATAGTTTCAAGCAAGGGAAACTCAACTCAGCACATCCTGAAGTGAAGGCACATTTATTTGGAAGTTGAAAATGCAACTGATCACTGAATGGGACAGCTGCAGAAATAGGCCCAGAAAACCTGGGGCTGGGCGGTTAGGGAACAAGAGTGGCCTGGTAACTGAGAGAAGTGTATTTTATACCCTGTTCGTCTGGTTTCTCATAACCCCTGTCACAGGCTCATCCTTTTGTCAGTGAACATTCCTCAGCTCAGGAAGCACAGACCAGGGTTCCCAGGGCTCCGCAGGCAGTGGAGTGCAGTCACTACCCTCGAGGGCATCACAAACTAACAGGGGAGCAATAATCATGTAAGAACTACCATAAAAGCAGTAGTCATGTAACAGCGCCCATAAAACACTAATGGAAGTAACAAAAAGGGAGCAATTAGTCCCACGAGGGGGGCACAGGAAAGAGCAGCGTCTCTATTGCCTGAGAAACATTCTATTTCCTCACCTTCTTGTGTCTCAATTCCCAAACCAGATTGTGAGCTATTCAAACATAGGGGAATATAATTTCTCATCATTTCACAGCAAAGAACCCCTAGCATGGTGTGGGAACTGGAGTCCGTGTCTAGGACAGTCAGCCTCAAATTAATAGCTCTCCCTTCCTGGGCAAGGGAACTTCTCAGCAACCTTCCCAATGAAGTTACAGCAATAGACTGCATTTGACACAAAACAAAGGTGATTCTTCATGGCTAGCTTAGGCACATTACAGAAAAAAATAAGTTTGCTTTGAATCACTGGCCTTTCATACACTTTTAATTCCCTGATTAATACAACACAAGATATCAATAGCTCTCTTCAAGTTAACTCCTTTTATTGATGATACTGATCTCTTTCAGTAGCTCATCGGAATTTGGTGGAATTGTTGTATCTACACCCGGAAACTAGGGACTTAGGGAGGGGAGCTTGTAGGATGATTTAATTTTCCACTTTCATCACTTAAATCATAATGTCTCATTTTCGATTTTTTAAAGTTTGTATGAAAAGTTCCTTTTGGAAACCAGATACTTTATGCTGGTTCAGTGGAGTATTATTTCCACTGTTGCAAAAAGTGATACCCTAGCAATTAAGTTGGTGAGAAGTGTGCTTCTTGACAGGGGTAGTTACAGTCAGCTCTGACCAAGTAAGAGGGGAGGGAATCACGGGGTGGGGCTTTACCTGGTACATATGTCCCCAGAAAGTTCTAATCCCTCTATTCCAATGGGGTCTCTTGCCTGAGTAAATTCCTGTTGCTTTAAGGTATGTGTTGTTGTTATTTAGTCCCTTGGTCATGGCAGACTCTTTGCAACCCCATGGACTGTAACCTGCCAGGCTCCTCTGTCCATGGGATTTCCCAGGAAAGAATACTGGAGTGGGTTGCCATGTCCTTCTCCAGGCGATCTTTCCAACTCAGAGATCAAACTTTTGTCTCCTGCATTGGAGGCAGAATTTTTTTTAAACCACTGAGACACTAGGGAAGCCCTTAAGGTATGTGAATATTCCCCTAAAGAAAGGTGGGAACCCTAGGTTTAGGGACAAGGGCCAGCTTGCAGCTTAGAACCAATACTCAGGTGTGCAAACCTTGATGATGAGCTTGCAACAAGGTCTAGTTCATGACCCTACCTGCAGCAGGATCTCTGATGGATGCTGAAAAGAAAAACTCACCTCTCCCTAACAGCACTGACATACCAGCAAAATTCTTCCATTTTCAAACAGACAATCTCCATGGTGTCCATCCCTTCTGTGCTGGCAACCTCATCCTGGCTCAGTCACCATAAATCCTTTCATTTCCGTTTTCTTGATGAGGATAGAGGGAGCCTCAAGCATTTCAGTAGCTTATTTACCAGCACCTTTTTGAATCAATATGCCCTCAGGGAATAAAATACAGAATGGAATATTTGCCATGCTTGTCATCTTTCATTTTCTTATGATTTCCTTTGGGCACTTAATATTAATTATTCCCTTTTCCAGTATTCATCGTGGATTGAGCCTTCCATAGACTCACCTTTTTTTGTAAGTATTTCATACCCACCTTGCTTTTCTCTCCAGTAAAATATAAAATCCAATACTCACAAACCACTTCTAATGGAAAATGGAATTAGGAGCCCAAATCTGGGAAATCAGAGTACATAGTAAGGACTTCAGTGAATGACCCAGCAGTTAAGTTTCCAGGCTCATTTAGTAATAGAGCCAGGATGATTTTTCTATTTAAGGTCATGTCTTCACATGGTTCTTTTTATTACAATGCTAATACTAATAAATCCCTTTTAAAATTTTTGTTTGCATTTAAGTGTTTAATCCTCATATTCTGTACAATGTAACTTACACTTTTAACTCCTTTCCCAAGTTGTAATCTTATCCTTTCTAGAATTCTCCACATGTCTTTTTGACCACTATTTGGTAATCACTTTTGGCCTGTATATGTCTATTGGGAATTATAATATCTACCTCACTGAATTGTTTCGAAGGATTCACTGAGATAAGTGAAACTTTTTGATAAATTGTCTTTTTTTGATTAGCATACACCAATAAAATAGATTTCACAAAAGTAAAACTGGGAAGAAGACATTTCTAGTTGAAGCAGAATAGTTTTTAATCTACTCATAGCTAGTCCCATATACATAATCACTTTTCTCTGTTCTTATGCATGTACCAAGCCTTAAACATGCAATGAAATATGAAACCTGGACTGTTGAAATATACTTCAATGGCATTTTTTAACAGCAAGCTCTGTATCCTTGTGGCAGGTAGACAAACTCTGAAGTCATTTTCAGTTTTAACCTTCTATGATCTTTCTTAAGAAGTAATATAAGTATTTCTACACTTTAGAATATTTTCATGAGGATGCCACAAGGCAAGTGAGGAGCAAAAGATAGAAGCCTAGAAATCAAGGGGACTTCTCAGAAGGAAAAGTGAAAAGGCCTTGTCTATGTGGACACATAGCAATGAGACCACGTATCAAAGCTTCCTTTAGCCTGGACTCTATTTGAAAATATTTTTAACCCTATGTATTAAAAACATGGAGTCAATGTAATACACCACATTGAAGAATGAAAAAAAAAATCATATGATCATCTCAACTGACGCAGAAAGAGCATTTGACAATTCACACTTATGATCAAACTGCTAAAAAAAATAACCTAGGAATAGAAGGAATAATTTCAACATAATAAAGGACATATATTCAAAACTCGCAGCCAACACTATATACAATGAAAGGTGGGAACATTATATACAATGAAAGGTGGGAAATGTTTCCTCTAAAATCAGAAGAAAAGGCAAGGATGCCCATTTTTACCACTTCCATGCAATTCTATTCATAGTAATGGAACTTCTAGCACAAGCAATTAAACAAGAAAAAGGAATACAAGACATAAAAGCTGAAAAAAAAGAACATTACCTCTGTTAACAGATGGCATGATCTTATATATGTAAAGCCCTAAATATTTCCCCCCACCCCACAGATTAAGACCATAAACAAATTCAGCAAAATTGTCCAATACAAGATCAGCATGCAAATATCAGATCATCTTCTATAAACAATCCAAAAGGAAACTGAAAAAACAATTCCACTGATAACAGCAAAAAGAAATACTTCAGGCTAAACTTAATGAAGGAGATTAAAGACTTTTAAACTGAATACTACAGAACAATGAAGAACTTAAAGAATACACAAATAAATGGAAATATATCCTGCATTCATGGGTTGGGAAGACTTAATATTGTTAAGATGTCCCTATTATCCAAAGTGATCTGCAGATTCAGTGCAGTCCCTATCAAAATCCCAAAAATTTTTTGCAGCATAGCAAAATCCATTCTAAAATTAATAAGAAATTTCAGGGGACTCCAACAGCCAAAACAATCTTCAAAACAAAGAACAAATTTGGAAGTCCCATTCCTCCTGATTTCAAAACTTACTAGAGTTACAGTCATCTAAATAGTGTGGTACCAGCATAAAGACCAACATATATACTAATGGAATAGAAGAGAGAGCTCAGAAATAAATCCTTGCATACATGGCCAAGTGAACTTTGAAAAGGAGCACCAAGATCATTCGGTGAAAAAAGGATAGACTTTTCAACAAATGGTTTTGGAAAAATTGGACATCCATATGCAAAAAAATGAAGCTGAACACTTATATCATACCATATACAAAAATTTAACTCAGAATAGATCAAAGACTTAAACATAAGAGAAAAAACTTTATAGGGCAGAGAAGAAAACATGGAAGAAAAGCTTCATGACTTTAGGAAATGATGTTTTGGATAGGACACCCAAAAAAGAAATTGATTAACATGAAAATACAAAACTTCTTGATAGATAACCAACAAGGACCTACTGTATAGCACAGGGAACTGCAGAGCACAGAGACCTACTGTATAGCACACAGATTCTGTGATCATCTATATGTGAAAAGAATCTAAAACAGAATGGATATATGTATAACCGAATCACTTTGCTGTACACCTGAAACACAACATCGTTAATCAACTATACTCCAATAAAATTAAATTGAAAAAAAATTTTAATTCATAACTTTTGTGCAGAGGACACTATCAAAGTGAAAAGTCAATTCATGGCATGGGAGAAAATACTTGAAAACCATCTATCTGATAAAGGGTTAATATCCAGAATATAGGAAGGACTCCTGCAACTCAACAACAACAAAAGAAACAATTTTAAAAATGGGGAAGGACATAGACATTTCCTCAAAGAAATGAATGGTCAATAAGCACATGCAAATGATACTAAACATCACTAAGCATTCAGTTCAGTTCAGTCCAGTCGCTCAGTCATGTCCGACTCTTTGTCCGACTCTTCAGACGAGTTCCAGACCAAGATAATCATGATGGTGTGATCACTCACCTAGAGCCAGACATCCTGGAATGTGAAGTCAAGTGGGCCTTAGAAAGCATCACTATGAACAAAGCTAGTGGAGGTGATGGAATTCCAGTGGAGCTATTTCAAATCCTGAAAGATGATGCTGTGAAAGTGCTGCACTCAATATGTCAGCAAATTTGGAAAACTCAGCAGTGGCCACAGGACTAGAAAAGGTCCGTTTTCATTCCAATCCCAAAGAAAGGCAATGCCGAAGAATGCTCAAACTACTGCACAATTGCACTCATCTCACTAAGCATTAAGAAAATGCAAATCAAAACCATGATGAGTACTTCTCTGATGGTAGAGTGTCAGTGCAGGGGACACAGGCTCAATTCCTGGTCCAGGAAGATTCTACATGCCTTGGATCAAATAAAGCCTGGTGCGCCACAACTACTAAGCCTGCAAACTGCATCTGCTGAAGCCCACATGTAACTACTGAAGCCTGTGCACCTGTGTTCTCCAAGAAGCAAAGTCACAATGAGAAGCTCGCACCACAACAAACAGTAGCCCCCACTCACCCCAACTAGAGAAAGCCTACATGCGGCAACGAAGAACCAGCAAAACCAAAAATGATAATAATGTAAGAAGAAAAAAACATGAGATACCACTTCACACTCATTCAGTTCAGTTCAGTTCAGTCACTCAGTCATGTCCAACTCTTTGTTACCCCATGAATCGCAGCACGCCAGGCCTCCCTGTCCCTCACCAACTCCCAGGGTTCACCCAAACTCACGTCCATTGAGTCGGTGATGCCATCCAGCCATCTCATCCTCTGTCATCCCCTTCTCCTCCTGCCCCCAATCCCTCCCAGCATCAGAGTCTTTTCCAATGAGTCAACTCTTCGCATGAGGTGGCCAAAGTACTGGAGTTTCAGCTCCAGCATCATTCCTTCCAAAGAACACCCAGGACTGATCTCCTTTAGAATGGACTGGTTGGATCTCCTTGCAGTCCAAGGGACTCTCAAGAGTGTTCTCCAACACCACAGTTCAAAAGCATCAATTCTTTGGCGCTCAGCTTTCTTCACATTCCAACTCTCACATCTATACATGACCACAGGAAAAACCATAGCCTTGACTAGACGGACCTTTGTTGGCAAAGTCACACTCATTAGGATGGCTATTATCAAAAACCAGGAAGTAAGTGTTGGCAGGTATATGGAAAAACCCTTTTGGGTTTGGAGGGAATGTGAACTGGTGCAGCTGCTATGGAAAGCAGTGTGGCAGTTCCTCAAGAAAATTTAAAATAGGATTACCACATGTTCCATCAAGTCCACTTCTGGATATATATTAGAAAGAATTGAAAGCAGGGGTTTGGATATTTGTACAGCCATGTTCACAACAGCATTATTCACAGCATGTAGAAGGTGGAAGCAACTGAAGTGTCTATCAACCAATGTACAGATAAACAAAATGTGCTCTATACCCTCAATGGAATATTACTCAACCTTAAAAATTAAGTTCTGACACAGGCTACAACATGGATGAACCTTGAAGGTATTATGCTAAGTGAAATAAGTCATTCGCCAGAGGACAAATACTGTATGATCCCACATGATTCCACATGTTTTCTATTTTCTACCTATATAAAGAAAATATGAAATTAAAGAATTCTACAATTTGAGATGCTTTTGAAACATTAACCAATATGTGAAACTATTAAATATAGTGTTCCTATTTCACACACATCTTGAACCAATAAAGAAATATACACATTTTCAAGAGGTTAAATTCATACTGGGCAAATACTGAGAACCATCTGATCAGGGTTTCTTAAGCTGGGGTTCAGGCAGGCCTTAAAAGTCCTGCCATGTGATACATATATTAAGTGTGCAGATGCAATTTTTTTTTCCCTGAGTCCATTGTTTAATTCAGATTTTCAAAGGACCAGGACACCCTAACACTTGAGGATGCATGAAAGCATTGTGACCTTTCAGTTCAGTTGCTCAGTCGTGTCCGACTCTTTGAGACCCCATGAATCACAGCACGCCAGGCCTCCCTGTCCATCACCAACTCCTGGAGTTCACCCAAACTCATGTCCATCGAGTTGGTGATGCCATCCAGCCATCTCATCCTCTGTCGTCCCCTTCTCCTCCTGCCCCCTTGGACTAAAGGATCATGCTGCCCTGGAGATGGGCAATTAAGTGAGGGCAGAGGAGACAAATGCAGAACCGGAGCAGGATGAGCTACCATGGCGTCTCCTGGTTCCCGTTTCACTGTGCAGTTTTGTTTTCAAAGTTCTGCTGCATATGGCGATGCAAGCACACAGTGCTGCCTTCACATCCAATTCATGTGTATGTGATTACGGTAATATTCACTGGGAAAAGACCCTGTTGTTTTCATTTTTATTTCATTTGCCTGATTATAATTAGTTTTAGCTTATTATTTAGTGGGTAGGGAGGGGATTTTTGCCATTGCTGCTGGATAAAAAGGAAGCCTAAAACTTTCATCATGAAAAGTTCTTGATATTTGTTTGGGAATCTTTAGTAATGGTTTCCCAACTATCTTCTGATAAGATTTTGAGAAGGTGTTTTAGGAGGACACATGGAGGGAAGGAGAGGCCAAGCTAGGTCTCCAGACTACCAGCCCAGGTTCAAAGTAGTTTTGCTTTCATCTAACATACACATTGGAAGGAATGATGCTGAAGCTGAAGCTCCAATACTTTGGCCACCTGATGGGAAGAGCTGACTCACTGGAAAAGACCCTGATGCAAGGAAAGATTGAGGGCAGGAGAAGGGGATGACAGGATGAGATGGTTGCATGGCATCACCAACTCAATGGACATGAGTTTGAGCAAGCTCCAGGATTTGGTGATAGACAGGGAAGCCTGGTGTGCTGCAGTCCATGGGGGTGTCGCAAAGAGTCTGATACAACTTAGTGACTGAACAACGACACACACAGACACTAGAAGATATTATGAACACTTCTGAATTATATAAACTCCATCAAGTTTGTATCAGTGAGTAGAGACTAGATTATACTACAGCAACAAACAGCTCCCAAATCTTAATGCTTTACTCAACAAAAATCTCACTCTTTCTTGTATTATATGTCCAACAACAGTTTGCACTGATTTACACTCATTGCAGTCACTTAGGTAGCCAGTTGGATGGAAATTCCATCTGGATATTCTTCCATAATAAACAAGCTAGGCAAAGGGTAAATAAGTTACATACTGACTCTTCAAGCATCTCCTCCCATTTTTTTTAAACCAGTCCAAGTCATTTGGTCACACCTACCTTCATAACAATTAGAGGAGTGATATATGGCATGTCAGGAAAGAGAAGAAACTTAGAGTATGTGTGACAGCACTAAAAAATCTCTATATTGCCTATGTTACTTAAGCTACAATCAAGTGAGACATGTTTTAAAAAACAATTAATAGTGTCAAGTTCTGTTTGAGATCATCTAATCTTAGAGGGGCTTTCCTGGTGGCTCAGTGATAAAGAACCCACCTGCCAATGCAGGAGACAAGGTTCAATCCCTGGGTTGGGAAGATCCCCTGGAGAAGGAAATGGCAACTCACTCCAGTATTCATGCCTAGAGAATTCCACGGACAGAGGAGCCTGATGGGTTACAGTCCATGGGGTTGCAAGAGTCGGACACGACTTAGCCACTGAACAATAGCAATTATCTTAGAGGAGGAAAGTGTGTATCAGGAATTTTCCCACAAATTATTATTATTATTATTATTATTGGAATAAGGTTAACAAGTCAAACTATTATTTATGATTCATTCAGTGACTGTATTTTGGCATAAAGAGGGGCTTCCCTAGTGGCTCAGACAGTAAAAGCATCTGCCTACAATGGGGGAGGACCCAGGTTCGATCCCTGGGTCGGGAAGATCCCCTGGAGAAGGAAATGGCAACCCACTCCAGTACTCTTGCCTGGAAAACCCCATGGACCGAGGAGCCTGGTAGGCTGCAGTCCATGGGGTAGCTAAGTCAGACACGACTGAGCAACTTCACTTTCACTTTTCACTTTCATGCATTGGAGAAGGAAATGGCAACCCACTCCAGTGTTCTTGCCTGGAGAATCCCAGGGACCGGGGAGCCTGGTGGGCTGCAGTCCATGGGGTCGCACAGAGTCGGACACGACTGAAGCGACTTAGCAGCAGCAGCAGCAGTAACTGTGGTACCACTTGGTATAACCCTAATTTAGGGAGACAAATTCAGTCAGCCATATACCTAGTCATAAGACTGCTATGACTGGCTGAAATTGTCTCTCTAAATTGTATAAAGCAGTTGAGCCACAGTAAATAGACTCATCCTTCCATTCCGGATGCCTCTGACTGGGTCTGAAGAGAAAGTAAACCAATGAGAGGAAAGAATTTGGAGCTCTGGAAGGGAGGGGCCTAGGAAGAACCACCCGACCTTTCCTGTAATTAACAAGAGTTGGGGGTAGGGCATGGGGAAAGGCTAGGATCACTGGAATCAAGGTGTTCCAGCCACCATGTTCATATTTCCCGAGACTCAATTCTTCTTCTCTCCTTTTCTCACACGGGACAGATAAGGACAAACTCTCATGACCCAAGCATGGAACATGAGGGGATTAATACCACAATGGTGTGAGCCACACCCTCAAGGAAACAGCAAATTGTCCTTTGAATATTATCACAGAGCCAGGGTAGGAGTCAAGTACATAGTAGGCTTCTTCCCCATGCCCACCTCCCTTTTAAGTGCTTTTTGTAACCACAGTGTAATTTGGTAGAAACATACTATTTTGGTTGGTTTTTGGAGTACTGAAATAAGTTGAATTTACATTCCTCGGGTTACTACAAAAATATGGTGCACAATATCCAACATTCATTCATCTATTCATTCAACAAATATCCACTGAGTGGGCACTCAAATTTAAACACGGTGGATTGAATGCACCTATTAGCCACTGCTCCTTTCTCCAATTCTCAGAAGACAGCTCCCTACCTGTGCCCCCTTCCCCAAAATTATATATAACATTTCTACAACTTGACAATGGTTGGTTCAGCTCCCCATTAACACACACCTGCACCTCTTCTCCTTCCTCCAATCCTTTCCTTGAGTCTCATGACAGTTAAATACATTCAAAACAGGCAAAAACCCTGAACAATGAAGGAAAAGAGTTAAGAGGAACAAAATTCCAGCAGCTGGTCAACAGATGGTGATGTTAGTTGATTTATTAGGCCCAAGAAAATGGGAAACTAACTCAGCAATAGGGAAAGCCAAGGGAAAACCAGTATTACTCCAATGTCCAAAGGCTTAGGAATTGACTGGCCCAGCCCACACTCTACCAAAAATGTACAAATGTAGAACTAATGATAGAAGGGTTCCTAGAATGTTTATTTAAGAAACAGTTAAACTCTAAGATCCTCTCAACAACTAAGGATCTAATGTCCACTAAACCCAGAATCAAAATGAGTGTTTATTCTTAGAAAAGAGACAAACAGGGAGTCTCCAGCCTGGGAAAGTGCTTCTCAACTTGGGGCGATTTGGCCATTGGTCAAGTTGGACATTCAGCAATGTGTAGAGACATCTTTGTCCTAACTGGGGGAGTGGGTGCTATGGGTATCTAATGAGTAGGAACCAAGGATGCTGTCCAACATCCTACACCACACAGAGCAGCCTCATCATAAAGAATCATCTGGCCCCAAATGTCAATAGTGCCAGGGTTGAGAAACTTGAGGTTAGAGAAAGGATTCCACATTGGAGAGAACGGAATAAACATACATATGTTCAATACTGAGACACCAACACTGTAACTTCTGCCAGCTTCCCACATTCAGCTCCCACAGTGCTACTCAGTGTGCTTCTCCCACATAGGACTGTAGGAGTCCTCTCAGAGAAATCTTATCAATTTAAGAAAAAAAAGTCTGAAGAGACTGACATCAAAAGGTTTTAACAGGCTAGCTGCCTTAGAACTGAGCCTATAGTAAAGAGCTTCCTTGCCAGCCTTGGCGCCCCACTCTTATACATCAGCAGTGAAGGACTGCCAAACATTCTGGAGAAGTGGCATATAATACAAAAGGGAGAAATTTGGAGCTACGCAAGGGAAAGGAAAAGTCAAGGAAGTTGTCATCCTTGGAAAAGGACAGAAAACATTACATGCATGAAACAAGGACAGATGTTATGAAAAAGGAACCCTCAGAATAAAGTAATGGCTGTTAGAAATTTAGAGTATTATAGTAGAAATCAAATACTTTAAGTACTGGAAGGGAAGTGGAGAAAATGTGCCACAAAGTCACCTTAAAAGACAAAGGAAAATAGAAGAAGAAAAAATGAGGGAGAGGTGACATAAAATGTCCAGAAACACAAAATTGAAAAAAAAAAAAAAAAATCAGGGTTACAAAGTAGAGAACAGTGAAAACAGGAAGTTGGAAATTATCAAGTAATTTGAGAAAATTTTCCAGAAACAAGAGGCTTCATTTTGCAACTTGCAATGGTTCCCTGCAATGCATCCAGGGAAATGCTTGACGACAGACTCATACCAGGTCGTCTCATCATGAAATTTAAGACCACTAAGCACCAAGAGAAGATGGTCAAAGTGCCTACTGAGAGGAAAGAAAAAGCATTCATTGTGATGCAAAGGAACACGAATCAGAGTGGCACTGAAATTCTCAAGAGTGACACCAGATCGAAGCTGAAAGAAACTAAAGCAATGCTTTCCAATTGTTGAAGGAAAATGACATTTGGCATGGGAATTCCATAGCCAGATAAAGCTATCAGAGGAGCGTCAAGACTTTTCCAGCCATGCACTGTCTCAAATGTTATGTCCCACGCACCCATTCTTGGCAATCAATCAAGGGATACACACCACCACAGAAAGGAGCGTATGAATGCAGAGAGACATAAAACCAAGGTAAGACTTCAGAAGGCATTTGATACATGCCCAGAAAACTAAGCCAACCAGAAAAACTAAAAGACTGTTTCTACCTGTTTCTACTATTTCTACTAAAAGACTACTTCTAAGTGTTCTAACAACAGTTGGGAGGGCTCCATTGTCAATAGCACTACCTCATGCCAACTCTGAACCTTGACCTACTCAAAATTATAGAATGACTATTTCTAGGATGGGAGGAGAGGAGGTGTGCATGTGCAGGGGGGAGTGGGGGGCCAAAAAAGAGAGACAGCACTCAATCTTCAACCTCCAAAATGGGAAGTCAATGGATAATGCAGAAAAAATTAAGAAGCAGAGATATAAGCATGTGACCTACAGGCATCAAGATGAGCTTCCAGTCAGCTGAGGTTAGTGCCAGTGGGAAGCAGGGAGTCAGAAGTTACTAGAGGGGCAAACTGAGTGAACTATGGAACTTCTGCAACTCTGTGCCTGCATCACTTGCAGAGTAACAATGACTAGACTGTACAAGAAAGGCTCCTGAATGTGTATTTCGTGCCAGCCCCTGTTCCAAGCTGTTTGGGGAATCCAATGGTTAACAACACAGTCTTCAAATGTTAATATGTGTCACTATAATCATGAATTTTTTTCTTTTCCTTTATATTTCTTCTGATTTCCTTTATGTATCTTTGTTGTTAGGTGTCTAATGATTTATGATGTCTAGCTTCTTTATGAATTGTACCTTTTATCATTAAAAATATTCATCTTTGTTTCATTTAAAAATAATAAATCACAGCACTGTTTATAATAGCCAGGACATGGAAGCAACCTAGATGCCCATCAGCAGATGAATGGATAAGAAATCTGTGGTACATATACACAATGGAGTATTACTCAGCCATTAAAAAGAATACATTTGAATCAGTTCTAATGAGGTGGATGAAACTGGAACCTATTATACAGAGTGAAGTAAGCCAGAAAGAAAAACACCAATACAGTATACTAACACATATATATGGAATTTAGAAAGATGGTAACAATAACCCTGTGTACGAGACAGCAAAAGAGACACTGATGTATAGATCAGTCTTATGGACTCTGTGGGAGAGGGAGAGGGTGGGGAGATTTGGGAGAATGGCATTGAAACATGTATAATATCATGTATGAAAAGAGTCGCCAGTCCAGGTTCGATGCACGATACTGGATGCTTGGGGCTGGTGCACTGGGATGACCCAGAGGGAGGGTATGGGGAGGGAGGAGGGAGGAGGGTTCAGGATGGGGAGCACGGGTATACCTGTGGCGGATTCATTTCGATGTTTGGCAAAACTAATACAATATTGTAAAGTTTAAAAATAAAATAAGATTAAAAAAATAAAATAAAATAAATAAATAAAAATAATAAATTTAATTAAAAAAAACAGTTCCAAACTCAAGGAGTTGACATCACAGAGGGTAAACATGCTGCAAGTAAACAGCCCCAAGTCCAAGTGTCAATACATAAAGCTGATTCACTCACTGTGCACAGAAATTAAAACACTGTAAAGCAACTATATTCCAATGAAAATTAAACCACCCCAAAAAAGAAATGCTAATAATCGCAAGTATGCATTAATTTGAGCTCTCATATATCACTATTGCATCACTGATACATAAGTGAAGTAAAGACATGCCAAAACACACACACGAAAGGAAAAAAGAACCATAAAGAACTACTTCCTCCTGAAGATGGAAGGTTGAAAGAACTATCCGTGATGATTTTGTGGAGGAGCTGGAAGGGGAAGGGTGATTTTCACCAGCTGCAATGAAGATACAGTGAAGAATAAGTGGGGAGTGGCGAGGACACACGCAGAAGAACTCTGGGAACTGGTAATGAGATGGATGTGTTTGCCCCTCGATACTACATGGACCCACCCATGTCAAAGTTCTCACGACCAATTTGGATTGTCATCTAAATGCCTTCAGTATGGCAACTGGAACCGAGTTTGTGGTTTTTGGACTGAGCTCATGATTGTCAAACCAACACCAGGAAACCAAGAAATAAATCAATAAACTTCCCAGTGGAAACCTTGGCCTCTGCCAATCAAAAGTGAATTCCAGGCAGATCAGGCTCCCAGCAGCTGAGTTACATACACACAGAAGATTCCGACCCTGACACCCTGCCAGTCGCAGAAGCAATATCAACACTGTGTTCCCCCAAACATACTCAGGGATTTTTCTCCCGAAATGATTTTGTTTAATAAGTTGTTTTGCCCCAAAGTTATATTGTATCCAACTTACTGTTGTCATTTTCACGTGACAGAGACAATGGATCCCAGGGAAGAAACTTTGCCGGAATTCCAAAGGCTGGTTACTGCTCTCGTTCTCCAGGCTGATGCTGAAATCAGAATGCAAAGTTAATAGAACCCCAACTAAAAACAAAAAGCCCCACTTTCTGTATTTGGTCAAAATGTGTCTGATTATTATGAAAGTAAACTTCCAACACTAAGAAGGGCATCATCCAGATGGACACATAGGAGAGCTCCCAATCGAACCCTGGACACACACCAGTATCATAACACGTGATGCCATTCTGGGTATTTCCACACTCATGTATGTTTCTTAAACAGAACTGCAATCATTTAATGTATTCTATATAGAAACCTACGTTTTTCACATGGTTACCATTTTGCCCCTTCAACTCATCTCTGGTTTCTCAGAAAGGTTATTTGAAAGGCAGGATTTTCTTTACTCCTACTCTCCCGCACCTCTAACCCCCCACAACCAGATGGAAAGATGGTGTGATGGCAAAGGTTCTCAGCCGGAAATCAAGCAACTTGGCTTTGACCTTTGAGTTCACTCACTTCTATGTGAAATGAACGACTGGAAGGAAGTTATTTCTGAGATCAGCTTTGGGAAGGGGAGAGCCCAGGCTTGGCATGAGAGCTGTGGATCATTAGCACACCACTGACCAATGAAGGGACTCTGTGATGATCAATTAGCTTCACTGAGTACCACTGTCCTGCTCTGTGTGAAGGCACTGGAAATAACTCGCTTCAACCAGCTGTTGTGGGGGCACATCCTTGTCTGGAACCTGAAGTTGAAGACGAGGGATTCTGTAAGCCTGTTGTCCATGACGGATTTGTTAAATGGCTCCAAACAGTAAGGATGTGACCCTTACTGCCCACCATCTGCATACCAATGAGGGGAGCCCCGGCACGGAGAGAAGGAGAGGGTCAGGAGTCAGTTCTCCTGCCCTTTGGGAGACCCACCCAAATGCTCATCACCTCCTGCCAGGGTAGAAGCCAGCCTCAAGGACTCTGATCTTTCCTGTGTCCCAGTATTTGGGCCCAGGAGATTGGCACCTGACTCTGCCCTTGCAGGGCAAATTTGAGGAGGAGGGGAGAAGTCACAGGGCAAGACGGGCCCAGATCCCATGTCCAGAGCTAGGCAGTGCTGTGTCTTTTTTTTTTTAAATGAAACAAAGATGAATATTTTTAATGATAAAAGGTACAATTCACAGAAACCATTAGACACCTAACAACAAAGAAACAAAACTACATAAAGCAAAAATCAGAAGAAATAAAAGGGAAAAGAAAAAAACATATAATCATAGTGAGACATATTAATATTTTCTAAGAATATTTTATCAAGTGCAGAAAAAATAATAGGAGCATCTTGAATGATGTCATTATTTTAATATAATAGATTTATATTTATATTAATTTATATTAACCTTATAGCTTACACAAATATATTTAAAATTTTGTATTTCATACACTGTTATTAGATTTCCATGGGACATTTAGAAAAATTGGCAAAAAGATAAACATTACTAAGCTTCAAAAAGTAGAATTCTTTCTTGTGTGATTCAGCTATATATACACGCATATATTATTTTTGAAATTATTTTCCATTATATGTTGTCATAAGATATTGACTATCGTTCCCCAGTAAACCTTTGTTGCTTGTTTCATATCTATTTTTTTTAAATTAGAAACCTAGCATTCTATTCACCCTAAGTCAAACAACTGGAAGCAAAATGCCATAACTTTTTTATTTAGGCAAAAATTCATAAGTTTTCTAAAATATATATTACACATATTACTCATATATATGTATACAAAAGCTTGTCTACTAAGCTCAACAAAGGCTTGAGAAAGAACATCTAAAAAAGAGATGGAGAAATTGGAAAACAGAAACTAAATGAAATGGGAGCACTGAATATGAAATAGAAAAAGTGAAACAAACTAGATAAAAGTAAAAGATCCTCATACAGTCAGTTGCTTTTAAACATCGCTGCTCATTAGAAGGGCTGTGTCTTCTTAAAGCCAAGAGGGTGATGCTGAAGGGAGCTAGGCCAGAGGGACCTGCCCCAGGACATGCCTGCCACAATGCAGTCATGAAACCATGAAGTGTCTGAGGTCCCACAGGAGCAGAAGCCCCACACCCCCACAACAGCACTGCACACGAGAAAGAGCACACTTTGGGGGTGGCTGTGCAAACAGGACCCCAACACCACATGGCGAGAGCATCAGACCAGCAGAAGGCTTCGCTCTCTCACCTCCCTCCCTCTTCCTGCTGGTTGCGGTGGGGGAGAAGGGCAATGCTCAAGATGGGCGTGAGGGGCAGGGACCTTGTGCCATTTCTTTGTGAAGGTCTCGCAGCTGACCAGGTGCAAGGGGAAAGCTGAGCTCCTTTGAATTGCTTTTTCCATCAAAGTACCCATTTAGATTTGGCCCAGACCTCTTAAAAGCTATAAATGAGATGGTCCTAATGCCCAGAAGGTATCAGAAAACCTAATCTGAGATATTATATGATGTGATAGGAGTGGGGAAGATGGATGAATCCCAGTTGACTTTAGGAGGAATGAGGGAGGAAAATCGAATCATTCCTTTAATAACCCTACAACATTTGACTCATTGATGCTCACCTGAGTCTTGTTAAAAAGCAGATTCTGACTCAAGAGGTCTGGGACCCGGGTTCTCCACTGCTAAGAACCTCCCAGGTGACCCTGGTAATGCTGCCCACAGAACACGCTTTAAATAGCACCAGTCTAGACCAACCATCTGCAAATTCCAGCCCACTGCCTATTTTTGTAAATAAAGCTTTATTAGAACACAGCCTTGCTTACTCTCATGCATTGTAAATAGCTACTCACACTTCAATACAGAACTAAACAGTCACAATGGAGATTATGGCCCACAGAGCTAAAAATATTTACCATCTCGCCCTTTAGAGAAAAGGTTGACACACTCAGTTATATTATCACGTTACTCTGTGGAGCATCTGAAGTGGTAATGGCATGGAAGTGTCTTCAAATCCATAAAGAGCCCCATACATATACAGGTAAATTCTTCCATCCCAAACATGCTTTTAAAAGGATTTGATAAAAGGAAAGGTGATAAGGCCAGAGAAGGAATAGAACAACAAAGTGGTTAAATACAGATTAATCATCTGCTCAAACAGCCCCTTCACCTCTACTAGAGAAGGGTTTTTTGGGGTTTTTTGTTTTGTTTTTTTTTTTGTGCCATAAATGATAAAGTTCCTCTACAAAAACTGATCTCTTAGTAGCCCAACCAAGATGGTGACCCAACGGGGAAGTCCTCTGCCTGTTTTCTCATAAACACCCTCTTTCCCTAGTTTCCAGTCTAACTGGGCCATTGTGGGGAAAGGCTCCTTTGCTGCTGTGTGGAGATTTGGGTGGTGGTGGGCTGCACTCCACAGGCCAGCAAGCGCTGTACTTGCCCAGCCTCAAGACCAACCAAAGAGCCCAGAGTCAGCGACCGGGACATCAATGGTTTAATAGATGGTGGGGGGGTGGGGGGCGGAATCTTACAAACCTGAAGAAAGGTCCTGGAGCAGCACCCCACCATGCCCCACAGACGCCAGACATGGTAGCACTATTCACTACCCCAGGGAGGAGGAGGCTCCTCCTCCATTTGTAGGAGGAAATGATGTCAGAAAGGCTGATCCGTTACCAGGGAAACCAGCCGCTGAGGCACGCCCCTCGCGGCTGGTTTCAAGCATCCTGAGGGCAGGTGCTTTCCTTTCATAAACCACCAGGTGGAGCCGTTCTGACCTAAGGGGCAGGTTGTTGTTCAGCCGCTCAGTCCTGTCCCACTCTTTGTGACCTCATGAACGCCTCAAGCACGCCAGGCTCCTCTGTCCTTCACCATCTTCCGGAGCTTGCTCAAATTCATGTCCATTGAGTCGGTGGTGCTATCCAAACATGCTCATCCTCTTCTCTTTCTGCCTTCCATCTTTCCCAGCATCAGGGTCTTTTCCAATGAGTTGGCTCTTTGCATCAGGTGGCCAAAGTATTGGAGCTTCAGCTTCAGCATCAGTCCTTCCAGTGAATATTCAGGGTTGATTTCCTTTAGGATTGACTGGTTTCATCTCCTTGTAGTCCAAGGGACTCTCCAGAGTCTTCTCCAGCACAATTCGAAAGCATCCATTCTTTGGCACCATAACCTTGTGAGTAGGTGTAGAGGAAGCAGGAGCTGGTTGAGCAGGGGATGTACCAAGAGCAGGAAAACAGCCATCTTGAGTGGCCAGACCATACAGATGGGTTCTGTTTTTTTCCACTGAACTCAGTGTCACATACATCAGATAGCTATGGCCATCAGCTCCCACACCCATGGTCACTCTGAGACTTTCTTGTGTTCTACAGGAAACAAACCCTCTATTTCTTGATTTCAGGATGCAACTCTCCACTCACAAACACCAGAACCATAACTTGGAAGTCCCCCAGTGTCCTCTCCACATGATTTCTCTGCCTTACAGTCTCCGTTCCTCCCCTCAAAGATCAGAGCAGAGACCCTAAAGAAGCTCCTGGCTTGACTTCTTGGGCCCTCTTAAGTGATTCCAAAACAATATCTTCTGAAGGTCACACACTTTTCACATCACCATCCGCCACTAAACAGCTATAACATATCTCTGACCCAGCGCTGCCTTCAGGTCACCATCCTTTCAACAAGTATTTCTGGAGTGCTGCTGTATTCTGTGCACTGTCCTAGGCACTAGGATTTCTGCTGTGAACAGGACCAAATGCCCAGCCCTGCCTTCATTGATCTGCCATCTCTAGCTCTACTTAATGGTTTCAGAGCCACCTGGGACTTTCAACGACTGCCTCCATAAGATCTTGGGATGGGAACATCTTTTATTTACTCCAACTCTACATCAGTTGATCCCTAAACTCACATATGATTTGAGGAGACCTATGACTTTCAAACATATAACAAAATTGAAAGACACTTGCTCCTTGGAAGAAAAGCTATGACAAACCTAGGCAACATATTAAAAAGCAGAGACATCATTTGGCTGACAAAGGTCTGTATCAGTTCAGTTCATTGCATTTCAGTCACTCACTCGTGTCTGACTCTTTGTGCCCCCATGGACTGCAGCACACCAGGCCTCCCTGTCCATCACCAACTCCTGGAGTTTACTCAAACTAATGTCCATTGAGTCAGGGATGCCATCCAACCATCTCATCCTCTGTTGTCCCCTTCACCTCCCACCTTCAATCTTTCCCAGCATCAGGGTCTTTTCCAATGAGTCAGTTCGTCGCATCAGGTGGCCAAAGTATTGGAGCTTCAGCTTCAGCATCTGTCCTTCCAATGAATATTCAGGACTGATTTCCTTTAGGATGGACTGATTGTATCTCCTTGCAGTCCAAGGGACTCTCAAGAGTCTTCTCCAACACCACAGTTCAAAAGCATCAATTCTTCGGCACTCAGCTTTCTTCACAGTCCAACTCTCACATCCATACATGACTACTGAAAAAACCATTGCCTTGACTAGATGGACCTTTGTTGGCAAAGTAATGTCTCTGCTATTTAATATGCTGTCATGCTTGGTCATAACTTTTCTTCCAAGGAGCAAGAATCTTTTAATTTCATGGCTGCAGTCACCATCTGCATTGACTTTAGAGCCCCCAAAAATAAAGTTTGTCACTGTTTCCCCATCTATTTGCCATGAAGTGATGAGACCAGATGCCATGATCTTCGTTTTCTCAATGTTGAGTTTTAAGCTAGTTTTTTCAATCTCCTCTTTCACTTTCATCTAGAGGCTCTTTAGTTCTTCTTCACTTTCTGCCATAAGGGTGGTGTCGTCTGCATATCTGATGTTATTGTTATTTCTACTGGCAATCTTGATTCCAGCTTGAGCTTCATCCAGCCCAGCGTTTCTCATGATGTACTCTGCATACAAGTTAAATAAGCAGGGTGACAATATACAGCCTTGATGTACTCCTTTCCCTATTTGTAACCAGTTTGTTGTTCCATGTTCAGTTCTATCTGTTGCTTCCCGACCTGAATACAGATTTCTCAAGAGGCAGGTCAGGAGGTCTGGTATTCCCATCTCTTTCAGAACTTTCCAGAGTTTGTTGTGGTCCACACAGTCAAAGGCTTTGGCATAGTCAATAAAGCAGAAGTAGATGTTTTTCTAGAACTTGTCACTTTTGTGATGATCCAGCAGATGTTGGCAATTTGATCTCTGGTTCCTCTGCCTTTTCTAAATCCAGCTTGAACATCTGGAAGTCAACAGTTCACATACTGGTAAAGCCTGGCTTGGAGAATTTTGAGTATTACTTTACTAGCTTGTGAGATGAGTGCAATTGTGCAGTAGTTTGAGCATTCTTTGGCATTGCCTTTCTTTGGGATTGGAATGAAAACTGACCTTTTCCAGTCCTGTGGCCACTGCTGAGTTTTCCAAATTTGCTGACATATTGAGTGCAGCACTTTCACAGCATCATCTTTTAGTATTTGAAACAGCTCTATTAGAATTCCATCATTTCCATTAGCTTTGTTCGTAGTGATGCTTCCTAAGGCCCACTTGACTTTCCATTCCAGGATATCTGGCTCTAGGTTGGTGATCACACCATCATGATTATCTCAGTCGTGAAGGTCTTTTTTGTATAGTTCTTCTGTGTATTCTTGCCACCTCTTCTTAATATCTTCGGCTTCTGTTAAGTCCATACCATTTCTGTCCTTTATTGTGCCCATCTTTGCATGAAATGTTCCCTTGGTATCTCTAATTTTCTTGAAGAGATCTCTAGACTTGCCCATTCTATTGTTTTCCTCTATTTCTTTGCACTGATCACTGAGGAAGGCTTTCTTATCTCTCCTTGCTATTCTTGAAACTCTGCATTCAAATGGGTATATCTTTCCTTTTCTCCTTTGCCTTTCACTTCTCTTCTATTCACAGCTATTTGTAAGGCCTCCTCAGACAACCATTTTGCCTTTTTGCATTTCTTTTCCTTGGGGATGATCTTGATCCCTGCCTCCTGTACAATGTCACGAACCTCCATCCATAGTTTTTCAAAGCTATGTTTTTTCTAGTAGTTATATATAAATGTGAGAGTTGGTCTATGTTCTGAGGATGAGCACTGAAGAATAGATGCTTTTGAATTGTGGTGCTGGAGAAGACTTTTGAGGGTCCCTTGGACTGCAAGGAGATCAAACCAGTCAATCCTAAAGGAAATCAACCCTGAATATTTATTGGAAGGACTGATGCTGAAGCTGAAGCTCCAGTACTTTGGCCACCTCATGAGAAAGGCTGACTCATTGGGAAAAAACCCTGATGCTGGAAAAGACTGAGGGCAGGAGGAGAAGGGGATGACAGAGGATGAGATGGTTGGATGGCATCACTGACTCAATGGACAGAAGTTTGAGCAAACTCCGGGAGATGTGAAGGACAGGGGATCCTAGCATGCTGCAGTCCATGGGGTCACAAAGAGTGAGATGTGAATAAGGGACTGAACAACAACAATGACTTTGAGAGTCTGCAACAGAATGTGCCAAATTAGGGTGAATTATGATGCTAACCAAGGTAATTGAGGTCTAACCAAGAGCTAGGAGATAGGAATTCCGATATAAATTCTAGAGAAGCCAAGTATTTGTCAGCAATTGCTTTGGAATGGCAATTCTCCCCAAATAGAAGAGGTCCCTCTCAGTGAAATGTGACCAGTGCTCTGAGCAGTTGACATCCCCTCATCATTATATCCAACAGTCATGTCCTTCCCAATCATTGTAAAATCCCCCAGTAGCTTAACTTTTTACAGGTGAATTTCAAAGACCTCTTGAAGGTGTCACCCACATTCTCCACTGATTTTAGAGGCTTGAGTTTGATCAAAACCAAATGGGTATGATTTCAATGGGAGTTTTCCAAAAGACACCCCAATGTCCATATACCTGGATATGGGATATGGACTAGATGGTATATGTATGCATATATATATATATCCCACACACACACACATACACACACACATCCCATATGTACCACCTGACTGTGCAGATAAGAAGGTGGTCCTTTCTAGTCTCAGAACATTCTAGCATCAATAAGTAACAGGCTGGAAGGTGGCCCTGCCTCCAGGACTTCATCCTGCTCCTTCCCCTCTCCTGATGCTAATGGTATTACCCTGCACACCTTCTGGCCATTCTCTTAAACATCCTCATTTTCAGGTCTTCAGCCCCCTCTTCTATTTTACCAGGTTTCAGGGTGCTCTGAATGTGCTCATAATCCTGTTTTATAGTGGCTGGAAATCAGAGACAGAGCTCCAGTGACTTGCTCTAAGTCAGACATCAAAGCAGATCCTCAATTAGAACGCAGGTCTCCAGGGTGTTTTGTTCAACTCTTCCCTTTATTAAATGTTACACATAATAAATTTCCAAGGCAGCTCCATTCCTGGAATGTACAGTGTACATTACCCAGGACCCAGCGGAGTTAAGTTTGCCACAGAAGCCTCAAGACTCATTTCTGTGTTTGTTTCTCTGTTGGTGGGTTTTTAGAAGAAACATTAAGCTTTCGCCTATGAGACAGAGAACACTATTTCCCAAAAATCATCTTTGAACGAGCCTGCTCCTTTTCACAGTTTACCATCTTAGAGAGGATTCTTTTCTGAAGGGTTGGTTAATTATCCAAGTACAGAGTCAATTTTTCTAAGTCAGTAAACAGGTTACTTTTGCCCCAAAGCCTATGGGTCTCCATGGGTCATTTTGTGCGTGCATGCTCAGTCATGTCTGACTCTTTTTCAACCCCATGGGCTGCAGCTGCCTGGTTCCTCCGTCCATGGGGTTTCCCTGGCAAGAATACTCGAGTGCTTGCCATTTCCTTCTCCAGGGGATCTTCCCCACCCAGGGATCAAACTCAGGTCTCCTGCACCTCCTGCACTGCAGGTGGATTCTTTACCACTTAGCCACCAGGGAAGCCAAATAGGCCATTTTAGTTAATAATAAAAACAAATGAAATTTATTTAGTATGTACCCTCTGACAAGCTGTGTGCTAGGTACATTACATGAATTTATGTGCATTTCACAACCACCATTCAAAGGTACTATTGTTATCAACATCCACATTTTACAAGTAAGAAGCTGAGGTATTGAGTGGGTAAGTAATTATCCAAGGTGATGGGGTCAGAATTTGAACCCATGAGTCAACCAAGGCAGCCTGGCTCAAAACTGTGGTGCTTAGCCAGCTCTGTATCTTATTGGGTTGGCCAAGAAGTTCAAAATGTTGTTGACCGTGTTGGGAACTAGGACTTGGCCCAATAATAAAAATTTCTAACTTCAACAGATGAATCAGCCATGCCCACCTTCTTCCAGTTGCTTGGAATTAAGTACTTAGTGACTTGATTATTTTCTCAAGAGTGCAAGAGCAGACACTCTCTTCCTGGTTTGTTGTCTTAATGTTGACTAAACACAAGTGGCAGCGGCTTATACCAAAGCCAAGCCCTCTTGGCTCGCTGGAAGAGTGGAAGCTATTAAGAAGCTGAAATGTAAGACCTGATTTTGTTCAAGTAAATTAAATCACTGTGCTGAACTTAATTCTAATTGTTGAAACAGCTGCCATTAACCAGCCGATTCTGCCACACCTAGGTTTCCCTATATAAAGCCCGTATCATCTTCTCTCCCATCTTATCTGGGGCTGATTTGAAAAAGTCATTGGTTTTTAAGAAATTGTTTTTTCAGTGTGAGTGTCAGACATTCCAACCAAGTCATCAAAATCTGTGTTTACATGATGGGAGCATGTGGTGGTGGTTTAGTCGCTAAGTCGTGTCTGACTCTTGTGACCCCATGGACTGTAACCCACCAGGCTCCTCTGTCTATGGGATTTCCCAGGCAAGAATACTGGAGTGGGTTGCCATTTCCTTCTCCAGGGGATCTTCCTGACCCAGGGATCGAACTGTGGTCTCCCGCATTGCAGTCGGATTGTTTACCGACAAGAGTATAATAATGCCTTAAATAGCCATTTCACCTAGGGGGTGGAGCCCGGAGTCATAGCCTTGGAATCGTCTATTTCCAGTCTGCCTCTGTGTTTTCCCTCTGAATGTTCTTTCACCTAAACCTTCCATCACAATTTGCCTGGAACACAGTCCCGTCTTTGTCCCTTTGCACATGTGACTTTCTCCATCCAAATAATCCTTCCTGCTTCCTTGCCATCCTTCCAGGCACAATGCCAGTTTGAAATCTTCCATGAAGTCATGCTTGACAATTCCAGGCCCCACTCCATCTCTTTTTAGTTTCAACTGCTGTGACTCATCACCCATACCTGTTAAAAGACACATCTGTACCCTGCACACATTTAAATTACTGTCCAAATGAGGATGTTTTTGAAAATGAGAGTGCTATTAATAATTCCACTGGGACAACAGGCATAAACTGGGACACTATGGGACATATAGTCCTTCCTCCTAAGTGGCAAATGATACTGAGCTGATGCTGTCCAAGTGTACTTAAAATACAGAGAGACCGTGGAGAATAACTGAGAAGTGCTAACTGCACTGACAAATGCTTAAATATATAAAATTAATTACAGCATTCCTGTAATTAGCTTTGTCCATTGCCAGCCACTCTTTCAATAAATATTTACTGATCTGCCTGGCTCAATAATGTACCAAGCTCTCTTCTAGGCGCTAAAAATGTAGACAGAGCCACATATATAACCCTGTAAATATATATTCAGTAAAAAAAAAATAAGTATAGAAATATTGAATATCAATGAATCTAATGAATAAATGGATAAAATAAATGAAACAGAAACAGTAATGAATGCTATAAAAAATTAAACCTAGTGACTGACAAGAGATTAATCTCTAAAATATACAAACAGCTTATATAGGTGAATATAAAAAAAAAAAACAACCAAAACTGGGCAGAATATCTAAAAAGACATTTCTCCAAAGAAAACAAACAGATGGCTAAAAGGCACATGAAAAGATGTTCAGCATTGCTAATTATTCAGTTCAGTTCAGTCGCTCAGTCATGTCCAACTCTTTGCAACCCCATGAACTGCAGCATGCCAGGCCTCCCTGTCGATCACCAACTCCCGGACTTCACCCAAACCCATGTCCATTGAGTCAATGATGCCATGCAACCATCTCATCCTCTGTTGTCCCCTTCTCCTCCTGCGCTCAATCTTTCCCAGTATCAGGGTCTTTTTAAATGAGTCAGCTCTTCACATCAGATGGCCAAAGTATTCGAGTTTCAGCTTCAACATCAGTCCTTCCAATGAATACCCAGGACTATCTCCTTTAGGATGGACTGATTGGATCTCCTTGCAATCCAAGGGACTCTCAAGAGTCTTCTCCAACACCACAGTTCAAAAGCATCAATTCTTTGGCCCTCAGCTTTCTTTATAGTCCAACTCTCACATCCATACATGACCACTGGAAAAACAATAGCCTTGACTAGATGGACCTTTGTTGGCAAAGTAATGTCTCTGTTTTTGATTATGCTATCTAGGTTGGTCATAACTTTCCTTCCAAGGAGTAAGTGTCTTTTAATTTCATGGCTGCAGTCACCATCTGCAGTGATTTTGGAGCCCAAAAAAATAAAGTCAGCCACTGTTTCCACTGCATCCCCATCTATTTGCCATGAAGTGATGGGACTGGATGCCATGATCTTAGTTTTCTGAATGTTGAACTTTAAGCCAACTTTTTCACTCTCTTCTTTCACTTTCATCAAGAGGCTCTTTAGTTCTTCTTCACTTCCTGCCATAAGGGTGGTGTCATCTGCATATATGAGGTTATTGATATTTCTCCAGCAATCTTGATTCCAGCTTGTGCTTCCTCGAGCCCAGCGTTTCTCATGATATACCCTGCATACAAGTTAAATAAGCAGGGTGACAATATACAGCCTTGATGTACTCCTTTTCCTATTTGGAACCAGTCTATTGTTCTGTGTCCAGTTCTAACTGTTCTTCATGATCTGCATACAGGTTTCTCAAGAGGCAGGTCAGGTGGTCTGGTATTCCCATCTCTTTCAGAATTTTCCACAGTTTATTGTGATCCACACAGTCAAAGGCTTTGGCATAGTCCATAAAGCAAAAATAGATCTTTTTCTGGAACTCTCTTGCTTTTTCGATGATCCAGCTGATGTTGGCAATTTGATCTCTGGTTCCTCTGCCTTTTCTAAAACCAGCTTGAACATCAGGAAGTTCGCGGTTCATGTATTGCTGAAGCCTGGCTTGGAGAATTTTGAGCATTACTTTACTAGCATGTCAGATGAGTGTAGTTGTGTGGTAGTTTGAGCATTCTTTGGCATTGCCTTTCTTTGGGATTGGAATGAAAACTGACCTTTTCCAGTCCTGTGGCTACTGCTGAGTTTTCCAAATTTGCTGGCATATTGAGTGCATCACTTTCACAGCATCATCTTTCAGGATTTGAAATAGCTCAACGATTATTCCATCACCTCCACTAGCTTTATTAGAGAAATACAAATCAAAACTACAGTGAGATATCACCTCACACTAGTCAGAATAGCCAACATCAAAAAGTCTACTAATAACAAATGATGGATGGAAAGGATGTAGAGAAAAGGGAATCCTCCTACACTGTTGGTGGGAATGTAACTTGGTGCAGTCACTGTGGAGAACAGTATGGAGATTTCTTAAAAGAACTGATAATAGAGCTAGCATATTATACAGCCATCCCAGTCCTGAGCATATATCCAGAGAAAATGATAATTGAAAAAGATACATGCACCCCAGTGTTCATAGCAGCACTATTCAAAACAGTCAAGACATGGAAGCAACCTCAACATCAATCAAGAGGTGAGTGGAATATTACTCAACCATAAAAAAGAATGAAATAATGCCATGTGAAGCAACATGGATGGACCTAGAGATTATCATACTAAGTAAAATAAGTCAGAAAAAGACAATACCATATGATATCACTTATATATGGAATCTAAAAAATTATACAAATGAACTTATGTACAAAACAAAAATAGACTCACAGGTATAGAAAACAAACATGGTTACTCAAAGGGGGGATACATTAGAACTTTGGGATTAACAGATACACACTACTATATATAAAATAGACAAACAGCAAGGACTTATTGTATAATACAGGGAACTATACTCAATGTCTTGTAATAATGGAAGAGAATGTAAAACAAAAAAACATATATATATATATATATATATATATGAATATGTGTGAATCACTTTGCAGTACACATGAAACTAATACCACTGTGTAAATCAACTGTATTTCAATAAAAATTTTAAAACATTAAGCACAGTGGGCTTCCCTGGTGACTCAGTGGTAAAGAATTGCCTGCTAATGGAGGAGACGTGGGTTCAATCCCTGGTCTGGGAAGATCCCACAAGCATTGAAGCAACTAAACCCATGCACCACAACTATTGAGCCTGTGCTCTAGAGCCCAGGAGCCTCAACCACTGAGCCCATGTGCTGCAACTACTGAAGCCCGAGCAGCCTAGAGCCCATGCTCTGCAACGAGAGAAGCCACTAGAAGGAGAAGCCTGCACACTGCAACTACCGAGTGGCCCCCCCACTTGCCGTAACTAGAGAAAAACCCACACAGCAACGAAGATCCAGCACAGCCAAAAAGTAAATAAAAATCTTTTAAAAATTAAGCATAATAAGAGGCATTTGTGTAAGTTGTACAAGGCATTGCTAATTGGTCAGGTAAAACTGGTGGTAAATTCAAGGAGGTCATATCTGAGCAGAGACCTTGTGGACAGTATCCTCAACACGGCAGAATGGCATGGACAAAGGCCCTGGGGTGGGACCAGCAGGCAGGCCAGTGTGGCTAGAGGCAATGGTAGGATCTCAGCAATGCTGTCAGGGGAAGAAGCAACATGGAGCAACAGACTGGCTCCAAATTGGGAAAGGAGTACATCAAGGCTGTATATTATCACCTTGCTTATTTAACTTATATGCAGAGTACATCATGCAAAATGCCGGGCTGGATAAAGTACAAGCTGGAATCAAGATTGCCAGGAGAAATATCAATAACTTCAGATACACAGATGACACCACCCTTATGACAGAAAGTGAAGAGAAACTAAAGAGCCTCTTGATGAAGGTGAAAGAGTGAAAACACTAGCATAAAACTCAACGTTCAAAAAACTAAGATCATGGCATCTGGTCCCATCACCTCATAGCAAATAGATGGGGAAACAATGGAAACAGTGACAGACTTCAATTCCTTGGGCTCCAAAACCACTGCAGATGGTGACTGCAGCCATGAAAGTAAAAGACACTTGCTCCTTGGAAGAAAAGCTATGACCAAACTAGACAGCATATTAAAAAGCAGAGACATTACTTTGCCAACAAAGGCCTGTCTAGTCAAAGCTGTGGTTTTTCCAGTGGTCATGTATGGATGTGAGAGCTGGACTATAAAGAAAGCTGAGGGCCGAAGAATTGATGCTTTTGAACTGTGGTGTTGGAGAAGATTCTTGAGAGTCCCCTGGACTGCAAGGAGATCCAACCAGTCCATCCTAAAGGAAATCAGTCCTGAATATTCACTGGAAGGACTGATGCTGAAGCTGAAGCTCCAATACTTTGGCCACCTGATGCGACGAACTGACTCATTTGAAAAGACCCTGATGTTGGAAAGCTTGAAGTGGGGAGGAGAAGGGGACGGCAGAGGATGAGGTGGTGGGATGGCATCACTGACTTGATGGACATGAGTTTGAGCAAGCTCCGGGAGTTGGTGATGGACAGGGAAGCCTGGTGTGCTGCAGTCCATAGGGTTGCAAAGAGTCGGACATGACTGAGCAATTGAAATATACTAAGAAATTACTTGTTGTTTTTGAAATTCAAGTTTAACTGGGTATCTTGTTTTTTGTTATAATTTGGGTTTGGGTTTTTTTTTTTGGTGTTTTCTGATTGTTCCTTGGCTAAATCTGGCAACTCCATTTCCTATATATTCAGGGCAGTGTCAATATGAGTCTCTGAGCTCTTTTTCCTTCTGGTAGCTTCTTCCTACTTTTCCCTTCCCTTCCTTTGACTTCCCAACTCCTCCTCCTAAGATGGGTGCCAACTCTCTCCCTGAAGCACTGCGGACCATGCTCCTGAGTAACTGTGACACATTTTTAATTGCTCTTTCCACCAAAAGCGCATCAAGTTAAGGATTGGCTGTCAGGTTAGCATAAGAAACCTTCTTCTGAAAAGTCCTACATTAAAAAAATGAAATGAACTGAAACTGAAAGTAAACATACTATTTTCATCCTTTTTCTAAGTTCTGCTTTGGAAAAATATGAATAATTAAATGATTGCCTCCTTTATACAGAGAATTTCCCTTGGACATTCAAAATCTGATTTAATCTACTAATTCAGTGATAGAATTTTTTTTTAATATGGACACAGAATGTTGGGTAAATAAGCACAGAAGATGGGAAAAAAGAAATCTAGGAAAAGTAAAATCTTTTGCAGCAAAAAAAGAAGGCTTGAACAGTAAATGCTTCAAAGAAAGCTCAGTACTTGAAAGGGATTATTTGTAAGTAGTATAAAATGAATTTCAAAGAATCTGCAATCTTTTTTTCCCAAAGTAAGTAAATAGATCATTGTGTTCAATAAATGTTTGTTGAACTGAATTAAAGACTTAGTCTCCATCCTCAAGGAGCTCTCAAATATTGAAGAAAAAAATCCAAATGGAAAAACTAAATTATAAGTCATATGCGACCTCAGTAATCAGATAATGAAGCCCTTATAAATGAACAGTAGAAGCTAGGATATGAGCAATTATATGGATACCTTGTTTATAGTATCTAGAATTCCAGTGGCTTCTACTGTTTACCTGGTCTCTGTGCTTTGCCCAAAGGGGATAGTCTCTGATTCATAAACTCATCAAATCCCTATGATTCACACAAAGGAAAGATACATATCAGAAATGATATCATGATGCTAATGGTTCAGAAAATAGACTTGTGAAGGCAGGGACCAGATCTGTCATACTTACCTCTTTCCCCTAGTACCCAGAACAGTGCTTAGACAAGGACAGATACTTGAATGAATGACTATGTAAGCACCATCATTATATCATGTAACCTTGCCTTACTTTACACAAGAAAGTGGATGATGACAAAGCACTTCTTGTGTAATAAACACAGTAGGTGATAACATTGAAGGACGCATGGTTGCGTCCCCACCCATTCATTACCACCAACCCCACTCCATCCTCCAGACTACCATGTTTGAAATTCTCCCATTCATGATGCCTTCTTTTCAAGGAGAGGTAATGTCTATGAGATTTTTTGAGCATCTTTCTGCTCTGGGCCATGCACTACAGTGGGCACTAGAGTATAAAGTTGCTGTTTTTAAGAAAGAGAGCCAGAGGTAAAACATTAGTTGCAACTCATACAACTAAAGAAATTCTGTACCCTTATAGCAAATTAAGGTGCCCTAGAAGTCCACAGAAGAAAGATTCCATAGAGGGGGTGATGACTGAGCTGAATCTTGAAGATCCTATACAAGATCACTATAAGAATCACACTAGCAAACTGCTGTGACAATCAGCTCAAAATCTCAGTGGCTTAACACAAGAGAAGTGTTTGTGCAGACACAAAGCCCAAGGTGGATGCCCTCCACCACATGGTTGTCCCATGCCTTTCTCTTTCAACCAGGCTCCTTCTATCTGGGGGTTCCACCAACCCCTACAGCCTCAGAGATCACACTGCTGAATTCCAACTGGCCAATCCATCAAGGGAAGATGAAGGGGAGGATATTGCAGGCCATTCAGAAGGCCGGCCTGGACAGGACAAACGTCACCCCAGCTCCCAATCCATCATGTCAACATCATCTCATGGGTCACTCAATGCAAAGAGGAAATAGAAACAATTTTGTGAACCTTGCATTGATGCCACCACAAAGCACCAGAAATGGAAGAGTAAGCCAGGCAAAGGAAATGAGCTAGACATGATACAATGAATTTGGGTGGGGGGGGAACCAAGATAGAAGTTTAAAGAGGCAAATTTCAAGAGACCAAGGACTTCGATGGAAGGTGACAAAGAGTTCTGTGTGGTATAATATCAGGAGGGAAAGTAATGCCTAAAAATAAAGGCAGAGAGGAAGAAGTGTATAATGACCAGAGAGATGGGAAGGACCCATGGATATATTCCAGAAAGAATAATAGAGAAGGCTACTCTTGCCTTCCAGAGTACAGTTATGCATGTACTTACTAAATCTTCACAAAATTATAAGAACACAGTCCTGATTTACACAAATCTAAGACTTCTTTATATTTCTGACTTTCTCCTTTCTGCAAGTTAGAACAACAAGAAGCTTTGAAAATGGCTAATAAATATACAGGAATGCAGTCCTTCTGGAAAAGCCACAGGGAAGGGACTGTGCGGACCTAATATTTATGTAAATGCTAACCACATAATGGGCAACTCAGGAAATAATGATGTGACCGCTGGGACCAGTCTCTTGAACTGCAAGAGCGTTTGATTCACGGGGAAGGCTGGTGATTATTGCCTCTTGCAGCCTTGCTGCTCTATCAACAGTGTAGGTTTCACATTTAGATCAGTTTCACTGGAAACTGAAACTGGCAAACCTAAATATTAACGAACTTAGTGATGTTTGGAGGAAACGTGCAATTTAAAAAATGGATGTATAGCATGAAGAATTGTTACTCACACCGAGCTCTAGAAGTCCCAATATAGTAAGAATATGTTTCTGAGACATGAAAGAAGTTGACCTTTGAGATGTCAGATTGCCATGTTTCCTTTTGCTATGGTGCCCTTTCTGTTGCATCAAAGAGTTGAAGAAATGGATATGAAAATGTAAAATTCCTCTGACTGGATAGTTCTTTGAAAAATGCAAAATTCTATGGGACAAGAAAATGAATGCTTTAATATGTTACACGAGGCTGGAAGGGAAGCCAGTAGAGGGTTCATTTCTTTCCCTCTTTTTATTTTCTGATCACTTTCCTCCTCTCTTTCACATTTGTATTTATTTATAGTGTTTATTCTTTAGCGTATAGAGTGGTTTTGCCTCTGTTCTAAT
The DNA here is from genome assembly GCF_003369695.1 of Bos indicus x Bos taurus. Classification (NCBI taxonomy): domain Eukaryota; kingdom Metazoa; phylum Chordata; class Mammalia; order Artiodactyla; family Bovidae; genus Bos; species Bos indicus x Bos taurus. The sequence goes on along the minus strand of NC_040105.1, from coordinate 7,532,412 downwards.
TATGCTCCTAGATTTCAATATTTAAATAGTGCCCCTATGTTTTCTCCCATTCTGTCCAGAACTAAGAATGTATTTGTATCATTATCTCATATTCCTCAATTTTATTACCACTGTCAACTCTGCAAATAGCTTGTAGATGGTAAGTTCCATTTAAAATTTAAATTCTCATAAGAACTACTTGCATATTCCAAACCCACTCCTCATTCATAATTTTCTGTTTCCTCAAAGGAGGTACTTGTATTATTTTAGAGTGTTACTGTTTAGTCACTACGTTGTGTCCGACTCTTTGCAATCCTGCCAGGCTCCTCTGTCCATGGGATTCTACAGGCAAGAATACTGGAGTGGGTTGCCATTTCCTTCTCCAGGGGATCATCTTGATGCAGGGATCAAACCCACATCTCCTGCATTGGCAGGCGTGTTCTTTACCACTGAGCCACTAGGGAAGCCCATTATTTCAGAGTAGAGACTGATAGACAGATGAGTTCTCAGCAGTGCTGGCTCCCAGTTTTGGTTTTTGCCTCTCCCTAGACAGCTTGATTCCTGCAACTGAATCTAACCAGAAATAGCAAATAGCAAAGTACTCCTTGGTGTATTAGCCTAACAATTAGTCAGTCAGTCCCATTTGGATTGCAAACAGCTATGTTTGTTTCTGCAAATAATTGTGATCTAAGAGAAAAACCTAAAGCATTTTTTAATGGTACATTTATGACCACTCCACTGCTCTCATTACAAATGCAAAAAGTCATCAAAATGTAGAAGACTTTTGTTAGATTATTCAGTTCTCAGGACAACAATGAGAACTTCATAGATGGTGAAAATTAACAACTTGATTCCTTACCAGGAAACACGTCAGTTCCTCTCTATAATTCCTCTTAAACATTGTAACTAGTCAAAATCGATTTACACTTGAAAAGGTCACACATATTCCCCTGGGAAACACTCTCCTGCTCAACTACACTCTGAGGCAGACATTACGAAGAACAGTGCCTAGCTGACAGCATATCCGACTTCCCTTTCTTGACCTGGGAACTCTGAGGCACGAGCAACAATGGGAGCTGTCTTTTTTAGTCATTTAAAGCAAAGACAGTTGAATTTGGTTTCGTTTAGAGTTAATTGTACATTTTGAGTGATTCGGTTTTGGCAAAATCCAAAGCATATTTTGCAAATCGTTTTTCCCATTAAATGTTAAAATCTTTATTTTTAAAAGGAAATGTAATCCATATGCTTGGAATTTGTTTACACTAAAATTATAAAATATATATATATACATTTTTATTCATGTTCCAGAAGCTTTCTGCACCGTTTTGTACCACTTTCAAAAATCAAGAAGTTGTGTATTGCCAAAAACTAATGAGAGCAAATCCATAAATGTTAGAAATATTGATTTTATGATTCCTTATGGTCTGACCTTAGAAAAACATGTCTTTGGTTTTCAATCACACATTGTTGAGAAAAACTTCTTTGGAGAAATTTGTATACTAAAGAGACATTTTAGGGGTTAGGGGACTGACTTCTTGTTGCATGGGAAGGTTTATTTTGCCTACACTTATCAAGCTGCTTGACCAAATAAATTTTGAAAATGATTTAATTCAGCTTTTAAAATTCCCCAGAGCACAGATTGATAATTTATTAAATGCATGCTTATTAAAAACCATATGCAAAATTGTCAAGTTCAACTCTTGGGGTTCACTTAACATAAGGAGGTTTCACACAGTCCAAAATCTCTCACCTGAAACTAAGGAAGGCTGAGAGGAGATAAAGAGCCTAGATGTTCCTTCAAAATAAGGATGAGGATGAAAGTGAATTTATCTTTGCCCAGCTGCATGAAACTCTCATTGGCTTAGAACAGGGATCAGCCAATTGTTTCTGAAAAGGGCCTGATGGTTAGTATTTTAGGCTTTGCAAATCACATTGCTTTCTGTTCACAATTACTCAAATTCTCTCACAGAAGTGCAATCACAGTCACAGGAAATAGATAAATAAATGGATGTGATTGTGTACCAATAAAACTTTATTAACAAAAAACAGATGGCAGGAAGAATTTGGCCCAAGCGCCTATAGTCTGCTAAGGGCCCTAACTTACATCTTCTTAACAAAACAAACAACTCTATTTAGTATATACCTAAGATCACATGGGGTTTCCACATTTGAAAAAATTGATTTTGGACACTGAAAGACAAAAGCCAACTTTTCACCTCTTCTCCTACTTTCATTCTTGAGACTCATTTTAAGACCCAAAGAATTAACTTGTGAAGAGACCAAAACCTTCTCCCTTCACTCATCAACACTAATCAGATGCCTCAAGTTACCAACGCCAATCTAACTCTCTTGGAGTTGGTGTATTTGTAGCCTATTGTGCACTTGTGGACCTTGTATTACGGGCAGCAAATTCCTAATGAATATGAACAACACTGAAACGTTTGAGAAGAATAAGCTCTTCACTAGCATGATCCTGGTCTGGTTATCATGTCTTCAGTGTGCTTTTAATTAATTTGCTTAATTAATACATTATGTTGACCTGTGGCCAAAGGTTGCAAACCTATGCCTTCTGCATACTTTCTGAGAGCAGAGGCTGTGGAGCCTGGCCATGCGGAAACAAATACCTAACCTGCCACTTCTGAGCTGTGTGACCTAAGAACTATGTCAGGGTCAATGTTGATGCTTCTCTTCCCTCTTATGGTAATAAACTCTCAGTGTCCATGGCGGCATATAGCTCTGAAGAAACAATGGAATAAAAAACACATTTTTTGGCTTTTCCCACAGAGAGTTGTAGCTACATAATCAAGACCTGGACAACAAGAACAAAAGTGATATGATTTATTAATTCTGTTTTCAGTTTAATGTGTTTATACATGGAGTTTTTAATCCAGCTTGAAATTCAATGGGCTTCTGTGTATTGATGTCTTTCATGATTTCTCAAGGTTTCTGATCCTTCATCATTTCAAAATTGCTTCTCTCCCTATCTCTGTCTCTCCCCTCTGTTTCTGAGATGCCAATTAAAAAATATATTACGTTTTACCACTACCTTCTGTCTCTCCTTTTCTGAGTTTCACTTTTTGGCTTTCTGTGCTTCATTTTAGGACTATTTCTTGTAGCTTATTCTCAATCTGCCGTTAATGTTACTTTCAAAAGTCATCTTTCTCAGATCTAGAATTTCTATTTGGCTCTTTTACAAAATTGTTATATCACTTTTTATATTTTCCAGTTCCCTGCCAATTAAAATTTTTTCAGTGTTCTCCAACAAACTGAAGATTTAGGTGACGTTTTCTTAGTTTTATGGATCTCTGCTAGGGACCTGGGATTAGTGTTTTAGATCTGAGATTTTGCTGAGGGAAAATCATATTTTTGCAAAACTGTGTTTCAGATGAGGGAAGGGTGAGTTTACTTCCAGTTTATTTTTACTTCTAGGAGACAATCTTCTGAGGTCCAGGCTGAAGAGGATTCAGATTTTTGTCCCAGTCCCTTGGGGTCATCTAAAGGACAAGTAAGCATCCCCGAGGGCAAAGGCTTTGCTCCTTTTCTCCGAGTTCACAGCCTCCCTGGGATGTCAGACCAATAACTGCTTAGTATCGTACTAGCTTCTGAATGCTTCCAAGATTTTGAGAATAATCCATACAGTTTGTTTGGGGCTTCCCTGGTGGCTCAGAGGTAAAGAATCCGCCTGCCAATGCAGGAGACATGGGTTTGATCCCTGAGTCAGGAAGATCCCCTGAGGAATAAAATGGCAACCCACTCCAGTATTCTTACTTGGAGAATTCCATGGACAGAGGAGACTGATAAGCTGCAGTCCATGGGGTTGCAAAGATTCGGGCACAACTGAGAGACTAACCATCACCATATACAGCTTGTTTAGTTGTGAGATTGATCCACATGACCTAGTTCAAATTACCATGGGTGGCAATCCTGAGATTTCTATTCACATTATTAAGGGGAGGGGAAGCATCCTTTTATTCCCTCCTGAGAACCATCTTTACTTCAGTTGAAGTGATGACCAGCCTCAGACCATATTCATGAGGCCACCACTTGGGGGAAAGGCAGAGAAACCAGATGAAAACATCCCAGGAACCTGGAGGCCTTGTTGGAGTCACCAAACACACAAGTCCGGGCTGCCTATCTCTGGACAAGTAACAATCCACCATTGTTTCACATCTCTATTACACACAGGCTAACTCATGTCCCTACTAAAAGAAAAGTTACTTAACCTCTGTGGTAGATGTTTGCAATCATGGTCCCAGTTCTTCCCCTGACTTCAAGATAGCAAAATACAAGCAGGTTTAAAAAGTGCTTGTGCGTTTATTATTGTCCTGTTACTCACTCATGCACCTCTGCCTCCACCATGGAAATAAGCCTGAGTTAGCATGCACAAGGGACATGAGAGACATGGAGGAGGCTCGCCACGTAGTGGGGTCAACCCAACTGAGGCCATCCTAGATCTACTGCCAGGGGACCTATGGCCAACTGTGGATGAGGGAGCGAGCCCAGCCAGGCTCAGCAGAACCACCAGCTGCCCCAGAACCTCAAGAGCCTTAATGGTTGTTATAAACCACTGAGTTCGGGGGAACACTGTTACACAGTATTACATGTGACAAGAGCTAATGATTACATGGAGATAATTATAATATTATACTTACATCATAAGTATTAGACTTAAATGAGTTATTTCAGGTATCCTATCTTAAAGACTTCCCTGGTGGTCCAGTGGTTAGGAACCCGCCTTCCACTGCAGGGAGCATGGGTTCAATCCCTGGTCAGGGAACTAAGATCCCACATGCTGTGGGGCAACTAAACCCACGCACCACAACTACTGAGCCCACATGTCACAACTAGAGAGAAACCCTCATGCCACAACAAAGACTCCACCTGCTACAACCAAGACCCAATAGAGTCAAAAATAAAATTTAAAAAAGCAGGCCACCTTAGGGGAGTCACTGGAACCTAGTAAGCACTCAGAAAGTATTATTCTCAGCCTCTCAGTTGTGTCTGACTTTTGTGACCTCATGGACTGTAGCCCACTAGCCTCTTCTCTCCGTGGGATTCCCCAGACAAGAATACTGGAGTGAGCTGCCATTTCCTTCTCCAGGGATTTTCCCGACCCAGGGATCGCCCTCGTGTCTCCTGCATTAGCAGGCAGATTCTTTGCCACTGAGCCACCCGGAAAGCCCCACTGATATCATTACTATAACTATTACTGAGACCCACAATTCCTCTCAAGCCAGGAAATTCAGTGATTATCAGCTGCAATTGACTCCAGTGTCTAAAACACCAACATTTTCTAAGGCATCATTATTTCCTTTGTCTTTCTCCCACCACCCCTTCTTATAAAATCTCACTTCTCACATTTAGTACCTCAAAGATCATTCTGCTGACTTCTGAAGATTGCATAAATGAAGTATGTGAGCACTTGGCTGAGTTCTTTGTTGCTTATTTCTGATCTAGCATAGGACAAAAAATGTCTATGTGGCTGATTGCTGATCCAGGAGTCATGAGGCAGGGGTGTTCGCCCTGCTTTCTCCACTGACTAGTTGCAGGACTCAGATAAGTCACCTCAGATCTCCAGGTGAAGTTTCTTCACACAAGGACTGAGATATCTGATGGCAGACTGAATCTTACTGCATCTCCGCGGTTGATACATTCCAGACACTTGGTGAATGTTTGTTGATTTTATTGAATGGAATTGAACCAAACTGACTGACTTGAGCTAGGGAAATTGGCTAAACCTCAGAAAGTTCCTTTTAGGCTTAGTCTTTCTATCACTTTACCACATTTTTTCCCTTTCAGTTCTCTTTTAAACGATGCCTCTTCATTACAAGTGAATGAAATAGAATCAAGCTGGTTTCTAGCAGAAATCACTTTCATCCTTCCTGCCCAATGGATGTTGCTAGGAAAAGATGCTAATATTAGCCACTTTCTATGTATCCATAGGGGCTTCCCTGGTGGCTCAGTGGTAAAGAACCCACCTGCCAATGCAGGCGATGTGGGTTTGATCCCTGCATCAAGAAGATCCCCTGGAGAAGGAAATGGCAATCCACTCCAGTATTCTTGCCTGGAGAATCCCATGGACAGAGGAGCTTGGCAGGCTATAGTCCATGGGGTCACAAAGAGTCGGACACGATTTAGTGACTACACAACAACAACAACAACAACAGTGTATCCATAGACTTTGTTTTCCAGAGCTAATTCTCTCCCCTCATCTCCTCAACTTTATACCAGTGACCGTGCTATGGGAACAAGATGGGCAGGAGCCCAGTATCAAGAAAAAGGCTTTACTTTTTCTATCACTGTTTTAATGCAATAATAAGTTGCCATAGTTATGGAGAAATCATGAAATGTGACAGCAAGAGGGCTTTCACTTACCCACCTTGGAACTTCACAGCACAGGGAGCAAGCCTCCAATTTGAATCTTCAACTGGCCTCCTTCAAAATCTTTCTCATCATATGTTGACTTGAGCTTTCCAGTATGTTTCCTATTCATTGTTTTCTTCAGAATTAAAAATAGAAAACAGTTCACTGGAAATGTGTCTGTATGTAAGCTACTTTGGCAAATAAAATGAAATCTTCTCTTCCTACAAAACGTAAGATATACTATCTTAAGGTTGTGAGGAAAGTGGGCACAAAGTTAAGGGGTGACTTAATGTTATAATCACTAGTAAGATGGCAGCTTTGTTTTGTGTGGGAAGGAATTCCATATAGTTCTGCTTCTGTTTGTATTTCCTGATACCAACCACTGGAAAGTGCCAGGTCTGAACTGTCAAAATGTCAAGTCTGATTTGGGGGGAGAGTTTTCAACACTAACCTGATGTGGCTTTGAAATTAATATAAGTGAGACTTCCCTGGTGGTCCAGTGCCTAATGCCACAACTAAGACCTGGCACAGCCAAATACATATTTGAAATTAATTCAAGTCAGATGCATCAGTCAAGAAATGAGCTTGTGAGTCCAGTGCTACAGCACCGTGCCACTTACAGGAAGAGAACCAAGAAGGTGTTCCATCCACCAGAGGGAAAGTGGGAGGGAAAACAATGGACAGCTATGGTAGATAATATGCTATATCTTATTCCTGGGCGTGGAGGAAGACTACATTTCCCATCCTCCTTTTCAGTTAAATGGGGTTACATGACTAAGTTCTGGCCAACAGAATGTGGTAGGAAGTGATGGAGGCCATTTTCTTCCCTAGTCCTTGAAAATATCTCACAAAACCTTTTAGCCTTCTCTTTCTTGCTAGGAATATAAAATTTCTTGGACGTGTACCAGTCCATCTATGTTACATAATAAAACACCTCAAAATGTAGTGGCTTAAAAGCAAATCTTTTATTAGCTCATGATTCTATAGTTCAGTATTTTGAGAAGGGCTCAAGCTGGGCCACTGCTCTGTAGACCTCACATGGCTGGTGGGTTGGTCAAAGAGGCCTTTAGGTGGAGTGACTCATCTCTGCTTCACGTGGTCTCTAATCAATATGAGGAGGATGACATTTCTCTCAAGTGGGGGAAATATGTCCATTATTAATACATTTGGAATATAATCTTAGGGCTTCCTTGGTGGTCCAGTTGTTAAGAATCCACCTGCCAATTCAGGAGACATGAGTTCAATTCTGGGTTCGGGAAGATTCCACATGCCGCAGAGCAACTAAGCACGTGCACCACAACTATTGAGCCTGTGCTCTAAAGCCCACGAGCTGCAAATACTGAGCCCACGTGCTGCAACTACTGAAGACTCACTGAGTGCCCTAGAGCTGTGCTCTGAAACGAGAGAAGCCACCACATGACCTTGAATGCCACAAGTAGAGGGCAGCCCCCACTCGCCGCAACTAGAGAAAAACCTACACAGCAATGAAGACCCAGCACAGCAGAAAATAAATAAATAAATAAATAAAAAGAATGTAGTCTTAATATAAAACCATAAATTTCTTCCCAAGGACCCGTAGTACTCCCTCAGTTGGTACTTACCATAGAGTTTTACCTTTTATACAGTTGCTACATGTATATCAACTCATCTAACTCAAACATCAACTGAAGAAATAGTAAAGAGGATCAGATATTCTTTAGAGGCCAAAATAAGTCCAGGCTTTGTTAAATGATGCATAAAGACCACAAGGGTAGGATTTGCAGGGATGATACTGAAGTCTGGATTTTCTATCCTTTATTTCAGCAGACTTCTCACCCTTACATGGCAGAAGGAGAAGAGGGTGTCAGAGGATGAGATGGCTGGATGGTATCACCGATGCAATGGACACGAACTTGGGCAAACTCCAGGAGATGGTGAGGAACAGGGAGGCCTGGCGTGCCACAGCCTATGGGGTTGCAAAGACTCAGACACAACTGGGCAACTGAACACACACACACCACCTTTATGTAGGAAAGGCTTGGGTCATTTGATGTGCTTGGTGCAGGTCAGGAATCTACAGAGAATATTATCCTATGAACTAACATTCCTTGGAGAAGAAACAGTAACTGAACTAGGTTCCCTCTGGGAAAAGACAAACAGGAAGTCTGTGACAGCACTGACTCCAAAGGAAATGGACATAATGAGTGTCTGTCTGCCCTCAAGGCTGATAGATTCAAAACTTAAAAGCTGGCTGGGGATGGGGCTTCCCTGGTGGCTCAGTGGTAAAGAATCTTCCTGCCAATGTGGGAGACATAGGTTTGATCCCTGACTGGGGAGGATCCCACGTGCTGTAGAACAACTAAGCCTGTGGGCCACAACTACTGAGCTTGTGCTTTAGAGTCTGGGAGCCACAACTACTGAAGCCCGCATGCCCTGGAGCCCCTGCTCTGCACTCTGCACCGAGAGATGCCACCTCAATGAGAAGGCCACACACCCCAGATGGAGGGTAGCCCCTGCTCGCTGCAACTAGAGAGAGCCTGTGCAGCAATGAAGACCCAGCACAGGCAAAAATGAAGAAAGAATAAGTTTTTAAAAAGAAAGTGGTGGCAGGAAAAAAGTATATTAAAAAAAAAAAAAAAAGCTGGCTGGGGTGTTACCAAAGAGAAAGGCCAAGTCTAACCCCAGCTAGGGAAGGTGCTCCAGGCATGAAGAGCCCATGGAGAGAAAGGAAGCTTCTTCAAGGTCAATTCCAAAGCCTACAAAGCACAGTGGAAGACATCTTAGAGTACATGTGGTGTCTCCTTCCATGCTTGGAGACCCAGAACCAGGCCAGGACCCAAGAGAGTACGTGCAGCTTTAGACATAAAATAAAGAGGATTGTCCAGAGTTGGACCATGTGGCTATGATGCCTGCTCACAGAGAAGATGTGGAAGCAGGCTCCGGGCAGAGTTAGAGAGTCTATCATCTATCAAAATGGCGTCTAAATGGGGTAGAGCAGGGCCTAGCAAAATACAGCCCTTGGGTCAAATCCAGTAGGTGCCTGGTTTGGCGGGTGGTGGTGGTAACTTTAACATTTTTTTGGCTGAGTTATAATGCAAAATCCACGTGAGATAAAGATCAACCAATTTAAAGTGAACAGTCCATAGCATTTAGTAGACACACACTGTGTACAACCATCTCCACTGCATTCCGAAACATTTTCATGACTTCAAAATAAAATCCTGTCCACATTAAGCTGTTACTTCCCATCTCCCCTTTCCTCAGCTCCTGGTAACCACCCATCTGCTTATTGTTTCTACAAATTTACCTATTCTGAATATTTCATACAGATAGAATCATACATACATGTATATGTATGGCTGAATCCCTGTGCTCTCCACCTGAAACTATTACAACATTGTTAATCAGCTATACTCCAATACAAAATAAGAAGTTTAAAAAATACAATAAAATTTTAATTTAAAACACATCATCACAACATGTGATGTTCTGTGTCTGTTCCTTTCACTTAAGCATGATGATTTGGTGGTTCATCCACACCAAAGCGTGGATCAGTACTTTATTCCTTTTTATGGCTAAATACTATTTCACTGTATGAATAGACCACAATCCGCTTATGAATTCATTCATTGATGGGCCTTTGGGTTGCTCCCACTTTTTGGCTTTTGTGAATAGTGCTACCATGAGCGTGTGCATACAAGCATTGGAGGACCTATTTCCAATTCTTTTGGGGATATACCCCCAAGTGGAAAAGCTTCCTGTTTGTAAAATAAATTCTATTGAAGTATAGCCATGCCCATTCATTTATACATTTTTATGGCTTCTTTCCCACTACAATGTGAAATAGTTACAACAGAGAAATAGGGTGAATGGTTACAACAGAAAATACGGCCACAAAGCAAAAACTATTTCCTATTTGGCCCTTGATAGAAAAAATTTGCCAGCCCCTGGGATAGAGGAAATACTACTCCCATTCTTAAGATCTTGATATAGTACATACCTTAAGCTACTGTTTTCTTAGTTGGTGGTGAAAGGAACTAGAGATTTTCTTCAATTTATGGCAGCGAAGACTTGATGGGCATTGTTGTTCAGTCACTAAGTTGTGTCTGACTCTGTGACCCCATGGACTGCAGCACGCCAGGCTTCCCTGTCCTTCACTATTTCCCTGAATTTGCTCAAACTCATGTCCATCGAGTTGGTGATGCCACCCAATCATCTCATCCTGTGTCACCCCCCTCTCCTTCTTCCCTCAATCTTTTCTAGCATCAGAGTTTTTTTCCAATGAAATGGCTCTTCCCATCAGGTGGCCAAAGTATTGGAGCTTCAGCTTCAGCATCAGTCCTTCCAGTGACTATTCAAGGCTGATTTCCTTTAGGATTGACTGGCTTGATCTCCTTGCTGTCAAGGGACTCTCAAGATATTTTGAAGTAAAATAAGAAATATGCATTGGTGACTGTTCCTCTCATTCTCTCTGCCTCCCCCTCCTCCTTTCCTCTTTCTTTCCCTCTCTTTGAAAAGTGACACAATTTGCTCAGTAAACAAAGGAAGAAAAAACACTGTCAGGACAGGTGAGGGCATCAGTGCTCTGCTCATGGCCAAGAGCAGAGGTGGCAACAAGATTCACTTTCCTTAGAAGTCAGGAAAGGGTCTGCACAGTTGGGGCCAGGTGTGAATGGAAACCTGGTGCTATCCTCGGCCTTTTGTCCACACTTTAATGTTCAAGCAAAGCACCTGGGATCTTGTTAAAAAGTAGATTCTAGAACTTCCCTGGTGGTCCAGTGGTTAGGAATCCACCTGCCAATGGAGGGGACACAGGTTCAGTCCATGGTCCAGGAAGATTCCACATGCCACAGGGCAACCAAGCCCATGTACCACAACTACTGAGCCTATGCACTGCAACTACAGAAGCCCATGTGCCTAGAGCCTGTGCTCCACAATAAGAGAAGCTATCGCAATGAGCCCGTGCACCACAGCGACGAGTAGCCCCCACTCTCCACAACTAGAGAAAAGCCCGTGACCCCAGTGAAGATCCAGCCCAATCATAAATAAATAAATTATGTTTTTAAGTAGATTCTGATTCAGTAGGTCTGGGCTGGAGCTTGAGACTCTGCATTTCTAATGAACGCCAAGGAGATGACAATACTGCTGGGTCAAGCACCAGTCTTTGAATAGCAAGGTAAGCACTGCTTCCCACATAAAGCTGCTCAATGCAATACCCTGAGCAATTGTTAAAAAAAAATCCTAATGCCTGACTGAGTCTTGTCCTCCAATATTCTGGTGAACTTGCTCTGGTCTATCACCTGGGCATCTGGATATACAAAGGTCCCCATTGGCTTCTTTGTTGTTGTTCAGTCGCCAAGTCATGTCCAACTCTCTGCAACCCCATGGACTGCAGCATGCCAGGCTTCCCTGTCCTTCACCATGTCCCAGAGATTGCTCAAACTCATGTCCATCGAGTCGGTGGTGCCATCCAACCATCTCATCCTGTCGCCTCCTTCTCCTCCTGCCCTCAATCTTGCCCAGCATCAGGGTCTTTTCCAGTGAATCGGCTCTTAGCATCAGGTGGCCAAACTATTGGAGCTTCAGCTTCAGCCTCAGTCTTCCAATGAATATTCAGTAGGTTCTAATATGCAGTAAAATTTGAGAGATAGTATTCTTGAGTTCAAGAGGTGAGGATTGCTGTTGGATCGGCAATGACTGTTTTCAAAAGAGATTATTAGTAAATATGGATAAGGATAATATCAATTCAAAAATCAAATTGACTGTCTACCTATCAAGTGATGTCTATAAGCTGTCCTCTGTTGTATAAATAATTTGGGAATCCATGTAATTCAAAGCTGGATGCATTTTACAAATAAGGGATCTGATTTCATTACTCTTTTTCCCAGGAATTGTGCCTGGCCAAGCTGGGATCAGCTTCCTGCCTCTCATTGTATCAATAAATACGTCAGCATGGGGCCGCTGGGACCTCATCTATACCCAGAGCAGAATGTACAAGACGATCCAACAGCTAATGTTTTAGACTTGTCTTTTCCCATTTCCAAATTACACACTTATTGTACTCAGGCAAAATCAACATGGGGCCAAGTCTGCAGATGTTTGAAAACTTCCAGATGATTCTGTAAGTTGTTATTTTTTCATCCTCATGTAAAGATGCCTATGTTCATGGTCTTTATTGAATACTTTCTAAAGTGTTTCAACAAACCCAAGTGTTCCCATCTTAGCTTCCATGTCTCCAAACTGGGAGAAAAAACACATAAATGTTTCTTAAGAAGAGGAAAATGTGAGTTGATGTATCACCACTTCCAATCTGGCCTCTTACTGCCTAGATCTATGTGGGCTCCTCCCCATATATTATTGTCTTCAGAGCCTTGTATTCCAGTCCTTTGGAGATCAAAATCCATTTTTAAGATAAGTTCCCCCCATACCACTGGTACTACTCATATCCTCTTCCTTGAAGTCTATTTTCTCTGGGTCATGGTCCTGTTCCGAGCTTCTATCACATCCACCCAGAACTGGCTCCGTCTAAAGAACTCAACCATTTTCAATTGCGCAGCACCATTTACCAGCAGCAACAAAGGAAACCTAATACAAATGCAAATTCTTGGACCCTGACCCAGACTAGTGACTCAGGCTTTCCGGGGCTAGACCCAGGAATCTGTGTTTCACAAACCTGCCAGGTGACTCCTGTGTGAGCTTAAGTCTGAGACGCGCTGGCATAGGTGAACTGCAGTTATCTTGTAGCTGTGTGCTCTGCTATCACCAGGTACATTAATTTAGCTACGAAATATGTCCCTACCACATTTCCAGGGCACTCAGCTCCAATCAGATCTTTCTCACGGGGGGCTTGCTCCCTGCTCCCACAGGCTGGCGGCAGGCCTCAGCTTCAGAGGGCGGGTCAGATCCATATGTGCTTTTGGACTGTGTATCTTGTGGGGCTCTGGCTGGAGGAATGGCCACTATTTGGGAAACCAATTCTCATGATGGAAGTCAGAAACTCCCGGAGGGCCAGTCTTCTTAAGGCCTCACCTCAGAAGCGAGAGGGCTTCCCAGGTGGTACATTGGTAAAGAACCCGCCTGCCAATGCGGGTTTGATTCCTGGGTTGGAAAGATTCTCTGGAGGAAGCAATGGCAATCCACTTCAGTATACTTGCCTGAAGAATCCCATGGACAGAGGAACCTGGCGGGCTACAGTCCATGGGGTTGAAAAGAGTCAGACACGATTGAGAACAACACAGCAGCTCAGAACTGAGACATCACCTCTTCTGCTCTCATTTCATTGGCCCAAGCTGGTCACACAGCCAAGCCCCACTGGGGAGAGAAATATACTCCCATGCAGGTGAATGGGTGGATAGGCAAGTCGAGTATTTGCTCAACGAAAATCTAATAGACTACATTGGGAGAGTAAATAAGCCCAGGTTAGGTCTCGCTAGCTATTAAATTCAATTAAATTTTACTAGGCTAACAATGGTACTACAATGAGAACAGCAGAGTTCAAGAGAGTGGCAGTCAGCCCTTAGACAATTTTTGTCATTCTTTCATATTCATGTGATAAACCCTGGACAGCAAATTTCCATCCAGATTTCCTTTCTGCTTCTACTTCTAAAGAACATATGCAGTATGAACTTTAAAAAAAAAATTAAAGGAAATACCTGCTATAGCATTTTCCCCCATGGTTATTTCCACTTTGAAAAGCTGACCAAATATTTGTCTCTCCTACTGTGTTTTTAAAAGAAAACTCTCTGAAATTCCCATCAGTGATTCTCTAACCACATTCAACTGGCAGAAGCCAAAAAGAAAAATATCTTCCCTGAAGATACAGTGAAGCCTGCCACTACTAACAGAATTCATCATGTGCCAGACATGGAATCATTAAAGGATTGGGGGCAACCCCATCACACCCTGGGAGGTTGAGAAGGCAACTGAAAATCCCTTGATGACCAGACTGAGAGAGCCTTCATTTCCTGAGTTCAGTCACTGGGCCATTGGGGCCAATAAATATTTGTTGAAGGGAAAATGCATGGATTCTGCTCAAGATGCCAAATAACTGGCAGTGTCCTGTTGAAAGGGGAGCAAAAGCAAGCCAGTTCCAAAAACATCTCTGTCTAACCAGCTTCCATGAGCCAGACACTCAAAGTGAATGCATCACCAGGCAATGGGTGTGTAGAAGGAGGCAAGGGCACTCTAGCCAAGGGGGCAGTGTAGATTCCTAAACATTTTGTGTGTGAATTAGAATTAGTTGAAGAATTTCTGACAGGGTGAGAGATTTTAACACCTATAGAGGGAATTCCCAGGGCAAACTCTGTACATGATTCTGATTGATCTGGAGAAGAGCTCTGGGGAGTGCAGATTTTTTAAAAATCTATAAAAAATGAACTTCCTTGGCAGCCCAGTGGCTAAGACTCCATGCTCCCAATGCAAGGGGCCAGGGTTCCATCCCTGGTCAGGAAACTAGATCCCACATGTCACAAAGAAGATCTAAGACTCTGCAACTAAGATCTGGTACAGCCAGATAAAGAAACAATTTTTTATTTTTTTTTTCTTTTTATTTTTTTTATGTTTTTTTTTAAATTTTATTTAATTTTTAAACTTTACATAATTGTATTAGTTTTGCCAAATATCAAAATGAATCCACCACAGGTATACATGTGTTCCCCATTCTAAACCCTCCTCCCTCCTCCCTCCCCATACCATCCCTCTGGGTCGTCCCAGTGCACTAGCCCCAAGCGTCCAGTATTGTGCATCGAACCTGGACTGGCATCTCGTTTCATACATGATATTTTACATGTTTCAATGCCATTGTCCCAAATCTTCCCACCCTCTCCCTCTCCCACAGAGTCCATAAGACTGTTCTATACATCACTGTCTCTTAAAAATAAATAAAATATCCTTTAGCATTTGTTGGAGAGCTGGTTTGGTGGTGCTGAATTCTTTCAGCTTTTGCTTGTCTGTAAAGCTTTTGATTTCTCCTTCATATTTGAATGAGATCCTTGCTGGGTACAGTAATCTGGGCTGTAGGTTATTTTCTTTCATCACTTTAAGTATGTCTTGCCATTCCCTCCTTAAAGTAAAAAAAAAAAAATATATATATATATATATATATGTATATATATATATATATATATATATATAAATAAAATAAAATAAGACTTTAGGGGGAAAGTAAGACACTGTGTTAAAATTCCTGGTCTTGGGTTGCAGCCCTGCTTTTCACACTGTAAGACACTATGCAAGTTACATGGACTTCCTCAGCCTCAGTTTCCTCATCTGTTGGATCAGGATAATATGCCTGGGTGGCTCTGAGGCTCAGCTGCATTTGAATGTGAAATGGTCTATTGATATGTAGAACATTTATACCAGAGATAATACTGGGGAGAACTGGATGATGGACCCTCTTCCCTCAGAGGGACTGACAGCAAAAGACATTGTCATCTGTCTAAACGATACCCTGGGGTTGCACAGTGCACAACCTCTACAACTGTATGCTGGGCTACCTCACTTCCCATGCCCTGGTTTCAGTGGCACCTAAAGGCCACAATGATGAACAGATTTTCAAGGATGGTACAAATAAACTAAGAGTCATCCCCATATTCACTGAGTTCATGACTGAAGTCAGTAGAAGAAAATTGTATGTGTCACATTTAATAATAATTTTTAAAAATTCTTCAGACACTAATAGAATGATTCACTTAATCACCGAGGTGATGAACGCTGTGGCATTAGCAGCTTATGATTTTGAAGTTTTCTTATAACTTTATAGATCTTGTCACTTTTCAGAGTTTCATTTGGGAGGCAGCACAGAAAACATCTTCCCTTTAATTCCTTTGGTGTTTGTTTGCCTCCAGCATTCATCTCAGAGAAGAGAGCAAAAGGGGGCCTATTCCAGAAGGATCAGTGTCCCTCAGTTCCTGCCATGCCTACTATGAAACAGACACTCGATGGTAAATGAGGCACCATAGGATATTAAGCAGAAGCACTCAAACAAAAACAGTAATTCAGAGTCCCATATTTTGTCCCATTTCTCACTATTTACGCTGGACACACCCTAAGGTGATCCCCAAGGAGTCATAGTTGTATTATTCCCTCCTTTTGAGTGTGAATGCAAGCTGTGATTTGTTTCCAACCAATAGGATATGTCAAAGGTGACAGGATGTCATGCTGATGGTTAAATTATAGAAGACTCTGTCCTAGCACACTAGGGAAGACACTCTCCCACCGGCCTTCAGGGAGCAACACTCATGTGAACTACCCACGAAAAGAGTCACACAGAAGAACACTGCGGGCAAGCTCTAGGACCTTGCAGGAGCCTCCAGCCAACAGCCAGGAAGACGCAGGGACGTCAGTTCTACAACCACAAGGAAACAAAGTCTACAACAACCTGAGAGAGCATGGAATCAGAACCTTCCCCGGTCAAGCCTCTGAGGAGAATACAGTCTGGTTGGTATCTTGATGGCAGCTTTGTGAAGCCTCTAAGTGTGTGGGAAGTTGTTACACAGAAGTAGGAAACATACATAAAATACTACATACATATAATACTATATTGCATTCCATTATTACTCTAATTAGTCATCAGTTTAATTCTCTAATAGAGCAGAATCTGGGGTATGCCCTATTCAGAAAGAGAAATCCGCTGTGGGCTTTGAACAGTGAGAAGCTGGACTTTTCCACTCTATAGTTCTTTTCCTACAAATAACATGCATACGGCTCAGAGGTCATCTCAGCAGAGTGGATAATCCCTCCAGGGGGTCTCCTCACTTGCAGCCCATAGAAAGAAGCCCACCGATTTTCTAGATAACATAAATCCACACAGACTCCTTTATGATTATCCAATTTGATTATAACTGCACTCAAGTTACCCTCAAGCACACATTCACGTCTCAACTCTCATAGCATTCAAGGAGTTTATAGTTAGAAAATATTCTCCTTTTCCCAGGTAGGAGAGAGACTTAACAGGTAGGAATTTTTTAAAGAACTGTAGCCTTCAGCATGTCTGGTAGCTTTTGACTTGCTTTTTCAACATAGATTCCAGCTTCCTTGGTTTGGTATTTAATAGCTTACAAAAAAAAAATAGAAATGTTGCATATGGTTTTATAATTTGGTCCTTAGAATAAAGTGCACATAGTCACAAAAGATTTATAGTAGCTCTGATATAAAATGATTCTTTTACTCCTAATCTCAAGCCACATTTTACATCATGGGTAGCAAATTCTATTGTAAATCTCATGAGCAGATCTTAGTCAAATTTTTAATCTGCTCTGGAAATTCTAAAACAGTAGCAAGGTCAATTCTTTTGACCACATTTGCGAACTGATCTGATTTATAAATATCCTCAAATACCGCATTCTCCCTCTCTGCCCTACTGTCACAGGGTCATGGATTCCTTAAATAAATGACTGCTGAGTCTCATCAAAGCACAAGAAAGTCTTCTATGAAATGCCAAGTTTACATCCTAATACAAAATAATTCATTCCAGTGCATGTTTTATCCTTAATGTTGTGTGTGACACTATGGAGGATATTTTCAACTCTGACATTCAACAAACCCAGAAAAGTTTCCAACATCTCCCAATTCCCACAGTGAAGTCTAGAAATGTTAGTTTTCTTCCTCTCCAGGATCTTACAGTCTGAACTTAAATGGTCATCTTAATCTATTACCCTTTTTAAAACTTTTTATTTTGTATTGAGGTATAGCTGATTAACAAAAAATGTGATAATTTCAGGTGAAGAGGGAAATGACTCAACCATATATATACGTGTATCCATTCTCTGAAAGTCCAATACTTTGGCCACCTGATGCAAAGATCTGACTCATTTGAAAAGACCCTGATGCTGAGAAAGACTGAAGGCGGGAGAAGAAGGGGATGACAGAGGATGAGATGGTTGGATGGCATCACCGACTCAATGGACATGAGTTTGAGTAAACTCCGGGAGTTGGTGATGGACAGGGAAGCCTGGCGTGCTGCAGTCCATGGTGTCACAAAGAGTCGCACACGACTGAGCGACTGAACTGAACTGAACTGATCCATTCTCCCTCAAACTCCCCTCATATCCAAGCTGCCACATAATATTGAGCAGAGTTCCATGTGCTGTACAGTAGGTCCCTGTTGGTTATACATTTTAAATACAGCAGTGTGTCCATGTCCATCCCAAACTCCCTAACTATCCTTTCCCCCAATTTTTGTAATATTTACCTGTTTTCAGAAACTGTGCTATACAGTAGCAGGGATATACTATGCTATAGTATACTATATAACATATGCTATACTATACTTCCTATACAAAGAGAAACATTCAAGCCTGTGATGCAAATTCACCTTACCAGAAAGATGGTGACACTTTGATTCCCACAAGATTCTGACCTTGGGGTCAGTACCAACCATGGCATGACCCATGAAATACACCATCTACATGGCCATCCTACTCGTAGTTTGGTCTGTGGACCAGCAACATGAGCATCACTGGGAGCTTGAAAGAAATGCAGAACCTCAGACCCCCAAGATCTGCTGAATCAGAACCTACATCCGAACAAGAGCCTCTCGAGTACAATAATGTTGGATAAGCCGTGGTGGCCTGTAATTCCAGGGGGATTGGATCCCCAGCCTTTACTGCCAGCTCCCCCTTTTGCCCAGGCTCTGTAAACTAGATGCTGAAATGCTGAGGTTACACTGATAATGGGCCTACCTCCAACCAACTGTATCCTTGGGTGGCTCATGGAGTTCTACCTGTGATCTTCACACACCATCCAAGGACAGTGGTGCTAATGAGAAACAGCAAGGCCGGAACGAGGTCTACATGGAGGAAAGCCCACTAGAAGAAGAGGCTTCCACATCAAAATATATGGCAAGACTGGATGCAAAGAATAAGGGAAGACAGTGGTAAGAATCCAAATGCCCTGTGCTTGAATGAACTTATGGTTATTGGGGGGAAGGGTAGAGGGAAGGGGTACTTGCAGAGTTTGGGACGGACATGGACACACTGCTGTATTTAACGTGGATAACCAAGAAGGACCTACTGTACAGCACAGGGAACTCTGCTCAATACTCTAATAACTTTCTTGTTACCAGGGGGGAAGGGTGGGGGGAAGGGATAGTTAGGGAGTTTGGGATGGACATGGACACACTGCTACGTTTAAAGTGGATAACCAACAAGGACCTGCTGGACAGCACAGGGAACTCTGCTCAATACTCTGTAATAACCTATGGTTACCAGGGGAGAAGGATGGGGGAAGGGAGTTTGGGATGGACACGGACACACTGCTGTATTTAACATGGATAACCAGCAAGGACCTGCTGCACAGCACAGGGAGCTCTGCTCAATACTCTGTAATAACTTTATGGTTCCCAGGGGGAAGGATGGGGAAAGGATATCAGGGAGTCTGGGATGGACATGCACACATTGCTGTGTTTAACATGGAGAACCAACAAGGACCTACTGCACAGCACAGGGAACTCTGTTCAGTGTTATGTGGCAGCCTGGATGGGAGGGGAGTTTGGGGGACAATGGATACATGTATATGTATGGCTGAGTCCCTTTGGTGTTCACCTGAAACTATCCCAACAATGTTAATCGGCTATACTCCAATATAAAATAAAAGGTATACTCCAATATAAAATAAAAAGGTTTTTTTTAATGCCCTGTATTTATTTATGAGAAGATGCTCTCAGGGTACTGATAGCATGTGGTATTTCAAGGTCCAACATTTCTTTATGATTTAGGTGCCATGGAGTATAAAGAGCCATGTCCTGATCATGTAGATACTAACATGAGGGGAAGCTGGGTGAAGGTATATAGAAACTCTCTGTACTGACTTTGCAACTTTTCTATAAATAGAAAATTATTCCAAAATTAAAAGCTCATTTTAAAAAATATAACATTTGGCTTGCCATCCCTGGTGGCTCAGATGGTAAAGAATCTGCCTGCAATGCAGGAGACCCAGGTTCAATCCCTGGGTCGGGAAGATCCCCTGGAGAAGGGAATGGCAACCCACTCCAGTATTCTTGCCTGGAGAATCCCATGGACAGGGGAGCCTGGTGGGCTACAGTCCCTGGGGTCGCAGAGAGTCAGACATGACTGGGCGACCAACACATGCTTAGGAAAATGAGTCCCCCCAAAAAAACTTTTCAAATTATAATATTTAAAGTGCTAAATACATTAAACATGGGGAAAAAATTAAAGCAATGAAAAGAAACAGCCTTCTTCCATATTCACCATATTTTTTAACTCTATCTCATAACAGCATATACCTATTTCCTTAGCAAACCCAAAGAAGCACAAGAGTATGAAAAAGGAACGAAGCCAAAAAAGGAACAAAGAAGAATGAGTGATTCTACCTATAGTGCCAAAGAGTTGACAAATATACGTCAAGAGTATGAAATTAGGGCAGAATCTCCCTTGAGCAGTTTATCTCACCTCTCCCTCCAAATATCTACCTCAAAAAAAAAAAAAAAAAGTCAAGTGGAAAAAAAGCAGTGAAAAAAAGCTCTTAAGAAGGAGCTATATCCATCATCACATATATGAAGTACTCAAATTTTATTTTATTGGTCAGGATTCTGACTAGCAAACGATGGAATCCATTCTCCAGTGAGGTGAGGTTAAGCAGGAAAAGGGCTTATTGAAAGATATTCAGTAGCTCCAGAATCATCGGGAAGGCTGAAGAAATGAATGCAAGGCGTAGCTTCCAGGAAAAATGCCAAAACCGTGCTGTGAATTAGCCTGATTTGGGGGAGATGTCACTGTTGCTTTACCGTTGCCACCACCAAGCCCCAGTGCCAGGACTTCAGCTTGACTGCAAATGATGGTGCTTCTAGCCTCTGGCTCTTCTGCACCACAAACTCAATCTTGCAGCCACTGCCCCCAGTCCTGAAAGTCAGCCAGCGTGAGTGTCAGCCCTGCCAGCAAGATGCAAGCTTGCTGCAAGTTCATTTCCTTCCAGCTCAGCTCTGAATCCAGGTCTTCAGTGGTTTTTTTAAATTCTAAGTGGCAGAGCCTTGGTTACATGCCACACCTGAGCCCCAAAGAGCCTGAGAATTTGAGCTCTGATTCTACATCTAGGCAAAGAAGACCAAGGGTGACCAACTAATCCCAGCCTGGGCAGCAATTCTCTGGTTTTGCAATTCAAGCCCTACACACCAGGAAAACCCTCAGTCCCAGGCAAACCAGCACAACTAGTCACTAGGCTAAAAACTCGTAACCTGTGCCTTTCTCCAAGTATAGAAAGGTTTTGAAAAATATGTTGTGGAGCCACAAACATGATGTGTATTATCCCCTACAATAATCAATACACATTGATGAAAATATACATTGTGGTAATTCATGTGATCCAGCAATCCCACTCCTGGGCATGTACCTGGACAACACTCTAATTCAAAAAGATACACGTGCCCTTATGTTCACAGCAGCACTATTCACAATAACCAAGACATGAAAACAACTTAAGTGTCCATCAACAGATGAATGGATAAAGATGTGTTTATACAATGGAATATTACTCGGCCACAAAAAAGAATGAAATAATGCCGTTTGCGGCAACATGAATAGACCTAGAGATGATCATATTAAGTGGAGCAAATAAAAAAGAGAAAGACAAACACAATATGATGTCATTTCTGTGTGGAATCTAAAACATGACACAAATGAACTAGTCAAGAAATAGATACAGACTCACAGATGCATAAAACACACTTGCAGTTGCTGAGGGGGAGGTGAGGTGGGGAGAGGTGGATTGGGAGTTTGGGGTTAGCAGATCAAACTATTACATATAGGATGGATAAATAATAAGGTCCTACTGTATAACACAGGGAAATACAGTCAATATCCTGTGATAAATTATAATGATGAATAAAAAAAGAATGTATACATGTATAACTGAATCACTGTGCTGTATAGCAGAAATTAACACAATGTTGTCAATCAACTATATAATTGAATAATTACCTTGCATCTGTAGCCCCAACTGGTCACTAGGACAACTGACCCAGAGCTGTGATGAACCGACTCATCCTCCTTTCTCATCACTCTTCCCCAACTCATGAGTCATAGTTTGTTCCTGTTCACACATAGTTATTGGTATAAAGTGCCAACAGTTTTCCTGGTCACTTTGAACTTCTTATGTAGGCTATTTGTACCTGACAATTACTAAATTGGATTTAAAGTAGATCTTATATTTTAAACAACCGTCTTACCACCATCACCCACCCACACACTGGAGTAGGGCAGGTGCCAAAACGTGTCTCTCCAACACTCACTCCATTTGACTTCCAGCATGGCTTTCTATCGTTTGGCCTTCCCTCGTAGCTCAGGCAGTAAAGAATCTGCCTGCAATGCAGGAGACCTGGGTTCAATTCCTGGGTCAGGAAAATCCCCTGGAGAAGGAAATGGCAACCCACTCCAGTATTCTTGCCTGGAGAATCCAATGGACAGAGGAGCCTGGTGGGCTACAGTCCATGGGGTCGCAAGAATAGGACATGACTTAGTGACTAAACCACCATCACGGCTTTCTATAACACTGAGGCTAGAAAGCTGAAAACCTTTCCAGACTCCTTTGCAGCTCCGGTTTTGAATGAGACTCGAGGTCCTTCAAACCACTACCAGTCCTTGAACACTGCACACCCTGTTCTCTCTCTGCATCTGCTCAACCCCTCTCACCCTTGTTTGTTCTGCTCCAGCCACACCGCTGCCTTGCTTTTCCTTGAATGCTCCAGAGACTCTAAAGCTTCAGATCTTTGCACTGGCTGTTTCCTCTGCCTGGAATGCTCTTTCTAAATACCCACATGGCTTACTCCCTCAATCCTTCAGGTCTCTCTCCAATGCATCTTCACACTGAAGCCATCTCTGGCCACTTTTGCTAAAATGACAACTCACTTCTCCATACCCCAGTAACTCATTTTAGTTTTACATCTCCTCCCTAGCATCTATTAATATTTATCATACTATATATTTTACTTCATTTTTCTTATTTATTGCCTCTCTCCCCACCTAAAATGTAATGTCCTCTAAGGCATTTTTTTTCTATTTTGTTCACCATTTTATCCCTGCACCCAGAACACTGCAGGCACATAGTGGGTGCACAATAAATAACTTTTGAATAGACCACGGAAGATGTCTATGCCCTTGATTAAAACCAAAATATAAAACTGCCTCAATAGAATGGCCAGTATTTTTAATAGAGCTACAGTTGATGTCAAAAACTAAATAAGAAAAATAACCTGAAAATCTCTTGAAAAGCAAAACAGAATAATAAAGTGGGACTAGCCCCATGATATATTAAAACACATTATAAAACCATAACACCTTAAATAGGGTTTAGCATGGAAATACAAAAAGATCACTGAGTCAGAATAGAAAGTCCAGAAAGAGACCCAAATACACCCAAGAATTTCAGTATCTGATAAAAATTACCTCTCAATCCAATGGAAAAAAAAAACAGATAGATAATCAATAAATCGGCATGGTGCTAGATTAAAAATTGAGAAAAAATACAAATACAAAAAAAATTTTAAACTCTTTGCAGCCTTTCTCTTTATGGAATTCCAATTAGATATATATTAGCCTTTCTCTCTTTATGGAATCCCAATTAGATATATATTAGCCCTTCTCTTTTTCATGTCTCTTCTAGTCCTTTATTACTCACACATTCTGGGTAATTTTTTCAGATTTTTATTCAATTTCACTATGTCTTTCTTCATCTATGTCTAGTCTGCTGTTTAAACATAATTAAACACTTTTATTGTGAAATACCACACATATACAGAAAAGTGTGTGTGTCAGTCCGTTTGGGTTGCTACCGCAAAAATACCACAGACTGGTGGCTTATACACAACAGAAATTTATTTCCTCACAGATCTGGAAGCTGGAAGTCCAGTTCATAGATGGTTGTCTTTTTGCTGTTTCCTCATGTGGCAGAAGGGGCAAGGGGGTTCTCTGGCATCTTTTTTTTTTTTAATAAGAGCATTAATCCCATTCATGAGGGCTCTGACCTCATGACTGAATTACCTTCCCAAAGGTCATATGTCTTGATACCTTCACATTGTGCATTAGATTTCCATATACAAATTTTGAGGAAACACTAACATTCAGTCTATAGCAGTGTGTAAAGCAAAATTCATCAAATTATATAACCATAAGTCAAACATCTGTGCAACTTCCACCCAGGTCAAGAATTAAGCCATTATGAGTACTCCAGAAGTCTCCACATATGACTATTTGATCACACTGCTGCTCCTGCCTCACTACCGGAAATACTTTCCCACCCTATCCTGCAGTTGCTCTCCACTTTTACCTATAGTGTTACTACCTCTGCATGCATGTAACCGCAGTTTCTAATCACATTTTTTTTCATTTCTAAAAGTTCAATTTGGTTCTTTTGAAAATCTGCCTAGACATTTGTTCTTGCTTCCTGCTCCTTGCTTGTTGTTATTCTGCCTGTAGATATTTCATTGATATATAGATCTTTATCTGATCATCCTTCTGTCTTAGATCCTGATAGTCAACATCTTCTAGTCGCTTTTGTTGACTCACTTGTATTGGCTTGTCTCCTCGTGTATTTAGTAAGCTTTTTATGGTGAACTCATATTTATTGTTATTTCCTCTAGCAAAGACTTGTATTGGCTTCTGATGGACTCCAGGAGCTACTTCTCTGGAACTACTTTAATGTACCCACATTCAGGACTAACATAAACCTGAACATCAGAAGGTAAGTGGCATCGGTTCTGTGGTTGCAGATGAACAAAGGAGGACTCCCAGCCATCATCATCATTCTTAATATCTTTGGGACATTATTCTTCACCCAAAACCCCCTCCTAGGGTCCTGGTTCAGGGCAGGAGTTTCAGGGCCAGCACCTCCATTTTCTAAAAGCCCAAGATTTAGTACCCAATTTTCCCCCCCATTCAACCCTATCTGCCATAATAGTGGCATTCGCGCCAAAGGCATCTCTAAATTTGTTAGTTTCCTGCCTTGTTTGATCATGCTTGTTTTTATTATTAGTATCACCATTTTTCCTTCACAATTTTCCTTCCCTTTATTGGGTAGTCAGAAAAAAAATACATTGCAATTTCTCCAGAATCTGGGTGTGTTATACCATCAGAGCTTTTTAGAGCTTCTAGCACCACAGAAGGCAAATTTCCCATGTTAAAAATGACTTTTCTGCAAGTATAAAGGTAATAAATGAAATGCAAGTTAAATGCACATTGAGGTGCCATTTCTCACATATTAAGTCAGCAAATATAAGTTTAATAAACTGTTGGTGAGAATTTGGGGAAATGAGCACTCCTGTACGTTGCTGATGAGATTAGAAAACTAGTACTTTTAGGGAGAGCAATCTAGCCATTTCTGTTGTAATTATAAATACATATATCTCTTTATCCAGAAATTCTATTTTTAGGAATTTATTCTACATATACTAGAGGATGGGATGCATACTCACTGCACCATGACTTGTAATAAGCAAAAGTTTGAAAAAACATATGCTTATTAACAGGGAACTATTTCAATAAATTATAGTACATCCATATAATAGGACATTACATGTTATTTTTACAAATGAGAACATTTTTATATACTATGTGAGACAATATCCAAGATATATGTTCAAGAAGTGCAAAATGTAAGGGGTAGAATCATGTACATTTTATGCTTTTTTACAAAATACGCATTCACACGTTTGCTTATAGAGCCCTAAACTATTGCTGGAAGGGTACATAAAACATTCTGCTGGTGTCATCTGCCGCCAGGTTACAGACCTGGTTCCTGGAGAAGTATTAAGAGGGAGACTTTAGCATTGCAAAACCTTTTGTACTTTTTGTATTTTAAACCATGTGAATATATCATCTATTTTTAAAAGGCTTTGTCTTCTTGTGGTTGGCCTTACAGGGAAGTGCGGCAGAGGGAGTGCCCTAGACAAACCTGATTTTTTTTCTTGGTTTTGCCTAAGGCTGTTTTCAGTCCAGACAGAGAGGGAGGTTGGAAAATCTGGAAGCCAGGTTGTCCGAGAAAGACTGGGCCAGCCAGGGCTGATTCATCATCCTTGCAACCTACCTCCTGACCTCAGCAGGTAACCAGCAAAAAATCCACAGGCTCTTTGTTTTATTGCTTTACACCCAGAAATTTGGAATGTCACAGATGGTTGTGTTTTGACAGGAATTTACTGCACACTCAAATATACAAAATTTCTGAATCTGTCTTTAAAAACAGCAAGCCCCTCTCTTTTTCTTGCTCAGGGCCTGTGTTTTCTGTTTGGTGTTCCAGGCATCTCACTGCAGGAGCTCCTTTTCTTGGTCCCAAAATTTGGGAAGGGAAAGGAGGTCAGTAGAGGTCTTAAGTGAGCAGCATCACACAGCAGGCCCAGCTTTGGAATTCACACTTAGAACTAGAAAGTTCAAAATTGAAAGTATAAAGTTCAAAACTGAAAATAGGAAGTTCAAAAATGCCAACTGAAATTTCACTCCAGGAAAAAAGATCCAAATTCCACCACTTGATTGTACGATTTTTTTTCTGAAAAATATGGCAAAGATATGAATGCTACAAAAACCATCTTTTTCTGTTTGTTGTGACTTTGTTTTCTTAGTAGGAAATACTTCAGATATACACAAACATAGAGGGACATTCTAAAGAACATCCATACACCTACTAGAAAATTTTGTCAAACCTTCGATGTTTGCCATATTTACTTCAGATAATTCTTCTTAAAAAGCTCAATAATTTTGGATGAGATTCAAGGCTCCTGTGTTCCTCTTCCATCATCCCATCTGCTTCTTTCTCTCTAAGAAGGAGCTGCCAATAAACTGGGTGTTTATCATTCCCATGCATGCCTTATGCTTTTCCAGCATGGGTGGGTATTCATAAAAAATCTATAAAGCTGGTTTTCAAGCTTAAAATAGTATAGACATGATATTCTAGATCCATCATTTGACAGCTTCCTTTTTGCATTCAACTTTCCTA
The DNA here is from genome assembly GCF_003369695.1 of Bos indicus x Bos taurus. NCBI lineage: Eukaryota > Metazoa > Chordata > Mammalia > Artiodactyla > Bovidae > Bos > Bos indicus x Bos taurus. The sequence continues at coordinate 7,505,157 of NC_040105.1, read as the reverse complement.
TTGAAGGACATATGTGTTATTTCTTTTTTCCCCTTTACCAGAATTGCTGCAAGAAAAATTTTCTCCCCTTCCATCTTTTCACACATGAGGCTCTTTCTCTCAACTAGGAGACAAATGATGGGAAATAGGATATGATGGGAAATAGCCACCTTGGGGCTTCCCTGGTGGTGCCCTGGTAAAGAATCCACCTGCCAGTGCAGGAGACGCAAGAGACCAAGTTCCATCCCTGGGTCAGAAAGATCCCCTGCAGAATGAAATGGCGACATGCTCCAGTATTCTTGCCTGGAGAATCCCATGGACAGGGGAGCCTGGTGGGCTACAGTCTATGGGGTTGCAAAGAGTCAGACATGACCGAATGAGCACACACACAGAGTATATGCATCTCATTTCTAGACAAACTGCTCTCAAGTGTGATCATACGATTTCATTCTTTTTGAAACAGCCCTCAAGTTTTCTCGGTATGCTTCCTAGTTTCATGGAACCACAGGAGAAAAGACGTTTTGGATCCAGATATTACTTTGGCAAAGGAATCTGTAGCAGATGCTGTGGGCACCTCACGCATGTTCCCTCACTCAGCACTTCAGTGAACGCCAGCCAACTCCCCACTGCCAAGACCTGCCTTATTTTTCACCTGAGAACATTCTCTCACTGCCAGACATAATATTGTTGTTGAGGGGTAGCAATCACAGTTAGAACAAACTAGGAAATTTACATCCTTGGGAGACGCCTCAACCAAAGGAGCTGGTGTATCAATACCTCAAGCGGGATAACTGTGACCATGCATGTGTTTTATCAAGGTTTTTGGAGTGCCCAGCTGGATCAAGCCACAGTTGCCCACAGTGATGATCTTGCTATTGTTGTTTAGCCACTCAGTTGTGTTTGACTTTTTTGCAACCCCATGGACTGCAGCCCACCAGGCTCCTCCTCTGTCCATGGAATTCTCCAGGCAAGAACACTGCAGTGGGTTGCCATTCCCTTCTCCAGGGGATCTTCCCAACCCAGGGATTGAACCCAAGTCTCCTGCATTGGCAGATGGATTATTTGCCACTGAGCTAACACGGAAGCCCAGTGATGATCTATTTGATATCAAACTCTATATTCTGCAGTTCACAGTATTACTTCCCTTCTCTCCCTTCCCATCAGAGTGTCCTGAGACCACTTCCCAAATAAACTACTGATGCTCAAACTGTGGGCTCAGAGTCTGTTTCCAGGGGAACACAACTGTATTCCAACTAGCTCTCATCCAAATGACTTAAATGCTGATAATACTTCATAGGCTTGGGAAGAAATGTCACCAGTTGTAGAGTTTGCCCATAAGTCCACCACAAAAAAAAAAAAAAAAGAAGAAGAAAGAGTTTGCTTATTATTCAGAGACAGGATACAATGAACGCTTTGCAGCTTAGTTCTTGGAGTAGTTCAGTTTTAAGTCATATCTGACCCTTTGCGACCCCATGGACTGCAGCACAGCAGGCTTCCCAGGCCTCCACTATCTCCCAGAGTTTGCTCTCATTCATGTCCACTGCCTCAGTTCTTGGAAAAAGAAAATTCCATAAATGAAGTGTTCATGGTTGCTACAACAAGAGACTTTCCTTGAAAAGCCACACCTTTCATTTCCATTCTAAATAGCTTTCAGGGCAAAAGGGTAGGGATTTGCATATTAAAAAAAAAAAACACATTATTTGCCTGAGTTTGAAGAAGAGGTCTTTTTAGAGCCTAGGTTTTTTGTAGCTTTTTGTGACACTTTCCTCTTTGTTGTTCTGTTCTCCAAAATTGCACAAACAACAGCAACTCTATGCATGAACATTAGGCAGCAGTTTTATACTGTCTTCAAACACTGCACTGTGATCTTCATTTGTGAAAATATCAAAACTGATTATTTTTTTCTAAACCTTTATCTTTAGCAAATTTTAAAAAGAGTATTTGCTGCATTGGGCCCTGTGCACAGCCTTGGGTTTTTGGTTTTTTTAGCTACAACTTGTGAAGTGAGGTAAATCATGCAGTCACATGAAGGCCAAGGTTATTGCTATTGCTATACACTGAATGTTAGTGTCCTCCCAAAATTCACGTCAAAACCCTAATTCCCACTGTGATGGTATTTGGAGTCTTTGGAAGGTGTTTAAGTCATGAGGGTAGAGCCTTCATGAATGGAATTAATGCCTTTATAAAAGAGACTCCCAGGGAACTCTCTCACTCCTCAGGCCATGTGAGGTCACAGCAAAAAGACAAGCATCTATGAACTAGGAAATGGGCTATCACCAGACATTGAATCTGCTAGCACCTTGATCTTGGACTTTTCGGTCTCCAGAACTTTGAAAGATACATTTCTGGTGTTCAAACCACCAAATCTATGGTATTTTTACTATAGCAGCCCAAGTTATGACAGCTAAATTTTGCCAGCCTGGGAAGGTTGACAGGACCAAAACTTAAGACCTCTGATCCATCACTACCACGAACTGAACTGTATGCCCCACACACACTCAAAACTCATATGTTGAAGCCTCCACTCCTGATGTGACTTTACTTGAACACAGGGCCTGTGAGAAGGTAATTAAAGTTAAATCAGGTCATAAGGATGGGGCCCTAATCCTAATAGGATTGGTGGCCTTAAAAAGACATGAAGAGATCTCTCTCTCCCCTTATGCACAAAGAATAAGTCATATGAACAAACAGCAATAAGACAGCTACCTAGAAGCAAAGAGAAGAGATCTTAGGATGAAACCTATCTGGCTGGCACCTTGCTATCAAACTTCCAGCCTCCAGAGCTGTAAGACATAAATGTCTGTTGTTGAAGTTACCTTGTCTATAGTATTTCATTATATAGTAGTCCTTGCAGATTAAGACAACCCTGGGGCATAAACCACCCTACGCTGATTAGGAGATAACCAATCGCTCATGTCCCATTTTTCATATTCATGAAAATAGCTTTGGGCTGCAGGCAGAACTACATGTCTCCCTGCAGTGCTGGATTAGCTGACTTGTGAAGACCTGTCTGCAAATTCAAGGGCTTGTTTCTATGGTTAATGTTCTTTCACTGCATTTATTAAGACCCATGCCATATTTTGGCCACCTGATGCAAAGAACTGACTTGTTGGAAAAGACTGTGATGCTGGGAAAGATTGAAGGAGGGAGGAGAGGGGATGACAGAGGATGAGACGCTTGGATGGCATCACCAACTAAATGGACATGAGTTTGAGTAAACTCTGGGAGTTGGTGATGGACAGGGAAGCCTGGCTTGCTGCAGTCCATGGGGTCACAAAGAGTCGGACACCACTGAGCAACTGAACTGAACTGATGCCATACTGATAGATAGTTATTAGAAACTTCATACTTAAATGTTCATTTTCTAAAGTGAGTGTGAGTTGAGTATTGTGTACCTGGCTTTGTAGACCTGGCTCAGATTCCCAACTTGGCCACTTTTTTTGGTATGTGTAATAGGAAAATTACTTAACTTCTCTAAATTTAGCATCCTCATACATAAAATAGGGATAATCATAGTACCTATGTCATTGAGCTGTTGGGACAGTAAATGACGTTCCCATAGATTTCCTTACCTTATCACTCTGGAATGGGCAGGAAACTACTATAGTTTGTGAATCTTATAACCAATATCAAAGAGGTAAAGTTGAGTTCTGAGAGAATTTTTTTCTAACTCCTGTAACTCACATTGGGTTTAAAAAAAAAAACACAAAGTGACTATACAAAAATACAAAAAATAAAAAAGAAGCGTTCTCCTATCACCTAAAGGGAAGCACCAGTAATCACTTATCTATGCATATTTTATGGCCTCCAATTTTTCCACAAAAATTGGGATTTATTAAGGATACCATTTTATAAGGTACCTCATTTCTAAAACTTCCACGAAAAGTGCCTCACACCATTGAATGGTCTTGAAAATGTGTTTGCTGTTTACATGTCTCGCAGCCATTACTTCTAAAGAAGGCACATGACTTCTTTAACCAATTCAGCCAATTTTTAAAAGGCCTTTGGATTTGTCTTTTCCCAGTGTTCAGTGCTTCAGTGTCATTCTTTGATGATACACTTTTATGAATGTACATCTTTTTTTTCCCTAGGCTGAATTCCTAGACGAGCAACCACTTGTTCAAAAGAAGCAATAAAAACACTTTTACACTTTTAAAGCTGTTGATACCTGTGAAATGATCCTCCCAAAAGGTTGTTCCAATTTGCATGACGGGGTGTTTGAAGACACAAAACATTTTATTACATGACGAGAGTTACTGCAGATGCTCTGACAGAAAGGAGACCTCCAGGTCTGATCACACATCCTAGCCTTATTTTAAGTTTGGTTTAAATCTGTACTTCAGCAGCCCTGTTCACAATAGCCAAGACATGGAAGCAACCTACATGCCCATCAACAGATGAATGTATAAAGAAGATGTGATACATATATACAACGGAATATTACTCAACCATAAAAAGAATGAAATAATGTCATTTGCAACAACATGAATGCACCTAGAGACTACCTTACTAAGTGAAGCAAACCAGGCAAAGACAAATATCACATGATATCACTTATAGATGGAATCTACAAAAAAAAAAGATACATATGAACTTCTTTACAAAACAGAAAGAGACTCACAGACATAGAAAACAAACTTAGGGTTACCAAAGGGGAAAGGGGGGTAGGGGTGGGATAAATTAGGAGGTTGGGATTAACATATACACACAACTATATGTAAAATGGATAACCAACAAGGACCTATTGTATAGAGCAGGGAACTCTACTCAGTATTTTGTAATAACCTGTAACTGAATTGCTGAGTTGTACACCTGAAACAAGATACTGTAAATCAACTAAATTTCAATTTTAAAATTAAAAAAAAAATCACTGCAACACAGAAATTTCAACATGCCTTGCTTCTCTGTAGGCTAATATACAAAACAAGAAGGCTGAGTCACAAATAGCAAGCCCTCTAGACACAGGCTCCCCTGATGTGTCTCTTCCTCTTAAGGACCTGCCCAGCCTCCAAGCTGGTATGCCTTCTGTCCTGACTTCACTGAATGAAGCCCTGCCAGCATTCCTGGGTCACACTGGCTGTGAGACAGGGTCCAGGATGCTGAAATAATCCCCAATAAGATGTTCATGGATAACTAGGTGCTTTCTTTCATTCGGGACTTCATAGGCACCTATTCTGGGCCAAAGACCTCCACAAGGAACAAAGATGGAAAGTCCAGAGATCTTTCCAATGAAGGGAACTGTTACATTGAAAATGAGAACTTCCAACATGTAACTCAAAAACTGTTGTATCGAAAAGGAAGAAATACAAATGGAAAAAAAAAAGTCCAAAGGCTGAGCGTTTCTGACACTAAAAAAGCCACACTGTCTTCAGCTGTTTGAGTGGGTACATTTCACAGTATCTGACAAGATGGCCTGCCTGCAGTTGCCTGGGCAGGAGGAGCCCTTCAGCTTCCTGCAACATGAAGGAAGTCTGCTTTCCTGCTGCCAGCTTTTGCCACCCCTCCCCAGTGCCCTGGTCTCCTGCAGCTCATTCACCCTGGGGGCCTCGGCCAAGAGACTTCTAACAATCGTGTACTGCTGCCCACTGCAGTCTGGCTACCACCTCCCTGGTTGTTTATTCCCACACCTTTGCCCTTCTCTGCCACCAATCCTTCAAGCTATTTCTACTTGCCCACGCTGAGCTACATTTTACTGTTCTTCTAACCCACTGAAGTACCTATAGAAAAATCCAGACAGAAGCAACGAGTCTCTGTGTTTCAGGGAGACCTCCAATAGAGATTATAATTGTTGTGTATGTAAATCTTAAAGGGGCTTCCAAAAAAAATCCCAGACATGTCATCCTACATAATGACCTGATTTTTCAGCTGGGGTGCATGTGACCTGGAGATTCTCACCATTGATTTTGAGGTCACACTTGTTCATGGCCATTTTCAGCTCCAGAAAAGTTAAAGATCATGAACCTGAGGCTTTGGCTGGGTTCTCTCCACATCCCTCCAGAAGCCACTTCTTGGAGCAACTGACTGCTTTCATTTCCATGGAGGAAGAATCGTCAGTTCCCTAGTGCAATGAATTTTTTTTTTTTTTTTGTCTTCTACAAATTATAAACTGCCTCTCCACTTTGCTCCTTGCCGTATTTCTCTTCTCTCTTCCTACCAGCACATAGACTTGTATTTTCTACCAAGTAAGTTGACTGAAATCAGAGAGTTCATTTATTCACCACATAACATCAGGAAAAGAAAGTAACTGCTTCTACATTATGCTCGACCTTACCAGCATCAAAATCATGTGATCTATGCTGGGGTTTACTGGCCCTGACACTGCTGACATTCTGAGCTGGACAATTCTTTGTTGGGGGAGATTGACCTGTACCCTGAATGTTTATTAGCAGCGTCCTTGGCCTCTACTATATGTCAGTACCCTCCCAAAAGTTATGACAGTAAAAAAATGTCTCCAGACTCCAAATATCCCCTGGGAGAATAAAACCGTCCTAAGTTGGGAACTACTGGTCTACCCTACAAGGAACATGAATGTTCCCAAAGTGACATAAGCTGGGATAAAGCCACACTATGTTTACTCTCCATGAGCTATCTGAGTGCCAAATATCTTGACTCTAAAAATCAGTAAGGCTCATCAAGCTCAGATATCAGTATATGCTATCTTATAAGGCTATTTATAACTTTATGACTAACTTAGGACTTTGAGGTGCATCAAGAGATTATTTGAGAATGACTGACCTCACCATGAAATGCAATGACAGGACAAACTGGAAAATAGTACACACAGAGGTGGAGATCAATGCCCAGCTGGGTGTGTGAACTCATAGGACCTGTGTGGCAGTCACTCAGTCGTGTCTGACTCTTTGCGACCCCATGGACTGTAGCCTGCCAGGGTCCTCTGTCCATAGGATTCTCCAGGCAAGAGTCAGTTCCATTCCCCTCTCCAGGGGATTTTCCCAACCCAGGGATTGAACCTGGGTCTCCCTCATTACAGGAAGATTCTTTCGAGTCTGAGCCACAGGGAAGCCCTAGGACCTATGTAGTCCCAGATACAAGAGAGCAGATCAATCAGTGAACTGGGCTAGGATAGGCTACCTAGGTTGACCATAGTGTCAGGATGTTGGTACCAGGTAAAGACACTCAAAGGGATTAATGTTGATCTACCAGGCTTCCTCAGTGCTTCCATGGTGGCTCAGACCCAGGTTCAATCCCTGGGTCAGGAAGATCCACTGGAGGAGGGCATGGCTACCCATGCCAGTATTTTTGCCTGGAGAATTCCATGGACAGAGGAGCCTGGGGGGGCCACAGTCCATGGGGTCACAAAGAATCAGACATGATTGAGCATGTGCATGCATGGACTTCTGTCCAAAAATGGATTGGGGGCATTTTGGTAGACATGGAGACAGCAGTTAGGGCCACCAGAGTAGTTCTGATAAGAGACGATGGTGCCCTGGGCCAGGGTGCTCTCAGTACACGCATCTCCTATCAGGAGTAACTATAGAATCAGAACACACAGGTGAGCATGAGCTCTAGAATTCAGTTCAGTTCAGTTCAGTCGCTCAGCTGTGTCCTACTCTCTGCAATCCCATGAACTGCAGCATGCCAGGCCTCCCTGTCCATCACCAGCTCCCGGAGAAAGACACTTCCACAGTCTAAGGCATGGTCTGGGGCTTCCTCAGATTAACAGGCTAATGTAATACCACCTGAGGGCCCTTCCAATCCTCCTCCTTGCCCTCCTCTCTGCCTAAAATGCTATGGGTTCAAAAAATAGGCCAGTATAGGTGACTGAAGGACTATGACTGTTTCTCACATCTGCTGTCTCATAGCAGGATGAGAAGAAGCGTGCATGTGAGCCACCCTCAGCGTACATCAGCAAAGTCAACCCATACTATTAGTAGGAGAAAGCAACAGAGAATGAACCTTCCTGCCTGCTTTGAACCACAAGCAGGAAGCCAGTGTTTCTGAGGCTGATGAAGCTGGGAAAGAAGCTTCTGATCATCTCTAACAGGTGAGGTAGAGCAGGTGGGCAAACATACTCCCGGCACACTGACAGCTCACAGACAGCAGACCAACTCTCTCCCTGGATTCTCAGCAAAACTCTTCAGCTTCATTTTGATAGGAGAATGTTTGAATCCATCTCTGTGGTTAGGAATTGCTCTAGTCTGATTGGCTTTGGCGGGATTTGCCTACACCAGTGACTGAGGCCAGGGGATTGAGACTGGGCTTCATCTAATCGGAATTCCACACTGACGCTTGGAGTGGACTCATCAGTGCATGCTGATAGTTCCTACCTGATGGAATGAGGGAGAACAGATACTGGGGAGCCTGCCACAATGAGCCTTATCCAGTGTACAGAAATGTCTCATACATAAAGTAAAAGAAAACACTGTCATAGGAGACAGCACAGGTCAGTTTTTAGTGTTGACCGCAAAGGTGCAGCTGAAATCTGAATCCAGGGTTCTTTGCACTGGAGGATCCCGTGGATGGAGGAGCCTGGCGGGCTACAGTCCATGGGGCCGCGCAGAGTCAGACACAGGGAGTGCACGTGCATGCTCACACACACCGCTCTGATCTCTACAAGCACATGCTTCATCTCACCTCCACCGACGGCACAAACACCACCGTAGCATGAGCACCAAACCCGAGAAACACCTCTGAGTGTGTTTGAGGCCAAAGCTCTCAGGCAGAACCTCACTGGATTACAACTTTGTTTTTATGCTTATATGTTATCTCTTCCATGACCTCTGAATGTCTCCTACTTTATAACCTGAGGGTGCCCTTATTGTCAAATAAATCACAATGTTCATGAAGCCAAAATCAACTTCTATATTGTCTGTCCTATCAAGAAAGGATATTCAAAACTTTTTTTTAAAGGCAATTTTCTAAAATTTCAGTTCTCTTAATTATTTAACTATTTGATGATGTAAAGGATAAGTTCAGTTCATCAGTCACTCAGTCATGTCTGACTCTTTGTGACCCCATGAACTGCAGCATGCCAGGCTTCCCTGTCCATTACCAACTCCCAGAGCTTACTCAAACTCATGTGCATTGAGTCGGTGATGCCATCCAACCATTTCATCCTCTGTCATCCCCTTCTCCCAGCCCCCCTTCAATCTTTCCTAGCATCAAGGTCTTTTCCAATGAGTTGGTTCTTCACATCAGGTAGCCAAAGTACTGGAGCTTCAGCTTCAGCATCAATCCTTCCAATGAATATTCAGGACTGATTCCTTTAGGATTGACTGGTTTGATCTCCTTGCAGTCCAAGGGACTCTCAAAAGTCTTCTCCAACACCACAGCTCAAAAGCATTAATTCTTCGGTGCTCATCTTTCTTTATAGTCTAACTCTCACATCCAGACATGACTACTGGAAAAACAATAGCTTTGACTAGACGGACCTTTGTTGGCAAAGTAATGTCTCTGCTTTTGAATATGCTATCTAGGTCGGTCATAACTTTCCTTCCAAAGAGTAAGCGTCTTTTAATATCATGGCTGCAATCACCATCTGCAGTGATTTTGGAGCCCCCAAAAATAAAGTCTGACACTGTTTCCACTGTTTCCCCATCTATTTGCCATGAAGTGATGGGACGGGATGCCATGATCTTCATTTTCTGAATGTTGAGCTTTAAGCCAACTTTTTCACTCTCCACTTTCACTTTCATCAAGAGGCTTTTGAGTTCCTCTTCACTTTCTGCCATAAGGCTGGTGTCATCTGCATATCTGAGGTTATTGATATTTCTCCCAGCAATCGTGATTCCAGCTTGTGCAGCCCGGCATTTTGCATCATGTACTCTGCATACAAGTTAAATAAGCAGGGTGACAATATACAGCCTTGACGTACTCCTTTCCCTATTTGGAACCAGTCTGTTGTTCCATGTCCAGTTCTAACTGTTGATTCTTGACCTGCATACAGATTTCTCAGGAGACAGGTCAGGTGGTCCGGTATTCCCATCTCTTTAAGAATTTTCCAGTTTGTTGTGATCTACACAGTCAAAGGCTTTGACATAGCCAATAAAGCAAAAGTAGATGTAATGTAAGGATAAAACATGCACTAAATCTGTTTTTTCAGATAACAAATCCAAGAACTGATGACCATTCCCACAATGGCCCAACACAGTCTTTTCTCATGTAAGTCTGTATTTTCCAGCCTTGCTTACTCATCATACTTGCCAGGGAACTTTTAAAAATACAGTTCCTCAGGTCCCACCCTGAAACTCTTAGATAACAACTTATTGACCAGAGATGTATTAATACATCTTTTGTTACCCGAACATTATTGTCTGGAGCATTTCATGAAGTATTACATGACAAATCACCGGCCACAGGCATTAGTTTCTGCAAAAATCCCCCAGCCAATAATGTGTTAACAGATCTGAGGTCGATCAAGAATTTACATCCCTTCAATATTCCTGTGAGAGATGGTCTTATTATTCACAAAGATGCACTGTGGCTCCCTGGGGAGAATCGTACTTCTTAGAACCCATGTTATCCTGGGCCATGTGACTTCCCCGGCCAGTGAAATTTGAGCATTGGTGGCAAGAGCCAGATGGCACTTTGCCAGGCTGTCTTCTCTTTCCTCCCTGACAACTGGCAGTATTCCATCTAGAGGTATTCTGTCACCTTGGTGCCACAGGGAACACAAGAGGAAGCAGGGCCATGGGTGACACACAAAGAATACAGATCATGACCAAAAACTAAGTCTTGGTTGTAGTAAGCCATGAGATTTGGGGACCACTTGTTAGGGCAGTAGACTCAATCCTATTAGGACTCAATCATTCTTGGAAGTGAAATTATGATACACAATGATGACTGTAAATGTACTCAAACATCACATATATAAACATTTGTATGGGCAGCGTTCAGAAGACACTGCTAGTTACATCTCTCACCAAACGCCTCCAAAAAACCCATGAAAACACAATGGCTTCCTCTGAGGCTTTGTTCAGCTCTCTTTGAATATGAATTAATTCCTCATGATTTCATAAGGAATTTTAAAATGAATGGAACCAATTATTCCCTGCGTGTTCTCCATCACATCCCTGCAGAAACAGGGCTTTCTAGGCTCCAAATTCCCTGGAAGAAGGAAACAGGAGAATCCAGCCTCATTTTTACCAAAATGTTGGTTGGAGAGCCAGGCTGGAAGTTTCAAAGCTGATCTCTCTCAGTTATTTAATAGCCATATTTTCATAAATGAAGGATGCATTGAAGTCACTGAAAAACTGAACCAGCCTGGGTGAAATAAAAAATGGACTTGGATCTCTTTAGTTAAATAAAAGTATTTTACCTGCACAATAGCTTTGGATGGCGACGAGTGCATTGATTAAAACTCATCAGCCTGCTTGGGAACACATGAACTTAGATCCTACTCCTCTGCAAAAACGCAGCCTGGGTCACCATGAGTCACACCCTCTCATCAGTGTCTGTCGTCCATCCTCCCCCCGCCCATGACTCTGATGCACTTACTTCCCTATTTTACTCTTGTGAGAGTTCCCAGACACACTCAACCTACAATCTGGCTTTGACCAGTGATGTTGATGGATGTCCCTGGAACCATTCTGCTTCTTGACAACTGAACAGAAGGGTAGGCTGGGGCTGTGGTGTGGGGAGAAGCTGTGTGGACCAGTGGGACCAAGAGCTGATAAATTCTGGGCTGCAGAGAAGGGTCCGCAGTGGAATACTTGATTCGACCTATCCTAAAAATGGCACAAAATGATGGACCAGAGCCTCAGTGGACATGGGTTTTACAGCAAATGCAGCAGCAGAGGATTTCTACAGAAAATGAAAAAACTTTTACCTTTTCTCATAACCCTGAATATTCACTGGAAGGACTGATGCTGAATCTGAAGCTCCAATACTTTGGCCACCTGATGTGAAGAGCCAACTCATTGGAAAAGACCCTGATGATGGGCAAGATTGAAGGCAGAAGGAGAAATAGGGGATGACAGAGGATGAGATGCTTGGATGGCATCACTGACTCAATGGACATGAGTTTGAGCAAGCTCTGGGAGATGGTGAAGGACAGGGAAGCCTGGCGTGCTGCAGTCCATGGGGTCGCAAAGAGCTGGACACGACTGATTGACTACACAACAACATACAACTAGTACTCCCCTTAAACGTATAGATTTCCACCCTATAAGATGGAGCCAGGTACGCCTATTCTTAAAACACACACTTGAAAGTGGCCATTTGGGGCATGATACACATAAAACCAGGCTTCCCAGGTGGCTTGGTAGTAAAGAATCTGCCTGCCAATGCAAGAGAATCAGGTTTGATCCCTGGGTTGGGAAGATCCCCTGGAGGAGGGCATGGCAACCCATTCCAGTATTCTTGCCTAGAGAATCCCATGACAGAGGATCCTGGCAGGCTACAGTCCATGGGGTTGCAAAGAGTCAGACACGACTGAGCGTGCAGGCACACATGCACCCACCCACGTGCATCCGTCTCATCAATTCCAGAACCTTTTGTGCTGTGCGGTGCAAATGATATTTCATGGCAACCCATTGCACCAAATTCTGAAACTCATTCATTTTACTGAAAATATATCTGAGAATTCTTCATGGATTTTGTGTATCGTTCAGTCTGAAAACAACTCTTATTTGTTCCAATTTCAGCAATTCCCTGCCTCTCTCTCACCCTCATCTGGGTTAGATGAATCAACCCTGACATGCTTGAGATAAAATCAAACATAAATTGGCTGATTGGGCCTCTGGCTTGCACTTCACTTAACACAGCAAAAAAAAAAAAAAGCAAAAAAACAATTTCACCCTTGCAAAGGTCAGAGACTCCCTGACCACTTAAGCAGAGAGAGGATCATCATAAATTCATTATTTGGAGCTTTTATTGAGAAATGCATGCTTCTGGCTTCATTTAAGCCCAATTTAAATATTAAAGGGGGAAAAGGAAGTGGGAAAAGAAAAAGGCGGTTATGTATTCCTTGTGCAAAAAAAGAAAGAAAAAAAAGCAACTTTTGGAAATTCCAAAAGAAATTCTCAAAATAGCCAAAAAAGAATTACTTTTATCTGCATTTCTACCTATTATTTCTAAAATAGAATTTGATTCTGTATCGCTTTGCTGTTCTCTTTCAGGTTAAACTGATAGTTTTAAATAAATGTGTGCTTTTATTCTTAAAATGACTTCCAAAGACTTGTGAATTGGTTGGATTTAAACATTCATGGGAAAGGAAGGGGGCCTTTCTGACTTTCCTTCTCTGGAGCAAGTCGCAAAGCAGAGAGACTCTTACAGTTGTTCCTGGACATGTCTTATTTCCAACCATGATGGCTTTCCTGGGGGCTCAGATGGTAAAGAATCTGCCTGCAATGCGGGAAACCTGGGATCAATCCTGAGGTCGAAAAGATCCCCTGGAGAAGAGAATGGCAACCCACTCCAGTATTCTCACCTGGGAAATCCCATGGACAGAGGAGCCTTGTGGGCTACAGTCCATGGGGTCACAAAAAATCGGACATGACTGAGCAACTAACACCTTCAGTTTCAGTAATGGATGCAGGAAGAAGAAAGAAAAACATCAGTGTCTTAAGTTCCAAAAACTTTGCGTGAAACGAAATTTAAGCCAATATAAAAATGCAGGTTAGCAGGATTGGTATTTCTCTTTACCTTCCTTGGACTTAAATTAGATGCTAATTGGGTCAACCTTATCAGAGCTGGGGTGCCCTTCCGTCATTAAATAATAAGAAGTTGGTTTCTACCCGCAAACGTTTGTATATGAAAGTACATAGAGATTTATATAATCAAAGGCTTCACTGGGCAAGTAAGACACGTAAGGGAGGAAATATGTGCTGCAAATATTAGAGCTGCTAAACTGGAAACAAATCCGAGTTATGGATTGCCAGCTCTGGGGCAGGGATGTGAGAGATGGGGTGTCTGAGTGATTTTCCTGCACGGCGCACATGGCATTGTTTGCCATCATTGTCACCCAGCGCCAGGGATAATGAGCAGAGTGAAAATTGAAGTGTTAGGTTTCTGCAGAGAAATTTCATCATAAGAGACATTGGATGCTAAGCACATCATCTTTCAAGCTCTCCTAATACAATACATCAGAAAAAATACATCAATTAAAATAATGTAACAAAACACAGAGGAAACGTAGGAAAGAGAAAATTGCTTGTGGTACTTCAAAGGTACCACATGGACCCCGAATTCCCCGGAGGATTTCCTGTATGGGAAAAATGCAACGTGAGCAAACATGTTTTCCAGCTGGAGAGGCCAAATGCGGGACTGATGAAGAGGACTGGGTTCTAGCTCTTCAGATAAAACACCAGGTGTTTACCTCAAACGTTGCCTGGAAGAAGCAAGTACAACTGGATGCCCAGAAATGAGACTAAAGGAGCTTAAACAGGAAGTAGAAAGCACCCATCCAGAATTGACCTGAGGCCCCAGCAGGGAGGATGCAAATCTGACATGGTATCCGGCTTTGATTCTCCAGCATCTGGGCATGAGGAAGGCCCTGGCAGGATGCCAACCCCAGTCCATGCCAAGGGAGAAACACCTCCTGTCTCGCCCCCTCCTGCACCTCCAAATCTGGTGGCTCTTTGGAAATTCAGCTTTGCAGACTTCAGAAAAAAGGGAGCTCTCGGTCACATTGGACGGTGATGAAATTTTCTTTCACAGGAGAGGCTTTTCTCAGTGTGCTCTTCATTTAAAGGGTATCTGGCTAAGCCATTGATAAAGGCACTGCCTCCAACGGAGGGGGTGGATGGAGAAGGGATTCACTTTTCTTGAACAGGTCTAGTAAGAAAATGATTCCTCTTTGCTTGCAAAGTTGGAGATTTGAGTCATTAAGTACACTGTTCTGCCTGCTTTTTAAGTGCATACAAGAGAATGTGGGAAAAAAAACCCACAAATGTTGGACCTTATTAAAGTTGTGGGGATGACAAGGTTCTGGAAATAAGAACTGCAAAAACTGTGACTTTCCACACACTGGCCACAAACACTGTAGTAATTTAATCTAGCAATGAATGTGTCTGGAGATACAACAGAAATGACATAAATGGCTCCCAAGCCTGGATATGGACTCGACCTATGAGCCCTGTTCAGGAGGGAAACAGAGACATCTGAAGAAAGCATGTGAGAAGAGCTACAATTCAACCCATGATCAGTGGACCTTTCATAAGAAAAGGTCTGGCCCAGATTTTGTCATGGACTGGAGCCCTCTGTTTCCCTGACAGCCACTCCAAAGTAGTGTCTTTATATTTGGCTTTTTTTTGGTCCACTCAAGCTTGATTTTTAAGATCATTCTCATGATATCTAACAGACATTGCTTAACCTCTTACTTGTTAGTCCCTATCCTCAAGCTCCCTATGGTGCTAAGTTCAGTCACTCAGTTGTGTCCAGCTCTTTGCGACCTCGTGTACTGCAGCACACCAGGTTTCCCCGTCCATTACCAACACCCAGAGCTTGCTCAAACTCATGTCCATCGAGTCAGTGATGCCATACAATCATCTCATCCTCTGTCATTCCCTTTTCCTCCTGCCTTCAATCTTTCCCAGCATCAGGGTCTTTTCCAATGAGTCAGCTCTTCGCATCAGGTGGCCAAAGTACTGGAGCTTCAGCTTCAGCATCAGTCCTTCCAATGAATATACAGGACTGATTTCCTTTAGGATTGACTGGTTTGATCTCCTTGCAGTCCAAGGGACTCTCAAGAGTCTTCTGTAACACCATTGTTCAAAAGAGTCAATTCTGGTGACTGCAGCCATGAAATTAAAAGACACTTCCTCCTTGGAAGAAAAGCTATGACCAACTTAGACAGCATATTAAAAAGCAGGGATACTACTTTGCCAACAAAGGTCCGTCTCGTCAAAGCTATGGTTTTTCCAGTAGTCATGTATGGATATGAGAGTTGGACCATAAAGAAAGCTGAGAGTGAATAACTGATGCTTTTGAACTGTGGTGTTGGAAAAGACTCCTGAGAGTCCCTTGGACAACAAGGAGATGAAATCAGTCCATCCTAAAGGAAATCAGTCCTGAATATTCATTGGAAGGACTGATGCTGAAGCTTAAGCTCCAATACTTTGGCCACCTGATGTGAAGAACTGACTACACTAGAAAAGACCCTGATTTGGGGGAAAATTGAGGGCAGGAGTAGAAGCGGGCGACAGAGGATGAGATGGTTGGATAGCATCACCAACTCAACAGACATGAGTTTGAGCAAACTCTGGGAGACAGTGAAGGACAGTGAAGCCTGTTGTACTGTGATCCATGGGGTCACAAAGAGTCAGACACGACTGAGTGACTAAACAACCTGACCCCTTACAGAGCCATGAATACAGCTTCAGCGAGGTTTTCTGTCGAAAGCAATGGTCCTCAACCAGGGGCAGTTTTGTCCCTAGGGGACATTTGACACTGTCTGGGGACATCTTTGTCACAACTGGGAGGGAGCTTCTGAAATCTAGTGGGAGGAGAACAGGGATGCTGCTAAATATATTTTGGCCACCTGATGAGAAGAGGTGACTCATTGGAAAAGCCCCTGATGCTGGGAGGGATTGGTGGTAGGAGGAGAAGGGGACGACAGAGAATGAGACGGCTGGATGGCATCACTGACTCGATGGACATGAGTTTGGGTGAACTCGGGGAGTTGGTGATGGACAGGGAGGCCTGGCATGCTGAAATTCATGGGGTCGCAGAGTCGGACATGACTGAATGAGTGAACTGAACTGAACTTGGGGTTCCTGGGCCCAATTCCAGTGTGTGTGTGTGTGTGTGTGTGTGTGTAGGCTTTCCCTATCAACAAGAAATTCTCAGACACCAACTCCACTCTGACACTATCTATGTGGAGAGAATATCAGACTCCAGAAGTAAAGGGCTCAGTTCTACGAGACCACCTTCCACTTTAAACACCCACCACAAGCTCAGGTTGTTACCTGTGCTTCTGAACAACCAGCTCCAAGTGGAGGTTCCAATGACCTCCTCAATTCAGAATGCTAATCTCAAGTCCAGGATGTCACCTGTACTTCTACCAACTGGCTGTAAGTCAGAGGTTCCCACAACCCTCTCCTTGGGTTCAATTAATTTGGTAGAATGACTCACAGAACTCAGGAATCCTGTCTACTCACTAGATTATGGACTTATTATGAAGTATATTAAAGGATACAAATCAATGACCAAATGAAGAGACAAGAGACACATAGGGTGAGTTCCTGAATAAAGGAGCTTCTATCCTTGTAGAGTTTAGGGCCTGGAATGATGGCAACATGGAAGTGTTCTGTTTCCCCTTACCTAGAAGCTCTCTGAACCCCCTTCTTTTGGGCTTTTAATAGAGGCTTCATTATCTTCCCTGATAGCTCAGTTGGTAAATGCTTCATTACCTTCCCTGATAGCTCAGTTGGTAAAGAATCTGCCTGCAATGCAGGAGACCCCAGTTCGATTCCTGGGTCAGGAAGATTCCCTGGAGAAGGGATAGGCTACCCACTCTAGTATTCTTGGGCTTCTCTTGTGGCTCAGCTGCTAAAGAATCCACCTGCAATGTGGGAGACTTGTGTTAGATCCCTGGGTTGGGAAGATCCCCTGGAGAAGGGAAAGGCTACCCACTTCAGTATTCTGGTCCGGAGAATTCCATGGACTGTATAGTCCATGGGGTTGCAAAGAGTTGGACACGACTGAGCGACTTTCACTTTCTTTCACTTTTCATTACCTATGCCTTGTAAAATAATAGCAATAATAATAGTGAAACCAGTCAATCCTAAAGGAAATCAACCCTGAATATTCAACCCTGAATAGTCATTCATGGAAGCAGTAACTACAAGTGAGCCTCATGCACCCTGTAGCTGGCTCTCTCAAGGGTCTGAGCAGTGCATGTCTGCAACCACCGCACTTGGTGTGTTTGACCATACTGAGTAACGAGAGGAGACCTGCAGTCCTGTTGGAAAGCTTGGGAATAAGTGAATGATATGTGTGCACATAGGAAACTAGATTTGACAAAAGTCGGTTGGGAGGGAAAATGAAAAGTTGTACAAGAAAGAAATATGATAATAATTCCCTATGGCTCAGTGGTGAATTATCTTTGAATAACCATTATAAGTATGAAATTTAACCAGGAAACATGCACCAAACGATTTAACAGAAAAACTATTATTGGAAAGATTGGAAAAGGAAAGTATAAACAGAGAAGCTAGGATTGTAAGAGACCAAAATTCATATCTTCTATAATAGGAAGTCATAGTTAATGAATAAGAATGAAAATTAAGAAACAACAATGTAAGCAGTATATTTTTAAAATATTAAAGTAAATAATAAAGGCTATGACTAAAATGATTGAAAGTGGTATCGCTAGGGAGCTGGAATCTGTGGTGGAAAGAGGTTTAGCAGAGAACTGCTATTTTCCTTTTTAAGCCTGTGGTATTGTTTGACTTTTTAAACTCTTATCAATGTTTAACCTTGATTAAAATATTAAAATTTAAAAAAAAAAGATACACGTATCCCAATGTTCATTGCAGCATTATTTACAATAGCCAAGACATGGAAGCAACCTAAATGTCCACTAACAAATGGATATGGTACATGTATACAATGGTATATTGTGTGTATGCTCAGTTGCTCAGTTGTGTCTGTTTATTTGTGACCCCATGGATTGCAGCCCACCAAGCTCCTCTGTCCATGGAATTTTCCAAGCAAGAATACTAGAGTGGGTTGCCATTTCCTACTCCAAGGGATCAAGTAGGATCATCTCTTTTGTTTCCTGCACTGGCAGGTGGATTCTTCACCACTCAGTCAACTGGGAAGCCCACACGGAATATGACTTAGCCATTAAAAAGAATGAAATAATGCCATCTGCAGCAATATGGATGGACCTAGCGATTGTCATAGCGACTGAAGTAAGTAAGTCAAAGAGAAATATCATATGGCATCCATTAAATGCAACATCTAAAAATAAATAATATAAATGAACTTATTTACAAAATAGAAACAGACTCACAGACTTAGAGAATGAATTTATGGTTACCGGGGGGAAGGATGGGGAGAAGGAATAGTTAGGGAGTTTGGGATGGACGTGTATACACTGCTATATTTAAAATGGTTAATCAACAAGGACCTAGTGTAGAGCACAGGGAACTCTGCTCAGTGTTACATGGCAGCCTGGATGGGTAGGGAGTTTCAGAGGGAATGGATATGTGTATATGTATGGCTGAGTCCCTTTCCTGTCCACCTGAAACTACCACAACATTGTTAATCAGCTACACTCCAATATAAAAATACTTTAAATAAATAAAAGCTATTTTGATTTCAGGATTAAAAAAAAAGATACATGTACCCCAATGTTCATAGCAGCACTAATTACAATAGTCAGGACATGGAAGCAACCTAAATGTCCATTGACAGATAAATGGATAAAGATGTGGTATTATACACACACACATGCTCTTACCTCTCAAGAA
Source organism: Bos indicus x Bos taurus (assembly GCF_003369695.1). NCBI lineage: Eukaryota > Metazoa > Chordata > Mammalia > Artiodactyla > Bovidae > Bos > Bos indicus x Bos taurus. The sequence continues at coordinate 7,485,799 of NC_040105.1, read as the reverse complement.
GAGCATGAGGCTTCAGGAGCCATTTTATATTTCTCTAGCCATTTGTTTGCCTCAGTTAATCTTAAAATCTTATTTTGCAGAGAGGCAATTTTGTTTTTTATTTTTTAATTGAAGTATAATTGATTTGGGGCTTCCCAGATGGCTCAGCAGTAAAGAATCTACCTACAATGCAGGACATGCGGGTTCGATCCCTGGGTTGGGAAGATCCCCTGGAGGAGGAAGTGGCAATCCACTCCAGTATTCTTGCCTGGAGAATCCCCATGAACAGAGGAGCCTGGTGGGCTACAGACCATGGAGCCACAGGCAGACACTACTGAAGCAACTGAGCACTCACACACAAAACTGCCAATATTTACACTAATAGTAGGTGTGCTTTTGGAGTAGCTCATGATTTTGGAATGTTGTGGGAGCAATGTGGTTTCCTTCCTTCTAGTAGACATATAATTTTAAATGTCCTCCATGTTCAGGAACTCCTGTGTACAATATTTTTATTGTATTATTTTTATCTGCTGTTCAGCTATTATTAAGATTCCAGGGCATTCGAAACTTGACTCTGGAAGCCAAAGGAAAGCACCTTGCTGATATGTCTGCAAGTAATGCTGCCCTTAAAGGGATCAATGGGGCTTCCCTGGTGGCTCAGTGGTAAAGAATCCGCCGCCAATGCAGGAGACATGGGTTCGATCCCTGGTCCAGAAAGATTCCACATGCCACAGAACAACTAAGCCCACATGTAACAACTAGTGAGCCCGTGATCAGCAACAAGAGAAGCCAGTGCAATGAGAAGCCCACTTGTCACAACTAGAGAAAAGCCCATGCAGCAATGGAGACCCAGCACAGCCAAAAATAAATAAATAGAAAATTATTTTTAAAAAGGGACAAATGACAGCCAAACCTCTGTCGTGGTCCAAAGGGATATATCCTCAAATGATAATTTAGAAAAACTGCCAAGAGAGGCCCAAAAACTGGCCTAAGAAAAGGAAAAACAACATTAGAAATTTAGCAATCGGTTTGATAAAATGAGAAAGTTCTGAATTGAACCAAACAACAGCCCAGTCCTACCAGAGAGTATAAAACTGCCATTTGTTACCACCATACATGAATTAAACCATTGGCCTACTGACAAGATGGCAGCCTTCATGACTCAGCAGTAGTGGGGAAACATTAATAAGGCCACAAAAAGCATCTACCTCACTTGTCTTGTTTGTTCAAAGTACAACCCAGGGAAGCCTATTCATACCACTCCCAGACATTTGAAACTGCCTAATGGACCTTTTGAGAACTGGCAAATGGATTTCATACAATTTCCTCCACTTAATGAATTTAAATATGTTTTAGTCGTGATCTGTATGTTTTTACACTAGACTGAAGTCTACCATGTAGAAAGGCTAGTGCCTCTTCTGTGGGTAAAATCCTCTTGGAAAAGATTATCCTTACCTGGGGAACTCCTCTCAAATTTCATAGTGATCAAGGAACCGGTTTTTACTGGCCAAGTACCTCAACAAGTCTGTGCTGTGTGGCTGGTTTTACAACACTTTCACTGTTTACCATCATCCTTCCTCTGGTTTAGTTGACCACGGTAATTGCATGCCTAAGATTCAAGCTGGCAAAATCTGCCAAGGCCCTCCAAACACTTTGGCCAAAAGCAACGCCATTGGTCCATCTAAATCTCAGATCCACTCCTTTGGGAACTCATAAACTGTCACCCTTTGCGACAGGTGCAGAATGCCCAATGAACTTGGCTCTTGCTTCTTTAGACCCACAATTGAAAAAGAGAGAGATACTCTGGTATTGAAAAGGCCTATTAAAAATAGGCCTATTTTTAAAAAATGCATCTATTAAAACTAACGATGCTTTAACATTAGTCGACAGATGAATGGATAAAGAAAATTGAGTACAAGCATATAATGGAATATTATCAGCCATAGAAAAGAATGAAGTAACACCATTTGCAGCAACATGGATGGACCTAGAGATGATCATACTAAGTGAGCCAGACAAATATCATATGATAGCGCTTACATGTGGGATCTAAAAAAAAAGACACAAATTAACTTCTTTACAAAACAGATAGCGCTTACATGTGGGATCTAAAAAAAAAGACACAAATTAACTTCTTTACAAAACAGAAATCAACTCACACACATAGAAAACAAACTTATGGTTATCAAAGGGGAAAGGGAGGAGGGATAAATTCGGAGTTTGGGATTTACATATACACACTAATACGTATAAAATAAACAAGGACTTACTCTATAACACAGGGAACTGTACTCAGTATTTTGCAATAACATATAAGGGAAAAGAATCAGGAAGTCTATAGATACAGATATAAAACTGAATCACTTTGCTGTACACCTGAAACTAGGTGTGAAACCAGTAAAACTGACACACCGTCGTAAATCAAGCACATTTCAAAAACAGGTCAGTAACAATGCTTTGGAAGAGCAACCTTTTCACAGTGCGCTTTCGGGAGATGACCTTAAGCATCACACTTTGCAACCTGGAGATTTTGTATACTGGGAAAGACATGACCAGAAGAATTCTCTTCAATCTCACCACAAAGACCCTTATCAAGTACTGCTAACCAGCTCCTGTGCCCCCCAGACTCCAAGGAATGGACTCTTGGACTCACATGACACTCCTAAAGAAAGTGCCATGTCCCGACTGGTCTGCACATCATCTGGTGACCGGAAGTGAGGATTTCCCAGAACTGAAGCAAGTGACATCTGCTGAGGCAGCTTTCGCAAGATATCTGGACCAGGCCTGGTAGAATGCTGCCACCAAAATTCTGTCAGCGACATACTGTTCCAGATGATCTCCAGTGTCCACGATATTGATAACATATGGACTTTAGGTAAAAAGTACATGGAAGTTCTTCCTCCTACCCTTCCATGTAACTCATATGTGAACTTTATGTATTTCCAATCTGTGTACTTTCCCTCCAGTGTGAGACATTATACCCAGGAAAGGTCCTTCCTGACAACTGAGGGGAAACAAGCCACTGAATCTAGAAAAACTGACTCTTGCTCAGCAGTGCTTTCAGAGAAAGATCGTGATCAAAGGGGGGAAATCTAAAAAATTAATAAACAGAAACCTCAAGAAAGGGAGACCAGAAGGAGGAGGTCTTATGCCCTATGACTATAGCAGAGCCCAGCACAAAGCAGATGGACTCCTATTCTTTCCTGGCAAGGACTCAGCTGATGAAAAGCCATGGATTCTTTGTTTACTAGAGCCCTCCCAAGTTCCTTTTCCTTCCTATAAAGTGTTCTCGTCCCCTTGCATTGCACACACCTTGCTATGGTTGCAGATCCCAAATTACAATTTTCTGCTGATCCTGAATAAACCCATCTTTGCTAGAGAAACTTCTGAAGTCTGTTTCTTTCAGGTCAACAGCATGACTGATTAAACTCACTGGCCACTCGTGATTGAATTATCCTCCTGCCCATCTCCCTCCCTGGAAATCAGGGGGTGGGACTGAAATTTCCAACCGTCTAATCAAGGTTGGTCCCCCTAGCTACCAGTCCCTCTCCTTAGGAGCTTTCCAAAAGTCACTTCATTATTATAAACCCAGGTGTAGTGGAAATGGGTTCATTATGAATAAGGCAACCAATTCTCCTCTAGGGCTCTGAAGCGTTTTCTGGAACTGAGGACAAGTAACCAAGTACTGTAACAAAAGATACTCCCATTGTTCTTTTCACTCAGGAAATTCCAAGGATTTGGGGATCTGTGAATCAGGAATTGTGGATGAAATATTTATGAAAAATATAATTTAGTCATCTGAATGACCAAATATACATGCGTTTCTTTTCTTCTTTTGGTCACACCACAGGATTTGCAGGGTCTTACTTCCCCAACCAGGGATCAAATCCAAGCCCATGGCAGTGAAAGTACAGAGTCATAACCACTTGGCTACCAGGAAGTTCCGTATTTCTTAGAAATCACAATATCACAAATACACAGAACAGGTCCCACCACAAAGAACTATGTGTCCTCAAATCTCAACATTGCTAAAGTTGTGAAATCCTGGTCTAAAGAACAAGTTAAAGCTCATGCATGGGGAGAATTTAAATATGGTTTTAGAGTGATATGAAAAGTCAGGAAATCAATTTCTAGGCAGGTATTTGTCAGGGTTCAGGAAGAAAACGGGCAGCCAACTGAAATGCTGAAATTTGAGGAGATTTTCATTGGAGTGGTGATATCACATATCCCCTGGAACGTCTGCACCACGTTTTGTGTACCAAGCTCCCCCAGCTGTCTTTTACCCACAAGTAGCACCTACTTCTCTTGATCAAATAACTGCCCTGAGACTACGAGAACCTACTCAATCAACCGGAAGGAGAGCAGAAAGCATGAAGGCAATTCCCATCACTTTGGATTTGGATCTGCTCTTCACCAATGACTCAAGGATGCAGGAATAAAAGGCCCCAAGACCACCTGGCCTGTATCTAACTCCTCTGAGGTACAGAGGCTCCAGAGCTTCCTTCCATGGGGCTTGGCTGGGCACCACACCCTCACCACCCCCTCAGCTTGGGCCCACATCCGCTTCTGACCTATGATGGGTTTTTCCTCAAAACCACCATTACATGTGTCCTCATCTCTGGCTCTACCTCTTTGGAACCTAACCCAAGACAGAGATGATTTATAATGATGGACTGGGTCTAGAGAAGACTCAAAGGCCAGTGCCATGTCCCACTCTGCACTCTGATCACCATCCCAGCAGAGATTTTGGAAAAGATGATGAGAACTATCAGGATGTATTGGTATAGCCACCCTGGAGAACAGTATGGCATGCTTAGTTGCTGTCATGTCCAACTCTTTGTGACCCTATGAACTGTAGCCTGCCAGGCTTCTCTCTCCATGGGAATTATCCAGGCAAGAATACTGGAGTGGGTAGCCATGCCCTCCTCCAGGGCATATTCCCAACCCAGGGATCGAACCCAGGTCTCCCACATTGCAGGTGGATTCTTTACCAGCTGAGCCACACGGAAAGCCCAAGAATACTGCAGTGGGTAACCTATCCCTTCCCGAGGGGATCTTCCCAACCCAGGAATTGAACCGGTGTCTCCTGCATTGCAGGCAGATTCTTTACCAACTGAACTACCAGGGAAGCACAGACAGTATGGAGGTTCCTTAAATTAAAAATAGAGTTGCCACATGTTCCTGCAATCCCACTCTTGAGCATATCTCCAAAGAAAATCATACTCCAAAAGGATATGTATACCCCAATGTTCATAGCAGCATTAGTCACAATAGCCATGACATGGAAACAACCCAAATGTTCATAGACAGAGGGATGGATAGATAAATGTGGTTCATATACACAATGGAATATTACTTGGCCATAAAAAAGAATGGAATAATGCCATTTCAGCAACATGGATGGGCCTAGAGATTATCATACAAAGTAAGTCAGACAAAAATATCATATGATATCACTCATACATGGAATCTAATTTTTTTAAATGATACAAATGAACTTATAAAACAGAAATAGACTCACAGATTTCAAATCTAAAGTTACAGTTACCAAATTGGAAACTTGGGAGGGAGGGATAAATTAGGAGCTTGAGATGAACATATACACACTACCATATAAAATAGATAATCAACAATGACCTACTGTATAGCACAGGGAACTCCACTCAATGCTCTAAATACTTGCTTGTAGACTTTTGGATCGCAGCCATTCTGACTGGCGTGAAATGGTACCTCATAGTGGTTTTGATTTGCATTTCTCTGATAATGAGTGATATTGAGCCTACAAGCAATAAATGCTGGAAAGGGTGTGGAGAAAAGGGAACCCTCTTACACTGTTGGTGGGAATGCAAACTAGTACAGCCACTATGGAGAACAGTGTGGAGATTCCTTAAAAACTGGAAATAGAACTGCCTTATGATGCAGCAATCCCACTGCTGGGCATACACACTGAGGAAACCAGAAGGGAAAGAGACACGTGTACCCCAATGTTCATCACAGCACTGTTTATAATAGCCAGGACATGGAAGCAACCTAGATGCCCATCAGCAGATGAATGGATAAGAAAGCGGTGGTACATATACACAATGGAGTATTACTCAGCCATTAAAAAGAATACATTTGAATCAGTTCTAATGAGGTGGATGAAACTGGAACCTATTATACAGAGTGAAGTAAGCCAGAAGGAAAAAACACCAATACAGTATACTAACACATATATATGGAATTTAGAAAGATGGTAACAATAATCCTGTGTACGAGACAGCAAAAGAGACACTGATACATAGATCAGTCTTAAGGACTCTGTGGGAGAGGGAGAGGGTGGGGAGATTTGGGAGAATGGCATTGAAACATGTATAATATCATGTATGAAAAGAGTCGCCAGTCCAGGTTCGATGCACGATACTGGATGCTTGGGGCTGGATACTGGATACTGGGACGACCCAGAGGGAGGGTATGGGGAGGGAGGAGGGAGGAGGGTTCAGGATGGGGAGCACGGGTATACCTGTGGCAGATTCATTTCGATGTTTGGCAAAACTAATACAATATTGTAAAGTTTAAAAATAAAATAAAATAAAATACTCTATAATAACCTATACGAGTAAAGACTCTGAAAAAGAATGAATATATGTGTAACTGAATCACTCTGGTACATACCTGAAATACACTGTAAAACAACTACACTCCAATAAAATTCTTTTAAAAAATAAAAGAAAGTAGCTGACTGGACTCTGGGGAGGGCTCTCTGGTTACAGGGAAGTGAGTCAGTGATAAACAGAAGCAGTTCTGCCCTGGGTGGCAAATAGAAGGAGCTGCAAGTTTTGCAGGTTGTGGGGAGACCACACTCTGAAGGTCAACGGCTTCCCAGCCAGCCCAGCAGCCTCAAGTGGAGGAAAGCACTCAGCACAGGCTCAGCCCGAGCTGCCATGTCATGGGAAGAAAAGCCAGGACGGCAGAACTGAACTGTCGGAGGGAGCTGGTACCATTGCCACCACCACCACCAGCCCCCATCAACTGCTCCCAGGGGCAGAGTACACAGCATCTCTTCTTTGTCCTATGCTCCAAGCACAGGGTCAAGCTATGGTAAATCCCCAGCAGATGTGCGTCACATGAACCAATCAACTTATCAGGGACCAATGTGGCAATAGCTGATACGGAAGCCCTCACGATACCCACTTCCCGGTGTTCCCACTTTGTGTAGTTCCCGCTGGTTGAGTGTGGGCAGGACCTGTGACTTGCATCTGACTAACAGAGAGGTGAGATTCAATGCAGGAAAAGTGACAGGAGGTAGGAGATTACATATACATGATTACATAATTGGAGGCCCGTCTTACTGATGTCTACCTCTCTCTTCTTTCCGGCTTTGAAGACACAAGCTGCCATGGTGAGAGCTACTGGTGGAAAGGGTTGATTGATTGGGTGTCCAACCCAGGGTGAAACTGGGGCTTCAGTCGGACACCCTGCCTGGAATTGAATGCTGTCAACGATTGAGGGAGCTGAGAAGGGAATCCTGAATGTCAGATAAGGCCGCCACCATGTCCAACACCCTGATTGCAGCCTTGCAGAGGACCCAGCTAAGCCGTGCCATGACATAATAAATGTGCATGGTTTTAGGTTGCTAAGTTTGCAGTAATATTGTTGTGTGGCAATAGATAACTAATATTAATGAGCAGTGATGCAGTTCAGCTACTCCTGCTTGACATGAATAATAAACACTCATGGGGGAGGTGGGGGTCGTACTATCCTGACCCAGTACAAAGTACATATGCAGTCTTGTCTTTCCCAGAGAAGTAAAAAATGGGAAAGATAACCTTATTCATTCATCATTTTCTGTATACACTGGACCTTAAATACAAAAGAGGGATGAGCTCTCCCCTTGTTTCTTCCATCTTCATCACCACTTGCCATCTCCAAGCACCAATGATCCACATTGGAATGGATCATTTGGAATCCACATTTGGAATGTGCCAAAACTCATTTCAGATGTTTCACCCACCCTGGGCTAACAGCACAATTTATAGGGGGCTAAGTATTATGGATACAATTTTTGTAATTTCATATGGACTTTAAAATATAAGAAAAGTGGGGAAAAGAATATTCTGACAGATGAAACTTCATTAGCTGTGAGAAACATGCTTGTGCTTGTGCTCAGTCACTCATTTGTGTCTGACTCTCTGTGACCCCGTGGACTGTAGCCCGCCAGGCTCCTCTAGCCATGGGATTCTCCAGGCAAGAATACTGGAGTGGGTTGCTGTGCCCTCCTCCAGGGGATCTTCCCGATCCAGGGATCAAAACTACGTCTCCTGAACTGCAGGTGGATTCTTTACCATTGAGCCACCTGGGAACCCTGTTAGAATTATAGTGTTAGAAACGAAATGGTCTAAAATTCACATCTCACAAAACAGAAAACTGCATCAAGAAAGATTCGGGATGTCACAGATAGAAAATTGGTGGGAAACAAGTTTTTCACTCCACCAGGCTATCATTCCGTCACATTGCTGTCCTTCAAATTCAGGGTACAGACCTCTTCAATCTCTATCATTATATGACCCTAAAATTTTCCCAAGTATTATGCCTACATCTGAATGTGAAACCATGTCTAATCACATTTCACCTGCCTTCACTAATAAGGTTGTTTTAATTGTTGCTGGGAAAAACTGAGGGCAGGAGGAGAAGGGGGTGACCGAGGATGAGATGGTTGCATGACATCACCGACTTAGTAGACACAAGTTTGAGCAAACTGGGAGATAGTGAAGGACAGGGAAGCCTGGCATGCTGCAGTCCATGGGGTCACAAAGAGTCAAACACAACTATGCAACTGAACAACAACAACAACAACACAAGATTTGGGAGTCTTCCAAACAGCATGTAGCCTAAACCAAGAGATGTTTGCTGAAGTTGTTTTCCAGCAGCTTGGGGTCCAGTTGTGCTTTTGAGCCAAGCTAGTTAAGACTGGACAGGACCACACTGACCCTCCAACTGCGCATGCACAAGTGTCTGCTAAATGACCTTTAGACATCTGAAGGCCAAAAGCTCCACTCTCGGATGGTGCTAAGTACCTCCATCTTTGAAAGTGCAGAGGTTTGTAGTTGAGTTATGCCAGCGTGCAACTAGAATTACCCGACCTTTTTTTGACTGCCTTTCCTCACGCCCCCTCATACCTCAAACCACCCTGTTTTTGTTTTTTTTTTTTTTAATTTATTATCCCATAAATGCTCTGGGCTTCCCTGGTGACTCAGATGGTAAAGAATCTGCCTGCAATGAAGAAGACCCAGGTTTGACCCCTGGGTCAGGAAGATCCCCTGGAGAAGGGAATGGCAACCCACTCCAGTATTCTTGCCTGGGAAATCCCATGGGCAGAGGAGCCTGGCAGGCTACAGTCCATGGGGTCACAAAGAGTTGGACACGACCGAGTGACTAACACTTTCACTTCAAAGACATGCATTGGTGCAGTGGTAAAAGAATCCACCTGCCAATGCAAGAGACACAAGAGATATGGACATGACTGAGCGACTAACATACACATAAATGCTCCAAGCCCCTGAGCTTCAGAGAGCTGGATTTGAGACTTGTTTTCTTGTCTCCTCTCTTGGCTGCCTTGTGAATAAACCCTCTCTCCCCTGCAAACCTCAGCATCTGAGAATTTTGCCTTGCTCTAAGTTAGGCAAAAGGAACCTGGTTCAGTAACAAAAGGAGTCCTTCCCTCTTTCTATAATCTCATACATTGAGCATTCCCGAGCTCTGCTGAAGTCCTAGGGGAGAATCATGAGATGAAGGCCATGGCTGCTGCCTCTACCAGGAAAATTTACTCAGGTTGGGGTCCCATTTTAAAATATGCTTAAAATGACAGAAGTTTAAAATGGGCTTAGTGGTGGGTGAGTTGCATCTCTCTTGGGCTGTTTTTGCCTTGACCTTTGGGCTCACAATATGTCATCCTTCTGTGCACATAGCTAGTATTGGGCAGGTTTTTTCCCCCCACAAAATGGAGGTTCTGTAAGATTGGACAGCATTTCAAATTTCTGTAATGGGGGTCATTACGCACTTTTAAGACTCAAATAGCCCCACTGCCTCCTGGTTGGCTGTTTAAAAACACAAAGGGTTGGCAGAGTTGAGGCGAATTGCTCACATTTGGGGTTTTTATGTATAATTTTTAGACATATGAAAGACAAAATAAGGTACAAAACCCGTCTTCATAACAGGGCCCATCTGCTGCAAGGAAAAATATTGTTATCACGTGTGAAAATTCAACTACATGGTGAGGGGGAAGTCAGAGCATAATCTAAAAGTTAAAAAGATCACATGTTACCTTAAATTCCATCTCTTATTCTGTCTCCTCCAGTTCATTCCGGTATATGATACACATAGCAGGCCTTCAACTCTCTGCAACTGTGGCACCAAACACAGCATTTGTTTTTAATCATGGAAGACTTGATTTTCATTCATTTAAAGCTGAGGGTAACCACGAACTTAAGTGGGAGTTCAGAGCGAGGCTAGAGATGCCCTAGACCGGCCCCCAGGAGAATCTGGTTGGTCTGGGCTTCGGACTCATGGCGAATTGCTTTCACCTGCCCTGTGTCCGATGGTTGACGCTGACTCAGGCTGCCAGCAAGTTCTGCCAGGGCGCTGAAGCCAGCTAACCCGGTGTCTGAGCTGTGAGATCTTGGAGGCCTCCACTCACTTGATGTTTCCAGGGCTACAAGGTCTCTGCTTCATGGTTGAACTTATTCTCTTGACCCTCCCTCAGAGGAGGCGGAACAATGACTTAGGGGCAGCTGGATTTGAAAAGACCAACAGTGACTTACAAATCACCAAGTTCAGAGATTTGTCAGAGTTCGCCAATGCAGTCTGTGTCTAAGGTCCACTTCAAAATGTTGATATTGTAGAGCTGTTTTCCATCTCAATAAAATGCTAAGTGGTCTAGAGCTATGTTCTGGGGAGGCTTTTACCTTAGGGGAAAAATGTAGCATTAAATGGTACCCTTGTTTATCCAGTTGTTCAAAACAGGAAGTTCACAAGTCTTCCAAGCCCAGCTGAGTTCCAAGTTCTGTTGATTCAAAATTTTTCTTTTTGACTGTGTTTCTTACTGAGTGAACACAAGAGACTATTTATGCTACATATTTTTAAAATCATTATGAAATATTTCCCCATATTTGCACCATGGCATTAATTTAAGAAAAGTGAACATTATTATTATTTCCCCTACATGCCCCAGCTAAAACCCACTCCCTTTTCCAAGGTATCTCAACCTCAGCATTTGCTGTGAGGCTGTGCTGTGTATCATAGAATGTTCATCAGCATCTCTGGCTTTTTACCTGTTAGAATGCCAAATAGCCCTTCCCCAAACAAGAAAACCACAAAGGTTTCCAGATATGGCCACGTGTCCTCTGGAACCTGAAATCACTCTGTTTGAGAACCACTGCCCTAGAGCTAAATGTCATCCTGAGTTTTGTGTTCACTGTTTGCTGCTGAACGTTTTTATCACTATATTTGTATAAGGGGGCTTCCCAGGTGGCTCAGATGGTAAAGAATCCACCTGCCAATGCAGGAGAAAAAGGATCGATCCCTGGGTCAGGAAGATCCTCTGGAGAAGGGGATGGCAATCCACTCCAGTATTCTTGCCTGGAAAATCCCATGGACAGAGGAGCCTAATGGGCTACAGTCCATGGTGTCGCAAAGAGTTGGACATGACTGAGCACACATACACACATATTTGTATAAATATTATTTAGGTTTCCATTTTTAAAAATTCTTAAAACTCTATACAAAACTTACAGTTAAGGAAAAAGGAGGCACTGAATCTACTGAGGAATTGGCAGGCAACTGGTATCTCTATAATATTGAGGTTTTGGAAAGTTTAAAATATCCACAAACTCACATTCCCTTCAAAATATAGAAACTCTTTCTCCTTCCCCAGAGTGTGGGCTTGACTTAGTGACTTGTTTCAAATAAATAGAAAAAAGCAGAAGTGACATTAGACTGTCTTTTTGTTGGATCTCTCTCTCGGGGAAGCCAGCTGTTGGGTTGCCATCTGGAAAGAGCTGTGTGGTGAGGAGCTGGTGCCTCTAGCCAACAGCCAGTTAGGGACTGGTGCCTCCTGCCAACTGCCACATATAAGAGCTTGGAAGTGGCTCCTCCACCCAAGGCAAGCCCCCAGATCACTACCTTCTCCCAGCTGACATTTTGATTGCGATTCCACAAAAGACCTGAGCTGGAAACCCAGAGCTAATCTGCCCCTGAGTGCCCGAACTACAGGAACTGTGAGATAATAAATATTTGGTTTTATACTCCTTATTTTTATATCACTTATACTGAGTTTGGGGTAATTTGTTTTGCACCAAGAGGTAACTAATACATGTGTTCATTTCTATGAATATGGTACGACTCTCCATTTTTTAATCTTTTAATCTTCTTTAATGACATTCAACAACTCACTTTCCATAAAGCTCTGTGAAAAATATTCCTCAATACTTTAAAATTTTGATGCTGTTGTAATTTTTTTTTCTGTTCTGTTACTGCTGAGATTAAACAGCATTCATTTTGTGTGTTTTATATTCAGCATTTCCAAATACTTATCTGCAAATGATCTGGAGTTTTCTACATAGATAATCATATTATCTGTGAATGATAAGGGTTCGTTTTTCAATTCCTGTAGTACATTTTACTGACCAGGATCTCTAATACAATGATGAAGATAACTGACAGCAAGAAATTTTCTCATACATGATTTTAAAAGGATTACATTCAACATGTCATCATTATGTGTGAAATCTGCTATTAATATAATCTCTTTATAAATATTCTTTACAAAATATTAAGTTCTGTTCTATTCCTTATTTACTAAGACTTTTACCATGAATATTAAACTTTGTTAAAAGCCTTTTATGTATCTAGTGATGTGATTGTATGATTCTCCTTCATCCTCTTAATAATATTAATTGATTTTCTCATTAAAAAAATTTACATTCCTGAACTAGACATTAATTTCTTAACCAACTGTGTCTTGATTTGGGAAGCAGAAATGAGGGTTTAAGAATTAACTGCATCCTCTCCCCAGAGGAAAGGATTGGGAGTTTGGGATTAACAGATGCAAACTATTATATAGAGAAAAATAACAAGGTCCTACTGAATAGCATACATGCATTCTCAGTTGCTCAGTTGTATTCAACTCTTTGCAACCTCAGGGACTGTAGCTCATCAGGCTCCTCTGTTCATGGGATTTCCCAGGCAAGAACACAGGAATGGGTTGTCATTTCTACCTCCAAGGGATCTTCCTGACCCAGGGATCAAACTCGAATCTCCTGCTTCTCCTGCATTGGCAGGAGGATTCTTTACCGCTGCACCACCTGAGAATAGGAAACTATATTCAGTATCATGTGATAAACCACAATGGAAAAAAACATGAGAAAGAATGTATGTGTATAAGTGAATCAGTTTGCTATACAGCAGAAATTAACACAACATCGTAAATCAACTATACTTCAATAAATTTTAAAAAAGAAGACTGAACCACCCCTCAAAGTGGTTACCCTATTCAATATGTTTGTAATCTTTACAAGCAGAGAAATATAAGTGATTTTTGGTTTTATATGTACCCATCAAACAATTGTATTTATTATTGTGATCCAGAGCTACTTTAAAAGGGAGTTAGCTATGGAGACAGTAAAAAGATCAGTAGTTTCCAGGGTCTAGTCGGGGGGCAGGGGGAGGGATGAACAGGCATGACATAGAGGACTTTCAGGGCAGGGAAAATAGTCTCTATGATATTATAAAGGTGGATACGTGTCATTATATATTTGTCAAAACCACTGAATGAGGCACACCAAGAGTGAATCCCTAACGTAAACTGTGGGCTGTGGATGATGATGACGTGTCAGTACAGGTCATCAACTGTAACAAATACACCACTCTGGTGGTAATGTTGATAGTCAAGGAGGCTGTATGGAAGCCAGCGGTATTTGAGAACTTTCTGTAATTTCCACTCGATTTTGCTGTGAACTTAAAACTTCTTGTAACAATAGTCTTTTCTTTTTTTTTCAAGAGAGGGTGGATTTGGTTGTTTCATGTTGGAACTGCATATTGAAGTGATTCATGGGCCCTGGGTTTATCTCTAGAATTGACAAATACTGAAATATGAAACATGCTTTTACACTTTTTTTTTACTTTGGATGGAAGGGGAGGTAAAGGGAGATGCAAACGATTTTGAATGTTACATTTCCACGGTTTGAAGCTTTCGTACTGCATTAATATGGGAAAATATTCATGCTTGCAAAAGCCTTGTTTGGCTTACGTTTGCACTGCTTTGTTTTTCAAGAAAACAGAAACGACTATAAACAACAACTTACTCAATGCCACAGATGAGTTAAGGTTGCCAGATTTTGTGACACTGTGTACTTGAAAGCATTTCTTGTGATTATAATCATAAAGTAAGTCTTATGATCTCATTGTAACCCACTTTTTCTCTATCCTGCTTCCTGATCTTAGTGAGATATTCCAACTCAAAATATACTGGATTCTGGTTGATCATTTATTGAGTGCATAATATATGTAAGGCACCATGCTAAATGCTGTGTTCAGTCCTTCAAGAATGAACTAGAAGACCTCCTCAGAAGTTTAAAAACTTGCACTGCCATCTGAACAATATTTTACTCACGTGTGTGCATGCTAAGTCGCTTCAGTTGCGTCCAACTCTTTGCGATCCCATGGACTGTAGCCCACCAGGCTCCTCCACCCATGGGATTTTTCAGGCTAGAATACTGGAGTGGGTTGCCATGCCCTCCTCCAGGGGACCTTCCCAAGCCGGGGATCGAACTCTGGTCTTCTGCTTGGCAGGTGGATTCTTTACCACTAGCACCACCTGGCGGAGAAGGCGATGGCACCCCACTCCAGTACTCTTGCCTGGAAAATCCCATGGATGGAGGAGCCTGGTGGGCTGCAGTCCATGGGGTCACTAAGAGTCGGACATGACTGAGTAACTTCACTTTCACTTTTCACTTTCCTGCATTGGAGAAGGAAATGGCAACCCACTCCAGTGTTCTTGCTTGGAGAATCCCAGGGACGGGGGAGCCTGGTGGGCTGCCATCTATGGGGTCACACAGAGTCGGACACGACTAAAGTGACTTAGCAGCAGCAGCACCACCTGGGAAGCCCAATTTTACTCACAGTCTCAAGCCAAATAAACTATCTGGCAATGCTAACAACAATGCCAGATTCTGCTCTTCTTATAGATGTCACTTATGAAAACAAGAAGAAAATTTCTTGTAAGGGAACAAGTAAAAATATTTTTCTTCTAGAGGAAAACTATGAAAAGACAATTTTAAAAAACACTTTGCCTCAAAGGAGAATGAATTTGATACCCATCTTTTTAGAAACCCAGCTAGATTAAAAATAAGTAACTTCTTTCTCATTTAAGACTGGGAACATCATTTGCAATCCGACTGTGAAATTCATCATGCCTTTAGGATTCATGAAGTTTCATGAGAGTCTCAAAATAGTTGTCCCCTTTCCAGAGGAGTCAAAAAAATTTTTATTAGAAAAAAAATAATGAAATAGAAACTCTGCTTCTCTGGTTTGAAAGTCAGTACGAATGCTTTCATGAGAAAGCTGTGAAATGCAGTCCCTGTGTTGTAGAAACATCTGCATTTGGGGCCACTTTCACATCAAAGCAACCAAGCAGGAAAAGCCTAGTGGCATCACAGAGTTTTTCCAGGGAGTGTTTCATGTCTTGCTCCACTGAGGCTTCCCTTCATGCTATTAGGTAAATATTAAATTATATCTGAAGAAATACAAGTATTTATAGACAGAAACTAAGTTTGAGAGATTTAAGACTGTTTGATTCTTTTGTAGCATATTTGCTTGAGTGTGAAAAAACAAACCAAGAAACAAAGTAAGTTGCTTGGTAAATTTTCACTACAATTTTCTTAAAGAAAAAAACTATGTAAAGAATTCCTTGTCAAAGGATATTTAGAAAACTATGGAAGAAACACTGTGTAATTTCTAGTAGACAGTCCAAGATTTGTTAAAACCCATTGGGCCTCCGTTGCGTTATCCGTGTATTAGGGATAAAAAAAGACTTCTTTCAGAGTTCGGATTAAATAAAACTCCATACATGAAAACATCTAGCATAGCTGCCTTACAACAGAAGTTTTTAAAATGGTAATATTTCCAAAGAACGAAATACCCATAAGAAATACCAACTGCTATTCTCATAAGGAGGAGAGCCTGGGGAAAGTCTGGACATTCTGGGATTTCTATCTTTAACACTATTTTACCCAGTTAGTCTATGCTATCTTCCTAAGAGGAATAGGTAGTTGCCATTATTAGGGCCTTTTCCACTGCAAGAAAGAGAAACCCAACACCATCTAGGTTAAGTAAAAAGGCGATAACTGGCTGATATAACTGGCAAGCCCATGGATGAATCTGGCTTCAGGCACAGAGTCTCAAGTGTGGTCACTTCTTTGCTTCCCCATTTCTCAGCTCCAATGAATTCTGTTAGTTCATTTTAAAGAAAAAATATTCTGACACTTGTTAAAATTATAAAGAATTTATTCAACACTATGGCGATAGGCGGAGAAGGCACTGGAGACCTACTCCAGTACTCTTGCCTGGAAAATCCCATGGGCGGAGGAGCCTGGTAGGCTGCAGTCCATGGGGTCCCTAAGAGTCGGGCATGACTGAGCGACTTCACTTTCACTTTTCACTTTCCTGCATTGGAGAAGGAAATGGCAACCCACTCCAGTGTTCTTGCCTGGAGAATCCCAGGGACGGGAGCCTCGTGGGCTGCCGTCTATGGGGTCGCACAGAGTCGGACACAACTGAAGCGATGTAGCAGTAGCAGCAGCATGGCGATAGGAGAGAGAGATTGGGCTCTACTCCTAACACAATATGGGCGAGTGAGGATTTATAGCTAGAAAGCAGGGTGAGGGGATCAGTGGGTAGAAAATTACTCAGAAGACACACAAAGGGTGAAGAGATTCCTACTAAGGGCAGGCCAAGGACTTAGGCATCAAAAGTGGAGGATCAGAAACTTGATTAGATATCAAAGGTGATCAGATATCAAGTGGAAGGGGGTGAGATTCTCAACCAACTAACTTAGCTGGATTCTTGTTAAGGCTGGGCTATGCAGGCCCAGTTGGAGAAGGCGAAGGCATCCCACTCCAGTACTCTTGCCTGGAAAACCCCATGGACCGAGGATCCTGGTAGGCTGCAGTCCATGGGGTCTCGAAGAGTCGGACACGACTGAGTGAATTCACTTTCACTTTTCACTTTCCTGCACTGGAGAAGGAAATGGCAACCCACTCCAGTGTTCTTGCCTGGAGAATCCCAGGGACGGGGGAGCCTGGTGGGCTGCCGTCTCTGGGGTCGCACAGAGTCGGACTTGACTGAAGCGACTTAGCAGCAGCAGCAGCAGCGTGCAGGCCCAGTAAGGAAAGGATGGACATAGAAGACCAAGGTGGACGCCTACTTGAGAAGAGGGCTCAGAGGAACCTAACTAGAGTTTGGTCCAGGAGAGAATCTTTTTCATCCTCTACATGCCAGTCAAGATATATATCCTTCTGTTCTAGAAAACTCAAGAGCAAACACTGATCTTTCCTAAGACCTCTGGTTCAAAATGTTTCTGATTTATCTGGTATGGTCCCCATGCCTATCTGTTAACCAATCACCACATCTACATTACCATGATGGGTCAAACTTGGTTTATGCTTCCTCTCCTATAAGTGACAAAGAATCCCCTTGAAACCATACAGTACAGAGGAGAAGAGTCACACAGGAACCAGAAAAAGGAAGATGGACAAAAATGCCAGGTGCTCAAAATTTGTGGTTGCCACAATACATCACATTTATAGTATATATTTTCCACAAGACTTTGAATAACAAATAGAAACAGTAACAAGAGAAAGCATTTTAGATGTGGTTCACCTATACACAACACATGATGCTTTGAACTACTTTATGTACTTTCCTTAGTTCCCAAAACAATAAAACCCCAGCTGCTCCGCTTGTTTTTCCCAGCCAGACAACTCTTCCACATGCATGCAATGGACCACTCTTAGCTCTTAATTCTATTAGAGAAAGCCCTGCTCATTGTCCAAGGCCTCATTAAATGCCATTCCCAACATGCTGTTTTTCTAATCAATATGGCACATGTCTCATTCCTCCTCATCACTCACAATCCCACCGCCCCCTTAGATTGTGAGCTTTGTCTCCTGTAATGTAGCATATATCTTGGAAAGCTTCAAAATGGTTCTGCAATTAAAGCAAGAGTTCAAATAAAATGTGTTAATATATTAATTCTCTTTTCTTAGGAATACATCCTGAATGTATAAACCCTTGCTGCTGCTGCTGCTGCTGCTAAGTCACTTCAATCGTGTCCAACTCTGTGCGACCCCAGAGACGGCAGCCCACCAGACTCCCCGGTTCCTGGGATTCTCCAGGCAAGAACACTGGAGTGGGTTGCCATTTCCTTCTCCAATGCATGAAAGTGAAAAGTGAAAGTGAAGTCACTCTGTCGTGTCCGACTCCTAGCGACCCCATGGACTGCAGCCCACCAGGCTCCTCCGCCCATGGGATTTTCCAGGCAAGAGTACTGGAGTGGGTTGCCATTGCATTATAAACCCTTAGCTCTTGAGTTTTTCCAAAGCTTAGGCTTACCTTAAAGTGAATGATTATTTGGGAGTTCACATATCTGTAGATACACTGTGTGTGTGTGCTCAGTTGTATCTGACTCTTTGCGACCCCACGGACTGGAGCCCTCCAGGCTCCTCTGTCCATGGGATTTTCCAGGCAAGAATACTGGAGTGGGTTTTCATTTCATCCTCCAGGGGATCTTCCCAATCCAGGGATCAAACCTGCATCTCTTGCATCTCCTGCATTGGTAGAATAAGAGGCTAGTTTAACGCACTCTTTCTCAATCCTTTGGAATTCTGTCTTATCCAGTGTTCATTTCACTACTCTACAACATCAGGAAAGGACACTTTGTGTGATTTTGTACAAGATAAGAAAGAATATAAACTAGAATATTCATGACAAGACTTTGTCCTGATCCCCAGAGAATAGCAAGTAGTACTCAGATCACAGGGCCGGAGAGTCTCACAATGATTTGGAGTAAGAATTGGTCTCTGGAAGTGAGAAGGAGAGGCATGGACTCTCTTAGCCCACATTTGGTTATATTTTAAATGAAATTAGAGAGAATGGCTGATTTGCATTGCTGTATGGCATAAACCATCACTACGTTGTAAAGCAATTCTCTTCCAATTTAAAAAAAAAGAAAAAATTTCAAAAAAGAAAGATATTAGAGAGTGTGCAAATGTGCAGAAGATCAAACAAAAGTGCAATTGAAGGAAGCTTCAGTCAGGAGAACACTGGTGCACAAATACACGAGCCTGTTTATGATGACCATGGAATGCTGATTTGGAACTTAAGAGCATTTCCCTTTGAATGAGCACCCCTACTTCACCTCCCCTCCCCCATCTCAAGCCTTTCTCCCGCCTCCCCAGGCAGCCTGTCTAAACAGAAGCCTGACATTTCTTTCAGAATCGCTCTCCATGGGGGCACTCCCTGAGGGATTATCAATTTTCCTGGAACTTTGAAAGTAACTCAGTAAACAGGCCTCTACTCCTTTTTCATCCTCATCATTGTTATTGATGATCCCTGGGATTTGAGCTGAATAAGATCTAAGACCACAAACTCAGTCCATGACATGAACCAGCAGAGCCCCACTCGCTACTGTTTACCATCACCCAGCTGGCGGGACCTTCAAGCTATTTCTTTCAAATCGACATGCTTAATATGGGCCAGTGGCATGATGTCCAGAGAGAGGGCTTTTCGTAGTAGGTAGAAAAAGGAAAGAAAAGGAAAGGCGAGGAGGTTCCCACCAACTGTGGGAATAACTCAGGGAATAAACTTAATAGCAAATTTATACAACAGTAATGACCAAGAAGCCATTTCAGCTACAAGAACTGGGCCAATTTGAAAATGAAATGAAATGAAAATAAAGAGGGAAGTAATGCAGATGAACTGCAGTTCAGGTATCTCATGTTCAGATGCCCTGTATTTTCAAAATTCAACTTATTAACTCTCCTTCTGATCTGCTCTTGCACACGCCTCCCAAAAAATGATGGCGGGAGGGATGGACTGGAAGTTTGGGATTAGCAGATGTAAACCATTATAAACAAGATGGATAAAAAACAAGGTCCTAGGATGAGATGGCTGGATGGCATCACTGACTCGATGGACGTGAGTCTGAGTGAACTCCAGGAGTTGGTGATGGACAGGGAGGCTTGGCATGCTGTGATTCATGGGGTCGCAAAGAGTCGGACACGACTGAGCACTGAACTGAACTGAACTGTACAGCACGAGGGTATTCAGTATCCTATGATAAACTATAATGGAAAAAAAATATGAAAGAGAATGTATGTATAAGTATGTATAACTGAGCCACTTTGCTACACAGCAGAAATTAATACATTATAAATCAGCTATACTTGAATAAAATAAAAACGTTTAATTAAAAAAATGAGGGAACTCAGATTTCCCAAACATCAACAATATGTTGGCCAAGTGAAAGAACACAGAAACTTGTGTTTGTGTTTGCATGATGGCAATAGGGAGTTCCTCACATACACTCTTCAGAAAGAACAGAAGATGGCTCTCTCGAGATTGTAACTAACTAATGTTTTCAGCCTTGAGCAAGTTACTTCTTCTGACTCTCAGTTGCCCCATATATAAAATCAATGTAGTTATATCAGCAGCTGTAATGAAGTTTCAGTAAGTAATGAATGAGATATTTGTGGAAAACATTCAGTCCAGTTCCAAACAGAATGAGTGATCAATTACAGAACTGTTGTATTTTTACTGCTGTTATTGAAAGTACTATATGTCAATCTCTAGATGCAGATCAATATTTACAACCAAGTCTAGTTCTGTATATCAATATTTGAGTATCTATATGCCAATACTTAGATATCTGTTGCCCACACCTACAACTGAGGACCCTGCCACCATTCTTCTATCAGGCATGTGAACTGTGAAGAATCTTCTTATTGAATAAATTGCAGGTCAAGGAATTAGGAAAACATAATATAGAGCAACTCTATTTTCTGGACTACATATCACTTGCCTTTCATCTGGAGAACTAAGGCCCGAATGACATTAAACCAGTTATAATAAATGCTAAAGAAGATATGCATTTTTGCATCAAATATATGGGGCATTAATATATACATGGTTTTAATTGATAAACATATTCATATAGCTTACATTTTAACATGCTGCTCTTACATAAGGACAGCATGTGATAGGCTGAATAATGACCCCAAAGATGCCCACATCCTAACCCCCTGAACCTATCTTACCTAACATGGCGAAAGGGACTGCAGATGTGATGAAGTTAAGGATCTTGACATGGAGACATTATTCTGGATTATTCAAATAGGTTGAATATAATCATAGGGACCCAGAGGAGACAGAAAAGAAGAGGGAGGGACAGAGAAAGACACCAAGGGTAGAAGCAGAGTTCAAAGACACAGAAAATGCCTCATGGTTGCTTTTGAAGATGGATGAAGGAATCCTGAGTCAAGGAATGTGGACGGCCTCCAGAAGCTGGAAAAGATGAAGAAATAGATTGTCCCACAGAGCCTCCAGGAGGTATGCAGGCCTGTGAACCTATGTGAGGCTTGTGATCTCCAGAACTGTAAGATACTAAATCTGCAGTGCATGAAGCCACTAAATTTGTGGTATTTTGTTACAGCAGCCAGTGGAAACTAATACAATGCAGAAATCTGATGTGACCCACACCCTTCAGTGAGAGCCTCGGAAATGTAAATCGCCAGGCCTCAGGTTTGTCTTTTGGGGCAAGGATAGGTATTTGTTGATTTGGAAACTGTGCTGATGCCCAGGCAAACTGTCTAGTAAACACTACCAAAATCCAGCTCGGTTGCTATTTTTACCACCCTGTATGCAGATAAGGGTCTCTTGAAACAAAAGATTCCATGTAAACATGACCTGGGCTTTTCAATACGTATCATCATCTGCAAAGTCTCTTATCTGCAACTCAGAGGAGTTGTTTAATAGAGCAGATTGGGTCGCAATCTATAAGAAACACAGAGATAACTGAGGGCAGCCATAGCCTCCCACTCCTAGTCCCCACGGCAATACAGAAATGCAAAAATTTAACAAACACAGCTTCTTTCTTTCTCTTAATAGTATATCTATTCCCTGTAACTCCCAACCACTTGGTGTTTTCCTCTGCTTGGGCTATTCTTCAAGAATGCTCACCCACTCCCCTTTCCCCATTGGGGTCTCTCTCTCTCCTGTTTTCTCTTCATCCTGGGTGTCATTTGACAGAGGAATCTTCTGACAGATGAGGGGACTAGAAGAAATCCTGCCTGGTGCTATAGAAAACACTTGGCTGATGTCTTTGGGGGTAAATGTGATCCTAAAAGAAAATTTCCCAGGCCTTTTTTTTTTTTTTTTGCAGGCTTTTCTGAAACATTTTCTGGCACTAAAAGTAAACTTATGGATTCCAGGCCCCTCTGTGGGATCTTTGATCTAGGGCTGCTCCAGAAAGCACATTCTCTATGCATTATGCAGTTCCTAATTTGCTGTTCCTTGGTCCATTTCCTCAAATCTGCCATCAGTGCAGACTTTTCCTGGTCTGTGGATTCACTCTCCTGTCAGCTCCCTCCTGTCTTATCTTTCCGCCTCTCTTTCTCTTTTGTGTTCTTTTTCTGTCTTCTTCATTTTCACTTTCTCTCTCCCCTTCTACTTTGACCAAGGCCATGAAAATGAAAGTGTTCATCACTGAGTTGTGTCCAACTCTCTGTGACCCCATGGACTATAGCCACCAGGCTCCTCGGTCCATGGAATTCCCCAGGCAAGAATACTGGAGTGGATTGCCATTTCTTTCTCCAGGGGATCTTCTCGACCCAGAGATCAAACCTGGGTCTCCTGCATTGCAGGCAGATTCTTTACCATCTGAGCCACCAGGGAAGCCTGACCCAGGCCATACGAACCAGGTTTTCCTAGCCTTTCAAGGCAGAAGGCTTATCATGATACTTTGTGGGAGCAAGTCAATTTTCTAAGGGTATCAGGTCAGTCATGAGTGTTGGTAGCTTTGCAAGGGTCATGGAGACTTTTTAACAGACTCTCTCACTTGAATCAGCCCTCAGCAGCTTAGCATCACCTGCTCACAGGGAGATGCACAGATGGTGATTTTGAGGGATTTACACCCCTATTAACTTCACGGAGCAGACTCTAGGTAAGGAAATGACTATGTGCACAAGAGGAAATGAATTACTGAGTAAGACAACATCAAATGGCTAGGCTGAATGGCAGAATATCATGTCCTACAAACACACGGGGAAAGAAGACACTTCGTCTGGAACAACAGAACACTGGAGACATTTCTGACTTAGGTGTGTGTTCTCAGGGCAGCTGAATTTCTGTTTTGCCACTGACAAGCCTTGTGACTTTCAGCATGTTAATTCAATTCTCTGAGCCTTAGTATCTTCGTCTACAATAAAAAATCCAGGTGTGGTTTACTTGCCTCATAGTATTGTTCTGAGAATGAGATGAGAAGGGGCATGGAAAATGCAGAACACACTGTCTGCCTCATAATGTGACCTAAGATTCATTCAGTTCAGTCTCTCAGTCATGTGACTTTTTGCGACCCCATGGACTGCAGCATGCCAGGCCTCCCTGTCCATCACCAACTCGTGAAGTTTACTCAGACTCATGTCCATTGAGTCAGTGATGCCATCCAACCATCTCATCCTCTGTTGTCCCCTTCTCCTTCTGCCTTCAGTCTTTCCCAGCATCAGGGTCTTTTCCAATGAGTCAGCTCTTCGCATCATGTGGCCAAAGTATTGGAGTTTCAGCTTCAGCATCAGTCCTTCCAAATGAATATTCAGGACTAATTTCTTTTAGGATGGACTGGTTGGATCTCCTTGCAGTTCAAGGGACTCTCAAGAGTCTTCTCCAACATCACAATTTCACAGCATCAATTCTTTGGTGCTCAACTTTCTTTATAGTCCAACTCTCACATCCAGACATGACTACTGGAAAAACCATAGCTTTGACTAGACAGATTCATTAGGTGCTATAAATTTATCCTTAGAGAATGTCTCAGTTCGTTTGGGCTGCTGTAACAAAATACCACAGACAGGGTGGCTTACAAACAATAGAACCTGACTCTGGTTCTGGAGACCAGAAGTCCAAGGTGAGAGTGCCAGAATGATCAGGTTGGGAAAGGCCTCTTCAGGGTTGCAGACTGCTCACTTCAGCTGTGTCTTCACGTGATGGGAGGAGCAAGGGAGCTCTCTGGGGCCTCTTTATGGGACCATTAACCTCCATGCATGAGGGCTCCACCCCTGTGACCTCGTGACCCCCAAAGGCCCCACCTCATAATACCATCACAGTGGGGACTAGGATTTCAACATATGGCCTGGGGTGTGGCTGTGGGGAGGACACAAACATTCAGATCATAGCACGGAAGCTAAAAGAAACCATTTTGTAGCTCTTCCGTGCTTATATGATCTAATTTAATAACCATAATAACCCTACCCAGTACATAATCTGAAGTCAGAAACTTTGGGAAGGTCATGTACACACTGCTATATTTAAATGGATAACCAACAATGATGAAAAAAGAAACTCTGAAAAGTCAGAGACCTTATCCTATTTGACTTGATGGGAGGCACGAGACTTTCTGGACTGAAGAGCAATTTATTACTCAAGGCAAAAACAACCAGAGCAGAAACCTAGCACCACTTTCCCAAGCCCTCATCCCCACGGGGGTGATGGAATGAAAGCCAGATGTTACCTGCACATGCAACAACATTGCAGCCTCTGAGAGGAACCCCCAAATTCGGAGACCCAGAGCTTATACAGTCTGCTAGCACATCTGCCCATCTCCCCTACCTCCAAAAAAGAGAAAGAAGACTCAAGAAGTAAATGGTATCCAGCCGGGGATTAGGGAGGGGGGGCCTTTAGCTTCCTTACCTCAACATAAGGCAAATGGCTCTGAGCTCAGGCTCTAAATCTCTCCAACATTAGGGAAATGCTATATCTAGCTTCTGAGGCCTTTGCTTAGAAAACCTGGACCTGGTGGAAACATGGGAACAGTTATGGAGAATTATCTCCAAACTGGTATCATCCACGTTACACGGACATAATGCTGGTTGTGCCCCTTGGGCTCAGGAGTAGGAGACACTGAGGCTGAGTCATTAAGCCAACTCTCTTTCTTTAGTTTGTCTACACAACCAATAAATAGTATCATTTATTACATTTGTAAGAGCCAAGCCTTAAAGTTCTTAATTCATCTGAGCCCTTTGGCCATGCTGGGGAAAGTAAACTTGGCTATAAAGTAATCAAGTCAGCTCATGGAGATTCTTTTGCAACATATCCCCAACTTCTAGGCTTACTATTTCCTTCTCCAACCCTAAACTGACCTTTTATCTGTTCCGTTTCTTCAGGGCATTTAAAAATAATATTGAAAATAAATGTGCATAATGTTTTTTTCCCTTTTAGTTATAGAGTCGAATTTGAAACCGTTGCATTTTAGAGCTGGCAGACACTTTAGAGAAGTGTCTCATATTTTAAATTTTTTTTAACTGAAGTATAGTTGCTGCATAACATTTTATAAGTTATAGGTTATGGTATAGTGATTCACAATTTTTAAAGGTTATACTCCATTTATAGTTACTATAAAATACTGGCTGCATTCCCTGTGCTGTACAATATATCCTTATAGTTTATTTTATACCTAAGAGTTTGCACCTCTTAATCCCCTACCCCTATCTTACCACTGCCCCTTCCCTCACCCACTGGTAACCACTAGTTTGTTCTCTAGAGTTGTGAATCTGCTTCTTTTTAGTTATAGTCACTAATTTGTTGTATTTCTTAGGTTCCATACATAAGTGATATCACACAGTATTTGTCCTTCTCTAATTTCACTTAGCATAATACCCTCAAGTCCATCCACGTTGTCACAAATGGCAAAGTTTCATTCTTTTTTTATGGCCGAGAGTAGCCTGGCTGGCTATAGTCCATGGGGGTCATAAAGGGTCAGACACGACTGAGTGACTAAGCGTGGTATTCCATCATGTATGTACTAATATACATTTCATTATATATATATATGTATATGTGTGCGTTCAATACACACGCACCACCTCTTCTTTATCTATTCATCTGTTGATGGACATTTAGGTTGCTTCTGTATCTTGGCAATTGTACACAGTGGTGCTATGAACATTGGGGTGCATGTATCTTTCCAAATTAATGTTTTTTGTTTTTTGTTTTTTTTATATATATACCCAGGAGAGGAATTCCTGGGCTGTAGGTAATTCAGATAGAAAAATCCCTGAGAACTACTAATTCAATTTTATAGTTAATCAATATAATTTCAAGTGGTTAATAGAAGTAACTGCAGGTGGTTAAGAGAGACGTGGTCCTAAAATGTATATTGGAAAACCAGCTCAGTGGCTTCTCTAGCAGGCACACAAATATTCATTCCTAGTACTATCTTTGCATAAATAGTTCTCATTCTTGGTTTCCTTTCATTTAACCAGGTGTATAATTTCAATTCTGTTTATCCTCTTACAATGACAGCTAAAGGTTACATCTCAGAATGTAGAGGTCTGACTTAAGTGTGGTACTTAAATTCTAATAATAATGAAAAATAACTCATCAGTGAGAACCCTTTTGGAAAAGATCACTGAAGGAGAAAATTGTTCTTGACAGCATAAAGAGCGTGGCTCAGCTCCACCGATGGGCAATCATGAAGCATGGGAGAAAAATCAGCATTAACATCAGATAACGTTCTTCCAGGGCCATCAAAATTCTCTCTCATCTTCCACAAGTACAGTACTCTGTTCCTCACCTGTTTCATTTGAATTAGCTGCAAGAGACAGGAAAGGATGGTGTTCATTTCACTGCTCTGCAATTGCCCAGAAGTCAAGCTTTATAATGCAAAATATTTGCATTTTGTCTATTTCTTGAAGTGTGAACATCAAAGGGGATGCAAGACAAATAACAGCCCTAGGTTTTATCCCCCTTCTGCCTAAGCTGATACCCGGACAGTGCTCCTCTGCATGGCGGTGTGGGACTGGAAATGACTGTGAAAGCTGGAGTTGTGCCAAATGAATTTAACCATCAATCAGGACAATGATGATTGTACTGTCAATTACAAAGTGTGTGCCAAACTATTAACACCTCTAATTGTCTATTATAAGTATATAGGGAAATAAAACATAGCAAAGCACTTATTTATTTGGTACATGGTAATTCTAATAAAACATCAGAAACATTAAGAATCAAAGTGTGTTTTGTTTGTGAACCATTCATCACATAACTCATGATAAGTATCTTTCCTACACCTTGGAACACTGCCATACCCCTTTTTAAATGTGGATCTGCTTCTAGCATTCTATGCTTTGTCCCTTCAGTATCAGAAATGATTTCTGAGTTCCTTCAGTGTGAACCTTCCTGGCAGCATCACTTTCTCTGAACCAACTCCATCCTTTTCATCTCAACCACTTTCCTCCTTTACGCTGCTATGTTCCTTTCACTAGGTTTCTCTGGCTGCACATCTCAAGTCTCTCAAATGGTAGTAGCGTCAGTATTTCTGCAGTCAGCTTTTTCTTCTGAAATTCTACTTATGCTTGATTTGCATTTTATTTCCAGCATTATCACTTCATTTCTTTGCCTCACTTTCTTTTTTGTTGGCCTATGCCCTCTTTCAAATGTCCACTCTGTAGGCTGCCATGTGGGTATATCACTGGGGGACAAAGAGGCAACACAGCTACATGCACTGCTGTGTGTGAAGGATATGTGCACTGATCAAGAGGAGATGAAAGGAGTGACGGCCACTAGCCAAATGCCCAATATACCAAGTGATCAATTTGTCTAAATGCAACTAACTGAAGGAATAATTTGCAAAATGACTGATTTGCCAAATGACCAACTGATTAAATTCTCCAAAATTACTCACTGTCTAAAACCTTTCTTTAAAAGATGGTCTTCTTGAATATATTTAATGAAATTTTTTTTAGGATCATGTTATCCTTAACTATAGTAAATACAAATAATGAATAACTGCTTTGGAATATAATCAATAATGTATTCAACGTATTTATCAGTCAGTTCAGTTCAGTCATTCAGTCATGTCCTACTCTTTGCAACCCCATGGACTGCAGCACACCAGGTTTCCCTGTCCATCACCAACTCCCAGGGCTTGCTCAAACTCATATCCTTTGAGTTAGTGATGCCATCCAACCATCTCATCCTCTATTGTCCCCTTCTCCTCCTGCCTTCAATCTATACCAGTATCAGTGTCTTTTCCAATGAGTCAGTTCTTCCCATCAGGTGGCCAAAGTATTGGAGTTTCAGCTTTAGCATGAGTACTTCCAATGAATATTCAAGGCTAATCTCCTTTAGGATGGACTGGTTGGATCTCCTTGCAGTCCAAGGGACTCTCAAGGGTCTTCTCCAACACCACAGTTCAAAAGCATCCATCCTTCAGCGCTCAGCTTTCTTTATGGTCCAACTCTCACATCGACACATGACTACTAGAAAAACCATAGATTTGACTAGACGGACCTTTGTTGGCAAAGTAATATCTCTGATTTTTAATATGCTGTCTAGGTTGATCATAGCTTTTCTTCCAAGGAGCAAGCATCTTTTAATTTCATAGCTGCAGTCACCATCTGCAGTGATTTTGGACTCCCCAAAAATAAAGTCTCTCACTGTTTCCATTGTTTCCCCATCTATTTGCCATGAAGTGATGGGACTAGATGCCATGATCTTAGTTTTTCGAATGTTGAATTTTAAGCCAGCTTTTTCACTCTCCTCTTTCACTCTCATCAAGTGGCTCTTTAGATCTTCCCTTTCTGCCATAAGGGTGGTGTTATCTGTGTATCTGAGGTTATTGATATTTCTCCTGGTAATCTTGATTCCAGCTTGTGTTTAATCTGGCCCAGCATTTCACATGATGTACTCTGCATGTAAGTTAAATAAGCAGGGTGACAATATACAGCTTGTGCTTCAACCAACCTGGCATTTCACATGAAGTCCTTTGCATATAAGTTAAATAAAAAGGGTGATGAAGGGGGGCGGTCCTAAGATGGCAGAGGAATAGGACGGGGAGACCACTTTCTCCCCCACAAAGTCATTGAAAGATCATTTGAACACTGAGCAAATTCCAAAAAACAACTTCTGAATGGTGGCTGAGGCCACCAGGCACCCAGAAAGGCAGCCCATTCTCTTTGAAAGGAGGTACGACAAAATATAAAAGATAAAAAGAGAGACAAAAGAGTTAGGGATGGAGACCAGTACTGGGGGAGGGAGTCGTGAAAGAGGAGAAGTTTCCAAACACCAGGAAACCCTACAACTGGCAGGTTTGTGGGAGTTTTGGAATCTCAGAGGGCAACATAACCAGGAGGAAAAAATAAATAAATAAAACCCACAGATTACGTGCCTAACTGCAACTCCCAGCGGAGAAGTAGCCCAGACGCTTGCCTCTGCCACCAGCAAGTGGGGGCTGAACAGGGAGGTGTGGGCTGCATTGCTTAGGGTAAGGACCAGGTCTGAATGCCCCGAGGACAATCTGAGGGAGCTAACGTGAGATAGTAACCCAAACTGTGGGATAGACAGAGAGAAAAAAAAGAAAGAGAGAGAGAGAGAGAACTTTCCTACAAGAAGCTCTAACCTAAGGCACTGCTGGGCCTTCAGATCCAAAAGTCTACAAACAATAAATGCTGGAGAGGATGCGGAGAAAAGGGAACCCTCTTATACTCTTGGTGGGAACGCAAACTAGTACAGCCACTAGTACAGCCACTAGCAATCCCACTGCTGGGTATACACATCGAGGAAACCGGAACTGAAAGGGACACGTGTACTCCAATGTTCATCTCAGCACTGTTTCCAATAGTTAGGACATGGAAGCAACCTAA
Source organism: Bos indicus x Bos taurus (assembly GCF_003369695.1). Lineage (NCBI taxonomy): Eukaryota > Metazoa > Chordata > Mammalia > Artiodactyla > Bovidae > Bos > Bos indicus x Bos taurus. Next base: position 7,455,875 of record NC_040105.1, on the reverse strand, counting down.
ATGTCCATCAGCAGATGAATGGATAAGAAAGCTGTGGTACAGATACACAATGGAATATTACTCAGCTATTAAAAAGAATGTATTTGAATCAGTTCTAATGAAGTGGGTGAAACTGGAGCCTGTTTTACAGAGTGAGGTAAGTCAGAAAGAAAAACACCAATACAGTTTAGAAAGATGGTAACAATGACCCTATATGCAAGACAGCAAAAGAGATACAGATGTACAAAACAGACTTTTAGACTCTGTGGGAGAAGGCGAGAGTGGGAAGATTTGAGAGAATAGCCTTGAAACATGTATATTACCATATGTGAAATAGATCACCAGTCCAGATTCAATGCATGAGACAGGGTGCTCAGGGCTGGTGCACTGTGGTGACCCTGAGGGACTGGACGGGGAGGAAGGTTGGACGGGGATTCAGGATGGGGAACACATGTATACCCATGGCTGATTCATGTCGATGTTTGGCAAAAACCACTACAATATTGTAAAGTAATTAGCCTCCAATTAAAATAAACAAATTAATTTTTTTAAAGAATTTTCCACAGTTTGTTGTGATCCACACAAGGCTTTGGAGTAGTCAATAAAGCAAAGTAGATGTTTTTCTGGAACTCACTTGCTTTTTTGATGATCCAATGGATGTTGGCAATTTGATCTCTGGTTCCTTTGCCTTTTTTAAATCCAGCTTGAACATCTGGTAGTTCATGGTTCACATACTGTTGAAACCCCACTTGGAGAATTTTGAGCATTGCTTTGCTAGCTTGTGAGATGAGTGCAATCGTGCAGTAGTCTGAACATTCTCTGGCATTTCTTTGGGATTGGAATGAAAACTGATGTTTTCCAGTCCTGTGGCCACTGCTGAGTTTTCCAAATTTGTTGGCATATTCAGTGCAGCACTTTCACAGCATCATCTTTTAGGATTTGAAATAGCTTAACTGGAATTCCATCACCTCCCTTAGCTTTGTTCGTAGTGATGCTTCCTAAGGCCCACTTGACTCTGCATTCCAGGATGTCTGGCTCTAGGTGAGTGATATCACCATCGTGGCTATCTGGGTCATGAACATCTTTTATGTATAGTTCTTCTGTGTATTCTTGCCACCTCTTCTTAATATCTTCTGCTTCTGTTAGGTCCATACCATTTCTGCCCTTTATTGTGCCCATCTTTGCATGAAATGTTCCCTTGATATCTCTGATTTTATTGAAGAGATCTCTAGTCTTTCCCATTCTATTGTTTTCCTCTATTTCTTTGCATTGATCACCAAGGAAGGCTTTCTTATCTCTCCTTGCTATTCTTTGGAACTCTGCGTTCAAATGGGTATACCTTTCCTTTTCTCCTTTGCCTTTAGCTTCTCTTCTTTTCTCAGCTATTCTCAGCTGAAAACATATTTATAATATAAAGTAATTCAACATATTTATAATATAATGTAATTCATGAAAAAGCAGAAGTTGCTCTGTTATGTTCAATTCTTTGTGACCCCATGGACTATACAGTCCATGGTATTCTCCAGGCCAAATTACTGAAGTGCATAGCTGTTCCTTTCTCCAAGGGATCTTCCCAACCCAGGGATCGAACCCAGGTCTCCCACATTGCAGACAGATTCTTTACCAGCTGAGCCGCCAGTGAAGCCTTTAAAATAATTCATAATCATTAATATATTTAATAATAACTTCACTAGCATAGTTTTCCATAAATAGGAACATTAATGGAAAATACATTAATGAAGTCAAAAGCACCCTAAAACCTAAAACTTTCAACAAGTTACTGTGTCTAGAGAAAATACATTAATTGACTAAGTGTCAAGAAGAATATTTTTAAAGTATATTGTGAGCTTTTAAACTCCGATGAATCTGCCACTAGACATTAGGTGGCTTGCCCATTGGGCAATCAGCTCTCAGGAAGATGGTCCTTGGCCAACTGGTTTTTAGCACTGGTGCTTGAGGCCACCTCTCTGTCCCCTTCACCCATCCTCACATTTGGTTTTGGTGTCCCAGTTGCATGCCCCCTGGTGTCCTGTTTCCTCTCTCAGGATAATTCTTGTGCTGTCTCTGTGTGTGCTAAGTTGCTTCAGTTGTGTCAGACTCTTTTGCGACCCCATGGATTGTAGCCTGTCAGGCTCCTCTGTTCATGGGATTTCCCAGGCAAGAATACTGAAGTGGGTTGCCGTTTCCCCCTCCAGGGGATCTTCCCAACCCAGGGATTGAACCCACATTTCTTATGTCACCTGAATTGGCAGGCAAGTTCTTTACCACTAGCACCACCTGGGCCACCAGGGCTGTCTTGAACCTTGCTTAAATGTCTGCCTTTCCATAACAAGCTCCCTCAGGTCAGAGCCCAAGTTGGTTGTGTTTTATTTCTGTGTCCTAGCACTGAGCACAGAATTAATTCCATTTCCATGGGTACATTACTGACCTCTTCCTCCAAGCCAGGCACCTCACTGCTGCTTAATAGGCATCATTGCACTTGTCCTTCATGCAGTCCCTCGAGGTGGATGAAATTATTGTTATCACTTTGCAAAGAAGGAAACTGAGGCTGAAGCCACATAGCAAATCCCTCATAAAAGAGATTTCAGAACCTGCTTAGCAACTTCTCTGCATTAGGAATTCCATAAACATGTATTGACTTAATGAAATACTCCTTCTGCCCCCAATCCCTCCCAGCATCAAAGTCTTTTCCAATGAGTCAACTCTTCGCATGAGGTGGCCAAAGTACTGGAGTTTCAGCTTTAGCATCATTCCTTCCAAAGAAATCCCAGGGCTGATCTCCTTCAGAATGGACTGGTTGGATCTCCTTGCAGTCCAAGGGACTCTCAAGAGTCTTCTCCAACACCACAGTTCAAAAGCATCAATTCTTCAGTGCTCAGCCTTCTTCACAGTCCAACTCTCACATCCATACATGACCACAGGAAAAACCATAGCCTTGACTAGACGAACCTTTGTTGGCAAAGTAATGTCTCTGCTTTTGAATATGCTATCTAGGTTGGTCATAACTTTCCTTCCAAGGAGTAAGCGTCCTTTCTTAATCAGGAAAGTGGAGACAAGGAAGCAACTTCTGGAACTGTTAGCTCTGTTGTCATCCCTATTTTACCGTTATGGAAGCCAAGACATGGGTAAGTAACACATCCAAAGTCACACAGGCAATTTCCCTCTGAGTCTGATCTTCAGGGGGCTTCCCAGGTGGCTTAGTGGTAAAAAAATCCACCCGCCAATGCAGGAGATATGGGTTCAATCCCTGAGTCAGGAAGATCTCCTGGAGGAGGAAATGGCAACTCACACTAATATTTATTTTTTCCCCACTTATTTAGATATTCTTTAATTTCTTTCAACAATGATTTGTGCTTTTCAGGGTACAGGTTTTACACCTTTTTGTTAAATTTAGTCCTAGATATTTTATTATTTTTGATACTATTGTAAGTGGAATTGTTTTCTTAATTTTTTTTCTTGGATTATAAATTGTAAATGTATGGAATCACAATAAACTTTTTGTGTGTTGAGAGTCTTTTCTGCCTCTTTTCAACCTTTTGGACTTACTAATTGTAATAATTATTAAACAGTTCCCTAGACTTTTCTATACACAAGGTCATGCCATCAGCCAATAGCATGTTGTTTCTTCCTTTCCAATACGGATATCATTCACTTCACTTTCTTGCCTAATTGACTTCACTAGAACCTTCAATATAATGTGGAATAGAAGTAATGAAAGTGGACATCCTTGTCTTGATCCTGATCTTAGAGAGAAAGCATTCAGTGTTTACCATTGAGTATGAGTATTAGCTGGAATATATTCAACCTGATTGTGGTATTTAATCCTCTTTATGTATTGCTGGATTAGGTTTGCTCGTTATTTTGTGAGTAGTTTTGTACTTTCATATTCTTGTCTGGGAAATCCCATGGACAGAGGAGTCTGGCAAGCCATAGTCCATGGGGTTGCAGAGTTGGACACAACTGAGCACACAGATACACACTGATCTTCAGACTTAATCACTTCTCTTTATTTCATCACTCAGTCTTTTTTCAACAAACGTATATGGAGCATATTCTAAGGCGAGGCCCCATGCTAGGAGCTGAGGGGACAAAGCTAAGACCCCGATGCTGGTTTTCCAATGAGTGCCCTCCAGTTGGGGTCTCCAACATATCAGTAAGCCTTCTGGCTCTGGGTCTCCACTCTTGACTATCGTGACTCCTGCCACTAGCGATAACTCACTTGTTTTCATTTATTTGGGTACTTCAAAGTTGTACTTTTCCACAGCAATGAGTAATAGTTCAAGTTTATTTCTGAAACCTGTTAGTTTTTCTTCCCCTGCTGGGAAATGGTTTCCCAGGAAGATTCCAAGAGTTTCAAAGGCATAATTTATACAGAATGTTTAAGAGTTCACATCAGCTGGTGGCTCCTGGTTCCCTTTGCTTTTTGCTATTCAAACAGTGGAAGGGGGCCAAGTAGGCATTACAAAATAGCTCAAGTTCAGGGAAATGGAAATTGATTCAAATTAAGACAAATATTTACTAGGGTGATTTTTAACTTCCAAATGTTGAATATCAGAGAAGGAAAATGAACTGTGGTGACAATATATATCTCCTAATAGATCTTGGTTGCATGTGGCAAAAACCAAGGTGGTTTAAGCAGAAGAAAGATTTGTTTAAGGATATGGGTGTCTTATAGAACCAAAAGAAGGAATAAAGTTGGGCCTCAGGGAGGGACTATAAACAAGAACCAGAAAGGAAGCCAAAAAAAAAAAAAAGGCTGAGGGGCATGTGTACAGACTATATACATTCATGCATATCTGTGTTGTTTGGCTTTTTCTGCTTCTTCATCCTGTGGACAATTCTCCATTCTGTGTGGCAGAATATGGCTAACCTGACAACTGACAAGACTAAACATGACTATTCCAAGAATGGGCTTCCCTGGTGGCTCAAACAATAAAGAATCTGCCTGAAATGTGGGAGACCCGGGTTCAATCCTGGGTCAGGAAGATCCCCTGGAGAAGAGAATGGCAACCCACCCCAGTATTCTTGCCTGGAGAATCCCATGGACAGAAGAGCCTGGAGGGCTACAGTCCATGGGGTCACAAAGAGACATGACTGAGTGACTTTTCTTTCTTTTTCTTACTCCAAGAACACTCAGTTCAACTGTCTTTTAGTACCAATTTAAGTTCCCAGGAGAAAATCTCATTGGCCTACTGGGTCAGGTGTACAATCCTGATCCAAACAATTTCAGCCAGAGTGGGCCGGATCACTCACCATAACCAAGGTTCCCAGAGAGTCATCCCTATATTCAATGTTCCAACAAATATGTATTGAGTGCCTATTAGACCAGATACTGGAAAAAAGCAGTGCTCACAAAGGTATCTGAAAGGATACCATGAAAGCCTAAACCTCTGGTAGACATTAGAGGTTTTGGAATGTCTGGAGTCTTGAGTTTCATTTTACTGACATACCATGTTCTAACCTTATTCAAAAATGCCCTCTAACCTCTATCAGCCCTCTCACCTTCTGGTGGCTCAACGCTGAGAGCATGCCTGGTGCTCTTTATCCCTCTCTGCTGTGATGAAGATATCAAGCACTCAGTGCTTCAGACTATGATCTTGGGTTGGGCCCACTGAAGAGTTAAACCATTCACAGCGCTCTAAAAGTGTAGCATGTACCCACCTGCCCTCGAGCAATAGTATCTGACACCACCCCGCCTCAAGGGCTCCCTGGTGGCTCAGACAGTAAACAATCTGCCTGCAATGCAGGAGACACAGGTTCAATCCCTGCGTCGGGAAGATCCCCTGGAGAAGGGAATGGCAACCCACTCTAGTACGCTTGTCTAGGAAATCCCATGGACAGAGGAGCCTGGCAGACTATAGTCCATGGGTCCCAAAGAGTCAGATGTGACTGAGCAAGTGACACAACTCCACCCCTCAAAATGCCTTAGCAGTTCCTAAAATGCCTTTTAAAATTAACCAACCATATTTAATTATCCATAAACATGACTTTCTTCTTCAATAGAAACATGTAAGTTTTCAGCCACACCACCTTCACATTGTGAATCACAGATTCTTCCGAGTCACTCTGGGTTCAGAGTTGTGAGGTTTTATGATGTCATTTTATCATGTTCTGTTTTGATGCATCATTTTAAAAATTGATATTATTTTGTTACTTGGAGTATTTTCTTTCTACCAAGCTCTCATTCTGCAAGTGGAGTACAGATACTGCAATAAGGCACAAGAAGGAAAAAAACTCTGATTACTACAGGTTTAATACTCTTTCCTTAGAGAATGGGTTCTCACACCTCACTATGCATCAAAAACCCTTGGACGGTTTGTTAAAGCACAGATTGCTGGGCTCCAACTCCAGAAAGTCTGGGATGAACTTCTATTAATAACAAGTTTCCAGGCAGTACCAATGCTGTGGCTGGGGAGCACACTTTGAGAACCACTTGCCTTAGACCTTCTCTAAATGGTTTCTTGAAACATCAAGGGCTTGAAGTTGACTAGTTGTACTTTCAGGAGTAACAACTATGACAAAGCACATTCTGCTACATGTATTTTCAGCTGATTAGATGAATTAACCGTCCCTGGAACCCATTAAAAATGTATGGCTAGCTGTGTTAACTAGAGATGTCGTGTATGAATATTCAAGAAAATTTTATCAGCCTTGTGTCAGCACAAAAATCCCACTTTCACCTTTCATGCAAGTATAATTATATCTTTGAGAAAGAGATTATATACATCATTCTGTAACTTGTGTTTTATAATGATACAAAGTCCAGCAAGTTATTTTGTGGATACTAGCAAATTAATTCTAAAGTTTATATGAGGAAGCCAAAGACCCAGAATAGCAAACATGAAATTGAAGGAGAAGAACATTACAGGACTGACAGAATCTGACTTCAAGGCTTAGTATAAAATGACAGTCATCAGACAGTGCGATATTGGCAAGAGAATAGACACATAGAGCAATGGACCAGAATAGACAGCCCAGAAATGGACGGACACCAATATAGTCAACTGATCTCTGACCAAGGAGCAGAGGCCAGACAATGGAGCAAAGCCAGCCTTTTCAACAAATGGTACTAGAATAAGTAAATACCCACATGTGAACGAAAATGAATCTAGACACAAAACTTACACGGTTTATAAAAGTTAACTCAAAATGAATCATACACCTAAATGAAAAACGCAAAGCTGTAAAACTCCTAGAAAGATAACACAGGAGAAAACCTAGATGACCTTGGGTATGACTTTCAGGTTCAACACCAAAGGCACATTTCATGAAAGAAATAATTGATATAGTTGACTTCATTAACATTAAATATTTCTCCTCTTCACAAGGCAATGTCAAGAGAATGCTATGACAAGACAAAGACTAGGAGAAAATATTTGCAAAAGATTCATCTGGTAAAAAAAAAAAAAAAACTACTGTCCAAAATATACAGAAAACTCTTAAAACTGCACAATAATAAACCACTTGAGTAAACCAATTTTAACACAGGCCAAAGACACCTCACCAGAAAGTATACAAAGATGGCACATGAACATATAAAAAGAAGCTCTTCATCATGTGTCATCAAGGAAATGGACGTTAGAATGGCCCAAGTCCAGAACACTGACAACACCAAATGCTGATGATGAGGAGAAGCAACAGGAACTTTCAGTCACTGCTAGGGAAATGCAAAATGGTACAGCCACTTTGTAAGATAGTTTGCTGGTTTCTTACAAAATTTAACATACATACTCTTGACATACCATTCAGCAATACCATCCAGCATTTATCCAAATGAGTCAAAAACTTACATCCCCACACAAACCTACATAAGAATGTTTACAGTAGCTTTATTTACAATTGTCCAAACTTGGAAGCAATCAAGATGTCCTTCAGTAGGTGAACGGATAATTAAACTGTGGTACATCTGGACAGTGGAATATTTTTTTAGCACTAAAAAGAAATGATCCATCAATCCAGGAGAAGACACATGAGAACCTTAAATGGATATTACTAAGTGAAAGAAACCAATCAGAAAAGACAATATACTGTATGATTCTAACTACATGACATTCTGGAAAAGGCAAAACTATGAAGACAGTGAAAAGATTCGTGGCTGCCATGGGCTGGAGGGAGGGAAAGGATGAATAGGTGGAGCACAGATGTTTTTAGGGCATCCAAAATACTCCAGGTGATATTATAATCATGGATAGGTACCATTGTACATTTGTCTAAACCCCTGGTGGTTCACTGGTAAAGAAATCCCCTGCTAATGCAGGAGATACATGTTCCATCCCTGGATTGGGAAGATCCCCAGGAGAAGGGAATGGCAACCCACTCCTGTGTTCTTGCCTGGAGAATCCCATGGACAAGAGGAGCTGGGTGGGCTACAGTCCATGGGGAGTCAGACAGGACTTAGAGACTAAAACAACAACAACGTAGAATGTACAACCCCAAAAGTGAACCTTAATGCAAATTCTGGACTCGGGCAATAATGATGTTTCAACAGGTCGATCAGTTGTAACAAATGTAACACTCTGGTGGGACTGTTGATAATGGGGGAAGTTGTACATGCTGATGGGGAGGAGGCAGATGGGAAATCTCTATCCATTCCTCTCAGGTTTGCTGTGAACCTAAAACTGCTCTAAAAAACAAAATCTTAGAAAAACACTTTTTATTTATACATAATATATATGCATGATACAAGGTGACAGGAGCAGTAATAAATAGCATGAAAACAATGGACTTCATTTCAAAACTGGTGCTTTAAACTCACTATCTTTAACAGCTTTTGGATGGGCAGTATAATTTTTTAAAATTATTTTAAATTGTGATAAAACACACATAAGATAAAATGTATCATCTTCATCATCTGAAGCCCACAGTTCAGCGACACTAAGGATGTTCACATTGCTCTGCAACCATCACCACTATCCATTTCCCGCACTCTTCATCTTGCAAGACTGAATGAGACTCTGGGACCATTAAACAATCCATTTTCCCTCCCTTCACCCTAGAAACCTCCATTCTACTTTGTGTCTCTATGAACTTGCTAAAATTTCCTCCAGTGCACAAGTGGATAAATAACCATCAACTGAGACTTTAAAATAGCATAAAGCTATATACTGATAAACCACTTGCAGGGGAAGAGAAAAGATAAAGACAGTATGGATATCATACTAGTATCAACGCTAGTAATGCATGCTGGTACCAATTTCCAAGTAAAAGATGTTTTCTCTAAGTAACCTGCCCTAACACCCTCTCACCTTCATCCCACACTGCCCATCTCACTTCTCACCAGATCCTAAATGGACTTGGTGCCCTTTATCTCCTTAGACTTCAGAATTCTTATTGGATAAAAGCAGTGGAATATCAAAACACTGTGAAACCCAATTTGCTTTTCTTTTTTTTTTCCTCCTCATCTTTGAAACCCTGATGTTACTGAAGAATCTGAGCAGAATCATGTCCTGAGCATTATGTGCAGAAAAAACCCTGCCATGACCCAAGCTGGGTGATGACGTGGACCAGGTTTGCAAGATCGTGGAACAGGGGTGAGTCAGTACTCCCCCAAATGCCTGGAAGAAGAGTTCAAAGGAAACAGCTAGCAAATTCGAACTGGAGTCAATCCCCAGGCCAAAGGTAGGCTTTTCAGTAAATTAATAATCCCTGAGTGACAACCGATGAGTTCTTTTTAAGACATTTCCCTTCACCCTGCCTCGACCCCTGACACATTTCATTCCTTATAAAAATGAATGGAACTTCTCGTAGAGACTTCTCTATGAAGACTTGGCCTTACCCTCTTGTTCTGCAGAAACCTTGAGAACACCAGATCATCAATTTACACTCAAGCCTTTCTGCAGCAGCTAGATGTTTTGGTGCCTTTCAGTCTTATATTATTGATTTTAGAGAAGTTTGCTTTAACAGAAAATAAGCAAAGTTTCTGGCAAGAAGCAAAATACTATTTCATGAACACATTGTGTGTTTACCCACATAAGCAGCTCCAAAATCATATTTTTAATGCTGTATTTTCTTTCTCTAATAATACATGAATAATTTTGTAAAACTCAAAAGTGAAAATTTTCAGTTAATTAAAGGTAAATGCAGACCTGACAGCTTGGTTCAGGGGTTAAGTTGTTTGTTACATCGTAATCAAAGGGGAAATACTAAGCTGGCATTATGGGAAAGAGAACTGACAGTTGCTGAGTCCCTGTCACGTGCCAGGGACTCTGCTAGATCTTGTGCCTGACCTCCTTCATTACCACTCTGACAGCTGTGGCTCCTGCTGTTCAGTCGCTCAGTCATGTCTGACTCTTTGCAACCCCATGGACTGTAGCCCTCCAGGCTCCTCTGTCCATGGGATTCTCCAGGCAAGAGTACTGGAGTTGATTGCCATATCCTCCTCCAGAGGATCTTTCCAACCCAGTGATCGAACCCACGACTTCAGCATTGGCAGCCAGATCTTTACCACCCAGCCACCTGGGAAGTCCACTGTGACAGCTACTACCTCCAATTTTGCAGTTGAATACAAGGTCACTTAGTCGATAAGTGGCCAAATCAGAATTCAAATCATGTTCTTTTTATTCATTTATTCAAATGAGTTATTGGACATCCAGGAAGGGCCAAGTGTGAAGGGTCCCATGATTACTCATCATGAAAGCCCTAATGTATGCAAAGCCAGTGCCAGGTACAAGAGGAAGCCTGAGTATAGCTGATCTCCCCAAAGGGAGAGGGGAAAGAACCAGACCTGAAAGAAGCTGTGGAGGGAGTTATAGCAAGTACTGGTATTTACACGTGGCAAGAGGTGAGCAGGGCTCAGTCCAGAGCACATGTGAAGAGGAGCCAATGTTTAGCCAAGACATGGAAGCAACCAAAGTGTCCACTGATACTGAGGAATAGATAAAGATGTGGTACATATATACAATGGAATATTACTCAGCCATAAAAAAGAATGAAATAATGCCATTTAGAGAAGATGGATGGACCTAGAGATTATCACACTAAGTGAAGTAGGTCAAAGATAAATACCATATTATATCACTTATATGTGGAATCTGAAATATGACACAAATGACCTTATTCACAAAACAGAAATAAACTCATAGACATAGAATACAAGCTTATTGTTACAAAATGAGAAAGGTGAGGGGGATAAATAAGGAGTTTGAAATTAGCAGTTATATACTACTATAAATAAGATAGATAACAAACAAGGTCCTACTGTACAGCAAAAGGAACTATATTCAGTATCCTGTAATAAACCATAGTGGAAATACCAAAAAGAGAGAGAGTCCTTTTTTGCCACAACCTGGCATTCAAATCCTAGCTCTTCGACTTTCCCACCATTTTGGGAAAAAAAGTGTTTTCTTTCCACATCGGTAGTTCACCCCCAGAGTCCTGAGAACATGGCCAGTTTCTGAGACACCACTACACACGTTTCCCCATGAATGACTGTTGTGAGGAGCAGGAGGACGTAGAGTCATATGCAGAAATATCCTGGCGACAGTCTGGTCATCAGTCTAATCTAACAAAGTGGTCACAGATTTTTTTTCATGTTGTGCATCATTTGTGCACTGTCAGAGAGCAAATAAGACAACAACACAAGGATTTCCCTGGTGGTCCAGTGTCTAAGACTCTATGCTCCCAATGCAGGGGGTCTGGGTTCGATCCCCCAGTCAGGGAACTAGATCCTACATGCCCAGCCAAGAGTTCACATGCCCCAACTAGAGATGCTGCACGCCACAACAAAGACCCGGCACAGCCAAAGAAAATGAAATCAATGAATATGAAAGTGTACAATTCAGTGGTTTTTTTAAAAAGTACTCAGTTTAAAAAAAAAAAAAAGACAGCAACATATACTGTGCAATTTGCATGGCCAGCTTCACATGTTGTGACTGTTCAGCCTACTTTTAAGGGCAAAATGCTTTCACCTTTGTGGGGCTGGGGGCAAGTAAGAACCCTTGAATCATGTTGAGGAAACTATCAAGTCACCTCCCTCCCTTTTTCCTTCTTGCCAGTTTAGCCCAGTCTTTCTTACTGAGCAAATGATTCTCAAGCAGCCTCAACCATAAGCAAACAAGAGTTGAAAATTGGCCATATCTTGAACTGTCTTTGTAAGGAATTATTTGCTTTTTCTGAAACGTGCAGATTTCAAAAAGAAAAACTAGTTTAAAATATTGCTTGTCTTAACATATTCAAATTGAGCAGATGTAAAGGAATACATTAAATCTGTTTTTAAAGGATATGCCCATCACGGACACATTCAGACGTGATTGAGCACTTACATTCTTTATCATCAATGCAAGCCTTCCTTAAATACTGCTGATTATCACCTCCAGTGGCCTGTCAGCTTCATCAGAGCCAAATAGAGCTCCGGATTTCTCCTTCCTTTTTGCTGGAGCATCCTGAACCGGGAAACATGCAGCCATCTGGTTCCCCTTTGGAATTGCCGTGTATTATAATATACAATCACATGTGATAAAAGAAAATGCAAGAAACATGACATGAGGGCCCAAAGGCATTTGCATGATTGCACCAAGGGCCACTTTTAGCGTGCTTTATACATGGCCAGAAGAAAAAAAATTTTTTTTGCCAAGTCATTTGCAACGGTGTATTTGTTTGCCCAGCGTGATGGCCTGCTTAATCCTTTCTTTTGATGTTAAATCACCAAGTGACAGTGGAGTGAACTGAACATAAATCAACAGGCTACCACTGGGTCGCTCTGGCATTCTTCCCCACTCAGGATGTCATGTCCACCAGCATACATTGAGGCAGTTCTATAAATTAGGTTATCTCGAGAAGGAGAGAAGTGAGCAAGAAGAAAAAGGCTGGGGAAAAAGAGCAGAGCAAGCTCAGAGAAGCTCTAAATTCCTGATAAGATCAAGATGGCTGGGCTTGGTGATTTACGACAGTCACAGTTCCGGCTATTTCGCAGACAGCGTGGCTCCAGATTTTTCAGGCTACATGTTTTTAGTTCAGCGGCACCCAATAACAGCCTGGAAGGACTGACTGACCTTGATTGCAGGAGACAAGAAGATACCTTACTTGCTTTTCAAAGCAGAATCTTCACTGGTTCTCTCAACCTAAGACCCCTAAACATTGCCTTTTTAAAAAATTTATTTAACGATGACTTTGTTGTTGTTTAGTTACTAAGTCGTGTCCAACTCTTTTGTGACCACATGGACCGTAGCCCACCAGGCTGCTCTGTCCATGGGAATCTCTAGCCAAGAATACTGGAGTGGGTTGCCATTCCCTCCTCCAGGAGATGTTACTGACCCAGAGATTGAACTCATGTCTCCCGCTTGGTAGGTGGATTCTTTATCACTAAGTCACCTGGGAAGCCCCAACAATGACTTACACAGTGCTTATTACAGGCCAGGCACTATTCCAAGGGCTCAGTAATCTATTATGCCTTCTATTGTAAACAGTATAGCACTCCAGAACAACCCCAGGACATAGGCATGATTCTTCTTCTCATTTGCAGTTGAGAAAACGGAAGCGTAGAAGTAACTTTCCCAAGGACACAAACACAGTAGGGGCAGGGCTGGGATTCAGATCCACCGCTGGAATCGTGTTGTTAGGAATCAAGAAGAAAGACACACTTGGTGGTTGTTGATTGGCATGGCTGAGAGAATCTTAGTTTCCTGACCACAGATTGAACTTGGGCCCTTGGCACTGAAAGTGCAGAGTCCTAACCACTGGACCAGCAGGGTATTCCCCTAAGTATTTTCATTAACTATTTTTAACACCTGCACACATACAGATTTGTGTTTTCATCAATCAATGGTTGATACATGGGAAAAAATGATTAAATTTTTTGATGCTAGTCAGGCTGAAAAACACAGTTAGGTTTAGATTCATGTGATTACATACATAAAGTCCCTCCAGGGAATTATAAGCAGGACTTCCCTGGTGGTCCAGGGGCCAAGACCCCAAGCTCCTAATACAGAGGGTCTGGATTTGATCCGTGGTCAGTGAACTAGAGCCCACGTGCCACAGCTAAAGAGTCCACATGCCACAACTAAGACTCAGCACAGCCAAGTAACTAAATATTTTCTTTAAATTTTGAAAAGAAAAGAATGATAACCTCTCAAAGTGAGCTAACAGCTTGAGGAAGCAGAAGAGTCAGTGAGCGGTGCACACAAGAATGCAGCCAGCCTCCTCATGGGTCCTGGGTTGGTCCCCAGAGAATGTGGAGGTCGGGGTATGACACTGCTGCAGGGGCGCTGGCCATCAAATGTAAGAGTTCACACCAGGCCAGGCTGCCTTGGACATACCCCCTCGTCCCCAGCCCCTCTGACCCTGTGCTGTGGGGGCGACCTGCTCCCAGGCACGCTGCTGGCTCTCACCTCACCACCAGGCTGGGTCAGTCCACAGGGTTTTGTGAGGTTTTCTCAGCAGAGCCAGGAGCCCACTCAATCCCCCATGCAGGGACCATTTTGAAATGCAGGGTGTTAATGTGGTCAGGATAACCTTCCACTAAGGAAAGATTGGGGGCTTCCCAAGTGGCACAAGTGGTAAAGGATCCACATGCAATGCAGGAGATATATAATACGAGACTTGGGTTTGATCCCCGGGATGGGGAGATCCCCTGGAGGAGGGCATGGCAACCCACTCCAGTATTCTTGCCTGGGGATTCCCATGGACAGAGGAGCCTGGCAGCCTACAGTCCATGAGGTAACAGAGTTGGACAGAACTGAAGCGATTTAGCATGCATGCATGCAAGGAGAGATGGAATTAATGGGTAAATGCCTCCCCATCCCACCTGCAGAGTGGCAATTCTAAGGCACATTCTTCAGGGTTCCGTAGGATCCCCCGGTAGGACTGAGCCCCGGGCATCCGCAGCTGCGACCCACTCATCAACACACTGTTTGTTGGTTTTTCCACCCTCCTTTCCTCCCTTCTCCCTACTCCCTCACTCCTGCTTCCTGCCATCACCTCTCCAATAGAAAAACCTGCGTCTAAATCCTTATCACAGATGCTCATCTCTGGGGCTAAGACCAAGAGACGGCTGGAAATGAGGGAAAGACAAGACGAGGTGTGCAAGGAAGATTCCACACTTCGGGTGAAAGGCAAGAGGCTGATTGAAGCCAGAAATGTCTTTACAAAGACAGACCTCCTAGATCCCAGGCTGCCCCACAGCTGACCTTGAAGAGGGGCCCCAGTCCAGGACAGGCTGAGGAACTGAGCAACACTTGGCTGAAATCTGAAGCCTCTGATTAGGGCACTGTTCAAGGAGCTCTCATTTTAATAAAGGAAGCAAAAAATGACAACCTCTTGACATAGCCAACCTGCATGGAGCTTTAGGGTAGGCTGAGTGAGAAAGCCAGTCTCAAAGGGTTACATGTGGCATGACTCCATTTATATAACCAGGCTGAAGGGATTAAAATCACAGTGAGAGAGAAGAGACTCAAAGTCACCAGGAGTTAGGGTTGGGGGAAGGGAGTAATGTAACATGAGGGTGTTTCTTCATGGTGATGGAACAATTCTGCATCCTGATTGTGATGGTTCTTTGAATCTATGCATTTCACAGATTTCACAGAAACACACAGATGTACACAAACACATGTACACACACACAAATGCTTTAATAGTATTGTACCAATCCTAACTCCCTAGTCTTGACAATGTACTACTTTTATGTAAGACATTATTATTGGAGGAAACAATAGTCCAGGAACTCTCTGTACTATTTTTCCAACTAATAAGTTTTAAACTGTTTCAAAATAAAGAGATAAATATTTTTTAAAAATTGGATGCCAAAAGAAAGAGAGAGAGAAATACAGCCAACTTTCCCTTTCGTCTCCTTCAAATGGCTGCTGTAAGGCTGCATCCAAGGCTGAACTGTTGAGATAATCCATATCAAGGGCCCACCCCAGTATGTTCAGAATAGACATTATCAGTCTTTACGATGACTGTTGTTGTTGCTGCTGTTTACTCATTCAGTTGTGTCCAACTCTTTCGCAACCCTATGGATTGTAGCCCATCAGGCTCCCCTGTCCATGGAATTCTCCAGGTAAGACCACTGGAGCAGTTTGCCATGTCCTCCTCCAGGAGATCTTGCCAACCCAGGGACTGAACCAGCATTTCTTGAAGCTCCTGCATTGGCAGGCGGATTCTTTACCTCTTCACCATGTGGGAAGCCCTATGACCATGATAAGCAACAAATACAATATAGATTTTACTTTGGCCACCTAATCAACCAACAGTCTAAGATCTGAGCAAAGGCATTTACTCTACTGCTTAAGATAAGGAATCAGAGAATTTTCTGAATGTTTTATTTATACTGAATCACTCCTTGGGCCCGATGGCTAGAGAGAATTTCAACTTAGCTGAACGTGATTTAAACTGAAGTTGCTGGAGACGCTCCAGTGACGTCACGCCGGGGCCGGCGCTGAGGCGGCCGTCTCGGCCCGCGCCCTCCCCATCCCGCCCCGCCACGCGCTCGCGGACAGTCGGCGCGAGGGCCGACCCTGGCCGGCGCCCCGTATTGAAAAAAAAAGAAAGAAAAAGAAAAACTGAAGTTGCAAAATGAAGGAGCTAATACCAGAGACCAGGAAAGCAGGTTTGGATTGGGGTACCATCCCACAAATTTGGTGCAACAACTGTGCTGAACCTGATCCAGATGAAAAGGAGATCTGCCTGCCATGCACATGGCTTCCAAACAGAAGGCTCTGGTCTGCACGTAGGTGCACACATGCGTGTCGGAGAGTGCCAGGGCATAAGCAACTATTTGATTCAAGGCCATCTGTTGGGACAGAGCGCTGGGATGAGGTGGTGAGGAAAAGTCTAGCAGCTATATGATGGGAGAATCAGCCACTGAGAGCAGATGTTAGAAACCAAAAGTAGGTTATTGGAAGGAAGGCAGAGCTGGCAGAGAGCCTGCAGAGCTTAAATTTTTTCACACGAGCAATTAAGCAGATCATCAATGGCAAATGTTCAGCAGTATTTTACAAATTTTTTTCATGTCCTAAATGTTAGAGAAACATAAAAGCTTTAAGGATTTAAATTTAATATCTACATTCCATGCACCACCCCAACTTGGGCGATTTCTCTTTCAATAGATTAAGGCCTGAAATTTCAGCAGAAGTCATGAGAATGGGGCCAAGAGAGAATCCACAGTGGAAACATCAACAGAGGGTAGACAGTGTTTTACCCAGTTTCAAAATGGAAACCCTGAACCCAAGTGAAAGAGCAGCTCACTGAAAGCAAACAGAGAGCGTGGAGAGACAGAAAACCAAGGCCGTGCCAAGAGAGGTCTAGCCACAGCTTCCCCCCAAAAAAGACAGAACTGAGAACAGTGTTTTCCCAACCCCAATAAAGTTCTAAATCTGCCTTGGTACTTTCAACTCTCTATGCTGAGCCCACCACAATTGCTACGGAAAAGATAAAGAAAAGAAAATGGGTAGGTATGAAGTAGCAAAAAAAGAAAGTGCCTTGCTGGTCCAGGAGCCAGGGGTTAGAACAAACTAATTGTGAGGATAAATAGTGACTTGTGAAGAGATGTGAGAAGGGGATTCCGTTTTCAGAGCTTGGGCTGCAGGAGAGCTGAGAATCATGTTACAAGTAGAAGGGCCTAAGAGAGGACAAGCCCAACTTTTGACACATCATGGGCAGTCAATGACTATTTGGAGAAGAGATGGATGGATGGATGGAAGAGCACAGGTATGAAAGGTAGGAACACTGATAGTACTAACTCTGATAGTACTAGCAATGACAGGAGAGATACTTAGTTTTGTTTGTTTTGTTTTTTTTTTTTACCAGAAAATATTCTTTGTTTTATTAGAATAAGAAAAGTGAAATCACTTCTTCCAGAAATACACAAGAAAGGACAAGGAAGCCCATGTTCTACAATGGAGCTGAAAGTCAGCTACCATCAAACTGTCTTCTTCAATGGTCATTCCTGAGCCACATTCAACAGTTGAGCATTATTGCTGGTTAATAATGCTAAAAGATTAAGCAACTTATGAATTTGGAGCCATTCTGCATTACAGGATACAAAGACACAGATTCCAACATGTTACCTAACCCGGCTTTAGGGCCAAGCCTACAGAAGTCATTTTCCAAACAATAAAATGTCATTTTAGCCTCCAAATAGGATTCCACAAGTGCCTTCAGTATTTGATCACTGTCAAGACTTCTCTCGTCCATTCCTGAGCCACCGGCATATTTCCTGGAGAGGAAAACTCATCTTCACCATCCTCATTCACCAACCATTCATATAAATCAAGATCGCAAGTATGTTTTCTCTTCTCCAGGATCCACAAATCCTAGTCTTTGGCCAGGCACACAAATCTTAGAATTCCTTTCCAAGTTGTTATTAGCCATCTTTTCACTCTTTATAAGTTCTCTTTATTTGTCATAAGACAGTCCAAGGGATTTTAATAAAAGTTAATCAATGCATTCATCCCTGTAACAGAGTTGATGCAGCTTACATAAATTTAATTTCAGTTTCAGTGTCTAGAAAAAATTAAAACAGACATTTGTCAAGCTTAGAATTGCTGGATCTTACATGACACAAACTCAGTTGAAACTTGTGTACAGAAAAGAAATGTGAGGTTTATTGATTCACATAATCTAACTTAAAGCACGCTGATCCGGGATTCAAATACCATTGCCACCTCACTCGACTTTTCCTCCACCTCCAGGTCTGCGTCTGCCCATTTATGGTACTGTGTCCCACGGTGGGGGTGGGGTGGGCGGGCTCCTCCAAGCTGTTACTGGATTCCAACATTATTGCCAGTGACCCAAGGAAAAGGACACAGATTCCCTCTCCAGTTGCCCATGTATCCATTAAGGGAAAGGCTCAGGACTTCCCTGGTGGTCCAGTGGTTAAGAATCCACCAGCCAGGGCTTCTCTGCTGGCTCAGTGGTGAAGAATTCACATGCCAATGCAGGAGACACAGGTTCGATCCCTGAGCCAGGAAGATCTAACATGCCGTGGTGCAGCTCAGCCCATGCACCACGACTACTGAGCCCACACTCTAGAGCCCAGGCTCCACAACAAGAGAAGCCACCACAATTAGAAACTCATGCGTTGCAATGAAGACCCAGTGCAGCCCAAAATGCAAAGACAAAAAAAAAAGAAGGGAGAGACTCCACATTTGCTGATCTGCCCTCCACTCAGAGCAACTAGTGTGACCAGATGATTAGGGGAATCTAACTGACCAGCCTGACTTGCGTTGCTTATACGTGCAGACAGAGAGGAAGGACGGACAGCCCGCCCACGTGAAGTGACCTAGAGGGACGTGACCCCAAAAGAAAGGCCAGGTGCTGTTACCTAGGATGGCCAAACAGTCCACCCTTGTCAGGGGCCAGGTGAGAGATAAGAGTAAAATGCAGCAATGAGTTGGCCAGGAAGCCCATCACATGGGAAATAGTATGAGTCATTCATTCTTCATCCACTGAACATTTCTAGGCATCTCTTAGGCATCAGGCATCATCTGAACACTAGCTGTCAGAGAAGAGTCAGTATGCACGCCACTGTTTAAAATGAACAAACACACAGTTCCCTGGTTGCAGCCTAGGATGGGGAGTGCCAGAGGAGTGACAGTCCTAAGGTGATGTGGAGATCACAAGTAAGATGCCTAAACTAGCCTGGAGAAATCAGGGAAAGCTTCCAGGAAGAGGCAATTACTGACTCAAACTTAAAAGATGAAATGGAGCAGGAAGCAGTATTAAGGTAGAAAAAGAGAGAACAAGATGGCAGAGGAGTAGCTTGCCTGGAATAAACAGTGTGTTCCACACAATAGAGAAGAGTAACTTTTAATAACCACTCAATAATACAACTTTCTAGTTACATTCATAAATTAAAGGAAAGAGTAATGTGCAGAAAATAAAAACTGTATAAAATCTATTAATCATGTTATATCTAGTTACGACTGTAGAAGTGTAAGGGAATTTAAAAAAATAGCAAAAGATATACATTAAGCACCCAAACGTAACATAAGTTTATTTTCTTTGTTCCATAGTCTCAAAATAACTGACAATTAAGAATGAATTTCATTTAAAACCTGTTTTTCAAATTCAGCAAGATATTTTATGTTCAAATATAAGACAAATTTGTTGTTTTCAAGCTAAAAAAATTTTGTACCTTACAATGAATACTTTGTTTGACTGATTTGGACATAAATAAAAGTACACTGTGTGTCTTTACCTTGACAATCTTTGTGGTATCACTGTGTATTTAGAATCAACTGTTTGAATGTGGGGTGTGTATTAGTACATTCCCTCGGGGACTGCAGGCTGTGCAGGAAGTAATCTCAAGGCCTTGCAAACCATTAAGGATGCTCTGGGGAAGGGAGCAGTGGTAAGCATGGCAGCTGTGTTGGTGAAAATTGATGAACAGGGTCTCTTCTCTTAAGGAACTCCCTCATAGAAGACAATGAATTTTTAAAGATAAGTACTAAAAATGTGGCCATATGAAATTATATATAGATATAGATATATAGATATAGGCATATCTGTATGTGCATTTATATATATACACACACATATGTGCATGTGTTTGTATAAATGTAACTGAAACTTTGTACCTTGTGAATAATATATAAAATATTAAAACCTGACATATATGACAACAAACTTTTCAAACTTAAACCAACACAATTTGGTTTGGCAGAAGAAAAGTATTTAATTCCTGACATTATTTTAGAATACTGGAGTATGGAGATGGTAATCAAAACAGAACCAGCGTTTACTTGGTTTTCTTCTTGTAATAAAAGTCTTCGTGGGCAATGCTCCCCAGTATTGCCTGCACGGGATGTGTGCTACTCCCCCTGCCCAACCTGTGGGAGCCCACTGCTGCATTCTAAATTCCTTTGCTCCGAAGAAGACATACAGATGGCTAACAAACACATGAAAAGATGCTCAACATCACTCATTATCAGACAAATGCAAATCAAAACCACAATGAGGTACCATCTCACTCCAGTCAGGATGGCTGCTATCCAAACATCTACAAGCAATAAATGCAGAAGAGGGTGTGGAGAAAAGGGCACCCTCTTACACTGCTGGTGTGAATGCAAACTAGTACAGCCACTATGGAGCACAGTGTGGAGATTCCTTAAAAAACTGGCACTAGAACTGCCATAGGACCCAGCAATCCCACTGCTGGGCATACACACCGAGGAAACCAGAATTGAAAGGGACATGTGGACCCAAATGCTCATCACAGCACTGTTTACAATAGCCAGGACATGGAAGCAACCTAGATGTCCATCAGCAGACGAATGGATAAGAAAGCAGTGGGACATATACACAATGGAATATTACTCAGCCATGAAAAAGAATACACTTGAATCGGTTCTAATGAGGTGGATGAAACTGGATCCTATTACACAGAGTGAAATAAGTCAGAACGAAAATCACCAATATACTATACTAAGGCATATATATGGAATTTAGAAAGATGGTAATGACAACCCTGTATGCGAGACCGCAAAAGAGACACAGATGTACACAACAGTCTTTTGGACTCTGTGGGAGAAGGCGAGGGTGGGATGCTCTGAGAGAATAGCGTTGAAACATGTATATTATCATATGTGAATCAGATCGCCAGTCCAGGTTCGATGCATGAGACAGGGTGCTCGGGGCTGGTGCACTGGGATGGCCCAGAGGGATGGGACGGGGAGGGAGGTGGGAGGGGGATTCAGGATGGGGAACACATGTACACCCGTGGTGGATTCATGTCAAGTATGGCCAAAACCATTGCAGCACTGTAAAGTAATTAGCCTCCGATTAAAATAAATAAATTTTAAAAAATAAATTAAATTCCTTTGCTAAAAAGGGCCTGATCAATGTTGGCTTTGTGACTTCCAAAAACACCATTATTTTCCTTCCTTTCTTCCCTCCTTCCTCCCCCTTCTTTCTTTCCTTTTCTTTCTTACTATACAACTGTGAAAGTTTGCTTTCCATTTATAGTTATTAGAGTACTGGCTCTGTTTGCCATGTTGTATAATACATCCTTGAGCTCCTCTTACACCTAACACGGTGAGCCTCCCACTCCCCCACCTCTGTATTGCCCCTCCCTCTTCCCCTCCCCGCTGGTAACCAGCAGATTGATCTCTGTATCTGTGAGCCTCCATTTTTGTTACATTCTCTATTTTGTGGTGTTCTCAGATTCTATAAGTGATATCATACAGTATTTGTCTATCTCTGTCTGAGTTATTTTACTTCATAGTATACCTTCCATGTTGCTGCAAATGTCAATATTCCATTCCTTTTATGGGGCAACTTACTTCTATGCCTTTTTAGCAAATGGCACTGCCACCGCACACATAACATGGCTCCCCGGCTCAGTTTCCATCTCTGCACGCACGCAGAGAAACACCAAGTCCTCTTCCTCTTCTCCCATGGGAAGTATATCTTTGAAGCTGAGTCTGGAACCAGTTCTTCCCCCCTGCCCCCCACTTTCTGGCAAACTGGACCTTCTGGTCCCATCTCCAACCCCACAGGACCCATCTCCCTCCCTCTTCACACATTTATCCCTGCCTTGCCCTCTCTGCCCCCACTCTCAGAGAACTCAGAGACAAACATAATTTCACATCAGGTTGATTTTATTTTCATTCTTAATGTATGCAGTTGGTATAATAGTCAATGTCTGTACTGTTGGCCAGTACTCAGTGGCAAGACCCCCAAAGATTTCTGAGGTCTCTAGCCATGCCTTCAAGTCACTGGCTGCCCACCGGTCCCACTGGAATGACAGGCATCTCCACACTCTCTGGGACCTCCTCTGGTCCATTCTGACTCAGCTCTTCATTCACCTTGGAACCCTGGCTACAGAGCTTTGAGCCTCCGATTTTTCTAAGGTTCCTCGTGGTGGGTGGTTTCTGAGAAGTTTTCTTGGTCAGCTTTGCCTGTAGGTGATTATTCACTCTCGCACTTGCCTTGGCCACCTGGAGAAAACAAGAGAGGGGTAGAGAATGGCATTGGTTTGGGGAAGAGGGTGAAGGTGGCTGGGAACGACAGCTTCAGAAGGGGTGTGGGCAGAGAAGGGTTATGTGCCAGGCAAGGCCAGGGCAGGGGGTCTTATGGGGTGGGGTCAATGGGAAGAGGAGTTTGGGTGGCCTCAGCTGACCTTGAGATTTTTTTTGGGCCTCAGTTGAGAGGAGGTCTTCATCCTTTTGCCCCGGGTAACAGGAGGCAGGTGTTTCCTAACTACACTGGAGCCTTGGGGCTTCCCAGTCCGCTTAGTCATTTTGAGGCCTCCCAGTGGTCTGCTCCAGAGCCCGTGAGCACCGCTATATATACCCCTCCCCAGGGAGACACACCCTCATGCTTTATGAGGTCAGCAAGTCTCCTGCCCAGCCAATGGTGGCCCTGGGTGAGCCTTGACATCACAAAGCTCCATCCTGACACCTCTAGCGGGGGATGGGGAGCAATTCAGATGTTTCAGTTGGAGAAATGAGGCATTTGTAATTCCCCTAAAGAGGCCTCCAAACTCCCTGCCAGCCTCATCTCTCTAAGTCAACTCCGATGGGTCACATGGCACGGAGTGTGTGTCTCCTCCAAACCTTGTCTATTATATCTATTTATGACTGTAAAAGTGTAAGGGAATTAAAAAAAAATCTGAAAAAGATACAGCTTAAGCAGCCCCAGGTAACATAAGTTTATTTTCTTTGTTCCATAGTGTCAAAATAACTGAAAATTAAGAATGAATTTCAAATAAAACCTGTTTTTCAAATTCAGCAAGATCCTTTGTGTTCAAATATAAGACGATTTTGTTCTTTTCAAGCTAAAAAATGTTTGTACCTTGCAGTGAATACTTTGTTTCACTGATTTAGATGTAAATAAAAGCACATCGTGTGTCTTTACCTTGACAATTTTTGTGGTATCACCGTGTATTTAGAATCAACTGTCTGAATGTGGGGTCTGTATTAGTACATTCCCTCGGGGACTGCAGGCTGTGCAGGAAGTGATCTCAAGGCCTTGCAAACCATTAAGGATGCTCTGGGGAAGGGAGCAGTGGTAACCATGGCAGCCTGTGTTGGTGACAATTGTTGAACAGGGTCTTCTCTTAATGAACTCCCACATAGGAGACAATGAATTGTTAAAGATAAGTACTAAGACTGTGGCTGTATGAATTTATATATATATTTATATATGTATACACATACACACATATGTGTATGTGTTTGGATATATATATACACACACACATGTGTGTGTGCGCATTTGTATATATGTACACTGAAACTTTGTACCTTGTGAATAATATATAAAATATTAAAACCTGACATATATGACAACAAACTTTTCAAACTTAAACCAACACAATTTGGTTTGGCAGAAGAAAAGTATTTAATTCCTGACATTATTTTAGAATACTGGAGTATGGAGATGGTAATCAAAACAAAACCAGCGTTTACTTGGTTTTCTTCTTGTAATAAAAGTCTTCGTGGGCAATGCTCCCCAGTATTGCCTGCACGGGATGTGTGCTACTCCCCCTGCCCAACCTGTGGGAGCCCACTGCTGCATTCTAAATTCCTTTGCTCCGAAGAAGACATACAGATGGCTAACAAACACATGAAAAGATGCTCAACATCACTCATTATCAGACAAATGCAAATCAAAACCACAATGAGGTACCATCTCACTCCAGTCAGGATGGCTGCTATCCAAACATCTACAAGCAATAAATGCAGAAGAGGGTGTGGAGAAAAGGGCACCCTCTTACACTGCTGGTGTGAATGCAAACTAGTACAGCCACTATGGAGCACAGTGTGGAGATTCCTTAAAAAACTGGCACTAGAACTGCCATAGGACCCAGCAATCCCACTGCTGGGCATACACACCGAGGAAACCAGAATTGAAAGGGACATGTGGACCCAAATGCTCATCACAGCACTGTTTACAATAGCCAGGACATGGAAGCAACCTAGATGTCCATCAGCAGACGAATGGATAAGAAAGCAGTGGGACATATACACAATGGAATATTACTCAGCCATGAAAAAGAATACACTTGAATCGGTTCTAATGAGGTGGATGAAACTGGATCCTATTACACAGAGTGAAATAAGTCAGAACGAAAATCACCAATATACTATACTAAGGCATATATATGGAATTTAGAAAGATGGTAATGACAACCCTGTATGCGAGACCGCAAAAGAGACACAGATGTACACAACAGTCTTTTGGACTCTGTGGGAGAAGGCGAGGGTGGGATGCTCTGAGAGAATAGCGTTGAAACATGTATATTATCATATGTGAATCAGATCGCCAGTCCAGGTTCGATGCATGAGACAGGGTGCTCGGGGCTGGTGCACTGGGATGGCCCAGAGGGATGGGACGGGGAGGGAGGTGGGAGGGGGATTCAGGATGGGGAACACATGTACACCCGTGGTGGATTCATGTCAAGTATGGCCAAAACCATTGCAGCACTGTAAAGTAATTAGCCTCCGATTAAAATAAATAAATTTTAAAAAATAAACTAAAATCCTTTGCTAAAAAGGGCCTGATCAATGTTGGCTTTGTGACTTCCAAAAACACCATTATTTTCCTTCCTTTCTTCCCTCCTTCCTCCCCCTTCTTTCTTTCCTTTTCTTTCTTACTATACAACTGTGAAAGTTTGCTTTCCATTTATAGTTATTAGAGTACTGGCTCTGTTTGCCATGTTGTATAATACATCCTTGAGCTCCTCTTACACCTAACACGGTGAGCCTCCCACTCCCCCACCTCTGTATTGCCCCTCCCTCTTCCCCTCCCCGCTGGTAACCAGCAGATTGATCTCTGTATCTGTGAGCCTCCATTTTTGTTACATTCTCTATTTTGTGGTGTTCTCAGATTCTATAAGTGATATCATACAGTATTTGTCTATCTCTGTCTGAGTTATTTTACTTCATAGTATACCTTCCATGTTGCTGCAAATGTCAATATTCCATTCTTTTTATGGGGCAACTTCTTTCTATGCCTTTTAAGCAAATGGCACTGCCACCGCACACATGACACGGCTTCCCGGCTCAGTTTCCATCTCTGCACGCACGCAGAGAAACACCAAGTCCTCTTCCTCTTCTCCCATGGGAAGTATATCTTTGAAGCTGAGTCTGGAACCAGTTCTTCCCCCCTGCCCCCCACTTTCTGGCAAACTGGACCTTCTGGTCCCATCTCCAACCCCACAGGACCCATCTCCCTCCCTCTTCACACATTTATCCCTGCCTTGCCCTCTCTGCCCCCACTCTCAGAGAACTCAGAGACAAACATAATTTCACATCAGGTTGATTTTATTTTCATTCTTAATGTATGCAGTTGGTATAATAGTCAATGTCTGTACTGTTTGCCAGTACTCAGTGGCAAGACCCCCAAAGATTTCTGAGGTCTCTAGCCATACCTTCAAGTCACTGGCTGCCCACCGGTCCCGCTGGAATGACAGGCATCTCCACACTCTCTGGGACCTCCTCTGGTCCGTTCTGATTCAGCTCTTCATTCACCTTGGAACCCTGGCTACAGAGTTTTGAGCCTCCGATTTTTCTAAGGTTCCTCGTGGTGGGCGGTTTCTGAGAAGTTTTCTTGGTCAGCTTTGCCTGTAGGTGATTATTCACTCTCGCACTTGCCTTGGCCACCTGGAGAAAACAAGAGAGGGGTAGAGAATGGCATTGGTTTGGGGAAGAGGGTGAAGGTGGCTGGGAACGACAGCTTCAGAAGGGGTGTGGGCAGAGAAGGGTTATGTGCCAGGCAAAGACAGGAGAGGGGGTCTGATGGGGTGGGGTCAATGGGCAAGAGGAGTTTAGGTGGCCTCAGCTCACCTTGACATTTGTTTTGGGCCTCAATTGAGAGGAGGTCTTCATCCTTTTGCCCCGGGTAACAGGAGGCAGGTGTTTCCTAACTACTCTGGAGCCTTGGGGCTTCCCAGTCCGCTTAGTCATTTTGAGGCCTCCCAGTGGTCTGCTCCAGAGCCCGTGAGCACCGCTATATATACCCCTCCCCAGGGAGACACACCCTCATGCTTTATGAGGTCAGCAAGTCTCTTGCCCAGCCAATGGTGGCCCTGGGTGAGCCTTGACATCACAAAGCCCCATCCTGACACCTCTAGCGGGGGATGGGGAGCAATTCAGATGTTTCAGTTGGAGAAATGAGGCATTTGTAATTCCCCTAAAGAGGCCTCCAAACTCACCTGCCATCCTCATCTCTCTAAGTCAGCTCCGATGGGTCACATGGCAAGGAGAGTGTGTCTTCTCCAAACCTTGTCTCACAGCTACAGTATTCAGGGTTCATTCTGTTCTCTCTCCCCTTTCACCATTATCTCATTTTTCTATCTTGCCTAAAATCCCTCCCTGACAGGCTGTATTGAATTGTCTGTGTAAATTAGAATCATTCCACTTTCCTCCTACAATGTGATATTAATGCATCTTGAAGACTATTTAATTCTTGGGCAGCCAACAGAAACCTTTTCCATCCCACCTCCTTTTCTGTGTTCACGTAGGTCTCCTCAGTTTTCTAGTTTCCATTGTGAAACCCCTGTCTTCAGGCTGTGAGACTGCACTGAATACACTTGCCCTTGCTCCACATGGAGCTGTCTTGTTTCAAGTCTAGGACTCACGGTCACCTCACTAGGAGTACTACCCAGGCTTGGGTTTTAACAGGGTGATAGGGATGAGGCAGCGAAATGCATGTTTCAGGTTGTGCTGGGTGATCCCATGCGGGAAATGACCACCAGTGACTGATTAGTATTCCCAGGAAGGGGTGGAGCTTGCCCAGATGTGTGTGAGCCTCGTGTGCAAAGGTCTTCTCAACATGTGCCCTCACAAATCTCTTTTCTCATCTTGTTTTCTTTCTGGCACCTCCCTTGGAGCTTACCTCACAGTCAAAACCATGGTGGAATTCATTTCCATGAATAGCTGCCACAAGCTTCCAACTTCTTGGACGAAACACTGAATAATCATGTCCTGTGCATCTAGTTCCCAAGGTTTCTCATTAGGTGGTTGGTTCTGGAGGAAAGGGGGATGAATTGTGTGCTCCACCTCAGTCCTTGTTTTTCTAATTGACTAGTAGGGTCAACCAGCCTGAGGTGCAACCCTGGGGACAGTTTGTTGACTTAGTGGGCCTTCCTGGGTTTCCTGTGAAGTGTTCACATCCTGGTGTCCACTTGTTGCTTATTCACCCACGGTCCATCACACTGCTTAAAATTTTAAGAGATAGAACAAAGCACACCATAAACAAACCCAAAAGATGATTCTTACAATTTTTAGAAGATCTTAAAACCTGATAGAAAAATGTGAAAAAGACACAAGCCAACAGTTTATATGAAACATGTATCACTGGCCTTTAACTTTATTAAGACATGTTTAAAAGACATGAGCAGCCAATTCACAAGAAAAGTATGTAACTAGCCCCTAACCATATAAAAAATATATTTAATCTCACTAAGGAAGATGATGCTGTGAGACTGCTGCACTCAGTATGCCAGCAAATTTGGAAAACTCAGCAGTGGCCACAGGACTGGAAAAGGTCAGTTTTCATTCCTATTCCAAAGAAAAGCAATGCCAAAGAATGATCAAACTACCGCACAATTGCACTCATCTCACATGCTAGCAAAGTAATGCTCAAAATTCTCCAAGCCAGGCTTCAGGAATATGTGAACTGTGAACTTCCAGATGTTCAAGCTGGTTTTAGAAAAGGGAGAGGAACCAAAGATCAAATTGCCAACATCCGCTGGATCATGGAAAAAGCAAGAGAGTTCCAGAAAAGCATCTATTTCTGCATTATTGACTATGCCAAAGCCTTTGACTGTGTGGATCACAATAAACTGTGGAAAATTCTTCAAGAGATGGGAATACCAGACCACCTAACCTGCCTCTTGAGAAACCTATACGCAGGTCAGGAAGGAACAGTTAGAACTGGACATGGAACAACAGAGTGGTTCCAAATAGGAAAAGGAGTTCGTCAAGGCTGTATATTGTCACCCTGCTTATTTAACTTATATGCAGAGTACATCATGAGAAACGCTGGGCTGGAAGAACACAAGCTGGAATCAAGATTGCCGGGAGAAATATCAATAACTTCAGATATGCAGATGACACCACCCTTATGGCAGAAAGTGAAGAGGAACTCAAAAGCCTCTTGATGAAAGTGAAAGTAGAGAGTGAAAAAGTTGGCTTAAAGCTTAACATTCAGAAAACAAAGATCATGGCATCTGGTCCCATCATTTCATGGCAAATAGATGGGGAAACAGTGGAAACAGTGGCAGACTTTATTTTTCTGGGCTCCAAAATCACTGCAGATGGTGATTGCAGCCATGAAATTAAAAGATACTTACTCCTTGGAAGGAAAGTTATGACCAACCTAGATAGCATTTTCAAAAGCAGAGACATTACTTTGCCAACAAAGGTCCATCTAGTCAAGGCTATGGTTTTTCCAGTGGTCATATATGGATGTGAGAGTTGGACTGTGAAGAAAGCTGAGTGCCAAAGAATTGATGCTTTTGAACTGTGGTGTTGGAGAAGACTCTTGAGAGTCCCTTGGACTGCAAGGAGATCCAACCAGTCCATTCTAAAGGAGATCAGTCCTGGGTGTTCTTTGGAAGGACTGATGCTGAAGCTGAAACTCCAGTACTTTGGCCACCTCATGTGAAGAGTTGACTCATTGGGAAAGACTCTGATGCTGGGAAGGATTGGGGGCAGGAGCAGAAGGGGACGACAGAGGATGAGATGGTTCGATGGTATCACCAACTCGACGGACATGAGTTTGGGTGAACTCTGGAGGTTGGTGATGGACAGGGAGGCCTGGTGTGCTGCAACTCATGGGGTCGCAAAGAGTCGGACACGACTGAGCGACTGAACTGAACTGAACTGAAGGTAAGAAAAATCATACTAAAATTCCCTTGAGAACTGAAACTGAGGCAGAAGTGGCATAGATTTTAGAAATTGCAGAGACATTAAAATACTTGGAATAACTGTGGTTTGTGTGTTCTAAAATTAAGTAGAGCCATGGAAATCCTAAAATAGACCCAACTTGATCTTACAGATATGAAAACTACAGAGTCAGATGACAAACTCAGTGGACAGAAGACATGACAGATTAGCCAGGGCAGCAGAAGAAAATTGTGCACTTGAAAAGGTAGCAATAGAAAGTGTCCAGAATGAAGAACAGACTACACCAATATATACAAAGTATGACACAGTATTATGTATTGAGTTTTGTCCCCTTAAGAATCAGGATTGGTTAAACATCTGAAAATCAATCATTGTAATTCAATTTACTAAAGAACTAAAAATGAAACACATTAGGGTCATCTCGATAAATGCTGAAAAATAATTTGGAAAAAACCTAATATATTTTCCTGGGTTGGAAAGATCCCCTCTAGAAGGGATAGGCTACCCACTGAAGTATTTTTGGGCTTCCCTGGTGGCTCAGCTGGTAAAGAATCTGCCTGCATTTGGGAGACCTGTGTTCCATCTCTGGGTTGGGAATATCCCCTGGAGGTGGGCATGGCAACCCACTCCATTATTGTTGCCTGGAGAATCCCGGTGGACAGAGGAGCCTGGTGGGCTTACAGTCCATGGGGTCGCAAACAGCTGGACAACTGAACAACTGAGAACATTCTGTATAAAAAAACTCTTAGCAAACTAGAAATAGAAAACTTCCTCAACCTTATGAAGGTAATAAACTGTATAATTAACATCACACTTTATTGTAGAAGACTAAGTGCTTTACTTCTAAGATCAGGATCTACAAAAAGATGTCCACTCTCACTATACTGAATTCTCTTCATGAAGTCATATTAGAAAATTATTGAGAAGTTATCCAGTTTAGAAAAGAAGAATTAAACTGTTTTTATTTGTAGGCAACATTTATGTAGAATAGCTAATAAAATCTACAGCAAAAACAAAATAAAACTAAAACTAAGAAGTAATTTAAGCAATGTTGCAAGATAGACAGTTGATATATAAAATTCAATTAAATGCTTTTCTCTATGGTAACATAGACAATTGAAAAACAAAATAAAAAATAATAACAATAACATTGAAGTTTTAAAAACTTAAGAATCTGACAAAATATATGAAAGGTACAATGCAAAAAAAAATTGGACAAAATATTTGAACAGGAAATTCACTAAATAAGGATATACAGATGGCAACTAAGCACCCACAGCACAAGAAAATGATGGCTGTAATGAGAGAACAGACATGAACATGTGTGATGAGGATGTGAAAAAATTTGAACTTTCATGCACTGCTTATGAGAATACTAAATGGTACACCCTGGTGGAAAACACTTTGGAAGTTGCTTTAAAAATTAAATATTGGGTTACCATATGACCCAGTGATCCCACTTCTAGGTTTATACCAACAAGAATGAACAAAATAAATGTTTACCCAAAGACGTGCACATGAATGTTCATAGCAGTCTTATTTCTAATAGTCAAAAAGCTGAGATGAACAACATGGCAGAGGAGTAGGTGGACGTGGAGTACATCTCTCTCCACGGATACGTGAGGAATACACATTCAGACACAGAAATGCTTGCAGAACAGCAGCTGAGAGCAGACGGGAGTACCTGACGAGAGGAAAAGAATATATGGAGCCACTCAAAACTTGGTAGGATGAAGGAACTAGGGGGGGAAACAGGAGTGTTAGTAGGACTGGACCTGCCCCCGGTGGGTGGGAGAACTGAAGTAGGTGTCCAATCCCCACATGGGAGCAACTGTCTGGATCAGAGGAGAAACATTTAAGGCTGAGAGTGAAACAGCTAATCTGTGGCAGCCTAAACGCAATGAGAATCAGTCCTTGCCACAGCCATACACACCCCAGAGAGGGATGCAGGTCCCCTAGAAGGCGCAGCAGCTGTGAGCTGGGAACATAGGGATTATGGAGCAATCCCAGGGCGAGGGCTGCTGTTGACTGTAGAAAGGCGGACCGAGGGAACGTGAGGGAAGAGATTGTCGTGGGATATGGCTGTGGAGGTAAGCCAGGCAGCCATGGAAGCAAGGCGATACTGCTGAGTCACTGGAGGAGGGTGGAGCCATCACCATAGCCTCTCTCACCCCACAGGCCAGCATCAGCAGCCGAACAATAGAGAGGCTGGTCCATCAAGTGCCTGACTCACTGAACTACAGAGCAGGACCCCACCCATTGTGCTCCTTTAAGTGACTGATGAGCCAATCTACAGAGTAGGAGCCTATCCAGGGGGGCCCCCTCTATGTGCCTGATGTGCCAAACAACAGAGAAGGACCCCAGGCAAGGGAGTCCTCAAAGTGACTGAAAGGGAAGAGCTATGGAGAAAGACTGGCCAAAGAGGCCTCCTGATCACCAGCTACAAGAGGCTGGAAAAAGATTCTGATAGGGCCACAACTCCTGCAGCACAGGCAGTCCGTGTCCGTGCACACTTGGTGCTGCCAGGGTCCCCACAAGTCAAGAAAGTGCACCACCTTCATGCTCAACTCTCACTGGGACAGAACTGCCACAGGCAAAAAAAGCCTTGCCTCTATGTGCGCAGGGTCACCTTGGTAGTGTCTGACTGTTTGCAACCCTCTAGACTGTGGCCTGCCAGGCTTCTCTGTCAGGGAAGGGGATTCTCCAGGCAAGAATACTAGAGCATATTGGCCAATACTGGTTGCCATAGCCTTCTAGAGCACTATATTTCTTGCTGCCCTAGCTGCCAGCTCCCCTGAGTACCTGGTGCTGCCAGAACCCCTGTGATCCAAGCAGATGCACCACCTCAACACCTGGCCCTCACAGGGGCAAATCAAGTCCTCCAGGGCAACCTCAGAAGCAAACCCCAGTGGATGACCCACGTGCAGAGATGGAAATAAAACCACAATTGAAACCCAGGGGCAGTGTGGCTAAGGAAGAAGACCCAAAACCTTCCCACCAGCTATACAAGCTGCAGATTAAATCCAGATGAACAACTGGGCAGACTCTGTGTCTGTGGAATATATAAAAGGACATTGCGAGCTCCCACAAAAGAAAATGCCCTAGTTCTGATAGCTATGGACATTGGAGGCAAGAACACGCAGGTGTAGGACCAGATTAGAGTCTGAGCTGCCCCCACAGCAGGTCCAGAGACCAACACAGTGTTGGAGGGCATCCTAGGAAGTCGAGCAAGGGAAAGGACGCTGACTATGACTATGACTATGACTCCCAGCAAGGGAAAGGACGCTGACAGCAGTGACTCAAGAAAAACATATACTATTCTTATATTTTGACTTGTTCTGCAGTTTCTTTTGGATTTTTTTTCTCTTCTTTTTCTTTTTTCCCCTCTCTTGTAGTTATCGATTTTATTAGCACTCTGAAATCTAACTTCACCAATGAAATGAGAAAAACAACTCGAGTCTTTCTCCTAAACTTGGGCATCAAAAAAGAGCAGTCAGGACCATGCAAGTCTTGCTTGCCAATATTCTTCTTCCCTGGTGGCTCAGCTGGTAAATTATCCATCTTCAATACAGGAGACCTGGCTTTGATCTCTGGGTTGGGAAGATCCCCTGGGGAAGTAAAAGGCTCCCCACACCACTATTCAGGCCGGGAGAATTCCATGGAATGTATAGTCCATGGGGACGCAAAAAGTTGGACATGGCTGACCAAATTTCACTTCACTTTTATGAAATCTACTTGAGCTTTTATGGCTTTTTTAAAAATCATACCTCTAATTGTTTTTATAAACCTCTGCCTCTATGTTGGACTTTTGCAGTTCTGTGGAGTTTGTTTTTTCTTTTTCTCTTTAATTTAAAATTTTCAAACTTATTATTTTTCTACATTATTTCTTTGTTTGCTTTTCCTACTGTTCTTTCCCACTTGCAGTTAATCTTTACTATACATAAATCTCCTTTATCTACCTCTATTTAACTTTGCATATCTATTCTTTTTTTCTTTTCTTTCTTTCCTTTCCTCTCACCATATTTGTTAGTTTTCATTGCTTTATTCCCCACTTGGCACCTTCCTTTAGTTTTCTTTTCCAGTTTGTGCTTCAGTTAGTTTTGTTCTTAACTGGTAGATATCATTTTTGGTTTCCTTTGTTCACCAGGTCAATCTATTGTACTTTATTTTTGTTGAACTGTTTTGATTTTGCTTATGGGTGTATATGTGTATATTCCATTATTTTAATTATTATTTGCCTAACATTGTAACTGGCATTTGTCTGGGGTTCATCTTTGGTTGCTTTTGGATATTTGTCTTAATCTAACTTACTGCCATAACAAACCACCTGTGGAAGCTCTGTTCCGGACCAGAGATCCAGCCCTGAGCCTTTGGAGTGGGAGCACTGACTCCAAGACCCTAGATAACCAGAGAACTCCTAACCCTAGGGAGTATCAAACAGTGAGAACTCACACAAAGGAAACCACTTGAATACAAGACTTGGCATCACCCAACCACCAGTAGCACCCACTGCAGGCATTTCATCCAAACAAAAAAAGACAAAAGTACAAACCCAATCATCAGCAGACAGGATTACCACCTCACTCAGCCCTGCACATCAGAAGTTAAAAAAAAAAAAAAAAAAAAACCAGCACAAGTCTCACCCAATGCAAAGCTTACACAAACCACTGGACAAAGTTTAGGAGGGCAGAAACCAAATGGAAGAAAGAACTGAACTTTGAAGCCTGGGAAAAGGAGACCTCAAACACAATAAGTTTTTAGAAAAACAATGAAAAGGCAGAGAAATGCTGCACAAATGAAGGAACAAACTAGAAACATGGAAGTCCAAATAAATGAAGAGGAAAGAGGCAAACTGCCTGAAAAAGAATTCACAATAATGATAGTAAAGATGATCAAAAACCTTGAAAACAGAATGGAGAAAATGCAAGACTCAATTAACAAAGACCTAGAAGAATTAAAGAATAAAAATACAGAGACAAACAACACAATTACTGAAATTAAAAATACTCTAGAAGGAATCAACAGTAGAATATATGAAGCAGAAGAACAGATCAGTGAATTGGAAGATAAAATGGTGGAAACAACTGCTGAAGGGCAGAATAAAGTAAAAAGAATGAAAACAACTGAGGATAGTCTGATAGACCTCTGAGACAATATTAAATAGACCAATATTCAAATTATAGGGGTCCCAGAAGAAGAGAGAAAAAGAAAGGGTATGAGAAAATTATTGAAGAGATTATAGTTGAAAATTTCCCCAACACAGAAAAGAAAATAGTCAATCAAGTCCAAGAGGTGCAAAGAGCCCCATATGGGATAAACCAAGGAGAAACACAATCAAAACTAACAAATATTTTTTTAAAAACTACTGAACTTAACTTCTATGTCCAGGAAAATTATCCTTCACAAATAAAGGAAAAGTAGATATTCTCATATGAAAAAAAATTAGAGAATTCATTCTCAGCAGATATCTGGTCTGTAAGAAATGTTAAAAGTAGTTATTTACACAGAGTAAGATGATATTAAGAGAAGCTATGAGTTAAGAGAGAAAGAGTGTCATAAAAAAAGAAATAAATGAAAGCAAAATAAAATGAAGATTTTTGCTTATTAATTAGCAAAAGATAAATGCTTGTTTGGGCTTCTCCATTTTTACTTTTCACTGATTATGAATCTTAATTAAAGTGGGTTTCTTGTACACAACATATATTTTGGCATGGTGGTAAAGAATCCACCTGCAATGCAGGAGCCATAGCAGACATGAGTTCTATCTCTGGATCAGGAAGATCCCCTGAAGGACAGCATAGCAATCCACTCCAGTACTTTTGCCTGGAGAATCCCCATGGACAGAGGAGCCTTGTCAGCTTACAGTTCATGGGGTGGCAAAGTGTTGGACACAACTGAGCAACTAAACAACAACAGACACACATTCCGAACAGAAACTCTGAAGATACTAGAAATAGATGAGAAAATCCTGAGCCTAAACAAAGCTAAACAAAAAGCCTAGACACTAGAGCTAAATTATAAAAAGTTTTAGGCAACAAAATGTCTCCCAACAGTAAACAGTGTGTTCCACACAGAGAGGAGTAATTTTTAATACCCACTCAATAGAAACTTTCTAGTTAATTCATAAATTAAAGGAAATAATAAATGTCCAGAAAATAAACATAGTATAAAAACTCATGATCATTTCATATCTAATTATGAGTATAAATGTGTTAAGTGAATTTTTAAGAAAAAATTCTTAAATTTATGTTCTGTTAAAGTTCTGAAAGTCCTAGATACATCAATCAGAGAAGAAAAAGAAATAAAAGGAATCCAGATCAGAAAAGAAGAAGTAAAGCTCTTGGAGTTTTTACAGATTACATGATACTGTACATAGAAAACCCTAAAGATACTATCAGAGAATTACTAGAGCTAATCAGTGAATTTAGCAAACCCACAGGATACAAAATCAATATACAGAAATCACTTGCATTCCTATATATTAACAATCCTATATACTAACAATGAAAAATCAGAAAGAGAAATTAAGGAATCAATCCCATTCACCATTGCAACAAAAAGAATTAAATATCTAGGAATAAACTAACCTAAGGAGACAAAAGAACTGTACACAGAAAATTATAAAACACTGATGAAAGAAATAAAAGATGCCATAAACAGATGGAGAGATATTCCATGTTCCTGGGTAGGAAGAATCAATATCGTGAAAATGACTATACTACCAAATGCGAACTACAGATTCAGTGTGATTCCTATCAAATTACCAATGGCATTTTTCACAGATCAGATCAGATCAGTCGCTCAGTCGTGTCCGACTCTTTGCGACCCCATGAATCGCAGCACGCCAGGCCTCCCTGTCCATCACCAACTCCCGGAGTTCACGCAGACTCATGTCCATTGAGTCAGTGATGCCATCCAGCCATCTCATCCTCTGTCATCCCCTTCTCCTCCTGCCACCAATCACTCCCAGCATCAGAGTCTTTTCCAATGAGTCAACTCTTCGCATGAGGTGGCCAAAGTACTGGAGTGTCAGCTTCAGCATCATTCCCTCCAAAGAAATCCCAGGGCTGATCTCCTTCAGAATGGACTGGCTGGATCTCCTTGCAGTCCAAGGGACTCTCAAGAGTCTTCTCCAACACCACAGTTCAAAAGCATCAATTCTTCGGCATTCAACTTTCTTCACAGTCCAACTCTCACATCCATACATGACCACAGGAAAAACCATAGCCTTGACTAGACGGACCTTTGTTGGCAAAGTAATGTCTCTGCTTTTCAATATGCTATCTAGGTTGGTCATAGCTTTCCTTCCAAGGAGTAAGTATCTTTTAATTTCATGGCTGCAGTCACCATCTGCAGTGATTTTGGAGCCCAGAAAAATAGTTTGACACTGTTTTCACTGTTTCCCCATCTATTTCCCATGAAGTGGTGGGACTGGATGCCATGATCTTCATTTTCTGAATGTTGAGCTTTGAGCCAACTTTTTCACTCTCTACTTTCACTTTCATCAAGAGGCTTTTGAGTTCCTCTTCACTTTCTGCCATAAGGGTGGTGTCATCTGCATATCTGAGGTTATTGATATTTCTCCCGCCAGTCTTGATTCCAGCTTGTGTTTCTTCCAGCCCAGCGTTTCTCATGATGTACTCTGCATATAAGTTAAATAAGCAGGGTGACAATATACAGCCTTGACGAACTCCTTTTCCTATTTGGAACCACTCTGTTGTTCCATGTCCAGTTCTAACTGTTGCTTCCTGACCTGCATACAAATTTCTCAAGGGGCAGATCAGGTGGTCTGGTATTCCCATCTCTTGAAGAATTTTCCACAGTTTATTGTGATCCACACAGTCAAAGGCTTTGGCATAGTCAATAATGCAGAAATAGATGCTTTTCTGGAACTCTCTTGCTTTTTCCATGATCCAGCAGATGTTGGCAATTTGATCTCTGGTTCTTCTGCCTTTTCTAAAACCATCTGGAAGTTCACAGTTCACATATTCCTGAAGCCTGGCTTGGAGAATTTTGAGCATTACTTTGCTAGCATGTGAGATGAGTGCAATTGTGTGGTAGTTTGAGCATTCTTTGGCATTGCCTTTCTTTGGGATTGGAATGAAAACTGACCTTTTCCAGTCCTGTGGCCACTGAGTTTTCCAAATTTGCTGGCATATTGAGTGCAGCACTTTCACAGCATCATCTTTCAGGATTTGGAATAGCTCAACTGGGATTCCATCACCTCCACTAGCTTTGTTCATAGTGATGCTTTCTAAGGCCCACTTGACTTCACATTCCAGGATGCCTGGCTCTAGGTCAGTGATCACACCATCGTGATTATCTGGGTTGTGAAGATCTTTTTTGTACAGTTCTTCTGTGTATTCTTGCCATCTCTTCTTAATATCTTCTGCTTCTGTTAGGTCCATACCATTTCTGCCCTTTATCAAGCTCATCTTTGCATGAAATGTTCCTTTGGTATCTTTTATTTTCTTGAAGAGATCCCTAGTCTTTCCCATTCTGTTGTTTTCCTCTATTTCTTTGCATTGATCGCTGAGGAAGGCTTTCTTATCTCTTCTTGCTATTCTTTGGAACTCTGCATTCAGATGTTTACATCTTTCTTTTTCTCCTTTGCTTTTTGCTTCTCGTTCTTTTCACAGCTATTTGTAAAGCCTCCCCAGACAGCCATTTTCCTTTTTTCATTTCTTTTCCATGGGGATGGTCTTGATTCCTGTCTCCTGTACAATGTCACAAACCTCATTCATCAGGCACTCTATCAGATCTAGGCCCTTAAATCTATTTCTCACTTCCACTGTATAATCATAAGGGATTTGATTTAGGTCATACCTGAATGGTCTAGTGGTTTTCCCTACTTTCTTCAATTTAAGTCTGAATTTGGCAATAAGGAGTTCATGGTCTGAGCCACAGTCAGCTCCTGGTCTTATTTTTGCTGACTGTATAGAGCTTCTCCACCTTTGGCTGCAAAGAATATAATCAATCTGATTTCGGTGTTGACCATCTGGTGATGTCCATGTATAGAATCTTCTCTTGTGTTGTTGGAAGAGGGTGTTTGTTATGACCAGTGCATTTTCTTGACAAAAATAATCACAATTCATATGGAAACACAGAAGACCCTGAATAGCCAAAGCAGTCCTGAGAAAGAAGAATGGAGCTGGAAGCATCAATCTTCCTGACTTCAGATTATACTACAAAGCTACAGTTATCAAGACAGTATGGTGCTGGCACAAAAACAGAAATAGAGACCAATAGAACAAGATAGAAAGCCCAGAAATAAACCCATGTACCTATGGGTACCTTCTTTTTGACAAAAGAGGCAAGAATACACAATGGAGCAAAGATAGCCTCTTCAATAAGTGGTGCTGGGAAAACTGGACAGCTACATGTAAAAGAATGAAATTAGAACACTTCCTAACACCACACACAAAGATCAACTCAAAATGGACTAAAGACCTAAATGTAAGACCAGAAACTATAAAACTCTTAGAGGAAAACATAGGCAGACACTTGATGACATGAATCAAGGCAAGATCCTCTATGACCCACCTCCTAGAGTAATGGAAATAAAAACAAAACTAAACAAGTGGGACCTGATTAAACTTAAAAGCTTTTGCACAGCAAAGGAAACTATAAGCAAGGTGAAAAGACAACCCTCAGAATGGGGGAAAATAATAGCAAATGAAACAACTCACAAAGGATTAATTTTCAAACTATACAAGCAGCTCATACACCCCAATGTCAGAAAAACAAACAACCCAATCAAAAAGTGGGGGAAAGACTTAAACAGACATTTCTCCAAAGAAGACATACAGATGGCTAACGAACACATGAAAAGATGCTCAACATCACTCATTATTAGAGAAATGCAAATCAAAACTACAATGAGATATCACCTCACAAAAGTCAGAATGGCCATCATCAAAAAGTCTACAAACAATAAATGCTGGAGAGGGTGTGGAGAAAAGGGAACACTGTTACACTGTTGGTGGGAATGTAAATTGATACAGCCACTATGGAAGACGGTATGGAGATTCCTTAAAAAACTAGGAATAAAACCACCATATGATCCAACAATCCCACTCCTAGGCATATACCCTTAGGAAACCAAAATTTAAAAAGACACATGTACCCCATTGTTCATTGCAGCACTATTTACAATAGCTAGAACATGGAAGCAACCTAGATGACCATCGACAGATGAATGGATAAAGAAGTTGTGGTACATGTACACAATGGAATATTACTCAGCCATAAAAAGAACGCATTTGAGTCAGTTCTGATGAGGTCGATGAACCTAGGATCTATTATACAGAGTGAAGTGAGTCTGAAAGAGAAAGATAAATATCGTATTCTAATGCACATATACGGAATCTAGAAAAATGGTACTGAAGAATTTATTTACATGGCAGCAATGGAGAAACAGACATAGAGAATAGACTTATAGATATGGGGAGAAGGGAGGAGATGGTGAGATGTAAGGAAAGAGTAACATGGAAACTTACAATACCGTATGTAAAATAGATAGCCAACAGGAATTTGCTGTATGGCTCAGGAAACTCAAACAGGGGCTCTGTATCAACCTAGAGGGGTGGGCTTGGGTGGGAGATGGGAGGGAGGTTCCAAAGGGAAGGGATATATGTATACCTATGGCTGATTCATGTTGAGGTTTGACAGAAAACAACAAAATTCTGTAAAGCAATTATCCTTCAATAAAAAAATATTTTTTAAAAAAAGGTAGAAAAAGGCACTCAGGTCAGAGGCAGTATCATGAGCCGAAGAATGTGCTGGCTTGAGCAAGCAGCAAAAAGTTTGAGGTAAAAGGATGCTGGGAGATGGGGCTGAACAGCTAATTAAAAGCCATGCCACGAAGGCATCCAAATTCCTTGAACTTTTCCTTAAATGTTGTGTGGGTGATGAGGATCCACAGGCAAGTTTTCAATATGTGAGTGTCATCAAATGCACATTTGAGGCTGGTAACTCTGGTGTCAGTGTGGGTATCGATTAATGTGGAGTTGGCTGTCACCAGGAGAGCCGTGAGAGGCAGTTCAGACATGACATGATGAGAGTCTGAAGAAACAGCAGACACAGAGAGAAGACCACATGTTTGGGAGAGATTTAAATGATAGAATCTGTGGGTCTTGGCAGCCAACTGGCAGAGGGAAAAAAAAATCAGTGTGGACTCCTGAATCTCTAGCTAGGGTCATGGAGTTTCTATGACCAGGAAAGACAGAAGAAAGAGCAGGTTTAGAGGAGAAGGGGGTGAGCCCAGTGAGGAAGGTGCACAGCTTGCAATCCCTGTGGAGAGATCCAGGAAAGAGGATCCTAGAATGAAGAGCCCAGCCCTCAGGAGAAAGATCTGGCATTGGCATTCCCCTAAAACCATGGGGAATGCCAATATTTCCAGGGTGCTGAGGAAGATAGGGCAGACAAGGGACCAAGAAGGGTTTGTTAGAGAAAAAAAAAAGCAAAATGCCAGAGAGTAGAGAAACACACTTCAAGAGGAAGTGAAAGTCACTGTCGTGTCTGATTCTTTGGGACCCCATGGACTATATAGTCCTGGAAATCTCCAGGCCAGAATAATGGAGTGGGTAGACTTTCCCTTCTCCAGCAGATCTTCCCAACCCAGGGATCGAACCCAGGTCTCCCACATTGCAGGCAGATTCTTTACCAGCTGAGCCACAAGCAAAGTCCAGTAAAGAAGATGAAATGAGTAATGCTGAATCCAGAACATTCTGGAATTTTCTGTGGACTGAAGGTATCATATGGAAAACAGGAAGATCAAGAAGAAAAGTGCCCCATTTATCAAAAGTAATAATCATTAAAATCCTTATAAAATTCATATGTTACAGCATTCTACTCTGTACACGGCTGAAAGGTTTGACATAACTTTCTAGGTGGGTGTAAAACTTATATAAAGACCTTTTTATGCAAATGAGAAAGACTTTAAAAGTAGGGTCAGTAAATTTTTTCACCGACAGACATGATAGTAAATATATTCAGATTTACAGGCCTGTCTGTCACAACTACTCTGCCACAGTAGCAGGACAACAGCCATGAAGGACATGAACATGAATGAGCACAGCTCTGCTCCAATAAAACTTTATTTAAAAAAAACAGGCAGTGGGCCAGAATTGCCCTGAGGATCATAATCTGAGGACTCCTCATCCATAGTAATATCTTTAAAGACCTTCCTCCTCTTCACAACCAGGTGCCAAAAAGGAGGGAAGTGAACAAACCACAGCCAGAAGAGCGCAACTTTTCACAGCAACTATAGACTGATGCCAAGAACATTCCAGGGCATTCTGTCAGCCCTGTAACCATCAAAGACTCTAGTCAACGTTCCTGGGAACTGGGAGGTGTTTGCTTCTGGCAGAGACAAGTTCTGCCTTATCAGTATACTTGTGATATGCTGTGCCTACAAATTAAAACACTTAGAATTTTTCCCCCAAGTTCCAACCATATGCAGATATCATTGTTTTGTTTCTTTCCACTACTTCTGTTTTAAGTCACTTTCAATAGTTTGTGTAAAACTGCAACTATTCTAATTTGATTGTAGACATGTATGTTTTCTTTTTTTCCCCAGACACAGTGATTTGTATATATAATATTGAAAAACAAGGCATTTGAAGTTTTAAGGGGAAAAATACAAGTGTTAGTCACTCAGTCGTGTCTGACTTTTTATGACTCCATGGACTGCAGCCCACCAGGCTCCTCTGACCATGGGATTCTCCAGGCAAGAATACTGGAATGGGTTGCCATTTCCTCCTCCAGGGGATCTTCCTGATCCAGGCATTGAACCTGGGTCTCCTGCATTGCAGGCAGATTCTTTACAGTCTGAGCCACTGGGGAAGCCCTTAAGATGGAAACTCCTCAGTTCAGTTCAGTTCAGCCACTCAATCATGTCCGACTCTTTGAGACCCCATGGACTGCAGCACTCCAGGCTTCCCTGTCCATCACCAACTCCCAGAGCTTCCTCAAACTCATGTCCATCAAGTTGGTGATGCCATCCAAACATCTCATCCTCTGTCATCCCCTTCCTCAGCAAATTCTTAAGTGAACAATGCAAGATTGCAACTCAGTTAAATTACTAGAAACATTTTTAGACATTTTAGAAATATTAGAAGAATTTTGGTATTTTCTAAGTGTGTGTGTGTCAGCCTCTGGAAGTGATTCATTGAGGTTTTGGCTAGCCAACCGAAGCATGCAATGAATTTCATCAGTGTTCTGCTTACAGTACAATTGCACTCTGTATCTCCTTGAAAGGTACAGTCAGCTGACTTGCCTAGGCCAATAAAATGTGAGCAAATGTGATATGTCACTTTCAGGCAGAAGATTTCAGAACCATATATGGCTCTGTTCCTCGGCCATAGTAACCAGCAAATTTCACATGGTCAGTGTTCTTTCAGCCTGGGTATTAAACACTTATCTGGGGGACACTCATTTTTTCTGAGTATACCTTAATTTAAAACCCTCATCTGAACAGCAGTTCCTGCAACCC
Organism: Bos indicus x Bos taurus; assembly: GCF_003369695.1. Taxonomy (NCBI): domain Eukaryota; kingdom Metazoa; phylum Chordata; class Mammalia; order Artiodactyla; family Bovidae; genus Bos; species Bos indicus x Bos taurus. The sequence goes on along the minus strand of NC_040105.1, from coordinate 7,412,612 downwards.
AGGGGTTTGACAATTTTCTCTGGAAATGCCCAGAAAGTACCTATTTTCAGCTTTGTAGTCCATTATAAGCCTACCACCCTGTAGCAGGGAAGTATGGCTGTTGTTTAGTCACTCAGTCGTGTCTAACTCTTTTGACCCCATGGACTATAGCCCATCAGGCTCCTCTGCACGTGGAATTCTCTAGGCAAGAATACTGGAGTGGGTTGCCATTTCCTCCTTCAGATCTCCCCAGCTCAGGGATCAAACCCCCAGTCCCCTGTATTGGCTGCTGCTGCTGCTGCTAAGTCACTTCAGTCGTGTCCGACTCTGTGCGACCCCATAGACGGCAGCCGACCAGGCTCCCCATCCCTGGGATTTTCCAGGCAAGAGTACTGGAGTGGGGTGCCATTGCCTTCCCCGCCCCTGTATTGGCAGGTGGATTCTTTACCACTGAGCCACCAGGGAAGCCGTAGCAAGGAAGTACCATAGTCAGTAAAAACATAAATGAATGGGTCAAAACAAGTTTTGGGTCAAACTATTTACAAAAAGAAGTAGCAGCCAGATTTGACCTGCAGTAGTAGTTTGCCAAAGATCTAACCTACTGATCTAAGTAACTCGGTCTTAGAGTCTAGATGTATTTCTTCCCAATAGGGGAAGGGTGGCTAGACACTCCAAGGAAGGAGGTAATCATAACTGAGAGGAAAAATCTACTTAATCTTATGTTTCTCAACTGCTGCAGGAAAAGCCAGAAATAAAGGACCAGAGAATCCACTGGACTCAAAGCTGAGCACAAGTGGAAGGGCAGAAATTGCTACAGAATTAAGTACTTGGGGTATAAGGAATTTGCTATACAATCATGTACACCTTTGTGTTAATTCAAAATTCTCCATAATACAAAGTGAAGGGGGGAGGGGATAGTTAGGGAGTTTGGGAGTTTGGGGGTACATGTACACATGGCTGTATTTAAAATGGATACCCAACAAGGTCATACTAAACAGCACAGGGAACTCTGCTCAATGTTACGTGGCAGCCTGGATGGGAGGGGAGTTTGAGGGAGAATGGACACATGTACATGTATGGCTGAGTCCCTTCCCTGTTCACCTGAAACCATCACAGTGTTGTTTGCTAACCCAGAGTGAAAAGTTGGCTTAAAGCTCAGCATTCAGAAAACAAAGATCATGGCATCCGGTCCCATCACTTCATGGGAAATAGATGGGGAATCAGTGGAAACAGTGTCAGACTTTAATTTTGGGGGTCTCCAAAATCACTGCAGATGGTGACTGCAGCCATGAAATTAAACGACGCTTACTCCTTGGAAGGAAAGTTATGACCAACCTAGACAGCATATTCAAAAGCAGAGACATTACTTTGCCAACAAAGGTCCATCTAGTCAAGGCTATGGTTTTTCCAGTGGTCATGTATGGATGTGAGAGTTGGACTGTGAAGAAAGCTGAGCACCAAAGAATTGCTGCTTTTGAACTGTGGTGTTGGAGAAGACTCTTGAGAGTCCCTTGGACTGCAAGGAGATCCAACCAGTCCATTCTGAAGGAAATCAGTCCTGGGTGTTCATTGGAAGGACTGATGCTAAAGCTGAAACTCCAGTAGTTTGGCCACCTCATGTGAAGAGTTGACTCATTGGAAAAGACTCTGATGCTGGGAGGGATTGGGGGCAGGAGGAGAAGGGGACGACAGAGGATGCGATGGCTGGATGGCATTACCGACTCGATGGACGTGAGTTTGAGTGAACTCTGGGAGTTGGTGATGGACAGGGAGGCCTGGCATGCTGCAATTCATGGGGTCACAAAGAGTCGGACACAACTGAGCGACTGAACTGAACACAAAATAAAGTTAAAAAAAAAAGTGAAGTGAGGGAGGAGCAAAGAGAAAAAGGAGGAGGAAGAAGAAATCTCTGGTATTTCATGTAAGTGTTTTGGAAGATGTTTTCTGGGAATTAGTATAATTCATGGCTTTGTATTTGGCAAAATTCACATAAAAAGAACATTATGGCTGGAATCATGGTCAGTATTTTATCTTTGAAATAGCATGCCTATTTTTTTTTAATTATTTCTCTAGTCCCCGAGAAACTGTAAGGGCTCAGCTGGCCCCTTAATCTATATGACATTTTTATGACAATTAAAATATCACCCCAAGGAGAGTCTTTCGTTCCATTGTCAGATTTTATTGGGCTAACATAAGCTAACAAAGCAGAATAAAATTATACAGCTAATATTATATTTAAAACATCAATTTATTACATTTAAGGTTATTCCAAGGAAAAACACTGGCCTCTGGTGTTAACCAAACAAAATTAATCACACAGATGTTTAATATCTATGTGATATTATAATTCTTCCCTAAGTTTCTTTGTTTGGACCACACTTAACAAGATTCATCCTCTCAAACATAATGAGACTTTAACGGCAACTAAAAATTATCTGATGTCCTTTTGTCAGTTCCTTGCAGTAGTTGTATGTAAATTCGCTCAAATCTTTCCAAAGAAAAACTGTCTTTTCTGGGGGTGGGATGGGGGAGAATACAACTTTGTCTCTTTTCCTCCCCTTTGTGGGCTTTGAACTGCAGAGTCATACAGGCTTGAGTTCAAACCACCACCCCAGCACTTGTATGTCTTGGGCCAAATTGCCTAAGCTTTTTAAGTGTCAGTTTCCTCATTTGCTAAAAATGAATACATATATAAATGCCAAAGATTAATCTCTATAAAGCTTTTAGCATGGTGGTTGATCCACAGAAAGTATTCAAGAATTGCTAGCTCTTTTCCCTTCTCTGGGATTCCCAGGTGGACGCTAGTGGTAAAGAACCCACCTGCCAGTGCAGGAGATGCAAGAGACGTGGGTCCAATCCCTGGGTCAGGAAGATCCCCTGGAGGAGGGCATCGCAACCCACTCTAGTATTCTTGCCTGGAGAATCCCCATGGACAGAGGAGCCTGCAAGGCTATAGTCCCTGGGGTTGCAAAGAGCCAGACATGACTGAAGCAACTTTGCACAATGCAATCTGGAACCACATTTTCCTAAAAAGTCCCTGCCCCCTTGATCTAGTTCAATTACTTATCAATCCTATTTGATTGAAGAGCCCAAGCTTAGTCCCAAACGATCCCATGTCCCATGCAGCCTAAAGTGCATACAATCTAGCTGAGCTGTACAACCAACAGGAGAGCTTTTAAAATACAATTTCCCTGATCCAGCTGGGTTGTCAGCCTCAAGGACAGCACCCTGGAATCTACATTTTTAACCAAGACCCCAGGCAGCTCTTTGGCCAGTGGCCTGGAATCATCCATACATCTCGCTTGGTTGTCACCTATACAGCAGGGCTTATGGTCAGCATCAAGATCCATTTCCTCACCCACAATCCCTGGGTGCTCCTCACAGCTCTTCAATATCCAAACTTCAACTTTTCATAACCCAAACTCAAGAAATGCAAGAAAAATATGAGAACTGCACCAAACAATGTTTTTGTAAACAGCTGCTTTCAATGTTATCCTAGGCTAATGTCATGCTATCTTGCCAGTGGTATTTTCAGATGTAGGGCAGACTGTAAAGACAACGTAAACTGGGGGGAAAAAAAACAATCCACCAGCATAGCCTCTCCAAAAGGCATTGATATTGAGCATGGTGGCCACTGACATTACAGGCTTCAGTGTTTTAGTCATGTTTTATTATTTCTCTTTAATGATCAACTTTTCTCTAGCCATTCCTTCTGAATAAATGCCATCTCTAGGTGATGATTCTTCAAGCTATGTGAGTTTTAATTTTTGCTTTTCATAAAGTCACATTGTCCCAAGCAGACACACCAGCAAGAGAAATAATGTTACTGCTTCTTCTAACCAGTGGGGTTAGGCAAGGTCTAAATGACTTTTCCAAGGGCAAAGAGCTATGAGGGAAGGTGGGGAGAGGAGGCACCCCAGATGTAAGGCTCTTAGCCCACTTCCTTCCACTCAGCCATGGTGCAAAACTGTAAAGTTGGCAACCTTGACTTTGCTTTCCTTTTCGTTGATCCAGCTTCAAGAGCTAAACATTCTAAAACATTTGTACTAGACTGGGGTAGTGAGATTCTCAGAGACCAAAGAGTTTTCAGGGTACCCATTTTAAGGGCTTCCCTGGTGGCTCAGACAGTAAAAAATCTACCTGCAATGTGGGAGACCTAGATTCAATCCCTGGATTGGGAAGATCCCCTGGAGGAGGGCATGGCAGCCCACTCTGGTACTGTTGCCTGGAGAATCCGCATGGACAGAGGAGCCTGGCAGGCTACAGTCCATGGGGTCAAAAAGAGTTGGACGTGACTGAGCAACTAAGCACAACACAGCACATTGAATGTTTATGAAAGAAAGGGAGGTAGGGAGGAAAGAGGGAGAAAGGGAAACAAGGAAAATGAAAGGAAGGAAAGAAAGATCTTAGTTTTCTGAATGTTGAGTTTAAGCCAACTTTTTCACTCTCCACTTTCACTTTTATCAAGAAGCTCTTTAGTTCTTCTTCACTTTCTGCCATAAGGGTGGTGTCATCTGCATATCTGAGGTTATTGATATTTCTCCCAGCAATCTTGATTCCAGCTTGTGCTTCCTCCAGCCCAGCATTTTTCATGATATACTCTGCATGTAAGTTAAATAAGCAGGGTGACAATATACAGCCTTGACGTATTTGTTTCCCTATTTGGAACCAGTCTGTTGTTCCATGTCCAGTTCTAACTGCTACTTCCTGACCTGCACACAGATTTCTCAGGAGGCAGGTCTGGTATTCCCATCTCTTTTAGAATTGTCCACAGTTTATTGTGATCCACACAGTCAAAGGCTTTGGCATAGTCAATAAAGCAGAAATAGATGTTTTTCTGGAACTCTCTTGCTTTTTCCATGATCCAGCGGATGTTGGCAATTTGATCTCTGGTTCCTCTGCCTTTTCTAAAACCAGCTTGAACATCTGGAAGTTCACGGTTCACTGGCTTGGAGGATTTTGAGCATTACTTTACTAGCTTTGCTGGAGCAGCTGTGAAGAGATACCCCACGTCCAAGGTAAGAGAAAGCCCATTAAGATGGTAGGCACTGAAAGAGGGCATCAGAGGGCAGACAGACTGAAACCACAATCACAGACAACTAGCCAATCTGATCACATGGACCACAGCCTTGTCTAACTCAAGGAAACTAAGCCATGCCGTGTAGGGCCACCCAAGATGGACAGGTCATGGTGGAGAGGTCTGACAAAATGTGGTCCATTGAGGAAGGGAATGGCAAACCACTTCAGTATTCTTGCTTTGAGAACCCCATGAACAGTTTGGGACTAGCAGAAGCAAACTATTATATATAGGATGGATAAACAAGGTGCTACTATATAGCATGGGGAACTCTGCTCAATATCCTGTGACAAATCATAATGGAAAAGAATATGAAAAATAATGTGTAGGGATTTCCCTGGTGGTCCAGTGGCTAAGACTCTGTGCTCTCAATGCAGAGACCCCGGGTTCGATTCCTGGTTGAGGTACTAGATACCACATGTCACAACTAAAGATCCTGAGTGCCACAACTAAGACCCGGTGCAGCCAAATAAATACAAATAAATCTTTTTTTAAAAAAATAATGTATAGATATATATAACTGAGTCACTTTGCTGAATAGCAGAAATTAATACTATGAACACTTCAATTTTTAAAAAGTGAGTCAAAGAAAAATAATTAATAAATACAAATTCAGGTAGGACAGGGACATGGCACAAATCTGTCCCTTGTAGGAAATAACTGGTGTTTGGGAAACATATTCTCATCAGTCAAGTGTTCCCAATGAAGGAATCGTGTTATCCGGGGGCAGAAACTGTGAGCAATGCCTGCAAAGGCCCAGACAAGCTGACTGTCTAGTCTGGGTGACCCCACATAGCTGCAGGTCTAGAAACCAGAACCATAGAAGTGATGAGCTCTCAAAAGACACAGTCAATCCTTTTGCTTTATGGAGCAAAAATTGTTTTAAGTGACTTATCCAAAGTCACCAAGTTAGCAATTACTGGTGTTAAAACTGGGGCCTCCTGCCAGTTCACCCCTGGCCATCTCCTCTCAAGAGCCCATCCTTTCAGCTCCTGTTCAGCCTTCTAGACGAAGATTTGCTACATCTCCCATTTGTCTGAGAGACACAGCTAGCAAACCAACTCCCCCACCAGGTGAGTGAGGGAGCCAGCATGTCCAGTGTTTGTATGGGGCTATAATATTAAGGAAGCAGGAAGTGAAAAGATATGTGCATGGTTTGTGAGCTCATAAGATTCATCAGCCCAAGAACAATGACTAGTTTTGAAACAATGAGCTTATAGATTACATTCGCCCAGAGAAAATCACTTTTAACAAGGATGACCTAAAAATCACGTACACAGATTTCTTTCATTTTTTTAATGTGTCTGAGTTTTTTAATGTCACATTTGTCAGTTTTTGATGATTCATTTCTTATGGCAACTATAGGCCAAAAGAAAAAGAGGAAATTGGTTTACAGGATAGATTTTCATGTACTCTAAGGGTCAAAACAAACTCCATGGATTAGAGACCAGTGGACTCAACATCATTAAATATTTTCGTCTCTGAAACTGAGACCCAAACAGTGACCTGGGACACAGCCTACAGAGAGAGAAAGACCTTTTCAGTGGTGAATGGCTGTGCCCACCTCAGCTTGGGGAGAGCCAGGCTGGAATGACCTTTTCTATATTGAGAAGGTCAGGCAGTCTCAGTCAGGCAACCTGCAGCTTATCATGAATAAATTGTGCCAAACAGATAATGTATTCCAAGCTCGTGCCTGCCTTGAGGAATATATCAGCCTCCACAGCTGCTGGTAGAAGATGTTAATATTTCTTCCATTTTAGAGGCGGCATCATGATGAGCAGAACACACTCATTAGATGTGGTCAGAAACCAACAGATGCTAACATGTATCACTTGGCAGCTGTCCATACCAGGAACTCGATGGTGCTATTTCCCATAAGTAAAAGAATGGAGCATTTAATCCCTGGCAAGTGAGAACCTATTACATGGAATTTATGAAATGATAATTCTGTGTATCACAAGAATATGATGACTCATTATTTTCCTACCGAGGAAAAAAGCAAGTTCTTCCTTCTTTGCGGTTTCCACTGAGCATATTTTTGATTGTGAGATCAACCAAGGAGGCTGTTGTCCTTTTTATCACCTACAGACATGTCTCACTTTACACAACACGTAGAGTCCAGAAAAACTGTGGCTGTCTTACATTGCTGAATATAGAGGCATGTTTTTCTTAACTGAAGTACAGTTGATTTACAATATTGTGTTAGTTTCAGGTGTACCGCAAAGTGATTCAGTTATACAAATATATATACTCTTTTTTCAGTCCTTTTCTTTGTAAGTTATTATAAAATATTGAGTATAATTCCCTGTGCTATACAGTAGGTCTTTATGGGTTACCTATTCTATTTTTTTATTTTTTGGCTGTGCTGCACAGCACGCAGGATCTTAATTCCCTAACCGGGGATTGAACCCATGCCCCCTGCATTGGAAGCATGGAGCCTTAACCACTGGACCACCAGGGAAGTCCCAGTTATCTATTTTATATATAGTAGTGTATTTCTGTTCATCCCAAACTCCTCATTTATCCCTCCCTGCTCCCTTTCCTTTTTGGTAACTATAAGTTTGTTTTCTATGCCAGCAGGTCTGTTTCTGTTTTGTAAATAAGTTCATTTGCCTCATTTTTTTAGATTTCACATATAAATGATATCATTGGATATTTGTCTTTCTCTGACTTACTTCACTTAGTATGATAATCTCTAGGTTTATCCATGTTGCTGCAAATGGTATTATTTCATTCTTCTCATAGCTGAATAATATTCCATTATATATATCACACACACACACACACATATATATATACACCATACATATTATATATATACATATGTATGTGTATATACATCTTCTTTATCTATTCATCTGTGGATGGACATTCGGGTTGCTCCCATGTCTTTGCTACTGTAAACAGTGCTGCAATGAACACTGGGGTACATGCATCTTTTCAAATTAGTCTTCTCCAGATACACGGAGGCACATATTAAACCCTCAATGAGAGTGAACAACTTGAGTGCCAGTGGTGCTGAGTGGCTGTCTACTCCATTGCCAAGTCCTTGTTCTTTCAAACGGCTCACAGTAATGTTTCAGAGATGGCTCCCATTTTTCATGGGCAGCTTCAAACTTTTTGGAAGGTAGAATGCAAAACGGAACAAAGGCATTCATTCATTCATTTTTGATCTCATACAGAAATGAAGATTCTTCACAAAAACGTGACAAGTCACAACCAATTTTTTTAGTTCTACAATTTTTAAAACTTTTCTATAGTAAACATTATGCTATCTGAGCATGTAGAAAGGCAGAGGTTGATAAAACCTTCCAATTAACTGGGCATTAAAATTCCCTGTGTGTTTGCAAAGAACTAGGATGATCTCCAGAGGGTTTGGGTCTGGGGCAAGTCACGGGAGATAACTGAGTCCTCTAGTACTGAAATATATTTCCTCAGGCTAAATTGGGTTAAAATGAACTTCAAAGCTTCCTCAGATCAAGAGAAACCAGAGCTTAAGAGTCAGGATCAGAAGGAGATAAAATTGTGATTAAAATAAAAGAAGTCATCACAAGGTAGGAAAAGTCACAAAGGGCAGGATACAGTTATTTGTTTGCAAATGATTATTATGCTTCTCATTATTGTGCCAGAGGACAGGGACTCCACAAGGAAATGGAAGCTACTGCACATTTCAAAAATATCACAAAATAACCATGGCTATGGACATGCATGTGCGGGATGAATGGTCTGTGCTGCTGCTGCTGCTAAGTCGCTTCAGTCATGTCTGACTCTGTGCGACCCCATAGACGGCAGCCCACCAGGCTCCCCCGTCCCTGGGATTCTCCAGGCAAGAACACTGGAGTGGGTTTCCATTTCCTTCTCCAATGCATGAAAGTGAAAAGTGAAAGTGAAGTGGCTCAGTCGTGTCCAACCCTCAGCGACCCCATGAACTGCAGCCTACCAGGCTCCTCCATCCATGGGATTTTCCAGGCAAGAGTACTGGAGTGGGGTGCCACTGTAATTAAGCGCAAAAAAGCCTGGGGGCTCCCAGAGGGCTTCATGGGCCTAAGCATGCAAATCTTATTTTTAAAATATTCATATCCTTAAAAGAGACAAAAATGTACCTATGCATGTATGTAGATGAATATATACACTTCTGATGCTGTGAGTTACAAAATCCTTGTGCAAATCTGATTTCAGATTCGTTATTCTGAAGTCACACTTGGTTCTCCTCAGAGTCCTTGGATCATATATGAGCAGCTCCTCTTAAAAAATATCATATATCCACTTTCTGTCCTCTGATTACAGCCACTTCAGGATCTAAGTTCTAAGAGAGAAAACCAAGCTAAAGGGCATTGTGAAGCTCATGACCACATCATTACAAGATGATAACGAAGTTACTCACCTTTGTAACTAGGACTGGAGGTAGGACGTGAGGCGGGTGGCTTCTTCCAGCTGCATCAGGAGACAGTTTCTTTTTTCCTGAAACAGAAGCCTGTAGGTACGAAAACAGTCCACTGGTGGATTTCAAAGGTGGCAAGTATATTTCCTAACAAGAAATGCAACTATAAATTCCCCTGAACTGATTGAGGTTTGAATTAACTAAATTCTATAAAGCACATCCAAGTCATAAATACCAAGATAACAGAGATATTTTGTTTTACTTGAAAATGTACCACCAGCCCCCTGAACAGTGCCTGATACACTGGGGAAGTGCAACACATGGGTGGGTAGGTAGATGGTAGGTAGACGGATTGATGGATGGGTGGAAGGAAGCAAGGAAATTCTGAGTCCAGCACCCTGGGTCCTTGTAGAAGTTCTGATCAGCTCTCTAAAAAATAGTGGGCTTCCCAGGCGGCACAGTGGTAAAGAATCCACCTACCAATGCAGGAGACATAAGAGATGCGAGTTCGATCCCTGGGGCAACCCAGTCCAGTATTTTTGCCTGAAAATGTCCATGGACAGACGGAGGCTGGCAGGCTACAGTCCATGGGGTTGCAAAGAGTTAGACACGACTGAGCACACAGCACATACAGACAAAAGAGTAGCTGGAAGTTATCATACAACTGTATAGTATATTCTTTGGAGCCTGTGGGAAATACCTATTTAACAGTATTTAAATGGGTACAGCTGTCTTTCCATAGCATGGCTCATCTCATCTTGGGTAAACCTTTTATTATCTTCATAAAGTCCAGGTTAAATAATCCCTCTTGCTTTGTTGTAAATCCATATATAAATTGAACAAGTTCTCCCTGGCTATTAAAGTCAAGATAACTATACCCAAGCATGGGGGAAAACAGGTGAGCAACAGCCCTTGCGTATTTTATCTCCATCAGGTTTATTTCTTCCCAGATGTGCTCCATTTCACATCTGCTTTTCCTAGTTCAGGGCAATCTCTGCTGTTATTTGTCCCTAGAGGTCACTGCCCTGTCTACAGTGAGTGCTAAATCATGACTCTAGAAAAGGACCTTGAGAGCAATAAAGAGTGTTTCAAATGCAACTTGATTGATCTTTATCCTCACATAGTGCTTTCTGGCCTAATGATAAGGAACTTCTTTCTTCTCCTATTGAGTGGCAACTGAATTATTTTTGTGCAACAAAGAGTGGAGCATTTATTGATTTACTGCAACCATCTAGATGCACTGAAGCTTTCTTCACTTAGACGCTTCCTTTGACCTTTGGGTGAGACATGAGGGGTAAGGCAAGTGCTCATCCTTATCACATTCTTATCCTCTGAAAGGATGAGGCCCCCTCCAAGCCCAGCATTAACTCAGTCAATAAACATTTGAAGCCTGAAAGCTTGCAGAAGCACTGTTCTTTGCCCAATGATCACCCCTGAAAAAGCCCATGGCCTAAGATAGGGAACAGAGAGGTACATGAGAATTACTTTCATTTAAAACTCTTCCGTTGAAGAAATATTTGCCAAGGCTCAAGTATGATTATGGGAAAGTGGCCACTGTATGCCTTTGACTATGACAGCCTTTCTCAGACCTCTTTGAAAGCCAGGTTTCCACCTTCATGGCTTAACAATGAAAATCCAATAGGAGACTTCACAAGTTTTTCCTTAACCAGTCAGAACCTCACATGTAGAGTCCCTCCTGTTCCAGTTATCTGCCACTGTGTAACAGGCCACTCCAAACTTCATGGCTTAAACTAGCAATTTTTGCACAAATCTGAGTTGACTGGGCTCAGCTGGTGGTTCTTATGGCCTTGGCTGGAGTCTCTCACTCAGCTGCATTTAGCAGGATCTGAGTTAGCTGGGTCACAAAGCCCTTACTCACATTTGGTGCCTTAGCTGGCTCTCCACATGGTTGCCTTGGGCTTGCTCACAGCATGGGGTGGTGGGGGCGGGGGGGCGGTCTCAGGATAGTCAAATTTCTCAAATGGCAGCTGGTTTCCCAAAGGGTGGACATTAAAGCTGCCATTCCTTTTAAGGCTGGGACTCAGAACTCCTAGAATGTCATATCCTTGACATTCCATTGGGCAAAGCAAGTCACAATGCCACAGTTCAGATACCAGGGAAGGGTGGAAGTTCCACCAGCGTGGAAACAGACTCCACCCTTGGTAGGTGGAACAGCATGTGTGTATAGGGAGGATGGGAATTGATGGTGCCCATCTTTGGAGAGTTTCTTCCCCACTTATTCAGAGGAAATAAATCCACCCTTTTGCCTAAGGCTGGCAAGTTACACCACTGACAGTAAATTTCAGTACTATGTGACAGGTGACATCAGAGAGGTAAATTTTGTTATTATGTTGTCAGGACAGAGGAAATAATCAATGGTGATTTGGAAGGATGCATCTGGAAATTCTTCACAAAGGTAGAAACCCTCTATGGTACTCCTCCAACCCTTGCACTTTAGCAGAGGAGTTTAGGGAAACTAAAGGGCTGCATACAGTGAACACTTCTTAGGGAAGAGTGAACTGTGACTGGTCTGTATTGTATTAATACAAGAGGTTTGTATTAGTTAGGTAGGCTAACTACCATAGTGAACAACTCCCAGATCTTGGTGGTCTCACATTAATTTAAAGGTTTATTTCTCAGGCATATCATAGTTCAGTGCAGCCCATCAGGCAGGCTTTGCTCCACACAGTTATTCTAAGACCCAAGTTCCTTCCATCTAATGGTGCTAACATCCCTGGGGATCTTAAAGCTTCCCATTAGAAGCTGTGTGTTAGATCATCCGTCAGGGAAAGAGAAAGCATAGGAAATAACAAGGAAACCAGATGGGCCAGGCCCAGAGATGGCTTACGACATTTCGTCTAACTCCAAGGAAATCTGGGAAATGCTGTCAAGCTTATGCCTTAGAAAGAAAGGAAAACGGTTTGGAGATCAACTAGTTGAACTCTGCCACAAACTCTTACTCACCCATCCCTGCCTTTATAAATTGTACATAACTCCCATTATTGAAAAAAATGCTGAATTTGCATTTAATGCCTATTATCAGCCATTTGAGAAGACTTAAACGTGATATAATTCTGAAGAAATACATAAGCAGTCTTCTTCTAAAGAGCTTTAACACTCTAAGCTCTGGAAGATATGAGAGAAACTCCATTTCCTTTCCCAATTTCAACTGAAATAAAGGTCAAAAGAATAAATGTAAGGAAGTACAACAAGTTTCTGATTTTCTATGATTATTAGTTTGCTCTATTTTTGAAACATCTCATTTCTGGCCACTCTTGATGGTGGGTGTGTGTGTGTGTTACCAGTATTGTAACCCATGCACTGTCTGCCTATCAGACAGTCAATTCTAGCCCAGTACCTAAAGAACGAAAGACAGAAGATACAGGACATGAATACAGAAAGCTCAGGCAAAAGCATGATTTTCCACAGTCCCCTCCATCCCTGCCCCACCAGCGACACTCCTCAACACTGCTTTCATGCCAACTCTGGTCCGTCTTATAAATAACCTAATATCCCCGAAGAAGCAGTGTTCTGCACGGACAAACTACATAGGCTCCTGGGTAGTTGGAAAGAAGACATTATTTGAGTAGAAACCTTGAGTTTGCATTTGCCAGTGCATTTTTGTTTACTTGTTTACTTTGAGTCCTAAAGGAGTTTAACTAGAAGGTTTTTCCACCTAACCTATTTTGATTCTTCAGATACCTGAGGTTGAGATCACCATACTTCAAATATACTTATGATCAATTCACAGACAATACCATGTATATTTTTATAAGAAGGTAGAAATGAAGTTCAGTCAGTATAGGATTGGCTGTGCTGCACTAATAAATATTTCAAAGGCTTAGCACAGTGTAAGTTTACTTCTCACTGACGTGAAGTCCAGAGCAAGTTGGCCAGAGCTCACTTCCATGTGGTGACACAGGTATCCGTTTCCTCCATGCTGCCAATCATAATCTGTGAATTCCAGGGTTGCCGTGCTTGGGAAAGAGAGGGATGTGGCACTTACAGGCCACCTCTTCATTTCCTTGGTCCATAAGTGACGCATGGCTTTTTCATACTCAGTGCCCTCACTAGAAGTTGTCAGATAGCCCCTTTTCACAAAAGCCCGAGAAATATTGGGCAGCACATTGTAACTTTGAAGATTAACCATCTTTGCCATATAAGAGGAATAAAATCAGTTCTGAAAAGTTAAACATATTTTGGATGCAATTATGAATCAGGAACATGTGTATAAATGGGTGACTGAAGAGTCTGGGAGATATCCAGAGCTCCATGAAGACCCTGAGGCCCTGGAAAATCACTGGCTAATCTGGAGATTTAAAGGCATTGGTGCTCCTGGTCACTGGCAGTATGTCAAATTTTCCTTCACCTGGGAAAAGAACAGATACCTAAAATTGATGCTTTTGTCAATAAGGCAAAGTGCTGCCAGACTCTTGTTTCAACCCCAAATATAATTTAGACATGCTGCAAAAAGAGAAGAGAATTGCAGATACAAGTATCAATTCCTGAGCTAGAACTTCCTCTTCCAAAGTTGGGACTTGCTATCTTAATTATCCTATGAGAGAAAACCTTCCAACGAGAAGAGCAAATTGTAAGCAGAAAACATCAGTTCTCATCATTTCTGCCCCAAGATGAAATAAAGTCACTGGGCATGGCTCCATTTGCCCCATCCACAATCTTGGGATGAGCACACCCACCCAGCTCCAACATTTGAAAGATAAAGAAATGTGGCTAAAACACCACATGTCGTTAATAAATGATTATTACTTGATACTGTCATGGTAAAAAGAAATGAGAGAAAAACACTTCTTTTTCTTTGCTTATCTCTTTCTGTTTTGAAATGTCCATCCCAATACTTTCAAAAACCATTGAGCTAATTAGGACTAGTAAGAGTTTGCCCCTGATCCCAGTAAGATCAGAATTATACCAGCCTCAACTTAGAGAGGCAGGTCTAGAAGGTGATTGGAAACTATTCCACTGTGTTACATTCTTTTTACATCGGTTGGATCATAGAAAAAGCAAGAGAATTCTAGAAAAACATCTACTTCTGCTTCATTGACTACACCAAAGCCTTTGACTGTGTAGATCACAACAAACTGTGGAAAATTCTGAAAGAGATGGGAATACCAGACCACCTGACCTGCTTCCTGAGAAATCTGTATGCAAGTCAAGAAGCAACAGTTAGAACTGGATGTGGAACAACAGACTGGTTCTAAATTGGGAAAGGAGTACGTCAAGGCTGTATATTGTCACCTAGCTTATTTAACTTATATGCAGAGTACATCATGTGAAATGCCAGGCTGGATGAAGCACAAGCTGGAATCAAGATTGCCAGGAGAAATATCAATAATCTCAGATACGCAGATGACACCACCCTTATGGCAGAAAGTGAAGAGGAACTGAAGAGCCTCTTGATGAAAGTGAAAGAGGAGAGTGAAAAAGCTGGCTTAAAATTCAACATTCAAAAAGCTAAAATCATGGCATCCGATCCCATCATTTCATGGCAAATAGATGGAGAAACAATGGAAACAGCGAGAGACTTTATTTTCTTGGGCTCCAAAATCACTGCAGATGGTGACTTCCAGCCATGAAATTAAAAGACACTTGCTCCTTGGAAGAAAAGCTATGATCAAACTAGACAGCATATTAAAAAGCAGAGACACTACTTTGCCAACAAAGGTCCGTCTAGTCAAAGCTATGGTTTTTCCAGGAGTCATGTATGGATGTGAAAGATGGACTATAAAGAAAGCTGAGGGCCAAAGAATTGATGCTTTTGAACTGTGGTGTTGGAGAAGACTCTTGAGAGTCCCTTGGACTGCAAGGAGATCCAACCAGTCCTTCCTGAAGGAAATCAGTCCTGAATATTCATTGGAAGGACTGATGCTGAAGCTGAAATTCCAATACTTTGGCCATCTGATGTGTAGAGCTGACTCACTGGAAAAGACCCTGATGCTGGGAGAGATTGAAAAGAAGATTGCAGGAGAAGAAGGGGACCACAGAGGATAAGATGGTTGGACGGCATCACCAACTCAGTAGGCATGAGTTTGAGCAAGTTCCAGAAGTTGGTGATGGACAGGGAAGCCTGGCGTGGTGCAGTCCATGGGGTCACAAAGAATCAGACATAACTAAGCAATTGAACTGAATTATACTGATATTCTTTTTGAAGAAAGGCTATTTTTTTAAGGTTAGATGGTACTAGTCTACCTGTAAACTAGAAAAATGTGCATGTTTGCATGTGTGCTAAGTTGCTGCAGTCGTGTCCAACTCTTTGGGACCCTATGGACTGTAGCCTGTCAGGCTCCTCTGTCCATGGGATTCTCCAGGCAAAAATACTGGAGTGGGTTGCTATGCCCTCCTCCAGGGGATCTACCCAACCCAGGTATCAAACCCACACCTCTTACATCTCCTGCACTGGTGGGTTCTTTACCGCTAGCACCACCTAACAGAAGCAAAATATAGTAATGTTTATCCACAAGAGAAGAGGGCACTGAATCTGACAAATGCAAATACTCTCATTCTTAGAGATAAATACTAGGGAGAGAGTTGAGTGGTTTAACAGAATCACCACGACCTGGATAGAGTAGCCTTGACAATCCACTAGCCTTGATCCTAATTCCTTGTCAAGCACCCAGTCTTCTGATTTCTAAGCCAACTCCCCACATGTCTGGATACCAGGGCAGAAGGCATCAGGAAGGCTGGCACAGATGCCCCAGCCCAGCACCCATTAGAGCTGGCATTTGTGTTCTATATTATCTTAGTCTCTCAGGTGATTGGCTAGCTTGAGTCAATTCCCAAGAGCTCAATATCGCTGATGACATGGATAAGATAGAGTTTCTGTCCTTGAAAACCCAGAACATGGTGAGCCCCTACATTGCCTAAGCTGTCAGTCCATCAGCTCATGTCATCTCTCTCCTGGCTTTGGCAACACCAGTCACAACACCTTCCTGGATATACACACAGACACTCGGTACAATGAAGTCACTCACCTCCGTTATAGTTTATGATTTAACAGGAATAGACACAAAAAGAGCTCGATTCTCAACTACAAAGTAGCAATTATATAGCCCTTTGCTTGTTGAATTTACCCAGCCACAGACATGCCTGTAATAGCATTTGCCTTCAATTTGCCCCTTGAGGCCATGGGAAGTTTCAGGACACTGCCACTGACTCACACTGGGTTTCCACCCTGAAGTTTCCACAGAAAACCACTATTATTTGTATTCACATCAAATCTCAGTAATTAGAAGTCAGATGGGTGAAGCAGAGCTTCTATTCTGTTGCCTCGAGTGCAGGTCACAAGAAGTCACTATGGGAATGTATTATGATTCTCAGCCACTCAGAAAAGAAAGGATGTTGATCACTTTTGTTTACCAGCCAGTGAAAATAGCAGCGACTGCAGCTGCATTTTTTCAGACCATATGACTTGGAATTCGTGCCTTTTAGTTGGCTGACTTCTGATGGCCATTTATAGACCCATAATGTTACATGCCACTTTCCCATAAAATTCACTCCTGCTTTTTAATCCCAAGGCCAGTGATGTGCAAACTAGGTATCTGAATACACATTAGACAGAGTGGTCTCAGAGAACTGATGACACTCAAGTCCAGGGTAATACCCTGTTTCCTGACTCTTCCTTTGACCTTGGATTTCCAGTTTAGCAAGACTAAAGTCAACCCCAAACAAAAGAATCCCAACCCTTTCCATACTGTGCCTGCTGCCAGAAGGCAACTCACATGGAAGATTATCAGTGGAATTCATGTGTTCTCACCTCAGGTTCTACCCAGGGTCAGTGCCTCCATGAGAAGTGGCCATGGCTATACGGGCTACCCCAAAGAATGTGGGTGGGCAGGCCATCTCCTTGCTCTCTGTGTTCATCACCCCACTTTGATGGAGGCCATGGCCTCATCGAAGTAAAGTCTACACCCTACAGTTAGTGGCCCACCCAAAGCTATAGGCATAGCTTTCAAATCCAGGTCTGCCTTGTATTTCCAGGGCAAGTGTCAGAGAGGGACACAGGTCACCTTGGAAGTGGTTTTGCTCATATAGTTTTTAACAGTATTATTTGTATTTGCTCTGGTGGTGGAGGGTGGTATCTTTTTTTTTTTTTTTTTTGGCGGTGCTGAGTCTTCACTGCTTCGTGCATGCTTTCTCTAGTTGTGGCAAGCAGGAACTACTTTATAACTGCAGTGTGCATGCTTCTATGGTGGCTTCTCTTGTTACACAGCATGGGCTCAGTAGATATGGCGCACGGGCTTAGCTGCCCCTCGGTATGCGGGGTGTTTCCGGACCAGGGATTGAACCCGTGTCCCCTGCATTGGTAGGCCGACTCCTCACCATTGGACCACCAGGGAAGTCATTGGAAGTGGTTTTGAAAAGAAGCACCAATGAGGTGGTGACTGGAAGTCTTTTGTTGTACCCACTCAAAGTTTAAGGTTCTCGCCTCCCTCCTCCCTCCTCTGTCTTACATCCCTTTAAAGAACATTGATTGCTTCTTCATCTGCCCATGTGCCAGCTGAGTTCTCCAGGAAGCAGGCACCAAGATGGATTTAGAAATGCAAAAGATGTATTGGAGAGGAATGTCTGAGGGAAAAAAGGGAGGAAGAGGGATGGGGCAGAAGAAGAGGCCAGACTATGATGCTGACCTGACAATGTCTCCATCAATCTGACAGTGAGCTCCAGAGCAAAAACCACCCTTAGAGGAGCCAGAATTGGGAAGAAATGGCTAGGATCTTTGTAGCACCGCCTTGTTCAGGCCTTGGCCAGGGACTGCCCTTGGAAGAGCATGACCCTGGCTCCAAAGTGGAGGCAGGTGGCCAAACAGACTCTGCAAGTCATCACCAGCTTTTTCTTGAAGCCAGAAGAAAGATCTGGGCAGCACAACTCCATGTCTGCCAGAGCCAGCCACCCCTCCCCTGGGACCCAGCTGCATACCCAACTCCATGTCATTCTAGCAGGGCAACGAGTTGAGACCCTTTGCTTTCTTAATCACGGGGATGAGCACATGCCCCATGGAAGGATGATCAGAATCACTTTTTGAACATTAGGCAGAAGGCAGCAAGGGTCTCTCTCTTTTTCTCTGCAGGGATGAACTCTAAGGACCATGGCAGCTTACTGCTTCTGGGGGGCATCTTGTCACCACGCGGATAAGCCTATCAGAGGATCAGGCAGAAGCAAACACAATCAAGAGATGGCACAAGGGACAGGGAGGTGGAGACACACTGATGTGAGGGAGACACCTGTCTGAGCCACTTCTGATCCTCTTGGCCTCTGCCCTTACTCCAGCCACCGCTACCGAGATCAGCATCGTGAAGACAGAATCTGTGATATGTGCTACCCTCAGAGTTCCCTGTGGCTGCACTGAGTTCACTTTCTCCCCAGAGGCTTCTTTCTGGTGGGACACCTGTGGGAGCTGCTCAGCACTCCCATGCACCACTCATCAATGTGAGAGGAGTCAACACCCATGGGCCATGCTTGATGAATTCAGGAGAGAGCCTATGAATCTATGCCTCCCTCTTCTGTCTCCGGGAAGGACAGTCTTGTGATGCGCTGGAAGGCTCTCCTGAAGATCCCACAACTCAAGCTCCAGTTTCCCATCCTGCAAGGCATCTTTTGCTGCCTTCCCTTTCCAATGCTGCTCCCAAATAGACCATTGGGACACAAGCCTTTGTCTTAGGTTCTTTTATGGAGGAACCTAGCTTATGACAGATAACAGTATGGGAGCACCAGGATCCAGCTATTCCTGAAACCACTCCCTTGGATTTCTCAATTCCTTGAGTCAATAAAATTATAGTTTCTTTTTCTTTCTTTGTTGTGTGTGTGTGTTTAAGCTAGTTTGAGTTGAGTCTTTGTGATTTGCAATCAAAAAGAATTCAGTCCCACAACCCTATTCTCTTCTTCTAAGTCACTTATCACCCCCGTTATAGCACCACCATGTCCATCTTCCCAGTACTCTCCATATTCCCAGTCAGCTCCAGGAAGACAAAGTGTCATCACTGACTCCTTCTCATCCATCTCCTCCCACTTAAGAGCAAATGTCAAACCTTGCAAGCTTTCAGTGTTCTGCATCTAAAATGTGTCTCTTATAGATAGCACCTTGAGCCTGAAGTACCTGGGAGACCTCAGCTGCACCCGATTGGGAAGGTAGAGAAGCCAATCTGGAGTACCTGAGAAGGTCAAGGCCAGACACTAGTGTTCAGTTCAGTTCAGTCGCTCAGTCATGTCCAACTCTTTGCAACCCCATGAACTGCAGCACGCCAGGCCTCCCTGTCCATCACCAACTCCCAGAGTCCACCCAAATCCATATCCATTGAGTCGGTGATGCCATCCAACCATCTTATCCTCTGTTGTCCCCTTCTCCTCCTGCCCTCAATCTTTCCCAGCATCAGGGTCTTTTCCAGTGAGTCAGCTCTTTGCATCAGGTAGCCAGAGTACTGGAGTTTCAGCTTCAGCATCAGTCCTTCCAATGAACACCCAGGACTGATCTCCTTTAGAATGGACTGGTTGGATCTCCTTGCAGTCCAAGGGACTCTCAAGAGTCTTCTCCAACACCATAGCTCAAAACCATCAATTCTTCGGCGCTCAGCTTTCTTCACAGTCCAACTCTCACATCCATACGTGACCACTGGAAAAACCATAGCCTTGACTAGATGGACCTTTGTTGGCAAAGTAATGTCTCTGCTTTTGAATATGCTGTCTAGGTTGGTCATAACTTTCCTTCCAAGGAGTAAGCGTCTTTTAATTTCATGGCTGCAATCACCATCTGCAGTGATTTTGGAGCCCAGAAAAATAAAGTCAGCCACTGCTTCCACTAGTGAGGGATGATCAAAACCAAGAGCCTGGATGAGGTTGCTTAAACATCTTGACCGAGGGGAGGATTGAGGCTGGAGCCTACAAGCCCATATTTACAGACTGGAGGAGAACAGTGTTCACTGTTGGTCTCCCCAGCATTACAGGTATGTTACACAGGCCCAGAGGAAAGCTAAGCTGCAGAATTTCAGGTGCTGCAGAAGATAAAGAAAGACCCAGAAGGAAGCAGAGCCCTCACTGAGGGCCCCCTTCCTCTCAGATGGACTCCATCTGGGGCATCACAAGAATGAGGAGGTGAAAACGAGTCTCCATCTTCAGCCACATCTCTGAGTATCGAAGCTCTCTCTAAGATAGCTCCCTTGTCAGTACTGATCAGATTACAGAAGACAATTGACTGGGGCAGAAGTGCAGTTTGGAGGGCAAAGAACCAATTTATGCCCTCTTTTCGAGGCTCAAATCTCTCACTTGTTATCTTTCTCATTTTTCCATTAAAAAACCTCTCCATTTCTGGTGGTTGCTGATCATGGCCAAGCAGCAGGCCTGAAATTTACTTAGTTCTGAATTTGTGCACAATTGAGAACCCAGAAAAGTTCCCCGGGCTTTGCAATCATGCTCAAACTGCATCAAAGGGGAATTGAAGAGGGGCTGGAGAGAGAGCTGACATTCCAGAAACCTGACTGAACTTGGCTTAGAGAGGCTTGGGAAGTGTGTGTCAGAATGACGATACAGTATGAGGTTAGCTGAGTGAAATGGGAGGTGACAACTGATTGTTGAGAAGGCATCTTAATGAAGTTTCTAAGGGAGGAAAGGATACTTGCTGACAGACAGTAGTTGCTACTATGATAGCAGACAATTTTCTGGGGCCTTGAGTAGGAAGGCATTTTGTCTTAACCAATGCGCCCATATTGCAAATACCAGATGGCTGGTGCACGCAGCACACGCTTCATAATGACATTTACAACCTCAGATGGCAGAATTCTCTGCTCTTTCTTTCCAAACATACTGCTTCTGACATGTGCCTTTGAGAACTATCCAGTAAAAGACAAGATAAATTCATCAGTCACCATTCCTAAAACATTAGTTGCCCAAACTAAACTATTGGGTTGTCCCAAAAGTTCATTTGGGTTTTCCCATAACAGCTTATGGAAAAACCTTAATGAACTTTCTGGCCAACCCAATACCTATCACAAGATGAAATAGAACCTGACCCCTAGTGCCTGCATTTTTCCAGGAATATTTACTCCAATAAGATAACTCGGGGATTAGAAGGAGAAGAGAGGTTAAATGTCAAAAGGCAAAAACATTCCATTCACTGCCCTGATACTAGGGGTCTCCCGGGTTGCACACTCATTTGCAAAGGGAGGCTTTGCATCTCCTGTCTTCCTGAGCCTCCTCGCGTTATCTTTAAAAACCCGAGGACTGGCTTAGTGCAGGGGTGTCAGATGGTCCTCACTGCTCTCAACATCATGAACTTGCAAATGAGGTAAGCAGTTGGTCAAGCCAAAGAAGAGTCCTGCCATCTAGCAGAAAAGTATCTACCATAAGGTCAAACCAGGGACAGGCCAAGGATGGCCCTCGGACCCAATCCACCCCCCACCGCCCCCCCTCCACACACACACACACTCATTCACTCTGCCTGTGGTGTGTGGGCCGCAGATGTGACTGGAGTAGGCTGACAGCTGAGAACCTGGAGACCATCCAGGGTGTCGCCCTCTACCCCTATTCCCTCCTCTGCACCCAGAACCTGACTCTGGGCCCATGCTGGTCACCACTTACACACTGGGGCCACACTATGGGCAACTACTGGGTGATGAGCAGCCCAGGCCTCCAGCCAGGAGTCTGGGTTAAGATGACTCAGATGTCCAGGAGAGAGGAGTGTGCTGGGACCTGGGGGTCCCTGAGACAGAGAATGAAACTGATTAGGGGGCATGCCCCTCTCCCCACACCCAGCTCCTGCTCCAGACAGCATCAGGCCCCAAGGCAATGGCAGACCACTCGGCCACTGGAGGGCTCCAGCAGATGGCAACTGGACATGAACTTGCCCGGCACCCAAGACCAGCTACCTGGGCCGATGGACGGGGGCATGGCAGAACTCTCTCTCTCTCTTGTTCCATGAGAATTTCCAGAAGAGGCTCCGCTTTGCCCCCCTGACCTGCAAATCAGGAAGATTTATTATTTCTTTACAGAAAAAGGTTGAGACCACTGACACAGATTTCCATAAAATGTTTTCTCCAAAAGATAAATCATGACAGTGAGGAGGGGGCTGGAGAGGGGGAAGCTTTGGGTGCCTACACTGGGAAATCTGAGGTTCTTCATAGGTGTTCAGCAGAGAGGCACAAACCAGATTATGTCTACACCAGAATACACACACTTCTGAGCAATGCATTACTTTCTTACCTTTCCTGTCATCTGCATACCAAAATGGCAAGCCACTCCAGTATTCTTGCTTGCAAAATCCCATGGACAGAGGAGCCTGGCAGGCTACAGTCCATGGGGCCACAAAGAGTCGGACACAACTGAGAAATAACACTTGGTTCTCGTGGGTATTTGACAGCCATCTCCTGGGCACGAGTGGCCTCCACCCATTGGAAATGAACTGGGCAGTGACAGCTGGCATCTGATCACATAGCCCGGCTGAGTCACACCACACGTGACAGCTGTCGAAGGATGGGGTACACGCTGAAAGGTATTCTCTGCCACAGGCAAACTTCTCGCTCATGACAGAATGAGGCTTCTCAGCCTCTCTGTGGTGGGGGCTGTCCTGTGCATTGTAGTCTGGTTCTCAGCTTCGTGGCCTCTACTCCTGTTGTGGATTGAACCATGCCCCCTTAAAACACATGTCCAAATCCACACCCCCAGCACCTGGGACTGGGACTGTGCTGGGCAATAGTATCTTTGCAGATGTTAAGTTAAGGCTCTTGAGATAAGGTCATCCTGGATTTAGGGTGGGCCTTAAATCCAATGACGAGTGTCCTTATGAGAGAAAGGAAAGGGGGATTTGAGGCACAGATATAGAGGGGAAGGCCCCAGGAAGCTGGAGGCAGGGACTGCAGTGATATGGCTACCTGAGCCTGGGACAGAGGCCTGAACGGAAGTCTCCCTCAGTCTCCAGAAGGGACCAACGCTGCAGACATCTTTTGGACTCCTGGCCTCCAGAAATGTGAGACAGGACATTTCTATTCTTTTAAGCTACCTGGTTTGTGGGAGTTTGATACAGCAGCATTAGGAAATGAATATAACTTATTAGAGGCCAGTAGCAGCGTCCATGGAACAACAGACTGGTTCCAAATAGGAAAAGGAGTACGTCAAGGCTATATATTGTCACCCTGCTTATTTAACTTATATGCAGAGTACATCATGAGAAATGCTGGGCTGGAGGAAGCACAAGCTGGAATCAAGATTGCCGGGAGAAATATCAATAACCTCAGATATGCAGATGACACCACCCTTATGGCAGAAAGTGAAAAGGAACTCAAAAGCCTCTTGATGAAAGTGAAAGTGGAGACTGAAAAAGTTGGCTTAAAGCTCAACATTCAGAAAACGAAGATCATGGCATCTGGTCCCATCACTTCATGGGAAATAGATGGGGAAACAGTGGCAGACTTTATTTTTTGGGGCTCCAAAATCACTGCAGATGGTGACTGCAGCATTGGGGACAGGAAGAAAAGGGGACGACAGAGGATGAGGTGGCTGGATGGCATCACCGACTCGATGGACGTGGGTCTCAGTGAACTCTGGGAGTTGGTGATGGAAGGGAGGCCTGGCGTGCTGTGATTCATGGGGTTGCAAAGAGTCGGACACGACTGAGTGACTGATCTGATCTGATCTGAACAGCGTCCTTCAGTTGTGACCATAAAAACTACCTCCCAGAACCTGGTCAGGGAGCTAAGACCCCACACATCTCATGACCAAAAAACAAAACAAAACGTAAAAAACAGAAGCACTATTTTACCAAATTCAATAAAGACTTTAAAAAATGAAATGGAAAAAAAAAATACTTCCCAACATAGTCAGGTGTCTCCTGAGGAACAAAACTGCCCCTGGTTGAGACCTACTGTGTTAGCATGACACATTCTAGAATTGAAAGGGAAGGGATCATGCCATCTAAAAGGAAGGGATTCCTGAGTCCATAAATGCTACTCAGGCATCATACAAACAGTGCCCAGGTAGAGATCACCAACATGCCAGGCAAATGCAGATACCTGGATGGAGGGACTGGAGATGCAGAATGAGCAGCACAGTGCTCCTTTTGCTGCTCAGACATTCTCTCAGACATTGGACTCAAGAATACTTTTTAACCCATTTTTGATCACAAAACATTAAGAGACCTGGAAACTTCAATTCTTGGTGAGGTGGATGGTGAAATTCAGCATCCATCAAACCCCAGGAGCCCCCTCCCTTCACAAAAACACATCTCCGGGAGCCAGTGAAACAGTTCCCAAAGGGCTGCCTTGACTGACTCATGGCCTGTTCTACCACTAGCTAAGGCGAGATGCTGACTTCTCTATTGCCAAGAACAAACTCGAGCTGTTTCCAAAAGAGGGTGACATACAGTATCAGTGCTGGTTAGAAGTGTGGGCTTGAGAATCAAGCCGCCTGCTTTTGGAGGTGGGTTCTGCCATGCACTAGTCAAATGAGTTACCCAGAGCCCCACATGCTCGTCTGTACAGTCTGTGCAAGTAGGGGCAGCCATAGGGGACTCAGCTCAGATTGACTTGTCAAAAACGTAATAATCTTAAAAAGTGCTCAACCTGAAGCTTGACGGGTCAAGTGTTAAGGAAATTCTTGTGATTATTAATTAGAATGAAGCCCATCCCTGAATTAGCCAACCAGTTTGGTCAGAACATAAAAGTTTCTGTTGCTTGGAAGACCATACAAGAGGCTCAGAGCTGCGGGAAAAAAAAAAAAAAAAAACCACTGGATTCCAAGCAGCCAGAGTGTTTGGGCAGAGAATTTTCAATTATCTGGATGAGGGATTATCCACAAATAGTTCAGGTAATCAAAAGCAGCAGTTAATCCAGAAACACCTGGACAGCAATCAGCAGCCACCATCACGAGGCAATTTCCCTCCTGGCAACAGCTAACTTACCTGCGTGCAAGGTCAGGGGCTCTGCTCGGAGAAGCCCCAGCCGATGAGTGATAGCAGAGCTAAGACATGCCAACCCTGACCTTGATTTCATCACAGTTAACCCACAAAGCAGATTCTGAAAAATAACTGAAAATAGATGCCCAACATCACAATTATGTTGGATTTCCAAAGGCGATTTAAGAATATATAATTTTTAAAACTTGACTATGTGGGTATATTGGCCTCGCAGATGGCTCAGTGGTAGAGAGTCTGCCTGCCAATGCAGGAGGCGCAGGTTCGATCTCTGGATCAAGAAGTTCCCCGGAATAAGGAAATGGCAACCCACTACAATATTCTTGCCAGGGAAATCCCATGGACAGAGGAGCCTCATGGGCTACAGCCCATGGGGTTGCAAAGAGTCAGAAATGACTGAGTAACTGAGAACATGTGGGTACATTAGTTTCCTCTTGGTGTTGTAACAAATTATCACAAACAGAGCAACATAAGCATATTATCTTACAGTTCTATACAGCAGAAGTCCACATGGCTCTTATGGTATTCCTTGTTATTTTCTACCTTCTAAGGGCTGCCCACATTCCTTGGCTCCTGGTCATGCATAATTCCAATCTGCTTCCATCATGTATCACCCTCTCTGACTGTGACATTCCTGTCTCCCTCCTATAAGAGCCTTTACGAGCCCACTCAGAAAATCCAGGATCATCTCTGCATCTCAAGGTCCTAAAACGAATCACACCTATAAAGTCCTTTTTCCCATAGAGGGTACAAAATATTCATAGGTTCTAGGGAGTACAATGTGGACATATTTGGGGGACAATTTTTGTATCTCCCAGAGTGCAGAAATTCTAATGACATACACATCTAATCCGAGATGACTATAATTATGGTAGATTGTAAGAGAACTCTCCAGTTCTGTCATTTTTAAGAGTGTGATTCAAATCATTCTTTTGATCATTCTTGTTATACACGAAGGCACTGAAGGGACTGAATGCATACAGAGGTCAGTGTGCATATATGATCAAAGTCATGGTCAAGGGCAGCCAAGAGAAAACACACCAAGTCTAGACAGAGGGGTCAAAATAAGGCAGTTGGCTCACCTCTGATAAAGCAAATACCAGACCACCTGATCTGCCTCTTGAGAAATTTGTATGCAGGTCAGGAAGCAACAGTTAGAACTGGACATGGAACAACAGAGTGGTTCCAAATAGGAAAAGGAGTACGTCAAGGCTGTATATTGTCACCCTGCTTATTTAACTTATATGCAGAGTACATCATGAGAAACACTGGACTGGAAGAAGCACAAGCTGGAATCAAGATTGCCGGGAGAAATATCAATAACCTCAGATATGCAGATGACACCACTCTTATGGCAGAAAGTGAAAAGGAACTAAAAAGCCTCTTGATGAAAGTGAAAGTGGAGAGTGAAAAAGTTGGCTTAAAGCTCAACATTCAGAAAACAAAGATCATGGCATCCGGTCCCATCACTTCATGGGAAATAGATGGGGAAACAGTGGAAACAGTGGCAGACTTTATATTTTGGGGCTCCAAAATCACTGCAGATGGTGATTGCAGCCATGAAATTAAAAGACGCTTACTCCTTGGAAGGAAAGTTATGACCGACCTAGATAGCATATTCAAAAGCAGAGACATTACTTTGCCAACAAAGGTTCGTCTAGTCAAGGCTATGGTTTTTCCTGTGGTCACGTATGGATGTGAGAGTTGGACTGTGAAGAAGGCTGAGCGCCAAAGAATTGATGCTTTTGAACTGTGCTGTTGGAGAAGACTCTTGAAAGTCCCTTGGACTGTAAGGAGATCCAACCAGTCCATCCTGAAGGAGATCAGCCCTGGGATTTCTTTGGAAGGACTGATGCTAAAGCTGAAACTCCAGTACTTTGGCCACCTCATGCGAAGAGTTGACTCATTGGAAAAGACCCTGATGCTGGGAGGGATTGAGGGCAGGAGGAGAAGGGGACGACAGAGGATGAGATGGCTGGACGGCATCACTGACTCGATGGACGTGAGTCTGAGTGAACTCCGGGAGTTGGTGATGGAAGGGAGGCCTGGCATGCTGCGATTCATGGGGTCGCAAAGAGTCGGACACGACTGAGCGACTGAACTGAACTGAACTGAAAGAGATTCTCAGAGGCCAGCTGGGGAAAGAACAGAGACAAGCTGGCTATCTGGACAGGTTACGGGCATCCTAGACACGTCGATGACCAGAGAGAGCTGACAGATACCCCACTCCTTGTCCCTTTGCAGCGAGAGCTCTGGGGTGTGTGGTCTGCACTGTCACCCACGTCTCCAGCTGCCCACAGAGGCGACTTGCTGGATAACACACCCTTCGCTGGCTGCCTCTCCCTCTCTGCCTCACCTCTTCCTGCTCTTTTATGCTGGTTCCCAGCATCACCTTCCAAATAAATGACTTGTCCTTGAATCCTTATCTTGGGATCTGCTGGTGGGAGAATCCAGACAGCCCCCTCTGTCCTGGCATCAGCCTCTCTCACAGGAGCGCAAGGCAAATGACACTTTCCCTGGTGCCTATCATTACCCAGTGCTTGAGTGACAGCAGAATCATCGTGCTTCAAAAGACAGCCCCGGGCCAGGTGGACCAGTGACAACCAGATAAAGTGGGGAGGGAGGGTGCAACAAAAGACCTGAAAGTTCTAAAGAGACCCAAGACATAAAAACGTAGCCCTTATCTCAAATATCCCTATTTCAAAAGGTTTTGCTGGTGGCTCAGGAGGTAAAGAATCATTTGCCTGCAATGCATGAGGCCTGGGTTCAATTCCTGCGTCAGCAAGATCCCCTGGAGAAGGAAATGGCAACCCACTCCAGTATTCTTGCCTGGAGAATCCGATGGACAGAGGAGCCTGGTGGGCTACAGTCCATGGGGTCACAAAGAATTGGACACAACTGAGCAACTAAACAACTGGGCTCAGCTTCCATCCTTTTAGGATGTCTCCTCTGTTGAGTTATTCAAAGCTGACCTTGATTCACAACCACACACACTTTCTAAGTCATATACATACACAACGCACTACATTATGAGGTTCTGAATGAGATAAAGAGGGAAAAGACATATCCCCAGTCAGCTGTGTTCTGATAAATGTTCTCCAAAGGAGCCCCGCCCCACCAAAAAATGCCTAGCTTGTGGTACCCGCCGATCTCCGGGGTGTAATTTTCCCACCATGGCTGATTTCAAGCTAGGAATGTGACATCAACCTGCTGGCAAAACTCTTACAAATTAAACCATGGTTCTTGTGAGTGGTACAAGCTGACTTTATCACATCACTGCCCACTCTTCTAGGAATTTATAACTGTAATAACTGCATAGTTCGGGTGGGCTATTTGCCTTATCAGAGTGACCCCAAAGTGGAAAATGACTGAATATAACAGAGCTTTGTTTCTCAGTCATGTGCCAGTGCTGGGCCAGTAAACAGGGAGCTGGGAGTTCTCTTCCATGGTTATTCAGTAGCTTCCAAGGTCATCCCAGGTCATCTCCATTCCACCCCAGCAGAGTAGAAACCTGCAGAGGATCACACATGGGACATTTTTCTGGACCTCACTTTTGCCCATATTCCATTGGCTAGAACTAGTATATGGCCACATCTAACTGCAAAGGATGCTGGGAAATGTAGTCTAAGCTGTGTGCCCAGAAGAGAATATGGATTTAATGGGCATCAGCTGTCTCTGCCACAATCATATTTTTAGCATTCATGTGTCAGACACCATGCTCAACAAGTTTATATGGATAGAAATGGACTAACATCTTTTACAGTTGAGAACTGAAACTTTCAGACACTGACTTTTGTCTTTGGGTAAGCCTTAAGTAGGAATGGATTCTTCCAGGAACAAGATGGGGCCCCATGAGCAACCTTTGTGGTCATGCCAGGAGGGATGTGCAGATATCCGCCAACACAGCTATGCATCGACAGCTACGACATGGGGTCTGAGCAGTTTGTTAATAATATGAAGTATTCATCTATGCACAGTATCTCTTCTTAAAAACTATAAATTAGTACACTTATTCCTTCAATATCATTCCCCAACATTTTGTCTCAGCCTCCTTGAATCCCCAAAGAAGCAGCCAGGGTGCAAACAGTATCAGGATTTGCCCACAAACTCAACATCTCCCTGTGGGAACATGTGTGCTGGTGAATTTCAGCCATGCTGAATGTCACGGCTGAAAACCACTTCAGGAACCATTTATCTAAAGATGACAATGCTCTATTTACAGGTCTATTTTTATTACCCTTCAGAAACGGTTATGAGACATGTCTTTTGGATAATTTTTCTACTGCTGTTTAGTTGTTCAGTCATGTCCAACTCTTCATGACCCCATGGACTGTAGCCTGCCAGGCTCCTCTATCCATGGAATTCTCAAGGCAAGAATACTGGAGTGGGTAGCCATCCCCTTCTCCAGGGGACCTTCCCAATCCAGCGATCAAACGCAGGTCCCCTGCATTGCAGGCAGATTCTTCACTGTCTGAGCTACCAGGGAAACCCAATTTTTTTTTACTAAGTAAAGAGAATTACTTCAAGCTCTTAAATTTAAAAGAGAGAAGATCTATTAACCAAATCCAGAAATACTGAAATTTAATCTCTTTTTTATTCTCTCTCAACACTGAACACCAAAAGAACTTTCCAGTCACTAGGGCATTTTTCCCTTTGATGTGACATGTTCAGTAAAGCCATGGGCATGGATTTCCTGAGCTGTTGGTCTCTGCGGAATTTAGAACCTGCCACGCTTCTTTGTAGGTTGAGTTTGATCAAAGATACACCAGGACACAGATTCTTCAGACTGTACTTTCAGAATCATTCTTTTCAAGTTCACGATCTCTCAACCCAGCAGCCCTTCTCAGGCCATGAAACACCAAGCCAATTACCATTTTCTTTTGACATGGAGTGTTTTATGTGACATTTTACACAATGACAGATGGGTCTCTTCTGGGGAAATGCTCTGTGTCTTTATAAAACTCTGCCAGGATTATTTTCTTGATTTATTCTAAAAGGTCACAAGTAAGGAACAGGTTTTCAGCACTTATCTGTTCTTCAAAAACACGTAATGGTTATCATCGATATACAAAATACTAGAAGTGACACTGAAGAAAGATCTTGGAGACATCACTCCTCGACCTTGAGAAACTCACAGATTTGACCAAGAAAGCTAATCTCAGTTTTTCACCTTCAGAACTCCCACTTTCAGAATCAATAGATTAGGTGTATTAGTTCTGGGCTGAAAAATCAAACAAAACCACAAGTGACTGCATCTGCTTCTAGATACTGTACTTTGGAACTTAAAACTAAGGTATCCCATAAAGCGAGGCCTGCTCTTGTTAACTTTTAGGGTCCAACTTGAATGTCAAAGTGCAGACTTGAAACCATCATGAGCTCACACGGTCCCACCCATCCTGGAAACAGCATATGCACTGCACTTTCATTCTCTAGGTCCAGTAATTGCAAAAGCAAAAACCCAAATCAGATGATGTGATTTCACCCAACAACAGCCCTTTCTCGGAGTCTGTAATCACTGTTTATACTTTCCCATGTCAGTCTGCGGGAGTCCCCCTCTCTCTGCTTTTCTTCTCCCGTTGGCAGCTGGTTCTGTGAACGTTTGGTTGAAACAAACATTCTTTCCCGGGGCATGTATGTCTGTCTCCCTGATCTGGGGCATCAGCGCATAGCCCTGAATTCCGTACATCTTGGTGAGGTTTTTCAGATCGGGTATGGTGATGCTTTGGAGAGGGGGAGGCTCCGAGAGGGACAGGGTGACGCTGGACTCTTCACCCCCAACCCGTGCCACACCAAGGTGTCCCTTCCCCCTTGATAAGCCTTGACTGACGATGCCTCTCCATTTTGGAGCTCGCATTACAATATGACTTCTGGGGCCTTTGAAGTCCCAGCTGCAGGAGCCAAAGAACTGGAGTGATTAGGGGGCCAGCCCTCTCTGGGAAGCGGGTAGCTGCACACTTGAATACGAAATGCAATTAAAAAGGAGCACCTGGGCTGAAATCGAAGCAAGGAATGTGACTTTGGATCCAAGGAGAAGTGGGCTCGTTGTAATCACGTAAGAATGTTCATCTCCACAAAGTGCTTGATTCAGAAAAACCCCAAAACTTAAAAAAAAGAAAAGAAACAAAGCAAAACACCCTCTGACTTGCCAGCACGTTAAAAGAATGCAAGGATTCTTGCGGACACCTTTAGGGTCGCTCACAGTTAACATTAACTTAGCAGAGGCTCCACCCAGGACAATGGTGAGACCTTTTTTTGCTTTACACTGTCCTGGCGCTTTCCTAGTTCCCCAAACACCCATAGATTCTTACTTTTTACATCCCTTCTCATACTCATTTCGCTTGGCCACACCCTCGGCTAATTTCCCAGAGGCAGTGCCTGTTTCCAGGTGGCGCTAGTGGTAAAGAACCCATCTGCCAATGCAGGAGACATAAGAGACATTGGTTTGATCCCTGGATTAGGAAGATCCTCTGGAGGAGAATGTGGCAACCCACTTCAGTATTCTTGCCTGGAGAATCACATGGACACAGTAGCTGGGCATTCTACAGTCCATAGGGTCGTGAAGAGTCAGACACAGCTGAAGCAACTTAGCATGCACACACGCAGTACCTGTGTGGGGGATTGGGGAGTGGGTGTGTGGGAGTGGGGGATGAGGGGGCGTGTGTGTTCTGGTTTTAGCATCTTACCTCCATCACAACTTGCCCATCACTTTGACCAGAGGATCTAAAATTTGACCTGCATCTGAATCAGCTGTTAAAACTCAGATGGCTGGGTTCTGTCCCCAGACTTTCCAATTCTCTAGGTCCAGTCTTGGGCAGAAAATTTGCATTTCTAACAAACTGCTGGAGGATCGTGATGCTGTTGGTCCAGGGACCATACTCTGAGAATCACTGGGTTAGACCAACCAGTTCAACTCAGAGACTGAGTTAGTGAGTCGTCATATTGAGGGAAAAGTTCCTGGGCTGAAAGTCAACAAGAAGAACCAAGTCTGAGCTCTAGTCAGACCACCAACAAGCTCGGCCAACTTGGGCAGGACTTTGCAATCTTGACCACACTACAGAATACCTGGCAGCCATTTATCAAGTTAATGCCAGGCCCACCCAAGATGGACTGAATCAGAACCTCGGGGTGATTTCCATGTGCTTTAACCTCTCCAGGCCTCAGCTCTGTCTTCTAAACAATAGGGATAGTAATTTTTACCCCATAGAACCACTGAGGGGAAAAACACAAATACTAAAACCCCTTTGTAGATATACAGATGGCCCAAAGGCACATGAAAAGATGCTCAACATCGCCAATTATTAGAGAAATGCAAATCAAAACTACCATGAGGTACCACTTCACATGGGTCAGAATGGCCATCATCAAAAAATCTACAAACAATAAATGCTGGAGAGGATGTGGAGAAAAGAGAACCCTTCTGCACTGTTGGTGGGAATGTAAGTTGGTGCCATCACTATGGAGTACAGTGCAGAAGTTCCTCAGAAAACCAAAAACAGAATTACCATATGATCCAGCAATCCCATTCCTGAGCATAAACCCAGACAAAACTCTAACCCAAAAGAGATACATGTACCCCTATGTTCATAGAAGCATAATTTACAAGAGCCAAGACATGGAAACAATCTAAATGTCCATCAACAGAACAATGGATAAAGAAGATGTGGTACACGTACACAACAGAATATTTGGTCATAAAAAATGAAATATAGCCATTTGCAGCAACATGGATAAACCTAGAGATGATCATACTAAAAGTTAAGTCAGAAAGAGAAAGACAAATATCATATGATATAATTTGTATGTGGACTCTAAAATTAAAAAAAAAAAAAAAACACAAACACACACAAATGAATTTATCTATAAAACAGAAACAGACTCACAGAACAGACTTGTGATTGCAAAGGATAAGGGGGGGGTACAGGAGGGATGGACTGGAAGTTTGGAATTGGTGCGTGCAAACTACTATATATAGCGTGGATAAACAGTAAGGTCCTACCGTATAGAATGGGGAGCTACATTCAATATCCTATGATAAATCATAATGGAAAAGAATCTGAAAAAGAATGTATAACTGAATCACTGGTGTACAGCAGAAATTAATGCAATATTGTAAAACAACTATGGGCTTCCTTCGTAGCTCAGTCGGTAAAGAATCTGCCTGCAATGCAGGAGACCTGGGTTAGATTCCTGGGTCATGAAAATCCCTTGGAGAAGGAAATAGCAACCTACTCCAGTATTCTTGCCTAGAGAATCCATGGACAGAGGAGACTGGCAGGCTACTGTCCATGGGGTCACAAGAGTCAGACACGACTTAGCGATGAAACCACCGCCAAATCAACTATACTTCAATAAAACTCTTAAAAATTAAAAAAAAAAATTATACCTTCATAAGTGACGAAGCACCAGTCAAATGCTAGCTGCTAAGTTTCCTTTGCAGAAAACATTTCAATTTTAACTGAGCTTACCAATACCTCTATTAATATCTAAGTCAGAACAGATATCTCTGGCAAAAGTTAATCTCTTGGAGAAACTTGGAGGAGAGAAAAGCTTTTCAACACATTCATCTTGCTCCACCAACACACAGGCCTCTCCTTGCTTCTGTTTTGAAAACATGTCTTTCTGTTTTCCACCCAGTGCAAGGAAGAAAGTTCAATTACTCTTGGTGGTTCTCCAGTGGTTTGGTGACCCTAATTAACTCTAGGCCAGGAGTTGGCCAACTTTTTCCGTAAAGGGCCAAATAGTAAATCTTTGAGGCTTTTCAGGCTATACAGTCTCTGCTGCAACTACTGAACTCTGCCTTTGTGGCTTGAGAGCAGCCACAGACAATTCGCAATGAATGGGCATGGCTGTGAGCCAATAAAACTTTATTTACAAAGACAGGTGGCAGGCTGGAGCTGGCCTGTGGGCTGCAGTTTGCCAACGGTCTCTCTAAACTTCCAATAAAGTCACAAAAATGTTCAAGTTAGCAGCTCGGTATCTAACAAAATGTCATGAGCAAAAAGCTGTTTTCTATCCATGCACACGTGTGCATCTGTGTGTGTGTGGAGAAAGTAATAGATATCTGGGAAAGGAGGACAGGGAAAAGGACAGAACTGGCTGAAAGTCAAGTCACTTGCTTCACAATTGCCACCTGGTGTGAGCTGTGTGCCTAGGTAAGGTGACTATAGCCTTTGCCGGTGGCCCACGTTAGGTTCTTTGAAAGCAACACAGGAAGCTTAATATTCTGTGATAACCACATGAGGAAAGAATCTGAAAAAGAATGGATATATGCATATGTATAACCAAATCACTTTGCTGTAATCTGAAAGTAACACAACATTGTTAATTCAACTATACTCCAATAAAAACTTAAAAACTTAAAAAAAGCATTAGTCCCTCTCCCATTCACCTGTGTTTTCTGCTTAAAGGTGGGGGGCACACTTCCCAAGCCACCAGGCACAGCAACACCTGTCCCCAGACCTTGGACTCCCCACCCCGTCCTTGCCTGACACAAGGCACTTCCCCCTACTCCCCCTATCCCAGCTTTAAGAAAAACTCACCTAAACACCACCAAACATGGTCCCTTTGTCTAGGCTTCATAAATGTCAATGCTCACCTCTGCAGAAGTCAATTATAGGGAGGTGGTGGTGGGGGATTTGCTCTCCTCCCCCTAACACATACACCTTGGCAGTTTCCAGAGACATTTGGGGTTGTCCCAACCAGGGGGATGGCTGCTACTGACACCTAGTGGGTAGAGGCCAGGGATGCAGTCAGACAATTTCCAGTGCATGGGCCCGCCCCAAGAATGATGGAGCCTCCAAGGCTACTGGCGTTGCGGTGGTGACTGGGAAAGTCTGGGGACTGAGAAATGGGATTCAGGGACCTCATGCCAAGTTTCTCTCCACCACGTTTCTCTGGACAGGCTCCTTCAGTGCCTCAGTCACTGAAGCCACCGCTGTTTCTTCCTCTGGAAGTAAGAGAATCTTGGAGAACTGTGGATCTCAGAGCTGGAAGTGAACTCATGAGACCCATCACCTAGGGCTGTTGTTGTTTAGTCGCTAAGTTGTGTCTAACTCTGTGACCCCATGGACCGTAGCCCACCACACTCCTCTGTCCATGGGATTTCCCAGGCAAGAACACTGGAGTGGGAAGCACTTCTCCAACTTGACTCTGCACACAAATCCCTGAGGATCTTGTTCAAATGCTGATCTGACTCAGTAGACCTGGGAGGGACTTGGAACTCATTTCTAACCAGCTGTGGGGATCCACACTCAGCTAATCCCTAAATATCTTACAGGTTATGAAGCATAAGGAAATGTCCCTGTCTCACAGAAAATGTGCTTAAAGTTCATTAAAGGGGCCTTGCTTCTTCCAGGTCACTCACACAGAAATTCAGAAAAGAAACAAAAAAACAGACACTCCTGATGCCATAGTTACAACTCTCTAAGACTAGTCTGTGGAACCCCATGAGATGGAACTTTCCAGTTTAGTTAAGCGCAGAATCCACTCTTTCCCTTGGGCACCTGGCAGAAATACTGAATCTTGGAAACACTTGGGGAAGGGCAACCCTACCACATGCAGACTTACTCTTTGAGACCCCCTACTCCATGGAGCAGGGCTTCCCAGGTGGCGCTAGTGGGAAAGAACCTGCCTGCCAATGCTAAAGCTTTGTAGAAGGTGCGGGTTCGATCCCTGGGTTGGGAAGATCCCCTGGAGGAAGGCATGGCAACCCACTCCAGTACTCTTGCCTGGAGAATCTCATGGACAGAGGAGTCTGGCAAGCTACAGTTCACTGGGTCATAGAGTCGGACATGACTGAAGTGACTCAGCACTCCATGGAGCAAAAACTCGGCACTGGGCAACTCCCTGGAGAGTTCCTCGGTGATCATGTAAACCACCCACAGCCAGTCCTAGAAAGGCTCAGGTCTTTCTGGGGACCGACAGAAGTTTGAGAAATGTCAGAAAAAGAAATCATCAGAAGGGAGCTAGCACCAATTTCTACTTGGTTCAGAATCCTTGGCAGGACACAAGTGGGGGAGCCCTGGGAGCAAGCCTGAGGCATGAAATGAACATGGAGCCATGCAGAAGGAAGGGAGGGAGGGAAAATGTTCTACTTGCAGCAGCATCCCCGGGACTCAACCTGTCAGGCAGCCTGCGGACTGAAAATTTACGTGTGTGTTTTCAATTTCTCTGACAGAATCTGTTTGGATTGAGGATGGCTGTTTAATCTTTGAAATATGTGTTCCATCACAAATGCTGGAATCACAGAGAAATTGCTCCCTTCGTTCTGGGAGCCAAACCCTGACCAAAGGGGTTTGGAAATCCCCACAAGGTGCTCTTTGGTTATTGCTCATTCAGAAAGAAAAAGCCGTTTCTCTAATGAAATGCAGTGCTGAGGAACTGCCAGAAATAGATGCTCCCTACCTGCTTTCCCAGATGGTAGCTTCTTTCTAGCCAATTAACTACCAATGAACTGGGGAAGCGCTGTAACAACAGGCATGCCGGGCTCCCCTGCACTCAGCCAGAGCATGGAGTCCTGGGAGGACATGAAACTCTGCTCGTCTTGATTCACGAAAGCCCAGAAAGAAGCCTGCCTGACCCGGACACTTTATTTGCAAGGCCATTCCAGTTAGCTTGAGCTAGAATTAAAACTGGTGGGTTGCCACCTTTTGGACAACTGTTAGTTCATTCTGCCGCCTCTGGCTTCTAACTACTTAATGTTGAAGGAAGTGCTTCCCAGGTGGCTCAGTGGTAAAGAACACGTCTGCTAATACAGGAGACGCGGGTTCAATATCTGGGTTGGGAAGATGCCGTGGAGGAGAAAATGGCAACCCACTCCAGTATTCTTGCCTGGGAAACCCCGTGGACAGAGGAGCCTGGAGGGCTATAGTCCCTAGGATCACCAAGAGTTGGATGCGACTGAGCACGCACATTGAAGGGAAATAGCCAGAACCTATAAAATGCTGCTCTTCATGAGTTTTACTAATGAGACTTCTTTCTATATTAATACCGTGCCACAGTCAGGTTTCTCTGTCTGCAAGAGTAGTGGGTATAGGGTTTTATACTGTCTGAAAATAAGTAAGTTAAACAGTCTTGTGTTTCAGGAACTCTTGCTCCAAATCTGAGGCTAATTAATAGTTCAGCATCCATGTGAATTTATGCTTTCCTGCTCAAAAGTCATTATAAAATAGAATATACATATGTATAACTGAATCACTTTGCTGTACATGTGAAACTAACACAACATTGTAAACCAACTATACTGCAAATAAAAAGTCAATATAAAGCCATAGAGAAATGGAATTTCCCATCAAGTGGTTTTTTTTCCTAATAATTTCCCATTAATCTGGAGTCAGTGAGGGTTTTTTTCACATCCCTTAAGAGATCTGAGATTTTGGTTCTTTTGTTTGCTTTGTTTCATTTTTGTTTTGGAGGTGGGAGGAATGACTGAAAGAGTTGGTGGGAAAGGCAATTGGTTAGTTCAACTTTCATTTATTTTTAGCATTCTTAAAATGTCTTATGTCTGTTAACCACACAAAATTAAAGTAACTTCCAGTTAAAGTTACTGAGAGGACTACATAACATGAAAAGGCTTTACTATTTGTATGGTCTATTCCAGGCCAAGTGCTTTACACTGATTAACTCTCACAAACACATCTCTAGTGAAGAGCATTGGCCCACTCTACAGTAATGGGGAAACCCAGGCTCAGAGAGGTATGATTCTTCAACAATGTCACACATCCAAGAAGCTGCAGAGCTGGAATTCAAGGGCAGTTCTACAGGCATCTAAGTCAGCATGACTCCCTGAAAACTCAATGTTGAAACTGTTAGAATGTTGGTTCTTTTTGCTCTTCAGACACCACTAGACCACAGAAATTTCCAGGCATGGCTTTAATACCACAGATATGCCAATGGCTTGATTTCCATCTCCAACTCTAATGATTCCCCTGAACTCTGGACTGGAATGTCCAACAGGTATCTCCAGTGTAGCACTTCCAAAATGGAGCTATTCACCTCCACTAGCCCACCTCAGTAGATGGCGACTTAGCTGTACTATTTCATATCCATCCAACCATAAATCTGCTGGTTCTGCCTTGGAAATACATCCAAAATTCAAGAACGTCTCTGGGACAAGCCTCTATCCCAGCTCACCTATTTGTGATAGCTTCTGGTCTTGCTATAGAACAGCCAGAATTGTTTGTGTACCAGGCAAATTCAACCTCATCCTTCCTCTGAATTCTGTATCTTTCCCTGGCCTTCCATGATGGAGAAGCATGTCCTTGGTCTCCTCCTCCCCCACAGGAAAAACAAAACCAATTTTAAAATCTCCTCTGCCTCCCCAGGCACCATACCCTGCAGCTACTCACCGCTGGTGGCCCTCGACATCACCCCAGGCCTGCTTTAATGAAGGACAGTTGCTCGTGTGGGCCACCCTGCTGAAGGCGAGCCTCCTAAGCTGTCCCTGTCAGAGGGGGCTCCCCTTACTGCCTCTTCCAGGTCAAGGATACATGAGCATTCTTGGTGCTTTTTTTTTTGTTTTTTTTTTTCAAATTTTCTGTAAAGTTGAACATTTCAAAATACAAAACTGGTCAGGAAGGATGGAATTCAAACTCACCAGGCTAAGAACAAGGGATTTAAAAGCTGAGCCAAGCTCAAGTCCCAATCTCGCGTGACAATCTCAAGAGTGGATCTTTAACCTTGCCAGACACTTCCACAGTCACCAGAATCAGGTTTTGAAGGTTCCCCAGGGTAACAACAGGCTGAGATATCGCAGCCTCTCTTCCATTTTACAACATGCTGCTTGAGGACTCTGTGCTCATTTCATTTTTAAAAAACCCTCCTACACTGTTCGTGGGAATGTAAACTGATACAACCACTATGGAGAACAGTACAGAGGTGCCTTAAAAAACTTCCGGGCATATATCCAGAGAAAAACGTACTTCGAAAAGATGAATGTACCTCAAAGTCCACTGCAACACTATTTATAATAGCCAGGACATGGAAGCAACCTAAATGTCCACTGACAGAGGAAGGGATAAAGAAGATGTAAAGATGGAATGGATAAAGAAATAATACAATGGAATATTACTCAGCCATGAAAAAGAATGAAATAATGCCATTTACAACAACATGGATAGACCTAAACACTGTTGTACTGACCGAAGTCAGTCAGACAGAAGAGAAATATATGGTATCATGCATACCTGGAATCTAATTTTTAAAAAGATACAAATGAACATACTTACAAAACAGAAACAGACTCAGATTTTGAAAATAAATTTATAGTTACCAAAGGGGAAAGGTGAGGGAAGGGATAAATTAGGAGTTTGGGATTAAGCTATACACACACTAATATATGGAGAAGGAAATGGCAACCCACTCCAGTATTCTTGCCTGGAGAATCCCAGGGACCGGGCATCCTGGTGGGCTGCCGTCTATGGGGTTGCACAGAGTCCGACACGACTGAAGTGACTCAGCAGCAGATAACCAACAAGGGCCTTCTTTTTAGCACAGGGAATTCATCTACTCAACACTCTGTCATAATCTACATGGGCAAAGAATCTAAAAAAGAATGAACATATGTATAACTGAATCACTTTGCTGTATACCTGAAACTAACACAACACTTTCAATCAATTATACTCTAATAAAATTTTAAAAAATAAAATAAAAAGTTTCTTTAAAAATACAGAGTTCAAACATACAATGTTCAGTAATTTGCCAATGTTTACAGAGTGTTACAATATTTAAAATAAAAAAAAAAAACCACATTGCTATATCATCATTCCAACACCAAACGTGAATATATTACTTTCCCAGCACAACTAGGACAGTGAATAAATAGTTAGACCCACGTCAGTGAAAATGGAGTCTGGTTCATGTTCCCCAACGTAGACAGGGACAAGTTCCCTCCTCATGTCAACCATTTCAAAAGTTAGAAGCAGAGTCTGATAAAACGCTGCCCATGTGAAATGAAAATGAAGATATAATATTACAATTACTTGAAATTCAATAGTTCTTCTCCTTGAGTTTCTCACCTTTTCCAGCTCAGCATCGGAATAATGAATACAATGAATGCTAAACAGATTTCGCATGTGTTGATAATTTAAAGGAATCGGTTCTCACCTAAGTGAAACAAACTGCTGGACATTTTTTTCAGTTTCTGTGACTTATTAGGGCCAAAAAAAAAAATTCCTATTGACATGTCCTCTCCTTTATCAAGTCATCGAGAAATTTCAAATAGAGAACTATGAGATTGCCACAGCAAACACTGAATATGGATTTGCTTCTAGCACACTTGCCTCTCCATAAAAGCCACATGCACATGGGCATTCCCAGGGGATGTGCTGAAAAACACAAGAAATCCACGTCACACTCAGGATGCTCTTTATTTGCCATCTGTCCATCTACAATACATTCCCTCAGTGATAGAAAAAGACAGCAAGAAGTAGGTCAGTGTGCCTCATTATGGAACTCCTTTTCCATTACATATTTATATCTTATTCACATAAAAAATCTATTCAGAGAGAACCCAGAAAGTTCTACGAATGTCTACCAACTTTGGTTCTGGAAAAAGAAACAAAAACAGTATTCAACTTGAGTCAGAGTTCCAGAGTTACTCATCTCGTTCACCAGATCACCAGGTAAAGTGGACGAAGTTCTACATGCGGATACAGCGCACTTCAGAATCCCCATCCACGTGCAACAAAGGGCCCAGCGGTATGTTCCCTGTGAGTCTGTCTGAGGCCAGGATCAGTGGCTAGTCAGGGCTCCAGGGGAGGCAGGCAGTTGACTCTGGCAGTGGCGCTACAAGCCCCCCATCCCAGCCCTGACCTGGCTGTCCAATGCTGGCCCTAAGCCCCACAGTTGACTCTAAGCTAAGCACTGGGGGAGAGGACATGAGCCCATGGTTGACCTCGGCCCAGAGTCAACTCCCCCCTCCTCTCCTCTCCTCTTTCCAGGCCTCAGCTGGAGGAGGGCGAATTCTGTGGTTATACTGAACTTTGGCTGTCTGTTCACTGTTTTGTGTTCCCTTCTGAAGCTCCATGTTTCAGCTAACAGGGTGTCCTGGATTATATAAATCCAGGCTATGACTAAAACTCTTTGGAAAGCCTATATAGGAGTAAGAGGGGAACTACATTAAGACTTTTGAGGACTGAAAGCCCAGGAGAATCCAGCTTCACTCGCACTGTTCCATGGAAACTTCAACAGCAACAAAACATTATGATCTGTCACTCAGTACGTAGGTCCTATGAGTGCGACCACAAATGTCATTCTCTTATAGGACCTAAGAGTATATTCTACTACCACAGACTGACCGTTCCACACTGAAGTGGCTGTCTGCTGTTATTTGGAAGGAGGCCAGTTAATTACAGACACATTTTCCATACTTTTGTCAGCAGGATCTGACTTCAACTCCTTTAAGTTTTCAATCAGGTTAAACCCATCAGTATATTTTCTTGTATCTACTAGAAGTTTCACCGAAACCCTCTTATAGACGGGTTTCTCTCCAGAATAAACATTTTTATTAGGGCTAAGAAAGGATGGCTTCTGATTGGGAGTGCCAGGTCGAATCCAAGAGGGGAGGGGGCTGTAAGGTCATGGGAGAGTGTTTGATGTGGTCAGCAAGACAGAGGGGGAAGATGGCAGGAAGAACAATGACAAACACACAATGACAGCATCCAATAGAGTAGACACCATCCCCCTCCCAAGGGCCAATCCCCCTTCCTTAGTCAGAGAATTTCAATCTCACTGAGTGCAACATGCCTACATAGCTAAATACTCTCCTTCCCAGACTCATGTGCAGTGGGGGTTACCAGAATTTCAGCCAATGGAGGTAAGCCAATCATCTCTAGGAAAGCTCTGTGTTCCCCCCGCACACAATACACCTTGTCACCTGCCTCTTCATTCCTCTTCCAGCTTTTAGAGAGCAGTTATCAGATCTGGCAGGTCAGTGACGATCTTGTGACTATGAGGCAGGAAGCCAACGGGTAAGGGGTAAGGATGTGGAGAAAAAGTACCAAAGGCCATGAGTCATCAAGGATACCCAGTCCTGAGAGCCCACCTCCAGGTTTCTTAGTCCACTCTTCACTGTGTGTTTTCTATTATTTGCAGCCAAATGCACACCTAATACATCAAGAGCCAATGATGAGACTGAAAAGGATGAGGATGACTCAGGGAAAAGGAAAGAACAAAGACAAAAGGGAAAGGACAAGGGGCATCAATCTTACCGACATCACCCAGTGGACCTAAGAAACATAGCTTAATTCCTTCCCACAGACACAACCGAAGTCTTGACTAAAAGAATAAATGTATCATTACGTTCAACTCAAAGATGCTCAAATTGGCTGTCTCAAATTTAACTCTGTCCTCCTGTGCTCTGATTGCTAATATGAAAGTGCATGCTTATACATTAAAGCTGGATGTTTTGCATCCTACAGAGAGGAGAATGGAACAGATTTAGAATCAATTTAGTATTTCTCTTGCAATCCATTTGGAGGAGTTCCCACTGAGAACTCATCTGCCTTACCCTCTCGGCAGCCGTATTTAATAAGATCTGAGAAGAAAAATAAGCACTAACACTGGGTAGTCTGTTTTGACATTTGTATATGCTATTTGGAAATTCAAGTCACTATGGCAAGCTGGCAGAATACAGGACATGGCCCTTGGAAAGCGCTAGACTGATCAATATTTAAGAATGCACAGGCAACAGCAATAAATGAAGCAGATGCAATGGAGATGCAAATCAATGATGGGTATGTATACCCTCAAAATAAGGACAAATCTCTTTCTGTGGCAGGAAACAGCACAGCACTAAATGCTCCAACAGTTCGTCGTGCAGTCCCCAGATGCTAGTCTTGCATAGAGAAATGTTTTCTTCATATTCAACAAGGCATAAGACCCAATCTTGGTTCAGAAACTGAGGGATAAGCAATAAAACAGGCTGAGAACAGGAGCCAGCAATGGCTCATCACAAGTGAACCCACTAGCATACTTGCAGCTTTCGCTATGTTCACATTTAATTTCTTTTTCTTTTCCAACAAAGTAAGTGCAAATATCTTTAGTCTGATTCAGTAACATAGCAGCCAAACCTCAGGAACCAATAAATAAGGACACTGACACGCCAATACCCCTTGGCCTTTCAGATTCAAAGCTTTACCAACACCAGCCTGCAACAGAAGGGGCAAATGTTTCTTGACTCAGCAATTGTGTTCCAGATCCTTGTACAAACCACATCATTTACCCCCACCCACATGCCCCCACAGCAGTTACTAAACTCACAACACAGCTTGAAACTCATAAGGGGTTAAAGCTATAAAATGCCTACTCATAGATGTATATTTTTTTAAGTTTCATTCTTTTCCCCTTCCTTTCAAACAAAGCTTTTGTTTCCGCTGCTCCCAGTGCATGACCGTTCATTAGGATAATAACTATCATTTGTTTATTTCTTTCCAATGATACAGTTGTATTTTTCTCAAAGAAACTACCATCTTGTTTCTAATTAAACATGATGGATTCAGGGTCCTGGTTTGCCATCTGGGCCATATGTCTCAGAACATCCTTTTTTGTGATGATGCCAAGAAGTCTCCTGGAGAAGAAACAAAATAGAGAAAAAAGGTCAGTCTTGCAATATTGATTCACATCTCTCTCTGATCCCCAGCGCTCTTCCCACCCAGGCGCAGGGAGAGACCACATTTCCCAGCTATCCTTGCAGATGGGTAGGGCCAACTGAGAGAGCTCTGGCCAATGGCATGTGGGTGGAGGTGAGCGATGCCCCTCCCAAGTCACCTGCACATTTCCTCTCTCATTTGATGGTTCCAGACAGAGGAGCCAGTAAAGGACTCTGAGTTCACAGAGGATGCGTTGGGAGCCATCAGATTCAAAGACCTGGG
Organism: Bos indicus x Bos taurus; assembly: GCF_003369695.1. Lineage (NCBI taxonomy): Eukaryota > Metazoa > Chordata > Mammalia > Artiodactyla > Bovidae > Bos > Bos indicus x Bos taurus. The sequence continues at coordinate 7,368,396 of NC_040105.1, read as the reverse complement.
CCCTGGGATGACTGTGTGGTGCAGAGCTTACACCTGCTGCAACTCATACTAGATGTGAGTGACATGGGAGAAAAATTAATCTTTATTGTTTTTGGCCACTGATATTACAGGCTTGCTTATTAATGTGGTAAGTCTATGATGACTAATATATACTCACCCAATTTTTAAGAATATAATCAGTTAAAAAGGGCTTATAAAAGCCAATGTCAAAACTTGATCACACTGCAGAAATCCCATGTGTAAGGCATTTTAAGTGTAAGAAGTTTTAAGTATAACAATTGGTTCCATTTTAAATCTATCTTACTGGAAGGGTAAAGTTTGACATTCATGTCTGACTATTTATATAAATTACCTCCTCTTTCAAAGTTCCATGGCTGTCTCCTTACAAAAACAATGCCACTTCCCAGAGCCCCTGGTATATGGCCACCTATACTGTAAACTGTCCAACTCCTACTTTTTACAAACACAATGTGAACAGTGTTCCTGGGTCATGAACACACACTTGCACAACTGTTCATGGCAGCCCTTGTCTCTGCTCGGTTTTATTGAATATTTAAATGAACATCTGCTGGGGTCAAATCATGCCCCCTGGGGAAAGTGAAAGGAGTGAAAGAAGGGGATTACACAAGGCTCCGGGGAAAAGAAGTTCCACTGCAAACTTAACCTCACCTCATCTCCATCATCCCCAAGAAGAGGAGAACAGAGAAGGATGGCAGTCTCACCCTGGAATACTGTATGGCTATTAAAACGAAAGGTTTCTGGGGCTTCCCTGGTGGTCCAGTGGTTAAGACTCTGCTTCCAATGCAGGGGGTGCAGGTTCAATCCCTGGTTGAGGAACTAAGATTCCATAAGCCACACAAGGGTTAGCCAAGAAAAAGAAAAGATTTTTTTTTAAATGGCAGGTTTCTCCTATCTGTGAAAAATGATGATATACCAAAAAATACGAAAACAAAGCTGTACTACACTGCCATTTATTTAATTAAAGCCAAAGTATCAAGCTCATCTCTTACTAATAGGAAGTGAACATGAAGATGGGGGCACAAGTACTCAAAGCAGTATTGCAGTAAGGTATAGCTGGTGAAATGGACAGTGGTCAGTGAAACTGTAAGATCAGAATTCTGACTTCTTTGTCCATGACCACGTTGGACATTAACCTTGAAAAAGGGATTGATTTCTTGTGTTACTTTCCCCATCTATCACACCCCGGGGCAGAGACGGACTTCTTTCCCTCCATCTCACTGGAACGTCTTCAAGAGAGAGGGAAAGAGCAAGAAGGGCCTTTCAAAGCATGATACAGAGGCTTCCCTGGTGGCTCAGTGATACAGAATCTGCCTGCCAATGCAAAAGACATGTGTTCGATCCCTGGTCCAGGAGGTTCCCACATATGCCACAACTACTGAGCCTGTGCTCTGGAGCCAGGGAACCGCAACTGCTGAGCCCACGTGCCACAACCACTGCAGGCTGCACACCTAAAGCCCGTGCTCCACAACAAGAGAAGCCACACGCAGCAAGCAGGAGGGGCCCCCACTCACCGCACTAGAGAAGAGCCTGTGCAGCAACCAAGACCCAGCAGAGCCAAAAACTAAACACGTAAGGCTTTTTAAAAAGCGTACTACCAATGTATGGCAAAACCACTCCAATATTGTAAAGTAATTAGCCTCCAATTAAAATAAATAAATTTATATTTAAAAAATACATTAATAAAAAGCATACTAAACTAATTACAAATAGAACGTCCAGAGGATCTAATATAGTTTTCATACGTGAAAAGGAATAGTAGTAACTCTCTTCCTTCTTCTCAGTAACACCCATACGGAATACAAGGTAAAGAGAAAAAGAGCAGATATGACAGTAACTTCTGTGTGACTGAGTCAAATTTGCTTTTCCTAGTTAACTGCAAAAAATGAAGATAACTGGAAATTAGCCAGCAGTTTACCTCTAAACAAGACAGTAATAAGTTGTTTTTTTTTTAGTTTTTTGAATGTTGAATTTTATTTTTAATTTAATTTTATTTTTAAACTTTACATAATTGTATTAGTTTTAAGTTTTATAATAATCACATTTATAACATATTTATGTTAAATTGCTTGAAGTGTTTAAAAGAACAAGCCACATTAAATTTTAGTTAATGTTTAATATTATACATTGTCAATAGAGAAAGTAAATAATTGACTATGAAACTTTAGAAATAATACAGGTAAAATGCTGACAGTGTTTTTTAAAAAAACATGCTGAACAAAAAGAATAATGGCAACACAGATGACAAAACTGAAAGAAAGCACTACAACTAAAAGCAATAGTCTCAAAAACTGGAGAAAAAAATGTATCAAGCACAACAGAATTAGAAAATCAACATTTTGCAACCCTCAGTGCAATCATTAGTTTAGTCAATAATTTATCAATGGATTCCCAAACCACTGCGTAAATGGTTGCTGGAAAACAGAAAATGCACATGGTCTCAAAGTATCCCTCCACAGATTACATACAAAGAGAAAAATGTCCCCTTATAACAGAGCGCTCTGGCCATCACCACCTCATCCCAGTGATGGAGCTTATCACCAGTCAAGTCAGAAAAGCTGACATTATGACATCATCAATATTGGAACATTGCCCGAAGCTACTGTAAAAAAATTAAACCATGAGGAAGCAATCAAACAAATTCACAATGTGGGACTACTGGTCTGAACTCTTAAAAACAAATCTAGGTCATAAATAACAAGGAAAAAAGACAGGAAGCTCTTCTAGAGACTAAAGAAGCAAAACAAACCAATGCAATGTGTGAACACTGAAGGAATCCTGGACTGAAAATGACATGAACTAGATAGTGAATGATAAACTTAATTACTGTTAATTTTGCATACAGCTCCATGGTTATGAAAAAGAATGTCCTTAGTCTTAGAAAATGTATGCTTCAAATATAACTGCCCAAACTTGGAAACACCGAAGACGTCCTTCAGTGGGTGAGTGAATCAACAAACTGGTCCATCTAGACAATGGATATTACTCAGCACTAGAAAAAAAAACCCCACTCCAGTACTCTTGCCTGGAAAATCCCATGGACGGAGGAGCCTGGTAGGCTGCAGTCTATGAGGTCGCTAAGACTCAGGCACGACTGAGCGACTTTCCTTTCACTTTTCACTTTCATGCATTGGAGAAGGCAATGGCAACCCACTCCAGTGTTCTTGCTTGGAGAATCCCAGGGACAGAGGAGCCTAGTGGGCTGCCGTCTATGGGGTCACACAGAGTCGGACACGACTGAAGCAACTTAGCAGCAGCAGCAGAAAGAAAAACAAGCCATCAAGCCAGGGAAAGACATGGAGGAACCTGCAATGCACACCCCCTGCCTCCCCTACACACTGTGTGACTCCAACTCTATGACGCTCTGGAAAAGGCAAAACGCTGGACAGAGTAAAAGGTCAGCGGTTACCAGAGGCTGAGGGGAGAGAGGGAGGGACACACAGACCACAGAGGATGTTTAGGGTTGTGCAACTATTCCTGATGATACTGCAGTGGTGGATACATGTCATTATGAATTTATCCAAACCCACAGGATGCACAACACCAAAAGTGAACCCTAAAGTAAATGGTTACTGTTGCTTAGTCACTTAGTTGTGTCTGACTTTTTGTGACCCCATGAATGGTAGCCCACCAGGCTCCTCAGAATACTGGAGTAGGTTGCCATTTCCTCCTCCAGGGGATCTTCCCAACCCTGGGATCGAAGCTGCATCTCCTACACTGGCAGGTGGATTCTTTACCACTGAGCTGGATCATAGTTAATAATAACACCTCAATACTGGCTCATTGAGGACAACAAATATAAACCATAAATGTAAGATGTGAACAGGAAGAGAAACAGAAAGGACCAGAGAGGGAACTCTGTACTTTCTGCTCAGTTATTTTGTAATTCTGAATGGCTCAGAAAATACAGTCTATTAATTCAAGAAGACAAAATTCTTAGGAGGGAAGAAAGTGGTTGTCTGAATGGAAGGGTCAGGGGTGGCAAAGGAGGACAGAGCTAAGAACCATTGTTCCTTCCAGCTGTGTAGGGCTTTCCTAGTGGCTCAGATGCTAAAGAATCTGCCTGTGACGTGGGAGACCCAGGTTCTATCCCTGGGTTAGGAAGATCCCCTGAAGAAAGGAATGGCTACCCACTTCAGTATTCTTGAGCTTCCCTGATGGCTCAGACATTAAAAAATCTGCCTACAACACAAGAGACCCAGGTTCAATCCCTGGGTCAAGAAGACACCCTGGAGAAGGAAATGGCAATCCACTCCAGTATTCTTGCCTGGAGAATCCCATGGACATAGGAGTCTGGTGGGCTATAGTCCATGGGGTTGCAAGGAGTCACACAACCGAGCGACTAACACTTTCTTCCTTCTAGCTATTTGGAGCTACTTGACTTTAACCATTTTTATAGATCAGTGACTAAAACACATTTCTAAAATTTATAAAAATACAGTAAAATCAAAGATGCCCCATAAAACAAGATGCTATTATCCTAAATCTGCCAAGGTGAGTCTGAGTTCTGATGGAGTCAGCTTGTACTGCCATAAGAAAGTACCACAGACTACGTAACTTAACAACAGAAATGTATGTTCTCCTGGTTCTGGAGGCTGGGAAGGTCAAGATCAAGGTGCTGGCCAGTTCGGTTTCTCCTGGGTGTGTAGACGGCCACCTTTTTGCTGTGTCCTCACACGGCCTGTTTCTCTATGCAGGCATCGCCAGTGTCTCCTCTCCTTCTAAGGACATCAGTCCCATCTGATTAGAGATGGGACTTTTATGACCTCATTTAACCTTAACTCGCTCCTTAAAGTGGGCTTCCCTGGTGGCTCAGTGGTAAGGAATCCACCTGCCAACGCAGGAGATGCAGGTTCAATCCCTGTGTTGGGAAGAGCCCCTGGAGGAGGAAATAGCAACCCACTCCTGTATTCTTGCCTGGGAAATGCCACAGACAGAGGAGCCTTGTGGGCTACAGTCCATGAGGTCGCAAAGACTCAGACATGACTGAGTGACTCAGCATGCATACACACACCTCCATATAGACACTGTCTCCAAAGACAGCCATATTGGAGGCTGGAGCTTCAGTGTATGAATTTGGGGCTTGGGGACACAAAATTTAGTCCGTAACAGTCCTTCAACTCCCTTTAAAATAAAAAAATGAATAGTTAGAAGGCAAGCAGCTTATGCCTATAATATATAACTAAGAAAGGTGTGATCATCAGAGAAGCAGCAGCATGTGAAAGGAGGAAGAACCTTTTCATCCGAGGTGGAAGGAGTTCTGAGGCTGGGGGCCACCAATCAGCAGACAGTCATTCAGCTTAAAAGTCTCTTCGGTCCTTACGGACATTTGTATTTGAAAGCCTGGCTCAGGACACCACGCTCCAGAACACTTGGAGAACATAACTCAAACTGGATGATATCCATGTTCCTTGGTGGATGACAAGCTCCTTGATTTTCTTTTTTGTAACACTTTTTGAGCCTCCTCCAGTTCTCCCTCACATAGAAGCTCATCAAGATGCTGAAGAAACCAATATTGCTTTCAAAAAAAAAGACTTGGTAGCGTCTGCAAAGTGACAAGAACTTAACTGTAACACACACAGGCACCCTTCCCATATCTATAAAGCCTGGGTTTTGTTTCCTTATGTCCATCCTTAAGACAGTATCAAAACACTAGGCATCTGCAGTCCTGACAGCCCTGTCTTAAAGCTTGGTAACTATAATGTCTGAAAGTCAAGCTGGTTGTAACGGTTCTGGGGAAATACGGATTCAGGAGCTGCCTTGGGTTCAGGCATAAATTGTGCCCTGGCCTTCAAAAGAAATTCCGTTCAGTCCAGTTCAGTCGCTCAGTCATGTCCGACTCCTTGTGACCCCATGGACTGCAGCACGCCAGGCTTCCCTGTCCATCACCAACTCCCAGAGCTTGCTCAAACTCACGTCCATCGAGTCAGTGATGCCATTCAAATATCAAAAAAGAGGAAAGATAAGCAACCTCCCAGAAGGAAGCAGCATTCAATCCAAGGGGGTTTGTTAGTGGTATGAAACGTCCTACTTGATCTAAATCAAGTGTTTCAATGTCCAGCCTCTCTGGGTAGCAGTTCAAGTGAATCTGTGGAATGATAAACAGTCTATCTACGACCATGAACATAATTCAGATTAGAGCACCGGGGCTCTTGTGAGAAGACCACCCTGGTCAGGACCTCAAGGCCCACCTAGCATCTTCTCTGCTCCCTTTTTCTTTCTAGATCCTCTATGGGGAAAATCCCAAATTCACTATTGGCCACTGGACGCTTCCAAGACTTCAACTTTATGAGGACAAAGACTTCTCTGGCTCCTGGTCTGGTTTCATGATCACCATAGAGCCCAGGCCCTGAGAAGTCCTTCAGACTACACTAGTCAAGGGTACGAGCTGTGGGGCTCGGCCAAGAGCTGGGACGGTACATGGTGATGGAACAGATCAAAAACATGAGCTGGCTTGAGCCAGGCCTGCCCTGGCTCAAAGCCCAAGGAGATGAAAGGCCCCGCAAACAAGGATCTCCTGCCAGCGCTAACGTATCAGCATCTGTGTTTGTTTAAAGTATATACAGCGAGAGAGAGTGAGAGCGATTTTGTGTTCTCACAGAACATTCGGAGCCAATTTCAGCACCCAGATCTTCACAGGAAAACCTCACATGGGGCTCCGTGAGGTGTGAGCAGGCGTCAAGGGCAGAATTTCCTGCCAGAACTGAAAATTCCAATGATAACTGACGTGGGATTATTATTTTAAAGGGAAAGAGAAACTGCTAGACACTTGAGACGACATGGGTGATCACAGTGGTATTTCTGCCGAGCACTGGAAATTCAAGCACACATCAGTGGGCTTCAGTCGTTTATAAAGTGGGGACCTTGACCAGCGGTAGCCCCTGGGAGCTGGTTACAAGTACAATTCTCAGGGCCCCTCGCAGATGGGAAGGATCAGTAACTGCAGGAGGGCCTGGTACTCGGGGTTTAACCTGAAGGTTTACTCCTCTCAGATTCTGATGCCTGCTCAGGTTTGAGAACCACTGGGTGCCTTTAAAATCCGCCAGTAGAGGGGAAGTACTGGGCAGTCCAGTAGTTAAGACTCTGCACTTCCACTGCCGTGTGTCCAGGTTCAATCCCTGGGCTAGGAACTAAGATTCTGCAAGCTGCACAGCTGGACCAAAAAAGAACCCACCAGGGAAAATAATCTCTAGCCTCAAATGCTTATTCATCTGTTCATTGACTGCCCCTCCTCAAGCACAAGACACCCACCAGCTGCAGTCAGAGCTAAGGAGGACACTCATCCTGTCAGCTAGGAGTTCTCTGGATCAAGTGCAAATTCAGCCCCTTGCAGAGACCTGTGCTGCCCGCCATGAGCAAAGCAGCAGGAAGAAATCTCTCCAAGTGAGGGGTGCCTGCTGCATGCTCAGTCGCTCAGTCGTGGATGACTCTTTGCGACCCCATGGACTGTAGCCTGCTGATAGAGGCTCCTCTGTCCATGGGGATTCTTCAGGCAAGAATACTGGGGTGCGTTGCCATGTCTGCCTCCAGGGGATCTTCCCAACCCAGGCACTGAACCTGCATCTGCCTGTCTCCTGCATTACAGGCAGATTCTTTACCCATGAGTCACCTGGGAAGCCCAAGCGAGGTGTGCTCTGTGGCTACCCCGGGCCGCCAGCCCAGGGACACTCAGCTGGAACAGGAGTATCACTTGGGCCTGACAAATCTTTGCTTTGATGGGGGCTGTGCTGTGCACTGGAGGGTGTTAAACAGCATCCCTGGTCTCTACCCACTGGATGCCAGTAGCAGCATCTGCCCCCTCCACTTATGACACCCCCAAATCTCTGCAGGGCCAATCACCCTGCTTGAGAACTGCTGGGTTAACCAGGAGCGAGGTAGCCCTGGAAATTGTGTCAGAGAGTTGAGCCTCAGGATCCTAAAGGCCAAAACTGCTATTTCAGGTACCAATATCTCCATAGCCCATACCCTACCTCCCACCTCCAGCCCATAAAGCAATCAACTAGGCAGAGAATCCCAGGTTCCAAGCTACCTGAACCAAACCAATCCCTTCCTCCACCCAAGCTTCTGAGGCCCTTGCATTTAGGGAGAGCCCCTGAGCCCAAGGCACGGCCCACAGGGCACTGCACCTCTCACACCATCATGAACCTTTGATCTCTACAGCACTGGTTTTCTGCTTCCTGATAACACGGTGCGGAAGCAATACTGCTGTGGCAGAGACCAAGCCACGAGCTACCAAAGCTTATGGCTCTGCGATCACACTGGAAAATGTCAAGTCATTTTCAACAGGCTGGTGCATCAGGGAACAACTTGAGCACAATGTGCACCTCACGTTTGTGTGTGGTCATTTGTCTATGAGAAAAATCCAGAATGTAGCACCCAGTGGCATGGGAAAACCCAGCTGCAGCCCTCGCCATGCCCGCTTCCACAAGCCAGTTGCACGGCTTTCTCAAGGTGAAGGGACTGATATCCTTCTTCTCAACCACTGCATGTGTGAAAAATGTGCGACAGTTTTTATGAGATTCCCATCTCTCTTTCTTAGCGTGTCACCGATGGAATGTTGGAGCATCGTGCGCCTCAAGCTATTTTCCTCATCAGCTCTGAGATTTTCCTTGCTCATTTTAGCAGAACAGGGTGAACCTTCTCCAGGAACCTGGACCACTGTGGGGGTTGGGGTAGGGAGCCCCAGCCCCTCCCCACGGGCTCCTCCCCTTTAGACTCAAACTTCAGCCTCAGGGCAGAAGACAGCAGCCCCACTTGGAAGCCTGCCTCCAAGCCTTGCTGGCATCTCCTCCTGCACTCGCCACAGCCTACTGACATCTCTTAGGAGGACTGGTCCCTGGTCCCCATCAGCCTCCCATGGGCCCTTCATCTTGTGCCCCCCAAGGTCCGGCCACTCACCCGCTCCGGGTCACCAGGCACTGGCGGAGCCCCAGCTTCCGGAAGATGTCCACCACCGTCTCCATTGGGGTGTGGTCGGTGACCGTGAAAGGGCTGAGGTTCAAGACGCGACGCAGCTTCAGGGGCTGTGGGCTGTTGGCCGGCAGTTCGGGGGGCTCCTCAGTGAAGTACATGACCGAGTCACTTACGATGCCCTCCTGCCTCTGTCTGGCATTCTCTGGAAGGGGCCAGTAGGACAGTGAGCTGCACAAGACTCCCGTGTGGAGTCCCTCTCCCCATCCCAGCCCAACCCACCCCACCCACAGCCATACACGACTCCCCCTCCCCAACAACCTCGAATCCCACACAGAAGAGGAACAGAGGGCAAACTGTACACTCCTAATGAGGGGCTTCAGCCAAACAGCGGTGGAATTGGCATCTCTTTCTCTCAAGCTAATGCTGTGCGAGACTCCCCTGCTGTGTGTGACCTGATCATCCATTGCAAAGACTTGCAAGATGGGCCTGAGCAGGATGGCTCCTTCCTGGGAATGCACTGCCTTTGCCTGGACGCCAGGGCACCCCTGCTTTCCTAACACACCTCATCAGGGGCTGAACTGTGACATGAAAAAAAAAAAAAAAAAAACCTAATGAGCTGCCCAATGACCTTAATACATTGCTTTGTTGTGTTTTCACAAACTAACTTATAATGAGCCCAAATGGCATTTATAAATCCTGAAAGGAACAAGAAACCAAGAGGACCATCCCAGAAACACAGCCTAATTCCAAATATAAGCCTTGGGACCAAAAAATAGCCCTAGAAAAGCTGCATTCCCCACTCCTCCCCCACCGCCAATCCTTTGGATTGTCTCTCTTAAAAAAAAAAATGGGCCATTTTGTGGATTTCACAAAGAAAGATAGTAACACTGTTATGGTAACAATTAGCCTATTTCTATCTGTAGACAGGCCCATGTGAAAAAAAGCTGCAGAAAAAGTAGGGTAACAGGAACTCATTAGAAATACAGCTTTATGTGGTACTAGAAACCCAGGCTATTTTAAGTCACACATGAAATAAATCCATCGGTCTCCAGATATTTCTCCAAGGCGATTTTCCTTCTGTTGGAATTTTAATCTTTCTTTTGGTTCATGGGAAAAGGTTAGGGAAAAGGTACAGCAAGGCTTGCCTTAAAATGGATTCTGGTTTCTATAATACACTTTTTTTGCCTTCTCAAAGACGACTATTCACCTATATTGTTCTTTGAAAAATAAAAATTCTAACTGCTGGCTCTAAAGCCATTTATTGCCACAGAATACTCTAATGGAAAACTGGCAGCATTCGGGGTCAGACTGAGTTTGAAAAGGGGTCTCTGTTTAAAAGGGGAACAGAGGGCCCGCTGGGCAAATGCCTGCACAGTATGTGCGTCAGATTCAATTGAGTTACATCAAATGGAGTGAGATTCAACCCCAAATACCAGATGACACTGGTGCACAACGTGTTTGCAGATGTAGATGCCACACAATACACACTACACATTTCTCTCCTAAATCAAGACAGATCTCTCCTAAAACACTAAGGTGAGAAGCAACAGTCAACACACACTTACTACTCATTTTCATGAAAGTGAAAGCATTAGTTGCTCAGTCGTACCCAACTCTTTGCAACCCCATGGAATACAGCCCACCAGGCTCCTCTGTCCATGGGATTTCCAAGGCCAGAATACTGGAGTGGGTTGTTATTTCCTTCTCCAGGGGGATCTTCCTGACCCAGGGATCGAACTTGGATCTCCCGCATTACAGGCAGATTCTTTATCATCTGAGCCACCAGGGAAGCCTACTCATTTTCATAGACAGATTGATTTTCTCAAAGTCCCACATAACAGGAATTTCACCTATTTCAACAGCCCAGTTGAACATCAGGTTTGGATCAAGCCACAAACCCCAATCAGGAACTGATCACATGGATTTGTTGAACCCCTCATAAAACTAAATACAACTTAGCCAACTGTGGATCCAGTTGCTGAAATAAATAACAAGCTTCTATTGCCTCTGAATATACTGATTGAGTTAGAAGCCCTGATTCTAACAGCACTGAGCTCTGTTATTTCTTGCTCAGTGCTGTGTTCCCAGTGCCTGGACAACGCCTAGAATACAGCAGACACAAAACAGATATTTGCCAAATGCACGCATGAGTCAATCATTCAAACTGAATGAATGAGTGAGTAGGTCTACTGACCATCAGTGCCCTTGGCTCTGCCTCCCATACACAACACAGTCTATCTCACAAAGGAAGCATTAGAGGAAAGCCTTGAGCTCTCCTCTGCTGAACAAAAAGGCCCCAGCTGCAGTCAACAAAAAGGCACTTGCTAGCAGCAGTATGATCATCATGTCAGGTTCACGGAGGGTAATGAGGAAAGTGTTGATGAAGTGAATGTCACACACTGTCACAGGCCAAGAAATCGTAAAAGACTGAGATGGTTAGATAGCCATCACTGACTCAATGGACATGAATGTGAGTAAACTCCAGGAAATAGTGGAGGACAGAGGAGCCTGGTGTGCTACAGTCCATGGGGTTGCAGAGTCGGACATGACTTAGCTACTCAACAAGTTACTACAATGGCTTCAGAGAAATGGTTCTCAACTGGGAGTAATTCTGCCTCCACCCTCAGGGTAGAGCACAAGGATAATACTACAGTTCAAAGGTAAGCACCTCTCAACAAAGAATGATCCAGCCCAATGTCAATGGTTGAGAAACTCATCATATTTTTAGGGAGGTAATACTGTATCATCCTGTTCATTAAAAATGCTTCCACAGATAAATGAGGTCCTACTGTAGAGCACAGAGAAGTATATTCAATATCCTGCGATAAACTATAATGGAAAAGAATATGAATAATAATGAATGTATATCTATGTATAACTGAATCACTTTGCTGTATAGGAGAAAGTAACACAAGATGGTAAATCAACTATACTTCAATAAAAAATCGAAATTTAAAACAATTTTAATATTAAAAAAGCTTAGGCAGATGCCAGATATTGAAGTTTAAAAAAATAAAAGCTTCCATAAAACACACATAACTAACAAGAAAGGTTAAAAAGGAAAAGTAGAAGCACCTACAGTGGCGGTCAGTACAAAGCTGTTGTGGTTAAAAAAAAAAAGAAGAAGTAAAAACTATTTAGAAGAAAAAGTAGATTATTTTGTGACAAATTATAGCTTATAAGGGCTTCCAGGTTGCATCAGTAGTTAAAAAAAAAAAAACCTGCCACCTCAATGCAGGAGACATAAGAGGTAGTGGTTCAATCCCTGGGTCAGAAGATCCCCTGGAGGAGGGCATGGCAACCCACTCCAGTATTCTTGCCTGGAGAATCCCAAGGACCGAGGAGCCTGGCAGGCTACAGTCCATGGGGTCACAAAGAGTTGGACACAACTTAAGGACTTAGCATGCATATAGCTTCTAAGGCATGGAGAAGTCCCTCTGCACATATGTTTTCATCCCCAGCAGAAAGAAGCAGATGACACCACTGTTCACATGGCCTCTCCCATCATTAACAGCACTCCCAGGAAGAAATCTCTTCAGGGACAAAGAGCTCACCCAACAGATCAGACACGTTTCTTGGTGCTCAGTTCTGGACAGAGAGCCCTTGTAAGCAAGCCTCTTCCATATGCTGGAGAATCATCATCAAATCATCCACCAGGCAAAAAAAAAAAAAAAAAAAATGAGAGTTCCCTTAACTCTGGCCCATGATTCTAACTTTCCATCCCTTTAATCATCTTTGTGGCTTCCCATGGAGTCCTCTCTGGGTCTGTCCTCACTTAATTGCAGAATTCAAGACGAGAAGAGCCTGAGCCTGCTGAATGCAGCAAGAGCCGCATCACTGCCAAGAAGTCAAGTCCCATGTCTCAGGACCTTGCCCAGGGCCATATACTGCCCTGCGTGCATGTGATGGTGAAGGGGGCCACACGTACTAGCTGCTCTCCAACAAAGACAGCAGCTATGGTTTGGCATACCAGAGATGGACTGGAAATACAACATTCCCAGCTTCATAGGAGCAACTTATATACTATTTTAAACATGACACATAAGAAAAAAAAATTGTTCTTTGTCTCATCTACTGGGCTTCCTTGGTGCCTCAGTGATAAAGAACCCACCTGTCAATGAAGAGGCATAAGAGACTTGGGTTTGATCCCTGGGTCGGAAATATCCCCTGGAGAAGGGCAGGGTGCTCACTCCAGTATTCGTGCCTGCAGAACTCCACGGACAGAGAAGCCTGGCAGGCTACAGTCCATGGGGTCGCAAAAGTCGGACACAACTAAAGTGACTTAGTACACATGCACCAGTTTTTTCTTATCTTGGACCTATCTAAAATCTCTGCTCCTAAAAAAAAAAAAAAATAAAATAAAATAAAATAAAATCTCTGCTCCTGAGTTCCCTGGAAGGGAAACTGGCTTGGAATCATTACTAGCTCAATTGCGCTCAAGCTCAGTCAAGTCAGACTCTCTGCAACCCAGTGGACTGTAGCCCACCAGGCTCCTCTGTCCAGGGGGATTCTCCAGGCAAGAATAATGGAGTGGGTTGCCATATCCTCTTCCAGGGGATCTTCCCGACCCAGGGATCGAACCTGCATCTCCTGCATTGGCAGGAAGATTCTTTACCACTGAGCCACCTGGGAAGCCCCTACTAGCTCAATGCTCAGGTCCTTTTTCTGTATCCACAAAAGGGCATCTCATTCCACAAACACTCCACCAGGGTACTGGACTCTTCTGGAAGGAAAACAGCTTTTCTGACTGCTCACACCCGAAGACAACTTACCTTCCCAGAAACCATGTAAATAGCAGCTTTCATACTGTTTTCCGTCTGATGGAAAGCATATAGGTACTATTTACACTGCATGCTGCCTCTCCAAACACTTCAAACATAGCTTCTAGGAGAGCACTCAGTTGGCAAGCTGATATTTCTTCTCGAACTGGTTGATGACAATTACTGCTTCCCACTTGATTACAGTAATGGGTTTCAGCAAAATTAGTAAGCTGTCTCCTAGCAGGTGTGCCTGCAGCTACACAATAGGTAATGGATTCTGTGACATTTATTACTTGAGTTTTAAAATTTCAACCTTTGCTTAAAAGATTTTAGGGACTGAATAAATTTTTTTAAAGGCTGCTGATTATATTAATTTAAAACAAACCCAACCTACTATACAACTTTTTTTTTTAATTTCATTATTTATAAGGCTATAGTCATGCCTAAAGGCACCTACCTATTAAGTGACAGGACCTATAATAAAGAGAAAGCAAATGTGCTTTTGTGTCTAAAACATACAATCAATTGTTGCTTTGGAAAGAGGTAAATATGTTTCAGCAACGTGCTAAAATTAGACACTATAGCCTGCTTAAACTTATTTTTATAAAGCCTTTGATGATGATACTTTAAAAATATTTTAAAAGCTTTTTAACATGGTGAAAATGTTCTAGAAATTCAAATGGAGAGCCTGAGAAATAGTTAACAAAGGGCGGAGATAAGCAAAGGTATGTTCCCGGTGAGGTGCTTTGCCATTGCACCTGGAAAAGTCCCTGAGGCAAACTTCATAAACGTTCTGGAAGTTCAATTATCAAGGGCACAGGGGAGTTAGGCCATGGGCCCCCAGCATACTGCAAGACAGAGGGACATGCTGAGCAGGAGGGCATTCATGTTGACCTCGCACCGAGGATGCGTTCTGTGCCTCCTTACCCCAGCTGCATCAGGAGGTCTGGCAGCACCACCACTGGGATGAGGGGCGCGCTCCTCCCTGCCAGGGCCTTCACAGACTCACACCTAGGCCTGTCTTTGTAATCCTTCTGCCTCCTGCTCCCCTTTCAAGGTGCCCATCCATAGGTCGACAGGTGACCTTAGGCTTGAGCCGCCCATCTCTGGGACATAACAAACACCTGGGCACCATTTCCTCTCTCCTCTCCCAAGTGAATAGCCTGCCCCTTGGCACAGCTCGCCCAGTTAGCCTGTGAGGAGGAAAAACATCCCACAGTACTGACTTGACCCACATGGAACCCACGTGACTTGACCTGCTGGAACCAGACATGACATCATGAAGTGATGTGAATGGCTTGAGCGGTGCCGAGGGAGGTTTCTGAGGCAAAGAACTCAGCATCTAGGTCAGTGAGCCCCCCGGAAGTCCATGGGCGCTGGCCCATTCACAAAAATGGGGTTTCACTGTTTCATTAAATGGGAACTAATTGAGGGATTGTGTCCTGCTAGGTGCCCTTCCCAGGAAGGGGGACACCATGATCGCACTCCTTACTGGCCACTGCTGCTGTCAGCCACCCTACTCCATTGGCCTCCCACAAGAGTTTGAATAAATTCAGGTCAGAGCTACAGGTGCACAGCCCTCAAGTGTCGTAGCAAAGCTGCTCACTGATTGCTCCATTCAGAGCATGCACTCCTAATGTACAGTGACGAGATAGTTATTTTATGATCTTTTCATTACAGTTTGATCGGATAAAAGAGGGAGCTTGGGAGAAATGCAGGGTCTCAGGTGGCGCTAGTGGTAAACAACCCACCTGCCAATGCAGGAGATGTAAGAGACGTGGGTTCGATCCCTGGGGTGGGAAGATCCCCTGGAGAAGGGAAAGGCTACCCACTCCGGTATTCTGGCCTGGAGAATCCCTGGACAGAGGAACCCGGAAAGCTACAGTCAATGGGGTCGCAAAGAGTTGGACACAACTGAAGCAACTTAGCAGGCAGGTACCTCCCCAGACCTCCTGCAGTCTGGCCAGATCCCCAGGTGAAACGAACAAGCCTTCAGCTTGGCCTGAAGCCCTCTGACCCTCATCTACCCTCTCCAACCTCTTGGAGAATTTGGGGGCACATTTGTTCCTGGAGACTCCCTGCTTTACTCACTTATGGCAAGAATCAGCTCTCTCCTCTGGGCAAAGCCGATGAGGCGCTCTGAGTCTCTGGAGACGACCACAGGGAAGCCATTGTAGTCAGTCTCCTTGATGAGTGTCTCCACGTCCTCGACAGTCATACTGTCCTGGGTGAGCACGGACAGGGGTGGTTCCCCTCGCCGCGGCCGCATGACATCAGTGGCCAGTGTGCGGTGGGTGAACTCGTCCTTCACGTCCAGGAACGGGTACCCATTCAAGTGGATGTGGGCCTCGTAGATGCCTTCCTTCCCGAAGGCATCGGCCACCCACTTGCTGGTCACGGCTGCTGCCATCAGGGGCACGATGTACTCGAGGCCTCCCGTCAATTCGAACATGATGACCACCAACGACACCGTCATCCTGGTAACACCACCTGCAACACAAGAGAGGAAGGGAATCACAGGACTCCACTCCACACCTGCAAGAGGACACAGACTGGAGACCGACAAGCCGGCTCCGTCCTCCTGGCCCTTGTTCTACAGGAATGGTCCTACACGGTGCCCATGCTCGGACCTCGGTAAACACAGCCTCGCATCAGCACCGTAAGTCCCATCTGTCCGGGTCTCCTCCTGTGAGTGACAGTGAGCTGTCTATTCACCCAGGACCACACCTTCTGCCTGCAATGCGGGAGACCCGGGTTTGATCCCTTGGTTGGGAAGATCCCCTGGAGAAGGAAATGGCAACCCACTCCAGTACTCTTGCCTGGAAAATCCCATGGATGGAGGAGCCTGGTGGGATACAGTCCACGGGGTCACAAAGAGTTGGACACGACCGAGTGACTTCACTTTCACTTTCACACCCTTTGCATTTTGGTGAGTGGATCCTATATGGGCTCTGCAGGTTTCTGTCTCAGTACCTGTGGCTCTTTTCCCAAACCCCTCAAGCTGGAAATGGTAGAGATTTCTAAAGGCTATAGGCAGCCATGTTCCAAGTGGCTCAGTAGTAGAGAAGCCACCTGCCAATGCAGGGACGTGGGTTCAATCCCTCGGTCAGGAAGATGGCCTGGAGTAGGAAAGGACACCCCACTCCAGTCCTCCTGCCTGGAAAATCCCATGGATGGAGGAGCCTGGTGGGCTACAGTCCACGGGGTCCCAAGAGTCAAGCACAACTGAGCGGTTAAATGATGACAAACAACAGACAGGAGATGCGCCCACCCTTGTGTCCCTTGGTATTCAAAGGAAGAATCCACACTAACTCCTGATCTTGCAATGAGGAACAGCTGGAGCTGGGTCATTCTTCCTTCACTGGGGTGGGGCTAGGGGAGGGCTGTCCCATAGATTCTAGGATACTGAGCAGCTCCCTGCTGCCTATACACTATTTTAGATGGTACAGTGACAAGATGGCAGAGATCCCATCAGCCTGGGTCCCTGGATGACTGAGCAAAGAAAAGCCCTGGGCTACTCACATCTCTCTCACACACACACACCCACGCCCACACAGTACCTAGGCAAGCTGCAGCCCCCACCATGGCATAGAGCCCTGGGGTGACACAGTCTGCACCGGGCCTGCACCAGTTCCTGAAGATGATCCAGTCATGGTGATGGTAAGCCAGCTGCTCCACACCGATTCCCACCATCCTGCCCGCCATGGCCCCCACAGCCATGCTGGGGATGAAGAGGCCAGACGGGATCTGCAGGGAGCACAGGAGAAAGATGCATGAGGGAAGGGGTCCCCATTCTCGCCGCCACACCCCCCCAGGAAACTCGGCCTCCCTCAACAAGCTGGTGTCTTCCTTCAGTCTTCAAAGGCGGGGCAACACTTCAAAATATGGGTCAACTGGGAAACCGTGGACCAGTGATCTACTGTGACTTGGAGAGAATGCAATTTTACACTTTCATTTCCTCGCCTTCAAAAGCTGGCCTGGTTTGCCTGCTGTGGATTAAAGGATGATAAGCCCCACTGCAAATAACATTCAAAGTGCGCATCTGTCACTTCAGATACTCACCACTCTCTTTCCCCTCGCCCATCATTCAGATCAGCTTTTAAAATTAAATGTCACGCCACAGCATGACAATGGAAAAGCAAGGCCTTCAACTGTTCACAGGTCAAATAAAGAAGCTAAAAACATCAGTGGACCTGTCTTGCATCTTCCAAAAACCTTGTCATGGACTTACTGCCCTCTTGAAAATACAGCAGCCAAACACCTGTCAGAGAAACTATATAAACCGAAAGGCCTCAGTAATAGCGCGTTTTGTATTTTGCTGAGAGAATACATGTTCATCTCTCTAGTCATCAGACACGTAGTACAGAACAGACTTGACTCTGTTCAGAGACTGCACATGGCTGCCAATTGTGACCGGCAGCTGCATTTATGAACCGCAACCCCTTCCTAGCCGATTGTCATGAATCTGAGGATGGAAGTGGGTCTTTAACCAAATTCAAGTTAAGTTTGGATCCTCTGGTGTAATTTCAAGAGTGTGTGACATTCCTGAGGAAATTATTCCTTGAACATCTCTTATCCCCACCCCCCATCATCTAATCCCCTGTGACTTCAAAGCAGACTTCTCCCAGCAGGCACCAGAATGAAAATAAATCCCTCTGCATCACAGACAGTCACCTTTAATAATGTCTATCCTTCCTTGTTCTCAAGGCAAAAATTCAGGTTTGTGTTTGACCACTGCATCCAAGTACACAGCTTCTCAAGACTTTCTTAAAAAGAAACAATTCATAGAAATACCACAAAAACAATTGCCGTGGAACAGAATTGAATTCTGGAAGGTTCCCAGTGTTCTGCTCCTGGTCTGAGGTGCTGGTCACACAAGTGTATTTTGTGAACATTCACCAAGCTGTACACATCTCCGTATGAATGATACACTCTGAGCCTTAGCTTCTTCACTTATAAAATGGGGTTAAAAATCTCTACTCCATAGGCTTACTGTTTATCAAAAGCATTGTTTTTTTGTTTGTTGAAAGAATGTCAAGTGGCCGGCACCTGAGACCATTCAGCAAAGCTCAGCTCCCCCTTTCTCCTGGCATGATCAGATTCTGGGGTCCCATCTTCAGAAGGACAGGGTTGCCCCCCACCCCTGGCACCTTCCCTCCCCTTCACTGACCTTCATGCCAAAGGTGAATATGGTAATGATGATCTTGAAGATCAGCGCCAGGGCCAGCTGCCAGATGGCCGTGTAAACCCCAACCCCGGCTGGCCGGTCGGGGATGTCATCCACGGGCCGCGTCATGTTGGGGTCGTTGATGTAGTCACACAGCTGGGAGGACTCAAGGGCCCCACAATCATTGAAGAGCTCGGAAATGAGCTCGCTTGTGCTGCGGCGTGTGTAGGGGTTGGGGTAGGCAACAATGGCGGTGATGGCAGTCACCGCGATGACCTCCAACACTGGGTACTTCCCCAGCTTGGTGGTCTTGCGCCTCCGGCACCAGGCGATGTTGCAGCGGATGAAGAGGGTCCCCCACAAGCCCCCGAAGACCCCAAGCAGGATGAAGGGGAAGAGCTCAGCCATGTACCAGGGCGTGTGATACTCCACGTAGAAGAGGACGAGGCGGCTGTTCCCGAATGGATTGATGGATCGCAGCGTGAAGGCTGCCACCAGGGCCGCAAAAAAGGACCGCCACAGGGTCTTTAAGGGAAAGTAGTAGCTGACCTGCGACCAACGAGTGAAAAATAAGAGACTGGTAGACAAAAGAGCTGCCCCAGGGCCCCAGACCCACTGATCAGCAGCCCCCTGCTGGCATTTGCCATGAAAGTCATACTCAAATCAAAAATGGGAGGAACTTACTTCCTCAATCAGTGGTGTAAATAAGGCCCAAACACATGAACAAAGATATTTTAAAGGACTCTGTCTAAAATTGGAACAGATACCATTTAAGGTGCATTTGAGCTATTTTATAAGAGAAATGAGAACACTGTATCATAATTCTGTTTATGACAGAGAGAGCCTCCTAAAAGAAAATCAACCTCTGATTTGATTCTTGAGACAACAGAGGCTGGGTTGAAACTCCTGGCTCAGCAGCTGTATCTGGAGGGCACACGAGTTAAAAATGGTTTTTACACTTTTATTTTTTTTTTTTCCTCTAATTTTATTTTATTTTTAAACTTTACATAATTGTATTAGTTTTGCCAAATATCAAAATGAATCCGCCACAGGTTTTTACACTTTTAAATGGTTCAGGGAGAAAAAGAATCTATATATATGTAGCTGAATCACGGCACTATATGGCAGACATTTATACGTCATTGTAAATCAACTATACTTTTTGGGGAGAAAAGAATATTTTGAGACGTGAAATATTCAAAACGAGGACAATATCTGGTGACAATGATAGAAAATTCAAACTCCAACATTCACAAGGAAGGTCTTTTTGGAAGACAGCCAGGCGGCGCACGGCCATGTGGTCTGCTGCACCCCCCAAGCTACAAGGGCCAAGATCAGTGGCTGGGACCAGGCGCCGAGACATGCAAAGCCTCAAGTATTTATTATCTGGCTCTTGACACACAACATGGGCCGAGCACTGGACTAGATCCATTCTGGTGGCAAAAAAAATTAAAATTGTTTATTCATTACATTGTTTATGGAAGAGACAGGAGACCAAATCTCCACCCTGCCCCCTCAAAATCACATTGGCAATTTTTAAAACAAGACTTTAAAAAAAGGTATTTCACAGAGAATACTGTGGCTCCTTCATGAGTTGTAGGAATCTCTCAACCCTCCTTTGGATCCAGTCCTCAAGAGAGTTGAAGAAGAACGCCTCCTGCCTTGCTGACCCCCCATGTGTTTCTCGGTGCTCAGAACCACGGGGCCCTTCCACTGCCCATGCTCACCTCTTCCAGACTGAAAAGCACACCCCCAATCGGAGCACCAAAGGCCACGGAGACCCCAGCAGCGGCCGCGGCTGACAACACCTGTGAGGCAAAGAGGTCCCGTCAGTTCCAGGTCTTTCGGGAAAGTCAGCAGGTGCAGGTAAGCCCGGAGAGGACGGGGCTTCACTCTGCGCATGCTCACCTCACGCCTTTTGCCCTCGTTCTTGCTGTACTTGGAGAAAAGGCTGCTGAAGAAGTTGCCGCAGCAACAGGCCACATGCACCAGCGGCCCTTCCTTGCCCAGGCTCAGGCCTGAGGACACCACCAGCACCAGCGTGACAGTCTTGATCAGCAGGGTCCACTTGCCCAAGTAGCCCCTGATGATGAAGCCACTCAAGATGGTCTTTATCTGAAACATAGGATGGAGAAGGTCGGGGAGTGAGCTGCCTGAGTGCCTCTGCCAGGAAAGTAACACCTGCCTCCTCCCAGAAGCATCTTTCAAGCTGAGATTCACTAAATTGTATGGAACAGAGGCTGCTTTTGTTGGTAATTTAGCTATAATTTGATATTATAATTTATATTAATGCCTACTTTTATACTAATGTATAAACCCCCGAGACAATTCACTGCATAGTAAATCTTAATAATTCCGGAGTAATGAGATCATTCAAGGAATGAATAAGTAGTTATCAGCCTAATTTTACGTATGGCATTTTATCCTATGCAGGTTACCCTCTGCTGTGTTGAAAAGATACATGTATCTATTGATTTTAACTGTTTATTTTTGACTATTGAAAGATGGCCAAGATAAAGAGACATCTGGCTAGCTTTGTTGCAAAGCAAATACAATAAAATATCAATGGAACTTTAGATAGGGGTTGGCTAACTATGGCCAGTGGGCCAAATGCAGACCACAGCCTATTTTCGTATGACCCACAAGCTAAGATCTTTAAAACCTAAGCTTTTAATCTTTTTAAATGTAGTATGTAAACAAGGTAAAAGACTAGGGCAGCAGAGGATGTGATGGTTAGATGACATCACTGATTCAATGGCCATGAATTTGAGTAAACTCTGGGAGACAGTGAAGAACAGGGAAGACTGGTGTGCTGCAGTCCATGGGATCGCAGAGTCGAACACGACTTAGCTGTGAGTGAGAACAGTTCCTCAATTTTGCCTCTTGACTCACAAAGCCTGGGCTTCCCAGGTGGCACTAGTGGTAAAGAATCTGGCTGCAACTTAGGAGATGTGCGTTCGATCCCTGGGTGGAAAAGATCCCCTGGAGGAGGAAATGGCACCCCACTCCAGTACTCTTGCCTGAAAAATCCCATGGACAGAGGAGCCTGCTGGGCTACAGTCCATGGAGTCACAAAGAGTCGGATATGACAGAACATACACGCATGCACTGGATATAGAAGCATCACCAACGGATAAATAACATTTTATCTTCAACCTCTCCCACAATTGGCTGAAATGAAGTGAATGTTTACTGCCTAGCTAGCAATTTACAAGCCTGTAATCAGAGATTCATTAGACACAGAGTGAGCCAGCCAGTGAAATTTGTGGTCAGTATCCATTTTCCCATTGTATAATGCATAATGGGACAATCTCAGCTCTTGTCACTGTCAGGATGTTTACATAACATCAAAGTGCCTCCTAGTGGGCATTGCTGTGCCAAGCAATCATTTTCTTGAATAGCTATCCTAGTCCTTCTTGAGCTTGGTGCTCAACAGCATCCTCTGGGGAATTAGAAACCAAGGAGGACTAGTTAATCCCCTCCCCCGGAAATCTGATGTAATTGATCTGAGGTGTATCATGGGCACAGGGAGTTTACAGACTCCACAGTTCAGTTCAGTTCAGTCGCTCAGTCATGTCCGATTCTTTACAACCCCATGAATTGCAGCACTCCAGGCCTCCCTGTCCATCACCAACTCCCAGAGTCCACCCAAACCCATTCTAAAAGGCAGTCCAGGTAGAGAAGCACTGTTCCCATCCTGAGAAGAGCAATACAAGTCTTCCTAATTTCTCACTATTTAAGGTCAGTCCTGAAATACTCTTTGGCTTTTCATCACCTGTAATGCTAATATAGGAAATTTCACAATGGGTTTGAACAGACCATTTTCATCTCAGGAATTACTGACAGATATCTGTTTTTCTTAATTCAAAGAGAAAGACCAACAGTGAGCAAGCATGTGGGCATCTATTTGAAAGAACTCACTAAGCTCCTTCCTAGAAAACACAAGGGAGGTCTTCCAGCTCTCTAATCAGATGAACCAGCCTTTAACTAAAGGCACACAAACTAGCAGTGGTTAAACTGGTCTTTAACTAGTGGTAGTGGGCTTATTTGAGCCTGTGCTCTGGGGAGCCCATATCCCTTTATTTAAGGGATGTTTTATTATGCCTGCCACAATCCTGCCCTTTTGTATTGCCTAGAATAAAATTATCTATAATTTTTTGTCAGTTAATGTGGATTTGGACCCAAGGGTACACTTGAAGAGCATGATACCATTTAGAAAATTACAAGCATCTAAATTACCTGAGCCATTGCCAGCCATGACATGTGGTGAACTGAACAATGTGAGAGGTATTTCATAATTCTCAAAAAAACGACTGAATAAAATTGTCATGATCAAATTAGGGATTAAAGAAGGCAAATTTGTTCCCAGCAGATGCCAAAATCTAATCACTCGCTTTAATTTGAATTAATAGAGACTGAATCAAGCAGGGCTCTAAGGCAATGCACTGCAGCACATTTGTGACTTGACGATGGCAACTTTAAAACCTCTGTGCTGTGTGCTGTGCTTAGTCGCTCAGTCGTGTCTGACTCTGGGACTCCACAGACTGTGGCCCGCCGGGCTCCTCTGTCCATGGGATTCTCCAGGCAAGAATACTGGAGTGGGTTACCATTTCCTCCTCCAGGAGATCTTCCCGACCCAGGGGTCGGGACCTGCATCTCCTGCATTGCAAGGCGGATTCTTAACCACTGACCACTGCACCCCAGATCACCTCCTATGATGGGAAGTATATTTCCTAAAAAGCTCATTTAGTGTCTTTGCCGAAATGAAGATCAGCTCGGTATCTCAAACTGAGTGGAGTTGGTTGCGTAGTTAGTTGGGTTTTGACTGGAAGGATTTTATTCGTACCCATGAATGATTTCTTTGCATTTACTTTTTACTCTGCTCCTTTCCTCCAAGAACTGGGGTAAGTGTTAGGAATTTCTAGCTCTACTATAATAACAATGAAAATCTGCTACTACTGAGTCATAGTAACTAAACTTCAATTATAAAATCTCCATTGGGTTCCTGACACTTGAAAAGATTATTGTGAACTCTTTTATAAATAGAGACATGAATCTGTTACATATTATATACAGCTGAAAAAATATTTATGTACCTACTATCATGTACCCACTCCCAAGTTTAGGACAGAAGAGCAGGAACCTGTGAACACCTTGTCTTTGCTTTCTCAGTGGACTCTTCCAATCATTTCCTTGCCTTTCTTGCGAGCTTTAGCACATCTGGGTATGACTAAACAGTATGCTTGTTTCATACAGGCTGTTTTAGAGACTCTACAGAAATGGAACCATACTTCACATATTCTTCTCTAACTTACTTTTTCCACTTGATATCACTTTTTTGAACTTTATTCACATCAATGTGTTCCTTGCACTTTGTCACACAGGAAACAATGCTGAACTTGGTATTTGACTCATTTTGGGTTCAGCTGTCATAAATGAAGACGCCATCTGTGGATGAGCACCAGGTCCACCAGACGCCCTCCCACACAGAGTTCCGTGTCTATGAGCTGGGCCATGCATCTCTGGTTCTTGGAAGAGGAAGATGGTATCCCCACTCGCAACACCTTTTATTGCTGCCTTCAATTTCCCACCAACTCCCCACTACCCACCTCCTTATTTTTACAGGTGGCTTGAGTCCAAAAGCGCCTGTTGCTGGGCACTGGGATCAGAAACTAAGATGCCAACAATAATCTGTTCTCTTTGTCTCAATATCCAATAAAATGCAGTCAGTTCTGCCCGGACACTTGTTTGGAAAACACAAATTTGTTCCAATGTGATTCATGCGTCGGGGCAGAACTTGAGCATGATGCCAATTTCGCGTCTGTTTCTGCACGATTTCCTCTGAGAGAAACACAAGATGGAAAACTGCAGCCGCCAAACTGAGCCAACACACAAGCACACGTCTCAGACAACTCCCAGTTTGCACGCGCACTAGGGTGGTATTCATACATTCCTTAACCATTTAACATGTGTCAAACTGTGCTACTGGTTCTATGTGGTTCTCATCTTTTTATGTGCCACCAATGAGGTTTCTGGGCACTGTGCCCCTAACTCCATCTTCCCAACAAGCTCTGTGGTTTTGGTGATGCAATTTCACATCGCCCTTGACTTGGCATGCATATGGTACATTAGGAATTTCCCAGGTGGCTCAGTGGAGACATGAGTTCAATCCCTGGGTGGGGAAGATCCCCTGGAGAAGGAAAAGGCAAACCCACTCTGGTATTCTTGCCTGGAGAATCCCAAGGTCAGAGGAACCTGGCGGGCTACAGTTCATGGGGTCACAAAGAGGCAGCCACAACTGAGCACGCACACATAGTGCATTACAGCAGCACTGGCTGTACGGAGCAAATATGCTGCAATGCACAGCTTATTTTTTAGGTTCCTCCAGCAACGTGTTAATATCAACTATCCAAAATTCAGCATGAAATTGCCTTCTTAAAACATCTTTTCCTGGAACAAGATAATGCTGAGCTTTCCTTTCAACGATCCTTTAATTACCCCAGCCCTTCCCATGAACCGCCCGGACCAGCAGTGCTGTTGGTGGTGCTGCCAAAGAGTGTGGGTCCGCTGCCATGACCGCTCACATCTTTATAAACTCAGCATCTCCCCTGTCTGTGGGAGCTGCTGAAGCACCAACTTGAAGGAGAATGCAACAGCAGTGATTAGAGTGATCGTCTAAGAACTTTAAAAATGATTTCTGGCTCAAAGCTGCACTGTCTGGGTTTTTCGGGAATTCGCTCAATTATGGTTTTTTGAACCCAGCAGATCCTCAGTGGTTTGAAGTTTAGTCCCGGGCATTCTTCCTGATCGATGAAGTCACTTCCCTCATGCTCTGGTTACCAGAAAGAGCTGAAAATATTTATAAGAACTCTAAACTCACACGGGTGCATTCACAGCACATGTAGTGAACATGGAATTTAGTTTTTAAAGATTGCTCTTATCCTCTCACAAGCAGAGCAAAAACGTGGCAAGGGAGTTTAATAAGTAAACTTTCTGAGCACCAAACTCCCGCTGTTGCCCCTTTCACAGCTGATCACTGATGTACTTGCATACGTGCGTGCTCAGTTGCTCAGTCATGTCCAACTCTGTGTGACCCCATGGACTATAGCCTTCCAGGTTCCTCTGCCCTTGGGATTCTCCAGGCAAGTGGGTTGCCATGCCCTCCTCCAGGGGATCTTCCAGACCCAGGGATCGAACCTGAGTCTCCTGCATTGGCAGGCAGATCCTTCACCACTGCACCACCTAGGAAGCCCTAAATGTACTTAAGGGTTACTATAGGACCATGTCTGCGTGTGTGGTTAATGAACTCCAGTTCCACAGGCTTTAAGACTTCTGCCTGGTATGCAAAGACAAGAATTGAAGCATCTGAGAATAAACAGAGCATAAATCCTGAAGCCAGACAGCTGGGTTCGACTCCCAGCTGACCAGCTTAGCGACCTTGGGCAAGTTACTTAACCTCTCTGTACTTCACTTTCCCCAACCATCAAATGAAGAATAAGAGTACGGACCTCATAGGCTCTCTGCGAGAATGAATGAGTGAACAGATGTCCAATGCCAGGAACCATCCTTAGCGCCTAAGTGCCACGTAAGTGCTTGCTCTTCTAATAATTGGCACAAAAAGCCAGCCCCAACTCACCTCGGGTATACCAGAGCCACAGGCATATGGTGCAAATACTCGTACCAGGGAGACAGCCAGAAATGCAAACAGCAATGCCCACAGGATGTACATTAGGTAATTCAGAATGTAAGCACTGGCACCCTAGACAAGACACAGAACAAGAAGAGACACGTGAGCCATTGCAGACCCAAGCAACACGCCTAGCCCTCTAGAATGAGAGAGGACCCTCTGACCTGACTGGGCAGCTTCTCGCCTGGTCCTGTGTCAACAAAGAGGCAGGTTAGTTTTATCAGCTGTTGCTATTGCTATAGCGGTTCACACAGACACAGCACCAGCTGCTTTTCCGGGAGCTGTGTACACACATCTTCCACCAGGTGACACCTCAGCAGTCCTGGAAACTGTGAATGAGGCTTGGTTTGAATTGCCCTGTGCGCTTGAGTTAATAAAAGGCATGTAACAGAAAATTCTGCCTTCGAGCCCCCAGAAAGTTTGTTTGGTCTCGTCTGCGGTGGATCAGCCTCTTTGCTTTGGTGAAGGCCAAACCCACGCTGCAATTAAAACCAAAGAGGAAGTGTGTGAATTGCCTTTTTAAAACTTTTTATTTTGTATTGAGGTATAGCCTATTAACAATGCTGTGACAGTTTCAGGTGGGCAGAAAAGGGACTCAGCCATACACATACCCGTATCCATTCTCCCCTAAACTCTTGTCCCGTCTGGGGGAACTGCATTTTAGAATACTGCTACTCAGATGTGGCCCCTGGACCGGCAGTATCACCTCGCGTGGAATGGAAATGCAGTCTCAGGCGCTGTGCCAATATTCTAAATAATCTGATGTGTGGGGAACACCTTCTGGACCAACAACACAGTCTGGGGTCTTTGAGGCTGAGGACCTGGTGTGCTGGGCAGACTACGATTCTCTAGGCCTCAGCTTCTTGCCACCATCTGATCTGTCACATGATGAGCAGGAAAAGCCAGGGTGCCTCTAAGCCAGGCCACTGAAACAGCCACACGTGCGCCTGTAAAACACAAAAACATGCTCCAGGAGATAGCTCTAGCCTTAACAACCAGAGATATTCACACCTGGTGTGGTGAGAAATCAGGAATACATTTCACCCGGAGAAAAATGGACTTTTCTGTGACTAATAATAACATCTCACCCTGGCTAACACTAATTCTTTGAATTCAAGTATAAATCTTGGAGATGGTTGAGAAGCTGGATGGCCATAGTTCCCCCCAAAGTAGGAGCGAAGAAACCAAACATGGCGGCCAGCCAATTCAGCCTGCCCATCTCCATCCAGCCACGTGAGAATCTATTTTTGGAAGTGATGGAGAGCACTGAGGATGTGTGAAATTTCAAGAGCCCGTCAATTTCTGAGATTTGACAGAATTCATTTTCAACTCCACTGAGCAAGATTGAGCAAAATGGCAAAGTGCATTCCAGAAGTCTTCAACAGAGGTAAATCAACTGGGCAAAGGAGAATGGGGGAGCAAGGAGGAGAATATGTATCTTCCAAGAACAGTTATATGGTGAACAGTCCTCACAGTACCCTAACGTGAATCCTGGCAACTTAGCTCCCTATCACCTGGGTTTCTGATCTGTCGATGACCCTTAGTCACTGTGGTAACCAATGAACTCAGTTAGAAATTAAGCCTTTTCCTGGACAAAGATTTGTGCAGATCTGAAAGTCAGAGAGCCATGAAGGCAAGAGCCTGGTCTGTGCTTCACTGCTACAGCCCCTAGGCTGGGATATTCCCATTGCAGAAGGCCCACAAACATCCTCTCTGATGTGTTCATTGGAAGATGATAACTGTCTCCACAGGGAGACAGCCCTTCTCATCTGCTAGGAGGGCTACGATCCAAACCAGGTTAACAACTGGGGTCGGTGAGGATGTGGGAAAGCTGGAACCCACATACGCTGCTGCTGGAATGCAAAAAGGTGCAGCCACTTTGGAAGACCGGCAGCTCCTCAAAAGGTTAAATGTAGGGTTGCCATGTGCCCCAGGAATTCCCCTCTAGGTATGGACCCCAAAGCAATGAAAACATATGTCCACACAAAACCCTGTAGATAAGCTTTCAAAGCAAAGTCATTCATAAAGCACAAAAGTGGAAGCATCACATGTTCCTCAGCTACTGAGTGGAGAAATGACACGTGCTGATGCAGACAATGGCATGTTATTTGGCCGTGAAAAGGAATGAAGTCCCAATTTACGGTATGACACAAATGAACTTGGAAAACATTATGCTAAGTGAATGAAGCCAGACACAAATGTCCATGCGTTGTACACTCCATTTATAAGAAAAGTCCACAGTAGGCAAATCTGCAGAGGTAGAAAGCAGACTGGTGGTTGCCCAGAGCTGGCAGATGTGGACGGAAATGGGGAGTGACTGCTGACAGGTACAAGGTTTCTTTGGGGGTGATAAAAATGTTCTAAAATTAGATCAGGGTGATGGTGGCACAAATGCGCGAATATTCTAAAAGAATATTAGCATATTCGTGTTAATGAAGATTAATTCATTAATATTAATATTTATTACACAGATTGATGTATACACATAGAATATCCTCTGGAATATGAATTACATTCACTAAAGCCATTTTTCTAAAACAATATCTTTTCTCCTCAGTTAGAAGTAATAAAAATCAACTCTTATTTCTTTAGCATGATCAAAAGACCACTCTCGGTAAGAAAAACAAAACCAAATACCAGGTTTTAAAAACTACATACGTTGTACACATGCAATAGTGGGGAAGGACTTTCCAATTGAAGTTTGAACCCTAGAACTAGAAAACAAGCTGAGTGGGAAGTGGCACTCATATTAGCCACAGCTGAAGGTCAGAGCAGAAGGTGAGTGCATAGACATTCCCCACCACCAGCCAGGGGACTCCCAGCCAGGACACACCCACGCACTCACCTCCGACTGATTCACCAGCAGCTCCGACCACTTCTGCCACAGGGGACACTTGTCCCTGTCCTCAAAAGTGGTCTCATTGGAAGTCCAGCAGCACTGCTCATGGCTATACCAGAAGGCGGACAGGCAGATGCCCTCTTTCAGGTCGGTCATCCAGTCGACAGCGAGATCGATGACCCCGGCCAGAGTGCCTGGAAGAAGCAGCAAGAGCCACTGAGACGGAAGCCAGCGGGACCCAGGCAGCATGGAGGGCAGGCAGAGATGCCCGCGCCCTGGGCTGCCACATGCCCCAGCAGCCTCTTTCAGCAGTCTTGAGGTCACCTGAGCATGTGGCAGGGCCCATGGTGTGGCAAAGGTGGCACCCAGCCCACTGAGACACAAAGGCCAATGATATACAGTCCTTGGGGGGCTTCGATCACACAGGAGGGAGAGACCTGCAGGGCAGAGTTCACTGCAACCCCCTGGGGCTTTCAGAACCCAGCCCTTCTAAGTTTTGGAACTAGGGTACCAATACCCAATAAAAGATGGAACCCCCTCAGCAACTTCCAGGGCAGGATGCTGGAATCACAAACTTATCTCTCCAGAAAAGACAATTCAGACAAAATGGAGAGAAATCAACTATGACAGCCTCATCATTTCAATCAAGTTTTATATCCAAATGGAACCCAACTTGAAAAATGTCACTTATTAGAATCTTCTGAATTTTTACATTTTGGTTGAAGGACTGAGGAGTGATTTAAGTAAACAACTACTCTAAAGGCCAATAGAAGTGGGATAAAATAGAGTGTGCAGTGGGTCACAGAAGGCCATCTTACTAGAGTAATCCATTCCAGTCCTTTGTGAAGGCAGAGAATACTCTCAAGCTACCGAAGTTTTCAAACTTTTACTAGCCTTTACTACAATATTATTTCCCTGCCAGCATCAACACCAAAGGCAACCACACACCAACAAAAGGCCCCCTGGCCCTGCCACTCTCCTGTTGCATCAGCAGTCACCCACTGTTCTTTCCAGTACTGCCCAAATCCTCAGCAGCACACAGGCTCTTTCCTCAGTCTCCGAGTTTCTCTCCAGGCTCCTCTCTCTCCACCACTAACCCCACACACTGCCCACGCCATGCCCCTGAGCACACCAGGCCCTCCTCTCTGTACTTCCTCAGACAGTGCTGCCCTCCCCCAACTGGGCAAGCTCCTATTTATCTTCCAGATCCTGGCATTTCTATCACCTCCTTCAGGAAGCCCTCCCTGATTTCCTAAGTCTGAGCTAAGTATATTTCCCAGGCATCCCGCCATCCCCATACTTATCACATCCTGATATGACTATATTTATATGTGTGTGTGTATCCAACTAGTCTATAAGTGGGGCAGGAAGACAGTCTCTTGTCTGGTTTGTGTGCCACGGTGGGAATCAGGCCAGGCATCCAGACCCTGTGTCCCCTTTAAGTGGGCAAGGGCACACAGCCTTGTCCACTGTTGTATGCATGTCAGGTGTACAGCTGGAACTATATATCAGGTTGAATGAATGAGAGCAACAAATAAATGAAAATCAGGAAACTCAGGTCCATCCATTCACTCAAGGGCTACTTACTGAGCACCTACTTACTATGGAAGTAAACTCTACACCCTGGGGTACAGCACTGAACAAAGCAAACTCAGGTCCCTGCCTTCACGGAATCATACCTCATGCAGGGAGAAAGACACTAGACTAAATAAGTAAGGGGGCTTCCCTTGTAGCTCAGTTGGTAAAGAATCTGCCTGCAGTGCAGGAGACCCAGGTCCAATTCCTGGGTTGGGAAGATTCCCTGGAGAAGGAAATGACAATCCACTCCAGTATTCTTGCCTGGAAAATCCCATGGATAGAGAAGCCTGGAGGGCTACAGTCCGTGGGGTCGCAAGAGTTGGGCATGACTTAGCGACTAAACCCCCAAGTGAGGGGCTCTGACAACAAGAGAAGAATACAGTGTGCTCCGGGGGCGGCCATCCCCCACAATGGTGCCGGAGAACAGGTCCTCAAAAGGAAAACCAAGGGTCGCCATCTGACCAAGGAATTCTACTCCTCAGTGTCTGCCCACGAGAAATGAACACATATATCCTCACAAAGATACGCACACAGATGTTCACAGCAGCATATTCACAAAAGCCAAAAAGTGGAAACAACCCGTATGCCCGTCAACTGCTAAATGGAAGAACCAAATGTGGTCCACCTAGGACGGCAATAAAAAGGAATGAAGTACGGACACATGCGACAGTGTGGATGAGCCTTGGCAACATTATGCTTAAATGAAGCGAGTCAGAAAGGATCACATAGTATGTGATTCCATTTTGTGAAAGGTCCAGAAAAGGCAAATCTACAGAGACAGAAAGTAGATCAGCGGCTGTCTAAGACTAAAAAGAGGCTGAGGGCGCTGCGGCTGATAGCTGAAGGGTAGGGAGGTTCTTTGGGAGCTGGTGAAAATGTTCTAAAATCGATCTTGGTGTTGGCTGCAAAATTCTGTGAATACACTAAAAACCACTTTAACAAGGTGAATTGTATGGTATGTGAGTTATAGCTCAATAAAACTGTTACATACATACACACATACATACATAATGGTGGGCGAGGGGGATGAAGTTCCGAGAGAGAGAGAGAGAGAGAGAGAGAGAGAGAGAGAGAGAAAGGTACTTTTAGAAAAGGTGGCAAGAAAGATGACCTTTGAACAAAAACGTTGTGTGGAACAACAGTGACCCCCAGCGGTGGCTCTGGGTTAACGCCCCTCATAGGAGCCGCAGGTTGCGCAGCTCCATCTTAGGAGTCAGAATACAATACCCAGGCTGCCACTAAGGAGGTGACAGGCCAGGCAGTGGGACTCCTGGGTCTCACCACCATTAGACAGCTGGGGAATGGGAAGGCGAATGGGGCAGAGTTTTCTGGATCTCCCTTCCCAGTACATCCAGATCAAAAGAACACTTTAGCTGCCTTCATCGTTAAGATCATCCATTTCTTGCCTCCCTCCTCTATTCATCTCCTGATGTGACCCTTTGCCAGTGGTCCTCACCACTGGCTGCACATCAGCATCACAGGTAGAAGGGGCCTTACTCAATGCTAGGGCGTCATTTCTGGAGTACTATTTAATTGCAATTTGGGCAGCAGTAGTTTTAAATCCCCAGGTGATCCCACCTAAAAGAAGTGAGGTAAATTGGCTTACCAGAGAAGCCAGGTTGTTGGTATCTGATATGTTAAAAACAGCCCAACTGGGCTCTTGGATCAGTTGATAAATCTAGGCCAGAACATCTACTCGGATTCCTTCATTTCCAACGTCCATCTCTCCTTTCTGGGAGCCAAAAATAACCCTGGGTAGAGTTTTATACATCTATTCTAAACAAAGACATCAAAATTCACAGCAAACTACTTCGCCTTCCTTTAAAGGTCTTCAGGTCTTCACATTAGCAGTCAAACAAAGGGGTGGCAAAATGTCGTACATCTATGAACTGCTACCAATATCCACGGGGAGCGGAAGGGCAGGATGGGGCGAATAGGCAGCTACTGTGACTGGAGCGAGAGGACTGCCACTTCAGCACTTTTATGGGCCCTTTATGACCCACCAGGCACACAGAGCCCTTCCCTAGCAACCGAGCCCCTCCCACCATTGTAGATATAACAAATGAGAGGTGGCCAGAAATCAGAGTCCTCCAATCACAAAGTTTCACTCTGTGTCCCATGGGAGTGCTGTCAGACAGCGTGTACTACACTAGACCCATATCACAGTCATTCTCTGATCAGTCCTATAACCATAACTATGATGTTACTACAGGCAGGGGGTTTTCTTAAGGAAATCTCTTTAACTTGATCAGTTTTTTCCTCTTTGACATTAACCTTCACAGCCTCCTAAGAGTAAGGAAATTTCAGGAAACGATTTCCATGGAGGGTTGGAGTGTTTGCTATTAAAAGGGGAGGCATAACTTCCAGATACACATTCATTTGCTCCGAAAACACCCATGGGTCACAAACATGGTGCTGGGATTATAAAAATGAAGGACGCAGAGTCCCTGAGGGTCAGAACAACCCAAGGACTGGACGTACATCTCCCAGGCCTCTCTCAGACCCTGCAGTTTCGTGTTACTGGGAGTGTCTCTCGATGTTCATCCCAGGGCCTGCCAGTGTTAGTCAAGTTCATTCTCACAGGATGTTTTAGAGAGCAAAATGTTCCCATCCTTTCTAGCCTGCTCCATAGCCAAGTCCTACAGAATGTGAAGTGTGTGCTTTTGGTTGCTCAGTCATGTTTGACTTTTGTGACCCCACGGACTGTAGCCCGCCAGGCTCCTCTGTCCGTGGGATTCTCCAGGCAAGAATACTGGAGTGGGTTGCCATTTCCTTCTCCAGGGGATCTTCCCGATCCAGGGATCAAACCCATGTGTCTTGCACTGGCAGTAGATTCTTTACCGCTGAGCTACCAGGGAAGCACAGCTCTCTTGGTACTCCTCTCCAATGACTGTACCTGGTCCACCCATGCCTTGGCGTCTCCTTACTTCACTGACGATAGATTGGTAGGTCATGTATTTTGCTCTTAGATATTTCAAGCCACAAACTCCTGGCATGAAGTACAAGAGAAACAGCACGTACCTGCCAGCAGGCCAATGAGCAGCATGACTGCCCATCCCGACCAGGCATCCAACAAACTCTTGATGAACTCCCATATGGACTCCTTGCTTTTGCTGGTTATCTAGAAACAAAAAGACATCAGAGCTGATGTGGATACACGTTCCAATTCAAACTTACTTTTCTGCAACTGTTTCCTCAGGAAACAGGTTGAATGAGAAAACAAATGTAATTAAGCAACTAGATGGCCACTTAAGTGATTCTTTCAGTTACTGAGCATGATGGTCAAATGGGCTTTCTTGTTCAAGGAGCTATGAAGATGACGATCTCCAAAGAATCAGAATCCCCAAAAAATCACTTAAAAAACCTTACTAAACATGACTGGATCCCTGATTATTCCAAAGTCATTCTGAAGGGAGATATCACTTCAGTGTCATCATTTTCAATACGAATCACTATTTCAGCTTAGATTGTAAGGCCTGTTCACAAAAGACCCTCTTCAACAAAGATTTCATTTCCTTCTTTGGTTTTCCAGGTTACATGTTAAAAGCAAGAACATCCTGGTCGAATACATTTTATTTAACTGGTACATTCCAAGCATAAGAACGTGTGTGTGTGTGTGTGTGTGTGTGTGTGTGTGTGTGTGTGTGTGTACAGCTTTGGACTTTCGGACATCTTTTTTCTAAAGTGTTTAACTTTTTTATTGGAGTATAGTTGATTTGCAACGATGTGTTCATTTCAGGTGTACCACAAAATGAGTCCGTTTTTTATATATCTTCTTTTTCAGATTCTTTTCCACTATAGGTTATTACAAGACATTAAACATAGTTCCCTGCACTATACAGTACGCCCTTGGTGTTATCTATTTCATATGTAGTAGTGTGTATCTGTCAACCCCAAACTTCTAATTTATCTCCTCCCTACTTTCCCCTATGGTAACCGTAAGTTTGTTTTCTATGTCTGGGAATGTTTTTGTTTTGTAAATAAGTTCATTTGTATTAAATAAATTCATTTGTATATTTTAGACTCCACATATAAGCGATATCATATTTGTCTTTCTCTGTCTGACTTACTTCACTTAGTATGATAATCTCTAGTTGAATCCATGTTGCTGCAAAAGGCATTATTTCATTTTTTATGGCTCGATAGTACTCCACTGAATGTATATACCACATCTTCTTTATTCATTCCTGTGCTGATGGACACTTAGGTTGCTTCCATGTCTTACATGTAAACAGTTAAGAGTTTTCTCTAATATGCTCAGGAGTGGGACTGTTGAATCACATGATAACTCTATTTTTAGTTTTTAAGGAACCTCCATACTGTTCTCCATAGTGCTGTACCAACTGACCTTCCCACCAATGGTCTAGGAAGGTTCCTTTTTCTCTGCATTTATTATTTGTAGACTCTCTCTCTCCAGCATTTATTATTTGTGGACTTTTCGATGATGGCCATTCTGACCTGTATGAGGTGACAACTTGTGGTTTTAACCAACAGCAAGAACGCTGAATGAGGCAGCATGGACCACATTTCCCAGGCAGATGGTTATGTCTACACACACTGTAGGAGCCCCCTTTTCCCTCCCTGTGTTAACAGAATCCTACATCCCTGAGATTATCATTCCCCTACACCCTTAAGAGCAAGGGCTGGCAAACATTTCCTATAAAGAGACAGAAAGTCAATATTTTCAGCTTGGAAGGTCAGATGGTCTCCGTGGCAACTACTGGAGTCTGTGGTTGTCACGCAAAAAGAACCATAAAGAGTGCGTGCACCCGCAGGCATGGCTGTGTGCCAAGGCAGTGGGACTTCTGGGAACAGGCGATGCGCCGGATTTGCCCAAGGGCCACAGTCCGCGACCCCTGTTCTGGACAGAAGGCCACCCCCTCGCCTCCGTTCCTCCAGGTCAGAGCCAATCACCTGCATCAGTGTCCACGGGACCTCACTCCCTACACATCTCTCAGCCTCCCTTCCCTGCCACTGTGTAACGTGATGTGACTCGGTCTCACTCTGGATGTGACGGCTCATTCAGACTCTCTGAAGCTGTTCTCGCCTTTGTGGCTGCTGCATCTCTGACCTGACCTCTCGGTGGAGGGCGCTCCATCCTCGCCACTCTCTCCCCCTTTCACTTACAGCCACTCTGCTGGTTGCCCTCCTTCACCTAAGCATCCATCCCTGGTCCCCAGTCCCTCCCACGGAACCCACTAAATCTTGGCAACACTCCTGATCTCTCCCTCTCCAGACCCAGGCTACCTGGACCACTTCTACAGCTTCAGCACCCACTCACGCCAAGAACACCTCATTCTCCACCACAATCCTGACCATGCCCTTGAACGGCACAGGGCTGCAGGCTGGACAATCAGCTCAAACTCACAGCAGCTGAAACACAACTCAGTGGCCTCCCCCTACAATGTGCT
The DNA here is from genome assembly GCF_003369695.1 of Bos indicus x Bos taurus. Classification (NCBI taxonomy): domain Eukaryota; kingdom Metazoa; phylum Chordata; class Mammalia; order Artiodactyla; family Bovidae; genus Bos; species Bos indicus x Bos taurus. The sequence goes on along the minus strand of NC_040105.1, from coordinate 7,332,023 downwards.
GCTCTGATTTTCTCCCATCTCATCATCCAAGGCCTCCCCCACTTCTGACCACCCCCAGGCCATCCTGACCCCAGTACTGCCCTCCATCCTGCCAATGGCTCCTGTGAAGGATCATGACCCCAAGCCTCTCTTCGTTGGCACTCTTGTCAGATCTGCTTCCTCTTTCTCCTGAACTCATTTCCAAGCTTCCTGTTTACCCCCTGGTGGAACATCTCTCTTGTGGCCATCAAAAGGAAATGTCAACTCTTCTACTCAGTCATTCCCAATGTGGCCCCATTGCCCCTGCACCCAAACTCATCTCCGGTCCTCTCCTTCCTTGAATCTGCCACCAGACCTCAGAGCTCCTTAAACTGCCTAAATGGGCAGTCTTTCATGTTCCTGTGACCTAAAAAAGGGCAGCTCCTGATTAGGACCCTTTCCCCTTCCTCTTCGTAGCACACTCTTACTCATCCATCAACACTCCACTGAAATGCCACCCTCACTAAAAAGTCCCTCCTTCATGGGCCCTCCTAAATGATCCCACAGCACTTGATACACAACTTTATTGGAGTCCATTAAAATGCATCTTGATGCCAGCGAGACACCAGGTGCTGTAATATGTGCTTTCATACACACATAGCCTCATTTATCTATAGGTATAATTACCTTCATCATTGCAAATGAGAAGGTCCAGAAATAGCACCCCAAAAGTGACCCAGCCTGAAGGTGGCATGGTCAGGATGTACCTGATCTATCTGGTTCCAGAGCCCCCTCCTCACCACACCTTGGTATGACACAGCCTCCCACCCAAAGCACCTGGTACTATAAGTATCTGTTCACATCACTTCCTTCTCTTCTCTAGAACCTGCCTTAAAACATGATGCATGAATCCAAGTACTAGCTCGGTAACCATCTGGTGAAAGCATGACTAAGCCCTCTGAAGGGACTCCCCTCAATGTAGCTTTATGAACAGCACAGACCTTCCTGTGTCTGTCGGTGTCCCGTGATTTTTCCCTCAGCCAGTCGATGGTGTGGAAGTCCTCATATGTCCCCACATCAGGGAATGGCTCGTCGAGGAAATCCATCAGGTTTCCAGAACCACTGATCACTCCTGTATTGACCATGCTACTTACATCTGGAAGAGAAAATCTGTGGTTAGAAATGAAGGCAGGGCATCTGCATAGTCCTGGAAGGACAGTCTATGTGCTCTATTTTCTGGTACCAGAAAGACTGATTTCAGCATAAGTGGTTCTGCTGTGATGAAAACAGTCTGTCTTAGTCAGCATCGACTGCTGTAACAAAAATACCACAGACTGGTTGGCTTATCAACAACATACATTATTTCTCATAGTTTCAGAGGGTGGAAAGTCCAAGATCAAAGCACTAACAGATTTAGTGCCTGCTGAGAGTCCACTTCCTAGTTCATGTGGCCGTCTCCTCACTGTGTCTTCATGTGATGGAGGTCTCTGGGTCTCTTTCATAAGGGCACTAATCCCATCCAGGAGGGCCCCATCTTCATGACCTCATCACCTTCCAAAGGTCCCTCCTCCTAATATTATCGTACTCGGGATTAGGTTTCAACATATCTTCCCTGGTGGCTCAGACGGTAAAGTGTCTGCCTACAGTACAGGAGACCCGGGTTCAATCCCTGGGTCAGGAAGATCTCCTGGAGAAGGAAATGGTAACCCGCTCCAGTACTCTTGCCTGGAAAATCCCATGGACGGAGGATCTTGGTAGGCTACAGTCCATGGGGTCACAAAGAGTTGGACATGACTGAGCGACTTCACTTTCACTTTCACTTTGGGAAACCCAAACATTAATTACTTATTATTTGAGGCAGTTATGTTCCATAAAGTCACCATGGCCACTGAATTAGTGAGTACTGAAGCACTGTCCCTAAGAGAATTATAAGGTTAGGTTACTTGAAGCCTTTAGTCACATCATCAATATATAACTTTATTTTGTGTCTCCTTTTAAAGACACCTTATCAGATACATATGGACTTCCAAGATGGCTCAGCAGTAAAGAATCTACCCACCAATACAGAAGGTGTGGGTTCAATCTCTAAGTTGAGGAGATACCCTAAAGAAAGAAATGGCAAATCACTGCAGTCTTCTTGCCTGGGAAATCCCATGGACAGAGGAGCCTGGTTAGCTACAGTCCATGAGGTTGCAAAAAGAGTCACATGTAACTTAGCAACTAAACAACAACAGCAAAAATATCAAATATATATTGTTGACTCATTCACACTGAACTCACAACAGCACTGTCACTCATGCTGCAGGAAGCTTGTCTAACACACAAGCTTATTTTCTCCATAAGGCATAGCGCAGCCTTCTCAGGCTCAGAAACACTACAGGCCCTCCCACCCTGCATCTCAGGGCTGTTGCAAACAATGAAATTACCAGTTAAAAAAAAAAAAAAGGAACAAAAATGGGAAAAATATGACACTAAATAAATTGTGAAAAGGACACTTGTTTCTGGTCTGGGAACTAAAACAAGATGGCTAAGCACCACGTTCTCCAACCTCAGCAAGGATCACGCATTTCTGGCAGCTCACCACGTGCACTCTGCAAATGACTGGGCAAGCACCACAAGTATTGATTGCTCTTGGGCTCACAAATACATTTTAGTGAGAAGGCAAATTCACAAATATGGAGCCAGTTATACTGACAGTCGACTATACACATTTCTGGAAAACCTCATGTTCTGCAAAAGCAGGACATCAAAATGAGAGAGCTGGTGGAGTGGAAGGGAATAGGGTTGAGCCCTACCACTCAAAACCAAAGCACTGTAATCAAACCAGTAACCAGCTCCCCTAGGAGATAAAGTGGACCATGCAGGCAGGCAGCCTCTGGGGCTGTAGTGTGGATAGCCAAGACCTACAAAGGTCTGTCGAGTCAAAGCTATGGTTTTTCCAATAATCGTGTACAGATGTGAGTATATAGAATATATATAAAGAAGGCTGAATATAATATTCAGGCTGAATGCCGAAGAACTGATGCCTCTGAACTGTGCTGTTGGAGAAGACTCTTGAGAGTCCCTTGGACAGCAAGGAAATCAAACTAGTCAATCCTAAAAGAAATCAACCCTGAGTATTCTGTGGAAGGACTGATGCTAAAGCTGAATCTCCAATACTTTGGCCACCTCATGCAAAGAACTGACTCATTGGAAAAGACCCTGATGCTGGGAAAGTTTGAGGGCAGGAGGAGAAGGGGACAACAGAGAGTGAGATGGTTGGATAGCACCACCGACTCAATGGACATGACTTTAAGCAAACTTCGGGAGGTGGTAAAGGATAGGGAAGCCTGGCGTGCTGGAATACATGGGGCTGCGAAGAGTGGGACATGACTGAGTGACTGAAAAACACCACCACCAGTAGCAGCAATGGGAGAGTGAAAATGCTGGCAAGACTTAACTGGTGGGAGAGTCATTCTATGGTCTGAATGTTTGTGCCCCCATCCCAAATTCATACGTTGAAACCCTAATCCCCAGTGGATGGTATTAGAAGGTGGGATCTTTGGGAAGCGATTGGATGCTAAGGGAAAAGTCCTCATAAATGGGATTAGTGCTCATATAAAAGAGGCCCCAGGGAGCATGCTGGTCCCTTCCACCGCATAAGTACACAAGCAATCTGTGACTGGGAGAGTCAACCATGCTGGCAGCCTGATCTCAGACTTCCAGCCTCCAGCACTGCGAGGAATAAATATCTGTTGTTTATAAGCCACCCAGCCTGTGGTATTTTGTTATAGCAGCCCGAACAGACTAAGACAAGCCAAGAACCATGCCAGGCTGGAGGCACACTGCCCTGGGCAAGCTGCCCTGAGTGCAAGCACTCACTTCTAATTTTCCTTAAAATCCAGTCAAAAGGGCGCCTGCTGCCAGGGCAGTAGCAAAGTTGCATGTTTCTTCCTCTCCTGCCTAAGATAACAATTCCACTCCCATTACCCTGGCTCCCCTCATCTGGAAAACAATCGCAAATAAACCAAGACATCTCCCGCAGTTACACTGCCATTAGAACCTGATTTACAGATCGCATAGGAACTCATTTGACCCAGAGAAAACACTCTGCAGCAGGATCAACGCTCACTCCCAGTTAGCGAGAAAAATCATATACTCTTACAAAGACAAGAGGAATAAGCACTAAATTAAAATTACTTTGGCAAACAGCATGGCAATGTGAATTATAAGGCGTAGACCACAAAACTGCCAGAATAAGATGGTTAAAGAAGGGAAGGGTGGTTATTAAAATATTTGAGCACAGGCTTCTCTCACTGCTTTATGTATTTTTATATCTGGAGGACTCACCCATGACCTGACAAAACTGCATTTTGATCAAATTGAGAAGTCGCTACGGGCAAAGTGGAATAATCACCCTACACACAGTAAAGTGGCCATAGAAATGGATTTATTGACTGTGCAACTTAGCTGCTTTCAAAACTTTAAAAGTTTGAGGTTTGAGCCATGCCAAGCTGAAAACTATACCCACCGATGAGTGCCCAGCAAAGAAGTATACTGCAGAAGTCAGTAGCAACCAATAAATAAGAAAAGGGAAGGCATAAAGTTAGAAAGCAAAGATTTCATTCTCACTCTTACAAAAACAAGATGGTAATAGCCTTGTATTATATGCGGTAAAGAAAATCTCTAATGGGAAAAAAGAAGGCGGCAGGCTGTTAACTCACCACAGGGAGCTCCTGTAAGAAAAACCTAACCAGCAGCAGAGCAAAGAACTGCAGACACTTGGATGTTCTATTATAAAGAAGTTCATATTACCTGAAACTTAACCATATCTCTAAGCAAGCAACAACTCCGGGCAATAACGGTTGAAACAAAAAGTCACTCTGGAGAACAACTGCAACTTTAAACTTTTTGATAGAGCATGACATGGTCATGACAATCAGACATAATTGGTAAAGGAAAATAAATATGATCTAATCGGTAGATCTAACTGGGGGCCTTTAAGAAGGAGGTGCTGACTTTTCGTAGTTCCCTGGCCAGGAACTGAACCCAGGCCCCAGCAGTGAAAGTACCAAGTCCTAACCACTGGTTGTTGTTGTGGTTCAGTCGCTAAGTCATATCCGATTCTTTTGCGACACCATGGACTGTAGCTCGCCAGGCTCCTCTGTCCATGGGATTCTCTAGGCAAGAATACTAGAGTGGATTGCCATTTCCTTCTCCATGGGATCTTCATGACCTAGAGATCGAACCCACATCTCCTGCATTGGAGACGGATTCTTTACGACTGAGCCACCTGAAAAGCCCCCCTAACCAATGGACTTATATGCAGAGTACATCATGAGAAACGCTGGGCTGAAGGAAGCACAAGCTGGAATCAAGATGGCCGGGAGAAATATCAATAACCTCAGATATGCAGATGACACCACCCTTATGGCAGAAAGTGAAGAGGAACTAAAGAGTCTCTTGATGAAAGTGAAAGAGGAGAGCGAAACAGTTGGCTTAAAGCTCAACATTCAGAAAATGAAGATTATGGCATCCAGTCCCATCACTTCATGGGAAATAGATGGGGAAACAGTGGAAACAGTGGCTGACTTTATTTTGGGGGGCTCCAAAATCACTGCAGATGGTGACTGCAGCCATGAAATTAAAAGAAGCTTACTCCTTGGAAGAAAAGTTATGACAAACCTAGACAGCATATTAAAAAGCAGAGACATTACTTTGTCAACAAAGTTCTGTCTAGTCAAGGCTATGGTTCTTCCCGTAGTCATGTATGGATGTGAGAGTTGGACTATAAAGAAGGCTGAGCGCCAAAGAATTGATGCTTTTGAACTGTGGTGTTGGAGAAGACTCTTGAGAGTCCCTTGGACTGCAAGGAGATCCAACCAGTCCATTCTAAAGGAGATCAGTCCTGGGTGTTCTTTGGACTGATGCTAAAGCTGAAACTCCAATACTTTGGCCACCTCATGTGAAGAGATGACTCATTTGAAAAGACACTGATGCTGGGAAAGATTGAGGGCAGGAGGAGAAGGGGACAACAGAGGATGAGATGGTTGGATGTCATCACCAACTCAATGGACGTGAGTTTGCATAAACTCCGGGAACTGGTGATGGACAGGGCGGCCTGGTGTGCTGCAGTTCATGGGGTCGCAAGGAGTCAGACACAACTAAGCGACTGAACTGACTGACTAAATAGGTATATAACTCCTTGCTAAAACTAGCAAGGGGGCACTCTTTCTGTCCCCTCCTGATGTCTGTGTCAGAAGCTTTCTCTATCTTTTGTATACTTTCAGTTCAGTTCAGTCGCTCAGTCGTGTCTGACTCTTTGTGACCCCATGGACTGCAGTACGCCAGGCTTCCCTGTCTATCACCACTCCCGGAGCTTACTCAAACTCATGTCCATGGAGTCAGTGATACCATCCAACCATCTCATCTTCTGTCATCCCCTTCTCCTCCTGCCTTCAATCTTTCCCAGCATCAGGGTCTTTTCCAGTGAGTCATCTCTTTACACCAGGTAGCCAAAGTATTGGGGCTTCAGCTTCAGCATTAGTCCTTCCAATGAATATTCAGGACTGATTTCATCTAGGATTGACTGGATTGATCTCCTTGCTGTCCAAGGAACTCCCAAGAGTCTTTTCCAGCACCACAGTTCAAAAATCTGTGGTTTTTTATACTTTAATAATGTATGGATGTGAGAGTTGGACGTGAAGAAGGCTGAGCGCTGAAGAATTGATGCTTTTGAACTGTGGTGTTGGAGAAGACTCTTGAGAGTCCCTTGGACTGCAAGGACATCCAACCAGTCCATTCTGAAGGAGATCAGCCTTGGGATTTCTTTGGAAGGAATGATGCTAAAGCTGAAACTCCAGTACTTTGGCCACCTCATGCGAAGAGCTGACTCATTGGAAAAGACTTTGATGCTGGGAGGGATCGGGGGCAGGAGGAGAAGGGGACGACAGAGGATGAGATGGCTGGATGGCATCACTGACTCGATGGACGTGAGTCTGGGTGAACTCCAGGAGTTGGTTATGGACAGGGAGGCCTGGCATGCTGTGATTCATGGGGTCAAAAGGAGTCAGACACAACTGAGCAACTGAACTGAACTGAACTGAACAACTTCATTACACAAAAAGCTCTGAGCAATCAAGCCTCGTCACTGGCTCTGGATTGAATTCCTCTCCTCTGGAGGCCAAGATTTGCAGCGTTGTTCACGGCTCCTAGCAGCAACCTTTCAATACCTTAGAGAGAGATTCACTGTAACATGCTGGTATATTTTCTTCACAGATATATTTTAAAAGAATTCGAAGTATCACATATCTGGCTGTTTAATTTCATGCTTTTCCCCTCTACATTTTGAATAATTACCACTGGAAAGGCACCATGGCATAGTGATTAAAAACACAGGCTTTGAAACAGCACTGCCTTGGTTCAAATCTCAGCTCTGCCACTGAGAAGCTCGGTGACCTTAGGCTAGTTGCTTAACCTTACTGTGCCTCGGTCTACCCATCTCTGAATTTGGGGGCGGGGGCAGGGGTAGGGGCGGTCTAACAGCATATACCTCCGAATTTTGTTAGCACAATTAAAGAGCAGACATTTGTGAAGCACCTTACTCCTGATACAGGATTGCTTGGGCTTCACAACTGTTGGTCAAATGAAAAACCTGAAGTGTTTCATGAAAACACGTTTCCTTACCACCCCACATGTTCCCTTGGTCTCACAGTTTATCTAATCCATCCTTTGATGTCTTCAGCGGACAGAAGCAACCTGATGGATCCCATTTCTGCTCAAGGAGATTAAGCCAAGTCAAACTGAACTTCTGGGGCACCCTTGGTGATTTCTGTTTACCAAGAACCCGTGAGGCCATTAAAACATGAACCCATGCCTGGCATTTTAAATATCTTTTCCTGAAAACTCTTCAAAGTCTTTACATTTATCAGAGACTACTTTCTTTCAAATGAAAGACATCTATTTTCGCTAACCGAGAAATCTGCATTAATCCCATCTGGCTGTGTGACCTCCACTGACCCTCACTGCCCTCTTCTCAAAAACCAGAGTCCTGGGCTGGACTGTTTCTCAGGTGCTTTCCACTCCAGAGCACACGCACATGACACAGAGCCTGAAACTTTATCCCCTTTCACATGCGTGGGGACAAGCAAACATTTTTTAATTCCTCAAAACTTTTTGTTTCTGTACAGATATTGGTTAAGCCTAGGGGACTTTCCAGAAATTTCAGAGCTATCTTCACCACCAACTGTTTATATCAGTTATTACAGAGCAGAAAAGCATCTTTTAAAAAAACATACTCTTCCCTGTTGGCAAAGTTAAAATGAGATCATCTGAGTGATAATCTCACATCCTCAAAAATTATAGTAATATATGTGAGCATTATTGCCCTTCACACTTACAAATGGGAATCCAGAAGTATAACACACAAGAGATTACTAAACACACAGAAAAAGCGAGCCCCGGGTAAGTAGGGGGATCTTGTAACCGGCAAGAAGCCGAGAGTCCGTGTTCCCTTCTTCGATGGAAATGCATGCGCACCAGTAGCTGCCGCAATCTAATTTCTCTCCAATCAGACCAGATGAAAAGAGCAATCAGGAAAGTGGGGTGTGGAGCTGGGCATATGGGCATAATCACCGGGGAAGTCCAGGAAGCAAGTTATTTACACTCTTCCGATATGCCCTGGTTTTCGTAGAACTCCAGTTTTAGTAAACAGAAGCAGCAAATCTAATGTCCTAATTTTAGCTACATTCTAGAAACTGCTCTGCGCTACTCAGCTAGCCTGGGGGCAGGTCTGGATTACCCTGTGGAAAAGTCAGACCTTCCCCTGGTCAACCTTTGCATCACCTGTGTTTGGAAGAGGGGCACAGAGGAGCAGGCAAGGTGGCTGCCGTCTTGGAACCTTTTCCTTTTGGCTTACAGAGATGCACAGGGGGTGATAGCGATTGTTCTTTTTCTACACATTTTTAGATATAATTCACATACCATAATATTCACCCTTTTACAGTGGGATTTAATACATTCACCAGGTTGTACAACCATCATTACTATCTAACTCCAGAACTTTTATTCTCTAAAAGTAACCTCATGCCCAGAGTAGTCACTCTCTTGGCGTAGCCTCTGGTAAGCACTCATCTGGACATTTCATAGAAACAGAATCATGTCATATGTGTCTTTTGTGCTGGGCTTCTTTCTCTTATCATAATGTTTTCAAGGTTCATCCATGTTGAACCAACAACGCTTCACTCCTTTTTATGGCTGAGTAATATTCCATTCCCATCTATTTCATAATTTTCCACAGTTTATTGTGATCCACACAGTCAAAGGCTTTGGCATAGTCAATAAAGCAGAAATAGATGTTTGTCTGGAACTTTCTTGCTTTTTCCATGATCCAGCAGATGTTGGCAATTTGATCTCTGGTTCTTCTGCCTTTTCTAAAACCAGCTTGAACATCTGGAAGTTCACGGTTCACATATTGCTGAAGTCTGGCTTGGAGAATTTTGAGCATTACTTTACTACTGTGTGAGATTAGTGCAATTGTGTGGTAGTTTGAGTATTCTTTGGTATTGCCTTTCTTTGGGATTGGAATGAAAACTGACCTTTTCCAGTCCTGTGGCAACTGCTGAATTTTCCAAATTTGCTGGCATATTGAGTGCAGCACTTTTACAGCATCATCTTTCAGGATTTGGAATAGCTCAACTGGAATTCCATCACCTCCACTAGCCTTGTTCGTAGTGGTGCTTTCTAAGGCCCACTTGACTTCACATTCCAGAATGTCTGGCTTTAGGTCAGTGATCACACCATCGTGATTATCTGGGTCGTGAAGATCTTTTTTGTACAGTTCTTCTGTGTATTCTTGCCACCTCTTCTTAATATCTTCCGCTTCTGTTAGGTCCATACCATTTCTGTCCTTTACCAAGCCCATCTTTGCATGATATGTTCCCTTGGTATGGGAATACCAGACCACCTGACCTGCCTCTTGAGAAACCTATATGCAGGTCAGGAAGCAACAGTTAGAACTGGACATGGAACAACAGACTGGTTCCAAATAGGAAAAGGAGTACGTCAAGGCTGTATATTGTCACCCTGCTTATTTAACTTATATGCAGAGTACATCATGAGAAATGCTGGGCTGGAAGAAGCACAAGCTGGAATCAAGATTGCCAAGAGAAATATTAATAACCTTAGATATGCAGATGACACCACCCTTATGGCAGAAAGTGAAGAGGAACTCAAAAGCCTCTTGATGAAAGTGAAAGTGGAGAGTGAAAAAGTTGGCTTAAAGCTCAACATTCAGAAAACGAAGATCATGGCATCTGGTCCTATCACTTCATGGGAAATAGGTGGGAAAACAGTGGAAACAGTGTCAGACTTTATTTTGGGGCTCCAAAATCACTGCAGATGGTGACTGCAGCCATGAAATTAAAAGACGCTTACTCCTTGGAAGGAAAGTTATGTCCAACCTAGACAGCATATTCAAAAGCAGAGACATTACTTTGCCAACAAAGGTTCGTCTAGTCAAGGCTATGGTTTTTCCAGTGGTCATGTATGGATGTGAGAGTTGGACTATGAAGAAGGCTGAGTGCTAAAGAATTGATGCTTTTGAACTGCGGTGTTGGAGAAGACTCTTGAGAATCCCTTGGACTGCAAGGAGATCCAACCAGTCCATCCTGAAGGAGATCAGCCCTGGGATTTCTTTGGAAGGAATGATGCTAAAGCTGAAACTCCAGTACTTTGGCCACCTCATGTGAAGAGTTGACTCATTGGAAAAGACTCTGATGCTGGGAGGGATTGGGGGCAGGAGGAGAAGGGGACGACAGAGGATGAGATGGCTGGATGTCATCATTGAGTCGATGGACGTGAGTCTGGGTGAACTCCGGGAGTTGGTGATGGACAGGGAGGCCTGGCGTGCTGCGATTCATGGGGTCACAAAGAGTCGGACATGACTGAGTGACTGAACTGAACTGAATATTCCATTGTTTGGCCAGACCACATTGTGTTTATCCATCATCAGCTGATGGACATCTGGGCTGTTTGCACTTGGGGGCTATTGTGACTAATGGTGCTATGATCATTCAAGTGTTCATGCAGACATGTATTTTTAGTTCTCTTGGGTAGATACCTAGAAGTAGAATTACTGGGTGATATGGAAACTGTATGCTTAACTCTTTGAGGAGCTGCCAGACTGAAACCACTTTTCTTAGTGAAGGTTTTTTTTATTGAAATAAACATGTTTATAAAAAGGCAAAAATCCTAAGTATACACCTCCACAAATTTTCACAGACTGAAACCCCCCACATAACTGGCATCCGGATCAAGAACAGAACATGACCAGCCTCCAGAAGCTCCCTCATGGCCCCTTCCAGGCCCTCCTCCACCCCTAAAGGTATTCACTATCCTCATACCACAGATTAATTTGGCCTGTTTTTGAATTTTATATAAATGGATTCTTTTGTTTCTAGCTTCTTTTGTTCTATGTTATAAGATCTATCCATGTTGTTGAGTTTATCTGATTATCATTTGTTCATTCTCTGTGCTCTTCAACAGCAAATTTTCTCCATTAAGGGCCAGATAGCAAAGGTTTGGAGGTTTGTGGGCTATGTGGCTTCTGACAAGGACTACTCAACCCTGCCTCTGTCACGTAGAAGCAGCCAGAGACAACACACAAATGAATGACTGGGACTGTGTATCAATAAAACTTGATCCATGGACACTGAAGTTTGAATTTCATATAATCTTCACCTGTCACAAAAAAATATTCTTTCAGTTTCTTTTGGTCATTAAAAATGTAAAAACCAATCTGAGCTCATTCTTGGCTCAGGGGATGAGCTGGATTTGGTCCTCGGGATGACGTACTTTGCCTCTTTCTGTTCTATGGTATTCGATGCTGGAAACAAACACCAATGAATTTATCCACTCTCCTGTGGATGGACATTGCGCTGGTTTCCCACTTGGAACCATTACACATGGTGCCTCCATCAATTACACATGATGCCACCATCATTTTCCATGCACACCCCCTCCAAGAAGTTGCAAAAAGCCATTCCACCCATTCCCTCCTCTCTCTGCCCAGCAGAGCCGGGTGCCATGAGACCCTGACAAAGTTCATGCCAGTTCCTCTCCCAGGTCAGACCATGACAACTTATTTGCCTACCGACTCTACTAGCTAATCCCCAGATGACTTGAGCAGGTGGAATGCAAAGTCAAAATTCAGATTAAAAGTCTCCAGTCAACAAGGAATACTGGTCACTTGAGGGGGAGTTCCAGCAGGTTCCTTTGGCAGCATGGGCATGGTAGAAACTGCTACCAAATTCTCCTCCTGACCTCATAAACCCTTCTAGCAGTCTGGCTTCACCACCTTTCTCCTTCCTCCTCACAGTAATGTAACTGCCCTTCAGGGGTTGGCAAGTATTTCCTACAAAGGGCCAGATGGGGACTCTTTCCAGCTCAGGGGGCCATACAATCTCAATCACAATTACTCCAGTCGGTTCTTTGGTCACTGAAGCTCAAAGCAGCCCAGACAGATTGGAAAGAAGGCGTGTGCCTGGGTGGCCCAACATGTGACTTACAGAAACAGGCAGCAAGCTGGTGGCTGGGGGCTGCGGGCCCTGCTTCACAGAAGCACTCATGGGGCATCTGCTACTGGCCCGACCCCTATCCAAGCTGTCAGAGTCACGGGCAGGCCTGAAAGCCTCACCTACCAAAAGAAGCATTAAAATCCACTGGGAATTCACAAAGATAAAGAGGCGCAGCCGTCTCACGCAGGATTCTGGAAGGGAAGGATGAGACCCCGGAAATGCAACTACAGGACCTCACTAGCAACATTTCAACCTGAAAGCTTCAGGGAAACAAAAGGTAGTTCTTCACACACACACACACACACACACACACACACATTTCTATGACATCCTACAATCAGAGAAGTTTCTCCAACTAATTAGCTATCCTAATGCTTACTCCTTGGAAGAATAGTTATGACCAACCTAGATAGCACATTGAAAAGCAGAGACATTACTTTGCCAACAAAGGTCTGTCTAGTCAAGGCTATGGTTTTTCCAGTGGTCATGTATGGATGTAAGAGTTGGACTGTGAAGAAAGCTGAGCGCCAAAGAATTGATGCTTTTGAACTGTGGCGTTGGAGAAGACTCTTGAGAGTCCCTTGGACTGCAAGGAGATCCAACCAGTCCATTCTGAAGGAGATTAGCCCTGGGATTTCTTTGGAGGGAATGATGCTGAAGCTGAAACTCCAGTACTTTGGCCACCTCATGCAAAGAGTTGACTCACTGGAAAAGACTCTGATGCTGGGAGGGATTGGGGGCAGGAGGAGAAGGGGACAGAGGATGAGATGGCTGGATGGCATCACTGACTCGACGGACGTGAGTCTGAGTGAACTCCGGGAGTTGGTGATGGACAGGGAGGCCTGGCGTGCTGCGATTCATGAGGTCGCAAAGAGTCGGACATGACTGAGCGACTGAACTGAATTGAACTGAACTGAATTCTTCAAGACAGCAGATGCACCTGGCATGTCAATAAAAATAAGGTCATAGCATCTCCCTGACAAAGTGGTCAAGGTCATGAGGGCTAGAGGTCACCCATATTCACAGGACATGGTGGAAAGGGAAGAACACTGAGTTCAGAGCCAGACCTTGGATGGCAACTAAAAAAAAAAAAATGCAAGAACACTGCAAGTCTTACAGATTTTCCAGAGGCTCCATCAACCAACCACAAGCAGCCTTTACAAAGTTGCTTTTCTTGCAACCTGAATGGATTACACCAGGCACTAACCTCAGAGCTGATGCCTGCCGGCCACTCCTCTGAAGTCCACCAGCCTGAGCGCCCCTGGGCTCAGAGAGGGTGTCATTGCAACACTGGGCCACCAGAGGGTGCTCTGCAAGCAGCCCTGCTGCCACCAGCCCATGAGTCTGCTGGGCGGAGCCTTCCTCCTCCTTTCTCCATCTGCAGCAACCAGTACCCTTCTCTGCCTCCCCTGCCATCCTTCCCTCAGCTTCCTTTAGCCCTAACTCCTGCCTGAGGGCCACAGCCCACAGCTTGGGCTCTGTGCCCTGAGCCAACTCAAGAGCAATTTCCACTGTGACCTGTGGTCACTCCTCTGTCACTTTCAGTGGCTTCTCAGCTTCTGTTGTTGCTGTTGTTCAGGCACTCAGTAGTGTCTGACTCTCTACAACCCCATGGACTGCAGCACGCCAGGCTTCCCGGTCCTTCAGCATCTCCCAGAGTTGGCTCAGACTCATGTCCATTGACTCAATAATCACCCTCTGACTCCAGTGCTTCCCTAAATGTACTTGTAATGGGCAATTCTCACAAGCCTGCTGATCAGAGTTGAGACCCATTAGAATCTGCACTGTGATGTCATCTGTGAGTGCTCAGTCTCTCAGTCGGGTCCAGTTCTTTGAGACCCCATGAACTGTACCCTGCCAGATTTCCCTGTCCATGGGATTTTCCCGGCAAGAATGCTGGAGTGAGTTGCCATTTCCTCCTCCAGTGATCCCATCTACAAGGAATCATATACATTATAAGTGGGGTGGAGGCATGGACGCTTCTTGTACAATCCATTAAGCTATACACTTAGGTGTTATGCACTTCAGCGAGTGTTTGCTATACTTTGCAATTTGAAGAAGTGTCTGAAAATGTGACCTGCCCATCAGTAAATGCAGATTCTCAGGCGTGATCCTCATCTGTGGTTTTTGCCCAGGGCATCTGTTCTTTCTTCCGGTGATGGTAGTGTCGTTTTTCCTTGGAGCACAAGCCCTTCCCCACTCTTCATGGTCATGGAGGTTTGGGTCGAAAGGGACTACAGTGGCAAGGGAAGCTCCCATTCGATGGGCAGGTACTCTCGGGCTGTCTAAAAAACACTTGTTTTTTTTTTAAAAAGTTTCTTTTTTTTTTTTTTAGTGCAGATAATCTAAGTCTGTATTGAATTTGTTACAGTGTTATTTCTGTATAATGTTCTGGGGGTTATTTTTTTTTAGATATTTTTTGATGTGGATCATTTTTAAAGCCTTTACTGAGTTTGTTACAATATTGTTTCCGTGTATGTTTAGGTTTTTTAGTTTTGAGGCATCTGGGATCTTAGTGCCCCACCAGGGACGGGACCCATACTCCCTGCACTGGAAGGTGAAGTCTTAAGCACTGGATCGCCAGGGAAGTCCTGCTCACTTTCTTTCGAAGCGCACAAGTGTCTGGAGAAGAACAGGACAGTCCAAAACAGCTCTGTGACAGCCCTGTGGAAGGTGACTCGGGGGGAAGAAACTGAAGAGGGATTAGGGGATTAGGACCCTGGGGCCCTGCAGGCCAATGTGGGCACATCTTTGGCCCGGTGGAGTCCAGGTTGCTCACTTGAAAAAGGGCTGAGCACCCTCCGAGGGTAGCCTGGGGATGGGTCAGGAAAGGATGGCACCTGGCATTTGCCAGATGAGCTTGTTACTGAGTGGATGATGGCCCAGCCGAGCATTTAGCTCCACACAGGGGTGCAAGAGTGGGCCATTCTCACCCCTTAAAATTGTCCCTCCGCCCATTTGGTACCAAAGCTTCCCCCACTCCCTGCCATGTGGGCACGTGACCCAGGCTGGCCAATTTAAGTCTCCAACCACTGCACACAGCCACTGACTGGGGAATGAGCAAGGGACCCACACAAAGCCACGTACAGATGGTGGGAAAAACCAGGTCCCTCCTTCGAAGGAAGTGGCTAACCTGGGAGCCACCACCATTAGGGCAGGTTTGGGGTTACAGGAAGGAATGAGGCCGGGCAGCAGACACCAAAGATGGACAGACCAGTGCAGTGGTTCCTGTTCCCAGGGACACTGGGCATGTTTCGTCACATTTGACGAGGTGTGCTGCTGGCATCTAGTATAAGATGCTGCTCAATATCCTACAATGCATAGGACGGCCCCAAATGCCAACAGCACTGAAGTGGAGCAATTCTTTGCCTTAATCCAAGAGTGGATCAAAGGAGCCTTAGACACTTCCCTGTGGGGGTAAAGAATCCACCTACCACGCAGGAGACCCAGGTTTGATCCCTGGGTTGGGAAGATCCCCTGGAGAAGGAAATGGCAACCCACGCCAGTATTCTTGCCTGGAAAATTCCATGGACGAAGGGCAACAGTCCATGGGGTTGCAAAGAGTCAGAGATGACTGAGCAACCAAGCATTACACAGCCATAAAAAGGAATGAATTTGAGTCAGTTCTAACGAGTTGGATAAACTGAGAGCTGTTATACAGAGTGAAGTAAGTCAGAAAGAGAAAAACATATATCATATATTAATGCAGATACACGGAATATAGAAAAACGGTACTGATGAACCTATTTGCAGGGCAGCAATGGAGACGCAGACAGAGAGAACAGACTTGTGGACACAGTGGGGGAAGGAGAGGGTGGGACCAACTGACAGATTAGCATGGAAACATATACAGTACCATATGTAAAATATATAGCCAGGAGGAATTTGCTGTATGACCCAGGGAGCTGAAACTGGGGCTCGGTAACAACCTAGAGGGGTGGGATGGGGTGGGAGGTGGGAGGGAGGTTCAAGAGGGAGGATACATATGTATACTTGTGTCTGATTCATGTTAATGTACGGCAGAAACCTATACAACATTGTAAGGCAATTATCCTCCAATTAAAAATAAATTTAAAAAACTATATCCATCTAGACCTAGAGATGATCACACTAAGTGAAGAAAGTTAGAGAAGGACAAATATCATATGATATCACTTATATGTGTAATCTTAAAAAATGATCCACTTGAACTTATTTACAAAACAGAAATATACCCACAGATTTGCCGTATGACTCAGGGAACTCAAACCAGGGCTCTGTAATAACCTAGAAGGATGGGATGGGATGGTGTGGGAGGGAGGTTCAAGAGGGAGGGGATATATGGCTGATTCAAGTTGATGTCTGGCAGAAAACAACCCAATACTGTAAAGCAATTACCCTTCAATTTAAAATAAATAAATTTAATTATAAAAAAAGAAATACACCCACAGACACAGAACACAAACTTATGGTTACAAAAGGGGAAAAGGATAGGGAGGGAGTTTGGGAATAAAATTGGGAGTTTGGGATTAAAATACACAGACTACTATATACAAAATAGATCAATAACAAGGATCTACTCTATACTACAAGGAACTCTATGCAACATCTCGTAATAACTTATAATGGAAAAGAATGTAGAAAAAAGTATATTTATATATATATATATATATATATAAAACAATCACTTTGCTATATACCTGAAACTAATACAACACTATAAATCAACTATATTTCAATAAACACTTTTTCAAAAAAACAAAAAAATTACATCCATCAAAAGACAGAAAACTCGATCAAGCTGTGAGCTCAATGCTTTGGCCATCACTGCAGAGGCAAACTCAAAAATACAAGAAAAACAGCTTATCTGTGCATATATACAGGATAAAAAGAATATGTAAACCATACTCAACTCACTAGATGAAAATGAGAGAAGTTGCGACACGCTTCTTTGACTGTATGCCTTTCCCATACCAGTTCTATCCTTTGCCGCAATGTAAGTTTGGAAGGCATGGCTTGCTTTCCCCTACTAGGCTCCGGGGGTTTCCTTAACTGCTCAATTCATCTCGATTTTTCCCTTATTGCTTTAAACCCCAGAAAATAAAACTGGGTCGACAAATATAAAGACACATCTCCTCCTCTGAGCAGCCGGCAGGCATTCTGGCTGACACCCCACCACAGGCGTGTGACCCAGAATCGCAGGGGCCCAAAGGAGCGGACTTTGGACCTGTCACAGCAGGCCGGTTGCGGGGGGGGGGGGGGGGGGGGGGGGGGGGGCAGGATGGACTGCAAGCTAGCAGTTCCTGTAGCCTCCCAGCAAGCCAGACTGCTCTTCACGCTTCAAGACATGCTGTCCCTTCCAGCATGCCCCACTGGTGGCAGAGTCACTCCTGATGGATTCGGTGTGGATGAAGACTGCACTGTGATGAACGCAGGAGTCAGAGTCCTCGGCCTTTTTTGTAAAGCAATGTCTTGGTCACTCCCCCAACCACTCAAAGCTTTTTCCCTCCCCTCTCCATCTGACCTGAAACCCCACCAACTTCAAATCCATTTGAGATGATGAGGAGTCTCGCTTCTAAAATGTAGACACCTTTAGGACAGTGAGGGGCCATGCTTTGTCTGCCCTTCTAGCCAATCCTCCAGCCCCTGAGTGATGCCCCAGTCCTTTCCCTGGGCAGGGAGGGGGGCATTTCACAGAGAGGCACCAACAGTGACAGGAGCCCCCTGGTGGCCCAGGAGAAAAAAAAGCCACAGGACACCCAGACAGAGACACAAGTATTAACCTTTGTCAATTTCAAACTGTTGACTGGCGCTGGCAAAGTCAAGCAGGGTGACTTCTGCCTCCAGCTCCTGCTTCCCCCTCGGCCCCCTCCCAGCAGCCCCCTCTGCCATGGCACAGTTCCTGTGGCCCCTTTAAGGGGGGCTCTTTGTCCCCTTTCAGAACACAGCCTGTGTGTGGGAAGGGGATAAGGCCAACTGCAAACGGCCTCCTCCCGGTGACACAATGGACTCAGTGTTCTCACACCCCCCCACTCCAGAGGGCAGGGAGAGGGCCCTGAGGTCTTGGCGTTTCCGGTGCCCAGGATCAAGGATGGAGAACGTCCCCAGGGCCTCATCCTCATGTGCTCAGTCACTCAGTCGTGTCCAGCTCTCTGCGACCCCATGGACTGTACTTCACCAGGATCCTCTATCCATAGAATTCTCCAAGCAAGAATACTGGAGTAATGTGCCATTTCCTCCCCCAGGGATCTTCCAGACCCCGGGATCAAACCCATGTCTCTTTTATCTCCTGCATTGATAGGCAGGTTCTTTACCTCTAGTGCCATCTGGGAAGTCCTCAATTAATTTATCATCCTCATGATAATTACGGAGAAGGCAATGGCAGCCCACTCCAGTCCTCTTGCCTGGAAAATCCCATGGACGGAGGGGCCTGGTAGGCTGCAGTCCATGGGGTCGCGAAGAGTAGGACACGACTGAGCGACTTCACTTTCACTTTTCACTTTCATGCATTGGAGAAGGAAATGGCAACCCACTCCAGTGTTCTTGCCTGGAGAATCCCAGGGACGGGGGAGCCTGTTGGGCTGCCACACAGAGTCGGACACGACTGAATCGACTTAGCAGCAGTGGCAGCAGCATGATAATTAACAACAATCCAGTAGAGCTCCCAGTCTAAGCACTTCACACGGATCAGTCACCAGGGCTCCTGACACTCTCTGAATTAAATACTGTCAGCCTCAGGCCCATTTGACAGATTAGCAAACTGAGGCAGAGGAGGAGGTGAGGTTCCTGGACCAAGTTCCCCAGATAGTGAGTGGGGAGCCAGATTCCCACCAGGGCTGCAAGGGCCCTTCCTCTTGGGTCATGGGAGGACCGAAGAAGTCTCGTTCCTCTCAGGAAAAAAGAGCTACCTGTTCCCACAGAGAAGGTCGTGTTCGTCAAGCTTCTCCTAAACTGTGCAGAAAGCACCAAAGCAAAGGCCTGCTGGGCTCTCCTCCATTCTCCCAGGTGGACAAAGGCACACATGCCCTGGGAAACACTGCTGGACTGGTTCATCAGGGCTACCCTGATGAGCCCCACAGACTGGGCAGCTCAAATGGCTGAAACTACTTGTCTCCCAGTTCCAGAGCCAGAAGCTTGAGATCAGGTGCCAGCAGGATTGGTTTCCTGGGGCTGGATCCAGCCGCAGCCTCTCTGCTTAGAGTGCTGACAGCCATCTTCTCCCGGCACACCGCGCATCCTCTCCTCTCTGTGCCTATCTGCAGAAAGTTCCTTTTATAAAGACCCCAGTCAGGCTGGACTGAGGCCGCCCTCATGGCCTCATTCTAACTTGATTACCTCTATAAAGATCCTATCTCAGCTTTCTCTGGTGACTCAGTGGTAAAGAGTGCACCTGCCAACACAGGAGACACAGGTTCAATCCCTAGTCCGGGAAGATCCCACATGCTGCAGAGCAACTAAGCTCATGCGCTACAACTACTGAGTCTGTGCTCTAGAGCCTGGGAGCTGCAGCTACTGAAGCCTGCACAGACTGGAGCCTCTGTCCACCCCAAGAGAAGGCACACCTAGAGAGCAGCCCCCATCCTCCACAACTACAGAAAAGCCCAAGTAGCAGTGAAGACCTAGCACGGCCAAAAATTAATAAATTAAAATTATTAAAAAAAAATTTTAAAGACTCTATCAATATTTTGTGGAGAAGGCAATGGCATCCCACTCCAGTACTCTTGCCTGGAAAATCCCATGGATGGAGGAGCCTGGTGGGCTGCAGCCCATGGGGTCGCTAAGAGTTGGCACGACTGAGTGACTTCACTTTCCCTTTTCACTTTCATGCATTGGAGAAGGAAATGGCAACCCACTCCAGTGTTCTTGCCTGGAGAATCCCAGGGATGGGGGAGCCTGGTGGGCTGCCGTCTATGGGGTCGCACAGAGTCGGACACGACTGAAGCGACTTAGCAGCAGCAGCAGCATCAATATTTTGGCTGCCTGATGCAAAGAACCAACTCACTGGAAAAGACCCAGATATTGGGAAAGATTGAGGGCAGGAGGAGAAGGGGGTGACAGAGGATGAGATGTTTGGATGGCATCACCAACTCAATGGACATGAGTCTGAGTAGACTCCAGGAGTTGGTGATGGACAGGGAAGCCTGGAGTGCTGCAGTCCATGGGGTCTCAAAGAATCAGACACGGCTTAGCAACTGAACAACAAGAACAAAATCTCCAACTAAGGTCGGATTCTGAGGTAATAGGTGTTAGGAATTCAGATGCACTTTAATAAGACGCACGGTTTCGGCCCACAACAGCAGCTGAAGACAATGCTGGTAAGAAATCCCGTGCAGTACGGTTCCCTCTCCCAAGAGCTCTGCAAACCATCTTCCAACACAACAATCTAACTTTCTGCTTATGTGAGCTTTGCGCCCTCGTGGATGAAAACAATGTCATAGACACTCACAACCAGCACCTCTGTGAAGGATAAACGCAGGGAATCCTCCAGCACAGCCTTGAGTTGTCCTCCCCGGTGTCCTAAGCATATCCCAGTGGGTTGACCCCAGGGAGGGCTGAAACGTCAGTCGATTCCTATGTTTTGGGCAAGGTGGGTGCTGGTGGGAGGCCGGACTAAGTTATGAGGAAAAAGAACATGTCTGTAATTATTGGGGTGGCCCCTCTCCTCCTAACCCAATCAGTGCCTCCAAGGGTTCCGGTGCCCAGAAAAAGAAAATTTCACCCTGAGCTAATATCACAACCCAGAAGGGAGGCTAAGATCCCGGAAGGAGGTAACCTCCATTCATCCGCCGGGATGTGGTTAAAAAGTGCTGGGCAAGCACAAGGGAAGCAACGGCCACCACAAGAAATGAGTCAGCAGGTCCCCGGTCACCAGGGCGAGGAGCAGACTTCCCGAGGGGACAAACAGAACACTGCATCTCGGTGAGGCTCCCTCTAGCCAAACCCCACAGCCATCCCAGCCCTGGTGCTGCCGCTGGAGGGAGCAGCCTGACAGCATCCTCAGGGCGGGGGGTGGGGGGGGTCGAAGGACCCCAGGAGCAGGAACAGTCACCGCCAATGGGCAAGGCTCTGGTCTCCAACTTCCATCAGTTCAACTGATGGCCACCTCCCAGCTCTCAGGGCCACACAAGGACCCACCCAAGAGCGCTCGCTGAGAGGGGACCATGGGTGACCCAGGCTGGCCAGCATGGGGGTTGGGGGACAGCACTCCAGGCAGAGAAGAGCCACCTCACAGGTGCAGGGCAGGTGGTGGGCTCAAGGGGCCTCGAAAAAGCTTGGGCAACTTTATCCACAACAAGAGGCCTAAGGGTGAGCCTTGCTGGTGTCAATTGTGGAATGCAAGAGCTGTTGCCTCTGCTGTCCCTGTGCACCACTGCCCAGCCCCGGTGACACTGTCCTGAGAGGCTGTGCAGGTGGCCTCCACCTTGAGGCACCAAAGTTACAGGGTTACAGTGTGACCCAACCCACGCGCTCCTGTGATAGCCAAGGCCTGCCTGCTGCTGAGCACGACACGGCTGCTCAATTAGTCAGGGGCATGGCCCTCCAAGGGCTTCCCAGGTGGCGCAGCAGTAACCCGCCTGCAATGCAGGAGACCCGGGGTCGATCCCTGATCTGGGAAGATCCCCTGGAGAAGGAAATGGCAAGCCACTCCAGTATTCTTGCCTGGAGAATCCCATGGATGGAGGAGCCTGGGGGTTCCAGTCCATGGGGTCACAAAGAGTCAGGCATGACTGAGCATGCACGAACGCACAGTCCTCTAAGCTACAGCTCACGTGGCCACCCAGCCTCCTCGCTGGCCACCCAGCTTCCTCGTTCGCCCACCTCTGACTGTTCTTACAGCAGCCAGAGCCAGGCCCTTGAACACAAGTACTGATGTTTTCCTCTTCAACCCAAAAGCACTCCATGGCTTGTCACCACACTTAGTCACCCAGGGTTGGTTCCACTCCCGCTAAGTCCCTGCATGGTCTGCCCTGGCTACCCCTCTAAGCACTTGCCCCAGCACGCTTCTCTGGGTGCCTATTTCCTGGACATGCCCACCTCACAGCTGTTCCCTCAGCCCTGAGCTCTCCATCTTCTCAGTGTTCACGTGGCTCCCCCTCAGTCCCTGGTCACATGTGAGCCCTCAGGGGGCCTGGGTAACCACTCCGTTTAACCAGGATTCTGAATCCACTGCTGCCCATCCTCTGCCTCTCACTGTATTTCACACAATCGCACAACCTATCAAATCCAGTTATCTTCTCTTTCCTCCACTTGAAGGTCACTCCCACCCAGGCACGAACCTTGTCCATTTGGTTCCACAGCAAACCCCAGTGCCTAGACTGGGGTCTCAACCACCAGTTGGGTGGGCAATTTCACCCACCCCAGAACACTCGGCAATGTCTCGAATTCAGCTGTCACAAGTTGGGGTTTGGGCCGTGGTTGCAACCCCTGTCAAGTGGCGGGAGGCCAGAAGATGCTGCTCAACATCCTCCAGGGCACAGGACGGCCCCCCAGAGAGTCCTCCAGCCTCAAAGCCCATAGAGTCCAGGGTGAGGAGCCCTGTCCTAGACACACAGCAGGGACCCAACAAACATTTGCAGAACAAAGAAGTAAATGAGGGAGTGAATGAACAAAAGAACTTGGAGGCTCAAGTCTCAAGTGCATGTCCATGCAGTTCTCAGGGATATCAGTGGTCTTTTCTCAGGGGACTAATAGTTCCCTTAATTTTTCCTCTAATTTATATTTTATGAGTACTTACTCTGCCACGAGTTATGTGCTAGGTTTACATTGGTGAGCAAAACACTCACAGTTCCTGCACTCACAAAGCTCATAGTGCAGGAAAGAACATTCTGAGGACTTTCTTGGAAGTCCGGTGGTTAAGACTCCATGCTCCTACTGCAAGGGGCTCAGATTCAGTCCCTGGTCAGGAAACTAAGATCCCACATGCTACATGGCATGGCCAAAGAAAACACTCTGTTAGAGGCATCTTGGGATCTGGAGGGTTCCCCAACTGTGTTACTATCAGTCATGTGACCTTGGGTAAGTCACCTGACTTTTCTGGACATCTCTTGGTCACATGTAAAATATAAGGGTTGCTTTGATCTTGAAGCTAAGTCCCAACATCTATACTCTGTGCATTTAATTAATCCTGAGTGAGTGAATGAAGTCGCTCAGTTGTGTCCGACTCTTTGTGACCCCGTGGACTGCAGCCCACCAGGCTCCTCCGTCCATGGGATTCTCCAGGCAAGAATACTGGAGTGGGGTTGCCATTTCCTTCTGCAGGGGATCTTCCCAACCCAGGGATCAAACCCAGTTCTCCTGCATTGCTGGCAGACGCTTTAACCTCTGAGCCACCAGGGAAGCCCATAATTAATCCTAGAGAGGTCTTTTCCTCTTTGGCATTTTTACATGAGCATAATACCATGAGCAGAGATTACAAAAGCTTGAGGAATCCACATGCCCATCAAAATGAGACCGGTTAAGTAAACTTCCATACCATCCACACTTTGGAACTCAACTGTAAGTGAGATGATGTAAAACAGCCTCCAAGGAATGAAGAGAAGCAACATATACCAACTGCCTCCACTCTCTCTCTAAAAGTACTTTCACAATAAAATGGAATGAATGAAATCACTGCTACATGAAACAACATGGATGAATCTCACCATCATGCCTGGTGACAGAAGACAGATATAAAAGTATAAAGATCAAAGGACTTGAGGTATATGAAGTTCAAGAACAGGCAAAAGTAAACTGTGCTGACAGAAATCAGTATGGTGGTTGCCGGAGGATTTGGCTAAAAGAGG
The DNA here is from genome assembly GCF_003369695.1 of Bos indicus x Bos taurus. Classification (NCBI taxonomy): domain Eukaryota; kingdom Metazoa; phylum Chordata; class Mammalia; order Artiodactyla; family Bovidae; genus Bos; species Bos indicus x Bos taurus. The sequence continues at coordinate 7,307,749 of NC_040105.1, read as the reverse complement.
ACAAGATGGAGCCCTCTGGGAGTACTGGGAATCCTGATTTGTCAAAATTACCTGAATTAAGATCCATGCATTTCCCTCCATGTGAATTACATCCCAATGAAGAAAAATGAGAAAGGAAAATGCTATACACCTTCTACACATGGGTGTCTTCGCACAGACATTTTCAGAAACAACATATAAGACAGTTATCAGCGGTTGCCTTTGGAAGGGGGATGAGGGACTGGGAATGAGAAAGACTTCATTTCATTCTCATAACCTTGATCCTGTGGGAAGTTCACACAACCAGCATGTATTACTATTTCAAGAGAAAACAAGTCATTCAAAAACCACCATGTTCTGGAAAGAAAATCACCCCTTCTCTTAGAAAGGAAAACTCATTTCCGGTCACCCCTTGCAAATACAGTCAAGCAAGGGTTTGATAATAAGGCCTTTCCTACCGCCCACTTGCCAGAGTTTGCCGAGTGCTCACACACATCCCCTCCTCACCGCTAACTCACCCTCCTAGGTCTGGTTCAGGAGGGCTTCTGGGTGAGCTGAGAACTTCCAAGCCAGCAGGTCTCAACTGGGACCTCAGGTCCCTGCAGTCAAAGGCACCTTGAGCTCAGGTTAAAAACATTCCCCAGATCTCAGTCAGAATCCCCCACAAGCCCAAGAGTCTGTGTTTCTTTTCTAGCTTCTTTTTAACTTTTTATTGGGCACATTTTCAAATATAGAGCACATTATGGAGAAGAGTTCAATGAAAAACACCAGTCAGACTCCATCAGTGTTCCTATTTAACCATACTGGCCTCTTCGCACTGTCTCTCCATTCAACTGAACCATTTAAAAGTAAACTACTGTTAGCATAGGTGCATTATATGTGGAATCTAAAAAGAAATGATACAGATGAACTTAAAAAGCAGAGACTCACAGACTTATCGAATGAACTACTCGCCAGGGGGAAGGGATAGTTAGGGAGTTTGGGATGGACATGTACACACTGCTACAGTTAACATGGATAACCAACAAGGACCTGCTGTACAGCACAGGTAACTGATCAATACTCTGTAATAACCTTATAGTTACCAGAGGGCAAGGATGGGGGAAAGGATAGCTATGGAATTTGAGATGGACATGTATGCTGCTGCTAAGTCACTTCAGTCGTGTCCAACTGTGTGTGACCCCAGAGACGGCAGCCCACCAGGCTCCCCCGTCCCTGGGATTCTCCAGGCAAGAACGCTGGAGTGGGTTGCCATTTCCTTCTCCAATGCATGAAAGTGTATACGCATTGCTATATTTAACATGGATAACCAACAAGGACCTACTGTATAGCACGTGGAACTCTGCTCAATGTCATGTGGTAGCCTGGATGGGAGGGGAGTATGGGGGAGAATGGATACATGTACATGTATGGTTGAGTCCCTTCCCTCACTTTCCACCTGAAACTACCACAACATCAGTAATCAGCTATCAGTCAGTCAGTTCAGTCACCCAGTCGTGTCCGACTCTTTGCAACCCCGTGGAATGCAGCACGCCAGGCTTCCCTGTCCATCACCAGCTCCCGGAGCTTGCTCAAACTTATGTCCTTCGAGTCAGTGATGCCATCCCAACCATCTATCTTCTGTCATCCCCTTCTCCTTTTGCCTTCAATCTCTTCCAGCATCAGGGTCTTTTCCAATGAGTCAGTTCTTCACATCAGGTGGCCAAAGTATTGGCCAAAGTAATCAACTATACTTCAATACAAAATAAAATGTTCAAAAGAAAAAATAAATTACTGTGGTTCTCAGAGTGGTTCTCAAAGCGTGTCTGAGATTCCCAAGACCTTTACAGGGGTCTGTGCTGTCAAAAATATTTTTATAATAATCTTATATTATTTGCCTTTTTCCATTCTCATTCTCTCAGGAGTGTACAGTGGAATTTTCCAGAGGCAACATGACATGTGATATTGCAGCACTGAATGCAAAAGCAGGTTTGAGAATTCATCTTTCTATTCAGAAGTACATAAAAGAGAGCTCCAAGGCATTAAAAAAAAAAAAACACTTTAATAGTGCCCTAAGCTCTCATGACACTTCACCCCTAAATACTTCAGCATGCACCACCGAAAAATAAGACTCTTCTATGAACACACATGTCAGTTATCTTCTGCTGTGTAACAAATTAGCCTAACAGAGAACAGCAGGAAACAACCACGTCTCATCTCACTGTTTCTGTATCAGGAATCAGGAGCGACTGAGCTGGGTGCCTACTGCACCGTAAGATTATCACATCTAATCAAATTTACAGTAGTTTCCTCATGTCATCTACTAGGCAGTCACATAAAAATAACCCAGGTATCCCCAACACCTATTATAGATGCCTGTTTAGGCCAGGATCCAGTCAAGGGTACAAGTTACATTTGGTTATTGTCATAGACTGAAAGTATCTTTCCAGAATTCATATATTGAAATCCTAAACCCCAATGTGTCCCCAATATTAGGAGGTGAAGCCTTTGGGAGGTGATGAGGTCATGAAGGTGGAGCCCTCATGATGGACTAGCGCCCTTATAAGAAGAGACCTCATGTGTGGATCTGAGAGTTGAACCATACAGAAGGCTGAGTGCCAAAGAATTGATGCTTTTGAACTGTGGTGCTGGAGAAGACTCTTGAGAGTCCCTTGGACTGCAAGGAGATCCAACCAGTCCATTCTAAAGGAGATCAACCCTGAATATTCATGGGAAGGAATGATGCTAAAGTTGAAGCTCCAATATTTGGCCACCTGATGCCAAGAGCCAACTCACTGGAAAAGACCCTGAGGCTGGGAAAGATTGAGGACAGGAGGAGAAGGGGGTGACAGAGGATGAGATGGTTGGATGGCATCACCGACTCAATGGACATGACTTTAAGCAAACGTCAAGAGATGGTGAAGGACAGGGAAGCCTGGTGTGCTGCAGCCCATGGGGTTGCAACGAGTCGGACACGACTTAGCGACTGAACAATAACAACAAGACAAGACCAGAAAGCTAGTGTGCTCTCTTCCCACCATATGAGGACACAGGGAGAAGATGGCCCTCTGCGTCCAGAAGAGAGCCCTCACCAGAATCCAACCACGCTAGCACCATGATCTCAGACTTTCAGCCTCTGGAACTATGAGAAATAAACGTCTGTTGTTGATAAGCCACCTAGTGTGTGGTAGTCTGTCACAGCACCAGAGCTGCCTAGCACAGTGATTCTATGCCTTATGTCTCATTTGATGGAGAATACTCCTCCTTTTTCATTTTCTTTCTCAGTATTGCCTGCGTGAAAAGACAGCACCTGATAGCCCACCCAAGGTGCCAAGCCATTCTGGGAATGAGGTTCCTGGCTAGCTGTGGGTGCCACCTGCAAACAAAATGGCTGAAGTGGACAAAGGAGGCTGTCTGGGCCCTGGCCTCTGCACACTGGGTCTTTCTCACTAAACACCAACCCTCTTCCCAGGAGAGCCATTTTTATGGGGCCGCAAAGAGGCAGAGAGAGAGAGCTGAGAGCAAGGGAATTGGAGGAGGGACACACTGCAGTGCCAGGCCCTCAGAGGGACAAGGATGATTTTTCTAATCATTCCAAGCCTCCTCCCGCAAACCCACTGCACATGGCCCTCATCCTGCAATGCAACTGCCACCCTTGCTTCCCGTCTCCCAGGAGTTCCCGGTGTGCTGACCCTTTACCATCCATCTGACCCCCTGAAAACTCAAAGCAGCAGGACTAGCACGAACAGTAGCCCTATTTTATGGATTTGGCAACAGCTCTGGGAGTGGAAGTGAGGCGGCAAAACCGCCTCTGCAAAGTGTCAGAGCCAGAGCTTTAGTGGTCAGTCCTGCACTGAAGCTTAAAGGGCAAGACCGTGACCACCACCACCTTCGGGGGCCAGACGGGGGCTCTGGGGGCAGCTTGCGCTGGCCTCCTCCAGCCACACATGCTGCCATCATCTCCCCGCCACAACGGGTGCCAGCACCCCGTTATCTCCCTCTCTGCTTGTGACACCTCCACCTGGTCTTGCTATTCCACTTCTGCAGATAAGGACGGTGACTCTGGGCTACTCCGGTTCCAGACATGATGGTCTAGTGCTTGTGTTTTTTCCTCTCTCCCTGACACTCTCCCTTCTGCCAAGCCAGCTTCCCGGCTACAACTGGCACACACACAGGCCTCCCCTTTTTGACAGAAGCTATTTCTGGAACCCCACAGCAGAAAAAAAGCCTTCACACTGTGTTTCCCAATATATACAACATCATGAAAGGGAATCAGATCTCCGACCGAGGGCTCAGCATGAAACAACTCACAGGAAAATGAATTCTAGAATACTGGGGCCTGAAGAACATTGAGAGGTCATCTGAATCAACGATTCTCAAGCAGGGGCAATGGAGCCCCACAATGGGACAATGGCAGGGTCTGAAGACATTTTTGGCTGTCACAACTAGGGGCATCTAGTAGGTGGAGGCCAGAGGTGCAGCTGGACACCCCCACAACAGATTTCTCCAGCCCCAATGTCAACAGAGGGCTTCCCTGGCAGCTCAGCAGTAAAGAATCCGCCTACCAAGGCAGGAGACGGGGGTTGGATCTCTGGGTCGGACGATCCCCTGGAGAAGGAAATGGCAACCCACTCCAGTATTCTTGTCTGGAGAATCTCCTGGATGGAGGAGCCTGGTGGGCTTTAACAGTCCATGGAGTCGCAAGGAGTTAGACACGACTGAGCAACTAAACAACGACAAAATGTCAATAGTGTCAAGGCTGAGAAACCCTGATATAATACTCCTCCGTTACTTTGAGGACAAGAAAACTGAGGCCCAAAGGCACAAACTGACTTGGTCCAAGTTGCACAGTCCCAAAGGCAGAGGTGGAGCTCGGTCTCTGCTGTCTATCATCTGCTCTGCTCTGTCTAGGGTTGGGCTGGGGGAGAAAGGAGCATGGGAACAAGAGGATCAGAAAAGTCTTGTAGTCAACCTGAGCCAAATGAAGAAAACTGCAGTAAATTAATTACTAAATTACTGTAGCAAAACATCAGGGTGTCCAATTGCTGAAAGAAACGCCTTCTTCAATCATCAACTAAAACAGCATCGCTTTACTGGTCCTCCAATTGCTGGATGGGTCAAAGGATACATGGTGTGAGGTCCAGTACAATTTAGCAATACCACGGCTTCCCAGGGGATCACGTTTTACAGGTAAGATCGATCATATTCTCTTCCTAAGGGTACTGCATATATCCTGGCCTCATATGTGAAGGAGAGAAAGGAAAGCAAACACAGGTGGGAAATCTCAAAAGTGTTCATTAAAATCCCACATCCTGTCCTGTTAAAATTGAAGTCACCTGATTCCCCCTTCATCTGTCGCTGCATTATCAAGCCCCTTCTTCCAGCAAGCAAATTATTTAGCAAGGGAATTAAAAAGAACACTGAAAAATCACAGGGTTTGGTGTTCAGCTCCACCCCCTTCTAAAGACCATTTTGTTCTTAAGAGATATAACTGGTTTGCCTTCTCTTACACGCCTATTGGAAGCTTTATTTTATTGGATACTGTTAATTTTTTTAATCTATTTAAAACACCAGGAGGAAACAAACATTTCTGACATATCCCCTTTAAACGCTACAATCTTGCAAAATAATGCAAAACAATTTAGACCGCACATCTAGCTCTTCAATTGCTAACCAGTAAGTTTCCGTTCCGTTTCAAGCAAAGCAGCTTTGGCTTTGAAAGAAATCAGGCTAAATACTGAGAACAAAACAAACCCCTGTAAGAAGAATTAGTAAATGTGTCATTATTTAAGAATCACTCTGACAGTCGGTAAACAGTTGACAGTTCTCTCGGACATGCCCCTCTCTCTCTTACAATGCATGTATTGTGTTCATTCCTGATTTTTTTCCCCTCCTGTGCAGGAGGCCGGGTCTTTCTGTCTGGCCCCAGGCCACTTTCCCGGGATGGATGGGCACGACAAGACTCAAGTCACGCGTGAGCCTACAACAGTCGCCCTCCACTCCTGCCCCCGCGCCCCCCTGATGCCTGATGCCTGCAGCAGCCCCAACAGCCAGAGCCCCTACTTTCGTTTTCTGGGGTGCCGACGGGCTGCAGGGGCTCCGCCTGCAGAGTCTCTTACCTGCAGTGCCGCATGGCGCAGGCCGGTCGCCCACCTGCACCGCATCCTAGAGCATCCTTTCTTCAGCGCGACGGCTGCGAGCGCGCTGACGTCACCGGGAGGCGGTGCCCACACCGCCACGTGATGGCCTAGGGGCAAAGAGGGGAGGGTGGGAAGACCCTGGAAGTGAGGAGGGAGTGGCCGGGAAGCCCCGCTCTGGCCTCCGTTCTGGGCGGTGTGTTTGATGTGGGCAGCTGGCCTAGACTTGCACGAACTGTGGGAAACAAACAGCACACAGAAGGGAAGACCCAAATGATTCCAGGCTCCACGCAGGTAATAGGATTTCAAAAGAGCTAGCAATAAGGGGATTAGTAATGAAAGGAAATGATTTAGTCTTTTATTTTTCAGTCTCCATCAAATGCAATGGAGAACTAAACAAATCTATTTTGTGCAAATCAAAATGACAGTTAAAATATGGAGTGCATATACATACTTTGCACAGAGGGTCCATGTTTCAAATCGTATATCAAAAGCATTAATCTAAAGTATATTAGTTGTGGCATATAATACTAATTGCACTAATAAATAATGCTTTCTATTACTCCATAACAAATAATGCATGCCAATATTAATGTGGTTTTGAAAAAAAAACTGTGCCATCGCATATTTATACTTCTTACTTGAACATTTGATGATTTAAAATAAAGTGCTATTGCGTGAACGTTGTACTTGTGTCTGTTTTCGTAAATCTTCTGGCAAAGAATTTAATCTCTCAGACATGAAAGTTAATTCACAGTAACTCATTATTTCACGTTTTCTAATTTTTATCACATTCTGCAGAAGTGAATCATCTCACTATTGCAGAAAATATGTACAATGTCAATATTTCTCATTCACAACTGAAACAGCCTTGCCTAGAAAGAGTTAGAAAATTCCAACTGTGACCATTTCGTAAATTTGAAATGGCATATTTCAAACTTAAACTGTGAAAATATCAACTTTCTTGCCAAACCGCATAAATGTTTTTGAAATGTGAAAGGGCAAAAGCAGGACCTGTTTTTATTTGATTTCCAGCTTCATATAGATTAGTTTCTTTTCGTTTGAGTTTAAATGGCAATTTTAACATTCCCTTCGCTGGCGCCCCTGAAAGAGATGTGAAATAGATTGTTTCACGAGCAGGCCAGGGTTACTTGCTATTTATTCCGGCAGCTTTCGTGTCCTTCTATATTTAACCCTGGACGCTTTTACCACCATTCTCTCCGGATTAACCGAATTTCTGTTAAGATCAGTCTGTAATTTGGCCCTTGCCTCTCACAGCAATCGATTATTTTCAACTCGATTTTAAAAATCAACAAAGTGGCCACATGGTATTCTCGGGCCCTACTCTCATCTGTTTTTCTGAGGGATAAGTAACTTACCTTCTGCTTTCAGCTTCGTGGGATATAAAATTTAAATGCTACCGTAATCCCCTGCTCCAGTGGGTTGAGGGTCTGACAAGTTCATTTTCCTGCCAGAGGCAAATGTCGATTTCAGCCTCAGGCGCCCTGGGCGGGCCCCACCCCCAACCCCCCCCCCCCCCCCGCAACTACCCCCTGTCGAGAGCCAGTCTGGGAGTGTCACGTGCTCCACCCAGCCACTCAACCCTACCCAGCCGGCTCGGTCACCTCGGAGGCTGGCCCTGCCCATCTCGTTCGCCTCGTACAGCCGGTGCCTTCGGGTCCAGAGAGAACTCCGCGTCCCCAATACGGGCCGCGCTACCCGCTGGGACTGGGTTCGGTGGACGACAGTGATGGGTGTTCCAAGAATCAATGGAGGTGGGGCCGGGGATGATCTATATTATGCCCTCCGAGGTCTGAAATGACATGCTTTGTGCTCCGACTTAACGGAAATGACTACAAGTAAAGGCACCTTCCTCGGCGTGAAGCGATTTTTTTTTTTTTTTTGGTCAGTAGGTTTCACCTTCTCCAGGTGATTGCTCAAGTGTAAAAAACATTACAGCAAACAGACGATTCAGGGCGCAGTAATTTTCAACAGAATGAGGTCACTTCCGACATCCTCCACCCCCACCTATGAGATTGTCCTTTAGGCAGAGGTTTACCAAAATAAAAACAAAAACAGAAAACGACACAACTAAAGCAAACAAATAAACAAAAAAACAGATACCACCCATAAAAATATAAATAATCAATCTTCCTGGTGGGCTGTTTAGCAATTCCTACCAAAAGCCTTGCAAATAAGTGCAGGCCCATACAGTGGGCCAGGAACTTGCTCCAGGGGGAAAAAGGGGAAGGAATGGAAAGAATTGTGAAAGGAAAAACTGCTGCAATATTATTTATGACCTCAAAGCACCAGAAGCAAGTTAAGTGGCCAAAACCAGAGGGTGGGTTCAGTTGTAAGACACAGGTATAGTGGAAGAATTAAATATCCGGTAGTAGGTATTTTTTGACCTGGAAAGACATCCACGGTCTATTAAATGAAAAAAAAAAAACAACTTCCAAAGTGTTATGTGCTGAATGATGGAACGAACGTAAATCTGTACGTGTTGAAAGGAAGCAAAATATGCCACCCCAAATATGTCACTTGGCATTTCGATTTTTAAACAGTCTGTGCAAAATAGACACTGACCTTCCTTGGCCCCCCTAAAAGCACGTGAAATTACCCTCCCTGTACCAGTGGATAAAAGGAATTCACCTCCTGGAAGGCTGTATAAACATCCTTGCTAACTTCACTAATTTGCTAGCCTACTGGGACCCTCTTGTTTCTCTATTTTGCACATTGTTTCCCTGTCTAGAAGGTGTAAAAGCTGCCTGCTTTGATGACTTCTTGGAGTCCCCTACAATAGGAAATTAAATTTATTTTTCTCCTGTTAATCCATTTTGTATCAATTTAATTATTAGACTAGTCAAAAAACTGGGAAGAAGGGAAAAGTTTTACATGTTTTATATATGAATATAGAAAACAACTGGGAAGCACATTCATTCAAGTATCACCTTAGTATTTCACTCATTAGTGAGATTAAGGGTTTTTCTCCTTTTCCTCTTTTTGGCTTTGCTGGTTTTCTAATTTTCCTATCATTAACCTGCAATGCGTTTATAACAAGAAATTGCTATTGTTTGGGTTTTTTTAAAGCACCATAGGAGACATGATCATGGAATATGTATATTTTGCTACTTTTTGATGCATATTTCATAACTTGAAGATTATGGATTTTAACCTCAGGAGAGAACAATTCCTAGTCTTCTGAGTTTATTCTGCCCACAAAAATGTTTAGGAAAGAAGGTGGCAACTCGGAACTGGAATTACCCTTTCATCCTCTGTAGGTTCAGCCTTAATTTCTCATCCATTTAAAGTCACTCCTTATTCTGCTCTGTGTGAAGATTCAAAGTTAGCCGTTACGATCCTTCCTAAAAAGATTCTTCAAACACTTATGTAATAACCTTTGAGTGTTAATTTCTCCATATTGGTGCCTTCTATTTTCTTCACACATTTCTACTTGTTAATCCCTTTGAATCTTTCACATTTTCCCCCTCTTATCTGCTGCTGGCACATTTGGTAAGGCCTGGGGACAGTTGGGGTTGTCACAACTGGGGGTGGGGAGATTGGGGGGTGCCAAGAAACCTTGCATATAAACTATAATTTGATGCCCCGAATTTTCCATTTCACAGCCTATTTATTTATTTATGGCCACAAGGCTTTTGGAATCTTAGTTCCCTGACCAGGGATCAAACCCAGGCCCCCTGCATTGAAAGTTCTGAATCTTAACCACTGGACCATCAGGGAAGGCCCTTCCAGTTATTTTTTTTTTTTAAATATATATATATAATGTTATCTCCATTTTCTTTTTTTTAAAAAAATTTTTTTTCTTTATTCTCTTGTGACTATGCTGGGTCTTCTTTCTGTGCAGGCTTTTCTCTAGTTGTGGAGAGTGGTGGCTTCTCGTTATAGAGCACAGGCTCTAGGCACACAGGCTCAGCAGTTCCAACACACTGGCTTAATCGCTCCGGGGCATGTGGGAATCTTCCCCGACCAGGGATCAAACCGATGTCTCCTGTATTGGCAGATAGATCCTTCACCACTGAACCACCAGGGAAGTTCCCCTTCCTGTTCACTGTCATATAACATGCTGGAAGCTCTGTTTCATGATAATCCCTTAAATGTGGTACTGCTGGCACAGGGAAAGTCTAATTGCCTGTATGTGTGTGTCTGTGCTCAGTCACTCAGTCGTGTCCCATTCTTTGTGACACCCCCTTACCTCCGGGCTGTAAACATCCAGGCTCTTCTGTCCATGGAATTTTCCAGGCAAGAAAATACTGGAGGAGGTTGCCAATTCCTACTCCAGGGGATCTTCCCGACCCAGGGATCATACCCTTGATCTCTTCTGTCTCCTCCATAGGCAGGTGGGTTCTTTACCACAGTGCCGCCTGGGAAGCCCTAATTGCTTGTATATTCATAAACTATTTCAGAATCAGTGCACAGGAAACTGTGAACAGTGGTCATCTCTGGAGAGCAGAGCTTCGTGGCTGGGGCACTGAGAGGAGAGGGAAGTTTTCATAGACATGGGAACACATAACACGATTTAAAATTAAAAAAAAAAAAAAAAACAACAAACTATCTCTGAGATACAGTGTTACACCAGAACCAACATGTTCTCTAAATGTTCTCAGATACTACCTTAAAGTAATACATGACTGTGTTACATGTTACTGTCTGTGCTGTTTGCCAAGCTTCTGCAAGCCTGGATTTTTCCTTCTGGAGAGTGGGGAGCAATAGGGGTAGTAACAGTGTGCACCACCTGCTGCAGTATCGAGGCTTACATGAGAGATCTGGCAAGAGTAAACAGTGTTGGTAGAGCTTTACTAAAGTCTGAGAAACAAGGGAAAATGTGTACCCCTATATATGCTTATCAAAATATCCTCGCATACAAGTAGAAAAAGGTATACTGACTCACAATCAGGGCTTTTCCTCATGGTTTGGTGGTTAAGAATCCACCTGCCAATGCAGGAGACACAAGAGACTCAGGTTCGATCCCTGGCCCAGAAAGATCCTACTTGCCACCACAGAGCAACCAAGCCCATGCACCACAACTATTGAGCCTGCACTTTAGAGCCCACGAGCCGCAGCGACTGAGCCCACGTGCCCTGGAGCCCGTGCTCCATGGCACGACAAGCCACCGCAATGAGAAGTCTTCACACTGCAACTAGAGAGTAGCCCCTGCTAGCCACAACTAGAGAGAAAAGCCTGCACAGCAATGAAGAGCCAGCGCAGCCAAAAATATAAATAAATTTAAAAAATGTTAAAAAGACAAACACACACACACACACACCTACATATAAAGCCCCACATGACCCAATTCATTTGCACACCATTCTCAACTCATATAAATGCACCCACAGGTGCAAGCAGAGCATGTGCAAGAGAACATTTAGAACTCCCAGCCAGCTGGAAATGATGGGCACAGTAATACAGACTCATCAAACACACAACTTGTTTTTATTGTAAAATGTGACATTTTACTCATGGTGAATGTGGGCATTAATTTTGATTTTCATGAATAATCTATTATCTTGATGACAAAATCTTTTGATACCTACTTAAATTTTGCCTCCAAGGCTATAGTGCCTTTCTCACCTCTTGCAAATTCTAGCCCTGTGTAGCTGGTACATTGTACTACAAGCGGGGCGTCTGATAAAACCTGGAGGTGAAGACCTGTTCCATCTCTTTGTCCTGAGCTCATGTGCATCCAGTCACACTGTCCAAGTGAGCAAATGCATGCGAGCCCCCTTGCCTAGTTGGGTGCTGTGCACATGGCCAACTCACAAAAGATTTGGGAAATAAGTGAAAGAGGCAAATGATAAGAAGATGCCATCCAACCTTCCCCAGACACTCTGAGCTGTGGTCACAGACTGTGATGCACACCTGAAAGCTACAAATGTGGACCACATTACCCTGTTTGTGGTGACAAACATCAGCCTTGAAAACTGTCTGCACTTCTACAGCAGCATCATTGTCAAAGATGTTGTCATTCCAGGAAGCCTGAGAGAAGATCCTGGGTAGCACTGAAAGAAAGTGTTGGTTGTTCATTCGTGTCTGACTCTTTGCAACTCCATGGACTATATAGCCCGCCAGGCTCCTCTGTCCGTGGGATTTCCCAGGCAAGAATAGTGGAGTAGGTTGACATGCCCTCCTCCAGGGGATCTTCTTGACCCAGGGATCGAATCTATGTCTCCTGCACTGGCAGGCGGATTCTTTACCATCTGAGCCACCCTTGAGGGCTAAGCAAATCCTTGCCCTCTCAGAAAAGAACTGTTAGTAGATAGCCTTTCCTTTTTCTCTTTGGGTGCCAGTAGATTCAGATTGTTCCAAGGCAGTTCAGTAGGCTTGGCTCCTCAAATTAGCATAAACACAGTGGTATGCTGGCCAAAGTTCAATAACCCAGCTCTCCAAGGGAGGGGATGGGACGAGTTGGAAAGCTTGATTTGTAGCAGCTGCAGATGGCAAGGGTGTAAATTCTTCCACCACAGCCAGCTTCAAACTACTGAGCCTGTAGTTGGACAGTGGCATTATATATCTCCATGGTACCCAGGCAATTGAAGTACATTCTTCTATGTGGATCTTAGTTCCCTGACCAGGGACCAAAATAGTGTCCCCTGCATTGGAAATGCAGTCTTAAGCACTGGACCAACAGGGAAGTTCTGGAAGGAATCGCTTTTCTCACACCTAGACAAGAGGCAACTTTTCTCACCCGAGAACTGGCTTTTGAGAAAAGCCATTCCTTGTCCAGGTGCTTCGGATTGGAAATATGGTTTTTGTAAAATTGCGCTGCTTCAATATAGTAGCCACTAACCACATGCTGGAGAAGGCTCTTGTGAGTCCCTTGGACTACAAGGAGATCCAACCAGTCAGTCCTAAAGGAAATCAATGCTGAATATTCATTGGCAGGACTGATGCTGGAGCTGAAGCTCCAGTACTGTGGCCACCTGATGTGAAGAACTGACTCATTGGAAAAGACCCTGATGCTGGAAAAGATTGAAAGCAAAAGGAGAAGAGGGTGGCAGAAGATGAGATGGTTGGATGGCATCACTGACTCAGTCAACATGAATCTGACTGGTTGGATCTCCTTGTAGTCAAGGGACTCTCAAGAGTCTTCTCCAGCATGTGGTTAGTGGCTACTATATTGAAGCAGCGCAATTTTACAAAAATCATATTTCCAATCCAAAGCACCTGGACAAGGAACGGCTTTTCTCAAAAACCCAGGACTTGGGTAAGAAAAGCTGCCCCTTGTCTAGGTATGAGAAAAGAGTTTATTTCTCGGGATAGTGGAGGATTGAGGAGCCTGGCTTGATGCAGTCTATGGGGTCACAAAGGGTTGGACGCAACTGAGCAACTGAACAACCACCACCACAAGCTACTACTTACATTTAAGTTAATTTAAATTAATAAAATAAAAAATTCAGTTCCTCAGTCAGAGATCAGATCAGATCAGATCAGTTGCTCAGTTGTGTCCAACTCTTTGCAACTCCATGAATCACAGCACGCCAGGCCTCCCTGTCCATCACCAACTCCCGGAGTTCACTCAGACTCACATCCATCAAGTCGGTGATGCCATCCAGCCATCTCATCCTCTGTTGTCCCCTTCTCCTCCTGCCCCCAATCCCTCCCAGCATCAGAGTCTTTTCCAATGAGTCAGCTCTTCGCATGAGGTGGCCAAAGTACTGGAGTTTCAGCTTTAGCATCAGTCCTTCCAAAGAAATCCCAGGGCTGATCTCTTTCAGAATGGACTGGTAGGATCTCCTTGCAGTCCAAAGGACTCTCAAGAGTCTTCTCCAACACCACAGTTCAAAAGCATCAATTCTTCAGCACTCAGCCTTCTTCACAGTCCAACTCTCACATCCATACATGACCACAGGAAAAACCATAGCCTTGACTAGATGGACCTTTGTTGGCAAAGTAATGTCTCTGCTTTTGAATATGCTATCTAGGTCGGTCATAACTTTCCTTCCAAGGAGTAAGCATCTTTTAATATCATGGCTGCAATCACCATCTGTAGTGATTTTGGAGCCCCCAAAAATAAAGTCTGACACTGTTTCCACTGTTTCCCCATCTATTTCCCATGAAGTGATGGGACGGGATGCCATGATCTTTGTTTTCTGAATGTTGAGCTTTAAGCCAACTTTTTCACTCTCTACTTTCACTTTCATCAAGAGGCTTTTTAGTTCCTCTTCACTTTCTGCCATAAGGCTGGTGTCATCTGCATATCTGAGGTTATTGATATTTCTCCCGGCAATCTTGATTCCAGCTTGTGTTTCTTCCAGTCCAGCGTTTCTCATGATGTACTCTGCATATTAGTTAAATAAGCAGGGTGACAATATACAGCCTTGATGTACTCCTTTTCCTATTTGGAACCAGTCTGTTGTTCCATGTCCAGTTCTAACTGTTGCTTCCTGACCTGCATACAAATTTCTCAAGAGGCAGGTCAGGTGGTCTGGTATTCCCATCCCTTGAAGAATTTTCCACAGTTTATTGTGATCCACACAGTCAAAGGCTTTGGCATAGTCAATAAAGCAGAAATAGATGTTTGTCTGGAACTTTCTTGCTTTTTCCATGATCCAGTGGCTGTTGGCAATTTGATCTCTGGTTCCTCTGCCTTTTCTAAAACCAGCTTGAACATCAGGAAGTTCATGGTTCACATATTGCTGAAGCCTGGCTTGGAGAATTTTGAGCATTACTTTACTAGCGTGTGAGATGAGTGCAACTGTGTGGTAGTTTGAGCATTCTTTGGCATTGCCTTTCTTTGGGATTGGAATGAAAACTGACCTTTTCCAGTCCTGTGGCCACTGCTGAGTTTTCCAAATTTGCTGGCATATTGAGTGCAGCACTTTCACAGCATCATCTTTCAGGATTTGGAATAGCTCAACTGGAATTCTATCACCTCCACTAGCTTTGTTCGTACTGATGCTTTCTAAGGCCCACTTGACTTCACATTCCAGGATGTCCACACCATTGTGATTATCTGGGTCGTGAAGATCATTTTTGTACAGTTCTTCTGTGTATTCTTGCTATCTCTTCTTAATATCTTCTGCTTCTGTTAGGTCCATACCATTTCTGTCCTTTATCGAGGCCACCTTTGCATGAAATGTTCCCTTGGTATCTCTAATTTTCTTGAAGAGATCTCTAGTCTTTCCCATTCTGTTGTTTTCCTCTATTTCTTTGCATTGATCACTGAGGAAGGCTTTCCTATCTCTTCCTGCTATTCTTTGGAACTCTGCATTCAGATGCTTATATCTTTCCTTTTCTCCTTTGCTTTTCGCTTCTCTTCTTTTCACAGCTATTTGTAAGGCCTCCCCAGACAGCCATTTTGCTTTTTTTGCATTTCTTTTCCATGGGGATGGTCTTGATCCCTGTCTCCTGTACAATGTCATGAACCTCATTCCATAGTTCATCAGGCACTCTATCAGATCTAGTTCCTCAGTCACACTAGCTATATGTCAGGTGCCTGATAGCCACATACAGCTAGTGGCAGCCATATTTTAGTGCAGATATAAAATGACTCCATTATCACAGATTGTTCTGTTGGACAGTGCAGTGAAGCATTTCTTTTAAACTAATTTCATTGCAATAAAACAATTTGTGATTATTGTTCAGGGAATTCTGCCTGTAATTACAGAGCAGGGAAAGCAATCTGGTGAGAGTGTCTATTGGTGAGAAAGACAGAAAAGCACAGATTCCAGAAGGTTGCATGCCTCTGGCTGCAGGTCCCAGGCAAGATGTTTCCAAACACCATAAAATATGTAACCTCTGCCTTTGGATCTAACCAGGGGCCTGCAAATCTTGATCCAAAATAACAGGAGTGAGGGACTTCCCTGGCGGTCCAGTGGTTAAGAATCCACCTTGCAATGCAGGGGACATGGGTTCAATCCCTAGTCAGTAATTAATATCACACATGCCTCAGGACAGCTAAGCCCTCTCTTCCCAACTAGAGAGCTGGCACTCTGCAACAAAAATCCCTTATGACACAATGAAGACCTGACATAGCCAAACTAATTAATTAAATGCTTTCTTAAAAGTGAGAGGGCATGTGTGATTACTTTTGTCAAAGCAGAAACTGAGACGCATGACAAGACAATATTGTCTATCTACTTAAAACCATAAAAACAACGACTGCAGCAATGAGTAACCCTGTTCGGGAAACACTGACTGATACTGCCCACCCTGGGGCCAGGCATGATAGTAACCACTGGCATGAGTTATCGTCACAACAGAGGGTCCTGATAAGGAACAAGGAACTAACAACCTACCACTAACCAGAAGAATTTGAGGAAAACTCCAAAGGAGAGAGAAGACGCCAGCCCATAAGTCCTGCCACCTCCCAGAATCCTCCCTGCTGGTGTCCATCTTTGCTGAACAATGCATGCATGTGCACCAGGAAGGACCCTGCATCAGACTGATTGGCCAGAGACAACCCAGAAGCTAATCCCATTACCATAAAACCTGAGACTTTGAGTCAGGTGGCAGAAGCAGTTCTCCTGGGTTCCCTTACCCTGTTGTTCTCTGCCCGGGCACCCCTTCCCAATAAAGTCTCTTGCTCTGTCAGCAGGTGTGCTTCCTCAGACAATTTATTTCTCTGTGTTAGACAAAGCCCATTCAACATCCTGGCACCAAGAAACCAAGTCTCCTTGGAGAAATGACTGTGTCTAGGTCAGAAACGTCTAGTCACGCAGGGTGGTGTTACCAAAACCAAATGGTCTGCTTGCTCATTGCAAAGCAAAGCAAATCTACTGCTACCGGGTTGCAGTGAAGGAAAGCACAGCATTTACTGTAAGGCCAAATAAGAATGGGCAGCTCAGCTCAAAAGACCCAAACTCCCCAATAGCTTTCAGGAAAGGATTTTTAAAGACGGTGTGAGGGAGAGGGTGGCAGGGTGTGTAATCAGCTCATGCACAATTCTCTGATTGGTTGATGGTGAGCTAACAGGGTGATGTTTCAGTAATCTCAACCACCAACCTTCTGGTTCCAACCCATCTGGAGTCTACATACATGCTGGTGATCAGCATGCAGTTAACTCCTTCGACCTCACGTCTGCCCAACAACTGAAGGATATGGCCCACGGTATTATGTATAGCCCTTGAGGAGGAACCAAAGACTCCTGGCTTTGTTTTATGGTTAAACTATTACTAACGTTGCTTGAATATTTTCTTTTGTTCCTGTGTTTTTTTCTTATTAAATTTTTCTTTTTGGAACTCAGGGAAGGTCTAGGATGCTAATGCTTTTCTACAAACGAGGTGGGTAGAAGACATGGGGCCTGGGCAGTGTCTGTCCCTGAGAAGGCTTTGAAGGGTCCTGCTCCATTTCAGTAACAATGAAGCCATCTCAGACTCCTGGGGACATATAAAAAGGACCCAGGAGTCAACCAATAGAGGCTACCCCAGCCACAGAGGGGAGAATTTGAGCATCAGTAAGGATAACAACTCCAGTGGATTAAAGCATATCAAACATGTTTAAATTTATGTGTTAGTAATAATTATTATTAATAATATCCAGGAGATAGTGAAGGACAGGGAAGCCTGGCGTGCTGCAGTCCATGGGGTCACAAAGTCAGACACAACTGAGCAACTGAACAACAACAAAAATCATACTAAAAAAAATTCCAAAAACCAAAAAAAAAAAATTGGTCACCACTGTAACAGTGCTGGGAATCATTTTTAAAACTGGTCAATAAAGAAAAACATCAAGCACTTATCTTTCTTTTTCCAGACTGTACCACAGAATAACCAAATAGGTAAATTTCTCTTTATAAAAGTTGTGGTGGTGGTTTAGTCGGCAAGTCGTGTCCAACTCTTGTGACCCCATGGACTGTAGCCTAAGTATTTCAAAGTAAATAATAATGTCTTAAAAATTGAGAGAATATCATCATTTTGCAACCTTTAGTGAATTAATGGATCTAGCTATTGACTTCCTTGGGCTACAAGGAGATCCAACCAGTCCATCCTAAAGAAAATCAGTCCGGAATATTCATTGGAAGGACTGATGTTGAAGCTAAAACTCCAATACTTTGGCTATCTGATGTGAAGAGCTGACTCATTTGAAAAGACCCTGATGCTGGGAAAGATTGAGGGCAGGGGGAGAAGAGGACGACAGAAGATGAGATGGGTAGAAGATGGGTCTGGGTCTCATCACCCAGAAGATGAGATGGTTGGATGGCATCACCAACTCAATGGATATGAGTTTGAGTAAACTCCGGGAGTTGGTGATGAACAGGGAGGCCTGGTGTGCTGCAGTCCATGGGGTCGCAAAGAGTCGGACACAACTGAGTGACTGCATTGAACTGAACAGAGGTATGGATTGTCAATAGTTGCAAACCCTATAAAAAGAAAAATTATAATTCACTTGGTAGATGAAGGTATGTCTTGCCCCCCATCCCAGCCCCCCAAAAAGAAAGGGAAAAAAAAGAAACTGGACTCTGATCAAGCTTTTAGATTCAACAATATCTCTTCTCTGCATTTAATTTTAGGAAATAAAATTCAGAAGAACATGTTTAACCTATACCTACAATGAGATACAATGAGCCAAGTCCAGACTGTGGGAGATTAGAGAACACAAAACTTTGTTTCTTCAACAAATAACAAAGGTGTGTGTATGTGTGTGGGGGGCATAGGTTCTGTGAATTAAAAAGACACAGCTCCAGTGAGATATCACTGTACACCTATTAAGATGGCTAGGAGAAAAATGACAAGTGTTGGCCAGAAAGTGGAGAAATTGAAGCCCTTATATATTCCTATCCCTGGTAGGGAATATAAAATGGGCAGCTGCTTTGGAAAAGTTTGGCAGTTCTTCAAATGATTAAACAAAGAGTTATCGTACCATCTAGCTATTCCACTTTTAGGTATAGACCCAAGAGAAATAAAGGCCTATGTGCACACAAAAAATCGTAACATGGGGTGGGAAGTGGGAAGGAGGTTCAGGAGGGAGGGCAAACGTTATGCCTGTGGCTGATTCATGTTGATGTATGGCAGAAACTAACACAATATTGTAAAGCAATTATCCTCCAATTAAAAATAAATTAAAAAAAACACTTGTACACAAACGTTCATAACAGCATTATCCCCTGCTGAACAGATAAACACAATGTGGTCTATCTACACAAAGGAATATTACTCAGCAATAAAAAGGAGTGAAGTCCTGACACAGGCTACAGTGTAGATGAGTCAGGAAAACATGATGCTGAGAGAACAAAACCAACACAAAGGCCACATACCAAGCGATTCCATTACTAGGAAACACCCAAAATAGGCAAATCCACGGAGATCAGTGGTTGTCAGGGGGCGGGGGAGGGGAAACAGGGGTGACAGTCAATGGGCACAAGGCTTCTTTCTACAGCGAGGAAAAAGTTCTACAATTGATTGTAGCATTTGTGCTATGAATAAACTTAATATACTAAAAACTGATGAGTTACGTATTACATGCTTTAAACAGGTGAACTGTATGGCATATGAATTCTATCTAAAGAAAGTCCACCCCACTACACACACCAAAAAAAGCACATGGGCTTTTTAAAAAAAATCCCCAAAACAGATATTTGGATTCTGCTCAATTAAAAAAATGAATGACCTTGAGACAAGTGAAAAGGTGAGCCACAGATGATGAATGCCATTGAGGAGTGAAATTAAAGAAAGTAGGGAAAACCACTAGACCATTCAGGTATGACCTAAATCAAATCCCTTATGATTATACAGTGGAAGTGAGAAATAGATTTAAGGGACTAGATCTGATAGCTAGAGTGCCTGATGAACTACGGACTGAGGTTCATGACATTGTACCGGAGACAGGGATCAAGACCATCCCCATGGAAAAGAAATGCAAAAAAAAGCAAAATGGCTGTCTGGGGAGGCCTTACAAATAGCTGTGAAAAGAAGAGAAGTGAAAAGCAAGGAGAAAAGGAAAGATATAAGCATCTGAATGCAGAGTTCCAAAGAACAGCAAGAAGAGATAAGAAAGCCTTCCTCAGTGATCAATGCAAAGAAATAGAGGAAAACAACAGAATGGGAAAGACTAGAGATCTCTTCAAGAAAATTAGAGATACCAAGGGAACATTTCATGCAAAGATGGCCTCGATAAAGGACAGAAATGGTATGGACCTAACAGAAGCAGAAGATATTAAGAAGAGGTGGCAAGAATACACAGAAGAACTGTACAAAAAAGATCTTCATGACCCAGATAATCACGATGGTGTGGTCACTCACCTAGAGCCAGATATCCTGGAATGTGAAGTCAAGTGGGCCCTAGAAAGCATCACTACAAACAAAGCTAGTGGAGGTGATGGAATTCCAGTTGAGCTATTTCAAATCCTGAAAGATGATGCTGTGAAAGTGCTGCACTCAATATGTCAGCAAATTTGGAAAACTCAGCAGTGGCCACAGGACTGGAAAAGGTCAGTTTTCTTTCCAATCCCAAAGGCAATGCCAAAGAATGCTCAAACTACCGCACAATTGCACTCATCTCACACGCTAGTAAAGTAATGCTCAAAATTTTCCAAGCCAGGCTTCAGCAATACGTGAACCATGAACGTCCAGATGTTCAAGCTGGTTTTAGAAAAGGCAGAGGAACCAGAGACCAAATTTCCAGCATCTGCTGGATCATCGAAAAAGCAAGAGAGTTCCAGACAAACATCTATTTCTGCTTTATTGACTATGCCAAAGCCTTTGTGTGGATCACAATAAACTGTGGAAAATTCTGAAAGAGATGGGAATACCAGACCACCTGACCTGCCTCTTGAGAAATATGTATGCAGGTAAGGAAGCAACAGTTAGAACTGGACATGGAACAACAGACTGGTTCCAAATAGGAAAAGGAGTATGTCAAGGCTGTATATTGTCACCCTGCTTATTTAACTAATATGCAGAGTACATCATGAGAAACGCTGGGCTGGAAGAAACACAAGCTGGAATCAAGACTGGTGGGAGAAATATCAATAACCTCAGATATGCAGATGACACCAGCCTTATGGCAGAAAGTGAAGAGGAACTCAAAAGCCTCTTGATGAAAGTGAAAGTGGAGAGTGAAAAAGTTGGCTTAAAGCTCAACATTCAGAAAACGAAGATCATGGCATCCCGTCCCATCACTTCATGGCAAATAGATGGGGAAACAGTGGAAACAGTGTCAGACTTTATTTTTGGGGGCTCCAAAATCACTGCAGATGGTGATTGCAGCCATGATATTAAAAGACGCTTACTGTTTGGAAGGAAAGTTATGACCGACCTAGATAGCATATTCAAAAGCAGAGACATTACTTTGCCAACAAAGGTCCGTCTAGTCAAGGCTATGGTTTTTCCTGTGGTCATGTATGGATGTGAGAGTTGGACTGTGAAGAAGGCTGAGCACCGAAGAATTAATGCTTTTGAACTGTGGTGTTGGAGAAGACTCTTGAGAGTCCCTTGGACTGCAAGGAGATCCTACCAGTCCATTCTGAAAGAGATCAGCCCTGGGATTTCTTTGGAAGGAATGATGCTAAAGCTGAAACTCTAGTACTTTGGCCACCTCATGCGAAGAGTTGACTCATTGGAAAAGACTCTGATGCTGGGAGGGATTGGGGGCAGGAGGAGAAGGGGACGACAGAGTATGAGACGGCTGGATGGCATCACTGACTCGATGGACTTAAGTCTGAGTGAACTCCCGGAGTTGGTGATGGACAGGGAGGCCTGGAGTGCTGCGATTCATGGGGTTGCAAAGAGTCGGACACGACTGAGTGACTGAACTGAACTGAACTGAAACATTATGATGTGATAAGGCTACTGTGCATGTCTTTCTCTCTTAGCCATACATACTGAAATGTTTCCAGCTGAACCAAGGTGGATGGGATTTGCTTCAGAAGATGGAACCAAGGACAGGAGAAAGTTTGGTGTAGACCAAACAAGATGGGCCAAGAATGATTCAATTTGAAGGGGTGAGGGAGAGGGCTTTATGTGTGTTCATTGTATTATTCTATTTTCACACCTCTATTTTTATGTTGAAAAAGCGGTTTTCAGTCACAAAGTCACGTCTGACTCTGCAACCCCATGGACTGCAGCACACCAGGCCTCCCTGTCCATCACCATCTTCCCTCCCTGTCCATCACCATCTTCCGGAGTTCGCCTAAGTTCATGTTCATTGAATCAGTGACGCCATCCAACCATCTCATCTCTTATATACATTTTTATATATTTAAGTCTATAATTATATTTTTTAAAAATCACACCATTTCCATTCTGTTTTTAAGGCAGGTTAGTTTAATTTTATAGAAGAAATACTTTCAAAAGATACAAATGACACAATTAGAACAGAGACAAAAATAGAGATGAATACTGATTATAACTTATTCCCACAACAGAAGGTTACATATTTCGGTGGTGACAGTTAAGTTACCAGATGAATGGAAGACCAAATTCCCTTTTATTTGCTGTAGTGTTCCTAAAGGACCCTGGTGGCAGACTTTGGATTGTTTCTGGACTAAACTGCTGATAAAACAAGGCAGAGGTTTCTTACCACAAGGCACAGTTATGGACAAACTTAAACATAAGAAAATACCCCTTAAGACGATAGGACTTCACTTTTTAGACATGTGGGATATTTTCCAGGGGGTGGCAGTTTTAACCAGTCAGAAGCTGCAAAATCAAGTCACAAAAGAGAAGCCAATGAGGGGACACTGCGTCCTCCTGCCTCCTCAGCTGGCCTCTATCGCTGTCCACCTGCCCCTTCTGGCCACAGACTGCCAAGCAGCAGGAAACCCATCACCTCCCCTCCTTCATCTGCCTGGCTTTTCTTTGCTTTCTTAGGATGGTCCCATTCAGGTGCAAAAGCAGACAGACTCAGGAGGGAGGGAGGGACACACAGAAAGGTGCAAGCAGCGCTCCTGGAAGTGATGTCAAAGCACAGACTGGATCTGTTTCTAGTGAGGCAAAGCAGGGATTTCTTTTTGTTTTCATTAAACTCTGGGGTGGAGAAGCACACCAAACAAAAATCATCAGTCTCGACTGGGCAGTGACATTTATCTGCAAATCCTTGCAGGCTTTCTATACAGGCACAGTGGGTTTCCCTACGTTGCCACTTTGTAGGGCTTGAAAGTAAAAGCTGCTTCAACCCTTCAACCCAGTTAGCACTTCAAGTGGCAATGTGGCTACAGAGCGCCTAGGCAAGGTGGCTGGGACTGCCCCACTTCCGGGGAGCCATGCACCTGAAATGTACATGATTTGCTTTCCACACACCCCAGAGCCTAGCGCCAGCCAATTCGTTAGTCTCAACAGCTGGGAACAGGGAGGGCCTGCCACCATCCTGACCAATTCACTAACGCTGTCTCCTGGCATTTTTGGCAGGCACTGATGTTTTATGCGTCTCTACCTCTGTTGTGGGTATGTATATAGGGAAATAAGCAAAGGAAAAAAAGAAAAAAAAATCAAGACTAGAGGCAGAGATTCATAGCAATAAGTGGCAAGTGTGAAAAAGCATAAAGTTTTCAGCTTTACCACCACTGACAACTTTACTGTCCGTGATAGGTCAATGAAATGCTTTTACAAAATTCATTTTTAATAAATGTGAAAATGAAGGCAGATTATACAAGGGAGTGGTTACAGACTAATGGGAAAAAAGATGCTGCTGATTAAGGGGGGAGGGGAGACATTTTCAAGGGAAGGGCAGAAAGACGGTGTGGGGACGAGGGCGTTTTCTCTTACATTTTGTGTGATTCACCTCGTTTACTTCTCTGAGGCCTCATGAAGGAGAGTGCATTCCATAGATAATAAATACGTAGTAGACAAACTATACCATTTGGCATTTTATGAGGATGGTATAGTTGTATTACGTAAAGAATTTTTTTCCTCATGAGCTAGTTCTAAGATTCCTTAAGAAATATCAGGACAACTCCAGTATGGGGCGGGGGCCATCTGATTGAAAGCAAATGCTCTCCTGTGAGCCACTTGCTGGCTAGATATGGCTCCCACAGAAGTCTGCTTCCTCAAAAAAGCGCCTTGGAAGGTTCTCATGTCCGTGCTGTGACGGCTCCATCCATCAGCGGATCCACTGACTCGCTGAAAATGCACCTTCCTTCTCTTTTCATTTTCCTGCAAGCAGAGCAGAAGCTCCACCACTGCCCTCTTTGTTGGGTCTCAGTCTCAACTGGATAGGGCGGACTAGAAAGGCAGAGGCCGGGGGAGGGCGGGCTGTGTGGCTGCCGCCAGGGGCTCTAGGACCGCCTTCAGACCTGGGGCCACAGGGACACTAGGTGCCCGCAGGGCACCAGGCACTGACTTACGATTGAGCCCCTGCGTTGGCACCTGACTGAGCCCCTGCGGTGGCATCTTAAGGGAACACAAAGGGTGCCAAAGTGTACGATGTACGTGATAAATGCATGGAGGAAGAGGATTCAGCACAGTGTTTGCATTTCGGGTGTCAGACACAAAACCGGCCCCAAGTTCCATTCTACCGCGTGACAAATACTGAAGAACAAAATTCAGTCTTAAAATACATCTTAAAGTCAGTATTTTCCTTCAAGGAAAAAAAAGTACTATAAATAAATTACAATACAGTGAATTTGCCTGAACTCACTTCGTTTCTGTCTTCCAGCCTTTAAGTCAAATAAAACAGCGTTAAAAACTGTACACTCTTAACATGATAATTGTCTCTTATAAAATAACCTGTCTTCAGAGATGTCAATTTCACAACAAGGAAAAACCAAGCCCTGTTGCCGTCACTATTACAAAATATATATGTATAGATATATGTGTTTTGTTTTTTTTTACAAAATGTGTATATTAATAGCTTTGCACAAATATTTTAAAGACAAATTTAGCTAGCCTAAGAACTTCATTAAAATATAACAGGCAGATAAATACTTCATGTGTACAAAGCACTACATCAAACATCATCGGCAGGCAGAGGAGGTACGTTAATCCTTGGTCTTGTAAAAAATGCTATCTTCTCCCTGGGATTGGAAAGAATAACAGGTTAGGGGTTGACGGAAATCCAACAAAATCTGGCAAGAGCATCTGCTATCAATGAGAGCTTTTCTTACTGAGAGAATGCACTGAATTTCAATTCCCAAGAGCACATCTGTTTGTATATAGATTCTCTAAATCTTTTTGCGCCGCCCTCCCAATTTTAATAGAGGTTACAAAGCCCCAAGGGTTTTTCTTCAGTAACTAGAATGGTGCCTGGTATATGGAGATGCTCAGTAAATTTTTTCTGTATGAATAAATGAAAAACTATACAAGTTCTAAATCCTAATTGACTACTCTTACATGAAAGGTCCAGAACAGGCAAACCCACAGAGGCAGAAAGGAGAATGGTGGTGGCCAGGAGCTGATGGGAGGCTGGGATGGGGAATGACTGCTTAATGGGTCAGGGTTTTCCTTCTAGGGTGATGGAAATGCTTTCAAACTGGACACATTGTGACTGTACTAAATGGCATGGAACTGTTCACTTTAAAGCGGTTAATTTTATGTTATGTGAATTTCACCTCGGCTTTGTAAAAAGCCAAACACAAAAGAAAATGGATATAACTAGGTAATTTTCCTCACATAAAAAAATAAAAACAGGGAAAGCTAGTCTATGCTATTCAAATCCAAGACAGTGGTTATTCTGGCATGGAAAATCTGGAAATGCTAATAACATTTGATTATTGCTGTGTAGTGTTTATGACAATTCACTGATACATTTCACATGTAGGATATGCAGGCTTCCCTAAATGTCTATTATGATTCAATCAAAAACTAAAAAGGCAAAGGTGATATGCGTATGTATCTAAATGTGAATCACTGTGTAGTTTACAACAGCAAACATCTGGAAAGAAGCAGGGGATAAACTGTTTAGAAGTAAATTATATCTATTAGATGAGAGATTACTACCAAAAAAGGTAACAGATGATGCAGCAATAGGGGATATTTTACTTTAAAAAAGAGCTAAATGCAAACTCCAATGCACAGTATGATTACAAGTAGCTGAAAAAAAACAGTGCTTGGGGTAAAAAAGAAGATCAAAAGAGAACTGCACAATGCTAACAGCAGTGAAGATTTCTGCTTTGTTCTCGACCTCCTGCGGGTCTTTTTCAATACTTAACTTGACTTTTTAAAACGACAAAGGGCTGACAGTAAAAAAAAGCCTGCGGGAAAGTGAGGCCCGGGCTTCTCCTCACCTGAACGTCTGCACTTGGATGGGCTCTTTGAGGTTCTGCCCACGCAGCTGGCACACCCCCTTAGAAGCCTTCTTCAGCATCTTCTCGGCTGCCTGTTCTTGATGGAAGTCAAGTTTGGTTTGTCTCGTCTGGAACAGCAACCAGCAACGCGGAGTCAACGAGAAGAACGCCGGAAGCCCACACTAGCTCCGGTGCGGGAGGGGCACCGGGAGGGGGAGAAAGTCCCGCCCGCCGGCCCGCCCCCCTCGCCCCGCCCAGGGCGCCCGCTCACCTGCCGCTCGGCCTCCCGCAGCAGGCTCCGGAAGCGCTCGTCTCGCAGCAGCCAGGCTGGCAGGTCGGTGTGGCCGCGGAGCTGGGCATCCTCCAGGCGCTGGCGCAGCTCGCGCAGGGCGCACAGCTCCTCGTTCAGCTGCCGCTGCCGCGTCCGCGACGCCTGGAGGTCCAGCTCCAGGTCTAGGGATGTGCGTGCTGCCAGTGCCGCCAGGGAGGACCTGCAGGGCTGCAGTCCAGGGAAGTTGAGCACCCCACCTCACCCCCACTCCCCACCCCCCGCGCCCTGCCAGCAGCTTCTTACCCTGGCCTGTCCCCATCTCCCGTCCCCTACTCCAGGGAAGGGGTCGCTGGAGGGGTATTTCTCAACACAACATCCATGTGGGCGACTGGGGTTCAAACCCATGTCCAAGAGCAAGCCAGTGACAGCCAACTGTCCGGTGGAAGGACCACCTTAGGTTTTGGCCCAAGTGCACAGAAATATACCCTCTCACATGGGGCAGGCAGGAGTCATCTTTCTCAAGTGATATTTGACAATATAAGTGAAAGTTAACGTGACATGAGCTTTCTTTGTTCTGACATTTGATTTTGACTTGCATTTGAAAGGCACAGGCAATGTTGTGTAGAAAGGTTTATGAGAGGAAAAAATTCTAAATAGCTAACAAGAGAAAGGGCTTTCCTGGTGGCTCAGACGGTAAAGAATCTGCCTGTAAAAGGGGAGACTCTGATTTGATCCCTTGGTCGGGAATATCCCCTGGAGAAGGGAATGGCTACCCACTCCAGTATTCTTGCCTGGGAAATTCCATGGAGAAGAGCCTGGTGGGCTACAGTCCATGAGGTTGCAAAGAGGTGACGACCACTAAGCAACTAACACTTTCACTTAACAAGAGAAAAGTGATCAAATACATTATGAGGCCAGCAGAGAACACAACCATTGAAAAAGATGAAACCTATACCAACATGGCAAAATCTTAATGATCTACTGTGTAAGGGAGAAAAAAAGCATGAAATAAACCATGTGAGGGCTTTCTGTTTAAACACACACACAATGTCAAAAAAAGTTCCTTCCCAGGGAATTCCCAGATGGTCCAGTGGTTAGGGCACCCCCCTCTCCCTCAGGTTCAATTCCTGCTGGAGAACCTAAGACTGCAAGCCACATGATGTGGCCAAACAACAAAAAACGTTCTTCCCTGTATAAGCCTGAAGTAATAAGCAAGTCTGCTGTTTTTAAGTTCTGAGAAAAGAATTTTGTACATGGAGTTGAGAGCAGTACTTCCCACTGCATGGCAAACAACCCTGGGGAAGGCAGTTAGTGCAACAAAATCACAAATCCATGAGCCTATCAACGTTCTTCAGAGGACTGAACCACTGTATGTGTTTTACATACTCATAACACTATTTTGCACATATGCAGAAGTTAAACGCAAATATAAGTGACTTGATAAATACAAATTCATGTAAAAGCACTGCTGAATTCATAACAGAGTTCTTAACCAGGAGTGACTTAGCCACTCAGGGGACACTTGGCAACATCTGGGGATATTCTTGTTTGTCACAACTGGCGGTGGGGGGAGGCGCATGCTACTGCCAACGAGTGGGTTCAAGGCCAGAGATGGAGCTCAGCTTCCCACAGTGCACAGGACGCCCCCACGACAAAGAATGATCTAGGCCAAAATGCCAACAGCGTTGCTGTTGACAAATATGTTTGTAGCTGAATTATGTATTTTCTTATCATTCTCAGCCAACAGCTACTCTAAACGAAACCACCACAAGGAGATCTGGGAATTTATTTTTCTTTAAAAGAATCCTTCCCCAGGAAAGTAAGGGAACCACTAACTTACAAACTAAAAGTAGCAAAACTTTGTACACTGGTGTGATGTAGGGAAAAAAACTTGGTTATATAAGGATATGAAAGAAACAGTCTTATGTAGAAGAATGCTCCACATTGAAAGCCTCAAATTTTCTAAACTGTATATACTTGCTTTTCAAAAAAGAAAAAAAAATCTGATATAGGATGGCTGATTGTTTACACTATATTTTAAAATGTAAAGATCATGTATTATCTTTGATTATGACATTATCTTGGGAAACATAAATATTGGTAACATGTTAGCTTTATATACAGTTTTAAGAAATTACATCTAAGTAAAGAAGGAAATAAATATATTGCCTTTCAAATAATATAGCTAAAATATTACCTTGTCAGGCTTGTAGAAATAGCTCCCAGGGTACATATAGACTACACATTAGTCTGCGTGGGCACATACCTGCTTATAGCGAAGGGTCCGTCTTTCCAGAGTGTTTCGCACAAAGGGGGACTTCCGAGGCAGTGTGGAACTGTCACTGTCACTACGATAAAGCTGCATCAAAAAGACGAAGGTTCAGAAACACTTCCTTAAGAATTCACATGCATCATCTGTGTACTCTGAATTGGATTACTCTGTTTCTCCTGCAGGTACTCACACACCCTTAAGGCTTTTAGAGTTTTTACCAGGACTCTGGGTATCACTTAAAAGAAAACCTACACAAGAGTTTCAAGCAAAACAAAGGCAGAGCGAATAAGCGGACCAACCCTCATCCCCATTCCTCCCTTGCGTCCATCAGCCAAACCAGGTGAGGTTTCCAGGCTGATCCAGCAACACAATTTCCATCTTATCAGTGCCAGCTGCCACTTGATATGGTGGGACGCTCATGAAAGCCTGCGCTGTCCTCAGTGTTTTTCACTTTTTTATCAATCATTCTTGTCTGCTGTGTTTCTAGCTTTGGCAAGAGCTGGAAAGAACGGCGTTCCAGGAAAGAGCCCTGTTCCTGGCAGGAGGACAAGTGCACAAGACTAACACCCACTCTGCTCACCAAGGGAAAAGGCCCACTTTTAAAAAGAAAAATAAATAATGCCAGCTTCATGGGAGCCAAGACAGCCTGTATTTTATTTGGCTGTGGGTTCTTGTTTTGGGATCAGTGTATATCTGCGTGAAAGCAAAGTCCTTGCCTTCATGGCCTTATTTTCCACAGAGTTAGATTTGCTTGGGGCAAAGTGGGGAGATGAGACCAACATCGATTTCCTACTCACCCATGCATGGTGTTCCTTTAGTGGTATCATTTGTGATAAGAGATATGTCTTTTAGTATAAATAAAAAAACAAATAAAGGGGACATAAAGAAAACTTGTAGACAGGTGGCAAGGAATCCCAACTTACTCTGCAAACATACTGGCTTCGTGCTCCAGGAGAGAAAGTCTGAGAACGGACAATGGTGCTGCTCCGAACAAAGGGTGAGCCGCGGGCCCTGCGGCTGGGCCTCTCCTTCCGAAGACTCGCTACCTCTTCGGGGAAGAGATCTTCTGTGTTGGTCTCCTTGTCAACCTAGATACAATTTATTACCATGACTTTTGCTAGGACATAAGCAATCAACTCCATGTGACCCACTCTTCTGTCCTCCACATGGACTTCTACGTGGCATTTCACACTTAACACGTCCAGAATTTCTGATATTCCCTCGGCCAAGCATCTCAACCTAACTAGTTTGTTCAAGCAAAAAAAGTTTTCGTGTCATTCTGGACTCAGCTCTCTTTCATACACCCTGTATCTGGTCCAAGATCAAGTCCTGTTGGCTCTGTGTTCAAGATTAAGCATGTTGTGACCTCTTGTCATTGACTCTCCATCTGGGTCACCATCATGTTCTGCCTGCTTAGTGCAGGCTTCTCACCTGGCTCCCTGATTCCACACCTCGCTCTTCTCTTCAAATGCTTCTCAACACAGTGCCAGAGACATCCTGATAAAATTGAAGTAGGACCCTGTGATTCCACTCCTAGGTGTATACCCTAAAGACCTGAAAACAGGTGTTCAAATATTTGCACACAGATGGGTTCACAGCAGCCTTATTCAAACAGGTGAAAGGTGGAAGGAGTCCAAACCTCCATGGACGGATGAGTAGATAAAAAAAAATGCCCTGTACTCATACAAGGGATGAGAAGGAGGGAAGTGCTGACAGACAACGACAGTGTGCTGGGCCTTGAAAACATCAGGCTGAGTGAAAGAAGCCAGTCACAAGACGCCGTGTACTGTACGATGACATTCATTCATTCATTCATTCATTTTTACTGAAGTATAACTGGCTTACATTGTTATATTAGCTTCAGGTGTTCAAGATAGTGATTCTGTATTTTTATACATTACAAAATGATCACCATAATAAGTCTAGTTACCATCTGCCATGTTACAGTTGATACAATATTACTGACCATATGATTTCCTTATTTTATAATCTCCCTTATTTCCCTCATCCTTGCACCTCCCCCCATCCTCCACCCTGGCAACCACCAGTTTATTCTCCGTATCTATGAATCTGTTGTTGTTTTGTTATGGTTGTTCATTTGTTCAGCTTTTTTAGATGCCACATATAAGTGGCCCATAGAAGGGGAAGAAGTAGAAGCAGTGACAGATTTTATATTCTTGGGCTCCAAAATCACTGCAGATGGTGACTGCAGACATGAAATTAAAAGACACTTGCTCCTTGGAAGAAAAGCTACAACAAACCTAGACAATGTATTGAAAAGCAGAGACATCACTTTGCTGACAAAGGTCTATATAGTCAAAGCTACGGTTTTTCCAGTAGTCATGTACACATGTGAGAGCTGGACCATAAAGAAGGCTGAGTGCTGAAGAACTGATGCTTTCAAACTGTGGTGCTGGAGAAGACTCTTGAGAGTCCCTTGGACTGCAAGGAGATCAAACCAGTCAGTTTTAAAGAAAATCAACCCTGAATATTCATTGGAAGGACTGATGCTGAACCTGAAGCTTCAATACTTTGGCCACCTGATGAGAAGAACTGACTCATTGGAAAAAACGCTGATGCTGGGACAGATTGAAAGCAAAAAGAGAAAAGGATGGTAAAGGATGAGATGGTTGGATGTCTCACTGACTCAATGGACATGTATTTGAGCAAATTCCAGGAGATAGTGAAGGAAAGGAGAGCCTGGTGTGCTGTAGTCCATGGGGTTGCAAAAAGTTGGACACGACTTAGTGACTGAACAAGTGAAATCATGCAGTATATGTCTTTCTCTGTCTGATTGCTCCATTTAGCATGATAATCTCTAGGTCCATCTATGCTGTTGCAAATGACAAGATTCCCTTCTTCTTTACAGCTAATATTTAATTTCACACACACACACCACATTTTCTTTACCCATTTATTGATGGGCATTTAGGTTGTTTCTGTATCTTGGTTATTATAAATCATCCTGCAATAAACATATGAGTGCATGTATCTTTTCTATTAGCATTTTTGTTTTCTTCAGAAAAATATCCAGAAATGGAATGGCTAGGTGTATGGTAGTTCTATTTTT
The DNA here is from genome assembly GCF_003369695.1 of Bos indicus x Bos taurus. Classification (NCBI taxonomy): domain Eukaryota; kingdom Metazoa; phylum Chordata; class Mammalia; order Artiodactyla; family Bovidae; genus Bos; species Bos indicus x Bos taurus. Next base: position 7,275,925 of record NC_040105.1, on the reverse strand, counting down.
AATTTTTTGAAGAATCTCCATACTATTTTCCACAGTGTTCACACCAACTTACATTCCCACCAACAATGCACAAGGGTTCCCTTTTTTCTACATCCTCTCCAACGTTTATCTGTTGTCTTTGATGACAGTCCTTCTTACAGGTACATGGTGATATCTCATTGTGGTTCTGATTTACATTTCCCTAATGAAAAGCAGAGACATTACTTTGCCAACAAAGGTCCGTCTAGTCAAGGCTATGGTTTTTCCTATGGTCATGTATGGATGTGAGAGTTGGACTGTGAAGAAGGCTGAGCGCTGAAGAATTGATGCTTTTGAACTGTGGTGTTGGAGAAGACTCTTGAGAGTCCCTTGGACTGCAAGGAGATCCAACCAGTCCATTCTGAAGGAGATAAGCCCTGGGATTTCTTTGGAAGGAATGATGCTAAAGCTGAAACTCCAGTACTTTGGCCACCTCATGTGAAGAGTTGACTCATTGGAAAAGACTCTGATGCTGGGAGGGATTGGGGGCAGGAGGAGAAGGGGACATCAGAGGATGAGATGGCTGGATGGCATCACTGACTCGATGGATGTGAGTCTGAGTGAACTCCGGGAGTTGGTGATGGACAGGGAGGCCTGGCGTGCTGCAATTCATGGGGTCGCAAAGAGTCGGACACGACTGAGCGACTGAACTGAACTGAACGATTAGTGATGTTGAGCATCTTTTCATATGTCTGTTGGCCATCTGAACGTCTTCTCTGGAAAAATGTCAATTCAAGTCTTCTGCCCAGTTTTTAATCAGGTTGGTTGTTTTATTGATGTTGAGTTGTCATGAGTTCTTTGTGTATTTTGGATATTAACCCCTTGTCAGCTATAATGTTTGCAACTATCTTCTCCCATTCAGTAGGCTGTCTGTTTTCCTTATAGGCTTCTTCACTTGGCAAAAATTTTTAGTTTGATAAAGTCTCATTTGTTTATTGTTTTTATTTATCTTGCCTGAGGAGAGAAATCCTAAACTATAATGCATTGCTAAGATTAAAGTCCAAGAGCATACTACCTATGCTTTCCTCTAGGAATTTTATAGTTTCAGACCTTACATATAAGTCTTTAATCCATTTAAAAATGGAATGAGAAAGTAATCCATTTTCCCCAACACCACTTACTGAAGAGGCTGTCTTTTCTCCAGTGTATTTCCTTGCTTCCTTCCTCACAGATTAGTTAACCATATAAGTGTGGGTTTATTTCTGGGCTTTATAATCTGTTCCATTCATCTATGTGTATTTTTTTGTGCCAGTACCATACTGTTTTGCTTTCTATAGCTTTGTAGTATAGTTTGAAATCAGAGACCATGGTACCTCCAGCTCTATTCTTCTTTCTCATGGTTTGTAAAAAAACATAAAATTTACATTTTTTAGTGCACAGTTCAGTAGTATTAAATGTATTTATATTATTGTGAAAGAGACCTCCAGAACTTTTTCATCTTCCCAAACTGAACTCTGCCACCATTAAACAACAATTTCCCCATCTCTAGCCCATGGTAACCACCATTCTACTTCCTGTCTCTATAAATTTAATTACTAAATTTAGGAATCTCATATAAGTATAATCATATAGTACTCATTCTTTTGTGACTGGCTCATTTCACTCAGCACAGTGTCTTCGAGTTTCATTCATGTGGTAGCATGTGACATGACTACCTTCCTTTTTAAAGGTAACATTCCATTGTACATATATGTCACATTTTCCTTATCCATTCATCTGTGGATGGACGTGTAGGTTGCTTCCACCTCCTGGCTACTGTGAATAATACTGCTATGAACATGGATATACATGTATCTCTTGGAGACTTTCTTTCAATTCTTTAGGATGTACATCCAGAAGTGGAATTGCTGGATCAGATGATAATTCTATCTTTAATTTCCTGAGGAACCTCTACACTGTTTTCTATAGTGGCTGCACCATTTTACAGTCCTGATCTTTGAAGATACCAATTTACATTTCTAAATGTACCCCTTTCTAAAATGAGAAATCTTTCTAAAAATGCAAGCCCTGCTTCCCTATCATTTCATCCTTCAGTAGCCCTTTTGACTACCTCCATTGCTGCTGAGTTGTACTGATTTACCCTGTCTGTTGCCCACAGGGCAGGACTTGCCATCTGTTTCTTTGCTGCTGCATCTGCAATGCCTAGCAGCTACCACGAGCACAGGCTGAGAGAGAATGCAAATGTGGTTGAAGAACTAGCGACTGAGGAATCCAGGTGAAGGAGTTAAAAGTATCTACTGTACTATTCTAGCAGCTTCTCTATAGATTCAAAGTGCTTCAAAATGAAAAGTTGCGGGAGGAAGAGACATTAAGCAAGCCACTCCCCTGACTTGGACCAATGCTTGTAAAGGTCTGAGAAAGCTGGATGCTGGCAATGACTGGTAGCTATGCCCAGAGCATCTCCTCCTGAGGCACTGTTCTTAATGTCACAAATGGAAAATAACTACAAGTGTCCAAAACCATAGGGACCCATGAAATATCCCAAGCCACACATGACCCTGAAGATGGGAATGGGTCATCATCAGATGGCTCATGAATGAGTAAAAATCCAACCTTTTTAGTTTAAAGAAGACAAATGTTTCCATAGGACTTGCTGTTTACAGATGCAAGGGCATTTGCTTGGCTTCCCTCATGTGGGATACACACTCCCCCATCCAGGGCAGTGCCCGGTACTGTCACGCAAAACATTAAGGGATCCATCATATCCCTTGACCTTTTCTACTTACCTTAAGAGCTGGAGGCTGAAGTTTCTCGGGGCTGTAAGGATCTGCCTGGCCAGCAAACGTGTGTCCATGGATGGAGTCAACACCAACGCAGCAGGGCTCTGGGTGCGGGGGGCTGGTCTGGGCACAGCTGCTACAGCCACTGTCTACCGAGTCTGCCTGCCAACTCCTGCAGGTGGACATGGCAAAAGCCCTCAAAATGTTCATCAAGGACTGAGTTCACTGCTGCACTTAGAGCACTGTAGCAGAGATGCTCAATATTTGCTTCTGATGACTGAAGATGGGTACTTTTCTCATAAAGTGAAAGGCATTTAGGTTCTCTAGGGAAGACAGAGTGCTATGAGGCCTTTCATCTAGAGGGTCTGTCTGTCTGTCTCGCCCAGTTGCAGTCATTGAAGATGCCAGGACCCTGGGACCACCTCTCTGAGTCCTCTCAGCTTCCTGCCCATCCCTGAGCCCACCTCTCTGCCGTGCACTTTCCCTCCCGAAAATAAACTCCTTTTGAAAATAAACCCTGAGAAAGCTATTAGGAAGAAGTAGCAAGCTTTGGAAACATGCTCTTTATGGAAAAACGTGGAAGTAAAGCAATAAGAAAGTGCCTCCGGAAAGGATCTGCCAGAAAGCGATATACTCATGGTGCCGCTCCTCTGAGTGATTCCTCTACTAAAGACACATCTGCCCTAGTCAAGCATTTGCCCACAGGCAGCTCTGGGTAAGATGTAAAGGGGCATCACATGATTCTATTTAAATGAAATGCCCAGAACAAGCAAATCCTTGGAGATGGCATGGAGATGGGCAGTGGCCAGGGGCTGAGAGGACTGCTAATGGGGATGGGGTTTCCTTTTGGCAGGATGAAAATGCTCTAAAGTTGCCTGTGGCTTTGGGGGCATAATTGTGTGCCTGTATTAAAATCCACCGAACTGTGTACACTTAAAGGGGTGACTGTATGGTAGGGAGATTGAAATGTGAAAGTCAAAGTCACTTAGTCATGTCTGACTCTTTGAGATCCTATGGACTGTAGCCCACCAGGCTCCTCTGTCCATGAGGATTCTTCAAGCAAGAATACTGGAGTGGGTAGCCATTCTCTTCTCCAGGCAATCTTCCTGACCTAGGGAATGAACCTGGGTCCCTTGCATTGCTGGCAGATTCTTTACTGTCTGAGCCACCAGGGAAGCCCTGGTAGGGAGACTGTGTCCCAGTAAAGCAGTTAATAAAGAAAAAAAACAGAATTTTAAAGATCTATCATATCCAATCTTGGCAGAGGGAGCCCTCAACAGTTCCCTCACTTTAAGAAAATTCAGGAATAGGAAGAAAGGTGAAAAGCCTGTGCCTACAGCTAGAGTCAAAATATGGCCAAACAAACAAACAAACAAAAATATGGCCTTCATGAAAACAACCACACGACCCCCTCATGAGAATCCCAACTTCTGCGCAAAGGTATCCAAGAGTCGCCCAGCACATTCTACAGAAACTAACCTGTAGCTGCTTCACTCCAGGAAGATGAGCTGCGTCTTTCTCAGGGGCTGCCGGCCACACTCACCTCTCAGACACGGCCTCAGCCTGCTCCTCCTTGCGTTCCATCTCCAGGATCTCCTCCTCTGTGTACTCCAGCTTCACGCGCTCCTCGGCCAGCTCTCTCTCTACTGCCTGCAGCTGCGCTGTGGTTCTCGCCAGCAGCACCGTCACTGCGTCCTGCAGGACGAAAGGGATGACTCTGAGAAGCAACTGAGGCCAGTGGTGTGTGGTGGCAAAACGGAAAGCCTGTGGGAGCACCCTACTACCCTGCCCAGCTGGCAGCCATCCAGTGGCCATCCCCAGCTGCCCTCCAGTGAGAAGCACCTCAGCCCTGGTTGACAGAAAGTCAGTAACTTGGCCTTTTTAGGGAGCTCTGAAAATTCAAATTTTAAAGCTACTAACGCATCACTTATGATCAAGAACACGCTGCATTAAAAAAACATTATCCTGAACAGCCACATGCATCACTATGTGCTCAGCTGCTCAGTGGGTGAGTCAGCAGGGTCTTCTCTGAAACAAACGTGTGTGTGCTAAGTCACTTCAGTTGTGTTCGACTCTTTGCAACCCCATGGACTATAGCCTGCCAGGCTCCTCTGTCCATGGGATTCTCCAGGCAAGCGTACTGGAGTGGGTTGGCATGCTCTCCTCTAGGGGAGCTTCTTGACCCAGGGATTGAACTCAGGTCTCCTGCATTGCTGGCAGATTCTTTACTGTCTGAGCCACCAGGGAAGTCCATGTTTACATAGCTGTTTCTTAGAAACAATGTCCCCAGGAAGAGCCTGTCTCAAAGCTGGGCCACCTACTGTCTTCCTGCAAGCAGCCAGTGTCAGGTCCTGGGCGGCACAGTCTCCTGGCCGCTCCTCCTCCCGCCGCGGTGGCTCGGGGCCAGTGAACACCTGGACTGAGTACCATCGCAGCTGCATCTCGCTCGAATCATAATCGGTCAGGTTAATCTGAGCAATGCCCTGCAAGGTGTTTAAAGGAAAAAAAAGCACAACAGGTCTTGAATGACTGCATCTTAACAACCGACAAGCATCAAATAAAGTCACCCTTTAATGTTAACCACAAAGGCCACACAATTTTCCACTGCTATTCAAAGACTGCATGCATGCATGCTACGTCACTTCAGTTGTGTCCGACCCTTTGTGACCCCATAGACTGTAGCCCCCCAGGCTCCTCTGTCCATGGGAGTTTTCAGGCAAGAATACTGGAGTGGGTTGTCATTTCCTTCTCCAGGGGATCTTTCTGACCCAGGTATAGAACCCATGTTTTTTTAAGTCTCCTGCATTAAGCAGGCAGATTCTTTACCACTAGCGCCACCAGGGAAGCCTAAAAAGGCTGCAGTGAAATGAAAGTCTTCACAAAGGATCTAATGGGGGCAGCTCCTTGCTTGCAGGTTCAGCTCAATCAGAACGTGCTAGGAGGGGAAGTAGGGCAGAGAACAGACAAGATGAAGTGGTGGGTCAGGCTCAGGGTATGCCACTTAGAAGAGCCAGTGATTCTCACAGGGATTTTTAAAAAAAGGTTGGTGGAACTCTTCTCTAATTCTGACACTGATGGAGTGGGACTAAGGGGGAAAATTCCAACATTGGGAAGAAAGCAGCCTGGTTTCCAAGCCCCGCCCTATCTGCCTAGGTAAAGATGGATAGTTGATTCACCTGGTTCCAAGGTTGCTAGATAAAATACTGCACATCTGGGTGAACTGTCATTTCAAATAAACAGCATATTTAAAAAAATATATATCAATTCTGTCCCAAATATTACATGGGACATACTTATACTAAAAGGGATCCATAGTTTATTTGAAATTCAAATGTAACCGACCATCCTATAGTTCTATCTGCCGAGTTTATCAGACCTATTTATTAGTTCCTGTGACTGAAGATGGGGATACTGCAGAAGTGGTTACGCAGACGTTTTACAAGTATTCATTGAGATAATACACAAGTACAAAACACTTGACAAGATAAGGGGTTTTATCACCCCTTTTTCTCCTCCCTGCGACAGAGATCCTTTGACAGCGGCACAATTCATCAGTGTCCCACCCTGGGACTCAGGCAGGTGGGGAGGGAGGGGGCAGGGGCAGGGAGGGGCCGTACCAGCAGTTCCTCCTGCAGTTGCGGGTTCACGGAGCACACGTATAACTGAAGAGACTTCAACGTCACCATGCTTGAATGCACAGGGATTCTGAACACTTCATTAAATACCAGGGGGGCTTGCAATTCCAGAGCCTTCGAGCAGTAAGTGTTTGGCGTGCTGGAGTCAAGCGGGGGCAGATAGACACGGATGTGTCTGCAACCGAGAGAGGGAGGAAAAAAGCGGATGGAGGCAGCATTTACTGAAACAGCTGCATGGGACACGCGTGGATCACAGAAGCGTGCAGATACGCCACCTAGTTTCACTGCCCATACGCAGAGTTTTACTGTCTTTTGGAGGAGATTCTTTTTGTCAACTAAGAATAAGGCCAAAGAACTTACAAGCCCCTAGAGATCAGGGGGAGAAAACCCACTCACAAAGGAAAGACTTCCAGGTCAGTGGTTAGGACTTGAGAGGGACTCAAGTGGACATTCTGCTTTCACCATCTTTGTGGGAAAAAATCTGGCCGGATCTCTCCACGGCCCCTTGGCTCCCTCTCCAAGCTCTGCCTGCCGCACCAGGCTGTGCTCCCTGCCCTGTTCACCCCCGGCGTGGAAGCTGGCACCCAGGAGACGCTCAAGCATCAGTGGATGCTGCAAACCGTCAGCCACCCAAAACCAGGCTGCTTCCAAGGGCTTTGCAAGGCCAGTCTGCGAAGATGACTCATGGAAGGGGAGGGCGCCATCTGGCCTGAACGCCCATCACAGGGGGGCTCACCCACCTGGCTAAGTGGGACTCCCCCTCCCAGCGTTCAAGCACCCATCTTCCTGCTGGGGACAACTCGAATTCCCTTCTCCCAGTTCAGGCACCTCATCTGGTCTCAAGAGACAAGTGTGGCCATGTCACCACCAAGCCTTGTGACCAGGAGAGACATCTTAAGCTCAAAGGCTACCAATGAAGGGCACACAGCCCTTTCTCATCATGGCCACACACATAACCAGACTGGCTCCATGAATGCCACCTGCTTCCAATAGTAAACCAGCCTCTTCTTAAAACTTAAAATCTTTTATATTTCAGGCAGACATGCCCTGGCGTCTTATTCTGAATTCAGGTTCTAAAACAGTCTTTTCCCCTGCCCAAACAGCCAAGAAGCACAGGTTAGCCAGCGGTGTGGTGTGGAGGAGGGCCTGGGAAAGCTTACATTTTGCAGTCTTCCTTTACCATCAGCCCAGCAAAGTTCTTCAGTTGGAGTACGTTCACAAGGAGACACTCATTGGCCCTGTCAAGCCTGGAAAATAAAACACGAGTTCACAGACTGCAAACTCCCTGAGGTGGACAAATCCTTCTGGTGCAACTACCACAGTGGCCCTCACCACACTCCGAGGAGACCGGTGTGAAGTCTGAGGACATTTCTTACTGTCACACCAAGTGTATGTGTGTGGGGGGGTGGCGGCTACTGGATCTTGCTGCCACTGAACACTCCAGAGTGCACAGGATGGGCCCCAACCAAGAACAACCCAGCTCCAAGGTCATGAGCGCCGACACTGAGAAACACTCGACTAGGATGACAAGAGTGAGCAAAAGAAAGCTGCTGGGATGTGAACATCCTGCCTTACTCCTCTGAGAACAGAAACTGTAACCCGGGGACTTTCCTGGTGGTCCAGTGGCTAAGACTCCATGCTCTCAGTGCAGGAGGCCAGAGTTTGATCCCTGGCCAGGGAACTAGATTCCACATGCTGCAACCAAGAATTTGCATGCCACAACTAAAGAACCTGCATCCACAATAAAGACCTGTTACAGTCAAATAAGTAAATAATTTTTTTTTTTAAAAAAGAAAGAAACTGTAACTAGAATCTCAAACGTTTTGCATTGCAAAGCACCCAGCTCCCTGGGCTACACAGGGTGACAGTCCCCAGCTGTGACTTGGTGTCGGGGGACAGCAATGGAGCTGCTTACTCAGGTCCCTTTATCCCTCTAGGCCTGTGGGCGGAGCTCTGAGTTGGTGGGCGGGCCCCAATCTACCCATCATCTTCACGATCCACAGGGAAAGAGTCTTCTGTACTCACAGAAATCCAACATGGATCTGGGGCCCCTCGTTACTGCAAGCATCTCCACGAACAGGCTCGTCAGCATCCTCACTCCTGAACACAATCAGAAAAGGAACCATTACCCCAAGGGGACGTGGTTACTGTGGGCTCAGCAGAAACTCCTGCTAGGAGTGCTTCTTAGTGAGAGGGGCTTTATTAAGTGGGGACTGAAATAAATGCTCTACAGTGAATGAAAGGACACAGCAGGTCCCCAGGATCCATGATGCCATCGCCCAGGGTGCCTGCCGACCAGGTGGTATTTCTGAAAAAATAACTGCATACCTCTGAAGACCACATGTGATGTTTAGGACAAAGTTCAAAAACACGTCCTTTAAAATGCTACACAATAAATGAGATGCATACAGATACCCGAGGCGAAATAAATGACATCAAAGGTCTCAAACAAAATAAAGCCCAGAATTGTTCTGCCCTTGCAAAGTAATTCCTTGAGCTGAGTAAAGTGGGAGGGATGGCGAGGCATGGACATTCATTTCAAGTAAACATCCTTTCTAGAAAAAAGCAGGTGTCTCTCACACACTGATTCTCCTTTTCCAGCTCTACTGGGCTTGTGCCTTTCACTGCCCCCCGCCCAGGGCTGGAGAGAGAGCAGTCGTCCTAGAAACAGGGAGCCAGGCCAGTCCCCAGACACCACCCAGGAGCAGAGGGGTTTCCTGGGAATGCTAAGAGCCCTCTCCTGGGTGGAGAGAAAGTAGAAGAGCTGCACCCCACAGACACACACAGTGTCAAGCCAGACACGTATGGGCAGGGCTGTCTTTCGGGAAGTCAGCCCAGGGAGGGGAGGTCAGCTTCTAACCTTTTGTTGGGAGGTTCAAACACGCCGCTGTCGCTGGCCAGGGAGTAATCAGACAGGCAGGTGGACATGCGGCACGGTCTGTGCTCCAGCCTCTGGGCGCTGTCTTCTCGAAGGGTCACTACTGTAAGCAAGAGACGTGGCAGGGCTCAGGAGGTGACGGTGCAGGAGGCCAGGTCACAGCACAGACGAAGCACAAAGCAGCAGAGACAGGCCAGCGTGTGCACAGATGTGTGCTTAACCACACTCTGCTCGAGAACCTTCTGATAATGAAAACTGGAAGATACGGGCTTCCGGCTACTTCTTTAAAAGCTCTTTAAATGACCATAAATCTCCTTTCACCTCCTTAATGAGCACACAGGACAGAAGGTGGTGGGAAGGCCCTGGGCACGGTGGCACTCTGAGAGAGTGTCAGGGAGAGAGATCACTCAGGCATGAAGGATAGCGAGTTCTCTGAGAGCTGGGAGGGTCAGTGTTTCCTCTTTGATGCTGCCTGGTAGTCTCCATGCTTCATACAAGAAATGTGGACTACACTGCCTCACAATCGCAAAACAGAATTAAAAAAAAAAATCATCAAAATCATCCCTAAAAAAACGTAGTGACTTTCAAGTCAGAGGATATACAGATGCAACCCAGACTTGGCCTTTGTCAATGTCTCCGTGGCCCCTTTTTCTGACTACAGCATCCTCCTCAGCAGTCCTGGGGACAGACTGGCTTCCAGAAGGGTCTCCTGGGATTAGACAGTCTCATCACTGAGCAGCTTTACTTTTGTCTCAGACCTACTTTAACCAAGAGCCACTGACATTCTCCCCTTAACCGTTTCATTTCATCAAGTCCTTCTGCTCCTTCCCTCACAGCACCAAGTGCCCTCTGCTGAATGTGACAATGGACACAGGAGCCTCCACGCTTTCAAGAGAGGCACACGTGGTTAGAACACAGGATTAAACCATGAAGCCCCAACTGAGCCTCACTCTGGCATCATGATGCCTCTTGTTAGTCACGCAGGTCCCTCTGGTCTCTCTACTTTGCTTCAGGCATCTAAGCTCTAGAAATTGAAAATTTAGATATCTGCGCATCCCTAAGTTTAGGGAATTTCTCAACAAAATTTCTCACAAAATTTCTCTCATTGCGATGAAAATGTACGAAGAGAGAAATGAAATGAAAGGCTTAATCCTCAGTGATCTCAAGCTTAGTGCATTCCCTCAGTCCACCAATGACCAACTCTCTTTTCAACCAAATTATTAATTCACAGAACAATTAAACCCAAACACATTCAGTGGGGTGCAAAACAGATGGGGGTGTCTGTGGCTTTGGTCTCACGATGTTAACTGCAGACAAAAGCAGACAAAAGCTGATCTTCCAAAGGCATGCAACACCCATCTTAGGGGCCACCAGCTCCGCCTCAGTCAGAGGCAAAAACTGACTCAGTCCCAGGGTGGCTGGAGGTATTGACTCACACATCATAGATCACCAATCCCAAGTCCAGCTCTGTTCATCATCCCTGCCCCATGGAAGAAACCAAAGCCCCCAGGTCTGAACTGCAGATGGAAGCCCTCAGGTTGCTGCATGGAACCCCAGAAAACACAACTGCTCACTACTTCCATTCCCAGTTCTGTCACTCGGCCTTACACATCTTTAAGGAAGTAACACCATGCAACAATCCAGTCAAATTCCAGGCAACCTGGTAACGTGACTCTGACAAAATTTCTCTCATTGCAATGAAGATGGATGAAGAGAGAAAGGAAATGAAAGGCTTAATCCTCAGTGATCGAAAGGTTAGTGCATTCATGGAGCAACCGGATGCAGGAGTTGACAGAAGAAGGAAGTACAGTCATCTGTCGCCCTGAGTGAGAAAAAAGCACATGGCAGACCCCACACTACATACCCCAACCGTCTGCTCTCGGGCTTCAAGGCAACAATGGGACAGTGGGGAGCAGCCAATGAAGTAAGGAATAAACAGTCTTCTTCACATTGATTTTTAAAGCCCCTGAACTTTTCATCATGAAACACAGACTGACAGACACTGAGACCTAAGGACAACAATACCATTTGACAAAAAGTAGGAAAGTATAAGGAAAATCACACTATGGGCAAAGCTGCCAGCTGACATACTAAAATCATGGAAGGGTTAAAGTCTAGGGGGAAAGGAAAGGAGGAAAAAACACTTCAAGCTTTTAAGAAAGTTCTTACACCACTTTCATAGCCAGATGAATACCACTGAAATGACAATAATAAGAGTAACTGTTGAGCTACTTTAAAGGACAGCTATGAGCTATGTCCTTCCTGACCATGCCTTGACCATCCTAAATACATTGATTCACTGAACAAAGATGTGACACAGCCTGACCAGCAAGGCAAAGGCAAGTCCAAGGTCACTTACAGTGAACGTTTCTGTCGAGCCGCATGAAAAAAGAGATAAAAAAGTAGAAAGTGAAAGCACTGTAGAAGTTAAGCCAACAATTTTAAACAGGATAAAGAATGTAATAAAAACATCAATAAACAGATGAATAAAGTAAAAATATTTATGGATTTACATTAGCAAATACCAGTGGGAATGAAAATAGGAATGGATTTCAAAATCATGACACATCTGACTTTTAAAATCTGGGGAAGATAAAACTGTAGTAAACATGTAAAAACTGCTGAAGATGACCATTTATTTTCCCCCTCCCCTGTCCCACTTTTGGTCTCCTCACACTGATTTAAATCACAATGGGTGATTGTGAATTTTGTGTAACTAAAATTTTATCTTGCTAAAGGTTGCTTGAGTCAAACTTAAAACACGTAGTGTTACTAGACTGGAGACCACAGGGAACTACGTGACCTCGGGCATCATAAATGAGGGGCGGGGTTAACATAATGAGTACTGAAATCTTCACCAACTTTATGAAGCTGCGATGACTCTAGGCTTGGGCATTCCCAAAGATCAAGGGAGGCCAGGAGTTATCCATTGTCCATGCCTCAAGCTGCTTACCCAACCCAGCCCTCACGGAGCACCCAACAGGACCCATTCATGTAGACAAATACTTCTAGTTTGTAAGTGGTATTTGTAATTTGAGTGTGTGCTAAATTGCTTCAGTCGTGTCTGGCTCTGTGTGACCCTATGGACTGTAGCCTGCTGTCCATGGGATTCTCCAGGCAAGAATACTGGAGTGGGTTGCCATGCCCTCCTCCAGGAGATCTTCCTGACCCAGGGATTGAACCCATGTCTCTAATCTCCTGCATTGGCAGGTGGGGTCTTTACCACTAGTGCCACCTATAAAGTGCTTATAATTTAATTAATTTGTAATCTGAGTAATTCTACTCAGTATCAGATACGAATACACCACCAGATGGCAGTATCTGACCATGCCAGAAGCAAAGCCCTCAATCTAAGAATTGTGAAGCGTCATAACATCCATCACAAAGTGGAAAAGAAAAGGAAGTCAGGATCAGAAATTAAGTCGGCTCTTCTCTTTCCCACCCCATCTTTATCCTGGACCGAAAGGGGTGTTTGGCCTTGTGTGGACTTTCTGCATACACAGACTGACACTCTTGTATTTCAACCTTTAAAGAAACGTTGGTATGGGTGTGTGGGTGTGTACTCAGTCGTGTCCAACTCTTTGGACACATGCAAACCCCATGGACTGCATTCCATCAGCCTCATCTGTCCATGGAATTATCCAGTCAAGAATACTGGAGGGGGTTGCCATTTCCTATTCCAGGGATCTTCCCAACCCAGGGATCACTGTGCCGCCAGAAGTGGGCGGGGAACACAGAAAAGTAAGCTCAAGCAACAGATGCACAATTCAGTCCTTATTTTGTATTTTCTTTTTTGAATCACAGGAATAAACATGGAATACTGAACCTGTGATTATAATGAAGACCAAAGTGAATAAAGTTCCTCTGGACATGTGAATTATAGAAACAACGTATATGGGGATATGAAAGGCGTGTTTGCAAACACAGAGGGCAAGACACTGAAATAAGAGATGCCAAAAAGCTCCAGGACTGCCTAAGAATATACTGGATCTCTGCTTAAACACATAGATGTTACAAGAAACTATATATACATATCAGTCCTGAATATTCATTGGAAGGACTGATGCTGAAGCTGAAGCTCCAGTACTTTGGCCACCTGATTTGAAGAACTGACTCATCTGAAAAGATCCCGATGCAGGGAAATATTGAAGGTGGGAGGAGAAGGGGATGACAAAGGATGAGATGGTTGGATGGCATCACCGACTCAATGGACGTGAGTTTGAGCAGGCTCTGGGAGATGGTGATGGACAGGGACAGGGAAGCCTGTCGTGCTGCAGTCTACAGGGTTGCAAAGAGTCGGACATGACTGAGCGGCTAAACTGAAGTGAACTGAATAACCAGCACTGCTGTTGTTTAGTCGCTAAGTCGTGTCCACCTCTTTTGTGACCCCATAGAGTGCAGTCTGGCAGGTTCCTCTGTCCATGGGGTTTCCCAGGCAAGAACACTGGAATGGGTGGCTATTTCCTCTTCCAGGGGATCTTCCCGACCCAGGGATTGAACCCATGTCTCCTGCTTGGAAGGCAGATTGTTTACCACTGAGCTACCAGGGAAGCCCAATAACCAACTTGGTTATACATAAAGAAGAACTGATGGGTAACAGAATGGTGGTGAGTGGAAGAGTCCACAAAGATCACCTCGTTTAAGGGCAAGGAAGGTGGAGACTGAGCCCCTTTCAAAGATGCACTCGAGGTTACACAGCTAATGAGTCAACAGGACAGGGACAGGGGCTGGGTCTAAGCTGCTAGTTTGAAGCCATTTCCACTACCTTGGGTTTGTACTCACGTTTTCTCTCTGTCCTTTGCTACTAAAACACTTAACAGTACGGAACCAGGGTTTCTCAGTCTTGGTACTACAGACACCTTGGCTGAATCATTCTTTGTAGTGGGGACCATGCTATGGGCTGAAGGATGTTGAGCAGTGCTGCTGGTCTCCACCCACCAGAGGCCAGTAGTACCACCACCACCCCCTACCCCACAACCAGCCCCTCAGCTTCGACAACTGAAAATGTCTTGAGACATAGCCAAGTACCTCTAGGGGGCAAAAACACCCCTGGTTGAGATCCACTGTGCTCCACAAATTATCTACTGTTTGCCGTGCAAATGGAAGTTAATTAAATGGGTGGCAGTTTTTTATCTTCTCCAAAAATGAAGTGGGTTCAAATCACTGGAGGTTGGCTCACAAAAGCTCCATCAGCCAGAATACCCTCTGAAACAGCAGACTGGTTTTCCACGTGGGCTACATGTTGACAAGCTGAACTGACAGCAACTAGACAGATGAAATTCTCAGGGCTACGTGTTTCTTGATCTGAACAGTATCAGAGAAATCGATTTGGTAGCAAGGACTGATGCTCACAGGTATGCCTTTTCACTTCCCCCATGATAGACAAGTACAAGAACAAAGGATAAAGAGTGAAGTCACAGGGCCAAAGGAAGATTTCTGGGGGGCCAGAGCCCGACAGCCCCCCTCGTGCTGGTCTGAGGCAGGCACGCACAGAAATGCTCCATCTGGGCACACTCCCTGGGAACTTCACTATGGCCCAAGTACTTCTTTATCAGGCTCCCACTGTGGAGGAACAGGTGGTTCTTATCTTTATTTATAACAACTAACATTCTGAAAACTAGCAAAATACCGGGAAAGACTATGACAGTCTTTCCATGGAAACTTATCAGTTTCAAGGACCAGGGACAAGACAAAAGCAAAAGCACGCAAGCAGAGTGGGCGTGCGAGCTTCCTCATCTGTCATCGAGGACATTCCATCAAGGGTCCTACTAAGCTGAGCGCCCCTGAGGCCACAGCAAAACAGCTGGCCTCCCTGCACACGGCTTCCTCAATGAGCTTGGATCCTTGCCTCCCAGCCCGGGGCACCCATGAGACTCATTAGTAGGTACCTGCAGCTGTGGGAGCAGTGGCCACTTGGGGTCCTCTCTCATGAGATCCTTCCCCGTCCCCGGGGCACCCATGCGGCGGCAGGGCCGCAGCGCCCGCCAGGTCTTCATCCCCTAGGGCGGCGGCCTGAGCCCGCAGCCTGTCCAGGGTGCCCAGGCCTGCCACCTCGAAGCCATCACCAAGCTGGGCCAGGGGCGAGTCTCGCGAGGCCGGGAGGAAGGGCGTGTCCAGGGGTGAGCTGGGAGGGGACAGCGAGGATAGGGAGGACCGCGAAGAGAGGGAGGCCAGCGACTGCGGGGTGTCCAGGGAGTGCCTCGGCTTGTGCAGGCCCGGGGGCCCCGCGGTGTCCGCCAGGCCCACATCCCGGCCCAGGGAGTCGAAGGGCACGAGGTCAAAGCGCAGGAGCGGGCCGCCCTCGGTGTCAGGCTTGTCGTACTGTGGGAGCCCGTAGATGTCGGTGAAACTGACGGAGCTCAGCGAGCCGCGGCTGGAGGCCAGGGAGCCACGGCTGGAGGCCAGGGAGCCACGGCTGCTCCCCGAGGACATGGTCAGGGTGCTGGCAGACAGGCTGAAAAGAGAAGAGCAGCCTGGAGCCCATGGCTGGAGCCCTCTAGACCCCATCCGAGGCCAGCCTCCGGGAAACTCCAGGAGTAAAACCCTGCCTTGTGCTCATCAACCCCACCTGTGAGCTGTTTAAGACACCCACTCCCCACCCTTGAGTTCATGACTATTTCCTGTGTTTCTGTGTGTGTCAGTAGAGAACACAGGTTAACATCTAGGACTCTTGCCTGAGTTTAAGTTCCAGCTCAAACTCAGACTAGCTGAAGGTCTTTTTTGGTCAAGGGCTTTTTGACCTTTCTGAGTCACCCACTTTCTTGGGTGGGGAGTGCTGTGATGAGAACAGTTCCCACCTCAAGACACTCTTCGAAGGGGAACTGAGAAAATAATACACAGAAAGCCCTTGACACTATGCTTTCCAATACAGTTGAGTACCTGAACTCCAGAACTATTACTGAGCATCCACATCTTAAAGGTATTGTTCCTTAAAGAAATAAAAATGTATGTGTGCATATATGTACATGAATATATACACTTTCTGATGCTGTGAGCTACAAAATCCTTGGGCAAATCTGAGTTCAGATTCGTTATTCAGAAGTCCCACTTGGTGATCTCCTCAGAGTCCTTGGATCATACATGATATGAGCAGCTCCTCAAAAAATATCACGTATCCACTTTTCTGTCCTGTGTTTACAACCACTTCATGTTCTTAGTTCTGGGAGAGAAAACCAAGCTAAAGGGCATTGTGAAGCTCATGACCACATCATTACAAGATGATAATCAAGTTACTCACCTTTGTAACTGGGACTGGAGATAGGATGTGAGGCGGGTGGCTTCTTCCAGCTGCATCAGGAGACAGTTTCTTTTTTCCTGAAGCAGAATCCTGTAAGTACGAAAACAGTCCACTGGTGGATTTCAAAAATAGCAAGTATATTTTCCTAACAAGAAATGCAACGATTAATCCCCCCGAACTGACTGAGGTTTGAATGACTAAATTCTAAAAAGCACATCCAGGTCATAAACACCAAGATAACAGAGATGTGTGTTGTTTTGCTCGAAAATGTACCACCAGCCCCCTGAACAGAGCCTGATACACTGGGTGGGTAGGCAGATAGATACATGGGTGAGTGGATGGATGGACGGACAGATGGATGGATGAGTGGATAGATGGGTGGATAGAGGGATGGATAAATCAATGGGTGGGTAGCTGCATGGACTGATGGATATGGGGGTGGGAGGATGGACAGGCTGATAGATAGATGGATGAGTGAACAGCAGTTTGGATGGACAACAACAGACAAGAAGATGGGCATAAAGATGGGAGGGTGGGTGTGGGCGGATGAACAGATAGATGGAGAATAGACTAGAAGATGGATACAAATGCCCAGCATGCCATAATCTATTGCAATTCCCTGGAACAAATCAGAGTCCCTCATTTTTAAGCCCTCTTCCAGGCAAAACCATATGAAATTCTAACATCTACAGAATTCAAAGATCAAGCCCAAAATAAAAAAGCCACTGCCCAAGTGTGGGAGGTAGTTTTCTCTCTAATTTTTCCTATGGGGTGGGTAAGGACAATGTCCTGAAAATACAGGGGCGGGGCACCTGGCACCTGCAGTGGGAGCAGGCAGGGTCTAAGTCATGGGTTCCCCGGTCTTCTTCCCTCCTCCATCCCCTTCTCGACCGTCTCCAACTTGTGAACAGGGACCAGGAGTCTTGGAGCCCTGAGCAGAGCTGGCACCCCTGGAGGACGGGCAGGTACATGCTCCATCCACCTTCCACCAGGCAGTAGCTGCTGGAGCAATCAGTGACCACATGCAGCCATGCAATCTGGCTTTGCCAGCCGCTCCTCCGGCGCTACCTGCCCACCTTTCGGTGGCGCCCTGCATGGACGTCGCCCGGGCACGCTGGATCTCCTCTTCCAGGCGCCGCCGTTCCTCCTCCAGTCTCACCACGTCCTCTGCCGGCCGCCTCTGCTGGATGATGAGCTGTAGCTCTTGAAGCAGGGCCTCCTTCTCCTTGACGAGCTGCAGCCGGTCCCTGTCGGCCTCAGCCAGGCCCGGCCACGACTCGCTCTCCAGCTGGGCCAGCTGCTGCTGGATGTTCGAGACTCTGCAGAAGATGGACATGGGAAGATCCACGAACTTGATGAAACACACGCACATTTACACAGTCTCTGCACCATGCAGATTCTAGAAACTCACTCTAACCAATAGCGGAATGAGTGCACTGAGTCAACCTAACATGGCACAAATAAGGGATCTGGAAGTGAGGTGGAATGAACCCGATGTGGAAGCCCTTTGCATCATCTGCCCTGGCCTACGAGATTTGGGATGACAGTAAGGATGTTTGTTGCAGGGCTTCCCAGGTGGCTCAGTGGTAAAGAATCACCTGCCATTGCGGGAGACCTGGGTTTGATCCCTGGGTTGGGAAGATTCCCTGGAGGAGTGCATGGCAACCCGCTCCAGTATTTTTGCCTGAAGAGTCTCATGGACAGAGGAGCCTGGCGGGCTACAGTCCATGGGGTCACAGAGTTGGACGCGACTGAAGCCAACTGAGCACACACGCATATTTGTTCCAAAGAAGACCCTGATTCACCCACATGCCTAGCGTTGCTTCCTATGTGTGCTGTTTTGGAACGAGACAGAGCCAGCTCATTTCTCTCAGCACCCCCTTCCTCATCAGTAGCTAAACACCATGCTAGATGCACAAGAGATGCTTCCGGCCGCCTGCCTTCTCTGTGCACCTAGCTGTGGAGCCCGCCTTGAGAAAACCCAGAAGAGAATCACACCCCTCATGGGATCCTCAAGAGTGCCGGAGGCCTTGACCATGCAGGACATTCAAAATGCCTGGCAGAGAGCAGGTACTCAGCCAAAGCTAAACGCGTGAAATGGAGAATGAATATGCCAGCAAGTATATGAAAGAATGGCAGTCAAGTCGCAGTGAGCCTGGATGTGGTGCAGGGTAACCCTTAAGCTGCAGAAATACAGCTCTCGTCACCCCCACCCGGTGCACCCAAATGGCCCACAGGCCCACTGGGCAGACAGACTAGTGTCCTGAGGTTGTGCTGAAGGCAGGGGAAGTGAAAGAGACGTGGCTCGTGTTTTTAGAGCATCCTTAAAAGCAGGAGCACGATGTTTTAAGCCCTTTACATTTATATGTGGCTCAAGATGAGGGTGGCTTCTGGGCAGAAAGAAGGATTTGCAGACCTGACCAGAAGCCAGCCCTGTGCCGGACAGAGATTGGCACATGGGCCCAAAACTAAATCCAATGACGTCTCTGAGGTCACAGAGAGCTGTGAGGGCAGCTAAGTGGCAGGTGCACTCAGTCCTCTAGCCTCAAGACAGTGGTTCTCAAAGTGGGGTCCCTGAGTCAGCCTCAGTATCACCTGGGAGCTCGTTACAAATGCAAATTTCAGGTCCCACCCCAGATCTGCTGAACACCATGCTCTGCAGATGGAGTGGGGCAACCTGGGTTTTGACAAGCCCTCCTAGGTGCTTCTTGCCAAACTGTGACACCCGCTGCTTTTCAGGCACCCCAGCCTGGTCTGGAGAATGCAAACTGTCCTTGGAGCTCTTAGGGCTTCCATCAGGCAGGGATAGGATGATCCTCACTAAAATGAGAAAGGCAAGAGTGCTTTTGAGACTGTCCCATTTGGTACTCAGGACACATATCATAAATCGAAGCTGGTGTCCTCGCTGGGTCCAGACTTCAGAATCCATCTCAACACTGTGCTTCCTCGCAGATACTGACAGTCAACTGGCATTGGCCCATGTGTTAAGGTCTGTGGGATATCCTTGTACCAGTCTGAGCTGCTCATGAACTAGACGTGAGCATGAGACTAGTCAATCTGACAAAAGGATTGGCCAAGGAGCCTTCTTCAAGTGAAGAAGCTGAAGCTCCAACACTTTGGCTACCTGATGCGAAAAGCCAACTCATTGGAAAAGACCCTGATGCTGGGAAAGATTGAGGGCAGGAGGAAAAGGGGACCACAGACAGAGGGTGAGATGGTTGGATGGGGTCATTGATTCAATGGATGTGAGTTTGAGCAAGCTCCAGGAGATGGTGAAGGACAGGGAAGCCTGGCATGCTACAGTCCATGGGGTCACAAAGAGTCAGACATGGCTGAGCAACAACAACAACCTTCTTCAAGCACCAAACCAATTAGAAAATCCACAGTCATGAAAAGAAAAGAGTATACAAGTTATAGTTTAAATGCGCACGTTTTACTCAAGCCCAGTTCCCCAAGAAGGTAAAGAAAATAGCTGAATGTCAGTAGGTTTATTAGGCAAATTCTTTTCTAACATAAGACCAATTTCCTGCAAATGTGTTGAAAATGGTGCCAAACCATGTCACTGAAAAAACTAATGACAGATGCAGCTCAAAAGGGTTAGGAATCCAACTGGGCTTAAGCATCTACCTCTCTCTAATTAGTGTAATTAAAATTTATGGCAGTCATATAACTGAAGTCCAAGGAAGCACTCCAAGCAGACCCATAAATTAGCACCAAATCAGACATTAGACCCAGCGAAATTTTTGGAACATTCTACTGTAGATCAAGCCAAGTCAAAGGTAAGGAATAAATATAAAAGAGATGTACAAAGAGCAAATCCATTGGGTCCTCATAATTTTTCATTTCAATGTACACAGGAAAGCCTATTTGAGCCCAAGTAAAGTTATCAGTATTACCTGGTCATATATAATAATAATTCTCATACTACAAGCACACATATTTTAAAAAGCACTCCTTTTGAGTTTTCTGAAGTTAACATGTGAGGAGATCAAGATTCCATTTGCATTGGCCAGCTCCAGGTTAGCCACCACTGCACGGGGATTCAAGTTGCTGAGGGTGAGTGGAGATCCAATCCTAGATAATCCTGCTTTTTCCAGGAAAATCTCAAGTGACTCAGTCGTGTCCAACTCTTTGCAGCCCCATGGACTGTAGTCCACCAGACTCCTCTGTCCATGGGATTCTCCAGGCAAGAATACTGGAGTGGGTTGCCATTTCCTTCTCCAGGGGATCTTCCCAACACAGGGATAGAATCCATGTCTCCTGCATTGCAGGCAGATTCTTTACCATCTGAGCCACCAGGGAAGCCCCCAGGTAATATCCACTATCAGAACAAAGGAAAAACTGAATTACGAGAAGAAAGAGAGGCAAAGGGCAGATTTCCAAAGGTCTGTCCACTGTGAGTATAAAAGAAATAGTACAGTGACCAGAATTAAACAGTGTACTGTAACTTTCCAGAGCTTGCAAGAAAAAGCTGTATGGACATATGGTGAGGGGTGACTTCAGTAGCAGAAACAATTTGGGTGAAGCTGACTTAATGTAACCCACCTGGAAAGGTTGTTTGGGCTGTACTGAGCACTAGATGAGCACACTGTGCTTAAGAACGAGGTTTATTGCCTTTTTTTTTTTAATAATTAAATTTCATAGCACTGCAAATCACTGCAGAGCTCCCTATGAATCTAGAGGAATACTGGCATATATTGTGTGTGTTAGTCGCTCAGTTGTGTTTGACTCTTTGCAACCCCATGGACTGTAGCCCACCAGGCTCCTCTGTCTATGGAATTCTCCAAGCAAGAATACTGGAGTGGGTTGCCATTCCCTTCTCCAGGGGATATTCCCGAACCAGGAATCAAACGCAGGTTTCCTGCATTGCAGGCAGATTTTTTATTGTCTGAGCCACAAGGGAAGCTGACTGGAATAGACTAAAAAGTGTAATTTCGTTGTCTAGATCCATAATCTGGAGTTAAGACATTTGGGGGTCTGCTCTTAGCCAGGCTGAAAGAAGCATGTATCTGTCTGTGTGTGCCAGGAAACAAGAATGCTAGAAGAATTCCTTCTTGTACATTTCTTGTACAAGTGGTGTCTTGAATATTTGCCGCAGAAGAGGCAGGATGGCTTTACCTTTAAAACAATAAGCCTTGTGTACCGTGCTGCTGGCCCGGAGAAGAGCATCTGCAAGGCGGACCCTTCCTGTGTTAGGATTAATGGATCCAAGAGACCTACCTCAGGCTAAATAACAAATGTACAGTTCTGATGTCCCTTCTATATCCACACCCAGTAGCTGATATGCAGTGTGGAATTGGAACCCCACTCTTGCAAGCACCATCATTCCAAATTCCAGAAATAAAGGGAAAACCATTTCCAGAAAGGCTATTTTCTACCATATTTTCTCAGTGAAATGAAATATAAGGAAACAAAGCGAGGTCACAATTAAAATTTGCAAAAAAAGAAACTTTTCCAAGTCCTTTTTTTTTTTTTTTTTTTTTTTGGCTGCACTGTGTGGCTTGTGGGATCTTAATTCCCCAATCAGGGATTGAACACGGGACCATGGCAGTGAGAGCACATAATCCTAACTACTGGACTGCCAGGGAACTGCCCAAGTTCATTTTCAAAGAGAATCAAGATCAGTTTAAAACTGGTGAGGGTTTGTTTTTTCCTTGAGAGTCAGCTGAGTTTACTGATTTTTATTTTTGATAGGTAATCCCTTTTATAGCCTATATATATCCTCTCACAAACGCCTTTTAAAGGCTTTAAGACACACGTCCCTGTGCACAGAATAGTCAAGAAATGAAAGCAAGTCCTCAGTCAAGCATTCCGGTCTCATGTTTATCGTATGATTTCTAAATTTCACCCCCTGAACAGGCCTAATGTAGACAGAAGTCAAATATGAATCATTTTTCCCTTACTATTTTTGCCCAAACACCTTTACTGTTACAACCCAGGCACCATTAAACCATGAATGGAAACCTGCATTTATGTGGCAGAAACTGCTCGGACCCTTACGATTCATGTGGAAATCTTAAATATGACTTGCATTTTTCAAAGAAGAAAATGCGCTTTTAATATTGCACAGTTTTGAGGCATATTCTACATATTCAGAGTAATCCCCAGTTCTTTGAATTTATACCTCAACTCTGGGACCTATGATATAATTTTGCACGTTCCTAAAATACTGCCACTTTCTGGAACAGAAATGGAACTCCAGGCCAGCCACAGCCCTGACTCAGGGTGAGGGGACATGATGGACCCAATGCCACGTTCTAGGACACGGTGCCAGGTTAGAGTCTTGTGCCTTCAGATGTCAATTGTAGCTATAGACTTGATGCTTCTTATGTTTTCTCTCTTTAGTTTTCTTTCTGCAAATACCTATTTAAATGGAAATCAAAAGTCCACCACAGTCTCATCTGAGATCTGAGTCATATGGACAGTGAAATCACTTTACCTCAATGAACTAAATATTGGTCAACTAGTGTCCATTCAGCTCGACTCTTTATACTGGAAACTCAGGGAGTCTGAATCTAGACCGTGTGGCATAAGAAGGGCCTATGTTCCCTGGTGGGCTCGTGGTTGGGAATCTGACTGTGAAGGCAGCGGTCACGAGTTTCATCCCTGGTCCAGGAAGGTCCCACACGCTGTGGAGCAACTAAGGCTGTGTGCTACAACTACTGAGCCCATGTACCTAGAGCCCGTGCTCTGCAACAGGAGAAGCCGCCAGGAGAAGCCATGCATCACAACAAAGAGTAGCCCCGCTTGCCACAACTAGAGAAAAAGTCCATGCAGCAACGAAGACCCAGCTCAGCCAAAAATAAATAATCTTTTAAAAATTTATTAAAAAAAAGATGGGCCTGCAAACACCCCAACACCCCTCCCTGCCCTCACATCTTATCCCCTCTGAACAAACAGAGCTTCAGAATGACTTCTTTAAATGGAAAGCAGATGGTCTCCAGGTTTCTTTCTCTTGGCCTGTTTCCTTTGTCTCTCACGGCCATGCCCTATTCCCAAACCCAGATACACGGTCACTGGAGAACTGAAGGGAAAATCCAAGGGACTGATCGAATTCAGCTGGAATCCTAACGCTCCATCAGCAACGGCACAGGACACGTCCTGGCAGCAAACACTGAGACGCGGAGACACAGGCCGGGCCGAATGTTTTGTTCCTATCAGGACGGCAAGTGTTTCTATGGAAACAGCTACAGTTTGTGCACAGTTCTGGAACAAGCACTCTTAGGTTAAAAATAAGGAGCCATCTGCGTCATCAGGATTGCTTCAAGAAGACTTGTTCCTCCAAACTGGCTTTGAAAAATTCTCTCAAGTTTTTAACCAATAGTGTGAAAATATTCCTATTGTAAGGTCTGCCTTGGGAACCAAAGTGATGTTCCTGAAGGAAAAGGAAGAAACAGTTGTTGGGATATATTTCACATGACCTAGAGGGCTTCCCAAGTGGTAAAGAATCCACCTGCCAATGCAGGAAACGCAAGAGACACAGAATCGATCCCTGGGCCGGAAAGATTCCCTTGAAGGAGGAAATGGCAACCCACTCCAATATCCTTGCCTGGAGAATCCCATGGACAGAAGAGCCTGGTGGGCTACAGTCCATGGGGTCGCAAAGAGTCGGACACGACTGAGTGACTGAGCACACATGACCCAGAGTTGAAAACAAAACTAGTCACCATGACAGTGGTGGTCTGGTCTAGAGAATTCTCTAGAAATCATACCATCGTTTGGAATTATGAGTTCTGCTTCTATAAACTTCCTTTAAATCTGAAGAGACATGAAACCCCTCATTGTCCAGAACATTTATTGTCTTTTGATGATTTCCCAGCTCTGAGAAAGAATCTCGAACCTAAATATACAAGGAAATACATCAAGGCATCAGCTTTTCCCCATTTAGAAGTGGCAAAGCCCAGGAGGTTTTACAGAGGGGAAGGAAGCTAATCTTCGTGGGGTACAGCCTGGCAACCAGAAGAATGCCTCAAGGATGTTTTTAAGCAGGTGAAGCTCCAATGAAAGCACCGAACTAACTATCAAATATCAAGATCTACAGCCTAAGTGATCCTTGACCATAAAGTGAGCCTCAGAGAACTCTCTCTGGGGTTGTTCTCCCCTGCTCCCTAAGAAACTTGCAATTATACAACTCTCCGCCCTGATCCCTGTGCCCCGTTGATTGAGAAAGCTCTTCCTCAACATATGGGCAGCTGGAATTCCAACATCCCTCAGGGCCCAGCTCCAAAGCTGTTTTTTCCAACACCCAAGAGGAGGATTCATGATGGGGTGGTCCATGACCACAAGCCCTTCTGAATGACCACGAAAGCCCAGGAACCACAAGCTGAGCTGGGAGCGATAACGTGTCATGTGAACAGTTTCAGAAATGAACAGACCATGACCCGCCTCCATGAGATCCCCAAGGGCATGCATGTCTAAAGGCCTTTTCTTCTTGTAAATCCAGGGGAATTAGCCCAAGGCTCATACCAGGACGAGGGTTTTGGGGGCAGGAGCCAGGAGCAGAGCAGCTGACCTGGCGCTGACCTGGGTCCAAGAATTCCTTCCACCCGCTTGTTCATAGGGGTGAAGGTCAAAGAGCACATGTGATCTAAGGGGACCCCTGTTTACTCTTTCAGTAAATATTCACCAGACACTTAGTTGCTGGAATTATAGTCATGAGCTAACTGGACAAAAATTTCCGCCCTCATGAGGTTTCCATTCTTGCAGGGAAAAACAAACAATAAAAAAAGCAAACACATAAAGTATGGGCTCCGTAGGTGGTGCTAGTGGTAAAGAACCCACCTGCCAATGCAGAAGACACAAGAGATGCAGATTTGATCCCTGGGTTGGGAAGATCCTGGGGAGGAAGGCATGGCAACCCACTCTAGTATTCTTGCCTGGAAAATCCCACGGACAGAGGAGCCTGGCGGGCTGCAGCCCGTGGGATCCCAAAGAGTTGGACATGACTGAAGAGACTTAACAGGCACATGCGTAAAGTATAGAGCAGGTTAGCTGGTTACATTTGCTGGGAGAACCAGGGTAATGGGGTGGTGGATGGGAGTGATCCTTTATTCAGAATGATGAGAAAAGTGTCTCTGACAGTGAGTGGAAGGAGAGCAGAGGCCACATGACCCTTTGAGGCCAAGTATCCCATTGCAGGCAGAGGAAACAGCAGGGGCCAAGGGTACTGTGTTACTTGCCTTTCATTTCTGTAACAAATGATCACAAACTTGGGAGGCTTACAACAACACATATCACTACCTTACAGTCCCATCCAAGTACTAACCAGGCCCGACTCTGCTTAACTTCCAAGATTAGATGAGATCGGGCACATTTGGGGTGGTATGGCCGTAGACCTTACAGTTCCAGATGACAGAAGTCAACAATGAGTGACAGGGCTGTGATTCTTCTGGGGGCTCAAGGGAGGAATATATTTTGCAGTGGTTTCTAGGGGCTGCTCACTTTCCTTGGCTCACAGGCCTGCATCACTCTGATCTCTGCATCCATCCTCACATCTCCTTCTCTGCTTCTCCTTCTTCTAAGAACCCTTGGGATTACACTGAGCCTATTGAGGTAATCCCTGGTGACTCAGATGGTAAAGAATCTGCCTGCAATGTGCAGACCCGGGTCCGAACCCTGAGTCGGGAAGATCCCCTGAAGAAGGGCATGGCAACCCACTCCAGTATTCTTGCCTGGAGAATCCCACAGACAGAGAAGCCTGGTGAGCTACAGTCCACGGGGTCGCAAAGAGTTGGACACGACTGAGTGACTAAACGGCTACCATCGAGGTGATCCAGCATCATCTCAAGATCTCTAACTTGAGGCCATCTGCAAAGCTCCTTCTGCCAAGGAAGGCAACAGAGTCACGGGTTCTAGGGATTAGGATATGGACATCTCAGCGGCCGTTACTGTGCCAACCTCCAGCACTAAATCAGGAGTGTGCCTGACAGGTGTTAGGCCCAATATGTGTAAGGAACACCGCGGGGGCCAGCGTGGCTGGAACAGACCTTGAGTCCGTGGAAGACTTGCCCTTGGGTCTTGCCACACACAGTAGGGATTTCGGAGCAAGATAAGAAGCCCAAGAGTCAGATTTCTTGAAGGCAGCAAGAAACTCTGGGCCATCCGAGTCTTTGCTGGGGGGACTGTCCTGGGTATTGTGCGTTGTTGAGCAATACCCTTGGGGTCCCCACATGGGATGCCAGAAGTGCCCTCTCTCCAGTCACAAGAACCGAAAACATCCCCTGGGGGGCCACCCCCATCCCTTAGGGACTGATGGAATCTAACATGTTGTGAAAGGAATGCTTGTCTGCAAAAACAATTCAGACCTGGCAATTTAAATAACTGAAAGTATGCTGATCTGCACCATCAGTACACCATTCCCTGCATCCTTCACCAGGGAAGGACGTGACAACTCACAGAATGTCTTTGTCCACTACTCCAAAAAAATGTACGAAGAATGCTGGTATTTAACCAGGATGAGGAGACACAGAAATCAGGGCTCTCCATGGCTACTGATGGCAGGGTAAAGTGTATACGTCATTTTGGAAGACAATTCAGTGGGACCGATCAGAACTTCCAACATAAAGGTCTTTAGACCCATATGTTTCCTTGCTAAGTATCCGTCCAAGGAAACAGGTATTCCTGCAAGGCTGGGGCCTATACATAGATGTGCGCTATTTGTGAAAAGAAAAAAACTGGAATCATCGAGATGTCCATCCAGAGAGGATGGTTGTAATCATTAGAAAAGCTATGCATCATATACTAGATTTAACTACACTGAGCTTCATTTACTTAAATGTCTACATAAAACCTGGAAGGTTTCACACCAAATCATTAATGGTGGGTGGCAGGATTAGAGAGGAGGTTAAGATGGGAGGTCTCTACCGATTGAATCTTTGACAAAAGCAATGTATTCATGTATTATTTATGTAATACAAACAAGCAGGAAAACACACAGGTATATATATGCTAAATCGTGTCCAACTCTGTGACCCCATGGACTATAGCCCGCCAGGCTCCTCTGTCCATGAGGTTCTACAGGCAAGAATCCTGGAGTGGATTGCCATGCCCTCCTACAGGGGAACTTCCCAACCCAGGCATCAAACCCAGGTCTCCTGCATTGCAGGCAGATTCTTTACTGTCTGAGTCACCAGGGAAGCCCTATATATACACACAAATAAATGCAAGCATACATGTTACATGTGTACATAGACATACAAGCAGATTTGTACATGCTTCTGAACCCTGTGTGTCTATACATATATGCAGCGTGCATGCATGCAGGCGCACACCCCGCAGGTACTATCTGAGGTTATCTCCACCCCCAGGCAGACTCACTGAGGTCCTCACAATGTCTGCTAGCTGTGGGGGAGTTTATATGTCCTTATGGCCTCACATAAACCACGCCATGTCTGTGAACAGGGCAGGTGCCGGTCAGAAGTACAGTCTCCCAGCCCCCACCCACCCCTGGCAGCTTCTCTGCCCATGGCTGCCAGGTGTGCAGGAAGCTGCTGGGGTTGCCCATATGGAAATGAGGCAGATGTGGACCTACTGAGACAGCACAATCCTCCAGCACTAGTGACATGGGGGCCGGAGGGTTCTCTGGTCTCTCCCCACTTGATGCCATTGGTGCCTCTCCTAGAGCTATGACAACTGTTGACATCTGTAAATGTGGCCAGAAACCCACCAGGGGTAGGGGGGGTTCCCACCATTGCACCCCTCCCTCACTCCCTGCCCTAGTCGGAACCACTATTCTAGTGGGGAAAGAACAATTGTGAGCCAACCTGGCATGTCCTTGCAACTGATCTTGCATCTCTAAATGTGGCCAAGGCAGCCCAGAAAGGCACTTTGGAGAAGCCCTTGCTGCTGCTGCTGCTGCTGCTGCTAAGTCGCTTCAGTCCTACTCTGTGCGACCCCATAGACGGCAGCCCACCAGGCTCCCCCGTCCCTGGGATTCTCCAGGCAAGAACACTGGAGTGGGTTGCCATTTCCTTCTCCAATGCATGAAAGTGAAAAGTGAAAGTGAAGTCGTTCAGTCATGTCTGACTCTTCGCGACCCCATGGACTGCAGCCTACCAGGCTCCTCCATCCATGGGATTCTCCAGGCAAGAGTACTGGAGTAGGGTGCCATTGCCTTCTCCAGAGAAGCCCCTACTTTCCCACAAAGGTCGACGTGCTGGGGACAGGACCCTCCTCTGCAACTGCGGTGCCTTTCCTAACAAGGTTCTGGTGACCCTGAGATACTCCTCCCCTTTAAAAGACACTGATGAAGTACAGTGTCCTCCCCTGAAGAATGCTCTTAAATCCTGGACTTTCTGCCCAAATGTTATTATCTCGATATTTCAAAGATTATTCACTCTGTACCAACATCATCTCTAGAAAACCAGAATATCCCTTGCTATGGCTGGTAAATGTCACAGCCAAACAGTAACAATTACGTTAAGTACAGCACCCATCAAGTTTCTGTGGTTTAATACAACGCAGCGAATTCCAACACCCACACGGTGCAGCAGAAACATGCAAGGAGCAGAGGACAATTGAGACAATATTCTCAATATTGAGACAATAGCGTCGGACAAACGCCACCAGCGAGCTCCAGAGAGTGGATGCCTGAGGCCGGGGAAGTGGTCCACAGGGAAGTGCAGTGCCCTCTTTGAGCATATCACTGCATCTTGCAGAGCAAGAGCCAGGAGGATCAGGCAGAGGGGCTCCGAGCAGAGGCTGGGTCATCTCCAGCCGGCCCTCCAGCGGGGAGTCAGATGATCTGCTTTGGATGCTATTTTTACATTTGCTAAAAAGGCCATGAAGCGGATTTCCAGACATCCCTGAATGATACAGTATATTGAGCAAGCCCAACTATTTAGCTTCCAGAATGGACGCCCTCGACCTGCTTGGCATTCGCTCCTCTTCCTCCACCCCCAGCACAGCAGTTCATATGTGACTAAAGAAACTTCTTGAAAAAGACAGGCACCATGGCTTCCCGAAGCCCACATTTTGGAACAGCTTGGATTTAAGACTCTTTTCAGAAGGCACAAGAGAGAGTCACTAAGCCCATGCACCATAACCACTGAGTCCATGTGCCACAACTAGAGAGAAGCCTGTGCACCGCCACTAAGACCCGACACAGCCCAGTAAAATAAATTTAAACAAAACACTGCCTGCGAGGATAACAGCCCAGCTGGTGGTGCTGCCCGTGAATCCTGGCTGAGACCGGGAGGGAGGGACAGAGAGAAGAAGGAGGGAGAGATACATTTTGAAACACACAAACAAGGTCAAGTCTCAATTTGCAGAAGGCAGGTCACCTACAACACAGGTTAACAGACACGATTATGTTTCAGTTCTCTCCGTCAGAATGACATAGATTAGGTACTGCTGTCACTCATTGACCTAATCCTTATTAAACTGTCTTTGAAACCAAGATACATGGCTTTTGTTGTTAATCTATGGAATGAGATGACACATATATAAAAAAAAAAAACAGTTATGCTTAAGCTGCTCTGAGGGACTGATGCTCAGTTAGAAGGCAGGGAAGGAGGGAGTTCTGAATTCCCTGAGAGGATAAAGAGAGCCCGAAAAGTCTCTATTTTTATTATATCCTGTCTTTATAACTGTTTGCAATATTGAGAAGTTCCCGTTTTAAATGCATGTGAAATTCTGTCACATGTGTTCAGAAGCTACACATAAACTGAAGAGTCTTAATTCTATACTCTATCAGACATTGCTTTCTGGTAAGATGTGGATAAATCACACATTGAAACTCCATAAAACCTCTTTCCACAGGAGAAAGGAAATAAGGAGAAGGCAAGGTTTGAAAAGGAGCTTCTTACCTCTTTCTGGCTTCCTCATACTGCCAGTTAAGCCTGACCCGATCCACAAGCCTTGTTTTATCATCAAAGATGAACTTTTTGGAACAGAAGGAAGATAAACAAGGGGGGAGACATGTTAAAAACCCATTTTCAAAAGAGAAAATTCACTTAAACTTTTAGCAGCAATGAAGAATATTTTAATTCACCTTCCAATTTCCATTTTTCAAAGGTCTGGAAGGAAACACACCAATAACAGCTGCCACCTCTGGTAATCGGGAGTTGGGAATGTGACTGGTAAGACTTTGGTTGTTCCAACAGTGGCGGATTTTTTTTTAAATAGTGGAAGTACACTTGTCTATTTTGTAATTCCCACAGCAAATTAAGTTTGAAAAGAAATAGAGAATTCCTCAAAGTTCATACAAACGCAAACAAAATTCATCCCAACTTGTGTAGTACATGCATGCTGTGATGAAGCAAGCCGCCGTTCTGGAGAGGTTCATACAGTAAGGAACAGAAGCTCTCAGTCCAACCATCAGTGAGGAACTGAATCTTGAGAACAATCATGTAAGCCTGGAAGTAAACCCTCCCCAGTCAAGCTTTCTGATGAGACTGCAACCCTAGCTAATACCTTGATTACAGTTTCCTGAGAGCCCGTGAAGCACAAGATGCAGCACAGTTTCCTGATCCACAATACAAGTGTGAGATAATAAATGTGTGCTGTTTTCAAAAGCTAGGTTTTGGGGGTGTTTTGTTATGCAGCAATAGCTAACTAATACAGTTAAAGCCTTTTGATATATTTTTCAATAACAAGATGTAGTAGAAAGCACAGGGGTTTAGGATCAGTTGCTGATTCAAACCCAGATCTGCCTCTCCCTGGCTATATAACCTTAGGTAACCTGGTACCTGGACCCTCTCAGCTGACGAAAGAGGATGGAAACAACTACTTAAATCGAAGTAACAGTCATGAAGCTGCCAACTCAGGGCCAGCCCCAGTAAACTCATAAATAATGACAATTTACTGCTAAAGTTATTATAGTAGTATAACCAGCCACTCCCCACCCGATGTTTTTTAGAAAATCTTACCTAAATCATTACAGAACCTTCAATCTTACCTGCTTCTCTCAAACGAGGTAAGAGCCTCTAAAAATTCTAATTGTAACCTTAGGTTAAGCAGCAATGAGTTATTCATGGAATTCAATATATATTGTACTTCTTTCCTTCTCATGCCAAAATCTTTAGGCAAAAATGCCAGACAGTTTTAACTTACAGATTCTTCTCTGTCTTAAACCTGGTCAAAATGTCCAAGTGTAGTTTTGAGAACAACAAGGGGGAACACTGCAAATAGGCAGTTCGGGACATCCAGGACACAGAGGCATTATTTCCTATATGATATTCCCCTCAAAGAGGCACTATTTGTTGACATTTTAAAATATCAGTTAATTATTTAAAACTCATGGTTTTTTAGGTTTTCCCTTCTTTTTGTTTCTTTTTATTTATTTACTTTTAGGAGGGGATTCTGCATTTCACTGATATTTCAACTTTACTTAGTGAGCCCTAAGAAAAAGAATCCATACAAATTGGTTTTCTATTTGTAACAAATGAATGTAAAACTTCACTCAATGACAGTACAACAGTAGTGTCTTTAAGTATTCACTGCCCTGCTTCACATGATGGCTGCCAATTCTGCTTTGGTGGCTAACTCAAGGCTTCACTAATTATCAAAAGGGGCATTATGAAATTCTTCCAAGTCCCAAACAAAATTAATTTCAATTTCCTGACATTCTCTTAGAAGAATAGGAAATAGCATCAAAGTATAACCCAAGGGTGACACAGCCACAAAGCTGATGAAAATCACTGGTTTAAGCCAGAGCTCAGAGAACTACGGCCCAAAGGATGTATGTGGCCCACCACCTCTTTATGTAAATAAGAGTTTTAGTGGAACAAGCCCCACCCACCCATTCACAGATGACTATGGCAGAGACTGCATAGCCGGCAAAGCCTAAAACACTTATTATCTGGACCTTGGCAGAAAAAGTTAGCTGATCCATGCTCTAAAGAGTCCTACATCTGTCAAAAAAACAGCTAAACTCAACTCTCAAAAGCATTCTGCCTTTTAAAAAAATCTAATTTATGAAGAAAGAGGTA
This sequence comes from Bos indicus x Bos taurus, assembly GCF_003369695.1. Classification (NCBI taxonomy): domain Eukaryota; kingdom Metazoa; phylum Chordata; class Mammalia; order Artiodactyla; family Bovidae; genus Bos; species Bos indicus x Bos taurus. Next base: position 7,243,508 of record NC_040105.1, on the reverse strand, counting down.
ATAAGCCATTCAATTGCCTCCCAGGCCCCTCTGAACCTTCAAGATGCCTGGATGTAAAAAATCCATATTCTTTCTCCAAACTTAATGTCACAAAAGCCAAAACCCTTTTGAAGGGAAAGTGGAAAATTTAAACAAATGGGTGATGGCCACATCAAAGCAGCCCTTTTGTTGTCTCTCTGGACATAGTTGGTTCTCCGCCCCCATCCCCCCACTGCCTGGTGAGCATACCTCGCCTATGATGTCAGTCTGAGAGCCAGCATCGCAAAACTGGTGAGATAAAGACTCGCCCAGTGCTCCTGCGCCGGGAGGGAACTCCTGCAGAGGGTCGGTAAGAGAACAGCTATTCCTGAAGCCATCAGTCAGCTTGGCCAGGCTCTAGAACAGAAGGGAACAAGCAACTTGAACAGCCATGGCGAGGCATCTCTTCCCTTTCCAAGCAGTCATTTCCTTTCCATTCCAGGTCGGCAGCCTCATTCCTGGAGAGCAGGCCCACCCCAACCCCATTCTCATGAGATTCCAAAGAAATGTTGATCAGCACATGCACCTTTCATGAAACTCATAGTGATTTAAGTCAGATGGCAACTGAGTCCTCCTGGCAGCATGGGAATAATACAGAGAACAAATGAGGGACCGTTTTTACTGTTTTTTTTTTTTTTTTTTAAACCTTTGTGTTTCCTAAAGAAAAAATAAGCCTTCCCTCCAAAAAAGCCAAAAACACAGGGAGTAGAAAGGCATCTGACAGGGACTGGAGGGCTTGGGGCAATGAAGAGATGCTGGTCAAAGGGTCCAAAGTCCCATGCCTTAAGAGGACTGTGCGTACGTATGTGCTCAGTTGCATCTCTTTGTAATCCCACGGACTGTAGCCTACCAGGCTCCTCTGTTCATGGATTTCCCAGGCGAGAACACTGGAGTGGGTTGCCATGCCCTCCTCCAGGGAATCTTCCTGACCCAGGGATCGAACTCACGTCTCCTGCACTGGCAGGTGGATTCTTTACCGTCTGAGCCACCAGGAAAGCAGGAGGAATAAGTCCCGGATCTTAGGTCCACAGCACAGTGAGTTTAGCTAGCAATACTGGAGTGAAGGTCTGAAAGTTGCTAAGAGTAGATCTTAGAAGTCCTCAGCACAAAAAATCAAGGTACCCATGTGAGGTGACAGAGGTGTGAACTCATTTTATGGTGGTAATCATTTCACAGTAGATGTGTCTATCAAATCAGCACGTACACCCTAAATTTATAAAATTTTATTTGTCAACTGTACCTCAGTAGAGCAAAGGGGAGGGGAGATAGCATTCCCATCTGAAATGTTCCTTCAATAAATAATTCCATCAGAAAGGAATGCTACCTGGAGATCTTTAAAACCACACAGAAGGTGAAAACAACTCCTAGACCATGCTCACATATTCTTATAAGCAAATTTTTTCAGTCATAATTCTACAGGGTCAAAGTCATTTTATATGGATGTCAGTAGGCCAAAGATTAGAGTAAGTATAAATTCTGGTACCTGGAACCCCTTCGGGTGAAAGTTCAAGAGAAACCAGATTTTTTAAGATTTTTAAAAGACTGCAGACACGAGACGCCCAGGTGCAGCAGACCCCAGGCAGGTGCCTCTGGATCTAGACAAAGGTGTCTTGGGATGGGCCAAGACTGTTCTCTTTGTATAAGAAAGACGAAACAACTTATTTTACTAGATGATTTTACTAGATGAAGACACTGCTTGTGTGTCTCCCTGGAGTGTCTCAGAGAAGATGCTGGGGTCTGAGGTGTCTTCCAGAAATTCCATCTCCAGCCTCCTTGGTGGGGAACCCACTCGAGGCAACTGAGTGTCATTTACTTCTCATGACCCGGAAATACAGGGCATCTGAAAATACAGATTTCTGTATCCCACCCCCAGAGAGTCTAATCTAGGAGATCTGGGGTGTGGCCTGGTAATCTGCAATTGAACAAGCACCCTGGGGACACTCCAGCCTCACATCCTCGACATTAGGAAGCACCGCCATGCAAGGTGGTCATGTGCACACCTGTCGTACTTGGCCAAAGAAGGTGAGCTTTGCTCCCATGTCCTTGCATGTTTTACATGCTGCAGAACTGAGACAAATGCCTACTAGTGCCAGGTGCCGACTCAGTGAACTGAGCTGGAAAGAAAAGCCATGACGGAGAGCATCAAATGCATTCCGGCATGGAGCAAGAGCCCAGCATGCGTCCCTTGGCAAAAACTCAGTTTTTTCTAAAAATAAGAGAAGCTACAGGAGTTCAAGTGGCAAAAAAAAAAAACCAGTATAAAGTCTATCCTCATGGTGGAATACTATGCAGCCGTACAGAGCTACAGGCCCAGCTTTCTTCGAGGGCAACTGATCACGTGTCCACACCATCACATGTCTGTATAAACACTAGCAGGACACACAAGAAGGTCATAACCGTAGTTATAGGAGGTGAGAAAATGGGGTGACAGCAAGACTCTTATGATACGCTTTTAAAATTACTTTGGTTATTAAATGATATAAATGTGTCACCCCTTACTGTAGCCTGAATTGTGTCCTGTAAAAAGATGCTTCAGTCCTAACCCCCAGAACCTAGGAATACGTGCTTATTTGGAAGGAAAAGTCTGCAGATGAAATCGAACTAAGATGAGAACAGGTTCTAATCCAATGATTGGCGTCCTTATAAGAAGAAAAAATTTATATGCAGAGATGTGATCACAAAGGCAGAGACTAGAGTGATGCATCTATAAGCTGAGGAACACCAAGGACTGCCAGCAGCCCCCAGAGGCTGGAAGAGGCAAGGAAGGACCTCCCCCAAAGCCTTCAGACAGACCGTGGCCCTGCCGCACCTTGACATCAGACCTTCGTCCTCCAGACTCGGAGAGAATAAACTCCTGTTGTTCTAAGCCACCTGGTATGTGGTTCTTTGTCATGGCAACCCTAGGAAACTAACATGCACATTTAAAAAATATATATACATTATACGTACACACACATATATAGAAGATATCAAATATACATATATTGTACAAACATGTATGTGTTTAAAATTTGCATGATTATATAATAACAATATAATATAAATACGTATATATTTTTTTAATGTTTAAATAAAGGAAAGTTAGATAACCCTGGCATTATGAACATGTTTAAAAAAGGGAAATAAATAAATAAAGGAACGACACGCAGGAGGGCAGAGAGACAGATGCGGGCTCTGAAGAGCTCCCCGGCCTCTTACTTGCATCAGGTCCCGCCTTTCCTTCTCGCCCGTGTAAATGGCTTTCTTGATGGTCCTGAGCTCGCTCATTATAGCCTGTGCCTCATCCAGTTTGTAGTTGGTGTGAGCATTAGACATCTTGCGATCAATCCTGGTTCAAAAAGAAATAAAAGAGTCATTCTATGCGAGAGTGTAACATCCCATTAAACAGTAGTAATCCAGAACTTAAAAGCTTCATAGAAGGGCGGGGAACAGCTAAAAAGCAATGTTTTGGCAAAGGAAAAAAAAAAAGATCCCATAAGCCCTTCCTTGTTCATGGTGAATACAAGGAGATAAGACTGGTGGTGGATGTCTCCCTCTGCTCCAAGAGCATCTTCCGTAGGCAGGGACGTCCCAGGCAAGATTCCTAATCATTTCCAGAGATTTTAGACTTCCCTCTCTGAGAGCAGGATCATGTCTTATCCGTTTAGCCCCAGCATCTCAGTTAGTAGTCCAAAATGTCTATTCAGTAAACATACCTATGGAATCTGTGTACAAGAATATATGGGAAACAGCAAAAAGTAGTGAAGTTTCAATAGTGATGCCCTGCACAAAACTTGGGAAGTCATATGGCTTCTCTATCTTTCGTTCTTTTATCCTGGTTCTAATTTATCACTCCCTCTCTAGTACTCCCATTCCATCCAAACATCCATTCATCCTTCCTTCGAATCTATCCCTGGATCCCAATGTGGCCTGGCCACGTGTTTTTCCATTTTAGCTGTTCTATGGGGAATCAAGAGTCTCTGATGCAAGGCAGACACAAAGGCCATCCATCTCCCATCACTACCTCTGCCAAGGAAGTGGCTCAACTTTTCTTGCAGAGAGAAGTTAGACTCATTTATGTAACAATGTCTCCTGATATCTATCTTCTGATAAAAGGCTCTCCAATATATCTCATTTAATGTCACAAATCACAACAGACATAAGCTGATGAAGTCTGTAGAAAAGGGTGACATCATTTCAACACAGAAAACCCAAGGCCAGAAAAGCGTGATTTCTCCTTAACAGTTAATGACCAATGCCTTTGCTACTACAGGTCTACTGACTCCTCTAGAAAGAAAACTACATACAGCTAAGGGATCGTTACCTGACACCGACACCCCTATAGAGAAATGAAACTCGAATGCAACACAAAAAATATTCTCAACTGCTTAGAAGTCAGTGTTCATCGAATGGTCACAGAGTACAGACACACAGCCGCTGTCAAGGCCACAACGTGAGACGCTAGCCCCGTCGGCTCTGGCTCATACTTGGGTGTTGTGATTTCTTTACGGCTTTAGGCAGCAACAGAGCCTAAGTGCAGCCATCAGTAAAGCCCGGGTCAGAGCCAGCAGCCTGTCAAGGCACCATCAGCTGGTGGCTTGGAGGAAAACAGGCCCCAGTTCCCACCAGGGAGAGAGAACAGCAAACCCTGTAATACATCTCACCAGCAGATGCCACAGAGCCCCCCAACACCCCCCCACCCAAGAACAAAAGTTCAACTTCAAGGCGGCAGGCCTCAGCCCTGACCTTAGCTCCACCCAAGGAGCTCTGAGACCTCAAAAAGGAATGAAGACTGACCGAGAGCAGCTGTTTTCACTCTGTCCCAAGGCTGTCCCAGCCTGGTGAGCTGGGGTCGCTGAAGGGAGAGCCCACCCACGAGTTGGGGCCCCTCACTGCTGCTTCGGCAAGCCCTTCCCTTCGTTCCATCTCAGACAGTCTGCTTCCATAGAAGATGTCGTTGGAGGGGAAGGATAGGGGAAAAGATTACACATGTTTTAACAAAAAAGTGTGAAAGCTCTTAGAAAAGATGATCTCAAAGTTCTAGGAATCTCTGAAATGTAACTGTTTAAAAAGTTATGAGTTATTATAGAATATGCAATTACGTGAAATGATACTGTTATGTAAGTATAACCTTATAGAGACATTTTATATTTGATCTGATTAAATTATATGCATTTGATTAAATTATGCATGCATGCATGCTGAGTCGCTTCAGCTGTGTCTGACTCTGTGCTACCCTATGGACTGTCACCTGCCAGGCTCCCCTGTTCATGGGATTCTCCAGGCAAGAATACTGGAATGGGTTGCCCTGTCCTCCTTCAGGTGATCTTCCCAACCCAGGGAATGAACCCATGTCTCTTACATCTCCTTCACTGGCAGGAGAATTCTTTACCACTTCTCTACTACCTCGGAAGTCCCTGATTAAATTATACAAGTATCTATTTGATCGAATTATATACGTATGTGTTTGATTAAATTAGATAGGTATATAAATAGCATATTACAATAGTTCAAGTATCAAACACCTGCTAGGTGACTGTCCTGCTGCATGCTTTATGTCTCACCTCATTTAATCCCCTGAACAGGTTTATGAGATAAGCATAATCTTCCCAGACTTCGTGATGCAAAAATTGAGGCTCAGAGAGACTAAGTGGCCCAAAAGGACAAGCTAAGATCTGGCAGACCCACAACTCAAACCCACATCTCCCAGCTCTCAAGTCCAAATTGGAGTTTTTCCATTTTAGCTGTTCTATGGAAAAACTTGGAGAAGGCAATGGCACCCCACTCCAGTACTCTTGCCTGGAAAATCCCATGGACGGAGGAGCCTGGTGGGCTGCAGTCCATGGGGTCGCTAAGAGTCGGGCACGACTGAGCGACTTCACTTTCACTTTTCACTTTCATGCATTAGAGAAGGAAATGGCAACCCACTCCAGTGTTCTCACCTGGAGAATCCCAGGGACGGGGGAGCCTGGTGGGCTGCCGTCTATGGGGCTGCACAGAGTCAGACACGACTGAAGCGACTTAGCAGCAGCAGCAGCAGCATGGAAAAACTTGGTGCAGCTACTGGCCCTTGCTACCCGCTGGTGCACTCCTGGCTCAGGGTGGCCAGGGTAGGGTCCGTATGCTTTGGTAAGGGGAAGAAGCAGGCTCCACAGAACTCTAACCGCTTCCATCTGTCAACTGTGATCAATTTTCATGTAACAAAAACCTCAAAGAACAGGAACTCTCTTTTATATCACATCTGCAAAATTCGTTTATTTGGGAGTTTTCAAATTCCCTCTAAAACATAGCCTTTACTTTTCACTCAACATTCAACCAGGGAGGTTGAATGACTTGCTCAAGGTCACACAGCGAGGTCCACACTGAGGCCCTTCACGCCACACTCAGCCTCTTCTGTCACCAGGCTAGCAATACATTCAAGCTCAAGCTTCCAAAGTGACACCATGTCAAATCTGAGGACCGTCCACACAGTCAGATGGCAGGCCAAAGCAGACTGGCACTCTTTACATCCTGCCTTTGAAAGAAACTGTTAGAAAAGAAGCGTGTTAAAAGCGTTAGTCACTCAGTCGCATCTGACTCTCTGCGACCCCATGGACCGTAGCCCGCCAATCTCCTCTGTCCATGGGAATTCTCCAGGCAAGAATACTGGAGTGGATTGCCATGCCCTCCTCCAGGGGATCTTCCCAACCCAGGGATTGAACCCAGGTCTCCCGCTTTGCGGGCAGATTCTTTACTGTCTGAGCCACCAGGGAAGCCAGAGAAAAGAAGGCGCAGCATCAAACGCTGATGGCACACCGCCGAGAAGGCATTTTTGAGGCATTTCTCAACAACCTCCCCCTGCCCTCAAGTGTCAGTATTTCTTGTTCAATTTAAGACGTCAAGAGAACCGCGTTGGCAAAAATCAAACCAAACGAATTCTTCGACCCACATCTTAGAGGAAAGGGCAGCCAGGTCTCGAAAGGTCGTCCACGTTAATAGCACATATTACAACCCCCAAGAAGGAGGAGTCTTGTTACGACTCTACCTGTTACATCACTGGTTCTGGCAGGCGGCCTTGAACGAACCAGAATCCCAAAGAGCTTCTGGCAGCTTCTATCAGCCGTCGGTCCCATGTGGAACACCAGATCCATCCCACGACTGGGAACAACACTCTTTTTGTTTCCGCCTCCACTTCTGTAGGTTTTACTGTTATCTGAGGAGCCTCTGAGCTATGGTAACAGGATATCCTGCTCTAAGCCTGTGTGGACTGCGGACAAGCCCATGCTCTCCTGAAACCTGTAAATCCCCTCAGAGAGAAAATGCTAATTCCAAGATCTAACACTGCCTTGCCGTGATACTGAACGCTCCTCAGAGGGCAGTCGCTCTGAGTCACTGAAGGAGACATATGGGCTTAACTCCATCATGGCATCCCAAGAAGGAAGACAGTCATCAAGCAATTAAAAGGCTCGAAGCACAGACCCAGGGGCTGATAAGCACGCACCTCCAGGAAAGGGGTTACTGGCACGTCTAGCTAGCGCCTACTTTTATGATTTGAACAGCAGTGGTAGAAATAAGATTTATTCAAACACAATATAGTACAGTAAGGAGCAGAGAAGAAATGCTGGAGGGCAGTTAATAAGAAGGCTCTGGGGGCTTCTCTGGTGGCTCAGTGGTCTACCTGCTAATGCAAGGGACACAGGTTTGATCCTTGGTCTGGGAAGATCCCACGTGCCACAACTACTTAGCCTGTGCCCTAGAATTAGGGCTGCAGTTCATGGGGTCACAAAGAGTTGGACGTGACTGAGCGACTGAGTGCACACACACACACACACACACATAAATGGACGTTATCAGGCTGTCAATGTCAAACCCCAATTATAATCTTTACACCACACACACACACACACATACACGAGGCAACCAGAGAGTGTGTACCTCCCGATCAAAGTAACACCACCAGCTACAAACCATATTTAACCCCTAAAAGAAGAGAAAATGCAATGGAACTTGAGTCAGATCAAGCCTGTGGGATTAATGACACCAGTTTACATAAATAAAGAGCAGGGGACACAGGAGCATGTGAAATGATGCAATGCACATTCCTGTAGCAAAATCCAGGATCGGGGCAATTCTTTGGGACAAGGAGAGTAGCTTCTTCAACAAGTACGTTGTCAAAAGGAAGAAATAAAGGAAAAAAGAAAAAAGGAGAGGGGGGTAGAGATGAAGAAACATGGACCTAGTCTGAACCTGGACCCAAACAAACCAGGGAGGTGGGGAAAAACCCACTGGAAAATGGACAACATGAAGAGATTACTACTAAGTGGCACAGGTATTAGTTACGTTTTCAAAAGGAGTCCGTAACTTTAGGAGACATTTATGGACTAAATACGATTCTGGGATTTGCTTCAATAACGTGGTAAAAGCTTGGGCAATGAGGCTCTGTAGCTGTGTGACAAAACAAGACTGGCCATTGTGTAGTTAGCTGTAGAAGTGGGGAGACAGGTACTGGAAGGTTCCCTTATACTATTCTCTTGACTTTTGTGTATGTTTGACATTTTCCATCATTAAAAGTTTATATATAGTACACACACACACACACAAACACACACATTCTATCATTAACCCAGAGATTGTGTTCACGGCCAGTTCCCATCTACAAAAATTAACAACGCACATAGGCTTAAAAAAAAAAATACAAAAGGCTCTTTTTTCCTCACTTGGACCCAAGCGTAATGATGGATTTCCTTGCTAGCCAGGAAAGTTCACCAAGATAAACAAGTCGAGTTTAAAATGTTGTGAGTCGCCAAACTCTCAGTGAGGTGCCCTGGAAAAAAATACACGGGATATTCTGGGAAGCAAGAACAGCAGAAACTTTTCTGGAGGGAAATCTAGGGTTTCTGCCTTAAGTCGAGGTTGGTAATAATATCTGAGAAGCCCATTGACATACAACAGTGCATGTATTATCTGTGTTCAGAGTCAGGAGTTTGCAGTAGGGGTAGGGTAATCACATTATCGATGCTTACCCGAGGTTTTCCCAATTTCTCAATAAAGCATACCAATCCACATGATGTGATCCAAACACAAGAGCCAGTCTTCATTACCAGAAAAATAAAGAGGCCGTTTTCATCTTATACATGGCCTGTGTAACTCAGAGGAAGGTGTGAGGCCACTTTTTCACCAGCACAACACTGTATTAACAAATAAGCATGGCACAAGCACTCCTGTTTTCTCTCCTTCCTGAGACGTCATGTCATAGCATAGAGTGATCGTGCACAATGACAACATAGCAGCCAACCAGAAGCTGCTTTGAGAGGCAGTTTCGTTTGGAAAGCTCGGCTAGGACACCCCAAGACCAAGTCCAGGTCCAGAGCTTTCCTTCAGGCCACCCTCAGCCTGCATGGGGGAAGCCGGGCATTCCCATAGGCTCTGCCGCAGAGTGGGGGCCATCCCCTTGGCAGGGGGCATGTTTACCATTGCTGACCCCACACAAGGGGGCTTGCAAAGGAAAGCAGAAAGAGGATCAACAGCATTGGCATTCTCTCTGCAGGCTCATACTCCGCTCTGGTTGCAGGTGTAAACTGACAACTTCCTGTACCGGCTTCTGCTTCCCGTCCCATAAACCTGGAGAAACTGAGGCCACCTTTTTCCAGTCTTACAATGATGCTGAGGTTTCTCCTGGTGGCTCACAGGTAAGTAAAGAATCTGCCTGCCAAAGCAGGAGACACAGTTTCGATCCCTGGTCTGGGAAGATCCCGCATGCCGTGTGAACAGCTGAGCCACAGCTATTGAGCCTGTGCTCCAGCATCCGGGGGCTACAACTACTGAAGCTTATGTGCTGAGAGCCCACGCTCCACGAGAGAAGCCACCACAATGAGAAGCCCACACACCTCAACTAGAGAGTTAGCCCTCGCAGCAACAAAGAGACAGTACAGCCAAAGATTAGTAAATATTTTTTTAAAGAATGACTGCCTATGAGAGATGAAGTTAGTTCCTAGCAATGCCAAGGAGAAGGGGTTTTCTTGCACACATGCACACGCGCACACGCACACATACACACACTGCTGCAGGTTGTGGCAAAGAAAGCAAAAAGCTGACTGTAAGGTAAAAAGCCTGCAGCTCATGCTAAGCACGTGGCCAAATCCCACCTCAGGGGGGACCTGCAGGGGGCATGGCAGTGTCTCAGAGCCAGAAGAGCCAAGCCCTCCAAGCAGGACCCAGCTCACCTTTGTATGGTGTCTCCCCTGGTGTCTATAATACGTTCTCAATAAAGAAGCGGACAAAAAAGTCGTCAGCCAAAGCAATCCTGGGTGAGTAAGAAAGTGAATCTCTACCTCATGCTGAACAACAGGGTTTGATTACCCTTTATGTGAGGCTGAGGTCATTACCTTTGGCAAACACTCACATTCCATGTTCCCTCCTTATAAAGAATGATACATCTGACACGCGGTCACTGCATCTACACACAGGATGCCAAGAGAGTAGCACACTGCCCCTGTTTACCAAGAATTGTAGCCACATGGATTCCCGTCATTTGCTGAAGGCTGACTGTGCAGCAGGCATTGTTGCTGTCCTCGGACAATTTAGCCCAATGGTCACTGCTATGGACTGAATGTTCACGTCCCCCCAAATTCTTGGGGTGAATCCCAATCCCCAATGGGATGTTGTTTGGAAATGGGTCCTTTAGGGGGTTATTAGATTTAGATGAAGTCATGAGGGTGGGGCCCCATGAAGGGACCACTGTCTTTAAAGAAAGAGACACCAGAGACCAGAGCCCCCCACCAAACAACAACACCATGTCAAGACACAGTCAGAAGGCTCATAATGGACTTCCAGTGCCTTGACCTTGGAGTTCTGGCCTCTGGAACCATCAGAAGTCAATATCTGCTCTTTAAGTCACTCAGTCTAAAGTATCTTGTCAGAGCAGTCGAACTCAGACAACCACATGAGAAGAGTCGGCATAGAAGGTGTGAAGCACATGCCCAAGTTCAGCAAGTGAAACCAGGATCTGAATCAAAAGGAAACAGACTTAGAACCAACAGGCATGCAAAACCCCTTCTAGAGAAAATGAATTCTTTCAGACCACCAACACCACCATTGACACAGTAACTACTGTTCACTTAATTTGCTCACGTAATAGAATTCGCAAATATTAAGAACTTTAAAATCTCCGAACTCTCAGTAGGGACAGAGTTCTAATTGCAAAGGTGTCAACAGGAGGATGACCTATAGATCAGGCCGTCCGACAGAATGTTCTGTGTAGATATATGATAAGTCGCTCTGTCGTGTCTGACTCTTTGTGACCCCATGGACTGAAGCCCACCAGGCTCCTCCGTCCATGGGATTCTCCAGGCAAGAATACTGGAGTGGGTTGCCATTTCCTTCTCCAGGGGATCACCCATTTGTGAGGATGTAAATAGCCTATTATCTGTGCTGCCCAATGCAGGGGCCACTAGCTTAGTGGTCCTCCATGTGGGACACACGTGCCCTCTAGGAAACACTTGGCAATATGTGGAGACGTTTTTGGCTGTCACAACTGGGTGAGAGGCTGCGACCGGCACATAGGAGGCCAAGGCCACGGATGCTGTTAACCATCTTACAGTGCACTGGAGAGCTCCCACCACAGACAGCTATTTGGCCCCAAAAGTCATGAGCACTGAGGTGGAGAAGATTTGCACTAGACACACGTGACTACTGAGCATTTCAGATGTGGCTACTGAGACTGGGGACTAACAGTTTAACTTTATTTAGTTTTAATTAATTTAAATTTTAGAACTAAAACACTGAAGAGACTAAAACTAGTCAAACAGGAATTTAAATGGAAATAGCCTTGTGTGTTTTAGACAGTTAGCTATCAAGAATGTGCACAAATATTCCAATAAAGATCTTGCTTCCCAAGGAAACAAGAACAAGATATCTTCAAGGAAAAGAGATCTGATGCTTATGACTGGTACATAACGAGCATAAATAAAAGCAGAAAAGTGAACACCCAAGAAGCTTTAAGACACATGTCCCAGCATATAAGAGGTCAGCACAACAGGAAACTGCAGGGAAATGCTCCCCCCATCACCACAGGCCACTCACTCTTGCAGGGTCTCCACTCCCTTCTCTTTGTACTGCAGTTCTTGCTTCATCTGGGTCAGCTCTCGTTTTAATCTGGAAAGCTAAAGACAAATGACATATTTTTTTTCCCAAAAGCATGCTGTGAAAAATGGTTTTTCTACAGTTGTTAGCACTGTCCTCTCAATTTCTGATTGGCTTGCAATTCCCTGGGTCACCCTCTTGCCTGGACCTTCCATCGACAGGCCTAACACACAGCCCTGGCAAAGAAGCCAGCTGGCTGAGACACACAAGGCCCGGATCCCCAAGGGCTTTCTACCCACAGGGAACCCTGGAATCGTCAGTGATTTTCTTTTCAAGGTATTAACTGACATAATGCAATGAGCAAACTCTGTCATGCTTTTTTTTTTTCCATCCTCCCTTCCGTTTAAAGTCCCACCTAGGAGATGCCATTGCTCAAAGCATGGCTTTGGGTACCTGGAACTCAGTCGCAGAGAGTGCTTATTTAAAACAGGTGCTGGGACTCACTCCGGGCCTGTGTTAAAACTAGGGGTGGCCTAGAGTTTTCATTTTGAACTGATGCCCCCAGTGTTTTCAAGCGTGTGCTAGAATATGAGAACCATGGCCCTCAAAGAGATGCTCTGATTTAGGGACTGAGACACCAGGACCGGAGGCTTGGGCTCCAAGATGTCTCCCATCCCTCCTTCCAGACACACATGACAAAGGCTGAGGGATGGGACATGGTGGCATCCAAAGAACTGGGCACCACTGGGAAGGTGCCTCGGAACCTTCTGGTCAAACACTATGGCAGGCCAATTTCTCTGGGAATAGAGCCACCAGGAAAGAACAGCAGACAGATGCTAAACCTGCTGAGAGTCATCCAGTCCTCTGAGGTTGGGCCCTGACACTGTCAAATCTTTCCAAATGGGGGGTGAATCTAGCCCCTTGAAACACAGGGGTACAGGCGATTTTTTTTGTTAGATGGGCTGTGGTTTTAAAATGAAGCTTTTCTCCTCCTATTGAAAAAATAGTAGAAAGTATAACCAAATGTAATAATAATAATTCATGAAAATGAAAATCTTACTAAATTATGAGTGTGAGACACACTGACCATCATATAATGAACCATGATAAGTGATATTATGTACAAATATACACAGGGTTTCTAGTTATGAAAATATTCATTTTACTCACCCTATCCCGACGACTTGCTATCTCTGCCTTAATTTGGTATGGGTCATACTTTGTATTTGTTGAATATCCAGAGAAGGCTAAACAGAAGGAAAACATAATTTTATAATGGATCCTTTAAAGTAAACAAATACACATAAACAGGAGCTTCTAAATCACTATATTAAGTAATGAATTCCCAGTCTCAGATTTCCAAGTTGGTCCTCGCTTCTAAGAATGTACATCTCACCACTTTGAACCTTGATGTTTGATTTTTCACATGACTACCTTCTACTTGATTCTACATAATAAAATATATAGCTATAGGTAAATCAAAACTCTGTTTACTTCAACTGCAAAACTATCAGGTTTACAAACCACATATACACAGGAGGTGGGGATGGGGGAGGCATGGTTATGGTATAGAAAACTATTCTTTACGATGAAAACAGTACATATAGTATGAAACCACTTTTCCTTCCTTTTAAAATGTGCACACCATGGAAGTCACTGGAAGGACAGAACTCAGAAGCTGACTGTTCTTCTCCATGGTCTCATTCCAAAAGATTTTATATTTACTCTCTTCATATCTATAGCTTCCACATGAATGATTTTTGACATAGAAAAGGAAAAAAACCTAAAGATTTGTAAAAAATGAAAAAGACTACTTCCTAGTCACATGCCAGTATGTGGTAGGCTTGAGTGTTCGTAGTGTTGGCTCCCCAAGAGCTGAAGTGAAGTACCCACACTTTTATTCTAGCAGTTTGTTTTTGATGGATGTTCCACTAAATCAGATTGCATAGCTAAATGCTTTCTTCAGCAGTGCAGCACATATGATTTAAAGTCTTATAACAGACACAGCATCGTGATTACAGATGGCCAATACCTGGGGGTGAATGAGACACGTTCAGCCACCCAGTTGCATGCTGAGCATGGTCAGTCGAGCCTTCTCTGCTGTCTCAGCAACTGGAGCAGCATGCAGCCACTTCTAATTTCTATCACCCCATCCACTTCTCTGCATCCCTTTCTCTTCATGCTTCTGTCTCCTTTCTCTTAGGCCTTGTAGCTGCAGTGACTTGCTTCCTGTCCCTCCCTGAGCTGTGTAGGTTCCTCTTTGATCTGAGAGTCACCGCACATTGATGGAATCTGCCTCTGGGTCATTTTCATTAGTTTCACCTGCTCATAAGAGCCATCTGCAAGGCCACCATCCATTCTTTTTTTAAAAAAGAAACTTTAAACTTTTTATTTTGTATTGGGATATAGCTGATTAACAGTGTTGTGATAGTTTCAGGGGCACAGCAGAGCGACTCAGCCATACATACGCATGTATCCATTCTCCCCTAAATCCCCCTCCCATCCAGGCTGCCACAGGACAATGAGTACAGTTCCACGTCAGCATCCATTCTTTAACTCCTTTGATCTGGGTAGAAAAGACTGTCATTCAGGTAACTTAGATGCCAACATCTAGAAACTTAATCATGTCTTGATTTAATACTGGAGAAGATGGCTCAAGGCCATCAAGTGATTTAAATGGCAAGATTATTCAATATCCTCAAATAGAACCACATCCCAAGTTAATTTGAGCTCTCCAGATGTCTCCTTAAAAAAACAAAACAAAACAAAAAAAAAACAGTTCTATGGAATGTCTACTATTGAAGTCCCCATCAGTCAGAATGTCAAATTACTATAATCTACTGGAAATAAACACCTGGAGGAGCTAAGTATTTGTCAACTTTACCTCAAATGTTCTTATATTTAGAATTCTAATCTCCTCAAAACAGTAAAATGTTTTTAGAACAGAATTCTTTCTTAGATGAAGAACGTCTATTTCCAAATCCGAGAACCTCCATTTTGCCTGACTTTTTGGTCTTATTTAAGACCAGTAAGGAAAGGAACACTTCAAACAATGATCTTAAACAGACAAAAATCATTTCTACAAAATCTCCACATTTAACTCCTGGGATGTAAGTTTCCCAGGCCTGAATGGAAGGGACTTCCACTGGGGCCCAGATAACAAGCGAATGAGCCAAGGGCTTCCTGACTCCTTCCACGTGTGTCCACTTGTCACCTTGTAGGCGAGGAAGACAATGCCAACAGTTACTGCCTGAGATCTTTTCCATTCCAAACTGAGAGTAACCCCACCACCAAAGTCCAGGGAAGTTAACTGCAATGTTAAACATCAGTAACAATGATCTGAAATCACTGGCAAAACTCTGTCTGCAATTTCATAGGGTAAATTTGTAAAGAGACTTGAAGTGCATACACACGGCAGGAGTGATGGGTACGGATGGATAGACACATGGCAACCTGCCGCCCAGTTCTCCCACATAGCTGAGTCCTAAGGCTCTCAGGTATCTGTCTCTCCCCCAGGACACTGAGCCTGGGCCAGTCCTAGAGGGGATCCTGACGTACTATGACATCATTGAGCTCCCGAGTCCACCAATGGGGAGGCCACCCCCACCTTGGACACTGCTAGGTCACAATGGATGGCCTTACTGTTCAGGCCCGGGGGTGTTAGTCTTTTCTGTTACTTATAGATGAAACAATCCTAAATGATGAAAGGTTTCACTTATGGATATCATTCATGTTACTTTTGCTATGGTCTCTAAAACTATACAAATCCAGGGCTGGGATGAGGGAAAAGGCAACTCAAGTACCTAAGACAGTTAGTACATTGTATCTTAACATGCTAAGGAGAGTGACAAACACTGGTGTAACTTTTAATAATATAACTCAGAAGTTTAAAGACAAATTCTCAGTTCCTAAAGTTTGCCAGTAAGTCTAATGGAAGCCATTGCAGAATCCAGGGAAAAGCTCAAAACTCTGGACCCCATTTTTAATGGCGTGTTGCTCAGTCACTAAGTCATGTCTAACTCTTTGTGACTCCATGGACTGTAGCCTGCCAGGCTCCTCTGCCCATGGGATTTCCCAGCAAAAATACTGGAGTGGGTTGCCATTTCCTTCTCCAGGGGATCCTTCCGACCCAGGGATAGAACCTGTGTCTCCTGCATTGGCAGGCAAGTTCTTTACTCCTGAATCACCCAGGAAGCCCTTTAATGGCACGTACACCACAACACTGAGCAAAAGAAACATCTCTCTGCTGAGACACGTCTCCAATCTCAAGATTTAGGATAAATACCAGACTTTCACCTTTGAAGCTCCCTTCTCATTTGAAGAGTCTGAGTGGGCAGAACTATTAAACAGTTTCAGGAGGCTGTGCAGGCGTAAAGCACTGCTTTGGATGATATAAGAAGGTTAAGGCTTAGCAGTGTAAATTTACCTCAGCAGTGTAAATTACTATACCTGGCTACAACAATGTAACTTTCATATTAATTTCATCTATTCTCAGAAATTCTTTTTTTTTTTCCCCCTTTGGAATGAGAATTTTATTATTATTATTTTTTCCTATTGCACCTTTCTTTTCTTTATATATATTTTTTAAATTGAAAAATATTTACAATATTGTCATAGTTTTTACCATACATCAACATGAACTGGCCACAGGTATACATATGTCCCCTCCCTCCTGAACCTCCCTCCCCACCCCATCAGTCCAGGTTGTCACAGAGCACTGCCTCTTGTGAGAGATGACGAGTATGTTTCCCTACTTTTATAGATGAAGGCTGAGTGGGCAATGATTTGATCTACATCATGCCATCAGTCAAAGAGGGACTTCTGTCTAGAACGTGGGCTCCTGGGGGTCAGATTAGCTTTTCCAACGGAAGAAGAAATGGGCCTCCGGTCCCCAGTGCCCAAGAAGTGAACTCAGTCGGTGTGTTTAGCACTCTGAATGCTGCAGACCCCAGTCATTACTTCAGATTTCAATTTCATGGGCTATTAAAAGGGGGAAATGTGTCCGTCCATGCATCCATCTGTGTCTGTCTCCATCTCCTCTTACATCTCTGGACCATGAGAACCCAAGATCGCCCCAGGCAGAGGCCACGCTTTTTAAAGAGGGTAGTCCTTGTCCAAAGACATCCTGTGAGCAGACTACGCCTTCAGACCAGGTGCGCGCCTCCAGGAGTCAGCACTGCAGGCACCTGCTCGAGGGAGCCCAGGAGTACTCGGGCACAAAGGACAGCAAGCCTGGACAGTTGCCGTGCTGACAGGCAGTAATTACCAGAGCCGACCAAGACGTGACTATAATCAGGCGAGGCCAAATGAAGAGGGCACGACCTCTTTCTTAAAGGCACCATAAGCAAAGGGACAAAAAAAAAAAAAAAAATCAAATGAGCCCACTCAGAGGCAACTTATACAAGTAACACAAGAGGCCACTGAATCCAAACCAAGAATTCCCTCTCTCAGGCAGACTGGGAGATCTGATGGACATGTGACCTCGGCGACAGCCTTTGAGGTTGAGTCCTGCCAACTAATACCTGGGAAGATGCTGCGTGAGCCATTTTTCCCCTGCCTGCTCCAACATGCCCATGAGCAGGAAGATGAAGGGCTGAACGGGTGGACGGTGGCCCTTATCCCAGGCTAGGCAGGAGATGAGAAACCCTCACCAGGGAAAGAAGGCCAGATAGTCTTTGTGGGATGGGCCGGGAGCCTCAGAAAGAATGCAGGCCAGACTGAGGACTGATAAGGTCAAGCCTCTCCAGGCTTGAGCCAGGAATTCAGGGTGGGTCAGCGCTTTCTCACCGGAGATAAGGCTGACTTTTTTTCCCAGGCACCAAAGAGATTTTTGCTGGAGGATTCTGGGAGATCCCAGGAGCCTGGGGAACAAACAAGTCATACTCCTGCCGCTGGAAGAAAGGGTCATGATCAGTGGATCTCAACTCTGGGAATCCCCTGGGAAGCTTTTTTTTTAAAAAAAGTGTCTGGCCCCAGTCAAGGCCAATTAAATCCAAATGTCTAGAGGGTGGGAGTAGGGACCAGGCTGTAAGACGTTTTAAAAGCCCTTCAAGAGATTCTTCCAGTGCAGCCACAGTTGAGAACCACTGTGTGACAATTCTTCTGCAAAGAACCAGATAGTAAATATTTCTGGCTTTGTGGGCCATACTCTGTCTGTCTCAGTCCCTCAACTCTGCTCCTGTACCTGCTACAGACAATGGTTAAGGGAATGGACCTGGCTAGGTCCCAATAAAAGCTTATTTACACAACACCCTGAGTGCCTAGGATTCAGCCTGTGGGCCAAACTTTGCTGACCCGTGGTACAGACTATAATTTACCCCAAGCAAGAATTCCTTCCAAAAGGTCCTGCAATGGTCACATACTTCATCGGAATGCAGCTGGAGGCCAGTTTCTCAGGAAGAATGAAAAAAAAAAAAGTTTCTGAAATAATGAATGTATTTAGTGTTAAAAGAAGATAAACAGAAAAACATACTGCAGTGAAGAAAGTAGGAGAAAACTCTACAAGATGGAGCTGCAGAGAAAGTACTTGGTGTGTCTCAGAAACTAAGTCTATGGTAGAGAAGTTCAATGGCAGAGCTCTATAGAGCATCACACAGGACCAGGGCCCCTGTCAGCTAGTTCCTGAGCACAAAGAACTATAGCTGAGCTGAGCTCCTAGTCTCATGGGGACGTGTCTGCTCAAAGCCAGCAAAGCAGACTCTGCTTTGGTCAGAGACAAGAAAGGTTAAGGCTTGGATATTCTCAGACACCAGATGGCCCAATATTGATGTGAAATTTTTCCTCTCCAACAAACAAGAATTTTATTGTGGACTTCAATAACTCAGGGGGAAATCTGTGAAGGCTGTGGAAGAGAGTGTTTGCTCTCCCCCATGCCCTTCTG
Organism: Bos indicus x Bos taurus; assembly: GCF_003369695.1. Taxonomy (NCBI): domain Eukaryota; kingdom Metazoa; phylum Chordata; class Mammalia; order Artiodactyla; family Bovidae; genus Bos; species Bos indicus x Bos taurus. The sequence continues at coordinate 7,224,571 of NC_040105.1, read as the reverse complement.
CGCCAATATTAGAAATGGCTGTTTACCTTTATTGCCTCATTTCCCCCCTATAATCAGCCATGAGAGATAAATTGTGTCCCCCCAACACCAGGTGCTAAGGAACTCTCTGTTGAAAACTAAACAAGTAGTCTGGCTATCCCACTGTGGGCCATGAAGAAATCGAGAAGTAAAAAGCGCTCTGCCTATCACGTGTCCCTTCAGGTGCTGTGAAACTGCCAGATGACCTGTCAGTTTACAGTCGGTCCTTATTTCCGGGTCACTTGAACAATGGGAGGGCAGGCTGTTTCAAAATCACATGATCCATTCTTCCAAGCTGACTCTTCCATGTCTCCAAAATAGTATACACAGCACTGATAACTAGCTCCACCAAAAGATCTGGGCTCAAATCCAAGGTCTACCATTCATTGGAGGTGTAACCTTCAAGAAGACCAGTCTACCGAATATTTTTTCTTGTGTATACAAGGAAAGTAATATCACCATGTCACAATGCTTCACGATGTTGCAGTCACAATTCAGGAAAACACTAGGCCATTCAATGATGGTTCCTTTAGTTTGAGTCACTTCCAATGAAGGAAGTTACGGGCGCTAAGTCCCAAGGTCCTTCTGCTGCCAGTACCTAAGCAAAGAGACACCTCCCTGCTTTGGATGATTAACAATGTGAGTGATCTGGGCTATGTGAGACCTGTTGGATGGCCAACAGGGGCCCAGGTATGCCACGGATCCTGCCACCAACAGCTCCTGACATGAGCCCAGACCTTACAGAGGTCTGGGCTGTTATAGCACAAGCCACCAGAATGACTGTCTTGAACTTTAGCCTGTGGCCAGAAATAGTTTGCCTGAGTCATATGTAACAGAAGTATCCTCAATGGAGTTCAGGTTAAATGGCAAATTGAAGGAGCTTGGTGAAAACCCAGGAACAGCAGCTACTTGATAAAATGCTTGGATTAATTCCTAGATTCCATTCACAGTTTTTCTCCCTGAGGAGACAGGCTCTAGGAAGAGCCACTGGCATTTCCAGCCCTTCATGAAAATAGGGAGGCCCCACCTGGCCTCCTCTACTGCATGAGTAGAGGCAGAGATGGAGTCTATGCAGGCACCTCTTGTGGGTTGGGAGGTGGAGTCTCAGGATCTCAAATCAACACCACAGAGTCATCACCTTCCTTGACTCAATGTTTCTTCATACACGACTTTAAAGACAGCATCTGGACTGTTACTTTTTTACTGGGCATTGATAAAATTTTACAGGGCACAGGAAGAATGAAATTACCTGCATCTCCCTATTTTCCCAAATGTCTGGGGAGGGAAAAGCCCATGGAAATACAAAAACTGATGCTGAGGGATGTCTCAACTCCAGAGGACTACAAGTCCCAGATGTTTTTATGCTCTAGGCTCTGCGATGCTCCGGGAGTCTTCCCCTCCAGCTGGGTGTGGAATCCCATAGGCTGCAACTAGGTCTTCCTATATTTGCATCAAGGGTTCCAGTCCTGAGTCCCCACATGGTCTGCAACTGAAGTCCTGGCTACACCATTACAGTAACCAGTACATAGACATACCTCCTCTCTCCCTTTATATTATTTATTTATTTTAGGTTGTGCTTGGCCTTCGGTGCTGCATATTGGCTTTCTGTCATTGCAGAGAGCAGGGGCTGCTCTTCCTTGAGGTGCGCAGGCTTCTCACTGCGGTGACTTCTCTTGTGATGAAACACGGGCTGTAGGGCGCATGGGTTTAGTTGCCCTGCGGCATGTGGAATGTTCCTGGACCAGGAATGGAACTTGTATCCCCTGCATTGGCAGGCGGATTCTTATCCATTGTACCACCAGGGAAGTCCGACATACCTTCTCATCATCTAATTTTTCCTTTCAATTGCTGGCAAGAAACTTCTTACCAGGTTCTTCTGTTATGTTCTTTTTCCATCAATTCTTAGCAAGACTGATGGGAAAGTCTCTTTGGAGACCTAACCAAACCTGACCAGTTGCCTGGGAAGAAATACTCTATTAGGTTGAATCATATGAAACTGACAATAACTGGCCCTTTTTAAGCTACAAAAGTGACAATTTTATATGGCCCAACCTACTCCTACCAAGCAACTTTTGGAAAGGTTTAGAATCACTAACCATACTCTCAGAAACAGTTCTAAGCCACTGCTTCAGCCAAATGCAACCTGGAGGCACAATTCCATGAGATCATTTAAAAGAGACCATATGCTGAGCCATACAGTTATCTCAATAGACGTCAAAAACGGAAATCTTACATAGTCTAGTCTCTGACCACAATCAAATTAGAAATCAACAACATCACACCTTTAAAAAGTTCCAATAGCTTACTTTTAAAACAATCCATGGGTCAAAAGAGAAATCACAAAGAAAATGAGAAAATATTATGAATATTTGGTTCATAAAATATGAACCAAAATTTGTAGGATGCAGTTAAAGTAGTACTTAGAGGAGAATTTATACCTTTAGAGGCTATATGAGAAAACGAGAGGTCTGAAATCAATGCTCTAAGCTCCCACTTTAGGAAGGCAGAAAAAGAAATTAAAGCCAAACTAAGCAGAATGAAGGAAAAACTAAAGAGAAAAAAATCAATAAAAAAAATTAAAAAACGATAAAAATAGGGGAAGAAAACAGAAAACCAAAATCCAGTTTGCTGTAATGCTACATATAACCGATAAAGGTTGAGCTACACTGATTAAGAAAATAAAGCACAAATTATTATTATCACAAATAAGAGAGGACACTAGCTCAGAGTCTAGACATTGAAAGAATCACATGGGAATTCTATGAAAACTTCAAAAACTTGACAGCTTGATCAGCAGTCAGCAGATTCCCTGTAGGCCAAATTCAGCTTGTTCCTTATTTTTATACTTTTTATCAGAACAAACCACACACGTCATTTACATGTCATGTCTGGCTGCTTTTGCAGTGTAACAACAGGGTTTGGTGGTTGCACCTGAGACCATATGACCTCTGGTGCCTAAAATACTCACTATCTGATCCTTTACAGAAAAGCTTACTGATTTTTGGATTAGATGAAAGAGACAAATTCCTTGAAGCACACAAACATCAAAACTGACTCAAGAAGAAACAGGAAAACCTGAACAGGCCCATGTCTATTAAAGGTAATGAATTTATAGTTACAAACATTCCTACAAAGAAACAGATGACTTTTCGGGTGAATTCTATCAAACGGTTAAGAAAGTATCAACACTGGGCTTCCCAGGTGGCTCAGTGGTAAAGAATTTGCCTGCCAATGAATTAAGTATCAATACCAATCCCACACAAACTTTCCAAAAACTGGGGAGGAGGAAACATATCCCAGTTCATTCTGGGAGGTCAATATTATCCTGATACCAAAATCAGAGAAAAAGATGACAAATAAAGAAAATTACAAAGAAACCAGCTTTTCCTAAAAACTAGCATGAAGCTGACCCATCACATTCTGATGGACAGTAAAACAAACAAACAAACAAGAAAAAACCTAGTACATACCAAGAGGTGAAGGGCAAGAGATGAAGCAGCCTGGAAACTACACACCATCATACCTGAGCCTGCAATCTTCCATAGTACATAGAAACACAGCTACCTAAATTCCTGCTACAGGGGGCAAACTCCACCCTCACCGCTCTCTTCTCCACAGCTTGTATGGCTTATTCACCTTCGACAGCAGTTGCAGTAAAAAAGATGTCTGGCCCCCTCGCCTCAACTCCATTCTGACCTGCAACACAGGATAAACAAAGCTTTGAGCATGTCTTTAACGTTCAAAGCTGTGTCATCAGAGCTACAAGCCTGGCAACATGGCACTCACGTCACAGGTAAGTCCCTCCAAGTCTCAATCAGATTTAGGTTTTTATAAGATAAAATCTAGCGGTACCAACTTCATACACTCTCCCCAAGCTCACTGCCACTGGACGAGTCACAGCCACGCACACCTTCAGTGGGCGGTTAAGTGTGACAACTCTGTTGAGAATGGACTGGCTCAGGCAGTGACTGAATGGGTCAGAAACCAGAGGCTTTGGCTTCTGAGTGATTCCTTCTGTTCCTGTGCATCTCCTGAGTCCTAATAACAGGAGCCCAAGCTCGGCAGGCTCTGAAACTCAGAGAGGTTCCCTTTGGAGAGCATCAGTGTGCATCCATCTTACTTGGGCAGAGTTCCCCACTTTCCCTGCGTTATACTGAGTTTCTCCACCTTCAGTGTCTTGCGCAAGAAAGGATGCTATAAAGAGACAGGGGCCTGACATGCGTGGAGGCTCCTGAGCAATAAAAGCATCGTAAGGAATTCCCCAGGATCACCCCAGACGAGCAGGGGTCTCCGGGGAAGCCCTTTTCCACGCTGACAAATGTGAGTCAGGAGGTGGTTTCGTGTCACTACCTAAAACTGTGCTTGCTTGCTTTCTCCCTGCCCCCCCTCCCTACATGGAAACTCCAGGAGGGCAGGGGCCTCTCCTATCCTAGCTCCACCGTGTTGAGTGGGCACCTGACAAACACTTGCCAATGGAGTGGTAGGGCGTGACATTGGATGCGGGCATGGGAGGCTGACTACCTAACAGTAGGCGATCAGACACTTTACGCAGCTGTCTTGCTCAACTTGCGCCCGGGGTCTGCAGAGACCTGACTCTGGAAGCCCCACGTGCTCCTGGAGGGGGATGCTCAACTCACAGCTGGTGTATGAGCGGCTGTCGTCCTCACACATCTTGTGCAGCTGCTGGTACTCCTCTTGGGCCAGCTCGAAGCGCTGCTGCTTAATCTGGTAGATTTCTTTCTTGGCATTGAGAGCCTCCTGGGCTACAATTAAATACTCCTTTAGCATCCGTTCCTGCTCCCGCCTCCACTGCTCTCTGGGATCCTCAATCTGGGTCAGCTCTGAAATGGAAAGGGGAAGAACATGAGGGTCTTCCGAGTCCAATCTTTAGGCTGAATAATCATGCAGTTATGTGACTAATCAATACAAAAGTTAATGACTGACCATGATGTACATCATGGAAGCATCTGTATGCTGAACCCTCCCAGAGTTGGGGTCACCTCCTATCAACACAGCCATGCCTGGGTCGAGAAGAAAGCTCTGTAGATGCGTAGGGGAAGACGATACCAGATAATTTTTTTAATTAATTTTTTTAAAGTTTATTAAAGTAAAAAAGACAGAAAGCTTCTCACATAGACTTCAGAAGGGAGAGGAAAGAGTGCCCCTTTAATTTATTTTTAATTAGAGGATAATTGCTTTACAATGCTGTGTTGGTTTCTGCCATACAATGTAAATCAGCCATTAGTGCACATATGTCTCCTCCCTCTTGAGCCTCCCTCCCACCTCCACCCCATCTCAGTCCTCTTAGGTTGTCACAGAGCCCTGGTTTGAGCTCCCTGCATCATACAGCAATGGCAACCCATTCCAGTACTCTTGCCTGGCAAATCCCATGGACAGAGGAGCCTGGTAGGCTGCAGTCCATGGGGTCGCTAGGAGTCAGACACGACTGAGTGACTTCACTTCCACTTCTCACTTTCATGTATTGGAGAAGGAAATGGCAACCCACTCCAATGTTCTTGCCTGGAGAATCCCAGGGACGGGGGAGCCTGGTGGGCTGCCGTCTCTGGGGTCGCACAGAGTCGGACACGACTGAAGCATCTTAGCAGTAGCATCTTAGCATCATACAGCAGCTTCCCACTAGCTATCTATGAGTAAATGTTGGTGGACAGGAACCCAAAGGAGCCCATCACTCTCAAACTAAGAGACACATACAACCTTTCTCTCCCTGCCTTTTCAACCTGGGCTGCTGTTGCCTCTGCTGTACCTGGGACCGGCTTGCTCCCCTTCTCCTACCTCCCATGCCAGACCAGAACTTTCTGCATCCTTCGTGGATTTCCTATAAATCCCCCACCTGCCACTCTGGCTCTGTCATTCAACCAGCTCTCCAAAGGGCTCACGCCTACCTCTGGCTCCAACCTTTCTCCCGACTGCACGTCTTTTCTTTCCCCCTGCCTCCAAGAGGCATCACGTGGACAGACACAAAGTACTTCTAAGTCACTCGTCCAAAACAACTCAGTCTCACACAGCGCCCTTTTGCTACCCAAACCACAGCAACCCAAAGAAAGCCAAACTGACGAGCGCCTGCTTCTCTGCCTGCCCCCTTGGAATAAGTGGCTTCATCTTCATCGACCCACTAAGCCAACCAGGAACTTACCCTCAGAGTACACCTGCCCCCCATCCCTCACGCAGTCTATTTCATGGGCCCTCCAGAACTGGCCATTCCTGCCCCTGTGTATAATAGTGACTGATGCTGGGATGTCCCTCCTTCTCCCCTTAGTTCAATCAGACTCTCAGAACCTCTCTCCCAAAACACCTGCCTGCCTTATCCCACCAAAAGCCATCCTCTGAGTGCTCGCCACAGGCACCTTCCCAACTCTGCTTCAGATTCTATACCACATGAGCCTCTTTTAAAGCACAAGGTCTTACCAGGGCATGATGAATGTTCTGGAATTAGACAGAGGTGATAGCTGGACAACACTCCATGCACCCAATTCCACTGAACTGTACACTTTTCAATGGTGAACCTTACGATCTGTGCATCTCACCTCAAAATGGTTACAAATGTAAATTCTATGTAATCTCTACCCCACCCCCACCACACACACACATACACAGGAGCACTCACTAGGATGTTTAAAGTAAGTTTCTTTTGAAATCTTCCAGAAACATCCCCTATCCGTTCACAATGCTAGCCCAGGGCCCCTCCTGGAAAGCCTCTCTGGGTCTTAAAAGAAATAAAAAATAACAAAACTCAGGGTCCTGATCTAGCCCTGGAGTTCAGATTCAGCGGACCTGGGTGGGAGGCAGGGGGAGGCCACAGCTGTTTTAAGTGCCCAGATGTCTCTGATGATGATTTAGGCATCAGACTCACTAAGGTCGACAGGCATCGTTCACACTCTGACCAGGGCCAAGGGTCTTGGGAACCCCGAAGGTGACCAGCCCAGGGCCCCTCTGGTCCCTCACTGCACTGTCAATCTGCGCAGTTCCAACTAACATGTGACTCCTCAGGTTCTCTGTCTTTAAAGAGCTTTCCCCTTACATCTGTGCTAGCAAGAGTTAAGATTCCAGGGGAGCGTCCTTGGTAGTCCAGTGGCTAAGAATTCTCCCTGCGATGCAACGGACATGGGTTCAATCCCTGGTCATTCCACGTGCCGCACAGTAATTAAGCCTGTGTGTCACAGCTACTGAGCCCATGCACTACAACTACTAAAGCCCGTGTGCCTAGAGCCTGTGTTTCACAACAAGAGAAGCCACTGCAATGAGAAGCCTGAGAACTATGACTAGAGAGTAGCCCCTGCTTACTGCAACTAGAGAAAGCCCACATCCGCAAGATGTGGGCTTACTTACTTTTACTGTGAAGACCCATCACAGTTAAAAAAAAAAATTTAATAAATAAATCTACAGAAAAAAAGAGCTTGATTCTCAGAAACAAGTTTTCTGGAATGGGGTCTTTGGCCCATTATCACAGTAAAAATCTTTCTTGTCTTCAGGGAAGAAAAAAAAGTTGGGTTCTCTGAAGGTGTCAGAGAGAGGAGGTGGCATGACCCTGGAGATGACATCTTCAGCCACATCCTCCATGGTGCTGGGTCACCCCAATTATACTCAAGGTGGTTGGAAGAAAGTCCTTGGTGATTACTTGGTTTCCAGGTTTGTGGCCATGTCTAGTGTGTCATATCGAATCCTTAAGGGTGGATCCTGGGTCTCACTTTCCTGAGTGGCCAGCATGGAGGGGTGCTTTGTAAAACTTGCTGTGACTCAGTGAGCAGGCGAGAAAGGCACACCCACAGCAAAGAAGGGGACACAGCAGGAGGAGAGCAGGGTTTACGAGAGATGAGCCAGCACAAGGTAGTCCTAGGCCTTGGCAAGCTTTCCAGAAAAGTCATGTAAGGCTGATGCCTGTGCTGTTCAGTAACACCACCAGGGCCCGGAGACAGTGGAGCCCTGACCTGAGGGGAAGGTGGCCCAGATGGCCAGAAACTCCAGCCGCATGCAGCCCTGAGGTGCTCGGCAGCCAGGCCAGGGGAGCGTGGCCCCTGGGTGCAGCCTTGCTAAGCACCACATCCATCCTGTCAGCAGTGGATTTGCCTAAGAAGGCCTCCTGCCCATGGGGTAACTACCGCGGAGGGTGGCAAGGCTGGGGCCACACTTACCCCTCTGCTCAGGCATTGGTTAAGAGCCAAATCACTGCAGGCTGAGTGCCTGAAAATGCCCCCAGATACCACCAAGTGTCCCTTGGAGGTAACGCCAGCCCGAGATGAGAACCACTGCTCCCAACAATTCTACAGAGAAGGCTGGCATGGTCTAGGACCTGTGATTTTAGCTGTGGTCTTTATATCATTTTCTCCCTTCCCAAAGCTCCAAAAGGTTTGGCACATTACAGTTAAAAATCAAAGGGATAAGACAAAATGAAGTTTAGATAATTATGTGGGCATTTATTGTTCCAAGAACTTGTAAATTCCACTCTGCAATAAATATTCTCCTCATTTGGTTAGCGACTTCTATTACCAGACTGCCTGGGAAATTTATAAAATTTATTCTTTCTATTAGGTATTCAAACTCTGCATTCAACATATTCCATGCAGTCCTGGGCAACATACAAGCCAAAGTACAATTGCTTCAATTTTTGAACAACTCAGCTAATGAAGACTTCAGACGACATTTATAAAATCCATTTTAATGCTGTGTTGGAGAGTAACAATTGTTTCACTCTACAGAAAGAGTTCCTAGCATCTGTGAGATCAACATGAAAACTCAATCATATATAACAACTCAAGCGTGGCATTCTACTTACTATTTATGTGGTCCATGTAATAAATTCCAATTTGTTTATCATATACAGTTTCCCATCCTAAAGGAAGTTCATCCCCAACACAGTCAGCAAAGGTCAATGGCTTTGTTATCCTGCAAAATAAAATTATGAAAGCAAATGTAAAAGTGAGGTCAATTTCACCTAAGTTTGCTGACTGGACTCTAGAATTTGGTTTCAATACAAAATTCTGTATCATCTTAATAAATTGACTGCTTTTGTTCCAACTATTTGGTTGGAAAAATAACTCAATGACTTTGCCTAAATAATCATCAGTAACAGTATCAGTATACTCATGGTTAAAAGCATGACTATCCCACAACGCAACCTTAATACCAGTGAAAACAGATATTGACAGTTACAAAACAGGTAAAACAAGCATCTTCGAAGCTGTATGCTTAATGAGTTGATGACAATGGAATGTGGCTCTGCCACAACACGAGAGCACCTATGTTTTGTTCTTATTCTCTGACAAGTGTTCCCCGGTCTCAACTTTCAGTTTCTGTACACTACAGTGTCAATGTATTTAAAATGTATTTGTAAGTTTCATCTACACCCCAACCCCCACCGGGCATAAGCGAAGGAGTTAAATGTTTACCACTGACCAAAGGCAAAAAGCCAAACAAGCATGGTAACGATACAAGGAGATGCCTACTAAATACTGCCTGGATTCTTTACTCAGTAGGAGTCAGAAACTGCAAAGGATCCTCTTTGTTTTCTGGCGAAAAACAACAAAAGCATATTGTCTACAGACGTTTCTTCTTGAAGTAAATCTGATCCAGGAAAGCTTGGCTTGACACAGAGAGATAAAGGAAAGGTTTTCCAGATAAATAGAACCTCCCCCTCCCCTACACCCCATGATCACAGAGATTGACAGGACAGCTGTGGTATAAAACAGGCCACCCCTAAAATTGTCTGAGTCAGGGCAGCTATCTATTCAGTTGTCTCTAAAAACGCACAGTGACTGGTATGCATGAGAATCTGATAACCTAAATTTCACTAACTCAATCTTCCCACATCTCTGTTTTAGTCTCTCGCCCCAGAAAACTGAGACACCACAACCACTGCCAAACCCCACAAGACCAGTATGAATTTTGAACATGTTATTTCCCCAAACTGGTTTGACAACAAAGTTCTGTCTCTCTCAGCAGCTTTTACAAACTGATCAACACCATCAGAACAACGCTGCTTGGTCTCATCTTCATTTTAAACATATGGTTTTAAGAAGTTAGGAGTCAATATCAAAACAGAAATATACATATAGAAAGTAAAACACACCCTTGGAAGTCCTCTTAAATACAATGCGCTCAAAACCCCACAACATCACAAGATGAGCCTACTGCATACCCTCTGTCCCGGCCCCAAACACCAACGTTCACAGCACAGTTCCTTTGCAGGTAGGGAATGGGATAGTGGTGGCATGGTTCCAAGTCAAACGAGTAACAGCAGGGTGCTGTGCATGACTCAAGTCCCAATGGGACCAAACTGCAACACAGTGTCACTTGAAGATAAACTGAGTTCCGAGCACATCTCTGCTATTCTAGATTCATGCATAAGCCTAGAGAAAATGGCCAAGCACAGGAGCATTCAAAGCATCTCTTATATATATGACCTCATTTAGTCAACAAACAGGTGGGAAGCTCGCTCCTCCAGCACTGCTGAACCCCGCTCACTTAACTGGTGTCATTGTTGTTGCTGAGTCGTTAGGTTGAATCTGACTCTTTGTGACCCCCATGTACTGCAGCCCACCAGGCTCCTCTGCCCATGGAATTCTCCAGGCCAGAATACTGCAGTGGGTTGCCATTTCCTCCTCCCGGGATCTTCCTGACCCCGGGATCAAATCCGTGTCTCCTGTGTCTCCAGCACTGCAGGCGGATTCTTTGCCTGCTGAGCCATCAGGGAAGCCCCTGGAGGATGTGTCATCCTGATAAATAGATGGATAAATCTGAACAGCAGATTCAGAGAATGATACCCTGTCTCAACTGCCTTTGACCCCCAGCACCTGGCCTAAGAATAAGTACGCTGCATTTTTACAAACATTTTGTTTATTAAGGGAAGGAGGATTAATATATTTTACAGTAAAGAATCCACCTGTCAATGCAGGAGACACAAGGGACACGGGTTAGATCCCTGGGTTGGGAAGATCCCCTGGAGGAGGGCATGGCAACCCACTCCAGTATTCTTGCTTAGAAAATCCCGTGGACAGAGGAGCCTAGCGGGCTACAGTCCATGGGGTTGCAAACAGTTGGACATGACTGAGCGACTAAGCACACAACACAAGCACTCTCCTACAATCAATAGATACATTATTTCCTAATTTCCATTAGTGTAAGTATTCATGATTCAACATTTCAACAATTTCTCAAATAGTCGAACAGTTTCCATGTAAGCCAGAAATCCTACACCTATGTGTATACCTAAAAGAAACAAAAATATATATCCACCCAAAAGAATGTCCACAGCAGCATTATTTGCCATAGCCAAAAGGTGAAAACAACTAAGGGCCATCAACTGATGAATGGACAAATAAAATGTGGTCTATGGATGGAATGTGATTCAGTCATAAAAAAAGAATGAAGTACTGGCAAACGCTACAATATGGATGAACTTTGAAGTTACTGTGCTGGGTGACAGAAGCCAGACACAGAGGCTATATGCTGTATGCATTCATCTACGAGAAATGTCCAGAACATGCAAATTCACAGAGACAGAGGGCAGATCAGTGATTTCAGGGGTTGGAGATAAAGTGGGAATGGGGTGTGATTGCTAAGAGGTTAGGCTTCCTTTAGGGGGTAATTACACTAAGAACTAGTGAATGGCATGCTTTAAAGGGAGACTTCTATGGTATACGTGAATTATATCTTCATTTAAAAAACTATGATGAAGGGAACATCTCTGTGTATACAGCTTGTAAACTGTATTTACAATTATTTTCTTTGAAAGATTCCAGAAAGAAACTTACAGGGTTAAAGGATATGAAGCTCTTTTCTCTTTATCATAAATCCAATGTAAAATATTCAGATAGTAAAATATAAAGCATAGGAAATAGAAGCACCTATGATCCAGAAGTCCCGGATTGATGGTTTAGCTTATTTTCCTACATTTCTCCACAGCTGACATCACACTAGATACAATTCCACATGCTCATTCTTTTTCCCCTCATGTCCTTTAAGTCTCTGTCACCATCACTTTATATCATGTGAGAATCTTCTGTCACACGCAGTGAACTGTAACTGTTTTACCAGGAACCTCAAGTCATCAATTTAGGCACGTTCCAATGTTCTGTTCTTTCTTGTAAATAATGGATGTGAGCTTATAGCAAACCCTTGATGCACACTGCCAAACTGCTTTAACATCAGCACACGCTCCTAGCAGTGGAATAAGAAATGGGCTTTCTCATCACCCTGCGGGGATCTCTTGAATACATTTGCTCAAGGGCTCAGGACAAACCTGGACTGCACGAGCATGCTTCACTCGTGGAACAAACAGGTATGGCGCACAACATAAGTGCCCCGGGATTTTCAGAATGTGGAGGAGTTGGGTGATGCACTGAGGGGCTGGGCACTCAGTGTTCCCCAAGGTGAAGCCCCCATGTGGTCATTTCTCCCCAGTCTCCTCCTATCTGAGCAACATTGACCCAGAGTCGCTGACTTCCCCAGTTCTCAAACAGCTCTTGTTGGCCTCGGCAGAGGAAATGAATACGTTTTGCTGGTCGTTCTTACTAGAGTTGGTCCACAAGAAGGGGGAGAATCTGGAGGATGCAGACATGGGCTTCTTTTTGTTCCCTTTTGCCTGCTGCATCCTGTAGGGCTCTTAAAGAAGTGGCACTGGAGGGTTTCCCTAGTGGCTTAGTGGTACAGAATCTGCCTGCCAACGCAGGAGACACAGGTTTGATCCCTGCTCTGGGAAGATCCTACGCGCCACAGAACAACTAAGCCCCTGCGCCACAACTACTGAGCCTGTGCTCTGCAAAAAGAGAATCCACCATAGTGAGAAGCCTGTGTGCCACAACTAGAGAAAAAGCCCATGGAGCAACAAAGACCCAGCACAGCCAAAAATAAAATAACAACAAAAAAGAAGTGGCACTGGGCCATCTCAGTCACTACCAGTTCCCAGAGAAACTGCCGAGAAACCTTGGATAAGTCATTCCTGCTCTCCCTGGGCCTGCCTCGGTTTCCTAATCTTTAAAATGGAGGTGATCTGATGAATCTCATGGGGTGCTGCTGGCTGGGTGTGGCCTCCTGAGTTACAGCAAGGAGACCAGCTCCATCCACTCCACCTCCTGCCTCCCCCTCCGCCTCCAATAGACTTGCTTTAGACTGTACTAGTCTTATGCTGTTGTGACCAACTGCCACAAAGTAGGTGACGTTAAACAACACGTGTCATCCTTCGGCTCTGGAGACTGGAAGCCCAGATTGATTATACTGAACTAAAACCAAGGTGTCCATAGACTGCATTCTCTGGAGGCCCTAGGGAGAAGCCGTTCTCTCTTGTTTTCCAGCTTTGAGACTGCTGGCATCTGTGGTGGCTTCCAGCATCTTGAAAGCCAGCCACGGCCAGTAGGGTCTTTTCCAGGATGCCTTCCCTCTGCTTCTCTCTATTCTGCTCCTAAAGCCCCTTGAGATTACATTGGCCCAGCCAGATCATCAAGGATCACTCCCTGCCAATTCCAAGATCCTTTATTTAGTCACATATGCAAAGTCCATCTTGCCATGGAAGGCAACATAATCATAGGTCCCTGGGAGTAGGACGTGGACACCTGAAGAGGTCATTATTCTGCCAAGCAGATAGCCACCATGAGACTGCAGCATGACAGGGAGCAGAGCTGGAGCCTGTGGCCCAGCGACTCAAAAACCATGCATTCTTCCCTCCCAGTAGGGCTCAGGGGACTGGAATATCTGACATCAACTACCTCGAACTGCAGGAAAATAAAGGTGAACAGCAGAAAGTGAGAGCAGGGAGAAGCGAGCAAAGTATAATCATTGATTCTTTCTTCTTCAGTCCATGAAGGCAAATGAATTCATCTGGATGATATACAACCTTCTTAATGGTGACTTTTTTAAAAACTGAGGTAACCAGGTGGCTCAGCAGCAAAGAATCTGCCTATCAATGCAGCAGACCTGGGTTAGATCCCTGGGTCCAGAAGATCCCCTGGAGAAAGAAATGGCAACCCACTCTGGTATTCTTGCCTGGAGAATTCTATGGACAGAGGAACCTGGTGGGCTACAGGTTCACAAGAGTCGGACATGACTAAACAACTAAACAACAACAACACTGGCTTAAAACATTAAATACCTTTCCTATGTACATTATATCGTGACTTCTGTATACACTCCAGCACACTCACCACAAAAAATTTAGTTTCCATCAGTCACCATCCAGTTGACATCTTTTAATTTAGTCCTTCCCCCACTCCCTCCCACTCTGTTCTCTGTGTCTATGTGTAAACACCAATTCTGAACACATTTTCTTTATCAAAAGGAGACCAGAGTAATCCTACAGGACCTTTGCAACACTATCCAGTCTCCTGGAACAAAATAATGTTTTGTTGATGTTGTTTCTCTAGCTGTGGTGAGCACGGGCTATTCTCTAGTTGCAGTGCACGAGCTTCTCATTGTAGTGGTTCCTCTTATTGCAGCTGAGTAGTTGAGGTTCATGGGATCTTCCCGGACCAGGGATTGAACCTGTGTCCCCTGCATCGGCAGGTAGACTCTCATCCACTGTACACCCAGGGAAGTCCAAGATAATTTGTATAGTATCCATTCAGGCTTGTTTTTTTTTTTTTTTTTTAATATGCAATTCAGAGAGGATACGATTCACGTCCACTTCATTCCAAACCAATCCTCAAGAAATTTACCTTTTCTGATATACCTAGCTTACAACAAGTTTCAGAGCTCACCCAGACCACGGACCCAGGCTGTTTGTGGTTATTTACTTGGTAGTAATTGGATTTACTTGCATTTTTTACTTGGATTTTACAGGTATTTACTTGGATTATTTACCTTTTTTGCAGTGGTAGCGCTTTTCCAACTTTAGTGGTGTAACACTGACATCCGAGAGCAGCGTTCTCACTGAGCACTGAACAGGTCCCTGAACTCATGGAAATTACACAAAAACGCTGAGGAGCACAGTCCAGAACTGTTGGCTAATTCCCTGAGATGGTGGTCACCCCCCAAAAAGTTGAGAAGATCATTTCTTTATCAAGTCAATTGTTGTGGAACAGCAATGAATGTACCACAAGCCCGCCACACTAGTCCTAAGAAGCCACTCAAAAAATCACATTTATTAGTTATTTAGAGTACACATATACTTGATTTGGCAACTGTATCTAGTCTTAATTCTAGAATTTAGGGTAAAGAATAATCATACTTGGAACTCAGACTAAACACTACAATTGACATTTCAATGAGTGACCCAATTTTAGTGATGAGTCTTAGAACTGTTCTTGAATTACATTTGTGATTTCCTTGTTAAATGATTGTTTGCTTAAGAATTTTTAAAAATTACATACTATCTGTCTTTTCATTGACTCAAACAAAAAAACTAACACTTACAGTTCACAGGCAGATTCCCAGGCTAATCTGAAGAACAAACAGCTCCTCAAACAAATCTTAGGGGAAGAGGAGACACAGGTTTCATGAATAGCAGTGAATCCACAAGACAAATGATCACAGAGAATCACATGCAGGTAAAACCTTTTTCCCCAGTAGCACAAGACTGCAACTGCAGGAGAACTCCAGTCTCCACCATCTTTGATTTAAAAAACAAAAGC
This sequence comes from Bos indicus x Bos taurus, assembly GCF_003369695.1. Taxonomy (NCBI): domain Eukaryota; kingdom Metazoa; phylum Chordata; class Mammalia; order Artiodactyla; family Bovidae; genus Bos; species Bos indicus x Bos taurus. The sequence continues at coordinate 7,208,975 of NC_040105.1, read as the reverse complement.
CCACCAGCAGACTCACTGCTTCAGTGGCAACAAGTGTTCCCACTATCTTTGATGCCTCAGCCAGATACAACTCACTGAGATTTGTCTAAGTGTCATTCGGAAGGACCAAACATCATTTAGGGATGCATTTGTCTTCCTGAACCTCTGCATGCAAAGCCAGGTGGCATGGTGAACGGAAGGGAACAGCTTTTTGCAGTGGAGAAATGGGCTGGCTAGCCTGAAAGGAGGTGGAACCTGACCACAGTCAACTCACTCAAGTTCAAAAGTCACTGTTACTGAAATCCCAGCAGGGGTATCAATTGGGTCATAGAACCCCCTGAGAATCATGGCAAATGCAACTTTCATACGTCACACTAAAACAGTTCTGCTTGGTCAGGTGAGCAACATTTAAAGGCTGCTGCTGCTGCTGCTGCTGCTAAGTTGCGTCAGTCGTGTTCGACTCTGTACGATCCCATAGACAGCAGCCCACCAGGTTCTGCCATCCCTGGGATTCTCCAGGCAAGAACACCGGAGTGGGTTGCCACCTCCTTCTCCAATGCATGAAAGTGAAAAGTGAAAGTGAAGTCACGGCAGAGGATAATTTGAGCCCCAGCTCCACTCCGACGGAGGAGGAGGGGGGGCGGGTACGCGCGGTGCGCATGCTCAGCAGCCCGGCTCCGCCGAGGCCCAGCTGCCGCCACCGCCGCGGCCAGCGCTGTAACCGCGGCTGCCGCTGCTGCTTGGAGCGGGCGTTGGTGCCCTGAAATTCATCTATTTAAAAAAAAAAAAAGAAAGTGAAGTCACTCAGTCGTGTCCAACTCTCCGTGACCCCATGGACTGTAGCCCACCAGGCTCCTCCGTCCATGGGACTCCTCAGGCAAGAGTACTGGAGTGGGGTGCCACTACCCTCTCCATATTTAAAGGCTACCCTCCTATACCCTCCTATAAGTCCACTTTTGTTACCCAAAGCAATTGAGTAGGAACAAGACAAACATTTCCACCAAACCTCCGCTTCATCTTCCTCTTGGGCTCACAGAAAAATCACATTCTCCAGCCTTCGTGTAGCTGAGTGGAGCCCTATGACCAGGCTCTAGCCAATGAGTTTCAGGCAAAGGTAATGTACACCCCTTCCAGGCTTGTCCCATAAGCTCCTGGCAGGGCACTCCATGCTCTCTCACATCTTTTCTCTGTCAGCCAGAAACAAACAACTCAGCAGAGAATGACTGCTACAGTCTGAATATGTGTCCCCCAAAATTCATATGTTGAAATACCCAACATGATGGAATTAGAAGGTGGGACCTGAGGGAAGTGTTTGGGTCATGAGGGTGCAGCCCTTGGGATTAGGATTAGTGCCCTTATAGAAAACCCTAGAGAGCTCCATTACACTCCCACCTTGTGAGGACACAATGAGGAGTTGCTGGCTCTGAACTATGGAGAGAGCTCTTACCAGAACCTGACCATGTTGGAGCCTTGATCTTTGATCTCCAGCCTCTCAAACTGTGAGAAAAACATGTCCATTGGTTACAAGCAAACCAGACTGTGATATTCTGTAACAGCAGCATGGGTCAAGTAAGACAACAGCAAAACCTGAGAAGTTGAGAGAAACAAGCCATGGAAGAAGTCTGGGTGGATCAAAGAGTCTGAAAAGCCCCTTCTCCACCCTGATAGGCCACATTAAATCATTAAATTGACATGAGCAACAAACTTCTATTCTGTTAAGCAACTGAGACTTTGAGTTGTTTGTTAGAACAGTCAGCTAACTAACACATCTGGAGATCTAGAAAAAGGAGAGAAATACTCAGAACCTGCAAGAAGTCTGAACATTTAACCTTATTTGGTTATGTGAGCATCGTTAGTGATTCAGAGCATGTTAGCCAAGTATAGGGAGAGGGTTGGATACCTTATCCTTCTCCCGCCATGGAGCCTGGAGAGGGAAGGGGTAAGCAGGACCACTGTCCATATTTCTGTTATTGACAGCACTTACCACTTTGTAATCACACAGGTTCACACACTGGTGAACAGAAGTCACAACAACTGAAAAAGACCACGAACCAGTGACTAAGTAAGTGTAAGGTCCTTCACAGTGTATGTTCTGTTAAATCACACTAACAATGTGTGATTGTCACAATGTGTCCATTGTCCACAATGGATGGACACTGCCACAACTTGTAAAGATGTCATAGGAGAAAAAAGTCCAACTGAGGCAACTATATTTTTAAGCACTTACTAGTGAGGACGAGCCTGGGCAAATGACTGTGGCTGTGCCTCAGTTTTCTCATCTTTACTATGGGGTGGTGGAGCTGAAAGGCTGTAACCAATACAAAGATTTGGGGCACTTATTACACACTGCATAAACATACATTTTCCTTCCATGCTATTTTTTCCTCTAAAACCTGGGGGAATGTGATCATTATTCTCATGTGGAATATATACAGTATAATACTGTACGAGTGGAACAACATAGTTTAAAATCCTGGGACTGAGGTGCTAGAATGGAGGGGTGAGCAAGAGACTGTCTTTCACAAGCCTCTGGTGGGGATCTGGAAAGAGCCAGGTTCCTAAGAGCATAAAACCTCTGGCAGGGAACTGCTTCCCTTCCCTCAACACCCACTGCCCCCACGCCCCCCGCCCAGTCTGTCCACCCGCCTGCCTAGCAAGCTCTGCTTGAACAGCAATTCTCAAACTTGGAGCACTCTCTCTCTTGCCCATGCATCCCTCCTGCCATCTTCTTGCTCAATCCTGTTCCATCTTCCAAGATTTGGTACAGATCCCTCCTGTCCAGGGTCTTCCCTGGTAGATCAGATGGTAAAGAATCCACCTGCAATGGAGATGCAGGTTCGATTCCTGGGTGGGGAAGATCCCCTGGAGGAGGGCATGGCAACCCACTCCAGTATTCTTGCCTGGAGAATCCAATGGACAGAGGAGCCTGTTGTCAAAGAGTCGGACATGACTGAGTGAGTTTCACTTTCACTTTCCTCCTGTCCAGCCCTAGTCCACTACAGCAGGAAGTAAGCCGTCCTTTCTTGCGCCAGCCTCAGCACTTCCTCTCTCCTCCTGGGACATTTCCTAAAACTCTAAGTAGAACGTGGTTATCTGCTCACACGGTATCTCCCAGAGCATTTGTTTCCTCTGGGCAAGACTGGCACCTCTTCTGGCTCTGATCTGCCCCCACAGAGTTCCAGGGCACACCCACTAGGTACTCGGCTGCACACACAGGGTGAGTCAGACATAACCCAATCGACGGTGAAGGCAGCCTACTGCCCAATATGCATCCACACCGCTCAACAGCTGTTCTCCCACATCTTTGCATCCACAGAATATGCTCATGAGCAGGTGTGCAGATCTGAGACTGGAGAGACTGGATGCAAGGGAAAGGGTTGCTACGCGGTGGATGCAGGCTTCCTCTTCAGGGCTGGGAGGGACAGGTGCTTGGGGTGTGTTTACCAGAACGCCAGGAAAGGCAGGCAACTGCATCCTGGACACACAGTGCTAACAACAGAGAGCTAGTGTGGGCTGGAGGGCCCTCACTGGAAGACCCAGAGTCAGCTCGGGGTCTTCCAATCTGCCACAGCTGCTTTCCTCCAAGCCCCCGGCACCCACCCGAACCAGCCCTCAGAACCTAGCCCACTCCTGATGGACCCCAATGGCTCCTCCTCCCTGGGCTCCCAACCAGGCTGGCTGGCCACTGGGGAAAAGCCCAGCCCCCGGGGTTCTAAGCCGGGGGGCATGGAGAAATGATGACTCCCAAGAGTCTGATTTCTGGAACCCGCCATTTACAAAGAGGAACCAGGAGAGCAGGCATTCCAAAATAAACAGGCAGAAAGCAGATCTGAGGCTGTCGGGGACTAGAGTGGGAAAGTGGGGGGTGGAAGATGGAAATGTTCTAACACCAAATTGAGGTGATGGTCATCCAGCTGCATTCAGTCACTACAACTCATTGAACTACACTAAAATGGTGACTTTTGTGGTATGTAAATTGCTGCTGTTCTGTCGTTTGCCATGTTGGACTCTTTGCGACCCCATGAATTGTAGCTCGCCAAACTTCTCTGTCCATGGGATTCTCCAGTCAAGAATACTGGAGTGGGGGACTTCCCTGGTGGTCCAGAGGCTGAGACTCCAAGCTCCCAATGCAGGGGCTGAGGTTCGATTCCTGGTCAGGGAACTAGATCTACATGCCGCAACTAAAAGTTTGTGTGCCACAACTAAGACCTGGCATGGCTAAATAAATAAATTAAATAAATATAAATCTTAAAAAAAAAGAATACTGGAGTGGGTTGCCATTCCCTTCTGCAGGGGGTCTTCTGGGATCAGGGGCCAAATCCACATCTCCTGTGTTGCAGGTGAATTCTTTACCACTGAGCCACCCGAGAAGCCCCAGTATGTAAATTACACCTTACTAAAAGATATGTTAAAAAATAAATACACACAGGCACTGAGACTCCTAACAAGTACTTGATTTACAGTGGGAAGAGACAATTTCAGGATTCGAAGTCATATGAAATTCTGGAGAGAAGGAAAAAAAATCCAAGGACACAGGTGACTGTCATCTCACTCATGTTAAGCTGTTATCTGGTGATTTTGATTCACACATTCTAAGTCGTGGCTGATCAATGTCCCAGAAGTCTTCCAAATAGCTAAACATATTAAAACATTCTCTAAACCCATCACTCCCAATCCTCTGTATTTGAGTCACATTACTCAACATCATGCTCGTGCTATAGCCACAGCCCATTAGTGAGCTCTGAAATTGACAGAGTAAGTCCCAATCAGTGTTTTGGTTTAAAAAGAAAATACTGGAGCATGTCACACTACACAAGAGTAGGACAGTACATACTATGTCATGAAACTTTTCTTTCCATTGCACATGTGACACAAATGCTCTCCTACTTTCTGGAGCAGTCAGCAGTACTTTGAAAGGCAATGCTCCATGATATACCTACAGGTGAGTGTATCCAGTCACACAAGGACCACCATGCTCAATGTGTGGGGCTGCCACCCACCAGCCTGCAGGTTTTGCAGACACCACTGAAAGTGTACAGCAACAGTCATGAGCCCACATTGTGCTCAGGGGGATGGGAAAAACCTTCCTCAATCAGCACAATAATTTTTAAGAAGGTGGGCCCATTATCACCACCTCCATTTTACCTAGGAGGACACTGAGCTCAGGGATGTGAACCTAAGAACTGGCGAGACCAGGAGGAGATTCCTGCACGGGTCACCGGGGGCTCTCTGCACATCCATCAAGTGCAAAGAAGGGATTCCAGGCAAGAATAAAGCTGGGGCTGGTGCACTGGGACGACCCAGAGGGATGGTACAGGGAGGGAGGAGGGAGGGGGGTTCAGGATGGGGAACACGTGTATACCCGTGGCGGATTCATGTTGATATATGGCAAAACCAATACAATATTGTAAAGTAATTAACCTCCAATTAAAATAAATTTATATTAAAAAAAAAAGAATAAAGGGTTCCTGTCAGCCAGGAACCACCATCTCTGAGGAAAATACTAAAAATTAAGATGCTGAATAAGCTTAATAAGAATAAGCATGCATGCATGTGTACTTAAGTCACTTCATTCGTGTCCAACTCTGTGTGACTCTCTAGACTACAGCCTGCCGGGCTCCTCCGTCCGTGGGAATCTCCAGGCGATAATATTGGAGTGGGTTGCCGTGCCCTTCTCCAATAGGTCTTCTCAATCCAGGGATTGAACCCAAGTCTCTTATGTCTCCTGCATGAGCAGGTAGGTTCTTTACCACTAGCACCACCTGGGAAGCCCAAGGATAAGGATATACGCACCATATGCGGATTTTCAGTAATGTTTATCCTTCTTACTCTCCTCACAAATTGCTAATGATGATTGCTCCAAAGAGACTACAGTTTGGGAAGCTAATGACCATCTTCTTATTTTTAATATGACCAAAATGATAGAAGAGGAATTTAAAATACTCCTCGAAAAAATAAAATACAGTATTATAAACTTTTGGTTCTTACTACTGAGTACAACAGACAGGAAGGGATATTTAAAAATCAAAAGAGGAGGTTTTAAGGAAGGATTTGGGAAAAAAAAAATAGCAACAATTGACGGAAGAAGAAAATTCAACTGAAATAGGAGAGGAAAACCCCACTGGCCAAGGAGAGCAAAGAGGCCCAACAATAACATTCTTTAGAAATGGCATCACATGGGGAGGCGACTCGGGAAGGTCTGGCCATCCTTTCGGCCCAGGCACACAGCGACGGAGAAGGCACACGACTCCGGGCTCTCTGATCTGTGTCAGCTTTGCAAATACTGCCAGCATCAAGCTCTTCCCTGAGCATTGTTCCCAGTTGCAGAAGTCCTGCACCAGGCTCCTAAGAGTAATAGCTCAAGGATTTTATCACCCACCCTTTTTTGCATTAATTACCACCAAAAAATAAAAATAAAAAATAGACGCACACACAACCTTTTGCATGTGTGCTCAGTCACTAAGTTGTGTCTGTCTGACTCTTTTGCAACCCCATGGACTGTAGCCTGTCAGGCTCCTCTGACCACGGGATTCTCCAGGCAACAACACTGGAGTGGGTTGCCATTTCCTCCTCCAGGGGATCTTTCCAATCCAGGGATCGAACTCATGTCTCCTGCACTGGCAGGTGGATTCTTCAGCAGTAACTTAACGTGTTTTCTTTTGGGAATGAGAATTCCATGTTTCATAGATGCCCCTTCGCACATATCAGCATCTGAATCCATGAATAAAAGCAGAAGGGAAAATGCCTGAACATCTAAAGTGTTCAGTCACCCATCAAGCTCGGATGAAGGAATACGTGGCAGCTAAGGATGTGGAGACTGGCAAGTTCTCGGTTCTTTCAGTTCTTCAATCTCTTTGGGAATCTGAGACAAGCCATCCCTAGAAAAATGTGTTTACACATATACCCAAAGAGCTGCCCTCATATATACACAAAATGCTGCCTGTCTGGGAAGTCCAGTTTTGGGAACCCTGTACCCAAAGCACCCCACCCAGGGGCAAGAGGCGAGAGCGCTCCTAGTACCAACTCTTGGGGTAAAGACCAGTTCCAGCTCTAGAGAAAGGAGCATCCAGGCCACTTCTGATCTTCCAAGGAAGACAGGGGACCTGCCCAGGCCTCGTGCAGGTTGGGTGAGAACAGGTGAGTCACAAGGAAGCTTCTGCTGGAAGGCATGGGCCCAGCCTGCGTGCAAGGCTACAGTTCACAAGCTACAGGGAGGCCTGAGGAATGGAGGCGGGGCGTGGACATCCTATCTGCTTCTTGGGAGGAAAGTCCCTCAGGCTACAGGGAAAGTGGACAGCAGGAAGAGGGAGAAGAGGTGGGAAGGCTAACAGGAGTCAGCACTGCCACTGTTTCCGGGTTCCTGTTGGGTTCCCCCCACAGGGACATCAGGAAACACGGAGCTGAAGGTCTCGGGGGCGGGGAGGGGGTGCGGGGAGGTGCGCCTCTGCACTAATGTGGGCCCGCCCCGTGGGAAACTCATTCTCCCTGCAAAGGTTCTACCTCGCAGGGGCTCGAGACTCCCCAGGGAGGCAGGATGGGGCATCACTGCCTCTACGGCAGCATCACTGGTGGGCAGACACCAGCAGGGAGCGCAGGCATGAGCAAGGCAGGCCGGGATTACTGGGCTGGAGGAGAGTGTCCAGGAACTAGGAAGAAATACCCACCAGACTGCAGGCACTAGGGCAGAGGCTCTGCACATGCTCTGCTGGACACTGGCTGGGGAGCTGGGGTCAGGCTGGGCAGGACTGCTGGCTGCTGAGAGCAAAAACACAAGGCCCACTTGCATCCAAAACAGAAAGCTACATCTAGGACAAGTAATTCATGCTTTTTCGGAAATACAAGTTGTTGTTTTTTTAACTACTTATTGGTGCACATCTCCTAGACCTAAAGCCACCAGCACTCGGCACCTGAGCCCACCTGGTTAGAGCTCGGAGATGTCACCCCAAACCACCCTGAAGGTCAATGGGGCTGGTCCCTGGATTGCTACTTCCCATTATGCGCCTGGGGTCTGCTTCATGATGGCAGAGGGGACACAAGTGAAGGAAGGAGTTCTTCCCAGGACCAGAAACCAAGGAAGAGCAATGGGCTCTGCCTGCCTGGCTCTGGGACATCCCAAGTCTTAGTCGCTCAGTTGTGTCCGACTCTTTGTGACCCCATGGACTGTAGCCTGCCAGGCTCCTCTGTCCATGGGATTCTCCAGGCAAGGATACTGGACTGGGTTGTCATTTACTTCTCCAGGGGATCTTCCTGACCCAGGAATCGAACACCGGCCTCCTGCATTGTAGGCAGATTCTTTACCAGCTGATACGTGGGGCATCAAGGCCCAGCAATCCAATCGCAGAGAATGAGACCACAAAGAGCAGGCCTTATCCTCCCCAAAACCAGCCCAGTGCTTTCGACCCTGAGATGACCTTAACCCATCTTCTGACTCCAAGGGTCCCCAGCCCCTTTCCCTGCAGAGGCCATCTGACTGCAAGTAGGGGCAATCCTGCTCCTGAGACTCTGTTCTGAATTTTCATCAAAGGGTAAGTGTCTTCAGATGTCCCAACCAGAAATGTGCACATCACAAAGTCAAGGATCCTAGAAGTCCTGCCTCCTCAGTACCTGGCACAGACACTGACCCTATAGTAGAAGTGCACTATGCTTAGAGGGATGGAGGGAGAAATGGAGTGATAGGGAGAGATGGAAGGATGGAGGAAAGGATGGACAGAGAGAAGGATGGATGGAGGAAAGGATGGATGGAATGAAGGATGGACAAAGGGACTGATGAAGGGATGGATAGATGGATAAACAGTTGGATCAGTACATGGGTCAATGGAAGGAAGGAAGCAAAGAAAGATATACAGAGGGATGGATGGATGATGAACAGAAGGATGGAGGGAGAAAGGGGGGATGAGGAGATGAATTCATCTATACAGATTAGTGAGGAAGAAACTTCTAGCAAAGGAAGAGAATGGAATGAGTTAAGGGAAAAGTCCATCTTCCTATCGGGTCTCTCCTACAAGTCAGAATTCCCAAATCAGGCCCCCTAGGACTTATAGGCAAACACATTCCAGGCAGGCTTAAGGGGCCAGGGGGCAGCCCCCTTCCTTCATGTCTCAATTAGGCTTTATTTCCTTAGACTGCTTTCCGAACTGGGATGCTGGAAGGTAACAAAAGAAGGAGCTGAACTCAAACCACACACCAATCAAGGAGAAGTCACCTCAAAATTTGCTATTGATTTGACTCTCAGCGAGGCCACTCTGAGAAAGGGTGGGTGATTTGAGGGTGCCCTAGAGAGGAACTTTCCTGCATTGTCCATGCAGGCAGCCACTAGCCACAAGTGGCTAGCTACTGAAATTAGTTAAAATGAAAAGTTCATTCTTTGGTTGCACTGGTCGTGTTTTAAGCATTCAGGAAATATGTGCAGCTAGTGGCTGCCATACTAGACAGGGAGACATGGACTATTCCCATCCCATCATTAGAGAATGTTGTACTGGACAGCACTGCTCTAGACAGTCACAGGGGAGCACGCTGATGTCTCATGGGAAGGACACTGGGTGAAAAGGGATAGAGAGAAGCAGCAGACAACAGCTCAGGAAGTATTTTCCCCAAGCAGCATATATTTTAAGGTTCAAAATCTTAAAATACACTGACACTCTTTGGTTCACTAATCCTACCAGTACAGTGATTCTCAACTAAGGGTCACGGTGCCTCCTGTGGACACTTGGTAGTGTCTGAAGACACTTTTGGTTGTTACAGGGGTGGAGGGGACGTGCTACTGAGTCTGGAGAGCCGAAGTCAGGAATGTTGCTACACCCTCTACAATGCACAGAGCACCTCCCCCACAAAGACTCACCCAGGCCAAGATCTAAAATAGGTGAAGAGCTTAATGTATACAGAGGGGCATCACAGTACTACGTACAATAACAGGAAAAAGGAAACAAGCCAAATGGCCAACAATAGGATGGGATCCAATAAACTACTGCCCAACAACAATCATAAAACAGTCAGTCACTGGGGACCTGCCACATGCCAGGCTCTGCTCAGGCAATTGCAGATACTGGTGGTGGTGGTGGTGGTTTAGTCGCTTCAGTCATGTCTGACTCTGTGCGACTTCATGGACTACAGCCTGCCAAGCTCTTCTGTCTATGGAATTCTCTAGGCAGGAGTACTGGAGTGGGTTGCCATTTCCTTCGACAGGGCACCTTCCCGACCTAGGGACTGAACCCACGTCTCCTGCATCGAAGGTGGATTCTTTACTCCTGAGACACCAGGGAAGCCCAACGGAGCAAACAGCAAAACAGAATTCCCCTCCTTGTGAGACCTACCCAGAATAATGTTTAACGTGTGTTTAATAAGACACTGTAATAACTTGAAAGTGCTTTGCCTACTCATCAGGGAGAAAGAGTGGGTATAAAATTACTTGATATATGACCACATTTTAGTTTCTTTATTTACAAAAAGAAAAAAGATGAGCTAGAGAAGACACCCAAACATAGCGGCAACTGTAGGTAGAGGGCTGGATGGGACTGTGGTATGTCCATACCACTAAAATAAGCCCTTTCTGTCTATTCATTCTATTATTTTTCGACAGCTTGATATTGAAACTCCAACTAAACGTCTTAACTTACCTGCTTAAAAAATAATTGTAATACATAGTAGAACTATACACAATTTTGTATTTTTCAAGTCTCCTGTAGATGTATTATCATACTTTCATAATTAAAACAATAAAAAATAAATTAAATAAAATATGCCTCTTTTTTCAGTATAAATCTGTGCCCCAGCATCCCATACCAGGGGGTGCAGTATAGGGGTATAGATGCTTTATAATGTTGTATTCCATTCTTTTATGAATTCTTCCCAGGTTCCTCTTCTCTCTGTCTAGGGGAAGGGCAACCAGGCAGCAAGAGCTGGAAGGACATGACTCCAAGGCTGCCCTGGGGCCAACTCAGCCTGCAGGTGACGTTCTGTCTGGTGTGCAGTAACAGTCCTGGGGTCATCTACCGAAACTCCAATGGATTTCCAGCATTTAACCTCAGGAGATTTGGTTCCAAACACCTGAATTTCTAAGTTTCTTGAAAATCGGAAGAGCTGGCACATGCAGATTATAATCCCCAAAGACAAAAATGGCTAAAGCTGACGAGGGCCATCCCCTGAGGAGGGGCACCCACTAGCATGCCACAGTGCCCACCATTCCCTGTTGTCTCTGACATCTGGCGGTTTGGTTGAGGACCCAGCAAGTGGTGGGTATTTGAGGCTGCAGTCACCCTGCCAAGGTGAGATGTATGAGTGGGAAGACCCTTGGCAGAACATGGTCCCAGCTGCACAGGGAGCTCCTGCCATGCAGAGCCAAGCACACTGCTTGGATAAATGATGCTCATGGTCTCAGGCGTGTGATCTTGGCTAAGGATGAGCGGGCCTGGGGACCCCACCCTAGGAGAAGCTCTATGAAAACCGTACAGTGCTATTCATCTGTTTAAATACTCACTGCAGGAAAGCCATCTAAGATGCTAGGCGCCAGGAGTTCTCCGCCAGGAATTTAGCTCAGTCAGGGAGCAAATAAATAACAAATCGTTACTACCTGACAAACTCCCTCAATGGTAGGGGCACAAAGAGGGCGATGGACGCTCAGGGAAGAAATCAATGCAACAAAAACATAAGTGGTTTTCACATTCAGCAGAACAGCAAAGCCTGACCACCAGTCACTGCTCCCGAACAACAATACAACAGCATTTGCGTTTGTACACAACAATATAAAAGCTCGCTATTTCACCTTTCTTTCCCCTTTAGAAAACTTAATGTTTCTGGTTCATCTGCCAAAACTTCATGACGGGGTTGCAATCATCAGCAAACATTCATTCATTATTGTGAACAAGATCGAGTCCAGACGACAGTGGATGTTCACAGTGGCTGCAACGAGATCACCGGGGACTTCCAGATTCACCCCAGAAGTCAGACCTCACTGATTTTTCAGGGAGCATGAGCAGCAGTACTTTTAAATACTCTTTAGATAATTAGCACTTGAAATCCTTATACGAGCTTGAGCCATCTCGTATAAGTATGGCTCTCAAAGGTAAATAGTCATCCATCTGGTATGGGGGGAGAGGTAGCGGGCATCTCCATGAAGAAGGAAGTCGGGAGGTGAACAGAGTAAGGAACATGATCAGTTACTTTAATCAGCATCTGCTTCTCAAACTGAGAGTCCTACACCTAGAACATTTAAAATATCTTTATAACTCAAATAATTATTTATTCAGCCCAGGCATGGGAAACAAGAGGGATGAGGGCAGGCTGGCAAAGACGAGAGAAAGAGAAAGCGCCAGCCAAATACATGGACTTAAAACATTTCACGTGTTCCCCATCCTGGAACACGTGTATACCTGTGGCGGATTCATGTTGATATATGGCAAAACCAATACAATATTGTAAAGTTAAAAAATAAAATAAAATATAAAAAAAATTTCAAAAAAAAAAAAAAAAAAACCATTTCACAATATTGCACGTGGTAACCAGTAAAATGCCACGCTCACCCCAGGGTCAGTTTCTCCTTTTTCAGAAGGAGACAATGATTCTAAAACAGGCATCAATTTTTTTACTTTATTTATTTTTCATTGGAGGATACTTGCTTTCCAATACTGTGTTGGTTCCTGCCATATATCAACATGAATAAGCCACAGGTTTACGTATGTCCCCTCCCTCTGAACCTCCCTCCCACCTCCCACCCCATCCCATCCCTCCAGACTGTCATAGAGCACTAGCTTTGGGTTTCCTGCTTCATAACAGCAAATTCCCACTGGCTCTCTCTCTTATATATGGTAATTTACATGTTTCTATGCTACTGTCTCCATCAGTACCAGCCTCTCCTTTCCCCACTGTGTCCACAAGTCTGTTCTCTGCATCTGCATCTCCACTGCTGCCCTGTAGACAGGTTCATCAAGACCATCTTTCTAGATTCCATATATATACATTCATACACATTTGTTTTCCTCTTTCTGAGGTACTTCACTCTGTAGAATAGAGTCTACGTTCATGTACTTCATAAGAACTGACTCAAATGTGTTTCTTTTTATGGCTGAGTAATAACTGTCTATATGTACCATGACTCCTTTATCAATTCATCTGCTGATGGACGTCTAGGTTGCTTTAAAATTGGTACACAGAGTAAGTGATAAGCATGAGATGGAAGGATGGCCAGGAGATTATTCCAAACGCTTTCCTTTGCCTTCTTTCTAAGCATGACCATGATGAAGCACTTGAGCGGAATGATCCTATAAAAACTGCCAAGCTAAATATACTTTGTGCCCTAACTTGGAATTTAATAAAACATGTGTGCTTCTATGGAATTGAATCCTTTCAAGATGACCTTTCTTCTGCCCATCAAAATCTGTTCTTACAAGTCACTACGTTGTTCCCAAAGTGTGCATGGAAATAAGTCACTTTCGACCAGCAGAAGACATGGGGGGCCGGGGGGCCGGGGATAGCCTGGAACAGAAGGTACAGGAAGGAAGAACATGGCAGAGCCTCAGCCCCTAGGAACCCAGGGACAAGACGGGACCCACCAGGGTGATAAAGGATGCTGCGGGAGACACTTCCATGTAAGCAGAAGAAGAGATTCTGTGATACAGAGAACCCCAGGGAGTGTGCCCTCTCTTGCCCCCACATCCAGCCTCCTATCAGATGAGAACTTCCACTAGAAAGCTTCACCAGCCGGACTTCCCTGGTGGTCCAGTGGTTAAGAATCTGTGGTTTGATTCTTATCAAATGCAGGGGACATGGGTTTGATCCCTAGCATGTGAAGATTACACATGCGGCAGAACAACTAAGCCTGCCCACTCTAGAGCCTGTGCTCTGCAACAAAAGAAGCCAGTACAATGATAAGCCCGTGCACCACAACTAGAGAGGAGCCCCAGCAGCAACAAAGACCCAGGGCAGCCAAAAATATATAAAAATAAATCACAAGTTAAAAAAAATGCTCCACCAACCACCCCACAATCATCCCACCTTCTCAGTTTTGAGCCAAGCTCTCGGGCTCCTTCAGAATTAGGGGTCATGTTGTTCAGTCCCTCAGTCGTATCTGACTCTTTGCGACCCCATGGACTGTACCATGCCAGGCTTCCCTGTCCTTCACCATCTCCCAAGTTTGCTCAAACTCATGTCCATTGACCAGGTGATGCCATCCAACCATCTCATCCTCTGCCGCCCCCTTCTCCTCCTGCCCTCAATCTTTCCCAACTCAGGATCTTTTCCAGTGACTCGGCTCTTTGCATCAGGTGGCCAACATATTGGAGCTTCAGCTTCAGCATCAGTCCTTCCAATGAAAATGCACGGGTCATGAGGTAGGGGGAAAACAGACTGACAACAGAATCTTTCTTCAGAGTAGACAACCACAATGTTCCACATTACCCTGATTAAAGCAGAAATGCTGCAAGCAAGCACCAATAGTGTGCTCTGGATGAGAAGAAATCGGAAGGAGATAATAAGTGTACAGCTCAGCATCTCACATGCGAGCTGAGGTGCCCTTCCCATGGGCAGAGAAGAAACAGGCAGATGAAATGTCACCTCCCAAGAGGCCTGACAATACAAGTCTTGGTGGTACTTCAGGGAGGCCAGGCCATCCTATGATGTGAGTGAGCATATGGCTGTGCACAGAATATTATTTTTTATTGAATTTTTTTCTCTTTCTTTTTTATTTCTTGAATTATGAAACTGTGATAACACATTTACAGGTACAGGAGACTTGGAAAATACAGAACAAAGTTATATATAGTTCCCCTATATATTACAATGATTTTTTAAGTAGATAAATTTAGATTTTTAGGTGGAGTTTCAATATCAAACTCTCGAAAGTTAATAGAATGAACATACAGAGAAGTAGAACGATATAGTGGACCTGAAAAGCACTATGAACCAGTTTGATGTAATTGAGTTTTATACAATTTTCACACAACAGTAAGATACAAAAATTCTATTCAAGTTCCCACAGAATATAAACTATCTGCACAGAATATTCTGGAGAACAGGAAATAGGTAGCTGATGCCAGCTGACCTTCTACAGACCTGCCGGATTCTCTGCTTTGATGACACCAGTCCATTCATACACAGAGGAGTCTGGAGGGCTACAATCCATGGGGTCGCAAAAGAGGTGGATACAACTGAGCATGCAGCCAGGTTGTCAGTAACCTTAGTTAAACTACTATTTCACCAGGTAGCTATCTGTTTGAGGGGGAAAGAGGGGTTATCAGAACCCCCTGGATAGGGGGCAAAGGGCTGCACTTTTTTTATTTTCAGAAAGTTTCCCAGGTGTTTGGAGGTAGCACCAAGAATCCCTGGTCCAGATCAGTGGTTCCTGAGCCTGGTTGCTAACTGAACTCACCAGGAGAACTTTTCAAAAATGGATACCAGTTGCAAATCATATACCTGACAAGGGTTCAGTATTCATAATATATGTGCTGTGTGCTAAGTCACTTCAGTCGTTTCCGACTCTTTGCAACCCCATGGACTGTAGCCCGCCAGGATTCTCTGTCCATGGAATTTTCCAGGCAAGAGTACTGGAATGGATTTGCAACGCCCTCCTCCAGGGGATCTTCCTGACCCAAGGATTGAACCTGCATCTCCTGTGTCTCCTGCATCGCAGGCAGAATCTTTACCACTGAGCCACTGGGGAAGCCCATTCACAATAATATAAATAACTCCTAAAGTTCAACAACAAAAAGGCAAACAACCCAAATGGGCAAAAAATGGATGAAGGAATTGAACAGGTATCTCTCCAAGATATACAGCTGGTCAGTAAGCACATGGAAAGAGCCTTATCATTCTGAGCCATTAGGGAAACGCACACTAAAACCACAACAAGATACCACTTCACACCCAATAGGATGGTCACTTTTTCAAAAAGCAAACAAAAAATAACAACAGAAAACAGTAAGTGTTGGTAAGGATGCGCAGAAACTAACCCTCATGCGTTGCTTCTGTAATGTAACATGGTATACAGCTACTGTGGAAAACAGTTCTATGGTTCTTCATAAAGGTAAATATCAGATGACCACATGACCCAACAATCTTACTCCTAGGTATACACTCAAGAATACTGAAAGTGGATACTTGAGTGTCACAGCAGCACCACTCACAACAGCCGAAAGGTGGAAGCAACCCAAATGCCCATCAACAAAGAAAGGGGTAAACACAATGTGCTCTACTCAGACAATGAAATGGGATTCAGCTCTGAAAAGGAATGAAGCTTTGATATGTCTGTGGGTTTCCCTGGTGGCTCAGTGGTAAAGAATCTGCCTCCCAATGCAGGAGATACAGATTCGATTTCTGGGTCGAATAGATCCCCTGGAGGAGGACGGTTCACATGATATACTCTGCACGTAAGTTAAATAAGCAGGGTGACAATATACAGCCTTGACGTACTCTTTTTCCAATTTGGAACCAGTCCGTTGTTCCATGTCTGGTTCTAACTGCTGCTTCTTGTCCTGCATACAGGTTTCTTAGGGAGCAGGTCAGGTTGTCTGGTATTCCCATCTCTTGAAGAATTTTCCAGTTTGATTCACACAGTCAGAGGCTTTAGCTCCTTATGGACAGCCAAATAAAGGCAAATGTTAATGGACCCTAGTGAGAGCTGACAAGGACCAGAGGGAAAGGTTAAGCAGAAGCTGCCGCCCAGGCCAGCTCAACAAAAGAAAGAATGATCTAACTCTTGAGCTGGCTGATACTCATGGTCAGAGACATCATCAGGCCACCCGACTGCCAATGGCCCCGCATACAGGCTGTAATGGCTATGGAAGCCTGAGGCTCAATACCTCTGTTGAAACAGGCATGATGCCTTGTGGCTTCAAGCGTCTGATGTTCCAACAGTGTTCCCTGTGACAATTCCTGAAGGTGTTTCAGAAATCTGGCTTGAGAAATCCTGACTGGAGATGTGAGGTTTTGTTTCATTGCACAATTCCACCGAAGTGGAGGTGGTTTCCATGATGGACCATTGTACACAGTATTCATTGGCTCCTTTATAAACAAAATGCACTACAATTAAAACTTTTTCTCCAGCACCTTCCTATCCCTATTTCTGGAAAGTTCTGCCTTTGATCCATCTTTCCAGGAAGTATAATAAGACCTGATGATCAAAAGAACAACAGTCTCAAGGTTATACTTCTGTTTTACCTTTACTTTCAAGGGAGGAAAAAAGAACTTAATATGGGAACAATCAACTTTAATCTAGGGCTACCTTTTTGGTAAGGAAAAAAACCCAGCTTTGCCAACAGTATCAGCCAACTGCTTCACAAAACCAATTCCAGTAACTTGTATGCCTGCGGTACCATTATGTCGTCGGTTTGCTTCTCAGAAAATTTCCCATTCTTTGTCTATTTCAGTAGTTTGGATTGGGTCAAGGCACCTTCTTTAACTCCAGGTGGAGAGGTAAAGCAATCTAACACCAGTGAAACATAAAAAAAGGCCAGGGGAAAGAGGAAAGATGCACAGGCATGTTTTCTGGTCTGCAATCCATGACGGGCTCCTGTGGAATCCAACTTGGCTTGGACTATCCACGAGTCTGGAGAGTACACTCCAAACTCATCTCGCAGCTCAGGGAGGTGGAACTGCCTGAAAAACCTTAGTTCTTCCTCCTACTTCACAACCTGGTTGGGATTAATGTACATGATTTTCCTGAAAATGACAAAAGTAGCACTCATCCCTGAAGGGACATGCGACGGTGTCATTTTCACGGGTGTAAAAAGGGATGACGCCCATACCAGCCAATGACCGAGTGGCTACTAAGCACCTCAAAACAGACGGAAAGAAAGTCTGTGTTTCTCCACTTTATATAACCAGATAAAAGTTAGCCCATCTGAAGGAAATGCAGACTTTAGATTCCAAATATTTACTGCACTGGCACTAGATTTAGAGTAGAACTGAAATGCTGACAATGACTCAGGAAAAACAAGGATTTGATCAGTTACACGTTTATATAGAACTTTATTAGTGATCTGTATTTTTAAAGGAGCCAGGTGATAAAAACACAGCATAAGAAAAAGACTTCTATTAATCATTTTCAAGGT
Source organism: Bos indicus x Bos taurus (assembly GCF_003369695.1). NCBI lineage: Eukaryota > Metazoa > Chordata > Mammalia > Artiodactyla > Bovidae > Bos > Bos indicus x Bos taurus. The sequence continues at coordinate 7,190,958 of NC_040105.1, read as the reverse complement.
AAAATAAGTACATGAGGTCTTATTTCAAAATGGAAAGTACATCTAAAGCCCCAAGACAGAGTTGGGGGAAGTATTGGTTCTGGCCACCACAGTGGCACTTAAAATGCAAATGGTACTCTGTCCTTCTCCCCCTCAATACATGGGAATGCAAGGAGGTGTTCTTGGTAATCCTTGACATTTCTGTCCATATGCCATCTGCATGGTGACATTTTGGAGGTTTGTAATATCGGAGGTGGGGGAGGCTTGCTCTCTGGCGTCTTGGCTCCTTGTGCTGAGATTACTGAGATGGCAATCGTGGTTGACCTCGGTCGGATCAATCAGAATGATCTATGTGAGATGCGTTCCAAAGCAGTCAGTCCATCCATAACCTGGCGCCGCCAGGTCGACTACGTGCCTTTCCTGAGGGAAAGTCACAGTGTGAAAGAATTCCACAGAGCTGGCCGCCGTGGGCTTCAGCCTCATCATTTTCGATCTCAAACCACCCAGTCATTAGAAAGTAACTATCCACCTTTTTTTTTTTTTAAGTAACAATAATTCATTTCTAAACCCAAGAATTGACAATATTATATGAGCATTCCAAAAGTATATGTAAATCTTTTTTAAAGACATACTCTTTAAAAATGCACCACTTGACTGCTAAAATAATAGGAATGAAACACATTTGCTGCACAGCGGTTCCTGGTCCATGGCATTCCTCACAGCCCTGTTGGCAAACCTGGTACAAGCCAGGCAAAAGGCCTGGCTCCCCTGTGCTGATGCTGGCAGCTACTCTTCGTCGACGGGGGCTACTCTTCACTGCGGTCCATGGGCTTCTCATTGCAGTGGCTTCTCCTGTTGTGGAATACAGGCTCTAAGTGTATGAACTCAGTGATTGCAGCTTATGAGCTCTAGAGCACAGGCTCAGTAGTTGTGGCACATGGGCTTAGCTCCTCCACCACATGTGGGACCTTCCCGGAGCAGGGATTGAACCCATGTCCCCCGAGTTGGCAGGTAGATTCTTAACCACTGGACCATCAGAGAAGCCCAACTTCTTAATTCTCAATTCTTAATACCTGTCCAATGTTACGTGTCTATTGATTATGAAACAAGATCTCACCATGTGATGTGAATCTGTAAAACCTCTAACGTCACTGAATATTACAAAGACCAAATTCCACAACATGACATCTCTACCTGGAAATCAATTTCTGTACATATTTGGGGTGTTTTCAGATCTGTATCCAAGCTAACACAACTACAACGAAAGCTGAAGATGTAAGAGCTTCGGTGGTATTAACACAGTATACAAACAAGCATGATGTCGATCACCAGTCAGCAAACTAGGTTCCAAGGGCCAAACCCAGCCTGCCTCCTTTCTCTGTAAGTAAGTTTTATTGAACACAGTCAGGCACGTTCACATTTAGGGATTGCCTATGACTGTTTTTGGGCTTCCCAGGTGTCTCAAACAGTAAAGCACCTGCCTGCCAATGCATAAGATATAAGAGACACAGGTTTGATCCCTGGGTAGGGAAGATCCCCAGGAGGAGGAAATCGTAACCCACTCCAGTATTCTGGCCTGGAGAATCCCATGGACAGAGGAACCTGGCGGGCTACAGTCCATAGGGTCACAAAGCGTCAGACACAACTGAAGCGACCTAGCATGCACACATGACTGCTTTTTAGCCACAAAAGCAGAGCTGAGCAGTTGCAACAGTGACTCTAAGGCCAGCCAAGCCTAAAATACTTGCTACCTAGCCCCTTTTTTTCCTTTTTATTTTGTATTGGGGTACAGCCGATTAACAATGCTGTGACAGTTTCAGGTGCACAGTGAAGGAACTCGGCCGTACATATACATGTATCTATTCTCCCCCAGTACTACCTAGCCCTGTACCCACAAAGCTTGATGGCTCTGTACTAACCTCTTCGTAACATTTCATTTCTAGCAACTTCAGGTTCCCAGCCACAAAACCAAGGGAATGCAAAGAACAGCTCCAAGCAGAGAGAAAAAAGTTATCATGCACTCTTTGAGCACTTGTCCTTACTCTGGTGGGTCACCAGGGGTACACAAGGAGAAGAAAATGAAGCAAGCAACTCAAAAGTATAAGTGACATAATAGAAGGAGGAAATTTTGATGGGCAGGAAAGAAAAGATGAAGAATCACTAAACTGAATGACTATTTATTCAGTATGACCACAAGAACAATTAAAATGTGAGTGTCTACTACACACTAGACATTGACCTTAGTGTCCCCATCTCTGAAAGAAGAAACCACAAGGTTCAGAGACTCCAAATACTGCCTTAGGGCACACATGAAACAATAGAGCCTTAAGTCAAACTCAAGACCATCCATGCCTAAAATCAAGGCTAACCACGTCTGAGTGGTCTCTGTGGTTACTGGTACATTCCAAGAACACACGATTATCCATGTTCAGGCATACAAACCTTAACTATCAAGAAAATGTTACACTGTAGTAAATCCAAGAAGAAATAAGAAGCATACAATACAGTTTTAAGATGTTCTTTCAAAAACATGTGAAAGATAAAAATGCTCATCTCCAAAGCGCCAAGTATCAATTGGTCCTTCATCCACAAATTTCATTTCACCCCAAACACTGACACATAATCACATACCACATCAACTTTTCTAAAATGGACAGCAGTGCTAGGAAGTCTTTCTGTAAGATAAATCCCTCTGAATGAAAGAGTCAGTTGCCTCGTGAAATCAACTGTATTTTTAACCTAGTAAAATCAGGCTGTTGCTGGTGGTACTCTTCCCTTACAGTCAGTCAAATTCCTGGGCAATGTTAACATGTGGCTTCTTGGTAAGTGTCTGGAATCATTGTATGAACATTTTGAGAAAACCAGAAGCCTTCTGCATGGTTAGAGGCTGCCAGCCTAATTTATGTAGCCTGGTCTGTTCAACTATTAAGACAAGGTAACCACCTGAATTTAAAAATAAGACTACTTTAAAAGAATTTTACAAACAACTTGACTGTGGTATCATCTATGAACCCTAAAATCATTCCATTTTATGTATAATTTCAATGATTTTTAGTAAATTTACTTAGATGTACAACATTTAGGACATTTTAGAACATTTCCATCACCCCAATCATACCCTTGGTTCCCACTCCCCTTTCCTAACTCCACCCCCACGCAACCACTAATCCACTTGGATGGATTTGCCTTTCTGGACATCATGGATCAGTAGCTGTGGGGTCCCAAGGGGTCTTTCTGTGGTTCCAGGTCTGTGAAGAGGGTAAGGGAAGGTGGAAAGCAGCTGTGAGCAAGCACAGATACGCATGCACACAATTCACAATTCCTGTAACTGGCCTTTAAAGACCATGCAAGTTCATAGAGCACAGATGGGAGAATGGGGCTCTTGCTTACCTAGGAACACAAAAGAATGAGAGTCCCATATCTGAACTCTCCCAAGAACTAAAACTTTTTGTACCTTGAAACCTTAGTTTCTTTTATTTCCCCACAATTTTAAACTTTGTATTTTGTATTGGGGTATATGACAGGCCACCAGGGTTTAATCCCTGGGTCAGGAAGACCTCCTGGAAAAGGGAATGGCTACCCACTCCAGTATTCTTGCCTGCAGAATTCCATGGACAGAGGAGCCAGGCAGGCTACAATCCATATAGGGTCACAAAGAGTCGGACACAACTGAATGACTAGCACTTTCACTCACTTTCTTTAGCCACCACAAAGTTGAATATCTGCATATAACTTATAGTCAGCCCTGTGTATCCACAGTTCTGTGCTGTAGTGTTCACTACTGAAAAAAATATCTGATGGACTGATACAGTCCACACCCAAGTTGTTTAAGGGTCAACTGTAGTCTTAATAGGCATGTTGTTTAAATAATCTAATCTAACTTGCCTTGGTTGTCTTATGACAGTTAGATGCAGCATCCTTGGGGCAGGTGGGGGAGGACAAAAATCTCTACTGAGAGGGTTCATGTAACAAAAGGGTCCCTCATTGGATTTTATGATTCTGAGCACCTTTTCTCTGGTTGGTTAGACTTCCTGCTGGGGTCTTCCTATTTCCTGCAGGGGTCTTCCTATCCTGTGTCTCCCGCCCCACCCCTGCCCACCCAACCCCCAGTAACTAATAGTCACCTTGATTAGACCCAGTATTCTCCTGAGAGGTCCACAAATGGTTTTCTATCAAGGGCCAGACAGTAGATATTTCCAGTTCTGCAAGCCACAAGGTCTCTGTCCAGAGACTCAACTTTGCCCTTAAAGGGTAAAAGCCGCCACAGACAATAACTAATCACGTGAGTGTGGCTGTGCTCCAATAAAACTTTATCTATAGACACAGACTTGAAATCCACATCACTCTTCTTTCTTTCTCAACCAATTAAAAGTGGAAATCCCATTCTTATCTGGCAGGCTGTATAAAAAACAGGTGGCCAGCCGGATTCAGCTTGTAGGCTGCTGTTTGCCAGCCCCTGTCCTAAGACCTCCCAGGGGCAGCCATCAGTTCAGCGACTGACAACAAGCCTTGTTGTTCTCGTACATGTAAGAGAATCCACCCACAAGGAACTTCAGGGACTTGTGTGGGGGCATGGTGAAGGCACAGGAGTGTACTTGGACCCTCGAGATTCTCTGACTTCAAGGCTGACCGTCTTCCCCCCATTCACTGCCCCCGCCACCGACCCTGGCAGCAGGCTGGTAACCGCTGCGTTGTTGGCCTATTATTTTCTATAGGTCCTTCTTGTTTCCCCAGCTGTATTTGCATTACCTTGAGGAAAAGGGCTAGGATATATTAATTATGTGTTATCTTCCATCATCAGGGGTTTCCCTGGTGGCTCAGATGGTAAAGAATCTGCCTGCAATGCAAGAGACCCCAAGTCAATGCCTGGGTAGGGAAGATCCCCTTGATAAGGGAATGGCAACCCACTCCAGTATTCTTGCCTGGAGAACTCTACGGACAGGGCGGGATACCTTCCATGGAGTCACAAAGAGTCGAACACGACTGAGCAGCTAACACTTTTCATCCTCCATCTCACAGGGCACATCTAGATTATTAAAAATCCTACCACATGCTCGTTTCTGGCTACTTGTGCCTAATTTTAAAAAGAAATGTGAAATATTTTAGACTCTCTCTTTCTCAAAGTAACAAACTAAAACCTAAATTAAGATGTTCTTTTCTTTGACCCTCGGTTGATTTTTCTTAAAGGGTGACAGCAGCTCCTGTGGGCAAAGTTCACCTGGCAGCCCTCAGGATCACAGGACGGTGTGTCCTCTGCATTAAGAGCAAAAGCACAAAACCAGGTCCCTACAATGTGGAGGAACCTCACTAATATTAGGTGAGGTGAGAAAAGCCTGACATAAGAAGCCATGTGTACAGAATTAAATAGAGAGGATTTCACCTGTATGAAAAGCCCAGACAGGTAAATCCGGAGACAGGAAGTAGACTGGTGGCTTGGTGGTTGCCAGGGCTGGGCAAGGAGGGATGGGGAGCCACTGCTTCATGGCCACAAGGTTTCCTTCTGGGCTGATGGAAATGTTCTGGAACTGCATAGAGTGGGTGGCTATACAACACTGATGATGTACCAAGTGCTACTGAGTAGTTTATTTTTAAATGAGTTATTTTGTTTTGTGAATGCTACCTCAATAAAAACAAGTTTTTTTAGAGCATGGTCGTAGACCTCTACAATCTGACGGTGGAAAGAGCATCTAGACATAGTGTTAAATGAAAACAGCAAGTCACAGAAAAATAATTTTTTTTGACAGCAATATTGCATTTATGTAAAGTTGTGAAACAAAGATCTGGGCCTGTGCACATACACTTAGGCACAGGTGGAGAAAAAGCCACACACAGCAAGCTATTATCATGCTGCTCTACCAGGGAGGGGGGCAGCTGGGGAGTTTCTCATGTTCTGCATATTTCCACATTGTGTCATTCCAATAAGGCAGGAAGGAATGCTTCAGTGGGTCCCCCATGTCATAGAAAAACACCCCAAGGTCCCTGAGGGCCTGCACATTTTATTAAAGGGCAGGCATGCACACCTGTGTATCAGAGCACAGCGCCCGAAGAGCCTTGGGGTGTGGCGGGTGGGGGGGCTGGTCTGCAGGAGAGAAGTGCGCACAGCTGCTTGCAAAGAAAAACTCCATCAGGCAGCTCTTTGGTCACTAGGATGTCAAGCAATTAATTTTTACCAAGCTTTTCCCTCCTTTGGCATTGAAGTTGGTCCATCCCATGAAGTGCGTTAAGTTTCATAAATGAGTACCACAGGCCTCAGAAGGGCCTACGTCAGGCCAGCACCACCCCCTCCCACCACCACCCTTTACAATCTTTCCTTTCCTCTTTGAAGAGGGGCATTTCTGGACAGGGCAGTGGAGGGGAGGGGGCGAGGATGGCTGGCTGCAGCCAGACCATCTCTGGGCTGCTCTCTGAATGCCAGGCTTCCCCCACCCCTTGGAGACTGGAGCCCTGGTGAATTGGCTGGAGTGACACAGCCTGGTCCCTGACGCAACAGGCAAGGTCCTGCAGTCGTGCAAGCAATGAGGCACAGGATGAGGGCACCTTCTCTTCTTTCTGAATGAGACAGATGACCATCTTTGCCCAACTGGCAAAGAAAAATTCATAAATGCACCCAGTCCCCTAATTCTGTTAACCATCAGCACCTCCTATGCCTCACTTCTCTACTAGCCCTGGGGCTACACTGTGACTCCTGGCTGTACATTGTAATCTCCAGGAGAGCTTAAAACTCAGGGCTACCTGGCCCTGGTGCGGAGGTGCCAGCATTCCTGAAGCTCCCAGCCAGCTTGAGACTGTGCACATCTCCAGCGGCGAAGCCTGCTCCCCATTCCCAAGGAGCCAAAACAAGCAGAAGACCAATGAGAACAGACAACAGCTGATCACAGCCAGTCTGAGAGCTCTTTTTTTTTTTTTTTTCCCCCACCGAGTACACAAGGTCATGTTTATATTTTGACACTGTAAACAGAGGAATGGTCATTTTTCTGTGAGTAAAACAGCTAGGAGCTGACATTCATCGAATTAAAGATACAGTTACTTCCTAGATCCTGCAAGGACACCTGGACAGGTGGGTTGCTCCAAGGCAGCAGCCCCACCAGGGAACAGTATTTGGCAAGGAAAGAGAATGGAGCACTGATCCAGGCTGCGATGTGGACAGATCTCGAAAACATGATGCCGAGTGAGATAAGCCAGACGCAGGAGTCCGCAGACTGCATGACTCCACGTACACGAAATGTCTAGAACAGACAAATCTGGAGACACAGAGAACAGACTCGTGTTGCCAAGAGATGGGGAGATAGGGAATGACTATTAATGGGTACAGGCTTTCTCTCTGAGGCGATGAAACTACTCTGGAATCACACAGCAGTGGTGGTCACACAACCTTGTAAATGTATGAACAACCACTAAATGGTGCACTTTAAAATGGTATGTTCTATGGTAGGTGAGGGCTTCCCTGGTGCCTCAAATGGTAAAGAATCCACCTGCAATGCAGGAGACATGGGTTCCATCCCTGGGTCGGTAAGATCCCCTGGAGAAGGGCATGGCAACCCACTCCAGTATTCTGGCCTGGAGAATCCCATGGACAGAGGAGCCTGACGGGTTACAGTCCATGGGGTCACAAAGAGATGGACACAACTGAGCATCTTCATTAGGCCACCTGGCTCCCTGGCAGACACTTGGTCATGTCTGAAGTCACTTTTGGTTTTGCCGTGACTTGGAGAGGTGCGCTACTGGCAGGCATTCAGCAGAGAGACCAGAAATGCTGCAACCTGTCCAGGTGTCCTGTTAACTATACTCCACTATGCAGGACAGTCCAACAATAACGGACTACCCACCCCTAAACATTCACAGACACAGCTTGGAGGAGACTCTTGAGTCCCTTGGACAGCAAGGAGATCAAACCAGTCAATCTTAAAGGAAATCAGTCCCAACTATTCTTTGGAAGGACTGATGCTGAAGCTGAAGCTCCAATCCTTTGGCCATATGATGTGAAGAACCGACTTGTTGGAAAAGACCCTGAGGCTGGGAAAGACTGAAGACGAGAGGAGAAGGGGACGACAGAGGGTGAGATGGTTGGACGGCATCACTGACTCAATGGACGTGAGTTTGAGCAAGCTCTGGGAGTTAGTGATGGACAGGGAAGCCTGAATTGGACACAACTCGGTGACTGAACTGAAACATTTACAGTGCCAGGGCTCCAAAACCCCAGTCTAAAGTAATACCTGCTCAGTTTGGACACCCTTTAGGCCCCTGTCTATCAGCAGTACAGCACGCTGAATGACCCCACTTGTTTCTCTACATAACCAAATCACTGAACATAACACCATCATCAACAATGGTGGCAAAAATAGTGATGGTTGATAGTGGGGTTAATAGGAGGCCTCCACCCCAGCCCCTGCTGAGTCCCAACTACTCCTAAGGTGTCAGCAAAAAAGGTTCCTTTGACATCCCCCACCTCCTGGTTTCCCCTGCCTTAATTCAAGTGTTGGCTAAGTCCTGTACACTGCTTGTCTCGTCACAATTTCTCTGACATAATCCTCAATTTTTCTAATCCAAGAGCCCTGACTATCTCTAGCTCAGGTCCATCAGCCTCTGTGAAAACCTCTGACAATTTCTGACTGCCCTCTTCTCTCAGAAGTGCACCCTGTCCATCGCTTATACGTGGCTAGCTCATCAAGCAGGACTTGGTGCCTCACATGACTGAAACTCCAGGCCCCATTCACAAGGAACAGGACTCCTAGGGGTGTTGTGAGGAGCCTGGGAGAAAAACGGATGTAAAATGCCTGGCCCAGCAGCCCCTGAGCACCCAGGACACCTCAGCCCATGCGGCTCTTATCAAACAACACCAGGCTGACCAGACCCTTCCATTCTCTCTGGGAAAACAACACACAGGGTGCAGGAGTTTCCTACTGCTGCTGTGAGGAACTGCCACAAAGCAGGTGGTTTAACACAACACATGTTTACCGTCTCACAGTTTTGGAGGTCAGAAGTCAAAAATCAGTTTCATTCGGCCAATAGCAAGGTGTTGGCAGGGCCGCATTCCATCTGGAAGCACGAAGGAAATATACACCTCCTGGCTCTTCCGGATTTGAGAGGCCGCCTACATTCCTTGGCTCCTGGCCACACAGCTCCAACATCTGCTTCTGCTGTCGCATCTCCTTCTCTGACTTTGAGTGTTCTGCTTCCCTCTGGTCAGGACTCTTCTGCTTACCCTAAGCCCAGCCAGATAATCCAGGATGATCACCTCATTTCAGGATTCTTAACTTAATCCCACCTACCAAGGCCATTTCTGTGCGAAGGTAACATTAATCAATTTAGGAGACTAGGCCATGGACATCTCTGGAGCGCCATTCTTCTATCTGGGTGGGAGGGGTAGGGAGGAGGTCTGTTAAATATCAAACAACAATGAATATAAGATAAAAGTAACCAGGGGAATCGAACATAGCACAGGGGGCACACGGTTACCGAGCCAAGGGAGGGGAAGGTATAGACAGTAGATTTCGGTTCAAGTCTGGAGTCAGACAGACGCGTTCTTTGTTGGCTCTGGGAAGCAAGGTTACTAAGGCAAGCCCCTGGGCTTCAGTTCCATCATCGTCCCACTGACAGCTCACGCAGCCTTTGTCGGCTTTCAGTGCCCTGGAGTGTGTGGCCCACAAGCAGCACCCCTCGTATGTCCTAAGACCCAAGGGACCCCAGCGGGAAGAAAGCAGGAGGCAGGAAGAACACAGTGAGGCCTCAGGGTAAATAGAACATGAGCACATGTGAGCCCCACGGGAGGCAGGCACCTGTCTGCTGGTGCTCGCCACTGGTGCTTCCTGGACCCGGAAGGGTGCCTGAGATGGGGAGGCTGTGAAACAGTTACTGAATGAATGGACGGATGAGCCAACAAACGAATGAAGAGAGGCAGGATGCCTCAAATTGAATAGGGACAGGGCAGTGGGGTGGCGTCTGTGACAGAGCATTGGATCATGGTCAGAAGATTCAGCTCAAGTCCCAGTTCCTCCCACAGTGGGTGGGACGTACCCCTTGGCTGTGGCCCTCACATGCAAGATGAGGAGAGGAAAGAGGCCATCCTGGCTCTTTGAAGCCCAAAGCTGGAGGATTCAAGCTCCACGTGGTCTTGCCTGGGCCTGACCTGCCTAACACAAAGACTCTGGGTCAGTCAAGCTAACCGGTTCCCATCCTTATTTCAAACACCTAGCAGTTCCTTGTCCGCAGCATTCTTCTCATCCCCAGTGCTCCTTAGCACTGGCATGAGATACACTCAACCTAGGAGACAATGGACAAGGATAAAGAACTCCCAGGCTCTAGTGAGCCACCTCCTTTTCTCAGAAGCCACCACCTTCTGCTGAGGGTGTCTGGCAACCACCACTGTCTACATTTTCTGGGTCTCCCATCTCCCACACAAACCTGGTCTCCATCCACTATCCTAGCACACAGGAGGCCAAGAACCTATAAATATTACTTCATTTGACTGGATTTAAATGAAAATAACTGAACTCAGGAAATTTTAGCTCTGCTTTTATTCCATCAGATTACTTTTACTGAATTTACTGGAAAGGCAGCCAAATAGCAAAAGGACCTGGGCAAGAAGAGCTCACTGGGCTCAAGTGTTAAAGTGACCTTTAACACGTCACTTGACCCACGGGTTTCTACAGTAGAACCTACGGGAGAAGGGGAAACACAATTTCCACTTCCAAAATCAGAGCGACAGGGAAGAAAAGGAAACTTAGAGATTTCCAAACATCCGGGAGCTATTTTTAGAAATGAATGACTTTTCCACTCACTTTTCTTAAAGAAAAAAAAGAAAGATATTAGACCAAGAACAAATCAAGAAATGGTTGTTGATAATCTAAATGGAAGAAGATTCTTACAGAAGTCCCCTCTTTATGGATTTAAAAGCAAGACACTCCTCTGTGTATATACAAATACACACACACACACAAACACACCTATAATCTTAAAGAATGAAAAGTGGAAAAATCATTATTTATCACAAAGTTGATAATAATCCCAAAATAGACCCTGTGGGATAAATATACTAAGTTGAGTTGAGTGCATGCTCAGTCGTGTCCGACTCTTTGCAACCTCATGAACTGTAGCCTGCAAGGCTCCTCTGTCCATGGGATTTCCCAGACAAGAATACTGGAATGGGTTGTCATTTCCTTCTCCAAGGGATCTTCCCGACACAGGGATCGAACACATACCTCCTGTGTCTCCTGGATTGCAGGCAGATTCTTTACTGCTGAGCCATCAGGGAAGCCCAAAATACAGTAAACCTCCTATTAATTAACACTGAATACAGGTTCTAAGAAGACAGCAATGGTGTCATCTGGCCCTGTTATGTGGGGCTCCAACCTGGCAAAATTCGAGAACCATGGATTGTTTTCTCTTTAAAGCAATAGCCTGTTCAAAGGACTTTTGATATATCACAGGATTTCTCCATGTGGCGCAGGTCAAACCCCAGCTAGTGAACAAATGGATACCTAAAAGCTTTTGTCATAATATAATCTGGGCCTGCCACCATCATCCTGATCGTTTATACTCTGCTTTGATCTCAAATGTGCTATGTCCACCACTCTTAAAGTGCCTGAGGTTGGCATTTCCAGTAATGTACAGTCCCAACTGAGCTATGGAAAACAGAACAGTAAGTTTCAACCGCTCAGTCCATCTAAAGGTTAATAACAATACAACGTCAAAAGAAGCAGACATATATACAACCATCAAAGGCACTGAATTTTTCTAAGAGAGGCAAAAAAGTTCTTCCCGTATTTTCCATCTAAATGGTAAATACCTTTTTATAAAGTGGCCACTGACCTCCAAGTTAATATATGTGGAATACATATGTGCCACTAATGTAAACCACACACAACTCACCCACAGAAAATACCAGTCACAGAAACAGTGAATTAACTTTATTGACTGGTTGATTTGATTTTTTTGGCTTCACCGTGCAGCATGTGGAATTTTAGTTCCCTGACCAGGAATCGAACCCGTGTCCCTGCACTGGGAACAAGGAGTCTTAATCACTGGAATGCCAGGGAAGTTCCAACTGTTTATTTTTAAACAAAGTTTTGGGGTATGACTCCCAGAAAACTATGAAAATTATATGCACAGTACTGATCTGCAGAGATAGTGAATTTAAACCTGCAGTGTGTTCATAATCCAACTAAAAAATTTCTGTTTTGATGTATATTACCATATGTGAAATAGATCACCAGTCCAGGCTCGATGCATGAGACAGGGTGCTCAGGGCCGGTACACTGGGATGACCCTGAGGGATAGGATGGGGAGGGAGGTGGGAGGGGGTTCAGGATGGGGGACACATGTACACCCATGGCTGATTCATGTGAATGTATGGCGAAAACCACTACAATATTGTAAAGTAATTAGCCTCCAATTAAAATAAATTAATTAATTTTTTAAAAATTAAAGAATTCTGTTTTGAAAATACTGAGATTTTTTTACACATCTGTAACCACATCTGTAAAGATATTTCCCTAGGTTTGCAACCTCTTTGTTGTAACGTGAAAAAGAAAGTACAGCTACAATAATTCACCAACATGCCCTGAGCTGGCAATACAAATGCTGTTAGACACAACACTGAATGGAATTACTGTACAACTCTAGAAGAGTTTGTTCACAACCCTTGGCCCTCGGTTACCTTGCTTACAGCAGCATATTTTATGCTATTACAGTTTTCATAAATTATATATGAAATGCTTTCAGTCAGCAAGAATCTTCACCTACCAACTACATTCATCTATTTCTCCATAATTTCATTGTCTTTAAGAACCTATTTATTTGCCTCTTCTGACAGTTTTCCATTTGGAAGCTGTTTGGGTAAAGTCTTCATTTCTTGAATACCGTTTTCGGGTCGTGTGAATCAAACTCGACTCAAAAAGGGTTTTAAGTGTCAGATACACAAGGAGAAAATGCTGTGCTCCAACACACAATTTTTTCCATATCATAAAAATCAATCACAACCTTAAAGGATAACCAGTCACTAATAAAAATCGGCAGGACTCTGTTTTGAAAGAAGAAGGAGAATGACTATTACAGCATTTACACCCTTTCGTAGACTCCACTTAAATGTTTGTGGCTTGCTGAACATTCCATACATATTTCGGGCAAGGTATTATGGGAGCTGAAGTGCAAGCTGTCCCCTACTGAATTTTCACTCACTATAAAAACAATGTCTCATAAAACTGTACACATGTTTTTACTTTACAAAAAAATGCAAAACATCCACTTTTGTTCACTCCATCGACGCTCTGAGCATTAGAAACTGGACTTTTTAAAAATTTGTAGCATGAGTGATGTCTGAAAAGGATGAAAATGTCATTCGGTAACACAGCTTTCTGGAAAGAGGAACGCAGGCAATGTGTATGAAATACACAGAAAGGAAGTTTCTACCAGCTGTCTTCTGTGGGTCAGCTCACCTATGTCTTGAATTGTGCCAATAAAATTAAAATTTTTGCATTTATACTTTTCCTCATGAATCTACACTCCAATGTGACCACAACTGTTTTATATTATCTTCATAAAATGGGTCTTCACCTTTTCTAAGCAAAACAGTACTTTTAATTGGTTCATTTTCCAGTTGTTTGGATTTTTAACAGACATAGAACATAGAAGGGCACCACATTCAAAGCAGTTCTACCAACTCCAGAACCTTCCAAGGCTTGATCAGACAGCTGTGGCTCTAGGCTTTAGTTAAAATTATAATATGATCTCACCTGATTTTCAAAATAACGAAGCACCTTTTTAAGCCAATAAACTGTGCTATAATTTCTCTGAGTTTGAGTCCAGAAGTTGGCCAGGTTCAAAGAGAATGTTAGGGAACCACGAGCCTTTTGCCTTTCTTTGTCTTCCCCTATTTGAACCTAGAGAAATCTTCAAACAATAATTCAGCAGCTTCCCTCCTGAAAAGTTTATTTTCAAAGGCCAGTGCCATGTAGCGCTGCCTTTCCTGTGCAGGTAGGAGGATGTAAGAGCCCATCACCACGCTGGGCCTTTTCAAGTCTTAAAATCATTTGGGAAGCTTGCAGTATTTCCTTTCTGGTACTCAGGCCCAACCTGGAGAGAAGTTGCTCCAGAGAGGACAAGATATCAGATAATCACTGGAATCCCTGGGTTTCAAGAGAATCCCGAAATGCTTCTCCCCAAAAGCAGCTGAACCACTGAAACCAACAGGCAATGGAACAAAATGTTACCGAAAAAGTCATTACGTGAAACTCAGTGGCAATCTAGCACTGCTTTCGGAAGCATCGGTTTTTCACTCCGGGGGATTCATTCACATGAATAATGAGACAACTGAAGGCTCTCCTCAGATCTTGCACAGAAAGGAAACCTAAAATTCAACTCTTGTTTTCCCTTTATCCCAGAAGCATATGGGTCTAATCATAGTCCATTCTGGCCGCAGTACACAAGGCTTTTTCAACTAGAATTTGAAGTCACTTTCTAAGGCGCTGAAGAGTAACCACCCCAGTTTGATGGTTACTCCAAAGACTCTGAAGTGTCCCATCTGGCACAGTCCTCGCTGAAAACTAGGCTGAAGCCGCCAGACAAGGAACCCACACCACGAGGCTGGGACGCACGGTTGTGCTACAAGATGACAGCTCATCTGGCCACCGCGGGGCTGAGGGGCGCCTGTGGGCCCACAGTCGGGGGCGGTGGGCCGCAGAGGCCCGGCAGGGATGGGCGAGACTGCGGCGGAAAAAGGAAGATGGCCATCCATCAGCCCCTGGAGAGGAAATTACAGGCGCCCAGCTCCCAGGCATCGGTCAGCGGGTGACGTGAGGGAACCAAGTCAGAGTGTTCGTCCCGCGGTGGAAGCCGGGGCTCCGCACACCAGGGGCTCGAGGCCGGGAGAGGGGGAGCCTCGATCTTCGGCCAGGGTCCCGAGGGTGGGGGCGCCCGGATCCTCTCTGGGCCCGGAGGACGGACGATCTTCGCCCAGACCCCGGAGGCCCCCCGGGTCCTCAGTCCTCTCCCTGGGCCCAAGGTATGGGGCGCCCTAACCCTAGCCCACGCTCCCCCCCTTACCGGTCGCGGGGGTCGATCCACGACGTCTGGCGCGTGTTGTGGTCGATGTAGAAGACTCGGCCATCGTAGTCGCGCGCCTCCTCCCAGCCGGCAGGCAGCGGCAGCTCGGCGCTCTCCCGGGCCCGAAGCGGTGGCGGCGCGGAGGGCGCCGAGGGCGCGGGGGGCACGGGGACCGCGGCGGGGGGCGCGGCCGGCGGCGGCTCCCGCGGGGGCTGCGCCGGTTGCGGTGGCTCCCGCGGGGCCTCGCGGGGCTGTCCCCGCCGCCGCCGCCGGCCGCCGCTCAGCCACGGCATGACGGCGCGGGCCCCGCCGCCGCCCGGCCGCCCCACGCGCGCCGCCTCGTCCGCCAGCACTAAGGCCCGGCGCTCGGGGCGCGGGGGCGGCCGCGGGGACCCGCCCGCCGCGCCCGGTGCATCCTCCGCCCGGCGCCCGCGCACCGGTGCCCGCCTGCCTCCTGCCGCCTGCCGCCCACCCGGCCCTGCGCGCCGCCGCCTGCAGTGCCTGGATCACTCGGGTGGCCGCCGCGCGTGGAGTCACAGCCCTAGAGCTGCCGCAGCCGCTGTCGGCAGCCCCTCAGTTCCCGCGGCTCGCCCGGCCATCTTCGTTTCACAGCACCGTCTTAGGGGCGGGGCTACACAGGCCCCGCCCTGTCGGTGGGCCCGGCCCTCCCTCCACCCCTTCGTCCTCGGCGGCTCCTCCCCTGCTTGCTGCAAGCCCTTCGATCTCCCTTGGCTGCTCCGCCTCCAATCTCCCTTGGGGGCTCCTTGGCTCTCGGCCCTTCTGGCCCCGACCCCCTCACCCCCGCCCGCTGCTTCTACTCCTCCTCCCCCGCCGGCTGTTCCAACCCTCCCAACGCTCGCCCCCTGCTCCTCGGTCTTCCCCTCCTGCTCCGCGCGCTCCTCCCTCTTCTCTCCTCCACCACCTCCTTGGGCCTCGCCGGGAAACCGCACGGGGGCCAGAATGGGCGCCGCCGCGTCCGTCCGCCCCCGGGCCACCGCGGAGAGGAAGGAGGGCCGGGAGATTGGCGGCCCCACCCGGGCTGCAGACGCGGCCTGCCGGGGGCTGACTCCTGGGACCCAAACAATTCCCGGGGGAGAGGGCGGTCACCTCGCTGCACCCATTCCCAGGCCTTGGATGTCTGGGGTCCTCCTATCTGCCCACTTGATGGGGGAGGGGAGCTGTGCCTTAGGTCTCCCAAATACCGAGGGTGGCCCCCGCGAAGGCGGGTAGGTCCCCTGAAGGGAGGTTGAAGGAGCTCCCTAGCTGGAGGAGGAACCTGAGGCCGGTAATCTGGGCTGGGGCCTGGGGGACACCTGAAAGTGGGGAGCTGGTTAGGTTGCCACTTCTCGTCCCTGCTAGGAGAGCCCCAGCAGGGTTGATGTGAAGTCCCCACTCCGGGTCAGACCCGCTGACCTGCCCTGAGCTCTTCCGTCTTCCAGTTTGGGAGATCCGATGGTTTGAGTGGAGACCCAAGTAGGCCTCTGCTTGAGAGGAAGCCAGGTCAGCTCCTAAAACATGAAACCTCTATGGCTATTGGTATTTTATGTTACATGCACAACTCGTAGCTGGAGAAATTGAAGTCCAAAGACAGGGCTGGCTCTCTTCTTGCTCCAAATTCCCCAGTTATTTAGTGCCCCAGATCTCTGGCCACAAGACAATGCCAGGAAACAGGAAAGTATCAGAGAGATTTTAAAACACTGTTACAGTGATACAAAAAGTTCTAATAAAAACCCTAACAGCGATCCAAATCTAGCTACATAGGGGAAGCAAGGGAGGAAAATCTCCCCAAATGCTCACAGCAGTTTGCATTCCTTCAGTGGGATGGTTGCTTTTTTAGTTATTTGCCTTCGAAATGGTTTGTAAAAGGGTTCTATTCCTTTTATAAGGGGAAAATTGTTTTAAAAAGGAATGTGCAGACATGGAGACTGTAATTAGGACACGTCCGAAGAAGCCTTTCCGCCTCTTCTCCCACCAGAGCACAGAAGCTTCCTTGCTCCCCTAGAGTCTACCCCCACCCGAATGTCATATGCCGGAAATTCCACCGCTGGAGTCCTTTTAATGAAACATGCACAGCTATTAGATGTCCAAGGAAAAGGGGCACAGAGTATCAAATGAGCGAATACGTTGTGATCTTGCGTGTTCCAGAGAATGGCCCAGTGCTGAGGATCCCCGCCTTGACATCTTCCCTTCTGATTGCCGTGGTTTATTACCAAGGGGTCTGCCACCACCTTATGCCCCTCCCCCTGCCCACGCCGCAGTCACCCCACCACCCACCATGGCCAAGCTGAAGCCGAATTCCCGCCCCGCCCTCCCAGGCATCGTGTCATCTCAGAATTTCACAAATCTGGGCGCTATCGAAATTATCCTGAATGGGGCTGGAGTGCATTGGAGTGATGCCAACCTCTGCAGAGAGAGAACACCCACACACATCAAAGGACTCACAGAAGGGAAGGCAAGATGAAAAGGTATCAGATAAAGAGTCAGGGGTGGGGGAAAGCTACAGCCCATGAGGAGCTAAGAGGCAAGTGTTGACGGGCCTTTCACTGACGATAAGATCTTCTGGACTCCTTTGGACTGACGGTGGACCCATAAGGTGCAGCGATGCTGCAGAAAGCAGGAAGGAGTCTGTGCGCCCCTACCCCTCAAGTCAAGGACTAAACCCTAAATAGGCGCCCGGGACTGTGACTTTTCTACAAACCAAGCCAGAGTGTGGCTCCAGATTCAGAACTCAGGGGAGGCCTTGGGAGACTGAAAGGAAGATGGTGTGGGTGAGGAAACTGAGGTTCGGGTCTTTAAATTCCCAAGTCCTGAGCCCTCGCCCCTTGGCACATGTAGCTGCTGAGAGACAGTCTGCTGTGCTTATTCTTTGAAACACTTAGCAAATATACACCATTTGATCATCATGACATCATCTACTGCTGCTGCTAAGTTGCTTCAGTTGTGTCAGACTCTGTGCGACCCCATAGATGGCAGCCCACCAGGCTCCCCCATCCCTGGGATTCTCTAGGCAAGAATACTGGAGTGGGTTGCCATTTCCTTCTCCATCTACAGGAATACCTGTAGACAACATCAGGTATTCCTAATTTCGTTTGCACATCAACCGAGGAGAATTCAGAAGAAATGTCATGCATGCAAGTGGAGACACATTGAAGCCCCTACCTGAAAAAGCTTCATCCACAGGCCCACACAGCATCCCAGGACCTCTCTGACTCAGAGAAGCCAAGCAGGCCCACTGCATTTGTCTTCCTCAAATGAGGCAACTAAAGGAAGAAACTAGAACATGGGATGATCGAGGCCAATGTATTGCTCCATCTTCCCTTTTGACTTGTAATGTTTGCCCCAGGCAGAAGTTGATGGTCCCTAAAGACCTGTGTGGGGCTTTGGGATGCAAGAGAAATTGATGGAGACTGTCTCAAAGAGACTGTCACCTTCTGGCTTCGCCATAAATTGGGAAGAACTGAGTGCGTGTGTTTTGTGTTTGGGAGAATAAGGCCAGTCTTTCCCACAGTCAAGTGGGGCTTTCCATGTAGGACTAAAAAACACAAGCACACATAAAACAGTGCAGGGAGAGGAGGCTTTCCTCTGAGCCGAAAACACAATTACGCATTCTTCACTGCCTCCATATTCAAACCACAGCCTTGCCAACAACAAAAGTACAAACATTGTAGTGACCTCTCCTCCCACCAAGATTTCTGATGGAAATACAGCTCAGGAAAAATCCACTTAGACCCTGGGTACTGGCGATGCAAATACTCGTTCTCCTCGCAGACCCTCTGGGAAATCCCTTTGCCCCAACTGTGAAAATTTGCCCTCAAGTGGAGCTTGCAGAATATTTTCTTTAAAATGCTTGTTAAGGAGTCAATCCAGCACACTCCTTGCATGCCAGGCAAGCATACAGAATTGGAAGGTTTTTTACTTAGATTCCACTTTCTCTTCCCAGAGGAGAACCTTGACTTATCAAGGAAGGGACAAAACTGCCTCTCTCCACATTCAATAGCTGAGAAGCTTCTGGAAAAAGGGAGCCCTGGGAAGGTTGCAATCGTCATGTCGAAAATGAGAGAAATAAATACTGCCAGAGAAGTCTTGCTTGCTTGTATAAACAATCCAGTGTTCTAGGAAGTGACACATTGGGTAATTCTACACAATGTGCTGAGAGGAAAACGGAAATGGGCAGGAGTGGGTCTGAAGAAGAAATGGCTCATTGTTTGGCATTCTTTAAATGCTGGAATAGTTACTCAATGATGGGCGCTTCCCATAGATTTAAATAATGCAAATCCCCAAGCTGTGGGGAAGATTAGATGGAGTTCTGGCTTATTCCTGTCTTGCCGGTTTCAAGACTGCAAAGGCAGAGAGCAACACAGACATCTCTAATCCGAGACCTCTCTCCAGTCTTGGGAACTAAAAGGGGTTGTTGTTGTTCAATCGCTCAGTCATGTCCGACTCTGAGACCCCATGGACTGCAGCACCCTAGGCTTCCCTGTCCTTAACTATTTCCGGGAGAAAAGGGGGTACGTGGGGTTATTCCCTGAGATTTTCTTTCTTGGCTTTCAGTCTCTTAACTTCAAACTCTTATGTGACTTGTGATAGGGAAAGCCCTTGTTTCACTTTTGAGTGTGGATGGGGACCAAAGGAGTGCTTTCCTTAAATGGGACTTCCTTGATTGGGGAAGATCTGTGCAGTTTTGAGATGAAGTTTTCTCACGGCCTGATCTTCCACTCCAGAGAGGTGCAAAGTATTCCAAAAGAGTCAGCTGTGTGGATGAACCACGCAGTCTGTTTGGTCATTTTAGTGCTTTCTTCTGCTATGTGTTGGCTTCTCCGTGCATAGCAATGTCCTTGGCATCGGTTCATGGCTGTCATGTTGTAGGCGGACTCCCCATTCATACCTGGGTTATTAAACTTCAGGTTTAAAGGAAAAAAAAAAAAGAAGACCAATTTCTCATCCAAACTTAGAACATTTGCTGTCACCCACTTCCTTCCTCTCCAAGTCTCCCCTCCCAAAGCTATATTTTTACTTCTCCTCCTTCCCAACCCTTGGGTAATGTTCGACAGAATGCTAGCGAGCCAAATGGAAATGTATTCCAGGCGAACCATAATTTTCAGAAGACACAGCTGCCATGAGCCGGCATACTACACATGCTTCCTCCTGGCTGGGTTCTCTCCTGTTCAGGATTATGACTCTGGTCCCCTGTGGATTTGGAAAAACAGATTCTTCAACTGCAGACCTCTGCTTTATGAGCCAAGCAGACCAGCTTGGAAGTCTCAGGCTTACAGAAACAAGAGGGCAGATTTATCCGACACAGAAATGAGCACTTTCTGGGTTATTAACAATTTTTTTTTTCATTTGATGACACCAGCATTATAAATCAGTCTCTTTTGTAGCGTGAATGGAACAGTTTTGGAACACAGGCAACGTCATTAGATCCTGGAACAACAAGCCCGAGATGTTTGTTACATACCAGTGCTTCTCGACCGGGGTGACTGTGGCCCCTGGGCGACATTTAGCAACATCTGGAGACATTTTTGGTTGTCATAACTGGATGGAAGGATGCTCCAGGCACCCAGTGAGTAGAAAGAAGCCTGGGATACTGCTCAACATCCCACAGGGCCCAGGACAGCCCCACAGCAGAAACTCATAAGACCCAAATGTTGCTAGTGCTGGTAGAGAAGCCCTGTAATATACATATAATTGATGGTAACATTTGTTGTACCTAGGCTTCATAGTGGGGAAATCAAGGCCCAGAGAATATAAGTAACTAGGGCAATGTGATCTGGCTATTGCTAAAAAGCATCAACCATCTTATCTGACCTCTGTATTAGTCAGAGTTCTCCAGAGAAACAGAACCAATGGGATACATATATCAAGAGATTCGTTATAAGGAATTTGCTCAAGTGATTATGGAGGCTGAGTAAGGAAAAGTCGAATTAGCGATCTGGAAACCCAGGAGAGCCAGTGGTATGAGTTCAGTCCAAGGCCAGCAGGCTAGAGACCCCAGAAGAGCTGATGTGTCACTTCGGGTCCAAAGGCAGGAAAAAATGGATAGAATCCCATGGACAGAGGAGCCTGGAGGGCTACAGCCCATGGGGTCACGAAAGAGTCGGACACGACTGAACAACTAACACACACACATACACACACTTTACAATACTGATTCAGAGAGCCATCTGCTTAGTGTTTTCCTTACTCAACTTCATAATCAATAGGGCTTTGTTTAGCATTTAAGAGGTGCCAAGGGCTACTCAGCTGTGCGTGATAAGAGAGCTTATTTAACAATCTGGATTTGTTTGTCATTTAACTTTAGGCCATGTCTCTGTGAAGTCCAGCCTGGCTTACCTGGCACAGAAGTAGAAGTGGGAAAAAGCCAGCCCCGAGCCAGCCACGCCATCAGCAATGTTTGATTTTTGCCTGTTTCCTCTGCCTCTTTTCTGCCTCATGTCCCTACCCAGGACTGACTACACAGTTTGCCGTGTGCATTTTGCAGTGCCAGATGAAAAGGCGGACCCTTTTCAGACTGCTTCCACAAAACACCACAAACAGAGTGCCTTATAAACAAGAGACATTCATTTATTCCAGTTGTGGAGGCTGGGAAGCCCTTGGTCAGGGTGCCAGCATGGTCGGGTGTGTCTTCACAAGGCGGAAAGGTTTAGGGAGCGCTGTGAGGTTGCCTTTATTTTATTTTATTTTATTGAGGTGTAAAACAACAAAAATTTATTCTCACCATTCTGAAAGCCCGAAAACTAAAATCCAGGTGTGGCCAGGTTGGGTTCCTTGTGGAGGCTCTGAGGGAGAATTCTTCCCATGCCATGTGAGGTCTTTTTTAAAAGAATGTTGATTGAATTCTCGTAGCTCATTGTCATGACCTAAACAGCTCTTTGAAGGCTCCATCTCCTAATACGATCACATTGCAGGTTAGGACTTTGACATATGGGCTTCCCAGATGGCTCAGTGGTAAAGAATCCACCCGCAATGCAGGAGACGCAAGAGATGCACGTTCAGTCCCTGGGTCTGGAAAATCCCCTGGAGGAGGAAACGGCAACCCACTCCAGTATTCTTGCCTGGAGAATCCCATGGACAGAGAAACCTGGCGGGCTACAGTCCATGGGGTTGCAAAGAGCTGAACAGGACTTAGTGATTGAGCATGCACGCATGCACTTCAATATATGAACGTGGGGGCACACCAACATAATAGACCACAGCAGACCCCTTGTATAAAAAATGTTAATAATGTCAACATGGTGATGTTGTCAACACTGGATTGAGCTCCGTGTGTCACACAGCATTAAAATAAGCAAAAGCCCTTCGGAACATGGGGTCCTGTCTATATCTTTGACATCTAGTCACTGTGTCCTTTGAACATTCCAAAGGGATAGCAATTTTCAGCTACAACACAGAAGAGCGTTTTGGGGAAAGAAGTGCTGTCCCAGCAGATCCACCCACTTGTTCCTCAGGACTTCTCTGCCAGACCACCTATTCCCCAAGGTCAGCAGGATGCTGCTGGCAGGAGGAACGTCCACTGCCCCTACACCCTGGGTTCCCTGGTGTTGCGGGTTCAATTATGCGCCCTAAAAAATACGTTCAAGTCCTGTCCCTAGAACCTATGAGCATTACCGTATTTGGAAATAGGGTCATTTCAGATGTAATTAGTTAAATTATGATGAGGTCATAATGATGTAGGATGGACCCTTCACCCAGCATGACTGGTGTCCTTAGAAGAAAAGAAAAGACAGACCCATGGGTAGAAGGCCCTGTGATGAAGGAGGCAGAGATTGGAGTGATGTGTCTACAAGTCAACAAATGCTGAAGCAACACCAGGAGCTAGGAGAAAGGCCTGGAACAGACTCTTTCCTAGAGACTTCAAAGGATGCATGGCCCTGCTGACACCTTGATTTCAGACTTTGAGCCTCCAGAACTGTGAGAGAATAAATTTCTCTTGCTTTAATCCACCCAGTCTGTGGCACTTTGTCTACTGTGGCCCCAGAAGACTAATACTCCTGGAAAATTGTCCCCAGGCTCCTGCTGTTGCTCAAGGCTGGATTGGAATGTATAGAAGTGTCCTGACCAGTGCCAGGAAATCCCAGAAAACAGAAGTCTGCCATGACAGCCCCCAGAAATCCAACCAAACCCAGGAGCCCCAGGTATGACCTGCTTGACTCCATTGACATCCAGTGTAGACCAGAAGTGTCTGATTTTGCCATGTGCTGTGCAAAGTTCAGATTACCTTGGACCACTATGTGTCCAACCTGGAGATGTGTGAGAGTCTCTTTTTTTCCTGATATTTATCTATTTCGAGTCACTAATAATTATCAAAGATTATAATTTACAATACTGAGAAGTATAGAACAAAATACAATTATTGGAGGACAATTGCTCTACAGATATGGTTTTTGCCATACATCAACATGAATCAGCCATAGGTTTACATATGTCCCCTCCCTCCTTAAACCCCTCCCATCTTGCATCCTATTCCACCCCTCTAGGTTGTCACAGCAGAGAAGGCAATGGCACCCCACTCCAGTACTCTTGCCTGGAAAACGCCATGGATGGAGGAGCCTGATAGGCTGCAGTCCATGGAGTCGCCAAGAGTCGGACACGACTGAGTGACTTCACTTTCACTTTTCACTTTCATGCATTGGAGAAGGAAATGGCAATCCACTCCAGTGTTCTTGCCTGGAGAATCCCAGGGGTGGGGGAGCCTGGTGGGCTGCCGTCTATGGGGTCGCACAGAGTCGGACAAGACTGAAGTGACTTAGCAGCAAGCAGGTTGTCACAGAGCACTGGGTTGAACTCCCTGTGACACATAGCAAGTTCGCACTGGCTATCAATTTTACATATGGTAATCGATGTGTTTCCATGCTCTTCTCACAATTCAAGAAGTGTCTTTTTATGGAAACATTTCAGCTTAGCCTGAAGAAGGAGTGATGGAATCAGAATTAGAGTGAATACCCCTTCCCCATGAATTGACTAGCTCCTGGCACTGAGTTTCCATTGTTACTAAGATCATAAAAAGACAGATGACCAGACTTGATGTGTTTTCTCAGAAAAACAAACCACCTATGACATAGTCTTGCCCAAAAGTCAAATCCGTATCGAGGGATCAAAGCCTGTAGATCTGGTTACCTGCTTTCAGGAAATACAGACGTCAGAGAAACAGTTAACAAGTCGGGAATACTATCAGCAAAATCCCAGTTGATGTCCAACAAATGACCTTATTTCTTCCAAAAATAAGCTCTAAGGGGATAGGAGGGGACAGGGGAAGAGAGATGGAAAGGGAGCCTGTAGGAGAAAAAGGAAAAAACAAAAACAAAACTAAGAGACATAGGAACTAGTAGCATGGTGTGGCCTGTATTTGAATCCTGATTCATACAAACCAACTGGAAAAAAAAATCTGTGATGTTTATGAGGCAACTGGTAATGCAAACTGGGTACTCTCAAGAGTCTTCTCCAGCACCACAGTTCGAAAGCATCAATTCTTCATTTGTGGCATGAGGGATCTATTTTAGTTTCTACATATAGAATCTAGTTCCCTGACCAGGGATTGAACCCTGGGCCCCTTGAATTGGGAGCACACTTTTAGCCACTGCACTACCAGAGAAGTCCATATCTGATCTAAATTAAAAAAAAATTCCCTAATATCATCAACTAACATTTGATGGGACTGATCAAACTCAAGCAGATTCTGAGTCACCAGAGAAGCCAATGCAGGAGACATAAGAGATGCAGGTTTGATCCCTGGGTCAGGAAGATCCCCTCGAGTAGGAAATGGCAACCGACTCCAGTATTCTTGTCTGGAAAATTCCAGGGACAGAGGAATCTGGGCAAGAAGCAACAGAAGGAAAAGAACTTGTGTTCTCCACCGTATATCTGCAAACAGTAAGAAATCAAGAGGTATAGCTTGCCCGTTGGGTATATTATACTTTCTTGTCAATAAGACAATCTCAAATTCGGTGACCACAGTTGAGACAAAGCCATGTGAGATATCCAAAATTGAATATAATTTGGAAATCCAAAAAGCATGCTGAAATCA
Source organism: Bos indicus x Bos taurus (assembly GCF_003369695.1). Classification (NCBI taxonomy): domain Eukaryota; kingdom Metazoa; phylum Chordata; class Mammalia; order Artiodactyla; family Bovidae; genus Bos; species Bos indicus x Bos taurus. The sequence goes on along the minus strand of NC_040105.1, from coordinate 7,165,916 downwards.
CCAGAAGACAGCCACCAAAGACCTGACGTGCCTCTGGGGAGGAAAACACAGCAAGCCTATGAGGTAATTTTGCCCTAAAATCCAAACCTGATCTGATCAAAGCTTCTGGAAAGATTCCATGGATTCCAAAGATCTTATTTGCAGATAAAAGGATATTTACACATCTTAGGATTCCTCTAGTGCAAAGGTCTTTAGAACTAGAGAGAAAAGTACATAGTTTGAGAACTAAAAACAGGCAAAATTCAATCAAAGATCAAGCTACTAGCCTGTAGAGATGTCCACAGGGTACACGGAAGAAACTTAACCACGTGTACAGCTTAAAATTGAGGGTGAGGGTCTTGAGAGCACCTCCCGTGAAGTGTAGCATCCTGGACATAGTAATCATTTATAGACTTCAAGTGTCCCATTAGGGTTATTGACAAGAATCTAGCCAGCGGCCAGCCCAGATTATGGGAATGTATGCAGGCTCAGTCATGGGATGGTAATTACCATCTGTGGTTGGAATGAATTTCTCAGCTCCAGGAGGACTTGGGAAAAGTACAGAAACTTTTAAAAGAATCAAAGCTATGGAATTAATATTTGGGTTAAAGAAAGAATCTATGTATATTTGGTATTTTATACATTTTTAAAGTTACAAAGAAGTTCTAAGTTTTGGAAACCGTTGTAAAATATATAATTGGGTAATTCATCTAAATGTGATTTTAATTGAAAACTAATCTTATATAATATTGGGATATTTTAAGAGAACTGAAGTTTCACTATAAGTTTAATGTATTAGATTTTAAAGTTATTTGCATACCTGGAAATATATTTGTTAATTGAGACAAGTGAAGTGACTAAAAAGGAAACTGAATGTAATATATTAACAGTTCTAAGTGTACTTTAAAATTCATGAAGGTGTTTAATTAACTAAGTTCACAACTGGGATCCAGTATTTTCCAAAGACCTCTTAAAATTGGTTGATATTATTTGCTAGACTTAAAGGGAATTTTATTTTATTTTTTAATATAAATTTATTTATTTTAATTGGAGGCTAATTACTTTACAATATTATATTTGTTTTGCCATAAAAAGAGTAATAAATTTCCTAGGTTGAACTTAAAAAGGTTAAGGAAAAGGTACAATGAGATATAATGTCATGCCTGTCAAAATGGCTAGCATGCAAAAAACTCCACAAATAACAAACGCTGGGGAGAATGGAGAGAAAAGCAAACGTTCTCACACTGTTGGTGCAAATGTAAATTTGTGCAGTCACTGTGGAAAACAGTATGGAGGGTTCTCAAAAAACTAAGAAAAGAAAAAAGAAGCAAACTCAACAGATATAGAGAGCAAACTAGTGATTGCCAGTGTGGAGAGGGAAGGGGGAAGGAGCAATATAAGGGTATGTATGGCATTAAGAAGTACAAACTTACTATGTGTAAAATAAGCTACAAGGATATATTCCACAGCACGGAGAATATAACCAATATTTTATAATAATTAAAAGTGGAATATAACCTTTAAAAATTGTGGATCACTGTACTGTACATGTATAGCATATAATGTTGTACAGCAATTATACTTCAATAAAAAATGTTATAAAATGGTTAAAGGAAAAGTTCGCATTTGAACTTGTAACTTAAATAAATTGGCTATCAGGACTTCTCTGGTGGCTCAGACGGTAAAACGTCTACCTACAATGCAGGAGACCTGGGTTCAGTCCCTGGGTCGGGAAGATCTCCTGGAGAAGGAAATGGCAACCCACTCCTGGGTTGCCTGGAAAATCCCATGGGTGGAGGAACCTGTTAGGCTACAATCCATAGGGTTGCAAAAAGTCGGACATGACTGAGGGACTTCACTTTCATCAGATTTGTAAACCAAATTGATGTTTTTGCGCACACACACACACTCCACTTTTGAGGGTATAATAACTTTAATGTCCAAACTACTGTGCGTACATTAAAAAAAAAAAAATAACAAGTCCATCTTTGCACCCCTGTGTCAATAACATGATCAAATACCAATATTGTTTACCAGATATAGTCTCCTCAAACTCAGAAACACTTCTCATCCCTCCAGAATCTGCACAGAGCTAATAAGGGCTGATATGATTCAAAACGCATTCATCCTAGGGTGCTTGTTTCCATTTTTACATATATTCTGAATCTAATTTTCTGCCTTTCTCATGTTTTCAACCATTGATGAATTTGCAAGAATGTGTGTGATTAGCTGTCATCTGAAAAGATTATTTCACCCCTAACCGACTAATTTATGTTCCTTATAATTTCTGTTCCAGCTTAATATTAAGCTGGGTGTGAATAATCCTGTTTGCAGCCTGTCTGTGCTTTGGAAGTTACTGATCTCTGATTGGTTGGACTCCACTGTGGTCCAGTCATGTCCCACCACCGTGGGAGTCACACTGTGCGGTTCACAGAGCAACACCATCAGTCCTCACTCTGACCTCTGCATGCTATCATTTGGGAAGCACTGATCTAGACCAGAGTGCAGGAAAAGTAATCACTGTTGTGGTGATGTTGTGCTTTGTGAGTTGTATACTCAACAGAGTACATATGCTATGCTATGCTAAGTCACTTCAGTCGTGCCCGACTCTGTGTGACCCCATAGACGGCAGCCCACCAGGCTCCCCTGTCCCTGGGAGTCTCCAGGCAAGAACACCGGAGTGGGTTGCCATTTCCTTCTCCAATGCATGAAAGTGAAAAGTGAAAGTGAAGTCGCTCAGTCGTGTCCAACTCTTAGCGACCCCATGGACTACAGCCTATCAGGCTCCTCCGTCCATGGGATTTTCCAGGCAAGAATACTGGAGTGGGGTGCCACTGCCTTCTCCTAACAGAGTACATAGTAGCATTTATTTGTTTTAAATGAAAGTTGACAAGTTCCAGTTCAGGTAATTCCATCCATTGTCTCTTGTTGATGTTGTTCAGTCACTAAGCTGTGCCCGACTCTTTGGCACCCCATGGACTGCAGTACACCAGGCTCCTCTGTCTTCCACTATCTCCTGGAGTTTGCTCAAATTCATGTCCATTGAGTCTATCTAACCATCACTACAAATAATTAAATTATGTGTTGATTTGTTATTGAGTTCTCAGAAATGGCGCTTGGGTGAGATAAAGTTCTGGGTGGATTAAAAAAGGTCACAAATGCATTTCCGTCCCTCACATCAAGAAGGAAGTCAATTTCCCCCAAATAAAAAAAATTTATTTATTTTGCGAGGCCAGGTCTTAGTTGCAGCACATGGGATCTTCAATCTTCATTGCAGCATGTGAGATTTTTGGTTGAAGCATGTGGGTTTTAGTTCCCTGACCCAGGATCAAACCCCAGCCCCCTGCATTGGGAGCACAGAGTCCTAACCACTGGACCACCAGGGAAGTCCCCATCTCCCCAAAATTAAAAAAAAATGTAGGTTATTTATCTTGCTTTTTACTATGACATCATCATACACACTCAACATTTCCCCTCTTCTTGAATGACAGCACCCATGGTTTCCTTTGACAAATATAATATGATTGAATTGACGTTCCCCAACTTCCAGGCTTAAGAAAATAGGCACTTCCATATTCTTGCTCTTGCTCACATGAGAAGTCTGATAACTCTGAGACTGCCATACTATCAGGAAGCCTATGAGAACCATATGGAAAGGGGCACCGAGGAACCAGACTTTGAGTTAAGGCTTCTTGCACAGTCCACCTGGGACTGCCGCTCAGCCCCATGCAAGACTTGAGGCCCATGCCACACGCAGCCAAAGAAACCCCTTGCTGAGTCCTGCTTGACCCATAGAATCACGAGCAAACAATAAAATATTGTTGTCTAAGCCATTAATCTTGGAGGTGATTTGTCACATAGTAATAAATATTTGTGACAAACCTGTTTAACAGCCGTCTATTTCCTATTTATCACAGAAATGGTCTGCCAAGCTAGAAGTTCCTCCTCTGAAAGCCAGGGGAGAAAGGTAATGAGGAGAGCAATGAAAAGTGAACTATTGAGGAACAGCTAAGAAACAGAAAATGAGAAAATACAGAAGATATGTTGGCCCACTTTGATGTAACTCTGTGTTCCCAGATGTGGGCCAAGCTGTGCCCATCTCCATCTCTCTTCTCTTTGTAAAATTTTGTTGAAGCATAACTTGTGCTGTGCTTAGTTGCTCAGTCGTGTCTGACTCTTTGCAACCCCATGGACTGTAGCCCACCAGGCTCCTCTGTCCATGGAATTCTCCAGGGAAGAATACTGGAGTGGGTTGCCATGCTCTCCTCCAGGGGACCTTCCCGACCCAGGGACAGATCCCAGGTCTCCCACATTGCAGGCAGATTCTTTACCATCTGAGCCACTAGGGAAGCCCAAGAAAACTGGAGTGGGTAGCCTATCCCTTCTGCAGGGGATCTTTCCAACCCAGAAATCGAACCAGGGTCTCTTGCATTGCAGGCAGATTCTTTACCAGCTGAGCTATCAGGGAAGCCTGAAGCATAACTTAACCTACAGGTAAGTGCACAGATCATTAGTGTAAACCTCCATGAATTTTTATGGAGCAAACTCATGCATCAGATCAGCACTTGAGATGCCCCCTCCCGGCCTCTTCCAGTTACTACACTGACCCTCACAGGTTGCCGTTCTCCTGACTTCTGTCAGAATGGGTCAAATAGACTTACTTTACAACATTCTACTGGGCTCCAGGAAGATGCAGGCCATATGTATTCTTCTGTTTCTGACTTCTTTCTCTGAGCTTTATGTTTGGGAGATTCCTTCATGTTGCTAAGTGTAGTTGTAGTTCACTTCGTCTGTGATGGTTAGTATTATTGTACAACTGCACCCCTGTGTCTTTGTATACAGGCTGATTTTCTCTAAAATATGGGTTGCAACCTTTTCTGTGGGTGGTCAGACAGTAAGTATTTTAGGCACGGCAGACCATAAGTCTCTGTCACAGCTACCATTGCATTTTGTCTCTGTCTCTGCTGTTGCATTTTGAAAGCAGCCATAGATAACACGTAAAAGAATGGATCCAGTTGGGTACCAATAAATACTGTCTTTACTGATACTGAAATTTGAATCTCATAGAATTTTAATATGTCATCACAGTTTTATTCTTCTTTTGATTTTTTTCTAACCAGTTAAAAATGTAAAAAGTACTGTTTTCACACTATATGTTTAGTCTAAGTAAATGATATATATATATTTTTAAGTTCCCAGATGTTGATGAGGGTGCAGAAAAACAGGAATTCTCAGGGAATGTAAAGTGGTGCATTCTTGGGGGTTGCCAACGGAGCATTATATATCAAATACTTTAAAAACACTCCTACTCTTTGACCATTTCTAGGCATTTGTCCAAAGAAAATAGCCAGAGATGTGCATGAAGATTAATGGGCAAAGATATTCCTCATAGCATTATTTATAATATTGAAAAATTAGAAACAGACTCCAACTTTGAGTTCTGGCAATTGGGCAGATTGACGTACCGTGTCCCATGCTCCTCATATTTCTACAAACACATAGACATGCAGTATAAAATACAGCACAGATATTAAATATACTGACCATCTAGAGAGAAGCATCACTTTCCTGGGTCAGAAGGGAATTATATTCCAATATAGACTCTCACAGTTAGGAGCTGGGATTTTATTAACAATACCAGCATAGAAGTAAAAGCTATGACGTTGACGCTCCACGACAGGAAGCTGGAATTGAGACCCCTGCATATAGCTGGAACAAGAGCTGCCTACCTCCTTTGTGAAAGGGATGATTAGGGAAATCTCTCATTCTCCCAAGGAAGTAGTAAGAAAGTGTTTTTCTTGCAGGCAGTCCAAGGGAGAGTGTGGGACATTTTAACAATATTAAGCCTTCCAATCCATGAACGTGGGGTGTGTTTTCATTTATCTACATGTGCTCAGTCGTGTCCCACTCCGTGTAGCCCGTCAGCCTCCTCTGTCCATGGGATTCTCCAGGCAAGAATACTGGAGTGGGTTGCCATTCCCTTCTCCAGGGGATCTTCCTGATCCTGGGCTCGAACTCTTGTCTCCCACATCTCCTGCAGCGGCAGGTGGATTCTTCACCAGTGCAGCACCTGGGAAGCCCTCGTTTATCTATGACTTCTTTAATTTCTCTCAGCGGTTTCTTGTATTTTTTTTAATCCTTATTTATTTGGCTGTACTAGGTCTTAGTTGTGGCACTTGGTATGTTTGATCTTCATTGTGGCACGTGGGATGTTTAGTTGTGGCATGCACACTCTCAGTTGCAACAATATGGGGGTCTTCTTCCCTGACCAGGGATCGAACCTGGGCCCCCTGCTTGCATGGAGCATGGAGTATTAGCCACTGGACAACCAGGGAAGTCCCCTGTCTTATAGTTTTTATTGCACAAGTTTCTTGAATCAATTCCTAAGTATTTGATTCTTTTTGATACTATTGTAAATGGAATTGCTTTCCTAAATTTCTCTTTCAGATCATTAATTACTAGTATAGAAAAATACTACTGATTTTTGTATCTTGGTTATGTATCCTGCTACTTTGCTGAATTCATTTATTTGTTCTAACAGTTTTTTGGGGTAGAGTCTTTAGGGTTTTCTACATACAGTATACCTCATTTTATTGCACTTTGCCTTATTTTGTTTTTTACAATAATGTGGTAATCGAAGGTTTGTGGCAACCCTGACTGAAGTCTATTCGTGCCATTTTTTCCAACAGCATTTGTTCACTTCATGTCTCTGTATCATATTTTGGTAATTCTTGTAATATTTCAAACTTTTCCATGATTATCATATTCTTATGGTGCTCAGTGATCAGGTGTTACTACTATGGCTTTCTGAAGGCTCAGATGATGGTTAACATTGGATAGTATCACTGACTCAATGGACATGTATTTGAGCAAACTCCTGGTGTGCTGCAGTCCATGGGGTTGCAAAGAGTCGGACATGACTGAGCAACTGAACAGCAAAATTTTTTACTTAAGGTATGTAACCCTTTTTCAGACATAATGCTATTGCACACTTAATAGTGCAAGCATAACTTTTACATGCACTGGGAAACCAAAAAATTCATGTGACTAGCTTTATCGCAATATTCGCTTTTTTGTGGTGGGCTTGGATCAAACCTGCACCAGCTCCAAGGTATGCCTGTATAAGGTCATATCATCCCAAATTTGGAAGAAGGCTTTATTACCAAATTTCTCTGGCGAGGACTCCCAGTACCTTGCTGACTAGAAGTAGTGAAAGTAGGCATCCGTGACTTGTTCCTGATCTAAGAAAAAAGGTCTTGGTTTTATTTCCATATATGACATTTATTATATTGAGACAGTGTTTTTTTCCTCTTCCAACTTTGTTTTTTATCATTAAAGGTTACTGAATTTGGCCAATACCTTTCCTGCATCAACTGGGATCATTATATGTTTTTCCTCTTTATTTTCTTTCTGTGGTTTACAACATTGATTGATATTTGTATATTGAATGAGTCTTGCATCCCAGTTATAAATCCCACTTGGTCGTGGTGTATAATCCTTTTCATATGCTGCTGAATTCAGTTTGCTAGTATTCTGATGATAAATCTTACATCTGTGTTCATAAGGGCTTTTGGTCTGTAGTTCTTGTGCCTTTTTTCTGACGTTGCTATTAGGATAATCGTGGCCTCATAGAATAAGTAGGAAGTATTTCTCCCTTGTCTAACTCAATGAAACTAAGCCATGCCCGTGGGGCAACCCAAGGTGGGCGGGTCATGGTGGAGAGGTCTGACAGAATGTGGTCCACTGGAGAAGGGAATGGCAAACCACTTCAGTATCCTTGCCTTGAGAACCCCATGAACAGTATGAAAAGGCAAAATGATAGGATACTGAAAGAGAAACTCCCCAGGTCAGTAGGTGCCCAATATGCTACTGGAGATCAGTGGAGAAATAACTCCAGAAAGAATGAAGGGATGGAGCCAAAGCAGAAAGAATACCCAGCTGAGGATGTGACTGGTGACAGAAGCAAGGTCCGATGCCGTAAAGAGCAGTATTGCATAGGAACCTGGAATGTCAGGTCCATGAATCAAGGCAAATTGGAAGTGGTCAAACAGGAGATGGCAAGAGTGAATGTCGACATTCTAGGAATCAGTGAACTGAAATGGACTGGAATGGGTGAATTTAACTCAGATGACCATTATATCTACTACTGCGGGCAGGAATCCCTCAGAAGAAATGGAGTAGCCATCATCGTCAACAAAAGAATCCAAAATGCAGTACTTGGATGCAATCTCAAAAACAACAGAATGATCTCTGTTCATTTCCGAGGCAAACCATTCAATATCACAGTAATCCAAGTCTATGCCCCAACCAGTAATGCTGAAGAAGCTGAAGTTGAACGGTTCTATGAAGACCTACAAGACCTTTTTGAACTAACACCCAAAAAAGATGTCCTTTTCATGATAGGGGACTGGAATGCAAAAGTAGTAAGTCAAGAAACACCTGGAGTAACAGGCAAATTTGGCCTTGGAATACGGAATGAAGCAGGGCAAAGACTAATAGAGTTTTGCCAAGAAAATGCACTGGTCATAACAAACACCCTCTTCCAACAACACAAGAGAAGACTCTATACATGGACATCACCAGATGGTCAACACTGAAATCAGATTGATTATATTCTTTGCAGCCAAAGATGGAGAAGCTCTATACAGTTAGCAAAAACAAGACCAGGAGCTGACTGTGGCTCAAACCATGAACCCCTTATTGCCAAATTCAGACTTAAATTGAAGAAAGTAGGGAAAACCACTAGACCATTCAGGTATGACCTAAATCAAATCCCTTATGATTATACAGTGGAAATGAGAAATAGATTTAAGGGCCTAGATCTGATAGATAGAGTGCCTGATGAGCTACGGAATGAGGTTCGTGACATTGTACAGGAGACAGGGATCAAGACCATCCCCATAGAAAAGAAATGCAAAAAAGCAAAATGGCTGTCTGGGGAGGCCTTACAAATAGCTGTGAAAAGAAGAGAAGCGAAAAGCAAAGGAGAAAAGGAAAGATATAAACATCTGAATGCAGAGTTCCAAAGAATAGCAAGAAGAAATAAGAAAGCCTTCTTCAGCGATCAATGCAAAGAAATAGAGGAAAACAACAGAACTACTACTACTAAGTCGCTTCAGTCGTGTCCGACTCTGTGCGACCCCACAGATGGCAGCCCACCAGGCTCCACCATCCCTGGGATTCTCCAGCCAAGAACACTGGAGTGGGTTGCTGTTTCCTTCTCCAATGGCCAATTTAAATCAGGTAGCAAGGTATGAGTCCACAGGCTGGAATACCAGGCAGCTTTTTCAAACCTCCATGTCAGAGAACTTAGGAAAATACTCGAGACATTTGCTATGAAAGATAGATTAGAGAACAATGGATACATGTATGGCCGAGTTCCTTTGCTGTTTACCTGAAACTACCACATCATTGTTAAATGGGCTATACCCCAATATATGGAGAAGGAAATGGCAATCCACTCCAGTATTCTGGCCTGGAGAATCCCATGGACAGAGGAGCCTGGCGGGCTATAGTCCATGGGGCCGCAAGAGTCGGACACAACTTAGTGACTAAACCACCAACACCACCACCCCAATATAAAATAAAAAGTTTCAAGTTTGGGGGGAAGAAAAAAAACAGGATCTACAGATGAACAAAAGGTGAAAAGAAAAATCACCTTAAAAGTAAAATACCTTCCACACACACACACACAAAAGAAAACAATTGTGTAGGGGGAGGGGAGCACACTTTCTGAAAAATGTGTGTATGGAGCTCCACGGCTTCAGTCGTGTCTAACTCTTTGTGACCCCGTGGACTGCAGCCCCCCAGGCTCCTCTGTCCATGGGATTCTCCAGGCAACTATACTGGAGTGGGTTGCCATGCCCTCCTCCAGGGGATCTTCCCCACCCTGGGATTGAACCTGGCTCTCTTATGTCTCTTGGATTGTCAGGTGGGTTCTTTACCACTAGCCCCGCCTCTTCTCTTGCATAAAAACAGAAAGATAAATGCCAGTTTGTCTCCGAGTAGAGATGACTTGTCTTATCTCCTATATATCAGTTTTTTTACGATGAATATAGTCACCATTAAAAATAAACTAATAATTAATCTGTACAAGCAGCCTGTCAAAATAAACAAAGTGCCTGTGTGCGTGCTAAGTTGCTTCAGCCGTGTTGGACAAAAGAGCAGTGTTCAATTTCCAACCAAGTACTCCGAAAATGGTTGTTTACTGTGCTTATGCTGCCATCTTGTGGAGAATTAGAAGAATGCTTATGAATATAGCATAATTTCTAAAATCAGATGTGTTCTTTACATGTTGATGAAGATACAATATGGGCTTTCCTGGTGGCTCAGACCGTAAAGGATCAGCCCAGCATGCAGGAGATCCATGTTCGATCCCTGGGACTGGATGATCCCCTGGAGAAGTGACATAGGGTCCATGGGGGTCACAAAGAATCAGACACAACTAAGTCACTCACACACACACACACACATAAATATACTGCTGCTGCTGCTGCTGCTGTTAAGTCGCTTCAGTCATGACCGACTCTGTGCGACCCCATAGACGGCAGCCCATCAGGCTCCACCGTCCCTGGGATTCTCCAGGCAAGAACACTGGAGCGGGTTGCCATTTCCTTCTCCATAAATATACTATGTACCTTTATTAAAACTTAATTCATGTTCATTACAGAAAGTTCAGTTCAGTTGCTTAGTTGTGTCCAACTCTTTGCAACCCCATGGACTGCAGCACACCAGGCTTCCCTGTCCATCACCAACCCACACAGCTTGCTCAAACTAATGTCCGTTGAGTTGGTGATGCCATCCAACCATCTCATCCTCTGTCATCCCCTTCTCCTCCTGCCTTCTTTCCCAACATCAGGGTCTTTTCAAATGAGTCAGTTCTTTGCATCAGGTGGCCAAAGTACTGGAGTTTCAGCTTCAGCATCAGTCCTTCCAATGAATGTTTGGTACTGATTTCCTTTAGGATTGACTGGTTTGAGCTCCTTGCAGTCTCTCCAGAGTTTATGTGGCTATCAGTAAATATTTATTGTGCTTATGCTGCCCTCTCGTGGAGAAATAAAAGAATGCTTATGAATGTAATTTATAAAATCCAGATGTATTCTTCACACGTTGAAAAAGATACTGTTTTCACTTCAGTTCAGTGGCTCAGTTATGTCTTACTCTTTGTGATCCCATGGACTGCAGCACACCAGGCTTCCCTGTCCATCACCAACTCCCAGAGTTTACTCAAACTCATCTCCATTGAGTCAGTGGTGCTATCCAACATCTCATCCTCTGTCGTCTCCTTCTCCTCCTGCCTTCAGTCTTTCCCAGCATTAAGGTCTTTTCCTATGAGTCAGTTCTTCGCATCAGGTGGTCAAAGTATTGGTGTTTCAGTTTCAGCATCAGTCCTTCCAATGAATAATCAGGACTGATTTCCTTCAGGATTGACTGGTTTAATCTCCTTGCAGTCCAAGGGACTTTCAAGAGTCTTCACCAACACCACAGTTCCAAAGCATCAATTCTTTCATGCTCAGCTTTCTTTATACTCCAACTCTCAAATACATACATGACTACTGGAAAAACCATAGCCTTGACTAGACAGACCTTTGTGAGCAATGTCTCTGGTTTTTAATATGCTATCTAGGTTGGTCATAACTTTTCTTCCAAGGAGCAAGCGTCTTTTAATTTCATGGCAGCAGTCGCCATCTGCAGTGATTTTGGAGCCCCCCAAATTAAAGTCTGTCACTGTTTCCACTGTTTCCCCATCTATTTGCCATGAAGTGATGGGACCAGATGCCATTATCTTTGTTTTCTGAATGTCGAGCTTTAAGCCAACTTTTTCACTCTCCTCTTTCACTTTCATCAAGAGGTTCTTTATTTCTTCTTCACTTTCTGCCATAAGGGTGGTGTCATCTGCGTATCTGAGGTTATTGATATTTCTCCCAGCAATCTTTGTGCTTCATCCAGCCCAGCATTTCTCATGATGTACTCTGCATATAAGTTAAATAACTAGGGTGACAATATACAGCCTTGATGTACTCCTTTCCCAATTTGGAACCTGTCTGTTGTTCCATGACCAGTTCTAACTGTGGTTTCTCAACCTGCATACAAATTTCTCAGGGGGTGGGTTAGGTGGTCTGGTATTCCCATCTCTTGAAGAATTTTCCACAGTTTGCTGTGATCCACACAGTCAAAGGTGTAGTCAATAAAGCAAAAGTAGATGTTTTTCTGGAACTCTCTTGCTTTTTCAATGATCTAGCAGATGCTGGCAATTTGATCTCTGGTTCCTCTGCCTTTTCTAAAACCAGCTTGAACATCTGGAAGTTCATGGTTCACGTACTGTTGAAGTCTGGCTTCGAGAATTTTCAGCATTACTTTACTAGCGTATGAGATGAGTGCAATTGTGTAGTAGTTTGAGCATTCTTTGGCATTGCCTTTCTTTGTGACTGGAATGAAAACTGACCTTTTCCAATTCTGTGGCCACTGCTGAGTTTTCCAAATTTGCTGGCATATTCAGTGCTGCACTTTCACAGCATCATCTTTCAGGATTTGAAGTAGCTTAACTGGAATTCTATCACCTCCCCTAGCTTTGTTCGTAGTGATGCTTCCTAAGGCCCACTTGACTTTGCATTCTGGGATGTCTGGCTCTAGGTGAGTGATCACACCATCGTGGTTATCTGGGTCATGAAGATCTTTTTTTGTATAGTTCTGTGTATTCTTGCCACCTCTTTTTAAACTCTTCTGCTACTGTTAGGTCCATACAATTTCTGTCTTTTATTGTGCCCATCTTTGCATGAAGTGTTCCCTTGGTATCTCTAATTTTCTTGAAGAGGTCTCTAGTCTTTCTCATTCTATTGTTTTCCTGTATTTCTTTGCTCTGATTGCTGAGGAAGGCTTTCTTATCTCTCCTTGCTGTTCTTGGGCATGGTCTTGATTCCTGTCTCCTGAACAATGTCACGAACCTCCGTCCATAGTTCATCAAGCACTCTTTCTATCAGATCTAGTCCCTTAAATCTATTTCTCACTTCCACTATAGAGTCATAGGGGATTTGATTTAGGTCATACCTGAATGGTATAGTAGTTTTCTCCACTTTCTTCAATTTCAGTCTGAATTTGGCAATAAGGAGTTCATGATCTGAGCCACAGTCAGCTCCCAGTCTTGTTTTTGCTGACTGTATAGAGTTTCTCCATCTTTGGCTGCAAAGAATATAATCAGTCTGATTTTGGTGATGTCCATGTGTAGAGTCTTCTCTTGTGTTGTTGGAAGAGGGTGTTTGCTATGACCAGTGCGTTCTCTTGGCAGAACTCTATTAGCCTTTGCCCTGCTTCATTCTGTACTCCAAGGCCAAATTTACCTGTTACTCCAGGTGTTTCTTGACTTACTACTTTTGCATTCGAGTCCCCTATAATGAAAAGAACATCTTTTTTGGGTGTTAGTTCTAGAAAGTCTTGTAGGTCTTCATAGAACTGTTCAACTTCAGCTTCTTCAGTGTTACTGGTTGGGGCATAGACTTGAATTACCGTGATATTGAATGGTTTGCCTTGGAAACAAAAAGAGATCATTCTGTCATTTTTGAGATTGCATCCAAGTACTGCATTTCAGACTCTTTTGTTGACTATGATGGCTACTCCCTTTCTTCTATGGGATTTTTGCCCACAGTAGTAGATATAATGGTCATCCGAGTTAAATCACATCAGGTTGATTTTATTTTCTTTTCAGTATTAATGTTTGCTCTTGGTATAAGATTCAACGTCTGTACTGTTGGCCATTTCTCAGCGGTGAGACCCCCAAAGATTTCTGAGGTCTCTAACCATGCTCTGAAGTCACTGGCTGCCCACTGGTCTACCTGGAATGGCAGGGGGTCTCCACGATCCCTGGGACCTCCTCCAGTTCATTCTGATTCAGCTCTTAATTCACCTTGGAACATCTGGCTACAGAGCTTTGAACCTCTGATTTTCTTCAGTTACTTTGAGGTGGTATTTATTGATAATCATCCTTTATCAGTTTTGCTTGAATGTGCTCATTCACCCTCGTGGTTACCCTGGCCACCTGGAGAAAACAAGAGAGGGAGCACAGAATGGCATTGGTTTGGGGAAGAGGGTGAAGATGGACAGGAATGACAGCTTCAGGAGAAGGGATGTGGGCAGAGAAGGGGTATGTGCCAGGCAAGGATAGAAGAGGGGCTCTTATGGGGTGGGATCAATGGGCAAGAGGAGCTTGGGTGGGTTTAGTTCACCTTGACACTTCTTTTGGAACTCAGTTGATAGGAAGTCTTCATCTTTTTGTCCTGGGTATGTGGAGTTGGCTGTTCTGTAACTGCTGTAGAGTCTTATGGCTTCCCAGTCAACTTAGTCATTTTGAAGACTCCAGGTGGTCTGCTGCAGAGCCCCTGAGCACCCCTACATATACCCCTCCCCAGGGGGCCACACTCTTATGCTTTATGTGGTCAGCAAGTCACATCTCTAGACAATGGTGGCCCTTGATGAGCCTTGACATCACGAAGACCCATCATGACACCTCTAGGGCATGATGGGGAGCAATTCAGATGACTTAGTGGGAGAAATAAGGCATTTTTAATGCCCCTTAAAAGCCCTTCAAACTCACCTGCCACTGTAATCTCTCTAAGTCAACTCTGATGGGTCACATGGCAGTGTGTCTCCTCCAAACTTTGCCTCACAGCCACACTATTCAGGCTTTCATTCAGTTCTCTCTCACCTTTCACCATTATCTAGTTTTTAATATCTTGCCTAAAATCCCTCTATGATGATTAGCCTGAAGTTTTTGTGGAAATGTGAATCATTTGACTTTCCTCCTACAAGATGGCCTTAAAGCAAATTGAAGACCATTTAATTCTGGGCCACCTACCAGAAACCTTTCCCATCCCACCCCCTTTTCTCAGTGTTAATGTAGCTCTCCTCAGTTTTCTAGTTTCCAGTCTGAAACCCCTGCCTTCATTCTGTGAGACTGCACTGAATACACTTGCCCTTGGTCCACTTGGAGCTGTCTGGTTTCAAGTCTAGGACTCACGGTCACCTCACTTGGTGTACTACTGAGGCTTGCTTTTTAACAGTTTGGGGATGAGGCAGATAAATGCATGCTTCAGGTTGTGCTGGGTGATCCCAAGAAGGAAATGAACACCTGTGACTGATTAGTATTCCCAGGAAGGGGTGGAGCTTGCTCAGAGCTGTGTGGGCCACATGTGCAAAGGTCTTCTCAACATGTGGCCTCACAAATCTCTTTTCTCGTCTTGTTTTCCTGCTGGCACCTCCACTGGAGCTTACCTCACAATTGAGACCATGGTGGAATTCATTTCCACGAATAGCTTCCACAAGCTTCCAGTTTCTTGGGGGAAACACTAAGTAATCATGTCCTGTCTACCTAGTTCCCAAGGTCTCTCATTGAGGTGGTTGGCTCTGGAGGAAAGGGGAATGAATTGTGTGCTTCCCCACAGACCTTGTGTTCCTAATTGACAAGCACGGTCAGCCAGGCTGAGGTCTGTCCTTGGGGACACAGTTTGTTGACTTAGTGGGACTTCCTGGGTTTCCTGTGAAATGCTCACTTCCTGCTGTCCACTGGTTCCTTTTTCACCCAGGATGCATCACACTGCTTAAAATTTTACGTGGTAGAACAAAGCACACCATAAACAAACCCAAAAGATGACTCTTAAAATTTATAGAACAAAGAGCCTAAAACATGATAGAAACATGTGAAAAAGACTTGAGCCAACAGTTTATAAGAAAGATTTATTCTTTCACTTTATTAAGAGATGTTTAAAAGACATGAGCAGCCAGTTCACTAGAAAGATATGGAACTAGACCCTAACCACATTAAAAAGATATTTAATCTCACTAAGGTAAGGAAAGTCATATTAAAATTCCCTTGAGAAATCAAACTGACCCAGAAGTGGCATAGATTTTAGAAATTTCAGACAGAGACATTGAAATACTTGGAATAACTGTGTTTTGTATCTTGTAAAATTAATTAAAGACATGGAAATCATGAAATAGACCCAATTTCATCTTATAGATATGAAAACTATAGTGTCAGATAACAAAGTGGATAGAATAAATGACATATTAGGGCAGCAGGAGAAAATTGTGCACTTGAAGAGGTAGCAATAGAAAGTGTTCAGAATGAAGCACAGACTACACCAATAATACAAAGTATGACACAGCATAATCTATTTTTGTCCCTCTAAGGATGCAGCATTGCTTAAACATTTGAAAATCCATCAGTGTAATTCAACTTACTAAAGAACTAAAAATGAAACATAGTAGGGTCATCTCGATAAATGCTAAAAAATAATTTGATAAATTCTAATATCTATTCCTGGGTTTGGAAGACACCTGGAGGAGGGCATGGCAACCCACTCCAGTATTCTTGCCTGGAGAACCCCAAGGCCAGAGGAGCCTATTGGGCTTAAACTCCATGGGGTCACAAAGAGCTGAACACAAATGAGCAACTGAGCACATTCTGTAAAAAAATCTCTTAGCAAACTAGAAAGAGAAAAGATCCTCAACCTGATGAAGGTAATAAACTGCCTAACTGACATCACACTTTGTGGGAGAAGACTGAGTTGCTTTACATCTAAGATCACAATCAACAAAAAGATGTCCACTCTCATTATATTGAATTTTTGTCCATGAAGTCATATTAGAAAATGATAGGGAAGTTATCCCATTTGGAAAAGAATTAAACTGTTTTTATTTGTCAGCGACATCTATGTAGAATATCCAATGAAATCTAAAGCAACAACAGAATAACTAAAACTAAGAATTCATGTAAGCAATCTTGCAAGATATACAGATGATATATAAAATTTAATTAATTACTTTTCTATATAGTCAGACAATTGAAAATTAAAATAAAAAATAATATTGAAGTATGAAAAATATATGAATCTGAAAAAATATATGAAAGGCATCAATGCAAAAAATGGACAAAAGATTTGAACAGGAAATTCACTGTTTTTGCCATAGAGCCACACCATAAAGATGGCTCTATGAGAGAACAGATAGGAACAAGTGTGATGAGGATGTGAAAAAATTTGAACTTTCATGCACTGCTTATGGGAATACAAAATGGGACAGCCCCGGTGGAAAGCACTTTGGAAGTTGCTTAGGAAGTTAAACATTGGGTTACCATATGACCCAGTAATCCCACTCCTACGTTTATACCAATAAGAATGAAAAAAATATATGTTTACCCAAAGGTGTGCACATGAATGTTCTTAGCAGTCTTATTTCTAATAGTCAAAAAGCTGAGATGAACAAGGTGGCAGAGGGGTAGGTGGGCAAGGAGTACATCTCTCTCCACAGACATATTAGGAATACATCTTCAGACACAGAAGTGCTTGCAGAACACCAGCTGAGAGCTGACAGGAGTGCCTGACCAGCGGAAAAGAACATATAGAATGACAAAACTCGGTAGAATGAGGGAACCAGGGGGCAAAAACAGGAGTGTTAGTAGGACTGGACCTGCCCGCAGTGTCCAATCCCCACATCAGAGTAATTGTCTGGATCAGAGGAGAAACATTTAAGTCTGAGAGTGAAAGAGCTAATCTGCAGCAGCCTAAATGGAATGAGAGTCAGACAGTCCTTGCCACAGCCATACACATCCCAGAGATGGATGCAGGTCCTCTGGAAGGCGCAGCAGCTGGCAGCTGGAGTATAGGGATTGTGGAGCAATCCCAGGGCGAGTGTTGCTGTTGACTACGGAGAGACGGAGTGATGGGATGTGAGGGAGAAGATTGGGGTGGGAAATGCCTGTGGAGGAATGCAGGCAGGGCGCCATGGAAGCCAGGTGATACTTCTGATTCAATCATAGAGGGCGGAGCCATCTTCATAGCCTCTCTCTCCCTACCCAACATCATCAGCAGCTGAACAATTGAGAGGCTGGCCCATCAAGCACCTGACTCACCGAATTACAGGGTAGGACATCAGCCATTGGGTCCCCGTATGTGCCTGATGTGCTGAACAACAGAGAAGGACCCCAGGCAAGGGAGCCCTCTTAGTGCCTGAAAGAGCAGAGCTATGGAGAAAGACTGGCCAAAGAGGCCTCCTGATCGCCAGCTACAAGAGGCCGGAAAAAAGACTCTGATAGGGCCACAACTCCTGTGGCACAGGCAGTCCGTGTCATTGCACACTTGGTGCTGCTGGGGTACCCACAAGCCAAGAAGGTGTGCCACCATCATGCTCAACTCTTACTGGGACAGAACTGCCAAAGGCAAAAAAAGTCTTGCACACAGGCTTGCTTCGGTAGTGTCTGATTATTGCGACCATGTAGACTGTGGCCTGCCAGACTTCTCTGTCAGGAAGGGGGGTTCTACAGGCAAGAATACTGGCACATATTGGCCAATACTGGTTGCCATACCCTTCTAGAGCACTATATTTCCTGCTGCCCTAGCTGCCAGCTCCCCTGAGTACCTGGTGCTGCCAGAAGCCCTGTGACCCAAGTGACTGCACCTCCACATCTGGCCCTCACAGGGGCAAACCCAAGTCCTCCAGGGCAGCCTCAGGAGCAAACTCCAGTGGATGATCCACATGCAGAGGTGGAAATAAAACCACAATGGAAACCCAGGGGCAGTGTGGCTAAGGAAGAAGACCTAAAACCTTCCTACCAGCTGTACAAGCTGCAGATTAAGTCCACATGATCAACTAGGCAGACTCTGTGTCTATGGGTATATATAAAAGGACATTGAGAGCTCCCACAAAAGAAAGCACACTGGTTCTGATAGCTGTGAATATTGGAGGCAAGAACACATAGGAGTAGGACCAGATTAGACACTGAGCTGCCCCCAAGTCAGATCCAGAGATCAGCACAGTTTTGGAGGGCATCCTAGGGAGGTGAGGTGGACCGTGACTTCCAGCGAGGGAAAGGACTGATAGAAATGACTCAAGAAAAACATGTATTATTTTTAGGTTTTGACTCGCTCTGTAGATTCTTCTGGATTTTTTTCTTTTTCTTTCCTTCCCCTCCGCCTCTGCTGTAGTTGTTGATTTTATTGGCACTATGAAATCTAATCAATATTCTGAGCTTTTTTTTTCCCTGTCACATTTTTTATTGCTGTTATAAACCTTTGTCTCTATGTTGGGCTTTTGTAGTTCTGTGGAGTTTTCCCTTTCCCCTCTTTTTTCTTTCTTTTTCCATTTTTTTTATTCTTTTCTCTTTTTTATAGTTTTAATTTAAAAAAAAACTATTATATTTTTCTACATTTATTCTGTAGTTTTTCTTTCCAGTGTTCTTTTCACCTTCAGTTAATCTTTATATGAATCTTCTTTGTCTACCTCTATTTAACTTTGCTTATCTATTGTTCTTTCTTTTCTTTTTTCCTTTCCTCTAAACATTTTGTTCATTTTATTTTCATTGCTTTAATCCCCACTTGGCACTTTGCTTTAGTTTTGTTTTCCAGTTTGTGCTTTAGATAGTTTTGCTCTTAACTGGTAGATATAATTTTTGGTTTCCTTTGTTTGCCAGGTCAATCTATTGTAGTTTATTTTTGTTGGACTGTTTTGACTTTGCTTATGAGTGTATATGTATATATCCCCATATATGGGAATACATGTGTATATTCCATTATTTTAATTATCATTTGCCTGACATTGTAACAGCCATGCATCTGAGGTTCATCTTTGGTTTCTCTTTTTTTGTATATTTGTTTTAATCTAACTTAATGCCATAACAAAGCACCTGTGGTATCTCTGTTCCTGGCCAGAGATCCAGCTCTGAGCCTTTGGAGTAGGAACACTGATTCCAAGACCCTAGTCAACCAGAGAACTCCTAACCCTAGGGAGTATCAAATAGTGAGACATTATACAAAGGAAACCACTTGAATAGAAGACTTAGCATCACCTAACTACCAGTCGCACTCAGTGTAGGACGCCTCATCCAAACAACAAACAAGACAAAAATATAAACCCAATCATCAGCAGACAGGATTACCACAACCCTGCACATCAGAAGAAAAAAAAAAAAAAAAACTCAGCACAAATCTCACCCAAAGCAAAGCTTACACAAATTACTGGACCAAACTTAGGAGGGTAGAAACCAAAAGGAAGAAAGAACTCGACTTTGAAGCCTGGGAAAAGGAGACCTCAAGCACAGTAAGCTTAAAAAACATGATGAAAAGGCAGCGAAATGCTGCACAAATAAAGGAACAAAGTAGAAACACAGAAGTCCAAATAAATGAAGAGGAAATAGGCAAACTGCCTGAAAAAGAATTCAGGATAATGATAGTAAAGATGATCAAAAACCTTGAAAACAGAATGGAGAAAATGCAAGAATCAATTAACAAAGACCAAGAAGAATTAAGGAATAAACATAAAGAGACAAACAGCCCAATTACTGAAATTAAAACTACTCTAGAAGGAATCAATACAGAATCTCTGAAGCAGAAGAACGGATCAGTGAGTTGGAAGGTAAAATGTTGGAAACAACTGCTGAAGAGCAAAATAAAGTAAAAAGAATAAAAAGAACCAAGGATAGTCTCAGAGACCTCTGGGACAATATTAAATGCACCAGTATTCAAATTATAGAAGAGAGAAAAAGAAAGAGTATGAGAAAATTATTGAAGAGATTATAGTTGAAAATTTCAAATTATAGAAGAGAGAAAAAGAAAGAGTATGAGAAAATTATTGAAGAGATTATAGTTGAAAATTTCCCCAACACGGAAAAGGAAATAATCAAGTCCAAGAGGTGTAGAGAGTCCCATACGGGATAAACTCAAGGAGAAACATGCCAAGGCACATACTAATCAAACTAAAAAAGATTAAAAACGAAGAAAGAATATTAAAAGTAGCAAGGGAAAAGCAACAATAACATACAATGGAAACCCCCATATGATTAACAGCTGATCTTTCAACAGAAACTCTGCAGGCCAGAAGGGAATGGCAGGATATATTTAAAGCACTGAAAGGGAAAATTTTACAACCAAGATTACTGTATCTGGCAAGATCTCCTTCAAAATTGATGGAGAAATCAAAAGCTTTTCAGACAAGCAAAAGGTAAGAGAATTCAGTACCACCAAACCAGCTTTTCAACAAATGTTAAACAGATTTATATAGTCAAGAAATATAACAGAAGAAAAAAGATCTACAAAATCAACCCCAAACAATTAAGAAAATGGCAATAGGAACATATATATCAATAATTACTTTAAATGTAAATGGATTAAATGCTCCAACCAAAAGACACAGACTGGCTGAATGGATACAGAAACAAGACCTAGGGGTGTGGTCCCAAGATGGCAGAGGTATAGGATGGTGAGACCACTTTCTGCCCCACAAATTCATCAAAAGATCATTTGAATGCTGAGCAACTTCCACAAAACAATTTCTGAATGCTGGCGGAGGACACCAGGCATCCAGAAAGGCGGCCCATTCTATTTGAAAGGAGAACAAAGGATTGATTGAATACCAAAGAAGAGCTACCCAGCTGCCTACAGGCCCCTTTCCCCCCGACCCCCACTGCTGGAGGCAGAGAGGCAGGTATGTGACAGCCAGAGCCAGAAGGCAAGGGGCAATCTCGGCCCCAGAGACCAGCATCCGCCACCAAAGTGTGAGCAGGCTCCCAGTTGCTACCCACATTTTTCTGGGATCCTGGACAGTTGACATCTGCCAGGAGGGTCACAGCCTGAGATTAGGTCTCCAGAGGAGACACACAACACACCTGAGACAGTGCTCTCGTGGCACACCTGGGAAACTAAGTGGCCTGGACCGGGGAGGTGATTAAGGTGCATGGCCCACCTGGGACAGTGGGCTCTCCAAGCACCTGGTCGCCTGAGGTGCTCGGACCTGGGAAGGGCACAAAACACACGCCCAACCGATCTGTGCATTTGCAGAGTACCAGAGAACTTGAACCTGAGCAGCTTATATCTGGGAAGTGCATGAAACCCAGGGCCCGCTTTGGACAGTTCCCCTGCAGGGAAAGCTGGAGCCTGAGCAGTGTAGACCCGGAAAGCACACATCGCTGTGAGCTGGGGCAAACCCAGTGTGGTCCATACACTGTGAGCACTCCCCCGACACACGCCAACGATATGTGTTTACAGTGTTCCTTCCTCCCCACAACACAACTGAACAAGTGAGCCTAAATAAGTGACCACCTTCGCCCCCTTGTGTCAGCGTGGAAATTAGACACTGAAGAGACTTGAAAACAAAGGAAGCCAAAATAAACAAAGAGGGAACCGCTCTGGGAGTGACAGGTGCAACAGATTAAAACCCTGTAGTTAGCATTGACTAAGCATTGGAAGGGGCCTATAGACCTTGAGAAGGAGTACAAACTGGAACAAGAAACTATCTGAAACTGAACTGAACCACACTGCCCACAACAGCTCCAGAGAAATTCCTAGATATACTTCTCCTGTTATCAACTTTTTAATTTTTTTATTTTTAAGTTCTTTATTACTCCTTTAATTTGCATCTTTATAACCTACTATTACCTTGCAAAAAAAGACCCTAATTTTTTTAAAGCAAATTTGATAGATACATTTTTTATAATTTTTGTGATTGATCTTGTTTTGTATTTTTAATTTTGTATTTTGGAGAGTCTAACCTCTACACTTTTAAAAAATTAATTTATTCATTTTAATTGGAGGCTAATTACAATATTGTAGTGGTTTTTGCCATACATTGACATGAATCAGCCATGGGTGTACATGTGGCCTCATCCTGAACCCTCCTCCCACCTCCCTCCATATCCCATCCCTCAGGGTCACCCCGGCACACTGGCCCTGAGTGGCCTGTCTCATGCATCGAACCTGGGCTGGTGATATAGTTCACATATGATAATATACATGTTTCAATGCTATTCTTTCAAATCATCCTACCCTTGCCTTCTCCCACAGAGTCCAACAGTCTGTTTTTTTGTTTTTTTTTTTATCTCTATGTCTCTTTTGTTGTCTCACATATAGGGTCATTGTTACCATCTTTATAAATTCCATATATATGCATTAATATACTGTTTTGGTGTTTTTCTTTCTGACTTACTTCACTCTGTTTAATAGGCTCCAGTTTCATCCACTTCATTAGAACTGATTCAAATGCATTCTTTTTAATGGCTGAGTAATATTCCACTGGGTATATGTCCCACTGCTTTCTTATCCATTTGTCTGCTGTTGGACATCTAGGTTGCTTCCATGTTCTGGCTATTATAAACAGTGCTGCAATGAACATTGTGGTACACGTATCTCTTTCAATTCTGGTTACCTTGGTGTGTATGCCCAGCAATGGGATTTCTGGGTTGTATGGTAATTCTATTTCCAGTTTTTAAAGGAATCTCCACACTGTTCTCCATAGTGGCTGTACTAATTTGCATTCCCACCAACATTGTAAGAGAGTTCCCTTTTCTCCACACCCTCTCCAGCATTTATTGCTTGTAGACATTTTGATAGCAGCCATTCTGACCAGCATGAGATGGGGCCTCATTGTGATTTTGATTTGCATTTCTCTGATAATGAGTGATGTTGAGCATCTTTTCATGTGTTTATTAGCCAACTGTATGTCTTCTTTGGAGAATTGTCTATTTAGTTCTTTGGCCCATTTTTTGATTGGGTTGCTTATTTTTCTGGTATTGAGCTGCATGAGCTGCTTTTATATTTTTGAGATTAATTTTTTGTCAGATACTTCATTTGCTATTATTTTCTCTCATTCTGAAGGCTGTCCTTTCACCTTGCTAATAGTTTCCTTCATTGTGCAGAAGCTTTTAAGTTTAATTAGGTCCCATTTGTTTATTTTTGCTTTTATTTCCATTACTCTGGGAGGTGGGTCATAGAGGATCCTGCTGTGATTGACGTCAGAGAGTGTTTTGCCTATGTTTTCCTCTAGGAGTTTCTGGTCTTACATTTAGGTCTTTAATCCATTTTGAGTTTATTTTTATGTATGCTGTTAGAAAGGGTTCTAGTTTCATTTTTTTACAAGTGGCTGACTAGTTTTCCCAGCACCACTTGTTAAATAGATTGCCTTTTTTCCGTTATATATTCTTGCCTCCTTTGTCAAAGATAAGATGTCCATAGGTGCATGGATTTATCTCTGGGCTTTCTATTTTGTTTCCTTGATCATTATTTCTGTCTTTGTATCAGTACCACACTGTCTTGATGACTGTAGCTTTGTAGTATAGTCTGAAGTCAGGCAGGTTGATTCCTCCAGTTCCTCCTCTTCTTTCTCATGATTGCTTTGGCTATTCGAGGTCTTTTGTACTTCCAAACAAATTGTGAAATTATTGTTGTAGTGCTGTGAAAAATACCATTTGTACCTTGATAATTACTTTAAATGTAAAGGGGTTAAATGCTCCAACCAAAAGACACAGACTGGCTGGATGGATACAAAAGCAAGACCCATATATATGCTATCTACAAGAAACCCACTTCAGTCCTAAAGACACTTATATACTTAAAGTGAGAGGATGGAAAAAGATATTCTACGCAAATGGAAAGCAAAAGAAAGCTGGAGCACCAATGCTCATATCAGATGAAAAAGACCTTAAAATAAGAATACTACAAGAGATAAAGAAGGATGCTACATAGTGATCAAGGGATCAAACCAAGAGGAAGACATAATAATTATAAATATCTATGTACTGAATGACTTATTGCCATATTCACACTTAAATTGAAGAAAGTAGGGAAAACCACTAGACCACTGAGGTATGAACTAAATCTAATCCCTTATGATTATACAGTGGAAGTGACAAATAGATTCAAGGGAGTAGATCTGATAAACAGAGTGCCTGAAGAACTATGGATGGAGGTTCATGACATTGTACAGGAGGCAGTGATCAAGACCATCTCCAAGAGAAAGAAATGCAAAAAGGCAAAATGGTTGTCTAAGGAGGCCTTACAAATAGCTGAGAAAAGAAGAGAAGCAAAGGCAAAGGAGAAAAGGAAAGATATACCCTGTTGAATGCAGAATTCTACAGGATGGCAAAGAGAGATAAGAAAGCCGTCTTCAGTGATCAATGCAAAGAAACAGAGGAAAGCAATAGAATGGGAAAGACTAGAGATCTCTTCAAGAAAATTAGAGATACCAACGGAACATTTCATATAAAGATGAGCACAATAAAGGACAGAAATGGTATGGAACTAAGAGTAGTAAAAGATATTAAGAAGTGGTGGCAACAATACACAAAAGAACTATACAAAAGAGATCTTCATGACCCAGATAATGACGATAGTGTGATCACTCACCTAGAGCCAGACATCCTGGAATGCGAAGTCAAATGGGCCTTAGGAAGCATCACTATGAAGAAAGCTAATGGAGGTGATGGAATTCCAATTGAGCTCTTTCAAATCCTAAAAGATGATGCTATGAAAGTGCTCTACTCAATATGTCAGCAAATTTGGAAAACTCAACAGTGGTCACAGGACTGGAAAAGGTCAGTTTTCATTCCAATCCCAAAGAAAGGCAATGCCAAAGAATGTTCAAACTACCACACAATTGTACTCATCTCACATTTTAGCAAAGCATTGCTCAAAATTCTTCAAGCCAGGCTTCAACAGTATGTGAACCGTGAATTTCTAGATGTTCAATCTGGATGTAGAAAAGCCAGAGAAACCAGAGATTAAATTGCCAACATCTGCTGGATCATCAAAAAAGCAAGAGAGTTCCAGAAATATATCTACTTCTGCTTTGTCAAAGCCTTTGACTGTGTGGATCACAACAAACTATGGAAAATTCTTCAAGAGATGGGAATACCAGAACTGACCTGATCTGCCTCCTGAGAAATCTGTATGGAGTTCAAGAAGCAAGAGTTAGAACTGGACATGGAACAACAGACTGGCTGCAAATTGGGAAAGGAGTAAGTCAAGGCAGTATTTCATCACCTTGCTTGTTTAACTTATAAGCAAAGTACAGCATGCAAAACCCTGGGCTGGATGGAGCACAAGCTGGAATCAAGATTGCCAAGAGAAAATCAATAACCTCAGATATGCAGATGACACCACCCTTATCGAAGAAGTGAAGAACTAAAGAACCTCTTGGTGATAGTGAAATAGGAGAGTGAAAAAGTTGGCTTAAAGCTCAACATTCAGAAAACTAAGATCATGGCATCTGGTCCCATCTCTTCATGGCAAATAGATGGGGAACAGTGGGAACAGTGGCTGACTTTATTTTTTGGGCTCCAAAATCACTGCAGATGGTGATTGCAGCCATGAAATTAAAAGACGCTTACTCCTTGGAAGGAAAGTTATGATCAATTTAGACAGCATATTAAAAAGCAGAGACATTACTTTGCAAACAAAGGTCTGTCTAGTCAAGGCTATGGTTTTTCCAATAGTCATGTATGGATGTGAGAGTTGGACTATAAAGAAAGCTGAGCGCCGAAGGATTGATGGTTTTGAACTGTGGTGTTGGAGAAGACTCTTGAGAGTCCCTTGGACTGCAAGGAGATGCAACCAGTCCATCCTAGAGGAGATCGGTCCTGAGTGTTCATTGGAAGGATGGATGTTGAAGCTGAAACTCCAATACTTTGGCCAGCTGATGTGAAGAGCTGACTCATTTTAAAAGACCCTGATGCTGGGAAAGATTGAAGGCAGGAGGAGAAGTGTCGACAGAGGATGAGATGGTTGGATGGCATCACTGACTCGATGGACCTGAGTTTAAGCAGGCTCTGGGAGTTGGTGATGGACAGGGAGGCCTGGCGTGCTGTGATCCATGGAGTTGTAAAAAGTCTGACACGACTGGGAAACTGAACTAAACTCACTGACATATACATATAAAATCCTAAGACAGACTCAAAATGGATGTACTATACCAACAGTGATGTACTACAGACATTTTCATAATATATATATATGAAAATAACCACAAATGAATACCTCTATGTATGGTTAAAAGGATACAAGAATCTGTACAGCTACAACATTAAGGCCATTTGAGGCAACATGCATTGACCGAGATATGATCATACTAAGTGACGTGAGTCAGACAGAGAAAGACAAATACCAAGCGATATCACTTAAATGTGGAATAAGATATAACACAAATGAACATATGTATGAGATAGAAACACACTCATGGACATAGAGAACAGACTTGTGACTTTAAAGGCAGACAGAGTTGGGGGAGGTTTGGAGTAAGAATATAAACTGGAGTATATGGAATGGATGGACTAGTTCCTACTATAGAGCACAGAGAACTATATTCAGTATCCTATGATAAATCATAATGGAAAAGAATATATATGGGACTTTCCTGGCAGTCCAGTGTTTAAGACTCCACACTTCCACTGCAGTGGATGCAGGTTCAATCCCTTGTCAGGGAACTAATCCCATATGCCACACAGTGTAGCCAAAAAAAAAAGAAAAAGATTAAAGAAATCATATACACAGACACACACACAATGTATATTACACATAGATGTGTATAGCTGAATCACTCTGCTGCAAAGCAGAAATTGACACATTATAAATCAACTATGCTTCAACTAAAAAATAACATGATGGGGAAAAAACGATTGGTGTATTTCATTTTATGTAAAGTTTATTTTTCAAAGAAAACTGCTATAAACAAACATGGCTCACTACTTAATGGCAGGCTTGCTGAAATACTTACAGAGATCCATACTGATGTCTGCAGTTTATCACAAAATGCACGAAGGAAAAAGATGGATTGATGGATGGATAGAGGGATGGACAAATGGATAGATACGTGACAAGGGATGTATTGCAAAATGGTTGCAGTAGAATCTAGGTGGGAAGTCTTTCTGTAGTAGCTAGAAAAAATATTCAACTTTGTTGAATGTTTGAAAATTTTTATAATAAAATGTTCAGGAATGTACAGAGCAAAGAACAATGAAAATGAAAATGCACACGAACTGTAATTTCAACTTTAAAAATATTAGCTGAAAATTGATGAGGAGGCAATGGGCTAGAATATCAACTCTGGTGAAAGTAATCATGGTTTTTGCTTACTTTTTCACACTCCGTGCACTGACCAAGTTCTTTTCCCAATATTCACAGACTGCATTTTCCATAATAAAAGTAGCACTAACTTCCCTCTTTCCCAAGGGAGACAGGCTTACTGGGCAGCATCATCGCCCTGCTTGTGCTCCACTCCTGGTGACCTTGGCTTTGAGCACATGCTAGGGCTCCCAGAGTCCTCCAATCACAGCTCTAGAGACGTGTCCCTGTTGGCTTTACAGGGCTGACCAAGCCCATGGCTGACTCATCTGTTTGGAGTCCCAGGCGCAGCCCCACCCATTCTGATTTCATCTTTGCCCATCATTTCACTATCCTTCCAACTTCTTTATATATATATATATATATATATATATATATATATAAGGATGAAGTAAAAAGCTTTTTGAGAAGTACGTGTGGAAAGGCACACCAGTGAACTCAGAAAGAATGGCCTCCCTCAATTCTTTTAACCATACCCTCTATATTCCTAGAGTTTTTGTCAGTTATTTAAATTTATTATTATAAGTGATCTTTGTTCAGAAGCCAAAAAAGGGAAATTTACAAAGTTTTCTATGCAGTAATATAAAATTTCTGCACGGAAAAAAATAATAAACAGGAATAATAAAATGACAACTGATAAATATTTGGAAGACACCTGACATAGGGTTTATTTACCTAATTTACACCGAATTCAAAATCAAAAATTAAATGAGAAAATAAGATGAAAAGCCCAATAGAAAGCAAAGATAAAGGAAGTATAGGGAACGACGAAATACAAATTACCCAGAAAAAGAAACACAAATTACCAAAAAAAAAAAAAAAAATGGGGGGGAGGGTGGAATGTAAAACCTAACTGGTAATAAAGGAAATAAAAAAATAATACTGGAAAATGATTTCTTGCCATGCAAATTGTCAAAAGTTCAATGAGAAAGTTGAAAGATACCAAATTATTCCTCTGAATTGAGGATGAAGGATTGGAAAATGAGTGCTCATGCATTGCTTTGAAAGCAAAAAGTGGTGCAACTTTCTGAAGGACAATTTGACAATATCTGGTAAACTTATAAATGCATGGAGCCACTTAGCAAGACCCTGTTTGGAATTTACATTGCAGAAATATTTATGCAATTTCACCAAGATTGTATATATGATGCTTACTGTAATATTTTTTCCCCCATCATGTTAGAAAATCTCTCTGGGCCCCTTCCCCACACTGCCGTTCCCCCATGCAACCTCTGTTCTCAGTCCTATCAGTATAGATTAGTTTTGCCTCATTTAGAACTTCTTATCGGAGAAGGTAATGGCAACGCATTCCAGTTCTCTTGCCTGGGAAACCCCATGGACGGAGGAGCCTGGTAGGCTACAGTCCATGGGGTCACTGAAGAGTAGGACACGACTGAGTGACTTCACTTTCTCTTTTCACTTTCATACACTGGAGAAGGAAATAGCAACCCACTCCAGTATTCTTGCCTGGAGAATCCCAGGGACAGGAGCCTGGTAGGCTGCTGTCTATGGGGTCACACAGAGTTGGACACGACTGACGTGATTTAGCAGCAGCAGCAGCAGCAGCAGCAGCAGCAGAACTTCTTATAAATGGAGCCTACAGTATGCGCACGTGTAGTGGCTTTACAATGTGTGTTACTTTCTGCTGTACAGCAAAGTAAATTGGCTGTGCATGTTTGTGTGTGTGTGTATACATATCTCCTCTTTTTTGAATTTCCTTCCCATTTAGGTCACCACAGAGCAGTGAGAACAGTTCCCTTTGCTACACAGATGGTTCCTATTAGTTATCAAGGCTTTATCCTCCAAAATATACAAACACCTCAAGTACCCCAGTATAAAAAAAAAAAAAAAAAAAACCGGGCAGATCTAAATAGATATTTCTCTAAAGAAACATACAGATGACCAAAAACAGATGAAAAGTAGCTTAACATCAGTAATTATTAGAGAAATGCGAATCAAAACTGCAATGAGGTTTCACTTCACAACAGTCCAAATAGCCATCATCACAAATTTTACAAACAGTAATTTCTGGAGAGGGTGTGAAGAAAAGGGAACCCTCTTGCACTGCTGGTGGGCATGTAAATTGGTACGGCTACTATGGTTAATAGCATGGCAGCTCCTTAAAAAACTAAAAATAGAATTACCATAGGACCCGGCAATCCCACACCTGGGTGTATTCCTGGAGAAAACCTTAATTCCAAAAGATAATGCTCTCCAATGTTCATTGCAGCTATTTACTGTAGCTAAGATATGCAACACTTTTTAATCTTAACAAAAACAGGAAAAAAAAAAAAAGAAACCCTGAAACAGTCTCTAGACAGGGGGTCAAATTACTAGGTATTTGTAAAAGTAGAGGATTAAAGATAAGCCAACAAACCAAGAATCACGTATCAGAACCAAGGTCTATGTTAGCATTCAAATATCAGAAAAGATGATTTTATACTAAAAGAACTAGCACACCCTCATCTTTTTATCTCCCCATCGCAGGAACTCAGAATTCTGAGCCAATGATAAAGTGAGATCATGGGTGATTTTTTTTCTTTCTTTGCATTTTTCTGGCAACTTTACATTTTCTGTTATGAGCATGTGTTAGAGTTTAATGAAATTATACAGTATCTGTTTCAACATGTTCGGAATACATCTGAATTTTATAAATTACATTCATAACCATTCTTCTATTTCTCCATGAGAGGGCAGCAAAACTACAGTAAATATTTATTCATACCCACACACTTTGGCCACCTGATGTGAAGAACAGATTCATTGGAAAAGTCTCTGGTGCTGGGAAAGATTGAAGACGGGAGGGGAAGGGGACGATAGAGGATGGAGATGGTTAGATGGCATCACAGACTCGATGGACATGAGTTTGAGTAAGCTCCAGGAGTTGGTGATGGACAGGGAAGCCTGGGGTGCCGCAGTCCGTGGGTTCTCAAAAGTCAGACAAGACTGAGCGACTAAACTGAACTGACATATGCATATGAGACACTTCTGGATTTTATAAATTGGATTGATAGGTATTCTCTTTTTCCACAAGGGGGCAGCATAAGCACAGTAAATATTTATTCATAAACATACTTATGAGAGAATATATCTGTATTTTATAAATTACATTCATTAGCATTCTTCTATTTCTTCACGAGAGGGCAGCATAAGCATGATAAATATCTATTCATACCCACATATACTCTGGAGAGTCCCTTGGGCTGCAAGGAAATCAAACCAGTCAATCCTAAAGGAAATCAGTCCTGAATATTCATTGGAAGGACTGATGCTGTAGCTGAAACTCCAATATCTTGGCCAACTGATGCGAAGAACTGACTCATTGGAAAGGTCCCTGATGCTTGGAAATATTGAAGGCGGGAGGAGAAAGGGATGACAGAGAATGAGATGGTTGGATGGCTTCACTGACTCAATGGACATGAGTTTGAGCAGGCTTCAGGAGTTGTTGATGGACAGAGAAGCCTGGCATGCTACAGTCCATGAGGTCACAAAGAGTCAGACACGACTGACAGACTGAAGTGAACTGACTGACATATACATATAAAATCCTAAGACAGCCTCAAAATGGATGTACTATCCCAAGACTGGTGTTCTACATACGTTTTAATGATATATCTGGGAAAATAACCACAGATTAATACCTCTATGTATGGTTAAAAGGATACAAGAATCTGTACAGCTACAACAATAAAGCCATTTGAGTCAACATACATGGACCGAGAGATGATCATACGAAGTGAAGTGAGGTACACAGAGAAAGACAAATACCAGATGATATCACTTAAATGTAGAATCTAAGCTATGACACAAATGAACACATGTATGAAACAGAAACACACTCATGGACATAGAGAATTGGGGGAGCAATGGAGTAGGTGACTGCGGGTAAGAGATATAAACTAGAATATATGGACTGGATTGACAAGTTCTTACTACAGAGCACAGAGAAATATATTCAGTATCCCATGATAAATCATAATGGAAAAAAATATATATGGGACCTCCCTAGAAGTCCAGTGTTTAAGACTCCACACTTCCATTGCAAGGGATGTAGATTCAATCCCTGGTCAGGGAACTAATTCCACATGCTGCACAGTGTAGCCAAAAAAAAAAAAAGAATGTGTGTGTATACACACACACACACACACAATGTATATATACACATAAATGTGTATAACTGAATCACTTTGCTGTAAAGCAGAAATTAACACATTGTAAACCAACTGTACTTAAAAAGTATCATGACTGTGAAAAAAGATTGGTATATTTCATTGTATGTAAAGTTTATATTCAAAGAAAATTGCTGTAAACAAACACAGCTCACTACTTACTGGCAGGCTTGCTGAAATACTTAAGGAGATATATATGAATGTCTACAATTTACCTCAAAATGCACCAAGGAAAAAGATCAATTGATGACTGAATAGAGGGATGGACAAATGGATAGATAGGTGGCAAAGGAAGTATTGTAAAATGGTTTCAAAACCAGACCGCTATATATATACTGTCTACAAGAGACCCACCTCAAACCAAGGGACACATACAGACTGAAAGTGAAGGGTTGGAAAAAGGAATTTCATGCAAATGGAGACCAGAAGAAAGTAGGAGTAGCAATACTCATAACAGATAAAATAGACTTTGAAATAAAGGCCATGAAAAGAGACAAAGAAGGACACTACATAATGATCAAAGGTTCAATCCAAGAAGAAGATATAACAATTATAGATACATATGGACCCAACGTAGGAGGAGCACCTCAATATGTAAGGCAAATGCTAACAAGTATGAAAGGGGAAATTAACAGTAACACAATAATAGTGGGAGACTTTAATACCCCACTCACACCTATGGATAGATCAACCAAACAGAAAACTAGCAAGGAAACACACACTTTAAATGATACAATGGATCAGGTAGACCTAATTGATATTTATAGGACATTTCACCCCAAAACAATGAATTTCACCTTTTTCTCAAGCACACATGGAACCTTCTCCAGGATAGATCACATCCTGGGCCATAAATCTACCTTGGTAAATTAAAAAAATAGAAATCATTTCAAGCATCATTTTTGATCACAGTGCGGTAAGATTAGATGTCAACTACAGGCAAAAAACTATTAAAAATGAAAACACATGTAAAATAGACAAACGATTAGCCAGACTCATCAAGAAAAAAAAGTAGAAGAATCAAATCAACAAAATGAAAATGAAAATGGAGAAATCACAACAGACAACACAGAAATACAAAGGATCATAGAGACTGCTATAAGCAGCTATATGACAATAAAATGGACAACTTGGAGGAAATGGATGAATTCTTAGAAAAGTATAAATTTCCAAAACTGAACCAGGAAAAAATTGAAAATCTTAACAGACCCATCACAAGCATGGACATCGAAACTGTAATCAAAAATCTTCGAACAAACAAAAGCCCAGGATCTGATGGCTTCACAGGTGAATTCTACCAAAACTTTAGAGAAGAGCTAACAACTATCCTACTCAAACTCTTCTGGAAAATTTCAGAGGAAGATAAACTCCCAAAATCATTCTATGAGGCCACCATCACCCTAATACCAAAACCAGACAAAGATGCCACAAAAAAAAGAAAACTACAGGTCAATATCATGGATGAACATAGATGAAACATCCTTAACAAAGTTCTAGCAAACAGAATCCAACAACATATTAAAAAGATCAGACATCATGATCAAGTGGGCTCTATCCCAGGGATGCAAGGATTCTTTCATATTTGCAAATCAATCAATGTGATATACCACATTAACAAACTGAAAGATAAAAACCATATGATTACCTCCATAGATGCAGAGAAAACCTTTGACAAAATTCAACATCCATTTATGATAAAAACCCTCCAGAAAGTAGGCATAGAAGGAACACACCTCAGCATAATAAATGCTATATATGATAAACCCACAGCAAAGTTTATCCACAATGGTGAAAAATTGAAAGCATTTCCCTTAAAGTCAGGAACAAGACAAGGGTACCCACTCTCACCACTACTATTCAACATAGGTTTGGAAGTTTTAGTCACATCAATCAGAGAAGAAAAAGAAATTAAAGGGAATCCAGATTGGAAAAGAAGAAGTAAAACTCTCACTGTTTGCAGATGACATGAACCTCTACATCAAAAACCCTAAAGACACCACCGGAAAATTACTAGATCTAATCAATGAATATAGTAAAGTTGCAGGATATAAAATCAACACACAGAAATCCCTTGCATTCCTATACACTAATAATGAGAAGCAGAGAAATCAAGGAAACAATCGCTTTCACCATTGCAATAAGAAGAATAAAATACTTAGGAATTAATTTACCTAAAGAAACAAAAGATGTATATATAGAAAACTTTAAAAGAAAGAAATTAAAGATGACACAAATAGATGGAGAAATATCCTATGTTCATGGATGGGAAGAATCAATATAGTGAAAATGAGTATACGACCCAAAGCAATCTATAGATTCAATGCAATCCCTATCAAGCTACGAATGGTATTTTTCACGGAACTAGAACAAATAATTTAACAATCTGTATGGAAATAGAAAAACCTTGAATAGCCAAAGCAATCTTGAGAAAGAAGAATGGAACTGGAGGAGTAAACCTGCCTGACTTCAGGCAATACTACAAAGCTACAGTCATGAAGACAGTATGGTACTGGCACAAAGACAGAAATATCAGTCAATGGAACAAAATAGAAAGCCAAGAGATAAATCCATGCACCTATGGACACCTTATCTTTGACAAAGGAGGAAAGAATATACAATGGAGAAAAGACAATCTATTTAACAAGTGGTGCTGGGGAACTGGTCAACCACTTGTAAAAGAAAGAAACTAGAATACTTTCTAACACCATACACACAAAAAAACTCAAAATTGATTAAAGATCCAAATGTAAAACTAGAAACTATAAAATTCCTAGAGGAAGGCATAGACAAAACACTCTCTGACATAAATCACAGAAGGATCCTCTATGACCCACCTCCCAGAGTAATGGAAATAAAAGCCAAAATAAACAAACAGGACCTAATTAAAGTTAAAAGCTTTTGCACAATGAAGGAAACTATAAGAAAGGTGAAAAGATAGCCTTCAGAATGGGAGAAAATAATACCAAATGAAGCAACTGACAAAGAATTAATCTCAAAAATATACAAGCAGCTCAACACCAGAAAAATAAACGACCCAATCAAAAAATAGGCCAAAGAACTAAGAAGACATTTCTCTAGAGAAGACATAGGATGGCTAACAAACACATAAAAAGATGCTCAACATCACTCATTATCAGAGAAATGCAAATCAAAAGCACCAGGAGGTACCATCTCACTCTGGTCATAATGGCTTCTATCAAAAAGTGTACAAACAATAAATGCTGGAGAGGCTGCAGAGAAAAGGGAACCCTCTGACACTGTTGGTGGGAATGCAGACTAGTACAGCCACTATGGAGAACAGTGTGGAAATTCCTTAAAAAACTGGAAATAGAATTGCCATACGATCCAGCAATCCCACTGCTGGACATACACACTGAGGAAACCAGAATTGAAAGAGACATGTGTACCCTAATGTTCATCACAGCACTGTTTACAATAGCTAGGACATGGAAGCAACCTAGATGTCCATCAGCAGATGAATGGATAAGAAAGCTGTGGTACATATACACAATGGAATATCACTCATTTGAATTAGTTCTAATGAGGTGGATGAAACTGGAGCCTATTATACAGAGTGAAGTAAGTCAGAAAGAAAAACACCAATAGAGTATATTAACACATTTATATGGAATTTAGAAAGATGGTAACAATGATCCTATATGCAGGACAGCAAAAGAGACACAGAGATAAAGAACAGACTTTTGGACTCTGTGGGAGAAGGCCAGGGTGGGATGATTTGAGAGACTAGGATTCAAACATGTATGTTACCATATGTGAAATAGATCACCAGTCCAACTTCAGTGCATGAAACAGGGCACTCAAAGCCAGTGCACTGGGAAAACTGTGAGGGATGGCATGGGGAGGGAGGTGGGAAGGGGGTTCAGGATGGGGAACACATGTACACCTATGGCTGTTTCAAGTCAATGTATGCATAAACCACCACAATATTGTAAAGCAATTAGCCTCCAATTAAAATAAACTAATTAATTTAAAAGAAAAAGACCCATATATGTGCTGTCTACAAGAAACCCACTTCAGACCTAAAGACACATATAGACTGGAAGTGAGAGGATGGAAAAATACATTCCAATGCAAATGGGAAGCAAAAGAACGATGGAGTAGCAATCCTCATATCAGACAAAATAGACCTTAAACTAAAGAAGATTACAAGAGGTAAGGAAGGACACTACATAATGATCAAAGGATCAATCCAAGACGAAGACATAACAATTGTAAATACCTATGCATCCCACTTAGGAGCACCTCAATACATAAGCCAAACACCAAGAGACATAAAAAGAGAAATTGACAATAACACAATCATAGTAGAAGACTTTAACACCCCACCCACACCAATGGACAGATCATTAAAACAGAAAATTAATGAGGAAGCACAATTCTTAAATGATACATGAGATGAGATGGATCTCATTGATATCTTCAGGACATGCCATCCAAATGCAGAAGAATACACCTTCTTCTCAAGTGCACATGGAACATTCTCCAGGATAAACCACATCTTGGATCACAAATGAAACCTCAGTAAAATTAAGAAAACTGAAATCATATCAAGCATCTTCTCTGATCACAACACTATAAGACTAGATATCAATTACAAGAAAAAAAAAACTGTAAGAAACACAAACACATGGAATTAAAGAACATGTGTTTAAATAACCAACAGGTCACTGAAGAAATAAAAAAATTTCTAGCAACAAATGACAATGAAAATATGACAAATCAAAACCTATGGGATGCAGCAAAAGTAGTTCTAAGAGGGAAGTTTATAGCAATACAATCCTAACTCAAGAAACAAGAAAAGCATTGAACAGACAATGTCAATTTACACCTAAAACAACTAAAAAAAAAGAAGAACCAAAAACAAACAAACAAACAACCCCAAGCATTACTAGAAGGAAAGAAATCATAAAGATCCAAGCAAAAGTAAATAAAAAAGAGATGAAAGAAACAATAGTAAAGTTGAATAAAACTAAAAGCTGGTTCCTTGAGAAGATAAACAAAATTGACAAACCTTTAGCCAGACTCATCAAGAAAAAAAGAGAGACGAATCAAATCAACAAACTTAGAAATGAAAAAGGAGAGGTTACCACAGCCAATGCAGAAATACAAAGGATTATAAGAGACTATTATGAACAACTCTATGTCAATAAAATGGATAACCTGGAAGAAATGGACAGATTCTTAGAAAAGTTCAATCTTCCAAAACTGAACCAGGAAGAAATAGAAATTTTAAACAACCCAATTACAAGCTGTAAATCGAAGCTGTGAACAAAAATTTCACAAAAGACAAAAGCCCAGGAACAGATGGCTTCACAGGTGAATTCTATCAAACATTTAGAGATGAGCAAATGCCTATCCTCTAAAACGCTTTTAAAATATTGTAGAGGAAGCAACACTTCCAAACTCATTCAATGAGGCTACTGTCATCCTGATACCAAAACCAGACAATGACAAGACCAAAAAAGAAAACTACAGACCAATATCACTAATGAAAATAGATGCAAATAATCCTCAACAAACTTTTAGCAAACAGAATTCAACAGCACATCAAAAAGCTCATACACCATGATCAAGTTGGGTTTATTCCAGGGATGCAAGGATTCTTCAATATATGCAAATCAATCAATGTGACAGACCATATGAACCAACTAAAAGGTAAAAATCATATGATAACCTAAATAGATGCAGAAAAAGTAATTAAATTTAAAAATGTAAAATTATTAAATTAAAAATAAAATTTAAAAAGAAATAAGCTAAAAAAAGGAAAAAAAAGTTGAAATGACCCAAATGTCCATCAACTGGTGATCGAATAAATAAAACATGCAATGCAATATTATTCAGCCATCAAATGAATGGAGTTCTTATACATGCTATAACACAATGTAGCTCTGAAATGATTACATTAATGAAAAGAAACCAGGAACAAAAGGCTGCCTATTGCATTATCCCATTCATGTGAATAAATAAGTCCCATATTAGGTAATTCTCTGAAGACAGAAATTAGAGGAATGGATGCCAGATGAAGGGGAAATGGAAAATGTCTGCCAACTGGACAATATTTTCCATTGGAGTGATGAAAATACTCTAGAATGAGGCAGTGGCTATGGTTATGCAACCTATGGATAAATTACAAATCAGTGAATTATACAGCTTAACTGGTAAATTCATGGTACATGACCAACGTGTCAATAAATAAAAAGTTTTTCTAAAAATACTACTGAACTTAACTTCTGTGTCCAGGAATATTATCCTTTAAAAATAAAGGAGAAGTAGATATTCTCATATGAACAAAAAATTAAGGAATTTATTCTCAGCACATATCTAGTCTGTAAGAAATGCCAAAAGAAGTTATTTACACAGGATAAGATGATATTGAAGAGAAACTATGAGTTAATAAAGAGTGTCATGTTGAAGTTTGACAGAAAACAACAAAATTCTGGAAAGCAATTATCCTTCAATGAGAAAATAAATAAAAAAATAAATGAAGGCAAAGTGAAATGAAGGGTTTTTCTTATTATTAATTGGTAAAAGACAAATGCTTGTTTGGGTTTCTCCATGTTTACTTTTCACTGATTATGAATCTTCATAATCAAAGTGGATTTCATGTATACAAGATATATTTTGGCTCAGCGGTAAAGAATCTGCCTGCAATGCAGGAGCCGTAGCGGACCCGAATTCCATCTCTGGGTCAGGAAGATCCCCTGCAGGAGAGCATGGCAACCCACTCCAGCATTCTTGCCTGGAGAATCGCCATGGACAGAGGAGACTGATGTGCTTGCAGTCCATGAGGTGGCAAAGAGTTGGACACGAATGAGCAACTAAACAACAACAGACACACCTTCTTACTAGAAACTCTGAAGATACTAGAAATAGATGACAAAACTCTCAGCCTAAACAAAACGAAACAAAATGCCTAGACATTAGAGCTGAATTATTAAAAACCTAGACACTGGAGCTGAAGTATAAAAGATTTTAGGCAATAAAATGTCTCCCAACAGTAGTGTTAACAGTGTGTTCCACACAAGAGACAGGAATGATTTTTAATACGCACTCAATACAACAACTTTCTAGTTACATTCATAAACTAAAGGAAATAAAAATGTCAAGAAAACATAGTATAAAATCTATTCTTCATTTTATATATCATTAAGAAGGAAAGTTATAATCAACCTAGATAGCATATTGAAAAGCACAGACTTTACTTTGCCAACAAAGGTTTGTCTAGTCAAGGCTATGGTTTTTCCTGTGTCATGTATGGATGTGAGAGTTGGACTGTGAAGAAGGCTGAGCACTGAAGAATTGATGCCTTTGAACTGTGGTGTTGAAGACTCTTGAGAGTCCCTTGGACTGCAAGGACATCCAACCAGTCCATTATGAAGGAGATCAGCCCTGGGATTTCTTTGGAAGGAATGATGCTAAAGCTGAAACTCCAGTACTTTGGCCACCTCATGCGAAGAGTTGACTCATTGGAAAAGACTCTGATGCTGGGAGGGTTTGGAAGCAGGAGAAGAAGGGGACGACAGAGGATGAGATGGCTGGATGGCATCACTGACTCGATGGACATGAGTCTGGGTGAACTCCGGGAGTTGGTGATGGACAGGGAAGCCTGGTGTGCTGTGACTCATGGGGTCGTGAAGAGTTGTACACGACTGAGTGACCGAACTGAACTGAAGACTGTAAAACTGTAAGGGAATTTTTAAGAAAAAACATCCACAAAAGATAGTTTTAGCAGCCCCAATGAACGTAATTTTATTTTCTCCATAGTCTCAAAATAACTGACAAGTAAGAATGAATTTCACTTTAAAACATAGTTTTCAAATTCAGCAGGATATTTTATGTTCAAATATAAGAAGATTTTCTAATTTTCAAGCTAAAAAAGTTTGTACCTTTCAGAGAATACTTTGTTTCACTAATTTAGACGTAAACAAGAGCACATTGTGTGTCATTACATTGACAATCTTTGTGGTACAACTGTGTATTTAGAATCAACTGTTTGAACGTGGGATGTGTTTTAGGATGTTCCCTCAGGGACTGCAGGCTGTGCAGGAAGTGGTCTCAAGGCCTTCCAAACCATTAAGAATGCTCTGTGGAATGGAGCAGTGGTAAACATGTCAGGGCTGTATATTGTCACCCTGCTTATTTAACTTCTATGCAGAGTACATCATGAGAAACGCTGGGCTGGAGGAAGCACAAGCTGAAATCAAGATTGCTAGGAGAAATATCAATGATCTCAGATATGCAGATGACACCACCCTTATGGCAGAAAGTGAAGAACTAAAGAGCCTCTTGATGATAGTGAAAGAGGAGAGTGAAAAAGTGGGTTTAAAGCTCAACATTCAGAAAACTAAATCATGGCATCCGGTCCCATCACTTTATGGCAAATAGACAGGGAAACAGTGGAAACAGTGGCTGACTTTATTTTTTTGGGCTCCAAAATCACTGCAGATGGTGATTGCAGCCATGAAATTAAAAGACGTTTACTCCTTGGAATGAAAGTTATGACCAACCTAGACAACATATTAAAAAGCAGAGACATTACCTTGTCAACAAAGGTCTGTCTAGTCAAGGCTATTGTTTTTCCAGTCGTCATGTATGGATGAGAGAGTTGGACTATAAAGAAAGCTGAGTGCCGAAGAATTGATGGTTTTGAACTGTGGTGTTGGAGAAGACTCTTGAGAGTCCCTTGGACTGCAAGGAGATCCAACCTGTCCATCCTAAAGGAGATCAGTCCTGGATGTTCATTGGTAGGACTGATGTTGAAGCTGAAACTCCAAAATTTTGGCCAGCTGATGCGAAGAGCTGACTCAGTGGAAAAGACCCTGATCCTGGGAAAGGTTGAGGGCAGGAGGAGAAGGGGACAACAGATGAGATGGTTTGATGGCATCACCAACTCAATGGATATGGGTTTGGGTGGACTCCAGGAGTTGGTGATGGCCTGGCGTGTTGCGGTTCATGGGGTCACAGAGTCGGACACGACTGAGCGACTGAACTGACCTGAAGCATGGCACCCTGTGTTGGCGACAACTGTTTATCAGGGTCTTCTCTTAATTAACTTCCTCGTAGAAGACAATTTTTAAAGT
Source organism: Bos indicus x Bos taurus (assembly GCF_003369695.1). Classification (NCBI taxonomy): domain Eukaryota; kingdom Metazoa; phylum Chordata; class Mammalia; order Artiodactyla; family Bovidae; genus Bos; species Bos indicus x Bos taurus. The sequence continues at coordinate 7,124,795 of NC_040105.1, read as the reverse complement.
ACTGAAACTGAGACCAAATGAAATTAGTGTGTGTATTTATATACATATTTTAAAAGTTTGTACCTTGTGAATAATAAAAAAATATTAAAAGCTAACATAAATGACAACAAACTTTTCAACTCAAGCCAACTAAATTTGGTTTTGCAGGGGAAAAATATTTAATTACTGACATTATTTTAGAATACTGGAGTATGGAAATGGTAATCAAAACAGAACCAGCTGTAACTTGGTTTTATTCTTGTAATAAAACTCTTCATGGGAAATGCTCCCCAGTATTACCTGCACTGGATGTGGGCCACTCCCCGTGCCTCGCCTTTGGAAGGCCACTGCTCCATTCTAAATTTCTTAGCTAAAACAGGCCTAATCAATATTGGTTTTTGGACCTCCAAAAAACACCATTATTTTCCTTCTTTTCCTGCCTCCTATCTCCCCCCTCTTTCTTTCCTTTTCTTTCTTATTATACAATTGTTAAAGTTTGCTTTCCATTTATAGTTATTACAGAGTACTGGCTCTATTCCCCATGTTGTACAATACATCCTTGAGCTCATCTTACACCTAACATGGTGAGCCTCCCACTCCCCCATCTCTGTATTGGCCCTCTCTCTTCCCCTCCCCGCTGGTAACCAGTAGATTGTTCTCTATATCTATCTGTGAGCCTCCATTTTTGTTATATTCTCTACTTTGTGGTATTTTTAGATTCTATAAGTGATATCATACAGTATTTGTCTATCTCTGTCTGAGTTATTTCACTCAATAGTTACCTTCCATGTTGCTGCAAATGTCAATATTCCATTCTTTTTATGGGGCAACTTCTTTCTATGCCTTTTAAACAAATGGCACTGCCACCACACACATGACATGGCTCCCCCGCTCAGTTTCCATCTCTGCACTCACACAGAGATACACCAAGTCCTCTTCCTCTTTTCCCATGGGAAGTATATCTTTGAAGCTGAGTCTGGAACCAGTTCTTCCCCCCCTACTTTCTGGCTTGACTTGACTTTCTGGTCCCATCTCCATCCCCACAGACCCATGTCCCTCCCTCTTCACACATTTATCCCTGCCCTGCCCTGCCCTCTCTGGCCCCCACTCTCAGAGAACTCAGAGACAAACGTAATTTCACATCAGGTTGATTTTATTTTCATTCTTAATGTATGCAGTTGGTATAATAGTCAATGTCTGTACTGTTGGCCAGTACTCAGTGGCAAGACCCCCGAAGATTTCTGAGGTCTCTAGCCATGCCTTGAAGTCACTGGTTGCCCACCGGTCCCGCTGGAATGACAGGGGTCTCCACACTCTCTGGGACCTCCTCTGGTCCCTTCTGATTCAGCTCTTCATTCACCTTGGAACACTGGCTACAGAGCTTTGAGCCTCTGATTTTTCTAAGGTTCCTTGTGGTGGGCGGTTTCTGAGACGTTTTCTTTGTCAGCTTTGCCTGAGGGTGCTGGCCACCTGGAGAAAACAAGAGAGGGGTAGAGAATGGCATTGGTTTGGGGAAGAGGGTGAAGGTGGCCGGGAATGACAGCTTCAGGAGAAGGGGTGTGGGCAGAGAAGGGTTATGTGCCAGGCAAGGACAGGGGAGGGGGTCTTATGGGGTGGGGTCAATGGGCAAGAGGAGTTTGGGTGGGCTCAGCTCACCTTGACATGTTTTTTGGACCTCAATTGAGAGGAGGTCTTCATCCTTTTGTCCCAGGTAACAGGAGGCAGGTATTTCATAACTACTCTGGAGCCTTGTGGCTTCCCAGTCACCTTAGTCATTTTGAGGCCTCCCAGTGGTTTGTTCCAGAGCCCCTGAGCACCCCTGTATATACCCCTCCCCAGGGAGACACACCCTCATGCTTTATGAGGTCAGCAAGTCTCTTCCCCAGCCAATGGTGGCCCTGGGTGAGCCTTGACATCACAAAGCCCCATCCCGACACCTCTAGCGGAGGATGGGGAGCAATTCAGATGTTTTGGTGGGAGAAATGAGGCATTTATAATTCCCCTAAAGAGGCCTCCAAACTCACCTGCCATCCTCATCTAAGTCAACTCCGATGGGTCACATGGCAGGGAGTGTGTGTCTCCTCCAAACCTTGTCTATTCTATCTATTTATGACTGTAAAAGTGTCAGGGAATTAAAAAAAAAAATTCTGCAAAAGATACAGCTTAAGCAGCCCCAGTTAACGTACGTTTATTTTCTCTGCTGCTGCTGCTGCTAAGTCGCTTTAGTTGTGTCCAACTCTGTGCGACCCCATAGACGGCAGCCCACCAGGCTCAGCCATCCCTGGGATTCTCCAGGCAAGAACGCAGGAGTGGGTTGCCATTTCCTTCTCCAATGCATGAAAGTGAAAGGTGAAAGTGAAGTCGCTCAGTCGTGTCTGACTCTTAGCGACCCCATGGATTGCAGCCTATCAGGCTCTTCCATCCATGGGATTTTCCAGGCAAGAGTACTGGAGTGGGGTGCCATTGCCTTCTCTGGTTTATTTTCTCTAACATAAGACTATTTTCCACAGTCTCAAAATAACTGACAATCAAGAATGAATTTCATTTCAAACCTATTTTTCAAATTCAGCAAGATATTTTATGTTCAAACATAAGACAATTTTGTTCTTTCCAAGCTAAGAAAAGTTTGTACCTTGCACTGAATACTTTGTTTCACTGATTTAGACATAAATAAAAGCACGTTGTGTGTCTTTACCTTGACAATTTTTGTGGTATCACTGTGTATTTAGAATCAACTGTTTGAATGTGGGGTGTGATTTAGTACATTCCCTCGGGGACTGCAGGCTGTGCAGGAAGTGATCTCAAGGCCTTGCAAACCATTAAGGATGCTCTGGGGAAGGGAGCAGTGGTAACCATGGCAGCCTGTGTTGGTGACAATTGTTGAACAGGGTCTTCTCTTAATGAACTCCCTCATAGAAGACAATGAATTGTTAAAGATAAGTACTAAGACTGTGGCCACCTGGAGAAAACAAGAGAAGGGTAGAGAATGGCATTGGTTTGGGGAAGAGGGTGAAGGTGGCCGGGAACGACAGCTTCAGGAATATTCATATATATTCATATATATATGAATTTATATATATATACACACACACACAGGTGTGTGCATTTGAATATATATATATATACACACAAATATGTGTGTTTGTTTGTATATATGTACACTGAAACTTTGTACCTTGTGAATAATATATAAAATATTAAAACCTGAAGTATATGACAACAAACTTTTCAAACTTAAACCAACAAAATTTGTTTTGCAAAGGAAAAGTATTTAATTCCTGACATTATTTTAGAATACTGGAGTATGAAGATGGTAATCAAAACAGAACCAGCATTTACTTGGTTTTCTTCTTGTAATAAAAGTCTTCGTGGGCAATGCCCCCCAGTATTGCCTGCACGGGATGTAGGCTACTCCCCCTGCCCCACCAGTGGGAGCCCACTGCTCCATTCTAAATTCCTTTGCTCTGAAGAAGACATACAGATGGCTAACAAACACATGAAAAGATGCTCAACATCACTCATTATCAGAGAAATGCAAATGAGAACCACAATCAGGTACCATCTCTCGCCAGGCAGGATGGCTGCTATCCAAAAATCTACAAGCAATAAAGGCTGGAGAGGGTGTGGAGAAAAGGGCACCCTCTCACACTGTTGGTGGGAATGAAACTGGTACAGCCACTATGGAGAACAGTGTGGAGATTCCTTAAACACCTGGAACTAGAACTGCCACATGACCCAGCAATCCCACTGCTGGGCATACACACCGAGGAAACCAGAATTGAAAGAGACATGTGTATCTGAATGATCATCACAGCATTGTTTACAATAGCCAGGACATGGAAGCATCCTAGATGACCATCAGCGGATGAACGGATAAGAAAGCAGTGGTACGTATACACTATGGAATATTTCTCAGCCACGAAAAAGAATACACTTGAATCAGTTCTAATGAGGTGGATGAAACTGGAGCCTATTATACAGAGTGAAATAAGACAGAAATATAGATCAATGGAACAAAATAGAAAGCCCAGAGATAAATCCAGGCACATATGGACACCTTATCTTTGACAAAGGAGGCAAGAATATACAATGGATTAAAGACAATCTCTTTAACAAGTGGTGCTGGGAAATCTGGTCAACCACTTGTAAAAGAATGAAACTAGAACACTTTCTAACACAATACACAAAAATAAACTCCAAATGGATTAAAGATCTAAACGTAAGACCAGAAACTATAAAACTCCTAGAGGAGAACATAGGCAAAACACACTCTGACATACATCACAGCAGGATCCTCTATGACTCACCTCCCAGAATATTGGAAATAAAAGCAAAAATAAACAAATGGGACCTAATTAAACTTAAAAGCTTCTGCACATCAAAGGAAACTATTAGCAAGGTGAAAAGGCAGCCTTCAGAATGGGAGAAAATAATAGCAAATGAAGCAACTGACAAACAACTAATCTCAAAAATATACAAGCAACTCCTACAGCTCAACTCCAGAAAAATAAATGACCCAATCAAAAAATGGGCCAAAGAACTAAATAGACATTTCTCCAAAGAAGACATACAGATGGCTAACAAACATATGAAAAGATGCTCAACATCACTCATTATCAGAGAAATGCAAATCAAGACCACTATGAGGTACCATTTCACGCCAGTCAGAATGGCTTCGATCCAAAAGTCTACAAGCAATAAATGCTGGAGAGGGTGTGGAGAAAAGGGAACCCTCTTACACTGTTGGTGGGAATGCAAACTAGTACAGCCACTATGGAGAACAGTGTGGAGATTCCTTAAAAAACTGGAAATAGAACTGCCTTATGATCCAGCAATCCCACTGCTGGGCATACACACTGAGGAAACCAGAAGGGAAAGAGACACGTGTACCCCAATGTTCATCGCAGCACTGTTTATAATAGTCAGGACATGGAAGCAACCTAGATGTCCATCAGCAGATGAATGGATAAGAAAGCAGTGGTACATATACACAATGGAGTATTACTCAGCCATTAAAAAGAATACATTTGAATCAGTTCTAATGAGGTGGATGAAACTGGAGCCTATTATACAGAGTGAAGTAAGCCAGAAAGAAAAACACCAATACAGTATACTAACACATATATATGGAATTTAGAAAGATGGTAACAATAACCCTGTGTACAAGACAGCAAAAGAGACACTGATGTATAGAACAGTCTTATGGACTCTGTTGGAGAGGGAGAGGGTGGGAAGATTTGGGAGAATGGTATTGAAACATGTATAATATCATATATGAAATGAGTTGCCAGTCCAGGTTCGATGCACCATACTGGATGCCTGGGGCTGGTGCACTGGGATGACCCAGAGGGATGGAATGGGGAGGGAGGTGGGTGGGGCTTCAGGATTGGGGACACGTGTACACCCGTGGCAGATTCATGTTGATGTATGGCAAAACCAATACAATATTGTAAATTAATTAGCCTCTAATTAAAATAAATAGATTTAAAAACAATGACAACAAAAAAAGAAAGCAGTGGTACATATACACAATGGAATATTACTCAACCATTGAAAATAATACATTTGAATTAGTTCTATTGAGGTGGTTGAAACTGGAGCCTATTATACAGAGTGTAATAAATCAGAAAGAAAAACACCAATATTCTAACACATATATATGGAATTTAGAAATATGGTAATGATAACCCTGTATGCAAGAACGAAAAAGAGATACAGATGTACAGAACAGTCTTTTGGACTCTGTGGGAGAAGGCGAGGGTGGGATGATCTGAGAGAATAGCATTGAAACATGTATATTATCATATGTGAAACAGATCGCCAGTCCAGGTTCAATGCATGAGACAGGGTGCTCGGGGCTGGTGCACTGGGATGACCCAGAGGGATGGGATGGGGGGGGGAGGTGAGAGGGGGGTTCAGGATGGGGAACACATGTACACCCGTGGCAGATTCATGTCAAGTATGGCAAACACCACTACAGCATTGTAAAATAATTAGCCTCTGATTCAAATAAATAAATTAAAAAAAAAATTAACTAAATTCCTTTGCTAAAAAGGGCCTGATCAGTGTTGGCTTTGTGACCTCCAAAAACACCATTATTTTTCTTCCTTTCTTCCCTCCTTCCTCCCCCTTCTTTCTTTCCTTTTCTTTATTATTATACAATTGTTAAAGTTTGCTTTCCATTTATAGTTATTACAGAGTACTGGCTCTATTCCCCATGTTGTACAATACATCCTTGAGCTCATCTTACACCTAAGAGGGTGTGCCTCATACTCCCCCACCTCTGTATTGCACCTCCCTCTTCCCCTCTCCGCTGGTAACCAGTAGATTGATTGCTATCTATATCTGTGAGCCTCCATTTTTGTTATATCTTTTACTTTGTGGTGTTTTCAGATTCTATAAGTGATATCATACAGTATTTGTCTATTTCTGTCTGAGTTATTTTACTTAATAATATACCTTCCATGTTGCTGCAGAAGTCAATATTCCATTCTTTTTATGGGCCAACTTCTTTCTATGTGATTTTAGCAAATGGCACTGCCACCCCACACATGACATGGCACCACAGGTAAGCTTCCATCTCTGCACCCATGCAGAGAAACACCAAGTCCTCTTCGTCTTCTCTCATGGGAGGTATATCGTATAGTTTCAGGCAACTGACATGCCACTCCCAAGAACACACCTGAAAGGCATATATCAGGAGGGGTCAGAAACAAATCCTCTTTTGTGGGATGAGAAAAAGGGTCCCAGAGGACCACAGGGGACCCAGAGGGAAAAGTGCATTGGATGCTAAGGCAGGGGTTGGGGATGTTCATCTGGCAGCTGGGCAAGCAGGAATACCAAGATGTAGAGGCCTCCAATGCCAAAGTGGTACTCCCATACGACCTCTCTGTGCCTGAAGTATGGGTGGTCCTGAAAGGAAACAAGTACTCCCGAAAGGGAGTACTCACAGATGGCTGTTCCGGTGCCCTTGCTCTGCCCGAGACAGACCCTGTTACTCGAGACTCTTCCTTCCCCGGCATGCGGCATGACTGGCTCCTTGACTTCAAGCAGATTATGAACCACCGTCAGATGCCTGTCATCATCAGTGACTGAGATGAAGACTTGCTTAGCTCCATGATGGCTTTGAAGGGCAGGGAGGGAGCCTGAGGACAGGTCGGGGGCGGAGCTGGGCAGGCACGTGGGGGTCGGGGGATCCTATGCCCCGGGTGCATGTGTTCGCCGTGAGCATTTGGAAAGGAAAAACGGAAGATGCAGATGCCTGCCTGGCAGGCAAGCTGCGGACCCTAGAAGCTTGTGCACCTTCACCTTTTCCATCTTCCCCGTCCCGGTGTGTGCTGGAACGAGGCCATCCCCAGTCCCGCTGCAAGTTGGTATTTTCCTTTGGGGACAACCCGTCCTTCAGGAACAGAGAGATCATTAAGGAGTATGACTTTTGCGACGCTGGTCCGACCTGGCTCCCAGGGCGGTGTGGGTGGGTGGGAGAGGGTGTCAGATGGGCTGCCTACCTGAATCTTTCCTGTCTCCCTCATCCTCCGCCAGGATATAGGGCATGTATGTCCTCACCGGTCCACGGCTTCTGTGAGGATGGATGGGAGCTCCCAGCCTCAGGCCGGATACCCACAGTGTGAACTTCCTCAACTGGTTGTTGGACCACAACTCTCCAGGATGTAACAGGATTGCTGAGGTGGGGTCCATCTGGGCCTCCCCAGAATGGACGATTGGTGTTGGGGTTCTTGGCTGCCCATGGGAGGGCTCGGGGCTGCTCATCCATATGCTGACCTCCCCTGTGCAGCCAGCAGATCATTGGCAAGGGCCTGTGAGTCAATCCCCTGCAGTATTACCCACAGGAGGAAGGTCCTGCCATGAGAGGTAAGTGACAAGAGACAGAGGTTGTGAGGGGATCAGGAGGTGAGGCCTGAAGGCAGATCCGTGTAGAGGCCAGGACCCTCTCCTCTCCCCAGTGGGGAAGCTCAGGCTCATGCAGCCTGGATGCACAGCCTGGATTCAGGTCATATGGGTAGCAGGTGACAGGCTGAGACTGCAGGCTTGGGGGCTTCTTGTGTCCTAGTCTCATACAGAGCAGCTGTGCTTACAGCATGCGAGACCCAGGTGATTCTTACAGAGGCAGGCTGAATTAAACACCTTTGTCAGCATCATCCTTTCCTGGGTCCTCTGCTCACGGAGACCCCAAGGCTTCTCCGGTGTGAGCCCCATGATTCAGGGTGCCAGGGCCCTGAAGCCTGCCAGCACGCTGGGGCTGTCGGGGATGTGCCAACAGCATGTGGCCCACCAGGCAAGGAGGTGGCCTTCTTCAGTGGGCAGGCGGTGGAGGACAGAGTGGCCGTGGAGGATGCACAGGTGGTGTGGTCGGGCAAGTGTTCCTGCTGCTGGTGGAAGACATCATTGAGGAGGTTGAAGTGGTGGCGGAAGAGGAGCAGGGGAAGCTGTCCTTGCAGGAGCTGGAGGAGAAGCCAGAGGAGCAGGGCCATGAACATCCAAGGACAGGAGCTTCGAGCAACCAGCCCCCATGGAGGCATGGGAGGTGTTGGCGGTCCTGTAGGTGGAGTTGAGCTCCGCAAATGAGACAGACCCCAAAGCCTATCTTCACCTCCAGAGGAAGGACCATCAGAGGAGAAAGTGTCCCTCGAGTCACAGAAGTGCCATCATCCAGGGCAAACCTGGCTTGTGGGCCAATGCCATATCCTTAGTGCTGCTTCTCAGAGGTCAGATGCTTAGGAGGATGAGAAGGAACAGGAGCAGGAGGAGGGGTGGGGGTGAGGGAACCCGCCAGCCGAGGGGAGGCCAAGGAATCTGGGGGGCAAGGCAATGGCGGTTCAGGGGTGCTGTCATCTCCACAGGCACAGTGTCAGCAGAGACTGGAACCTCTCTACCTGTACGTGTCTGAGCAAATGACTATGGGAGGCTCAGTTTGGCTCGCATCTCAGTAGGAGCTGCACACTTTGGCAGGGAATGGATGTCATCAGTGACTGGAGACAGTCTGGCAAATGACTGCACTACATCCCTGCCACCTCTTGTCAAGACAGGGAGCAAGGAAGAGACCCAGGCCTCTCTTGCTAAATGCACAGACACACGCACTTGTGCACGCAGAACGCATGCTGCAGAGACTGCAGATCCTGAAGTTTCAGGCAACTGACATGCCGCTTCCCAGGACACCCATGCCAGGCATACATCAAGAGCGGTCAGAAACAGATCTTCCCTTGGGGGATGCAGACAAGGGTCCCAGAAGACCACAGGGGACCCAGAGGGATGAGCATGTCGCATGGTGTGGAAGGGGCTTGGGATGTCGTGTGGCGCCTGGGCAAGCGGGAGTACCCAGATGCCAGAGCACCAGTGATGCCAAACTGGTACTCCCATACAACCTCTCTGTGCCTGGAGTACGGGTGCTCCCGAAAGGAAACAAGTACTCCCAAAAGGGAGTATTTATAGATGCCTGTTCTGGTGCCCTTGCTCTGCCCGAGACTGACAATGTTACTCGAGACTCTTCCTTCCCCAGCATGTGGCATGACTGGCTCCTTGACTTCGAGCAGATTATGAACCACTGCCAGAGGCCTGTCATCATCAGGGATGGAGATGAAGACTTGCTTAGCTCCATGATGGCTTTGAAGGGCAGGGAGGGAGCCTGAGGACAGGTCGGGGGCGGAGCTGGGCAGGCACGTGGGGGTCGCGGGATCCTATGCCCCACGTGCATGCGTTCGCCGTGAGGCTTTGGAAAGGAAAAACGGAAAATGCGGATGCCTGCCTGGCAGGCAAGCTGCGGACCCTAGAAGCTTGTGCACCTTCACGTTTTCCATCTTCCTGGTCCTGGCGGGTGCCGGAATGAGGCCATCCCCAGTCCCGCTGCAAGCTGGTATTTTCCTTTCGGGACAACCCGTCCTTCAGGAACAGAGAGATCATTAAGGAGTTCGACTTTTGCGACGCTGGTCCAACCTGGCTCCCAGGGCGGTGTGGGTGGGTGGGAGAGGGTGTCAGATGGGCTGCCTACCTGAATTTTTCCTGTCTCCCTCGTCCTCTGTCACGATATAGGGAATGTACGTCCTCTCCGGGCCACGGCTTCTGTGAGGATGGATGGGAGCTCCCAGCCTCAGGCCGGATACCCGCAGCATGAACTTCCTCAACTGGTTGTTGGACCACAACTCTCCAGGATGTAACAGGATTGCTGAGGTGGGGTCCATCTGGGCCTCCCCAGAATGAATGATTGGTGTTGGGGTACTTGGCTGCCCATGGGAGGGCTCAGGCCTGCTCATCCGTATGCTGACCTCCCCCGTGTGGCCAGCAGGTCATTGGCGAGGGTCTGTGAGTCAACCCCCTGCAGTATTACCCCCAGGAGGAAGGTCCTGCCATGAGAGGTAAGTGACAAGACACAGAGGTTGTGAGGGGGTCAGGAGGTGAGGCCTGAAGGCAGATCCGTGTAGAGGCCAGGACCCTCTCCTCTCCCCAGTGGGGAAGCTCAGGCTCATGCAGCCTGGATGCACAGCCTGGATTCAGGTCATGTGGGTAGCAGGTGACAGGCCGAGACTGGAGGTTTGGGGGCTTCACATGTCCTAGTCTCCTTCAGAGCAGTTCTGCTTACAGCATGCGAGACCCAGGTGATTCTAATGGAGGTGGGCTGAATTAACAACCTTTGTAGGCATCATCCTTCCCTGGGTCCTGCTGCTCACGGAGACCCCAGGGCTTCCTCGGTGTGAGCCCAAGGGTTCAGGGTGCCGGAGTCCTGAGAGCTGCCGGTGCGCTGGGGCCGTCAGGGATGTTGCAGACAGCAGGTGGCCCACCTGGCGAGGAGGCTGCCTTCTTCAGCGGGGAGGCAGTGGAGGAAGCAGCGGCCCTGGAGGACAGAGAGGTGGTGTGGTCCAGCAAGTGTTCCAGTTGCTGGTGGAAGACATCATTGAGGAGGTTCAAGTGCTGGTGGAGAAGGAGCAGGGGAAGCTGCCCTCGAAGGAGCCAGAGGAGAAGTCGGAGGAGCAGGGCCGGGAACATCCAAGGAAAGGAGCCTCGAGCGACCAGCCCCCACTGGAGGTAGAGTTGAGCTCCCCTAATAAGAAACACCCCACAGCCTATCTTCGGCTCCAGAGGAAGGACCGTCAGAGGAGAAAGTGTCCCTTGAGTCAGAGAAGTGCCATCATCCAGGGCATCCCTAGCTTGTGGGCCAAAGCAGTGTCCTTAGTGTCACTTCTCAGGGGTCCGATGCTCAGGAGGATGAGAACGAACAGGAGCAGGAGGAGGAGTAGGTGTCAGGGAATCTGCCAGCTGACGGAGAGGGCACCAGGAGAATTAGTGGGCAAGGGAATTGGGCACCAGGGGAGCTGTGATTTCCACAGCCGTAGTGCCAGCACAGCCTATGAATCTTTCTACCTGTACGTGTCTGAGCAAATGAGTATGGAAGGCTCAGTTTGGCCCACATCTGAATAGAAGCCACACACTTTGGCAGGGAAGGAATGCCATCAGTGACCAGGGCAGTGTACCAGATGACTCCTGTACATGCTTGAGACCCCTTGTGAAGATAGGTTGCAAGAGAGAGAACCAGCCCTCTCTTGCTAAATGCACAGACACTGGCACTTGCACAGGGAGAATGCATGCTGCACAGACTTCAGATCCTGAAGTTGGAGGCAACTGACATGCCACTCCCAGGACACACGTGACACCCATACATCAGGAGCGGTTAGAAACAAATCCTCCCTTGTGCGATGAGAACAAGGGTCCCAGAGGACCACGGGGGACCCAGAGACATGAGCACATTGGCTTGTATAGCAGGGGCTGGGGATGTCAGTGTGGTGGCTGGGCAAGCGGGAGTATTCAGATGCAGAGGCCAGCGATGCCAAAGTGGTACTCCTTACCGACCTCGCTGTGTGAGACGTCTTCTCTGGTACACTGCTTCTGTGAGGATGGATGTGGCGCTCCCAGCCTCAGGCCAGTCACCATGAGCCTGAACTTGCTCAACTGGTCGTTGGACCACAACTCTCTGGGATGGAACACGACTGCTAAGGTGGGGTCCTTTTGGGCCTCCCCAGAATGGGTGATTGATATTGGGTTTCTTTGCTGCCCAGGAAGGGCTTGGGGCCTGGCCAGTCCAATGATGATCTCCCCCGTGTGGTCAGCAGATCAGAAGGTCCTGCCATGAGAGGTAAGTGACGAGACACAGAAGTTGTGAGGGGATCAAGAGGTGAGGCCTGAAGGCAGATCCGTGTAGAGGCCAGGACACTCTCCTCTCCCTGGTGGGGAAGCTCAGGCTCATGCAGCCTGGATGTACAGTCTGGATTCAAGTCATGTGGGTAGCAGGTGACAGGCTGGGACTGCAGGCTTGGGGGCTTCTCGTGTCCTAGTCTCATACAGAGCAGCTGTGCTTCCAGCACGTGAGACCGAGGTGATTCTCACGGAGGCAGGCTGAATTAAGCACCTTTGTCGACATCATCCTTCCCTGTGTCCTCTGCTCATGGAGACCCTGGGGCTTCTTTGCTGTAGCCCCACGATTCAGGGTGCTGGGGCCCTGAGACCTCCTGGTGCGCTGGGGCCGTCAGGGATGTCGTCGGCAGCATGTGGCCCACCAGGCGAGGAGGCGGCCCTCTTCAGCGGGCAGGCAGTGGAGGACAGAGTGGTCCTGGAGGACGGACAGGTGGTGTGGTCGGGCAAGTGTTCCTGCTGCTGGTGGAAGACATCATTGAGGAGGTTGAAGTGGTGGTGGAAGAGGAACAGGGGAAGCTGTCCTCGCAGGAGCGGGAGGAGAAGCCAGAGGAGCAGGGCCATGAACATCCAAGGACAGGAGCTTCGAGCAACAAGCCCCCATGGAGGCACGGGAGGCATTGACGGTCCTGTAAGTGGAGTTGAGCTCCGCAAATGAGACAGACCCCAAAGCCTATCTTCGCCTCCAGAGGAAGGACCATCAGAGGAGAAAGTGTCCCTCGAGTCACAGAAGTGCCATCATCCAGGGCAATCCTGGCTTGTGGGCCAATGCCGTATCCTTAGTGCTGCTTCTCAGAGGTCAGATGCTTAGGAGGATGAGAAGGAACAGGAGCAGGAGGAGGGGTGGGGGTGAGGGAACCCGCCAGCCGAGGGGAGGCCAAGGAATCTGGGGGGCAAGGCAATGGCGGTTCAGGGGTGCTGTCATCTCCACAGGCACAGTGCCAGCAGAGACTGGGAACCTCTCTACCTGTACGTGTCTGAGCAAATGACTATGGCAGGCTCAGTTTGGCTCGCATCTCAGTAGGAGCCGCACACTTTGGCAGGGAATGGATGTCATCAGTGACTGGAGATAGTCTGGTAAATGACTGCACTACATCCCTGCCACCTCTTGTCAAGACAGGGAGCAGGGAAGAGACCCAGGCCTCTCTTGCTAAACGCACAGACACACGCACTTGTGCACGCAGAACGCATGCTGCAGAGACTGCAGATCCTGAAGTTTCAGGCAACTGACATGCCGCTTCCCAGGACACACAGGCCAGGCATACATCAAGAGCGGTCAGAAACAGGTCCTCCCTTGGGGATGCGGACAAGGGTCCCAGAGGACCACAGGGGACCCATGGGATGAGTGCGTCGTATGGTGTGGCAGGGGCTTGTGCTGTCGGTGTGGCGCCTGGGCAAGCAGGAGTACCCAGATGCCAGAGCACCACTGATGCCAAACTGGTACGCCATACGACCTCTCTGCCTGAAGAACGGGTGTGAGCCCTTTTGGGAGTACTTACAGATGCCTGTTCCAGTGCCCTTGCTCTGCCCGAGACTCACCCTGTTACTCAAGACTCTTCCTTCCTCGGCATGTGGCATGACTGGCTCCTTGACTTTGAGCAGATTATGAACCACTGCCAGAGGCCTGTCATCATCAGGGATGGAGATGAAGACTTGCTTAGCTCCATGATGGCTTTGAAGGGCAGGGAGGGAGCCTGAGGACAGGTCGGGGGCGGAGCTGGGCAGGCACGTGGGGGTCGCGGGATCCTATGCCCCACGTGCATGCGTTCGCCGTGAGGCTTTGGAAAGGAAAAACGGAAGATGCGGATGCCTGCCTGGCAGGCAAGCTGCGGACCCTAGAAGCCTGTGCACCTTCACCTTTTCCATCTTCCCAGTCCCGGCGGGTGTCGGAACGAGGCCATCCCAGTCCTGCTGCAAGCTGGTATTTTCCTTTCAGGACAACCCGTCCTTCAGGAACAGAGAGATCATTAAGGAGTATGACTTTTGCGACGCTGGTCCGACCTGGCTCCCAGGGTGGTGTGGGTTGGTGGGAGAGGGTGTCAGACACACCGCCTACCTGAATCTTTCCTGTCTCCCTTGTCTTCTGCCAGGATATGGGGCATGTATGTCCTCTCCGGTCCATGGCTTCTGTGGGGATGGATGGGAGCTCCCAGCCTCAGGCCGGATACCCGCAGTGTGAACTTCCTCAACTGGTTGTTGGACCACAACTCTCCAGGATGTAACAGGATTGCTGAGGTGGGGTCCATCTGGGCCTCCCCAGAATGGACGATTGGTGTTGGGGTTCTTGGTTGCCCATGGGAGGGCTCGGGGCTGCTCATCCGTATGCTGACCTCCCCCGTGCAGCCAGCAGATCATTGGTGAGGGCCTGTGAGTCAACCCCCTGCAGTATTAGCCCCAGGAAGAAGGTCCTGCTATGAGAGGTAAGTGACAAGACACAGAGGTTGTGAGGGGGTCAGGAGGTGAGGCCTGAAGGCAGATCCGTGTAGAGGCCAGGACCCTCTCCTCTCCCCGGTGGGGAAGCTCAGGCTCATGCAGCCTGGATGCACAGCCTGGATTCAGGTCATGTGGGTAGCAGGTGACAGGCTGAGACTGGAGGCTTGGGGGCTTCATGTATCCTAGTCTCATTCAGAGCAGGTCTGCTAACAGCATGCGAGACCCGGGTGATTCTCATGGAGGCAGGCTGAATTAAGCACCTTTGTCAGCATCATCCTTCCCTGGGTCCTGTTGCTCACCGAGACTGGGAGTTCTTCGGTGTGAGCCCAACGATTAAGGGTGCTGGTGCCCTGAGAGCTGCCGGTGCGCTGGGGCGTTCGGGGATGTTGCAGACAGCAGGTGGCCCACCTGGCGAGGAGGCTGCCTTCTTCAGCGGGGAGGCAGTGGAGGAAGCAGCGGCCGTGGAGGACTGAGAGGTGGTGCGGTCTGGCAAGTGTTCCAGTTGCTGGTGGAAGACATCATTGAGGAGGTTGAAATGCTGGTGGAGGAGGAGCAGGGGAAGCTGCCCTCACAGGACCGGGAGGAGAAGCCGGAGGAGCAGGGCCAGGAACATCCAAGGAAAGGAGCCTCGAGTGACCAGCCCCCACTGGAGGCGCTGGAGGCATTGGCTGCCCTGCAGGTAGAGTTGAGCTCCCCTAATGAGAAAGACCCCACAGCCTTTCTTCAGCTCAGGAGGAAGGACCGTTAGAGGAGAAAGTGTCCCTTGAGTCAGAGAAGTGCCATCATCCAGGATATCCCTTGCTTGTGGGCCAAAGGCGAATCCTTAGTGTTGCTTCTCAGGGCTCAGATGCTCAGGAGGACGAGAAGAAACAGGAGCAGGGGGAGTGGTTGGAGTCAGGGAAGCTGCCAGCTGAGGGGGACGGGCGCGCCAAGGGAATTAGAGGGCAAGGGAATTGGGCACTGGGGGAGCTGTGATTTCCACAGCCGCAGTGCCAGCAGAGCCTACATATCTTTCTACCTGTACACGTCTGAGCAAATGACTCTGGGAGGCTCAGTTTGGCTCGCATCTGAATAGAAGCCACACACTTTGGTAGGGAAGGAATGCCATCAGTTACTAGGGCAGTGTGCCAGATGACTCCAGTACATCCATGTGACCCCTTGTGAGGACAGGATGCAAGAGAGAGAACCAGGCCTCTCTTGCTAAATGCACAGACACTGGCACTTGTGCACGGAGAATGCATGCTGCACAGACTGCAGATCCTGAAGTTGGAGGCACCTGTCATGCCACTCCCAGGACACATGTGACAGGCATACATCAGGAGCGGTCAGAAACAAATCCTCCCTTGTGGGATGAGAACAAGCATCCCAGAGGACCACCGGGGACCCAGAGGGATGAGAGCATTGTCTTGTATGGCAGGGGCTGGGGATGTGAGTGTGGCAGCTGGGCAAGCGGGAGTATCCAGATGCAGAGGCCAGTGATGCCAAAGTGGTACTCCTTAACAACCTCACTGTGCCTGAGACGTCTTCTCTGGTACACTGCTTCTGTGAGGATGGATGTGGCGCTCCCAGCCTGAGGCCAGTCACCATGAGCCTCAACTTGCTCAGCTGGTTTTTGGACCACAACTCTCTGGGATGAACAGGATTGCTAAGGTGGGGTCCATTTGTGCCTCCCCAGAATGAGCAATTGACATTGGGTTTGTTTGCTACCCAGGAAGGGCTCAGGGCCTGGTTAGTCTCATGCTGACCTTCCCCGTGTGGCTAGCAGTTCAGAAGTTCCTGCCATGAGAGGTAAATGACAAAACACAGAAGTTGTGAGGGGGTCAGGAGGTGAGGCCTGAAGGCAGATCCATGTAGAGGCCAGGACACTCTCCTCTCCCCGGTGTGGAAGCTCAGGCTCATGCAGCCTGGATGCACAGCCTGGATTCAGGTCATGTGAGTAGCTGGTGACAGGCTGATCCTCGAGGCTTGGGGGCCTCAGGTGTCCTAGTCTCATTCAGAGCAGCTCTGCTTACAGCACGCGAGACCCAGGTGATTCTCACGGAGGCAGGCTGAATTAAGCGCCTTTGTCTGTGTCATCCTTCCCTGGGTCCTCTGCTCATGGACACCCTGGGGCTTCTTGTGTGTCAGCATGATGATTCAGGGTGCCGGTGCCCTGAGACCTGCTGGCGCGCTGGGGCCTTCGGGGATGTCACTGGCAGCAGGTGGCCCACTAGGCGCGGAGGCTGCCTTCTTCAGTGGTCAGGCAGTGGAGGATGGAGCAGCCCTGGAGGATGGAGCGGTGGTGCAATCCGGCAAGTGTTCCTGCTGCTGGTGGAAGACATCTTTGAGGAGGTTGACGTGGTGGCGGAAGAGGAGCAGGGGAAGCTTTCCTTGTAGGAGCGGAGGGAGAAGCCAGAGGAGCAAGGCCAGGAACATCTAAGAATTGGAGCCTCCAGTGACCAGCCCCCACTGGAGGCGCTGGAGTCTTTGGCAGCCCTGCAGGTGGAGATGAGCTCTGTAAATGAGAAAACCACAAAGCCACATCCAAAACTTGGCCACTCAGCAGCACTGCAGAAGTAGATGTGGAAAAGGCTTCAGAGTCTTCAGGCTCAGGTGCTGCGAACAGCTTCGGAACTTCTTTTTAAGTCATGCAGGGAAGGACACGCAAGTGAGTGAAGGCTAGAGTGAGTTTTCTGTTAAAAACAGATTGTCTGGGGAACAGACGGGCTGGGTGGAGCTGAGCCCAAGGAGGCTCGGAGTCCATACTGAGAAACCCTGATGCCTCTCTCTTGTCTCTGCCTCCTCATCTGCTTAAACCCCAGTCTGCCGCCTGACGCCACCTTTCCTGTGCACCTTCACACTCAGACTGTCCATTCAGTGACAGATATTTGTTTAGCACCTGCCTCTGGCCAGGTTGTGTTCCAGGCATGGGACAGCCGTGAGAAGACAGACAATAACCCCAGTCCTGCTGGAGCAGAAATTCTACCAGAGGCCAAACCCTCCTACCTCACCCCAATTCCCAGTGCTAGGCTGCCAGGCCACTCCTCTTTCACCCCTCCTGGTCCTGATGCTCTCTACTGTCCTGAGGAGCCTCCATGGACCTACAGGTTTGTGCACTGCAATCGCTCTGCTGACCCCCTAACCACTACCCAGAACCTCGCTGGGATGCCCTGGGTGGGCACCTTCCGTTCTTCCCGGGGATTGGCAGGACACATGGCTCCTGGCCCTTGCCAGGGCAGGATAGTATGGTTAGAACAACCCAGTTTATTTAAGTTTGTAAATAAGTACACTTACTCATAGAGAAAATCTGTTCATGTCAGACATGAAGCGATAACTGCTTGTGGGTGGATGGGGAGCTTCTCTACCTTCTCTGGGATTCCCTAAGGATAGTGAGGCAGTGTAGCCTCGGTTCCTGGGCACTGCCCTGCTGCACAGTCATCCAGGCCCAGCTCACCCCGGTCTGAGTCAGGCCACTGAGCACACAGACCCAGGAGACCAGGCGGGGGCACCTCTGCACCGCCCCCTCCCCTCCCCAGTTGCACAGACCTGGACGACTGCTGTCCTGGTCTCCTGCCACCAGGCCAGATGAAGGTGCTCATTAGCAAGCTGTCCTTTGACACTGAGGGCTACTGGAAGAAGAGGGGCCAGGAGAGCTTCTACCCATACATGGGCATGAGGGCCAGACGGGTGGAGCCCTGAGATGCACTTTGAACCACAGGCCGGTCCTGCCCCTCCCAATCCGAATGGGCACCTGCTCTGAGCCCCCAGCTTTAACAACTCCACACCCATGCCACCCAACCCCGAGGTCAGGCTGACTCACCCCCTGTGGACAGAAGCTCAACCAAACCCCTCCAGTTCCCTGTCCCCTTTACATAACCTGTTCAATGTGTCCTAACCCTTGGGAACCTCCAGGCCCAGGGGCCCCTCACATCGAGTGCTTCCTCTGGGGAGGCCCCAGACCCACCCACAGTGCTGCAGCTGACCTTGGGGCTCCTGTCCCCTGACTCCAGCCCTGGGATGCTGGGCCACGGGCAGCACTGGGCCAGGCTGTGAGCACTCCCAGCTCCCCGTCTGCCTGCAGGTCATTTTCACCATCACAGATGAGAACCACAAGTTCCATGGGCTACCGCTGCTGAGCCCATGGTCTTACACCACATACCGAGGGAGCTAGTGGCTGACTGGCAGCCAGCCTGTGACCCTGGACATGGTGCTACGGCAGACCGATCCACCCCAAGCAGCAGGGCGGGTGTGTTCCTCATGGGCACCAGGGTCACACTTTCCCTGGGACATTCTGGCCACATGTCACAGGGGCAGGTGTCACTCAGGCTTCAATAAGTTGCTGCTGGTGCCTGAAACTGCAAGGTGGCTACGGTCACAAGGCAAGATCGACAGGAGCTGCCCCAGGGGGATGGGGGCAAGGCGTGAGCACAGGGGTGTGCTAGGGGAACCACTGGGGGTACCAGGGGCACTTCTCCACACAGCCACACAAGGACACACAGCACACATGAAAAAAATAAAGTCTTCCACTGTTTCCCCATGAATTTGCCATGAAGTGATGGGACCAGATGCCATGATCCTTGTTTTCAATGTTGAGCTTTAAGCCAACTTTTCACTCTCCTCTTTCACTTTCATCAAGAGGCTCTTTAGTTCTGTTTCACTTTCTGCCATAAGGGTGGTGTCATATGCATATCTAAGGTTATTGATATTTCTCCCCACAATCTTGATTCCAGCTTGTGCTTCATCCAGGCCAGTGTTTCTCATGATGTACTCTGCATAGAAGTTGAATAAGCTGGGTGACGATATACATCCTTGGCGTACTCCTTTTCCTATTTGGAACCAGTCTATTGTTCCATGACGAGTTCTATCTGTTGCTTCCTGACCTGCATATAGATATCTCAAGAGGCAGGTCAGGTGGTCTTGTATTCCCATCTCTTTCAGAATTTTCCACAGTTTATTGTGATCCACATGGTCTAAGCCTTTGGCCTAGTCAATAAAGCAGAGATAGAGGTTTTTGTGAAATTCTTGCTTTTTTGATGATCCAGGGGATGCTGGCAATTTGATCGCTGGCTCCTCTGCCTTTTGTAAAATCAGCTTGAACATCTGCAAGTTCATGGTTCACATATTGTTGAAGCTTGGCCTGGAGAATTTTGAGCATCACTTTGCTACCGTGTGCAATGAGTGTAATTGTGTAATAGTTTGAGCATTCTTTGACAGTGCCTTTCTTTGAGATTGGAATGAAAATTGACCTTTTCCCGTCTTGTGGCCACTGCTGAGTTTTCCAAATTTGCTGGCATATTGAGTGCAGCACTTTCACAGCATCATCGTTTAGGATTTGAAATAACTGGAATTCCATCACCCCCACTAGCTTTGTTCATAGTGATGCTTCCTAAGGCCCACTTGGCTTCACATTCCAGGATATCTGGCTCTAGGTGAGTGATCACAGCATCATGACTATCTGCGTTGTGAAGATCTTTTTTGTACAGTTTTCCTGTGTATCCTTGCCACCTATTCTTAATATCTTCTGCTTCTGTTAGGTCCATACCATTTCTGTCCTTTATTGAGCCCATCGTTGCATGAAACGTTCCCTTCATATCTCTGGTTTTCTTGAAGAGATCTCTATACTTTCCCATTCTATTGTTTTCCTCTTTCTTTGCACTGATCACTGAGGAAGGCTTTCTTATCTCTTCTTGCTATTCTTTGGAACTCTGCATTCAAATGGATATATCTTTCCTTTTGTCCTTTGCGTTTCTCTTCTCTTCTTTTCACAGCTATCTGTAAGGCCTCCTCACACAACCATTTTGCCTTTCTGCATTTCTTCTTCCTGGGGATGGTCTTGGTCATTGCCTCCTGTACAATGTCACAAACCTCCATCCAAAGTTCACCAGGCACTCTGTCAGATCTAGTCCCTTAAATCTATTTCTCACTTCCACTGTATAATCATAAGGGATTTAATTTAGGTCATACCTGAATAATCTAGTGGTTTTCCCTACTTTCTTCATTTCTACTTTCTACTGTCTGAATTTGGCAATAATGAGGTCATGATCTGAGCCACAGTCAGATCCTGGTCTTGTTTTGCTGACTGTATAGAGCTTCTCCATCTTTGGCTGCAAGAATATAACCGATTTGATTTTGGTGTTGATCATCTGGTGATGTACATGTGTAGAGTCTTCTCTTGTGTTGTTGGAAGAGGGTGTTTGCTATGACCAGTGTGTTCTCTTGGCAAAACTCTATTTGCCTATGCCCTGCTTCATTCTGTACTCCAAGGCCAAAGTTGCCTGTTACTCCAGATGTTTCTTGACTTCCTACTTTTGCATTCCAGTCCCCTATAATGAAAAGGACATCTTTTTTGTGTTACAGCTCTAAAAGGTCTTGTGGGTCTCCACAGAACAACTCAACATCAGCTTCTTCAGTATTACTGGTCGGGGCACAGACTTTCATTACCATGATACTGAATGGTTTGCCTTGGAAATGAACAGACATCATTCCGTCATTTTTGAGATTGCATCCAAGCACTGCATTTTGAACTCTTTTTTTTGACTATGATGACTATTCCATTTCTTCCAAGGGAACCCTGCCCACAGTAGTAGATATAATGGTCATCTGAGTTAAATCCACCCATTCCAGTCCATTTTAGTTGCTGATTGCTAAAATGTCGACGTTCACTCTTGCCATCTCCTGTTTCACCACTTCCAATTTGCCTTGATTCACGCACCTAACGTTCCAGGTTCCTATGCAGTATTGCTCTTTACAGTATTCGACCATGCTTTCATCACCAGTCACATCCACAACTGGGTGTTGTTTTTGCTTTGGCTCTGGCTCTTCATTCTTTCTGGAGTTATTTCTCCACTGATCTCCAGTAGCATATTGGGCACCTAACCGACCTGAGGAGCTCATCTTTCAGTGTCCTATCTTTTTGCCTTTCATACTGTTCATGGGGTTCTCAAGACAAGAATACTGAAGTGGCTTGCCATTTCCTTCTCCTGTGGCCCACGTTTTGTCAGAACTCTCCACCATGACCCATCCCTCTTGGGCAGCCCTACACGGCACAGCTGATAGTTTCACTGAGTTAGACAAGCTGTGGTCCATGTGATTAGACCACTCCTTACCTTGAACATGGGGTATCTGTCTCCTCACAAGCGCCACTCCTGACCTTGGGCGTGGGGTATCTCCTCTCAGCTGCTCGCTGCTCCAGTGCTGCAGAGCCACCACCCACTGCTGATGCTGTGTGGTGGAAATAAAACTGAAAGTTCTGGGATAAACGTGCCGATTATAGAACACATTTAATCCAGCTTTCTTCAAAACACCAGTGACAACAATACTTCACATTTGTTTCACACTTTAGTTCATATCAGGTTTTTGTTTGTAATCTTTTCAGTGCTGCTTTCTAATAACCAATTTCACTGGCTTTTCAATAAACCCTCTGGGCTCCTTCTTTAGCAGGTCTGGTCTGACCTCTGGCTCTGGGACTGACATAGGGCCCTCAGCTCCTTGGAGCCAGATTAACCCCAGCCTCTCGGTCCCACTTTCCAGAGTTGTAACAAGTCGTTAAGAGCACTCCATCCCTCCCACACACCTGCAAGCAGAGAACTGTGTCTAGACCTTATGTGGGCATTCTATTTACATACATTCATGTATTGAAATACTCGCATGGATATAATATATATATATATATATATATAAGCAATTCCCTGCTGGCTCAGATGGTCAAGAATCCACCTGCCAATGCAGGAGAGGCAGGTTCGATCCCTGGGTCGAGAAGATTCCCCTGGAGAAGGGAATGGCAACCCACTCCAGTACTCTTGGGCTTCCCTGGTGGCTCAGATGGTAAAGAATCCACCTGCAATGCAGGAGACCCGGGTTCAATCCCTGGGTCGGGAAGATCCCCTGGAGGAGGAAATGACAACCCACTCTAGCATTCTTGCTTAGAGAATCCCATGGAAAGAGGAGCCTAACACTTCTATATATATATATATATATCAGTTCAGTTCAGTTCCTGGCAAATGTGGGGCAGGACAGACAGAGGGCAAGCAGACGGGTGTTGGGCAGTGTCCACAGCCAGGCCTTGGAGCCATGGTTCCTGCCCAGACCTCACGTAAACCCTTAGTTTTCTGACCCTCATCCCCTCCTAGCCAGCCTTTCCATCCCTGTGTCCTCAGAGGTCTCTGCCCATGTACTCTTTCCCCAAACCTGGCTTTTCTTTTTTTTGGCCTGGGAAATCCCATGGACAGAGGAGCCTGGTGGACCACAGTCCATAGGTTCACAAAGAGTCTAACATGACTTAGTCAGTAAACAACAACAAAAAATAGATGAGAAACCTAAGAAAGGTTACAAAAAAAAAAAAAAAAAAAAAAGAACACAAAGCTATGAAATCCTGTCACTGTCTTTAGAAGGTTATTGAGGACCTGCCGTCACCCTAAGAAACTTTCAGATGAACACACAGTTGGAAACTGTACTGTGTTCCTATATCCTACCATACACATTCCTGCTATAATCTGACAGCAAAGACTTGTCAAATAACAATAATTATCATGATAATCAGTCTCTGCTAATCATCACTATATTTTTCAACACATATTTGTGTAATATTTAATCAATGCCAGCAGGCATTTTCTAAGGGCTTCCCTGGGGGCTCAGACAGCAAGGAATCTGCCTACAATGCAAGGGACCTAGCTTTGATCTTTTGGTGGGGAAAATCCCCTGGGGAAGGAAGTGGCTGATGGCTAACGACCTTAGGAATTTTGATCACTAGAGAACTCCTGGCCCCACAGAACATTAATAGGTGAGTGCCCTCCCAAAAGCCTCCATCTCAACACTAAGACTAAGCCACACCCCAAAGCCAGCAGGCTGTAGTGCCAAACACCCCTCACCTATCCTTCAGCCAGATAGGGGCGCAGCCTTGCACATTGGCAGACAGTCTGCTCAAAGCCATACTGAACCCCTACATTCAAAACCACACTAGTGGACACAGCCACTGCCTTTCAGAAAGACACGATCTAGCTCCACCTACCAGAACACACACACAAATCCCTCCAACCAGGAAATCATCACAAGGCATTGGTTCAATCCCACCCAGGAGAGGTAGACTCCATAGTTAAGAGGAACTACAGCCTTTCAACCAAGAAAGGGATCACAAACACAGTAAGTTAAACAAAACAAAATGACAGAGAAACATCCAGCAGATGAAGGAACATGGCTAAAACCCAAAGGACTGTACAACAAAAATAAAGCAGACCTAGGTAACTTAAAAGCTCCAGGTATATGCCTCCTCCCTGCCTGATCATAAACAAGCTCTCCCACCCACCAGTGAACCACAGCTTAACTCTTGTCACTTAGGAACACATAGATTGGCCCCACCCCAAATCCATCCATGCCAGGTCAGCACACAGACCACCCCAGCTCCATCCATGCCAGGTCAGCACACAGACCACCCCACCTCCATCCATGCCTGTCAGTCCACAGACCACAGCAGCTCCATCCATGCCAGGTCAGCACACAGACCACCCCAGATCCATCCATGCCATGTCAGCACACGGACCACCCCAGCTCCATCCATGCCAGGTCAGCACACAGACCACCCCAGCTCCATCCATGCCAGGTCAGCACACAGACCACCTCGCATCCATCCATGCTAGGTCACCTCACAGAGCACCCCAGCTCCATCCATGCCATGTCAGTGCAGAGAACACCCCATATCCATCCATTCCAGGTCAGCCCACAGACCACCCCACCTCCATCCATGCCAGGTCAGCACACAGACCACCCCACCTCCATCCATGCCTGTCAGTCCACAGACCACAGCAGCTCCATCCATGCCAGGTCAGCACACAGACCACCCCAGATCCATCCATGCCAGGTCAGCACACAGACCACCTCGCATCCATCCATGCTAGGTCACCTCACAGAGCACCCCAGCTCCATCCATGCCATGTCAGTGCAGAGAACACCCCATATCCATCCATTCCAGGTCAGCACACAGACCACCCCAGCTCCATTCATGCCAGGTCAGTGCAGAGACACTCCAGATCCATCAATGCCAGGTCAGTGCAGAGACACCCCAGATCCATCCCTGCCAGGTCAGCACTCAGACCACCCCACTTCCATCCATGCCAGGTCAGCACAAAGACCACCCCAACTCTATCCATTCCAGGTCGGTACACAGACCACCCACCTCCAGATTTCCCAACCTGGGGATTTGGCAAAGGGACTGAGAATCCCGAGAAGTTAGACTTTGGAGGACATTGGGATTTGATTATAGAACTTCCACAGGACTAGGGAAACAGACTCATGGAGGGCACAAACAAAACCTTGTGTGCACCAGGACCCAGGAGAAAGGAGCAGTGACCCCACAAGAGACTGACCCAGACTCACCCGTGAGTGACCAGGGGCCTCCAGATGTGGCGCGGGTCAGTCGTGGCCTCCTGCAGTGTGGGGGGCACTGGCACCTTTTGAAGGAGGTTGCCATTGTCTTCATTACCTCCACCATAGTTTGGTCTCAGGTAAAACAACAGGGAGGGCCATAGTCCCGCCCATCAACAGAAAGCCATGTTGACGGGCATTTAATATTCATAAGGTCCAAGTGTTTCTAAGTAAACAACAACTGCTCTCCTAGAGTCTCCTAGGGGTGGTCATCAAAAAAGAATTCATAACTGGGTAGACCGTCACAAAGCCAATTTTAACAGGTACCTTTAACTCACACTTTAAAAATATCTCATGAAAAGATGTCAAAATTGCTAAATATTAGGAAAGGGTGTTCGGTATCACCTCACACCAATCAGAATGGTGATTGTCAAGCACTCTACAAAGGTTAAATCTGCCAGATGCCATGAAGAAAAGGGAACCATCCACCTCCATTGCTAAAATGAAAATAGGAGAAATCCACTATGGAGGAGAGCATGGACGTGCATCAATAATGAAAACGAGAATGAAATTAGAATATCCCTCAAACCATACACAAATATAAACTTCAAAGAATATAAAGATCTAAATGTCGGACGGATAGTATGAAATTTTGAGGACAATATAGGGGGGACATGCTGCAACATCAATTCCACCAAGTGTGCCCAGAATAATGAAAAATGAACCAAAACTAAGAAAACAGGACTGATTAACCTTAAAAGCATTTGCACAGCAAAGGAACCCTAAATGAAAGAGAAAGGCAGTCCTCAGAATGGGAAAAAATATTTGCAAACAAAGACGTCCATAAGGAATAAAGAAGATGGGGTACATAGACGATGAACCGTCACTCAGCCATAACAAGCAGGAAAGAATGCCATGGGAGGCCTCAGGGAATAAAGCAGAGATGATCATAGCAAGTGAGGTGAGAGAGACAGGGAGCGATATTAGCATAAGATATCACTTGTAGCTAGGATCTAAAAATGGATACAGATGAACTTCTTTACCAAAGAGAAACAGTCTCACAGACTCAGAAAAGAATTCATTTGAATCAGTTCTAATGAGGTGGATGAAACTGGAGCCTATTATACAGAGTGAAGTAAGCCAGAAGGAAAAACACCAATACAGTATACTAACGCATATATATGGAATTTAGAAAGATGATAACAATAACCCTGTGTACGAGACAGCAAAAGAGACACTGATGTATGGAACAGTCTTATTGACTCTGTGGGAGAGGGAGAGGGTGGGAAGATTTGGGAGAATGGCATTGAAACATATAAAATATCATGTATGAAACGAGATGCCAGTCCAGGTTCAATGCACGATACTGGATGCTTGGGGCTAGTGCACTGGGATGACCCAGAGGGATGGTATGGGGAGGGAGGATGGAGGAGGGCTCAGGATGGGGAGCACATGTATACCTGTGATGGATTCATTTTGATATTTGGCAAAACTAATACAATTATGTAAAGTTTAAAAATAAAATAAAATTTTAAAAAAAAAAAAAAAGAAAAGAATCAATGGTCCCCGGGGGGGTGGGGGGGAACTGTGGGACAGGGAGTAATGAACTGATTCAATCTAACATAGGGAGGCTAATATTATTAAAAAACAACAACAACAATCCACCAGGAACCACTGTGTAAACAGGAATCCTATTCAACACTGTAACATCCTATATCGGAAAAGAACCTGGAAGAGAAGATATACACGTCTACGTACAAGTGAATCAAATTGCTGTCGATCCAAATAAAAATAAAAAACACCCACAACCTTGTCTTTCAACTACATCCGCCAATTCAAATTAGGGAATAAAAGTATAAAAGAGGAATCAGAAAGGCTGACTCTGCTGCCCTCAGGACATGGTGACCTGGATGGTGTCACATTCCTGAAGCCTGAGCTGGTTTTGGTCCCATGACTGGAGGGCCTCAGTGCAGATGGAGCTGGGAGCATGTGCCAGGAAATGTGACCCCACTATGGACCTGGGGTGCCTCCTTCCCTGTGCATGAGCACCCAATCTCCAGATGCAGGTGGAACCTCCTGCAGAGAAACCAAGCCTATATCAGCCAGGAATTGGTGGAGCCTCCAGGCTGGAACAGGTTTGCAAGGTCCCTTGGCCACTCTATGTCCCCTAGGCTGTGGTTCCTACCTCCAGCCTCCACCCGTAGAGTCACCCCACCTACAGATGACAGCACCCTCTGCAGAGCGGTGTCCACAAACTGGGATGTGCCCTGGGCACCCTGGGCAAGGGCAAAGGAGAAATGAGGCTCAAGCCTTGGCACATTCCACTCTAGCTGACAATCAATGAACAGAGTTTTCCATGAGACTCAATGACTGAGGACCAGAGTGGGGCAGGAAGCAATGCTGTTTCCTTAGAACCATCTTCCAGAAAAACAACTTTAAACCTAATGCTGTTTGGCTCGTCATATTCACAAGGCCTGTGGGACTGTAAATGACCCCTCCCTTCCAGTCATGTCCCGGGGTAGATCATCAGACAGGAATTCAAAACAGGGCCACCTTTCAAGAAAACAACATCAAGAGGTAAACTGTAGTCACTCTGTACAGTATCAAAAAGCACCTGGAAATTTCGTCCAGCTCACTATGTACTCAGTTCAGTTGCTCAGTTGTGTCCTACTCTTTGCAATCCCATGGACTGCAGCATGCCACTATGTATTAAATCCACGCAAATCACAACTCCCATGAAAAATCCCCTCCCACAGGTCAGAGTGGCCACTGTCTAAAAATCTACAGAGAATACGGGCTGAGAGGATGGAGGCAAAAGGGAATTCTCCTACACACTCAGTGGGGGTGTAAATGGGTGCAGGAACTATCAAAACCAGCAAGGAGGTTCTTTTTCAACTAAACACCCAGAAATCATGTGGCCCAGCAATCCCTTGTCCGGGCTCAGACCCAGAGAAAATCAGAATTCACAGTGACCCATGCACCTTGTTTTCAGGGCAGCTCGATTGGCAATGGCCAAGAACTAGAATTGTTGTTGGCCAAAATCTTGGCTTTCTCTGCCCAGTGAAGCCAAATAAAAAATACTGAGACAGAGTTTGAAGGTGATATGAAGGTGGCTTTTATTCTCAAGCCAGCAGAGAGGGGAACACAGTAGGGTCATGCCTCAAGGACTGTGTCCCCCACCCCCCACCCACGAAGAGTCTAGGGGCTTATATAAGGGAATGGCTCACAGTCAGGTGTCAGTGATGAGGAAGAAAGCAGGTAGGATCTAGATCTCTTCCTTGTGCAATTTTTCAAAGGCAGTCTTAGACTGAAGTCAATAACACAGTAACTGACTCTGGCAGTTGGGGTGGCTCCGCGGCCTTCTTTCTGATATGTAAGTACAAGGGGAAGGGTGTTGTAAGCATAACCACCAGATAGGTGATGTATTTAGCATAGAGTCCAAGGAAAAAATGTTACTCATAGCTCCTGCAGAGTTAGGGGGCAGAAAAGCAAACAGTCACAGACATTCAGAGTTATGAGCAGTTAAAGTAAAAAAACTAGGAATGTTCAGGCCTGCTCACTGTTTTCTTGATCTCCTTTGTTCTCACAAAAGGGAAAGAATAAAAAACTCATTTCTCTTTTTTTTCCTTTGCACGTATTATCAGTCGCTTCAATCATGTCCAACACTTTGTGACCCCATGGACTGTAGCCCGCCAGGCTCCTCTGTCCATGGGATTCTCCAGGCAAGAATACTGGAGTGGGATGTCATGCCCTTCTCCAGGGGATCTTCTCCACTCAGGGACTGAACCCATGTCTCCTGCACTGGCAGGTGGATTCTCTACTGGCTCGGCCACCAGGGAAGCCCTCCCTGCAACAAATTCAACAAAGTTATTCATCGACAGGAAAATGATGTCAGAGTGGTGCACCTTTGCACTGGAATGCTACCCAGCCCTGAATCACAACGGAATAATGCCAGTGACAACAGCGTGGACGGATAGAGTGAATACCATACTAAGTAAAGGAAGGCTGATAGAGAAAGACAAATATCAGAAGGTATCACTGACAGGTATCTTCTTGAAATTAATGTAAATGCAGGCTATTACACAGTAGAAAGAGACTCACAAACTTAGAAAACCAACTTATGATTATTAAAATAAGTTAGGGGTGTGGGATAAATGAAGAGTTTGCAAGGAACAAACAGGCATTAATATGCATCAAACAGATAATCAGGAAAAACAGTGTTGAATAGCAAAGGGCAGCCTACTGGAGACACTGTACTCCTCTCTCTGCGGAAAATGAACTCAAGAAAGAATTGAAAAATGTCTGTGTATCACTGAATCCAGCTCCTGTACACCTGAAACAAACACAGTATCGGAAATCAACCCAACTTCAAAATAAAACAACAATGAATGCGTAGAAAAAGAAATTTACAGCAGGATCCTCTATGACCCACCCCCCAGAGTCATAGAAATAAAAGCAAAAATAAAAAATGGGACCTAATTAAACTTAAAAGCTTTTGCACAACGAAGGAAAGTATAAGCAAGGTGAAAAGACAGCCTTCAAAATGGGAGAAAAAAACAGCAAACGAAGCAACTGACAAAGAATTAATGTCAAAAATATACAAGCAGCTCCTACAGCTCAATTCCAGAAAAATAAACGACCCAATCAAACAATGGGCCAAAGATCTAAACAGACATTTCTCCAAAGAAGACATACAGATGGCAAACAAACACATGAAAAGACGCTCAATATCACTCATTATCAGAGAAATGCAAATCAAAACCAATATGAGGTACCATCTCACTCCGCTCAGGATAGCTACTATCAAAAAGTTTACAAGCAATAAATGCTGGAGAGGGTGCGGAGAAAAGGGAACCCTCTTACACTGTTGGTGAGAATGCAAACTAGTAAGGCCACTATGGAGAACAGGGTGGAGATTCCTTAAAAAACTGGAAATAGAATTGCCATAGGACCCAGCAATCCCACTGGGCATACACACCGAGGAAACCAGAATTGAAAGAGACATGAGCACCCCAATGTTCATTGCAGCACTGCTTACAATCACCAGGACATGGAAGCAAAAGCACCCCAATGTTCATCGCAGCACTGCTTACAATCACCAGGACATGGAAGCAACCGAGATGTCCATCGGCAGATGAACGGATAAGAAAGCTCTGGTAGATATACTCAATGGAATATTACTCAGCTACTAAAAAGAATGCATTTGAATAAGTTATAATGAGATAGATGAAACTGGAGCCTATTATACAGAGTGAAGTAAGTCAGAGAAAAAAACACCAATACAGTATACTAACACATATATATGGAATTTAGAAAGATGGTAATGATGACCCTGTATGTGAGACAGCAAAAGAGACACAAATGTAAAGAACAGACTTTTGGACTATATGGGAGGAGGCAAGGGTGGGATGATTTGAGAGAATAGCATTGAAACATGTATATTATCATATGTGAAATAGATCGCCAGTCCAGGTTTGATGCATGAGACAGGGTGCTCAGGGCTGGTGCACTGGGATGACCCTGTGGGATGGGATGGGGAGGGAGGTGGGAGGGGGCTCAGGATGGGGAACACATGAACACCCATGGTTGACTCATGTCAATGTATGGCAAAAAAACACTACAATATTGTAAAGTAATCAGCCTCCCATTAAAATAAATTAATTAATTTTATAAAAAGAAATTTAGAAGTGGAGTGTGAAGCAAAAGCAATGCTGACTCCTTGTGGCCATTTTTTGTAACAGCAACTCTAAAAGCTGTGTTCAGTTCAGTCCAGTTGCTCAGTCGTGTCTGACTCTTCACAACCCCATGGACTGCAGCAGTCCAGGCCTCCCTGTCTATCACCAGCTTCTGGATTCCTCCCATCACAGTGAACCCACCACCATCTCAGGCCAGTGCAAATGGGAGGATGAAGGGCTTGTGACACACTGACCTGGATTCTGATGGAACAGAGGTCCAGGGATGTGGAGACAAGAGGGCTCAGGAGTGGGCAGGTGACCTGTGTTATGGGGAGAGTTGTGGACAGGACACCCAGTGGGCAGGTGACCTGTATTATGGGGAGGTCTCCTCTGTGAGGGGAAGACAGACACACACCCACAGGTGTCCCCAGGATGGTGACACAGACACACCAAAGGAGCCCTACGTGACGGGGCACACACACCCACAGGTTCTCCCCATGGTGCCATGCTCAGGGTTCTGACATACTGTTTTGCTGTGTGTTCTACTTGCATCTCATTGAATATTTGGATTAGAAAGAGACTTTTATTCTGAAGGGTTATTGTGAAGAGGAAAGGGGACTATTACAGGAGGATAAGAGTCCTTCAGGGAGGACTACTACTCTAGAGAGGGCATGCTTACATAAAGGTAGGGGCAATATGACTGTAGAGAGGTGACTAATATGATAGAGGGGAGATACAACAATAAATGGGGCTATGACCATGTAGGGGGGATGTTACTGTGGAGAAAGTGAAAGTCATTCATTCATATCTGACTCTATACAGGCCATGGAATTCTCCAGGCCAGAATACTGGAGTGGGTAGACTTTCCCTTCTCCAGGGGATCTTCCTAACCCAGGGAGCGAACCCAGGTCTCCTGCAATGCAGGCGGATTCTTTACCAGCTGAGCCACCAGGGAAGCCCTACTATGGAGAGGGGACTCATAATAAAGGAGGACCCTTACTGTAGTGGGAGACTATTACTGTGGAGGGGGAAAATTTATAATAGAGGGACTCTGATACCGTGGGGGCTGTTACACAGGGGAGGGGCTATGACAATACAGAGACCTATCATAATAAAGGGAACTATTACAATAGAGGGGGACCATTCTGTAGAGGGGGACTATTACAGAAGTTCAGTTCAGTTCAGTCGCTCAGTCATGTCTGACTCTTTGCCACCCCATGAACCGCAGCACGCCAGGCCTCCCTGTCCATTACCAACTCCTGGAGCCCACTCAAACCCATGTTCATTGAGTTGGTGATGCCATCCAACCATCTCTGTCGTCCCCTTCTCCTCCTGCCCTCAATCTTTCCCTACATCAGGGTCTTTTCAAATGAGTCAGCTCTTCGCATCAGGTGGCCAAAGTATCAGAGCTTCAGCTTTAGCATCAGTCCTTCCAATGAACACCCAGGACTGATCTCCTTTAGGATGGACTGGTTGGATCTCCTTGCAGTCCAAGGGACCCTCAAGAGTCTTCTCCAACATCACAGTTCAAAAGCATCAATTCTTCGGCACTCAGCTTTCTTTATAGTCCAACTCTCACATCCATACATGACCACAGGAAAAACCATAGCCTTGACTAGACAGACCTTTGTTGACAAAGTAATGTCTCTGCTTTGCTGTATTACAGAAGAGGCAAAACTATTTATGGAAGGAAGACTCTTACCACAGAGGGAGGCTATTACAATAGAGGAGGACTCTCACTGTTGAGAGAGGACATAAATATTATAGCATATATGAGACTACTACAGTAGAGGGTGGTCTATCATTGTAGAGGGGGGCTATTACTGAACAGAGGGGACTATGACAAAGAGAGAGGGACTATTATAACAGAAAGAGGACTATTACCTTAGGGGTTACTATTATAATAAAGGTGGTCTATTACTGCAGACAGGGACTATTACAATAGAAAGGGACTACTGAAATTGAGGAAGACTATTACTATAGAGTGGGGACTACTAAGATAGAAAGGGGACTATTAATATAGACTAGG
This sequence comes from Bos indicus x Bos taurus, assembly GCF_003369695.1. NCBI lineage: Eukaryota > Metazoa > Chordata > Mammalia > Artiodactyla > Bovidae > Bos > Bos indicus x Bos taurus. The sequence goes on along the minus strand of NC_040105.1, from coordinate 7,092,146 downwards.
GACAGCAGAAAGGGACTATTAGTGGAGAGGGGAAACTATGCCAATAGAGGCAGGACTGTTACAGTAGAAGGGGGACTTGACTGTGGAAGGGGAATACTGACAACAGAGGGAGATTACTAGATGAGAGACTATTACCACAGAGAGAGAATTATTACAATAGGGAGTGGACTGTGACAGTACAGGGGGGCGTTTACTGTAGAGGGAGATTATAGCAATGGAGGACTTTTACTCTAGAAGGGGGATATTAGAGGCAGACTATTATAATTTAAGGGGACTACTGCAATCAAGGAGGACTATTATTGCAGAGAGGGGACTATGACAGTACTAGAAGGGGAACTTTGACAATAGAGGGGGGACTATCACTATATAGTAGGACTATGACATTAGAGGGGGAGCTATTTCAGTAGAGGAGAGACTTTTACTGCAGAGGGGGGACTATTACAACAGAAAGTGAAGTATGACAATAGAGACAGGAATATTAATGTATGGGGTGGAGGACTATGACAGTAAAGGAGAACTATTACCCTATTACTCTTGCCTTCCCTGGTGGCTCAGGCAGTAAAAGCATCTGCCTACAATGTGGGAGACCCAGGTTCAATCCCTGGGTCGGGAAGATCCCCTGGAGAAGGAAGTGGCAACCCACTCCAGTACTATTGCCTGGAGAATCCCATGGATGGAAGAGCCTGGTAGGTTACAATCCATGGGGTCGCAAAGAGTCGGACACAACTGAGCGACTTCTTTTTCACTTTCATTACTCTATTAGATCTCTAATAGAGAACTGTTACCCTATAGGGGGAACTGTTACTATGCCAATAGAGAGGAGCTAACACTGTAGAAGAGGAACCATTACTGGGGGGGGGGTGGCTATGACAATAGAAGAGGAGTAATATGATAAAGGGGGAATATTATTACAGAGGGGAGACTACAACAGTAGCAGAGCAGTTACTGTAGAAGTGAAGTTTTGAGAATAGAGGGCTATTACTCTAAACACTATGACATTAGTGTTGGTCGTTCAGTCGTGTCCAACTCTTTGCGACTCCATGGACTGACCGCATGGAGCCCACCAAGCTCCTCTGTCCATGGGATTCTCCAGCTAAGAATACTGGACTGGGTTGCCATGCCTTTCTCCAACTATGATATTAGAGGGGGCTGTTACTATAGAAGGGGAACTATCACTGTACAGGGGAGAGTATGACAATAGAAGGGGAATATTACTGTAGAGGGGGAACCATGACAACAGAAGGGGACTATTACTATAGAGAGGGGACCTTAAGAATAGAGACAACCCCTGTCCATGGAGAGCAGTAAACACAAAAATAAAGGTCCAGGCGTGTGTTTGCCATGAAAGGAGTCCTGATGGCATGCAGACCACCAGGACACCCACCCATAACAGGAGAGAGGGGACACTCAGACCCTGACTGGAGGCATTCCCAGCTTCTTAGCTGCTCAGGTGGGTGCTTCATCCTGGGAGCCTATCCAGTCACTTTTACTGCAGCAACACCCACCAGATGGAGAGACCGCCTCTGGGGAGTGAAGGGTGTGTGACCTTGTGCCTGGGCTCCATCACCCCTAGGATGGAAGCCCCCATACCTGGAGCCCACAGGCTCAACTGGGCCCCTCTCAGCCCCAAGAGGAGGGGGCTGGTGCACAGTGCGAGGAAGGGGGACCCTCTGGAGGAGGTCGCCGGCTCTAGCCTCAGGGAGAGCAGACTTGAGCTGCTGGGGTCTGTCTGTTGGTCCCTGTCTCCCCGCTCCCTTGCTCCTCCTCAAACCCCCACTTAACCTCCTGTGTCTCTCTCCCGCCTCGCCCTACTTCTGTCTGTCTCTCTTCATGTCTCTGTCCATTTCTCTCTGTCTGTTTCTCTGTCTCTAGAGCACTTCTCCCCTCTCCACCACCCCATCCTCCTTTCTCTTGGAGAGAAGTCCACAGGTACCAGTTTCTCAGAGCCACGCCTCCACGCCACCAGCACCGGGTCTTCTCTATGTCCTATTTTCATTATGCAACACCCCATTTCCTCCCCTAGATCGCCCAGGCTGGGCCTCCGATGGGCTGGCAGGTGAGCTTGCCCGGATCCTTCCTGTGCCACCAAGGTGAACGCCAACTGGATGTTGGTGCTGAGTTCTCAGCTCTGGGACATGCCCTCGCACCACCTCTCCATCCCAGGTGAGGCCCCGCAGGCTTGGCTCAGCAGGGATGCGGCTGCGAGACGGGTCCAAGTGTGGGAAGCCTCAGAGCCAAACATGCACACATGCAGGCACACACAGGCACACTGAACACACACACGCATGCACACACACACACCAAACACATATGCATACATACTGCACACACACACATACACACACCAGCACCTTCCCTTGTCTGTCCACTTTATCCCATTCAACCCGGAAGGTACGAGAACCCCCGAGAGCCTGCCTTCAGGACACATGCCGGCCTCCCTGGGGGGCGGGGTTGTGTCTTCTCAGCCACTCTGTCCTACTCCTGGGGACCCCTCACCTTTCCACCCACGTTTTCCATCAGAGCTTGTGCAGCACCTTCTGCACTTGAGCCTGGAGGGCCCAAAGTTTAAGGGGTCCACCCGCCCCCAAAACAACTCGATAAGTGGTACCAGAACTATCTAATTAAAATGAGGAACCTCTGACTCCAGCCAGTTTGCTTGCAAAAAGTGCTGCAAAGCTCAGCTATGGGCAGGCATCTGGATTTGGGGATGGCCAGTGGTGACCAGGCAGGCGGGCACTTCCAGGGTGACACTGCTGTGCTCAGGCCATCTGAGGGGTGGCCACCAGACACCGTGGCCTGGGAGGGGAGGGTCCCTGCCAGACAGCACCCTGCTCACCTCCTCAAGGTGCAGACGCGCCCCATTCTCCACCAGCACTCCTCTGGCCGTGCAGACACTGGGCCCTGCCCTGGCTCTGTGACCCTGGGCACTGCCCGCTGGGAGCACACATGGACAGTTGGACAAACAGGAAGTGTTGTTTTCTATGGAAGGCAGCTTTAGACTCTTTCTCACCCTCTCAACAGCTGTGGGGTTCTATGCCGGCCACCCCACCCTGCCTGGGAGGAGGGGCCCCCACACGGCTCTGCCCTTGAGAGTGTGGAGCAGACAGGGAACCGTGGACCCAGTCTCTCGGCCCTTCCCGGTGCTTCCTGTGGGGAAAGCTGTGGGGGCCCCACAAGGAGGAGGCTTCTGAGTCTGCAGGACCACAGAGGGGCCCTTGGCCGCTCTCCTTCCTGTTCCCCTTACAAAATAACTCATGATGCCTCTCCCCCAAGCCCAGGCACCACTCATCTGCTTCTGTCTTTGTAAATTTGCCTGTTCTGGACATCTCTTATAAATGGACAGGTAAAATGTGTCCTTCTGTGTCTGCTTCTCTCACTGACCATCGTGTGTTCAAGGTCCATCCATGATGTAGCCTGTGTCAGAACTTCACTCCTTTTCATGGTGACTCATACACCACTGTATGCATGGACCACATGCTGCTGACCCACCCACCCATCCATCCATCCACACACACACCCACCCATCCACTCATCTATCTGTCCATCCACCCACTCACCTATCCATCTACTCATCCATCCAACCAACCCACATCCATCCATAAATCCACCCATCCATCATCCATCCATCCATCCATCTACCGACCAATCCATCATCCACCCATCCACTGATTGACCCATCCACCAACTCACCATCCATTCATCCATCCATCCACTTATCTATCCACCCATCCATCCACTCTTCCATAACATCATCAAATCAAATTATATTATGAACTTGTAAATCCTCCTTCCCATCCCTTGACCCTGAGAATACATAAGAGAAGAAAAAACGAGAAAGAAATAAAGCTAGTCCAAACCTATGTTCAGAGACAGAAGCGAAGGATTTCTGGATTGTCCCCAGGTGACTGCTAAAGTGTGAACCTCTCCACACTGTCTCTGAAACAGATCACACAGATTTAAAAGGGAAAAGAATAACTAAAACCACGCATCAGTGACCACAACATTGGCGTCATAAAGAGCCTGAAAATACTATGAATAACTTCAAAGTACTTGTAACTAGAGAGGGTCTGTCTGTGCTCAGTTGTCTGACTCTTTGCAGCCCCATGGACTGTACCCGCCAGGCCCCTCTGTCCATGGGATTCTCCAGGCAAGAATAATGGAGTAGGTTCTCATTCCCTTCCCAGGGGATCTTCCCAACCCAGGGATCACCCCTGCATCTTTTACGCCTCCTGCTTTGGCAAGCGGGCTCTCTGCCACGAGAACCACCTGGGAAACAACAAACCATAAAATCAAAAGCCATCTTAAGCCTTTCCTGTCCCAAAACGGGATTCCTTAAATAAATTGACTTTCACTTTCTCACTTCTGCAGAGACCCCATTTCGAGACAAGATTCAGTCCCCAGGACTCAGTGGATATGACTTTCGGGACTCCGCCATACCCCGAGGCGCTTTAGCTGTGCATCGTTAGGGCAGCTTGGGGGCACAGAGGACAGGCTCAGGGGGTGATGTGTCCCCTGCCTGGTTTGCCTGCAGGGAGCCACAGCACGATGACCTACTGCCTGAACAAGAAGTCACCCATCTCTCACAAGGAGTCGAGGCTGCTGCAGCTTCTGGGCAAAGTGCTGCCATGTGTCACTCTGCCCGTGGTGCTCAAGAGGTCCACCACCCAGGTGAGGGTCTGCGGGCATGCCTGGGCCCTGGACCCAGCTCCAGCCGCTAGTGTCACCCACAGGGGGCGGTGTCCTTATCCCTCTTGGGGAAACGGGATTGAGAACAAACCTGCTGTAAAGCAGAATTGCTGTTTAGTCGCTCAGTCATGTCTGACTCATTGCGACCCCATGGACTGTGGTCTGCCAGGCTCCTCTGTCCATGGGATTCTGCAGGCAAGAATACTGGAGTGTGTTTCCATGCCCTCCTCCAGGAGATCTTCCCCACCCAGAGAGCCTCCCAGAAAGGTAGGAAAGGACACAGCTTGACTGTGGAACCAGCCTGAAGCCAGAACGGGGACCCATGGACTAACAGCATCACCGTCTGAAGTCACAGAGGCTGGGGGAGCTGGGAGGGGAAGGGGGAGGCTGGGTCCCGCCCTTTGTGCAGCTGAGCTGACACCAGAGCTCCTTCCTGGTCCCAGATAAGCAATAGCTGAGTTCCCATGTCCTCTGAGGTGGGTTTACGTTTGCACCCCAGCACCCACTCCAGGGAGACTTTCTTGGTGGTGCAGATGGTAAAGAATCAGCCTGCAATGCATGGGACCCGGGCTAGATCCCTGGATCGGGAAGATCCCATGGAGGAGAAAATGGCACCCAACTGTAGTATTCTCACATGGGAGGTCCCAGGGACAGAGGAGCCTGGAAGGCTAGAGTCCATGGGGTCACAGAGAGTCGAGACGACTGAAGCAACCGAGAACACACGCACGCACTCACACCCGTCCCCTGTAGTGCTTCTCCAGGGTGGATCGGGGGTTTTATGGGGTGCAGAGAAGCCAGGGTGGGACGCAGTCATTGTGGAGGATGGAGAGGAGTCAATGGCGGGGGCCGTGTCTGTGGGGATGGAGCACCCAATTGACAGTGGTCCTGTCACTGGCACACACATTACCCAGGGGGTGGATGCAGGATGGGGTAGAAAACCCATCTGGGCTCAGGTGCCCTCAGGAGCAGGGGCCCACCTGGGCGGGACAGATGGCCCCTGCCTTCCTGTACCCGCACTTGAGGGGCACTCATATTCCTGGTTTTTCTGCTCCTGGGCTGGTCCTCCCAAGAGGACAAGAGGCTGTCAAGCACAGCTCTTACCTGTGTGATTGCTTCCTCCTGGGAGGTCCCTGGTTGCTGGAATCCTCCTCAGGGGATCTGATTGGCAGAGAGCCAGGGCTGGAATGGGAACAACTACATTCTTGCTTGCATCAGGTGCCTAAGCCTGGCCTTAAGAGCTCACACCCAGAGGAGGGAGTGAGCAGCAGGGGGTCCACCAGAGCCCGGGAGTCCTGCAGGACTGGGGTCCCTCTGCTCGGAGGGTCCCTTGGTGCTGGGTCCCTCTCTTCTGCGTCCCTCCAGGGAAGGGTCCCCTCCATACTGGGGGACCTCGGTGCCATGGTCTCAAGTGGTATGGCTGCCAAAGAGATCTGGGTGTGTGCGGGGTGGGGGGCACAGGTGGTCTTTCAGGGGGTGTTTAAGATCAGCGGCTGCAGCAGCACTTCATTTAATCCTTGTAGAGGTGGATGGCAAGTGCCTGACAATAGCTGACAATACTCATATGAATCTTTGTTTTTTCTTTTAATTTGGATTGTGGGGAGGAGGGGGGCTGTGACATCCTTCCCCTTTTTTATCCTTATATCTTTTTCTTTTTCCATTATGACTCTGTGTAGAGAACACAGTACCATTTACTGCTACTAGTTTAGTTAATATTAGTTTTTTGCTTTTCCTTTTATTTTGGATAGAGAGAATCTATTATTTTCTTCCCCACTTTTTTATCCTCATGTTTTTTTCTTTTCCCATTATGACTCCTTGTAGAGAACACAGTACATTTTCTGCTACGAATTTATATTAGGGCTTCCCTGGTGGCTAGTTGGTAAAGAATCTGCTTGCAATGAGGGTGATGTGGGTTCCATCCTGGGTTGGAAAGATCTGGAGAATGGAAAGGCAACCCACTCCAGTAATCTTGCCTGGATAATTCCATGGACAGAGGGATCTGGTGAGCTACAGTCCACCGGATCGAAATGAGTTGGAAACAACTGAGCAACTTTCACTTTTCAATGTACGTTAAAGTTATTTTTTGCTTTCTCCTGTCTTATTTGTGTCGTGGACAGATGTTTTGTCCTTTCGTTCTCTTCCCTTGATTCCTTCTTGCCTTTCCTAGTGCTGTTTGTGGGGGTGGGCACAGACCTCTGTGGGTCTAGTGTGTCCTCATGTCCAAGGGTCCAGCTTGGGTGTCATGGAGACTTGGCATTGAACCCACAGGGAGCTTCCACCCAGGGTCTGCCTGAAGGAGGGTGAGGCTTGACTCTGCAGGAACACCCCACCAAGACCACAGTCTCGACCCGGGCTCTGTGCTCCACATGACCAGTGACCATGGGGACTCTGTTCCCAGAAGCAGTGCCTCAACCCCAGCAGCACCAACACGGTTGATTTCACAGTGGCCAATGTGGCCCTCAGTTGGGCATCCTCAGTGCATGCCCAGCCCCTGAGTGGGGGGCCACCCTCTGTGCCCAGCACAGATGACCGACCTCTGTGTGCAGGTGCTGAGCATCATGAAGCACGTGGATGCTGGTGTGAGGACCTGCAGATGGCGCACATGGAAGAGGGCACCGAGCGGAACCTGCACTCTGGCCACATGGTGTACATGACGGCCCTCACGGAGGTGGGGGTGGGGGCAGGGGTACGGACAGGGGGTCCGCCAGCCAGGGACACCACGTCTGGCCCAGGCAGGAGGGGGAGTGCCTCTGAGGGGATGGGCACACGTCCACTCAGGTGGACATGTGGTCACTCCAGGCAGGAGAGGCTGACCTCTAAGGGGACAACACAGGTCCACTCCAGTTAGAAGATGTTGACCTCTAAGGGGATGGACACACATCCACTCAGACAGACACACATCAACTCAGATGGACACAAAGTCACTCCAGGCAGGAGAGGCTGACCTCTAAGGGGACAACACAGGTCCACTCCCATTAGAGGACACTGACCTCTAATGGGACAGACACACGTCCACTCCAGGCATGAGAGGGCTGACCTCTGGCATCAGTCACTCAGAATTCCCGACCAACGTGCGTTTCTAAACTCACACCCGCACCCCTGGCCTCTGGGGTGTCTCCCAGAATTTGGCTATACCAGGTCCCTGGTATATACACGTCTTTTCCTGTGTCCAGTTTTAGGGTGTCCAGTCCATTCTCTCGGCTGCTGGCCAAGTCACTCAATGTCCCACCCTGGCCTCAGACCCCAGTGCCCCCACGACAGAACCTAATGACCCTTGGGGTCTGGAGGTTCTGTCCTGGGCCTCAGTGTGCATGTACCCTGCTGGCCTCGTACGCTCCCTGGAGTACAGACTTCACACGATATTATAAGCAATGCTCTCTGCTGCTGTGCATGCACACACATATGCATAACCGTGCACACACAGACCCTGAACACATGCACACCTGTGTGAGCACCTGTACCTACTGAAGTGTGTACATACACACACACACACACACACACACACACACACACCAGCACACCAGAGCAATGCCATGGCTCCCCACTGCCACTCAAGAGAGGCTGGGTCCCTTAGGAGCATGACATAAAGACATGCTTTATGTCTTTGTGTGTCAGGACACCCCAACCCGTCTGTAGAGTGGCTGTGCTGGGGGAATTCCCCACCCATGACCCTCTGTTTCTCAGTACAAGGCCCTTCACCCCACCCCCACCCAGGACATGCTCACGGAGATCTGAGTGGCTGGAGAACCACCCCCAGGAAGTGGTTATCTTGGCATGCAGGAACTTTAAGGGCGTGATACAGGACCTGCACGAGTACCTGATGGGCTGCATCAAGAACATCTTTGGGGACATGCTGTGTCCCCATGGGGTGTGAGCAGGGGCCACAGGCTCCCCATGCTCTTGGCAGCGGGGGTGGTGGGAGCACTAGGCCTCACTGTAATCAGACTATCCACTCACTGCGTGAGGCTGATTCAGGCACCAGGTGATGCTGCTCATGGAACCCCAGTAATCCACCCACCACTGTCTCCACTCAAACACCCCAATGACCAGCCCATCACTGGTCACAGGCACCCCCAATAATCCACCCTGCCTGGTCTCTATTCAGACACCCCCAAAATCCATCAATCATGCCTCACAATGCCCCAGTAATCCACCTGCCATTTTCTATCAAAAACCCCAATAATCCATCCACCTCTGTTTCCACTCAGGCACCCCAGTAATCGACCCATCACTGCTCAAGACACCCCAATAACCCACCCATCACTGTCTCCACTCAGACACCCTAGTAATCGACCCACTAGTGTCTCTACTCAGACATGCCAATAACCCACCCATGACTGTCTCTTCTCACAGAGAACCCAATAACAAGCCCATCACTGCTCATAGACACCCTAATAATCCACACATCACTGTAGCTTCTCAGACACCCCCAATAACTGACACATTGTGTCACAAGGCACCCCAATAACCCCTGTGCACATGTCTCACAGGCACCCGGGTAATTCTCCCCCTAGGAGGTGCTGACTCTGCACCAGCTGTGGTCCCAGGGCCAGCAGGTCATCCTGTCGTACAAGGACGAGGCATCCGTGAGTCAGCATGCAGAACTGTGGCCCGGTATCCCCTACCGGTGGGGGAACCAGGTGAAGCCCAGAGACCTCGTCCACCACCTGGAGCTCATGAAGAGCTGCAGCCACCCAGGGGAGTGCTGCCTTCAAACCGGGACACCTGGTCACATGCATGTCCTAGTGCATGGGGCTGGCTTTGGGTTCAAGTGGAGAAATGGGACAGGATGTATTAGGGGACGTTATTCTGTTCAGCACATGGGGACCAGAGCATGGACATTCTTGGGGATGTTACCGTGTCCACCACAGGGGGTCAGGATGTAGACAGGATGTGGACATCCATGTGGACATTATTGTGTCCACCACACAGGGCCAGGACATGGACATCTTTGGGGTCACTGTCCAGCCCGCCTGCCCTCTGTAACAGGAGAAATTCATGAATCAACACCCCTGTGAGCCCCTGCTGTCTGAACTTTGGTCTCTGTCGGATATCTGAATCTCTGACCTCTGCGGAGGCCAGAGTCTGGGTGAGTGATGGCACAGCTTGGTGACTGCATGGGCAGGTGACCCCATGGGTTAGGGGTCACATGGGTGGGTGACTACATGGGTGGGTGACCCCATGGGTTACTGGTCACATGGGCGGGAGACCGTGTTGGTTGGAGATCGCATGGGTGGGTGACTGTGTGGGTGGGTGACCAGTTTGAGTTGCTGAGTGCAGGGTGGGTTACCATGTGAGTTGCTGACCCGGTGAGTGGGTGACCGCTTGGGCGGGTGACGGTGTGAGTCGGTCATCATGTGGACAGGTGAGCGCATGCCCTCACAGGTTAGTGACCCCATGGGTGGGTGCCCACGGGGGTTGGTGGCCAGTGAAGGGATCACTGCATGGGGTAGTGACCCCGTGGGTGGGGGACCATGTGAGTCGGTGACCACATGGTTTGGTTGGCCACATGACTCCGTGGGTTAGTGGCCGCACACGTGGGCGGCTGACCCCACAGCCGGCACCATGAACAGCAGCCCCTCTCTTGTCCCAGGCAGGCTGATGGTGGCTGGCATCAACCTCTCAGAGAACCTGGAGTTTGTCCGCGTCCACCCGGCCTGGTCCCTGGAGAAGCTGACCCAGTGGGGGCTCCCCTACCTTTGTGCATGGGTGCGGGGCCAGTGCCCGGGGTCGGCCACCCGCTGTACCAACACCGTCGCAGGCGAATTCATCTGGGCTGACGGGTTTGTTGGTGACGTCATTGGGTTGAACTGGAAGCTGCTTGGGGCTGAAGGACGCCGCATGTGAGGAGCTGGGCATCACAGAGGCTGCGTCTCAGTCACGTCCTGCGACGATACCTGCCTGAACCGGAAGCCGCCTCGGGGATGAGGGACGGCGCACCGAGGAGCTGGGCCTTGCGAAGGCAGCTTCTCGTTCGCATCCTGTGACGTCACCGGCCTGAACCGGAAGCGCCTCGGGGCTGTCCGTTGGCACGTTGAGGAGCTGGGCGTTGCGGAGGCTATTCTCAGCCCTGTCCTTTGGGGCTTGTCATCCGTCGACGCGTCCACTGAATGTGGGTGACTGCCGAGGTGGGGCCAGGTGGCAGGGTCCATGGTCTCCTCGGTCCTCCTTGTGTCTCTCGGTGACTGCAGGGTGTGAGGGGATAATTAAAGGTGAGTGCACTCAGAGAACCTGGAGTTTGTCCGCGTCCACCCGGCCTGGTCCCTGGAGAAGCTGACTCAGTGGGGGCTCCCCTGCTTTTGGGCATGGGTGCGGGGCCAGTGCCCAGGGTCGGCCACCGGCCATACCAACATTGTCGCAGGCGAATTCATCTGGGCCGACGGGTTTGTTGGTTCTCAGGTCTGTGGTTTCCCCATGGGAGAGGCTGGGGTGCCCCCTCTCCCCAGGCACTGAGACTAGCAGACGGTGACCCCCAGCTGGGGAGGGGAGGAGGCACTATGACATAGTGTCCATAGGCGGGGACTGAGCGCATAGCGATCCCACTGAGAAATCCCTTTTATTAGATAAGGGGCTTCCCTGGTGGCTCACTTAAGAAGGCCTTCTTATCTCTCCTTGCTAGTCTTTGGGACTCTGCCTTCAGGTGGCTATATCTTTCTGTGTCTCCTTTGCCTTTCTCTTCTCTTCTCATCTATTTGTGAGGCCTCCTCAGACACCCACTTTGCCTTTTTGCATTTCTTTTTCTCGTGGATGGTTTTGATCACCACCTCCTGTACAATGTTAAGAACCTCCATCCACAGGTCTTCTGGTACTCTGTGTGCCAGATCTAACCCTTGAATCTATTTGTCACTTCCAGTGTATACTCACAAGGGATTTGAAAAAAAGCAAAGAAACAGAGGAAAACAATACAGTGGGAAAGACTGGCGATCTCTTTAAGAAAATGAGAAATGCGGAGGGAACATTTCATACAAAGACAGGCACAATAAAGGACAGAAACGTTATGGGCCTAACTAAAGCAGAAGAGATTAAGAAGAGGTAGCAGGAATACACAGAAGAACTGTTAAAAAAATCTTAATAACCTGGATAACCACGATGGTGTGATCACTCACCTAGAGCCAGACATCCTGTAGTGCAGACACATGGGCCTTAGGAAGCAGCAGTACGAGCAAAGCTAGTGGAGGTGATTAAATTGTAGCTGAATGCTTTCAAATCCTAAACGGTGGTGCTGTTAAAGTGCTGCACTCAATATGCCAGCCAGTTTGGAAAACTTGGCAGTGGCCACAGGACTGGAAAAGGTCAGTTTTCATTTCAATCCCAAAGAAGGGCAATGCCAGGCAGTGTTCAAACTACCGCACAACTGCACTCATTTCACATGCTAGGAAGGTAATGCTCAAAATCCTTCAAGCTAGGCTTCAAGAGTATATGACCCAAGAACTTCACAGTCCACACATTCATTTTTTTAAATTTAATTTAATTTTTAAACTTTACAATATTGTATTGGTTTTGCCATATATCAAAATAAGCAACCTAGATGTCCATCAGCAGATGAATGGATAAGAAAGCTGTGGTACATATATACAATGGAGTATTCCTCAGCCATTAAAAAGAATACATTTAAATCAGTTCTAATGAGGTGGATGAAACTGGAGCCTATTATACAGAGTGAAGTAAGCCAGAAAGAAAAACACCAATACAGTATACTAACTCATATATATGGAATTTAGAAAGATGGTAACAATAACCCTGCGTACGAGACACACATTCAAACAGTTGATTCTAAATGCACAGTGATGCCACAAAGATGGTCAAGGCAAAGACACACAATGTGATTTTATTTATGTCTAAATCAGTGAAACAAAATATTCACTGCAAGGTACAAACTTTTTTATCATGAAAAATCTTATATTTGAATATGAAATATCCTGCTGAAATTGAAAAAATATGTTTTAAAGTGAAATTCTTTAATTGTCAATTATTTTGAGACTATGGGAAAAAAGAAAATAAAATTACGTTCATTGGGGCTGCTTCAGTTCAGTTCAGTCGCTCAGTCATGTCCAACTCTTTTCATTGGGGGCTGCTTAAACTTTCACAGATTTTTTTTCTTAAAAATTCCCTTACAGTTTTACAGTCTTAATTAGACATAAAATGATCAGTAGATTTTATACTATGTTTGTTTTCTGAACATTTTCATTTCCTTTAATTTATGAATGTAACTGGAATATTTTTCTATTAAGTGAGTATTAAAAATTACTCCTCTCTCCTGTATGGAACACACTGCTTGCCCTACTGTTGGGAGACATTTTATTGCCTAAAACCTTTCATAATTCAACTCTACGATCTAGGTTTTTTGTTTGTTTGTTTTGCTTTGTTTAGGCTGAGAATTTTCTCATCTATTTTTAGTATCTTCAGAGTCTCTGTTAGGCATACGTCTGCTGTTGTTGCCTTGCACAGTCGTGTCCCAACTCTTTGCCACCCCATGGACTGTAAGCCCACCAGTCTCTTCTGTTCACGGGGATTCTCCAGGCAAGAATACTGGAGTGGGTTGCCATGCTCTCCTTCAGGGGATCTTCCTGACCCAGAGATGGAATTCGCACCTGCTATGGCTCCTGCATTGCAGGTGGATTTTTTACCACTGAGGGAAAATAGATCATGTATACATGAAACCCACTTTAATTATGAAGACTCATAATTGGCGAAAAGCAAAGATGGAGAAGCCCAAACAAGCATTTATCTTTTACCAATTAATAATAAGAAAACCCCCTTCATTTCAATTTGTCTTCCTTTATTTTTTCAATTAACTTTTCATTGAAGGATGATTGCTTTCCAGAATTTTGGTGTTTTCTGTCAAACTTCAACATAACAGTCTTTCTTAACTCATAGTTTCTCTTCAATATCATCTTATCCTGTGTCAATAACTTCTTTTAACATTTCTTACAGACAAGTTATCTGCTGAGCATGAATTCCCCAATTTTTGTTGATATGAGAATATCTCCTTCTCCTTTGCTTTTGAAGGATAATATTCCTGGACATAGAAGTTAATTTCAGTAGTTTTTTTTTAAAAAAGCATTTTATTTATTGACATGTTGTACCTGTACCATGGATTTACTAGTTAAGCTGTATAATTCATTGATTTGTAACTTATTCATAGGTTGAATAACCATAACCACAGCCTCATTCTAGAATATTTTCATCACTTCAATGGGAAACACTCTCCAGTTGGCAGACATTTTCCATTTGCCCCTTCATCTGGGCCCTTTCATTCACTCCTCTGTTTTCCGTCTTTAGAGCATTACCTAATCTGGGACATATGCATTCACATGAACAGTATAATGCAATACACAGCCTTTTGTTCCCGGCTTCTTTTAATTAACATAATCATTTCAGAGCGCTAGCATGGAATAGCTTGTATAAGAACTCCATTAATTTGATGGGGCCAAATAATTTTGCATTGCATGTTTTATTTATTTGATCACCAGTTGATGGACATTTGAGTTATTTCAACTTTTTAAACTTTTTTTAGTTTATTTCTTTTTAAACTTTATTTTTAATTTAATAATTTAAAAATTTTAAATTTAATGGCTTTTTCTGCATCTATTTAGGTTATCATATGATTTTTAGCTTTCCTCTGGTTAATATGGTCTGTCACATTGATTGATTTGCAAATATTGAAGAATCCTTGCATCCCTGGAATAAACCCAACTTGATCGTGGTTTTTGATGTGTTGTGGAATTCTGTTTGCTAAAATTTTGATGAGGATTTTTTTGCATCCATGTTCATCAATGATATTGGTTTGTAGTTTTCTTATTTGGTCTTGTCTTTGTCTGGTTTTGATATCAGGGTGATGGTAGCCTTGCAGAATGAGTTTGGAAGTGTTCCTTCCTCTGCAGTTTTTTGAAAGAGTTTTAGAAGGATAGGCATTTGCTCATCTCTGAATGTTTGATAGAATTCACCTGTGAAGCCACCTGGTCCTGGACTTCTGGCTTTGGGGAATTTTTCAATCACAGCTTCGATTTGGAGCTTGTAATTGGGTTGTTCATAATTTCTATTTCTTCCTGGTTCAGTCTTGGAAGATTGAGTTTTTCTAAACATCTGTCCATTTCTTCCAGGTTATCCATTTTATTGCCATAGAGTTGTTCATAATAGTCTCTTATAATCCTTTGTATTTCTGCATTTTCTGTTGTAACCTCTCCTTTTTCATTCCTAAGTTTGTTGATTTGATTCATCTCTCTATTGTTCTTGATAAGTCTGGCTAAAGGTTTATCAATTTTGTTTATCTTCTCAAAGAACCAGCTTTTAGTTTATTAATCTTTGATATTGTTTCTTTCATTTATTTTTCATTTATTTCTGTTCAGATCTTTATGATTTCTTTCCATGTACTAATTTTGGCTATTTTTTGTTGTTCTTCTTTATCGGTTGTTTTAGGAGTCAATTGAGGTTATCTATTCGATGCTTTTCTTGAGTTAGGGTCGTATTGCTACAAACTTCCCTCTTAGAACTGCTTTTCCTGCATCCCATAGGTTTTGAATTGTTGTGTTTTCGTTGTCATTTTTTCCTAGAAAGTTTTCAATTTCCATTTTTATTTCTTCAGTAACCTGTTGGTTATTTAGAAACATGTTGTTTAATCTCCACGTGTTTGTGTGTCTTACAGTTTTTTTTTTCTACTACTTGATATCTAGTCTCATAGTGTTGTGGTCAGAGAAGATGCTTGATACAAGTTCAATTTTGTTAATTTTACTGAGGTTTGATTTGGGACCCAAGATGTGGTCTATCCTGGAGAATGTACCATGTGCACTTGAGAAGAAGGTGTATTCTTCTCCATTTGGATGGCATGTCCTCAAGATACCAATGAGATTCATCTCATCTCATGTGTCATTTAAGAGATGTGTTTCTGTATTAATTTTCTGTTTTGATGACCTGTCCATTGGTGTGAGTGGGGTGTTAAAGTCGACTATGATTGTTTTACTGTCACTTTCTCTTTTAATGTCTGTTAGTGTTTGTCTTATGTATTGAGGTGCTCCTGTGTTGGGGGCATAGGTGTTTACAATTGCTATGTCTTCATCTTGTATTGATCCCTTCATCACTATGTAGTGTCCTTTAACTATTGTAATCGTCTTTAGTTTAAGGTATGATAAGAGGATTGCTATTCCATATTTCTTTTGATTCCCATATGCATGGCATGTATTTTTCCATCCTGTCACTTTCAGTCTATATGTGTCCTTAGGTCTGAAGTGGGTTTCTTGTAGACAGCATGTACATGGGTCTTTTTCTTTTAAATTAATGTATTTATTTTAATTGGAGGCTACTTACTTTGCAGCATTGTGGTGGGTTTTGCCATATATTGAGTTGAATCAGCCATGGGTGTTCATATCTTCTCCATCCTGAAACCCCGACCATTTCTCTCCCCATCCCATCCCTCAGGGTTTTCCCAGTGCACCGGCTTTGAGTGCCCTATGTCATGCATCAAAGTTGGATGGGTGATCTATTTCACATATCGTAATATGCATGTTTCAGTGCTAGTCTCTCAAGTCATCTCACCCTGGCCTTCTCCCACAGAGTCCAAAAGTCTGTTTCTATGTGTCCGTTTTGCTGTGTCGCATATATGGTCATCGTTGCCATCTTTCCCATATATATGTGTTAATATACTCTATTGGTGTTTTTCTTTCTGACTTACTTCACTCTGTAAAATAGGCTCCAGTTTCATCCACCTCATTAGAACTAATTCAAATGCATTCTTTTTATTTGCTGAGTAATATTTTATTGTGTATATTTACCTCAGCTTTCTTATCCATTTGTCTGCCAAAGGACATCTAGGTTGCTTCCATGTCCTGAGTATTGTAAACAGTGCTTCGATTAACAATGAGGTACACATGTCTGTTTCAATTCTAGTTTCCTCGGTGTTTATGTCATATGGCAATTCTATTTCCAGTTTTTTTTAGGAATCTCCACACTGTTCTCTGGAGTGGCTGCACTAGTTTGCATTCAAAGAACTAGTCAGTTCTTTGCATCAGGTGGCCAAAGCATTGGATTTTCAGCTTCAGCATCAATCCTTCCAATGTATATTCAGGACTGATTTCCCTTAGGATTGACTGGTTTGATTTCCTTGCAGATCAAGGGACTCTGCAGAGTATATATGTGTATGAATCAATATTTGTTGTGCTTATGCTGCCCTCTCATGGAGAAATAGAAGAATGCTAATGAATGTAATTTATAAAATCCAGATGTATTCTCTCATATGTATATGTGTGTATGAATAAATATTTACGGTGTTTATGCTGCCCTTTCGTGAAGAATGCTTATGAATGTAATTTAGAAATCCAGATGTGTTCTCTCATATGTATATGTCAGTTCATATGTATATGTTAATTGCTCAGTCGTGTCTGTCTCTTTGTGACCCCATGGACTGCAGCACACCAGGCTTCGCTGTCCATCACCAACTCCCGGAGCTTACTCAAACTCATGTCCATCGAGTCCATGATGGCATCCAACCACCTCATCATCTGTCATCCCCTTCTTCTCCGGTGTTCAGTCTTTCCCAGCATCAGGGACTTTTCCAATGAGTCAGTTCTTCACATCAGGTGGGGAAAGTGTGTGGGTATGAATAAATATTTACTGTACTTTAGCTGCCCTCTCATTGAGAAATAGAAGGCTGCTTATGAATTTACTTCATAAAATCTGAATGTATTTTCCCATATGTATCAGTTCAGTTCAGTCGCTTAGTCATGTTTGACTCTGCGACCCCGTGAATTGCAGCACGCCAGGCCTCCCTGTCCACCACCAACTCCCAGCGTTCACTCAGACTCACGTCCATCCACTCACGTCAGTGATGCCATCCAGCCATCTCATCCTCTGTTGTCCCCTTCTCCTCCTGCCCCCAATCCCTCCCAGCATCAGAGTCTTTTCCAATGAGTCAACTCTTCACATGAGGTAGCAAAAGTACTGGAGTTTCAGCTTTAGCAGCATTCCTTCCAAAGAAATCCCAGGGCTGATCTCCTTCAGAATGGACTGGTTGGATCTCCTTGCAGTCCAAGGGACTCTCAAGAGTCTTCTCCAACACCACAGTTCAAAAGCATCAATTCTTCGGTGCTCAGCCTTCTTCACAGTCCAACTCTCACATCCATACACGACCACAGGAAAACCCATAGCCTTGACTAGACGGACCTTTGTTGGCAACGTAATGTCTCTGCTTTTGAATATGCTATCTAGGTTGGTCACAGCTTTCCTTCCAAGGAGTAAGTGTCTTTTAAATTCATGGCTGCAGTCACCATCTGCAGTGATTTTGGAGCCCCCAAAAATAAAGTCTGCCACTGTTTCCACTGTTTCCCCATCTATTTCCCATGAAGTGATGGGCCTGGATGGCATGATCTTCATTTTCTGAATGTTGAGCTTTAAGCCAACTTTTTCACTCTCCACTTTCACTTTCATCAAGAGGCTTTTTAGTTCCTCTTCACTTTCTGCCATAAGGGTGGTGTCATCTGCATATCTGAGGTTATTGATATTTCTCCCGGCAATATTGATTCCAGCTTGTGCTTCTTCCAGTCCAGCGTTTCTCATGATGTACTCTGCATATAAGTTAAATAAGCAGGGTGACGGTATACAGCCCTGACGTACTCCTTTTCCTATTTAGAACCAGTCTGTTGTTCCATGTCCAGTTCTAACTGTTGCTTCCTGACCTGCATACAGATTTCTGAAGGGGCAGGTCAGGTGGTCTGGTATTCCCATGTCTCAGAATTTTCCACAGTTGACTGTGATCCACACAGTCAAAGGCTTTGGCATAGTCAATAAAGCAGAAATAGATGTTTTTCTGGAACTCTCTTGTTTTTTCCATGATCCAGCGGATGTTAGCAATTTGATCTCTGGTTCCTCTGCCTTTTCTAAAACCAGCTTGAACATCAGGAAGTTCATGGTTCACGTATTGCTGAAATGTGGCTTGGAGAATTTTGAGCATAACTTTACCAGCATGTGAGATGAGTGCAATTGTGTGGTAGTTTGAGCATTCTTTGGCATTGCCTTTCTTTGGGATTGGAATGAAAACTGACCTTTTCCAGTCCTGTGGCCACTGTTGAGTTTTCCAAATTTGCTGGCATATTGAGTGCAGCACTTTCATGGCATCATCTTTCAGGATTTGAAATAGCTCATATGTATGCTGCTGCTAAGTCACTTCAGTCATGTCTGACTCTGTGCGACCCCATAGATGGCAGCCCACCAGGCTCCCCCGCCCCTGGGATTCTCCAGGCAAGAACACTGGAGTGGGCTGCCATTTCCTTCTCCAATGCATGAAAGTGAAGTCGCTCAGCCATGTCCGACTCTTCGCGACCCCATGGACTGCAGCCTATCAGGCTCCTCCGTCCATGGGATTTTCCAGGCAAGAGTACTGGAATGAGTTGCCATTGCCTTCTCTGTGTGTATGAATAAATATTTATTGTGCTTATGCTGCCATCTCGTGGAGAAATAGAAGAATGATTGTGAATGTATAAAATCCAGATGTATTCTTTACATGTTGAAAATGATACTGTATAACTTTGTTAAAAATTAATATATGCTCATAACAGAAAATATAAAGTTGGTAGAAAAGTACAAAGAAAGAACAAAATCACCCATGATCTCATTTAACATTGGCTCAGCATTCTGAGTTCCTGGGACAGGGAGATAAAAAGATGAGGGTGTGCTAGTTCTTTTATTATAAAATCATCTTTTCTGCTATTAGAATGTTAACATAGAACTTGGTTTTGATACGTGATTCTTGCTTTGTTTATTATCTTTAAGTCTCTGCTTTTACAAAGACCTAGCAATTTGTCCCTGTTTAGAGACTGTTTGCTTCAAGGTTGTTTTGTTTTTCCCATTTTTGCTATAATTAAAAAAAATGTTACATGTCATGGCTATGGTAAATAGTGATGCAGTGAACATTGGGGTGCATGCATCTTTTTGAATTAAGGTTTTCTCCAGGAAAATGCCCAGGAGTAGGCCATATGGACATCGTATTTTTTGTTTTCTAAGGAGCTGCCATAGAGTTCACCATATCGGTGGTACCAATTTACATGCCCTCTCACAATGCAAGAGGGTTCCCTGTTCTCAACGCTCTCTCCAAATTATTGTTTGTAGAGTTTTTGATGAGGGCTATTTGGACTGGTGTGAAGTAATACCCCATTGTAGTTTTGATTTGCATTTCTCTGGTAACTAGTGATGTTGAGCATCTTTTCAAGTGTTTGTTGGCCATCTGTATGTCTTCTTTGGAAAAATGTCTATTTAGATCTGCCCATTTATTGAGTGTTTTTTTTTTTTTTTAATCCTGGGCTACACGTGCTGTTTGTATATTTTGGAGAGTAATGCCATGATAACTAATGAGAACTATCTGTATAGCACAGGTAACTGTCCTCAGTGCTATGTGGTGACCTAAATGGGAAGGAAACTGAAAAAGGACGATGCATACACATATATACAAATACACACATACATGCAACTGGTTTACTTTGCTGTACAGCAGTAAGTAACACAACACTGTAAAGCAACTACATGTGTACATACCTTAGGCTCCATTTACAGAAAGTTCTAGATGAGGCAAAGCTAATGTTTACTGATAGAACTGAGAACAGGGGTTGCATCGGGGAAGGGGAGTGTGGGGAAGGGACCCAAGAGTTTTCCTAGGATGGTGGGAAAAAATATTGCAGTGAACATCATATATATAATCTTCGTGAAATTGCATAAATACTTCTGCAATGTAAATTCCAAACAACGTCTTGCTAATTGGCTCCATGCATTGATAAATTTACTGCTGCTGCTGCTTAGTCGCTTCAATCGTGTCTGACTGTGTGACCCCATAGACGGCAGCCCACCAGGCTTCCTCGTCCCTGGGATTCTCCAGGCAAGAACACTGGAGTGGGTTGCCATTTCCTTCTCCAGTGCATGAAAGTGAAAAGTGAAAGTGAAGTCGCTCAGTCATGTCTGACTCTAGCGACTCCATGAACTGCAGCCTACCAGGCTTCTCCGTCCATGGGATTTTCTAGGCAAAAGTACTGGAGTGGGGTGCCATTGCCTTCTCTGGATAAATTTACTAGATACTGTCAAATTTTCCTTCAGAAAGTTGCATCACTTTATGCTTTCACAACAACACATGAGCACTCATTTTCCAAACTCTCATCTTCAATTTAGAGGAAACATTTGGTATTACTCAATGCTTTCATTGAGCTTTTGTCAGTTTTCATGGTGAGAAGTCGTATTCCATTATTGTTTTGGTTTGCATTTCTTTTATTACCAATTAGGTTCAACATTTTCTCCTGTTTTCTGGTAATCTTTATTTTTCTTCTGAGTAATTTGCATTTCTTTCTTCCCTTTGTTTACTTCGTGTTTGTCTTCTATTGGGTTTTTCACTATGTATTTAGAATTAACTGTTTGAACTTGGGGTGTATATTAGTACATTCCTTCAGGGACTGCACGCTGTGCAGGAAGTGGTCCCAAGGCCTTGCAAACCAATAAGGATGCTCTGTGGAATGGAGAAATGGTAACATGGCAGCCTGTGTTGGCGACAAATGTTTAACAGAGTCTTCTCTTAATTAACCCCCTCATAGAAGACAGTGAATTTTTAAAGAGAAGTACTAAAACTGTGGCCGTATGAAATTACATATATATGTACACACCTATCTACACATATGTGTGTGCATATGTGTATATATATGTGTATATATACAGACTAAAATTTTGTACCTTGTGAATAATAAATAAAATACTAAAACCTGACATATATGACAACAAACTTTTACAACTTAAACCAACAAAATTTGGTCTTGCAGGGGAAAAATATTTAGTTACTGACACTATTTAAAAATCCTGAAGTATGGAGATGGTAATAAAAATAGAACCAGTTTTACTTGGTTTTATTCTTGTAATAAAACTCTTCATGGGCAATGCCCCCCAGTATTGCCTGCACTGGATGTGGGCCACTCCCTCTGCCCCGCCTGTGGAAGGCCACTGTTACATTCTAAATTCCTTAGCTAAAAAGGTCCTAATCATTATTGGCTTTGTGACCTCCAAAAACCACCATTATTTCCCTTGCTTTCCTCCCTCCTTCCTCCCCGCTCTTTCTTTCCTTTTCTTTCTTATACAATTGTTAAAGATTGCTTTCCATTTATAGTTATTACAAAGTACTGGCTATATTCCCCATGTTGCGCAATACATCCTTGAGCTCATCTTACACCTGAGACATTGTACCTCCAACTCCTCCAACTCTGTATTGCCCCTTCCCCTCTCCACTCCTCGCTGGTAACCAGTAGATTGTTCTATCTGTGAGCCCCTATTTTTGTTATATTCTCTACTTTGTGGTATTTTAAGGTTCTATAAGTGATATCATACAGTATTTTTCTTATTTTATTAAGTATTATACCTTACATGTTACAGCAAATGGCATTATTTCATTCCTTTTATGGCTGAGCAGCATTCCATAGGTCTTCCTTGGTGGCTCCAGGGCGAAGAATCCGCCTGTCAAGAAGGACATATGGGTTCAATCCCTAGGTAAGGAAGATCCCTTGGAAAAGGAAATGGCAACCCACTGGAGTGTTCTTGCCTGGAAAATTCCATGGACAGAGGAGCCTGGAAGGGTAGGGTCCATAGGGTCGCAAAGAGTGGGACATGACTTAGTGACTGAACAATGAGTGTCCCATAGTATATACATAGGGATTCCGGGATGGCTCAGACGGTAAAGTGTCTGCCCAAAATGTGGGAGACCCTGGTTTGATCCCTGGGTTGGGAAGATCCCCTGGAGAAGGAAATGGCAACCCACTCCAGTACTCTTGCCTAGAAAATTCCATGGGTGGAGGAGCCCGGTGGGGTACAGTCCATGGGGTCGCGAAGAGTCGGACACGAGTGAGTGACTCCCCTTAATGATTTCCCTTAGTGACTGAACAACAACGACTGTCCCATAGTATATATATACCACATCTTTATCCATTCATCTGTCTATCATCTGATGGACATTTAAGTTGCTTCCATGTCTTGGTGAATGGTGTGCTTCAAGGAACATTGGGGTACATGTGTCTTTTTAATTAACATTGTGCTTTTTTTTTAATATACAAGAATGACACTGCTAGGTCATGTGTTGTTACATTTTTCATTTTTTGAGAAATCTCCTGCCGGGGTCCAGCCCCGGCTGATCCAGGGAGTTCGAAGTGGGGACAGCATTGGCGAGGATCAGGATACAATAGCTTCAATTAGATATTAATTAGAGATATAAAGAGTAATAGAATGAGGATAGCTCAGTAGGAAAATTCAGTGGAGAAAAGAGGCTGAGTAGCTTGGTTTATGCGGGAGACCAATAAAATTTCAAGACAAGAAGTTTGCACCACTTAAGTAGGCCACAGGCGTCCTTCCGTTCTCCCGAAGGAGAGGAGACACTGAGGCCTCCCCCGTCGGATCTTAGAAGCCCAGGCATAATTAGTAAGCATGGCGGGTTCCGCACTCCAGATGGAGACTCAGCCAGAGTTTGAGAGAGAGAAAGAGAGACATGGGGAGACCAGTCTTTCGAGGAACTTATCCCAATTCTTTATTTTCCATGGTCTACTTTTATACACTGAGATGTTATGCAAAAGTCACACGGGGTCAGCAGCCCTGACTTTTATCAAAGTCAGGTGCTTCATACAAATGTATACAGAGGTCTTAGGGATGTTACATCATCTTCTGGCCAGGGGCCCTGCTGACAATTTATGACCCTCTCCTTGTGACAGTGGTCAGTCAACCAGGACACTCATTTCTCCAGGGGTGATTATTCTTAAAACAGACGCCACCCAAATAAAGTTACATTCCTATAGGGTGAGGGTGCAGTGGGTTTTAGTTAAGGAAAGAATTTACTTAGCCTAAGGTCTAACGTGATTAATATCAAAGGTTAATACTTATTTCTATATATTCATTAATGTGTGTAAGGGCAGGGAATGTGGAGACTTAGCAACAAACATTGGCTCAACAAATGAAAAACCCTTCACCAATACAATTTCTAATCAGCCCACTATACTTATACTAATAATTTTCTAACTTCTCTAAAGAACCTGTTTTTAGAAGGTTTAAAGCATCTCGTGCCTCTCACGGTTGGGAGGCTATGAGCAATCACATGTGGCCGGACAAGCCTGTCAGGCAGGCTAGAGAACCTTCAGAGGAGTTTGTAGGTTGAAACACTCCTATCACGCCCAGGAATTTTTATTAACTGGAGCTCTAAGTTAACTCCTTCTCCGAAAGAGGTGGTGGGGGACAGCCCCCTGTAAAGTCAGAGGTGTAGGTGAGAGCACAAAGTAGTAAAGTAGGCAGGCTCTGGTTATGGGGGTAGATGCTCGAGGATCTCCAGGGGGACTCCTCAGGCTTGATCCCGCCCTTGCGTATGTCGAGCCTCCTTCCTCATGACCTTTGCCACGGGTGGAGTGCCTCACGCTGGCCCCCAACAATCTCCATACTGAAAACCACAAATATTTTACTCCTAAGAACTACCTTTTAGCAAGCAAGTTTGAGTTTTTGAGGCTGCTAGTTGCTGACATCATAACTTGAGGTGTAATAAACACTACTGTGAGGTAGGTGCCAAAGGGGCAACTACTTTGTATGCCTTTTTTAGCAAATAGCACTGCCACCCCTCGCATGACACAGCTCCCCAGCTAAGCTCCCAACTCTGCAGTCACACACAGAAACACAAAGTCCTCTTCCTCTTCTCCCATGAGAAGTGTATCTTTCGGGCTCAGTCTGGACCCAGTTCTTCCTCCTATTTTCTGGCTAACTGGACCTTCTGGTCCCATCTCCAACTCCACAGGACGCATCTCCCTCCCTCTTCACACATTTATCCCTTCCCTGTCCTCTCTGCCCCACAACCCCCCTCCACTGCTTATCAGAGAGCTCAGAGACAGAAAATTCCACATTAGGTTGATTTTATTTAAAGTTCATTATTAATGTGTGCTGTTGGTATAAGATTCAACGTCTGTACTGTTGGCCATTTCTCAGCGGCGAGACCCTTGAAGATTTCTGAGGTCTCTAGCCATGCTCTGAAGTCACTGGCTGCCCACTGGTCTAGCTGTCCCCCTGGCAGGGGTCCCCATGATCCCTGGGATCTCCTCCAGTTATTCTGATTCAGCTCTTCATTCACCTTGGAACACTGGCTACAGATTTTTGAGCCTTTGATTTTCTTCAGTTTCTTTAGGTGGGTGTTTCTGAGAAGATTCTTGGTCAGCTTTGGTTGAATTGCTTATTTACCCTCACGGTTACCCAGGCCACCTGGAGAAAACAAGAGAGTGAGTACAGAATGGCATTGGTTTGAGGAAGAGGGTGAAGATGGATGGGAATGATGGCTTCAGGAGAAGAGGTGTGGGCAGAGAAGAGGTATATGCCTGGCAAAGACAGGGGAGGGCTTCTTATGGGGAGGTGTCAATGGGCAAGAGGAGCTTGGGTGGGTTCAGGTCACCTTGACACATCTTTTGGGCCTTAGCTGATAGGGCGTTTTCATCTTTTCCTCCTGGGTATCTGGAGTCCACTGTTCCATAACTGCTCTAGAGCCTTGTGGCTTCCCAGTCAGCTTAGTCGTTTTGAAGACTCCCAGTGGTCTGCTCCAGAGCCCCCAAGCACCCTTATATATACCACTACCCAGGGGGGCATATCCTTATGCTTTATGAGGTCAGCATGTCACTTCCCCAGGCAATGGTGGTCCTGGGTGAAACTTGACATCACAAAGCCCCATCCTGACATTAGGAAAGGATGCGGAGCAACTCAGATGATTTTGTGGGAGAAATGAGGCATTTTTAATGCCCTTAAGAGCCCTTCAAACTCACCTCATCCTCATCTCTCTCAGACAACTCTCATGGGTTATATGACAGGGTTATATCCCCTCCAAACCTTGCCTCACAGCCACAGTACTCAGGCTTTCATTCTGTTCTCTCTCACCTTTCACCATTATCTAGTTTTTATTTTTTTTATTTTTTTAATCTAGTTTTTAATATCTCGCTTAAAATCCCTCCATGATAATTAGGCTGTATTGAAGTGTTTGCAGAAATCAGAATCATTCCACTTTCCTCCTACAAGGTTGTCTTAAAGCACATTGAAGACCATTTAATTCTGGGCCATCTTCCAGAAACCTTTTCCATCCCACCTCCTTTTCTCAGTGTTCACATAGCTCTCCTCACTTTTCTAGTTTCCAGTCTGAAACCCTAGTCTTCAGGCCATGAGACTGCACTGAATACACTTGCCCTTCCTCCACTTGGAGCTGCCTTGTTTCAAGACTAGGATTCATGGTCATCTCACTAGGTGTAGCTACCCAGGCTTTGGTTTTAAGAGGGTGATGGGGATGAAGCAGATAAATGCATACTTCAGGTTGGGCTGGATGATCCCAAGATGGAACTGACCACCTGCGACTGACTAGTATTCCCAGGAAAGGGGTGGAGCTTGCCCAGAGGTGTGTGAGCCTGGTGTGCAAAGGTCTTATCAACATGTGCCCTCACACATCTCTTTTCTCATCTTGTTTTCCTGCTGGCATCTCCATTGGAGCTAACCTCACAGTCGAGACCACTATGGAATTCATTTCCATGAAGAGCTACCACAAGTTTCCAGCTTCTTGGAGGAAACACTGAGTAATCATGTCCTGTCCATCCAGTTCCCACGGTCTCTCATTGAGGTGGTTGGTACTGGAGGAAAGAGGAATGAGTTGTGTGCTTCACCGCAGTCCTTGTGTTATGAATTGACAAACAGGGTCATCCAGCCTAAGGTGTGCTCCTGGGGACACAGTTTTTGGCTTCATGGGGCTTCCTGCGTTTCCTGTGAAGTGCTTATGGTGTCCACGGGTTGCTTATTCACCCTGGATGTATCACACTGCTTAAAATTTTACGAGGTAGAACAAACCCAAAAGAACTCTTAAAATTCTTTCTAACAAAGAACCTAAAACATGATAGGAAAATGTGAAACAGACACGAGCAAACATTTATAAGAAAGATGTAGCACTGGCCATTCACTTTATTAAGAGATGTTTAAAAGATATGAGCAGCCAATTGACAAGAAAAATATGGGACTAGACCCTAACCACATTAAAAATATATTTAATCTCACTACGGTAAGAACAATCATATTACAATTCCCATGACAAACCAAACTGACCCAGAAGTGGCATAGATTTTAGAGACTGCAGACAGAGACATTAAAATACTTGGAATAGTTGTGTTTTGTATATTATAAAATTAAGTAGAGATATGGAAATAATAAAATAGATGCATTTTCATCTTATAGACATGAAATCTATAGAGTCAGATGACAAACACAGTAGATAGAATAAATGACTGATTAGACAGGGCAGCTGGAGAAAATTGTGCACTTGAAGAGGTAGCAATAGAAAGTGTCCAGAACGAAGCACAGACTACACTAATACATACAAAGTACGACACAGCATAATCTATTGATTTTTGTCCCCCTATGAGTTCAGCATTGGTTAAACATTTGAAAATCAATCAGTGTAATTCAACTTACTAAAGAACTAAAAATGAAACACAGTAGGGTCATTTCGATAGATGCTGAAAAACAATTTGATAAAATCAAACATCTATCCCTGGGTTGGGAAATCCCCTGGAGAAGAAATAGGCTACCCACTCCACTATTCTTGGGCTTCCCTGGTGTCTCAGCTGGTAAAGGATCTGCCTGGCAGGCAGGACACCTGGGTTCCATCCATGTGTTGGGAAGATCCCCTGGAGGAAGGCATTGCAACCCACTACAGTGTTCTTGCCTGGAGAATCCCTAAGGCCAGAGGAGCCTGTTTGGCTCACACTACACGGGGTTGCAAAGAGCTGGACACAACTAAGCGACTGAGCACATACTGTGAAAAAACTCTTAGCAAACTAAAATTAGAAAACTCCCTTATCCTGATGAAGGTAATAAACTGTATAACTACCATCACCCTTTATGTTAGAACACTTGAGTGTTTTACTTCTAAGATCAGAATCAGCAAAAGTTGTCCCCTCTCATTATATTGAATTCTGTCCATGAAGTCCTATAAGACAATGATAATGAAGTTATTCAGTTTGGAAAAGAAGAATTAAACTGTTTTTATTTGTCAGTGACATTTATGTAGAATACCCAATGAAATCTACAGCAACAACAGAATAAATAAAACTAAGAATTAATTTAAGCAATCTTGCAAGATATACAGATGATATATAAAATTTAATTAATTGCTTTTTTATATGGTAGGATGGATAATTGAAAATTAAACTTAAAACATAACAGTAACATTGGAGTATGAGAAACTTAAGAAACTGACAAAATATATGAAAGGCACAATGCCAAATAATGGACAAAAAATTTGAACATGAAATTCACTAAACGATATACAGATGGCAATTAAGCATGCAGGCCACACCAAAAGGATGGTTCTAATGAGAGAACAGATAACAAGTGTGATAAGGATGTGAAAAAAAGTGAACTTTCATGTACTGCTTCTGGGAATACAAAATGGGACAGCCCTGGTGGAAAACACTTTGAAAGTTGCTTAAAAAGTTAAACATTGGGTTACCATATGACCCAGCAATCCCACTCCTACATTTATACCAACAAGAATGGGAAAAAAAGGACGTGTACATGAATGTTCATAGCAATCTTATTTCTGATAGTCAAAAAGTCGAGATGAACAAGATGGCAGAGGGGTAGGTGGATGTGGAATACATCTTGTTCCACACACATCAGGAATACACCTTCAGACACAGAAGTGTTTGCAGAACACCAGCTGAGTGTGGACAGGAGTACCTGATCAGTGGAAAAGAATATATAAAACCACAAATCTCAGTAGGATGAAGGAACTAGGTGGGGAAACAGAGTGTTAGTAGGACTGGACCTGCCCTCGGTGGGTGGGAGAACTGAAGTAGATGTCCGATCCCGACATGGGAGCAACTGTCTGGATCAGAGGAGAAACATTTAAGGCTGAGAGTGAAACAGCTGATCTGTGGCAGCTTAAATTGAATGAGAATCAGACAGTCCTCACCACAGCCAAACACACCACAGACACAGGGACACAGGTCCCCTAGAAGGCACAGCAGCTTGGAGCTGGTGTTTGGGGAAGGTGGAACAATCCCAGGGCGAGGGCTGCTTTTGACTGTGGAGAGACAGATTAATGGGATGTGAGGGAAGAGATCAGGGTGGGAAATGCCTGTGGAGGATTACCAGGCAGAATGGAAGCAAGGCGATACTGCTGAGTCGGTCTAGGGGGTGCAGCCATCATCATAGCCTCTTTCTCCCTACATGTCAGCATTGGCAGCTAAACAGTAGAGAGGCTGGCCATCAAGCACCTGACTCACAGGACTACAGAGTAGGACCCCAGCCAGGTGGCCCCTCTATGTGCCTGGTGCCCTAATAACAGAGAATGACTCCAGGCAAGGGAGCCCTCTAAATGCCTGAAAGAGCAGAACTATGGAGAAAGTCTGGCCAAAGAGTCCTCCTGAGGCACCAGCTACAAGACGCTGGAAAAAAAGACTGTGATAGGGTCATAACTCCTGCGGCAGAGGCAGTCCGTGTCGCTGAACAGTTGGCGCCTCCAGGGTACCCACAAGCCAAGAAGCTGCACCACCTTCATGCTCAACTCTCACTAGGGCAGAGCTGCCACAGGCAAAAAAGTCTTGCGTCTATGCGGGCAGGGTTGCTTCAGTAGTGCCTGACACTTTGCAACCCTGTAGACTGCGGCCTGCCTGGCTTCTCTGTCAGGGAAGGGGCTTCTACAGGCAAGAATACTGGTGCATATTGGCCAATACTGGTTGACATACCCTTCTAGAGCACTGTATTTCCTGCTGCCCTATCTGCCAACTCCCCTGAGTATCTTGTGCTACCAGAACCCCTGTGACCCAAGCAACTGCACCTCCACATCTGGCCTCACAGGGGCAAATCCAAGTCCTGCAGGGTAGCCTCAGGAGAAAAAACCCAGGGGATAATCCACATGCAGAGCTGCAACTAAAACCACAATTGAAACCCAGGGGCAGTGTTGCTAAGGAAGAAGACCCTGTAAAAGCTGCAGATTAAGTCTATACCATCAACTAGGCAGACTCTGTGTCTATGGAATATATAAAAGGACATTGAAAGCTCCCAAAAAAGAAAATGCACTAGTTCTGATAGCTGTGAACATTGGAGGCAAGAACACATAGGAATCGGACCAGATTAGAATCTGAGCTGCCCCCAAATCAAGTCCAGAGATCAGCACAGTTTTGGAGGGCATCCAAGAGAGATGAGGTGGACTGTGACACCCAGCAAGGGAAAAGACTCTGATAGAAGTGATGGAAGAAAAACAGGTTTTATTTTTATGGTTTGACTTCCTCTATAGATATATCAATAACCTGAGATATGCAGATGACACCACCCTTATGGCACAAAGTGAAGAGGAACTAAAAAGCCTCTTGATGAAAGTGAACGTGGAGAGTGAAAAAGTTGGCTTAAAGATCAACATGCAGAAAACGAAGATCATGGCATCTGGTCCCATCACTTCATGGGAAATAGATGGGGAAACAATGGAAACTAACAGATTTTATTTTCTTGGGCTCCAAAATCACTGCAGATGGTGATTGTAGCCATGAAATTCAAAGATGCTTGCTCCTTGGAAGAAAAGCTCTGACCAACCTAGATAGCATATTAAAAAGCAGAATCATTACTTTGTCAACAAAGGTCCGTCTAGTCAAAGCTATGGGTTTTCCCAGTAGTCATGTATGGATGTGAGAGTTGGACTATAAAGAAAGCCGAGTGCCGAAGAATTGATACCTTTGAACTGTGGTCTTGGAGAAGACTCTTGAGAGTCCCTTGGAGAGCAAGGAGATCCAACCAG
Source organism: Bos indicus x Bos taurus (assembly GCF_003369695.1). NCBI lineage: Eukaryota > Metazoa > Chordata > Mammalia > Artiodactyla > Bovidae > Bos > Bos indicus x Bos taurus. The sequence continues at coordinate 7,061,677 of NC_040105.1, read as the reverse complement.
TCCATTCTAAAGGAAATCAGTCCTGAAGATTCATTGGAAGAACTGATGCTGAAGCTGAAGCTCCAATACTTTGGCCACCTGATGCGAAGAACTGACTCATTGGAAAAGATCCTGATGCTGGGAAAGATTGAAGGTGGGAGGAGAAGGGATGACAGAGGATGAGATGGTTGGATGGCATCACCGACTCGATGGACATGAGTTGAGCAAACTCTAGCAGTTATTAATGGACAGGGAAGCCTGCCATACTGTGGTACATGGCATCACAAAGAGTCACACACAACTGAGCGACTGAACTGAACTGATAAGGGGAAAGAATATGAAGAAGAATAGATATCTATATCTGTACCAGACCAGCTGAAATGTAAAGGATGCTGATGGAGGCTGGTTCTGACCCTTAAGACTTCAATAAGCTGAAGCTTGAAGTCTGCCACAGCCCAAGACCCTTAATGAACATGTCTGTAAATTTACAGTGTTAGTCACTCACTCATGTCTGACTCTTTGCAACCTCATGGACCACCAGGCTCCTCTGTCTATGGGATTCTCCAGGCAAGAATACTGGAGTGCATTGCCATGCCTTCCTCTGGGCATCTTCCCCACCTAGGGATTGAACCCAGATCTTCTGCTGTGGGCAGATTGCTTACCATCTGAGCTACCATGGAAGCTTGAACATGCCTGTTCCCATAGATTAAAGCTTCCCCACCTTTGTGGTTTAGAGAGACACTGCTCTGGAAAGCTGCATGGTGTTCTCCATAGTTCTGCAAGTAATACACTTTTCCTTCCCATGAGCTTTGGCTGGGTTGTATCTTCTGGCTCAACACCCACCAAGATGTAAACTCACTTTTCTGGTAACATTTCTCCATCCAGAGTCCCAACCACCACTAGATACTAATTCTACAGTCAGTCGTCTGGCTTCCAATACATGGAAATCACCTTATTTTTCTGTGAGCAAATCTACCTAACGGCCAGAAACAGTGTCCCTATTTTATCTTGTGAAGCTAGTAGGTGTCAAGCAAACTCAGCTCTGTGGATCCACTGTCCTCCAGTTCGATGCCTCGTTGTACAGAAAACACTTGCAAGACTTTGAGGTTTTATTTATATCTCATTTCTGAACGCTTTTGATACCTACATTAAATACACAGATTACTCATCAGTGCCACTTCTACTTTGAGGTTAAAAATCCTCCAAGTTTTTTCTAACATACCTATTCCATGTGTTGCATTTAAATCTTTGACCATACGTTGTTTATCTTGTGTCTCATCAGAATTTAGTTAATTACACCGTTTCCCCCTGAATAATGTGGTACTCACCCCATAGGAGATCTTTTCAAAACTGGATTTGACAAGGTAGGGCACAGGTGGGCCTAGGAGAAAGTCCGGGAGCACGACTGCCATCTGGTGGAGCTGTGATTCTAGTTGAGGGCACTGGAAGGAAACATCCCGCCTGAGGACATCCCGCCCACTTGAGGATACAGGCCTAAGAGGCAATGCCTGAAAACAAGCAAAGAAAATGGCCAAAATGCGCCTGCGCACTGGCGGCTTCTTGACAGAAATGCCCCCTGAGCAGCCAATCCCTGAGCGGTTGGGTGGGGCCTCCTCCTCTCTCCACACCCTTCCAGCGCCTATTGGCAGGGCTGCCTCCATCACAACGCCGATTGGTCGCTTGTGCCTGACATGGTACAGACCGGCTGCTCGCCCTTCACTTCGCCTCAACGAGGGAGGACTCCATGCCATCGAGCTCTGAACGAGCCTAGGACTGGTGTTGGCAGCGCCGCAGAACAGCTGGGAGACTTACCGGAACATACCCTGCACAACCCTCACAAACCCTTACCCTGACGGCTTCAAATTCCAGGGTGAGAGGCCCCAAATCCCGTCAGCTTTGAAGAACCTGGGTCCTAACTTGAAGGGAGCTCACATCTCGTCAGCTTCAGGGACTACAAGTCCCTTTACCCCCAGAAACCCCAAATCCCCTGGTGCTGTGACCCTCAAATACCTAGAGTAATCCCAGTTCCCCTCAGGCTGCTGCCGCGTCACCTCAGTCGTGTCCGACTGTGTGTGACCCCAGAGACGGCAGCCCACCAGGCTCCCCCGTCCCTAGGACTCTCTAGGCAAGAACACTGTAGTGGGTTGCCATTTCCTCTTCCAATGCATGAAAGTGAAAAGTCAAAGTGAAGTCGCTCAGTTGTGTCTGACTCTTAGCGACCCCATGGACTGCAGCCCACCAGGCTCCTCTGTCCATGGGATTTTCCAGGCAAGAGTACTGGAGTGGGGTGCCATTGCCTTCTCCACCCCTCAGGCTGAGGCACCCTCAAAATAGCACCCACAGAGAGACCAAATTTCCTTAACCTCGCAGACCCTGAATACCTCAGCCTGGGAGCCCTTAAAACTCTTTGTCCTCAAGACTCCCACTGTCCTGCCTGTCAGAGACCTAAAGCCCCTTAATAAGAAACCTCCAATTTCCTCAGCCTCAAAGATCACAAGTTCTCTCACCCTGCACATTCTACATCAGCCAAAACATCCCCAGTCTCCTCTGTCTGAGGATCCCAGTTCCTTCAGCCCCCGTGTCGCAGATGTCCTCAAGCAGAGTGACTTGTCTCTTAAACGTAGAACCCATGTTATGCCCAGATTTTTCCGAGTTCCCAGGCAGAGATCCTCAAAACACTTCTTGGAGAAATATTCCCTCTCGTGCACTGGAACAGAGCCCTGATTTCAGCCTGACCCCAGTCCAGCAGTTATGGGCTCCTAGGTCTCCTCAGGACTCCCTCTGTCACCCACAGACACGTCCCTCCCAGTGCCTTTCCTCAGAGGGGCGGAATTGTAGGGGAACCATAGAAACCAAATCTAGTTCACATTAGGCTGGCCTGTCATAGCTGGTCAGGATCCGTCCCTCTCACCAACACCCTCACTCCGACTTTCCCCACACCTTCCTGCCCTGGACACTCCACCCAAGGAAGACAGACCAGGCTCTGGACAGTGGTCTGGGCTATCTCAGCATCTTCTTCTTCCACAGGCACCTTGACATTGAGGCAGTCCCATGGCCATGAGCCCAAACAGGTCTCCAGAGAACAGCACTGAGGGAGATGCTGGGAGAACAGAGTGGAAGCCCAAGGTGAGAGGCGGAGGTGGCAAAGCTGGGCTCTAAGCCAGCTCTATAGGAAGGACATGGCGCTGGTCCCTGAAGGACCACAAACTGCTTGCCTGGGCAGCTGAGTGAACTTCTCTGTGAATGTACACAGGATGGAAATGCCTGGTCCTGTCTGAGATGGTGGGGAGGAGTGGGACAAAACAGGACACTAGCATCATCAACTGCTCTGTGTCCAGGGAGAGTTAGGAAAATGCTCAGTGTTTGTTCAGTTAAGCAGGACACAGGCAGGAAGGAAAGTCTTCATCCCTGTCTCACAGAGACCATCCAGTAGCTTCAGGCTACTCTCTGCACAAAAGGTGGAGGAGAAGTCAGCTCTAAGGTCTGACATATATTAGTAAGTCACTGATGGAATCTACTGTTTTCCTTAGGCCAAAGATGCTTTCAAAGACATTTCCATATACTTCACCAAGGAAGAATGGGCAGAGATGGGAGAATGGGAAAAAATCCGATATAGGAATGTGAAAAGGAACTACGAAGCGCTGATTGCTATAGGTAACACGAAGTGCTGGGTGCCTGTGAGCCTGGGAAACATGAAACAGGTCTTCACCCTTAGTGTTTACTTGGCCCTCTCTTAGGTGGCTTCTTCTGCTCACAGTCCCTTTTGTGTGGAGACTAACCTGGAGGGAATTTTTATTGTTTTGTACCAAAGTGGGGTTGACCCTGGCAGTGCAGAGCTCACAGCTTGCCTTGTTCTACATTCTTCCAGCCCATCCTACTGATTTCCCTGACTTTGTGACACTTTCCATTGCTTCTGTGCTTTGTGCCTCCTTCTTAGAATATATATTTTGCTTCTTTCCAGGTTTCAGAGCCACTCAACCAGGTTTCATGCATCACCGCAGGCAGGTCCTCAAACCCCAGGTAGATGACACTGAGGATTCTGATGAAGAATGGACACCAAGGCAACAAGGTGAGGGGCCAGAAGGATTTAGAGGTGTCTTCAAGAAACCAGCCGGGGCTTAGGTCTCAACTGCGTCTCAGCCATTAGCAAAGAAAACATAATTTTCAGCATTCTAAAGTGGTTGTGGCTGAGTATTGACATGAGCCTGAATGAAGGTGAAGGTATAGGTTTTCCAGTGTTTTCTGTTTAAAATTTATCATTCTTTGTAAAAAGAATTAATTTTGCTAAACATCCTTAATGAAAGGCAATTAAACATACCCTAGACTATAAATTCACTTAGCTCTTGACTATAGGTTAAAAAAATAAAACACAAATAGGATTGTTTTCTTATTTTCCTTTTTGGAATGGCTGTTGTTCATGCATGGGAAGATATTTGAATGTTGATTTTGTACCATGCAACTTTCTGTGCAGGTTTTGTGTGTGTGTAATTTAAAAATTTTCTGCACGTAAAATCATGTCCTCTGTGAACAGACATAATTTTACTTCTTTCTTTCCAACTGGAAGCCTTTTGTTTCCTTTTCTAATCTAATGCCCTGGCTAGGACTTCTAATATTATATTTAATAGAAGTATTGAGAATGGGCATCCTTGCCTTTTTCTCTTGATCTTAGAAGTTTTCAGCTTTTCATTGATGACTATGATGTTAGAGATAGACTTTTCATATATGACCTTTACTTTATTGCAGTCACTTCCTTCTATTTTTACTTTCTTAAGTATTTTTGTCATGAAAGTCTAGTAAATTTATTAGATACTTTACAGGCATCAGATGAAGTTTCATATTTTTTAAATTTTAATAAAATTATGTTATGCTCCCAGTGGAAGCATAGGAGTTGATGATACAGAAATCACTTTCCATTCCTCCTTTGGTAATCCTTGTCCTTGTCACTCTCTGGCTCAGAATTTTGTGTCCTTAATTAGAATGCCCAGAGTTTGGAAACATTTACCAACCAAAACTCTGATTCTCATCATTTTTTAGGTAAACCTTCTGGGATGGCCTTCAGAGGGGAGCGCAGTAAACACCAGAAGGTGAGTGTCTCCCAAATCCTGTTGACAAAAGAATCCTCCTCACAGATCCAGTCACAGGTGAGAATAGGAGGAAACACAGAGATCCTGGAGACTGCTGCCTTCCTGTCCTGAATCTTTAGCACAATGTCTGATATCATTACCATCTTTATAGTTAGTAAGAACAGCAAGTATAGTAGGCTGTTCTATTGTTACATTGTTTTCACAATATTTCAGACTTTAAGCATTTTATGTGAATAAACTTACTTAAACCTTAAAACAATCCTACAGTACCTATAAGTAGGTATATAGCTATCACCATTATAGATCAAGAAACTGAGGTAAAAAAAGTGTTTGATTATATTCGTGGGAACACAGTATCACTGGTGGTACAATCTAATGCAAAGCACCTTCCCTAAACCCCTTACAAAGTGGTTAGAACTTCCATAGTTCTATAAAGTTTCTTCTTACATCTTTATATCATTCATCTGAGAGATGTTTTCAACCTCAGTTCTTTTGTGCTGTGCTAGTGAGGGATATCTGACTAAGGGAAGCTTAAGGACATGTTGGACAGTTTGTAGAGTGGACGGTCCAGGATGAAGAAGGTGACATGATCCCTACCTCAGAGACTCCTACGCCAATAAGAGGAAGTAACTTGCAGCTCTGACAAGCTTCAGGTTTATGACTCAGAAACAACAAATAAGAAAATAACTGAAGGACTTCACATAGGTTACCAGCTTTTGAGTAGAAACTCATCATCTGGACATGATTTCAAATGCTCATTCTTGTAGGAGGAAGTAACAAGTCCTTCCTCTGAGCTCTGATTAGACAACTCTCCTGTTTGGAATCATTTGTTTAGCCTGCCCCTGTTTCGTGAGCTTTGAGAGCGTAGCCCATACCGTTAATTCTCAGATGTCCAGGCCCAGCTCAAAGCCCCTAAGGGCCCTCTGAATGTTTTGTGAATGAGTGACTCCACATTTAAACATTCATCTAGGAATAAGAAGGTCAAGGAATACTGAGGATAGTATTTGTGAGCTAGACTTCAAATATAGAAGCAGTCAAGGGGATATATTGATGGCAGGGATGTATGCTCACATTCATTCTGTATTAAAGAGCTCACACAACGATTTGTTGAATGTTATCAAACTTCATGTCCACTATCACATTAAGAATCAGCATGTATACCAATTTATAGATCAGGAAACTGAGGAGAACCCACTAGTCGTACAGCCTTCTTCAAGGAGAATTGATGAGGCCAGCTACTTTAATTCCAAACATTGTCTCTAGGACATGGCAACCTGCAACTTCCAGCTCATTTTCTTTATTGTCTGAATGTGTTTCTGCAGATCATCTTTTCTTTTCTCAATCTCACTACTTTGTCACCTTATTTTCCAGATGTGTTTTGTCCCCTCTGTAATTTTCCATACTTCCTCGTCCATCAAAGGTCCCCTAATTAGTAGAAAACCTCACGGATTTCTCTATGAGCCCTTACCCTCTTCTTTCCCTGACCTCAAGCTATTCTCCCTGCGTTGCTCTCACTTTTATGCAGAAAGTTGAAGGGAAAGAATCTTAAGATATGAATTCTAATTTTGATTCACTACCCACTCAGGTCCTTTTTTTACACTCTAGTGTTCAGAGCCCCCCTCCACCAGGTATTTCCAAGAATTGTCAAAGTATTAACTAAAGTCATGCATGTAAAAATACTTCATATAGTCCTAAAGAACTAAAGAAATACATGTTGTCTTTTACTCACATGGAAGAGATTGTCCAGAGGACCACTAAATAAGGTATCCAGTTTGAAGAAATTGCCGGGAGCAGCAAAATTGCTGAAGAAAAGTGGCTCCAAACAGGCTCAGAAACCAGTGCCCCCTCCCAGAGAAGCGAGGACCCCTGGAAAGCACCCCAGACACAAAGTCGGTAAGATAAAGTTTGGGGAGTTCCTCTAATTAGTTCCTCTAATCCCTGTAGAAAAGCTAATAAGTATGGCCTAGGTGTGGGGTGTGGACTTTGGGTAGGCGTGGGTTTAAGCTGGACTGATCTGAGGCATAAAGTTAGCACTGGGGCCTTGGGAAAATCTTATACATTTTCTGAGGTCCTGATTGCTCATCTGTAAAGTGAAGATACAGACACATAACTCATACGGTGTTTGGAAGCATTGCATGAAATGCAAAAGTGCTGACACCTACAAGTAATTCAATAAATCCAGCTGTGATGATAGAGACCTCACTTTGTTAGTATTTATACACAGACCTCTGCTCAATGCTTTACGTGTCATGCCCTTAACATATATTTTCTGAGTAGATGTGTCAGTGAACTATTTCCTAAGTAAGAAGGTTGGGAAGTTAAACCTACTAACGGGAAGTGCAGGAAGCTAACACTGAACTGGGCATCTGTGGTCAGTGTGGAGCCTCAGTGTCCTGAACCAGTAGTTAAAGGGAGAAGAAACAAAGTATAGAGAAGGGACTTCCCGGTGGTTAAGTGGTTATGACTCCACACTTCCCCTGCAGGAGGTGTGGGTTCCATTCCTGGTCAGGGAACTAAGATCCCACAAACCATGCAGCATGGCCAATAGATAATGTATCATTAAAACATAAAAATACACAAGTAAAAGTTTGAAAAATAAATGTGAAAAAGTTTTAACAAACTGTATAGATGGACAAGTAGGAGATCTCACCCTTTCTGATAAAACAGGGACTAATTCTCCAGACCCCACCAGCCTTGCTTAGCTTCTGTTCTCCATGTTAGAACTCAGAAGAAAGGAGACCAAAGTGAAGAGGTACAGTGTACGAGAAAGAAAGGGCCATGTGTACCAAGAGGTCAGCGAGCCCCAGGATGACGACTACCTGTGTGAGTGACCCTGCTGGCCCACTCATGGAGAAGGGGTTATGAGACCTTGGTACAATAACCTCACCTCACCATTTGGTCCCCCAATCATCCCCTTCCTCTATGACTTGGGGTACAAGATCAAGGCCAAAGGCCGCGAGTGCCCCAGCTCTTTCTGAAGGTCTTTGCGACCAGCAACATCCCTATACCTCCCCTCATCCCTGTTGCTCTCACCTCCAGATTGTGAGGAGTGTCAGAACTTCTTCATCGACAGCTGTGCTGCCCACGGGCCCCCAACCTTTGTAAAGGACTCTGCAGTGGAAAAGGGGCATGCCAACCGCTCAGCCCTCACTCTGCCCCCTGGGTTAAGTATCAGGCCATCGGGCATCCCTGAGGCTGGGCTTGGAGTGTGGAATGAGGCATCCGATCTGCCACTGGGCCTGCATTTTGGCCCCTACGAAGGTCAGATCATATACAATGAAGAGGACTCCCACAGTGGATACTGCTGGCTGGTGAGAAATAGCCCTCTTTCCCTGTCCTCTGGCTCTAATCGTTTGTGTGTTGTGGGGGCGTACTTCATGTCTACATGCAAGGACACGGATGGTGATGACATGTCGGCAATGACACGGTCAGCCCTGTGTACTGTGTGCACTGGGCATGAACACAGGACTTCTATCCAAAGGTCAGAGGAAGGTGGGAGACAGTGGTACAGGCATACAGAAGTGACCCTTCACTTGTGGAGCCCTTGCCTTCAATGTGCCAGTAGACTCAGACTTGAAATGATGAGCTTACTGTGTGGTCCGACTGGCAGTTGAATCCATGCAGGCTGAAGAGCACCAATGCCAGCAGGGGGAAAGTTCTCCTATTACTTACTACCAAAAAAAATAAAATAAAAGAGAGAAGAAAGCCTGTATCTCTTTTCTGACACTCAGGTCACCAAAGGGAGAAACAGCTACGAGTATGTGGATGGAAAAGACACGTCTTTGGCCAACTGGATGAGGTGGGTGCAGTGAGCCTGCAGTTTGTAGATGTCGCTCCTCCCTCAAGCCCACACCCCTTTCCTTCTCAGCCCATCTCCCTCGGTAGCTTTCACATCTTCTTTCCTCTTTTCCCTCCATATCATGCTCTTTCATTTCAAAAGACATTAAAAAGAAAGAAAGAAAAATATAACATGTGCCCTCAAAATATAAGTCTATATGCTCAACAAAACTGAGGTACTTGAAAACAACTTGAGGAGTCTAGATTCACCAGGGACACTTTACCTCACTTAACTGACACTTACCAAACACTCTATGTCCCAGTTTAGACAGTGAACTTCATTACTGAAGCAGATCACACAACCCATGTCCTTTTGGAGAACATACTGAAGACAGACATTAACCAATTGATTTTAGGAATAGTAACCTTGCTTTTTCTATTTTTGAATAACTGCACAGCACCAGGATAACCTAACATGGGAGACCTTGAGTCCGTGTGGGCAACAACCTCCCCAGGCTCGGTTCCAGTGAGAAGTGGGCCCTGAGGCCTGAGAAGGAATGGGGAGCAGGATGGCCGTGAGCATGGCCACTCTCTGAGGGCCTCTACTTTCATCAGGGCAGGCAGAAAGTGAATAAACTATTACTGTTCTCTGTCTCAAGCTATGTCAGAGCACTCTCCATGTTTCCATGGGAGAGGGTGGGCAAGTGAATAGGACCCTGGATACATGTCGGGAGATTGGAGAAAAGCCTCTGGAGAGAAGGCAGGCTGGGGTGAGTGCTGAGGGGTGCATGCTAGCCTAGGAGTACCAAGTCCTGCGGAATAAAAGAGAACTTAATTTAGAGTTTAGAGGAGCTGGAGGTCACCAGGCTTACGGACAGTCCAGGTGGAGACAAGTCTGGAACTGGGCTCTGGACAATGGCTAATTAGGTAAGGAGAGAAAAGCATTCCAGCCAGGAAGAGGACCGGAAACAGGATCTGGAAATAGGAAGTCACACAGCCAGGTCTAATGTGTGAACAGAAGGTCCCCATGGGGGGCAGTGGGAACCATGGCGGCCTCAGAGCCTGAAGGCTCTGGTGTCCAGTAGTGGAAGGGTCTCCTCACCTGTGGTTTCTTTCCCTTTCCCGGCCTTGACCCCAGGTATGTGAACTGTGCCCGGGATGATGAGGAGCAGAACCTGGTGGCCTTGCAGTATCACGGGCAGATCTTCTACCGAACCTGCCGGGTGGTCAGGCCGGGCTGTGAGCTGCTGGTCTGGTATGGGGACGAGTATGGCGAGGAACTCGGCATCAAGCAGGACAAAAGGGGGAAGAGCAAGCTCTCGGCCCAGAGAGGTGAGCGCCAGCCCTCTTCCAGCACTCCACCCCATCCTGGGGAGCTTCCCTGGTCCTATTCTGAAGCACAGTCCAATCCAGTCTAAAGTCAGTCAAGTTGCAATTAAAATGCCTCAGAATTTGATTCATTTCATAAGACTGTTAGGAAAAATATTTATATTAAAAATATTAGTTCTAATTTTCAATATTTCATGCAAAAAATATGTAACATCACCTTCTTCTGAAAGGCTTAGAAGCAAAAAGCAAGTTTTTTAGCACCTACCAGCTCTCTCACCTTTACCAGTTTCTTCCTCATTTCCTCCACATTTCTAAGTGACATGCATACAGTGATTTGCATTCAGTTACTGTTTCAGTTTGTTGTCATGTGAATTCATACTTTGTGCCAGACAGGGCTACACACACTGAAACAGACAGAACCACTGCCTTGGGGCAGCGTGGGCTTCATACCAGACAGGGGCTGGTGCTCTGAGGAAAACCAGTGCAGTAAAGTGCCTCGGATCAGCATGCACAGAGTGGGGTGTGGCGGAGGATGGTGGGGCAGGGTCTCTGCAGAGATAACACCTGTGGATTCCAGGATTCCAGGCAGGGGAGCAGCCAGTGCTGCAGCCTCAGGGCCGGGAAGAGAGGCCATGTCAGTGGTCGCAGGAGGAAGCACAGAGGGAGAGGAAGGAGGCTGGATGGAACACAGAAGCCTCAGTGCCCATGTCCATGTGCAGGCCTTAGGGGTCTTCCTGGGTGACACAGAGCAACCATGTGGCTACCAGCTCCAAGCGGCACGTTCTCTGTGCTAAGATGATGCTTCGGTTCATTTTTGGGAAGAGACAACAGTGGGGAGTCCCCTCAGAGGTCAGTTCATTGCCAGACATGAGGGGAGAGTGGCCTGGGTAAAGATGCTTGGGAGTGAGGGTGTGAAGAGTCTGGCTGGAGATGTATTTTTAAGCAGGACTTCCTAGTGCATGTTAAATGGACTAAGACTGTGTGAAATAAGAGGTATGAGTATTGATGAGGCTTGAGAAAGGACATGTCTTTATTGTATGATGTATAGAAAACAGAGAGGAGCAATTTATGAACCAACCAGGGCAGCAGGAGCCAGAGACCTGTAGTCAGTAGGACCTGGGCCTCTTGGTCTCGTCCAGTCTCAAACCCACTTCCTGCAGAGTGGTTTCTTTGAAAGGCTGCTCTTTGAACAAGAAGCCTCAAATTCAGCTTTACTCACACCTGCTCTAACCACCCCCTGTGCTGCCTCCCATATGCAGAGAGCTCCAGGCCAGGTGCCCCTAACTTAATAGACCCTTTCCCCTCACAGGGAGCCATTCAGGAAGATTCCACCTAAGTCATCAAGAGTCTTATCTCTCAGTAGGGTAAAATACCTGTGGCCACTGTGACACGACTTTTCAGATACTTACACTCAGGGAAAGGTCCCTGCAGATCCACCTCTATCAGGAGAGACGCTGCCTCTGATGCTACTGAAAGGTCCCTAGGCTGGGTGGTATGTAGAAAAGGCCCTTGATGCAAGCTTCCTGGATTTCTGTAGATGTAGAGAATAAGAATGGAATGGATAAGTGGACTGTAAAGACCCACTTGATGGGAGACAAATCGTGCACCGTCAACACTAAGATGGTTACTGGGGCAGGCTTTACCATGGCACACCAGCTACCTGACTAAAAGCTTCTTCTTTCAGCAGAACCAAAGCCCAAGATCTACCCATGTGCCTCCTGCTGTCTGTCCTTCTCCAGTCAGAAATTCCTCAGCCAACATGTCCAACGCAATCACCCTTCTCAGATCCTCCTGAGGCCATCTATAGGAGACCACCTCCAACCAGAGGATCCCTGTCCAGGCAGTCAAAATCAGCAGCAGCGATATTCTGATCCACACAGCCTGAGTGACAAACCAGAGGGTCGAGAGCCCAAGGAAAGGCCCCATCCTTTGCTGAAAGGCCCCAAACTTTGCATAAGGCTGAAGAGGATTTCAACGGCCTCTTCCTACCCACCCAAAGGACAAATGGAGGGTTCTGAGGTGCATGAGAGAATGACCGAAGAGCCCAGCACAAGCCAGAAACTGAATCCAGAGGACACAGGCAAATTATTCATGGAGGCAGGGGTCTCAGGGATTGTAAGAGTCAAGTACGGAGAGCATGAGCAAGACTCCAAGGATAAGTCAAGTCTAATCACACATGAGAAGATACACACAGGGGAGAAGCCCTATGTTTGCACGGAGTGTGGGAAAAGCTTCAATTGGAAGTCAGATCTCACCAAACATAAGAGGACACACTCAGAGGAGAAGCCCTATGCTTGTGGGGAGTGTGGGCGAAGCTTTAGTTTTAAGAAAAATCTCATCATACACCAGAGGACACACACAGGGGAGAAGCCCTATGTTTGTGGGGAGTGTGGGCGAAGCTTCAGTGAGAAGTCAAATCTCACCAAACATAAGAGGACACACACAGGGGAGAAGCCCTATGCTTGTGGGGAGTGTGGGCAAAGCTTCAGTTTTAAGAAAAATCTCATCACACACCAGAGGACACACACAGGGGAGAAGCCCTATGTTTGCGGGGAGTGTGGGCGAAGCTTCAGTGAGAAGTCACGTCTCACCACACATAAGAGGACACACACAGGGGAGAAGCCCTATGTTTGTGGTGATTGTGGGCAAAGCTTCAGTTTGAAGTCAGTTCTCATCACACACCAGAGGACACACACAGGGGAGAAGCCCTATGTTTGCAGGGAGTGTGGGCGAAGCTTCAGTGTGATATCCAATCTCATCAGACACCAAAGGACACACACAGGGGAGAAGCCCTATGTTTGCAGGGAGTGTGAGCAAAGCTTCAGGGAGAAGTCCAATCTTGTCAGACACCAAAGGACACACACAGGGGAGAAGCCCTATGTTTGCATGGAGTGTGAGTGAGTCATGACCAATAAACCACATCCTAGCCACAGGAGGATTACTGCAGCCACCCCATGCCTCAGCTCTAAGGGGGCCTCAGAGCAGGTTTATGATCCGTTACTGTCGCCAAGAGTATGAGGAGAGACTTCCCAGATGGTCCAGTGGCTACTACTCCAATGCGTAGAGCCATGTTGAATACCTGATTTGGGAACTACCTCCCACATGCAGCAACTAAGACACAGTGCAGCCATGTAAATAAACACATAAGCAAATATTTTACAGAAGCAGTGTGATGAACACAGAATTAATTGATTAAACAGACCTTCCACTTTCATGACAGGAGAGGAGGTAGATAAACAGCAGATGGTTTCTTAAGTGTTCTGTAGATATTCATGCCAATTGCCTTCACGGTTTTCTGTACTTCTTCTAATAAATTTTGTCTCCAAACAAATCTGAAGCCCAGACTACGTACTCACTCCCCCCTTATTACCGACAGCAGTGGGGTCCAGTGACAGTGAACCCCTGGGAAGGCATTATTCTGGAGCCAACTCAGTTAGGTCACTGGACAGTCACTTCCAGGGTCCAGGGAGAGGAATCTAGGATTTGAGACAGACTCATCACGGAAGAGAAAACTCTGGCTTCCTGCGAGGTGTGGCCTCTCCTCCTTATAGACCTAGACTCTACTTTGGCCTCTCCTGGTTGCCCTCTGTCTTCCTCTGACTTCTGTAGCCTCAAAAGTGAAGGCCACGTGCATGTGTATGTGTGCATGTGCATGTGCCTCGCTCAGCCTGGGCCATCTGGTCTCCCTCACTCTGTCTTTGCCACTTCATCAGGGTCATCACAGCATCTGGACTCCAGACTCGACCACAGGGGTCCAGTTCTCAGCTGTGCCCTCAGCATCTGTGTGACATGGGGCAAGATGCTCAACCTCTCAGTGTCTCTACTCTCATCTGTGATACAGGGTGGGAGCACCAGCGTTTTGGTCTGTTGCATAAGCACAGGCAGAATCTGGCAGAGGCTGGCTGAGAATGCAAGCCCCACCATTGCTGTTATTTGTGTTTTTTTCTTTAATCTTTTTAAATTTTTTAATTGAAGGATATTTGCTTTATAGAATTGTGTTTTCTGCATGTCCTTCAGCCCCCACATCTTCCAGGTCTTCAGAGCTAGACGAGGAAGGGGCTGTTTAGGCACTTAGCTGCCCTGATGAGGACATGTGAGGTCAGGGATGCTAAGGGAACACAACCTCCCTTCCCACCACTGCCATTCTTACTGAGCTGGGCAGCCCCAGAGCCCCTCCACACAGACAGGCAGTGCCGACAGTCGTCCACCCTGCGGACAACAGAGCCTGGAGCCGCGTGTGCAGGAAACTCCTGTCCAGACCCCATCCCACCCCCCACCCGGAGGGTCCTTGAAGCCCACACAGTGGCTTCTCTAATGCACGGGTCTTGTACCTGTGCCCACGTGCTTTGGTCAATGCTGTTGTGACCTTGAAATTCTTAACTATGGAATAGTTCATCCTACACTTCCCTTTTATGAGTGAAGTCTGATGGACCATAGGGTGCGCTGTGAGCAGAGCAGATGCACACAGCACAGCCCCCAGGGGTGACCAGGCTGCACGTGGGGACAAGGTGGACACAAAGTCCATCCCCCCAGGTGAGTGAAGGTGGTGACTGCACCAGGAAGCCACGCTTGCTTAGACCCAGAACTGAGTTCCAACACAGAGTGGAGGCAATGGTGTTCTTAGGAGTTGACCACACCTTTCCCTCTATGAATGAACTCTGCTCTGTCCTGATCCTTCCAGAATGGGTTCAGGAGGCTGAAGTCCACTCGGTCACCAGAAGACACCAAGGGGTGAGTGGGCTATGGGGCGGGGGGGTGGGAGGTGGTAGCTCCAGGACTGGGGGCAATGGCCCTCAGTTCCCTCCCTGTTCCAGGCTTGTGAAGTGTCTCTACATGAACCATGTCAGTAATAACCACCCACTGTTATTTTCTCGTTTCTTTCATGCTTTCCTAAAGGAACACGTTTGTCTGCTTGGTTTCCCTACAGGAAGGGAAGCCACATAAACTCTCCATCTTCCATGGCTTGTGGCTGTGGTCACAGGAGTGAGAGAGAATTAGGGGTGATGCAGGCAGAGGGGTTTCAACTGAAATACAGTGGAGACCCAGAAACTTGCAGGGGCTTCTCACCTGCACCTCCCACCAGAGCAGGGCCTGGAATCCCCTGAAAGCCTGAGCAGGTCAAAGCTTCTCCCTCCCCTCCCCTCCCCTCTCCTCCCCTCAAAAAGCTGGATCCTGGGCCAGCCCACAACACCCCCAAACCCCCCATCACCCACAGGCCTTCACAGGCCCTCCCTCACAAAAGTGGGAAGACCTGCATGGCGGCAGCAATGGTGTGTGACCCCAGAGCTTGGGGTCTCAGCTGACCTTGAGCAAGGGGGCTGGTGCTTTACACACCCTCCCAGCCCAGAGAGATGCCAGCAGCCACAAGCCACGAAGTGAAGCAGAGGTGAGGAAGGGGGCTGTTGATGTGAGCTGTCTGAGGTCCCATCCTGTCCCCATGACAGTGGCCAGGCCTCACCTGACACCATGACTGCCCTGCACGTGCAAACAAGACAGCAGCAGTCACAGTGACAGGACAGCCAGCTGCCTCCACCGCATGCTCCACTCGGACCTCAGAGGCCCCATAGCTGTACCTGACCCACCTGGCGCTGCTCTGCTTGGCTGCCAGGGCTTGGGGACCCTGGGTGAGTAAGTGAGGGCAGAGCACCAGAGGCCAAGCCTGTTTTCAGCGGCCAGACCTGCCCTGGTCGCCAGACCCATGAGCCCAACCAGTATCTGAAGCCAAGATGCCTTTGGGAGAATGACACCACAGACGCTGACCTCAGAGCTCAGACTCCTGAAAATTTACTAAACAGGTTGTTTTTAGTCTTTTTTTTTTTTTAAGTAGGAGGTTGGCAGGAATAGGGAGGGGAATGACTTCCTTGGTGGTGCAGTGGTTAAAAATCTGCCTGCCAATGCAGGAGACATGGGTTCATCCCCGATCTCGGAAGATCCCACATGCTGTGGAGCAACTAAGCCTCTGCACAACTACTGCAGCCCAAGTGCCTAGTGCCCATGCTTCCCAACAAGAGAAGCCACCACAGTGAGAAGTTCAAGCACAGAAACTAGAGAGTAGCCCCCACTCCCTACAACCAGGGAAAAGCCCATATAGCAACAAAGACCCAGCACAGCCAAAAATAAATAACTTTTTTTTTTTTTAAGTAGGATGCTGCAGCATTCCCTGCTGGTCCAGAGGCTAAGACTCTGAGCTCCCAACACAGGGGGGCCGGGTTCAATCCCTGGTCAGGGCACTAGATCCCACATGCCTCAACTGAATACCCTGTGTACCACAACTAAGACCCAGCGCAGCTGATTAAATAAATATTTAAAAGTAAGAGGTGGAGCGGTCCTAAGATGGTGGAGGAATAGAAAGAGGAGACCACTTTCTTCCCCACAAATTCATCAAAATATCATTTGAATGCTGAGCAACTTCCACAAAACAACTTCTGAATGCTGGAAGAGGACACCAGGCACCCAGAAAGGCAGCCCATTCTCTTCAAAAGGAGGTAGGACAAAATGTAACAGACAAAAAGAGAGACAGAAGAGTTAGGGAAGGAGAGCCATCCTGGGGAGGGAGTCGTGAAGGAGGAGAAGTTTCCAATCACCAGGAAACCCTCTTACCAGATCTGTGGGGAGTTTTGGAATTGCAGAGGGAAGCATAAGTGGGAGGGGAAAAAAATTCCACAGAATATGTGCCTTAACCACAACTCCCAGTGGAGAAATAGCCTAGACACTCACATCTGCCACAGCAAGCAGGAGAGGCGTGGGTTGCATGCTTAGGGTAAGGACTGGGCCTGAATGCCCTGAGGACAATCTGAGGGGGCTAAGGTGAGATAGCAACCCAAACTGTGGGATAGCCAGAGAGAGAGAGAGAATTTTCCTGTGAAAGCTCTAACCTAAGGCACAGTCTGGCCACTTCACAGAACAAAGGACTGAGTGAACACCAAAGGAGAGCTAGCTAGCTGTGGACTGTCCCCTCACCCTGCCGGAGGCAGAGAGGCAGGTGGGCAACAGCCAGAGATGGAAGACGAGGGGCAATCTCGGCCCCAGAGATGGCATCCTCCACCAAACTGTGAGCAGGCTCCTACTTCCTAACCACATCTTCCTGGGATCCTGGACGGTTGACATCTGCCAGGAGGATCGCAGCCTGAGATCAGCCCCCCAGAGGAGACATACAGCACACCTGAGACAGCGCTCTTTTGGCACACATGGGACACCGAGCAGCCGGGACCAGGCAGGTGATTAAGACACATGGCCCACCTGGGGCAGTGTGCTTGCCAAGCACCTGGTCACCTGAGCTGCTTGGACCTGGGAAGGGCACAAAACGCAGGTCCAGCTGAGTCTGTGCCTTTGTGGAGTACCTGAGAACCTGAACCTGAGCAGCTCAGACCAGGGAAGTGCATGAAATGCAGGGCCAACTTTGGACAGTTCCCCTGAAGAGCAACCTGGAGTCTGAGCAGTGTAGACTGGGAAAGCACAGGCCATCATGAGCTGGGGCAAGCCCCATGTGGTCCATACACCATGAGTACTCCCCACACATGCCAATGATATTTGTTTGCAGTGCTCCTCCCTCTCCACAACACAACTGAACAAGTGAGCCGAAATAAGTGACCACCTTCACTCCCTTGTGTCAGGGTGGAAATTAGACACTGAAAGGACTTGCAAACAGAGGAAGGTAAAATAAATAAAGAAGAGGAAGCCACTCTGGAAGTGACAGGTGCAGCAGATTAAAACCCTGTAGTTAGCATTGACTATGCATTGGAAGGGGCCTATAGACCTTGAGAAGAAGTATAAGCTGGAACAGGGAACTATCCGAAACTGAACTGACCCCACCCTGCCGGCAGCAGCTCCAGAGAAATTCCTAGATATATTTTTACAATTATCATTTTTTAATTATTTTATTTTTAAGTTCTTTATTACTCCTTTAATTTTCATTTTTAAAACCTACTATTACTTTGCAAAAAACCTATTTTTTAAAGCAAACCATATATATATATATATTATAATTTTTGTGATTTTTTTTCTTTAATATTGTGTTTTTGAGAATCCAACCTCTACTCTAGATTTTTAATCTTTGCTTTTTGGTATTTGTTACCAATTTTGTACCTTTAAGAATCTAATCTTCAGTACCCATTTTTACTTAGAGGTGTGAATACTGGCTTGATTTCTTTCTCCCCTTTTGACTCTCCCTTTTCTCCCCCATGTCACCTCTATCTCCTCCCTCCCCCTTCTCTTCTCTACTTAACTCTGTGAAGTGTGTTCTCAGCTGTGGAGAACACTTAGGGAACTGATTACTGGCTAGATTGCTCTCTCCCCTTTTAACTGACCCTCTTCTCCTCCTGGTCACCTCTGTCTCCCTCCTCCCTCTTCTCTTCTCCATATAACTCTGTGAACCTCTCTGGGTGTCCCTCACTGTGGAGAATCTTTTCACCATTAAGCTAGATGTTTTATCATCATTACTGTATGGATGGAGAAGTCTTGAGGCTACTGTAAGAATAAGACTGAAAGCCAAGGGCAGGAGGCTTAAATACAAAACTTGAGAAAACCAGAGAACTCCTGACTCCATACCTGCACTGAAACCAAGCTCCACCCAAGAGCCAACAAGTTCCAGAGCAAGACACACCATGCTAATTCTCCAGCAATGCAGGAATATAGCCCTGAGCATTAAAATACAGGCTGCCCAAAGTCACACCAAACCCATAGACACCTCAAAACTCACTACTGGACACTTCACTGCACTCCAGAGAGAAGAGATCCAGCTCCATCCACCAGAACACTGACAAAAGCTTCCTTAACCAGGAAATCTTGACAAGCCACTAGTCCAACCCCACCCACAGGGAGGAACGTCCACAATAAAGAGGAACCAAAAACTTCCAGCATACAGAAAGGCCATCCCAAACACAGCAATCTAAACAAAATGAAAAGGCAGAGAAATATTCAGCAGGTAAAGGAACATGGTAAACGCCCACCAAACCAAACAAAAGAGGAGGAGATAGGGAGTCTACCTGAGAAAGAATTCAGAATAATGATAGGAAAGATGATGCAAAATCTTGAAAACAAAATGGAGTTAAAGATAAAGAGACTGAAGGCAAGGATTGAGAAGATGCAAGAAATGTTTAACAAGGACCTAGAAGAAATAAAAAAGTGTCAATCAATAATGAATAATGCAATAACTGAGATCAAAAGCACTCTGGAGGGAACCAACAGTAGAGTAACTGAGGCAGAAAATAGGATAAGTGAGGTGCAAGATAGAATGGTGGAAATATATGAAGCAGACAGGAAAAAATAAAAATGAATGAAAAGAAATGAGGACAACCTCAGAGACTTTTGGGACAATGTTAAATACCCCAACATTCGAATCATAGAAGTCCCAGAAGAAGAAGACAAAAAGAAAGGCCATGAGAAAATACTTGAGGAGATAATAGTTGAAAACTTCCTTAAAATGGGGAAGGAAATAACCACCCAATTCCAAGAAACCCAGAGGATCCCAAACAGGATAAATCCAAAGAAAAACACCCCAAGGCACATATTAATCAAATTAATGAAGTTCAAACACAAAAAACAAATACTAAAAGCAGCAAGGGAAAGCAACAAGTAACACACAAGGGGATTCCCAAAAGGATAACAGCTGATCTTTCAATGGAAATTTTTCATGCCAGAAGGGAATGGCAGGACATACTTAAAGTCATGAAAGAGAAAAACATACAACCCAGATTACTATACCCAGCAAGGATCTCATTCAAATATGAAGGAGAAATCAAAAGCTTTACAGACAAGCAAAAGCTGAGAGAATTCAGCACTACCAAACCAGCTCTTGAGCAAATGCTAAAGGATCTTCTCTACACAGGAAACACAGAAAAGGTTTATAAACTTGAACTCAAAACACACAGTTACTGTAGAAGTGAACTTTTGAGAATAGAGGGCTACTACTCTAAACCCTATGACATTAGTGTTGGTCGTTCAGTCGTGTCCGACTCTTTGTGACTCCATGGACTGACCGCGTGGAGCCCGCCAAGCTCCTCTGTCCATGGGATTCTCCAGCTAAGAAGACTGGAGTGGGTTGCCATGCCTTTCTCCAACTATGATATTAGAGGGGGCTGCTACTATAGAAGGGGAACTATCACTGTACAGGGGAGAGTATGACAATAGAAGGGGAATATTACTGTAGAGGGGGAACCATGACAACAGAAGGGGACTATTACTACAGAGAGGGGACCTTAAGAATAGAGACAACCCCTGTCCATGGAGAGCAGTAAACACAAAAATAAAGGTCCAGGCGTGTGTTTGCCATGAAAGGAGTCCTGATGGCATGCAGACCATCAGGACACCCACCCATAACAGGAGAGAGGGGACACTCAGACCCTGACTGGAGGCATTCCCAGCTTCTTAGCTGCTCAGGTGGGTGCTTCATCCTGGGAGCCTGTCCAGTCACTTTTACTGCAGCAACACCACCAGATCGAGAGACCGCCTCTGGGGAGTGACGGGCATGTGACCTTGTGCCTGGGCTCCATCGCCTCTAGGATGGAAGCCCCCATACCTGGAGCCCACAGGCTCCACTGGGCCCCTCTCAGCCCCAAGAGGAGGGGGCTGGTGCACAGTGTGAGGAAGGGGGACCTTCTGGATGGGGTCGCCAGCTCCAGCCTCAGGGAGAACAGACTTGAGCTGCTGGGGTCTGTCTGTTGGTCCCTGTCTCCCAGCTCCCTTGCTCCTCCTCAAACCCCCACTTAACCTCCTGTCTCTCCCTCCCCCCTCTCCCTACTTCTGTCTGTCTCTCTTCATGTCTCTGTCCATTTCTTTCTGTGTCTCAGTTTCTCTGTCTCTAGAGCACTTCTCCCCTCTCCACCACCCCATCCTCCTTTCTCTTGGAGAGAAGGCCACAGGTACCAGTTTCTTAGAGCCACGCCTCCACGCCGCCAGCACCGGCTCTTCTGTATGTCCTGTTTTCATTATGCAACACTCCATTTCCTCCCCCAGATTGCCCAGGCTGGGCCTCCGATGGGCTGGCAGGTGAGCTTGCCCGGATCCTTCCTGTGCCACCAAGGTGAACGCCAACTGGATGTTGGTGCTGAGTTCTCAGCTCTGGGACATGCCCTCGCACCACCTCTCCATCCCAGGTGAGGCCCCGCAGGCTTGGCTCAGCGGGGATGCGGCTGCGAGACGGGTCCAAGTGTGGGAAGCCTCAGAGCCAAACATGCACACATGCAGGCACACACAGGCACACTGAACACACACACGCATGCACACACACACACCAAACACACATGCACACATACTGCACACACACACATACACAAACCAGCACCTTCCCTTGTCTGTCCACTTTATCCCATTCAACCCGGAAGGTACATGAACCCCCAAGAGCCTACCTTCAGGACACATGCCGGCCTCCCTGGGGGGCGGGGTTGTGTCTTCTCAGCCACTCTGTCCTACTCCTGGGGACCCCTCACCTTTCCACCCACGTTTTTCACCAGAGCTTGTGCAGCACCTTCTGCACTTGAGCCTGGAGGGCCCAAAGTTTAAGGGGTCCACCCGCCCCCAAAACAACTCGATAAGTGATACCAGAACTATCTAATTAAAATGAGGAACCTCTGACTCCAGCCAGTTTGCTTGCAAAAAGTGCTGCAAAGCTCAGCTATGGGGAGGCATCTGGATTTGGGGATGGCCAGTGGTGACCAGGCAGGCGGGCACTTCCAGGGTGACACTGCTGTGCTCAGACCATCTGAGGGGTGGCCACCAGACACCGTGGCCTGGGAGGGGAGAGTCCCTGCCAGACAGCACCCTGCTCACCTCCTCAAGGTGCAGACGCACCCCACTCTCCACTGGCACTCCTCTGGCCGTGCAGACACTGGGCCCTGCCCTGGCTCTGTGACCCTGGGCACTGCCCGCTGGGAGCGCACATGGACAGTTGGACAAACAGGAAGTGTTGTTTTCTATGGAAGGCAGCTTTAGACTCTTTCTCACCCTCTCCACAGCTGTGGGGTTCTATGCCGGCCACCCCACCCTGCCTGGGAGGAGGGGCCCCCACACGGCTCTGCCCTTGAGAGTGTGGAGCAGACAGGGAACTGTGGACCCAGTCTCTCGGCCCTTCCGGGTGCTTCCCGTGGGGAAAGCTGTGGGGGCCCCACAAGGAGGAGGCTTCCGAGTCTTCAGGACCACAGAGGGGCCCCTGGCCGTTCTCCTTCCTGTACCCCTTACAGAATAACTCATGATGCCTCTCCCCCAAGCCCGGGCACCACTCATCTGCTTCTGTCTTTGTAAATTTGCCTGTTCTGGACATCTCTTATAAATGGACACGTAAAATGTGTCCTTCTGTGTCTGCTTCCCTCATTGACCATCGTGTGTTCAAGGTCCATCCACGATGTAGCCTGTGTCAGAACTTCATTCCTTTTCATGGTGACTCATACACCACTGTGTGCATGGACCACATGCTGCTAACCCACCCATCCATCCATCCATCCACACACACACCCACCCATCCACTCACCTATCTGTCCATCCACCCACTCACCTATCCATCCACTCATCCATCCAACCAACCCACATCCATCCATAAATCCACCCATCCGTCATCCATCCATCCATCCATCCACCGACCAATCCATCATCCACCCATCCACTGATTGATCCATCCACCCACTCACCATCCATTCATCCATCCATCCACTTATCTATCCACCCATCCATCTACTCTTCCATAACATCATCAAATCAAATTATATTATGAACTTGTAAATCCTCCTTCCCATCCCTTGACCCTGAGAATAAATAAGAAAAGAAAAAAGAGAATGAAATAAAGCTAGTCCAAACCTATGTTAGAGACAGAAGGGAAGATTTCTGGATTGTCCCCAGGTGACTGCTAAAGTGTGAACCTCTCCACACTGTCTCTGAAACAGATCACACAGATTTAAAAGGGAAAAGAATAAGTGAAACCACACATCAGTGACCACAACATTGGCGTCATAAAGAGCCTGAAAATACTATGAATAACTTCAAAGTACTTGTAACTAGAGAGGGTCTGTCTGTGCTCAGTTGTCTGACTCTTTGCAGCCCCATGGACTGTACCCGCCAGGCCCCTCTGTCCATGGGATTCTCCAGGCAAGAATAATGAGTAGGTTCTCATTCCCTTCCCAGGGGATCTTCCCAACCCAGGGATCACCCCTGCATCTTTTACACCTCCTGCTTTGGCAAGCGGGCTCTTTGCCACGAGCACCACCTGGGAAACAACAAACCATAAAATCAAAAGCCATCTGAAGCCTTTCCTGTCCCAAAATGGGATTCCTTAAATAAATTGACTTTCACTTTCTCACTTCTGCAGAGACCCCATTTCGAGACAAGATTCAGTCCCCAGGACTCAGTGGATATGACTTTCGGGACTCCGCCATACCCCGCGGTGCTTTAGCTGTGCATCCTTAGTGCAGCTTGGGGGCACAGAGGACAGGCTCAGGGGGTGACGTGTGCCCCGCCTGGTTTGCCTGCAGGGAGCCACAGCACTATGACCTACTGCCTGAACAAGAAGTCACCCATCTCTCACAAGGAGTCGAGGCTGCTGCAGACTCTGGGCAAAGTGCTGCCATGTGTCATGCTGCCCGTGGTGCTCAAGAGGTCCACCACCCAGGTGAGGGTCTGCGGGCACACCCGGGCCCTGGACCCAGCTCCAGCCGCTAGTGTCACCCACAGGGGGCGGTGTCCTTATCCCTCTTGGGGAAACGGGATTGAGAACAAACCTGCTGTAAAGCAGAATTGCTGTTTAGTCGCTCAGTCATGTCTGACTCATTGCGACCCCATGGACTGTGGTCAGCCAGGCTCCTCTGTCCATGGGATTGTGCAGGCAAGAATACTGGAGTGGGTTGCCATGCCCTCCTCCAGGAGATCTTCCCCACCCAGAGAGCCTCCCAGAAAGGTAGGAAAGGACACAGCTTTACTGTGGAACCAGCCTGAAGCTAGAACGGGGACCCATGGACTAACAGCATCACCGTCTGGGAGGGGAAGGAGGAGGCTGGGTCCCACCTTTTGTGCAGCTGAGCTGACACTAGAGCTCCTTCCTGGTCCCAGATAAGCAACAGCTGAGTTCCCATGTCCTCTGAGGTGGGTTTACATTTGTACCCCAGCACCCCCTCCAGGGAGACTTTCTTGGTGGTGCAGACGGGAAAGAATCAGCCTGCAATGCATGGGACCCGGGTTTGATCCCTGGATCGGGAATATCCCATGGAGGAGAAAATGGCACCCCACTGTAGTATTCTCACATGGGAAGTCCCACGGACAGAGGAGCCTGGAAGGCTAGAGTCCATGGGGTCACAGAGAGTCGAGACGACTGAAGTGACTGAGAACACACGCACGCACTCACACCCCTCCCCTGTAGTGCTTCTCCAGGGTGGATCGGGGGTTTTATGGGGTGCAGAGAAGCCATGGTGGGACGCAGTCATTGTGGAGGATGGAGAGGAGTCAATGGTGGGGGCCCTGTCTGTGGGGAGGGGGCACCCAATTGACAGTGGTCCTGTCACTGGCACACACATTACCCAGGGGGTGGATGCAGGATGGGGTAGAAAACCCATCTGGGCTCAGGTGCCCGCAGGAGCAGGGGCCCACCTGGGCGGGACAGATGGCCCCTGCCTTCCTGTACCCGCACTTGAGGGGCACTCATATTCCCGGTTTTTCTGCTCCTGGGCTGGTCCTCCCAAGAGGACAAGAGGCTGTCAAGCACAGCTCTTACCTGTGTGATTGCTTCCTCCTGGGAGGTCCCTGGTTGCTGGAATCCTCCTCAGGGGATCTGATTGGCAGAGAGCCAGGGCTGGAATGGGAACAACTACATTCTTGCTTGCATCAGGTGCCTAAGCCTGGCCTTAAGAGCTCACACCCAGAGGAGGGAGCGAGCAGCAGGGGGTCCACCAGAGCCCGGGAGTCCTGCAGGACTGGGGTCCCTCTGCTCGGAGGGTCCCTTGGTGCTGGGTCCCTCTCTTCTGTGTCCCTCCAAGGCAGGGTCCCCTCCATACTGGGGGACCTCGGTGCCATGGTCTCAAGTGGTATGGCTCCCAAAGAGACCTGGGTGTGTGCAGGGTGGGGGGCACAGATGGCGGTCTTTCAGGGGGTGTTTAAGATCAGCGGCTGCAGTAGCACTTCATTTAATCCTTGTAGAGGTGGATAGCAAGTGCCTGACAATAGCTGACAATGTTCATATGAGTCTTTGTTTTTTATTTTAACTTGGATTGGTGGGGGTGTGACACCCTTTCCCATTTTTTATCGTTATATCTTTTTCTTTTTCCATTGTGACTCTGTGTAGAAAACACAGTACCATTTTCTGCTACTAGTTTATGTTAATATTAGTTTTTGCTTTTTCTTTTATTTTGGATAGAGAGAATCTATTATTTTCTTCCCCATTTTTTTATCCTCATGTTTTTTTCTTTTTCCATTATGATTCCTTGTAGAGAACACAGTACATTTTCTGCTACAAATTTATATTAGGGCTTCCCTGGTGGCTAGTTGGTAAAGAATCTGCTTGCAATGAGGGTGATATGGGTTCGATCCTGGGTTGGGAAGATCTGGAGAAGGGAAAGGCAACACACTCCAGTTATCTTGCCTGGATAATTCCATGGACAGAGGGGTCTGGTGGGCTACAGTCCACCAGATCAAAATGAGTTGGAAACAACTGAGCAACTTTCACTTTTCAATGTACGTTAAAGTTATTTTTTGCTTTTTCCTGTCTTATTTGTGTGGTGGACAGATGTTTTGTCCTTTCGTTCTCTTCCCTTGATTCCTTCTTGCCTTTCCTAGTGCTGTTTGTGGGGGTGGGCACAGACCTCTGTGGGTCTAGTGTGTCCTCATGTCCAAGGGTCCAGCTTGGGTGTCATGGAGCCTTAGCATTGAACCCACAGGGAGCTTCCACCCAGGGACTGCCTGAAGGAGCGTGAGGCTGGACTCTGCAGGAACACCCCCCCAAGACCACAATCTCGACCTGGGCTCTGTGCTCCACATGACCAGTGACCCTGGGGACCCTGTTCCCAGAAGCAGTGCCTCAACCCCAGCAGCACCAACACGGTTGATTTCACAGTGGCTGACGTGGCCCTCAGTTGGGCATCCTCAGTGCTTGCCCAGCCCCTGAGTGGGGGGCTGCCCTCTGTGCCCAGCACAGATGACCGACCTCTGTGTGCAGGTGCTGAGCATCGTGAAGCACCTGGATGCTGGCGTGAGGACCTGCAGATGGCGCACATGGAAGAGGGCACCAAGAGGAACCTGCACTCTGGCCACATGGTGTACATGACGGCCCTCACGGAGGTGGGGGTGGGGGCAGGGGTACGGACGGGGGGGTCCGCCAGCCAGGGACACCCACGTCTGGTCCAGGCAGGAGGGGGAGGGCCTCTGAGGGGATGGGCACACGTCCACTCAGGTGGACATGTGGTCACTCCAGGCAGGAGAGGCTGACCTCTAAGGGGACAACACAGGTTCACTCCCATTAGAAGACACTGACTTCTAAGGGGACAACACAGGTCCACTCAGATGGACACACATCCACTCAGATGGACACACAGTCACTCCAGGCAGGAGAGGCTGACCTCTAAGGGGACAACACAGGTCCACTCCCATTAGAGGACACTGACCTCTAATGGGACGGACACACGTCCACTCCAGGCATGAGAGGGCTGACCTCTGGCGTCAGTCACTCAGAATTCCTGACCAACCCCAGTAATCCACCCACCACTGTCTCCACTCAAACACCCCAATGACCAGCCCATCACTGGTCACAGGCACCCCCAATAATCCACCCTGCCTGGTCTCTATTCAGACACCCCCAAAATCCATCAATCATGCCTCACGATGCCCCAGTAATCCACCTGCCATTTTCTATCAAAAACCCCAATAATCTATCCACCTCTGTTTCCACTCAGGCACCCCAATAATCGACCCATCACTGCTCAAGACACCCAAATAATCTACCCACCACTGTCTCCACTCAAACACCCCCAAAATCTACCAATCACTGCTCAAGACACCCCAATAACCCACCCATCACCATCTCCACTCAGACACCCTAGTAATCGACCCACTAGTGTCTCTCCTCAGACATGCCAATAACCCACCCATGACTGTCTCTTCTCACAGAGAACCGAAAAACCAGCCCATCACTGCTCATAGACACCCTAATATCCACACATCGCTGTAGCTTCTCGGACACCCCCGATTACTGACACATTGTGTCACATGGCACCCCAATAACCCCTGTGCACATGTCTCACGGGCACCCAGATGATTCTCCCCCTAGGAGGTGCTGACTCTGCACCAGCTGTAGTCCCAGGGCCAGCAGGTCATCCTGTCGTACAAGGACGAGGCATCCATGAGTCCACATGCAGAACTGTGGCCCAGTATCCCCTACTGGTGGGGGAACCAGGTGAAGCCCAGAGACCTCGTCCACCACCTGGAGCTCATGAAGAGCTGCAGCCACCCAGGGGAGTGCTGCCTTCAAACCGGGACACCTGGTCGCACACATGTCCTAGCGCATGGGGCTGGCTTTGGGTTCAAGTGGAGAAATGGAACAGGATGTATTAGGGGACGTTATTCTGTTCAGCACATGGGGACCAGGGCGTGGACATCCTTGGGGACGTTACTGTGTCCACCACAGGGGGTCAGAATGTAGACAGGATGTGGACATCCATGTGGACATTATTGTGTCCACCACACGGGGCCAGGACATGGACATCTTTGGGGTCACTGTCCAGCCCGCCTGCCCTCTGTAACAGGAGAAATTCACGAATCAACACCTCTGTGAGCCCCTGCTGTCTGAACTTTGGTCTCTGTTGGATATCTGAATCTCTGACCTCTGCGGAGGCCAGAGTCTGGGTGAGTGATGGCACAGCTTGGTGACTGCATGGGTGGGTGACCCCATGGGTTAGGGGTCGCATGGGTGGGTGACTACGTGGGTGGGTGACCCCATGGGTTACTGGTCACATGGGCGGGAGACCGTGTTGGTTGGAGACCGCATGGGTGGGTGACTGTGTGGGTGGGTGACCAGTTTGAGTTGCTGAGTGCAGGGTGGGTTACCATGTGAGTTGCTGACCCGGGGAGTGGGTGACCCCATGGGTGGGTGACGGTGTGAGTCGGTCATCATGTGGACAGGTGAGCACATGCCCTCACAGGTTAGTAACCCCATGGGTGGGTGCCCACGGGGGTTGGTGGCCAGTGGAGGGATCACTGCATGGGGTAGTGACCCCGTGGGTGGGGGACCATGTGAGTCGGTGACCACACGGTTTGGTTGGCCACATGACTCCGTGGGTTAGTGGCCGCATGCTCGGGCAGCTGACCCCACAGCCTGCACCATGAACAGCAGCCCCTCTCTTGTCCCAGGCAGGCTGTGGGTGGCCAGCATCAACCTCACAGAGAACCTGGAGTTTGTCCGCGTCCACCCGGCCTGGTCCCTGGAGAAGCTGACCCAGTGGGGGCTCCCCTACCTTTGTGCATGGGTGTGGGGCCAGTGCCTGGGGTCGGCCACCGGCCGTACCAACACCGTCGCAGGCAACTTCATCTGGGCCCAGAGGTTTGTTGGTGACGTCATAGGGTTGAACTTGAAGCTGCTTCGGGGCTGACGGACGGCGCGTGTGTGGAGCTGGGCATCACGGAGGCTGCGTCTCAGTCACGTCCTGCGACGTTACCGGCCTGAACCAGAAGCCGCCTCGGGGCTGAGGCACGGCGCACTGAGGAGCTGGGTGTTGCGGAGGCCGCTCCTCGTTCGCATCCTGTGACGTCACTGGGCTGAACCGGAAGCTGCTTCGGGGCTGAGGGATGACGCATAGGTGGAGCTGGGTATCACGGAGGCTGCGTCTCAGACACGTACTGTGATGTCACCAGCCTGAACCGGAAGCCGCCTCGGGGCTGCCGGTGGGCACGTTGAGGAGCTGAGCATTGCGGAGGCTATTCTCAGCCCTCTCTTATGGGGCTTGTCATCCGTCCGCGCGTCCACTGAATGTGGGTGACTGCCGAGGTGGGGCCAGGTGGCAGGGTCCATGGTCTCCTCGGCCCTCCGTGTGTCTCTCGGTGACCGCAGGGTGTGAGGTGATGATTAAAGGTGAGTGCATGATTTGTACAATCACATCCTCAGGGAGACACACCTGGTTCTCGGGTCTGTGGCTTCCCCATGGGAGAGGCTGGGGTGCCCCCTCTCCCCAGGCACTGAGACTAGCAGACGGTGACCCCCAGCTGGGGAGGGGAGGAGGCACTATGACATAGTGTCCATAGGCGGGGACTGAGCGCATAGAGATCCCACTGAGAAATCCCTTTTATTAGATAAGGGGCTTCCCTGGTGGCTCACTTAAGAAGGCCTTCTTATCTCTCCTTGCTAGTCTTTGGGACTCTGCCTTCAGGTGGCTATATCTTTGTGTGTCTCCTTTGCCTTTCTCTTCTCTTCTCATCTATTTGTGAGGCCTCCTCAGACACCCACTTTGCCTTTTTGCATTTCTTTTTCTCGTGGATGGTTTTGATCACCACCTCCTGTACAATGTTAGGAACCTCCATCCATAGGTCTTCTGGTACTCTGTGTGCCAGATCTAACCCTTGAATCTATTTGTCACTTCCAGTGTATACTCACAAGGGATTTGAAAAAAGCAAAGAAACAGAGGAAAACAATACAGTGAGAAAGACTAGAGATCTCTTCAAGAAAATGAGAAATGCCAGGGGAACACTTCATGCAAAGACAGGCACAATAAAAGACAGAAACGTTATGGGCCTAACTAAAGCAGAAGAGATTAAGAAGAGGTAGCAAGAATACACAGAAGAACTGTTAAAAAATTCTTAATAACCTGGATAACCACGATGGTGTGATCACTCACCTAGAGCCAGATATCCTGTAGTGCAGACACATGGGCCTTAGGAAGCAGCAGTAGGAGCAAAGCTAGTGGAGGTGATTAAATTGTAGCTGAACGCTTTCAAATCCCAAACGGTGGTACTGTTAAAGTGCTGCACTCAATACGCCAGCCAGTCTGGAAAACTTGGCAGTGGCCACAGGACTGGAAAAGGTCAGTTTTCATTTCAATCGCAAAGAAGGACAATGCCAGGCAATGTTCAAACTACTGCACAACTGCACTCATTTCACATGCTAGGAAGGTAATGCTCAAAATCCTTCAAGCTAGGCTTCAACAGTATATGACCCGAGAACTTCACAGTCCACACATTCAAACAGTTGATTCTAAATGCACAGTGATGCCACAAAGATGGTCAAGGCAAAGACACACAATGTGATTTTATTTATGTCTAAATCAGTGAAACGAAATATTCACTGCAAGGTACAAACTTTTTTATTATGAAAAATCTTATATCTGAATATGAAATATCCTGCTGAAATTGAAAAATATGTTTTAATGTGAAATTCTTTAATTGTCAATTATTTTGAGACTATGGGAAAAAAGAAAATAAAGTTACGTTCATTGGGGCTGCTTCAGTTCAGTTCAGTCGCTTAGTCGTGTCCAACTCTTTTCACTGGGGGCTGCTTAAACTTTCACAGATTTTTTTTCTTAAAAATTCCCTTACAGTTTTACAGTCTTAATTAGACATAAAACAATCAGTAGATTTTGTACTATGTTTATTTTCTGAACATTTTCATTTCCTCTAATTTATGAATGTAACTAGAATGTTTTTCTATTAAGTGAGTATTAAAAATTACTCCTCTCTCCTGTGTGGAACACACTGTTTACACTACTGTTGGGAGACATTTTATTGCCTAAAACCTTTCATAATTCAGCTCTACGATCTAGGTTTTTTTGTTTGTTTGTTTTCCTTTGTTTAGGCTGAGAATTTTCTCATCTATTTTTAGTATCTTCAGAGTCTCTGTTAGGCATACGTCTGCTGTTGTTGCCTTGCACAGTCGTGTCCCAACTCTTTGCCACCCCATGGACTGTAAGCCCACCAGTCTCTTCTGTTCACGGGGATTCTCCAGGCAAGAATACTGGAGTGGGTTGCCATGCTGTCCTTCAGGGGATCTTCCTGACCCAGAGATGGAATTCGCACCTGCTACGGCTCCTGCATTGCAGGTGGATTTTTTACCACTGAGTGAAAATAGATCATGCATACATGAAACCCACTTTAATTATGAAGACTCATAATTGGCGAAAAGCAAAGATGGAGAAGCCCAAACAAGCATTTATCTTTTACCAATTAATAATAAGAAAAAAACCCTTCATTTCAATTTGTCTTCCTTTATTTTTTCAATTAACTTTTCATTGAAGGATGATTGCTTTCCAGAATTTTGGTGTTTTCTGTCAAACTTCAACATAACAGTCTTTCTTAACTCATAGTTTCTCTTCAATATCATCTTATCCTGTGTCAATAACTTCTTTTAACATTTCTTACAGACAAGGTATCTGCTGAGAATGAATTCCCCAATTTTTTGTTGATATGAGAATATCTCCTTCTTCTTTGCTTTTGAAGGATAATATTCCTGGACATGGAAGTTAATTTCAGTAGGTTTTTTTTTTAAAAAAGCATTTTATTTATTGACATGTTGTACCTGTACCATGGATTTACTAGTTAAGCTGTATAATTCATTGATTTGTAACTTATTCATAGGTTGAATAACCATAACCACAGCCTCATTCTAGAATATTTTCATCACTTCAATGGGAAACACTCTCCAGTTGGCAGACACTTTCCATTTGCCCCTTCATCTGGGCCCTTTCATTCACTCCTCTGTTTTCGGTCTTTAGAGCATTACCTAATCTGGGACATATGCATTCACATGAACAGTATAATGCAATACACAGCCTTTTGTTCCTAGCTTCTTTTAATTAACATAATCATTTCAGAGCGCTAGCATGTAATAGCTTGTATAAGAACTCCATTCATTTGATGGCCAAATAATTTTGCATTGCATGTTTTATTTATTTGATCACCAGTTGATGGACATTTGAGTTATTTCAACTTTTTAAACTTTTTTAGTTTATTTCTTTTTAAACTTTATTTTTAATTTAATAATTAAAAGATTTTAAATTTAATGGCTTTTTCTGCATCTATTTAGGTTATCATATGATTTTTAGCTTTCCTCTGGTTAATATGGTCTATCACATTGATTGATTTGCAAATATTGAAGAATCCTTGCATCCCTGGAATAAACCCAACTTGATCGTGGTTTTTGATGTGTTGTGGAATTCTGTTTGCTAAAATTTTGCTGAGGATTTTTTTTTCATCCATGTTCATCAATGATATTGGTTTGTAGTTTTCTTATTTGGTCTTGTCTTTGTCTGGTTTTCATATCAGGGTGATGGTAGCCTTGCAGAATGAGTTTGGAAGTGTTCCTTCCTCTGCAGTTTTTTGAAAGAGTTTTAGAAGGATAGGCATTTGCTCATCTCTGAATGTTTGATAGAATTCACCTGTGAAGCCACCTGGTCCTGGGCTTTTGGCTTTGGGGAATTTTTCGATCACAGCTTCGATTTGGAGCTTGTAATTGGGTGGTTCACAATTTCTATTTCTTCCTGGTTCAGTCTTGGAAGATTGAGTTTTTCTAAACATCTGTCCATTTCTTCCAGGTTATCCATTTTATTGCCATAGAGTTGTTCATAATAGTCTCTTATAATCCTTCGTATTTCTGCATTTTCTGTTGTAACCTCTCCTTTTTCATTCCTAAGTTTGTTGATTTGATTCATCTCTCTATTGTTCTTGATGAGTCTGGCTAAAGGTTTATCAATTTTATCTTCTCAAAGAACCAGCTTTTAGTTTATTAATCTTTGCTATTGTTTCTTTCATTTATTTTCATTTATTTCTGTTCAGATCTTTATGATTTCTTTCCACATACTAATTTTGGCTATTTTTTTATTGTTCTTCTTTATCGGTTGTTTTAAGAGTCAATTGAGGTTGTCTATTCGATGCTTTTCTTATTTCTTGAGTTAGGGTCGTATTGCTACAAACTTCCCTCTTAGAACTGCCTTTCCTGCATCCCATAGGTTTTGAGTTGTCGTGTTTTCATTGTCATTTTTTCCTAGAAAGTTTTCGATTTCCATTTTTATTTCTTCAGTAACCTGTTGGTTATTTAGAAACATGTTGTTTAATCTCCACATGTTTGTGTGTCTTACAGTTTTTTTTTTCTTCTACTTGATATCTAGTCTCATAGTGTTGTGGTCAGAGAAAATGCTTGATACAAGTTCAATTTTGTTAATTTTACTGAGGTTTGATTTGGGACCCAAGATGTGGTCTATCCTGGAGAATGTTCCATGTGCACTTGAGAAGAAGGTGTATTCTTCTCCATTTGGATGGCATGTCCTCAAGATACCAATGAGATTCATCTCATCTCATGTGTCATTTAAGAGATGTGTTTCTGTATTAATTTTCTGTTTTGATGACCTGTCCATTGGTGTGAGTGGGGTGTTAAAGTCGACTATGATTGTTTTACTGTCACTTTCTCTTTTAATGTCTGTTAGTGTTTGTCTTATGTATTGAGGTGCTCGTGTGTTGGGGGCATAGATGTTTACAACTGCTATGTCTTCATCTTGTATTGATCCCTTCATCACTATGTAGTGTCCTTTAACTATTGTAATCTTTAGTTTAAGGTATGATAAGAGGATTGCTATTCCATCTTTATTTTGATTCCCATTTGCATGGCATATATTTTTCCATCCGGTCACTTTCAGTCTATATGTGTCTTTAGGTCTGAAGTGGGTTTCTTGTAGACGGCATGTACATGGGTCTTTTTCTTTTAAATTAATGTATTTGTTTTAATTGGAGGCTACTTACTTTGCAGCATTGTGGTGGGTTTTGCCCACCACATATATTGAGTTGAATCAGCCATGGGTGTACATGTCTTCCCCATCCTGAAACCCCGACCACTTCTCTCCCCATCCCATCCCTCAGGGTTTTCCCAGTGCACCAGCTTTGAGTGCCCTATGTCATGCATCAAAGTTGGATGGGTGATCTATTTCACATATCGTAATATGCATGTTTCAGTGCTAGTCTCTCAAGTCATCTCACCCTGGCCTTCTACCACAGAGTCCAAAAGTCTGTTTCTATGTGTCCGTTTTGCTGTCTCGCATATATGGTCGTTACCATCTTTCCCATATATATGCATTAATATACTCTATTGGTGTTTTTCTTTCTGACTTACTTCACTCTGTAAAATAGGCTCCAGTTTCATCTACCTCATTAGAACTAATTCAAATGCATTCTTTTTAATTGCTGAGTAATATTTTATTGTGTATATTTACCTAGCTTTCTTATCCATTTGTCTGCCAAAGGACATCTAGGTTGCTTCCATGTCCTGGCTATTGTAAACAGTGCTTCGATTAACAATGAGGTACACATGTCTGTTTCAATTCTAGTTTCCTCAGTGTTTATGTCGTATGGCAATTCTATTTCCAGTTTTTTTAGGAGTCTCTATACTGTTCTCTGGAGTGGCTGCACTAGTTTGCATTCAATCAAAGAACTAGTCAGTTCTTTGCATCAGGTGGCCAAAGCATTGGATTTTCAGCTTCAGCATCAATCCTTCCAATGTATATTCAGGACTGATTTCTCTTAGGATTGACTGGTTTGATTTCCTTGCAGATCAAGGGACTCTGCAGAGTATATATGTGTATGAATCAATATTTGTTGTGCTTATGCTGCCCTCTCATGGAGAAATAGAAGAATGCTAATGAATGTAACATAAAATCCAGATGTATTCTCTCATATGTATATGTGTGTATGAATAAATATTTACGGTGTTTATGCTGCCCTTTCGTGAAGAATGCTTATGAATGTAATTTAAAAATCCAGATGTGTTCTCTCATATGTATATGTCAGTTCATATGTATATGTTAGTTGCTCAGTCGTGTCTATCTCTTTGTGACCCCATGGACTGCAGCACACCAGGCTTCGCTGTCCATCACCCACTCCCGGAGCTTACTCAAACTCATGTCCATCGAGCCCATGATGGCATCCAACCACCTCATCATCTGTCATCCCCTTCTCCTCCCGTGTTCAATCTTTCCCAGCATCAGGGACTTTTCCAATGAGTCAGTTCTTCACATCAGGTGGCGAAAGTGTGTGGGTATGAATAAATATTTACTGTACTTTAGCTGCCCTCTCATTGAAAAATAGAAGGATGCTTATGAATTTACTTCATAAAATCTGAATGTATAGAACAGTCTTTTGGAATCTGTGGGAGAGGGAGAGGATGGGATGATTTGGGAGAATGGCATTGAAACACGTATAATACCATACTGGAGTCACCAGTCCAGGTTTGATGCACGATACTGGATGCTTGGGGCTGGTGCACTGGGATGACCCATAGGGATGGTTTGGGGAGGAAGGAGGGAGGAGGGTTCAGGATGGGGAACACATGTATACCTGTGGCGGATTCATTTTGATATATGGCAAAACCAATACAATATTGTAAAGTTAAACAATAAAATAAAATTTTAAAAAATCTGAATGTATTCTCTCATATGTATCAGTTCAGTTCAGTTGCTCAGTCGTATCCGACTCTTTGCGACCCCATAGACTGCAGCACGCCAAGCCTCCCTGTCCATCACCAACTCCCAGAGTTCACTGAGACTCACGTCCATCCACTCACATCAGTGATACCATCCAGCCATCTCATCCTCTGTTGTCCCCTTCTCCTCTTGCCCCCAATCCCTCCCAGCATCAGAGTCTTTTCCAATGAGTCATCTCTTGACATGAGGTGGCCAAAGTACTGGAGTTTCAGCTTTAGAAGTATTCCTTCCAAAGAAATCCCAGGGCTGATCTCCTTCAGAATGGACTGGTTGGATCTCCTTGCAGTCCAAGGGACTCTAGAGTCTTCTCCAACACCACAGTTCAAAGGCATCAATTCTTCGGCACTCATCCTTCTTCACAGTCCAACTCTCACATCCATACATGACCACAGGAAAAACCATAGCCTTGACTAGACGGATCTTAGTTAGCAAAGTAATGTCTCTGCTTTTGAATATGCTATCTAGGTTGGTCATAACTTTCCTTCCAAGAAGTAAGCGTCTTTTAATTTCATGGCTACAGTCACCATCTGCAGTGATTTTGGAGCCCCCAAAAATAAAGTCTGACACTGTTTCCACTGTTTCCTCATCTATTTCCCATGAAGTGATGGGCCTGGATGCCATGATCTTCATTTTCTGAATGTTGAGCTTTAAGCCAACTTTTTCACACTCCACTTTCACTTTCATCAAGAGGCTTTTGAGTTCCTCTTCACTTTCTGCCATAAGGGTGGTGTCATATCTGATGTTATTGATATTTCTCCCGGCAATCTTGATTCCAGCTTGTGCTTCTTCCAGCCCAGCGTTTCTCATGATGTACTCTGCATATAAGTTAAATAAGCAGGGTGACAATATACAGCCTTGACATACTCCTTTTCCTATTTGGAACCAGTCTGTTGTTCCATGTCCAGTTCTAACTGTTGCTTCCTGACCTGCATACAGATTTCTGAAGAGGCAGGTCAGGTGGTCTGGTATTCCCATCTCTTGAAGAATTTCCCACAGTTTATTGTGATCCACACAGTCAAAGGCTTTGGCATAGTCAATAAAGCAGAAATAGATGTTTTTCTGGAACTCTCTTGCTTTTTCCATGATCCAGCAGATGTTGGCAATTTGATCTCTGGTTCCTCTGCCTTTTCTAAAACCAGCTTGAACATCAGGAAGTTCACAGTTCACATATTGCTGAAGTCTGGCTTGGAGAATTTTGAGCATTACTTTACTAGCGTGTGAGATGAGTGCAATTGTGTGGTAGTTTGAGCATTCTTTGGCATTGCCTTTCTTTGGGATTGGAATGAAAACTGACCTTTTCCAGTCCTGTGGCCACTGCTGAGTTTTCCAAATTTGCTGGCATATTGAGTGCAGCACTTTCATGGCATCATCTTTCAGGATTTGAAATAGCTCATATGTATATGTGGGTATAAATAAACTATTTACTGTGCATATGACGACCTCTTGAGGAGAAACAGAAATATGCTAATGAATGTAATTTATAAAATCCAAATGTATTCACTCATATGTATATGTGTGTATGCTGCTGCTGCTGCTGTGTCACTTCAGTCGTGTCTGACTCCATGTGACTCCATAGACGGCAGCCCACCAGGCTGCCCCGTCCCTGGGATTCTCCAGGTAAGAACACTGGAGCGGGTTGCCATTTCCTTCTCCAATGCATGAAAGTGAAGTCGCTCAGCCATGTCCGACTCTTCGCGATCCCATGGACTGCAGCCTACCCGGCTCCTCGGTCCATGGGATTTTCCAGGCAAGCGTACTGGAATGAGTTGCCATTGCCGTCTCTGTGTATGAATAAATATTTATTGTGCTTATGCTGCCATCTCGTGGAGAAATAGAAGAATGATTGTGAATGTATTTATAAAATCCAGATGTATTCTTTACATGTTGAAAATGATACTGTATAACTTTGTTAAAAATTAATATATGCTCATAACAGAAAATATAAAGTTGGTAGAAAAGTACAAAGAAAGAACAAAATCACCCATGATCTCATTTAACATTGGCTCAGAATTCTGAGTTCCTGGGACAGGGAGATAAAAAGATGAGGGTGTGCTAGTTCTTTTATTATAAAATCATCTTTTCTGCTATTAGAATGTTAACATAGAACTTGGTTTTGATACGTGATTCTTGCTTTGTTTATTATCTTTAAGTCTCTGCTTTTACAAAGACCTAGTAATTTGACTCCCTGTTTAGAGACTGTTGTCAAGGTTATTTTGTTTTTCCCATTTTTGCTATAATTAAAAAAAATGTTGCATGTCATGGCTATGGTAAATAGTGATGCAGTGAACATTGGGGTGCATGCATCTTTTTGAATTAAGGTTTTCTCCAGGAAAATGCCCAGGAGTAGGCCATATGGTCATCGTAATTTTTGTTTTTTAAGGAGCTGCCATAGAGTTCACCATATCGGTGGTACCAATTTACATGCCCTCTCACAATGCAAGAGGGTTCCCTGTTCTCAACGCTCTCTCCAAATTATTGTTTGTAGAGTTTTTGGTGAGGGCTATTTGGACTGGTGTGAAGTAATACCCCATTGTAGTTTTGATTTGCATTTCTCTGGTAACTAGTGATGTTGAGCATCTTTTCAAGTGTTTGTTGGCCATCTGTATGTCTTCTTTGGAAAAATGTCTATTTAGATCTGCCCATTTATTGAGTGTTTTTTTTTTTTTTAATCCTGGGCTACATGTGCTGTTTGTATATTTTGGAGAGTAATGCCATGATAACTAATGAGAACTATCTGTATAGCACAGGTAACTGTCCTCAGTGCTATGTGGTGACCTAAATGGGAAGGAAACTGAAAAAGGACGATGCATACACATATATACAAATACACACATACATGCAACTGGTTTACTTTGCTGTACAGCAGTAAGTAACACAACACTGTAAAGCAACTACATGTGTGCATACTGTAGGCTCCATTTATAGAAAGTTCTAGACGAGGCAAAGCTAATGTTTACTGATAGAACTGAGAACAGGGGTTGCATCAGGGAAGCGCAGTGTTGGGAAGGGGCCCACGTGAATTTCTAGGATGGGGAAAAAATATTGCAGTGAACATCATATATATAATCTTCGTGAAATTACATAAATACTTCTGCAATGTAACTTCCAAACAAGGTCTTGCTAATTGGCTCCATGAGTTTATAAATTTACTAGATACTGTCAAATTTGCCCTTCAGAAAGCCGCATCACTCTATGCTTTCACAACAATGCTTGAACACTCATTTTTCAACCTTTAATCCTCAATTTGGAGGAAACATTTGGTATCATTCAATGCTTTCATTGAACTTTTGGCAATTTCCATGGTGAGAAATAGTATTCCATTATTGTTTTGGTTTGCATTTCTTTTATCATCAATTAGTTTTAACATTTCCTCCTGTTTTGGGGGATAATTTTTTGTATTTTTCTTCTGAGTAATTTGCATTTCTTTGTTCCCTTTGTTTACATTATGTTTGTCTTCTATTGGGTTTTTCATCTTTTCTTAACTTTTGAGCTCTGCATAAATTAGGTAAATGCATCCTTTGTCAGCTGTCTTCCAAATATTTCTCAGTTGTCATTTTGTAATTCCTTGTTTATTATTTATTTACCCACACAGGAATTTTTCTACAAAGTGTAAATTTCCCCGTTTTAACCTACTGGACAAAGATCACTTAAATTAAGAAATTTAAATAACAGGGAAAACTCCAGGGAACTAGAGGGTGTAGGTTGAAAGATTGCAGGGAGGGGGTGTAACTCTTGAGTTCACCTGTGTGCCTTTCCACATGTACTTTACGATAAACTATTTACTTTACACTGAAATATATATATAGAGAGAGAGAGAGGAAAAAAAAAAGAGTAAGTGAAGGTGGGTAGAGCCATGATGGGCCAAGATGAAGCCAGGACGGGTGGGGCTGGACCTGGCACTCCAAAGAGGTGAGTCAGCCATAGGCTTGGTCAGCCCTGTGAAATCAACAGGGACAGGTCTCTTGAGCTGTGATTAGAGGACTCAGGGAGCCCCAGCACGTGGTCAAAGCCAAGGTCACGAGGAGGGAAGCACAAGCAGGGCGATGATGCTGCCCAGTAAGCCTGTCTCCCTTGGGCCAGAGGGAAGGTGATGCTACTTTTATTATGGAAAATGTAGTCTGTGGATATTGGGAAAAGAACTTGGTCAGTGCACGCAGTGTGAAAAAGTAAATAAAATCCATGTTTAATTTCACTACAGTTCATATTTTGTGGCTTCCTTGGTGGCTCAGTGATAAAGAACCCGCCTGCCAATGCAGGAGTCAGGAGTTAGATCGCTGGGTCAGGAAGATCAAAAGAAATGGTAACCCACTCCAGGATTCTTGCCTGGAGCATCCCATGGAGAGAGGAGCCTGGCGGACTACAGTCTATGGGGTTGCAGAAGAATCAGAAACGACTGAGGGACTGAGCACACAATATTTTAGCCTATCTCCTCCACATCTTTTTTTAGCTCGTATTTTTTTCAGGACTGGGATTTAGTGGGTCATACAGCAAATGTATGTTTCACTTCTTAGAAAGTCCTAAACTGTTTCCCCAAAGGCTGTATCATTTTACATCCTCACCAGCCATGTATGAAGGCTCCACTTTCTATCTTCTCCAACACTTTGGTACGTTTAGTCTTTTTGATTATGGCCATTCTAGTTGCCACTAAAAGAAAATGTGACCAACCAGAGGAAGATACTCACAATATATCAAACACTAAGAGCATATTAGGAAACAGGATGTGTAATGTAATCAGGAATGTGACTAAAACTGGAAGTCTAGATGCTCAGCGAGTAAGAGACATTCTGAACTGGGTTAGAGGGGCTAAGGGGTTTTGAAAGCTATCTGTATTGCGAAGAATCAGATACACATTAATAGTAAAGAGCAGGTAATAATCCAACTGGAGAGCTCAAGGAATTATCAAGAGGCCCATACCCACACTCAGTGAAGAAATACATACATTATCTCCACTTCCCTATCTATCTTTATATTTGCTCATCTCGGAATGCATCCTCCCCAAACATTCTGCCTGATTTTCAAGAGAGAAATCATGCAGTAGGCATTCCTGTGTGATAGGCTTCCTTCACTCACTGTGTTTGTGACCTTTGTTTCTTTAAATGATGTC
Source organism: Bos indicus x Bos taurus (assembly GCF_003369695.1). Lineage (NCBI taxonomy): Eukaryota > Metazoa > Chordata > Mammalia > Artiodactyla > Bovidae > Bos > Bos indicus x Bos taurus. Next base: position 7,020,992 of record NC_040105.1, on the reverse strand, counting down.
TGGCTGTTCAACAGAGATGAGCCTGATCTGTTGAAAGAAAAAAAGACTTCATTAACATATGTGAAACAACGGAGGATTAATTCCGGCAGAAAAAATACACTCATACCCAGTGGGCTGTAAAGCGATTCATTCACCGTAAGACTCCACAGCTGTGAAGGTGTAAGAGTACTTAAAAACAGGGAAAAAACATTCCACCCCAAGAAAATGTTTACAGCAATAGTCACCAACCTTTGTGGCGCCAGGCATGGTTTCATGGGGGCGATGATTCAAATGCATTACATTTACTGTGCAGTATTATTTCTATTATTATGACATCAACTCCACCTCAGATCATCAGGCATTAGATCTCTTGAAGAATTTTCCACAATTTGCACTGATCCTGGTGTGTTGCAGTCCAGGGGATGAAAAAGAGTTGGACGTGACTGAGCGATTGAACGGAACACAGTCAAAGCCATTGGCCTAATCAATAAAGCAGAAGTAAATGTTTTTCTGGAATTCCCTTCTTTTTCTATGATCCAGTGGATGTTGGCAATTTGGTCTCTTGTTCTTCTAGCTTTTATAAATCCAGCTTGAACATCTGGAAGTTCCAGGTTCACATACTGTTGAAGCCTTGCTTGGAGAATTTTGAACATTACTCTGCTGGCGTGTGAGATGAGTGCAGTTGTGTAGAAGTTTGAACATTCTTTGGCATTGCCCTTCTTTGGGATTGGAACAAAAACTGACCACAGGACAGGAAAAGGTCAGTTTTCAATAGAGTATTAGTCATAAAAAGGAACACATTTGAGTCAGTTCTAATGAGGTGGATGAATCTAGAGCCTATTACAAAGTAAACTTAGTCAGAAAGCAAAAGATACATATTGTATACTAATGCATTTATAAGGAATCTAGAAAGATGGTACCGAAGCATTTATTTGCAGGGCTGCAAGTGAGAAACAGACATAGAGAACAGAATAATGGACATGGGGAGAGGGGAGGAAGAGGGTGAGATGTATGGAGAGAGTAACATGGAAACTTACATTACCATATGTAAAATAGAAAACCAACAGGAATTTGCTGTATGTCTCAGGAAACCCAAACAGGGGCTCTGTACCAACCTAAGGGGGTGGGATGGGCAGGGAGATGCGAGGGAGGTTCAAGAGGGAAGACATATATGTATACTACAGCTGATTCATGCTGAAGTTTGAGAGAAAACAAAATTCTGTACAGCCATTACATTAAAAATTTATTCATGTTTTATTTAAAAGCCATTAAATTAACAAATTTAAAATTATTAAAAAAAGATTAAAAAGAAATAAATTTAAAAAATAAAAAAAGTTGAAATGACTCAAATGCCCATCAACTGGTGACAGAATAAATAAAACATGCAATGCAATATTATTTAGCCAGCAAATGAATGGAGTTCTAATATAAGCTACAACATGCTATAGCTCTGAAATGATTATGTTAATTAAAAGAAACCAGGCACAAAGGGCTGTATATTGCATTATTCCATTCATGTAAATGAATATATCCCAGATTAGGTAATTCTCTAATAGAGTAGTGGATACCAGGGCCCAGATGAGGGGGGAAATGGAAAATGTCTGCCAACTGGAGAGTGTTTCCCACTGGAGTGATGAAAATATTCTAGAATGAGGCTGTGGTTATGGTTATGCATGATAAAGTCATGGTACATGAACAACATGTCAGTAAATTTAAAGTTTCTTGAAAAAACTACTAAACTTACCTTCTATGTCCAGGAAAATCATCCTTCAAGTATAAGGAGAAGTAGATATTCTCATATGAACAAAACATTGGTGAATTCATTCTCAGCAGGTATCTGGTCTGTAAGAAATGTTAAAAGTAGTTATTTACACAAAATAAGATGATATTAAAGACAAATTATGAGTTAAGAAAGAGTGTCATAAATAAATGAAGGCCAAATAAAATGAAGGGTTTTTCTTATTATTAATTGGTAAAAGATAAATGCTGTTTGCGCTTCTCCATCTTTACTTTTCACTGATTATGAATCTTCATAATTAAAGTGGGTTTCTTGTACATAAGATATATTTCGGCTCAGCGGTAAAGTATCTGCCTGCAATGCAGGAGCCGTAGCAGATGCGAGTTCCATCTCTGGGTCAGGAAGGTCCCCTAGAGGAGAACTTGGCAACCCACTCCAGTGTTCTTGCCTGGAGAATCCCCATAGACAGAGGAGCCTGGTGGGCTTACAGTCCATGGGGTGGCAACGAGTTGGACACGACTGAGCAACTAAACAACGACAGACACACCTTCCGAACAGAAATTCTGAAGATACTACAAATAGATGAGAAAATCCTGAGCCTAAACAAAGCGAAACAAAAAGCCTAGACAGTAGAGCTGAATTATAAAAGGTTTTAGGCAATGAAAGTCTCTCAACACTAGTGTCAACAGTGTGTTCAACACAGGAGAGAGGAGTAACTTTTAATACTCAACAGAACAAATTTCTAGTTACATTCATAAATTAAAGGAAACAATAATGGGCAGAAAATAAACATAGAATAAAATCTATTGTTCATTTATATCTAATTATGACTGTAAAAGTGTAAGGGAATTTTTAAGAAAAAACATCTGCAAAAGATACAGTTTAAGCTGCCTCAATTAAGGCAATTTTCTTTGGTCCATACTTTGAAAATAACTGACAATTAAGACAGAATTTCACTTTAAAACATTTTTAAAATTCAGCAAGATATTTTACGTTGCAAGACAAGAAGATTTTGTACTTTTCAAGCTAAGAAAGACTGTACCTTGCATGAATACTTTGTTTGACTGATTTAGACATTTAACCACATTGTGTCTTTACCTTGACAATCTTTGTGGTATCACTGTGTATTTAGAATCAACTGTTTGAATGTGGGGTGTGTATTAGTAGTTCCCTCAGGGACTGCAGGCTGTGCAGGAAGAGGTACCAAGGCCTTCCAAACCAAGAAATATGCTCTGTTTAATGGAACAGTGGTAACCATGGCAGGCTGTGTTGGTGCCAACTGTTTAGTAGGGGCTTATCTTAATTAACTCCCTCATAGAAGATCATGAATTTTTAAAGATAAGTACTGAAACTGCGGCCCTATGAAACTGTATGTATATATGTATACACATATATACACATATGTGTGTATGTATATGTATATTTTAAAACTCTGTACCTTGTAAATTATATATAAAATATTAAAACTTGACATTAATGAGAAGAAACTTTTAAAATTTAAACCAACAAAATTTGGTTTTGGAGAGGAAAAGTGCTTAATTAGGGACTTTATTTTAGAATACTGGAGTATGGGGATGGTAATAAAAGGAGAACCAACTTTTACTTGGTTTTACTCTTGTAATGAAACTCTTTGTGGGCAATGGCCCCCAGTATTGCCTGCACGGGATGTGGGCCACTCCTCCTGCCCCACCTGTGGGAGGCCACTGCTCCATTCTAAATTCCTTCGTTAAAAAGGGCCTAATCAATGTTGGCTTTGTGACCTGCAAAAACACCATTATTTTCCTTCCTTTCTTCCCTCCGTCCTCCCCCTTCTTTCTTTCCTTTTCTTTCTTATTATACAATTGTGAACGTTTGCTTTCCATTTATAGTTATTACAGAGTACTGGCTCTATTCGCCATGTTGCACAATACATCCTTGAGCTCCTCTTACACCTAACACAGTGTGTCTCCCACTCCCCCATCTCTGTATTGCCCCTCCCTCTTCCCCTCCCCGCTGGTAACCAGCAGATTGATCTCTGTATCTGTGAGCCTCCATTTTTGTTACATTGTCTACTTTGTGGTGTTTTTAGATTCTATAAGTGATATCATACAGTATTTGTCTATCTCTGTCTATTTTACTTAGTACTATACCTTCCTCTTTGTTGCAAGGGCAATATTTCATTCTTTTTTCATGGCTGAGTAGTATTCCACAGGTCTTCTGGGTGGCTCAGTGGCAAAGAATCTGCCTGGCAATCAGGAGATGTGGGTCCAATCCCTAGGTAAGGAAGATACCTTGGAAAAGGAAATGGCAACCCACTGGAGTATTCTTGCCTGGAAAATTCCATGGGCAGAGGAGTCTGGAGGGGTAGAGTCCATGGGTTCCAAAGACTGGGACACGACTTAGTGACTGAACAACAAGTGTCCCACAGTACATATATACCACATCTTTATCCATTCATCTGTCTATCATCTAATGGACATTTACATTGCTTCCATGTCTTGGTGAATGGTGTACCTCAAGGAACATTGGGGTATATGTGTGTTTTTAATTAACATTATGAGTCTTTTTAAAATACATATCCAAGAATGACATTGCTAGGTCATGTGTTGTTACATTTTTAGTTTTCTGAGAAATTTTCATACTGAAAACCACCACTATTTTACTCCTAAGGACTACCGTCTAGAAAGCAAGATTGAGCTCTGAGGTTTTTAGTTGTTGACAGCATATCTTGAGGTGTAATAAACATTACTATGAAGTAGGTGCCCTACGGGCAACTAGCTTGTATGCCTTTTTAGCAAATGGCACTAACACCCCACACATGACACGGCTCCCTAGCTACATTCCCACCTCTGCACTCACACGCAGAAACACAAAGTCCTTTTCCTCTTCTCCCGTGGGAAGTGTATCTTTGGGGCTCAGGCTGGACCCAGTTCTTCCCCAACTTTCTGGCTAACTGGACCTTCTGGTCCCATCTCCAAGATGGATTAAAGCTCTAAATGAAAGACCAGAAACTATAAAACTTCTAGAGGAAAATACAGGCAGAACATTCTCTTACATAAATCACAGCAGGACCCTCTATGACCCACCTCCCAGAGTCATGGAAATAAAAACAAAAATAAGCCAATGGGACCGAATTAAACTTAAAAGCTTCTGCACAACAAGGGAAACAATAAGGAAGGTGAAAGACAGCCTTCAGAATTGGAGAAAATAATAGCAAAAGAACTGACAAAGAGTGAATCTCAAAAATACACAAGCAGCTCAACACCAGAAAGGTAAACTACCCAATCAAAAGATGCTCAATGTCACTCATTATCAAAGAAATGCAAATCAAAACCACAATGAGGTACCATCTCACGACCATCAGAATGGCTGCTATCAAAAAGTCTGCTGCTAAGTCGCTTCAGTCATGTCCGACTCTGTGCGACCCCATAGACGGCAGCCCACCAGGTTCCCCCGTCCCTGGGATTCTCCAGGCAAGAACATTGGAGTGGGTTGCCACTTCCTTCTCCAATGCATGAAAGTGAAAAGTGAAAGTGAAGTCGCTCAGTCGTGTCCGACTCTTCACGACCACATGGACTGCAGCCTGCCAGGCTCCTCCATCCATGGGATTTTCCAGGCAAGAGTACTGGAGTGGGGTGCCATTGCCTTGTCCAATCAAAAAGTCTACAAGCAATAAATGCTGGAGAGGGTGTGGAGAAAAGGGCACCCTCTTACACCGTTGGTGCGAATGCAAACTAGTACAGCCACTATGGAGAACAGTGAGGAGATTCCTTAAAAAACTGGAACTAGAACTGCCAAATGAACCAGCAATCCCACTGCTGGGCATACACACCGAGGAAACCAGAACTGAAAGAGACCTGTACCCGAATGATGATCACAGCACTGTTTACAATAGCCAGGACATGGAAGCAACCTAGATGTCCATTAGCAGATGAATGGATAAGAAAGCAATGGTACATATACACAATGGAATATTACTCAGCCATGAAAAAGAATACACTTGAATCAGTTCTAATGAGGTAGATGAAACTGGAGCCTATTATACAGTGTCAAATAAGTCAGAAAGAAAAACACCAATACAGTATAGTAACACATATATATGGAATTTAGAAAGATGGTAATGAGAACCCTGTATGCGAGACCGCAAAAGAGACACAGATGTACAGAACAGTCTTTTGGACTCTGTGGGAGAAGGCGAGGGTGGGATGATCTGAGAGAATAGCATTGAAACATATATATTATCATACGTCAATCAGATCACCAGTCCAGGTTCGATGCATGAGCCAGGGTGCTCGGGGCTGGTGCACTGGGATGACCCAGAGGGATGGGATGGGGAGGGAGGTGGGAGGGGGGTTCAGGATGGGGAACACGTGTACACCCGTGGCGGATTCATGTCAAGTATGGCAAAAACCACTACAGCATTGTAATTAGCCTCCGATTCAAAAATAAACTAAATTCCTTTGCTAAAAAGGGCCTGATTAATGTTGGCTTTGTGACCTCCAAAAACACCATTATTTTCCTTCTTTCTTCCCTCCTTCCTCCCCCTTCTTTCTTTCCTTTTCTTTCTTATTATACAATTGTGAAAGTTTGCTTTCCACTTATAGTTATTACAGTACTGGCTCTATTCACCATGTTGTACAATACATCCTTGAGCTCCTCTTACACCTAACACGGTGTGACTCCCACTCCCCCAGCTCTGTATTGCTCCTCCCTCTTCCCCTCTCCGCTGGTAACTAGTAGATTGATTGTTCTCTATATCTGTGAGCCTCCATTTTTGTTATATTCTCTACTTTGTGGTGTTTTTCAGATTCTATAAGTGATATCATACAGTATTTGTCTATCTCTGTCTGAGTTATTTTACTTCATAGTATACCTTCCATGTTGCTGCAAATGTCAATATTCCATTCTTTTTATGGGGCAACTTCCTTGTATGCCTTTTTAGCAAATGGCACTGCCACCCCACACATGACACGGTTCCCCGGCTCAGTTTCCATCTCTGCACGCACGCAGAGAAACACCAAGTCCTCTTCCTCTTCTCCCATGGGAAGTGTATCTTTGAAGCTGAGTCTGGAACCAGTTCTTCCCCCCCTACTTTCTGGCAAACTGGACCTTCTGGTCCCATCTCCAACCCCACAAGACCCATCTCTCTCCCTCTTCACACATTTATCCCTGCCCTGCCCTCCCTGCCACCCACTCTCAGAGAACTTGGAGACAAACATACTTTCACATCAGGTTGATTTTATTTTCATTCTTAATGTATGCAGTTGGTATAATAGTCAACGTCTGTACTGTTGGACAGTATTCAGCAGCAAGACCCCCGAAGATTTCTGAGGTCTCTAGCCATGCCTTCAAGTCACTGGCTGCCCACCGGTCCCGCTGGAATGACAGGGATCTCCACACTCTCTGGGACCTCCTCTGGTCCGTTCTGATTGAGCACTTCATTCACCTTGGAACACTGGCTACAGAGCTTTGAGCCTCTGATTTTTCTAAGGTTCCTTGTGGTGGGCGGTTTCTGAGAAGTTTTCTTGGTCAGCTTTGCCTGAAGGTGATTATTCACTCTCGCACTTGCCCTGGCCACCTGGAGAAAACAAGAGGGGGGTAGAGAATGGCATTGGTTTGGGGAAGAGGGTGAAGGTGGACAGGAACGACAGCTTCAGGAGAAGGGGTGTGGGCAGAGAAGGGTTATGTGCCAGGCAAAGACAGGGCAGGGGGTCTTATGGGGTGGGGTCAATGGGCAAGAGGAGTTTGGGTGGCCTCAGCTCACCTTGACATTTTTTTGGGCCTCAGTTGAGAGGAGGTCTTCATCCTTTTGCCCCGGGTAACAGGAGGCAGGTGTTTCCTAACTACTCTGGAGCCTTGGGGCTTCCCAGTCCACTTAGTCATTTTGAGGCCTCCCAGTGGTCTGCTCCAGAGCCCCTGAGCACCGCTATATATACCCCTCCCCAGGGAGACACACCCTCATGCTTTATGAGGTCAGCAAGTCTCCTGCCCAGCCAATGGTGGCCCTGGGTGGGCCTTGACATCACAAAGTCCCATCCTGACACCTCTAGCGGAGGATGGGGAGCAATTCAGATGTTTTGGCGGGAGAAATGAGGCATTTCTAATTCCCCTAAAGAGGCCTTCAAACTCCCTGCCATCCTCATCTCTCTAAGTCAACTCTGATGGGTCACATGGCAGGGAGAGTGTGTCTCCTCCAAACCTTGTCTATTATATCTATTTATGACTGTAAAAATGTAAGGGAATTAAAAAAAAATCTGCAAAAGATACAGCTTAAGCAGCCCCAGTTAACATAAGTTTATTTTCTCTAACATAAGACCTTTTTCCATAGTCTCAAAATAACTGACAATCAAGAATGAATTTCATTTCAAACCTATTTTTCAAATTCAGCAAGTCATTTTATGTTCAAATATAAGAGGATTTTGTTTTTTTCAAGCTAAAAAAAGTTTGTTCCTTGCAGTGAATACTTTGTTTCACTGATTTAGATGTAAATAAAAGCACATTATGTGTCTTTACCTTGACAATTTTTGTGGTATCACCGTGTATTTAGAATCAACTGTTTGAATGTGGGGTGTGTATTAGTACATTCCCTCGGGGACTGCAGGCTGTGCAGGAAGTGATCTCAAGGCCTTGCAAACCATTAAGGATGCTCTGTAGAAGGCAGCAGTGGTAACCATGGCAACCTGTGTTGGTGACAATTGTTGAACAGGGTCTTCCCTTAATGAACTCCCTCACAGAAGACAATGAATTTTTAAAGATAAGTACTAAGACTGTGTCCAGATGAATTTATATACATATTTATATATACACATACACACATGTGTGTGCGTTTGTATATACATATATATACACACACATATGTATGTGCGTTTGTATATATGTACACTGCAACTTTGTACCTTGTGAATAATATGTAGAATATTAAAACCTGACATATGACAACAAAGTTTTCAAACTTAAACCAACAAGATTTGGTTTTGCAGAGGAAAAGTATTTAATTACTGACATTATTTTAGAGTACTGGAATATGGAGATGGTAATCAAAACAGAACCAGCGTATACTTGGGTTTATTCTTGAAATAAAACTCTTTGTGGGCAATGCCCCCCAGTATTGCCTGCACGGGATGTGGCATACTCCCCCTGCCCCACCTGTGGGAACCCACTGCTCCATTCTAAATTCCTTTGCTCCAAAGAAGACATATGGATGGCTAACAAACACATGAAAAGATGCTGAACATCACTCATTATCAGAGAAATGCAAATCAAAACCACAATGAGGTACCATCTCACCGGTCAGGATGGCTGCTATCCAAAAATCTACAAGCAATAAATGCTGGAAAGGGTGTGGAGAAAAGGGCACCCTCTTACACTGTTGGTGCGAATGCAAACTAGTACAGCCACTATGGAGAACAGTGTGGAGATTCCTTAAAAAGTTGGAACTGGAACTGCCATATGACCCAGAAATCCCACTGCTAGGCATACACACCAAGGAAACCAGAATTGAAAGAGACATGTACCCGAATGATCATGACAGCGCTGTTTACAATAGCCAGGATATAGAAGCAACCTTGATGTTCATCAGCAGACGAATGGATAAGAAAGCAGTGGGACATATACACAATGGAATATTAATCAGCCATGAAAGAGAATACACTTGAATCAGTTCTAATGAGGTGGATGAAACTGGAGCCTATTATACAGAGTGAAGTAAGGCAGAAAGAAAAACGCCCATACAGTATATTAACGCATATATATGGAATTTAGAAAGATGGTAACAATGATCCTATATGTGAGACAGTAAAAGAGACATAGATATAAGTAGCAGATTTTTGGAGTCTGTGGGAGAAGCTGGGAGTGGGATGATTAGAGAGAATAGCACTGAAACAGTTATATTACCATATGTGAAATAGATCACCAGTCCAGGTTTGATGCATGAGACAGGGTGCTCAGGGCCGGTGCACTGGGATGACCCTGAGGAATGGGATGAGGAGGGAGGTGGGAGGGGGGTTCAAGATGGGGAACACGTGTACACCCATGGCTGATTCATGTCAATATATGGCAACAACCACTAAAATATTGTAAAGTAATTAACCTCCAATTAAAATAAATAAAAAATTGAAAAAAAAAAAAAACTCTAGAGTAGAGGTTAGACTCTCCAAAACACAATATTAAAAATACAAAACAAAATCAGTCACAAAAGTTAAATATATATATATATATATATGAAATTTGCTTTAAAAAGTAGAGCCTTGTTTTTGCAACGTAATAGAACGTTATAAAAATGAAAAATAAAGTAATAAAGAACTTAAAAAATTAAAAAGTTGATAATAGTAAAAGTATATCTAGGAATTTCTCTGGAGCTTTTGTGGGCAGTGTGGGATCAGTTCAGTTTCATATAATTCCTTGTTCCAGCTTGTACTTCTTCTCAAGATCTATCAGCCCCTTCCAAAACTTAGTCAATGTTAACTACAGGGTTTTAATCTGTTGCACCTCTCACCCCTAGAGTGGTTCCCTCTTCTTTATTTTGACGTCCTCTGTTTGCAAGTCACTTCAGTGTCTAATTTCAACCCTGACATACGGGGGCAAAGGTCGTCACTTATTTAGGCTCACTTGTTCAGCTGTGTTGTGGGGAGGGAGGAACACTGCAAACAAATATCCCTGACTGATTTTGAAGCTGAAACTCCAATCCCTTGGCCACCTAATGCAAAGAGCTGACTCACTGGAAAAGACCCTGAGGTTGGGAAAGATTGAAGGCAGGAGGAGAAGGGGACGACAGAGGATGAGATGGTTGGATGGCATCACCGACTCAATGGACATGGGTTTGGGTAGACTCTGGGAGTTGGTGATGGACAGGGAGGCCTGGCGTGCTGCAGTCCATGGGGTTGCAAAGGGTCGGTCACAACTGAGCGACTGAACTGAGGAGGGTGGCTAGTTCAAAGGGCAGCTCCTCCCTATGGGCAGATGTCCCCCACTTACACACTCTGCTCTCTGCTCCTGGGCTCCTGACTCTGAGCACAGAACAGCTTTTGGCCCCACTGTGAGTTAGTCTGGCCTGTAAGGCCAAGGCTCTCTCCTTGGACTTGTGCAGTCACCGCATTCTGTATCCACTGTACACACCTCCAGCATTCTCAGTTGCTAGGTCACAGACACCATGGCGGCATTTCTGTTGCTGATGGTGGCATGCCCTCTTCACCTGGTCTCCTCTTTGTCTCCCAGCCCTATGCCAGAGGGGAGTACATTTCCTCCAAAGACCCTAACAGTTCAATTTTAAGATCTGTGTGACTGCTTCAGGTATGTCCCCTCATCCCTTTCTCTTGTTCCCCAGACATGGTACCTAACCCATCTCACTTGGAGTTAATGACATTTTTTCTTAAAGCGATGGCAACCTATACATGGAGGTGTTAGCAGCAGTGGTGCCCACATCGGGGAGACTGAGTCGAGACAGACCAATGACAAGAAACACATTAGGAAACATACTTTTAGCTCATGGGAAACACCCCCTTCCTGTTGAGTCTTGGATCACAGATGGTCCACCGGAGTATGGCGGTACAGACTAGATAAGGTAGCTGCTAAGATAGGGGAGAGCTTCAGATGAGACTTCTGTAAGAAATGAGACATCATGTCAATGAGCCATGACTCATTGTAGTGAGGACTGCATTTCACATACAAGTCTAAATGCCACTGGAATCCTCTGTGTACAACTTTTCTGTAACAAATTTATCCCAAGGAAATGAGCAGAGAAATTACAAACATGTCAGTGAAACACACATACCCAATGAGCTTTATAACTGAACTTACAATGGGGACAAATAGGGAGAAGAAAACCCAGGCAGAGAATATGCACAGTAAACCATTTTATAAACTTACAATGGGACATAACAATTCCACATTAGGAAGAATGAAGAAAAAAAAAAACTTCCTAGTATTGCTAAGTAAAAGCTGATTTCAAAAAGACATAATTAAAAATGCTGGAGAGGATGTGGAGAAAAGGGTATCCTCCAACCCTGTTGGTGGAAATGTAATTTTGTGTAGCCACTATGGAGAACAGTAAAGAGGTTTCTCAAAAAACTAAATGCAGAATTACTATATGATCTAGCATCCCACTCCTGGTAACATACCCAGACAAAACTGTAATTCAAAAAGATACATACACCCCTATGTTCCCAGCAGCACTACACACAAGACCCAAGACATGGAAACAACCTAAAGTCCAGCGAGAGGTGAATGGACAAAGATGACATGATGCCTATTTAATGGAATACCACCCAGCCACAAAGAAAAGAATGAAACAATGCACCAGTGTGGATGGACCTAGAGATTATCGTGGGCTTCCCAGGTGGCTCAGTGGTAAAGAATCCGCCTGCAATGCAGGAGACCCAGGTTTGATCCCTGGGTTGGGAAAATCCCCTGGAGAAAGGACTGGCTACTTACTCCACGATTCTTGCCTGGGAAAGCCCATGGACAGAGATGCTGGGTGGGCTACAGGGCATGGGGCTGCAAAAGAGTCGGACATGACTCAGTGACTACGCAACAACAAAGAGACTATCATAGTAAGTGAAATAAGTCAGACAGAAAAAGACAAATACCATACGCTATCACTTATGGTGATAACTGACCTGTGGAAGCCAGGTCAGTTCAGTTGCTAGTTGTGTCTGACTCTTTGTGACCCGATGGACCGCAGCATGCTAGGCTTCCCTGTCCATCACCAACTCCCAGAGTTTGCTCAAACTAATGTTCATTGAGTCGGTGATGCCATCCAATCATCTCATCCTCTGTCGTGCCCTTCTCCTCCTGCCTTGATCTCCTTCCAATCCAAGGGACTCTCAAGAGTCTTCTCCAACACCATACTTCAAAAGCATCAATTCTTTGGTGCTCAGCTTTCTTTACAGTCCAACTCTCACATTCATACATGACTACTGGAAAAACTACAGCTTTGACTAGATGGACCTGTGTCAGCAATGTAACGTCTCTACTTTTTAATATGCTGTCTAGGTTGATGATAGCTTTTCTTCCAAGGAGCAAGTGTCTTAATTTCATGGCTGCATTCACCATCTGCAGTGATTTTGGAGCCCAAGAAAATAAAGTTTCTCACTGTTTCCATTGTTTCCCCAACTATTTGCTATGAAGTGATGGGACCGGATGCCATGATCTTCGTTTTTTGAATGTTGAGTTTTAAGCCAGCTTTTTCCCTCTCCTCTTTCACTTCCATCAAGACACTTAGTTCCTCTTTGCTTTCTCCAGTAAGGGTGGTGTCATCTGCGTATCTGGGGTAGAAGCCAGAATATGGCACAAATGATCATACCTGTAAAACAAAGAAAAGCCTCACAGAACAGACTTGTGTTTGCCAAGGGGGAGAGTGGAAAGATGGACTGTGTGTAGGGGTCTGGTAGATACAAACTACTACATTTAGGATAAACAACAAGGTCCTACTGCAGAATGCATGGAGCTATATTCAGTATCCTGTGACAAAAGTGTAAAAGGCTATAAAACAAGAATGTCTTTGAGTGAATCACTGAGTCAGTTTGCTGTACAGCAGAGATGGGCACCACATTTTAAAGCAACTAAAACTTCAACTTAAAAAAAAAAGACAAAAATATGTAGTTAAGAATCTTATTTCTTAAAACACACACACACACACACACACACACAAAATGGAGAGATGTGAGGGGAGGGATGGGATACGCCAGCACCTTACCTGACCTGGCATGGTACATGCCGAGAGCCTTGGCATCCTGTCCTGTACAGGGAAGGATGGACTCGGGCAAAGAAACAGGAGAAGGGAGTACCTGTGAAGGGCGAAAAGGAACCTCAGCTCGCTTGAGTAGATCCTGGCACTACTCCCAGAGTGGCTGGCAAACCACAGGGAGAGAGCTCTGAGGAGAGGCCTTAAGGGATACAAGGCAGTCCCCCGGAGAAACCGTGGTCTGCGGCTGGCCCCTCAGTCCTGGCAGATGGTTCTTCATCCAGATGAGAAGGCCAGCAAGTATGCATGCACGCGGAGCTCCAGTATTGCTGTAAAGCTGTCAGCTAGTGCCATTCACACACACGCATCACTCTCTGTACACGTGTGTGTTTCCCATATCTTCTATCATGCCGGAAGAAAAAAAAATACCTGGATCCGAATGTACACACAAATCACATGTCCGGATCAGGGTCTCATACGGAGACGTCACAGGACCACCCTTCACACTCCCAGGGGCCTGGAGGCCCTTGTATCCAACACTCGAAAGAGTCCCGCAATGGCCACCCGGAGTTGCAATTGCCCTGGAACGGTGCCTCTCGAGACATGCGGGCGTTCTGATCGGCATTCAGTGTTTAATCACGGGGGCGGGGCAGGACGGGGCGGGGAGGCGGGGCGGTGCAGTGGCAGTCCAAGGGCACGTGTTCGGGAAAACCCCGAGCCTAAGGTTAAAACCTGGTGCCTCGGTGCAGGCTTGCTGGGAAGCAAACCGCACTCAGAGCGCAGGGCGTTTGCACGCCAGCTCGAGCGCATCACTGCCTTCCACGCGGAACCATGCTCCCCACATGCTGCCCGACATCCTGGGGTTTTTGAAATGGTGAAATGCCGGCCTCCCTTCCCAGGCTGCCACCCCTGCCACCCCCCACCCCCGGAGTCAGAGCTCTACCTCTTTCTCGCCTCAAGGCCGAGGGTAGTACCCCCAGGTCTGCCTAAGGGCAAACCTGGACATGCACGTCCCCTGCGACACTCCCCCCCCATCCCCCAGCACAGAACTGGGATGGTGAAGGAACTGCACCTCTGCCGCCGAGGGACCAGCAATCCTGTGTTCCTTTTCCCCAGCACTGAAGTCTGCCTTCTGAGCACCCAGGGCATGGCACTGGCGGCTTAGTGCGCACGCCCTGCCTCTCCAAACCTGGCTGTGCACACCCCATCCCACACCCCTCCCCCGGCCCCCATGGGCTCGCTGCTCACGCTCACTCCTCCTGTCAACATCCGCTACCCACCTGGACAAGCACAGATAAGCACCCTCCCCAGCACTTACTGACGGTTTAAAGCAAGAGTCTTCTGAAAACCCAAGAGGTCCAAGGGCCCCGGCTCGGCGCTGGCCTTCCTGTTAAGCAGAACTATTCCAAACTCAGCTTTAAAGCTCCCTTCACACCCCGGAACAAAGTGCTCGAGTGAGAAGGCACAGAAGGAAATCCTCCTTTGAAATTGCGGAAAGCAACCAGTTGAGCACCTTTTCCATCGGAAAAAACTGTTAGCTTCTGGGAAAAAGAGAGTAGCAAATAGCACATCTCCACACATTCTTGCAGGAGACCTCAGTTCGATTCCTGGGTTGGGAAGTTCCCCTGGAGAAGGGATAGGCTACCCACTCCAGTGGTCGCAGGGCTTCCCTGGTGGCTCAGATGGTAAAGAATCCACCAGCAATGTGGGAGACCTGGGTTCGATTCCCTGGGTTGGGAAAATCTCCTGGAGGAGGGCATGGCAACGCATTCTAGTATTCTTGCCTGGGAAACCCCATGGACAGAGGAGCCTGGTGGTCTACAGTCCATGGGGTGGAAAAGAGTCCGACACAACTGAGCGACTAAATGCAATAAGAGGAGCACATTTTTCACCCAAGACTAACCAAGTGGAAATGACACAAGTCACCATAGCATGACGCTGGGAATCAAGAAATTCACCTTGACCACCACTAATTATTAAAGAAATGCAAATCAACAGTGTAGTGAGGTACCGCCCATACTGGTTAGAATGGCAGTCCTTAAAAATGTACAAACAATGCTGGAGAAGGTGTGGAGAAAAGGGAACCCTCCTACATGGTTAGTAGGAATGTAAATTGGTGCAGCCATTATGGAGAAGAGTAGGAAGGTTCCTTAAAAAACTGAAAGTAGAGCTACCATATGACCCAGCAATCCCATCCTTGGACGTATATCCGGACAACACTAATTCAAAAAGATACATACATTCCCATGTTCATAGCACTATTCACAATAGCCAAGCCATGGAATCAAACAAAATGTCCAGCAGCAGATGAATGGATAAAGATGTTATTACTCAACCATAAATTAAAAAACCCAAAAGAATGCAGTCTGCAGCCACAGGGATGGGTCTGATCATACTAAGTCAACAAAAAGCAAGTCAGCAGCAGAAAGACAAATACCATATGATATCACTTAGATGTGGAATCTAAAATACGACAGAAATCAACATATGTATGAAGGAAAACAGACTCAGAAATCAGACTTGTGGTTCCCAAGGGGGAGGGGAGGGAAAGATTGGGAGTTTGGAATTAGCAACCATTTATTTAGAGTTGGACATGACTTGAGCGACTGAACTAAACTGAACTGACAAATATATATATACATAGGATGGATAAACAAGATGGCCCTACTATGTAGCACAGGGAGCTATACTCAGTATCTTGTAATAAACCATAACAGAAAAGAATACGGAAAAAAAAAGTATGTGTTTATATATATAAGTGAGTCATTTTGTTGTACAGAGAAAATTAACACAACATTGTAAATCAAGTGTATTTCAGTAAAATTTAAAAGAACTTCGCGTTGACCACACAGTGATCCACACACCTTATTCAGTCTCCTCCCACCACCAGGCTGGGTTCTCTTCCCGCCTCGGTCCGGGGCGGGGCGGGGGCAGGGGTGGTGGTGGTGGTGCAGGTTCTGCATTGTCGCCGTGGTCAGGCGTCTTCATTCCCTCCAGTTTTGAGCTGCCCCTCCAGTGGGCTTTCATCGCCTCAGCACCTTTTAAGGGAACTGGTCAGCTTTATTTTAATAAAAAGCCTCTCCCCTACTTTGGGTTTGTCTGATGCATTTTGGAGAGGACACCTCTGAAGGGAGACAGTGTCCCCCGTCAGCACGTCCTGTGGACAGTGTCCGGCCTTGCTCCCAGGGCCGTGGACTGTTGTGCGTGGAGGGCCCCTGCCCAGGGGGTCCGGGCCTGCTTGCAAGATGCCGTCAGGTAGGCCTCACGCTTGAGTTTCCTAAGCGGGTATAAACTAGAAACAGGCTGACCTTGAGCTGAAAGGGGCAGGCCTCCCCCTGCACAACCCTTCCAAGATGGGGGGTAAGACACCGGGCCTCCAGTGATGTTCCTCTGCCCTAGGCTTTGCTGAGATGAGAAAGGAGGGTTCACTGACAGCCACAAAAAAAAAAGAAAAGAATGTATGTAGCATTTGCGTACTTCTCGAAGTCCGTAAGTTCGTGACACTTTTTGCCTTCCTCTGCACCTCACTTCCTAGGTTTCACGGACAGGGAGGGTACTGGAGTCGTCACAGGCATTTTGGGGATCTGGTGGAGGAGTGGAATGACACGGGTTGGGGAGTTGTGGGATGTTTTACCTGGCTCAGTGTGACTCAGCACACAGCCTATATGTGTACACACGCGACGTGCGAGGTTCTCCTCTTTTGATGGGAAATACAGAAAACATTCCCCTCTCCCCCGCCTCCAGAATGCCTGGGCTTGCAGGCTGTGGTGGCCCTGCGGTGGTCAAGCCAACAGGTGTGAGGATGCACACAGCATCTTCCATGCCCCCGTGCCTGAGACTGATTCAGCATGCCCAAGGTGGCTCGCCCTGAAGAAACAGAAGTCTGAGCATCTCGGTCCACAGGTCGTGGGGCATGAGGACCACTGGATCCCACAGCCACACCCCCACCATCCCAGCCTACAACTGCACCTCCGCTGCCCTCATGGACAAATCCCTCCATCCTTTCAGAACTCACGAGACAACCAGGAGTGGCCCTGTAGAAGCCAGTAATAATAATAATAATGTATGTAGCACCTGTGTACTTATTAAAGTCCCTAAGTTTGTGACAATGTTTTTTTTCCCTTATCCCAAATAAAAATTCACCTCCTATGTTTGAGTAGTTCTTACTAAGAACACTCTCTCAGGCTTCCCTGGTGGCTCAGTGGTAAAGAATCCACCGATACAGGAAAGAGTTTGATTCCTGACCTGGGAAGACGCCACCTGGCGCAGAGCAACTAAGCCCATGTGCCACAACTACTGAGGCCCACGTGCAAGAAGCCTGCACACCACATCCAGACAAAACCCCGAGCAGTGAGCAAGAGCCAGAGCAGCCAAAATTCAACAAGCAAAATTATTCAAAAAAAAAGGAAGACTGCCTCTCTCTCAACTGATTGACCTCCGGGTCCCACCAACCTGCTTCGAAAACAGAAGCATTTGGCTGCTACTGACAGGGAGCAGCTGCCATCTGTCCTCTGGTGGTTCCAACAGGGGCGTCCGGGTGCAGAGAAAGCTTTTCCTCCAGACCCAGGCTGCAGTGATGGCACCAGAGGTGTGAACACCCCTCCCTCCATGTGGCACTCCTCTGACCCGGCACAAGTTCCGAGCACATTGACATTATCAGCTCACTTGCTCTCCCGAGGGCCGGGAAGGAAGAAGCTGAGGGGTGCAGAGGCTAGGGCCTGCTCACAGCCATACGATCTTCAAGTGACAGAGGTGGCTTGGCTCCGGGAACGTGGCTTCAGGTCCTGGACCGCAGGGTGCTACTCCATATCAGCACCCAGCGTGGGAGATGATGGGGCTCCACCAGTGGCTCCAATGCTTCACAGCTCCCTGCAGTCACGGGGTGGAGCACATGCCACACCTTCTGGATTCCGGGTTGGGCTGCGAGCCTTGCCACAGCAATGGAAGGTTAGCAGGTGTGCCATAACCACACCCGGGGCAAGCACCGATGTGACTGGGCTTGTTCTCCAGTCATGTGCCATGGACGTGCCCAGGCCAAAGGCCTGGTCCCGGGAGGCAGATGACAGGCGTGTGGAGCAGAATGATCTACCAATTCCTCCTCTAAAGGAGTTACTTCTCCCTGCACCCTGCTGCGATTTTATAGTGGTTGTTACACAGCATGGCTGTGGCAACAGCTGACTGATACAACCAGTGTCTCTGATGTTTTTCCCCAGCTACAGACTGACTGGCCTGAACTCAACAGGCAGAAACAGTCAAACACCTGTGTACACAGATTCAACCCCATGATTTATCAGTGGCTGAAGGATCTGACACACAGGAAGGACGTTCCAATTCTTAAAAAAGATGCAAGACAAAGACACGCTCCATTCACTGAAAGACACCATTTATTGTATTAAGGTCAAGCAGGATGATCTGTTGAGAGGTAAGTGTTAAGTGTTGAGCATGAAATTGGTACACATCTTCCATGGTGGGCGGCATGATCAAAGTCTCCGGCAAGGCCCCTGACTGCAACCTCGAGATACAGAGAGCACTTCTCAGCTGAGCAATGACCCGGGGTGAGCCATCAGCCACCACCCAGGAATGCCATGGGAGAAACATTAGCACCAGATTGTTTGCATATGCTGTAATATAGCTATACACAAAGTTGTGCACACTGACTCACTAATCTCTATGTCCCCACCACCAGACATTTATGAGGCAGATGGGGAAATAGACAGGACCATTGTGATTCTATGGGCTTCGTTTAAAGGACACCAGTGCCCTGTGTATTGCTATGTAGAAGACAACGTTCTCAAAAGACACTGAAAGGCTGGATACAGGCAAAAACTCTATTTTCACATTTTACAGATGTATCATCAAAATGATCACAATACTGTATGACAAGGGCAAGAATCACAGATGAAAGCTTTGTGAAAACCAAAACACACTGACATCACTGTGGTTATCTCCCCAAGGGAGGAAGGTGGTGGAGGGGGGCGGTCCATGGACAGCCAGCTTTATCTTTTCTGCCATGACCCATTTTCACAGCAAGTGACCATAGCGTATGAGGAGGACGACGATGCTTCACTGGCAGAAGAGGGGCTTTTCAAATCAGGAACAGCTTAATTTAAGAAGAATAAAAAGTGCAGAAAAAGGCCTTTTTCTTTGGCGTGGGTGGGCTGCCAAGGAATGTTTACTGCCAGCATCACTGAAGCCTGCTAGGTCGGTTCCCCCCAGGGCTGCAGAGATATCACCACGGCCGGTCCAGCTTGTCCTTCTGGCTCCGTGGGTGTGGAGTAGTGTCCTTTAATAAGACATTATGTCCTTCTGTCTTTGGTAAGGTGCCGACCACTGGTGACAAAGGGCTATCTTTCTACCTGTCGAAAAACTCCTTTCACAGGCATAAGAGGAAACAAGGAGTAACGTGATCTGATCTCTGACTATCACCCCAACATGAAGTTATCTTGGGGCTTCTCCCGCCATTATGCAGGATCTCACCCAACTGGGACGGAACACAGATGACCAGGTTAAAAATCAGACCGTGAGAACCAAGCCACAAGAGGCTGAACACCTATGCAGCCTACTGACATGCATATAGCCTCTTTGGTGAAGTGTCTATTTAAGTCTCTGGCTCATGTTTTAACTGGGCTGTCTGTTTTCATACTGTTAACTTGGAAAGATCTTTATACATTCTGGATGCAAATGCAGCACACGGGATCTGCAAGTTATCTTCTCCTAGTCATGACTCGGGCACTGGAAAACAACAGCTCGCCAGTGTTTTCTTTAGTGAACAGACTCTCTTGACCACCTTGCAATATCAAATGATAAAACAGGGAACAGACAGTGGTCAACTCTGTGGCAGATAAAGACCAGGTCTGGGAGTTGTGTGGTCCACTGGGACCTCTGGAAAGCCAGAACCATGGGTTCTTAGAGGAAATGTGGCCTTGACACTGCCATAACTAATCCAGAGAAGAAACAAGAGAGGAGCTGCCAATTATAATCCACAATCATATAGACACAGAAATACAATCAGGACACAAAGAAATGTTCTGTGGGGGGGGGTGCGGAGGGGAAAGTAAATGAGGAAAATATCTCAGGGGCCTTAAGGGGAAAAAAAAAACAAAAACGTTGCAAGCACATACCCTCCGGACACTTTCAGCCAGGTAATCTCACTTTGCAGGAGAAATACCATTTGCACACGGGTGCCATCCCAGAAGAACAAAAGCCGGTATGTCCCTTCTGCGTGCGCCTTCCTTAAAGCATGCACACTGTGCAAGTGGCGATTTCACCATGAGTGAACCTAGCGTGCTGAAAGCTCATTTCACAGCTGGTCTTTAAACCGCATGGACAACTATTCTCCTTTCTAACACATTAATAAATAATGCTCATCCTCATTATTTTTCTGGGTCAGGGGTCATCCTTACAGGACAGACAACCAAAGGCGCAACACTTCCGGCGCCTCCCGTGATCCACAGGACAGCTCGTGCACCAGGCGAACCTCCCCCCACCCTCAACCCACATGCACCTTCTTAGAGACACACTCATTTCTTCCTGCGCGGAGGACGCGGTTCAGTGCCCGCACGCACTGCCGGCATAGGCCACGTGGTGACCCTGTTGCGCAGGCGCGCACGGCGCACCCGAGCCCCCGCACCACGTGGGGACGCTTCCGGGCCACCACGGAGAAGGGGTGGGGGGAGCCGCTCTGCTCAGCATTCCAAAAGGGAACCGAAGAATTAAAGAACTCATCCCAAACACACACATGGAAGTTATTGCTTTGCTGACCGCCACCTGGCCGTGAGAGGACACCCCCCCACCCCCCGACCCCCATCAACAGGACATAAATACAGGCTGCGGTTTTCAGCTGCATCCGCAGGACCAGAGCTGATGACTCCGCCAATCCCATCTGCATCCTCCTCCTCCTCCAGGGAGGGCCGGGTGGGGTGGGGGGTGGGTGCACCCTCATTTGCCTCTCTCGGGCTGCAGGCTGTCCAAGAGGCACTTCAGCTGCTCCTCACCCAGGTGTATTTTGTCTTCCAGCTCGCGCTGTTCGATGATGAGCGCCGACTTCATCTTGACGAAGTGCTCGTAGTCCGCCAGGCTCTCGGGGCCCAGGTAGCTGACCAGGATGTCGAAGACGATGCCTTCCCGGCGGTCCAGGTTCTCCTTCAGCTCCCTGGCGTCTTCGTGCTGCTGGATCAGGACGCGCTGCTTCTCGAGCAGGGATTGCTGGACAGACAGAAGACACACAAGCCTGCTGGGGATCCAGCGGGGAGGGAAACGGGGGGGCAGCGCGGGGAGGCTGGCCAGAGCCTCCCACCGCCTGCACAGCGAGGCGCCGGGATACACCCCCGCCCCCACAAGGCGCCCAGATACACTGCCCCACGAGGTGCCGAGATACACCGCCGCATGAGGTACCCGGATATACCCCAGCACGAGGCGCCCAGATACACCCCCGCACGAGGCACCGGGATACACTCTCGCAGGAGGCACCCAGATATACCCCTGCAGGAGGCACCCAGATACATCCCCCGCCCCCTCGCCACGAGGTTCCTAGATATACCCGGAGGAACATGAGAGCCATTCGCGCCCGGAAAAGTCCAAAACGGAGACGCGCGCAGGCAGCGAAGGACTCGCAGGGTGGGGGGGACCTTTGTGCGCCCAAGGCGTTTCCCTGACAACACAGCAGATGGGGGCAAAGTGGGTCAAAGCAGTGCATTTAAAGAGATCGCCCAGGGCAGGATTGCGAAACCCTTCTGGCCCCAGGAGAGGCGGACGGTGAGGAGGACAAGGGGCTGGAAAACGAGGCGGAGGCTGGGGTGGGTGGGCCGCATAGCTGCCCTGGCTCCTTACTCTGGGGTACACAGACGCCCCCACTCCTAGATTGGGGTGCACACCTACAGTCCCTGGGCTCCCGTACGTAACCTGCTGTGAAAACAAGGCAGGGAGCGAGGAACGGTATTAAACAGTCTCCACGTGGCGGCTGATGCACTTCAAGGGAACGCCCAGTCCTCGGTCCCAGTTTCCGACGCCAGCAGAGTCTCCCGTTCCTCCGCCACCTGGTGACCCCAATGGCCTCCCCAAGCCCTGTCGGAGCATCACGGGGGTGGAGGGGCCCCAAGGAGAGGCCAGAGGCACAGGGCTGCTGCTTGGTGGGCGTGGTGGTGTGGGTGTGGGGGCGCGGTAAAAACAGAAACTGCTTCCCTGGTCCGGAGCCTGGGAAGTATCAGTGGCCTGCACCACCTTTCAGGGCCGCCTGCCCCTTGCTAAAGGACACCCTGACCTGCCAGTATGAGTGAGAGTAGGATTAACTGCAATTCATTAATTCCAACCAAAAGACAAAGAGACCTCAGTTGATTCTCCAAACAGGGCTACAGAGATCAGTTGGCATCCCTGGAGACTACAAGCTCCTGATTGGAGGGAGGGCGTCCTGCGTCCATGTCTGGCCCACGTGTCCCACTTTCTATCTGGAAAGACGGGGAGCCTCCCACAGCCGGACGCTGCCTCTTTGCCCTCCTTAGCACCTGTC
Source organism: Bos indicus x Bos taurus (assembly GCF_003369695.1). NCBI lineage: Eukaryota > Metazoa > Chordata > Mammalia > Artiodactyla > Bovidae > Bos > Bos indicus x Bos taurus. Next base: position 6,998,111 of record NC_040105.1, on the reverse strand, counting down.
ATTGACAGTTTCCCCCAAGGCTGTTCACAGTGGAGGCCGGGCCCCTACAATGAACTTGGAGGCGGCTATGGACCACCACGGCCTCCGGTTCTAGGAAGGTGAAGCTCATCAAGCATGCCCAGCGTGGACCTAATGTGCAGACCCCGAGGGACACAGTGAAGGTTCAGGGCCCAGGAAGTCCACGCACAGTCCCTGGTGGGGGACTCCTTCAGTGTCCCCGATGCTAACTAATAAGCCTGTCGATGGCATCACCGACTCAATGGACATGAGTCTGAATGTATAAAATAATGCTAGCATGTTCTGGCCACCTGATGCAAAGAACTGACTCACTGGAAAAGACCCTGATGCTGAGCAAGATTGAAGGCAGGAGGAGAAGGGGACGACAGAGGATGAGATGGTTGGATGGCATCACTGACTTGATGGACGTGAGTTTAGGTAAAACTCAGGGAGACGGTGATGGACAGGGAGGCCTGGCGTGCTGCGGTCCATGGGGTCCCAAAGAGTCAGACCCAACCGGGTAACTGAACAACTCGGGGAATCTCGGGGTGACCCCCCACTATGAGAAGGATGAGAGCCAGAGAGAAGAAGACCTTCTGCGACCAGCTGGACAGCCAGCCCAGCGAGGCTTCCAGGCGTTCACTCCGCACCCCGCGGGCCCTACCCCCTATCCATCCATCCCGCCTCGGGGGGAGTACCCGATCGCCCGGAGGCGTGCTGTCGTCCAGGTTGTTGAGGGCGTTCTCCACGCGGGCCAGGCGGCCGGACAGCGACAGCAGGAGGTTCACCACCTTGTCGAGGTCCCCGATGAACATGCGGAACTTGTCAAACTCATTGGGCTTGCACACGGCCTTGACCAGGGCCTCCACCTCGTCGCCCAGCACGCTGTTGGCCTGCACGTCCTCCAGCAGGCTCTCCCGCGCCTCCCGCAGCACCTGCAGCTTGCGGCCAAGGCTCTCAATGAGCTCCTGCTGTGGGTACAGCGTGTGGGACTCAGTCACGGCCCTGCTGACCTGGGCGCCCCCCTGCACCCGCCCGCACCTCCTGGCCTGCGGGCCCGTCAGCAGCTTGTTGCACATGAACAAATGTCAAGCCAGCATCGAAAAAATCTGCAAGCAATAAATGCTGGAGAGGCTGTGGAGAAAAGCGAAACCCTCTTGCATTGTTTGAAACTGAAAGTCGCTCAGCTGTGTCTGACTCTTTGGGACCCCATGGCCTATGCAGTCGATGGGATTCTCCAGGCCAGAACACTGGAGTGGGTAGCCTTTCCCTGCTCCAGGGGATCTTCCCAATCCAGGGATCAAACTCAGGTTTCCTGCCTCGTGGGCAGATTCTCTATCAGCTGAGCCACGAGGGAAGCTCCCTTGCACTGTTAGTGGGACTGTAAATTGGTACAGCGATTATGGACAACAATATGGAGATTTCTTAAAAAAAAAAAAAAAAAAAAACTAGGACTAAAACAACCATATGATCAAGCAAATCCCAGTACTGGACATATACCCTGGACGAAAGCATGACTGAAAAAGACACACGTACCACACTGTTCACTGTAGCACTATTTACAATAGCTAGCACATGGGTCAGAGAGGGCAACGGCACCCCACTCCAGTGCTCTTGCCTGGAAAACCCATGGACGGAGGAGCCTGGTGGGCTGCAGTCCATGGGGTCGCTAAGAGTCAGACACGACTAAGCGACTTCACTTTCACTTTCATGCATTGGAGAAGGAAATGGCAACCCACTCCAGTGTTCTTGCCTGGAGAATCCCAGGGACAGAGGAGCCTAATGGGCTGCCGTCTATGGGGTCGCACAGAGTCGGACACGACTGAAGCGACTTAGCAGCAGCAGCAGCAGCAGCACATGGGTGGAGAAGGAAATGGCAACCCACTGCAGTGGTCTTGCCTGGAGAATCCTGTGAACAGAGGAGCCTGGTAGGCTGCCGTCTATGGGGTCGCACAGAGTCGGACATGACTAAAGCAACTTAGCATGCACACATGCATTGGAAAAGGAAATAGCAACCCACTCCAGTGTTCTTGCCTGGAGAATCCCAGGGAAAGAGGAGCCTGGTGGGCTGCCGTCTATGGGGTCGCGCAGAGTTGGACACTACTGAAGCGACTTAGCAGCAGCAGCACACGGAAGCAACCTAGACGTCCATCGGCAAATGGATGGATAAAGAAGCCGTGGTACATATACACAGTGGAATATCACTCAGCCACGAAAACGAACACCTCTGAGTCAGTTCTAATGAGGTGGATGAACCTGGAGCCTACTACACTAAGTGACGTAAATCAGAAAAAACAAATATATATTAACATATATACAGAATCTAGAAAGATGATACTGATGAACCTATTTGCTGGGCAGCAGTGGAGATGCAGACACATAGAGAACAGATGGGCAGGGGGAAGGATGGTGGGACTAATGGAGAAAGTGGCGTGGAAACACACACATTACGATATGGAAAAAGCCAGAAGGAATCTGCGGGATGACACCGGGAGTTCAACACTGCCATCCTACTCCTTTTTTCCCCCCACAAATGCCCATCACGGGTCCCTGATGGGCCTCCAACCCTCCTTGTCCACACATCCCAGCCACTGGTCCCTGACCTCCTCCTCTCCCAGCGTCTCTCCTCGTCCTTTCTGCACCGCTCCCTGACCTCAAGTCCCTGAGCACATGTCCCAGCCCCCTTCGTTTACACGGCTGCATCTGGTAGTCAATGACCTTACATGCAAGCCGCCTCCTCCCTGTTCACACGGCTTCCAGCACTGGCCCACCGCCTGGATGTGCAGTCCTCTTCCTCCCTGTCAGCACACCTCCAGACACAACCCATGACCCTCGATCTCATCTCCAGTCATTCCTCTGACGTTCAGCCACAAGTCCCTGCCCTCTGCAACCCTGTCCCATTCGTGTCCTCACAGGTCCAACCACTGATCCCAGAATAGTCCACCCCGATAATCCTTTTCTGTGTTCACGCAGCTCCAGCCTCATCCCTCACTGCCTGTAAGCCTGTGTGCGTGCTCAGTCACGTCCAATGCATTGACATTGAATAATGGGCTGTAGCCCGCCAGGCTCCTCCGTCCACGGGGTTTCCCCAGCCAGAATACTGGAGCAGGTCACCACTTCCTACTCAAGGGGATCTTCTAGACCCGGGAATCGAACCTTTGCCTCCTGTATTGGTAGGCGGATTCTTTACCAATGAGCTGCCTGGGAACCCCGCCCCCCACCCCCCAACCCCACCCCACTAGGTGTCTGTCTACACAGCTAAACTAGCGGTCTCTGACCTCAACTACTATCCTCCTCATCTTTGTCCACACAGTCCCAGGCGCTGGGGCCTGCCTTAATGTACAACAAGCCTTCCCATACTGTTCACACAGGTCGGGCTGCCTGTCCCCGACTTTATCTCAAAACCTCCTCCTACTTGTAACGCCCTGTTGCAGCCACTGGTGGCTGACTTTATCTGCGAGCCTCCTCTTCCTCGGACACAGAGTTTTCACCAAGGGTCGGCGAGTTCTCTTTCAGTCCTCTGCCCCTGGTCTGCACAGCTCCAACCATGAATCCTTGACCTTATCTGCTATCCTCCTGATCCTTGTCCACACAGCCCCCGACCGACTTCATCTACAAACCTCCCCATCCTCCTTCACACAGATCCGGCCACCTTTCCCTGACTTCATCTGCAGCCTTCCTTCCACTTGAACACACCACTCCAGGCACCGGAACCTGACTTTATCTGCGCTCCTCCTTGTACAGAGAGTTCTAGCCATGGGTCCCTGTCCTCCCACACAATCGTCTTCCTCCTGGTACAGAGCCCTAGCCACTTGGTCTTTGACTTTGCTTTCTGATCCTCCCACCTCGTGTTCCCAAAGCTCCAGCCGCTGGTCCCCGATCTCTTCTCCAGATGTCCTCCTCCTTGTCCACACAGCTCCAGCAACAGGTCACTGAACTCATCTCCAGTCCTCTCCTTCCGAGTCAGCACAGCTCGAGGAACTGGTCCCTGAACCCCCATCCATTCCTGATCGTGTTCACACAGCTGCACCCACATGTCCCTGGCCACTCACAAATCCCCCCTTCTCCTTGTCCACACACAAGGCCAGGAACAGGTCCCTGACCTCCTCTCTCATCAGTCTTCCTCTTTTCCACACAGTTCCATCTTGAAGTCACTGACCTAAACTGCAAACCTCCTCACCCTTCAGCTCAGTTGCTCAGTCATGTCTGCCTCTTCGAGACCCCATGGGCTGCAGCATGCCAGGCCTCCCTGTCCATCACCAACTCCCGGAGCTTGCGCAAACTCATGTCCATTGAGTCGGTGATGCCATCCAACCATCTCATCCTCTGTCGTCCCCTTCTCCGCCTGCCCTCAATCTTTCCCAACATCAGGGTGTTTTGTAATGAGTCAGTTCTTAGCATCAGGTGGCCAAAGTATTGGAGTTTCAGCTTCAGCATCAGTCCTACCTAATGAACAGTCAGGACTGATCTCCTTTAGGATGGACTGGTTGGATCCCCTTGCAGTCCAAGGGACCCTCACGAGTCTTCTCTAACACCACAGTTCAAAAGCATCCATTCTTTGGTGCTCAGCTTTCTTCACAGTCCAGCTCTCAAATCCATACATGACTCCTTTTGTCTACACAGTACCGTTCCTTTCGTCTACACAGCACTGTCTAGCATTGCCATTCCTTTTTGTCTATGTGGCTGTGTAAGTGAACTGATTCAACTGACCTGAACTGCAGTCCTCTTTATCCTTGTCCTCACAATCCCAGCCACTGGTACCTGACCTCATCTCCAAAATGCCACATCCTTTTCACACAGCTCTGGCCTTATTTCCCAGACTTTATGTCCAGTCTTTCCCTCTTGTGCTGGGCTTCCCTGCTGGCTCAGTGGGTAAAAAATTTGCCTGCAATGCTGGAGACCCAGGTTCAATCCCTGGGTCAGGAAGATCTACTGGGGAAGGGCATGGCAACCCACTCCAGTTTTCTTGCCCTGGAGAATCCCACGGACAGAGGAGCCAGGCTGTCTACAGTCCTTGGGGTCACAGTCAGACATGACTGTGTGACTAACTTCCCCCCCTTTTTCTTCCCCCTCTTCACACAGCTTCCGTGGCCAGTGCCTGACCTACTCTCCAATCTTCCTCTTGCTTGTCCACACAGCTCCAGCCAATGGTCCCCTAACTGTGCTCCGTGACTACTCCTTGTGTTTGCACAGCTGCATCTATAGGTCCCTGGCGACCTGTCAATTAACCTCCTCCTTGAACACAAAGCTCCCATCAAGGGTCCCTCACCTTATCTCTCATGGGCATCCCTTTTCCCCCACATCGCCATCTAGTGGTCAAAGGCACGAAGTGCAGCTGTCCTCATCCTTGCACACAGCGGTCCAGCCACCAGTCCTTGCCTTGACTACGAATCATTTCCTCCCCGAACACTGAGCCCCAACCATGTTTCATGGCCTCCTCTGCGCGTCTCCTGTGCCGAATCCACACAGCTCCAACTTACTGGTCCCTGCCCTCATCTACCATCCTCTTCCTCCTCTGCAAAGAGAGCCAGGCACAAGTCGCTGACCTTGTCTCAAATTTTCCATCACCCTAGTCTAACCCTAACCCTAACCCTAACCCTAACCTCTGACCTCTCCAATCTATTCTTGTTGGTGTTGGTTTAGTCGCTAAGTCGTGTCTGACTCTTGCAATCCCATGGACAGACGAGCCTGGCAGGCTACACAGTCCATGAGGATTCTCCGGGCAAGAATACTGGAGTGGGTTGCCATTTCTTTCTCCAGGGGCATCTTCCCAACCCAGGAATCGAACCCAGATATCCTGCATTGTAGGCAGATTCTTTACCAACTGAGCTACACGGGAAGCCCATAATCTATTCTTAGTCCATCTCCAATAACTCAAAGCCACTGGTCCTGGCCCTCCTTCCCATCTTATCAAACCCTGTCCACACAGCTCCAGCCAATGGTTCCTGACCTTCTGGTATTCACAAAAGCCACACCCATAGGTCCCTGGCGACCTCACAGACCCACCGCCCTGTGCACGTAACTCCACGCATTGCCTCTGACCTCGTCTCCCACAACACGTTGTCTTTTCCACACAGGTCCTTGTAGTGGTTGCTGACCTGAACCGCAGTCCTGCTCATCCTCGTTCACACAGCTCCAGCCACCAGTCCCTGACTTTGTCACCGGAGGTCCTCCTGCCTGTACAGACATCTCCGGCCACCTGTCCTTGACTTCCTCTACAATCCTGCCCCAAGTCCACGCCGCTCCAGTGACCAGTCCCTGACCTCATCTGCAATCCTCTTTGTCTGTGTCCACAAAGATACAGCCACGAGTCCCTGACTCCCTCCAGTCTCCGTCCTCTTGTCCGCATACCTCCCCAGACAAGTCCTTCAGTCTTTCCTATGCCTTCTCAACACTGGCCAAGCCACTGCTGCCTGACCTCCTCTCCAGCTTCCTGTCCACACTTCGGCCACAAGTCAATGATCTCCTCTCCAACCCCTCTCCTCCTTGTCCACACAGCTCCAGCCACTGGTCCCTCACCTTGCCTCTCACTCCCCTTTCTCTCTGTCTACACAGCTTCATCTCGGAGATGGCAATGGCACCCCACTCCAGTACTCTTGCCTGGAAAATACCATGGACAGAGGAGCCTGGTAGGCTGCAGTCCATGGCGTTGGGGTTGCGAAGAGTCGGACACGACTGTGCGACTTCACTTTCACTTTTCATTTTCACGCATTGGAGAAGGAAATGGCAACCCACTCCAGTGTTCTTGCCTGGAGAATCCCAGGGACAGGGGAGCCTGGTGGGCTGCCGACTATGGGCTCGCACAGAGTCGGACACAACTGAAGCGACTTAGCAGCAGCAGCACAGCTTCATCTGGTGGTCACTGAGTCGCACTGCCACAGAATGGACGCTTTTGAACTGTGGTGGAGAAGAGTCTTGAGGGTCCCTGGAATTGCAAGGAGATCCAACCAGTCCATCCTAAAGGAAATCAGTCCTGAGTGTTCATTGGAATGACTGATGCTGAAGCTGAAACTCCAATACTTTGGCCAACTGATGCAAAGAACTGACTCACTGGAAAAGACCCTGATGTAGGGAGAGATTGAAGGTGGGAGGAGAAGGGGTTGACAGAGGATGAGATGGCTGGATGGCATCACCGACTCAACAGAGATGAGTTTGGGTAAACTCCAGGAGCTGGCGATGGACAGGGAGGCCTGGCATGCTGCGGTTCATGGAGTCGCAAAGAGTCAGACACGACTGAGCGACTGAACTGAACTGAGCTGAACTGCACTCCTCCTCATTCACACCCGTGCAGTCCCAGCCAGTGGTCTGTGAGTTATTGATGAACCTCCGCATCCGTGCTCACACAGGCGTGGCCCCCTGTCACTGACATTATCTCCAATTGTCCTTTTTGTAGACACAGCTCCAGCCACTGCTGCCTTTCTTAATCCGCAGTCCTCCGTCTCCCTGGACAGAGAGCCTACCTAGCCACTGGTTTCCTTTCCGCGCCTCCGCTTCCTTTCCAATCCTCCTGCTCCATGTCCAAACAGCTCCAGCAACTGGTCCCTGACATTGTCTATGTGTTTCCTCCTCCTTGTCCACATAGCTCCACCCATGGCCCGACTGCATCTCCTATCTTCCTCCTCCTTGACCAAACAGCATCAGGCACGGCCACCTGAGTGCATCTCCAGACTTCCTCCTCTGTCCCCAAAGCTCCAACCATGGCTCCCCGACTTCCCCTCCACTCCTTGTCAGCCTTGTGCAGAGGGCTTCCAGCCATTGGTCCCTGCCTTTCTTCCTATCCTCCCGCTCCAGGTCAATGCAACTCCAGCCACCTGTCCCCTGACTTTCTCTACAAGAGTCCTCCTCCCTGTCTATACAAGCTACAGCAACTGACAAGGTCCCTAACCTTGTCTCTCAAACCCCTTCCATTCTGCTGACACGACTCCATCACGTGGTCACTGACCTGAACTGTGATCCTCCTCATCCTGGCTCCCACAGTCCCAGCCACAGGTCCCTGATTTCCTCTAAAAACCCCCCTCATCCTTGTTCACACAGGTCCAGCCACCTGTCTATGACTTTATCTTCCCTCCTCATCTATATAGTGACAGCTATGGGACCCTGATCCCTCTCTCCCATCCTGCTCTTCCTTATACACACAGTTCCACTCACTGGTTCCTGACCTCCTCTCCAAAATTCCTCCCCCTTGTCCACAAAGGTCCAGTTGCTGGTCCCTGACCTCAGGCCAAAGCTTCTTTCTAGTCCAGTAGCTCAAGCCACTGGTCCCAGATTGCCTTTCCATTCTGTCTCTTCTTTGTCACAAAGCCCCAGCCCCTGGTCCCTGACTTAAAAATCTCCAAACCTCCTAATCCTTATTAATCCAAGTCTGGCCTCGTTTTTACTGACTTCATCTCCAGCCTTTCTGCTCCTTGTGCACCCAGGTCCAGCCACTTTGTCCCGACTTTTATCTCCAACCCGCCTCACCCTTCACACAGCAGCAGCCACTGGTCCCCCTTGACTATTGATCACAAATCCTTCCACCTGCTTGTTGAAACATCTCCAGACACAAGTCCCTGACCTCCTCTGGGGTCCTTCTCCTCCTTGTCCACAAGGCCCCAGCCACTGGTCTGGCCACATCTCCAATCATCCTTGTCCACACAGCTCCAGCAACTCACTTTATGTCTCATTCCCCTTTGTCTACACAGCTCCATCTAGTGGTCACCGACCTGAACTGCAATCCTCCTCATTCTTGATTACAGGGCTCTGGCACCCTGTCCCTGACAATTGTCTACAATCCTCTTCCTCCAGCCACTGGTCCTCAACTTCCTTTCAAATCCTCCGGCTCCGTGTCCACATGGCTCCAGCCAACTGGTCTCTAACTTCCTCTCCAAACCTCTGCATCCTTGTTCACACGGGTCCAGCCACTTGTCTTACGATATTATGGCCAATCGTCCCTCCTCATCTACAAAACTACAGCTCAAGCAGCCTGACCGTCTCTCCAGTCTTGTTCTTCTTTATCCACACGTCTCCAGTCACTAGTTCCTGACATCCTCTCCAATCATCATCTTCCCCCCTGTCCACACAGCTGCAGCCACAGGTCCTAGACTGTTATCTCCAATTCGCCCCTCCAATCTCCATGGAGCTCCCGCCACAAGGCCCTGACCTCCTGTTCCATCTTCCCTCCTTGTGCACACAGCTTCAGCCACTGCTCCCTGACCTCACCTCCCATCCCCCTTCCTCCTGGTCCACCCTCTGGCTCCCTGACCTACATCTACAACCGCCCCTCCTCCTTTCCAGTGTTCCAGCCAGTGGTCTCTGCTGCCTTCCCAACATGTCACATACCTCTTACCCCAGGGCCTTTGTACGTGCTGGCCCCGCCCCCCGGCCCCAACCCAGTCCCTGACAGAACCGGACACTCCCTCATGTCCCTCCAGGTTTTTCTGCATCATGACTTCATCAGAGCCTTCTCTACAATCACACTCCTATTATCTCTGTATGCCTTCACTGTTTTCCTTTTCTGACCGATTACATTATATGTGTGCAAACATTTTCTGTAAAGAGCCAGTGAATATTTTAGACTTCAGAGGCCACACAGCCACTACTCAACATCACTTATAGTATCATAAATGTAATACCATATATAATACAATAGAACCATAAACATAAAGGCCATATGTAATACAATATGTTGAGGCCGTATGTAAATGAATGAATTGGCTGTCTTTAAATAAAACTTTATTGACAACAGCAGGTTGGGGGCCGGGTGTGGCCCGTGGGCCATGTATGGTGTGTTTGTTTTTGTGCTGCAAAAACACAGTGCCTTCAGGGAAGGAATGACTATTTGCGTGTTGCTGCTGTATCCCCAAGGGCCTGGTTAGTTTCTGGAGTTGAACAAGGGCTGCTTTTTGGTTAACACAGCTCTTTACGACCTGCTGTTGAATTTATTACCTGATCACAGGAATTTGAAACTGGTACTCAGAGACGGTATGGACCCTGCTGAAGGTGATATAGTTAAGCCCCTTGGGTTTCAACTGGGATAGAAGAGACATTATTACCAGTTGAGCTTAAAATGAAAGAGCCTGGTGGCCACCAAGTTCTCTTGACACTGGATCTTATGACAGAGCGACAGCACAGAGGTCCTGTGGAGAGACCTCCTTAGGACAGAAGCCTCTTCCACAAAAGGCTTCACACGCAGGCCCAAATGTCAGCATCGCGCCCAACACAAATGGTGCATGGTGCAGGGCCAGGCTGGGGGTGGACCCGAGGGCCACCATCGGCCTCCCACCAGCACGTTCTCATCCGGATTTCGGCCTCCCTACCTTTTTGACTGACAGGTCGTGGTCCAAGTCACTGCCTGAGTCCTCCTCTGGCTCCTGCTGCTCCTGCAGGTCCTTCATCTTTATCAGCAGCTCCGCCTTGGGAGCTGACGTGCTGTAGTAGGCGGAGTTGGTGGCCAAGGGTGCGGCTGCCAGCACACTGGTCTCCTCCCTCCTAGGGAACAAAACAGCAGAACGTCCACATTAGCTCCAATCATGTGCCCATAGACACACCTGAAACCTGGGCTGGGACCTGCGAACCATGGGGCTGATGAAAGGACACGAGCCAGAAGAGAGGAGACAGCAGAAGCAGGGACAGAGTGGGCTTCGCTGGTGGTCCAGTGGCTAAGACTCTGCCTTCCAACGCAGGGGACAAGAGTTTGATGCCTTAGTCGGGAAGTAAAGACCCCACATGCTAGGGGGTATGCCAAAAAAATCAATCAACCAAGCAAACAAAAGTGTGGAAAGGGCAGGTGCTGAGGCCAGAACTACAAAGTTGCTCAGTCATGTCTGACTCTTAGCAACCCCACAGACTGTAGCCCCCCAGGCTCCTCTGTCCATGGGATTTTCCAGGCCAGAATACTGGAGTGGGATGCCATTTCCTTCTCCAGGGGATCTTCCCAACCCAGGGATCGAACCTGGGTCTCACACATTGCAGGCAGATGCTTTACAGTCTGAGCTACCAGGGAAGCCACCGAGAACTAGAACCCCCTGCCAATGGTACCCAAAGCCCCACCTGCGGGGGAGGAGGGCACAGATCATTTTCTCGGGGAGCCTGAGGTCTATGGGGAGCTGTCTGTTGCCACTCTAAGTGTGGCCACAGGCCCCAAGTTGACTGGGCTTCCTTCCACCAGCAGCCACATTTGCGGCCTCTGAGCCCCTGTCTGCTACACGACATTCGTGCTCCTGCCTACTATTGATCAGCGATGCTCACCGAGACCACGTGCACCAACAGGACAGATGTAAGCAGGTGCACCTTTGTGGGCAGGTGACTGAATACAAGAGGCTAGAGAGGGTCCTTTACAGAACGAAACACGTGAAACTCTTAGTCACTCAGTCGCATCCCATTCTTGGCGACCCCCGGGGAGTGTGGCCCACCAGGCTGCTCTGTGTGATTCTCCAGGTCAGAATACTGGAGTGGGTGGCCATTTCCTTCTCCAGGGGATCTTCCCAACCAAAGATCCCCTGGAGTACTCTGAAATGATAATATCTCCGGTCGTAACAACAAGCAAGAAATGTCACTGCCATCTGTGACTTCCAGCCTCCAAATGTGAATGTTAAGTGAAAGCAGCTCAGTCATGTCCCACTGTTTGCGACCCCACGGACTGTAGCCCGCCAGGCTCCTCTGTCTATGGGATTCTCCAGGCAAGAATACTGGAGTGGGTGGCCATTCCCTTCTCCAGGGGATCTTCCCAACCCAGGGATCGAACCCAGGTCTCCCCCATTGCAAGTGGATTCTTTACCATCTAAGCCACCAGGGAAGCTCCTCCCCAGCCCTCTATACAGAATGCTGCTGGTGCTGCTGCTGCTAAGTCGCTTCAGTTGTGTCCGACTCTGTGCGACCGAATTACAGCAAATTCACCCCCTCAGCTAAATACATAACAGAAGGCCTCCTGTGTAAACACATATCCTCCGTAGCCTCAGCTTTCACTTCTCTGTAACAAGCCTCTGCACCTCAGCACTAGTGACCTTTGGCGTTGGACCGCTGTTTGTTGGGGTGGGGGGTCGTCCTGTGCCTCATAGGTTGATGAGCACCATCCCTGACCTCCACTCACCCAGGGGTGACAACTAGAAGCGTCTCCGACATTGCCAAGTGTCCCAAGGGCCGACAGCAGAGAAAAAGCCCCATGGGCATTGCTAGAAACATGGCTTTTCCCTCTTTGCCCAACTGACGTCACGGGCCCCAGAAAGGTTAGAACCGCACTCAGGGAAGGACAGGGGCGGAGGTGGGTGGGGTGGTGTACTCACCTCTCCTCCGCCGTCCTGGGCGAGGGCCCCTTGGGCAGCAGCTTCCTCCGTTGCTGTGCGCCTTCCAGGAGGTGCTCGTCTTTGGGGAAGATGCCCTCCATGAGGTCCATGGTGGTTCTCATCCTCACGCCCGGGTCTAGGATGTCCGCCAGCGACTTATCCCTGCCCGCGATCTCGCGGGCCAGCTCCTCTGACTTGAGGTCGTCGGCGGTCCTGTCTTTGGCCTTCACGTAGCTGAGCACAGGAGGGGAGGCCCGGCCTTCCTTGGCGGGGGGCCCCAGGGCGCCGGTGGCGGGCTGGGGCTCGGCACCCTGGCGGCTGTAGGGGCAGAAGCGTGAGTAGGACTGCTCAGACGTGCTGAGCGTCTTGATCTGGTCCCGCTCGAGGCCCCGGGGCAGCGGCGGTGGCTCGGGGACGCGGGCCAGTGCCTGGCGGCTCTCCTTCTCCGGCTGGCTCTCCGAATGCACTATCTTGATGGGCACCATCTTCACCGTGCTGTTGTTGTCCATCACCCGCTCGATTCTGCCAAGACAAGGGTCGTCCTCTGGAGACACGTCGTGGCCCCAGGCACGGCTCAATGATCAGAACTCAGATGAGCCAATCAGCTGGTCCCACGGTGGGGGGAGGGGGGGCCTTCCAGACAGGGAAGCCCAGCTCAAAAGATGGGCCCATGCAGGTCACAGGTTCCAGGATTGGGGAGACAAGATCTAGGAGTTCCTGCCCCTGGCCCCTCAACTTGGGTCTCTTGACCCTCCTCTGCCTCAAGGTGTTCAACTTGAGAAGGAAAATTCCAGCATTGCACCCAAGCAGGAAAACATAGGCAAGACCCCTCTTCATTGCATGCTTTTCCCTCCACGCATAGAAACCCTCCCCACCTACTAGTGACTTAGTGAAGTGAAGTGAAAGTCGCTCAGTCGTGTGCAACTCTTTGCGACCCCATGGCTATACAGTCCATGGAATTCTCCAGGCCAGAATATCAGAGTGGATAGACTTTTCCTTCTCCAGGAGATCTTCCCAACCCAGGGATCGAACCCGGGTCTCCCACATTGCAGGCGAATTCTTTACCATCTGAGCCACAAGGGAAGCCCAAGAATACTGGAGTGAGTGAAAGTGAAAGTGCAAGTCCGACTCTTTGAGATCCTCTGGCCTACACAGTCCATGGGATTCTCCAGGCCAGAACACTGCAGTGGGTAGCCTTTCCCCTCTCCAGGGGAACTTCCCAACCCAGGGATCAAACCCAGGTCTCCCACGTTGTAGGAGGATTCTTTACCAGCTGAGCCACCAGGGAAGCCCTACTCAGCATGTATTTACATCTCCACACCAGCCCTCGTTTTGTGGGGAAACTTGATTGGGGAAAAAAAAAAAAAAAAAACAAAGCACTAGAAACAAATCCTCTGCAGCCTGTGATACCCTTTCTGACAAAGCAGGTTTTCCAGGTCATTCCTGATCACAACTACCTCTCCTCTTGAAACCCATGCAGACTTCCACGTTCAGGAAGTTTGATGAGCTGCTCCCTCTGCTGCTGCTGCTGCTAAGTCACTTCAGTCGTGTCCGACTCTGTGCGACCCCATAGATGGCAGCCTACCAGGCTCCCCCACCCCTGGGATTCTCCAGGCAAGAACACTGGAGTGGGTTGCCATTTCCTTCTACAGTGCATAAAAGTGAAAAGTAAAAGTGAAGTCGCTCAGTCATGTTCGACTCTTAGCGACCCCATGGACTGTGGCCCACCAGGGTCCTCCGTCCACGGATTTTCCAGGCAAGAGTACTGGAGTGGGGTGCCATTGCCATCTCCGCTGCTCCCTCTACATAAAGACAAACCACACAGCAGACCAGACCTTACAGCCCCGGTTGCATCCATTCCTGCCGAGAAGCAGGACCCGGGGGGGGTGGAGGATGCAGTGTGGGCTGGGCCCTGGCCACTGTCCAGGCTCCATCCAAGTGAGTCTGGATGGTTCTGCCCAGAGGGCCCGGTCCCCAGCAGCACCCAGTCCCGAGAGAGTCCTCAGCCCGCATGCCACTGTCTCACTCTCTCTAGTCACTCAGTCATGTCCGACTCTCTGCGACCCCGTGGACTGTAGCCCTCCAGGCTCCTCTGTCCCTGGGATTCCTCCAGGAAAGAATAGTGGAATGGGTTGCCATGCTGTCCTCCAGGGAATTTTCTTGGCCCAGGGATGGAACCCAGGTCTCCTGCATTGCAGGCAGATTCTTTATTGACTATGAGGGAAGCCCCTGGCATGCCACCCTAAGTCTGATAAACCACACCGCCCACGGGCAGATTCTCATAGCCTGAGATGCCCGAGGTGACTCAATGACCCTGAAGAGGTCCTCCTGGGTCCCTCCTCACAGACACACACACTCCAAACCCACAAACAGGCTCCAGGAAAACTCCTGCCAATGCTTTTGTGAGCCGTCATATCTCAGGCTCGCACCTGCTGCTGGGCAGGGTCCCCACCTTGTAGCAAACACATAAACCAACCTCAGAATGTCCAAGATTTCAAAGGAAGCTTCCCGCTTTCAGAACCAGAGTGGATGCATTTTTTTATTCTGAGCGAGTGACTACTCTCTAAAATCCCCCCAGGGTGGGAAGGCTGCACTTTCCTGCTCTCTGCATCCCTGCCTTGGACTGGCACACAACAAGACTGCACAACCCGCTTGCTGAATTCGAGCAGGCGTGTCTCAGGACAAAGGAGCTGCTCTGTGCCCTGGCTGGCTCCCCAGGTAGAGGTAACTGCAAGGGGAGAGATATGGGATATGGAGGGAGATGAGGCAGCACTCAGTCAGCAGGCACACAGACAAAAGACGGGTGTCTGTGTCTGTCTATGTTAGTCGCTCAGTCGCGTCCGACTCTCTGCGACCCCGTGGACTGTAGCCCGCCAGGCTCCTCTATCCATGGGATTCTCCAGGCAAGAATACTGGAGTGGGTTACATTTCCTTTTCTGGGAGGAATCTTCCCGATCCAGGGATCAAACCCACATCTCCCACATTGCAGGCAGACTCTTTCCCGTCTGAGCCACCAGGGGAGCCCCGAGCGTCTCCGAGCTCTGCACAAGCACCAGGCAGCTTGCACGCCCTGTCCGATGTGTTTTACTCCCCGTCGGGTTGGTAGTTGATGACGGGCATGGAGCAGGTCTCCATTCATGAACCCTGGCTCAGAGTTCATGGTGGATCTCAAAGGCATTCCACTCTCTCAGGTTGCCACCAACCTGTAACATCGGCCCTGGGGACGGGGACACTGAACTCGGTACAGGGTAAGCCACCTTTCTTGGTAGGAAACTCCTGAGTGGCATGGTTACCATCTGCCCCATCACTGTGCTCCTTTGACCAGAACCCGGCCTTCTACAATGGCCAGCGCAGCAAAGGACGCTGGTTCAAGAAAACCTCTGTGGTCCCCAAAAATGACATACAAGACAGGAGACCAGTGGATGCGTCAAGACGCCCCCACTCGGTACTGTCAAGAAGTACTGCTGCTGCTTGTGGAAACTCCTCTCAGACTCTTGGAAAAGACAAGAGTGAGAAAATCCACACTGTCTCGGGGCAAGAAAGAAAATGAAACACCCCCTCCCAACTTCCTAAAGTCAACAGAGGTCAGGAGTACTGAGCAAACACTCACCCACGTTCCTCAGAGGAACCCAAGTCCCAGACCAGGGCCCGAGGACCAAGAGGCCCACGTCAGCTCATCGACAACATTCCCACAAACTCCACCCTCCACTCAAACCACAGCATCATTTCTCCTCCTTTTCAGAGCTCCTCAATGTGACCAGTAAAAAGGATCTCTAAGTGCCAGCTGCATTCAGAATGACTGAGGGCGATGCTGACCCCCAGATAAGCTGTACTTGTAGCTCCATCCATGGGGAAACAGGATGCTATCAGTTAACGTCCATGTGGCACTGTCTTCGGGGGTAAAATAAAGTTCAGGGACCTCCCCAGTGGCTCAGTGGTAAAAGAATCCACCTGCTGATGCAGGAGACACGAGTTCGAAGCCTGGTCCACAGAGATCACACATCCTTTGGAGAGACAAAGCCGGGACGAGGCAACTACTGAGCTCGAATTCCATGACAAGAGAAGCCCCTGCTCGCTGCTGCTAGAGAAAGCAAGCGTGACCGCAGGGAAGACCCAGCACCACCAAAAGGCAAGCATTTCAAACGGGTAGAGTCAAGACTCGACAGAACTTTCCTGGGACAATGGAACAGCCATACTCTGCGCTGTCCAGGGTGCTAGCAGCCTGCCCCACAGGGTGCAATGGAGCAACAGGTTGTATTGCATTGTCATTAACTTTTGACCTGTGGTGGTGGAGAAGACTCTTGAGAGTCCCTTAGACTGCAAGGAGATCCAACCAGTCCATCCTAAAGGAGATCCGTCCTGAAAATGCATTGGAAGGACTGATGCTAAAGCTGAAACTCCAATCCTTTGGCTATCTGATGCAAAGAGCCGACTCATTGGGAAAGACACTGACGCTGGGAAAGATTGAAGGTGGGAGGAGAAGGGGATGACAGAGGATGAGATGGTTTCATAGCATCACTGACTCAGTGGGTATGAGTTTGAGTAAACTCCAGGAGTTGGTGATGGAAAGGGAGGCCTGGCATGCTACAGTCCATGGGGTCTCAAAGAGTCAGACACGACTGAGCAAGTGAACTGTGACCCTCATGCTGACCCTCTGGCCCTTGGGGGGCCGGAAAGTCCACAGCAAGTTAAAAATCCAAGTGACCACTGGAGGGGGTGGGAGGTCGTGGGGGTCCTCTCCGTTTTAGTCCCAGCTGCCAGAATGCGGAGCAGGGTCAAGGCCGCCAGGGGGCGGGGCGAGACGGGGGCACATGTTCACATCCAGGAAGGATGCACGGGACCTTCCGGCAGTTGCAGGGAGCCCTAAACAGGGCAAGAAGGTAGGGAGAGACACTACCTGGCAGCATTCTCGTCCTGGATGAGCAGAGGGGGCTTGTCCGTCAGCTTCTGCGGCGCGAACTGCGGCGACGGCGAGCGCGAGCTGTCCATGGCGGAGGTCTGCAGGGGCCGGAACGGGGCGGGAAGCAGCGCCTCCCGCCAGGGCCGGGCCGTGGGCTCCTCCACGCGCCGCGTGCTCCGCGTGTCCACCGCCTCCGAGGAGGCCACGGAGGTGTGAGGCCGGCTGGGCGTGTCCCCTGGCGGCGGCCAGAGCTCGCGCTTGGGCGGCTGTGGCCTCTGTAGGGCGGGTCTCCGGGCTGTCGCGGCGGCGCTCAGGGGCCGGGGCTCCTGCCCCTGGGCGGGTGGCTCCAGGGGCGTGCGCGGCTCCAGGTACCGGTAATCGCGAGGGAGAGTGCCCGCCCGGCCGCGGGCCTCCAGGGACACCTCGGGCCCTTCCCTGCTGCCAGGGGGTTCAGAGGTTTGCCGGGGGTCCCGCGGTGCTCCTGGGTGGTCCTCCGAACGCTGACCATCTGCTTGTCTAGGGGAAGCAAGGAAGAAGAATGAGCCAAGGGTTCCTGGGAACTCTCTCCTCCCCAAACCCGACTGCGCCCTTCTGTGAAGGGCATGGTAACTTCCCTTCAATGACTTTAAGGAATTAAATCCACCCATGTCTGCCCACGCCAGTCCCCGCTGCAATTGCAAACGGGCAGACATCAGGTGCAAACACACATGAGGCGGTACTACTCTGGCACGTCATACCAGAGAAGAGGAGGTACACAGACGGCGCACACACATGGGCACACACACTGCCATATGGGGGCAAAATACAATTCACACAAACATTAAACAAAACATGGGTGTGAAAACACTCAAACGGTGATATGGAGAAATACTCACTTCACACTGCAACAGTATTTTTATGGGACTTATTTCAGGAAATTGCCATATACAAAGGGATAAAACCTTTTTTGGGGAGGGAGAAGGAAATGGCAACTCACTCCAGAACTCTTGCCTGGAAAACCCCATGGAAGGAGGAGCAGTGGGGTTGCAAAGATTCGGACACGACTGAGTGACGAACACTTTCACTTCTCACCCATTTCCATATCCAGTTCTAGCTTTCCCTAACACATACTTAACGCATACACACACACACACACACACACACCCTGGGAAAACACACGCAGGCATTCTGTACATGCATATGAAAGTGAAAGTGAAGTTGCTCAGTCGTGTCTGACTCGTTGTGACCCCCATGGACTGTAGCACGCCAGGCCTCCCTGTCCATCACCAACTCCTGGAGCTTGCTCAAAGTCATGTCCATTGAGTCTGGAATACCATCCAACCAACTCATCCTCTGTCATCCTCTTCTCCTCCTGCCTTCAATCTTTCCCAGCATCAGGGTCTTTTCTAATGAATCAGCTCTTTGCATCAGGTGGCCAAAGTATTGACACTTCAGCATCAGTCCTTCCAATGAATATTCAGGACTGATTTCCTTCAGGATGGACTGGTTGGATCTCCCTGCAGTCCAAGAGACTTCTCAAGAGTCTTCTCCAACACCACAGTTCCAAAGCATCAATGCTTTGGTAGCCGTTCCCTTCTCCAGGGGATCTTCCCAACCCAGGGATAGAACCCGGGTCTCCCACATTGCAGGCAGATGCTTGACCATCTGAGCCACCGGGGAAGCTGAAGCTTTATGATATATATTGTACATGCATATATATATATGTCTAGGCCATAATTAAAGCTCATGGGTGTTACAAGAACCAAACTCCCAACAAATGAGCCAGCCATGCGTCTGCTGCTTTGTCCTGAAACACTCTTCTGGCCTGAGCCATCAAATGAGCCTCGGATGGACCCTTCCGTCCACTGGAAGAGCTGTCTTCTGTTGAGACGACCTCAGGGCTGTTAGAGGAGACTCCACGAGATGGCAGTGATCAGCCAGCCAGCAGGCAGAGCATAAGCGCAAGAGGAGCTGTCACCTACTGCCTGACGTGCGGGACGGGATAGTTCTGCACACACACCCAGCACCCGCTCAGCGCCCAGGAGGTGCATCTGCTCTAGACCTTGCCATTGCAGCCGGCCCCACCCCATCCAGGCGGCTGTGCTGAGAGCTGAGTTCCCTAGGCATGTTTCTCTTGCTGTGTCCTCAGGAGAAAGGTTCCTTCCGGGTTCCACGGCTGGTCTACAGGAGACCACCGACTTCCTCCCCCAAGTTCCCCAGCGTCCCCTGTCGTCTAGCGGGGGCCGGACTCTGCAACTGTCCTGCTCGTGAGCCCAAAGACAGCAGCTCAGAGGGTTCGGTAACTGGACGAAGACATCAGATCACCAGTCACCCCTCGGGACCCCCGCAAGTGGGCAGGTTTGTTCTCCACTTTCAGCTTAATTGACTTCCCTGGTGCCTCAGATGGGTAAAGAATCTGCCTACAATGTGGGAGACCTGGGTTCAATCCCTGGGTCGGGAAGATCCCCTGGAGAAGGCAATGGCAACCCACTCTAGTACACTTGCCTGGAGAAAATCCCATGGACAGAGGACCTTGGTGGGCTACAGTCCATGGGGTCGCAAAGAGTCGGACATGACTGAGTCACTTCACTCACTTCCTGATTAATAAAATATTAACTCAGCTTAGGGAATTTAGTTTAAAACAAACAAGTTAAAAAAAAAAAAAAAAAAAAGCCAGGTAATTCCCTGTGGTCCAGTGGTTCAAACTCGGTGCTTTGACTGCAGAGGGCCTGGGTTCATTGCTGCTCGGGGAACCAAGATGCCACAAGCCACACGGGGAGGCCAGAAAAACTAACCAAAATAGGCATTATGTTGAGAAAAGAAACGTTCACACATTGAGCAGTCTGGCGAAGTCAGTCTGCTGAAATGAGAGTTAACTTGAATGTTCTGCCAACTCAAACAGCCTAAGAAAGGTACCCTTGTATGTCGGCATTAAATACTAAAAGTAAAGGGCAGGCGGCAGTTGTAAGGTGAAGTCTTTCCTGCTGGGTCCAGGGGTTAAGAATCTGCCCGCCTATGCCCGGGACATGGGTTCAATCCCCGGGGGGCCGGGAAGATTTCACCTGCCATCGTGGGGCAACAAGGCTCGGGGGGCCACAACTACTCAGCCCGGGGGTTCCTCGACAAGAGAAGCCAAGTGTCACACCTAGAAAGTAGCCCCCCACGTCGCCGCAACTAGAGAAAGCCCATGCAACAACAGAGAGCCAGTGTAGCCAAAAATAAAGTCACTGATTTTTTAAAAAAAGTTATCCAAACAGCTTGAACGATGCAATGGATGGTTCAGAGGACAATACACAGTCCAGCAGGTGTCTGCTTACAAAAGATGGAACAGCCTTTAGACAACAATCAGAGGAGGGTGACTCTTGGCTCAGACATCCTGTCACCCACTGTCACCTCTGGCCAGCCAGGGAAAAGCCAACATAAGACATAATAGACGTAGGTTCGATCCCTGGGTCGGGAAGATTCCCCTGGAGGAGGGAACGGCGCGCGCACACACACACACACACAAATATTACTTAGCCATGAATAAAAGAATGAAATGATGCCATTTGCAGCAACACGGATGGACCTGGAGATTAACGTACTAAATGAAATAAGTATGCCAGAGAAAGACAGATACCGTATGATATCACTTACATGCGGAATCTTAAAAAATGATACAAACAGACTTACTTATAAAACAGAAACAGACTCACAGACATACAAAACAAAATTAAGATTACAACAGGCCACAGCGGGGATAAATCTGAAGTCTGGGATTAACAGATACACACTAGGATAAACAACAAGGACCTACTGTATAGCACAGGGAAACTGTATTCAATACCTTATAATAATCTCTATGTATAACTGAATCCTTCTGCTGTACACCTGAAACACTGCAGAGCAACTATACTTTAATTTAAAAAAAAAAATCTAACCCTAACCAACCATCCCCTGGGGTAGGAAAGGGTAACCCACTCCAGTATTCTTGCCTGGAAAAGTCCATGGGCAGAGGAGGCTGGTGGGCTACAGTCCGTGGGGTGGCAAAGAGTTAGACACAACCAAGCATGCACACATACAACCAGCCACCAGTGTTTAGGTTCCTCCAAAAACTAAAAAAGCTAGTGTATGACCGTGTCATCCCACTCCTGGGCATATACCCAGAGAAAAACATGATTTGAAAGGATACACACAGCCCAATATTCATTGCCCCACTACTGACAACAGGCAAGACATGGAAGCACCCTGAATGTCCACTGACGGATATATGTGATACATATATACAATGGAAGATTATTTGGTTTAATGAAACGATGCCATTTGCAGTCAGACAGAGAAAGAAAAATCTCAAAAATGATATTGCTTACACGTGGAATCTAAAATAAAAATGGTACAAATAAACTGATTTACGAAACATAACAGACTCACAGACTTAAGAGAACGAACTTAGGTTTACCAGGGGGAAAGGGTGGGAGAGGGACAGACCAGCTGGGAAGTAGGGATGGACATGTACACACAGCTATATTTAAAACGGATTACCGCCAAAGACCTACTGTACGGCCCAGGGAACTGTTCAGTATTCTACAGCAACCTAAATGGGAAAAAAGAATTTGAAGAAACAACAGACACACGAACGTGTATACCGAATCACTCTGCTGTATACATGAAACTAACGCATTATTATTAATCAACTATGCTCCAATATAAAATTTAAAAAAAAAAAAAAAGGCCCCACTGTCAGCAGGAAGACAAACTGTAATGCACATAAGAAAAAATACAAACGTGCAGATAATAACACACGAAGAACTCTGCTAATCACCAAGGAAATGCAGGTCAACAATGAAACACACTTGCCTGTCAAGTCACAGATTTGAAAAAAAATTTTTTTTTTAATTTATTTATTTGGCTGCCTGGAGTCTTTGTGGTGGCATGCAGGGTGTTCAAGCGCTGTGCACGGGCCCTCCAATTGTGCTCTGGTTTAGCTGCTCTGAGGCAGGTGGCACTCAGTCCCCCGACCAGGGATTGAACCCGCGCCCCCGGCATGCAAGGCAGTTTCTTAACCCCCGGACCACCAGGGGAGTCCCAAATCTTTTCCAGAAGACTGCTTGGCAATTCCACGTCCAGACTGTCCTCCTAAGGAAATGAATGAGAGCAGGAGTATTTCACCACGTACGCCTGCTGCGGTATTACTTTCCACTGGGAAAGACTGGGAACACATCCCTACAAGTCCACGGTGTTCCCACTGGGCGGCCGGATCTTAAGAGTGCCAGGCATCACAGGTGTACAAGGATAAAAACGCTGTTTACATCAAGTATATAAAGGTGATCACATGTCCCAAAGGGGACACACTGCTCTCTCTGGATGTGATCCTGAGGACAATTTTCACTGTCTTCCTTCTGCCTTCCAGGCCTTCCATATGTTTTTATATTTTATATATTCAAATTTTGGGGGGCCATACAACTTAGCATGTGGGATCTTAACTCTTCAACCGGGGATCGAACCTATTCCCACCTGCAGTTGAAGGTGAGAGTCTTAACCACCGGGCTGCCAGGAAAGTCCCTCTGTTTTTAATAAAAATGTTCTAATATTAGTAACACAGATTTTTGTTTCTTTTTTAAAGAAGGAAATGTTACTAAAGACTACAGAACAGCCTAGGGAACCGTACCCCCAGATAAATATGAATCCTGGCTCTCAAAAACAAACCTCAAGCTTATGAAATAAGGGGCCACTTTTGAACTCTGGGAAACTGTGTGGGAAAACATATTAAAATAAAGATAGGGCTTCCCTGGTGGCTCAGACAGTAAAGAATCCATCTGCAATGTGGGAGACCTGGGTTCGATCCCTGGGTTGGGAAGATCCCCTGGAGAAGGGATTGACAACCCACTCCAGTATTCTGGCCTGGAGAATTCCCTAGCCTGGTGGGGGGCTCCAGTCCATGGGTCAGACAGCACTGAGCGACTAACACTTTCAGAAGAGCGTTAGCATCTCTGTAAACTAAGAGAAAACCATCTGCTTTAAGCGTCTCCCTTTTAGCACAATGTAGGTGACCCCAAAGTTTTGAAAATACCGTATCTCAGAATATTGTCTGATTGTTACTCAGCCGAACCATATTTAGAAACAGGTTATTTACTCAATAGGGCTCAGAAATTTATTGTACATGAAAATTTTACTTTATTCCTACATGTCTATCAGTCATATGCACTTATGTGTGCATGAGTACATATACTTACACGCTTGTGTGAATACATATATAACATGCATGCGTGTATACATATAGATGCAGGTGTGTCTGTATGTATACGTGTTAAATACTTTCCTTGAATTTCCAGTTATTCTACTTAAAAAAATTGTACACTTTATCATTATTATTATTGTTATTATTCTGGCTGAGTCACAAGGCATGTGAAACCTCAGTTGCCTGCACCAGGGACGGAACCCACACCCCCTGCCTTGGAAGGCAAAGTCCTAATCACTGGACCACCAGGGAAGTCCCATTGTTATTTTATTGTGAATGGCCTCCAAATATGTGTAAGAGCCCACTGGCTGGACTTTGTTAACAGTCCTTAAATAACACAGGGCATGTAAAGCTGCACCCAAGAGAACTTCATTTGCTAGCAGCTAACTTGATCACAGAACAGCTAAGTAGGTGTATCTGGCAAGCACGCTTGCAATGCATCAAGCACCTCTTGCAGACAGAAAAGCCCAGTCTGCTGACAAGAGCCCATTTTATCAATAATCGGATCTCAAAGAAAACACACACACACACGTGTGTGTGTGTGTGTGTGTGTGTATGTGTGTGTATGTGTGTGAGATATAAGTCTTCACTCACATGAATATTGGTAGCAACTGACCGCAACAAGACAACCCAGGAATCTGGATGTGTTATGCAAGGGGAATTTAAGCTCCTGGCTTCTCTCCCTGAGAATCGAAAATGATCACGGCTGAATGGATCCTTAGAAATCATTTAACCCCAACTCCCTATTTCACGGATGAAGAAACAGAAAGTCACATCCACGGGGGCTTAGGACCTGTGTCCGCAGTCTCACAGCCTGCCTAAGAGGGGTCCGTATCTGTCTCGCCGCCCCGGAAACCCACGTGACAATTCCTCCACACTGTGCTGCTGGTGCGCTGGCCCTGGGACATGACAGCAAGTGAGAGAAGCAGGTCTGGCATCCGAAACAGGTCGACACACAGGCTGTGCTGGTCTGCAGGACCTTTCATCACGAGGCGTGCTAGGAGCCAGCAGGAATCCCCACCCAGACGAACGTCCAGCCACACGGCACGCGAGAAAGCCCCATTAGGAAGCTGTGTGAATCCACACCGCCGTATTTGCAATGGATGACCACCAAGGACCTGCTGCGCAGCACCAGGAACTCTGCTCAGGGTCATGTGGCAATCTTGTGAGGTCCAAGATGTATAGGTGAGAAGCCTTTGTGAACCTCTAAGGAATTGAACCTCTGGAAGGAAAGTCAGAAAACACAACTGGGCACGGACCGGGGAGAGGCAGGCTCACCCTGGTGGACACAAAACACCAGCTCTTTGTTGCTAGTGCTTCCCCACCTACACCTTGCTAAATTTTCATCCGTACAAGAGGAGGAGAATTCAAGGCAGTGAGGAGTAAAGCAAATGCATGCTGAGGGCCACACGGAGTAGTAGCTTCTCCAACCTTCAAAACCCCAACGCGGCTCGAAGAACAGTCAGTTTATGCCAAACACCCACCCGTCAGCATACGTGACAGGGTCACATGTCACCCCAGCTGGGCAGGACAAGCCTTATCCAACTTGTATGGTCAACACCCATATGGATGGTCATTTCTAATACTCCTTTTAAAAATATTATTTTTAATTGGAGGATAATTGCTTTACAACATTGTATTAGCTTCTGCTGGACAACAATGTGAATCAGCCATGTGTATACATATATCCCCTCCCTCTTGAACCTCCCTCACTTCCCCCTTCCCCCATCCCACCCCTGTAGGTCATCACAGAACACCGAGCAGAGCTCCTTGTGTTATACGGTAGCTATTTCACCCATGGTATGGTATACATGCTAATACTCCTTTAATAAATGGCTTTTCTGTGTTTCGTTCATGCATTCACGAATGACAATATTCCTGCAAATATTTTCCCATAAGTGGTATATGTTTGTTGGGTTCATGTGTGTGCATGTGTGTGTGTACGTGAGAAAGACGGAAAGGATGAAATGTCTCTCCACT
This sequence comes from Bos indicus x Bos taurus, assembly GCF_003369695.1. Classification (NCBI taxonomy): domain Eukaryota; kingdom Metazoa; phylum Chordata; class Mammalia; order Artiodactyla; family Bovidae; genus Bos; species Bos indicus x Bos taurus. The sequence goes on along the minus strand of NC_040105.1, from coordinate 6,972,778 downwards.
ATGCTTGACAGAAAGAAGCACAGAGATGTCCAAGTTTCTACCATCCGGAAAATATGCTTCTGCAAAGTAATGATAAAATATATATATTTCTAATATACACCCTCCAAGATTCTGGTTTCCAAGGGAAAAGAAACTATGTCTATACCATTCATCACAACTCGACCCAATCTTTTATTTATTTTATGACTTGGTAACATATCATTTCCCCTTCATTCATTGTGTAGGTCTTCAGACAATGTATACGGCAGCACGTTGTTATGAACGCTGCCACGTAGCTTTCTGAAAACCTTCCTCCAAACCCCCTTTCCCCTTGACGGTTCACCTAGGCATGACCACCACTTCAGGCACGATCCACTTTCAAGAAGACTCCCACCCAGGGGAGTCAGTTCCTGCAGACTCAGACTGCGGCAGTTTCTCTGTGAAAAAGGCATCTTCCCGCCACACACACCAAAGTGTGCTGGAGCAAAGCAAAACCGTTTCAATTACTTAGAAATATGGCCAAAATGAGTAACACCTTTCATTTATCACAATAAAAAAAAGGCAAAAAAACCCCCCAAAAAACCAATCCCACAGCATATATGCAGCAAAACCCCGTAAAGACTGCATGTCTCTCGATGGGCACAATCAAAAAAGAGCACAAATCCAATCATTGCAAAATGCTCACAACCAACCTCAAGCACTTTTCTCTATTTACATTTTATTTTTTTCACTGCAATCAGCAGGCTAGGAGCGAATTCACCCACCAAGCACTTTTTTTCATGACTCAACACGCACATCTGATTTCCCTGCCTTTTCTTTCCCCCCATTCTGCTGCGGCTGACTCACCATTTCCTTTCTCCATCCATATTCAAAGCCTCCTGTTGTGAAAATGCTTATTTCTTACTGTTATGGAAAAAGAAAAAAGGGCACAGCAAGCAAGTGTCTTCATGCAGGGCTGGCGCCCTCCAAGGCTTGCCTCCTGGGGGACCCCTGGGGACCCTTGGGCAAGGGAAGCAGGTCTGCAGATCCCACTGAGGCGCTCGCCCCCCCCCCCATGCCAAGGGCTCCCAGTCACCCCGGCTCGCCGTCAGCAGCACAGTCCCAAGAACGCACATGTCTACGGGCGCGCGCACACACACACACTACAGGCTCGCGTGCCTGCACGCAGACTGAGCTCCAGCGGACTCTGCACCCCCCATCTGCACGATTTAACCATCCGGCAGAACAATACGCAGGGAGCCCATCTGCCGGTCTCCCCCAGATCCAACCCCCACCCACAACCCGCTCCCTTACCTCCCGCCCCGACCCCCGGAGCTGGCAACTTGCTCTTCAAAGCAGGAGAACAAACGGGGCGCGAGCAGCTTGCAAGCCCGGAAAAGCAGCCTTGCCCTGAAGACACCCGGAGATGGGGGTGGCGGGGGTACCCGGCTGGCTTACCCGCGCTCCGCCCTCCGCGAGCGCGCCTGGCGGCCTGACTGCGTCCGCTGCCGCCTAGCGATGGACAAGTCCACGCAGGCTCCCCCGGGGCCTCCAGGCTCCCCGGTGACTTCACTGGCAAATCCCAAGGCCAAACCCCCAAAGCCTGGTCCTCCTGGAGCCTGTCTTCCTTTTTATCACTTCAAAGTGATAGGGGGAAAAAAAAAAAAAAGCTCTGTCCACTCGATTGCGCCGCGTTTTATCCTCTAACTTGTGCCCGTTCAATCTCACAACCTTAAGGTCAGACGGAACAATGAAGTTGAAAAAAAACAAAACAAAACCAACATTCAATAGCCCATTTCGCGTCTATCTGTGTTTTGGGGGTTTATTACACACTCGGTAGGAATGCGATCAGAACAACTAACAGAGTGTCTCTGGAAGTTTTACTGCCTAGAAGGCATTGTGTGCAGACCACCAAGGGGTCGCAGGCTGACCCTGACCCAACCCGTCCCTTCACAATGATCTATGTTTAAAGCCCCTACACCACCCTCCCCAGACAGCCTGAGACCCTGGGTGCTCACCACCCCTCAAACACTCAGGAAGTGCCCCCCACCAGGGTCCCTAACAGCCCCTTCTCACACAGACTACCTTGACCCTCTCCAGCCCAGCACTTACCCTTCAGGTCCAAGGTTCACCACCGGCTTCAACCTCTTCAAAATGCACCCCAATTAACTTTCCATTCTTGCTCAATGAAACAAACAACCCACACCACTTTCAATATCCCCTGAATTGTGGCTGTTTTTGGCTCCCCTGGTGGCTCAGACAGTAAAGAATCACCTGCAGTGCAGGGGATCCGAGTTCAATCCCTGGGTTGGGAAGATCCCCCCACCCCCAGAGAAGGGAATGGCAACCCATTCCAGTACTCTTGCCTGGGGAAATTCCATGGACAGAGGAGCCTGGTGGGCTAGAGTCCGTACAGTTGTAACAAGTCAGACACCACTGAGAGACTAACACACACATGTGGCTATTTTAACTAAAGGTGACTTTCTTTTTGCACCTACTTGATCTTAGACACTGTGCTGCTCCATTACTGTTACACACATTAAACTTTCACATGAATCTGCAAGGAAGGTCGTTGGTATGTTTATCTCCAGGCCAGCATACTAGTGAGTGAAAGTCACTCAGTCGTATCCAACTCTTTGTGACCCCATGGACTATAAAGTTCATGGGATTCTCCAGGCCAGAATACTGGAGTGGGTAGCCTCTCCCTTCTCCAGAGGATCCTTCCAACCCAGGGATCGAACCAGTGTCTCCTGCATTGCAGGCGGATTCTTTACCAGCTGAGGCACAAGGGAAGCCAAATAATGTATTAATTAAGTATGCTATTCACCCCCACTACATTTTAATAAAATAGAATTAACCCACTGAAATAATGTCGTAATGTCACAGTAAGTTGGGAATTGCTGAGGCAAGCCACAAACATCAGGAAGCAAACTAAAGACAGGTGGGCATGAAAGAATTCTGATGGTGACAAGGCAACCAAGTACGTTAAGTAAGTCTATGCAGATGCTGAATATAAAAGTTAATATCTGGGAACTCTGGGGTTTTCACGTAGCTGTTTAGTCGCTAAGTCATGTCTGACTCTTGTGACCCCTTGGACCAGGCTCCTCTGTCCATGGGATTTTCCAGGCAAGAACGCTGGAGTGGATTCTCCTCCAGGGGAATCTTCCTGACCCAGGGATCGAACCTGGGCCTCCTGCATTGGCAGGCGGATCTTTACGGACTGAGTCACTAGGGAAACCATGTTGAAGGGAAGACTAGTTATTGGGACGTTATTAGCAAGCTTAGCTGGCTTGATGCAACCACACAGAAAAGAAGAGAGTGGATTTGAACCTGTTTTCTCCCCCCAAAGCCCACATTCTTCACACTTGTTTGTTTTTTAAGTAATTTTATTTATTTGTTTTTGGTGGTGCCGTGTTTTCATTGCTGCAGACTTTCTCCAGCTGCAGTGATCTGAGGCTACTCCCCAGTTGTGGGGTGTGGCCTTCTCATTGCAGAGCATGGGTTCTATGGCACACGAATTTCAGCACTTGCAGCTCCTGGGCTCAATAGTTGTGGCTTAGCTGCTCCGCAGCATGTGAGATCTGCCTGGCTAGGGATCGAACCTGTGTCTCCTACATTGACAGGTGGATTCTTTACCACTGAGCCTCCAGGGAGGCCCCTGCACACTGGTTTTCATCTCCGTGTATTATTTTACCAAGCCCAGGACCCATCACTACCCGAGGGTGCCATCCACCCAAGGCCAGCCGCATATCTCAGAGCAGAACCCAAGGCCGTCCATATTAACAGGCATCCACGAAGAGCCTAGTGGCTTTCCTGGGGGCTTCTCTGGGGGTCCAGGGGCTAAGACTCCATGCTCCCAAGAAAGGGACCTAGGTTCAATCCCAGATCAGGGAACTAAGATCCCACATGCCGTCCCTAAGAGTTTGCATGCCCCCCACTAAAGATTCCACATGCCACAGTTAAGAGCTGGTGCAGCCAAATAAATGAGGTTCACACATGACATTTACAAGCTAACTCGAAATGCCGTGAGGAAAGCTACTCCAACACTTCCTTTCAGAATGCTTTTAGATTTACAGAAAAATTACAAGAGGAGAACGTTCCCTACACCCGTTTTCCCTGCTGTCAACACATTAGTACATTTGCCATAAGTGTATGCCACAATTAGTACAATTGGCATAATTGCCATTAGGACGTTTGACTACGTTGCTAAGTCGTATCCGACTCTTTGAGACCCCTGGGACTGCAGCACGCCAGGCTTCCCTGTACTCTGCTATCTCCTGGCGTTTACTCAAACTGAGTCCACTGAGTCAGTGATGCCATCCAACCAACTCATCACACTGCAGACTTCGTTTTGTATACTGCCAGCCCCAACCCTAGACTTGCCCGTTTCTCCAAGGAGCCCTGGATCTTTTAATGGAAAAGCAGAGACATCACTTTGCCGACAAGGATCCGTCTAGTAAAAGCTACGGTTTTTCCAGTAGTCACCTTTGGATGTGAGAGTTGGACCATAAAGAAGGCTGAGCACCGAAGAATCGATGCTTTCGAACTGTTGTGTTGGAGAAGACTTGAGAGTCCCTTGGAGAGCAAGATCAAACCAGTCAATCCTTAAGGAAATCAACCCTGAGTATTCATTGGAAGGACTGATGCTGAAGCTGAAGCTCCAATACGTTGGCCACCTGATGCAAAGAACTGACTCATTGGAAAAGACCCTGATGCTGGCAAAGACTGAGGGCAGGATAAGGGGGTGACAGAGGATGAGAGGGTTGGATGGCATCACCGACTTAATGGACATGAGTCTGAGCAAGCTCTGGGAGATGGTGATAGACAGGGAAGCCTGACCTGCTGCAGTCCATGGGGTCGCAAAGAGTCAGACACGACTGAGCCACTGAACTGAACAGAACTGAGCCACACCCAGCCCTTCAGGGACCGTCCACACCTGCTCCCAGGTCACAATGGCAGAGCTGTCTGCATGCTGGGAACACTGAGTTCCCTGAGGGCCAAAGTGTTTACCTATCTGATCCTTTGCAAAGCTTGTTGACCTCTGAGCTAGAGCCAAGACTCTCAGACTGGAGTCACACAGGACCTTGTTTCTTTTTTTTGTTTCCAACCTCCCAACAAAAATTTTACACCAAGTGGGTGTAATTAATTTACATGCTCACAGTCAATATGTAGAAATTCTATTGATCTACACAGAACACATGGTCTCAGCTGGGTTAGATGTGTGACAATTTAATGAGTGAAAAGTAGCATTTTTATTGCAGTCTTTCTTTTACAACTGTATTCAAGGGCAGCTGATTTACCATGCTGTGTTAATTTCTGCTGTATAGCGAAGTGATTCAGCTATACATATAAATACATTCTTTCATATTCTTTGCCATGAGGGTTTACCACAGGATATTGAATACAGTTCCCTGTGCTCTACAGTCAGTTCAGTTCAGTCGCTCAGTCGTGTCTGACTCTTTGCGACCCCATGGACTGCAGCACGCCAGGCCTCCCTGTCCATCACCAACTCCCAGAGCTTGCTCACACTCATGTCCATCGAGTCAGTGATGTCATCCAACCATCTCATCTTCTGTCGTCCCCTTCTCCACATGCGTTCAATCTTTCCGAACACCAGGGTCTTTTCCAGTGAGTCAGTTCTTCGCATCAGGTGGCCAAAGGACTGGAGCTTCAGCATCAGCCTCAGTCCTTCCAGTGAACATTCAGGACTGATCTCCTTTAGGATGGACTGGTTGGATCCCCTTGCAGTCCAAGGGACTCTCTCAAAGAGTCGTCTTCTCCAGCACCACAGCTCAAAAGCACCAATTCTTCGGTGCTCAGCTTTCTTTATGTGCTCTACAACAGGACCCTGTTTATCCATCCTGTATAGAATAGTTTGCATCTTCTAACCCCAAACTCCTAATCCTTTCCTTTCCCACACCAACCTCCTCTGTAACCACAAATCTGTTCCCACACAGCATCATTTTATATTACTTAAAAAAAAATTTTTGTGTGTGGATTTCCAGCATTGATGTGATTTGAAAAACTGAGACGAAGCTCATATACCCAAAAATTCACCCTCTGGCAGTGTCCGGTTTAGCAGCTTTTAGTAAACTCAGAGTTGGGCAGCATGACCACCATCTCATTCCACAACGTTCCCATCACCCACACAGGAGCTCCACACCACTGGGACAGACGGCCATCCTCCGAACCTTTACCCACCTCCCCTGTGTCTCCACGGATCTGCCTTTTCTGGGCAGCATCTACACACAGAATCATGCAAGGAGAGGCTTTTTATAATATTGTTAAATACGCCTAGTTTCCTTGTTTTTACAACTCTTAGACGTGAAACACAAAGTATTGGTTATTCAGTCGTGTCTGACTCTCTGTGACCCCACGCACTGCTGACCGCCAGGATCCTCTGTCCATGGGACTGTCCAGGCAAGGATACTGGAGGGGGTAGCCATTCCCTTCTGCAGGGGATCTTCCCGACCCAGGGATCAAACCTCGGTCTCCTGCATTGCCGGCAGAATCTATACTATCTGAGCCATCAGAGAAGCCATAAAACGTAAAACAGATATGCAAGTGACATGAGAGCAGAGCATGAAGCCAACGTTCATGTAACAGCTTTGCTGGAAATGAACTGTTCCTCTCGTGGCCCCAGACACCCCACTTCTTGGAGATGCAGTTTCCATGGCTTCCCACATGCCATGTAAGGACTCACTGCTCCCCTCTGCAAGGACGGGAGCTACAGCTCTGCTACCAGGGCACCCTGAGGGCTCACCCCTTGTGTGTGGAGACAGCTGGGTTCTTGCGTGAGCCTGGCCTCAACTTGTTGTCCCTGCTGGGGACGTCCAGCTCATCACCTCCAACAATGTGACCCAAACACACACAAGGCGTGACCGTGCACACTGTCCAGAACATCCTGGTAATAATTCTAAGATTTCTCAGTGGGTACAAGCTTTCCCTTTGGGGTGATGAGAATGTTCTGGAAGTGGATGGTGGTGATAGATGAACTAATCCCTTCAGGGTGATGAGAATGTTCTGGAAGTGGATGGTGGTGATGTATGAACTAACCCCGTCAGGGTGATAAGAATGTTCTAGAAGTAGATGGTGGTGATGGATGAACTAATCCTTTTGGGGTGGTGAGAATGTTCTGGAAGTGGATGGTGGTAATGGATGAACTAATTCCTACTGAGTGATGAGAATGTTCTAGAAGTGGATGGTGGTGATGGATGAACTAATCCCTTTGGGGTGGTGAGAATGTTCTAGAAGTGGACGGTGGTGACAGATGAAGTAGGCCTTTTGGGGTAGTAAGAATGTTCTGGAAGTGGATGGTGGTGATGGATAAACTAATCCCTTTGGGGTCATGAGAACATTCTCAAAGGGCAGTGTGATGATGGATGATGAACTAAGCCCTGGAGCCCTCTGACCACCGCCCTTACAATGCTCCCTTCTGAATAACAGGGAATCACAAGACAAACCCAGGCAGTAAGCAAACCTGCGCGTCCCTTAGCCTGGCTTTGCATTTCTGGAAGTCGCCTGGCTATAAACACAAGGAGAGAATGTAGTGACAAATGAAGACATTAAAACCAGCAGCAGACGCTGAGCCCAGGACTTTCCCACGGCCGCTGCTTCTCATCTCTGGAAGTCGGTCAGCAAGGCTCCTTGCACAGGAGATGCTGCACCACCCGAAGGAACCTGGACTCTGCCCTGGAAAGTTCAAGCTTGGCCTTCACCTTGTGATCGTCCCAGCGTGACTTCCTAATTACCCGGCATGGCGGTTCAGAAGGAAAAACTTCAACTGCCGCCTTAGCTCACTGAATTCAGGCCAGAAAAGCAAGCAGCACATGAGGGTGGAACACTCTCCAATTATGAAACCTTCTCGTGAGCAGCCTGTGAGCGCACACAAGGTCAGTCCTGTGTGTGGAACGAACGTATGAACACCAAGGGGAAAAGGGTGGCTGGGGGGAACCGGGAGATTGACACACACACACCACTGATGAAGAAAGTGGGGAAAAAGCAGTGAAAGCGTTAGCTGTTCAGTTGCATCTGATTGCAACCCCATGGACTATAGCCCCCAGGCCCCTCTGTCCATGGGATTCTCCAGACAAGAATACTGGAGTGGGTTGCCATTCCCTTCTCCAGGAGATCTTCCTGACCCAGGGATTGAACTCATGTCTCCCAAGTTGCAGGCAGATTGTTTACCATCTGAGCCACCAGGGAAGCCCATACACTATTGATGGAAAAGTGAAAGTTGCTCAGTTGTGTCTGACTCTTTGCGACCCCGTGGACAGTCCATGGAATTCTCTAGGCCAGAACACTGAAGTGGGTAGCCTTTCCCTTCTCCAGGGGATCTTCCCAATCCAGGGATTGAACCCAGGTCTCCCACATTGCAGGCGGATTCTTTACCATCTGAGCCACCAGGGAAGCCCATACTCTATTGATACTATGTATAAAATATATAACTAGTAAGAACCTATTCTATAGCATAGGGAACTCCCTGCTCTGTGGGGATCTAAATGGGAAGAACTTTTTCAAAGACAGCATATATATCTATCTGCATCTATACACACAGCTGATTCATTTTGCTGTACAACAGAAACTAACACAACACTGTTAAGCAACTATACTCCAATAAAAACTAATTAATAAAAAAAGAAGTCAGACTTGGCATCAGGCTCTGGACACCAAGCCACCTCTCAGGGGAAGTCGGACAGGGAGGTGACCCTCAGCTGGATTTAAGTGTGTTGATGGATTTACTATTAAAACATGCTTTTCCCTAAAGAGCATAAATCACGCTCCACCAATGTAAAACACATTCCACCTTCTGGCTGTTACTGGGCTTAAGGATCCATTCTTAAGTCTCCACCGCGACCCCCCCTTCTCTCACATGTCCCAGCAAAACACAAGCCTGCAGGTCAGAGCTGGTCGGCTGGCAGCAACTCCTCCTGGAGGGGGCGGAGGTGGCCAGGAGGAGGATGGGGGAGGGAACCTGTCAGAGGCCACAGCGCCAGGCTCCACCCCACAGGAATACTCTGCAGAACCTCCCAGAACAGAATCCTCTACAATTTTTCCACATACCAAGAGGTGGGGGTGGGGGTGGGAGGTGGGGGGCTGGGGATGGTTTCTGGATGATTCAAGCAGATGGCATGTATGGTGTATTTTCTTTCTGTAAGTATCCCATGTGATAAATAAAGGAAATACTTGTACCATAAAATTTCCTTGTGATAAATAAGGAAATGTCTGTACCACTTACCCTAATGTACAATCAGTGGGAGCCGTGAGCTTGTCTCTCTGCAACTAGATGGTCTCATCTGGGGGAGTGATGGGAGATACAGACACCTGAAGGGCACTGCTTATGTCCAGTCTAGTCCATAACTGGGCTTCCCAGGCGGCTCAGCTGGTAAAGAATCCGCCTGCAATGCAGGAGACCCCGGTTCGATTCCTGGGTGGGGAAGATCCACTGGAGAAGGGATAGGCTATCCACTCCAGTATTCTTGGGCTTCCCTGGTGGCTCAGCTGGTAAAGAATTTGCCTGCAAGGCGGGAGACCTGGGTTCGACTCCTGGGTTGGGAAGATCCCCTGGAGTAGGGACAGGCTACCCACTCCAGTATTCTTGCCTGGAGAATCCCATGGACAGAGGAGCCTGGTGGGCTACAGTCAATGGGGTCACAAAGAGTCGGATACATTGGGCTTCCCTGGTGGCCCAGATGGTAAAGAATCTGCCTGCAGTGCAGGAGACCAGGGTGCGATCTCTGGGTCAGGAAGATCCCCTGGAGAAGGGAATGGCAACCCACTCCAGCATTCTTGCCTGGAGAATCCCCTGGATGGAGGAGCCTGGCAGGTTACAGGTCCATGGGGTTGCAAAGAGTCAGACACGACTGAGCGACTTCACTATCTTTCTTTCTTTAGCGGCCAACAAGTTCGTGGTACCAAATTTGACATGCTGATGTCTTCACTCCAAAAAGCAAGGAGAGCCTGCTGCTTCACGTACTGCCAGGTCAATTAAATTCGTCAAACAAGTTCAGCAGCAGGGTTCTGTCAACGGAGAATTATTTTTTGCCACGATCCAAAAGGAGCTGAGTCCCACCTCCACTCATGTTCTGGTTAACAGACCAGCAATTAGAGGGTGTTAGTTGCTCAGTCCTATCCGACCACGTAACATTTAAAAAATTGACAATTATGTGTCATCCCCCCAGTTGTAAGCATGGGTGTCTTTCCTTCCCTCCTACGCTAGGAGTCCCTGTAGGGGTAGAACGCCTGTCCTACTTGATCCAGAACCAGAATTCTGAACCTCAGAAAAATGTTCTCAATTTGGAGAGTTGGGGGGAGAATGGATACATGCATATGTAGGGCTGCGTCCCTTAGCTGTTCACCTGAAACTATCACATTGTTAATTGGCTACAGTGAAAGTGAAGTCGCTCAGTTGTGTCTGACTCTTTGTGACCCCCTGGACTGTAGCCCACCAGGCTCCTCTGTCCATGGGATTTTCCAGGCCGGAATACTGGAGTGGGTTGCCATTTCTTTCTCCAGGGGATCTTCCGGACCCAGGGACTGAATCCGGGTCTCCTGCATTGCAGACAGGCGCTTTACCATCTGAGCCACCAGGGAAGCCCAATTGGCTATACTCCAATATAAAATAAAGTTTTTTTAAAAGTTCTCAATTTGATTTACATGAATAATTATCTTGATACTCTTCTGGCACCCTAATAAATACAACAAAAACCAGTTTTCATTATCATGTTCTGGTTAACAGATCAGCAATTAGAGGGCGTTAGTTGCTCAGTCCTGTCCGACTCTCTGCAACCATATAGCCCGCCAGGCTCCTCTGTCCATGGGACTGTCCAGGCAAGAATACTGGAGCGGGTAGCCACGTCCTTTGCAAGGGCATCTTCACGACCCAGGGCTTGAACCTGGGTCTCCCACATTGCAGGCAGATTCTTTACCGTCTGAGCCACCAGGGAAGCCCTTATACAGACTGTTTTACATTAATTTATGCAAAACACTGGGCATCTTTAAATCTTTGCATTATAGATCTCAAAGGACAGTCCCTTGCCTGCATTTTCATTTATTTTATTCTCAAATTTATATGTTTCGAGGGCACTCTCTTTGGGCCAGTTACTTCAGAAAATAAAACATTCTCCAAAAGCAGCTGACCACACCTTTTTGACATTCCTGTTCTAGAATTTCACTTGAGTCTCACCGCTCTTTAAAAACCCACAGGATGATTCTGAAAATTGCTAGGTTGGTCGCGCAAAAGCGGGAAAGCTTCTGGAAGTCACTCTCTCAGAGTGGTTACCCACACAGCCTGCCAGAAGCCAAGGCTGTGATGCACACAGCACATGATTCCCTCTCTCCCTCTCACCGCCATCTCCTCCCACCCACCCCCGTCCTCTTCACCCCTTCACTACTGACCATGCCATTGTAACACACACACACACACAGTATGTAACAGTGAAGCCATTTATTACGACTGAACCAGCAGAGGAGCTGAAGTCCAACCAGTGCAGCAGCGAGAGCTCTGCAGTTTAAAGGCCTGAGGCCAACGCTGGGCAAGAGGGAAGCCCACCCGCGTGTGCTGCCATGCAGGGAATGAAGCCCTCCCACATGTGCAGGGTTGCCCGGAGCAGCCCCCCGCCTCCCCACAATGTGGCACGCTCTGGACTGCAGTGGGGCGAGGAGCCGCTCTGATCAAGATGACAGCTGGCGCTCCGTAGCATGTCCCTATGCTCCGCTCGGAACATAGGGTCACAAAGCCCCAACCGTGCACCTCACTTCTGCAGGTGTGTGCCTCACGGCAGCCGCGTCCCACACCAGCACACGCAGACCACCGTGCCTGCCCCCTCCGAGCCACTATACCCTTGTGCGATGCTGCCAGCAGCCAGTTTTAGAGCCAAATGAAATAAGACCCCGGCGCACAAGGCTGGCAAGAGCCAACATTCAACTCGGTCATTTCTGAGACACAACCCTCAATTTTGAGGTTGATGTTTTAATCCGAGCAGCTATCAACCCCCAGAGACCCTCAAGGCACAGAAAGATCTGCACTCAGTGACCCTACCGCGCACGAATCGGCTTCCATTTCTCCATCAGTGTTTTGTTTTGTTTTGTTTAAAAATATGTATTTACTTGGCTGTGCCACGTCTTCAACTGCGGCACACGGGATGTAGTTCTCTGACGGGGGAGGGGGCCCAGGTCCCCCACACTGCAAGCTCCGTGTTCTACCCACTAGGCCACTAGGGAAGACCCTTTTATCAGCTGTTTTGCAAATAAGGTTAAAGCTCAGCTCCTGCAGTGACCTGCAATGTCCTCTCCTGCAATCCTCAAGGATAAGGGTCCACACAGTGGTGTGTATTTCACCTAAATTTCATCCTCACTGCAGGAAGACTGCTACTCTGGACACATTTTAGAATGTGGGCATATAATCATGTTAACACTGCAGCCAGCCCATTTTTTCATGCTCTGACCTGCTCTGGGGGAGCTGACCGAGTCGATTTCTATTTTTAAAGCTCAAAATGAACTCATTAAAGAAGGCCTAACCCCCATCCTTTCATTAACAATCCTTCCAGGCAACTTGGATTCCCCAGCCAGCAACCCAGCTGCGCCTTAGTCGTTAAAGGGTCCCTTCACTTTGCTGTTCTGCATAAAGCACTCCATTCAAGCCCATCACAGTGGGTTTCTCTGTCATCAGAAAGAACTCGACTGTATACAAAACACAGCAGCTGTCTGATGAACCAAAAAAAAAATGCCATAAGGAGGGTGTTCACAGTGTCCCTGCCCTGGGTTTGCTGGTCCCACAGGCAGTGGTGAGGGGCCTCAGGCAACTCCAACTGGTGACCAGCCACTTCAAGTCTGGCCGAAACCACACGCCCAACCACATTATCCGAGCCCTCAACCCCCGTAAAGCAGCCCACCCGCCCCCCCAAGATGCCTCCTCAGCGACCCCAAGTGCAAGATTCTCCTACCTTGGGGTGGGGCTTCTGTCCTCGGCCGGTGCCGCCGAAGAAAGCTCCGTGTGCTCCTCCGGGTCCCCTGCTTCCCATCGAGGTTCCATGGAGGCGTCCTGCCAAGGGCGGCACAACAGGACACCCAGTCATCAAGCGGCCTCCCCCCTGAGAACCTCTGCGATCACGAACCCCTTCATTGTGGGTGCGCTCTGTAAGCCAGCACCCACGGACTGGGTGACGTGGCCTGCAGTCAGCCCAGCCCTTGTCAAAATGACTCAAGGAGACCGCGGTCCCCTTGGGCTCCCCGGCAGGAAGCAGGACTGCGACGTGAGGGCTGGAAAGCTGTGTGACATGGTGGCCCCCAACCCCACCCAGTCAAATCAAAACGCTGCTGGTCACACGGCTCACCGCAGTCAAAGCTCAAGCCCTGGGACCTGGAGTCTGGCAGCCTGGTCTCTTGACCTTGAGAACGTGAATTCTCAAAGGTCACGTGGCACAGGGCACCATCTCAGGGGACACACATGCCCTAGGTGTCCACAGGCCTTTCTGTACTGGGGGCCACACAGAAACCAGCACCTCTCTTCACACACGCACGCACACACACACACGTTCATAAGTGTATAACAAAGCGATCGCTGGTTCTATTGTTTATAAAAGCCTCCGTCGGATGCCGCAGGAAATCTTTCCTTTGAAATACACCCCTGCAGATGGAAGGAACAGAAAAGGCAGAGAGAGGAAGACTGACTATGAACCGTGAAGTATGAATACAAGCACGGAGGTTTTTTTTAGAAAGCTAAACATCAGCTTTCACCATCAATACGCCTAAGGAAAGTGCAATAAAGCACTGCACTTTCAGTTACACTTACCCCAGAGCAATCTTTAAAAATATCTGACCCCATAAAATAAAAACCAAATGAGAACAGTCAAAGTATGAAGTGGCATCAGTATTTGAAAGTGTCTCACGTGTGTTGTGATAAGGGTGGATGTGAAGCACCCCTTTTCATTTCAGAGGACAACTTAACCATTTTCTATTGCTCCCCCAATCTCTTCCCTTTGTATTAACGGCAAGCTAATCAAGGGGGGAGACAGCTTCAGCTAGAGATGAGGCTGGGAACTCGAGATGTGGGGGAAACCAGGGCACCTGCAATTGTCATGAATGTGTGGACCTGGTCCCCAGGTACCACTCGCAGGAGGCTGAGCCTGGTGCACAGAAACGCTTGGACATCAGGACACAAGTCACCATGACACTGGGCCATGGGTGTCCCATTTGTGCTTTGGGGTCAGGGGGGGTTGCGTCTGGTCCCCTGCAGAATGCTTACCTGCTTGTAGAGGTCCGTGGAAGGTGATGACCGGGACCTTTCGTGGACGTACTGTGGCCTCTCTTCCTGGTCCACACCCACGTCGAGGATGTTGTCAGTGGAGTGGTACCTCCCGCCACCCCTGGCTTCCGGGACTTTCCTCTGTTCCCTCCAGGAGGCTTGATACTCTGCGAAGGTGCCGAGCCGCTCTGGCGGGATGGGTCTCCCCGCCTTTCCGTCTTTTCCAGGGCCCACTGTCCACAGCATCTCCGGCTTCTCCCTGGGGAAGCCACAGGGCGCCGGCCTCGGCCCGGGCTGGGGGCCCACGGGCTTGCTGGTTTCCTCAAAAAACTTCCACCTGTCAGCAAAGGTCCGCAGCGTCTCATCATGGGGTGCAGGGCTCTGGTCCCCCGTCAGCCCCACCGCGTTCATCTTCTCGGGCTCCGAGTAGGACTTCAGTTTCTGCTCGGCAGTGAAGCGCCTCCGGCTCCCGATGCGCGCGCTGCCGCTGCCACTGCCGGCAGCGCACAAGGGCGGCCTGGCACCCGGGGCCCCCTCCCAGACGCGGGGGGCTGGCTCCGGGTCCGCCAGGCTGAGATCCAGGTCGCGGCGCCGGAACGACGTGGCCCTCAGGACGCGGGCCTGCGCCTCCTTCAAGTGGTCCTTATAGGTGCCGCTGGGGAAGGTGGTCTCCGGGGCGCCCACTGGCTGCGCCCAGGAGCCGCGCGCCTCAGTCTCCACGTCGTCTTCCACCTCCCCCTCCTCCTCCGCGGAGCTGGCCAAGGTGGCCGTGCTCCGGCTCTTCTGCAGCCTGGCTCGCCGCTGCTGGATCTCATTCCTCAGGGTGGTGGCGAAGCGGTCACTCCTCCGGAGCGGCTTGCCTGCCAGGGCCTCAGGCGGCGCCGGCGCCATGTCCTTGTGGCGGGTCTCGGGCGGGCACGCCCTTTCCCGGCTCAGCGAGTGCAGCATGGGCGTCTGCAGGGGGCAGATCTCGCCGCCCCCGTCGTCCAAGCTGCCCACCACCCTCTTCCTGCCACCTCTGTCCAGGAGGCCAGCCCCCGGTGGGTCCTCGGGTGCCCTGTCCACCGGGTCTGCCCTGCTTCTCTGCCGTGCGCCCGGGGCGCCCTCCAGCCGGGACGGGTAGCAGCGGGGCTGAGGGGCCGGGGCGCCCCACTGGGGACCGGGTCTGGACATCACGCAGTAGTAGCGGCTCTGCGCGCTGCAGTCGCCCCTCTGGTCTGCAGCGCGTGGCCCTCCGATGACAATGGCAGCAGGGGTGTTGTCCCCGAGGCAGTCAGCGGGGAGGGGCTCCCCTAGCCACGTGGTGGCCCTGGGGCCCTTGCGGAAGAAGGGGCCCTCGTCGCTCAAGTGGCGCGGGTGTTGGCACACGGGCGAGGGCTGCGGGCGGCGCACGTCAGTGCTCGAGAGAGAAGCCTGCAGCCGGCTGGGGGCCCCCAAGAGGGCCCGGGACCCGCTGTCGCAGGCCGGCCACCCACAGTCCACATGTGCCCCTGGAGCGCACCCCGAGCTCGCAGCTCTCCGGCCGTCAGCCCCGCGCGCCGGCCTCAACAGCTGATCAGCGGGTTCAGGTCTCTTCCAGTCGCCACCGTGGGGCTGCACGCGGCTCAGGCCCGGCAAGGGCTGCGCTGGGGCCGCGTCTGCTGAGACCGTGGGGCCCTGGGTCTGCTCGTGGCTCCTGGTGGCAGCGAAGCTGTCACGGCGGAGCGGGGGAGGCGGCGGGGGAGGGGACGGAGGGGCTCGTCTCTTATCCGGAACATACCAGACGGGCCCGGAGCTGGACCGCCCGCAAGCAGCTAGCTTGGGCTCGGGGCCGTCCTCCGGGACCCGGGGTGGGAAGCACCCCAGGGGCTCCTCGGTGCCCTGAGGGTCGCCGGCCGCCAGGCCCGGCCGTCTGTCCGCTGCAGCGGAGGCCTCCCACAGGCCCACTTTGTAGAGGATATTCTCGGCCGAGGACGCGTCTGCCTTGGGCAGGGTGTGGTCCGGGGTGCTGGAGCGGGTGGAGAATGAACCGTAAGCTGAGTCCCGCTTGCTGGCACCGCCCAGGCGGTCGATGCTGCTGCTGGACTTGGCCGCGGAGAGGCGCCCCGACGGGTCGGGCTGGGAGGATGGGTCCAGGCTGTCGACGCTCCCCAGCGAGCTGAAGTGGTCCGAGGTGCGCTGCAGGTTCGCTGGCTCCCAGGCACCGCCCGACAGGTCCTGGGAGGAGGAGCTAGGAAAGGAGAAGAAACCACAGGCAACAGAGGGGTGCTTTAGGGCCAGGTTGTAGGGAAGGGCAAGAGGAGACGGTGCACGTGGGCGCAGCTGCCCTCATGCAGACATCACTAACCACTCTTCCCCCATGGAGATCCCTGGACGGGAAAGTGAATATGAGTATGCAACCGTGTCCCAGTCTTTGCAACCCCCATGGACTGTAGCCCGCCAGGCTCCTCTGTTCATGGGATTCTCCAGGCAAGAACACCAGAATGGGTTGCCATTTCCTTCTCCGGGGGATCTTCCGGACCCAGGGATCGAACCTGCATCTCTTGCATTCGAAGGTGGATTCTTTACCACCTGAGTCACCAGGGTGAAGCCCAGAGAAGGTGAGCGCACCGCATCTAACTTTTCACATTTCAAAGAGCAGCTTTTCCGAGGCAGGCTGAAAGGGTCAGAGTCCTCCCCACTGGATGGCTTTTCCCAAACAGAAAACCTTCAGTGCTGCAGTACATTTCTGAAGACAACACCCACAGGCTGGGCGGAAGTCCGCAGCATGCAGAAGTATCCTGGATAGCAAACCGCAGCCCACAAAGCTAAGGATGGCTTTTAGGTTTTCTAGTGGGTGGAGAGGGCAGAATTCAAAGAGTACCACGTGATCCATAAAAACGATCTGAAATTCAAATTTCAGTGCTCATAAATATAGACTGAGGGGAACACGGTCATGGCTGTGTGCAGGGCTCCAAACTCAGAGCTGAGCAGCTGCCAAAGACACCTGCCCACCAGCTAGAAAGTGTATCTGGCCCCTTGTGGAACAAGTTCGTGAGCCTCTAGTTTAGTGCATGAAATAATTCATGCTATGCACTGCTAGCACGAGGAAGGCCGTCAAAAGAGAAGGATCTTCAACTTAAAAAGGCAAGTTCAGAGATAAGATTATATTTGCAAAACCCAAATATTAAATTACAGGCATTCCTCATTTTACTGCACTTTGCTGATACGCCTTCCTCCCTGCCCCCCAAACTGAAGGTTTGTAGCAATTCTGCATCAAGCAAGCCTATAGGTGCCATTTTCCCCAACACCGTTCACTCTGCCACATTTCTGAAATTATTGCAGTATTTCAGAATTTTTTCATTATTATTTCTCATGGTGATTTGTGATCGTTCATGTTACTATTGCAAAAGGACTGCCACTCACTGAAAGCTCAAACAATGATTAGCATTTTTTTAGTATTTTAAGACTTAGGTATGCACTTCTTTTTTTTTTGATAGGATGATATTGCACACTTAAGCTCTCAATGGTTAAACTATTTATCCAGGCATGTAAAGTGCTTTCATTAAAGCTCAACAAAGCTGGAACATTCATGCTTCAAGGGGGGTAAAAAACTGCATCTACTTGAGGTTTGAGAGGAAGCAAGATAAGAAAGAAAAATGTGTGACCTGGGAAAAGATACAAGAGTGTGAGCTGGCTAAGTCACGTGAACACTGGGCTCCACACCGTGTCCTCGGAGGACAGACCAGGTCCCCGCCCAGAAATGGAGTACATTTCTCTCCATCCTGTCTCCCGCATTCCTGAGTGGATTTTTCCGGGAGATTCTAAGTCCAAGCAGACAGAAATAAAGCTCAGCGCGGTTTCCAAAGGGCACATGGGTGTCTTAATTCAAAAACAGCCAAATGGGCTTCATGGAGATCCTAATACATGAAGTCACTGTCATAATGCACTCTGAGGCCCACTTTTTCACTTAAGTGTTACCACTGGGATGATAATCTGGGTTTTTCCAAAGTACCGTGGACTCCAAATACTACCATCTCTTATGGCTGTAAATAGGTAATATTGTACTTATTTATGTAGCTGGGCCATGTCTTAGTGGCAGCCCACGGGCTCCTTAGCTGCACCACGCCAAGACTTAGTTGCAGCATGTGGGATCTAGTTCCCTGACCAGGAATTGAAACTGGGGACCTTGGAGCTCGGAATCCTAGCCACTGGACCACCAGGGAAGTCCCAGGAATATTCGATTTAAGACACATTTTCCTTTACAGCAGACATTGAGTAATAGTCAAAACCTGACTTTGAGATATTTATGTTAGCTCTGAATACACACACAGACACACACAGTCATGCATATCACGCATACGCACACACATGCACACACACATTCATATACATATACAAACAAATACACGTACACACTCACACAGGCACTTGTGCACACACCCCAAAGAGGCACACTACTGGCTGTTACCATTATCCTTCTAACAGACTAGCGAGGACACTGGCCACTAACCAAGGTGCCTGGTCAGCTCCCTGTGGCTAGCAGAAGCTTCTCCAAGCCAACACCCCCATGGTGCTATCTGGGGGTGGCATTTGCCCTTCTGACCCTGAAATGTGGGCTGCAGGTAAGCCATGTGGACCAGCCTTCCCCCTTCTACCAACTCACAATTCTCAGGCCCTCTGTCTCAAAGTCACCAAGAAACCACCAGGCCAAGGCTGGTCCCAAGCCTGGCACATGGGCTGTGAAGGCCCCTGGTTTCCCCTGTACCTCCACAAAGCAACCTGGGAGAGAGGGTGCTGGTGTAGCACAGAATCCCCTGGGGAGCTTTGGCAAAATTTCCCACTCAACACATAAGTGACCCCTGCCTTCTAATCTGCACGTAAACACCTCTAAAGAAGGGTGGTATCACACCATCCCTTGGTGTGGCACAGCCATCCCACTCGGCTGGCTCAAAGGCATTCGGCCAAAACCGACTTATCAATTAGACGACATAAATGAGAAAGCACGCTTGCCCATCCTTTCTCCTGGTTTTTCGTTTTGTTTTCTTTTCAAGTATTATACATCTGCTACTCAGTGAAAAAAAGTTAGAATCGTTCCAGTAATGATGCATCCATAGACTTTTCTCATCAGAAAAGGAACATCATTCTGAAGTCAAGAAAGGCACCATACAAAATAAAACAATCCACAACCTACGGGATGCAGAAAAAGCAGTTCTAAGAGAGAAGTTTACGGCAATGCAAGTTTATCTTAGGAAACAAACAACCTCAAATACTCTAACCCTATATGTAAAGCGACTAGAAAAAGGAACACACAAACTCCAAGAAATCATGAACATTAGAGCAGAAATAAACGAAATATAGACTAAAAAACACTAAGAAAGATCAAACTAAAACCTGATTTTTGAAAAGATGAACCAAATTGATAAACCTTTAGTCAGATTCAAGAAACAAGAGGACCCCAAAAATCAGTAAAGTCAGAAATGAAAGAAATTATAACTGATACCACAGAAACACAAGGGATCTTATGAGATAATTATATGAACTACATGCCAATAAAATGGACAATCTAGAGAAATGGAAAATGTTCAAGAAATGTACAATTTCCCAAGATCAAACCAGAAAGTAGAAAATATAAACAAACTAATTAGCAGCAACAAGCTCAACCTAATTTAAAAAAAAAAAAAACTCCCATCAAACAAAGTCCAGGACCAGATGGCTTCACAGGTGAACTCTACCAAACTTTCAGAGAAGTGTTAACACCTTTCCATCTCAAACTATTGCAAAAATTGCAAAGGAAGGAATGCTTCTGAACTCATTGTACATGGCCAGCATCACTGTGACACCAAAGCAGAGACATCACACACAAAATAAAATTACAGGCTACTGTCACTGATGGACACAGACGAAAAATCCTCAATAAAATATCAGCAAACTGAATCAAAAAAATACATTAAAAGGATCATACACTGTGATCAAGTGGAATTTATCCCAGGATACACCAAGGATGCTTCCATATCTGCAAATTACCCAATGGGATACACAACATTAACAAACTGAAGACTAAAAACCATATGATCATCTCGAGAGATGCAGAGAAAGCTTTTGATAAAATTCAGCATCCATTTTGATAAAAACTCAACCACGTGGGCATAGAGGGGACGTACCTCAACATAATGAAGGCCATATATGCAAAATCCACAGCAAAGATTACACTCAACAGTGAAAAGCTGAAAGCATTTCAGGAACAAGGCAAGGATGCCCATTCTCATCACTTTCACTCAACAAAGTTTTGGAACTCCTAGCCACAGCAATCAGAGAAAAAGAAATCAAAGGAATTCCAGCTGGAAAGGAGGAAGTAAAACTGCCTCTGTTTGCAGATGACGTGATATTATACATAGAAAATCCTAAGATGTCACCAAAAAACTCCTACAACACATCAATGAATTTGGTCAAGTTGCAGGATATGAAATTAACATAAAGAAATGGGTTGCATACTAACAGTGAACCATCAGACAGAGGAACTGAGGAAACAAACCATTTACAACTGCAGTAAAAAGAATTAAGTACTGGGACGTCCCTGGTGGTCCAGAGCTTAAGAGTCCTTCCTAGCTTTCACTGTGGGGGGTGTGGGTTTGATCCCTGGTTGGGAAACCAAGAGCCCACGTGTCCCCCAGTGTGGACAAAAATAACAATAATACACACATATATACATACCTAGGAATAATACACACATATATACATACCTAGGAAAAATCTAACCAAGGAGGTAAAAGACCTATAGTCAGAAAACTGTAAGACACTGATGAAAGAAACTGAAAATGCCACACACAGAATGGAAATATATACCATGGACTGGAAGAATATTGTTAAAATGACCATACTGCTCAAAGCAATCTACAGATTCAAAGCTATCCCTATCAAAATACCAACAGCATTTTTCACAAAACTAGAACAAATCAATTTTAAAATTTGCACAGTAACCTCAAAGACCCTGAAGAGCCAAAACAATCTTGAGAAAGAAGAGAGATGGAGGTATCAGACTACACTACAAAGCTATGGTCATCAAAATAGCATGGTAGTGGCACAAAAACAGACACGTAGGTCAGGAAACAGAATAGAGAGCCCTGAAATAAACCCACGCACTTATCAACTAGTCTATGACAAAGGAGGCAAGGATATAAGGGAAAAGACTGCCTCTCCAATAAGTCATGCTGGGAAAACTGGATAGCTACATGCAAAAGAATGAAACTAGAAAATTCTCTAACATGGAATTAAAAAAAAAAAAATTTCGAAATGGTTTAAGGATTTAAATTTAAGACCAGAAACCATGGAACTCCCAGAGGAAAACACAGGGAGAACACCCTTTGACATAAATTGTAACAGTATTTTGGGGGATCTGCCTCCTATGGCAAAGTAAAGAAAGGCAAAAATACACAAACGGAACCTAATTAAAATGAAAGGTTTTTTCGGAGGAAAGGAAACCATCAACAAAATGAAAAGACAACCTACTGAATGGGAGAAAATATTTGCCAATGACACGACCAATGAGGGGTTAATGTGTAAAAAATAAACAGAACCAACTCTATCTGAAAAATAAATACCTGATTAAAAAATAGGCAGAAGGGACTTTCCCTGGCAGTCCAGTGGTTAAGACTCTGCCCTTCCCCTGCAGGGGTGGAGAGTTCTATCCCCAGTTGAGGAACTAAGATCCCACATAACGCATATGGGCCAAAAATACATTAATAAATAATGGTTAGAAGACCTGAATAGACATTTTCCCAAAGGAGACATACAGATGGCACACGAAAAGCTGCTCAGCATCGGTAATCAGAGAAAGGCAAACCAAAACCACAATGAAGTATCACCCTCACACCTGGCAGAAGGTCTGTCATCAACGAGACAACAAATAAAAGCTGGTGACGATACAGAGAAAAGGGAACCCTTGCTCACTATTGGAAAACAGCAAGCAAGTTCCTAGAAAGCTAAAAAGAGAACTACCATAGCATACAGCAATTTCACGCCTTGATATATAAACTGCCCCCACCCCAAATGAGAACACTAATTCAAAAAGATAACATGCACCCCATTGTTCATTGCAGCATTATTTACAGTGCTCAAGATACGGAAGTAACCTTAAAGTCCATCGACAGATGAATAGATTAAAGAAGTTGTGGTATATATCATACACACAAACACATACAATGGGATACTACTCAGCCATAAAAAAGAATGAAATTTTGCCATTCGTATCAACAAGGACAGGCCTGGAGGGCATTGTGTTTGATGAATTAAGGTGGAGAAAAACAAACACTGCATAATGTCACTTATATGTGGAATCAACAACAACAACAACAAAGACAACAGAAGCAGACTTACAGACGTCAGAAGGAACTAGTGATTACCAGTGGGGTGGCGGGGGGGCAGGAGAGAGGTAGGGCAGTAAAGTACAAACGATAAAATAAATACGCTACAATGATACATTGTACGGCACAGGGAACATAGCCGATATTTCACAATAACTTTCAATGAAGTATGTGTGTGCTGTGCTTAGTCACTCAGTTGTGTCCAGCTCTCTGCGACCCCATGGATGGTAGCTCGCCAGGGTCCTCTGTCCACGGGGATTCTCCAGGCCAGAATACTGGAGTGGGTTGCCATGCCCTCCTCCAGGGGATCTTCCCAAGCTAGGGATTGAACCCAGGTCTCCCACCTTGCAGGTGGATTCTTTAGCAGCTGAGCTACCATGGAAGCCCAAAAACACTGGAGTAGGTAGCCTATTCCTTCTCTCAGCGAACTTCCCGACACAGGAATTGAACCGGGGTCTCCTGCATCCCAAGAATACTGGAGTGGGTAGCCTATCCCTTCCCCAGGGGATCTTCCCAACCCAGGAATTGAACCAGGGTCTCCTGCATTCCAAGAACACTGGAGTGGGTAGCCTAGCCCTTCCCCAGGGGATCTTCCCAACCCAGGATATCGAACCAGGGTCTCCTGCATTCCAAGAACACTGGAGTGGGTAGCCTAGCCCTTCTCCAGGGGAACTTCCCGACCCAGGAATTGAACCGGGGTCTCCTGCATCCCAAGAATACTGGAGTGGGTAGCCTATCCCTTCCCCAGGGGATCTTCCCAACCCAGGAAATCGAACCAGGGTCTCCTGCATTCCAAGAACACTGGAGTGGGTAGCCTATCCCTTCCCCAGGGGATCTTATGGATGCAGGAATTGAACCGGGGTCTCCTGCATTGCAAGGCGGATCCTTTCCCCAGCTGAGCTACCTGGGAAGCCTGTTAGATGGGAGTAGCAGCTCGAAAAATTGGGAAATTAAAAGACGCTTACTCCTTGTAAGGAAAGTTATGACCAACCTAGACAGCATATTCAAAAGCAGAGACATTACTCTGCCAACAAAGGTTCGTCTAGTCAAGGCTATGGTTTTTCCTGTGGTCATGTATGGATGTGAGAGTTGGACTGTGAAGAAGGCTGAGCGCCGAAGAATTGATGCTTTTGAACTGTGGTGTTGGAGAAGACGCTTGAGAGTCCCTTGGACTGCAAGGAGATCCAACCAGTCCATTCTAAAGGAGATCAGCCCTGGGATTTCTTTGGAAGGAATGATGCTAAAGCTGAAACTCGAGTACTTTGGCCACCTCATGCGAAGAGTTGACTCATTGGAAAAGACTCTGATGCTGGGAGGGATTGGGGACAGGAGGAGGAGGGGACGACAGAGGATGAGATGGCTGGATGGCATCACTGACTCGATGGACGTGAGTCTGAGTGAACTCCGGGAGTTGGTGATGGACAGGGAGGCCTGGCGTGCTGCGATTCATGGGGTCGCAAAGAGTCGGACACGACTGAGCGACTGAACTGATCTGATGCTGCAGAGCTGAAATGAAGACTACCGTAAATGAACTACACTGCAACAGGAAGGAAAAGAAAGAAACACGTGGTGACAACAAGGCAGGGCTGTCAGTGGTGTGGCTGAAAGTGAAAGCAGCTCCCCAGCCCCCCGGGGGAGGCGGGGGAGAAGGCAGAAGGTGCGCCTACCTGGCGTGGTACCGGCTCGGCCGAGAGGGGCAGGGAAGCAGAGGTGCAGCTGGCTCAGACTGGCTGTCAGAGAACTTGGTGGCATGCCAGGAGTGTGGCCTCCAGTTCAGTTCATTCCTCCTGGGGGTAGAAAAAAAAAAGGGATGCAGACGACTCAGGGACATCACACCGAGGACCGCTTCGTGTCTGGAAAGGACTTAGAGGCTGCACTGCAGTTGGGCGCGGTCGCTTCCCCTTTAACATCTGGGCATCAGCACTCCTGATACAGGTTCGTTACTGGAGAACTGGTCTGAGCGCAGAGTGACAATCACTGGTTTCCAGGTGCGAATTGGCCCTCGGGCTGCCAAAATGATTCTGTTTCTTTTTAAACATGTTTTCAATTTTTTTTTTTTTGGCATAGTGGAATCCTGGTTTCCTGACTGGGGATCAAACCCATAGCCCTTGCCCTGGAAGCTAGATCATAAGCACTAGACTACCAGGGAAATCCTCCAAATTTCTTTGAGGTAAGAAGATAAGATACATCTTGCTTTCCCTTTTCCGTCTCCCCACCAAAAACCACAGCAGCATATTTTGTCTTGCCTATGTCAGTGCAACTTTGCAGACACCCCTGGCCTCCTTGAGGAGGAGGTGTGGGCTGGGTGTCACAGGATTGGGTGCATTTATTTATCCACTCACTTAGGCAAACATGGCTGTCCTGTAGTCAGTGGGGAGTGTGCATGCATGTGTCTGTGTTAGTCACTCGGTCGTATCTGAATCTTTGCAAACCCATGGACTGTAGCTTGCCAGGTTCCCCTGTCCATGGGATTGGGGGGGGGGGGTGTGTGTGTGTGTCTGTGTGTGTGTGTCTGTGTGTGTGTGTGTGTGTCTGTGTGTCTGTGTGTGTGTCTGTGTGTCTGTGTGTGTCTGTGTCTGTGTTAGTCATTCAGTGGTATCCAACTCTTTGCAACCCCATGGACTGTAGCCCGCCGGGCTCCTCTGTCCATGGGATTCTCCTGGCAAGAATACTGGAGTGGGTTGCCATTTCCTTCTCCAGGGGATCTTCCCGACCCAGGGATCGAACCCAGGTATCTTGCATTGTAGGCAGATTCTTTACCATCTGAGCCACCAGGGAAGCCCTAACAGAGACCAGTGGACACTATTGCTTTGAGCCTGTCAGAGTTCAATGGGGACTCTGTGTGTGTATGTGTGTGTCAGTCACTCAGTCGTATCTGAATCTTTGCAAACCCATGGACTATAGCGTGCTAGGCTCCTCTGTCCACGGGACTGGTGTGTGTGTGTGTATTTATGGCTATGTGTCTGTGTTAGTCACTCAGTCATATCCAACTTTTTGCAAACCCATGGACGTAGCCCACCAGCTTCCTCTCTGTCCATGGGATTCTCCTGGCAAGAATACTGGAGTGAGTTGCCATTCCCTTCTCCAGGGAATCTTCCTGACCCAGGGATCAAACCTGGGTCCCTGGCATTGCAGGCAGATTCTTTGCCATCTGAGCCACCAGGGAAGCCCTAAAGGGGATCAGTGGACATGTATTGCCCTGAGCCTGTTAAAGTGTCAGAAGTCATCTAAAGGTCCCCCATGGTGGGCATCACCATGCCCTAGACCAGCGGGCTCCAGTCCATTCTGCCAGGGCTTCTGAATGTCACAGGCGCCTTCCCTGCCCCCGCCAGTCACCATCATCCATGAGGGCTTACTGGGGTTTGACCACACCTGCCCAGGTGTCGGAAATCTGTGCAGCTGCCGTATGAACATCAGAGCCTCCAGGGCGAGCTGCTGCGTGAGGAGACGCTGCACACTTGCCTCTCCTGCTCCTGCAATTCAGGACGGACCAGTCTCGCCACGGGCAACTCCAGATGGGAGCTGAAGGGCACAACTGAGCCTCTAAGTACCTGATGGATGTCAAACATTCTTTCCAACAGGCAAGAACATTAAAGACTCTTATGCAATAACGAATAGTAATGAAAACCCCGAAACTTATTTACAACACAAACCTTCTGATGACTCAGATAATTAACGAGGAAAAAAAAAACCATGGGTGGCAAAAATGCGGAAGGTGTCGACTTGATGACAACTGCCTACAAACTGAAGCATAAAACGGATGAATCCATCCCACCTCTGGAGTAAATTGATTGTAAAAACCAAGACTGTACCTCATAGAGTTTCTCAAGATCCTCGTAAGGAAGCTTCTGGCCACATGAATTTCATTTTCAGACAGATTTTTCTGTGCTATAATATCCAGAACGTCTTTCATCTTCCTTCACGGGTAATTAACGAAGGGAGAAAACTAGACAGACTGCAGGCAAAGGAAAGAGAGGCTGGGAAAAGAAAAGGCCTCACACCTAGTGGCAAATTATTGCAACTCTGTAACAGGAAAGAGTGGGAAAGAGGTGGTTTACTGGGGCAGTCCTGCACCCTGAGAGGAGTATATGTTTCTCATCCTATTTTAAAAGATAATATAAGCAGACCTCAGAGAGATTCTAAGTTGGGCTCCAGACCCTCACAACAAAGCAAATATGGTAATAAAGCTAGCCACATGAGTGCTTTGGTTTCCCAGTACATATAAACGTTGTGTTTACATTACACTGGAGTCTACCAAGTGTGTAATAGCATGTTTACGAAAACAATGTACAGACCTTATTTTAAATTAAAAAATGCTAACCATCCTCTGAGCCTCCAGAGTCCTAGTAGTAATGCAAGTAAATTCAAAGATCACTGACCACAGAGACCGTAACAAATGTGATGGCGGAAAAGTTCGAAACACTGTGAGAATTACCAAAATGTGAGACACAAAGAGACAAAGTGAACAAGTACTGTTGGAAAAATGTCACCAACAGGCTAACTAATGGCACTAATGGCCTGAGAGGGCTGCCACAATTTTTAATTTGTAAAAAACAAACAAACAAACAAAAAAACGCCAGGATCTGTGAAGCACAATACAGCCAAGTATGTCTACACACGGGTTTCCCAGGTGGCTCAGTGGTAAAGAGGCAACCTGCCAATGCAAGGAGACGCAGGTTCGATCCCTGGGTCAGGAAGATCCCCTGGAGGAGGAGATGGCAACCCACTCCAGGATTCTTGCCTGGAGAATCCCATGAACAGAGGAGCCTGGTGGGCTACAGTCCATGGGGTCACAAAGAGTTAAACCCGACTGAGTGACTAAACAATGTCTATACACAGATACATGCTTCTACTTTGAGAAGACACAGCCAAGGGTCACAGTACTAATTATGGCTTTTAAAAACAAATGAAAGCACAGTGGAAAGGGTGGTACCCACAAGCTCTAAGTAAGGAACTGGGCTACTGGGGACAGTGAAATTTTCCTAAAATGTGTGTGCTCTTGTCAGAACTTCAGACTTTCCTAGAGCATAGTAAACATATTTGGGAATCAAGGGAGGCTCCCTGATAGCCCAGCTGGTAAAGAATCCACCTGCAATACAGGAGACCCTGGTTCAGTTTCCTGGGTCAGGAAGATCCCCTGGAGAAGGGAAAGGCTACCCACCCACTCCAGTATTCCTGGGCTTCCCTGGTGGCTCAGCTGGTAAAGAACCTGCCTGCAATGCAGGAGACCTGGGTTCCATCCCTGGGTTGGGAAGATACCCTGGAGCAGCGAAAGGCTACCCACTCCAGTATTCTGGCCTGGAGAATTTTCCATGGACTCTATAGTCCATGGAGTTGCAAAGAGTCGGACACGACCGAACAACTTTCTCTTTTCAGGTGGTTTGTCAGCCCCTCTGGTGGCTAAAACAGCAGGGTTTTTTTAATTTTTCTTTTTTAAGAATTTATTTATTTTTTATATTTATTTATTGGGTCTTGGTTGTGGCACATCAGCATCTTCATTGCATCCCGTGGGGCACACGGACCGTCTAGTTATGGCATGCGGGCTTTCTTGCTGCACTGCACAGCATGTGGGATCCTGGTTCCCCAACCAGGGCTCGAATCAGCGTCTCCTGCGTTGCAAGACAGATCTTTAACCACTGGACCACCGGGAAGGTGGCCCCTAGGGTTGTCTGGATGAGAGAGACGAGGGCGATTGGCTGAGAGCTGATCTCTGGCATCAGTCATTGGGACCAGACTGGGCAGCAAGGCGCAGGGGACCAAATGCTGCTCTGGCGCCACCTAGAGTCCCCAGGTGGAACAGACACAGGAGGGGCAGATATAAGATGCTCATCTCAGGAGACTTGTGTTTCTTCCTACACAAGATACACTGTGTGGCTTTCAACCCCCGGGAGCCTGCCAGCGTGGGGCCGTGAGGGGTGCACAGGCCACCAGTGAGCCAGTGGGGTCGCTCAGTCACATCCGGCTCTTTGCGATCCCGGGACTGTAAGCCTACCACGCTCCTCTGTCCATGGGATTTTCTCCATGGAGTGGGTTGCCATTTTCCTTCTCCGGGGGAATCTTCCCGATCCCGGGGATCAAACCCAGGTCTCCCTGCATTGCAGGCAGACGCTTTTGCTGTCTGAGCCACCAGGCACGGGCCATAGGATGAGTCAAAACAAGACACCCCAATGTGAGGGAGCAAGGGATACCTGCTCGGGGTTAACAGCCTCATGTGTATGGGTAGGGAAGACCCACACCGCAGCTAAAGTGCCCTTGAGCCCTTGGGGACGGGGCGCCCCCAGAAGACATCAAACAGGAGTGGACCTGAGTGCTATGGAAGGAACACCCCCCTCACGGCCCCCACTTCCCCCACCACGGGCCCCAGTCGGACACAAGCCAGCTTGGCTGTGGGAAACCAGCAAGGACGCCCCTTTCCGGGAGGGAGGAGGCTGGCATAGCTCAGCCCAGAGATGCCCAAGGCTGTGCAGGCAGGGATGCTCAGGAGAAAAGAGCCCAGATCCGGCCAGGGCAGGGGGTGCTAACGCCACACCCCCACCCCCGGTGCTGGGAGCTCTGAACTCCAGCAGTTCCAGAAACGCAAGGGGGCTGAGTCCAAGCCATGCCCACCCAGACACTAACAGTGTGACTGTTCACCCCAGCAAATAGGAGAGACATCCTTTCTGCTCCAATGGCTACTGCGGCTCGGACAATCTTAAAAGAAAAAAAAAACATACGAGTATTGTAGAAAACGTGGCACATTTAAAAATTAGAAGGCCGGTAAGACAACAAACAGCTTCCCTGGTGGCTCAGCTGGTAAAGAATCCGCCTGCCATGCAGGAGACCTGGGTTCGACCCCTGGGTTGGGAAGATTTCCTGGAGAAGGGAAAGGCTACCCACTCCAGTATTCTGGCCTAGAGAATTCCATGGACTAGTAGAATAACCCGTAACCTAAAGATGACCATGAGTAACATCTCTCTGCATTTCTTCCCCTCTGTTTTAGATAGTTCAGAGTCCTACAGACCCGGTGGGGCCTTTCTCTCTGCAGCCTGCTGGGCTGGGTGGGCATTTCTGCATGCCACTGTCACTCTTCTAAAATGTCTTTTTTTGGGGGGCCGTGTGGCATACAGGATCCTGTTCCTTGACCTGGGATCAAACCTGGGCCCTCTGTCATTGGAAGCACGGAGTCTTAACCACTGGACCGCCAGGGAAGTCCCGAAAGTGTCATTTTTAATTCAGCCTAATATTCCTTCCATGTAAATGCTGAAAAAGCTATGGTGTTGACTAGCAGAACACTGGCTTGTCTAGTTTCCAAATCAAATTATCCATCCTAAGGAGGGTTCCCTGAAATCTTTTCCACCAGGTACACACCAAAATTGATCTCAGTTTGCAAAAGAAACTATAGCCCGCCAGGCTCCTCTATCCATGGGATTTTCCAGGCAAGAATACTGGAGTGGGTTGCCATTTCCTTCTCCAGGGGATCTTCCCAACCCCAGGGATCGAAATCAGGTCTCCCACACTGTGGGCAGACTCTTTGCCCTCTGAGCCACAAGGGAATCCCAGTTTACTTCAATATTAAAAATAATTTTATATGGCAGGTAGTCTTTTTCTTTTTTTTAAAGGAAGACGTTTAGATCACAAATATTAAACATGATAAGGATACCACTAAATATTAAGAATGGATCTAGATCTTGAAAATGAGTTTTTAAAAAAGCAATTATTAAAATAAGCCCTTGAGTGAAATGTTCACAATCTCAGAGAATTCTTCTCTCAAAAAAAAAGCAATAAACAAAAATCACGTGAATGCCGGGTTATTTTCCTAACCTTTCCAAATGCAGCAATCAGCGGCTGCCTCAGAAAATAAACACAGCCTGCATGTGGTCCCCGCAAGCACGGTAGGCCTGAGAATACAGGGTCTGCAGGCTGGGAGGCCAGCGGGGAAGGCAGGGCCTTGGCTGGACACCGTGACAGGGGAACCACAGAGTGAGCGGGCTGCAGGTGTCACTGGCCATGGGGAGACTTCTTGGGGAATAAAACCCCAAGTGACGCTCGGGGCCATCTTAAAAGCAAGAGTCGGAGTAGACAGCAGTGGGGAGGGCCTTGAAGATAAAGGAGAGCCTGGAAAGTCCTGTAGATGCTTCCCACTGAGTACTGGGGTGGCCAAGATGAGCTCCAGGCAGGGAGCCCCTGGAGCTTCCGGACGCAGGGGGACAGAGGTCTGCATGATGCTGATGGTGCTTCCGGGCTGGAGGAAAGCCAAAACCGCAAACACCCTTTTTATTAAGTGTTTTGAAACCAACACATCTCAAAGCACCAGCCTACAGACACTAGGAGAAGACTCTTGAGAGTCCCTGGGACTGCAGGGAGATCCAACCAGTCCATCCTAAGGGAAATCAGTCCTGAATATTCATTGGAAGAACTGATGCTGAAGCTGAAACCCCATA
This sequence comes from Bos indicus x Bos taurus, assembly GCF_003369695.1. Lineage (NCBI taxonomy): Eukaryota > Metazoa > Chordata > Mammalia > Artiodactyla > Bovidae > Bos > Bos indicus x Bos taurus. The sequence goes on along the minus strand of NC_040105.1, from coordinate 6,941,834 downwards.
CTTTGGCCACCTCATGCGAAGAGCTGACTCATTGGAAAAGACCGTAATGCTGGGAAAGATGGAAGGCAGGAGGAGAAAGGGGCAACAGAGGAAGAGATGGTTGGGTGGCATCAGCGACTTGTTGGACATGACTTTGAGCAAACTCCAGGAGTTGGTGATGGACAGGGAAGCCTGGCGTGCTGCAGTCCATGGGGTCCCCAAGAGTCAGACGGGACTGAGCGACTGAACAACAACAACAGACACTCAATGAAGCCCGCCCTGAGCTGTGGCTGCCTTCCTGCCCTGGTCAAGCCCCTCGAGCCTCTCCGTCTCCAGAGCTGTCTCTGCCTCCCACTGCTCCAAGGTCCCCGCAACTCAGCTCTGCAGATTGGGCCCTCACTCCGCAACCCTCAGCGGCTCCCAGCTGCCAGGGAGTGACACCCAGGCCCCTGCAGAGCTGTCATGTGCTCCCCGGGTGGGCAGCCCGCACTGGCACAAGGCCTTCTGGCCATTCAGAGGCGAGCTGGGGTCTGAGATGCACAGCTCTAGCCCCAGGCTAACCACACACCCCTGGAGCATCCCCTTTGCCAGCCTCTTTAGGAGGCCCTGGCATTGCTGACATGGGCCACGTCTGTATCCCCAACCTGGCTCAGCCTTCAGAGGACAGCTCGATGTGGGGGTCGGCTTTCAGCCCGCCCGCCCTCCTTCCTTCCGTCAAGAGCTTTCTGGGTCCCTGCCCATCACCCGCTCAGCTGCCAGTGCCCCCGAGGGCAGAAACCAAGGGGATGACGCTGGCAGCCTGGCTGGAGCGCTTCCGACATACGTGAATGAATAAAAAACACACGTCAGAGAGTCTGTTGAGTGGCGAACTGTTTCCCCCCGCCCCCCACCCCTCTGCAAGCAGTGACCTGACAACACGGAGCTGTGGATGGTGACATCATTCTTGATGAAAGGCGATTAAGCGGCCAGTATTTCCTGCCCTTATACAGAAGGAGAAAAGAAGTGAAGATAAAAATTCCCAAGCGACCTCAATGGCTGAAAGTGACGCCAGACATCAAAGCAGCATTTTAGGCAAATGCCCTGGCCGAGGAGCGTCCGCATGGGATCAAAGCTTCAGGGTTCCACTAGACTGGGGCACCCCTTACCTGTCCCCTAGCCAGGACAAGCGCATACTTGTCTCGGCCACTCCTGTTCCCCAGATGTATTCACAGGGAAGACCACACATACACGTCACACAATGAACACAGGCAGAAGGGGGACAGACCCAGATGACTGGGCTGTCTTTCTGTTAACTTCTGTTAACACCCAGCTCCGTTGTTGCTGCTGTTGTTTACTGGATTAGTTGTGTCCCACTCTTTTGCGACCCCAGGGGCTGTAGCCCACCAGGCTCCTCTGTCCATGGGAATTCTCCAGGCAAGAATACTGGAGTGGACTGCATTTCCATCTCCAGGGGATCTTCCCAATCCATAGGGATGGAACCCTGGATTGGCAGGCAGATTCTTTACCCACTGAGCCACCAGCGAAGCCCAACCCAGAACCAGCAACGCTAAAAATGCTTTGTCCAAACCACCACAAGTCATAGCGCATATCCCCAGTTGTTGAACACACGGTTTCGTTCAACTCGATGTTTTTATAAAGGTACCAACACAACTTTCTTGGCTACTTTCAACCCTACAATGGATGTTTTGGTCAAGATCCCACAGACACTCAAAGCTGCAACCGTTAACATAGCTAACTATAAGGAAAAAAAGGTGCAACCATTAACATGACTAACTATAAATAAAATTAACATAACTAAATATAAGCAACAGAGTTGGTGAGTCTTAAGGGTGTACAAACAAAAATATGTACAACATTCTCTGCCTGCCTTAATATATTGGAAACCATCGCCTCTTCCACACCACATTTCATCAACATCACTTGCATGCCTTTCAACAAAACACAAACCTTAACTGTTTACCACTCTCTTCTTGGCTCAGAGCAGGAAACATGTCACATAATTCACCTGATTCACTTGCTTAAGCCATACACTAAATCTACATCTGAAAAGAAGCAACCTTTCCCCAAATAGGCAGTGCTGTTCCGTGTGAGTTCCCCCCCACCCCATTTTATTTAATAAAAACAAGTCTGATCTTTGTGGTGTTTTTTTTACCCTCCCAAGCAAGACAACATCTGCCCAATATAAACCCGTGGGTCTACTCTATTTTAACAAGCAAGCAAGCATAGTGGCTAATGCCCAGAAGCCGCCAAACGCTCAAAACAGAAACTTTTCCCCTAAAATGTGAATGATGTCTCTCAGACCACTCTGCAGAAGCATCCTGGGTAAGACAGACACCCCGAACACACAGAGTTTCTGCCCCAGGAAGAGCTCTCCAGGAGGGGAAGGGGAGATGGGGGAAGGGGGAGAAGGGAGGGGAGAGGGAAAGGGGAGGGGAGAGGGAGAGGGGAGGGGAGATGGGAAGGGGAGAGGAGAGATGGGAAGGGGAGAGGGGAGATGGGAGGGGGAGAGGGGAGATGGGAAGGGGAGAAGGGAGATGGGAAGGGGAGAAGGGAGGGGGGAGGGGAGAAGGGAGTAGAGGGGGAGGGGGAGAAGCAAGAGGAGAGGGAGAATAGGGGAGGGGAGAAGGGAAGGGAGGGAAGAAGGGGGGAGATGGGGGGGAGGGGGAGAACGGGGGAGAAGAGAGAATGGGGGAGATGGGGGAGGGGGAGAAGGGGGGAGAAGAGAGAAGGGGAAGGAGAAGCGGGAGAGGGAGGGAAGCATCTCCAGTAAGATACACATCCCCCTGAACACAGAGTTTCTGTTCCAGGAAGAGCTCTGGAGGAGGGGAGGGGGCTGGGAAGAAGGGGGGAGGGGGAGAAGGGGGAGGAATGGGAGAAGGGGGAGGGGAGAAAGGGGAGGAGAAGGGAGAGAGGGGAAGCGGGTGGGGGAGAAGGGAGGTGGAGCGGGGGAAGGGATGGGGAGGGGGAGACACAACCTGCCCAGTCCTAGCCACCCCTCTCCTCTTGCAGCTTCAGGAGCATCTCCGCTCATTACTGCTGGGGCCACGCACAGAGCAGCCTGCTCCGGACAGCTGGGACGAACCAGAGGCAGATGGGAGGCCGGACTCGACGCTGGCTCAGTGCAGAGCTCACTGCACCTCAGAGCTGTGGAGAAACCCACACAAGTGGCAGGAAACCTGCTCTGAGCAGGCGTGCGTGCTGTCACTGGAGCGGACACCTGCCTTCTTTACATGTGTCACTATGCCATAGCGTCTGGCTAACCCTCACCACCTCCTGCAGCAAAAGCCTGCATCCCTGGGTGTTAATCTGCTCCTGACTGTGAGCTTAGCCTGGAATCAGAGTCACAGAAGGCTTTAAGGCGTCCGGCAAAGAGGCAGAAAGGAACAAAGAATCTGCCTTATGGAAAGTGTGGTCCTGGCAAAACGGCTCACGGCAGCGGGCGGACCACTCAAGAGTGGAATGAACGATGAAGCAGCAGGTGAGGTTCATTGTAAACAAGATTCATATTCACCAGATAAATGTGGCAGAAGGACCAAAAGAGCCATTCCAAGAGTCACTGTATAGTTTATAGCATGATACTTAGAAGAAATTTTCCATACGGTGATTGAAATTCCATGCACTCCTAAAAGGGAGCCGAACGTATGGTCATTTGCCCGGAGCGGAGGACTGTGGATGAGGTTCGGGCGCTATGCACACAGAGGTTTTTAATCCAGGTTTGACAGCACCCAGCAGACACAGCCTGAACCCAGCACTGGTGAGAACTCCCCGTTCCTCAGCGTGTCTCCAACAGCGTCCCCAACAGCGAGGGCTTCCGGACACCCCCGTTAATCTGGAAAACGCCACAAGTGACCCAGTTTTGGGTCTTAACCTTTTCAACCGCATTTGCTTAAGCCAGTGGCGTGACCATGGTGGCTGCCCAGCAAAACAACTGGCGGCCCTCAGGGAAATACAGGCAGCCCTCAAGGAAATACCACTGCCCATATCCCTCCCACGCCTGCCCATCAGGATCTCCGGGGCGGGGAAGACAGGCGTACCGAAGACAGCCCGGAGACGTTCCCACATCCTGAACTTCCCTGTGTGCAGCAGTTCCTTGGCTAAGAAAGAGGGAACAACAAAGTGCCCAGGAGGTAGGCCAGCAGCTCCCCCTGCTCCCCGAGTCCTCTGACTCCAGGCAGATGCCAGGATGAGCCTGGGCGTCTCAGAGGAGGATGTACGTGCACCTATGGGGCTCCTGTGACCCTTCTTTGTTCCCTGACAACACGACCCTGGGAGGGAGGCAGTGCCGGCTCTCATCTGTCCGGGAAAGAAGCTTGGCTGCAGACAGACAGTGATCGGGGTTCCTGTCCCCCAAGGCACTGCCCTCTGGGCCCCAGCTTCTAAATGACGACAAGATATGTGGGGCCCGAGAAACCAGATGTCTCCACTTTGTGACTCCAGCAAGGACGAGAAAGACAAACACAGCCAGCAGACGTCACCAGCGGGAGGGAAGTATGTCAACCACAATTCCCATTTTGGGACTGCCCTGGTGGTCCAGTGGTGAAGGATCATCCGCCTGCCGATGCAGGGGACACGCGTTCGATCCCTGGTCCAGGAAGATCCCCCAGGCCTAGGAGCAACCAAGCCCACGTGTGACAACTACTGAGCCCATGCTCCAAAACAACAGGAGCCACTGCAATGAGAAGCCCACGCACCGCAAACAGAGTAGACCACCGCCCCCCAGCTCCCCACAACTAGAGACAAGCCTGTGCAACAACAGACCTAGCATAGACCCCTCCCCTCAAAAGAAAACAAAAAAACAAAAAGACCCAACCAACCAACCAGAAAAAACTGCGCACGGTGTTCACAAAGCCTGTTTCACCTTGAGGTGCATACATGCCTTTCCGCAGATCCTCCCAGAACAACCCAAGCTGCACTGGCCACTCTCACCATCAGGACCCTAAGCTGTCCTCAGTCTTTATCAGAAAAGCCACCTTTTTCTTAAGGTGCCTGGGATGGTTAGATAATTAAGGGTTAAGGAACCGCCTCTGCCATCTGGTCAACCTCCAACATTGGATTACTTGTGTGTTGGTGGCTCAGTCAATGAATTCACTGTAGAGTGCCTTTATAATCACTTAAAAAACAAAAAACAAGTATGTGATCTATTGTGGAGTTCTACATGGAAACTGGGTCTCCGGCATTGCAGGCAGTCTCTTTACCTGACTGAGGCACCAGGGAAGCCCCAGGCATAAAACACTAGAAAACTGCTCTTCTCAGACATCTATGTCAGAGTAGTGATTGCCTAGGGATGGAGACAGATGAGAATGGGGAGATTAGGCAGAGAAGGATACGGGCTTCCCAGGCTGTGCAGTGGTAAAGAATCTACCTGTCAATGCAGGAGACAGGACACTAGGGTTCAATCTCTGGGTCGGTAAGATCCCCTGGAGAAAGGAACAGCAACCCACTGCGGTATTCTCGCCTACAGAATCCCATGGACAGAGGAGCCTGGCGGGCTACAGTCCATGGGGTGCAAAGAGTCAGACATGACTGAGTGACCAAGCAGAGAAGGATATATGTTATTGATTTAAGAACTCAATTTTAAAAGCACTCACAGGACTTCCTGGGTATACCTAGTGGCTAAGACTCCATGTTCCCAATGCAGGGGGCCCAGGTTCAATTCCTGGTCCTAGATCCCACATGCCGAGACTAACACCTGGCACAGCCAAACAAATAATAATTTAATTAAAAAATATAACTTAGTATACAGTTTTAAAAGTCCTTACTATGTGCATCATCTCACACGCTAGTAAAGTAATGCTCAAAATTCTCCAAGCCAGGCTTCAGCAATATGTGAACCATGTACTTCCAGATGTTCAAGCTGGTTTTGGAAAAGGCAGAGGAACCAGAGATCAAATTGCCAACATCCACTGGATCATCGAAAAAGCAAGAGAGTTCCAGAAAAACATCCATTTCTGCTTTATTGACTATGCCAAAGCCTTTGACTGTGTGGATCACAATAAACTGTGGACAATTCTGAAAGAGATGGGAATACCAAACCACCTGACCTGCCTCTTGAGAAACCTATATGCAAGTCAGGAAGCAACAGTTAGAACTGGACATGGAACAACAGACTGGTTCCAAATAGGAAAAGGAGTATGTCCAGGCTGTATATTGTTGCCCTGCTTATTTAACTTATATGCAGACTACATCATGAGAAACGCTGGGCTGGAAGAAGCACAAGCTGGAATCAAGATTGCCGGGAGAAATATCAATAACCTCAAATATGCAGATGACACCACCCTTATGGCAAAATATGGAACTAAATAGCCTCTTGATGAAAGTGACAGAGGAGAGTGAAAAGTTGGCTTAAAGCTCAACATTCAGAAAACTAAGATCATGGTATCTGGTCCCATCACTTCATGGGAAATAGATGGGGAAACAGTGGAAACACAGGTTCAGTCTCTGGGTTGGAAAGATCCCCTGGAGGAGGAAATGGCAACCCACTCCAGTATTCTTGCCTGGAGAATCCCATGGACAGAGGAGCCTGGTGGGCTACAGTCCATGGGGTCGCAAAGAGTCAGACACGACTGAGTGATAAAGCACACACACAGGGAGGTATTCTTTTGCCTATTGGAAAACTCAGGTATTTTGGGGGGCTCCAAAATCACTGCAGATGGTGACTGCAGCCATGAAATTAAAAGACGCTTACTCCTTGGAAGGAAAGTTATGACCAACCTAGACAGCATATTCAAAAGCAGAGACATTAGTTTGCCAACAAATGTCCGTCTAGTCAAGGCTATGGTTTTTCCAGTGGTCATGTACGGATGTGAGAGTTGGACTGTGAAGAAAGCTGAGCACCGAAGAATTGATGCTTTTGAACTGTGGTGTCGGAGAAGACTCTTGAGAGTCCCTTGGACTGCAAGGAGGTTTAATCAGTCCATCCTAAAGGAGATCAGTCCTAGGTGTTCATTGGAAGGACTGATGCTAAAGCTGAAACTCTCACATGAGGAATGGACCACGATGACTTACACACACACGGACTTGGGTGCAAAGGCGCCACAGCACAGCAGTGTCTGCTGCATGAATACTCCGGAAGCACCATAAACGTCCACGCGGAAAGGATCTGTTACCCACACAGTGGAGCATCCAGACCTCGGAGCATCGTGGGGTCGTTAGGACAAGTCATGAGTCAGACCTCAGGGCGCTCAACAAACTCCACTTTCATGTGTAAACACACAAGCGCCTGTTTCTCCAAGGAAACCTAAGAGCGTAGTACTGACACGGCCGCTCTCCGGAGAGGCAAAACGAGGGGATGCAGTTGGGTGGGAGAAAGGCTGATGGACTCCATGCAATTCCCTTTTGAAAGTGAATATTGGGACTTGCCTGGTGGTCCAGTGGCTAAGAAACTGCGCTCTGAATGCAGGGCGCCAGGGGTTCCAGCCCCGGTCAGGGAACTAGATCCCAGGTGCCACAACTAAGACCCGGCACACCCAAATAAATAAAAATAAATACTTAACGACGACATGAAAAGTGAAATGGTTTCCCACATCCACGTGTCACTCTCAGTACTGATAAATGCAGAATAAAAAATCACACTTGGAGAAAACTGTAGCTGGTATTCCAGCAGCCACCCCTGAAGAGTGCTTGTTTTGACCACTGTGCAGTGAGCAAACCCTCTGAGGGCACTGTGTAGAACCCTTTGGGGTCACCGCAGCTGACCGCTCCTGGGGGACCAAGCTGCTGCTGACCCCTGGGAACACACCACACCGAACCCCAAAGGCTTCTCCTCTTTAAAAGTGCAGAGGTCGATGAGGTGACCCCAAAGAAACGCTACACCACGACAGCATCTCTCTCGTCCCCTCCACCCTGAAGGGCTCAGAAACAGCCACACCGGGACACTCGTTTTCTGATTTACGAGGACCATCGCCTATTCCACGGAGCAATGAGGCTGCTCCGTTAATGCGGCAAAGAACAAAACTTTTTCCTTCTTCACTTTCTGAACCTCCTCCGTAGATGCTATTTTGGTTCCAAAAAAAAAAATCCTTTGGGATATGTCTTCAAGTCTGTACTAAAAACTGAAGTGCAAGGGGGAGGTCAATTTACTTTTTAAAATTTACAGCCAATCTTGGAAAAGACTGGACTAATTCTGTTTAAAAAAGGCAGGTCAACACTGTACTATGAATGAGCCAACTGTGAAATACCAAGTGGAGGATTATTTCTCTATATAAAAGCAGTCACGGGAATTTCTTGGCTGTGCAGTGGTTAAGACTCTGGTGCCATCACTTTGGGGCCCTGAGTCTGATCTCTGGTCAGGGAACTAAGATCTTGCAAGAATTCCATGGAATGCTCTAGGCAAGAATACTGGAGTGGGTAGCCGTTCCCTTCTCCAGGGGATCTTCCCAACCCAGAAATCGAACAGTGGTCTGCTGCACTTCAGGCAGATTCTTTACCAGCTAAGCCACCAGGGAAGCCGGCAAGCTTTGCAGCCAGCGTGGCCCAAAACAATCACCAATACCTCTGAGCTGCCCAGCTGTACTGTTCTAGTTCCTGCCTGTAAAAGCATCAGGTCCCCAATTTCACTCTCTGACCCCCTCAAATTATCCCAACTCCTATCCACAATTTGCTTTCTAAGCAAGTACGCTTGCCCGCCCCAGAGCTCAGCACAGTGCTAGAAACACCTGGATGTCCGCGTACATCACTCCACATTAGCATGAAACCCGAAAATCCGGTAGCCTGCCACCTTGTGTTAAAACTGGGCCATGACACTTTGCTTCATTTAGAGAATCAGCTATTGCCAGGGATAAGATTTAAGGAATCAAAATCACTTCACAAGTCAAAAATTAACACTCAGAAGTAATTAAAGAAGGAATCTTGTAAGAACTGACCATTACCAGGAACTCTACTCAATACTCTGTGACAAGCACAGGAAAAGAATCTAAAAAAGAGCGTGTGTGTTTGTGTGTGTATATATATATATGTATGTATAACTGATTCAACTTGCTGTCTTTTCCAAAGAGTCGTCCATTTGCATCAGGTGGCCAAAGTATCAGAGCTTTAGCTAAGTTAACTATACTCCAACATAAAACTAAGTAAAAAAAAAAAAAAAGAAGAAAAGGTAATCTTTCAAATTTGTGAAGTTGGATTCATCCTTGGCCAAGAGATGAATCACTCATGTACTTCCTAAGTGTACACGCTCACACATGTATGCACAGACACACACACACACACACACACACACACACACACACATGTCCACATCGGGACTGTCACAGTTGACACAGGGCAGCCAACAGAGTCCACGCTTTGCTGGCCTGCTCATCTCTGTCCGTAAACAAGGCTTGACGCCCGGGTCTTACCTTTTCACCACCAGCTTCAGGGTCTTATGTGACCCCTTCACCAGGCAGATGGCTTCCTGTCTAAACCCGGACAGACCGACATCATTGATGCCCACGATCTCGTCTCCGGCCAGCAGTTTGTCCACGGCCGCGGCTTTGCTGCCTTCTTCAACCTGCAATACAGAAAGAGGGTCCATGAGCTCCCCCCACCGAATGAGCAAACCAGTCCCCAGGACGCAGACAGAAGGACGTGTCGGTGACAGCTCTGTGACACCTACCTGTTCTCAGACCGGCTTCAGAACGACCCAGGAGTGAAGGGATCCAGCTTGGGCCCCGATTCCCTGTGGGAGACCAGGGATGCATCCTTCTCCTGGTGTGTACCCCTCATCCAGTCTACATCTGCAAGGCCTACCTTTTACGGAAGGGGCAGCAGAGTACCCACACACTCAAAAACACACCAGAAACAGGGGATCCAGACGGACCCCTTTGCTCTCCAGATCTCCTCCCTCCAAAAAACAAAAAAAAGATAGGTGTTTTAAAATTATTGACAAGTTATGTCTCACCCATCAATCCTGCACCTAGAGCTTCCCTGGGGGTCCCGTGGTTAAAGAATCTGCCTGCCAAAGCAGGAGACACAGGTTAGAGCCCTGGTCAGGGAAGAGTCCATGTCCCACAGTGCAAGAAAGCTCGTGTACGACAACCGCTGAGCCTGGGCTCCAGAGCCCGGGGGGCCACAACTGCTGAAGCCCGTGCGCCCAAGAGCCCGTGTTCTGCAACAAGAGAAGCCAGCGCAATGAGAAGTCCACAGGCTGCAAGTGGACAGGGGCGCCTGCTCACCACAACTGGACAAAGCCCACGTGCACCAACAAAAGACCCACCAGAGCCAAAAAAAAAAATTATTTTTTTAAAAGTCCTGCACCTAGGACTTTTTCTGTAACAGGTTTCTTTCAATGTTTGTTTTTTTAATTTCTGTAACAGCTCTATTTAGCTATAAGCCAAATACAAGCCAATCCGCCCACATACACACGAATGAATAGACTGTTAGTTGTATTCAGACTCGTCCAACCATCACCACCCACCCAGCTGAGAACAGGCTTCCTAAGCCAGAAGAAACCTCGTGCCTGTCAGCAGTCACTCTCCAGCCCTCCCCGGAGACCACGTACGTGTACGTGTACACGTCGTACTGTGGACACTTGATATACACAGTCATACAACAGGTGGGCTTTTGTGTCGGGCTTCTTTCACTCATGATGTGTTTTACAGGTGCATCCGTGTTGACCCGTGTTGGAACTCCGTTCCTTTTTAGGGCTGAGTGATACTCCATCGTACCAATCGACCACATTCAATGTATCTGTTCATCAGGGATGGATATATTTACTTTGTTTCTACTGATTGGGCTATTCAGTCAGTTCAGCTCAGTAGTTCAGTTGTGTCTGACTCTTTGCCACCCCACAGACTACAGGACATCAGGCCTCCCTGTCCATCACCCACTCCCGGAGTTAACTCAAACTCATGTCCATTGAGTCGGTGATGCCATCCAACCATCTCACCCTCTGTCATCCCCTTCTCCTCCTGCCCCCAATCCCTCCCAGCATCAGGGTCTTTTCCAATGAGTCAGCTCTTCGCATGAGGTGGCCAAAGTACTGGAGTTTCAGTTTTAGCATCATTCCTTCCAAAGAACACCCAGGACTGATCTCCTTTAGAATGGACTGGTTGGATCTCCTTGCAGTCCAAGAGACTCTCAAGAGTCTCCTCCAACGCCACAGGTCAAAAGCATCAATTCTTCGGCGCTCAGCTTTCTTTAGAGTCCAACTGTCACATCCATACATTTGGCTGTCAGCGCCCCATGAACACTTGTATACATATCTTTGTGTGTGAATATGCATCCTCATTTCCCTTGGGTGTACAACTAGGAGTAGAATGTCGGGGTCATATGGTAACTAGCATAAACATTTTGAGGACCTGCTAGAATGCTTTTTTTTTTTTTTAATTTATTTATCTATTTCGCTGTGCTGGGTCTTAGCTGCAACATGTGCCATCTTCCATCTTCATTGTGGCATGGGGTCTTAGCTGTGGGAAGACCACAGGTCTCAGCTGTTCCTGACCATGGGATCAAACCCATGTATGTAAAACACTCCCTAGTCAGAGTTACACACAGTATGTACTCAAGTGGACTGACCTACTCCTTAAAAGGATTTTACGACTTTTATCCTGAGAATTTTCAATCTGTAAATCCTTAACCCAGCTTTTCTTATATAGTAATAATCCAACTAAGCATCGAGTAAGACATCAATTAACCAACCTACTGTCTGTACCAGTGCCCTGCAAACTGTGTGCCGTGCTTACTGTCTCTGTCATCTCCAGCTCTTTGCTACTCCATGGACTGCAACCCGCCAGGCTCCCCTGTCCATGGGATTCTCCAGGCCAGAATACTGGAGTGGGCTGCCATGCCCTCCTCCAGGGGATCTTCCCAACCCAGGGATCGAACCCAGGTCTCCTGCACTGCAGGCAGATTCTTTACAGTCTGAGCCGCTAGGGAAGCCCAAGAATACTGGAGTGGGTAGTCTGTCCCTTCTCCAGCGGATCTTCCCGACCCAGGAATCGAACCGGGATCTCCTGTACTGCAGGCAGATTCTTTACCAGCTGAGCTACCAGGGAAGCCCTATGACCCATGAATCAAACCCAGCCAGCTAGGACTTCCCTGGTGGTCCAGTGGTTAAGACTCCGTGCTCCCAATGCAGGAGGCCCGGGTCCCATCCCTGGCCAGGGAAGATCCCACATGCTAGGTGGCGTGCCCTCCCCTCACCCTCCCTGCAAAAAATCCAGCCAGCTGTCTTTTTTTTGTTTGGGGCAAATAAAATTTTACTGGAATACAACCACACCCATTTGTTTATACACTGCTACAGGAGAGAATGGAATATTTTGGGGCCCATAAAGCCAAAAATATTTACTACTTGGCTTGTTACTTTAAAAAAAAAAAAAGCTGCCAACCCCTGTTCTACACCACAAAGCCATTCTTTTTACAAACTGCTAGGAGAACTAGTGAAAAAGATGACTGTTTATGTGCATACCAGGGTACAATTTTGGAAGTTCACTGTGCTCCCACTATATGCCAGGGCTGACCTGAAAATCAGTTCCAAACCTCACCAGGCACTAAAGCAAGGAAACGTTCCTCCTCTGGGGGTTGCAGAGCTGGAAATGAAGCCACTGACAGGCTCAAGGATGAAACCACACAGTAGTTGGACCCGTCTCTCCGCCTGCACCCGAGGACAACTCAACCCCTCCTTAGGGTAACAGAGTAATTATTTACTGCAAGTTGACCATAAACAGAACATAATGAACAAAATGACCACTCCAAACAGAACTATGAAGCAATTCATTCAGCTAACAACCGGTTTCCAAGTCTAGACGATTTTTAATCCCAACGTAATGACAGATCCCAACGTTAATAAGCTTCCACCCGGCCAAGATTACACACTCAGCCAGAAACAGCCAAGGTGAAGGATACGTGGTGTAGAGTTTAGGTTTCGACATGCCCCAGCTGGGGGTGCCCAAGGGCTGTGTCTAATCGGAGGGTTGGTGGGCAGTTAGCTGGGGTGGGCGGGAGGTGGGAGTTCCCGGAGGAAAAGATGGAGTGAACAGCAGGGGAAGGAAGTTAAAAGACTGGAGAGGCGGGGATGGAGCCTGCCCACACAGAAAACAGATCCATGAACGGCGGAGGACAGAACCCTTGGGCTGCCTGGCAGAAGAGGATGAAGGAGAAGGAGACGGAGGAGAAAGAAGGGATGGGTGTTCCCAAGGAGACAACAACCAGACAGGCGCAGAGCTGGTGAATCTGAGCATCACAAGCAAGCCTTTAGGTGAAACCATGACGATGAAGAAACCTGCAGGGTCTTAGAACAGGTTCTGAAGGTAGCCCTTCCTACAGACAACTCATCACCTGTAACGACTCGGCCATGACCTGGTGAGCTTTTCCGCCTCATCCCCGCAAACCCTTGCACGTGAGACTCTCTCAAAGCACTGTCATTAACGTCTGGCTAAGGGACTCGCCTGGAGGTCCAGTGGCTAAGACTCTGAGCTCCCAAATGCAGGGTGCCCAGGGTTCGATCCCTGGTCAGGGCACTAGATTCCACGTGCCACTACTAAAGATTCTGAACACTGCAATGAAGACGGAAGATCTTCAATGAAGATCTGGCTTGGTCAAATGAATTAAAATTTTTTTGAACAAAGGTCTGGCTTCACCCCGAAGCCCAAATCACATCGTGTTGCTTCCCTTCATCTGCAAAGATTTCCCAGCTCCTGCTCCAGCCGCAAAGACCGCATTCCAAGGCAGCCTGTCTGCCTCATCCAAACCACACTCCACCTACACTCCCAGCAAAAAACAAACGGCTCCAGGTTTGGGAGACAGAGTAGCCGGGGATCTCTGCCCGCCTCGGCTTCCTCGCCAAGACAAAGCATTTGTCCAACATTTTTCATGCTCATGGCAAAGAGAGTTGCAAATGAGGCAGCTTTGAAGACCTCGGGTCCGTACCCTTGACCCCATCAAGCTTTTCCCGTGAGGAAGACTTCATTAGGCTTGAACCTGGTGAAGCCCAGACTTGAAGCTGGCCCTCGGGTCCCAGGAATACAGCTCTGCCCGTCAGCTGTGTATAGTCTATCGTGCATTACACGTGATGAGTCACGCCTCAAACGCATCATGCACTGCACACACGCAGGCTTCTTTTATTGCCATCCTCTGTTTAACAGTCAAGATAGCACTGGGCATTGCCAGTAGCAGAGGGCACCGTCTGCAGGAGCCACAAACGGGGCAGTCCTGTTCTACAATCACCAGGCAAAGTTCTCAGTGTCCCTTGCTCAGGGGCCAAAAAAAAAAAAAACTCCCTTTACAAAAAGGCAGGCAGGCAAGGACAAAGGAATCCACGCCCACCCACGATGCCAGTCCGTGTACCCCGGTCAGAAGGAAAGCCCCAAGCTCACTCGCCAGGCCGAATATTCCGGTTTGGATTATTCACTGGAATTCTGTTTGCCAAACTCCTGTTGAGTTTTTAGGGTTTCGAAGTGTCCAAAAATGAGCAGACTGCCTTGCTGTCCTGATGGAAACATTTACTCTGGCAACAGCAAGAGGGAGGGAAGGGGAAAAAAAAAAAAAAAAAAAACCAGTCCATGGAAGTCTTTTTGGAAGCAAGCTTTCGTATTTCATCCAACGGATGTTGTTACAGATGATCGAAGATGACACCCACCAAGGGTGGGGGGGGCGGGGGCCCAACTCTCATGGGAGCCAGGACTCACTCGGGAAGGGACCGAGTCAGGGCAATGGGGGTGAGAGGGGAGGGGCTTGAGGCTGGAGATGAAAGACCTTCACCCCCAGACAGCAACTTGAAAGGGCCAGCAGAGATGGGGGTGGACATTACACGGGAAGGGGTCAGGACCCGGGCCCATCTGAAGAATGTCAGCCTGGAAAGCATGGCACCCTGGCAAGGGGAGCCTTTGAAGATAAGGCCAGAAAGAGGAAGATGAGGAATTTGACCTTGAGTTTCAGAAGCCGGAAGGATACCCTGGAGGCAGTGGTGGGGCAGGGTGGGAGAGGGTTCCCAGAAGGCCCGGCAGGGAAGCAGGTGAGTGACCCTGTATCATGTGAGCAAATGCGTCTAGCAGCTTCATCCTCTAGGCAGAGAGGAAAAAGCATCTCTCCTGCCCAGAACACATCACAGATCGGCAGCCACACGTGCTCAAACCAAGACAGGGCAGGGAACACAAACGTAAGCAAGGACTCTGGCAGCTGGGAAGGCAGGTCAAGGGACATATTCATTGATGGACATCAAGGGCCACTGCAGGAAAGGGGTGTGCAGTAGAGCTCAGATATGGAGCTTTGATGGCCTGGGAAAATCGCAACCACCGGAGATCAGAATGGAAGGGGGAGGAACGTTTAGGTCTGAGATCGGATTTCAAAGGCCATGAATCACACCCGTGACTTATCAGCTATGACTAGAAAGCCATCCAGGGGAGAGCATAAGACAGCACTGGCTTCTATGAGCCAGGACAATCACTGATGCCACCTCCCCAGTCACCCTCCCGAGTTCCCTTGTCTCCAAAGAGAGAGCTGAGTCATCCAGGAAGAGGATCCAATTGCAAAGCAATCAGAGAGCTCATCTTTGGTAACAGAGAAGCCCGTGGTGGGGAGGGGGGGATCAAAAACCTCCACTGAAATGTATCCAGACTTGCACATAAACTCATCACTGGTCTCTGTCTCCTTGGACAATCTCAGGGAGTATCTTATCAGCAATCTGTGGAATTCAAGCTTCCCAGGAACTCTCAGTTCAGTTCCCATTCTTCGCACTCCCATGAACTGCAGCATGCCAGGCTTCCCTGTCCGTCACCAGCTCCCGGAGCTTGCTCAAACTCATGTCCACTGAGTGGGTGATGCCATCCAACCATCTCATCCTCTGTCATCCCCTTCTCCTCCTGCCTTCAATCTTTCCCAGTATCAGGGTCTTTTCAAATGAGTCAGTTCTTTGCATCAGGTGGCCAAAGGACTGGAGCTTTACCTTCAGCATCAGTCCTTCCAATGAATATTCAGGAATAATTTCCCTTAGGATGGACTGGTTGGATCTCCTTGCAGTCCAAGGGACTCTCAAGAGTCTTCTCCAACACCACCACAGTTCAAAAGCATCAATTCTTCGATGCTCAGCTTTCTTTATAGTCGAACTCTCACATCCATACAGGACTACTGGAAAAACCATAGCTTTGACTAGACAGGCCTTTGTTGGCAAAGTAATTGACTTTGTTGGCAAAGTAGTTGAGTGAAGAATCCCATGGACAGAAGAGCCTAGCAGGCTATGGTCCACAGGGTCGCACAGAGTTGGACACAACTGAAGCAACTTAGCACAGCACACATGTCCTGAGCGTCAGCTGACTATTTCATGGGGGGTAATTATTTAACACTAAACATACTTGATGGCAATCTGGTGTCACAACTGTGCACAAAATATGTCTTGAACATTTAAAAGGACCTCGACTCCCAGATGTTTTAGTAGAATCACTTCCCAAAGAAAAGCACTCCTTGATCTCGGCTCTTTCTTGTTCCACATCATGACACTCCAATCTCCCATAATGTGCCATGAACATGCCACGAAATAGTGCAAATCGAGCATGCAGTGCTTACGATATTAAACGATGAGTTAATGGGACCTATATGATGGTACAGCCTATCAATATTTGGCATCCTCTTAAGGAAAAGTAGCTTCTGCATTTTAGGCTAGAAAGTCACTGGAATATCTGTTTAGAAAGGAAAGTGAAGTTGCTCAGTTGTTTCCAACTCTTGGCGACCCCATGGGCTGTAGCCCACCAGGCTCCTCAGTCCATGGAATTTTCCAGGCAAGAGTACTGGAGTGGGTCTCCATTTCCTTCTCCAGGGGATCTTCCCAAACCAGGGATTGAACCCGGGTCTCCCGCGTTGCAGGCAGACGCTTTACCATCTGAGCCACCAGAGAAGCACCAGGGAAGTTTAGAAAAGAAACTATGTAGTTTTTTAGATGTTCAGTACATACATTAAGAAGGGTGTACACTGTTTACAAAAGCCAGGACATGGAAGCAACCTAGATGTCCATCAGCAGACGAATGGATAAGAAATCTGTGGCACATATACACAATGGAGTATTACTCAGCTATTAAAAAGAATGCATTTAAATCAGTTCTAATGAGGTGGATGAAACTGGAGCCTATTATACAGATTGAAGTAAGTCAGAAAGAAAACCAACAATTCAGTATACTAATGCATATACATGTAATTTAGAAAGGTGGTAACGATGACCCTAT
Source organism: Bos indicus x Bos taurus (assembly GCF_003369695.1). Lineage (NCBI taxonomy): Eukaryota > Metazoa > Chordata > Mammalia > Artiodactyla > Bovidae > Bos > Bos indicus x Bos taurus. Next base: position 6,924,729 of record NC_040105.1, on the reverse strand, counting down.
TTGCGAGACAGCAAAAGACCCAGATGTAAAGAACAGACCTCTGGACTCTGTGGGAGAAGGCGAGGGTGGGAGGATTTGAGTGAATAACATTGAAACATGTATATTACCATATGTGAAACAGATCACCAGTCCATGTTTGATGCATGAGACAGGGTGCTCAGGGCTGGTGCACTGGGACGACCCAGAGGGATGGGATAGGGAGGGAGGCGGGAGGGGGGTTAGGACGGGAACACATGTACACCCACGGCTGATTCATGTCAATGTATGGCAAAAACCACTACAATATTGTAAAGTAATTAGGCCCCAATTAAAATAAATTAATTTAAAAAAAAAGAAGGGTGTACACACTGAACTGTGTATAAATTCTCAAAACAACCAATAAAACTTTAATTAGAGAGGAAAATTACTTTCCTCGTGCTTGACAAAATGTTATCTCGAAAAACAAGAAAAGTGGTAACCACCTCCACATGCAAAAAAAAAAGCCTAAGAAGAAACCCCAAAACCCACCTCATACATTTCAGATTCAGACGAACAAGTCTGTATTTAGTCCCGAACATAGGAGTGCACCCTGAAGATTCTAACACACTCCCTCCACTCATTGCCAAGGTGAGGGCTGCATCACACGGGGCCCCAAGACCAAGAAAGGCAGACGTGGCCCAGAGAAGCAGACAGACCCAGGCTGATGGACAGAGAAGGCCAAGGAGAAGTCTGAAAGACCTGGAGGCATCAGAGGCTGCAGTTAGCAACCAGAAGTCCACAGAGAAACAGGAAAGACGCTGACTGCTCAAGAAGACCTTTTAAGAAACATAATTTTTTTTTTTGGGTGGGGGGGGGTCTTCCCTGGTGGTCTGATAGATAGGAATTGCTTGCCAGTGGAGGTGAGACAGGTTCAATCCCTGGTCTGGGAAAATCCCACACGTTGCAGAGTAACTAGTCCCATGGGCCACAACTATTGAGCCTGTGGTCTAGAGCCTGGGAGCCGCATCCACTGAGCCCATGTGCTGCAAGTATGGAAGCCCTAGCGCCCTAGAGCCCACGCTCTGCAACACGAGAAGCCACCACAGTGAGAAGCCTGTGCATGACAAATGGAAAGTGACAATGTTAGCTGCTCAGTAGTCTCCGACTCTTTGCGATCCCGTGGATTCTAGCCCACCAGGCTCTTCTGTCCATGGGATTCTCCAGGCAAGAATACTGGAGTGGGATGCCATGCCCTCCTCCAGGGGATCTTCCCCACCCAGGGATGGAACTTGGGTCTCTGTAATTGCAGGCAGATTCTTTACCATTTGAGCCACCAGGGAAGCCCACCTCAACTACTGGGTAGCCCTTACCTGCCGCGACTAGAGAAAGCCCTTGTGCAACAAGGAAGACCCAGCACAGCCAAAAACAAATACATTAATTGTTGTTCAGTCGCTCACTCCTGTCCAACTCTTTGCGACCTCATAGACTGCAACACGCCAGGCTTCCCTGTCCTTCACCATCTCTCGGTGTTTGCTCAAACTCATATCCATTAAGTCGGTGATGCCATCCAACAATCTCATCCTCTGTCGTCCCCTTCTCCTCCTGCCCTCAATCTTTCCCAGCATCAGGGTCTTTTCTAATGAGTCAGCTCTTCTCGTCAGGTGGCCAAAGTATTAAGAGAGCTTCAGCTTCAGCATCAGTCCTTCCAATGAATATTCAGGACTGATCTCCTTTAGGATGGACTTGTTGGAGCTCCTTGCAGTCCAAGGGACTCTTAAGAGTCTTCTTCAATAGCACAGTTCAAAAGCATCAAATACATAAATAAAACAGTGCAATTTTTAAAAAAAGAAACGCAAAAGGAAGGAAATTTGCATCAGGGGGTCAGTGGTAGCAATTCAGAACCCAAGCCAGACTTGACAGGGAACCCCGATAGGACTGTTCAACTCTGAACCCAGAGCCCACAGCCTCCTCAGGCGAAGACGAAGCCCAAGGTACATGGCTGCTCTCCAGGAGGGGTGAACATCCAGGGCCTCAGGGCTCTGCGGAGTCCTGACCCTCAGGGACAGCACAGCACTTTGGAGAACACAGGCCAATCCGTGGAGGGGATACTGTCTGCAGGGCAACACTCAGGGGGCATTTTCGGAACACCCCTGCCTGGCGAGGGGAAGTCACAATCCAGGAAAAAGGTGCGCAGAGGACACCCATTTCAGTGCCACGCCAGTTAGCAATGTAGTGCGTCTTAAGTGCAAATCACCAGCCACCAGCTGAGTGGTGATACTGGGGCTGGACGTGGGGACCTTTGGGGGGGTGTAGCAGGCTGTGCCTCGGGAAGTGTCATCAGCAGAGGGCACCAGAGGGACACTGGGGGACAGGGCTTCCCTCTGAAGTCAGCCCAGCCCTGCTCCTGAGACAAGGCAGTGTCTTGACTCTTTTCAAACCAATGGACTGCAACATGCCAGGCTTCCCTGTCCTTCACCATCTCCCAGCGCTTGCTCAAACTCATGTCCATTGACTCGGTGATGCCATCCAACCATCTCATCCTCTGTTGTCCCCTTCTCCTCCCACCTTCAATCTTTCCCAGCATCAGGGTCTTTTCCAAGAAGTCAGTTTCCTGCATCAGGTGGCCAGAGTACTGGAGTTTCAGCTTCAGCATCAGTCCTTCCAAAGAATATTCAGGACTCACGTCATTTAGGATGGACTGGTTGGATCTCCTTGCAGTTCTGTCGCTCAGTCGTGTCTTGCCTCTTTTCAAACCAATGGACTGCAGTGGGCCAGGCCTCCCTATCCACCGCCAGCTCCCAGAGCTTGCTCAAACTCGCGTCCGCCGCGTTGGTGATGCCATCTTCATCCTCTGTCGTCCCCTTCCCCATCCCGCCTTCAATCTTTCCCAGCATCAGAGAGGTCACCGGCCTTGAGTCCAGAAGTGGTGTCACTGTTCCTTCCAGCTGCCGTCCTCTTCAGAGCTCTCTTTACCCCAAGGAGCACCTAGTTAATCATTCTTCACTAAGTTAATAATAAGGAATCGTCTGCTGACAGTAATTCTTTACACCCGGGGTGGCAAACTTCTGCACCGAGACAGCCATATGGTAAGTATTTAAGGCGGGGGGGAGGGGGGGGGGGGGCCGCGGTCTTCTGGTCTCCATGGCAATGGCACAAACCCGCCCGACAGAGGAGCCGGAAGGGGTGTGTTGGAATGTGGCCAGTGCCCAGAAGCCTGCCTTCTATTAAGCAGCCCCCGTTCCAATTACTGCGCGCTTTCTGCTTCCCAATGAGACCCTGCTGCTGCTGCAGCTGCTAAGTCACTTCAGTCACGTCCGACTCTGTGCGACCCCATAGATGGCAGCCCACCAGGCTTCCCCATCCCTGGGATTCTCCAGGCAAGAACACTGGAGACTCTGAGGGATAGACAGTTCCATGTGACAAGCACAGCAATGGAGGCATACATGGGCCCCAGCATCACAGAGCAGGAGCAGTCAGACCAGAGGATTCGAGGAGGGGCTGATGATCAGGGATGCTTTCACAGAGATGAGGACGAAGGCGCTAGGACTTCAGACTGAGCCCGACCACTTCACTGCACAGTTGGAGAACTGAAAGCGTTCGTGGCTCAGTCACGTCCGACTCTTTGCAACTGCATGGACCATAGCCCGCCAGGCTCCTCTGTCCATGAGGATTCTCCAGGCAAGAATACTGGAGTGGGTTGCCATGCCCTCCTCCCCCAGGGGATCTTCCCAACCCAGGGATTGAACCCAGGTCTCCAGTATCACAGGCAGATTCTTCACCACCTGAGCCCAGCAGGGAAGTCCGACTGGAGAGAACTGGAGAATGAAGCCCACTTTATTGTTCTCAGTCTCAGTTTTCCACTCAAAACAATTCGGACAACAGTTGGGCTGGGGGTGGGGCGGGGCCTGACAACCCAAGACCATACGAAGAATAAAAGGGAGACAAATTACGAAAATATGTTGCAAATTCAGAGTCTTATGCAAGTATTATTTACAAAACACGTTATTTAGAATTTGCTGGCATTCCAATCAGGACTGCAACCCAGGGGAGGATCCTGGACTTTCAAGTTCAGTGACAAATGGTCCCCACTCCTAATTAATAACACGAGGAAAGGAGATGCTTAAGTGGCAAAGGGAGATTGCTCCGTTTACAAACACCCCAAAGCTATTTGGATATACTGGTTTCTAAGTCCTTGCATACCACACTGTTTGGGGGGAAAGTAAAGCCCAAAGTTCAGTTATCCTAGAAGCTCTTACTGTTTATTCTCAACTACAGTTTCTTTTACCCGTGATGAGCTACCATACAGCTTTACAGAAAACTTTTAAAATACAACACGTCACCATTCACAAATGGGGGGGGGTGTCTTACAAGAGTTTCACTTAAATGGGTTATGTGGAAACTAAACCACACGTCCCCCATTTGAAACACACACACACACACGCAATTTAAGTTCTCAGGCTAAGACACAAATACCTCTCTACAAAATGTCATCGTTTATATGTGTATGCTCACGGCTGACTGAGCTTCCCAGGTGGCACTGGTGGTACAGAACCTGCCTAGTTCTTTACTGGCGCTAAAGAACGAAGGAAACATAAGAGACGGGTCCAGTCCCTGGTGGAGAAGATCCCCTGGAGAAGGGCAGGGCAGCCCACTCCAGTATTCCTGCCTGGAGAATCCCATGAACAGAGGAGCCTGGTGGGCTACACTCCATGGGGTCAGACAGTCACACACGACTGAAGTGACTTTAGCACACACGCACGCATGGCTGACTCAAGTTGCTGTACGGCAGAAACTAACACTACATTGTGGTGCAGTTATCCACTAATTAAAGGGAAAAGATGTTATGGTTTACAGTCTGTGGTTTTTGCAATCAAGGAAAGGGGAAAAAAGCAAATATGCCTTCTCCACAGTTGGCTCTCTGATATATGTGCTATATGCACAGGTCAGGTGTTCCTAACTTGGGCATAGTTCTGGGTCCTCTTGGTTAGAATGGGGACTATGTTTTCTAGAAACTCTATTTCCATATAGTTCATTAGATTGGGTCCAAAGGAAACTGTCCAAGGATAGAAGGCGGAAGCTATGGTTTTCCCAGCAGTCATGCATGCATGTGAGAGTTGAACCATAAGGGCTGAGCGCCGAAGAACTGATGCTTTTGAACTGTGGTGTTGGAGAAGACTCTTGAGAGTCCCTTGGACTGCAAGGAGACCCAACCAATCCATCCTAAAGGAGATCAGTCCTGAATATGCATTGGAAGGACTGATGCTAAAGCTGAAACTCCAATCCTTTGGCCATCTGATGCAAAGAGCCGACTCATTGGAAAAGACCCTGATGCTGGGAAAGGTTGAAGGCAGGAGGAGAAGGGGATGACAGAGGATGAAATGCTTGGATGGCATCACTAATTCAATGGACATGAGTTTGAGCAAGCTGATTTCCTTTAGGATGGACTGGATGGATCTCCTTGCAGTCCAAGGGACTCTCAAGAGTCTTCTCCAACACCACAGTTCGAAAGCATCACCTGATGTGAAGAGCCGACTCATTGGAAAAGATCCTGATGCTGGTAAAGATTGAAGGCGGGAGGGGAAGGGGATGACAGAGGATGAGATGGTTGGATGGCATCACTGACTCCATGGACCTGAGTTTGAGCAAGCTCCGGGAGATGGTGAAGGACAGGGAAGCTGGGCCTCTCCTGGAAGGAAGATAAACAGTGATGGGGGGTGAAGAGAAACTGGAGGCCACTGGGCACTTCTGCATCACTTTCACCTTCTGTCCTTGTCTTTGGGGTCGCAAAGGGCTGGACAGGACTTAGCGAGTGAACAAGTTTTTTAAAATTGTGCTTTAACCCATCCCACACAAAATTTATTGTCACCCTTTTTTTCAATATACAGAAACAAACTTACTTTCTATACGCTATGAACAAACAACCCCAAAATAAAATGAAGATAACAATTTCACTTCCAAGAGTCTGAAGAGGCAAAGAAATTCTAGTGATAAATTTGATAAGAGTGAAAGTTGCTCGGTCGTGTCCGACTTTTTGTGACCCCATGGACTATACACTCTGTGGAAAATTCTCCAGGCCAGAATACTGGAGTGGGTAGCCTTTCCCTTCTCCAGGGGAATCTTCCCAACCCAGGGATCGAACCCAGGTCTCCCACCTTACAGGCGGATTCTTTACCAGCTGAGCCACAAGGGAAGCCCAAATTTGATCAAAAGAGGAGGGCAAAACTTGAACCCCGAAAACTACAAAACACTGCTTTGGAAGAAGTTATCTAAATAGCTGACAGGGCATGCCACAGTCACAGATGGAATTGCTGACGCTGTTATTTAATAAGATGCGTCACCCATTTTTAAGTGTACCGTTCAGCAGCGTTCTTTGTAATTACATGATGTGTAAGTGAGCCCTAGGAATTCACCTTGCAAAACTGACACCGGGTCCATCAAGCGTTTCTCCCAGTCCTTGGCAAGAGCCGTTCTGCCTTTCTGTTTTCAGAACCCGACTCCTGTGGATGCCGTGTGTAAGTGGAGTCCCACCGGACTGTCCTCTGGGTCTGGTTGTAGCACTTGAGGTTCACGTACGTGATCGCAGGCCGCGTGGAGCACCCGTTATCTAACACTAATATTCTACCGTATGTATACGCCGCGTTCCCTTTATCCTTTCACCTGCCGAGGGAAACCTGGGCTGCTTCAAACACCGGCAACTCTCATACACAGTTTATTGTTGTTCTGTTAGTCGCTCAGTCATGTCTGACTCTTTGCCACCCCCATGGACTGTAGCCCGCCAGGCTCCTCTGTCCATGGGGCGGATGCAAAAATTGCTATGACCAGTTGGGCAAACAGGTGGAAAAACCTTCAAGTCTCCTGAGTGTTCACCAAAAGACCTGTGTAAGAATGACCACCCCAGCACCACCCATACCAGCTAAAACACAGAAAGAAGCCAAATGTCCAGCCAAAAAAAAAAAAAACCATGGGATACAGACTTTCCTGGTGGCCCAGTGGCGAAGACTACAAGCTCTCAATGCAGGGGTCTCCGGGTTTGATCCCCGGTCAGGGAACAAGGTCCCACATCTCACAACTAAGATCAAAGATCCTGTGTGCCCTGCAACTAAGACCCAGGTACAGCCAAATAGATAAACATTTTTTTTAAATAATTAAAAAAATAAAATAAAATATGGATGGGCTAGCTGAACACTGGGATAGCTCAGCACATTTCTCCCCCAGGTACCAGTGATGTTCAGGGCTGGATATTCCTCTGTGACGGGGCTGTCCCTTACCTGGAGGATGTCTACGATCGCCATTCCTAGTCTCTGCCCACTGGATGTCAGCAGCATCCCCCACCCCCACCACCGCCCCAATAACATCTGGAATGTCCCCAGATACTGTGCAGTATATACCCCGAGGGACAAAAGCTATCATTCCCAACTGGGAACCTCCACTTGAGAAAGGATAAAATGCCTGCCACACTCATGACAACAACCCTCAGTCGAACATACAAACAGGAGACGGGACAACTCTGAAACACCCTTCCGACCTCCTGCCCTGTGAAGACGCATCCACCACAGCAGGACGCCGGCAGCCTCCTGCCTCCCACAGAATGTCTTGCGAGAACTCCCCTGGCGGTCCAGCAGTGAAGACCCCTTGCTTCTGATGCAAAAGGCACGGGTTCGACCCCTTGTCAGGGAACCGGACCCCACAAGTCACGCCACTGCCATGCAACGTGGCCCCCAAAATCAAAGATCTCCCACCAGCAAAGGGAGAGAGGCTGGCTGATCAGGCCGAGTGGAGGCCCTGTGTTCAGTCCAGTCCCACCGTTGACCAGGCAAAACTAACCGCTGTCGCCTTGCTCTGGACACCATGCATGCGTGCTAAGTCACTGAGCCGAGTCCAACTCTGTGACCCCCCATGGACCGTAGCCCACCAGGCTCCTCTGTCCACGGGATTCTTCAGGCAAGAACACTGGAGTGGGATGCCATTTCCTTCTCCAGAGGGGGGTCTTCCCGACCCAGGGATCGAACCCCCATTTCCTGCATTGGCAGGTGAATTCTTTACCACTGAGCCACCTGGCAAGCCTCTGCACATTATGAGCTTTTGCCTGAACATCACAGGCTGGCAACTAAGAAGCATCTGTCATTTCTTCCCAGAGAAATGGTCCTTTCTTGCCTCCCAGCTGTGTTGGGCTGGGGTCCCCTCTACTCACACCTGCACCCCGTGTCTGGCTCACTTCCACTAACCATCCTGGGCCCCCAACACCACATCCACTCTGGAACCAACGGCCACCTCCCAGCCTCCCGAACACCCTGCTGCATTACCAGTCGGGGCTCCAAACTCTCTGCTCCCCACCCCCGGCCCCCATTTTATTTTTGGCCACAGGTGGCACGCAGGACCTTAGTTCCCTGACCAGGCTTCAAACTCATGCTTCCTGCAGCGGAAGCTCGGAGTCCAAACCAGGAGACTGCCATGGCAAGTCCCCTGAACCCTGCTGACGGCTCTCTGCTTAAGCTACCAGCCCCAGTCCAAGACTCTAGTCTCCTGAAGGCCAAAGCCCAATGGTTATCTCTGTTACTTCCCCTCCGATACCAAAGTCTGTCTCACAACATGACAGGCAACGCTTCTGGCAAGGACGAACTGAGAGGAGGAGGGGAAGAAAAGACGTCAGCAGGGGACAGCAGGGTCCCTTGTCCAAAGCCTGCTTTCATCCCATACCACAGGAGGAACACAGCACACCCCGCGCCCCCTTTCGGGGTTGGTTTCACGCCTTATCAAGTCAGGGCGAACGCAAGCAGGCTCCCCAGCCGTCTGGGAACACAGTCCTGCCCCTGATTCCAACCCTGTTCTCAGACACCTGAAGCAAAGGAGCAGTGGGGATGTTCAAGCACCGGAACGACTGGAACCACTTAATCATTCAGTTTTCAAAGCGGAAATGCAGCCTGCAGGAGCTGATAGGCCATCGAGAGGCAGGAAGAGGAACTGCTGGACACAAGAACAAAAGTGCCCCCGGCTTGGGAGACGGGCGGCTGTTTTGTCTGCAACGGATGGACAGACTGGCCCCAGCCTCGGGGCCGCTTCAAAGAAGCAGGGGCACTTGTTCAGATAAGGCTGCCGTTCGGCAGCACAACAGAGGAGACTGGTCAGGGGCGGGATCCAGCAGAGAAGGCTACCTCGCCTTCCCCTGGGGTGAAGTCAGAGCTCCCTGCAAGCCTTCATCTCTTTATCAGGTAAACACATGGGTGATCTCACCCATCACGAGGACTGTGCTTCTGGAACAAGTCTTTTCATGGATACTGCCCCAGGCAAAATGCTCGGGGTGTCCTCCTGAACCCCAACCGTGCTGCCCCGGGTTAGTTCCCTGGTGGTCCGTGGGTTAAGACTCCCGCACATGCAGTACAGAGGGGTGCATGGGTTTCCTCCCTGGTCGGGGAACTAAGATCCCGTATGAGGAGGCCAAAAAGGAAAAAAGAAAAAGAAACCCAAGCCCTCCAGTATGATGGTCTAAGGGGCTGGAGGTCGTTGGGAGGAGATTGGGCAGGGTAGAAAGTGAAAGTCGCTCAGTCGTGCCTGACTGTTTGCGACCCCATGGGCTATACAGTCCATGGAATTCTCCAGGCCAGAATACTGGAGTGGGTATCCTTTCCCTTCTCCAGAGGATGTTCCCAACCCAGGGATCGAACCCAGGTCTCCTGCATTGCAGGCGAATTCTTGACCAACTGAGCTATCAGGGAAGCCCCAAAATAGGGCTGTTTGATTGCTTTAAGTAATCGAACATTACTTCCATTGCTTTCTACAGTGGATCTTCCCAACCCAGGAAACTGAACCTGGGTCTCCGGCTCTGCAGGCGGATTCTTTACCAACTGAGTCACAAGGGAAGCCCATGAGGGTGGAACCTTCAGAAACATCAGGGCTGTTATACTGCACCAAACATTCCCAAGACCTCCCTGACGCCTTCCACCACGTAAGGCCACCAGCAGATACCACCTATGAAACAGGTCCTCACCACACACTGAATCTGCCAGCAACAACATGGACTTCCAGACTCCAGACCGTGAAAATTAAAATGTTTGTTGTTTATAGGTTTGTTTTTTTTTTTTTTCAATCACAGCCTAAATGTTATCACCAACTCAACTGACATGAGTTTGAGCAAACTCTGGGAGATGGTGATGGACAGGGGAGCCTGGCATGCTGCAGTCCATGGGGTAGCAAAGAGTCGAACAGGACTGAGCAGCTGAACAACAACAACAAATTGGACAAAGACAGACGTCAAAGGTGCAGCTCAGACAGCCTAGCTAAGCACTGCGGCGAACACAGAAGTTTCATGATTTCTACATGCTAGTGCTCAGAGCGTAGGGAAGGCTCCGGGTACAAAGACACCAGCCCTCCAGAGGGGCCCTGGGGACGGGGCAGGGCGCTCGTCACTGAAAGCACAGGGCTATCCGGGCCTGGCCTCTGGTTCAGGTCAGTTCAGTCGCTCAGTCGTGTCCTGATCTTTGAGACCGTGAACGTCAGCACGACAGGCCTCCCTGTCCATCACCAACTCCTGGAGCTTGCTCAAACTCACATCCACTGAGTCGGTGATGCCATCCAACCATCTCATCCTCTGTTGTTCCCTTCTCCTCCTGCCTTCAATCTTTCCCAGCATCAGGGTCTTTTCCAATAAGTCAGTTCTTCGAATCAGGTGGCCAAAGTACTAGAGCGTCAGCATCAGTCCTTCCAATGCATATTCAGGACTGATATCCTTTAGGATGCACTGGCTGGATCTCCTTGCTGTCCAAGGGACTCTCAAGAGTCTTCTCCAACACCGCAGTTCAAAAGCATCAGTTCCTCGGCGCTCAGCTTTCTTTATGGTGTGACTCTCACATCCACACGTGACTACTGGAAAAACCATAGGTTTGTCTACACAGGCCCAGGGTGGGTGGATCCTCTAGTTGTTGTTACTGTTCTTGAAGAGGCTGGACATCTGGATTTTTATGGGGAGTATCCCTGTGTCCTCAAATTGTTGGCACGCTTTATATTTCAAGACTTGGTGAGGGACTTCCCTGGAGGTCCAGTCATTAAGCATCTACCTTGCAAGGCAGGGGATGTGGGTTTGATCCCTGGACTGGGAAGTAAGACCCCACACGCCACAGAGCAAGTAAGCAGGCACATGGCAACTACTGAGCCCATGGGGCACAACCAGAGAATCCAGGCACCGCTACGAAAGATCCTGCGTGCCACAACTAAGACCCAGTGCAGCCAAGTAAGTGTGTGTATGTGTGTGTGCGTGTGTCAGTCACTCACTTGTGTCCAACTCTGCAACCCCATGGACTGTAGCCTGCCAGGGTCCATGGGGATTCTCCAGGCAAGAATACTGGAGTGGGTTGCCATCCCTTCTCCAGGGGAATCTTCCTGACCCAGGGATTGAACCCAGGTCTCCCACATTGCAGGCAGGTTCTTTACCATCAGAGCCACCAGGGAAGCCTTGATGCAGCCAAATAAATATATAAATGTTACAAAAAAACACAATAAAACTCGGTGAGACTCTTCCCCCACCCCTCAGAAAACAGTTGCAGGGAAAAGTCACATCCGTGTAGCCCTCAGTGGGCAGCCTGTGGCTTGGGTCGTTCCCATCATACCCGCCTCCTCTGTGCAGGTAGAAACCCCGGTCAGTGAAGTTTCCTGCACACCAAGGCGACCCCCTCAGCGCCCAGCCTCCAGTTCCTCTCTGTCCCTCCCGACACTCGGCCTGAGTGACCTTCAGGGACCTGCTTCTGCCCAGATTCCTTGGGATTGTATGTTTTTTTGACGGGGGGCGGAGCGGCACCCTCTGTCACTGCCAGGATCATCAGGCCGTCTGCGATGGCTAATGGCCCTGCTGTGCCCCAGCCACCGTCCATGTGGACACGGGGGCGGAACATGATCTCTGACCAGCGAGTGGGTGGGGGCCAGGCCGGTCCTAACCGGAGACGGGAGCTGGCGGAAGCGGACGTCAGTTGGACGCCTCTGGGGAAAGCCTTTGTCTCTGCATCAAAGGGGCAGAAACATCTGGTCCCACCCTTTCTTGTGGCCCTGAACAAAGAAGCGTGCTGTGGATGCAGCAGCTGGCGTGCAGCAGTGGGGCTGCAGAGACCCTGAGGGTCGCGGGGCCCTTAGAAAACCGGACCCATTCATTCAGAAGACGGCGTACTTCAGAACGAGCCTGAACTCTTTATAAACCCAAATCATTTCTCCTTTTAATGTTTATAATGTAAAAAAAAATTTTTTTAACATCCCAACATGGAAAAATAGTTTAAAACAATAAAACTTGGTTGAGCTTTCTTATTCAAAAAGTATTAATGGGGTACCATTTATTTTCATATCTGAGAAACAGGCTACAAAAACCTATGTGTCTTGCAACGCTCATGCTTTTATTTACAACTAAGACATACTGTGGCTTCTCCCGTGGCTCAGATGGTAAAGGATCGACCTGCAACACGGGAGACCTGGGTTGGGTCCCTGGGTCGGGAAGATCCCCTGGAGAAACGAACCCACTCCAGTGTTCTTGCCTGGGGAATCCCATGAACAGAGGAGCCTGGAGGGCTACAGTCCATGCATGGGGTCCCAACTGACAGGACTGAGAGACTAACACTTTCACTTCTTTCAAGACATACTGCACATACCCTAGAAATCTACCAGCTCCAAGTCACTACATTTTTCCTCATCTAATCCCCATACTGCTGACAGAGGAGTATAATGCATTCGAAAAATATATCATGGGAGGGAGGGGGACATCCGTGGAGGTCCAGTGGCTAAGACTCTATGCTCCTAATGCAGGGGGCACAGTCAGGGAATTTCCAGTTAGGGAATTAGATCCTGCATGCTGCAACTCAGATCAAAGATCCTGCACGCCACAACTAAGACTCAGCACAGCCAAATTCATAAATAAATTTTCTAAAATATATATATATATACACACACACACACACACATATATGTCTTGGAGGAGGAGAGTAAGGCCTTCCCAGGTAGCACTAGTGGTGAAGAACCCTACTGCCAATGCAGGAGATCTAACAGACCCAGGTTTGATCCCTGGGTCGGGAAGATCCCCTGGAGAAGAGAATGGCAACCCACTCCAGGATTCTTGCCTGGAGAATCCCTATGGACAGAAGAGCCTGGGGGTGCTACAGTCCACGGGGTCACACAGAGTCGGACACAACTGAAGCAACTTAGCAGGCACACAGGGGAGTGAGGACTGATACTTATAAAATCTAGATAGTCTAAATCAATGAGACCACATGAACGGAGATTTTTCACCAAACATACTCCACACCTCCACAGTAATACTATTTCTCCACACTGAATTAAAGTTTAGAATCAAAGCAAAATTGTTAAATTATTATGCATCTAACTTGCAATCTTCCTCTGCCATCTAAAAATAGAAAACTTTTTAACTACTCCACGCACCCCAATATTCAAAGCAACACTGTACACAATTAGCCAAGACACGGAAACAGCCTAAATGTCCATCAACAGAGGGGTGGATAAAGAAGATGTGGTACACATACGGTGGAATACTACTCAGCCATAAAAAAGAATGAAATGATGCCATCTGCAGCAACATAAACGATCTAGAGACTATCGCATTAAGTCAAACATCATATGATATCACTTAGCATGTGCGATCTAAAATACGGCACGAATGAACTCATCTACAAAACAGAAGCCAACTCACAGGCACAGAGAACCGACTGGCTGCCAAGGGGGAGAAGGGGTGGGGAGGGGTGGACTGGAAGTCTGGGGTTAGCAGACGTAAATTACTAAATATAGGATGATAAACAACAAGGCCCTGCTGTAGAGCATGGGGAACTATATTCAATATCCTCTGATAAAGCGTAATGGAAAAGAACATAAAAAGCAATGTATATACATATGTACAACTGATTCACTTTGCTGTACAGCAGAAGTGAACCCACCACTGTAAATCAACTTTAGCTCAGAAAAAAAAAAAAAATTTAAGCTATTCCAATTATGATGAAACAGCACCCACCCCCCCCCAAAAAAAAAAACGAGCAACTTTTTGCTGCCTTTTCAGCAGCCAACTTTCACAGGCGAAACTCTCATTCTTTAACATTACACTTATTTCTCCCAGGTTCATTCAAAGCTTTGGGGGTGGGAGGAATGGGAACATTCCTTTTTTTATGCATATTTATTTATTTTTAAAATTAATTTATTAATTTTAATTGTAGGCTAATTACTTTACAATATTGTAGTGGTTTTTGCCATACATTCACATGAATCAGCCATGGGTGTACATGTGTTCCCCATCCTGAAGCCCCTTCCCACCTCCCTCCCCATCCCATCCCTCAGGGTCATCCCAGTGCACCAGCCCTGAGCACCCTGTCTCATGCATCAAACCTGGACTGCCGATCTATTTCACATATGGTAATATACATGGGGAACATTCTTAACTAAAAAAAAAAGACAAAAAAAAAGACTCACATTAAAATGACTTAACTCTTATGACCCAGCAGTGTCTCAGCCAAGACATAATACATCAAGAGCTTTTCGGGGGAGGGGGGGGTGTTCCCTGGTTGGCCCAGTGGTAAAGAATCTGCCTGCCAATGCAGGAGACAGGGGTTCAATCCCTGGGTCGGGAAGATCTCCTAGAGAAGGGCATGGCAACCCACTCCAGTATTCCTGCCTGGAGAATTCCTCGGACAGAGGAGCCTGATGGGCTAGTCCCTGGGGTCACAGAGAGTAGGACACGACTGAGCGGCTTTCACTTTCACACATTTATCTGCTAGGAATGATGTGCAACCACGGGGAATTTTTATCAATGTGCTCAACAAAGGAAGGAGACAGTTATGTCCCATGGCAGGCTATCAAGACACACTTCTATCCGGAATATGACATGGCGTCACTGATACGTGGGGTCCGAAACATGACACACATGAACTGACCGATGAGACAGACTCCCAGACACACAGGCTTGTGGCTGCCCAGGGTGCGGACTGGGGTGGGGGAGACAGACAGACAGACTTGTGGTTGCCCAGGGTGCGGACTGGGGTGGGGGAGACAGACAGACAGACCTGTGGTTGCCCAGGGTGCGGACTGGGGTGGGGAGAGAAGGACTGGGAGTTTGACCTTAGCAGATGCAAGCTGTTATACAGAAAATGGGGACTTCCCTGGTGGTCCAGTGGCTAAGACCCCAAGGCAGGGGCCCAGGTTCAATCCCTGGTCAGGGAACTTGATCCTACATGCTACAAGGGAGACCTGGCACAGCCAAAGAAATAAACACATATTAAAAATGGAGAAGCAACAAGGACCTGCTGGACAGCCCAGGGAACTCTGCTCAGTACTCCATAACAACCTCATGGTCACCAGGGGGGAAGGATGGGGGAAGGGACAGTTAGGGACTTTGCGATGGACGTGGACACATGGCTGTGTTTAACATAGAGAACCAACAAGGACCTGCTGGACAGCACAGGGAAGTCAAGTCAATATTCTGTAGTAGCCTATAAGCAAAAAGAATCTGAAAAAGAAAGAATACATGTATATGTGTAACTACCATTCCAACAAAAAGATGACACTTATATTCTATATATACACATACACAGCAGCAGAAAATACCATTTGCCCCCAAGACACTTCTTATGACAACTGCATAAGAACTTCTTATGGCACCCCACTCCAGTGTTCTTGCCTGGAAAATCCCGTGGACGGGGGAGCCTGGTGAGCTGCCGTCTATGGGGTCGCACAGAGTCGGACACGACTGAAGCGACTTAGCAGCAGCACCATGCAGTTCTTATGCAACTTCTTGCAAAGAGAAGAGAATTTTCCATTTCCCAACTAAAGTTATTAGGAAATACCACAGGGGATTATTAGGAAATGATGCAGGAAATGCGTACCTACAAGTAATTTTAGCCTCGATTATTCACATATTTAAATTTTTTTGCAACTGCAGTTCTACAATCATTTATATTGTGGGTCTAATTCAACACTCCTGAAAACTGCAATTCACGGAGATCTGTGTACTTAGTAATGTATGACGTGTGTCCCAGGGGAGACTGGGCCTAACAGAAAAGGAAGTCTTTGCCAGACCCAGTTCGAATACCAATTCAAGATGGCCGGGCATTAAGAATGAAGCCTCAGGGACTTGCCTGGTGGCCCAGTTTGGCTAAGACTCCAGCACTCCCAATGCAGGGGGCCCGAGGTTCGATCCCTGGTCAGGGAGCTGGAAACTAAAAAGATCCTGCATGCTACAATGAAGATTGCAGATCCTGAGTGCCACAACTGAGTACCCAGTAAAGCCAAAAAAAATTAAAATAAATACATATATATATATAAGAAAACGAGGGCTTCCCTGGTGGGTCCAGTGGGGAAGAATCCACCTGCTAATGCAGGGGACACAGGTTCCATCTCTACTAGTCTGGGAGGATTGCACACGCCCTGGAGCAACTAAAGACAGGGCACCAGAACTACTGAGCTCAGAACTAGAGCCCACGAGCCTCGACTAACTGAAGCCCGCGCCCTAGAGCCCATGGTCCAAGAAAAGACAAGTCACCGCAGTGAGATGCCCTTGTGCCACCAACTAGACAGGAGCCCCAGCTCGCCGCAACTAGACAAAAGACCACACAGCAACCCACCAGAGCCAAAAATAAAAATCGATCTTTTTTTTTTTTTTTTTTTTAAATAAAACAAACCAGAAACCGAAGGGTCAAAAACAAGATGCTCATCACCTGGGGAACATCCCAGGCTCTACACTAAATCCCAGGTGAGACGGTCAATCAATGATGGCCAAGAGTTTTACTGCAGGATAAGGTTCTGAGCTTTTGCTGCTGCTGCTAAGTCACTTTAGTCGTGTCCGACTCTGTGCGACCCCATAGACGGCAGCCCACCAGGCTTCCCTGTCCCTGGGATTCTCCAGGCAAGAACACTGGAGTGGGTTGCCATTTCCTTCTCCAATGCATGAAAGTGAAAGTGAAAGTGAAGTCGCTCAGTCATGTCCGACTCTAGCGACCCCATGGACTGCAGCCCACCAGGCTCCTCCGTCCATGAGAGTTTCCAGGCAAAAGTACTGGAGTGGGGTGCCATTGCCTTCTCCGTCTGAGCTTCTTGGTCCTTATAAAAAGCATTATCGAGGTGGATTTTCATCTTCATCAGAGCAGACGCTGAAAGAGCACAGGGTCAGAAGAAAGGACAAGAGGCAGTGTACTGACAGAGCAGAAGGAAAAAACAAGTCTGTACCTTGGTACTTTTCTGTTTCCCACGCCGGAGACAGCAGCGCTGTCTGCACACAGAGACTCCAGAGAGAAAGACTGCAGGAGCCGGGGAGGAACGACAAAGACCTGACTTGGCAGGCAGCCTGCAGAGTTTTCTCTGAGGCCAGCCTACCGAACGGTCACCTGGCTCAAGGTGGGGCATGTATGATCACGTAATCACTGGGTTCCGGATCCTTGCAGGCACCGATGGAGAGACTCCTGGTTCTCAACAGGAAATGGAATTTATGACAGGGAGGTGGAAACCACAGGACCGAGAACTGCCCCAGCAGGTTCCAGAGCCGGCAAGGACAAGGAAAGCCAGCAACAGCCCGGGGGCAGAAACCAGCCAAGGAGCTGGAGGCGCCTGACGGCCTGCGTCCCAACCCCTCCCCTTACTTCCTCGTGAAAGGACAAAAAAGTCCTAGGATCTGAGAGATGACAGACTGGCCCAAGGTCACTCGGGGAGTGAACAGCATGGAATACGACTTGGCAATAAATCCAACTACACACATGCCTGAGAAATCAGTCATGTCTGACTCTTTGCAACCCCATGGAGTGTAGCCCACCAGACTCCTCTGTCCATGGGATTATCCAGGCAAGAATACTGGGGTGGGTTGTCATGCCCTCCTCTAGGGGATCTTCCCGAGCCAGGGACTGAACTTGTATCTCTTATGTCACCTCCAGTGACAGGCAGGTTCTTACCACTAGTGCCACCTGGGAAGCCTGGTCTCAAAATACAAGTTCAGCTAAAATAAAACAAAAAAACACCGGCAGAGACTGGGCTCACACGGCCACCCACGTTGCTCCAGGGGCCCAAGTGAAAGAATCTGGCTGGCTGACCCTTGAAGGCTATGGGGACTGGTAGGGCCCCCCAAGCCAAGACTTAACAACGGGGAAGCGATTTTGATAAACAAATCGGGGTGCTCCAAGGAAGGGCTATGGGAGTCTGGAACTCAAAATGCCAACCAATGTCCACTCATCTAGGGACATGAACTCTCACCCCGTAGCCATCAGCAGGCCACTCACTTTATGATCTGAAGCCACTTTAATAAGTTTGAGAAAAACCACTACCCCAAGTTCTATTGCTGCAGCCTGCTCAGTACTTCCACTCAGTAGCAGACGGTCAGCAACTCAGCCCAAGGAAGAAAACTGGCACTTACAGAGATCAAAAGCAACAGAGTGGTGCAGTGGTTAAGACTTCAGCTTCTTGGAGCAGGAAATGGCGACCCACTCCAGTATTCTTGCCTGGAGAATCCCACGGACAGAGGAGCCTGGCCGGCTACAGTCCACGGGGTCGCAAAGAGTTGGACACGACTGAGCAAGTTCACTTCATACTTAAGTGGTAAAAAAGCATTACTAGTAGGAACCAAAAAAGGTTTAGGCTACAAATTGTATTCTTGGTAATGTTTCTAAATGCATTCTGTCAATGTTAAAATTTCTAACATACACATTTAATTTCTTACGTGTAAGTTTTTTAAGAAAAATGTCTTATTCAAGTATTACATGCTTGCTGCCTTTCATATAATTCCATATTACTTTTCAAAAATAAAGTTATTTCTAGGAAAACTAAAAAAAAAAAAAAAGACCAGTTTCTAACGCAGGGGTTGTGGGTTCGATCCCTGGTCGGGGAGCTAGGATCCCATATGCCTCATGGCCAGAAGGAAAAAACAAAACATAAAACAGAAGCAATACTGCAACAAATTCAATAAAGAATATTAAAAATGGTCCACATTAAAAAAAAAAAGTCTTTATAAAAGAAGAAAATCGAAAACAGAGGGGAACTGTAAGCATGTGGAACACAGTGCCTTCCTGTCTACAGCCATCCTAGGCAGACAGAGAACTTGGGTTTAAATCTGTATCATTAAAGGCACTCAGCATCTATTACAAGTAGTGTATCTTCCATCTCGATAGACGGCTAGACACTGACATCACTTACGCTTCACTGATGTGAATTCATCTAATTCACTTAAAACCCTGGGAATGAGATGCAATGGCCTTCTGCACTTAACGGAACCATACGATATCTGTATGGTATGAGACTGGCAACTATACACTCATTTGAGCACATAATTTAATGGGCAGTTTTTAAATGAACAGCCCTTGAGAACCATGAAAGAAAATCAGGTTTGTCCTGGCTTCCTTTGGGTTGACTACTAAAACAAACATCGTGATGGTCAGCTCTAAAATAACAGCAGACCGTCAGGACACAAGTTTCATTTGTGATGATATACCCACATGAGAGGGCTTCCCTTGTGGCTCAGTGGGTAAAGAATCTGCCTGCAATGCGGGAGACCTGGGTTCCATCCCTGGGTTGGGAAGATCCCCTGGAGAAGGGAACGGCTACCCACTCCAGTATTCTGGCCTGGAGAATTCCATGGACTGTATAGTCCATGGGGTCGCAAAGAGTCGGACACGACTGAGCGACTTTCACTTACATCAGAACCAAACCCTCTTCTAGAAGTCTCCTCAAACCTTCCAGCACTGAACCTGAGTTATGGGAAAATGTTAGTTACTCCGTTGTGTCTGACTCTTTTCGACCCCATGGACTGTAGCCCACCAGGCTCCTCTGTCTATGGAATTTCCCAGGAGTGGGTTGCCATTCCCTTCTCCAGGGGATCTTCCCAACCCAGGGATTGAACCCGTGTCTCTTACGTCTCCTGCATTGGTGGGCAGGTTCTTTACCACTAGCGCCACCTGGGTAGCCCAGCTTATGGAAAGGGCCCACCTATTTTCTGAACAAAGACCTCAAACGGTGTATGACTGAGGGGTCACCCCCACCATACTCAGAACCCACAAGCAAGTCTTTGTGTGGAGCATTTTGACAACAAGCCTCTTGAAAAGGTTCAGTGCAAAGGTCAAGTTCGAGAACCAGAACAACCACATTTCCGCAGTCAGGGTTGGAGACAAAGGCAAGGTCACGCAAAGCTATCTTGAGTTCAGCTCACCAAACGTGGACTCATCTGGAACCCTGAAGACATGTGCTGCAAAGGCCTGAGTGGGGTTAACCTCCTTAGAACAGAAGTCCTTCAACACCACAGTATACTCCTGCTTCCAGTCCTTCCCTGCACTCAGGAGAAATGCAGGCCACAGACGCCAGAGATTAAAGAGGAGCAGTGTTTTTAAACTGATCGAGTCACAGGGACTCGGTTAAGTCGAATGGAAGAAATCTTTAGAAAGAACAAGGTGGGAACTTCCATGGTGATTCGGTGGCTTAAGACTCCTTTGCTTCCAGGCTTCCCTGGTGGCTTAGTAGTAAAGAATCCGCCTGCCGAAGCTCGGGACGGGGATTTGATCCCTTGGTCCAGGAAGATCCCACATCCCTTGGAGCAACAAAGCCTGGGAGCTGAAACTACTGAAGCCCGTGTGCCCCAGAGTCCAGGCTCTGCAACAGGAGAAACCATCGCAGTGGGAAGCCCGTGTTCCGCAACGAGAGGGTAGTCACCACCTGCCCCAGTTACAGGCCAAAAAAAAAAAAAGCCTGAGCAGGAACAAAGACCGAAAACAGCCCAAAAATAAATAAATAAAAATAAAGACTCTGTGCTCCCAAGGCAGGAACGTGGGTTCCATCCCTGTCGTGGAACTAAGATCTTGCATGGGGGCTCACAGTGGCTAAAAGTAAATAAAAATAAAAAGCAGAGTTTGTCAGAATGGATTTAAAAAAAAAGGGGGGGGGGGCAACTCTTGTGCTGTCTGCAAGAGGGGGCGGGGGGGGAAAGACCCAAACAAGGCAACACTGAAAATGGAAATGTGGACTTTGCTACAGCAGTTTGCACACCAAAGTTAACACAAGCAGGTCCCCTAATCACTTTCTGAGGACAAGAACACCGATGAGAACAACCCCCAGAGAACACTCATTTTGGGACTGGCCACGCCTTGCCCCACAGACTTCTTAGGAACAGTGTATTTTATAGAACTGGATACTGGAATAGTTTTTCTCCCAACAAAACTTGTTTGGTTTTTTTTTTTTAAAGAAATATTTACTTATTTATTTGGCTGCACTGGGTCTTAGCTGTGACATGTGGGATCTAAGTTCCCTGACCCGGAACTGAACCTGTGTCCCCTTGTATTGACAGCACGGAGTCTTAGCCACTAGACCAGCAGGGAAGCTGATCTCCAGGTAAATCTTTTACCAGATGCTTCCTGCAGCCCGCTCATATCGCTTTCCCCAACTCCTCGGTATGCAGACGCCCCCGGGACACTGCGTCTCTCACGTCCATCTGTGCTGAGCCCCTTGGCAGTACGCTGCTATGTTCCCGCCACGTCTGGGTTCACACGGTTACTGTGACTTCCTCTCCCTAAAATTCCTACAGTCCTTTGGTGCATGCTGCTTCTCACCACACCACAGCTTAGGAAATAAGACTTCTCACCCAGCAGACCAGGAGGCAGCCCCAAAGCCCCCCAACATGACCATCACACCCCAAGCACCATCTCGTGATCAAACCAAAGTCCTGACCAGTGACGGGCCCAGAGATGCATGTACAATTTCAAGGCCCCATTCCTTGTCCTTGGCCTGCAATGCTATCATTCTGGCGTGCTGGGCTTACTCTACGAGATTGTCTGGTTCAACAACACAGAGCTGAGCTCTGTGTCGACGCAAGCACAGAACCATAAACACAGTTGTTGTTCAGTCGCTAAATCTTCCCTGACTCTCTGAGACCCCATGGACTGCAGCACGCCAGGCCTCCCTGTCCATCACCAACTCCTGGAACTTGCTCAAACTCATGTCCATTGAGTCAGTGATGCCATCCAACCATCTCATCCTCTGTCATCCCCTTCTCTTCCCACTTTCAATCTTTCCCAGCATCAGGGTCTTTCCTAATGAGTCAGCTTTTCCCATCACGTGGGCAAAGTACTGGAACTTCAGCTTCAGCATCAGTCCTTCCAAAGAATATTCCCAGTTAATTTCCTTTAGGATGGACTGGCTGGATCTCCGTGCAGTCCAAGGGTCTCTCAAGAGTCTTCTCCAACACCACAGTTCAAAAGCATCAATTATTCCATGCTCCGCCTTCTCTATGGTACAACTCTCGCATCCATAGATGACCACTGGAAAAAGCATAAACACGGTAAACAGCCTTCAGAAATCCCAGTGAGGACATCCCACAGGTCCAAGGCCATCTTCTGATAGCTGGAGTGGGAAGCTAACGTGTCCTGGAGAGCAGTCTTCATTTCTGAGGGCCCACGACCTCCAAACCTTCACACAGCAGCAGCTCGCATTACCTCCAAAGGCTCTAGTGGGACTGTCACTGCGCGGCTGTGGACAACAATGAGTCTTCTGGAAGGCAGACACCAACCGCAAGAGCAGCCAGGCACAGGGTCTAAGGGGACACAGATGACCAGTCTTTGTGCAAGACGGCTCGTCTACAGGGAAGGATATAAAGGACCACAACAAGGTCAAAGCCACTAAGAATTTCCACCAGCACCCTTAGAAAGACAAACACTAAAGTTCAACAGAGGACAACGGGCCAGGACTGCCAACGGCAAGATCAGGAGCGGATCTCACCAAAGAGTGAGAGTAAAAGACGCCAGACGCAAATGAGTGTCCTATTATTCCATTTACATAAAGGTTCAAGAGCGGCTGATCTGGGGAACGAAACGGTGAAGACAGTGGTACCTTCGATGGGAGACGCAGGGGGACCTCTGGAAGACTAGGACATTTCTAGAACAGAGACAGGAATGTTCCACTTCTTGATCTAGACAGTGGGTCACACTAGACAGTGGCTGATCCCATGAAAATCCACCCAGCTGTTTATCATTTCGGGGTCACTTTTCTGAATACAAGTAACATTACCAAAACCACATACGTTAAAAAAACAGACGGTGATGCTGAGGCTGAAGCTCCAATCCTTTGGCCACCTGTTATGCCAAGAGCCGACTCATTGGAAAAGACCCTGATGCTGGGAAAGACTGAAGGCAGGAGAAGAAGGGGACGACAGAGGATGAGATGGCTGGATGGCATCACCAACTTGATGTACATGAACTTGGGCAAACTCTGGGAGTTGGTGATGGACAGGGAGGCCTGGCGTGCTACAGTCCATGGGGTCGCAAAGAGGCGGACACCACTGAGCAACTGAACTGAACTGAAGGACCAGAAACCTCAGGGCCAGAGAGAATCCTGCCAGCTTCCATAGCCTTCCTTGTGATGGGAGCCCTTGAAAGCTTGGAATGAACCAAGAGCGCCATCAGATGACATGCCGCCTTCAGACTCAGCCAGGAAGGGACCTCCATGCCCCATTAAGGGCCCACCATGCTTAAGAGTTTAGGACTAAAAGTCACCCCCCGGCAGCAACAAGTCTCTACAGAGGACCCCAGGATAGGCGTCTGGCTGCCCACATTCCAAGGACAAGCATGAGGAGATTTTCACAAACCGCTCAGAATTCCACAGGGACCCTTCGGAATTCCTTTAAACACGTTATCAGTCATCAACCGGAACACTAGGTCAAGACGAAGACAGGTTCAAACTCCCTAAATGTACGTTGCTTTAAGAAGAGTGGAAAGAATCTCAGGAAGTCATAAATAACGGGCATTTTACAGCACAGAATGTTTACAAAAGAAGTTGCCAGTATCATGAAAAAAAAAAAACTACATTAATAAAGCCAATTATCATGAAAAAAAAAAAAAAAGAAGTTGCCAGGACTTCACTGGCAGTCCGGTGGGGCTCTTTGCTTGGGACATGGAGTTCAATCCCTGGTCGGGGAACTAAGATGCCACACACCACTGGATATAGTCCAGGGAAAAAAAAAAAAGCCAAGTTTCAGTCCCATGCAGAAATACACACACACACACACACACACACACACACACACACACACAGCATCCGGATATCGGATTCAATGACTATAGTCCGTTATTGAAAAGGCTCTGGTGTTTTGTGCACATAACTCACGGGGCTTGATTACTGAGTCGTGCCCAGCAATGTCTCCAGCAAACACTGGGGCAACTCAGACTCTACTGCCAGCGCCCTGCCCAGCTGGGTGACCTCGGGTCAAAGGGGAGTATTGAGCTTGGGGGGCGCAGGATGGTGCAGAGAGCCTCCTGCGTCTGGTACACAGAAGACCAGAGAAAGAGGAAGACGCCATCATTCCACCCTCTCTCCCTGCTTCTCATCTCCTGTCGACTCCCCTTTCCCTCCCTAGGAATTCACCCTGGCCGCAGCTGGAAACGCCACGGGCTTTTCGTCATTTATGACATCAGCCAAAGGGAGAAGGCAGCAAACACATCAAAGGCGTGTACGATAATTTATACTACAGTTATTTCCTGCATCATAAAAAAAAAATCCTTGCATACACATTTTAACCATATTCACTTTTAAAGACAGAATCTATCCATCTGCAAGGAACTCTTAGTTAGGAAGGCCCAGTTGTGCCAAGAGGGCTGTGTACAATATGTCTTTGCTATCTTAAAAATTAGTATCCAGGGGACTTCCTTGGCGGTCCAGTGGCTAAGACTCTGAGCTCCCAATGCAGACGGTAAAGGTTCAATCCCTGCTCAGGGAACTAGATTCCAGATGCTGTAGTTAAGACCCAGCAAAATAAGTATTTAAAAAAAAATTATTATTCACTACAGAAAAGTTTTAAATACATAAATATATGTATTTAAATATAAATATATAAAGAAATAGGGAGAGCAAAGAATTCACCGATATTATGCAATCAAAAGACAAACACGTAACATCTTGCTGTACTTTTTCTTCCTACATTGTTGTGCAGTCGCCGAGTTGCGTCTGACTCTTTGCGACCCCGTGGACTGCGGCACACCAGGCTTCCCTGTCCTTCACCATCTCCTGGAGTTTGTTCAGACTCATGCGCATTGAGTCAGTGATGCCATCCAGCCATCTCACCCTCTGTTGCCCCCTTCTCCTCCTCAATCTTCCCCAGCATCAGGGTCTACGTTGCACACGCAATTTTACACTAAGTTATAACCACCTGCCAGAGAAGGCAATGGCACCCCACTCCAGTACTCTTGCCTGAAAAATCCCATGGATGGAGGAGCTTGGTAGGCTGCAGTCCATGGGGTCACAAAGAGCTGATGAGCCACGACTGAGCGACTTCACTTTCACTTTTCCCTTTCATGCATTGGAGAAGGAAATGGCAACCCACTCCAGTGTTCTTGCCTGGAGAATCCCAGGGACGGGGGAGCCTGGTGGGCTGCCGCCTATGGGGTCGCACAGAGTCGGACACAACTGAAGCGACTTAGCAGCAGCAGCAGCATAACCACCTTCCCTCCTATAAACTCCTCATAGCCTTGAACTGCTGCAGACTACTCCACAGGCTGAATATCTGCAGAGATTTCTGAGTGTGTTTTCACTCAGCAACCGTGCGAAAAGCAGATTTTAACCCCGAGGTTTCCAAATTTTTGTTTTCTAATACATAGTCACAAGAATTTAAGATAGGAATCAACTATTCCCAGGAGTTCAATTGAGAGTATTTTCTGCATGAAAGACTGCCTTTAAGTGGATCTACAGACATTCTTTTTAATTTTTTAAAACAGATACTAGCATAGCAGGAGGGCTTGGGAATGGCACCTGCAATGGGTGTGCAAGGCTCTGTGAAGAACTGTGTTCTCCTCTCAAACCGGCATCACGCCCCTTAAGGGTCACCTACGAACCTTCCACCGGGGACTTCCTGGTGGTCCAGTGGCTACAAACTCCCAATATGGAGCTTCGAGCTTTGGTCCCGAGTCTGAAGCTCCAATACTTCCGCCACCTGATGAGAAGAGCCGACTCACTGGAAAGACCCTATGCTGGAAAAGATTGAGGGCAGGAGGAGAAGGGGACAACAGAGGATGACATGGTTGGACAGCATCACTGACTCAATGGACCTGAGTAAATTTTGAGTAAAGCATGAGTAAAGCAATTATCCTTCAATAAAAAAATCAATTAAAAAAATCAACAAACAATAATTAATTTAAAAAACCCTTCCTCTGTTCTCCTGCTGGGGATAAAATGAAGGTCTCCAATGACCTCCAATGTGGTAGAAAAACAGGTCTTGCCTAAACTGGGAAGGTTAGGTCAACCTTGAGGTTTGAGCTCTTGGCATTGTAAATAAACCAGGGAATTGGATGAGGCAGAGGCACCCTTCTCGCCCTCCATCAAGAGTGGCAAGCCTTCACACACACGTGAAGTCAGCTCTGTTCTCAGCAGTTCTTTCAACCATTTCGAAAGATCATCCTCTAATATTAAAATATATATACATTTCCACCACCATGTAACCTACAACCTGCAGTGCAGGAAACCACTCAGCCAAAAAGACAAATGAACTACCGGTATAATCATCAACATGGGAGAAAAGAAATCTCAAATAATTATTCAGTGAGAGCAGCCAGGCAGGGATAAGTATCAACCGAAAAGTCCATTTATATGAAATTCCGGAAGACACGGCCCTGGTGGCTCAGAGGTTAAAGCTTCTGCCTGCAATGTGGGAGACCTGGGATCAATCCCTGGGTTGGGAAGATTCCCCTGGAGAAGGAAATGGCACCCCACTCCAGTATTCTTGCCTGGAGAATCCCATGGACAGAGGAGCCTGCCTGGTGGGCTATAGTCCACGGGGTCACAAAGAGTCGGACATGACTGAGCGACTTCACTTTCACTTTCTGGAAGACACACGCTGACCCAAAGGGGCAGAAAGCAGGCCGGCTTCGGGGATGGGGGATGAGGCCAGAGGAGGAAACTGGGAAGATACAGTGAGACGGCACTTTTGGGAGGTGGCTGCTACTCAGCCTTCTGAAGCTGACGGCTTCAGAAACATTTATGTGGGCATTCTATTTACATACATTCATGTATTGAAATACATGCATGGATATAATATATATATATATATATAAGCAATTCCCTGCCGGCTCAGATGGTCAAGAATCCACCTGCCAATGCAGGAGAGGCAGGTTCGATCCCTGGGTCAAGAAGATTCCCCTGGAGAAGGGAATGGCAACCCACTCCAGTACTCTTGGGCTTCCCTGGTGGCTCACATGGTAAAGAATCCACCTGCAATGCAGGAGACCCGGGTTCAATCCCTGGGTCGGGAAGATCCCCTGGAGGAGGAAATGACAACCCACTCTAGCATTCTTGCTTAGAGAATCCCATGGAAAGAGGAGCCTAACACTTCTATATATATATATATATATATATATCAGTTCAGTTCAGTCGCTCAGTCGTGTCCAACTCTTTGCGACCCCATGAACCACAGCACTGTCCACAGCATGAACCGCAAGCATCCCTGTCCATCACCAACTCCCAGACTCAACCCAAACCCATGTCCATTGAGTCGGGGATGCCATGCAACCATCTTATCCTCTGTCGTCCCCTTCTCCTCCTGCCCCCAATCTTTTCCCACATGATACAAAAACAAACAAACAAAAAAATGAAACCTCCATTGACTCATTCAACTGAATTCTATTCCTTCAAGCCTTTTATCTTACTGTTTGGCTGTACCACTTACCTTACAGAATCTCAGTTCCCAAACCAGGGACTGAACCCACACCAGGGCCGTGACCATTCAGAGTCCTAACCACTACATCACTGGGGAATTCCCCTTAAAGTCTTGCAAGAAAATTTTTTTTTATTTTATGGACATATAGGTGATTTGCAATGTTGTGCTAATCTCTGTGTAGACCAAAGTGACTCAGTTATACATATATAGGTGTTTGGGGTTTTTTTTTTTTTTCTATATTCTTTTCCATTATGGTTTTCACAGGATACGGAATCTGCTTCCCTGTGCTGTACGGTAGGATCTTGAGTCATAACAAGGTCCATTAAAGCCTTTCAGAAGAATTCCACTTGGGACTTCCCTGGTGGTCCAGTGGTTAAGACCCCTGCATTTCTAATGAAAGGAGTACAGGTCCGATCCCTGGTCAAGAACTTGCAGCGAGGCGGGATGGGTATGGGGGACCTGGCTAAGGGTGGGGAGAGAATTCCTCTCCAAGGGCGTCTGCAAGGTCTGGTGATTGGGTTGCAAAGCCAATAGGAAGCACAGAAGGCCCTAGGAATGCCAGCTGTGGTTTTCAAAGATTCACCCTCAGTCACTTGTTTTCTGCTGGGGTTGAGTGGGGGGCAGCTCTCAAACCTCAGATGAACACACAAGGTTTCCTTTCTGGCCAGATTCCAGACCGAAGCCAGGAAACTCATTGCCTGAACACACTGCAACCCAATCCGCAGCAGGTGACCCGCAGAAAACCCTCCCCCACCCCCAGCCCGTTTGTTGCTATGGAAACCCAGCATCCATGGGCCCAGCAGGTGGGCAAAGGCTGCCAGCTTTGGGCACACCTAGGGAAATGACAAGAAAGCATCACTCTCTGGGTGGAACCTGACACCACGCTCTCTGTCCGGTGATCTCAACACCGGGAGCCACCTGGTGAAATTTCAGTCTCAAAAAGGCTGCCCATTCCACGCATCCAGCTCTCCCGTTTCCCCTCCACAGAAGACTCATGTTGCATCTCAGGGGCCGACTGCTCCTCCGAGGTCCCAAGGTCCAGACAGCTCCGGGACAAAGCAAAGAGAGCCTTCTCTGACCATCCCACACAGACGTTCTCCAAATTACACTATGGCACGACGGGGAAGACATTTTAACATTCTCTAAGGTTTTGCTTCCTTTCGGCTTGCTTTTTTTTTTTTCTTTTTGTTTGTTTGGCTTGCTTGTTTTCACTCTCGCAGGCTTAGGTTTGCACCGGACTTGACATGACAGTTTTCCGAAGAGGGGCTCCCCTGGGGGTCCAGTGGCTAAGACTTCGCACTCCCAGTGCGGGAGCCCCCGGGGTTCAATCCCTGGTCAGGGAACTAGATGCCACATGCTGCAACTAAGACCCAGCGCAGTCAAATAGATTAATTAAATACACTTTTTAAAAAAAAGTTTTCAGAAGTAACAGAGGATGTTCCAGGATGAGCTGCCCACTCGTGTGGAAACTTGCAAACACGCAAATGACTCTATGCCCTTCCCCAGTGGTCAAGACTAGATTCATGCTGCGGGCTTTGGACACCCCCAAGCCGCCCTCAAGGCACATGTGCAGCCTAAGTCGATCCAGTCGTGTCCGACTCTGCGACTGTAGCCCACCAGGCTCCTCTGTCCACAGAACTCTCCAGGCAAGAATACTGGAGTGGGTGGGCCATGCCCTTTCTCCAGGGGAATCCTCCTGACCCAGGGATCTAAGCCACCTCTCTTACCTCTCCTGCATTGGCAGGCGGGTTCTTTACCACTGGCGCTACCTGGGAAGTCCTCAAGTCACAACTGATCAGAATAAAAGCAGTTTCCAGCTGTGATGAGTACGAGGTCAACTCCAGGCAGCCCGCCACTTCACCCCAAGCCCCCTTCTGCACCCCTAGTCCCCTAGCAAGCATCCGGGACCACCCAGTTCCCATGCATCTACTAACAAATCGTGCCCGCCATCTCCCAGTAGCCTGATTCACAGTGAGCCCGGAGACAAGTGTCACCCACCGACCCGGGCTGGGGACTTGCTTGAGGCCCCTTGTTGCGGAGGACCAGGACTGGGGACACGGTGTTCGTGACCATGGGGGGGCCCCGCTCCTCGCGGCAAAGAAGGCACAGCAGGGGAGCAGGAGACATTCAGTCTGCAGGCACCCCCCGCAACCCCCAGACACCCCGAGGCCCGCCTCCACAAGCCGCACACTTTCCACACTCGCACAGGCAGGACCAAACACGCACGCTGCACGCTTTATCCTAAGAAGAACGATCCACCAACGATGCCTCCCAAAGCCCGTCTCCACTGAGCTGTCAGCTTGACGGAGCCAGGGATTTTTCCTCCACGTTACAGGAATTCAGAGGTGCTTCCTGAGGGTCAGGCAGACACAACACGGAACACATTTTTCAAATATCTGGTCTATTAAATTTTTCCCAACGCGTTCGTGACATTTTCTAGAAGGCCTGCTTGCAAGTAACGGAACTGACTGACAGGCAGTCCGAGGAAATGACCAAGCTGCCTGCCCCCCAATCCAACCCCGCCCCGCCCCACCCACAGAGCCTGACCACGCCCCCCGGTTTCCGCAGGAAGTGGGGACACGCCCACACGGAGAGATAGCAGGGGCACACACAGGGAACCGAGAGAACGTCCACCAGCTGATGAATCAGTGAATGAACAAATGCAGTCTTTCGACACCACGGGCTCCTGTTCAACAAGAAAAGGCAATGAATGACTGACACAGGCTACGACACCGGTAAACCTTCACAACATCAGCTGGAAGGAATGCAGCCAGACGCAAAAGGCCACAGATTGTACCTTTTATATGATTCCCACAGAGTCCATTTATATCAAGTGTCCAGAATGGGCGAATCCAGAGAGACGGAACGGAGAGCCCTGGTTGCCTGCGGCGGGGGTGGGACTGTGGAATGAATGGATGTGTGAATGAATAAATGCATGGGTGTGCACGCTCACGTGTGCTCCGTAGCTTCAGTTGGATCCAACTCTTTGCGACTCCGTGGACTGCAGCCCGCCAGGCTCCTCTGTCCATGGGATTCTCCAGGCAGGAATACTGGAGTGGGTTGACATTTCCTTCTCCAGGGAATCTTCCCGACCCAGGGATTGAACCAAGGTCTCCGGCATTGCAGGTGGTTTCTTAACCATCTGAGCCAGAAGGGAAGCCCAAGAATACTGCAGTGGGTAGCCTATCTCTTCTCCAGGGGAATCTTCTCAACCCAGGGTTCGAACCCACGTCTCTTGCATCTCCTGCACCGGCAGGCGAGTTCTTTACCACTAGCACCACCTGAATGGGCACGAAGAATCTTTTTCAGGTGAGTGTTCTGAATCACTGGATTGTCGGAATGGACGCACAAGTCTGACTTTACCAAAAGTCACTGCACCAGACACTTGAAATGGGCCGTTATCTAGCGTGGAGATGACATACACCTACTGAAACCTGCAGAAGAAAGTTGGGAGGAGGAGGAACAGAGAGGAAGAGGAGGAGAGAAAGGAAAACAGAGGTAAGCAAGGAAGGAGCCAGCACCGAGGGAAGACAGACACACAAATGAGGATCAGCGACGGCCCCCATGCCTCATGGTTTCAGGCTCCGATCCCCTGAGCACTGCTTGTGTGTCAGGCAAACACATCAGGCAGTCCTGTGGGTCCCGGAAACAAGGCCACAGGGAGGGTTTTCCACCCATTTTACAGATGAGCAAACTGAGGACTCTCCAAGGTGGCTCAGTGGTCAAGAATCCGGCTGCCAGTGCAGGAGACACAAGTTCAATCCCAGGGTCGGGAAAAGCTCCTGGGATAGGAAATGGCAACCCACTCCAGGATTCTTGTCTGGGGACATCCCATGGACAGAGGAGCCCAGGCAGGCTACAGTCCCATGGGTTGCAAAGAGTCAGACATGACAGAGCACGCACACATAAACCGAGGCAAGTGGTGAGCTATTTTACCTGAGTTCACCTGTCAAGAAAAAAAAAGGGGGGGGGGGGTGGGATGAAGGCACCAGAACCCAGGAAGAGGAGAGGGCTGGATGTGGGGAGACAGACAGACTGGTGCCCAGGCATCTGCCAGCTGCACAACTACACGGGACAGTACGATCCACCCTCCTTCCTACGGACTCCGGGTCCTCCAGTCAGCCACAAAGTGCACGTGAGATGTGTTACCTGAGGTCACCTGCCGGGATTAAAAAAGGAGCTGCACTTGAAGCTCTCCAACTCCCCAGTTTGGGCCTAGTAGAAAGCACTATAGGTCACCATATTTACAGTAAATATTGGGATTGTTCTCTTTCCATCAGTAAGCTATTCCCAGGGCTGAAGGGATCCAACTAGCTCTTCGTAACAACAAGCTCTCCGAAAGAAGGGGAAAAACAATAGACGGGGAAACAATGGAAAGTGTGACAGACTTTATTTTCTTGGGCTCCAAAATCACTGCAGATGGTGGCTGCAGTCATGAAATTAAAAGACGCTTATTCCTTAGAAGAAAAGCTATGACAAACCTACACAACGTATTGAAATGCAGAGACATTATTTCACCCTCAAAGGTCAGTCTAGTCAAAGGTAAGGTTTTTCCAGTGGTCATGTATGGATGTGAGAGTTGAACTATAAAGAAAGCTGAGTGCTGAAGAACGGATGTTTTTTAACTGTGGTGTTGGAGGAGACTCTTGACAGTCCCTTGGACTGCAAGGAGATCCAACCAGTCCATCCTAAAGGAGATCAACCCTGAATATTCATTGGAAAGATTGATGCTGAAGCTGAAACTCCAATACTTTGGCCACCTGATGCGTAGAACTGACTCATTGGAAAAGACCCTGATGCTGGGAAAGATTGAGGGCAGGAGGAAAAGGGGACGACAGAGGATGAGATGGTTGGATGGCATCACCGACTTGATGGACATGAGTTTGAGTAAACTCTGGGAGTTGGTGATGGACAGGGAGGCCTGGTTTGCTGCAGTCCATGGAGGCGCAAAGAGTTGGACATGACTGAGAAACTGAAGAACGATAACAAAAGTCTTAAAGAACACCCAGTAATTCCCTGGTGTCCAGTGGTTAGCACTTGGCAGTTTCACTCGCAAGGGCCCAGATTCAACTCCTAGTCGGGGAACTAACATCCCACAAAATTTTAACTGGAAAAAAAGATGCCACATAATAAAGAGACTCAGAGGAGGTAAGTGTGCATCTATTTTGCATAACTCCCTGAAATCTCAGGCTGAATATTTAATCAATATCCACCACCAATGTTTTTATAACTCTTTAGAAGTAACTATATACCTCTGTGTCATTCATATTATATATATTTTTTAAAGAAACAGCCCCCAACCAAACCTTTTCAGCCTGCTTCTGTTCACTTAAGACATTATCCTGCCCCAAACCAATGGTGGGAACTTGGGGAGCGGTCTTTACTTCTCTGGACTTGGGTGTTTCTTCCATCCCAGCAGAGTGGGTATCCCCAAGTCCCTTCTTGTTTTGAAGATATCATCAGGGTCTGCAGATGATACGTGAAGAAAGGGAGAGGGTTAACTAAGAAATGATACCTACCGGGCAGCGGGAAAAAAGTGGGTGTAGAAAATAGCTGACAAAGGAAGTGACAAGTAAGGAGACCGGGGAGGGTACTGATGAGCACCATCAGCTGACTTTTCGGAACTCAACAATCAGGGCTTCCTTGGTTGTCCAGTGGTGAAGAATCCGCCTGCCAATGCAGGAGCCACGGGTTCGATCCCTACCCCAGGAAGATGCCACATGCCAAGAAGCAACTAAGCCATGTGCCACGACCCCTGAGCCTGCCTTCTGGGGCCTGTGAGATGCAACTACGGATGCTCTCGAGCCTAGAGACCGTGACCTGCAACAAGAGAATCCACCGCAATGAGAAACCTGCACACAATGAGAGCAGCCTCTGTTCACCGCGACTGGAGAAAAGCTCACACACAGCAACGACTCAGCACAGCCAAGTATAATTAACATTTTTTTAAAAAGAACTATCACCCTTGCCTGATCCCTCAAATATGTCCTCAAACACCTAAGCCCTGAGCCCAGCAGTAAACGCTGCGCGATCTCACCCTGTCTGGAGAACTCTACATGCACTCACAACTTCCAGATTTTTTCCAACTGGACTCAGATTTCCTGACTTAGCTGTTAATTTCAGAAAAGACCCTCATTTGTGATTCATCTTCAGACAAAAGCAGCTTCTCAACCCTGAAGTTCTCTGTTTCAGTTTTCATATTAGAAAAAAAAAGAAATCTGGAGACTTCCCTGATGGTCCAGTGGTGAAGAACTTCACCTTCCAATGCAGGGAATGCTGATTCCATGCTCCCGGAGCAAGCTAAGATCCCAACTGGCCTTCTGGCCAAAAAATCCAAAACATAAAAGAGAAGCAACATTATAACAAACTCAGGCTCCCCTAGTGGTTAAAATGGTAAAGAATCTGCCTGCAATACAGGAGACCTGGGTTCAATCCCTGGATGGGGAAGATCCCTTGGAGGAGGAAACAGTAACCCACTCCAGTATTCTTGCCTAGAGGATCCCATGGACAGAGGAGCCTGGTGGGTTATACAGTCCGTGGGGTCACAGAGAGTCGGACACAATTAAGCGACTGAACAACCCAGCCCAATGCACAAGGAGGGGTTGGGGTCCACTTCCTAACTCAGACAGACTTCTACCTTCTTTATCCTACCCCTGCTGAGGTCTCCTATTTGCCTATTGAAATGGAAATAACCAATTGCTTTACCCTCTGCACACACACTTGTGTATGTGTATACACAGGCCACAGTTTTGTTTAAAAAGCCCCAAGTGCTACAGTCCGGCATAAAGTAGAAAGTCAGTCCTACCCACCACCGCTCAGGTAAGTGTTAGTTAAAAGCTGACACCTACTTTGGCCACCTGACGCAAAAAGCTGACTCACTGGAAAAGACCCTGATGCTGGGAAAGACTGAAGGTGGGAGGAGAAGGGGATGACAGAGGATGAGATGGTTGGATGGCATCACCGACTCAACGGACATGAGTTTGAGCAAGCTCTGGGAGTTGGTAATGGACAGGGAGGCCTGGTGTGCTGTGGTCCACGGGGGTCGCAAAGAGGTGGACGTGACTGAACGACTGAACTGAACTGACACCTATGAACACCAACTGCACGCTTTCATACCTCACCTTTCGTTTCATCCTGTAAGCTCAGGAAGGAGAGGTGGCAGAGGTGATGAGACACTTGGGGTTCACCAACTTCGCAATAGGGCTCCCCAAGTCCTGGAGCTTGAATGCTGAGCCTCGGAGCACCCGGCCGGCTCCTGCTCCACCATCCACCAACACGGCTACCCTGACCAACAGATGCCCAAGCCTCCATTTCCATCAGTGGGGACCCGGAGAAGCAAGACTGCCTCAGCTCTAACAGGTTGAAAAGTAAAAAGGGCTTCTACAGAGCAGGTGTGAGGAGCAAATCAGAGACAGAATATATGGCTGAGGTTCCCAAACTTGAACCACCAACACGAGCCTCTGGAGGGGACTTAAGGGCACCTCGCGGAGCTCCCCCCAGGGCCTCCCAAGTGTCTGCAGCAGCAGGGGGATGAGCAGGCCTGATACTCTGCATTTCTGACAAGCTCCCTGGAGAGGAAATCACTGCTGGTTCAGAGATTCCTCCCCCCAACCTGGAGAATGGCCCCCTGGAAAGCATTCGCCCTGGCACCTCCCAGGTCTGCAACTGCTAAGTCAGTACCCCCAAAACAGAGCTCAATGCCCCACCTCTCTGTCTGAAGTTCCCTCGACTGCGGCCTCAGCACAGAGGCTGCCACCTCCCTTCCCAGGACCCCTGTGGCTTCCCAAGCCCAGCCAAACCTGGACCCCAAATCCCTGCCCTGGCTGAAAACATGCGTCCTTTTGGGCTCTGAACATCACACCTATCAGGGTACCCAGGGACCCTCTCGCCTGATGGACTGAATTTTCTTTCTGAGTTTTGCAGAGAGCTCTCGGTGCTGTGCTGAGTCACTCAGTCATGTCTGAATCTTTGGGGCCCCATGGACTGTGCAGCCCGCCAGGCTCCTCTGCCCGTGGGATTCTCCAGGCAAGAATACTGGAGTGGGTTGCCATGCCCTCCTCCAGGGGAATCTTCCCGACCCAGGGATCGAACCGTGTCTGTTGCATTAGAGGTGAATTCTTTTCCACTAAGACACCAGGGGAGTCCTGAATCGGCTCTCCATACACATATAACCTCCCTTTCTTGGATTTCCCTCCCTGTCTGTCTGTCAAATGCATTGGTGCCTTTGCTTGAGATTACCGAAAACTTGCTCATCTTGTGAAAAATGGCAATCTATGCAGTGATTTTGTTATTGTTATGGTGTTTAAATGATTCAATAAGAGCTGGAAATACAGTTATTCTTAGAAATAAAGATCTGAAGCAAGGAAACTGATAGCCATCAAAGAAAGAGAAATCATTTGGAATAAACGTTAGATGTTACAACTGATTACTTTACATTGTTCACAAAGCCATTCAGTCTCTTCTGTCACCTGAGCCCAGCGGTGATGCACAAAAGTGCAAGTCGCTCAGTCAGAGTCCGACTCTTGGCGACACCATGGACTATACAGTCCATGGAATTCTCCAGGCCAGAATCCTGGAGTGGGTAGCCGTTCCCTTCTCCAGTGGATCTTCCCAACCCAGGAATCAAACCGGGGTCTCCTGCATTGCAGGAGGAGTGTTTACCAACTGAACTACCAGGGAAGCCCACGGTTAGGTTATCCACAAAAAGCTCGGTGTGGATGACCACAGAGCTGCTTGCCAAGGACTCCCCTGCTGGTTCAACAGATAAGAACCCATCTGCCAATGCAGGGCAACTGCACTGTGGGTTCGATTCCTGGTCCAGGAAGATCCCACAGGGCAACTGAGCACTGGAGCCCTTGCTTTGCAATCACGGAGCCCACGAGCCACAACTACTGAAGCCCGAGCACTCTAGAGCCCGCATTCCACAAGAGAAGCAGCCACGAGACGCCCGCCCACCGCAACAAGAAAGCAGCCCCCACTCGCCGCAACTAGAGAAAAGCACACGCAGCAACGAAGACCCAGCAGTCATAAGTAAATAAAATTATTTTTTTTAAAGACACAGATTTTTATTTTTTATTTAAAAAATAAAACCCACTTGCCACACCCAACGTGCAAGGAGAAAGGCACAGAGAGACTGTGCTCCCGACCTGGACAAAGGTCAACGCGTTCCATACTCCCCGAGTCGCTAAAGCATCCTCAGGCGCGGGGCAGTGGGTAAGGCGGAGATGCTGACCCAGGGGAACGCTGCCCCCAAGCCAGGCCCTGGAGATGCAACGGCCGAGAGCTTCAAGAGGCCAGAAGCCAAGGAGGACGCACCTGGAGAGCTTCAAACACACCCTCGGGTTCCTCCCAGCGGGAACACAGCCTGAGCATCCAGGGGTGCAACAAAACAGCTAGGGAACGTCTGCTTCTCCAGGGCTGTGCAGACGGTCCCCAGCACGCGACACCTGACAATGAGCCGGGGTGCATCATTATCCGAGAGGATATAATCACAGGAAGACAAGAAACTGTGAGATATCGCGTGCTGAGTCCTTAGTCATGTCCGACCCCCACAGACTGTAGCCCCGCCAGGCTCCTCTGTCCCTGGGATCCTCCAGGCGACAATACTGGAGTGGGTTGCCATCCCCCATTCTGGGAGATCTTCCCCACCTTGGGATCGAACTTGAGTCTCCTGTATCTCCTGCAACAACAGGACTATTTCTGAGCCCAGGGATCGAACCCACGTCTCCTGCATTGCAGGCAGATTCTTCACCCGCTGAGTCGTCGGGGAAGCCCATTCTAAATCTTCCCAAAGTGCCAGCCCATGAGTTTTCTCAGCACTGCCAAGTGGACTATGGGAAGAAAATACCAAATTCTCATCCCTTACTGAGAACCCCCAAAAGCTGTAAAAACTAAAATGTCATGCTACCAGGATCATATTTGTACAGATGGTTTTCTTAAAGCAAAACCTAATACACAATGCACAAGCTCGCTACTCAGGAGAAAGAGTCATGGGGTAATTACCCCCAGTGAATGAGGCATGCTTTAAAGACATTCCTGGAAAATTCCTTTTATTCTGTTCAAGAGCAGTCTGCCTTTTCTTTTTTTCTTTAATACAGAGCTGCAGAGAGAAATTTTTAAAAACTTGGAAGTTTCTAGATCGAGCCTTTAAAGCGATTCCAAGCACATAGTTTTCCATAAACTCTGCATTTTGATAATGAGGGGTGATTTTTTCGAAAGCTCCAGGTGTTAAGAACGGCAACCTTTCCTTCAGGAGAAATCTCTCCTGCTTTTAAGTCCATCACATCTGAAAACGAGCCAGAAGTGATAAACTGCCCCGTTGCTTTCAGGGGACTGTCTCCAGCAGCGGAGATGCTGGCCATCCCAGGGCGGGGAGGTGCCACTCCCTTGCACCCCACCTTCCCCCTGCACCCCACCCGGGATGTCTGGGAAAGTTTGGCTTGGAGCATCTTCCCCACCCCGCCAACCCTGCCCAGGTTCTGAAGCCGGTGCAGCGTCCAGGGATGAGGGGGAAGAAACAGCCCACATGAACTGGCCTGGCGGGCCCCAGCCAGACCCTGCTGGGTTCAAAAGGGCAGAATTCTTGTGTGCTGGGATCACAGAAGCACAGCAGGGCTATTGATCCGCTGGCCCACATTCCTGTCCGCAGAATGCAACTCCGGCTTCCCAGCATTGTTCCCTGGACTCAGGGGCTCCGACTCCTGGGACTAACAAGGGTTTCCGGCCATTACCTCTGCCCACACGTGTCATTCCTGGGATGGATGGAGAATCAGAGGAAGCCTTCTAGGTTTTCTGCGTCTGAACTTACCATGTTTTTTCCTCCTCTCTGTGGAAATCAATGTTTTTTGCTTTTTTTTTTTTTTTTTTACTGCTTAAACAATTAAACTGGAAAGAGTCGAGGAAGAATCCAGAATGCCTCTCCCTTTTCAGCTGAAATGTGATTTCCTGATTCCTATCAAATGTTATTCACTCAGTTGTGTCTGACTCCTTGCGATCCCGTGGACTGTGGCCCACCAGGCTGCTCTGTCCATGGGGATTCTCCAGGCAAGAATACTGGAGTGGGCTGTCATGCCCTCCTCCAGGGGATCTTCCCAACCCAAGAATCGAAGCCCTGTCTTCTGCGCTGCAGGCAGAGTCCTTACTGTCTGAGCCACCAGGGAAGGGCCATTACTACCAAGAAGAAGGCAAAGCAAAAAACCCAAAAATGACTTTGTACAGATCCTTTCCTTTTCTTAGAAAAGTAATACCTGATTACGTTTTCACACCACGTCACCTAATTTCACATGAACGGAAGGCATAACTACAAAACTATAATAGTGACCATTCAATCACAATCTACAACTCATAAATAACAAGAAGGACTTCCCTGGTGGTCCAGTGGCTAAGACTCCGCACTCCCAATGCAGGGGGCCTGGGTTTGATCCCTGGTCAAGGAACTAGATTCCACATGCCACAGCTAAGAATCAGTGCAATTAAATAAATAAACTTTTTTTTTTTTAAGAAGAAACAAAGAATAACAAGAAAGGTAAAAGAACAAAGCGTGGGAAAGATTTATTTGATATAGTGTTGATTTTTATCCTAGAGTGCAATCAGTTTGGCAGTTTGCTGTGCTTATCCGCTCAGTTGTGTCTGACTCTGTGTGACCCCATGGACGGTAGCCCACCAGGCTCCTCTGTCCATGGGATTCTCCAGGCAAGAATACTGGAGTGTGTTGTCATTCCCTTCTCCAAGGGATATTCCCAACCCAGGGATCAAACCCAGGTCTCCCGCATTGTAGGCGGATCCTTTACAGTCTGAGCCATCAGGGAAGCCCAGGAATTACATAACCAGAGTGGCTGATAATCTGTGCATAATTAGGCAATCGACTTGATGAGTGACAGTTCTGTGGGGATTAATATTATTTATACTGGGCTGCAGCTTGGGGCTCAATTACCAGGGAAGTGTGGTCTTCAATGCTGCTACTGGAACTGGGTCCCCAAAGCACAGGCCACTCAGTCCAGTGCTGTTTGATATTTACTGAATTTTTAAGTTACATTCTTTTCTCTTCCACACAGAGGTGATTTCTACACACGGTCTGTAAGCCCTTCAATGCAGAACACACGTCCACGTAGAGACACTCGTCCTAACTCTTTAATAACAGGGACATCTCACCCTTCAGCTATCTGTCACTTCTCAGTTCACTTCAGTTGCTCAGTTGTGTCCAGTCTTCGCGACCCCATGGACTGCAGCACACCAGGTTCCCTGTCCATCACCAACTCCCGAGTTTACTCAAACTCATGTCCAACATGTCGGTGATGCCATCCAACCATCTCATCCTCTGTCATCCCCTTTTCCTCCCGCCTTCAAACTTTCCCAGCATCAGGGTCTTCTCCAATGAGTCAGTTCTTCACATCAGGTGGCCATAGTATTGGAGTTTCAGCTTTAACATCAGACCTTCCAATGAACACTCAGGACTGATCTCCTTTAGGATGGGCTGATTGGATCTCCTTGCAGTCCAAGGGACTCTCAAGAGTCTTTTCCAACATCACAGTTCAAAAGCATCAATTCTTCGGTGCTCAGCTTTCTTTATGGCCCAACTCTCACATCCATACATGACTACTGGAAAAACCATAGCTTTGACTAGACAGACCTTTGTTGGTAACATAATGTCTCTGCTTTTTAATATGCTGTCTAGGTTAGTCACTTCTAGAGCTACTGAAATCATCATTATGATATTTAATCTTCACTAGGAATCACTGATATTTTCAAACTATGGTGTTGGAGAAGACTCTTGAGAGTCCCTTGGACAGCAAGGAGATCAAACCAGTCCATCCTAAAGGAAATCAACCCTGAATATTCATTGGAAGGATAGATGAAGCTCCAATACTCTGGCCACCTGATTCGAAGAGCTGACTCACTGGAAAAGATCCTGATGCTGAGAAAGATTGAGAGCAAGAGAAGAAGGGGACAACAGAGGATGAGATGATTGGATGGCATCACCGACTCAATGGACGTTGAGTCTGAGCAAGCTCTGGGAGTTGGTGATAGACAGGGAAGCCTGGCGTGATGCAGTTCATGGGATTGCAAAGAATTAGACATGACTGCTCGACTGAACAACAACAAGGAATCACTGGGTGCTTGTCATTTAAAAAAATAAAAGGAAAAGACTTCCCTGGCAGTCCAGTGGTTAAGACTTCACTTCTGAATGCAGGAAGTGTGGGTTCCATCCCTGGTCAGGGAGCTAAAATCACACATGCTTTGAGGCCAAAGGGAAAACAGAACATAAAACAGCAGCAGTAATATAACAAATTCAATAAACACTTTTAAAATGGGGGACTTCCCTGGCCTTCCACTGGTTAAGACTTTGCCTTCCAATGCAGAGGGTGTGGGTTCAATCCCTCATCAGGCAGCTAA
The DNA here is from genome assembly GCF_003369695.1 of Bos indicus x Bos taurus. Lineage (NCBI taxonomy): Eukaryota > Metazoa > Chordata > Mammalia > Artiodactyla > Bovidae > Bos > Bos indicus x Bos taurus. Next base: position 6,883,754 of record NC_040105.1, on the reverse strand, counting down.
GATCGCATATGTCAAAAAACCAAAATATAAAACATAAGTAATACCGGAACAAAGTCAATAAGTAATTAAAGAAATAGTCCACAGCAAAAAGAAAAAAAATCTTCAAAAAAAATTCAAAAATAGTCCACATCAAGGAAAAAAAAAAGGAAAACATCTATTCTTCCCTTCCCAAGAAGCCCAACCAATAAGGAGCCTCTGTTGTGACATCATTACTTTGAGCGATATTTCATAAGAAGGAGAAAAGTTGACTCAAAGTGACTCATGTGGTTGAACTAGACAACTACTTTTCAACAGTCATCACTCAAGAAAGAAAAGAAAGTGAGGTCACTCAGTCATGTCCGACTCTGCGACCCCATGGACTGTAGCCCACCAGGTTCCTCCATCCATGGGATTCTCCAGGAAAGAATACTGGAATGGGTTGCCATACCATTCTCCAGGGGATCTTCCCGACCCAGGGATTGAACCCGGGTCTCCCGCATTGCAGGTAGATGCTTTACCATCTGAGCCACCAGGGACGTCTTATCATTCAAGAGAGGTTCCCCCCGCCACCCCAACTGATTCCTTTACACACAGCTAGGACCAAGCAAGAAAAACAAAGCAGCAAAAAGCAAGTCAAGTGTCTGCAGGGAGCCCTCTGGAAGAGACAGACACTCGGAGGGCCGTGCCCTGAGCACACGTGCTCCACGTGGCCCCCGGGGGTGAGTGGAACACCTGCCCATCACCCCCAATCACACCTGGGCGAGGAGGAGCAGCCGGGTCTGCCCTGGAAGCAGCCGCTCCCACCCCTGGGGCCTTCTGGAAGGGGCCACGCGCACGTGGGAGGTGGGTCTCCCATGCCTGCCCAGTCCTGGGCCCCTGCCACGTGGGAGGGAAAGAGGCAGCTGGTACCTGCAGCCACATCTCCTGCATCCTCCAGCCAAGCGCCGGGATGGGGGAGAGAGGACCCTGCCATGCCTTGGGGTACCACCCAGACCCCTTGCCTTTTCTCTGTTGGCATCAGCCCCGGGAGCTTCCAGATGGCTCCGGAAACTCCTACAACCATGTGCCTTCACTGCAGAGAGACACCCGCCACCAACTCCTGCTTCACAACTCTCCCTTGGCTCACAGGGGACCACTGCACCCACTGTGGCCCCCTCCTGGGGTTGCTGGGTACCCCCACTCCAGACTCTCCCTGGACAGGGAACACTGACTTTCTTTCCCAGGCTGACTTCTGCCTGTGGGCCCAGCCGGCTGCACCAGAGAAAGCCCTGTGACAGCAAGGCATGGAAGACCCACCCGGAGGACGAACCTAGGAGGGCCTTGTCATCAGCCTCCTCCCAGCCACATGTCTAGACGACTCCAGGATAAGGCGGAACACCTCGATCAATTTCCTTATGTTAAATTACGACTTTATTGAGCTATGAGCCACATACCATAAAAATTCACCCTCTCTAAAGACTGGTAGTCAGGGGTTCTCTGGTGGCTCAGACACAAGAGTCCACCTGCAATGCAGGAGACCTGGGTTCGATCCCTGGGTCGGGACGATCCCCTGGAGAATGGCATGGCAACCCACTCCAGGATTCTGACCTGGAAAATCCCATGGACAGAGGAGCCTGGCAGGCTACAGTCCATGGGGCCACACAGAGTCAGACCACATACCATAAAATTCACCCCCTAAAGGGTAAATGCATATATAAATTAGATAACTAACAAGGACCTACTGTGCAGCACAGGGAACTCTACTCAAAACTCTGTAATGGTCTACATGGGAAAAGAATTCAGAAAATCCAAAAAGTAGTAGATATCTGTATAACTGACTCACTTTTCTGTAGGTTCAGTTTCCTGTACCACTAAAACTAACACAGTATTGTCAATCAACTACCCTCCAACAAAAGTTTCCAAAGTTTTATTTTTTTTTTAAAAAGGAGCTTTAATGCACATCTGTCCTCAAAGGCCCTGGCTATAAACGCAAATGACCCTGGTCAAGCCTCCCAGCAGGCTTGTTACACAACAAGGAGGAAGAGAAAAGACTCAACAGAAAACTTGATAAACTCCACCATGAGGCATGCAGATACATCAAGGCACTCCCAGCCCCGGCAGAGTTAAGTTCATTGATGGATTCTCCTGCAGTCTGGGTTCCTTCAATAATGGTTTTTGAGGGGCTTTCCTGGCGGTCCAGGGGTTAAGAATCTGCCTACCAAAGCCGGGGACACGGGTTCGGTCCCTGGTCCGGGAGGAGCCCATGTGCCCACACCGAGCAACTAAGCCTACGACCCAAACCCACATGCGCTGGAGCCCGGGAGCCACAACAGGAGAAGCCGCCCACAATCAGAAGCCTCTGCACCGCAACTAGAGAGGAGAACCCGCTCTCACCAACCAAAGAAACCTCCCGGGCAGCAAGAAGACTGACTCATCACGGCCAAAAATTAACTAAAAAAGAGTTTAAAAATTCAAATGATCACGATCATGGTTTGAGACCTGGAGGGTTTTCGTTTTTTTCATTCGCAGTTGGGTTGCCTGCAAATACAGGAGAAAAGGGAAAACAGAGAAGCTCATTTCTCAAAGGGCTGGTCGAGGGGAAGGTTGGCTACAGAGAGACCCTGGCTCAGTGTCTGCACCCCAGCGTCCCCACCACCCCCCACCGCAGACAGGCACAGGGCAGCCTCGACAGAAGAACCGAGTCAGCAGGGTGCCACAAAGGAAGGATGAGGTCTTCCTTCCAAGACAAGAGGTTCACCCAGCTCGGGGTGCTGCAGAGGCTGGTATGTGGTGAGTCCAGAGGTCGTGCAAGGAAAAGACGGGTCCTGTGACTGTCCCGGGCAGGCTTTCATGCACGTCTGTCCTCAAAGGCCCCGGCTATAAATGCAAATGCCCCTAGTCAAGCCTCCCAGCAGACTTGTTACACAATAAGGAGGAAGAGAAAAGACTCAACAGAAAACGTGATAAACTCCACCATGTACCATGCAGATATATCAAGGTACCCCCAGCCCCGGGAAACGTGCACTTCACTAAGGGCTTCACCTGCAGCCTGGGTTCCTTAAACAATGGTCTGAGGCCACGAGGAGGCTGTGTGACACCGGGGGTGAGAGGGAAGCTACAGACACGGAACGTGTAGGCTCCAGGGACTAGGCGACTGGTTGGCCATGCAAGGTCAAAGAGAGGCAGGCAGGCATCCTGGATGTGGGGAGAAACCAGTTGGGCCAGCCCCGCAAGTGCAGGAGAATTAGGGAAGTTTATGCAAGATTCCATCTGTATCAGGCTGAGTTGGAAGGGGCTCGGGGAAGCACCCACCGGGCTGGTCTGGAAACTGGGATGGCAGTGGAAACCTGAGAGCGTCAAGCAAGCACTGGAGACCACCTAGAGGAGAGAGGAGGAGTCTTCGGCAGAAACCAACACTGCAGGTGAGGGCCAGGAGAAAGGGCCAGGACTGGACACTTCCCTGAGGGTCGCCAAGAAAGAGAAAGCATTGCTGTGTGAACGGGACGTCTGTGTAGATGGCCCATCGCCACACGGGTAACCAAAGAATTATACTCTGGGAATTAGTTCCCTGTGGTCCAGTGGTCAGGACTCGGGGCTTCCAACCGCAGGGGACACGGGTTTGATCCCTGGTCGGGGGGAACTAACGTCTGCAGGTCAGCAAGCTCGGCCTTAAAGAAGAAAAGAAGAAAAATATATGAACTTAAAAAAAGAAAAATATATGAACTACACTCTGTAAAAGCAAATCAAGTCCCTGCCAGGAGCACACAAAGTGTCCTTACTGACCATCAGAGAATGTAAATTTCACCTTTGGGAGTAAAAGTTTCACAACTATACGGAGTGGTATGAGGTTCTAATTACTTTTCTGCAAAACACCAGCCTCCCTAGTGGACCTCCCTAGTAGTCCAGTGGTTAAGAATCAGCCTTGCAATGCAGGAGACACGGGTTCGATTCCTGGTCAGGGAAGATTCCATATAAAGAAAGCCAAGCGCAGAAGAATTGATGCTTTTGAACTATGGTGTTGGAGAAGACTCTTGAGAGTCCCATATGCCAAGGAGCCAACTAAGCCTGTGCGCCAACAACTACTGAACTCTCTCAACCCCTACAGCCCAAGAAACTCAACTACTGAGCCCATGTGCCCTAGAGCCTGTTCAGTTCAGTCGCTCAGTTTGCGTCTGACTCTCTGCGACCCCATGGACTGCAGCACGCCAGGCCTCCCTGTCCATCACCAACTCCCAGACTTTACTCAAACTCATGTCCATGGAGTCGGTGACGCCATCCAACCATCTCATCCTCTGTCGTCCCCTTCTCCTGACTTCAATCTTTCCCAGCATCAGGGTCTTTTCCAATGAGTCGGTTCTTCACCTCAGGTGGCCAAAAGACTGGAGTTTGAGCTTCAGCATCAGTCCTTCCAATGAATACTCAAGGACTGACTCCCTTTAGGATGGACGGCTCGGCAGCAAGAGAAGCCAGTGCAATGAGAAGACCACACACCCCAAATAGAGACTAGCCTATACTCACTGCAACTAGAGAAAAGTCCATGCAGCAACAAAGACACAGTACAAGCAAAAGTAAATGAACAAAAACAAAACCAAACCCCAGGCCCCTAAAAATGGGAAGGGAGAGGGGGAAGACTGCCCCCACCTCAGCTCGCAAAGTTGCAGCGGCCTGGGCTCTGTGTGATCCCCATGCTGAAATCACCACAGAATAAATACAAGTCAAGCAGCAACAGGCCTGTCTTTTCAAGTCCAGATGCTTCCTTTCCAAACTTTCATTCGAGACTCGGGGCATCTAAACATGAATGACAATCAGGAGCAAAGCTGCACGTACCAAAACCCCGCACAGCTATTTTAAAGCCTGACCTATTTGATTAATACGAGTTAATTATTAAAAATTAATTATTAATTCTCCAGGGCTTCCCTGGTAGCCCAGCTAGTAAGGAACCCCCCTGCAATTGCAGGAGACCTGGGTTCGATCCCTGGATTGGGAAGACCCCCTGGAGAAGGGAAGGGCAACCCACTCCAGTGTTCTGGCCTGGAGAATTTCAAGGACTGTATAGTCCATGGGGTTGCAAAGACACCACTGAGAGACTTGCCCTCACTTTGCAGTTCTGCAGAAGTTAAGGTTTTCTTCTTTGTTATGAAGTGAAGTGAAGTGAAGTCGCTCAGTCATGTCTGACTCTTTGCAACCCCGTGGACTGTAGCCCACCAGGCTCCCCCGTCCATGGGATTCTCCAGGCAAAAAACACTGGAGTGGGTTGCCATTTCCTTCTCCAAGGGATCTTCCTGACCCAGGGATCAAACCCAGGTCTCCTGCATTGCAGGCAGACGTTTTAACCTCTGAGCCACCAGAGAATTGGGAAGACCCCCTGGAGAAGGGAATGGCAACCCACTCCAGTATTCTTGCCTGGAGAATCCCATGGACAGAGGAGCCTGGCGGGCTACAGTCCACGGGGTCACAAAGAGTCGGACACGACTGAGCAACTTTCATCTCACTTCATAGTTGCTTTATAATACTGTGTTACTTTCTGCTGTACAGCAAAGGAAATCAGTTACACATATACATAGTTATACATATACCTATATTCACTCTTTTTCAGGTTTCCTTCCCATTTAGGTCTCTAGAGAGCACTGAGTAAAACAATGTAACTCTTAAGAGAATTACCTTCAAACAACGTAATTAGCTCTACAGCGATAGAAAGCAAAGAATTCCAGAATTCCAGACTTCCGGAGGTGTGGGGGGGCGGGGTTCAATACAGCTCTCCAACCAAAAACAACATTATTATATGCTTTGGGCTGCTGCAATCTTTTCCTTTACTTTCAGTTTTTTTCAAGATGGTTTGACTGTTTTTGCAACAAGAAAAAAAAGTTTCACTAAGCCAGTAATTGACAAGCACACGGACAATTAGCACACATAAATATCATTGTGTTTCAGTTCAGTTCAATCACTCGGTTGTGTCCCACTCTTTGCAATCCCGTGGACTGCAGCATGCCAGGCCTCCCTGTCCATCACCAACTCCCAGAGCTTGCTCAAACTCATGTCCATCGAGTGGGTGATGCCATCCACTGTGTGTACACGTTTACAAATGTGGCACAGTTCACAGAGACAGAAGCAGAGTTGCCCCAGCAGCATTGTCTCGTCAGCCTCGGCATTTCCAAGCCACAGGCAAAGAACCTCTTCACCTCCTCTGACAGTCTAGGACCTCGAGGCCCCTGAGCTGTGATCTTCTTCATTAGCAATGATACACTGACCACACCCCCAAATGCCTTGGTGCTGGTTACTAACTCATCCCAAGTCCATCATCCTTGAGTTTTCAAACTGGACCCTAAGGTTCTGGTCAGCCTAGATCCTCTCTCGGGGTTATGACTTTTTAACACATCTACCATCTTCTCCTTGGCCCTTTTTTTATGTGAGTCCCCTCTTCCTCCCATCCTTCTAACCTTCAGGGGTTCAATGACATATTCACATGTCCACCTTCCTTCAGCTTCCCCCTGACCTTCCCAGGCTTCCCTTAAGCATGTTAACAGAAGAGGCTCTCCCTTGCCCACTCCCCTCATCACCCCCTTCCCCTAACCCTCAGATGCCCACCCCAATGCCACATTCCTCTGGGCACCCGCTTTACTCTGCACTAGTCATTATCTCCCTTTCCTTGATGGTCTACCTGGCATCTACATTCCATTCCCTGGAGAAAAGAACAAGCTGCCTGCCGAGATCATCATTAATTAATCTGATAGAGGCAGCCTGGTTAATGAGGACTGAAGTGTGCAGTCCTCCCCAGGCAACACGGTCTGCCCTGGAACCTACATGCCTGCTAAGTCACTTCAGTCATGTCCAACTCTTTGTGATCATATGGACTGTAGCCCACCAGGCTCCTCTGTCCGTGGAGATTCTCCAGGCAAGGATACTGGAGTGGGTTGCCATGCCCTTCTGCAGGGGATCTTCCTGATTCAGGGATTGAACCCACATCTCTAATATCTCCTGCAATGGCCACACGTGCCACTTGCACTTGAACCAAAGCAGTTTAGAGAGAGAGAGTGAGTGAGTGAGTGAGTGTGTGTGTGTGTGTGTGTGTGTGCAGTCGTATCTGAATCTTTGCAAACTCATGGATTGTAGCCTGCCAGGCTCCTCTGTCCAAGGGATTGGTGTGTGTGTCTGTGTTAGTCACTCAGTCCTATCTGAAATCTTTGCAAACCCATGGACTTTAGCCTGCCAGGCTCCTCTGTCCAAGGGATTGGTGTGTGTGTGTGTCTGTGTCTGTGTAGTCACTCAGTCGTATCTGACTATTTGCAACCCCACGGACTGTAGCCCGCTGGGCTCCTCTGTCCATGGGAATTCTCCAGGCAAGGATACTGGAGTGGGTTGCCATGCCCTCCTCCAGGGGATCTTCCTGATTCAGGGATCAAACCCGCATCTCTAATATCTCTTGCAATGGCCACACGTGCCACCTGCACTTGAACCAAAGCAGTTTAGTAAAGGACAACTCAGCCTCAGCCAGGGAGAAGGTGCGCTCCCTGACATCATGGCAGGCCAGCCCTCCCTGAGAGCTAAGTAGCTGGACCAGGGATTCTCTCTGCTCTGACTCACCACCATCCCCCTGAACAGTTCCCAAGCAACTGTGTGCAAGAAGGGGAAGGCAAAGCAACCCAGTGAAAATTAAATTATTGGTGGAGGGAAAAGCTAAGGTGGAAAGAAGCTGAATCTTAGAGCGTGCACATCTCATTTTTACATTCATAAATGTGCAGGGAATAAGCTATGTGCTAACGTAGTGACCCACCAGGACAAGGTAAGTAGTCATTCCCTTTTGCCAAGGGTGTAAATTAGGCATTACATTAGGAGGAGGAAATGGCAACCCACTCCAGTATCCTTGGAGGAGCCTAGCAGGCTACAGTCCATGGGATAGCAAGAGTAGGACACGACTTAGCAACTAAACCACCACCACCAAATTAGGCATTATTTATTCAGTTTCTTAAGGCTATGTGTATTCGTTAAAAAGAATACACCTAGGGACTTCCCTGATGGTCCAGTGGTGAAGACTCCGAGCTCCCAGTGCAGGGGACCCAGGTTCCATCCCTGGTCAGGTAACTAGATTCCACATGCTGCAACTAAGACCCAACTAACTAACAGCCAAATAAAAAAAAATTAAAATTAAAGACAAAAAAGGAAAACTTTTGGAAACAAACTTATGGTTACCAGGGGGTAAGGGGGGGGGACGGGGGCAGGATAAATTAGGAGATTGGGATTGACACATACACACTTATTAGTACATATAAAACAGATAACTAATAAGGACCTCCTATATAGCACAGGTAACTCTAGTCAATACTCTGTGACGGTCTATTTGGAAACGAATCTCAAAAAGAGTGGATATGTGTATCTGCATAACTGATTCACTCTGCTGTACACCTGAAACCAACACAATATTGTAAACCAACTGCACGCCAGTAAAAAGTCAAAACAAAAGGAAAACTTCTAATTTCTCTCCAGATTCCCTTTGTTGGAACAGTCTAATTCTTAAAGTAAATAACTGAAGAAACATGCAACGGTCCAAACACAACAGAGGCTTATTTCTCACTCATGTCATAGTACTACTGGGAGGGCAAGGGGCGCTGTGGACAGCCAGCTTCCTCCCCAGGCGTTCAGGGACCTGTGTGCATGAGGCTCTGCTCCGGAATCATGTGCATCCCAGACAACCAGGAAAGGGGAAAACAGTACTGGTTGGAAACAGGCCTGTCTGCATCACTTCTACTTGCTTCTGATTGGGTAGAATTGTCACATGGCCTCATATCCCCCAAAGGACGCTGGGAAGTGTAGTCCATCAGCACATGCAGAGGGAAGAAGAGACTCTGACTCCGGTTCTTAGCCCCCAAGGTATGCTGGGAAGTGTAGTCCAATAGCCCCCAAGGGACGCCGGGAAGTGTAGTCCAGCAGTGCATCCACAAGGAAGAGGAGACTCTGTCTAGAGTTCATAGCCCCAAGGGATGCTGGGAAGTGTAGACCAGCAGTGTATCCACAAGGAAGAGGAGACTCTGTCTCCAATAACCAGATAGCATCTCTACCAAACCCGTAGGTCCAACTCCATGCCCTCAAAGATCTTCTACTACCAGAAAGCCAAGCAAGTGAAGAAATGGAGTTTTCTGTCCTGGGGACAGTTAACCTTCATCTTTCCTACTATTTTCACTTCCCAAACCACTTTTTAAAATTCCCATTGCTGTGGGAGGGAGGTTCAGGATGGGGAACACATGTACACCCATGGTTGATTCATGTGAATGTATCACAAAAACCACCACAATACTGTAGTTAGCCTTCAATTAAAATAAATTTTAAAAATAAATAAATAAAAATCCCATTGGTATTGAATATCACATTGGTCTGAAAAAGCTACCTTTCAAGAATATTACAGAAAGAAAACAAAATCTTTATTTTTCAGAACTAGCTTTGGTGGAGAAGAGGGAATAATCACTTGCAGCGAGCTGTAAATGGCACAACTAATGTACTGGTGTTGGGCATTAGATGAGTTTCTGAATTAAATGCTTTTCTACAAATCCAATACTAAATGATCAAAATCAGTAACAAAATCTCTAGAAGACCTATTAAAGTGCCGCCACACAAAATCCAGGTTAAAGTCTTTCCTTGGTAAATCACCAGTTCAATACATTAACACTAGTTTTCATAGCTTTCCAAATTCTTTTTTTTAAAAAAATGTTTTATTTTGTATTGGAGTATAGCTAATTAACAAACAATGCTGTGATGGTTTCAGGTGAACAGCAAAGGGACTCAGCCATACAAAGACACGAATCCATTGTCCCCCCAACACCCCTCCTATTCAGGTTTTCACACAACACTAAGCAGAGTTCCCTGTGCTGGACAGCAGGTCCTTGCTGGTTCTCCATGTGAAATACAGCAGTGTGTCCATGTCCATCCCAAACTTCCTAACTATCCCTTCCCCTATCCTTCCCCCCTGGTAACCATAGGTTATTACAGAGTATTGAGCAGAGTTCCCTGTGCTGGACAGCAGGTCCTTCTTGGTTATCCATGTTAAATACAGCAGTGTTTCCATGTACATCCCACAGTTTTCCAAATTCTTAATAAAGCAGAAAGAGGTAAGGAGAAGGGAAGAAGAGGGAAGAGAGATGGAATTTAAATCTACCACAACTAGCTTTCCTTACTGCCTCATTTCATCCCCATGTTAATAATATACTTAAGTGGGAGTGATTCTAGTTTGATGGCCAGAACAATTAAGGATCAGCAAAGATTCAGGATAGACAGTAAGCTCTAGCTATGCCTGTGAGACATTCCTCCCAACTGGAACCACCGTGGCCAGGCCAGCGATGACCACTCTGACCTCACCAGGCAAGGTAGGGTTCCTCTAAACTGGCAAACCTCAGGTCGACTTTCAAACCTGCCCTACACCAGAAAGCTGTTCTCACTGGAGGAAAATAGTATCTGACAGCAATGTGCCTGGCCCCAAAGAAACAATCAAAGCAGTGGCCTTAAAAGAGAGCCCCGGGAAGCAGCCTGGCTAGATCACTCACCTGGGTGTGGGTGACTCACCCTGAACCAGGTGGTCACCCTCTCTTACACGCGGGCAGACAGCAAGGTCCCTCCACTAGACATTCAGACTGAGCCTCCAACAGGGCAGACAGAAGCCACACACACACAGCAGCAGATCTCAGAAATGGAATCTACGCAGAAGACATTTTTAAAAGCCAGTTTAATATACTCACAGATGTGAAAGAAGAACCATGAAACAGGATCAGTATGGTATCAAAAAGGAACATTCAAGAGCAATAACACAGGGCTTCCCCTGCTGGCTCAGTGGTAAAGACTCCACCTGCAAATGCAGGAGACACGGTGCAATCCCTCGGCTGGGCAGAACCCACAGGCAGCGGAGCAACTAAGCCCAGGCACCACAACTACTAAGCATGTGCTCTTGAGCCTGGGGGCTGGAATGACCAAGTCCACACGTCCTAGAGCCCTGTGCTCCACAACAAGAGAAGCCCATGCACCGTAACTAGAGAGTAACCCCTGCTCATCGCAGCTAAAGAAAAGCCTGCAGAGCAATGAAGACTGGAAGAACCAAAAATAAACTATTTTTTTAGCTGCTCAGTCATGTCTGACTCTTTGTGACTGCATGGACTGTATCCCGCCAGGCTCCTCTGTCCATGGGATTCTCCAGGCAAGAACACTGGAGTGGGTTACCATTTCCTTCTCCAAGGGATATTCCTGACCCAGGGATCAAACCCAGGTCTCCTGCACTGCAGGCAGATTCTTTACCATGTGAGAGCTATAGGAAGTCCCTTAAAAAGAACAGTAAAAGAGAGGGGGGGAAAAAAAAAAAAACCCAAAACCACTTTGGTATTTGAAGGAAAAAACTGAAAGCACACATTTAAAACTTAATTGAGGGGCTTCCCTGGTGGCTCAGTGGTAAAGAATCTGCCTTGTGATGCGGGAGTCACAGGTTCAACCCCTGATCCGGGAAGATCCCACACGCCCATGAGCCACAACTACTGAGCCTGTGCTCAGCAAGAAAAGAAACCACCACAATGAGAAGCTCACGCATCACAACTAGAGAAAAGCCCACACTGCATCTAAGACCCAGCACAGCCAAAAATAAATGAAATTTTTGAAAAAGAAAGAAAAAAGTACTTTAAAAAACTCAGTGCTTTGGAAAACATGGTTGCATGCCATCTCCCCAGATGAACCAAAGTAGAGAGAAGAGAAAAATAAGACCAAAAAAAAAAAAAAAATCAGAGCCAGCCCAAAGGATAAAGAGACAGAAGGGCTTGTTGTCTTCCCAATATTACTGCACACCAGCAGAGATGAGAACACCAGCTGCAAAGAAAGTGCAGAGGGAAAGCTGTCTCCAGCTCAGGCCTCTACACCCAGCAATCTTGTTACTGTCACGGTACGTTAATGACATTTTCAAACAAAGAAAGGTCTCAGAAAACGCTCCCCCACCCCTGTGTGTCTGATTATAGAAAACGATTTTTCGCAATTCGGGAAGATGAGGAGGATAAATGAATGATAAAGCACTCAGGAAATTAGGCAAAGAAACAAAACCTATCGTTAACCTTGGTGATAATGAAAACTTCGTGCAGGGCAAAAAAAAAATACTCAGAGTTTCCACCACCAGGTTCAGCAGTGTTGGCACTGGCATTCAAAAAACCATACCCAGTGAAAACTGCTAACCCGGTGGTTCTCAAAGTGGGAGATTTTTCTCCCCCTGGCAGGGGACACCTGGCGAGGCTTTTTTGATCATCTCACCTACAGGAGATGGAGATGTATGTGTGGGCATCTCGTGGGTGATGTCAGAGGTATTATTCACCAGCCCACACTGCACAGGACACTGCCCACCACAAAGAATTATGTGGCCCCAGAGGTCAACAGTGCTAAGGCTGAAAAAAATCCCTCTTCTGTCCAAAATTATGATCGTAGTTATACTGGGAAGTTGGGGGCCCCGAGATATGTGTCTGCGTACTTGGTGGGAAGGAGGTGCATGGAAAAGAGACCACATCCCAAGTGGGAAGTCGACAGTCACCCAGAAACGGAACAAACAAAAGCAGCAGCAAAACAGAATGTAAGCAAATGCCCAAAGAAATCAGCTGAAAAGTTTCAACAGCTTCTCTGGAGGAAGAGGAAATGGCAAGTGGGGAGCTGCTGGGTTTAATAACAAGCCCCGAAGAACTATTTGATTATTTAAACTGTGCAAGAGCCGTTTTGATAAAAAATAAAAACAAAACTCAAAAAAGATACACTAACAACTGCGGCCCTTTCCTTCCTGAAGAAGTAAAAATGTTGCCTTTAGAGCCCTGGCTGTAATCTACCCTGCCTGGGCTCTCTTTGACCTTCACAATTCGCCTTTGATCTGAAAGTCTTGGTCACTTTAGAAGCTACCCCAACTCTTTCCAATTCACCCAACCAAGGCAGTAGATACTGCCTCCAACTTTATAGCCAGGAGATTAAAAAAAAAAAAAAAAAGCCCACATTTTTTTTAAACTGTGACTGTGCAATTCAGAATATCCTGGTTTTTCACAACAGTCTGATTTATTCAAACCTGAAATAAAGTTGTTTGTTGTTCAGTAAGTCGTGTCCAACTCTTTGTGACCCCTTGGACTATAGCACACCAGGCTACCCTGTCCTTCATCAGCTCCCAGAGTTTGCTCAAACTCATGTCCATTGTGTCGATGATGTTATCTGTCTCATCCTCAATCGCCCCCTTCTCCTCCTGCCTTCAACCTTTCCCAGCATCAGGGTCTTTTCCACTGAGTCAGCTCTTCGCATCAGGTGGCCAAAGGACTGGAGCTTCAGCTTCAACATCAATCCTTCCAATGAATATTCAGGGCTGATTTCCTTTAGGATGAACTGGTTTGATCTCCTTGCTGTCCCACGGACTCTCAAGAGTCTTCACCAGCATCACAGTTTTAAAGCATCAATTCTTCAGCGATCAAGCCTTCTTTATGGTCCAACTCTTATGTCCATACATGACTACTGGAAAAACCATAGCTTTGACTATACGGACCTTTGACGGCAAAGTGATATCTCTGCTTTTTAAATGAGATTTATTTATTTATTTGGCTGTGCCAGGTCTTAGTCATGGCATGTAGAAGCCAGTTCCCCGACCAGGGATCGAACCCAGGTCCCCTGCATTGGGACTGCAGAGTCTTAGCCACTGGGCCACCAGGGAAGTGCCTTTGCTTTTTAATACACTGTCTAGGTTTGTCATAGCTTTCCTTCCAAGGAGTAAGCGTCTTTCAACTTCATGGCTGCAGTCACTGTCCGCAGTCATTTGGGAGCCCAAGAAAATAAAATCTGCCACCGTTTCCACTTTTTCCCCCATCTACTTGCCATAAACTGATGGGACCAGTTGCCATGATCTTAGTTTTTTTGAACGTTGAGTGTTAAGCCAGCTTTCTCACTCTCATCTTTCACCCTCATCAAATGAGTCCAATTATTTTTTCAGTGATAACCTACTGTGCTTGTACTTAGACAAGTTCTCCCAAAGAGGGGCCTTAATTAACATCCCTACTGGTCAATGCAAGAGGCTCTGTGTATCACAGAGCCATGCAGATATCCGATCCACCCAGGTAACAGGAAAACAATTGTTCCACAAGTTACACCCTCCCTCTCCGGGACACTGGCAAGTTTTTTTAAAAAAAAAAAAAAAACAAAAAAGAACCAGGCAACCCTGAGCGCTTTCAAAGTCCTTCCTGTGGGTGGAAGGTTCAGCGTGGGAGAGCTCGGCTTGCAGAAATGTCTCCTCAAAGGATGGCCTGACTGCGGTGTGTGAAAAGTAAAAGAGGTAATGAGACTGAATAAAGTCTGTTCAGCCTTCAAATCCTGAAATAATCTCGCTGGCTGTTTACACTGTGCCCAGTGTACAAGGAGCAAAGCTCCCCAGGGCCCCAAAGAAATCCACAGACCCAGGTTTATTTGCACGCTGACACAAAACAACTTTGGCAAGAGGACCGCTCCAAAACGCTTTCACCAAATAGAAAAACCAGCCGTCTCCAAGCTGGGAGCCCAGTTTCTTCGGCCGCGAAATAGAAAGGTGAGTGAAGAAATCCCAGCTCATTAGGACAAGGTGAGAACCACTAATTTTTTTATGAGTCTTTCATTCTCCTTCTCCTTTCTACATTTAGCTCTAGGGCAAAATCGTTTTTCTTTTTTTGAAGGGTGAACGTTAGGACATGTTCCAAACTACTCATAACTGGAACAGGAAGGGCAAAATCCTTCCCGGTGGGGAAGCGTGATGCAAACCTCAAGTTTACAGCTTTTCATGCTTAGAAGCCTCTGGGTTTATGAGTGAGTCAAGATGAGTTGGGAATTCCGAGCTGGTGCTAGTATGTTAAAGGACCCGACCACCAATACAGGAGACTTAAGAGATGTAGGTTCGATCCTTGGGTCAGGAAGATCCCCTGGCAACGCAAATGGGCAACCCACCCCAATATTCTTGCCTGGAGAATCCCACGGACAGAGGAGCCTGGCGGGCTACAGTCCATGGGGCCGTAAAGAGTCGGACATACTGAGTGACTAACACATAACAAGCTGAGTTAATTTCTAGGAGAGGAAGAACACACACACCCTCCGCCTCCACCCTCTGCACCTCAAAGCTCCGTTTTTTTGCCCAACTTCCCATCCCCACATGGAAAACACGTCATGAGGATCAGAGGTGAGAACTTGCAGGACCCAGAGAGGCAGAGGCTGGCACAGGCGGAGAAAGACACACCTGAAGGCCAGTTGGCAGGCAGGTCTACCAACTGCAAAGGTATTTCAGCACGGGAGTGGGGGGAGACCTCACCCCCCCTTTTTTTTTAAACCACACTGTGAATTTTTAATACAAACGTGTCTTTGGAACTCCACTCTTCTCTGAACAGACACAAACTGCAGCTGGCCTCAAAGCGGCCAGGACCTCACCTTGCCCAGGAGTTGCCCTGGCTACCACAGTACCCGAGCTAGCTAAGGTGGGGGTGTCCAGCCCTCATCCACCCACCTTTTCTGTCTATGGAGCCCTGGGATATGGGCTGTGGGATTCTGCTTCAACACAGACATCAAGCAAAATGCAGAGAGGCTGAGATAAATCAGCTCCCAATCCATAGCTCGGGGCTTCCCAGGTGGGCTCAGCGGTAAAGAATTTCTCGCCTGCCAATGCAGAAGCTGCAAGTTCGATCCCAAGGGTCAGGAACATCCCCTGGAGGAGGAAATGGCAACCCACTCCAGGATTCTTGCCTGCAGAATCCCACGGACAGAGGAGCCTGGTGGTACATGGGGCTGAAAACAGTCAGATAGGACTTGTGACTAAACCAAAATTTACAGCTCACTGACATGAATGAATCAGCCATGGGTGTACATGTGTCCCCCATCCTGAATCCCCCCTTCCACCTCCCTCCCCATCCCATCCCTCTGGGTTGTCCCAGCGCACCAGCTTTGCGTGCCCTGTTTCACGCACCAAACTTGGACTAGTCATCTGTTTCACATATGCTAATATACATGTTTCAAAAACCACCACAACATAGTAATTAGCCTCCAATTAAAATAAATTTTTTTTAATGAAAAAAAAAATTCACAGCTCACGTCTACAGATGCCCTGTTTTCAAAACCTTCAACGGTCATTGCCAAAGAGCTTGGCTCTTGGCGGGGGCAAATATGGGGGCATCAGTGACAACAGCTTGTCCTGCCCAGGGGTCACCCGGTCACCGATCAGCATGACTCAGCACAACCCATAAAAAACGCAGCCCCTTTCAGACACAAGGCGACCCGCCGATGGCTCTGAACCTTCACTATCAGGAGGACCTCTGAACTGGGACATCACTCACCTGGGTGTGTGGGCCAATCACACCCCCTCCGACCCCCCAGTGTGTGTCCTGATTCTCCCCCCATCAGCCTGCCTTCGGCTTGCAAACCAGGAAGGACATTTAAAGACATAGCCTTGCATCCAGCGAGGGGTTTAAGGGTCTGGAGACCCGGGAAAGGGGGCACACTGGCCAACTCCCTGCCCCCGCACCTCCCCAGGAGGTCCTGGTCCCCAAGAGGCAACCTGAAACTCATCAAGGTCCCAAAGGAGCCGCCCCTGGGACCGGGGAAGGCCCGGATGACTGTCTTTCTTCTGGGGGCGCTCACGGAAAGGCTCCGGCGTTCTCGGTTGGAGGGAAAAGGGGAAGGAGGGGAATCTAAGACGCGATGAGAAGGAGAAGCAAGGCTTCATTCCTTCCCGAGGTTCACAAACATTCCTGAGGCCGCAGGGGGCCCGCTGACACCCAGCTGGCGCGCTTCGGGCTGCCCAGTGAATCCCCCGGGTGGCCCTTCTGGAATCCGAGCCCCTCCGCAGACATTTCAGAAGTCAGGCCCTCCCCCAACCTCCCCCCACCGCCCCGCCGCACCCAAGTCTTCCACTTGCTGACCTAATGGAGAGAGGAACGCCCACCAACTGCAGCGCTCAACCTACTGACAACGCTCCTGAGAGGGCCCGCATCAGAGCAGAGCCTCAGAGACGCAGACACGTCAAGGTCTCTGGAGTTCCTTAGGGCAGGAATGTTATTTCTGCTGCACACACACAAAAAAACGGCCTTTTGTGTTTTTTTTCCAGACCTGGTAAACCTCAAGCTTACAAGTCAGTGTCAAGGTACTGAACGGTTACAAATCATGCTGGCTGCTTTTCTGGGGGACTGACTCTATGTGGCTCAGCTGGTAAAGAATCCGCCCGCAATGCGGGAGACCTGGGTTCGATCCCTGGGTTGGGAGGATCCCCTGGAGAAGGGAACGGCTAACCCACCCCAGTATTCTGGCCTGGAGAATCCCGTGGACTGTTTAGTCCAGTCACAAAGAGTCAGACACGACCGAGCGACTTTCACTTAACTCACCACGTATGCACTTGAGATTCCAACAATGCCACTCCGGGGGAGTCAGGGTCCCTTTAACCTTGACTCCGATCCAGAGAAAAGGCAGTTCCTCAGGGAGCAGCCCCCGCCCAGCGCCCATAAAACTCAGCTCGCCCATAAAACTCAGCTCTCCGGAGTTCCTGCTCCCATTTCCTTTTTTCCAGCTACAAAAAATGCAGATGAAGCAAGTATTTGTTTGAGTTTTACTATGTAAATAAAGCCTATTATCAGGGCCAGCACCGAGGAAAAAAACAGCCTTCCCCACCCAGGTTGGCCAGGCCAGGGGCCTCCCAAGCACCTTCAAAAAGAAGAATAAAGCACAGCTTTCCAAGCTAAAATCCTTTCAAAGCAAAAGTGGCGTACAGTTCATCTGCTGCTGCTGCTGCTGCTGCTGCTAAGTTGCTTCAGTCGTGTCTCTGTGCAACCCCATAGACAGAACCCCATAGAGTCGTGGGCTCTGTGCAACCCCATAGACAGAAGCCAACCAGGCTCCCCCGTCCCTGGAACTCGCCAGGCAAGAACACTGGAGTTGGTTGCCATTTCTGTCTGCAATGCCCTAGAGAGGGCGATTTTGTGCCAGGGGGCACATGACAGTACAAGACACTTTCGGTTGTCACACATGGGAGAGGGGGTTACATTGCCAGTGGGTACAGGCTAGAGTTACTGCTAGACACCCTACAATACACAGGAAAGGACGCCCCCCACACCCCACTCAGCAAAAAAGGATCCAGCCCAGAACATCAGAAGTGCCAAGGCTGAAAAGCCCTCGTGGTGGTGGTGGTGGTGGTGGTGGTGGTGGTGGTGGTGATGTTAATTTCATTTCTCAGTCATGTCTGACTCTTTGCGACCCCGTGGACTGTAGCCGCGATAGGCTCCTCTGTCCGTGGAATTCTCCCGGCAAGAATCCTGGAGTGGGTTGCCATTTCCTTCTCCAGGGAGATCTTCCCCACCCAGGGATCGAACCCATGTCTCCAACTGGAGAAGCAGCAGAGATATGCAGGGTCAAGATCTGACCCTCAGGGCCCTTCTCAAGATGGGACCTCAGGGCTGTTCCATCTATAAAATGGGCTAATAAAACTCCATCAGGAAATCAGGGACTGAGCCGGCCTTGTTCTTGGTATCACCTCCAGCTCGGAGTTGTACACTCCCAGGAGGCTTTCAACCAAGACACTCGTCATCATACATCTTACACGGGATCAGGCTTCTTCCAAGTCAGATTCTGTTAGAAATGAGCTGTAAAATACCCCAGCGCTCTAAATATGTAACCATGTAATTTCAGCATTTCTTAAATGCAAAAAAAAAAAAAAAAACTATTAGAAGACCCATTATTTAATGAGACCTAGAGATGTTTCCGGAGAAGGCAATGGCACCCCACTCCAGTACTCTTGCCTGGAAAATCCCATGGATAGAGGAGCCTGGTAGGCTGCAGTCCATGGGGTCGCTAAGAGTCAGACATGACTGAGCGACTTTACTTTCACTTTTCACTTTCATGCATTGGAGAAGGAAATGGCAACCCACTCCAGTGTTCTTGCCTGGAGAATCCCAGGGACGGGGGAGCCTGGTGGGCTGCCATCTATGGGGTCACACAGAGTCGGACACGACTGAAGTGACTTAGCAGCAGCAGCAGAGATGTTTCAGTAGCTACTGGGAAAGAAAAGATTCAAAGCTTGGATTAATCCAAATTCTGGTGGTGAAACACGTTTCTCCAGTCTCCATCACAACAATCTACTTTCATTTTTTAAGACATTATAATGGGCACACTTTTCTCCATCCTTTCCTAATAAGTTCAGTTAAGTCGCTCAGTCGTGTCCGACTCTTTGCGACCCCATGAATCGCAGCATGCCAGGCCTCCCTGTCCATCACCAACTCCCGGAGTTCTCTCAGACTCACGTCCATCGAGTCGGTGATGCCATCCAGCCATCATATCCTCTGCCGTCCCCAATCCCTCCCAGCATCAGAGTCTTTTCCAATGAGTCAACTCTTCACATGAGGTGGCCAAAGTACTGGAGTTTCAGCTTTAGCATCATTCCTTCCAAAGAACACCCAGGGCTGATCTCCTTTAGGATGGACTGATTAAACCTCCTTGCAGTCCAAGGGACTCTCACGAGTCTTCTCCAACACCACATTTCAAAAGCATCAATTCTTTGGCGCTCAGCTTTCTTCACAGTCCAACTCTCACATCCATACATGACTACTGGAAAAACCATAGCCTTGACTAGACGGACCTTTGTTGGCAAAGTAATGTCTCTGCTTTTCAATATGCTATCTAGGTTGGTCATAACTTTCCTTCCAAGGAGTAAGCGTCTTTTAATAAAGTGACAGTTAATTACTTTAGTTGTTAACAACCAGCTGTTGGATCATGAGCAAACATCACTGATGACTTAATCCAGGAGAAAATGCAAGCAGGTGAAACACTGCCAATACCACACAATACAGCATGTGGTTAAGAAATACACATGCGCGTGTGACAGCGTGCTCATGTGCATGTATATACACAAGTGTGCGTGGAAATTTAGCACGGGCATCCAAACTGTCCTGAATCCTCTCCATCCTAAGCAAAGAAACCACATTATCTCCAGTCACAGTATAACACCTATAAAAACCAAGCAGCAGTTTAAGGGAGGGACATAGGAGCATGTCAGGTTAAAATCACAAGCAGCTTTATTTCTGCAAAACCCTGAAGCACGATCTGGAAAGGCAGAGTGCATACACTGCCACCAGTCTAGCCACACAAAGACACACACACAGAAACACATACACATGCAGAGTGTGTACACTGCTACCAGTCTAGCCACACACAGATACACACACACACACACAGTGTGTACACTGCTACCAGTCTAGCGACACAGAGTCACACACATACACACGCAGAGTGTGTACAATGCTACCAGTCTAGCAACAAAGAGACACACACACACACAGAGTGTGTACACCGCTACCAGTCTAGCCACACAGACACACACACACCCAAGACACACACACACACGACATAGACACACACACATACACCCAAGACACACAGAGCAACACACACCCAAACCGTAGCAACTACCGGGAGAGCCCATCAGAGGCTAAATCCGGAGCCAACAGCCCCCAGTGGTCTGCACAGGCCCTGGTTTGTGTCCACAGGCTCTACCGCACTGCTCCTTCGGTTTGTAGAGGGGGGCCCTCTTGCACAGGAAGATGTAACGCCACTAAGAACTCGGGGGTGGGGGTGTTACGACTTGGGGTACTCCAAAATCCTTTTCCCCAGCTTCCGGTAAAACAACTGAATTTTTAGGCCAGTTTTCTTACCCAGTGGAAGCCCCCAAAGCAAGACGCTATCTTAAACAATATTGTACCACTTATTCGATCTGCTCTAACGACAGATCCGAGGAAGACAGCTTGAATTGGATCTGCGTGTGCTCTTTTTTAAAAGAAACACCTAAAGTTCTAAAGGTTTGGGGGATTCACCTGGTATCTTTTTAACCTTTACCATCCAAAATGTCTGGTAAAACTCATTATTTAAAAAGCTCAAGCTACTATGCTGTAAGGTATGCAGGGAGCACCAGATCTGCACAAGGTCTGCCCACTAAGCTGCCTCCCACTTTTCAAAGAATTCAATGCATTAATAGGTTGCACCTGGGTGAAATTTACAACAACAAAGACAGCCTCAACCCCCAGTTCAACAAAAATTCAGTGCACGTTTACCCTCAGAGTCTCTAGTTTATAACCATAAAAACATGAGAGAAAATAAAAAGATTAGTCCGGTCTCTCATTTGTTATCTAGGTAACAAAGCCACACCATCTCCTAAATGCAATCCGGTGGGGCAGGTTAGAAGTCAGTTCAGTGCTTCCAGCCGCGGTGAAGCAGGAAAGCAGAGAAAAAAACAGTAAGTCACCTTCAAACCCTTCTGCGAGCCAAGAATTTTTTTTTGCATTTTAAAGAGAACTTTGTCCCCAGGAATGGCGCGGCCCAGACCTTCCAAGAGAAACTGACCAACAGACAGTTTTAACCAGGGGAAAACCAAAGGACTGGTTTTGTGTTTTTACGGGTTTATACAGGCTCGGCTGCTGAGTCTCAATATGGGTTTTCGATTTCGAGGCAAAAAAAGTCAAAGTTCTAAAGTAAACCCTACACACACACACACACACACACAGTTCAGTCGCTCAGTCGTGTCCGACTCTTTGCGACCCCATGGACACACACACTAGCAACTTATTCTCAAATCCCACTTTTATAAAGGACTCTGAAAACTTTCAGGTTTTTTTTTGCAAGTATCCAGGGCGCCGCGGATCTAGGGCTGGAAGCCAAACGTCAGTAAATATTGATGGGCTTTTGGGAATGGAGAAGCTGGCCTGCCGGCAGCTGCTCGCCCACACATCCTAGAGATAAGGGGTGCGGGTCCAAGTCGGGGTGCAGAAACAAGCATCCAAACAGGCTAACACAGGAGGAGCAGGCTCTGTCCACCCGGCGCACGTGGGAACGTTCCCCCCAGACCACTGGGCTGGCCCACAGGTACAGGCCGCCACTACCAAGGCCGGGAGTGACAGCGGAGGGCCGGGCCCCTTCCAAGAGGGGGAGGGGAGAGATCCGAAACAGGAGCCAATGGAACTATCGGCGGCGCCGGGAGCCAAAAAGAGCTGGGAAAGAAAGCAGGGCGGCCCAGGTGGCGCCCGGACCAGACACCTAAGGCGGGTCCCAGCGCCCCACGTTCTCTAAGGGGACCCAGGCAAACGCGAGTCCCGGGCCCCGGGCGCCACCCGAAACCCCCCCCTCGCCCGGCGCTCCTGACCTCGACGAATCCCCCGCCCCCCGAGGCCACCTCCGGGCTGTCACCATGCAAGTCCCGCGCCCCGCCTCACCTTGGTGATGACCAGCGGCTCGCCGTGCTCGCGGCCGCCCTTCAAGGTGAAGCCCCAAGGGGCGCCACCGCTCAGCTGCACCTCCACCAGGCGCCCGCCATCGGCCGTCCGTGCCTCGGCCTCCGCCAGTCGCTCCGGCCGCGCGCGGGGCTCGGCGCCCTCCATGTCGCGGGGCGCAGAGGCGGCACGGCCGCTCAGGCCCCCGGGGCCGCCTGACCCGTGCCCATACGCTCTGGAGAAGCCCAGCCGGCCGAGAGCGAGGGAGGCTCTCGGCGCCCCTGTCGCCGGCCGCGGACAAACTTGCGCTGCAACTTGCAAGGAAAGTGCCGACCCGGGGCGCGAGGGAGTACGGAGGACTCGCGGCGCTGCGCACTGGGGAAGGCGGTCCCGGAGGGGGCGGGCCCGCAGGGAGGGAGCGGAACAGCGGGGGAGAGGCGGGGAGATGCGAGGAGGGGGCGGAGCCGCGGGCAGGGGGCGGGGAAACGTGGGGAGGGGGCGGGCTGGCGGGGAGGGGGCGGGGAGCCGCGGGGAGGGGGCGGGCCCGAGGGGAGCGGGCGGGGAGCCGCGGGGCCCGGCGCACGCTCGGGGGCAGGGGGCGGGGCGCATGAGACGAGGTTTGGCTCGCGCTATGCGCGAAAGAACAGGGGGCTCGCGCCGCGCGCGCGAGAAGTGGGACTCTCGTCGTGCTGCGGGCGCCGGGGAGAGAGCTAGCCCCGCGGGCGCAGAAACCGGTGTCTGGCGCCGCGCGTGCCTGGGGGAGGGCTGACCCGGCGCGCTCAGAAACGGGAAGGCGGGGGGAACTCACGCCGCGGCGCGCGCCCAGAAACTGAGGGCTCGCGCCCCGCCGCGCGCGTAGGAAGCGGGGGTGGTTCTCGCGCCGCGCGCGCCGGGGGGAGGGCCGGCTCCGCGCGGTCAGGAACGAGGGGGCTTGCGCCGCGCGTGATGGGAGGCTCCACGCGTGCAAGGTGTGGGGGCTCGCGTCGCGCCGCGAGCGCAGGAAGGGGCGGGGCTAGCGCCGGGCGCGCCCGGGGGAAGGCTGAACCCGCGAGCGCAAGGAGTGGCTCACTCCGCGCGTGCCGGGCAAAGGACTGGCCCGCGCGCGCAAGAACCAGGGTACTCGAGTGGCGCCGCGCGCGCAGGAAAGGGGGATGCTCGCGCCGCGTGCGCACAAGGCAGCGGCCTCGCGCCGCGCGCGCACGGGTCAAGGGCTGGCCCCACGCGCGCGCAGGAACTGCGGTCTCGCGCCGCGCCGCAGGAAAGGGGGGGCTCGCGCCGCGCGCTCCCGGGCGAGGGCTGGCCCCGCGCGCGCAGAAACAGGGGACGTACTCGCCCCGCGCTCGCCGCGGGGAGGGCTAGCCCCGCGCGCTCAGGAACGGGGGGCTTGCGCCGCGCGTGACGGGAGGCTCCGCGCGAGCAAGAAGTGGGGGCTCGCGTCGCGCCGCGTGCGCAGGAAGGGGCGGGGCTAGCGCCGCGTGCGCCGGTGGGGAGGGCTGACCCCGCCCGCGCAGGAACCTGGGGACACGCGCCGCGGCGCGCGCCCAGGAAGCGGGGTCTCGCGCCGTGCGTGCCGGGGGTGGCTCCGCGCACGCAAGAAGAGGGACTAGCGCCGCAGGTGGCGAGGGGCCCCGCGCGCGCAAGAGTGGGGGCTCGCACCGTGCGCGCCGAGGTAAGGAAGGGCTGGCCCGCGCGCGCAGGAAAGGGTGTGTGTCCAGTCTGGTTTGATTTCAAGCGAAAGTCCTAGCTCTGTGGGAGTGATTTCCCTGGCGAAGAGGGGCCATAGAAAGGCAGTATTTTAATACAAATCACGGCTCAGTCACTGTTTATGAACTAGCAATGGATCAAAATGGATGTCACAGACCCAGACCTGGCAAGAGCGCGTGGTTTCTGGGGGAGATGGGTTAAGATGAGACAGCACTGTTGAGGGCTCCCGGTTCTGAAGAATTAACCTCCCTCGCCCCCCGGGAAGGCCTGCTGACGGGCGAGAGAGCGGACTTCCCGACCCTGAGCTCTCCGCCCCTCACCCCTCCTCCTCGCTGCCAAGCATCACCCTCGTGAGGCCTCGTGGCGTTCCGCGCTGCCCTCACCGAGCCTGGCGCCTTTTCCGCCAGCGCGGGGGGTCGGGCGGGGGCCGCGGGGAGGCCCAGGGCACATGACGCCCCCTGCCCGCGGTCTCCGCGTCCAGCACATGACCCAGGCCGATCGGCAGACCCGAGCCGCGCGCGTCCCCAGCACGACCCATGGCCTCCCCGCGCCTCGGCACCTTCTGCTGCCCAACGCGGGACGCCGCCACGCAGCTCGCGCTGGGCTTCCAGCCGCGGGCTTTCCACGCGCTATGCCTGGGCAGCGGCGCGCTCCGCCTGGCACTCAGCCTCCTGTAGCTGCGGCCTGGGCGCCGGCCTGCGGGTCCCGAGGTCGCCTGGGCCTCGCGGCCGACCTCGGCCCGCGGCCCCCCCTCAGTGCGCATAGTGAGCGCCGCCGCCACTTGCGACGTGCTCGGCTGCCTGGGTGAGCGCGCGACCCGCGCGGGCGGGTGGCGACCCGTCGGTGTGCGAGTGAGGACGCCCGACCCGCGGGTGGGGACTCGAGCGTGCGTGGTTCAGGGCGCGGGGCCCGCGGGTGGGGACCCGACTATTAGTGGTTGAGGGCCGGTGCCCCGCGAGTGGGGTCCCCTTCATGGTAGTTGTGTGCGCACGGCCAGTCGTAGGTGGGGACCACTGCGTGCGCGGTTGAGGACGCGCGACTCAACGGTGGGGACCCCTCCGTGTGAGGGTGAGGATGCCTGGCCCGCGAGTAGGGACCCATCTGTGCGTTTTGCAGGGCCCCCATACCTCGTTGGGGACCGTGCCGTGGGCGGTTGAGGGCTCAAGGCCCGCGTGTGCGGATTCCTCCTTACGTGGTTGAGGTGGCGCGGCTCGTGAGTAGGAAACCCCTTAGTGGGAGTTGAGGGCGCGCGGCTCACGTGTGGGGACACTTCCTTGTGCGGGTGAGGCCGCCCGGCCTGCGAGTAGGGACCCGTCTGTGTGTTTTCTAGGGCTTGCGCACCACGAGTGCGGACCACTCCATGCCCAATTGAGGGCTCGCTGCCCGCGAGTGGGGACTCATCTATGCATTTTCAGGACGCGGGTAACGCCGTGGGGACCCCTCCCTGTGCGACCCGCGGGTCGAGACCCCTCTGTGCCCAGTTGAGGGCTCGCTGCCCTAGAGTGGGGACCCCTCCGTGAGCGTTTAAGGGCGCACGGCCCGCGAGTGCAGACCCCGCAGTGCGCGGTGGACGCACGGCCCGCGGGTGGGAACCCCTCGGTGCGCGGTTGAGGGTGCACGACCCACGGGTGGGGTCCTCTCCATGTGTGGATTAGGACGCCAGACCCACCAGTAGGGACCCATCTGTGTATTTTTCAGGGATCAGATACCGCGGGTCGGGACCCCTCCGTGCCCAGTTGAGGGCGCGCTGCCCGCGAGTGGGGACCCCTCCGTGCGCGGTTGAGGGCCCATGGCCGACGAGTGGGGACGCCCTTCATGGGCGTGGAGGGCGCACAGCCTTGTGGTGAGGACAACTTCATGGGCGGTTGAGGGCGCAGAGCCCACGGGTGGGGAATCCTTGGTGTGCAGTTGAGGGCGCACGTACAGCCTTGAGGACCCATTCGTGCGCGGTTGATGGTGCGTGGCCCGCAAACTGGGATTCCTCTGTGTGTGCTTGAGGGCACGCGGCCTGCCAGTGAGAACCACTGCGTGAGCAGTTGAGGGTGTACAGCCTTGTAGTGGGGACCACTGCATGCGCGGTGGAAGGCACACGCCCGCGGGTGAGAAGCCCTCCGTGTGTGCTTAAGGGCCACTGCACGAGCGTGGGGACGCCTCTGTGCGCGGTTAAGGGAGCACGGCACGCAGGTGCAGACCCCTCAGTGTGTGGTTGAGGGCGCACAGCCCAGTGCTGGGGACCACTGCATGCGCAGTTAAGGGCACACGACACGCGGGTGGGGACCCCTGTGTGTGCCTGTGAGGATGCCAGGCCCGCGAGTTGGGACCCGACTGTGTGTTTTCCTGGGCATGCGCAGTACGGGTCGGGACCCCTGTATGCCCAGTTGAGGCCCGCGGCCGGCGAGTGGGACCTCTCCTTTCGCGGTTGAGGGCACACGGCCCGCGGATGGGAACCCCTCCATGCCGTTGAGGGCGTGGGGCCCGCGAGTGGGGACCCCCTTCTTGGGAGTTGAGGGAACACGGCCCTCAACTGGGGAACTCTCCGTGTGCTGGGAAGGACACCCGTCCCGGGGCTGCGGGGGCCCGCCTGCGCAAGGTGGGGGCTCGCGCCACGCTCCCAGGAGGCGGGGGCTTGCGCCGCGCGTGCCGGGGGGAGGGCTGACCCCGCGGGCGCAGGAACCGGAGGCCTCTCGCGCCGTGCATTGTGCGCCGGAAGTGGGGTTCTTCTGCCGCGCACGCAAGAAGTGGGGGCTCATTCCACGCGTGCCGGGGGCCTCGAGCGCAGGAAGGGGGGCTCGCACCATGCCACGTGCGTTGGGGTCGGGGGCTCGCGCTGGGGTCGGGGGCTCAAGCCGCGCGCACACGGGTGAGGGCTGACCCCGCGCGTGCAAAAAGTGAGAACTCGCTCCGCGCGTCCCGAGGGGGCCCCGCGCCCGCAATAAGTGGGGGCTCTCTCCACGTACCCAGGAAGCAGGGGCTCGCGCCACGCGTGCCGGAGGTCCCCGCGTGCAAAGGAAGGGGGACTCGCGCCGCGGGTGGCGGGTATCCGCGAGCGCAAAAAGGGGGCTTGCGCCGCGCCACGTGGGCAGGAAGGGGGGGGATCGCGCCGCGCGTGCCTGGTGGAGGGCTGACCCCGCGCGTGCAGGAACCGGGGGGCTCGCGCTGTGGCGCACGCACAAGAAGTGGGGGCTCACGCGGCGCGTGCCGGGGAGCCCCACGCGCGCAAGAAGGGGCGGCTCCCGCCACGCATCCAAGAAGGGGGACTCGTGCCGCGTGTGCCAGGGGTGCCGAGCGCACAAAATGTGAGGGCTCGTGCCGCGCATGCCGGGGGACTCAGTGCACACAGGAAAAGGAGGCTCGTGGCATGTGCGTTGGAAAGGTAGGGCTCGCGCCGGGGGAAGGGCTGGCCCTGCGCACGCACGAAGTAGGGGCTGGGGCCGCGCGTGCCGGGGGTTGGGGGGGGCGCCTGCGCGCGCTGGAAACGGGGGACTCGTGGCGTGAGGCGCGCCCACAGGAAAGGGGGTCGCGCACTGCGCGCGATGGGGGAAGAGCTGATCCCGCGCGTTGGTTGGGGGCGTTGGTTGGGGGCTCGCGCCGCTGCAGATCAAGGGGCGGGACGCTCTTAGGCTGCCGCGAGGTGCCTAGAGGGTGAAAGGAGCCTAGAGGCGGGTGCACCGAGGTGAGGTGAGGGGGCCTTGGATGGAGGCGCGCTTGGGACTTCCTCCCGCCCGCGGGGAGTAGGAAGCTGCGGACTACTGCTGCAGCTCGGGGCTGTGACCTGGGGGGATGGGCGCGGGGTGAGTGGCGCTCCCCGTGGGGCCAGAGGTCTGGCTGGGGCGGCGGCTTGAAGCCCAGCCCTTTCCTGCGCCCGGACAACAGGCAGGAGAGGCCGCGGACACTAGGTTTCATCCCTAGGTGGGAAAGATCCCCTGGAGGAGGGCATGGCAACCCGGTCCAGTATTCTTGCCTGGAGAATCCCTTGGACAGAGGAGCCTGGTGGGCTACAGTCCATGGGGTCGCAAAGAGTCGGACAGGCTGTGCGATTGAGCACACGATCAACCAAAAGATGAAAGACCATATAAATGCACCTACAGTTTTTGGATGTGCCCTGTCCCAACACCGGGCCTCCCTGTGGCTCAGCTGGTAAAGAACTGTGCAATGGGGGAGACCTGGGTTCCATCTGTGGGTTGGGAAGATGCCCTGGAGAAGGGAAAGGCTACCTACTCCAGTATTCTGGCCTGGAGAATCCAATGGACTCTACAGTCCATGGGGTCACAAAGAGTCCAACTTTCACTTTCACAACACAGTGCTGCTCCCCTCACCCTCCCACTGGTCACCCCCAGCCCGAAAGCTGGTATTGACTAAAAAAATCTCAATTTAAACCTTAGATCTTAGCTAGGGCTGAAATTCATACCACTCGGTCCACTAAAGCATGAAATCCTTGTCTCCATAAATCACAGCAGCTGTGGTCTATCACATTTCCATTCACTGTGTAATCGTTGTCTGAACACCCATCTGCCACTCAGAGGGGTTATACTGTCATTCCTTGAATTCAGGTGTAATTTTACCTACATCCTCACT
Source organism: Bos indicus x Bos taurus (assembly GCF_003369695.1). Taxonomy (NCBI): domain Eukaryota; kingdom Metazoa; phylum Chordata; class Mammalia; order Artiodactyla; family Bovidae; genus Bos; species Bos indicus x Bos taurus. The sequence continues at coordinate 6,855,300 of NC_040105.1, read as the reverse complement.
AAACATCATGCTGCTGAGCTTTTTTTTTTTTTCGTCTTCACATAAGGCATCCCTTCCAGCTTCACTCAGTCAGTTCAGTCGTTCAGTCGTGTCTGACTCTTTGCAACCCTATGGACTGCAGCACGCCAGGCCTCCCTGTCCATCACCAACTCCTGGAGCTTGCTCAAACTCATGTCTATTGAGTCAGTGATGCCACTCAACCATCTCATCCTCTGTCATCCCCTTCTCCTCCCATCCTCAATCTTTCCCAGCATCAGGGTCTTTTCAAATGAGTAAGTTCTTCGCATCAGGTGGCCAAAGTATTGGAGCTTCAGCTTCAGCATCGGTCCTTCCAGTGGACATTCAGGACTGATTTACTTTAGGATGGACTGGTTTGATCTCCTTGCAGTCCAAGGGACTCTCAAGAGTCTTCTCCAACACCACAGTTCAAAAGCATCAATTCTTCTGCACTCAACTTTTTTCATGGTCCAACTCTCTCATCCATTCATGACTATTGGGAAAACCATAGCTTTGACTAGATAGACCTTTATCTGCAAAGTAATCTCTCTGCTTTTTAATATGCTGTCTAGGTTGGTCATAGCTTTTCTTCCAAGGAGCTTTAATTTCATGGCTGCAGTCACCATCTGCAGTGATTTTGGAGCCCAAGAAAATAAAGTCTGTCACTGTTTCCACTGTTTCCCCATCTATTTGCCACGAAGTGATGGGACCAGTTGCCATGATCTTCATTTTTCAAATGTTCAGTTTTAAGTCAGCTTTTTCACTCTACTGTTTCACTTTCATCAAGAGGTGCTTTAGTTCCTCTTTGCTTTCTGCTTAGCATCAGTTGAATATTTATAAAGCCACAGTCAATATTGACATTAATAAACATGCTGCAAGAGACAGCACCAAGCCTGCTGTCAGGTGCCCTTCTCTTAGCCCCTCATAAATCTTTCAACATTCCTGGGATTACACAGTTGAGCCCGTCTGTCTGTGGTCCCATCACATGGAGGCTTCTGTATCACGTTTCACATATCATGACAAGACTGTCAACCATCCGTGGTGTGACATTACGTCTGTCTTGTGAATGAAAGGCATAGCCAAAATGTACCAACTTGCACCCCTTTGGGAAGCATTCAGTATGACATTGAGCCCATGTAGACTTCTGCTGGTGACAGCTTTCTTTTCTAATAACTAACAACTCAGGCAGAATTTCCTAGAGTATAGTGTGTTTGTCAGCATCTAGCTTTTCACAACAGGGGGCCAAAGTACTGGAGCTTCAGCTTAAGCATCAGTCCTTAAGCATAAGTCCTGAATATTCAGGACTGATTTCCTTTAGGATGTACTGGTTGGATCTCCTTGCAGTCCAGGGGACTCTCAAGAGTCTTGTCCAACACCACAGTTCGAAAGCATCACCTGATGTGAAAAGCTGACTCATTGGAAAAGACCCTGATGCTGGAAAAGACTGAAGGCAGGAGGAGAAGGGGACGACAGAGGATGAGATGATTGGATGGCATCACTGACTGGATGGACATGAGTTTGAGCAAGCTCCAGGAGATAGTGAAGGACAGGGAAGCCTGGTGTGCTACAATCCCTGGGGTCACAAAGAGTCGGACATGACTTAGTGACCGAACAACAGGAATGTTGGTTTTGTTCTACAAAGAACAAAAGACAGAGCACATTTATTCTGTGGATTTTCTCAATTTTTGGACATTCATCTTCATTGCTTAGGACTTGAGACTGAGCGTCTATCCTTTTGGACTCTCTGAGCATCCAAACCTAGACATTTGATAGTCTCAGGAATGTGTGTTCCACCTTGTCAAGTCTAAGGTTTATTTCCTTTGATAGAGCAGAGATAAGTGAAATGAAAGTGTTCCTGCTTTCACTTATCAACAAGCAGAGCATCGGTCAACAAGGCGAATTGGACCAACTTTTAGAGATTTATGTCTGTATGTGTTCGTCCTCCAGTTGTGTCTGCTTCTTTGACACCCCTTGGACTATAGCCCGCCAGGCTCCTCTGCCATGGAATTCCCCAGGCAAGAATACTGGAGTGGATTGCCATTCCCTTCTCCAGGGGATCTTCCCAACCCAGGGATTGAACCTGGGTCTCCCACACGGCAGGCATATTCTTTACTGTCTGAGCCACCAGGGAAGAGATTCAATCAGTAGCTAATCCTCTTCATGAAATAGAGCACAGATTGTTTAATTTTTTGTTCTAACAGATGTATAACTATAAAATGTAATGAAGGATGGAGTTCCAGAATTTTCCTGGTATGTTTCAAATTATAGGGTCAAGTACCTTTCAGTTTAAGCTTAAGCATACTGAAACACCTTTTTCACAGGGCCAGCAGGAGGCCACGTGCCAGAGGGTGACTAAGCCCGTGGGTCGTGGGTCATAACTGCTGAGCCTGAGGGCCCTAGAGCTCCCGCACCAAAAACATGGCACCCCACACCTCTCCTGGCTGGTCCCCAATTGCTGCAACTAGAGAAAGCCCGAGAGCAGTAACGGAGACACCAGCGCAGCCAAAAAATATAAATCAATAAATTTTAAAAATATTATATCTGAGAAGGGCCAAGTTTCGTGCTGGCAACTAGAAGAGACTATATACCTGATTGGGCTTCCCTAGTGGCTCAGTAAAGAATCCGCCTGCCATGCGGAAGAGCAGGGTTCCATCCCTTCACCAGGAGGATCTCCTGGTGGAGGGCATGGCGATGCACTCCAGTATTCTGGCCTGGAGAAGCCCCATGGGCAAGAAGGCTGGTGGGCTACAGTCCATGGGTCACATAGAGTGGGACACGACTGAGCAATTAACAGCAGCCCTGGAGAGGACATCTCGTATGTTAACACCCATCTGTCCTGGCTCTTGGGAGCCCTTGCCTTGCTCTAAAATCTACTGGAGGAAGAGCCAGAGGCTGAGTCCTCATCTACAGAAGTGAATTCTCCTCTGAGCTCTCTGGCTGTTGGAAGAAAACATTTCTTTGGGGCTGTCAAACTCAGAATGGGTGACTTCAGAGAGACGCTTCTGTGTTGAGAGTCTTGGCTGTAAACCTTCTTTGGAAAGGCTCACAGAGGTGGTCAGATCCATTGACAACAATTTCTTCTTGAGCCACAGCTCCAAATCTGCGCTTCCGTTCAGATCAGTTCAGTTCAGTCACTCAGTTGTGTCTGACTATGTGTGACCCCATGGACAGCAGCACGCCAGGCCTCCCTGTCCATCACCAACTCCCGGAGTTAGCACGCCAGGCCTCCCTGTCCATCACCAATTCCCAGAGTTTACCCAAACTCATGTCCATTGAGTTGGTGACGCCATCCAACCATCTCATTCTGTCTTCCCCTTCTCCTCCTGCCCTCAATCTTTCCCAGCATCAGGGTCTTTTCAAATGAGTCAGCTCTTCCCATCAGGTGGCCAAACTATTGGCGGTTCAGCTTCATCATCAGGCCTTCCAATTAACATTCAGGACTGATCTCCTTTAGAATGGACTGGTTGGATTTCCTTGCAGTCCAAGGGACTCTCAAGAGTCTTCTCCAACACCGAAGCTCAAAAGCATCAGTTCTTTGGCACTCAGCTTTCTTTATAGTCCAACTCTCACATCCATGCATAACCACTGGAAAAACCATAGCCTTGATGAGACAGACTTTTGTTGGCAAAGTAATGTCTCTGCTTTTTAATATGCTGTCTAGGTTGGTCATAATTGTCCTTCCGAGGACTAAGCTTCTTTTAATTTCATGGCTGCAGTCACTATCTGCAGTGATTTTGGAGCCCAAAAGAATAAAGTCAGCCACTGTTTCCACTGTTTTCCCATCTATTTGGTATGAAGTGATGGGACCGGATGCCATGATCTTAGTTTTCTGAGTGTTGAGCTTTAAGCCAACTTTTTCACTCTCCTCTTTCACTTTCATCAAGAGGCTTTTTAGTTCCTCTTCACTTTCTGCCATAAGGGTGGTGTCGTCTGCATATGTGAGGTTATTGATATTTCTCCCGGCAATCTTGATTCCAGCTTGTGCTTCTTCCAGCCCAGCGTTTCTCATGATGTACTCTGCATAGAAGTTAAATAAGCAGGGTGACAATATACAGCCTTGACATACTCCTTTTCCTATTTGGAACCAGTCTGTTGTTCCATGTCCAGTTCTAACTTGCTTCCTGACCTGCATATAGGTTTCTCAAGAGGCAGGTCAGATGGTCTGGTATTCCCATCTCTTTCAGAGTTTTCCACAGTTTATTGTGATCCACACAGTCAAAGGCTTTGGCATAGTCAATAAAGCAGAAATAGATGTTTTTCTGGAACTCTCTTGCTTTTTCGATGATCCAGCGGATGTGGGCAATTTGATCTCTGGTTCCTCTGCCTTTTCTAAAACCAGCTTGAACATCTGCAAGCTCACGGTTCACATATTGCTAAAGCCTGCTTGGAGAATTTTGAGCATTACTTTACTAGCGTGTGAGATGACAGCAATTGTGCAGTAGTTTGAGCATTCTTTGGCATTGCCTTTCTTTGGGATTGGAAAGAAAACTGACCTTTTCCAGTCCTGTGGCCACTGCTGAGTTTTCCAAATTTGCTGGCGTATTGAGTGCAGCACTTTCACAGCATCATCTTTCAGGATTTGAAATAGCTCAACTGGAATTCCATCACCTCCACTAGCTTTGTTCGTAGTGATGCTTCCTAAGGCCCACTTGACTTCACATTCCAGGATGTCTGGCTCTAGGTGAGTGATCATACCATCGTGATTATCTGGGTCGTGAAGATCTTTTTTGTACAGTTCTTCTGTGTATTCTTACCATCTCTTCTTAATATCTTCTGCTTCTGTTAGGTCCATACCATTTCTGTCCTTTATTGAGCCCATCTTTGCATGAAATGTTCCCTTGGTATCTCTAATTTTCTTGAAGAGATCTCTAGTCTTCCCATTCTGTTATTTTCCTCTATTTCTTTTCATTGATCTCTGAGGAAGGCTTTCTTATGTCTCCTTGCTATCCTTTGGAACTCTGCATTCAGATGCTTATATCTTTCCTTTTCTCCTTTGCTTTTCACTTCTCTTCTTTTCACAGCTATTTGTAAGGCCTCCCCAGACAGCCATTTTGCTTTTTTGCATTTCTCTTCCATGGGGATGGTCTTGATCCCTGTCTCCTGTACAATGTCATGAACCTCCGTCCATAGTTCATCACACACTCTATCTATCAGATCTAATCCCTTAAATCTATTTCTCATTTCCACTGTATAATCATAAGGGATTTGATTTAGGTCATACCTGAATGGTCTAGTGGTTTTCCCTACTTTCTTCAATTTAAGTCTGAATTTGGCAACAAGGAGTTCATGATCTGAGCCACAGTCAGCTCCCAGTCTTGTTTTTGCTGACTGTATAGAGCTTCTCCATCTTTGGCTGCAAAGAATATAATCAATCTGATTTCGGTGTTGACCATCTGGTATGTCCATGTGTAGAGTCTTCTCTGGTGGTGTTGGAAGAGGGTGTTTTCTATGACCAGTGCATTCTCTTGGCAAAACTCTATTAGTCTTTGCCCTGCTTCATTCCGTATTCCAAGGCCAAATTTGCCTGTTACTCCAGGTGTTTCTTGACTTCCTACTTTTGCGTTCCAGTCTCCTATAATGAAAAGGACATCTTTTTTGGGTGTTAGTTCTAAAAGGTCTTGTAGAATGGGATTAGGGCTTTATAAAGGAGACCCCAGAGAGCTCCGTGAGTTTCCCAGGTGGTGCCAGTGGTAAAGAACCCGCCTGCCAATGCAGGAGATGTAAGAGATGAGGGTTCCATCTCTGGGTCGGGAAGATCCCCTGGAGGAGGGCATGGCAACCCACTACAGTATTCTGCCCTGGAGAATCCCCGTGGACAGAGGAGCCTGGCGGGTTACAGTTCATGGGGGTCGCAAAGAGTCAGACACCACTCAGTGACTCAGCACACAGAGCAAATACATGATGGTTAAAAAAATATACACACACAGGTATATAAAGCAATACCTAACTATGCAGATCAATAGTCCTTAAAAAAGACAAGAGTACTTAGATGAAATTACTATTGCAAAAGTTTTCATTGATTTCTTTTTTTGACTAGGCAGTGTGGCTCATGGGATCGTAGTTCCCTGACCTGGTGCCAAGTCGTAGCCAATGGACTGCCAGGGAAGTTCCAAGCATTTTTGCATTTTAAAGTACATTTTTAGAAAGCTATTGGTTATTTTTCAATGTTTTTTTTTTCTTTTAATTAGGTAGCCAATGAGCATGTATTTCTTGAGGGCTTTTGACTTGTCCAGCACCAGGGAGGACTTGCAAAGGAATGTAAAGGATGCAAGAAATATGAAACATTCACTCTGGCCATAAAGAAAACGTCATTAGCTTCCATGAAACAATGAGGGCACAATTAACGTGCAAAATGGCTTTTCCCTGCCAAAGGTTCATCCGCATCAGAGAAATCCAAGTAGAGAAGAAAAGAAAAAAGAAATAAATAGACCTCTGTGTTTCCTTCTCATCCACTTTTTTTTTCCTCTGAAAGGTTTGAAAACACATCCTGGAAGGAATGACTGAGCTAGTATGCTGCTGGCTGAGAGGAGGTGGGGTGATGGTTCAGGTGGGGACCCCAGGGGCAAAGAAAAGATTGTTCTCTGTGGCCAAGTTGCGAGCATCAGGACTTGGTGGCAGCCTAGCACATGAGCTCAGAGTTCATTTTGAATCTGTCCCGAGTCTCCATACCCCACCTCCCCTAGGGCTGGTGTATATCTCGGGGGTTGGAGGCCATCAAAAACAACTTCCTGGGTTTTTGGCTGAAGTTAGCTGAGTTGAGGGGCTCCCCAAGGGAATTCCAGGCAGACGCACACTTGAAGGGAGGCAATTATGAGTTTCATTCAGGCAAGTGGAATCTGAGATGCTTTCCCGATACTGTCTTACCTTTCCAAGGGCTGTAGTAATAACGTAACATCGCTAGTGAAGAGCTATTCTTTCCCTTCGGGAGGTCTGAAGTCTGGAATCGGTGTCAGCAGAAGGGACTTCCCTGGCGGTCCAGCCGCTAACACTCTGCACCCCCAGTGCAGGGGGCCTAGGTTCGATCCCTGGTCGGGGAACCAAGATCCCACAAGCCACAACTAAGATCTGGCGCAGCCCAATGAAGAATAGCCCAATCAGGGATTCTTGCCTGGGAAATCCAATGGACAGAGGAGCCTGGCGGGCTGCAGTCCACAGCGTGGCAAAGAGTCAGACACGACTTAGTGAGCACACACACATACATTTTTTAAAAAGGTGTCAGTGGGGCCATAACATGTCTGGAGGCGCTAGCAAAGACTCTGGTCCTCCCGCCTCCCACCTTCAGATGGCTATAGGTGCTTCTTGTGATTGCCCTGAAGTCCCACCTGAAGAATCAACTATCACTTCTGCATCTCAAAATCCTTATTGTAATCACATCTGCAAAGAACTTTTTCTTTTTTTTCCAAATAAGGTAATGTTGACGGGTTTTCCAGGATCCAGACCTGTCATCTTTGGGGAACATTTAGTCAGCTTACTGGAGAAATGGAAACCAGTCATAGGTGTCCTGGAAAATGAAGGGGACTTTGCCAGTTAGTTTGGAAGAAGCCCCACAGCTGATTTCCACAGCTCCCCCTCATGAGGAGCAGGAGTCAGGCTAACAATCCACTGACCTCAGGTGGTGCTTGCAGAAGCCTAGTCCCCAACCTTCTGCCAAGGGAGGACTACCCCCCAGGGAAGCCCTCACATAAAGATTTGGCATGTCTCAGTCACTCAGTCATGTGCGACTCTTTGCCACCCCATGGGTTGTGGCCCACCAGGCTCCTCTGTCCAGGGAATTCTCCAGGCAAGAACACTGGAGTGGCTTGCCGTTTCCTTCTCCAAGATCTGGGATACCTACCAGCAGAAGACCTAGATAGACATTTCTCCAAAGAAGACATACAGATGGCCAACAGGCCACATGGAAAAATGCTCAACATCACCAATAAAAGGAAATGCAAATCGAAACCACCATGGGGTATTGCGTCACACCAGTCAGAATGGTATTAAAAAGTCTGCAGATAATAAGTGCCAGAGGAGGGGTGGGGGAAAACGGAACCTCCTACACTGTTGGTGGGAATGTAAGTTGATGCAGTTACTATGGAGAACAGTATGGAGGTTCCTTTAAAAACTGAATACAGAAAAAAAAATGAATACAGAGTTACCATATGATCCAGCAATCCCATTCCTGGGCATATATCCAGAGAAGAACATGATTCAAAAAGATAATGGACCAAAGTTCATAGCAGCACTATTTAGAATAGCCAGGACATGGAAGCAACCTAGATGTCCATCAGCAGATGAATGGATAAAGAAGATGTGTGAAGTAGCCCCCAGCCTGGGCCATGGTCACCACCCCATGAGTGACCCTCAGCTGAGGTCAGGGTCTGGAGATCACAGCACTGGCCAAGGGGCAGGCTTGAGGCTCCTGAGAGCACAGGAGCTCTGACACCCACCTGGCACCCTTACCTTCATCCCTAGTATATTTGTGAACGTCTTTTTCAAATCTTGAACGCCTTCTGGGACCCAACCTGCCTGTAACTTGGGGATAGTTCTGCCAATGAAATTGCAGGATGAAAATGCAACACCGGGGTCATCAAGGCGGGTCTAGTGGAAACCAAGGCAAGTGATTTCGAAGCTGCAGAAAAAGATTCCACATGTGAGATTTCAGCAAGATAACCTCAAATGTACTGCTTTGCCCAAAGGCAGAATGAAATTTCTCCTCCTTCGCCATGATATCACTTGGGTGATTATGCAATAAATGCCTTTCTAGCTTTATATGGCACATTTTAAGGGGAAAAACAAAAACAGTGAGTGCACGTTCATTCAATAAGTTGTGTCCCACTCTGCGACCTTATGGACTGTAGCCCACCAGGCTCCTCTGTCCATGAGATTCTCCAGGCAAGAATACTGGAGTGGGTTGCCATTTTCTTGTCTAAGCAATCTTACCGACCCAGAGATTGAAACTGCTTCTCCTGCAGACAGATTCTTTACCCCTGGGCCACCTGGGAAGCCAAAAAATCCAATAGAAATACTTGTAGGAGATTCTTAGATAGGACTTCCCTGGTGGTCCAGTGGTTAAGACTCCATGCTGCCAATGCAGTGGACACAGCTTTGATCACTGCTCAGGGGAACTCAAGGGCATGGCAACCCACTCCAGTATTCCTGCCTGGAGAATCCCATGGACAGAGGAGCCTGGCGGGCTATGGTCCATGGGGTCACAAAGAATCCCGACTTAGCACAGACACACAAAGTTTCTCCTTCTCACTCCCAGTACAGTCACAGCCACACACACACACACACACACACACACACACACACACACACGGCAAAAGGGACTGGTCATCTGTGTATCCTTAAAGCTGATAATTCAAGGGCTTCACAGGAAGCAGGACGCTGAAAAGGAAGCCTCTGCTTCTTTGGTGTTCGAGGGCTACTGCTTTGGATGCTGCAAATTCCTCACTGGCCACTGGCCAAAACATTTCTTTCAACTGAGTCTATATGACCCCTTCAAGGAACGTAGAAGTATTTCACTAGCAGTAGAAATAACAGGGAGTGACGGAGGACTGCTGTCTGAAAGGTGGTGGAGTTTTTACTGCAACGGAGAGACTTCTTCTGGCACACATAGCATGTTTCTAAAAGTCAGATAGGTTGTCATTCCTTACCTCTACACAATTACACTTGTAGAAAGCCTGCAGGAACTACTGTGTGATTGGCTTTTAAAACAATACAGTTGCTTAAATTTCAGGATAATTTTAGATTGGGACTCACCTGGTGGTCCAGTGGGGTTCAGACTCTGTGCGTCCACTGCAGGGGGCATGGATTCCCTGGCAGAGAATGTAAGATCTCCAGGAAACTAAGCTCCTACTGCCCTGTGGCGTGTGGCTGTCTCCTTTTCTAAATAAAGCTTTATTGGTACCATGCCTCATCCATTCACTTACCTTCTGCCAGTGGCTGCTCTGGGGCTCCCAGGGCAGTGGTGGGTAACTGCCACAGAGACCATGCAGCTTGCAAAGGCTAAAATATGTACTGTCTGGCCTCTTCAGAACAGGGCTTCCCTGGTGGCTCAGCTGGTAAAGAATCTGCCTGCAATGCAGGAGACATGGGTTCAATCCCTGAGTTAGGAAGATCCCCTGGAGAAGGGAAAGGCTACCCACTCCAGTATTCCTGGGCTTCCTTGGTGGCTCAGCTGGTAAAGAATCCACCTGCAAAGCAGGAGACCTGGGTTTGATCCCTGGGTTGGGAAGATACCCTGGAGAAGGGAAAGGCTAACCACTCCAGTATTCTGGCCTGGAGAACTCCATGGACTGTACAGTCCACGGGGTTGCAAAGAGTCAGACACGACTGAGCAACTTTCACTTTCATTTTTCTCTTCAGAATAAAGTTCTCTGACCCCTTAATAGACTCAAGTGCTGTCACTAGTTTGAGAGACCGGGGTTACATACATGGTTCACTGTGGATATTCAACCAAGGGCATCGCAATGGGACCCAGAGACTGGAAGGGAAGAGCCACCACTTTCAAATCATGGGCCCCTTCAAGGGGCGGACTGACCCACACTTTCTCTGTGAGTGCCCTTCGGTCCCTCTGAGATGGAGCTGTTGCTCTGGTCTGTGTATCAGACACATGTTTCCGCCGAGTGTGCAACCAGCTGCACATAAATCTGTGTCATCTGCAAACACGAGTTCTCGCCACAAGCCAAGCCCTTGAGGTTCATGTGGATTTCCTATCATCTGCTCATGGCTGCTTCTATAGCACTATAGCAGTCATTTTGAAATTAGTGAGAGTCTGTGGTTAGTGAGCAGACTGCCTTTTTGTTAGATATCTGAGCTCTGACGTCAGAGCACGTGGCTGCCCAGAAACAGTCATCTCACTTTACTATGTTACTATACTGTGCAGCAAGGAAAAGGAAATGGCAACCCACTCCAGTGTTCTTGCCTGGAGAATCCTGTGGATGGAGGACCCTGGTGGGCTGCCGTCTATGGGGTCGCACAGAGTCGGACACAACTGAAGCGACTTAGCATTAGCATACTATGCCGCAGAAAGAAACATAACATTTAAATGAAGGTTGAAATACGTAATGTGTGTATATGTGTCAATGGACACATGAGTTTGAGTAAACTCCAGCAGTTGGTGATGGACAGGGAGGCCTGGCATGCTGCAGTCCATGGGGTAGCAAAGAGTTGGACACGACTGAGCAACTGAACTGAACTGATACATGTGTCCATCCTATAGACCTCCCTGTGGAGCCCTATACCAAGGTCACAGACATGGAGCCCTTGGACCAAGGTCACAGGATAAAAATCTCTGGAACTGATCATGTCCTATAGCAACTATTGCCCTGAGCCTCCAGATCTAAACTGGCCACTTTCCTGACCCCATATGAGCTAAAATACCCACTCTGTTATCCACCCAATAGCATCCTAGGGGGTTCTCAAGTGGCACTTGAGGTAAACAAACTGCTTGCCAATGCATGAGACATAAGAGACTCGGGTTTGATCCCTAGGTTGGGAAGATCCCCTGGAGGAGGGCATGGCAACCCACTCCAGTATTCTTGCCTGGAGAATCCCAGGGACACAGGAGCCTGGTGGGCTACAGCCCATAGGATCACAGAAAGAGTCGGACACGAGTGAAGCAACTTAACACACACAGCATCCTAACCAATCACCTAATGCCACCCTTCTAGTAGGAATTTTCTGTCTTAAGGCTATAAAAATGGGCTGCTAGCCAATCAAAGGGGCTGGCTCTCCCTTGACCGGCCCCCTGTTCTAAAGGCGTCTCCCTCTCTGATAAACTCTCCTCTCCTCTCATTCTGCCTCATCTCTGAAAACTTTTCCAGCCCGTGCACAGACCACCACACTCCCCCAAAACACACTTCCTTCAGAGTGCAGTGACATTCAGATGCCATCACATCTGAGACCACCTGCGACCTGCCTCCAGCCTCTCAAAAGTGGACTTCTTCTTGCTTCGAGATGCTGAGTCACAAAGAGTACTTCGGTCTGTCTGACCCCTTTGCGGACACTCACATTGACGGGGCGGTGAACCTCGTATTCCCTGCTGGAGCTTAGGGAGTGACCTGCCTGGATTGAAGTCTCAGCTCTACGACCTCTGTGAGCTTGGACACGTCACATGTCTTCTGCTGCCTTGGACAGAAACTAGAGATAGAAAGGTGAGCCACCAGGATAGGGGGTGCCAGTTAAGCCAGACTTGAAGTTATCCAGTGCAGCCAACACTGCACTGGAAGGCAGTCGGATAAGGATACTCGCGTTAGCTTGGGTTCCTTCTTTGTCTCTGGACACAAACCCCACCCTGTCCTTTCCAGCCTGGGCTCGTCTCTTTGGAGGCTGAGAAATGGAGCTCAAGACTTAGTCAGATGGCTCCAGCATTGAATGTTCTGCTGACTGCTCTCTTAGGCACTATTTCTCAAGCCATCCATTTCTGCTATCTCTTCAGAACAAAGACTGGGTTTCCTTCAGGAAGCCAAGTCAGGTGAGGTTAATTCCCCACAAAAACCACAAGTCAGACTCTTTGGCTTCTAACTCTCAGTAGCTCACTCATAGTCTGACTCTTTGTGACCCCATGGCCTGTAGCCTGCCAGCTCCTCTGTCCACGCAATTCTCCAGGCAAGAATCCTGGAGTGGCTAGCTGCTGTTCCCTTCTCCAGGGGATCGTCCTGACCTCTGATGGAACCCTGGTCGCCCGCATTGCAGGCAGATTCTTTACCTTCTGAGCCACTAAGCCCAGGTTCAAAACCCACCCACTGTGTGCAATATTTACAGAGCTACTGAATTCCCCCGGGGTGGGGGTTGGGGGGCAGAAAAAGAGTTGCATGCCAAGCTGTAACCCACGACAACACTTTTTTATCCGCTTAAAGCTCTGTGGGCAACCTTGAGCAGTTTTGTCCGTTCTGGAGACACTGGGCAGAAACAGAGGCCGAAATGCAGTGACGCTGTTGCACAGATCCACCCCCCAAATCTTTGGCATCAGGGCAAATGGACAAACGCAGCATTTCCATCTTTTAAGGCACGTTCCACACACGATCTTCCAAAAGAATGTTCTGCTTTCCAGGAGCCAAGGAAATAGAAGATCAACTGTTCCAAACAGGTACTGAGATCTCCACTCTCTGAAGGACTCAGGGTCTTGGGAGTAGTCCTATGATGGTTTGTCCTGTGTTTACAAGCAAGTGCATACTCTCCAAGGGTGGTTAAAGTTTCAACACCATCAGTGTGTGTTCTGACTTCTATCAGAGCAGCTGCCCCTGCTTCCAGACAAGCCAGCCTGGATCTTTCTGAAGTGGTAGCGTTTGCAGCTCCTGGTTAGAGGCCCTGCTTCCATCTCGCAGTGACCTCCCCTCTGCCTTCCACCCCAACAGAAGCCCAGTCCTGTGGTTTTCTAGGAGGAAGGCTGAGGAGCTGAGGCCAAACTCTGTCTTACGTAAAACTGCAAAGCTGGTGGTGGAAATGGAGATGAGCCTCTGGCGTGGGAGACGGTGGAGGAAAAGCATAGGGATGCCTTACATCTGGTTGGAAAAATTCTGAGACCTCATGTTTACTGCTGGGAGAAGGTCAAAGACTGTCTGCTCCTGGCTGCAAATGGACCTGTTAAATTTCCTGATGGTAAGTATGATGGAGCTGGTGTTTTTCTTTCTTTTTTTTTCAAATTTTGATTAGTGAAGAATCTGCCTGCAATGTGGGAGACCTGGGTCCGATCCCTGGGTTGGGAAGATCCCCTGGAAAAGAGAAAGGCTACCCACTCCAGTATTCTGCCCTAGAGAATTCTATGCATAGTATAGTCCATGGGGTTGCAAAGAGTCTGACACGACTGAGGGGCTTTCACTTTCACTTTTAGTAAAGCCATAACTTAGATGAGGCTCTTAGATTTTCAACTTGAAGACTTTTTTTTTTTTCAAGTCCACTCAATATATTACCAATAGTACTAATATCATTTTGAAACTATTATGCGTATAGAATTAAGCATGACTTTCAATGTTTAATGCAGTTCCTCTAAAAATTAAAGGAGTTTGGCCTCCCTGGTGGCTAACTTGGTAAAGAATCCACGTGCAATGAAGGAGACCTGGGTTCAATCCCTGCGTCCGGAAGATCCCCTGGAGGAGGGCATGGCAACCCACGCCAGTATTTTTGCCTGGAGACTCCCATGGACGGAGGAGCCTGGCGGGCTACAGTCCACGGGGTCGCAAAGACTCGAACAGGAATGAGCGACTAATACACTTTAAGAAAATCTGAATAAACTTGAACTTTTTTTTTTTTCCTAAAGAGAGTTACTCTTGAAAGCTAACATACAATGTCAAAAATCTAACCTTACATGGTTGAGATGAGTAAAAATTGAGCGGACCTGAAGGTATAAAACGTGTGTGTGTATGTGTGTGTGTGTGTCCAGTTTGGCAAAAGAGTTTCCCCTTTCTTCAAAGTTTTGTTGATTCCAAGCAAAAGTCCTAGCTCTGTGGGGTGATTTCCCTGGCGGAGGGGGGCCACAGAAAAGCAGTATTTTCATGCTAATCACGGCAGGGTCACTGTTTATGAACTGGCAACGGATCAAAATGAAGGATGTCAGAGACTCAGACTGCTCAGACCTGGCAAGAGCGCGTGGTTTCTGGGGGAGATGGGTTAAGATGAGACAGCACTGTCGAGGGCTCCGGGTTCTGGAGAATTCAGCACCCCCGCCCCCTCCCCCTCCCGGGAAGGCCTGCCGACCGGCAGGAGAGCGGACTTCCCGACCCTGAGCTCTCTGCCCCCACCCCTCCTCCTCGTTACCAAGCATCACCCTCGTGAGGCCTCGTGGCGTTCCGCGCTGCCCTCGCCGAGCCTGGCGCCTTTTCTGCCAGCGCGGGGCGGGGATCAGGCGGGGGCAGCGGGGAGGCCCAGGGCACATGACGCCCCCTCCCCGCGGCCCCCGCGCCCAGCACATGACTCAGGCCGGCAGGCAGACCCGAGCCACGCGCGTCCCCAGCACGACCCATGGCCTCTCCGCGACTAGGCACCTTCTGCTGCCCCACGCGGGACGCCGCCACGCGGCTCGCGCTGGGCTTCCAGCCGCGGGCTTTCCACGCGCTGTGTCTGGGTAGCGGCGCGCTCCGCCTGGCGCTCGGCCTCCTGCAGCTGCGGCCCGGGCGCCGGCCCGCGGGCCCCGGGATCGCCTCAGCCTCGCCGGCGACCTCGGCCCGCGTCCCCGCCTCCGTGCGCATCGTGCGCGCCGCAACCGCTTGCGACCTGCTTGGCTGCCTGGGTGAGCGCGCGAGCCGCGCGGGCGAGGGTGGGTGGGGAACCCGTCGGTGTTCGAGTGAGGGCGCCCGGTCCGCGGGTGGGGACCCCTTCTTGGGAGGTGAGGGCGCACGGCCGGGGACCCCTCCGTGCGTGGTTCAGGGCCCGTGCGTACTGCACTGATGGAGACCCCTCCGCGCGCAGTTGAGTGCGCGCGGCCCGCGAGTAGGGCTCCCTCTGCGGGTGAAGACGTTGGGCCCCTAAGTAAGGGCGCGTCTATGCGTTTTTTCAGGGCGTGCCTAGGTGCGCGGTTGAGAACCCGCGGCCCACGGGTGGTCCTCCGTGGGAGTTTGACGGGGTGAGGCCCGCCAGTGGGGACCCCTTCATGGGAGTTGTGGGCGCACGGCCCGTCGTAGGTGGGGACCACTGAGGGCGCGCAGCTCAAAGGTGGGGACCCCTCCGTGCGCAGCTGAGCGCGCGCGGCCCGCGAGTAGGGCTCCCTCAGTTTGTGGGTGAGGACGCCCGGCCCCCAAGCAGAGACCCGTCTGTGCGTTTTTTCAGGGCTCGCCTACGTGCGCGGTTGAGAGCCCCGCGGCCCCACGGGTGGGCCTCCGAGCGAGGTTGACGAGGTGTGGCCCGCCACTGGGGACTCCTTCGTGGGAGTTGGGGGCGCACGACCCGTCGTAGGTGGGGACCACTGCCTGCGCGGTTGAGGACGCGCGGCTCTACGGTGGAGACCCCTCCGTGTGAAGGTGAGGACGCCTGGCCTGCGAGTAGGGACCGTCTGTGCGTTTCCTAGGGCACACGCACCGCGGGTGCGGACCCCTCCGTGAGCAGTTGAGGGCCCACGGCCCGCGAGTGGGGATCTTTCCGTGTGTGCTTGAAGACGCGCTGCCCGCGAGTGGGGACCCCTTCGTGCGCGGTTGAGGGTGCACGGCACTGTGTGTGCAGTTGAAGGCACACGGTCCGGGGTGGGAACCCCTCCATGCCCATTTGAAGGCCCATGGCCCACGAGTGGGGACCTCTCTGTGCCCAATTTAGAGCGCGCGGCCCGCGAGTGGGGACGCCCTTCGTGGGAATTGAGGGCGCACAGCCTTGTGACAACCACTCCGTGCGCGGTTGAGGGCACATGGCCTGCCGGTGGGGTCCCCTCCATGTGCAGGTGAGGACGCCCAGCCCACAAGGAGGGACCCATCTGTGCGTTTTTCAGGGAACGAGTACCGCGAGTCGGGACCTCTCCGTTCCCAGTTGAGGGTGCGTTGCCGGCGAGTGGGGACCTCTCTGTACGCGGTTAAGGGCGCGCACCCCGCGGGTGCAGACCCCTCTGTGCGCGGTTGAGGGCGCACAGCCCATTGGTGGGGACCACTGTGTGCGCAGTTGAGGGCCCGTGGATGCGGGTGGGGACCATTGTGTGGGCAGTTGAGTGTGCACGGCCCGCGGGTGGGGTCCCCTCCGTGTGTGGGTGAGGACACCAGGTCCACGAGTAGGGACCCATCTGTGCATTTTCCAGGGGTCGATTACCATGGGTCGGGACCCCTCCGTGCCCAGTTGAAGGCCAATAGCCAGAGAGTGGAGTCCCCTGCGTGTGCGGTTGAGGGCGCATGGCCTGCAGGTGGGGACCACTGCCTGCGCGGTTGAAGGCGCCAGTCCGCGGATGGAAACCTCTCTGTGCCCAGCTGAGGGCGAATGGCCTGCTAGTGGGGACCTCTCTGTGCCCAGTTGAGAGCTCGTGGCCCACGAGTGGGTCCTTCATGGGAGTTGAGAGCGCATAGCCTTGTGGTGAGGAACACTCCGTGCGCAGTTGAGGGTGCACAGCCCACAGGTGGGGAACTCTTGGTGTGCAGTTGAAGGCACGCCTACAGCCTTGAGGACCCATCCATGTGCGGTTGATGGTGCGTGGCCCGTGAGTGGGAACCCTCTCTGTGTGCTTGAGGGCGCACTGTCTGCGAGTGGGAACCACTGCGTGGGCGGTTGAAGGCACACGGCCCGTGGGTGGGAAGCCCTCCCTGTGCAGGTGAGGACGTCGGGCCGCGAGTTGGGACCCGTCTGTGCGTTTTCCAGGGCACACGTAGTGCGTGTCGGGACCCCTCCATGCCCAGTTGAGGCCTGCGGCCCTCGAGTGGGGATACCTCCATGTGTGTTTGAGGGCGCACTGCCTGCGAGTGAGGACGCCTCTGTCCGCGGTTAAGGGCGCACAGCCCAGGGGTGGGGACCACTGCGTGCGCGGTTGAGGACACCTGTCCTGCGAGCAGGGAGCTGTCTGTGCCTTTTTCAGGGCATGCGCACCTCGGGTCAGGGCTCCTCTGTGTGCTGTTGAGGGTGTGCAGCCAGCGAATGGGGACCTCTCCTTATGCGGTTGAGGGCACACGGCCCGCGATGGGAACCCCTCCATGCCCAGTGGAGGCCGCGGGGCCCTAGAGAGCCAGGATGGGGACCCCCTTCCTGGGAGCTGAGGGAACACGGCCCTCAACTGGGGAAGCCTTCGTGTGCAGGGAAGGACACCTGTCCCGGGAGTCCTGTGCATGGTTCAGGGTGTATGTACCACGGATGGGGACCACTCCTTGCATGGTTGAGCGCGCCTGGTCTCCGGGACTGGGGGACCCTCCATATGCGGGTGAGGACGCCAGGCCTGCGACCCGTTTGTGAGTGGTTGAGGGCGCCCGGCAGGCAGGTGGGGTCCCCTCCGTGCAAGGATGAGGGCACCCCGCCCACAGGTGGGGACCCATCTGTGCGTGGTTGAAGGCATGCAGCCCGCAAGTGGGAAGCCCTGGGTATGAGTGGGGGTGCCCAGCAGTCGGGTGGTGCATGTTTTAGGGCCTGTGGCCCATGAGTGGGGACCCCTACGTGTGCAAATGAGGATGCCTGCCCCAGGGAGCGGGTACCGCTTGTGCGTGGTTGAGAGCGCCTGGCCTGCGAGTGGGAGGACTGATCCAGAGAGGGCTACCCAGGGACACTACGAGGACGAGTGGATTCTGCAATACAGTATGGGTAAAAGTTGCTTCCGGAGACTTCTTTTTTTCTTTTCTTTTCTTTCTTTTTTTTTTTTTTTTTAACACTTTGATGTATTTGTTACTGCTCTTACTAGGGAAACTTTAGGCAGTGCTGTGAAGGAAAACACAGAAAATACCACGGTTCCATGATCGGTCCACCAATGAGAGACTAATAGTTAATATTATCAAGCCTGTGCTCACATACATGCAGTTGTTTCCAAACCGATTTAGCAGGATCAGGAAGAAAACTCCATATATACGATAAAATTTTTATTTCCTTTTTTATCTATGTATCTAAATTTGGGTTTTCTATCACAGATGTGCAAACTTGTAGTCTCTAGACTAAATCCAGCCTGCTTTTCTATGTACAGCCCATGAGTTAAGAATGTTTTTACATGTTAAAGTGTGTTTTAAAAATCTACCAGGGGGCTTCCCTGGTGGCTCAGACGGTAAAGCATCTGCCTGCAAGGTGGGAGACCCGGGTTCAATCCCTGGATCGGGAAGATCCCCTGGAGAAGGAAATGGCAACCCACTCCAGTACTCTTGCCTAGAAAATTCCATGGATAGAGGAGCCCTGTGGGCTACAGTCTATGGGGTCCCAAAGAGTCAGACACGACTAAGCAACTTCACTTTCTCCCTTTCTAAGAGGAGAGTGAAAAAGCTAGCTTAACACTCGAAGCCTAGAAATCTACAGAACAGGGACTTCCCTGGTCGTCCAGTGACTCAAACACTGTGCTCCCAATGCAGACCTGGGTTCGATCCCTAGTCAGGGAACAGGATCTCACATTGCGGCAACAGAGACCTGGTCCAGCCAAGTAAATAAATACTTTTAAGAACATCTACAGAACAATGGTATTTCAGACATGTAAGCATTCTGTGAAATGTGAATGTCAGCGTCCGTAAGTGGATTCTTATGGGGATACAGCCGTGCCCTGCACTTGTGCACTGTTGGGGCAACATCTTCCACCCACCCCATTTCCCCATGAGGGCCGAAATGAGTGTTGCATAGAGAAACATAGAGAAAGTGTGGGCCACAGACCCTAAAATATTTTCTCTCTGATCCACTACAGAAACTTTGCTGACCCCTGCTTTCAACCCTAGCACGGCACATTTTACAAACTCTAAGCTCGATACTGCTGACCTTTTAAACTTTTTTATTTTGGACTTTATTATATATATGCAAATGTAGAGACTGTATAAGAAGCCGCCTGTTCTCATCACCTAGCCTCCTCTATACTTCATCCCTGTACCCCACTCCCCACTGAATTAATTTGAAGCAGATCCCAGAATTTATATCATTACATCCAGACAAATCTCAGTATGTAACTGTAGAAGAATTCAACATATATATAATTATATACATAATTATAATATATAACATGTCCATTGTAACATACTGTATACTACATGTGTGTGTATGTTAGTCACTCGCTCATGTCTGACTCTTTGCAGCCCCATGGACTGTAGCCCACCAGGCTCCTCTATCCATGGGATTCTCCAGGCAGTAATACTGGAGTGGGTTGCCATTTCCTCCTCCAGGGGATGTTCCCAACCCAGGGATCAAACCTGGGTCTCCCACACTGCAGGCGGATTCTTTACTATCTGAGCCACCAGGGAAGCCGTATACTATATGTTACAATATTATTATATATTACAATATATAATATATTTAATATGTTATATTAGTGAAGTGAAATCGCTCAGTCATGTCCAACTCTTTGCGACCCCATGGACTGTAGCCTACCAGGCTCCTCCGTCCATGGAATTTTCCAGACAAGTGTACTGGAGTGGGTTTCCATTTCCTTCTCCAGGGGGTCTTCCCGACCCAGGGATCGAACCCGGGTCTCCTGCATCACAGGCAGACACTTTACCCTCTGAGCCATCAGGGAAGCCCAATATGTTATATTAAGTGTATATTTAATATAGTATCATATTATAATATGTAATTATATATATATATATCACACTGATATCATTGCCACCTAAAAAATAAGGAAAACCGATTCCTTCATGTCACCGCTACATGTTCAGGCATGTCATACATGCCAGTTTTCCGTTCGTTAGTTCAAATCAGGATCCAAAGAGCGTCCGTGTTCTGTGAGTGCTGACGGGTGCTGGCCATGTTGGAATCGTCTGCTCTTGAAGGAGAGGCTCTGATGGTATTTGAATGGCTTCCACCTCCGTGTCCTGAGGGTGTCGCAGCAGCTTCTAGCCCACCTTGACCAGATACCTGGTGGATGTGTTCCAGGGGTTGGCTCCCCTGTTCCTCTTGCTGTTTTGTGCTTGGAGACACTCAAGAATCTTGACTCCAGACACACGCTATGGAACTTGCAGTCACTTTTTCAGACTGGAGTAAGACAGGAAGGAATACCTCCCTTTCTGTTAGTGACAAGCGAGTGTGGTGCAGGATAATTAAATTTTAAAAAATTGGTTTTCTCCCTGATTCTGCTGAAGCATTTGGGGGAAGCATCTTAATAGTTTCAGTAACTTGAATATCTGGAGATAGAGTTGCAGCCAAACATCTTTTGGGGGGTGGGTCAGGAAATAAGATTGGTACATCCTTTCACCTTTTGAAGGAAGGTACATGGCACTGTGGGCAAATGAGCAGAAGCAGGAGTCAGGGCAAGGCAGGGGGTGTCTGGACCTCCTCGCTGAAAAATAACAAGCACAGATGCCAAGGTGTCCCTGGTGGTGCAGTGGTAAAGGACCGCCTGCCAATGCAGGGGACGTGGGTTCGATCCCCGGTCCAGGAGGGTCCCGCGTACTCCAGAGTCTGTGAGCCACAACTGCTGAGCCTATGCTGCAGAGACTGGGGTCCATAACATCTGAAGCCCACGACCCACCTAGAGCCTGCGCTCCGCAACAAGAGATGCCACGGCGATGAGAAGTCCACATACCACAATGAAGAGTAGCCCCCACTCTGAAACTAGAGAAAGCCTGCGAAGACCAAGTGCAGCCAAAATAAAGACAGAAAGAAATACAGATGCCTATTGCATGGAATGTGATTCCGCTCCCCCACTACCCCACCCGCCCCGGAGGATTTTTTAAAATCTTTTTTTTTTTCCTGGACAAATTGCACAGCTTGTGGGATCCCAGTTCCCTGACCAGGGATTGAACCTGGGCCATGGAAGTGAAACCACAGAATCCTAACCACTAGACCACCAGGGAAGTCCCGCCCCAGTTTTGCTGACACTTCACTGACATACAGCACTGGGAAACGTTTAGATATCCAGCACAATGACTCACATTTACCATAAAATGTTTCCTAAACACCCATCACCTCATATACGTGCAAATATATATACATATGGTGTTTACTGAGCTCAAAGCAGATCTCCATAGTGAAAACAACAAAGCACTATTTGGAAGAAAACGTCATTTCTGTTATTTGCACTTAAGAATGAGAAGCGACATCTTTAGGATTTTAGTGTCCATAATGCCCTTTGGTGGTGTAGGACACAGTGTATATCTGGTTGCCTATTTTGAAGTATATGTTTTGTATGCCAACTACACACATTATGCTAGTATACAAGTCTGTACTGTTCATTTCCCCTTGAGCATTTTGTGTTATACACTGTACATTCAAACAGATGCTATCCCAAACCTCACAACCCTATTATATACATCGAGTGTGGATACTGATTATAGGCGAATTAGATATCTGGATCTAAGAGCAAGGAACACTCCCAAATAATAAATGTCAAAAGTAGATTACAAGAGCTAACTTGTGAAAATCTTCAATTTTTAATTTTATTAAAAAGAACAGAAGAACTCTCTTTCACAACTTCAGAATAAGCTTTTTTCGGGACTTCCCTGGTGGTCCAGTGGTTGAGAATCCACCTTGCAGTGCAGGGCACACGAGTTCCATCCCTGGTCAGGGAAGATCCCACATGGCGTGGAGCGACTAAGCCCATGCACCACAAGTTCGGAGCCCATGAGCCATGACTACTGAGCCCAGGTGCCGAAACTACTGGAGCCCAGGTGCCCTGGAGCTGGTTCTCCGCAGCAAGGGAAGCCACAGAGATGAGCAGCCCAAGAGTAGAGGCCCCTGCTCGCGGCACCTAGACAAAGTCCTGTTAGCAGCAACAAAGACCAATCAATAAAATAAATCAATACATCCTTTTTTAAAAAAATTAAAAAAGAAAGAATGTGCTTTTTTCAGTCGTTCTTTTTTTTTTTTTTAACATGAGGACTAGTTAAGCCGGACACTAAAAATACAGCCAAGAAACACACACTGTTATTCACACAGTTGCTTCTTAGAGGCAAATAAACGACCAACCAAAATAAGGAACATGACTCGAGCTGATGTTAGTGGAAGTGGAAATCAAAGCGCCGGGGATTGCTCTGCAACCATAATCCTTATCTTCTGAGTCTTTTTTTTTTCCTCCTCTGTCTCTCCTGTACCCACCAACATGTGTATCTTTCATCTCTGCCTCCCTCACATCTTTCTCTCTCCCTTCCTATCTTCTATCCATCCATCCTTTCATCTATCCATGTGTCCATTTGTCCATCCATCATTTTTACAGTCAGCAGGCCCCCTTTAGGTCTGAGTCAGGAGCGGACACAAAGAAAGCGTTATCACCTGGTTGCCCCTTAGGTATCGCGGTCCGATCTGCGGTGTGGTTAGGGTTTCCGAGTTTCGTGGACGACATCTCTGCCGTGAACAACACAGATGTGTGGCCTGCCGTCTTCTGCGTGGGGAGTGCAGTAAGTGTGGCTTCCCTGGTCACCCTCCCCACCCCTTCCCTCCCCTCTGTTACACTGAGTCCTCAAAGTATGGTCCTGACCCTCCCACCAACCCAGTGAGGTTTTTAGAAAAGCTCAGAGACCCCCACCCTTAGCCCACTGACTAGGGACCCTGTGGGAGGAAGGCCTGTCTGTGATTTAACAAACCCTCCAGGGGTCTCTGGAGCTTCCCAGGTGGCTCACGGGTGAAGAACCCGCCTGCTAATGCAGGAGGTGCTGGTTCGATCCCTGGGTAGGGAAGATCTCCTGGAGGAGGAAATGGCAACCCACTCCAGTATTTTTTGCCTGGAGGATTCCATGGACAGAGGACCCTGGGGGGCTACAGTCCACAGGGTCGCAAAGAGTCGAACACCATTGAAGGCACGTAGCATTGCAGCACATCCCTGCCTTGCTCCCCCTGGGAAGGTCCTTCCTGCGCATCCTCTTTCGTCCTCAGCAGAAGCGCATCTGGTTCAAAGTGCCTGGCCAGGCCTTTCATCTCTGAGCCCGTCATCTCTCTGCCTACACATGTGAGCATCAGGAGGGGCTTGCTGGACCAGTCTGGCTGAGCAGACCGGGAACCAAGGCACCCGCCTGCCCCCAGGCCACGTCCCAGCCTAGGCTTCCAAGCGTGGCCACGTGTCTGCCGAGGGCTTCCAGGGACACGAGATGACATCAGGGAGGGGCAGGGCCACCCGGAGCCCGCCCCCAGGGGCTGGGATGACATCAGGGGTGGGGCGGGGCCACCTCCAGCCTGCACCTAGGGGCTGGGATGCCATTCTTCTGATTACAGCTCTGGATCCAGCTGCTGTACAGCGCCTGCTTCTGGTGGTGGTTCTGCTATGCAGTGGATGCCTACCTGGTGATCCAGAGGTCGGCTGGACAGAGGTATTCAGTGCGAGTGGCCGGGTTCTTCTGCTCTAGCTCATTGCCGGAGGGGAAGGTTGGAGAGGCCACGAGCACTTATTTCTGTAGGGTAGACACGGAAAGTGAAAGAGGAGAGCGAAAAAGTTGGCTTAAAGCTCAACATTCAGAAAACTGAGATCATGGCATCCGGTCCCATCACTTCATGGCAAATAGATGGGAAAACAGCGGTAGACTTTATTTTTTGGGGGGCTCCAAAATCACTGCAGATGGTGACTGCAGCCATGAAATTAAAAGACGCTTACTTCTCGGGAGAAAAGTTATGACCAACCTAGAGAGCATATTAAAAAGCAGAGACGTTACTTTGCCAACAAAGGTCTGTCTAGTGAAGGCTGTAGTTTTCCCAGTAGTCATGTATGGATGTGAGAGTTGGACTATAAAGAAAGCTGAGTGCCAAGGAATTGATGCTTTTGAACTGTGGTGTTGGAGAAGACTCCTGAGAGTCCCTTGGACATCAGGGAGATCCAACCAGTCCATCCTAAAGGAGATCAGTCCTAAATATTCATTGGAAGAACTGATGTTGAAGCTGAAACTCCAGTCCTTTGGGCACCTGATGCAAAGAGCTGACTCACTGGAAAAGACCCTGATACTGGGAAAGATTGAAGGCAGGAGGAGAAGGGGACGATAGAGGATGAGATGGTTGGACAGCATCACCGACTCAATGGACATGAGTTTGAGCAAGCGGGAGTTGGTGATGGACAGGGAGGCCTGGCATGCTGCAGTCCATGGGATCTCAGAGTTGGACACGACTGAGTGACTGAACTGAACTGAGACACAGTCCATCAGAACCTCCCAGTGGGCACTCCACCAAGAAATGTCTAATGCCAGCTCGTTTTTATGTAAAAGGCAGAAGGCACAATCAAAACAGCAAGGTATTCTTGCTGGGCACCTGAAACATTGTAAGTCAACTATATATATATATATATATATATATATATAAAGAAAAAATAGCAAAATATTCTCCAGGTGCCCCCCCCAACCAAAATTGAGGATTTTAAAACCATGGAAATAAGTAATTCAGTAAATTTCATATTTGGAACTGGACAGATGCTAAAAAAGGATTGGCATGATTATAAAAATTCTGATGGTATCTAAAGGTATAGGAAGAAGTTCTAAGAAGTGTGTATGGATGTGTTATGCTAAGTACAGAGCCCAAGATTTCTGGTGCTGGAGAGGGGGCTGTCTAGGAGGAATTACACAGTGGTTAGTGCCTTGGCCCCAGTGGGTTCAAGTTCCTGACCCTCACTCACTCACCTCAGTCACTGAGTGACTGTTGGCAAGTTTCTGAACCTCTCTGGATCACCTGCAAGGCTTACTGACTCTGCTCCTTTGGGGGGACAGGGTGGCGTGTGTGGGTGTACAGAGATGAAGGATGGGGATGGTTAAGGATGTAAGGATGGAGGTGGTAAGAGTGTAAACTCTGCAAGGAATGGTCAAGGGTGGCAGTGGAGAGAGATAGGAAGTCTCTCAGCTCTCCTGGAATGTCAGATGGCCACCCACTTCTCAGAGACCTTCTTTGTGGTTTGGACTGAGCATTAAGACCCTTGCATGTTGGGTACCCAGATGACTTCAGGAAGGACAGAGGCTGGGAACCTCTTGCTACTGGGGGAGCTAGGTCCCTAGGAGGAATTATGCCAGCTCATTTTTATAAAAGGAAGAAGGCACAATCAAAACAGCAAGGTATTCTTGCTGAGCACCTGAAATGTCCATCCCTTCTGTCAATCTTGAGAGCCTTCAGTTCAGTTCAGTCGCTCAGTTGTGTCCGACTCTTTGTGACCCCTGCAGCACGCCAGGCCTCCGTGTCCATCACCAACTCCCGGAGTTGACTCAAACTCATGTCCATTGAGTCAGTGATGCCATCCAGCCATCTCATCCTCTGTTGTCCCCTTCTCCTCCTGCCTTCAATCTTTCCCAGCATCAGGGTCTTTTCCAATGAGTCAGCTCTTCGCATCAGGTGGCCAAAGGATTGGAGTTTCAGCTTCAGCTTCAGTCCTTCCAAAGGATATTCAAGACTGATTTCTTTTAGGATGGACTGGTTGGTTCTCCTGGCAGTCCAAGGGACTCTCAAGAGTCTTCTCCAATGCCACAGTTCCAAAGCATCAATTCTTCAGTGCTCAGCTTTCTTTATGGTCCGACTTGCACATCCATACATAACTACTGGAAACACCATAGCTTTGCCTAGATGGACCTTGAAAGCCTTAGGTTAAGGGAAACAAACCAGACACAGAAGGCCACATTTTTTACACTTCCACTTGGATGAAATGTCCAGAATAGGCGAATCCATAGAGAGAGATGGTAGCTGAGTGGTTGCCAGGGGCTGGGGGTGCAGGCGTGATGGGGGGAGACCCCCGAATGGGTGTGGGTGTCCTTTTATGGGGATGAACATGTTTTCAAACGGGCCTGAGGTGGGGCTTGCATGGCACTGTGGATATCCTAAATGCCGCTGAGTTGTTCACTTTAGAATGGTGACTTTGATGTTACATGACTTTCACTACTCAGCACTAAGGGGTGACAATACATACACAAGTGGGCACAGCTGTGTGCCAATAAAACTTTATTTACAAAAGCAGGCAGAGGGCCGGATCTGTACGGAGGGCTGTGTTTAAACAAATAAACAAACAAAACAACCTCAGAGGCACAATCAGGGGGCTACTTGCTGAGATTCTGCTCTGCATGTGTTTTACCGCTGCTCGCAGAGTGTGGGGCCGGGCAGGCGCTGGACCTGAGGTTCTGGACCTGTATTCTCTCTCCCCCAGCACCATCCTGCTGTACCACCTCATGACCTGGGGCCTGGCTGCCCTGCTGAGCGTGGAGGGTGCCCTCATGCTGTACTATCCTTCCATGGCCAGGTAAGCCGGGGCTCCCCCAATGCCTGACCCCCGTGGGGCGTCCTCCTGCAGACATGCCTGGGTGCTGACCCCATGTGGGTGGGCGGGCCTTCGTCCAGGATCCGTGCAGCTGCGAGCACGTGCCTGGCTCCTTGAGCCAGCCAGGGTCCCCTGCTCCTGCCCATCACGTGTGTTGGGTTGGTGCTGTGCCCAGTGTGGATACAGAGCTTGCAGGGCACCATGGGTGTCCTAAATGCTGCTGAGTTGTTCACTTTACAATGGTGACTTTGATGTTATGTGACTTTCCCTACTCAGCACTAATGGGTAAAGCAGCCATAGACAATACATACACAAGTGGGCATGGCTGTGTGCCAATAAAACTTTATTGACAAAAGCAGGCGGAGGGCGGGATCTGTACTGAGGGCTGTGTTTAAACAAACAAACAAAAAAAACAACCTCAGAGGCACAATCGGAGCTGGGGGTGCATCTCTCCTCCCTACACACCTGTGATGGCTCTCTCCTACCTGCTGTTGATTTTTTTTTAATCCTTCAAACCAGCTTTCTCTGGGCACGGAGGTGAGTTGAACATCCCAGGGCTGAGTTCCAGATGTCTGGGAGACTCAAAGGGTTGCTTTTAGAATAGCTCATTTTCAGCCTCTGCTGTCTGCACTTTTTTTTCATGTCTCCATCCTGTGCTCTTCTGAACACACGCTGGGAGATGTGGCCTCTGAAACTGTCTCAGACATTTCTTTGAGTCTGAACCCCTGCCCTTTACCATTTGTAAAGCCTCAAGGTCTCTCTAAGGAGATATATTCTACATTTTAATGGAAAACTGAAAATCAGACGTTGGACACCATCTCTTGGTGATTTTAAGGTGTTGTAGACCCAGGGAGGGGCTTCCTGGGTAGCTCAGCTGGTAAAGAGTCT
Organism: Bos indicus x Bos taurus; assembly: GCF_003369695.1. NCBI lineage: Eukaryota > Metazoa > Chordata > Mammalia > Artiodactyla > Bovidae > Bos > Bos indicus x Bos taurus. Next base: position 6,827,720 of record NC_040105.1, on the reverse strand, counting down.
GCGTGCAATGCAGGAGACTCCAGTTCAATTCCTGGGTTGGGAAGTTCCCCCAGAGAAGGGATAGGCTACCCACTCCAGTATTCTTGGACTTCCCTGGTGGTTCAGACAGTAAAGAATCCGCCTGCAGTGTGGGAGACCTGGGTTCAATTCCTGGGTTGGGAAGATCCCCTGGAGGAGGGCATGGCAACCCACTCCAGTATTCTTGCCTGGAGAATCCCATGGACAGAGGAGCCTGGCGGGCCACAGTCCATGGGGTTGCAAAGAGTTGGACACAAATGAGCAACTAAGCACAGCACAGCACAGACCCAAGGATCAGTACAGCATGGCCCATAGTACAGATCCGGCCCTTTGCCTGCTTTTGTAAATAAAGTTTTATTGGCACACAGCCATACCCATTTGTGTATGTATTGTCTATGGCTGCTTTATCCATTAGAGTTGAGTAGATTTGACAGAGGCCATGAGGGTTCTGAAGCCTAAAATATTTCCTATCTGTTCCTTTAGAGAAAAAGTTTGCTGACCTGTGGTGTAGACTGTTTCTCCCCATCTTTCTTAATTTCTTGCAGCTGCTCACTCAAATGTCTCCACAGTCCTATTGCTTTGTCAACTGTGACTACTTCCAGGCCTCTGTGTAGACCCCTCAAAATAATCTGCTCTCCCCAGGAGCCTTAAAAGGACGAAGACAGAGTAAGCAGCTGTTACAGAGGGATGCACTTAATCGGAAAGAGAATTTTTATCACTCACCTCCACCCATGGGATCCTGGGGCTGTTTTCATTTGAGCCCAGGTGCTCCCAGATTAACACAAGGCCTCCACCTGAAGCATTTTCATTCTCCATCATCTTATCCTCCAACATCTCCACCCTCAATCATCCCCACCCTCTATCATCTCCAATATGCATCACCTCCAACCTCCATCATCTCCATCCACCATCATCCCATCATGCCCATCTTCCATCATCTCATAGGCCATCATCTCACCCTCGAACATCTGCACCCAATATCATCCCCACCCTCCAATATCTCCACCCTCAATCATCCCCACCCTCCAACTTCTGCAACATCACATGCAACCATCATCATCTGCAACTTCCATCATCCTATCTTCTCTAACCTCCATCATCTCATCCTCTATCATCTCATCATCTCGTCTTCCATCATCTCTACTCTCCATCATCTCCACCTTCCATCATCTCATCTTTCATCATCTCCACCATCCATCATCCCACCCTCCATCATCTCCACCATCCATCATTTTCATCCTCCATCAGAACCGTCCTCCATAATCTCCAGCCACCATCATCTCATCTGCCTCATGTCCACCCTCCACCATCTCCACCCTCCATCAGTCTGCCCTCCACCATCCCATCATCTCCACCCTCCATCATCCCATCATGTCTACCTCCATCTCCTCCTCCTCCATCATCTCCTTCTCCATCATTGCCACATTCCATCATCTCCACCTTCCATCATCCCATCATGCCCACCCTGCATCATCTCATCCTCCAGTGTCTTCACCCTCCATCATCTCCACCCTCCATCATCCCATCATCTTCTCTGCACCTTCCATTGTCTCCACCCTTCATCATTTGCATCCTCAGAGCACTGTGCAGGCTCCCACCCTCACTCATCTGTCCTTCATCATTCGAATCTCATCTTTTGCTCCTCCTGTTTCCCTTTCTCTCCTCAAGCCCTTGTAGACCATGGTTTAGCTTTCACAGCTGAAGAAGAAAGCTTCATTTATAAAAGAACGCACCATCTTCACATGGTATTGCCATCCTTAGGGCAACAAAAGGTGGGCACTGCATTGTTCATGCCTGGTTTTGTGCATTCTTCCACTTTCATCTCTGGTGTGTGCACTCCATACTGATGACAGCACCAGCATCTTTATCATGCCCCCTTCCCGGGCCTCCAGGGCTACGCCCTCCTCTGGCTTTCCCCCTCATCTGGGGTTGGACCTGAGCAACTTCTCCTTTGGATGCCCTCTCCCCCTTTGCCACTTTCTCTACATTATGCATTTGTTCAGTGACACTCCCGGCCTTGGTACCATAGCTGTGTGTAGCATACCACCATGTCCCGTTGCTGACGGACGAGTCCCCCAGCCCATCAGTAGACATTCCTGTCTTTGTTTCTGAAAAGAACCACCGAAATGATTATGGGTCACCTTGGGAACAAGTGTCCTGAGAAATAGGAAGCTTGGGTGTTTTCAGTTGTTCGAGGGCAGAGCTTGGATCTTATTGGTGATGTCAGCCAGGCCTAGAACGTAGTAAAGTGCTGAGGACCTTACCAGTCTATTGAGTGCCTTTGTCTTGCTTGAACTGTGTGTGTTTTCTTTGAAGGGGTCCCACAGGGGGGTTGTGGTGGGGGTGGGCGTCCATCATCCCAGAGTCTTTCCTGTCTTTACTTTTTTCCAAGGGGGAACTTGAAAAGTGGCCCACTTTCTGAGACAAGACAGAACTGTGATTGATCTTCCTTCTCCTTCTGTGACTTACTTGCTTGTCCACAGACATGATGAGATGTGAGTCAGGTTTCCTTCCGGCAGCCAGAAGTGATCTGTGCATTTCCCTTTGCGCTCTGGGTCCTCTTATCTCGGCTTTCAGATAAGGCAGCGGGTTATTTCAGGTAAAGCCTTATTGTTGGAGAATGCCTCGGTTTTTCTCTCCCCCTCTCCCCACCAGGTGCGAGAGGGGCCTGGAGCATGCCATCCCCCACTACATCACCACGTACTTGCCGCTGCTACTGGTCCTGGTGGGCAACCCCATCCTATTTCGAAAGACAGTGACCGCAGGTAAAGGGCAGGGAAGCTTCCTGGGGATGAGGCCACGGGGATGAGCCCCAGGACTTGGGCCCCAGTCATTACCTAGGATCCCTGACCTCATCTGTCATCCTGCAGAGACGAGCAGAATGAAGTTGGGGAGAGTGAGTGGGTTTACATTAGTGACAGGGAGCAAGCCTACTCAGTCACGGCTAGATGGTCTTTGCCAGCATGCGTTAGCGCACAGCCCAGGGACCTGTGGACTTTTTCCCTTCTACCTGGACTCATCCTGGGTCTATCCGCGGCGTGCCCCCAAAGACCCAGTGTCCTTGAAAACTGGCGGAGGGGGAGATGGGAACAGGAGAGGAAAGGAAAGGTCAGCCGTGGGCGAGGGGTGGAGATGGACAGGGCTGTCCCCGGTGGCGGAGGGGCTGGCTCCCCCCGTGCTGTCTGGGCCCATGTCTTCTCCCAGCTGGGCAGGAAGCAGGAAGGGGCCCACAGGACATGAGTCAGAGGCACCAGAAAGATCTGGGCGAGAAGGTGAGTCAGCAGACCCACAGGAGGGGGCCTGCATTCCAGCCCCCTACCCCATCCTTGAGGAGACGAGCCCTGGGGCAATTCTCTAGCCCCCTCGTGCCCTGTGGGTCCCTCACGGGCAGAATTGGAATAAAGAAACACACCTCCACAGAAAGGTCACTGGAGGATCGACTGTGGATTGCAGAACTTTAAGCGACATGCTCTGCTACTTAGGGAGACAACATCACGAAGGCTCTTTGGGTCTCTCTCTCTTCGTATCTGCGTTGAAAACCAGTGTGTGGACACCTGTCAGTAACACAACATTGGAAATCGACTCTACTGCAATAAAAATTTAAAAACACGCAACCCCCATAGTGTATTAGAAAGAAAGAAAGTGAAGTCACTCAGTCGTGTCAGACTCTTTGTGACCCCATGGGTTGTAGCCTACCAGGCTTCTCCATCCATGGAATTTTCTAGGCAAGAGTACCGTAGTGGGTTGCTATTTCCTTTTCCAGGGGATCTTCCCAACCCAGGGATTGAACCCTGGTCTCCCGCATTTTAGGCAGACGCTTTTACCGTCTGAGCCAAATACAGCTTTTTAAAAAACATTGCATTAAAAACAGTGATCCAATTACATCAAATAAAGGAAAACGAAGTGTAGGAAAAAACACTGGAAAGAAATATACTAAGATGCTAACAGTAGTTGTCTTTGGGGGGATGATAGGTTATTAATTTTTTTTCTAAACTTTTTTTTATATTTTTCAACTTGTCTAAAGGAGGATGCCAAATCTTTCAATATTTTAAAATAGCAAGTATGAGACTCCCCTGGAGGTCCAAGGGTTAGGACTACACGCTTTCACTGCAGGGGGGCCTGGGTTTAATCCCTAGTTGGGGAACTAAGATCCCACGTGCAGAGAGTCTTGGCCAAAGAAAGAAAGAAATCAAGGATAAATTATTACTGTTTACATTTTTTGGCCGCATCTTTCAGCATGGGGCATTATAGTTTCCTGATCAGAGATTGAACCTTGCCCCCTGTGTTGGCATGGAATCTTATAACCACTGAACCACGAGAGAAGTCCCCTAGTGAATTATTTTTATAATAAAAATAACATTTATATTTATATTTAATATTTATAAAATAATTTTTATTATAAAGATAAAAAGTATAAACTGTTAAAAATACAGCTCCTGAACGAATAAAATCCAGATAAAATCGGGGGTGTAGTTAACAGCACTGCACCAGCGTTATTTTCTTCATGCTGACCAACGTGTGGTTGTGAGTGTGGTTGCGGAAGACGTTAACACTGGAGGCGGCTGGGTGCAGCTATATGGGGGCTCTACTATCTCTGTATATCTTATATAAATCTAAACAATTTCAAAAGTGAAAGTGAAAGTGGCTCAGTCATGTCCAACTCTTTGTGAACCCATGGACTATAAAGTCCGAGGAATTCTCCAGGCCAGAATACTGGAGTGGGTAGCCTTTCCCTTCTCCAGGGGGATCTTCCCAAGCCCAGGGATTGAACCCATGTCTCCCGCATTGCAGGCAAATTCTTTACCAGCTGAGCCACCAGAGAAGCCCCAGAATCCTGGAGTGGGTAGCCTCTCCCTTCTCCAGGGGCTCTTCCTGACCCAGGAATTGAACTGGGGTCTCCTGCATTGCAGGCAGATTCTTTACCAGCTGAGCTATCAGGGAAGCCACAAAGACTTCAAAGGAAACCTTTAAGAGCTGTGTATTCCCCCCGAGTGTCTGAGAAGCGCCCCCGCCCCTCCCCATGCAGTGGTGAGAGAGGCATGGCTGGTATCTTGCCTCCTGCTCTCCAGGGTGACTTGCGGGCTCCCATCCGGTTTGCTGGCCTTTGTCGATCATGAACATCACACACCGTTCCCCTCTGCTCCACAGTGGCCTCCTTACTGAAGGGAAGACAAGGCATTTACACGGAGAACGAGAGACGCATGGGAGCCATGATCAAGACCCGATTCTTCAAGATAATGCTGGTTTTCATTGTTTGGTAACGTGTTTCTGTTTCTTTAAACTCTCACTGGGACGTGAAGTGCAAACCTCTTGTAAGTTGCCTTCCCAAGTGTGACCTGAGTTCCAGAGGCAGAGTCTTGGGAGAGGAAACCTTTAGAGGCTTGTCCAGATGGCCCTGGAGGCAATGCTGTCCAGACAGGAAGGCCAGTCTGCACCCATGACCTTCTGGAAAGAAATTCACATCCGCTCAAATTATAGAGAATCGCTAAGAACAGAAAATCCTCACTTTAACGTGGTCACATCCCAACCACTTGCCTCTGGAGTACTGTCCCATCGCCGAGGGTTAACATTCAAATCAAATGCTTCATCGTGCCTTCTAAATCCATCTTTTATTTTTGCACCCATCTTTGTTTTATTTTTTAATTAATTAGTTTTTTGTTGTTGTTGCTGCAGTGTGAGGCATGTGGGATCTTACTTCCCTGGCCAGGGATTGAACCCTCATCCCTCTTGCACTGGAAGTACCGAGTCCTGACCACTGGATGGCCAGAGAAGTCCCTGCATTTGTCTTGACAGCAGGATTCCTGTATCTGATGAGACTCAGGGATGACACCCCGTGTCTGTGTGATGACTCACAGCTCAGGGCAACAAGGACAGAAACCATGACTCCCCAGGCAGTCCAGTGGTTAGGACTCTAAGCTCCCACTGCAGGGGGCAAGAGTTCCATCTCTGGTTCAGGAAACTAAGATCCCAAAAGCTGTGTGGCACGGCCAAAAAAACAACTAAAAAAAAAACAAAACAAAACAAGAAGGGTAGAGAGCAATCTTCATCTCCTCAGTGGGCCTGCCCTGTCCCCCACAGGCAGTCTGCCCCAGCATTTCACGTGGGTTTGCTCTGTGCAAATAGAGCTGTGACAAGTACCAAATCAGAAAGCCCTTTGCTGCAGCGACAGAGTGCTTTGCCAGACAGGGCACACGTTGGTGGTTAATAATTTATCTGATGGGAAGAGGCTGGTTTGGACATTCTCCTGGGAGAGCCGTGAGTCACCTCCCTTTAAAAATACCCCGAGCCTGCCATTTCCAACTTCGCCGACCTGCCGACACTACCGTCAGAAATTTCCGACATAAAACATCAAGGTTCGTGTTGGTTTCCATCAAGACGTCAGCTTGCTCGTCAAAGGAGGAACGACTTCTGGGCTATTTGACGTGTGCCAGAACCTTCCACCCGATGTGGTGTTGATTGTGACCATCGGGAGGGTCTCTTGGTCTCTGCTTTCGGCTGAGGGGGATGCCGTCTCTGACGTCTAATTCTCGTCTAATTCTGCAGCTACTTGGTCACCCCTCCCGGACTTCTAGGTCTTGGGAGACATGTTCCCTGGGGCTTCTCAGGTGGCTCAGTAGATAAAAAAATCTGCCTGCAATGCCAGAGATGTGGGTTTGATCCCTAAGTTGGGAAGATCCCCTGGAGGAGGAAATGGCAACCCACTCCAGTATTCTTGCCTGGGAAATCCCATGGACAGAGGAGCCTGGAGAGCTACAGTCCATTGGGGTCACAAAGAGTTAGACATGATGGAGTGACTCAGCAGTCATGCATGCAGACATGTCCCCTGACCTCTGGCATTGAAAAAAAAGGATATTGGGAAGCAATTATCCTCCCATTAAAAATAAGCAAAAAAAAAAAAGAATGATATCACATGTTCTCTTTACCTGTGGCCCATTTTCTTTCTCACAGCTGGTTCTCAAATGTCATCAACGAAAGCCTTTTGTTCTATCTTGAAATGCAACCAGATATCAACAGCAGCTCTTTGAAACAGGTCAGAAACGCAGCCAAGACCACGTGGTTCATGATGGTAGGTCAATCTTGATTTTAAATGTACTTCCTAAAGGAGAAGAAAAAAACCCAGACAAGATAAAAACCACTGAGAAGTATGATCTATGTGTTATTTAAATATGTGGTGAGTTGAAGAGGTTGCGGGGGCCCCTTTATCTGGCTGTGGTCCATGAGTTAGCTTGTGCATTTACTCTTGGCATCAGTATTAAAGGGATCCGACTCTGGTAAGTCAGTTTGGTAAGTGTCTCAAACCTTTCAGGCTGACTAAACATATCTGGGAATTTATCTGCAAGAAATGTTTCAGACTGAAAAAGCCACAAAGTTGGAGGTATTCCTTGGAACACTATCCATAAATATAAAGCATTCTAGACAACCCACATTTTCTTTTTTTATAAAAGGGAATGGTTAAGTAAATCACTGTGTTTGATCTTGATGGAATGGTATGCAGATGCTGAAAATGACAATGTAAAGTATGACAATTATGAAATCTCATAATAAGTGAAAAATGCAGGATGTAGAGATTATACTCATTTCAACTACCTAATCACACATGTAGGCAACAATATTGCCTAGAAACACACCACCATAATCAGGTGGAAAGCTCATGGATACATCGTCCTCAGTGTTTCCAGGATATTGTGTCCCCACTGCAAAAACTCCATACAGGAGCTGTTAGTGGAGAAGTGCCTGGGTTTCCGTGGTGGCTCAGCGGTAAAGAATCCGCCTGCCAATGAAGGAGACCCCAGTTCAATCCCTGGGTCAGGAAGATCCCCTGGAGAAAGGCCTGGCAACCCACCACTTAGCAAGTAAACAAGTGGAGAGGCTCACCGTGTCCTCAATTAGATGCGTGTGCATTCAGTGTTGCCATCATTATTAAACACATATGACTCTGGTAAGTTAGTTTGGCAAGTGTCTCAAACTTTTTAGGCAGACTAAGAATATCTGGGAATTTCTCTGGAAGAAGTGTTGCAGACTGCAAAAGCCACAGAGTTGGAGGTATCCCTTGGAACACTGTCCATAAATATAAAGCATTCTAGAGAACCCACATTGCTGGGGTGATGCCCGGGACCTTCCTCTCCACCCCTCTTGTCTCCTATGTCTCCCACGCATCTCTGAAGGCTCAGAACCTCCAAGCCAGTCTCTCTCTTGCCCCAAACTAGCCAACAGGGTGCACCCCAGTTGAGGCCAGCCCTGTGGACCGAAGTGACCCCTGTAAGCCGTGATGCCCATCAGTGCCCTGACTTATATGCCGTCTCTTTCCCCTCCCTTCCAGGGGATCCTGAATCCAGCCCAAGGTTTCCTGTTGTCCCTGGCCTTCTATGGCTGGACAGGCTGCCGCCTGACGCTTCCAGGTCCCAGCAAGGAGATCCAGTGGGACTCGATGACCACCTCGGCCACCGAGGGGGCGCCCCCCTCCCCCGGGGGCCCCCAAGAGCCCGGGGAAGGCCCCGCACCCAAGAAGGAGCTTCCGGGCGGCACGCACACTTCCGATGAGGCCTTGAGCTTGCTTTCTGAAGGTAAGAGCCTCTGGGTAGAGGCAGGCCTAGGTTGGGGGCCCCACGCTCCCCAGGAACTCCTTTGTCAATGACCAGGAGGCTCCCTGCCCTGATTTCTGGAACCAGCTTCAGGGCATGAGTGGAAAGGGACCACCTTAATCTTGCAGCTCATCACTCACCTCTCCTTGTAATGTGAGCGTGGTGCCTTTCCTCTGCCTGCGTGCCACGTGGCTTCAGTCCTGTTGAACTCTCTGTGTCCCCAGGGACTGTCACCGCGGCTAGGCTCCTCTGTCCCTGGGGATTCTCCAGGCGAGAATACTGGAGCGGGTTGCCATGCCCTCCTCCAGGGGATCTTCCCCACCCAGGGACTGAGCACCGTAGCCTTGTGTTAATAATCACTAGCTCTGCCTTGGGCTGCATGACATTCTGAGTCTGAGATAAACGGTCACTTCTCATCCGGTGCTGACGTGTGCTGTAAGACAATGAACAGTAGGCGACCTGACCTCTGGAGATTTTTACGTGCAGTTTTGGTTTGTCCACTTCATCCGGGGGCATTTAAGATGAAATGCAGGTCACCCGTCGCTGGCTCTTCCACTCTGTCCTCTTCAAGACTCTCGCACCGTGGTCCTCAAATTGGTCCTCTTTTTAAACTCCTGTTCATCTAATTTGGACTTCCCCTGGTGGCTCAGATGGTAAAGAGTCTGCCTACAATGCTGGAGACCTGGGTTCGATCCCTGAGTCAGGAAGATTCCCCTGGAGAAGGAAACGGCAACCCATTCCAACCTTCTGCCTGGAGAATCTCATGGACGGAGGAGTCTGGTGGGCTACAGTCCGTGGGGTCGCAGAGTCGGACACCACTGAGAGACTTCACTTTCACTTTTCATCTAATCTGGGGTTATGTCCATTAAGCCAACTGATGTGGAGGGTGCAAGTATTAGTTTAAGGCCCAAATAATGTTTCTTTAAAGCTTGAAAGTGAAAGTGAAGTCAAGACTGCTTTCCTTTAGGATGGACTGGTTGGATCTCCTTGCAGTCCAAGGGACTCTCAAGGGTCTTCTCTAACACCACAGTTAAAGATGTGGGTGAAAATCAGCAAAGAGAATGACTCCAATATACAAGACCCCTATGTCTATACCACAGGCTGTATGGTGAGGCCAGAACCCTCAGGAACCGGGGGCCTTTTCGAATAAAGTGGTAATCTCGGAAATGAGATAAGGCTGCCTTAATCTCGGGCGTGTTTCCTTTCTCCTTTCCAGCCACTTTGCTTTCATAAGACAGAAAATACTGTTACATGTCAGAGAAAAACCCAGAGATACAAACTCGAAGTGGTAAGTACGGTTAGGCCTCTCCCCGTCTGCACTGTTAGGATGAAGCTTGACCTGTTTATCATATCCTTAAGCCTCTATCTGCTACTTTAGGATTGACTTCCAGGCTGACAGGCTTCCACCGAGCCTTCGTCATTAAGCATCTAACATGGTGTCTGGCACTTACTCGCCACTTAACAGAAAAGGCAACTGAATTTGAACAAATATTCCTTGAGCACCTGCAACCCAATCAACACTACTTTAGCTGAGGCGGGGGCTGGGGTGTGAGCGTCTCTGAGAAGCATAATGTGGGCAACTTAGAAATAAAGACTTATAAATAAATAAAGGCTGAATTTGCATGTAGTTTGGTGGTGGGAAGCTGGAGAGAGGCATGTGGGGAAGAGATCTATCCAGGGGTGTTTACAGATTCTGCATTTTTATCTTGGGGCCAGCAAAAGGCCAGTTAAGGTTTCTGAGCGGAGATAGAACACTTACATTTGCTCGTAGGACTAACCTAGTGACTGGAAAATTCCATGGATGGAGGAGCCTAGTGGGGCTACAGTCCACGGGTTCACAAAGAGTCAGACATAACTGAGCGACTTCACTTTCATGACTATTGCGGCGGCTCACAGTGAGAGGATCTGTGTATAATTCCTGATGACAACTTGAGTTCAAAATACGAGGAGCATCTTTGTAAAGAATCAGGATTTCCCCCAAGCCCTCACATCTTTCCAATTATCCCTTGCTTTTCCAGTCTTCCTCCTTCTCCATGCAATCCCGTGTTTCCCACAAAGCTCTATTTCCCTGTAATTCCCTACTTCTCTCTCCAACCCCATGTCTTTTCCAACTCTACACTTCTCCCACAATTTTCTTTCTTCCCCATAATCCTTGCCCTGCCCACAACTCTCCATTTTCCCACAGCTTTCTGTTTCATTCCAGAATTCCTCTTTTGAATAATTTTACTTTCCCACAGCTCTTTGCTGTCTGTGGTCAGTCTCATATCACCATTTTATCTCCTAGGGTTCTGTTCCCGACCACGTTTCAGTTCTTCTGCCATTTTATTCTTCTATGATTTTCTGTTCTCAATTTTGCTTTTTTCTTTTCCACAACTGCCTATTCATCCCCAAATTATTCATTCTTATGCAAAAATCTCCCAGGGCTCCCCTAACCCTCTTTTTCATGACGACCAGTCTCTCCCACAACACGCTTTCCCCGTAACGAAACAACGTAAGACTGTATGATCCTTGCCCACTGCCGCCCGCCATTCCGTCATGTTCTCTGCCTGCCTGCTGTGCGTGGAGTTTAGTCAAACAATCAGTTTAATCACAGAGGTGAGAAATGCTAAAACAAAGGAAAACAGTCAAAGGAGACCAAATAATAATAATGTACTCATTAAGTGTAGTGAGATTTCCACTGTAGCTCAAACAGCAAAGAATCTGCCTGTGAGGCAGGAAACCCGGGTTTGATCCCTGGGTCGGGAAGATCCCCTGGAGAACAGAATGGCAACCCACTCCAGTATTATTGCCTGGAGAATTCCATGGACAGAGGAGCCTGGTGGGCTACAGTCCATGGGGTCACAAAGAGACATGACTGAGTGACGAACACACAGACACCAGGACCTTTAGTTCTTTCTGAAGGGGCTATAGATAATATTCTGAGCCACCTCCTGTGAGCTGTCTTATAGATACCAGAACACACCAGGTGGAAATTAACGACATGATGACCCAACTGTACCCAGGACTTGCTGCTGCTGCTGCTGCTGCTGTCGCTTCAGTCGTGTCCGACTCTGTGCGACCCCATAGACGGCAGCCCACCATGCTCCCCTGTCCCTGGGATTCTCCAGGCAAGAACACTGGAGTGGGTTGCCATTTCCTCCCACAATGCATGAAAGTGAAAAGTGAAAGTGAAGTCGCTCAGTCGTGTCTGACTCTTAGCACCATGAAGTCAGTGAAGAGGATTATCAGAGGTGACTGTACTCCTTCTGCGTGTAACGCGCCTCCCCCACCCCACCGCAACTTTGTCTCTAAAAGCTCTCACTCTCTGCCTGTCGGGGGGGTTGGCCTTTGGACAGACGTCTGCCACCGTCCTTGTAGTTGCTGGCATCTGAAACAAAGCAAATTTTTCCTTTCCACCAACCTGGCCCGCTTATTGGCTTTTGAGCGGCAAGCAGCCAGACCCTTTCATGCATACCTTTTGGTCACTGTAATCTTCTGTTCTGACAGTCCTGTATTTCTCCCTCAAGTTCCTGTCCTTTCCCACAGCACCCTTTCTCACGATTCTGTCTCTCCCATCTCTCTGTATCCTCTGACACAATTCTGTGGCTCCAAAAGTTCCTTTTTCTCTCCGGGATGCCGCGCTTTCTCACGGGTCTCTTTTCCCTTCATCATCCCTCGTCTCCCTCTTGCAGTTTTCTCTTCTGCAATTCTGTTACTCTCACAATACCTTGTCTTTCCCTCCACTCCCTGTTTCCTCTTTCTTTTCCCCCCACACATGGTTCTATTTTGCACAATCTTCCCTTGATCTTCAGAGTTCCCTGTTCTCTCCCACGCTTCCCCGTTACCTTCCACGTTTCTATCCTGTCTCATGCATCTTGTTGTCTCAGATTCTTTCCTGCCACCCATGTGCGGTCCACATAACTCCTGGTATGGGTTCCCAATGCCCAGGGAGTATGGGAGTGAACAGACCCCAGGGCCTCCAATCTGTCAGGCTGGCTAAACCTTGAAGGCGGTTCCACAGCTTGAAGGGGATGCAGGGCTAGGTGTCACACATTCTCTATAGCTTATGCTCCATACTTCCTGGCTGGGGTTGCCAATTTAGGGCTTTGAAATGTCAAGGAATCCAAGGACAATGGCCCAGGGCCCAAGAGACGACATGCCTCCCCGAATGGCAGGTCTACACGGAGCTAGGAAGCTCCCAAGAGCCTGCTTGGACTTGCAAGGCTCACTGCCGGGAGTTGCTAGGAAGGAGGCCTGGCCCTTGGGCACTGTGAGGTCACCAGCAGCTGCACTTCCTGCAAGGACACTCAGGTATTCACACGCCACGGATGCAGAATGAGTGCACACCTACCACAGCCTTGTTGGATTTGCTAAGACCAGACGAGAAACCCGTGGAAAGGCAGACATGCTGGAAAGCACTCGGTGCAGACAGCAGGCCAGCTCAGCCCAGGCGGGGCTAGGCTTGGGGGTTCAGGGGTCATCTGCAATGGTGCTGGCATCTGAGACTCACAGAGTGGTTGTGGCAAGAAGCGGTCTCCTTTGTGGAGCCCGAGGGGACAGCGAAGGATGCAAGAACTTAGGAGAAACAAAAAACCACAGGATGTGGAGCATGCCCCAGAGTGTCAGGTCACGAGGGTGGGTGCTGAGCTGAGACCTCGATCACGAGCCACTGTGTGACCCTCCAGGCCATGGTCTTTCTGCAAGAACTACAGAGACTGCACACAAGTTCCCACGAGCTCAGGATGTGAGGGTAAACAGTGTGGGGTGACCCTGTGAGAAATCAAAGCCTTTGTGAAGCGCCTCCAGCAGGAATGCGTTTTGGAACCGGAAGTCATCTTCCCAGCTGGTGCCTGGTCTCCAGTTGAGCTGTTTCAAATCCTAAAAGATGACGCTGTGAAAGTGCTGCACTCAATATGCCAGCAAATTTGGAAAACTCAGCAGTGGCCAAAGGACTGGAAAAGGTCAGTTTTCATTCCAATCCCAAAGAATGCTCAAACTACAGCTCAAGTGCACTCATCTCACACGCTAGTAAAGTGATGCTTAAAATTCTCCAAGCCAGGCTTCAGGAATACGTGAACTGTGAACTTCCACATGTTCAATCTGGTTTTAGAAAAGGCAGAGGAACCAAAGATCAAATTGCCAACATCTGTTGGATCATCAAAAAAGCAAGAGAGTTCCAGAAAAAATCTACTTTTGCTTTATTGACTATGCCAAAGCCTTTAAGCGTGTGAATCATAACAAACTGTGGAAAATTTTTAAACAGATGGGAATACCAGACCACCTGACTTGCCTCCTGAGAAATCTGTATGCAGGTAAGGAAGCAACATTTAGAACTGGACATGGAACAACAGACTGGTTCCAAATAGGAAAAGGAGTACATCAAGGCTGTATATTGTCGCCCTGCTTATTTAACTTATATGCAGAGTACATCATGAGAAACGCTGGGCTGGATGAAGCACAAGCTAGAATCAAGATTGCCAGGAGAAATATCAATAACCTCAGATACACAGATGACACCACCCTTATGGCAGAAAGTGAAAATTAACTAAAGAGCCTGTTAATGAAAGTGAAAGAGGATAGTGAAAAAGTTTGCTTAACTCTCAACATTCAGAAAACTAAGATCATGGCATCTGGTCCCATCACTTCATGGCAAATAGATGGGGAAACAATGGAAACTGAGAAACTTTATTTATTTTTTTGGCTCCAACATAACTGCAGATTGGGACTGCAGTCCATGGGGTCGCAGAGTCGGACACAACTGAGCAACTGAACTGAACTGACTGCCTGGCCTCCAGGAGGAGCGCGTTCTCTGCTCCAGCCAAACAGCTGCTCCCACCATCTTGACAGGCAACCTCGACTCTCCTGAGATGGGGCTGCAGGGTCCATGCCTGTTGACATGAGCCTTTCCCCCCTTCTCCTGTCTTCTAAATTCCTATGCTCTCTGTGGGCTCGTCACTCTTGGTGTGACCTACCCCGACCTGGAGCCACCGGGACGTATCTTCACCCTGCCCTGGGAGGACCCTCCCAGCGCCTCTCCCCATGCAGCCCACCGTGGGGTTTCATGTGGTGGTCGTGGGGATGCTACAAGCGCTCTTGTTGGCCTGGTGATTAAGAATTTGCTTTATGATGCAAGGAACACCAGTCTGACCCCTGGTCCGAGAAGATCCCACATGCCATGGGGCAATAAAGCCCGTGTGCCACCAACTACTCAGCCTATGAGCCACAAATACTGAAACCCGTGCTCTGCAACAACAGAAGCCACTACAATGACAAACCCACTTACGGCAACTAGAGAAAGCCCACGTATAGCAACAACAGGCCCAGCACAGCTACAAAGAAATAATTGAAAATAATGCACTTAAAGCACAAGCGACTCAAAAAAAAAAAAAAAAATGTTGGACGTCATCGAAATTAAAAAAATAAAGGAAAAAGGAAGTGCTGTGAACGATGGCATATCCATAGAGGGCAGGAGACTAGTTTTAGCGAGGGGTCCAGGACACCTCCTTGAGAATGAAGTGACATTTGAGTTGAGACCTGAGTGCAGTGTGGGAGTGAGCCACGAGAACATCAGGAGAGCTTCATAGGCAGAAAAGGGGATGTGCAAAGGCCATGTGGCAGGATTGAGCTTGGGTATAAAGAAACCTGCGCCTGAAGTTTGTGAGCGAGCAGAGGGTCATGACGGGAACAGGCTGCAGCCGTCCATAGGGTGTATAGGTTGAGAGAATTTGGGATTTGGAGGTTTTCAGCAACGGGAGTCACCTGCCTCATGCACAGTTGAAAAGGCCACCCTTCCCTATGTCTTCCATGGCTCACACACACACACACACACACACACACACACACCCTAGAACCTGGCACAACAGCAGGCAAGCCTGGGTATTTCTGCCCTGAGAGAATAATCTTCACATCTGTTCCCACAGGTTCCAGAGGCAGGTGTGTCATTGGGATGGATTAAACGGGCCTCTAGGGGTACAGTTTTGGCGAGTGATGCCTGGCTTTGATTCCACTGATAGCTCCCCACACCCTTCCCCCTCCTCCAGCCACATGGCATCATCTGTGAAAAGGCCACTCTTAGTTTTACCAAGAGAAGGCCTCCGGGTACTTCCTAGAATTGTGCAAGTGGTGGCCAGGTGACCATGGAGCCCCCTGCCCAAGTGACCCCCCACCCCCCAGGACCACCGAGCACTGAGATATCGGGACCCCTGATTTAGCGCAAGTCCCAGGGCCCTGAAGCTGCACGGTGTCAACAGGCCCGGTTTCCATTTGCTCTGCAGCGTCCACAGGGTTTGGCTGAGAGTGTCTCAGGGTAAGGGCAGTGGGGTGGATACAGTCATGACATCAGTCAAGTTGCCCGAGATGATCCGGTAGGGTTTGCTCTGTCCTTTGGGCTGCTTTAATCCCGCGTAGGTGGACGTATTATGTATTTTTCTTTTTTCGCTTTTTAATACGGCCGTGCAAGTTGTGAAAGGCATTCCCGGACATTGACACTGACCCGTGACAGTCTTTCCTCCTCCCCAGGTTCCGGCGGCAGCACCATTGAAATCCACATCGCAAGCGGGTCCCGCGGCGGAAAGGCCCCCGACTCTCTTCCGAAAGTCCAAGGAACCCCGTAGAGAGGACGAGACAGAGGGCTCTGGACCCTGTGTGTATTTTCAGACGCGAGGGTTCTCATCCCTTATGACGGTACCCTTGCCCTTCAGTCAGCACACTGCGGGGTGTAGCGTCCCCCCCAACTGAATCTTCCTGCCATCACAGTTAACAGAATGTTCCCTGGCAGCCTCTGTGTGATGCAGAGGCCCACCGTGAGCCTGTGCTTGGAGTCCAGCAGCTTGTCTGGAGTCTCCGTGGACGTTCGTTTCTCTGATCTGGCTGTAATGTCAACGCCAGATCCAGGTCCTTGGAAGAGTTAATAAATAACAATAATTAAAAAAAAGAAGTAGTTGTGTCTGAGCTCCCAGCCTGACTTGGGGTCTGTCTGAATAACACCTCTAAGCGAATGCTCTTGTGTAAGATAAGTGATGATGCAGGGACCGGGGACGCACCTGGGAGCAAGTTCCTCACCCACCACTAGGAGGCAGAGGAGGGCAGGCTTGGACACCAGGTTAGCCTTCGCTCGGTCCTCAGCTGTGTTGAGCGGTAGCGATTCAGTCTACGGGAAGCTTCCATTCAGTTCCGTTCAGTGGCTCAGCCGGGTCGGATTCTTTGCAACCCCATGGACTGCAGCACGCCAGGCCTCCCTGTCCATCACCAGCTCCCGGAGCTTGCTCAAAGGCATGTCCATCCAGCCGGTGATGCCATCCAACCATCTCATCCTCTCGTCCCCTTCTCCACCTGCCCTCAATCTTTGCCAGCATCAGGGTCTTTTCCAAGGAGTCAGTTCTTCGCATCCCGTGGCCAAAGTATTGGAGCTTCAGTATCAGTCCTTCCAGTGCACACCCAGGACTGATCTGCTTTATGATGGACTGGTTGGATCTTCTTGCAGTCCAGGGGACTCTCAAGAGTCTTCTCCAACACCACAGTTCAAAAGCATCAGTTCTTCAGCACTCAGCCTTCTTTATGGTCCAACTCTCACATCCACACATGACTATGGGAAAAACCATAGCTTTGATTATACAGGCTTAGGACCTGACTCTGCTTAGATTATTGCCTGTATTTCCCTCTTTCCATAATTTTACATATATAATAATATAAAGCTGTCCTTTGGTACCCATGAGAGGTTTGTTCTGGGACCCCCACGGATACCAAAATCCACGGACGCCCTCCACATCTGCATGGATGACTGTTTACAGACTTTATGTATTATAAACATATATGTGTATATACATATTTGGAGACAAAAATATTGTACACACTACACACAGGAGACACAAGCCACCTAGGTAAGTCTATGGCACAAGCACACAACGTTTCCTCAATTCTGCTGTGTGATGCTCATTCACATCAAGATTAGGACTCTTGTCTCACTCTGGAAAAGCTGTCCAAGCTGCTTCTGGATTTGTGCTTTTGGAGTCCTAGGGCCACAGACAGGATTCAGGGCATCCCACAACCGTGGCCGTGGTACCCCAGGGCCGCACGCTCCTAAAGCTGCACTTATTACCTCACAGCCACCTTGACCCAAAGTGTCCAACAGCAGTAAAAAGGACTTTTGAGGCTTTCTGGGTTCTTAACCTCTGTATCGATATCCTGTCTGCCCCAGTCATCAGAGAAGCCCCGAGACCTCTCCTCTGAGGGCTCCCCCTGCCGAGCAAGACACAGCCCCAACCCCATTCTAGAGCAAAGATGCTAGCCGCTGGCTTCCCCAGGCTCCCTTGCAGCTAGAGTGTGTCTGGCGTGGCGGATGAGACTTGTGCCCCAAGTCAACGTTGGAAGCTGATGCGCAAGGAAATAGGCTGTGCAGAAGCAATTCTGGGGAGGGGTTGGCAGCTGCATGTCTGCTTTGGAAGGCAGCCTGGGTGAGCCCTGAGAGGTCAGCCCAGTGTCTGGCATTGAGCTGTGGGCAGCACCCCAGTGCTGTGTTACCTGCATGGGCCTGATTCTGGGCCTGGCTCTAGCCAGTTCTATTTGCACTGTCCCCCACACCTGGGATACCCCAGAGCTGCTCAATATACTCCTCAGCCATTCTTTCTGGCTTACGTTAGCCAGAGTCCAGTGGCTCAGCTGGTAAAGAATCTGCCTGCAATGCAGAAGACCTGGGTTCGATCCCTGGGTCGGGAAGATCCTCTGGAGAAGGAAATGGCAACCCACTCCAGTATTCTTGCCTGGAGAACTCCAGGGACAGAGGAGCCTGGCGGGCTACACACAGTCCACGGGGTTTCAGTTCAGTTCAGTTGCTCAGTCATGTCTCTTTGCAACCCTATGGACTGCAGCACACCAGGCCTCCCTGTCCATCACCAACTCCCAGGGTCCACCCAAACCCATGTACATGAGTCGGTGATGCCATCCAACCACCTCATCCTCTGTTGTCCACTTCTCCTCCTGCCCTCAATCAGTTCGTTGTAAACCAGATGAAGAGACCAGAGGTTGCAGATGCGTTATGATGTGAAAGGCCAGTGTGCTTTTTTTGTGTGTATAACTAGTTTCATTCTCATTACTTTGTTTCAGGCTGGCAGTTTTAGAAAAGTCAAAAAGCAGATGGATGTTCTCCTGCAGGCACGCTTGGGTCGCTGGCAGTTTTGAGGTGCAGGATGAAAAATAAGAGAAGAACCTGAAGTTGTAGGGATGCTGGTGACCGGGCACAGCACACGGTTCAATCTTTCCCATCACCAGGGTCTTTTCCAATGAGTCAGCTCTTTGCATGAGGTGGCCAAAGTATTGGAGTTTCAGCTTCAACATCAGTCCTTTCAATGAATACCCAAGACTGATCTCCTTCAGGATGGACTGGTTGGATCTCCTTGCAGTCCAAGGGACTCTCAAGAGTCTTCTCCAACACCACAGTTCAAAAGCATCAATTCTTCGGTGCTCAGCTTTCTTTATAGTCCAACTCTCACATCCATACATGACCACTGGAAAAGCCTTGGAAATATATAGCCTTGCAAAGTGTTTAAATGAGCCTACTCATTGCCTTATTGGAAAGATTCCCCACCTCCTCATTCACAATCATGGTTTTGGTGGAGTTTCTCTCAGCAACTGGGCTCAAGCATAAATGTTTCCCTTTATAGGAGCTCCCATGCTCCAGAGTATTATTAACTTCAAGGCTCAGGGGAAGGTAACACTTTTAACAGTTCCTGCCTGCCCCAACCCCTGTGGAGTGTCCCTCCCCTCAACTTCCCATGCCGCTCTGCGGGTGGACCTGTATGTTAACTTTGCTTACCTTGCACATGGATGAAGACACTTTGCAGAAACAGGGAGCCAGGCTGCGGAAAAAACAACAAAAATTCCACCCAATTCTGAGTCTTTCGTAAAGGTCTGTATCTGCTGCCCACGCCTTCCCATGCGTGTGAACTAGTGATTTGCAGGCTCCCAACACTGACAGTGACCAACACCAGCGCCCACAGGTGCACAGAACCCTCGCCGTGAGTATGAACACCTCAAAGACCTTTTAGGAACATCACCCAGATGTGGGCTCCTAAAAAAAGAAACCAAACAAGTTCTCTGCTCGGTGAGTGGAAACTCAGATTCCCAAATCAAACTGGGGAAGGGGGAGGGGGTTCTCAATGGACAAATATTTTTAGAATCACTGCAGCAGAAGGTTCCATAGAGATGAAAGTTAGGTAAAAGCTCAGGCAATCTGGTCTCAACCCAGTTTCCGTCACAGCACAGAGACCTCCTTGGAGCTGTGCCTGAGCTACCAGCGTGTTGCTTCAGCTACGGAAGCCCGAGTTCCAACACACTTGTTTAACAGTGGTTAAGTCCCACCATGCGACGTGCACCCCAGTGGGTTCGGGACATGGCTCACCCCAGACCCTTCAGCAGCAGGGCTCGGGAGTGCTCAGAGATTCACCCCAGATCCGCTGCGTGAAAGCACCCTCAGTCAGCTAGGCAAGGCTTACAAAAAAAAAAAAAAAAAAAGAAACAAAACCAGGCAGGTCTGCATCCCGGGCAACACTGGGGCAGAAGCAACAGCCCAGGTCTGGCGTGATTCCCATGCAGGGTCAGCTTGTGGCCGGAGGACATGGGGCTCTTTGGGGTGACTCGCATGGCCAAATGCAGCTCGTCTGGCCACCTCTGTGTCAGCCCCACACTGCCTATCACCCGGGGGACATCGCTTCAAAGGGAACCGGTCACCGTCTGCATGTGTCTGCCTGAACCGTGTGCTGCGCCCGGTCACCAGCATCCCTACAACTTCAGGTTCTTCTATTATTCATCCTGCACCTCAAAACTGCCAGCGACCCAAGCCTGCCTGCAGGAGAACATCCGTCTGCTTTTTGACTTTTCTAAAACTGCCAGCCTGAAACAAAGTAATGAGAATGAAACTAGTTACACACACAAAAAAAGCACACTCGCCTTTCACATCAAAACGCATCTGCAACCGCTGGTCTCTTCATCTGGTTTACAACGAACTGGTTGTAAAAGCAGACCCGGCCCCCGCCCATTTCTCCCAGGGGAAAAAAACAGACAAGAGCTTGGGGACTTGAGGCAGCGGAGTTAGCGTGGGCCCCCCAGACGAACAAGAAAGTACACACAGAAAGTTCTCTATCAAAATAGAGCAATTTATTTAAGATAACCTAATATGGTCTGTTGATTCTCTCTTGGAACAAATGAGCCATCTCTCCCACACACACACATGGTGATTCTCACACACTCACACACACACACACACACACACGGTGATTCTCTTTCCGGGAGCGTGTGAGGGTGGGGGTTGCAGTGGGGCATTGGTGGAGAGAACGGAACGGGGTGAGGGGTGCCGTGTGGATGGAACAGAAGCTGGAAGATGCGGACAGGACATCTGGCTGTACGTCTGACACAGACAATAAAAACCGCAGAAGCCAGACATTCACAAACCTCAGGGAGCGGCGGGAGGAAAACACTCTGCATTGGATGGGAAACACGATCAGAAAAAAAAAAAAAAAAAAAAGGCTGAAAGGTTAAAACAAAACAAAACAAAAAGTAGACCCTTACTCCCGACAAAGTGCACTTCACTCGGCTCCGAGATCTCTCTTCAGAAAGACAAAGTGAACATCGCGGTTCTGTAGCCGTGGAGTGGGCTCGGACGCGCTTCCCCGGGCGTGCGTGTGTGTGTGTGTGCGTGCGTGCGCGCGCGCGAGCGAGCAGAACGAGCTCCCCGGCAAGGTGGACAATTCCGGGGATGGATCTGTGCGTTACTCTCTGCTTTCAGCACCAAGGTCCCATCTGCACACTGAGGACTACGAAGCGTTCTACACGAAGTCTAGAAGCCGCTCGCACTGACGAAGCGATGCGCCCACTGAGCGCTGGCAGAGGGTGCAGCGGGTGTGACTCAGGGCAGGCATGATTTCAGAGGCGCCGGCTGCCTCCTCCTCGTGGTCCCCATCCCGGGGCCTCTTCCTGATGGTTCATGGGCAGTTCTGCCTTCCTCAGCAGCGTCAGTTCATCACCACGCCCGGTATCCAGTCCGTGTCCTTGGCTTTACAGCCCCTGGCTCCAACCCGGCAACTTCCAGCCTGGTACAGGTTTACCAGAGGCCCCCGTCAATACTTGGGAGACCCTGCGTACCAACCTCCCCGTGACGATCCTCTCGTGAGCCTTTTATATCGAATCCCACCTTCACCACCCTCCAGCAGCATTTGGCTCATCAAACGCAAACCTTGTCTGGACCCCGGGCAGCTGATGCTGTGTGGACAGTGACACGTTTTCATTCGGGGAGGGGTCCAGATGGTGTTCAACTAGACCTCTGCAAACTGCATCTCAAAGTTAATCATTTTGGGGGGGGTGAGGGGGGTCAGTGATTATCCGTGGACGCCTGACGGCGTCTGCTATCTTCAAAGGTGGGAGTGGAGACGCCAATCAAACACTGACCTTCTGCAAGTTTGAGTGTTTAGATACAGCAGAGCCTGAGAACACGCCTGACCTGTGAAGAGTGCCTGTTGGTCTTCTGCAGTCAAGGGGGTTTGAAAAACTCTCAGATCCATGGAGATAGATAGTGAGCTGAGAGAGAGGAATGCACTCTGGCTTTGGGGCTGCTCCCAGGACAATCCAACTTCTGCACAAAGGCCTAGCCATGCCTTACCGTTGGCTTCTGGGTCCATGGACAGATACCACCACCCTCCAAAACCATCCAGGCTGGTTGCTGGAACACACAAGGGCTGCCAACCTACCCACCGCCAGCCCCATCCCCGGGGGAAGACGGATGAGCCCAGAGGCCCTGCTGCTAATTTACAAGCTGGGTCAGCATGGGGTCAGGACAGCAGTAAAAGTACAAAGGTTACCTGATCCAAGGGAAAGGAAAACTCCCCTAGGGACACACAAAGCCATGTTTTAATTTTTTTTTTTTTTTTAAAAACAGTAAAAAGATTCATTGTTTAAAAAAAAAGGGCAATTTCTCCTGACCTGCTGCCAGAGGAAGCAAACTGTGAAGATGGCCTGTGAACTGAGACACCCTACCTCTGTTAATTCACCCTCAGGACTGAAAACCTCTCTCCAATCACTTCTGTCGCTGGGAGACCCAGTGAGGTCCCGGAGGCCCCTCCAGTTGGTCAGCCCTGGAGGGACTTGGCCGAGCTGCTCCTGGTTTGGAGGGGGTCCCCCCCGCCCACGCCCACGAGTCTCAAACAAGGCGGCATTGGTGTCGTGGAGCGGGATGGTTCCGACGGCCCCCCTTCAGCGATGCTGGATCTGGGAACGCTTCTTGGGTTCGAGGGCACCCCCTTGTCCGCTGTTCTGGTCCAATGCACTGGGAAGAAAGAAACGTCCAGGTCTTCTTGGAGCAGAAAAGGGGCTGGGGTCTTCCTCTCCGGCCGCACAGACCAGCCCCAAAGCCGACCCCAGAGCTGCCCACCCGGAGTCCCCTCACTGCTTTCCACCAAGTTCAAAGTGAAGGGACCCCTCTACCTGTCTCTTCTAAAGGCTTCTTTTTTGTTGTTAAATAGGAATCACACAAAGCTCTCGTGTCTGAATGGCCATTTTACGATTTTAAAATTGTTTTAACATAAAAAATATCTTTTTTCTCTTCTCCAAAAATACTCCGGGCTCTTTCTCTTATATAAGTCACTTTTTTTTTTTCTTCTTCCCCCTCCTTGTAAAAAGTCCCCCTTGCCCTGCCTTCTTACATAAAGCACTTATTATGCGCCGAAAGTGCCCTTGAGACTGGAAGATGGGAGGCAACTATGAGGGGGGGAGGGGGATGGGGGAGGGGGGAGGGGAAGATGCAGGCCAGAAAGCACCGCATCTGAGAGGGGCTGTCTCTCTGGTGGTGAAACAATAGCAAATAAGCAAGACACCCAGTAACAGTCTCCACCTGGGACCCAAGGCCCGCCCCGCCTCCACCACCCTTCCACCCCAACCAAGACGACAGGATTCCAGCCCATAGAAAAACCACGGGGACAAAGGTTCTAGAAAATAGAAACTGTTGGGATTACAAAGGTACCCATTTCATCCATACAAACTGGTCTTTCGAACATCCTTGTGAGAGTTTAACTGTAGTGTCCAAATGTTTAGGGGAAAAAAAAAAACAAAAAAAAACAACCCATTGACGGGAGGAGTTTTTCCTCCCCTTTTGGTTTATCACAGCATTTTTTTTTCTCTTTTCATTTTGGCACAGCCTTTCCTGTTTTTTCGTTCGTCTCAACCATCGGAGCCTGTTCTGGGTGGCAACTGATCCATGCACTGAGTCAAGCTGGTGGCTTCTCGCTCCCCTGGGGCTGGACGTTTCAGGTGGAAACCATTCCTTTTCCCCGCCTTTGACAGCACTTGCGTGTGTGTTTTCTGTTTTAAACTTCTCGGTGGAGGTTATGAAAAAAAAGAAAAAAAGAAAAAATAGAGACTCCAGTGGCCAGGGATGACTTGGTCTCAAAGGACACTCCCTAAGGTCAGGTTTGCGCTGTTTCGGAGCTGACGGAATTGTGTCTGAATAGTGCTACAACCCCACACATCCACTGCTGGCCCGTCGGAATTCTCTTCTCGTGTCTATAATATTTTTTCTGTGTGTGTTTACTTTCGCAGATCTAACACGCACACCTGAAAGGAGAGAGAAAAGCGCCTGTTATCTTGAGAGGCAACATCAGATGCCCTTAAGAGCACAGGATGGCACATGGCCTGTGGACCAAATCCGGCCCGCCGTCCACTTGTTTATAAATAAAGTTTTATTCACACAGTCCAGAGGGTTCAATCAGACCAGCTCTAGCGGACAGGTGAGTGTCTAAACATCATTAGCACCCAACCCTAGGCCACAGCCGTCAATGGGTGTCACAGACCAGACCCCTACATGGTGGAGCAGATGGCAACTGAAGCCTGAGCACACAGCTCGCGTAAGGGTCGGGGGGCAGGCTGACAGCCAGCCAGCCAACGCCCTGCCCTACATCTCAGGGCAATTCCAAGTGCAGAAAGCTAGACACCTCAGGGGACCAGCAG
Organism: Bos indicus x Bos taurus; assembly: GCF_003369695.1. Classification (NCBI taxonomy): domain Eukaryota; kingdom Metazoa; phylum Chordata; class Mammalia; order Artiodactyla; family Bovidae; genus Bos; species Bos indicus x Bos taurus. The sequence goes on along the minus strand of NC_040105.1, from coordinate 6,803,154 downwards.
AGGGTTACTGGGACCCGGGAGACCTGTTGAATGGAAGGTTGGGCCTTCATCACCAGAGGGTCTGGGTGGGGGCACAAAGGTTGAAGCCAAGGGTGGACCAAGTTAACTGCTCAGCCTCATCACCTGTCATGTGGTGGTCACTTCTCCGCTGTTGGGGGGAGGTCCTGAGCACCCTAAGACTTCCAGCAGCAGCCCCAGTTTCCACACCAGGTGCCAGCAACCCCCCACCCACCCCCCCAAAAGCACTAACAACCCAAATGCCTCCAGACACCTCCAATGTCTCCAAGGGTGCAACCGATGCAGCTGAGAACCACGAATTCCGCCAGGAAAAAAAACACACATCATTCAGGAAGCAAGAAGAGACATTCGCTCCCAGAGCACTGCCCAGCCCAGATGCTTCCTTCACCAACACGCGTCTCTGAGGCCTGTCACGGCCCTGGGAGTACTCCTACGTGGGTCTCAGGGGTCTGGACCGTTGTTGACCCCACCCTCCCCGAACCCTCCCTGCTCCCCGCACCGCCCCCTCTCCTGCCTGGGGAAGCCCCAGGGTGCTGCTTACGGAGCCGTCTGACGCACTGGCGCCCACTTTGTCGCCCCGGGCATTCCAGCACACCTCGAAGATGCCCCCGGTGCCTCGGTAGCTGTGCACGAGACTTCCGCTCTGCAAAGCAAGGGCGCCGTCACTCGAGAGGCGGAACGCTGGCGAGGCCACCTGCCCACCGACCCCACCTGGGGATGTCAGCCCAGAAGCTTGCAAAGCCACAGAAGCTAATAGAACTTTCAGTTAAAGGAGCTCTGGCCTCGCGGGAACATGTGACTCAGATCTGTAGCCGCAGTGTGGGGGGCCTGCCTAAAGGACCCTTGGCTGCCCACCAAGAGAGACAGCCTCTATGGTTTCCGCCAGGCTCACGCCTCCCGGGGGAAGGAGAAAGTCAGCAAGATTGGATACGTGCTTATATTTCAACCAGGCTTCCGTCTCACTGAGTGTTCAAGGGAGCCTCAGAATAACTCAAAGAGTTTTATGGTTTAGTGGGGGAGAAAAAGGATGCAAAATGTGGGAAGCTGCTGTATATATACAGCACAGGGACCTCAGCTCGGTGCTCTGCCATTACCTGGAGGCTTGAAGACGGGTGGGGAGAGGGAGATTCAAGAGGGAGGGGACATATGTATACATATGGCTGATTGCCTTGCTGCACAGCAGAAATCAGCTGTAAAAAAAAGCAATTATCCTCCGATTTAAAAACAAACCAAAAAAAGGGTGAGTAAAATGATTTGCTGAGCTGCTGATGGCAGGCAGAACCCAGCTATTGATGGCAATTTTTTTGAAAGTCAAGCATCCTCCTGTGATGCGAGTTCGATCCCTGGGTCAGGAAGATGCCCCTGGAGAAGGGAATGGCCACCCTAACTCCACCATTCTTGCCTGGAGAATCCCGTGCACAGAGGAGCCTGGCGGGCTACATAATATAAGTCCATGAGGTTGCAAGAGTCGGACAGGCCTGAGCGACCGAGCACACACATGGGCGGCTGTCAGCCTGGCTCCACATTAGGGCCACTGTCGTGTCTCATTTGCCAAGAAGGCACGATTGCGTGAGGCGGCCGCAGAGGAGGAGCCCGAGGTCTCAGTGGACCACCCTCGGCCCGAGGCTGGCTAACGTGGCATCCGTTACTACCTCCCTTGAGAAAGCATGTTCATCAGTGTCTGCCAGGCCTCAGGGCACACCAAGGGGTGGCCTGCTTCATCCATCCTGGGACCACACGCAATGCCTGCTGCTGTCAATGGAAGGCAGTGGGTGCAAGGTTTCCTGCCAAGGGCTCGGAAAAAAAATAACCCGAGTCCCTGGCAGGGGCGACCCAGCATCCACAAAGAGCCTGGGGCAGATGGTGCTGGGTGGGCTTCCGACCGTCCGGGGAACTGGGGATGTGTCTATGTCCGTGTCCGAGGCAAGGCATTCCTGAGTGCAAACTCAGGTTCTGGGGTCACCAAGAAAGTGAAATCAAACTGTCAGTCACCTAGTTGTATCCGACTCTTGGCGACCCCACGGACTGTAGCCCGCCAGGCTCCTCTGTCCCTGGGATTCTCCAGGCTAGAACACTGGAGTGGGCTGCCATTCCCTTCTCCAGGAGAATCTTCCCAACCCAGGGATCAAACCCGGGTCTCCCACAATGCAGGTGGATTCTTTACCATCTGAGCCACCAGGGAAGCCCACGGGTCAGTGAGAACTTGACTGTATTGGGTGTGGGGCTGGGGGGGTTGGTGGGGACCCGGGCGGTGGGCATGCAGGGAGTTTACCTGAGTGTTCCAGATGTGCACACACTTGTCGAAGGAGCCGCTGGCCAAGTACTTCCCGTCGGGGCTGAAGGCCACGCTGTACACGGGTTCCTGGTGCTTGGTCAGCGTGTGGAGGCACACGCCCCGCTCCACGTCCCAGAGGCGGACGGTAGAATCGAACGAGGCGCTGGAAAGACAGAGATGGTCACCGCGGACGCCTGTGGGTTCAAAAAAGGCCACCACAGCTGTCGGCAGGTTCCCGCCGGTCTCCTGAGGACGTGACTCTCACAGTGGGAGTGACTTCCCTTACATCTCAAAGACCGTAAGTGGGTATTTCTTCCTCTTCTAGAATGTGACTCAACACGCACTGAACACAAAGCCACGGTCCAGGGAGGGGACATGTATGCCTGTGGCCAATTCATACTCAGGTACGCCAAAAGCCATCACAACATCATAAAGTTTTTCTCTTCCAATTAAGATAAATAAATTTTTTTAAAAGTCATGCAATAAATCTCTTTCTCTTTTTGGGTGCCATTATCAAGGGAACAAATTGACAGCCACACTCATTTATTTGTGCATTTCCGTGAGACACAAATGCTACGTATTTGCTAAATTTTCTAAAACGGTCCCACCACTGACAACACATGTATCGCTGCCAAGTGAAAAACAAAGCCAAAAATAAAAAGCCGAGAGCCGTATTCGGGGAAATGGTTAAGTGAGCGAACACAAATTTTAATCCCACAGGAATTAAAATATAATCGCATCCAAATATACAATCACACTCCCAGGAGCTGCAAATTTTAGTTATGTCTAAATCTGAAAGAAGAGCGTTTGAGTGCATGCGTGCCAAGCTGTCCCATTCATGCCTGACTCTTTGTGACCCCATGGACTGCATCCCCGCCAGGCTCCTCTGTCCATGGGATTCTCCAGGCAAGAATACTGCAGTGGGTTGCCGTGCTCTCCTCCAGGGAATCTTCCCGACCCAGGGATCAAACCCACGTCTCTTACATCTTCAGCATTGGCAGGCGGCTTCTTTACCACTAGGGCCACCTGGGAAGCCCACCCACCACAGAGCTGTTTGCCCAGGCATTTCTTTCCTCTTCTGGGACTTACATCCATCCCTTTATGCTTGGCGCCTAGAAGGCTCACTTACGGCCGTCATGGGTACCATGTGATTCAAAAGCATCTTACAAGTCATCAAACAAAACAAAACAAAAAAGATAACGTTCTGTTCCAGACCTTTAAGTGCATTTCAGGCCAGTGGCTTGCAATAGGAGCATAACAGCTCTCATGTTTTTCTGGATCAGCTTTTAGCTGATGCAGGAATTCCTGTCTGTGTTTTCTGAGAGACGGCCTTGGGTCAGGCACTTTCAGTAACAGATTCTTCATCCCACTGCTATGTGACAAAGACAAGGGGAGGGGGTCTCGCCCTCATTTACTGCAGGGCTGGGCCACCAGCCATTCTCCCCACTAACCCATTCTCTCCAATTCTGCAGGAAAAAACCCACTGCCGCTTCCTCCCAAGTCCTGTCTTTCCCAGGCGAGACCACACAACCATGCTTTGTGGGATCATGGTCTCCAGAACCCTCGGTGTGTCCCATGTTCACTCCTGGAATCTCTTTAGCTTGTGTGCCTCAAGGTTCTTATTAAAATATCCTACTGGGAGTGCAACACTGTATCCTGAGTGAGGTCTGAGCAGGACTGGGAACACAGAAGTCTGCAGAACGCCGCCTCAGTGAGGAGCTTTTGTGGACTTCTAACCGCTCTGCTCCCTTCTGGTGTGTCACTGACTGGCTAGTCCTCTGCATCCGATGCTGGTGTCTTAGGGGGTTTACTGCACACACCAGGGGTCCCCATCCTCCGGGACCTGATGCCTGATGATCCGAGGTGAAGCAGACGCGATCATAACAGAAATAAACGGCACAATAAATGTAGTGCACTCGAATCATCCTGTAAACCTTGGAAAGTGATTTTCCATAAAACTGGTCCCTGGTGCCAAAAAAGCCGGGGACAGCCAGGACGAAAGGTTAGGCTGGATCTGGTATTGGCCGGGGAACCTTTATCACCATCAACACTCTCACCACCTGCAGCTCCGAGTTGGGCCAAGTAAACCAAGCCCGAAGCGAAGTGAAATGAACTGAAAGTCACTCAGTCGTGTCCAAGTCTTTGCGACCCCTTGGACTATACAGTCCATGGAATTCCCCAGGCCAGAATACTGGAGTGGGTAGCCTTTCCCTTTTCCAGGGGATCTTCCCAACCCAGGGGTCGAAACCAGGTCTCCCACATTGCAGGCGGATTCTTTACCACCTGAGCCACCAGGGAAGCCCAAGAATACTGGAGTGGATAGCCTCTCCCTTCTCCAGAGGATCTTCCTGACCCAGGGATCGAACCAGGTCTCCTGCATTGCAGGTACATTCTTTACCAACTGAGCTTCCAGGGAAGCCCAACCAAGCCTGGGGTTCAAGCTAAACTGCTTCCTTTCTTCAGTTGTAGTAAAAACCTTCACCAAAGCAAAGTGCTGGGAGGGTGGATGTAAGCAATTCCTCCCTCCAGCCTCAAGGTTAAAAGCATCCTTATCTCAACTTAGCTATCATGTGATAACCTCTATCTCCTGGCCCTTTCACTTTGAGTTAAGTTTCTAAGTAACTCTGAATGTGAGTCACTCACTCGTGTCCAACTCTTTGCGACCCCACAGACTGTAGCCCGCCAGGCTCATCTGTCCACGGGATTCTCCAGGTAGCTTTGTCCCATCTCCAGGGGAACTTCCCAACCTGAGTCTCCTGCATTACAGGCAGACTCTTTAGCATCTGAGGGCATGAACACGTTTGCAAGACACACTGACAGCATCTCCTGGTCTCTTGGGGACACGAATGACTTTTACTGGGCGCATGGCTGGCGCAGCCTCAGCCACCAAGGCTGCTTTCGGGAACCGAGACTGGGGTGCGGGCTGTCTGTCCTTTACCTCGCCAGCATGATGCTGGAGTTGGGGTTGCTGGTGGCCGGCCCGGTGGGACTCCACTTGATGGTGTATATCTCTTTGCTGTGCGCCTGAAGGTCGTGGACACACGTGTCCTGCTTCATACTCCAGATCTACAGGACGCAACGGGAACACGGTGAGCAAAGGCCGATTCTTCCACTGCGGGGAGCTTCGGCACCGTTCCTGCCTGGAGCACTGCAGAGGTTTCTCTGTCCCTGGGAAGCTGACGTCCAGCGGGGTGGGCGGCTGAGAAGGGGCAGGTGCTTCACAGGCAGAGGCGTCCGCTGACCACCAGGGGGCGCCCGTGAGAAAGGCCAGAGAGTTCCATAGCACCCTGGTCTGATCTCGGAAGCTAGGCAGGGTCGGGTCGGGTCAGGTCTAGTTAGTAATTGGCTGGGAGAAAGGCCTCGGGAACGGAAGGAGGCTCCACGGGACCTCGACTGATAAACAGGGCTTCACTGCCGGGGCAAGCGCCACGTCGTTTGCAAAGAGAAAAAAACGACAGAGGCAGCAAGAGTGCTCACAGCACAACGGCCAGCTGCAGGAGGAGCGCTGGGACCGAAGACACAGCACAAGGCCCCGGGGGTCACCAAGGGTCACACGGCCCGGCCTTGCAGCCTTACCTTCAATGTCATGTCATCAGAGCAGGAGGCTAGCAACATGCCAGACGGATCCCATTTGATAGCGTTGACCTCATTCTGCAAGAGAGCAAAAGGTTTAAAAAAAAAAAAAAAGAAAGAAATGAAGGCCTGGGTGTAGTAAACACAAGAGTCCAGCAGAGGGCAGGAGCGCTCTGTCTTCTCTGCAAAAAGCCTGGGAGTAGTAAACACAAGCGTCCAGCAGGGGGCAGGAGCGCTCTGTCCTCGCTGAAAAAAGCCTGGGAGTAGTAAGCACAAGCTTCCAGCAGGGGGCAGGAGCGCTCTATCCTCACTGCAAAAAGCCAGGAACCTGTAAAACAAGTTGAATGCAGAATTCCAAAGAATAGCAAGGAGAAGAAAACCTTCCTCAGCAATCAGTGCAAAGAAATAGAGGAAAACAATAGAAAGGGAAAGACTAGAGATCTCTTCAAGAAAATTAGAGATACCAAGGGAACATTTCATGCAAAGATGGGTATGATAAAGGACAGAAATGGTATGGTCCTAACAGGAGCAGAAGATATTAAGAAGAGGTAGTAAGAATACACAGAAGAACTATATAAGAAAGATCTTCATCACCCAGATAATCATGATGGTGTGATCACCAACCTAGAGCCAGACATTCTGGAATGCTTTAGGAAGCATCACTATGAACAAAGCTAGTGGAGGTGATGGAATTCCAGTTGAGCTATTTCAGAATCTAAAAGATGATGCTGTGAAAGTGCTGCACTCAATATGCCAACAAATCTGGAAATCTCAGCAGTGGCCACACGACTGGAAAAGGTCAGTTTTCATTCCAATCCTAAAGAAAGGTAGTGCCAAAGAATGCTCAAACTACTGCACATCTGCACTCATCTCACACGCTAATAAAGTAATGCTCAAAACTCTCCAAGCCAGGCTTCAACAGTACATGAACCGTGAACTTCCAGATGTTTAAGCTGGATTTAGAAAAGGCAGAGGAACCAGAGATCAAATGGCCAACATCTGTTGGATCATCAAAAAATCAAGAGAGTTCCAGAAAAATATCTACTTCTTACTTTATTGACTATGCCAAAGCTTTTGACTGTGTGGACCGCAACAAACTCTGGAAAATTCTTAGAGATGGGAATACCAGACCACCTGACCTACCTCTGGAGAAATCTGTATGCAGGTCAGGAAGCAACAGTTAGAACTGGACATGGAATAACAGATTTGTAATAAACAGGGAAAGAGTACGTCAAGGCTGATATTGTCACCCTGCTTATTTAACTTATATGCAGAGTACATCATGAGGAACTCCGGGCTGGAAGAAGCACAAGCTGGAATCAAGATGGGCAGGAGAAATATCAGTAACCTCAGATATGCAGATGACACCATCCTTATGGCAGAAAGCGAAGAAGAACTAAAGAGCCTTTTGATGAAAGTGAAAGTGGAGAGTGAAAAAGTTGGCTTCAACATTCAGAAAACTAAGATCATGGCATTCGGTCCCATCACTTCATGGCAAATAGATGGGGAGGGAAACAGTGGCAGACTATTTTTGGGGGCTCCAAAATCACTGCAGATGGTGACTGCAGCCATGAAATTAAAAGACGCTTACTCCTTGGAAGGAAAGTTATGACCAACCTAGACAGCATATTAAAAAGTGCAGACATTACTTTGCCAACAAAGGTCTGTCTAGTCAAAGCTATGGTTCTTCCAGTAGTCATGTATGGATGTGAGAGCTGGACTATAAAGAAAGCTGAGCACCAAAGAACTGATGCTTTTGAACTGTGGTGTTGGAGAAGACTCTTGAGAGTTCCTTGGACTGCAAGAAGATCCAACCAGTACACCCTAAGGGAGATCAGTCCTGAATATTCATTGGAACGACTGATGCTGAAGCTGAAACTCCAAAACTTTGGCCACCTGATGCAAAGAACTGACTCACTGGAGAAGACCCTGATGCTGGGAAAGATTGAAGGCGGGAAAAGGGGACGACAGAGGATGAGATGGTTAGATGGCATCACTGGGTCAATGGACATGAGTTTGAGCAGCTCCAGGAGTTGGTGATGGGCAGGGAGGCCTGGCGTGCTGCAGTCCATGGGGTTGCAAAGAGTTGGACACAACTGACCAACGGAACTGAACTGAACTGAACTAACACAAGCTTCCAGCAGGGGGAAGGAGCCCTCTGTCGTCTCTGCAAGAAGCCTGCTTGCATTCACCCTGGATAACCAAGCAGCACCCCAGGTTTCAGGCATGTTTCTCTTTCTCCTTCCTCCTTGATCCAAAGTGCACAGTCATACGCCCTACACAGCCAGCCACCCTCAGCTATATTTCTCCAAGGGGGGAAAAAAAAAATCACATCTAAGAAGGAAGCCAAATGAATTTATCTGGAAACCAATGTAAAACCAGTTTGTTATTTCAAAGCTGACTTTAAAAAAGTAATTTTCGTACTTTTTTTTCCCTTTATGTCTTCAGACATTTTTATAATACCTACTTTAGTGTCTTTCCTGCAAAATCCAACACCTGGCTCATGCCAGATAATTAAAAAAGAAAAACAAAACAAAACAAAAACACCACTGCCAACCCAGGTGGATGACTGACCACTGGAGGCAGCTTCAATAGTCCCAAGGAGGCTGGAGGAGAATGAGTTGGCAGTCACGGTAAGTAGGCTTTTAATCCTAGGCAGAGACCAGCCGGTTTCCCAGCTCCCCACACACCTTTCGTGAACCCGAGGCCCCACACTCAGGACTCACACTCACCGTGTGTCCCTGGAATGTTTTGACGGGGCGGTCGCAGCCGAGTCTGCAGACGTGAATACACATGTCCGTGCTGCAGGAGGCGAAGGCAGTGTTGTTCTGCCAGTCCACGTCGAGAGCAGGGGCTGCGGAGAAGCAAAGGGCGGAGGGGTGGGGGAGAGCGGACAACACGGGCATTGAGCAGGTGTGCACAGAGCTCAGCTGACTCAGAGGCGGCAGCAGCAGAGCTGAGAAACCTGACAATGTGATTAAAGCAAGACTCGCGGTGCCCACACAGCCTCGGTGCATCACGGACCCTGAGGTCTGCGGTTTACATTTGCAAGGATGACCAGACGCCTCCAGAAAGAGAGCCGACCCCCACCAACGCGTCACCCAAAGTGATGCTTTCGGTGCCCTGAGCACACAGCAACTCGCTCCCCTGGTGCAGGTGAGATGGTAGGGGAGAAGCACCTTGCTGCCCCGAGGAACGTCACCGGGCTGGGTGATGGATTTTCTTTCGGTGGGGAAGGGAGAGAGCGGAGGAAAAAGACTTCACAGCCTATGTTCAACATGTGTGTGTGTCTCTCGCTCAGTTATATCTGACTCTTTGCGACCCCGTGGACCACAGCCTGCCAGGCTTCTCTGTCCATGGGATTCTCCAGGCACAAATCCTGGAGTGGGTTGCTATTCCCTTCTCCAGGGAATCTTCCCTAATCAAGGGATGGAACCCAGGTCTTCCGCACTGCAGGCAGATTCTTTACCATCTGAGTCACCAGCGAAGCCCCATGTTCAAGGTATCAGGGTTGAAAGAAATGCCCCATGACCCGTTACTGCATTCTACAACTTGAAGATGCTGAGTTGACGAGAACATCTGAGGGGAGACATGTGGCCTTAGGATGGACACCGTCTCTACGTCCTGGGCCTTTCTCAGAGGCCGCTGGCTTGAAGACCTCCGTGAGGGTTTGGGGGACATGACGGCTTGCTTCCCTTCTGCCATCGTCCCCAGGAGATGACTCAGCACCCTCATTCTCTCCGGACACGTCCCTGTTTCTACAGAAAAGGAGGGTTAAGTCCTGCAAGCCTCTGCACAGAACTTTGCCAACTGATCAATACCTAACCTTGTCTCACGTGTTTCTTACACGTAAGTCAGCCCTGAAGTGGGACGAGAATCCAGCTCACCCAGGACATGATAAATCCGACAACCCCCTTCTAACCTTAGCTTCAACATATATTTATTAATTTTTTAACATGTATATTTTGGCCAGCTGATGCAAAGAGCCGACTCATTGGAAAAGACCCTGATGTTGGGAAAGATTGAAGGCAGGAGGAGAAGGGGACGACAGAGGATGACATGGCTGGATGGCATCACCGACTCAATGCACATGAGTTTGAGCAAACTGTGGGAGTCGGTGATGGACAGGGAGGCCTGGCGTGCTGCAGTCCATGGGGTCACAAAGAGTCAGACACGACTGAGCCACTGAGCAATTTCTGGCTGTGCTGGGTCTTGGCTGCTATGCGGGTGACTGTCTAGCTGAGGTGTGCGGGCTTCTCACTGAGCCAGCTTCTCTTATCGGGGAGCACAAAGTCAGGAGTCGTAGGGCACGTGTTTACTTGCTCCGTGGCACATGCTATCTTCCTGGGTCGGGGATCGAACCTGAGTCCCCTGCCTTGCAAAGGTAGAGTGTTAACCACTGGACCACCAGGGAAGCCCCTGTTCTTAACCTTCAAAGCAGAGGTGCACCCCGTCCACCCTCCTGCCTTCCAGAAGTGCAGGACAGATCCCATCAGCTTCTAAATCTTAGCACCACCCCTCACAGAGCCTGCAGGGGGAGGGTTTCACGGAGAGGCAACACTGGCTTTCTCAAGAACCCAAAAAGGGGGTTCAGCACACGTCCACGGCTCCTGCTGAATTTGCCACAGGCGCCCAGTGGAATGAAGGAGCCGGATCCACTTGGTCAGCAGGACGATTCTGGGAGTGTGGAAGCAGAGCCCGCAGCTGCTCTTGTTTATAAGACTGCATGCATGAGCCAAGTCACAGATTTCCCGGGCCGGCCTCTGCCTTCAGGCAAGCAATTAATACGCCTGGAAGGGTGACAGTCTGGCACGCGGTTCCGGGGATGGTTAGCGGCACCTGGCCTTAAAAGCGAATATGTGCTGAACCCCGGCCATCTAAACAGAGGACGCTGTGTACTCAGCTGACCGGGGTCGTCGGTCTGTGTGCACTGTGTGGCTGGGACCCTGCCCTCCCCCGACCAGTCACGAGGGCTCAGCGGTTCTAGGGGGTCTGCGTGACCTGCTCACACTTGGCCAATGACGTTTGAGCATCAGCACCGCGCTAGGCACAGTCATGCTTCATGTTGCTTTTTTCCTTTTAACTTTTACTTGAGAAAAGGTTATAGAATTGATGCTTTGGAACTGTGGTGCGAGAGTCCTCTGGACAGCCAGGAGATCCAACCAGTCCATCCTAAAGGAGATCAACCCGGAATATTTACTGGAAGGACTGATGCTGAAGCTGCAATATTTCTGGTCACCTGGTGGGAAGGACTGACTCATTGGAAAAGACTCTGATGCTGGGAAAGATTGAAGGCAGGAGGAGAAGGGGACGACAGATGGTTGGATGGCATCACCGACTCGATGGACATGGGTTTGAGCAAACTCCAGGAGATGGTGAAGGACAGGGAAGCCTGGTGTCCTGCAGTCCGTGAGGCGGCAAAGAGTTGAACGCAAGTGAGCAACTGAACAGTAACGACAAACAGAATCCCAGGAAGGTGCAGAGATGTTACAGGAAGGCTCTACCTTGTATCCGTCACCCACTGGTTGCACGTCGCAGCCCTGCAGCACTGGCTGGACTTGGAAGGTGAGTGGGTCCAGACCCAGCTGTGTATGCAGTGTCACAGGGTTTGATCTCAAGGGCCGATCCATGTAACCAGCACGGTGGTCAAGAGCCGCAAGCGTGTTCCACATCACCAGGACCTCCCTTGGGCCATGTTAGTTGGCCCACCATCCTCTCCCTGGACTGAGATATAAATGCTATCTCACCCAGGATGTGTTCCTTGGAGTCTGACTTTATTTTTTTTTCAAACTGCAGAAGCCCTCTGAGATCTATCCAAGCCTTTGGGTATTACCCACCTCATGAGTCACTCAGTTGTATCTGACTCTTTGCGACCCCATGGACTGTAATAGCCCGCCAGGCTCCCCGTCCATGGGATTCTCCAGGCAGAACACTGGAGTGGGTTGCCATTTCCTTCTCCAGGGGAATCTTCCCGACCCAGAGATCAAACCTGGGTCTCTTAAATTGCGCGCAGATTCTTTACCATCTGAGCCACTAGTTAGGTCCTGTCTGAGCCACGATTTGACCCTCATGGCTCGGGCAGTATTATCAACAGTCTATCAATAAAAATGAGTGGGTTGCCATGCCCTCCTCCAGGGGATCTTCCCGACCCAGGGATTGAACCTGGGTCTCATGTATCAGAAACGGATTCTTTTCTGTCTGAGCCACGAGGGAACGTCCTGCACTTGTTTTTAACCTGTTCTTTCTCAGTGCTGAGCGGTGGAACCCTGTTAAGCTCTGAGGCCTAAGGTTTCTTGCTGACCGAGGGCACCCCCACCAAGCCTTCATGGGGAACAGCTCTGGAGAGGCAAGTCAACTGCTGATTATCAACGCATCACACACTGAGGGATGGTTGTCCCTACAACTTAAAGAAAAGCACGCTCCCTTGTCTTCCATCTTGGACAGTGTCTACCACAACACTTCACGGTATAGATAAAGAGCAAATAGCACCCAGAGCCAACCCAGCAATGGGATACGGGGCGACCCGTGGGCAGCAACACCCCAGGTGAGAAGCTCCCTGACGGCAGAAGAGACACGTGGTCCGTGGGATAGAAAGCCTGGTACCTTGGGAATGCTCTGGGGAAAATTTACATCCTGCTGAAAGACTCAATACAAGAGTCCTCAGGAAGAAAACTGGTACAGGAAACTTAACGGCATATTCCCCTCTGAAAAAATCAGAAGCCAGAGCTGTCTGTGTTACAGACATCTCCCCATCACATGAGCACACTGGTGCTCAGCACAAAGAATCAGAACTCTGGCAGGGTTCTGCCCCGTCACTGAGTCCCTTCCCTACAACAGAGCTCGAGATGGTCTTATCCTCTGTCATGAGGCTGCGATCCCCGAAGGGGGCTCACGCCAAACCCAACAGAAATCCAGCAGGCTCACCTGCCACGGTCTGCTCTGTCCATGGCACAGACGGCCGGCTCAGAGGAGGTGACGCGCATGGATCAAATCATGGAGACCGGGTTGTCAGGGGCTGGGAGAGGGGCACTAGAGAGCGTGTTCTTAATGGGTAAGGGGTATCCTTCTGGGGTGACAGGAATGTTCTGGAGCTAGACAGCGGTGAATGCTCTGCACATTCTGCCCACCGGAAACACACACATGGACACAGACACACAAACCTACACACAGAGGCACGCACAGAGACACACGGACCACCCCCCCCCACAAGAGACACAGACCGCACAAACAGAGACACACACCCACACACACACCCACACCCACACAGACATGCCCCTTCAGAGAGATACCCACACCCACAGACCCCCCAAAGATACATCCCTTCCCACACACAGACACACATCCACACACAGACCCCTTCCACAAAGAGACACACACACCCACACCCACACACACACACACAGACCCCTTCCACAGAGAAAGACACACCCACACAGAGACGCCTCCTTCACACATAAAGACTCCCCTACAGAGAGACACATACACAGACCCCCCTCCCCCCCGCAACACATACACATTGCCACACACAGAGACATACACAGAAACACACAGACCCACATACACACGCTCACAGGTTGGGCGCCCAAGCTCCCTGCTCTTGGAGCCCTGCCCACTTCCTGGTGGGGAAACACAATTCTACAAAAGGCTCAGCAACTCCCACCTTCATCACTGCTGTTAAGAGTAAAACAGTACGAAACACCCCAGCCAGCACCCCCAGAGACGTGTGCAGCATGGAGTCCCCAAGCAGAGCCATGGAAGACATGGGCTGCCTGCCTCTCCAGCAGGGCGAGGTATGCACGGGGCCCCTCCCGGGGCCTGCTGGTCGAACCAGGAGGGAACGAAGGACTGCGTGCCTTTGTCACAGTCATGTTGAGGGCCCTGCGGGGAACCTCTCCTCCCAGGCTGCTTCTGCAGGACCACACCCCTCCCCTCCTGCTTGGAGCCCTTCCCAGGCAGCGAGGTGGGTCACGCTAGCTTGGGGAGTTCCTGGGGGCCAGCCCTGTGGTTCTGAGCATCACCAGGAACCTGGATCTGCCCAGTAGGAGAGACCCTCGGATGGCGACCAACACATTACCTCAGGGCCACTCAACGCATCAGCCAACGTCCACCTTGCATGCTCAGCACTGCTCATGAGGCATGCCTTCTTCCGAGCATTCACCGTTACTTTAAGAGACCGTTCTCAGGACTCCGAATTCTTATTTTTGAATTAAAAACAAGAAAAGTTAAAAAAAAAAAAAGTATTAAAAAAGTACTCACCGGAATGAAATGGAAACTGTTGTTTGGCTTCTCCTGTGTGAGCATCCCAGATTATTGTTGTCTGTGCTCCGCAAAAAAAAAAAAAAAAGAAAAAGAAAAAGAAAAAAATTTAGTTACTGGTTCCTCCCGGAAAGTTATCTCCAGAAAAATTTGTCACACATGAGAACACAGCAAGCCCTTCTTTTTTTCTAAACTAGCACTGCTCAACTTAAAATTTTCTAGTAACCACAGTAAAAATTAAAAAAAAAAAAAAACAGTAAAACTTATTTTCACAATATACAGTTTATTTCACTCCAGCACAGTGAAAATGTCACTTCAACGTGAATCAATATATTCGCAGCATGTGGCCTGTGTCTTTTATGCCCACTCTTTGGAATCCAGGGTGTGTCTTACACACTTAAATCACCCAGACATCACACTTATGAACTCAGCCACGCCTGTCTGGTTATTATACTCCTCCGGACGACAGCAGCCGTAACTGATATGCAGGAAGCTACCAATTTTGGTGGGAGTCCCATCTTTATCCTCAAACTTGAATATCTATCATTAAAAAAAAAAACTTTTCTTTTTAAATGAAGAGATTTTTGGTTGCACAGGACGTGAGATCCCAGCCATGCATCGAACATGTGTCCCTCTGCACTAGAAAGTGTAGAGTCTTAACCACTGGACCCAGCAGGGAAGTCCCAAACTTGAAAAATTATTAAAAAACAAACAAACAAACAAAGCATATCTAAAACTCCGGTTTGGACCAATTTTCCCACTGAAACGCTGCAGAAATGGTTATTTCTGAAAATCCCCCTGACCGTCACTCTGTGAAGTGGGGACACTACACAGGCTAGAGGAACTGGGTTCCACTGGGGTCTGGCCCTGATGTATTGCTGTACATATTAAGAAGAAGAAAAAAAAAAAAAGATCTCCACCCCAGAAGACAGAGGAAGTCACGAATGCTTCTGAACACATTATAGTGTTGGGGAGACACTTGGGGAAGAAGCCGGAGGCAGTTCAATGCAAAACATTTGGAATTAATTCTCAACTGGAATTTTCAGCTAAATTGGAAACTTGACGCCTCCCTGTCATTGACATTTTAACAAAGATCTTCCTTTAGGAAAAACTGGCTCTACTTTGTATCAACAGCGCTGATGTTCCTGGCGAGATACTGACAGCACTGAGTGTGTTTGAAAAACTTCAGGCCAGCTCCAGCGCTAAGTCGCTTCAGTCGTGTCTGACTCTCTGTGACCCCAGGGACTGTAAGTCCATCAGGCTCCTCTGTCCGTGGGATTCTCCAGGCAAGAACACTGGAGTGGGTTGCCATGCCTTCTTCCAGGGGATTCTCCCCATCCAGGGATGGAACCTGCGTCTCTTATTTATAAGTCTCGAGCATTGGCAGGCGGGTTCTTTACCACCAGCTCCACCTGGGAAGCTCTAGACCAATTAACATTTTTATCCCCCGCTCCACCGTGTGGTTTATAGCATTTTAGTTCCCTGACCGGGTACTGAACCTGGGCCCCGAGCAGGGAAAGCGCCAAGTCCTAACCACTGGACTGCCAGGGAAGTCCCAGAGATTTTTTTTTTGATGGAGATTGGTCCTGAGTGTTCATTGGAAGGACTGATGTTGAGGCTGAGACTCCAATCCTTTGGCCCCCCGACGCGAAGAGCTGACTCATTTGAAAAGACCCTGATGCTGGGAAAGATTGAGGGCAGGAGGAGAAGGGGACGACCAAGGATGAGGTGGTTGGATGGCATCACCGACTCGATGGACATGAGTTTGAATAAACTCCGGGAGCTGGTGATGGACAGGGAGGCCTGGCGTGCTGCAGTCCATGGGGTCGCAAAGAGTCGGACACGACTGAGCAACTGAACTGAACTCTTTTTTCTTAACTGAGCCAGTCACAAGTCTGGCATGGCAGAGAATATATAAACACTTTCACAATTCTGACACAACTTCACATACCACATCAGTTGTTGTAACAATTTACTATCAGTTCAGTTCAGTCACTCAGTCGTGCCTGACTCATTTGCGATCCCAAGGACCTCACAACTTACTATGTGTTACCTTAAACACACACTGGACAAAAGTAAACATGACTTATCCAAAAGCTTTTATGGGTCAGAAATACAGGTTAGCCACTCTGGGTTAAGCACGCACTGAGGGCCAAAGCCAGTATCCCTAACTTAAATTTCATCCCTGAGAAGATATCATTTTCAAGAACACTGTTATTATTCCTGCCACAGTTGATTCATCATGGTAGACAGTCTCTCACTCAGAGGTTCTAGAATTCCAGAAGATCAAAACCACAGAAGCTCACAAAACCTCCAAACAAGGTCCCTTTGATTTCTTAAGGGGGAGGTAGAATTTCCAGAATTCAAAGAAACCGTGATGTTTCCCGAGAGATTAAACATAGCTGAAAAAACCAAGGTATCTCACGCACTCACTCACTTTGTCTACTCCAGCACTCAAAATGTAATTGCCCTTCTTGTTCCACTTCAAGGCGAAGATGGGGCCTTTATGTTGGCCTAAGGTGCTGGCCAGGTTACCTGGTAGGTTAAAACAAAGAGAGAAATCAGGGTGACTTCTGAGACACACTCGGTCTGTACCCCAGATGATGGCAACTGAAAGTACCCCCTCTTCCAACCCTGACGCGAGGGAGGCGGGGCCAGGAGGACTTACCATCCTCTGTCCATATTCTTGCAAAACCATCATAGGAACCCGTAGCCAGCAGTGTCCCGTCACTCTGTGGGCCAGAAACACACACCAACACAAACTATTTATTAGAGCCCGCACGCAGGGCCTTCATTCCCCGAGCAGGGGTCGGTCAAACTCACGGCCCCTGCAACAGAGCTGCAGACTCCTGACCCCTGGGCCACCAGGGGAAGTCCCAGGCTTCCTTCCCCAAAAATCATCACAAGGCCAGGGGGCGAGGAAAACACACCGCACCCCGTCACCAATGACGACACCAATAAAAGACACCGTACGAAAAGTTACTGAGTGACTTTGGGAGACCTTGACGAGCTTTGAAATAGCTGCAGATACTCTGACAAGAGACGAGTTTGTGATGAAATGACAGGACATCCAGGAACGTGATAAACCGTTGGTGGGAATGCAAACTAGCACAGCCACTACGGAGAACAGTGTGGAGATTCCTTAAAAAACTGGAACTAGAACTGCCATACGACCCAGCAATCCCACCGCTGGGCATACACACCGAGGAAACCAGAACTGAAAGAGACATGTGTACCCCAATGTTCATCGCAGCACTGTTTATAATAAATAGCCAGGACCTGGAAGCAACCTAGATGTCCATCAGCAGATGAATGGATAAGAAAGCAGTGGAACATATACACACTGGAATATTACTCAGCCATTAAAAAGAATGCATTTGAATCGGTTCTAATGAGGTGGATGAAACTGGGGCCTATTATACAGAGTGAAGCAAGTCAGAAAGAAAAACACCAATACAGTATACTAATGCATATATATGGAATTTAGAAAGATGGTAATGATAACCATGTATGCGAGATAGCAAAAGAGACACAGATGTACAGAATAGTCTTCTGGACTCTGTGGGAGAAGGCGAGGGTGGGATGATCTGAGAGAATAGCATTGAAACATGTATATTATCATATGTGAAACAGATCGCCAGTCCAGGTTCGATGCATGAGGCAGGGTGCTCGGGGCTGGTGCACTGGGATGACCCAGAGGGATGGGATGGGGAGGGAGGTGGGTTCAGGATGGGGAACATGTGTATACCTGTGGTGGATTCATGTCAAGTATGGCAAAAACCACTACAATATTGTAAAGTAATTAGTCCCCAATTAAAATAAATTAATAAAATAATATCAAAAACAGAAAAAAATAAAAAATAAACTGTATAGTCCAAAAAGAAAAAAAGAACGTGATAAAGAGAAAGTGAAAAGATGCTGGAGAGCTGTGTGTGTGTCCGGGCACAGATGCTGAGGGTCGGGTGGGAAGTTCGCATCTCCCTGGGCACACCTCAGGGTACCCCCACATAACAGGCTCCCTGATAAAGCCGCCAGACTCTTCCTGCCGCCGACGTGCAGCTTACTGAACACCATCCGGCTGGCGGTCGGCCCGGACCCCCGGGTGGGCTGACCCACAATCCCGTCCCCCTTCCTGGGGTCCGCCCCAGCTCCGCCCAACACCACAAGCCGTCACCGAGGTCGCGGGGACTGCACAGGTGTCCCCGACGGCGTCCGGGAGGGAGGCAGCTTACGTTCCAGTCCAGCGAGGTGACGTCTTTGTTACTGGGGACGTCGTGGCCCCCCTCCCGGATACAGTGCCTCAGCACCAGCTGCGTGGAGCCCCCGTTGCTGTTTTCATTCAGGTTCCATATCCTGGCGGTCGAGTCTCCGGACCTGCGCAAGGAACACAGCCGGCCCTCAAGCTTCCGGGCCCGGAGCAAGCAACACCCACTGTTGCTTGTCGCCTGGCTGGGTCTCTATCTTTTTAATGTCGCTCCAAAAAAAAAAAAAAAAAACCACCGTGGTTTTCTCTCTCCACTCTTAGGTGCCCTAATCATTTTAAATGTCTGTGCATAGCTTTCCACACAGCTGAGAAAACAGCTGAATACGGACTTTTGCACAGGCTTAGACACCCCAAGGGTTCCACCCCGCTCAAAGCCCTGCTCTGTATGCTCTGAGAAGATTTCACACATGACGTAGAAAGGGAGTGTCTATCTCAGGAGGAAGGACTCGGACACCTGGACCCCGGGCACCCCCCAATCTGATCCTGGAGGACTCGGACCCCTGCAACGTGGGCACCCTCCATGTGACCCTGGAGGACTCGGACACTTGGACCCTGGGCATCCCCACAACCTGACCTTGGAGGACTTGGACACCCAGACCCCAGGCACCCCCCAACCTGACCCTGGAGGACTCGGATACCTGGACCCTGGGCACCCCCAAACCTGACCCTGGATGACTTGGACACTTGGACCGCAGGAACCCCCCAACCTGATCCTGGAGGACTCGGATATCTGGACCCCGGGCACCCCCGGCCTGACCCCTTACCCCGAAGCCAAGAGGTCACTGACAGGGTTCCAGGCACAAATGAACACCTCGGACTCGTGGCCCCGAAGGACGGTGGCTTTGCTGGGCGGGATCTCCACGTCTCCATCTATTTCCATTGGTTTCGAGTGATTATCTGTCGCGGGGAACAGGACAGGACACGTGTCTCACTGACATGGAAGAAACCCATCCATCCTCAGAGCATGTAAGCTTGACAGATAACTTCCTCCGCTGCACTGCCAGGTCACTTGTGACAATTGTAACCAGGTGATGGCTTCTGTGAAGTCTTCACAGTCTCCAAATTCGATAGGGGAATTAAAAACTGGTGTTTATTCTTTGTAACTAGGGCCAGGCTCATAGGTAATAACAATGGGAATGAGACTGGACACAAACAGACAGCTGTCTCTTGAGCAGAATTTGAAGCTTTCTTCTCTGTCTTAGTGAACTCCGGGAGTTGGTGATGGACAGGGAGGCCTGGCGTGCTGCGAATCACGGGGTCACAAAGAGTCGGACACGACTGAGTGACTGATCTGATCTGATCTCTGTCTTTTATTTCTACAGTAAAAAGACGCATATTTTGTTACATTTTCCTAAGAAGTCAATGAGGAGAGGGGGACGCAGAGGATGAGACGGTTGGATGGCATCACTGACTCAATGGACATGAGCCTGAGCCAACTCCGGGAGATGGTGATGGACAGGGAAGACCAGCGTGCTACAGCCCATGGGGTCTCAAAGAGTCAGACACCACTGAATGAACAAGAGCAACACAGTGAAATTAGGAGTTTCTGAATACCAAAGGCCATCTCACTCTTTCTTATATGCCTAGAACTTAAGTTGTGCTGTTGCTGGTTAAGTCGCTATGTCACGTCCGCGTCTTTGTGACCCGGCTTCTCTGTGCACAGGGATTCTCCAGGCAAAAATACTGAAGTGGGTTGCTGTTTCCTCCTCCAGGGGATCTTCCCGACCCAGGGATCGAACCCGCATCTCTTAGTATCTCCTGCACTGGCAGATGAGATCTTTACTGGTGAACAACTTAGCAACTGAACAAGTCAGTTGCAAATACTGCTGCTAGAATGCAAGTTACAATTCAAATGACAGTGAGAATAATTAGGATACATATAAAGTTTCCTCAGCAAAAGTTCCTTCTGTTGACGGGACAAGTGATTTTATAAGACATCTTCCTGAGGCGTCACCTCCTTACCTACGAAGCTCCCACACGGACACGAAATCCTTCTTCCAGAAGGCTCACCACTCACAACCCCTTGGCCTGCTAACAACCTCATGGTCTTGGGACTCCAATGCTATTTTCTTACTGGAGCTAAGTGTGTTCCCGGCTTTTGAAGCCATGCAGACACACCCCCGATGACCCAATGGGGACTCCAGGTTGTGAAAGGGTGGTGGCAACAAGTCATGGTAGATGCCGCACAGAAGAGACTCATCCTGGATCATGCTTTAGCGTTAAGTCGCTCAGTCATGCTGACTCCTTGCGACCCCATGGACTGTAGCCCGCCAGGCTCCTCTGTCCATGGGATTTCCCTAGGCAGGAATACTGGAGTGGGTTGCCATTTCCTCCTCCAGGGGATCTTCCTGACCCAGGGATGGAACCTGGGTCTCCTGCCCTGTGGGCAGATTCTTTACCATGTGAGCCCCCAGCAAAGTCCTGAAAAGTGGATCCACTTTTTCCCCTTCTATGTGGCACAAGAAAGAAGGTTCTTGAAGGTCAAAATGAAGTCTAACTTCAGACGCTGTAAGTCTCGCTGAAGCCGCCTTTTAATAAGAGCAGGTGGGACAGAGTAGAAGTTGGAAAACAGTGGACATTGCATGCATGTGTATGTGTGTGTTGCGGGGGGAGGCTGGTGGCCAGCCCTCAGGTGGAAAGTAACCCCATTGCAGAGGCCCCCTCAAACGAAGGAGGAGCTGGGAGCTTCCAGCGCAGCTTGAGGTATGCACCTGTCTCCACGTGGCTACGCTCCCTTGGCGTTTTAGATTGAAAGACACGGAGTTTAAAAAGTTTGCAAGATTTCTGTAACAGCAGTAGGTACATAGATTTCTCAAGCCTCACCAATTACGCTTCCTTTCTGGGGTGGAAGGTGAAGAAAACGGGGACGTTCACCTTCTGGGCTGTAGCTGAAGCAAACGAGGATGTTCACCTTCTTCCTGTTTTACTTTTAGCACCTTGACGGAGAGACCCCATGTGACTGGGCACACCCACGAATGACGTGCGGGCACAAGCCACGTTATCTTTTCTTCTCCTTTCCTGGGACCCTGTCCTTGCGAACCTTGTGAACAATGATTATGGGGCCTGCTGATGGGAGGTCATTTGATTCGACACTGCACAGACAGTCTTGAAGCCATCCTGCATGGCAGCCTGGCCCTTCTCTCTGCCCAGTGGTAGAGCCGTGTCCCGACTCCAGTGGGGAGAGGCCTCGGCCCGGAGATGACAATCTTCCCCCTCGGGTGTGCACAGCACTTCAGAGGGAAGGGGCGTTCAAAATAGGGAAGAAGACACACTCACTGGCAGAGACTTACATGCATGTACACACACACACACTCTGAACGTAGAACTTCCTTGAAGCTGTCTCTCAATTTGTAAGCAGGAGGTTCTCTGGCCTTCCCTGGCGGCTCGGATGGTAAAGAATCCACCTACCAATGCAGGAGACGCAGGTCCGTCCGATCCCTGGGTTGGGAAGATCCCCTGGAGAAGGAAGTGGCTACCCACACTCCAGTGCTCTTGCCTGAGGCATTCAATGGACAGAGGAGCCTGGCAGGCTACAGTTCATGAGGTTGCAAAGAGCTCTCTGCCTCATTTCGCACACACTTTTGGGCATTAGTTAACAAGAACCCTGCTGCAACCAACCACATAAGTTGGCATTCGCTATGAGGGCCTGGTAACCTCTCAGTGACCATGGGCTCTGAGTGTCATGTCAGAATCTGTCTGCAGGGCAGGACAGTGCAGGGCGCCTCCAGAGATGAGACCCTTCTGAGCCGGGCGGTGTTCACACGGCAACACGACTACCTTTACACCCAGTGAGCTGTCAAAGCAGCAGAACTCCTACAGCAGAGGATGTGCAGGTATTAGAGAGTCACGTCATCGGTACCACGTATACAATTAGACAGCCAGCGGGAATGTGCTGGGGCTTCCCATGTGGCGCTCATGGTAAAGAACCCGCCTGCCCATGCAAGAGACGGGGGCTCGATCCCTGGCTTGGGAAGAGCCCCTGGGCGGAGGAAACGGCGACCCGCTCCACTACTGTTGCCTGGAGAAGCCCGTGGACAGAGGAGCCTGGCAGGCGACAGCCCACAGGAGTCGCAAAAGAGGCGGAAGTGACGGAAGCGACTTTGTGCACACACACGCATGGGAATATGCTGTTGTGATGCAGGGAGCTCTGTTAACAACCTAGAGGGAGATGGGCTGGGAGGGAGCTTCAAGAGGGAGGGGACATATTTATCACGTGTATACCTATGGCTGCTTCGTGTTGATGGACGGCAGGGGACCTGTGTGTACCTATGCAGACGCTGGTGTTCATGGATGGTGGAAACCAACATGATACTGCACGTTAATTATTCTCCAATTAAACAAACCAACCACGTCTAAGGACTTCGATGGGAAAATTGGAGCAAGAAGGCCTCCTGGGTGCAGAGTAAGCAAACGCTAGCCAAGGCCTGCAGGGCACCGTCCAGCGGACCCAGCCAGAGTCAGAGGACACTAGAGGAGCCCGCTGGGACCAGGCATCCCACACTCACTGATGGCGTGTGCTCCGTTCTCCTCCCCGTTGACCGTGGCCTCGCCGTTCTTTGGTGGGTTCTGCTGGGAAGCGGCCGCGGGCGCCGCCGTTGTGGCCGCTGCTGCTGCGGCTGCCGCCGCCGCTGCAGCTGCCGCGGCCGCAGCCGCCTGCTGCTGGGCCAGCTTCTCCCGGAAGGCCTGCTGCCGCGTCTGCACCACGTCCGGCATCACCGCGTCGATCAGGGACAGGGACTCGATGGGGCGGCCGTCGAACACCGTGCCGTCCTGTGGACAGAGCCCCGGGGAGGGGGGTGGGTCAGCTCCGGCTGGGCGTCTCCTGGGTTGGAAACGCAGGTGCCTGGGGCCCCGGGGAGGCGTGGGGGGCTGGGACCGGGAAGGGGTGGCCCATAGACACCCAGCACTCGGTCAATAACAACCTGAACCCAGACGTGAGGGGGTCACCCCAAGCCTCCTATTTCCCATCACAACCGGAGGGCTGCAGTGGTCTCAATGGAAGGGGGCGATCGTGCTCCTCAGGGCAGGGGGGCATCTGGGAAAATCTGGAGGCGTGTCTGGTGGTCATGACTGCGGGGGGGTGCAGCTGGCATGTAGTGGGGAGGGACCAGAGATGCCACCCAACATCCTGAAGTGCACAGGATGCCCCCTCCGCTCTGAGAAGTCTCTGGCTCAAGCTGGAAAGTCCTGCGCCCCCCCACCCCCAACAATCAGGCTCTGACTCATAGCGTATCTTTCCATCTGACATTATCAAACGCATGTTCTGCCATGTGAAGTGACTTCCGGGGACTCAGGATGCAGACAAATGCAGCCACGAAATTGCTAACAACGGCACCGCTGAGTTACCACGCCTATTTCCTCAGCTTCCTCTCAGTTTCCTAGTTTCCATCGGGGATGAGGAAAAAAAAAAAATCTCCTACCCTTTTAGAAAACACAGGAGGGAGTAAGAGAGTCCTTTCCTGAGAAGGTGCTCTGATTATTAGAGTCACAAGAAACTCCTGGCCTCTCGCTGTGCCTGCTAGATGTTCAGACAGGTTTTAGACCGTTTTCCCTCATAAATCAGGAAGAACTGAAGGACGTACGTATCACCTACAAAGTGCTCGAATGAAACAGCACCCCAGCTGACTACCGGATACTACACGATATTTGAAAATTAGGGAACAACAGAAAACAATGTAGAACGTGGCAAAAAGAAGCCACCCTCATCCCCTGATTATGCCCATGGAGTGGCCAGTGTTGACCGGCTGGCCAGACGGCTTCTACATCACCTTCCTTCTTTGCATATTCATGCCCCAGACGGATGACGATTTTGCAAAAGGTAGCAACTGCGTAGAGTAATAAAACGCTTCCTTGCCGAAACTCTAAACGCACACCGTCTCACTCGTAACAACCGGAAAGCTAAGTGATCAATGAGACAACCTTGCAGTCTCCTCTAGGCGATGTTGGACTTCGAATTGACAAGGGAGAGAAGGTATGGAAATGAAATACGTGGAAACTGGGTGTGTGTGTGTGAAAGTCACTCAGTCATGTCTGACTTTTGCAACCCCTTCTCCAGGCCAGAATGCTGGAGTGGGTAGCTGTTCCCCTCTCGAGGGGATCTGCCCAAGCCCACGATCAAACCCAGGTCCCCTGCATTGCAGGTGGATGCTTTACTATCTGAGCCACCAGGGAAGCCCAAGAATACTGGAGTGGGTAACCTATCCCTTCTCCAGGGGATCTTCCTGACCCAGGAATCAAACCTGGGTCTCCTGCATTGCAGGCGGATTCTTTACCAGCTGAAAATTCTTTGCCTTTACAAGGGAAGCCCATATGTGTGTGTGTGTGTGTGTGCCCATGTATATGTGTGTGTGTGTGTGGATGTGGATATGTGTCTGTATGTGTGCCTGTGTGGGTATGTGTCCGTATACATATCTGTTACGCGTGTGTGCGTTTGTGTGTATCTGTGTGTGCGCAGGGAAATCCAATCACGGCGTCGCATAATCTGAGAGCTGGGGTCCTGTACTCCTATCCCCACATGTGTTTTGTGGGAAAAAAAAAAAGACTTAGATGGGGTCACGTTGCCAGCAGAAGATCCCGGGCACCCCGATGTATGAAAAGGAAAGAGGAGATTGCCTGCTGTTGGGCAGGAACACCTACAGTATCCGCAGACAGCCGGGTGTTCTCTGAGATGCGGGGTTTTGGAAAACGACAGAGGAACGCATGTGAGAGAATGTGAGATACACTACTTCTGTGATTGTAAAAGCTTAAGGGAAAGTGGAGGTAAATGCTACCAAGAAAAGACAGGCCTGCAAGGATGAGAAAGGGGAAGAGCAGGCGGAGGAAAGTGTGGAAGGGTACAGGGAGATGGGCTCGAGGGTGGTGTGATCGTGGGAGCAGACTTCTGGTAGTGAAGGGGAGGGGGCGCATGGCCACTGAACGGGGTCAGCTGTGCTGGATGCGTTGGAACAGAAAACGGGGACTTGGGGCACAGCAGTGTGCTGGATGGAGGTGGGGTGTGGGTAAGCGGAGGCAGGACGAAAGAGAAAGGGTGGTGAGTGCAGTTACAATCAGAGGGACTCAGAATGAGACTCCGGGAAGACCCGGACGTCACAGGAGGCCCCGGGATCCTCAGAGGACAGTCCCCAGACGGAAGCAAAGCAGGTGGGAAGAGGAGCTGTCTTGACCCCTCACCCTTTATCTTTAAAAGGCTTCAGTTCAGTTCAGTTGCTCAGTCGTGTCTAGCTCTTTGCGACCCCCTAGAATACAGCACGCCAGGCTTCCCTGTCCATCACCAACTCCCAGAGTTCACTCAAACTCATGTCCATTGAGTCAGTGATGCCATCTAGCCACCTCATCCTCTGTCGTCCCCTTCTCCTCCTGCCTTCCATCTTTCCCAGCATCAGTGTCTTATAAATGAGTAAGCTCTTCGCATCAGGTGGTGAAAGTACTGGAGATCCAACTTCAGCATCAGTCATTCCAATAAACACCCAGGACTGATATCCTTTAGGATGGACTGGTTGGATTTCCTTGCAGTCCAAGGGACTCTCAAGAATCTTCTCCAACACCACAGCTCAAAAGCATCAATTCTTTGGCGCTCAACTTTCCTTATGGTCGAACTGTCACATCCCTACATGACTACTGGAAAATCCATAGCTTTGACTAGACGAACCTTTGTTGACAAACCTTTGTCTCTGCTTTTTAATACGCTTTCTGGGTTGGTCATAGCTTTTCTTCCAAGGAGCAACAAGCACCTTTTAATTTCATGACTGCAGTCACCATCTGCAGTGATTTTGGAGCCCCCCCAAAATAAAAGTTTCTCACTGTTTCCATTGTTTCCCTATCTATTTGCCATGAGGTGATGGGACCAGATGTCATGATCTTAGTTTTCGGAATGCTGACTTTTAAAAAAGGTTACAATAACCCACTTAAAAACTGCTATAAAATTGGCCCCGATATGCACATACCCTGATCTATAAAGAGGGAGGGTATTTAAGCAAATCAGGAGCAACTTAAATGTACACGTCTGGTCCCAACCTCCCGGAAGCAGCTGTGCAGTGAGAGCTCTAACAAAGCCATCGCTTGAAATAACCCTCTTGAACTCAACAGTACTCATCCCTCTGCTTCGATCTTCTGGGAGTGGCCTCACTCAGGTTCCAGTAAAACACAGACTCTAGTGAAATGACTCACAGGGTCCCTCTTCCACCGAACTGGTGAGACATCCAGGAGGAAGGGTCATTTCCGTGCCCGAGGCTGGCCCATGCCCGTCGTGAGGCAGGGCTGAGCCTTGAACGAGGCGGGTCTGACCTCCCAGGGTCCACCACACGCAGATGGACGTGTTTCAGCACGTTTCCCACTGTTTGCCCTCCATGGCAGGCGGAATCCGCAGGTACAGAAGGGCTGACTGTGGGACCTGAGCACCCCCTGTGGATTCCGAGAGACGACCGTATAAATCAGCATCCTTTTCAATGCATCATGATGACCGCTTTACGGTGAACGGTGTCAGATTCTTGATCTCCAAAGAAGATTTAGCTTCGGGACCAGGGACCAGGCTTGATCACTCAAGAGCTTTTGTGTAGCAGAAGTTTTATTAAAGTATAAAATCGGACAGAGAAAGCTTCTGACACAGATATCAGAAGGGGGACGAAGAGTGTGCCCCTCACTAGCGTTGAGTTCAGTTGCTCCATTGTGTCAGACTCTTTGCAACCCCATGGACTGCAGCACACCAGGTCTCCCTGTCCATCAGCAACTCCAGGAGTTTACTCAAACTCGTGTCCATTGAGTCGGTGATACCATGCAACCATCTCATCCTCTGTCGTCCTCTTCTCCTCCTGTCCTCAATCTTTCCCAGCATCAGAGTCTTTTCCAATGAGTCAGCTCTTTGCATCAGGTGGCCACAATATTGGAGTTTTAGATTCAACATCAGTCCGTCCAATGAACACCCAGGACTGATCTCCTTTAGGATGGACTGGTTGGATCTCCTTGTAGTCCAAGGGACTCTCAAGAGTCTTCTCCAACTCCACAGTTCAAAACTATCCATTCTTCAGCACTCAGCTTTCTTTATAAGTCCAACTCTCACAGCCATACATGACCACTGGGAAAACCATAGCCTTAACTAGATGGAGTGTTACCAGTGTAAGCAAGGGAGCTATATCCTTTCTCATTAATTATTACAATAAATCAAAAGAATGTCTCAAGTTTGTGAAAACTTTACCAGACCAACTCACATAATTTACATTGTAAGATAACAGCATTAGCCAGAAGGTTTTCAGGAAGGAGAAACTGTCCTCAAGCAGGAGATACACTGTTGTTATATAATCCTTAGGACAGAGTTTAAAGTGAGCTGTTTATGTACTCATCAGTTCAGGCTTAAACAAACAAACAAACAAACAAAAAACCATTTTATGTGACTAAGACTTAAGGAATGTCAAGGGGGAAAAAAAAAAAAAAGATGTTTGTCCTTTCCTCTTCCTTGAGAATTTCAGGCCCCTATCTTCACCTTGAGAACCCCAGACCCCTTTCTCCTTCTCCTCCTCCTTGGGGACTCCGGACTTCTTATCAACCTGCCTAGGCATTGCCTCTCTCAGTAATACCACTGTGACCAACCAGTCCACAACCATCTATGGGCCTTGGGAGCTGGCTCCTTGGGTATCACAGCACTGGGATCCCCTACTGGAGAAAAGGATTTGGCACAAAGGGAGAGGGGACCGTAATGCACTGGGAGAGGCCGTAGCAAACTCCCTTGCTAAGGTCTTCTCAGAGTGCCCAGGCTCCCCAGGGTGGGGGCGTGCTTCAGGGCCCACATCCTAACCCCCCGCCTCCCCAACCCCTGGGAGGAGGGCCCACATTACCTCGTTGATGCTGATTTCGGCCTCCACATACTGCAGGCCCTTCTGCAGGATGGAGATGAGGGCGGCGGGCGGCACTAGGGTCCCATTGATGTTGGACTGGCTGATATGGCTCTCGATACCGAATGTGAACGCCGAGTGGGAAAAGCCTGCAGAAGCACACGGGAGGTGGGGAGGGAGGGTGGGGTTCCATGAGCAGGCACCCCCGGGGGGTCAGACGCACCTAACGAGTACAGGGCAGGGGGGTGCGGTCATGCTCACAGGACGCCCAGCCTCTGGTGTGGGCGGTGTCCCAGAGGCAGACGGCAGACCAAGGTGTGACTGCATGGAACAGCTGGTAAAAAAGCAGAGGCTTAAAAAAAAAAAAAAGAAAGTGCCTTTCCAGTGCCATTATTATTATTTAAACAAAGAAACAACTTATTAAAAAAAAATTTTTTTTGGCTACCAAGTGCCACAAATGGGATCTTAGTTCCCGGACCAGGGATCGAACCCATGGCCCCACCGCACCCCTGCACTAGGAGCTGAGGAGTCTTAACCACTGGACTGCCAGGGAAGTTTCCCCCTCCCCCCATCCCCAACCCTTTCCAGCGTTATAAAAGCAAAACAGAGGTCACAGTCTGCCCCATTGTAGACGTTACAGAAGTCGGATCCCAGGCTCTGTGTGCCTGGGTTCTGCACGGCTCCTTCCAGAAGCTCACGCTGATGTCTGCTGGCAGGAGCCCCCTCCCAGCATTCGGGGCAAATGAAGCTCACCACCAACAATGGGAAGAAACACGAGGTGGTTCTGTACCCATCGCGGGGTAACCTTGAGTCGCTTTACGGAACTGGGCATGTCCCTACCCGACCCTTGGCTAAGGGCTGAAGGGTCCCCCCACACCCTGCAAAGCCCCTGCAGCACCCTCGTCAAATGCCTCTGCACGAACCCACTGACAACACTGGGCAGGTGAAAGGTGGTCACAGATAAGGCGTGCGCGGAGCTGCCTGGATGAAAATATGCAGGGAGAAAGACTGGGCCGCTGACTACACGGAACAAATGAGGCGTGTGTCAAAGGAGACTGCTGTAACAAACGAGGCCGTGTCAATGAAGGAGGCTGCAGGGCCAGGAAGGAGGTTTTTGGGGGCCTTCGGGTTGGGGAGGGAATGGTCTGAGGCATAAGTTTCCCTTCTGCTCTGTCACCTGTTGGGGGGTCCCGGGCACCCCACCTCCATCACTTATGAACATCTTGCCATCAAGACTGGCTCATCCTATGTGCTGGGGTGGGTAGAGGGGTTGGGGAGGGGGAGTCTCATGGGGGAACCTGCACACTGCCTCCCCACCTCACTTTCCTAGGACACCCCCTTCATCAGCCGGATGATGGGCTGCCCGCCCCCAGGTCCCCCAGCCTCCATCCGGGTCAACAAATACAGCCAGCCTCTGCAATATACCGAACAGCCAGCAAGATGGCAATGTTACTCCACGCAAGGAGAGCCCTTTCTCTTCCTCCACCCCTCCTCCTCATGGCCTGATTATTAAGAATATATGCAATAGGCACTTGATTCATATTTATTTCCAGAGTAATACTGCAGAGCCTGCTATTAACTTCCCGTGTTATTTCTTTACAAGCCGGAACCACCTACATGAGACTGTGCAGGACAGCACCTTGGAGGCTCTCTCTCCAACACAGGGTCCCTGAGCTCCTGTTGCTGGAAGGGCATGAGCAGAGGAAGGCCCTTTGCAAATCGGCCTTCTGGTTTTCCTTCTGACTTGTTCTCTCTCTGGCCCTCCTTTGCCCTAACCACTGCTGCCACAACAGAAACATCCAGCCCTGTCTTCACCAAAGACCTTATTCTCTGCATCTCCGCCACCACACACAGAGCCTTAACCTCCAAGCTCTCTCATCCAGTTTCCGGCAAGGGAGCATGAGAAAAACCCCAGGTCAGCAGACAGAGAAGGACAGAGTGAGTATCATCGGCTGAGAGACACCCCAACCCCATGGACTCCCTACGTACTCTGGTCCACCGTGGCTTCTGTCTTGTAGAATTCTCCCCGGGTGACCATCTGACCCACTGACTTTTTCCATCTCCTTATCTGTGTCTCCACCAGCAGATCGGACAGGACGCTGGACTGAGAGTCATCTGCTTCCCTCCTGGTATCGTCACAAGGTCCAGAGCAGGACCACGCCCGCTGGGGTAATAACAAGACACCACCCGCCAGCCCCAACAGTGCCCACAGCTGACCAGGTCTTGCTTCTAATTGAAGAACGGTTCCTAATTCATGTAAGCCTTCCCACGACCACCTTCCCTCCCTGCTGGCTCAGACGGTGAAAGAGTCTGCCTGCAATGTGGGAGGACCTGGGTTCGATCCTTGGGTTGGGAACATTCCCTGGAGAAGGGAATGGCAACCCACTCCAGTATTCTTGCCTGGAGAATCTCCACGGACATAGGAGCCATCGGGGTCGCAAAGAGTCGGACATGACTAAACGACTAGACTAAACGACTAAGCACGCACAGGACCGCGTGCAGCCTCTCCCTTGTACCCTTCTCTTCTTTTTAGGAATCAGGTCCCGAGATCACCCTTGGGGTCTGACACAGGCCACGCACTAGCTCCAAGCTTGTGGCTGGACACCCGTCTCTCAGCCCACCACAAAATTCCACCTGGAACCTTCTGCAGAGCATTCCCCCAGGGCATAGCGTGGGCTATGGCCAGGGCCCCCGACAAATAACATCTCAGCAACTGACGGAGCAGCAGTCAGAGAGAGGTCACACTTCCGGTGTATGTCTTTGTCCGTTCCAGCTGCTGTAAGAAAATCCCACAGCCTGCGTGGTGTGAGCCACAGACATTTATTTCCCACAGTTCTGGAGGCTAAACTCCAAAATCAAGGCACTGGCACGTTCGGTGTCTGCTGAGAACCACTTTATGGACCAGACACATGACTACGTTTTTCCCGTAACCTCAGGAGCAAGAAAGCTCTGTGGGGCCTCTTACAAGGGCACTAATTGCATTCACGAAGGCCCATCCTTAGGACCTGATCAACACCCAAAGACTGAACTTCCAAATATCAACTGGGGATAGTTGTTCAGTCGCTCAGTTGTGTCTGACTGCGAACCCACGGACCGCTGCACACCAGGCTCCTCTGTCCTTCACCATCTCCCAGAGTTTGCTTAAACTCACATCCACTGAGTTAGTGATGCCATCCACCATCTCATCCACTGTTGCCTGCTTCTCCTCCTGCCCTCAATCTTTCCCAGCAACACGGTCTTTTCCCATGAGTCTGTTCTTCACATCAAGTGGCCAAAATATTGGAGTTTCAGCATCAGTCCTTCCAGCGAATACTCAGGGTTGATTTTCTTCAGGATGGACTGGATGGATCCCCTTGCCATCCAAGGGACTCTCAAGAGTCGTCTCCAACACCACAGTTCAAAAGCATCAGTTCTTCGGTGCTCAGCCTTCTTTATGGTCCAACTCTCATATCCATACACGACTACGGGAAAAACCGTGGCTTTGACTCTATGGACCAGGGTTACATTTAAATGTATTGAGGGGAGGCTTGCAAAATTCAGTCTGCAGTCACCTTGGAAATCTGCCATCTCTGGGAAGGATGCTACCTGTGGGGTGGCCCAGCCTCCACCACCATCAGCGCCCACCCCTCCCAATCGGACTCCAGGGCTACTGAGCACATTCACTTGCAGTTTGCCGGTCCTATAGCTTCTGTGCCTTAAGCGTGCTCAGCTTTCAGCACAGCCCTTCTTCCACCCAACAAGACGTGGAGGAACAAAGAACGGACTATCAGTGGGTAGAGACGGAAACGCTTGGGACTGGCTCAGTGGCAGGCGTGGAAGTTGGTGAAAAGGGGCAGAATAGAGAGCTTGGTGGCACCTGGATGACCGATCCAGGTGACAGCTCAGTGTGAGTGCCGTTGCTGTGCACTGGGGCAGCCGCTGAAGCTCGGAGACCTGCCCACTACTTAGTAAGAGGCATCCCCGATGAAGCACTCCTCAGGAAGGTTTCTCAACCGTCACATTTGAACCAAACTGTTCTTTGTTGTGAGGAGTGCTATGTCCTAGGCGTTACAAGATTTAGCAGCATCTATGATCTCTACACACTAGATGCTTGTTTTTTGTTTGGGGTTTTTTTTTTTTTTTTGGCTGCCCTGCATGATCTTAGTTCCCAAACCAGGGACCGAATCCATGGCCTTGGCAGGGGAGGTGTGGAGTTCTAACCACGGCACCAACAGGGACGTCTCATTACACACCAGGTGTTAGCAGCAAGCCTTCCGTAGTCGTGACAACCGAAAAGGTCTAACTAACCCCAGCACGGCAGAGAACCAAAGGCCCACAGGAAGCACACCCCCCTTAGTGACACACTCCTCAGGTCTACATCACGGACACATCTGCTTCGTTTATAAACACCACGGGTGGATTGCTGTCACTGAAAAGCAAGTCACAGAATTCAGGTAACACATAGTCATGGGGGGCGGGGGAGCGGGTGGATAACCAGGTGAAGGAAGAGTATTTTTGAAGAGAAAAAAGGGTATAATCATGACAAGATGGGAAAGGTTTGCATGTGCTTAGTCACTCAGTCCGGAGAAGGCAATGGCACCCCACTCCAGTACTCTTGCCTGGAAAATCCTGTGGATGGAGGAGCCTGGTATACTGCAGTCCATGGGGTCGCTAAGAGTCGGACACGACTGAGCAACTTCACTTTCCTGCATTGGAGAAGGAAATGGCAACCCACTCCAGTGTTCTTGCGTGGAGAATCCCAGGGACGGGGGAGCCTGGTGGGCTGCCGTCTATGGGGTCGCACAGAGTTGGACACGACTGAAATGACTTAGCAGTAGCAGTCACTCAGTCGTGTCTGACTTTTTGTGACCTCCATGGACTGTAGCCCACCAGTCCACGGGAATCCCTCTGTCCATGGGATTCTCCAGGAAAGTATACTGGAGTGGGTTGCCATGCCCTCCTTTGGGGGATCTTCCCAGCCCAGGGAGCAAACCCAGGTCTCCTGCATTACAGGCGGATTCTTTACTGTCTAATTCACCAAGGGGAAGATTTATACTACATTTTTTATAAGGCACAACAAGAGCATCAAGAGTTAAGTATGCACCCCATCTGTTCACTGCAGCATCATTCACAATAGTCAAGACATGCAAACAACCTAGATACCCATCAACAGGTGAACAGATAAAGATGACACGGTACATACAGAAAATGGAATATTACTGAGCCAAGAAAAAGAATGAAACAATGCCATTTGCAGCAATGTGGATGTAACTAGACATTATCATATTAAGTGAAGTGAGTCAGAGAAAGACAAAAATCAAATGATAGCACTTATATATGGAGTCTCTTTAAAAAAAAAAAAGCACTAATGTACTTATTTACAAAACAGAAACAGACACCCAGATTTAGAAAACAAACTTGTGGTTACTAAAGGGGAAGGGAGGGAAGGGATAATTAGCAGTCTGGGATTAACAAAGACACAGCACCATACACAGAACAGATAACCACCAAGGACCTATGGCATGGCACAGACAACTATACTTAATACCGTGCAATAACCTATAAAGTAACAGAAGTTTAAAAAGAATATAAAAAAAAATTAAATAAAAAAATTAAAAGAATATCAATATATACATGTATGGGGCTTCCCTGGTGGCTCAGTTGGTAGAGAAGCTGCCCGCAATGCGGGAGGACCTGGGTTTGATCCCTGGGTTCGGAAGATCCCCTGGAGAAGGGACAGGTCGCCCAGTCCAGTATACTGGCCTGGAGAATCCCATAGTCCATGGAGTCGAAAAGAGTTGGACACAACTGAGCGACTTTCCCTTGTACTTGCTAAACAGCTGGAACTAACACACATTGCAGATCTACTATACTTCAATAGAAACAATACATTGAAAAAAAAATAAGATTTTGAAGAGCACTGTTCTTCCCATTTGGGGTGACAGGTGCTAGGAAAGCAGCGTGTGCATGGATGTCCTCACCCACCGCTGCTGCTGCTGCTGCTGCTGCTGCTAAGTCACTTCAGTCGTGTCTGACTCTGTGCGACCCCATAGACGGCAGCCCACCAGGCTCCCCCGTCCCTGGGATTCTCCAGGCAAGAACACTGGACTGGGTTGCCATTTCCTTCTCCAATGCATGAAAGTGAAAGTGAAAGTGAAGTCGCTCAGTCGTAGCCAACTCTTAGCGACCCCATGGACTGCAGCCTACCAGGCTCCTCCATCCACAGGATTTTGCAGGCAAGAGTACTGGACTGGGGTGCCATTGCCTTCTCTGCCTCACCCACTAGGCAACCCAAATAGATTGAAAACCAAGCACATGCTTTGTTTGCTGCTAAACCACTAAGCCAGACCTCTTTGACAAACAACCTCCCAAAGCATTCGAGCTGTGCAGTGAACCTTCCTGCCCAACTAATGTCGGCCTGATTCATCAGCAGAACCTGCTAAAGAATCACTCACTGGCCCTTGGAAACACTGCCTATTCAGTGGAGAAAGGCAGACACGTAATATTCGGGCAGCTGTGAGGCCGGTGGTCCACCTTCAGCTGAAACAAAGGCACCCGGGCTGGGAAGATCCCCTGGAGAGGGGAAAGGCTACCCACTCCAGTATCGGGGCCTGGAGAATCCCGTCGACTCTATAGTCCATGGGGTCACAAAGAGTTGCACATGACCGAGCGTGTCCAACTCTTAACATTAAAGGCAGCATCAAAGGCACTTGTGTGAGGCACTAAATGCAGTCTTTATTAAGGACTTCATAGACTTAATATTGGGAATACTGACAGCTATCAAAACCAGTGGGCACGATATGAAACTTATCCAGACCACAGATATGCAGCCCAGGGCCCATGCTGCCTGTGTTTATAAATCAAGTTTTATTGGCGTAGTCACTGCCCATGGGTTGATATGCTACCTGTGGCTGCTTTCACAGTGCAACGGCAGAGCAGAGTCGCTGCAAGAGACACAGTATGGGCCGAGAGTGAAAGTACAAGTGTGCGTTGCTCAGTAGTGTCTGACTCTTTGCGACTCCACGGACTGTAGGCCAGCAGGCTCCTCTATCCATGGGGATTCTCCAGGCAGGAATACTGGAGTGGGGTTGCCACGCCCTCCTCCAGATGGGCCACAAAGTCAAAAATATCTAGGATATGCTCCTTTATAGGAAATGTGCGCCAACTTGACTATTCCGTGTCTATTGTATATGCACACTGATGTGTCCGTGTGTTCAGTAGCTTAGCTGTGTCCACCTCTTTGCGACCCCACAGACTGTAGCCCGACAGGCTCCTCTGTCCATGGGATTCTCCATGCAAGAATACTGCAGTGGGTCCCATTTCCTTCTCCAAGGTATCATCCTGACCCAAGGATCGAACCCGCATCTCTGGCATCTCCTACACTGGCAGGAGGATTCTTTACCAACTGTGCCACGTTGGAAGCCCATATATACACATATGTACAAATATATGCATGTATATCTACGTGTACCCACAGACATATGTGCAAATGTATATATATATTTATATACATATGGACCCGCAGACACAGACCACACGAAAGCAAGTGTCGCGGTCTACCCTGTATCCATTCTTCCCTTTCTTACTGCTATGGACTAAATGCCTGTCTCTCAACATTCATACACTGAAAATGCACTCCTTAAGGTGGTGGTGTCTACTTTTGAACTGTGGTGCTGGAAAAGAGTCTTGAGAGTCCCTTGGACTGCAAGGAGATCCAACCAGTCCATCCTCAAGGAAATCAGTCCTGGGTGTTCATTGGAAGGACTGATGTTGAAGCTGAAGCTCCAATCCTTTGGCCACCTGATGCGAAGAGCTGACTCACTTGAAAAGACCCTGATGCTGGGAAAGATTGTGGGCAGGAGGAGAAGGGGATGACAGAGGATGAGATGGTTGGATAGCATCACTGACTCAATGGACATGGGTTTGGGTAAACTCTGGGAGCTGGTGATGGACAGGGAGGCCTGGAGTGCTGTGGTTCGTGGGGTTGCAAAGAGTCGGACACGACTGAGTGACTGAACTGAAAAAGTGGTGGTGTCAGGGAGGTGATTAGGACACGAGGGTGGGGTCCTCACGAATAGGGTTCGTGTCCAAACATGGACACAGATGAACACTCAGTTCACGACTGTTATCTGCAGGATGACATATGACTTTCTTCCCACAACACCTTCCTGGCCTGTAAGCAGCCCGCAGTGACTCCGCCAGCACCTGGGAATTCCTACCCTCCGTAACGGTGAGAAAAACTGTTGGTGTTTACGAGCCACTCAGCCTGCAGCCTTTTGTCACAGCAGCCGAAAAGGCCCCAAGACGCGCCTCCTGCTCTGTGTGATTGACAAGGTGACAGTACCCGTATCTGCTGTTCACCGAGCACTTCCCTAAGTGTCAGCTGGCAATGTTAGAGTTTTCTAGGTGCTAGACGGGACCCAAGACCCGTATGTGTACCCACAGACAGGTTACCCATGGTAACCTGGCTGATCTGACACGAGGAACCGAGGACTCACTCTCCTTCTCAAAAGCAGTGAAGAGTCTGCAGACCCGAGCGTGGCCTTGGAAGCCTCTCATTTCCTGCGCTAAGAAGCTTGGCCATGTCTCACTATACCTTGCCAGGCTGCCTTTGCGAGAAGCATATGTACCACTTTCCCGCAGGACACCTCTGCTTAAGACTCTGCTCCCTTGGTCTACAACGGTGGTTCGTGGTTGTGAAGTGTGGGCACTTCTGTCGGCCAGAGAAAGACATGGGCAATATATGGAAATACTTTTGCTTGTCACCAGAGGCTGTGCCGCTGTGCGGTCGCTGAGTCTTTGAACAACATTCCACGCGTCTGCTACAGTTTTTTTTTTTTATGAAGCGGGGCAACAGAGGATGAGGTGGCTGGATGGCATCATCGACTCAAATGGACTCTGAGCAAACTCTGGGAGATGGTGATGGACAGGGAGGCCTGGCGTGCTGCGGTCTGCGGGGTCATAGAGATTTGGACACGACTGAGCGACTGAACAATGACAACTTTCTATTCGAGGAGAGAACACACTTCACCAGCCTGGGCCTGCCCTCGTTGGCTTCCTTCTCTGACCAACAAACAGGTGGAATTAGGTGATCGCCAAGGTCCCTTTCAATTCTAAAATTCTATACAGAGGAAGGAACGGCCTCATTGTCCCAGTTGAACCCACAAGATCTTGATTTACGGAGGTGAGTGAGTGACGACACACAGAGATTAAGACCACCAAGAACCCGTGACTTGCAGTTCCTGTGGGAAGGGGCCATGCCACGCTGCCAGGGATACAAGAAAGCTTATCGCATCAGGGGCCACATCACCGAGAAACAGACAGGAACTAGACTACAGCTTTATGGAAACGAGGGTGAGCAAGCAGCTCTGTGGGAACGTTGCCCACTGGACAGACGACAGAGTTAAAGTCTGTGTGCTTGGGAGGTCTCTATCATGATTTTCACGAGAGCCACCTCTGAGAAAGAGAGAGCGAGCCCACTGATGGCTCTGGCCATCAGTCCAACCCTACAATAATGAAAGCCAAGCAGCCACTGGTTGACACGCTCATCCATTCCAACTGGCTATGCGGATGGAAGCCCAGTTCAAAAATCACTGCAGATGGTGACTGCAGCCATGAAATGAAAAGACGCTTGCTCCTTGGAAGAAAAGCCATGACAAAACTAGACAGCGTATGAAAAACCAGAGATGGTACTTTGCCGACAGAGGTGTCAATAGTCAAAAGCTGTGATTTTTCCAACAGTCGTGTATGGATGTGAGAGCTGGACAATAAAAAAAGGCTGAGCACCAAACAACTGATGCTTTCGAACTGTGTCGCTGGAGAAGATTCTTCAGAGTCCCTTGGACTGCAAGGAGATCCAACCAGTCCTTCCTAAAGGAGATCAGTTCTGAATATTCACTGGAAGGACTGATGCTGAAGCTGAAGCGCCAATCCTTTGGCCACCTGATGCAAAGAGCAAACTCACTGGAAATGACCCTGATGCTGGGGAAGATTGAAGGCGGGAGGAGAAGGGGAAGATAGAGGATGAGATGGTCGGATGGCATCACCGACTCAAAGGACATGAATTTGAGCAAGCTCCGGGAGTTGGTGAAGGACAGGGAAGCCTGGCGTGCTGCGGTCCATGGGGTCGCAGAGAGTCGGACACGACTGAGCGACTGAACAACAAACAATGGGGAATGGCACCTAACAATGGGATCATCTCTGGAAACAAAAGCGTGGGCTGCTACGGTACATGCGGTGTTTCCTTGCTTCTGGAGCATCCCTGGGCGCACAGCAGTCAGCACTCTCTGTCCATTCCCCTCCGTCCATTCTTCCTGGATCAGTTTTCTGCCACAGAAGTGCAGCGGCCTGCAACACGGCCCGCATCCCTCTTGGTGTGGGGGACCAGGAGACTCGGGTGTGGGGGCGTTGGCGAGAGTAGAGGTAACAAATAAAAAGGAAGAGAGGCTAAGAGCAGTGAAGCGGGTGCTGTTGCTGTTTGGTCACTAAGCTGTGTCTGACTCCCTGTGACCCGGTGGACTGTTACCCACCAGGCTCCTCTGTCCATGGGATCTCCCAGACAGGGATACCGGAGTGGGTTGCCATTTCTTTCTCCAGGGGATCTTCCCAACCCAGGGATCGAATCCAAGGCTCCTATGCTGGCAGGTGGATTCTTTACCACTGAGCCCAGTTAAGTGCTGAATCACTGAAGTTGCTCAGTCGTGTCCCGGCTCTTTGTGACCCCATGGACTGCAGCCTACCAGGCTCCTCCATCCATGGAATTTTCCAGGCAAGAGTACTGGAGTGGGTTGCCATTTCCTTCTCCAGGGAATCTTTCCAACCCGGGGATCGAACCCAGGTCTCCCACATTACAGGCAGACGCTTTACAGTGTGAGCCACCAGGGAAACCCAGTTAAGTGGCAGCTGAGTCCAGGAAATCAAAGAGAGGAAAACACACACACACACACACACACACACACACACAGACACACATGCTGTAAACAGGCAAGGCGGGAGAAGAAGATACCATCCCCTCATCTTTGGGGGCTAATTTATCATCAGTTCACTTCTTCTTTTTGGACGTGCTGCATTTGTCTCGCCAGAGGATTACCTTTTCTGCCCGGGAAGCCACACAAAACCGCTAACCCCAGTTTCATTCATGGTCAACAGCACAAATATTCACTGAGTTGTTTTTGACTCTGCAATCTGCAATCACTGCACACGTGCGCATCGACTTTATTGAATCTAAACCAACTCCCCCGCCCCGAGACCCAGCCCCCACTTTCTGTCCTAATTCTCTCCTATCTTGCTGGGGAATAACTTGAGCACAGGCAGGCTGCTCTCAGGGCTGCAGACCTACTGCCACTGACCTGCCGTAACATGGAATTTGGTATAAAATGGAACTGCTTGGAAGGCGCCCAAAAGACATAGCAGGAGGACCTCGTTAAAAATAGGGTTTTGCTTCTAACATCTGGCCTGGACCCCAGGGGTGGCGGCTGAGTGCGGGCCTGCCAAGATGTTTAATATCCCCCAAACCTGGGAGGGCTCCAGGAGGAGAAGACATTAGTCAGGTTATAAATGCAGGGTGCTATTTCCTCCCGGGGCCGACCAACTGTGAGGGGAGGCAGCTCGCCCACGAGGGGCGTCGGGGCGCGCTCCCCCAGACCCCAGCCCTGGCTTCTAGCCGCCACGCGGAGAAGCAAGGTTTGGGGCCAGCCCCTTTTGGCCCCATCACCCCAAGAGCCCTTGAACCCTCATAAAGTTTGGACTCGCTATTTTGTTAATTGGGGAATTCAACCATGACCGCCAACACGGAGATTTACGATGGATGACACCATAAAAATTACAATAATAAAAACATACACACATACACACACACACACGACTTAGGGGGAGGAGAAACAGAGAAAGCAGTTTGGAAGAGAGAGGGAACAGTCTTATCACTAGATGCTTGATGCAAGTGCTGTTCTTACCCGGGGGTAATTTCCTCCAGTCCCTCTTACCTCTGTAAATTGATTTTTCACACGCTTAATTCTTGTGGTCCTAGAATTTTACACCCCTGTTCTTTCTTAACCTAACAGAGTATCAGCACTTCTCCCAGTGACTCATTAGTCCCGGCCACCATTCTGCCTGAGATGGTAAAGAGTTTGCCCCCAAGGCAGGAGACGCGGGTTGGATCCCTGGGTCGGGAAGATCCTAGAGGTGGACATGGCAACACTCTCCAGTAATCCTGCCTGGAGACTCCTATGGAAAAGGAAGCCTGGTGGGCTTATAGTCCATGGGGTTGCAAAGAGTCACTCCAAAGGGTCCACTGAAGCGACTTAGCATTCACACCATTCTGGTGGAGTCTCAGTTTTCACAGAGAGTCATCCCTCATGTGCATGGCCTTCAGATTTCATTTTCAAAAACTAGCCAACGGGCTTCCCGTCGGACACCCCGGCCTTCACCTGCTGCCCGTGACCCAGAGTCCCTGTACTTCCTTCCCCTTCCTCCCATCCTGCACCCTTTGTACTTCTTGCCAAGATGTGTCTTCACCCCTCAACAGTGTAACCGGCTTTTGCTGAGCCTTGTGACATTAACGCAGGCCCTTGATGATGTTGCTTGAAATGCTCTGCTTCCTTTTTCCCCTGAAGAGTTCTAGTTCAAATGCCTCCTTCTGTCTGCACCCCTCCCCTGCTCCCCTGTGAACACCGCCAACCTCACGTTTAGCAGCCCCTGTGTCAAGACGCCTGTTTATTCCCTAGGTGGGGAGAAAAAGACTTCCTCCTCTAGTGTGTCTTCTTCCAACCCTAGCACTAGAGCAGTGCCACCACTCAACAGGGCCAGCGAGAGACATTTGGTAGAGCTGAAAATCCTGACAACTGCTTAATCGGGGCACATCACATTCCTGGAGAGTGCCCGTACCTCTGATGGTACCTGAAACAATTTTACAAAGCACGGGGGGTAGATATTTAATATCTAACAATTATTGTTTTAATTGTGCATTATGCAAACACGATAGTAGATGTATTTGAAAATTTAGTGAAAAGTTAACTGCTTCAATTTTAAGGAAAAATGTTAGTAATCATTAACAAAATACTTTTAGGTGTATGCAGATATGGCAAAATGTCGTCTCTGGTAGAAGAGAACCAAGGATGGGAAATACATGTATAGACAAGGGAGGACTACAGACATGTTCAAAGGACAAGGAAGTAATAAATACTCAGGATACAAACACTGTGTCCAGGTTCCCTGGACAGGAAGAAACATATGTATTCTATGGGCAGCCTCAGACAAGAGTCTGCAAGCTGTATCCTCTGGGCCAAATCTGGCCCCTGGCTTGTTATTATAAATAAAGTTTTATTGAAACACAGCTACTCTCAATGGTCTATGTACTTTTGATGGCTGCTTTTGGACCACAAAGACAGAAATGACTGGTTGCGATAGAGACAAAAACAATACCTTTTAAAGTAAGATTCTGCAAACTGATCCAGGGGAGAGACCTAAATTATGGGACTACAGGTCTTCAGGAAAGCGGTTTTTGATCCGTCGGCTTGTATAACCCTAAGATGCAAACCTAATGAGAATATTGGAAAAGGAACATCACTGCCTAGCTTCCCTCAGTAAAACAGACATGAACATAGCAGACAGAGAATTAACAAAACGGAATTCAGTGAAGAGGACAAAATGTCCAGGCCACATGGGATTTATTTCAGGAATGCAGACTTAATGCTGAGAAAGAAATCCACCATCCCAGCACGTTAAGAGTGAAGAAAAATCATTTAAGTGGAAGATTCTGGAGCCAGAGGGTGTGTTCTGAATTCTAGCTCTGTGACTTCCTGGCAGCATGACCTGGGCAAGCCGCTATCTTCTCAACACTTTGGGTCACTCACCTGTCAACGATGGAGGCAGCTGTATCTACTTCTTGAAAATAAAATGAAAGCGTTAGTTGCTCAGTCGTGTCCAACTCTTTGCAACCCCATGGGCTGTAGCCTGCCAGGCTCCTCTGTCTGTGAGATTCTCCAGGCAAGAATACTGGAGTGGGTTGCCATGCCCTCCCCTCCAGGGGATCTTCCCGACCCAGGGATCGAACCTGGGTCTCCTACACTGCAGGCAGACTCTTTTTTATCATCTGAGCCACCAGGGA
The DNA here is from genome assembly GCF_003369695.1 of Bos indicus x Bos taurus. Taxonomy (NCBI): domain Eukaryota; kingdom Metazoa; phylum Chordata; class Mammalia; order Artiodactyla; family Bovidae; genus Bos; species Bos indicus x Bos taurus. The sequence goes on along the minus strand of NC_040105.1, from coordinate 6,760,861 downwards.
AGCGCCATCTCCATCTTAGGGGGAAACAGTTTGACTCATCAAGAACTGAGAATCATGCCCGGCACACAGCTCATGCTCAATAAATGGGAGCTACAGTCATTCAGACAAAGCAGCGGAACAGATGGAAACCCTGATAAGATATAGGGAGTGCCTGGCAGACAGAGACGCGAGGATGAGAGGACTGGGCATGGGGGCGGTCGGAAAGATACCGTGGACGAGAAATAGATGACAGCGATTCTGACATTTCCACGTGAAACCTGGATGAGGTTACGGGGGTCAGAGGAAGTTCTTCTTTGCAGGGGAGGAACGGTGGTCAGGAAATGGCAGTGCTCTCAGTGTGGGATCATGCTGAAGGATGCTTGGGAAATACACAACTAACAGCAGTACTGAAGGCAACGGAGAGGCTGGAGGTGGCCCCCCCCAGACTGGGGGATCTGAGGAGACGCTGGGGAGAGACCACCCACTCCCACCCCCAGACAGGGGATGAGATGCGAGTTAAGGATGGAAACCTACACTTGCAGAAAGAGCACCCCACTGCCCGCAGACCTGGATGCGGGAGGGAAAGAAAAAAGGATGTCACCTTTGGGATAGTGGCATTTTAGACGTGGACGGAGGAGACGTCACTAGGGCTACAGACAGACACTCGGGAGAAAAAAGGACAGTGTTGTGTCTGACAGTCCAGATGACCGGCTCGCCGAGTCTGGAAGGAAGAAAGGGAGCTGTGATTGGCAGAATGAAGTACATCAAAGCTGGACATTTTGAAGGTCACATTAGAATTTCAGAGCAGGCAGATCTTAAATGTGATGGTGTATGATCTTTGGAAACAGGCACCGTGCTGAGCACGGTTAATTCATCTCAGCTAAAAAAGGAAACGGGAACCATCTGAGGCTTTTTCATATCGTCCCCACCCTTTAAAGGAGGAACCAATGGCCTAGGAAGTCGTAAGGACTTCTTCAACAGCACCTGACCTTCCTCTGATGGCCATACGCATGGAAATGATTTGGCTATATTGAGTAAGACACACGCTGAAACAAGTGTAACCTACACGCAGGCTTCCTGGGTGGCTCAAGTGGTAAAGAACCCACCTGCCAAGGCAGGAGACCCAGGAGACGCAGGTTCAATCCCTGAGTTGGGAAGATTCCCTGCAGAAGGAAGTGGCAACCCACTCCAGTATTCTCACTCACAAAATCCCACAGACAGAGGAACCTGGGGGGAGCTATAGTCCACGGGATCGCGCAAGAATCAGACGTGGCTGGGTGACTAAACAACAACTTACAAACACTCGGCCAATTTGCAAGTGCTTTTTTAGCGCACTGCTTTCTCCCAATTCTCTGACAAGTCAACAAGCACAGGAATGGCTAAGCTTGAATCTGAGCTTTGAACACACAGATGACGGAGGGCAGCAAACTCAGAAAAGATGGCAGAACCGCAACCGCATGGGAAACCGGGATGGCTGAGAATCTCGGGGGTGTGTCGAGAGCAACCGCACCACGGTTCCGTTTTGCTACGCTTCAGTGGGTTATCATCACACCCAAACAGCAGTTCAGGAAGACACTTTTGTTTTTGAATGAAGAGGAGCTCGTTGGCAACGGGCACCAATCGAAGAGGGTTTGGGATGAGATGACCCCAACCCAGTGCAGGGTCTTTCGAAAGCCCTAAGGGGCCTAAGGGGAGATGGCCCCCCGCAGACTGAGCTCTGTCCTGCAAAGGAAGCGTGGGCAAGCTTTGCTGCGGGAGGTGTGTGCAGCCCTGCCCCCACAAAGCTCTCCTGGGGGGGTGCTTTCTATGTGAGAGGCGTGGGTATCACATTCTCCAGTTACTTACCCACCCTTACACTTTTTACAGTGAGTTTTCAAACATGAGGTAAAAACACACAAGTGCACACGTGACCGTTACACCACCCCACACCATGGTGTCCACCTGGAGGGGACTGGGGCTGGGCGGACAGCCTGGGTCTGCCCAGGTGCTCCTGCCCCTTCGACAAGAGCTGCAGGTCCACATAAAAGCCTGGATGGCAAAGCTTGGGTGGCTAACAACTCAGCCCCTTTGCCATCGGACATGCTGCTGGGAGAACCAGGTGTCATCACACTGCTCAGCCAGGAGGGGACACCCCCAAGTCTGTGCCTGGTTCTCCTGGACTGGACCCCATGCACCTTTGCCCTCGGCTGACTGTAACCTGTCTCTTTTTAACTTGGGAGGGGGGTGGGGGTTGTTCCCAGGTGCTGCTAGGGGTAAAGAACCCTCCTGCCAATGCAGGAGACTTAAGGGATGCGGGTTAGATCCCTGGGTGGGGAGGATCCCCTAGAGGAACGCAAGGCAGCCCACTCCTGGAGAATTCTTGCCTGGAGAATTCCCCCAGTCCGTAGGGTCGCCAGAGATGCCGAGAGTCACTTGAAGTGACTTGGCACCTACCTACGGATTACATCTCAATGGAGAAAAACTGAAGCTATCAATTCAAACAAAGGGTTCTCTTGGATACTGTGTAAACAAGAAAGCTGAACAAACAGAATATACACCCAACTGTATACGATTAAGAGGAATGTAACAAAAATGGAGCATCGACTTTGATTAACGTGTTGGTCTTTTCGATTGACTTTCTTGAGACGTAAGTGCCACCTAACAAAGTGTAAGTTTGGGGTATGCACTGTGATGATCTGATACATGGATATACGCTGTGGAAGAACTACACAATACGCTCAGCTCACATATGCAGCACCTCACATGATTAACCTTTACTTACTTCACTGAGAACATTTCCAGGATCTTAGCAACCGTCAAGTACCCAATATACCACTATGAAGTAGGTTAAAATCCGTATCTTTTTGTTGTTATAATCCGTATCTTTTTGTTGTAATCCACTGCGAGTGTAACAGTTACTAAATTCTGTGAAAGTCGCTCAGTCCTATCCGACACTTGGCGACCCCATGGACTATACCATGTAATTCTCCAGGCAGGAATCCTGGAGTGGGTAGCCTATCCCTTATCCAGGGGATCTTACCAACCCAGGGACTGAACCCAGGTCTTCCGCATTGCAGGCAGATTCTTTGTTTACCAGCTGAGCCACAATGGAAGCCCAAGAATACTGGAGTGGGTAGCCTATCCCTTCTCCAGTGGATCTTCCCCGCCCAGGAATCGAACCGGGGACTCCTGCATTGCAGGCAGATTCTTTAGCAACTGAGCTACCAGGGAAGCCCAAATTCTGTGACTCCTTCTAGCAAATCACAGAGCCTAGGGGTAGTCTAGGAGACAGGGATACATCACCAAAGAACTGGAAACAAAGAAATGAGACATTTCTGTTTCACCTGACTCATTTCCTTGCTCCCTCCCTCCCTTTCCGTCCTCACAGCCTGCAGGATTGTAGATCCCCAACTGGGGATCGAACCCCAGTCCCAGCAGTGAAAACACCAAGTCCTAGCCACTGGACCACCAGGGATTTCCCTCACCTGCTTTTAAATTACTTTTATCCTGTGCTCGTGCGGACAAACCATTCAGGTATTCCTTACTTATTATCTGATGAGTATTTTCCTGTATGCTTTCTAAAGCAGAGGCTACCACTGCCTCACAGAAGTGCTTGCCTTTACCGTTTCATAAGGATCCTCTTTTTAAATGGGGACAACATTAGCAATGTAAAAATGCCACCGCAGTCAGAGAAGTATTTTTAGCAACTCAGCTGAACAATGAGCCCTGAACCTGGGTTTAAATTAAGCTAGCTGAACCATTAAAATGCCTTCCCAAATCCGGGGTGGGGGAAACGTGTCTAGCATAAGAAGGCAGTCCAAGCTCCCAGGAAACACAGTGGAGCCTACAGGGTGATCTGTCAGCCGCTAGAATTAGAGGGCAATGCTGCTGAATCATTTCTGGAGACGCAATTATTCACGAATGTTAAGAGTAACACCCTTTTCCTGGTTATCTAATCTCCTCACCGGGAGTCCAGAAAAAACCAAAACCCAAAGAAAAACAAAACCCAGATTGAAGACAGCTACTCCCAATTATTTTATTATCTGCTGGAGAACAGTACTGGCAGAAGCTCCCCCCTTCTTCAAGGGGAAAAATACTCTGGAAAAATTTTATAACAACAGGGACCGCTAGGACCACTGTTAAGAGTTTCATTTGCTTTCTGCAGAAAGAATCAAAATGCAGCCCAAGAAGACGAAACAGAAGGGAGAAATGAGAATCTCGTTACAACTCCACTTTGCAATAAAAACTAACTGAAGAAACACATCTCACAACTGAAGGATGTGTTATCAGTGGTTCTCAACTAGGGGTGGTTTTGCCCTCAGAGGGACATTTGGTAAAGGTCAGAGACATCTTTGGTTGTCACCAGGGAGGGCGAGGGGAGCAGGGCGTTCCTGTCATGCAGTGGGTGGAGTCCAGGGATGCGGTCTTAAGAACCTACAATACAGCGTAGCCACCCAGCCCATACATCAACAGTGCTGAGGTTCAGGAAGCCAGGCCTCTGAGAAAGGTCGAGCGTCTTCAGATAATGCATGCTGTTCTGACCATTCAGAGTCCCTCCAAGAGATTCAGTTCAGTTGCTCAGTCGTGTCCGACTCTTTGCGACCCCATGAACTGCAGAACACCAGGCCTCCCTGTCCATCACCAACTCCCGGAGTTCACTCAAACTCATGTCCATCGCGTCGGTGATGCCATCCAACCATCTCATCCTCTGTTGTCCCCTTCTCCTCCTGCGCTCAATCTTTTCCCGCATCAGGGTCTTTTCAAATGAGCCAGTTCTTCGAGTCAGGTGGCAAAAGGACTGAAGTTTCAGCTTCAGCATCAGTCCTTCCAATGAATATTCAGGACTGATTTCCTTTAGGATGGACTGGTTGGATCTCCTTGCAGTCCAAGGGACTCTCAAGAGTCCTCTCCAACACCACAGCTCAAAAGCATCAATGCAAGAGATTAAGACCCTCAAACTCTGCCCACCTAGGAGAAATCTACAAGTGAAGACCATGAAGGGGATACTGAAAACCTGGCAAGACACAGGACCAGGAACGCAGAAGAACACCGAAGAACACTATTAAAATATTGATTGATTTTCGGCTGTGATGGGTCTTCGGTGCTGTGGGCGGGCTTTGCTCTGGTTGTGGCCAGCAGTGGCTACTCTCGAGTTGCAGTGCCTGAGCTCCTCATTGCAGTGGCTTCTTTTGTTGCAAGAGCATGGGTTCGAGGGGCACGTGGGCTCAGGTCGTTTCAGCTCATGGGCTTAGTGGCTCTCCAGCACTGGCATCTTTCCACACCAGAGATCGAACCGGGGTCCCCTGAACTGGGGGGTGGATTCCTATCCATGATGCCACCAGGGCAAGTCCCTGAATATGGACTTTTATCCTTCTGCTAACGATACAGCCTGTCCAACGCCTATGGTGCCAATCAAATGCAGAACAGCTTCTCACGACAATGTTCCAGGAGGAACGGGCCAGGTGAGCCTGGCCTATGATGCACACTTGAGTCTGCTGAATTACCAACGAAGCAAAAATCTGGCTCTGGATACACAACCACCACTGTTCACCTTCAGATGACTCTATTATTTTTCTGTTGCCAAAAGCCCCAGAATGGCTGTGTGGCTATCCGCTTCTAAGCTAACATGGTAACACTCGAACCCATTATACAAAAGACACTCCATCAGAACCGAGGCCTGAGCCTTGGCTAACGACCTGCAAAATCTTAATTAAAATGTCTCGGCTGCATTTGTATTACTGACCACCTTCTCTGTCTCAGTCATAGGCAAAGCTCTGCAGACCATGGAAGCGTAAAGTCATGATTTCTCTGGTCTTTTTTATTTCAGTAATTTCAAGATGATCATAAGCTGTGAAAACAGTGGAGTCATTTCACCTGGCCACCTTCAACCGTGACATCTTCTCTCACCGTAGGACAGTGTCAAAAGCAGGGAATGACTTTCAGGTGATGGGTCACCTGACTGCAAACCTTCAGCTTCCCTCCTTTCAGATCGGTGTGTGAGCATCACCTAGGCACACAGGGTCTATGTGAAAGCTACTCCATCATGTCTGACTCTTTGTGACCCTGTGGACTGTAGCCCACCAGGCTCCTTTGTCCATGGGATTCTCCAGGCAAGAAGACTGCAGTGGGTTGCCTTTCTTTCTCCAGGGAATCTTCTCCACCCCAGGATCGAACCCAGGTCTCCTGCATTGGCAGGCAGAGTTTTTTTTTTATTTAACCACTGAGCCACCTGCTGCTGCTGCTGCTGCTGCTGCATTGCTTCAGTCGTGTCCGACTCTGTGCGACCCCACAGACAGCAGTCAACCAGGCTTCCTGTCTCTGGGATTCTCCAGGCAACAACACTGGAGTGGGTTGCCATTTCCTTCTCCAATGCATGAAAGTGAAAAGTGAAAGTGAAGTCACTCAGTCGTGTCCGACTCTATCGACCCCATGAACTGCAGCCCACCAGGGTTCTCCGTCCACGGGATTTTCCAGGCAAAAGTACTGGAGTGGGGTGCCATTGCCTTCTCCAACTGAGCCACCTGGGAAGCACTTATTCAGTGAATTACACCATGTGAGATCTTCCCGGGCCAGGGATCAAACCTGTGCCACCTGTATCGGCAGGTGGATTTTTAATCCCTGGACTACCAATATGCATAATTTTTACACTGCTCAGGAACATTTCTGCAGAGTCATACCTCTGTGTGTTCAGAACAGAACCATCCTTTGGCTCTGTGCCTGGACTTGCCTGCGGAGAGAAAATGCCACCTAAATCTTACTTGGAATCTGATGTGAGGCGGGGCAAGAAAGGGCATATGTGTGTGCTACCTGGTCAGGAAATCTTTCTAACCATTCTCCTAACAGAAGCTCCACGAAATGCATGAAAAAAATGCCATCTACCTTCCATTTAAAACCTCAAGAGTCTGGTTATGTAACATGAATTCACAAGGATAATACAGACCACAGAGCCATGTGCGTATTATGTAAATCAAAGGAAACATGCCTGATTCTGCCTGGCCAGTCACATGAGTGCAGATATGGGCTTGAAACCAGTCCATCCTAAAGGAAATCAACCCTGACTACTTACTGGAAGGACTGATACTGAAGCTGAAGCGCCAATACTTTGACCACTTGATGTGAAGAGCAGACTCACTGGAAAAGACCCTGATGCTGGGAAAGATGGAAGGCTGGAGGAGAAGGGGACGACAGAGGATGAGATGGTTGGATGGCATCACCAACTCAATGGACATGAGTTTGAGTAAGCTCCGGGAGTCAGCGATGGACAGGAAGGCCTGGTGTGCTGCAGTCCATGGGGTCCGCAAAGAGCTGGACACGACTGAGCGACTGAACCACAACAGAAAATAGCTCCTGTCCCATGTTGTAGGCGCTTCTGTTTGAAAACCACCAGCGCTCCTCGCAGAAGAGAGCAGGTATGGCTGTGCTAAGGTAGGCAACAGATATGCATAATAGATTAGCCTCCTGACCATGAACCACGACAAAGCAGGAAGCATACTTCACTGTATAAGGAGTTTTCAATCTTATTTAATTTTTTAGTCTTTACTCAATGTCTCGCCATGTTGCTTCTGTTCTACGTTCTGGGGTTTTTGGCCTCGAGGCACATGGCATCTTAGCTCCCCAGCCAGGGATCGCACCCACAACCCCCACGTTGTTAGGTGAAGGCTTAACCACTGGAGCACCAGGGAAGGCCCTAGAAGGTCTTTTTCTTGTTGTTGTTCAGTCGCTAAGTCGAACCCAAGACTCTTTTGAGACGCCCATGGACCGCAGCACGCCAGGCGCGAATGTTGTTAAATCCCCACAATAAGCAGAGAAATGCACCATCGTGTTGATTTCTGATATATGCGAAACGAATTTCTGCCATCTGCGCCGTAACCAAAGGCTGCTTTTATTGTCTCAAGTGTTTCAAATGACAGCCACTGGGGACACCCAGCCTGGTAACACCCGACAAAACATTCGGGAAACCCAATCTCTCACTCGTGTTTCTGGTTCGCTGTCAGAGCTACCACCACAGTCGTCAAATGGTTTCGATTAAAGGTTCTATCTGTTTTTCACGGTGTGCAGACGTTGGTCCCAATGCTAGAGGGAGGGGAAATATGCCCCCCAAGCCATGAACACCTTGGGTGAATCTGCATGAATACCCATGCAAATCAATGCACGTGCAGTCTTGGCTCCTGTCTTCCCAGGTGGGGCAATGGTAATGCGCCTGACTGCCCGTGCAGGAGACTCAGAGGACATGGGTTCGATCCCTGGGTGGCAAAGATCCCCTGGAGGAGGGCATGGCAAAACACTCCAGTATTCTTGCCTGGGAAGTCCCATGGACAGAGTAGCCCGGCGGGCTACAGTCCATGGGGGTGCAAAGAGTCAGACATGACTTAGGGACTAAGCATATCAAGTTCAGTTCAATCACTCAGTCACATCTGACTCTTTGCGACCCCATGGACTGCAGCACACCAGGCTTCCCTGTCCATCACCAACTCCCGGAGTTACTCAAACTCACGTCCATCAGGTTGGTGATGCCATCCAACATCTCATCCTCTGTCGTCCCCTTCTCCTCCCACCTTCAATCTTTCCCAGCATCAGGGTCTTTCCCCATGAGTCAACTCTTCGCATCAGGTGGCCAAAGGATGGGAGTTTAAGCTTCAACATCAGTCCTTGCAGTGCATACTCAGGACTGATCTCCTTTAGGATGGACTGGTTGGATCTCCTTGCACTCCAAGGGACTCTCAAGAGTCTTCTCCAACACCACAGTTCAAAAGCACCAATTCTTCGGCACTCAGCTTTCTTTATAAAGAAACTCCAGTTTCTTTATAAAGTTGGATGTCCAAGTCTCACATCCATCCGTGACTACTGGAAACACCATAGCTTTGACTAGATGGACCTTTGTTGGCAAAGTAATGTCTCTGCTTTTTAATACGCTGTCTAGGTTGGTCACAGCTTTTCTTCCAAGGAGCAAACGTCTTTTAATTTCATGGCTGCAGTATCTACCTGCTGTCTACCTAGCATTCCACCCAGCGCCTCCCACCCAGTTTTCTGCAGAAGGGTGCACTGGCTCAGGAGAAGCAGGCGGGCACGTGTGGACCCTGTCCCACTCAGCGGATCCATGGGAACCACGACCCCAGTAACAGGTTCACAGAGGCTAATTCCAAACCCTGAGAGGAAGCGTTAGCATTTCATCAGTATTGTGCAGATATATCTGCAGGAGACCAATGTCTTTTTACCTATTTTCCAATATTCCCTGTGCCCCAGGCACTGATTATCATTAGCTCTGTGGCAGGAATGAAATCTATAATATAAAACCACCAGCGGCTGTGAATTGCCTTGCTGTTGAGGGAGACCAAAGCAGACGCGGTAGATTCTGATAAACTGAACCCAGTTTTGTCACCTGGCCCAGCAGTGCGCCTCCCAGACAGCTGCCCAAGAAAAAGGAAAACCCCAGACCACAAAAGCCTATGTGCAAATGCCCCCAGGAGCCTTAGTCGTAGCTTGGAAACCACCCAAATGCTCTTCCACAGGACAAACGACTAACCGCCCTGCATCCATAAAACAGAATACTGGGCCACGCTTAGTCTCTTAAGTCATGTCCAACTCTTTGCGACCCCATGGACCATAGCCTGCCAGGCTCCTCTGTCCATAGGATGCTCCAGGCAAGAATACTGGAGTGGGTTGCCATGCCCTCCTCCAGGGGATCTTCCCAACCCAGGGATTGAACCTGCATCTCCTGCATTGGCAGGCGAGTTCTTTACCACTGTGGAAGCCCATAGGAAATAGAAGACCATGTAGCATATAAAGGAAGTACTACTGAAGTATGCACCAGCGTTAGCCAATCTCAGATGCACTGAGTCAGAAAAGCCAGACTCTCAAGGGTACACGCTGCAGAGATTCACTTCTCAGTCACAATCGCAGAGGCAACACTCTAGTGCCAGGAAGCAGACCGGTGGCACCAGCAGCTGCGGTGGGGTGAGGAGGAGACTACAAAGGGGGAGTTTTTGGTGGAACCATTCCATATCTTGTTTGTGCAGGTGTTTGTATCACTCTGAACATCTGTATTCTAAAAAGGGTCAATTTTCTGGCGTGAAAATGATACTCTATGTAAAAAAAAAAAAAATGGTAGAGATGAAGGTGCAAAGGGATGGAGAAGCTGGACACTGACCATGAAGGGAACTGCCAGGCTGGGTGGCAGAGACGCTCTGCCTCAATCGGCTTCTTACAAATCGTCAGGATGACAAAAGCGACCACATGATTAACCCCCAAGAGGCAGAGGCTGATGGACTCCTAGCCCTCCAAAGCGGACTGCCGCAACTCATGCAAAACATAAAAATTAAAAGCACAACTAAGCCACTTTGCTGCTGGGGCTGCTCAAAATCTCCAGCTGAACTGAAAAAAAAAAAAAAAAAGCCTTGCACACTAACCGATCTTCTTTATCTGGATGCCAGGAGGAGCAACCATGAACAATAGCATCCAGACAGCACCTTCCACAGGCACGGCCCTTGCTTTAGACAACAGTGACGCCATGAAATCCCCTCTGCTTTAGAGGCTGTGGAATCCACGGCAGGGCGGAGGGAGGCCAGAGAGGAACCCTAGATGATGCGAATTCTGCCTCTTGAGGGCAGAAAAGGAAGCCCCTTTTCAAGATACTTTTCCTGAGTTTGCAGAGATGTGATGTGCATTTTGTCGTAACACTTTCAGGAAAGTGTTGCTTCTGCACTGCGCCTCCCAGCTATCTGGTGGGGTGGGGTGCGTGAGGAATCAATGTTCTGATGGGCACCGTTTTCCCTGCAGCCCTGAACATCCTGACCGGCACATGTGCTGCCCGACTGCACCAGCCCAGCCCCTGCGGTGGCAGAGAACTTGTGCCTTGAGGTGGGCTGGAATATTCTGGGTCTACCCGCTGCCTGGTTGTACAGCCAACAGCAGACCCCCAGAGATCCAGAGGTCTGCCTCCCTGCAGGGTCCTCCCCACCTGCCATCTCCCAACCTCCTACGCACACACCTTCTACACACATAGCCTGGGGGGTGACATGACTAAAGACCTAGGAACTTTCAAACCCCTAGTGGAGAAGCCACACTGGGAGGAGCTGAGTGAGTCACCTAGCGTGACAGAGAATTTATGGATGATGGGTTTGATGCTGGTAAAGGAGAGACAGCACAGATACTTGATCAGGAGAGTCCTTCCTTCTCCTTCCTGCCTTCTTTTCCTTCCCCTTCCTCCCCCTTCCTTCCCCTTCTTCCCTGTCCCTTCCTTCCTCTTCCTTTCTTCATTCCCTCTTCTTCCTTCCCCTTCTGCCCTCTTCCTTCCCTTCCCTTCCATTTCCTTCCCCTCCTTTCAGCTAGAAAGGAGACGTTATGAGGCCAAGAACATGCTCTGTCCACTTGATGGCTGCTCAGTAAATTCCCTGGTGGCTCAGTCAGTAAAGACTTTGCCTGCAGTGTAGGAGGCCTGGGTTTGATCCCTGGGTCAGGAAGATCCCCTGGAGAAGGGAAAGGCTACCCACTCCAGTATTCTTTCCTGGAGAATCCCCATGGCCAGAGGAGCCTGGTGGGCTACAGCCTATGTGGTTGCAAAACATCAGACACAGCTGAGCAACTAAACCACCACCTAACCAAAGCGTGAGGATTTGAGATAAATGTTAAACAATCCCACAATGAACGTTTAACAACATTAGGCATTTCTTCTTTGGAGTATGCCCTCGTGGGGGTACCAGAGGCAGTTCCCGGACGCACAGTCGTCAGAGGAACACACAGTCATCTCTTAACTCCTCACTCGATCTATGGGATTCTACTCAAGGCTCTGAAAAATTAGGACAGCCGGTCAGCAGATGCTACACACAATGGGCATTGATGGAATACACTGTGTCTCCCAAGGCTCCTTTCTCAGTCGCCTGGTTACAGAAAGTTTCTCAACAAATGTGAGACAAATGTAAACAAATCCTAAAAAAGGAAGTCTCGCTTTTCTGGGGGGAGGGATTAGACATTTCTGTGTTTATTCAAAGAGGCCAGCAACACTCTTGCCCCGGGGGGCCCTGGGGACTGCCCACCGGGAGAAACCTTTCTCTAGGTTACACAAAAGTTTTCTTTCCCAAGTCTCTATTTACCTTCATGTTCACAGAGGGATGGCAATTTCACCTTAAGATTGTTTACACATTTGGACTGCACTTTTTCAGCCTATTTTTGTGCAAGTGTTTCTAAAGAGAAAGAATCCTGAATTCCAAGCTGGAAGTCTTCAGGGAGGCAGGGTTTGGCACGTGGAATTTTCATCTGCAGACATCTCTGGGAATCTATGAGATCAGTGCTGGGAGGACACTTGGACTCCAGGTGAGAGATTTCCTGGTTAATTTCCAAGGTTAAGTTATCAGAGCCATGGGTTGATCTTCCTGATTGACGAGGGATGAGGTGGTACATATTTTGTTCTGCTCATCATTTTTTTCATAGGAAATATCTAGCAAGAGCTAATCCAAATGGTCAAATGTACATGTAGAAAGAAGGTGTACTCTTCATGAATAATGATAGCTAGGGTGGACAGCAGAAACAGAGACCTCAGGCTTGCATGGGGAGAGGTTTATTTATAACATGTGGCATGCCCCACATATTTTATCCTTTTTGTTCGAGGATCAGAATCGAGCCATTTGGGTCGCCTGCAAGACTGGCCCATCTCACCCTTCTGGGCTCATTCTGAAAGAGTCTGGACCCAGGGACTCACACTTGGATCAACCTCAATGATAGCATGTGCGGAAGTGGGATGTGAGAACTGGTTTCTTTCTCGAATAATCAATTTGCAGACTACAGAAAATGTGACACAAAGTGAATCAAGCTTCAATATGCACAGAACTGACTGTTATAGCTTGAACTGTGTCCGCCGCAACGGCATAGGCTGGTAGCCCTAGCCCACAGCACGGCTCAGAATGTGACGGCGCTTGGAAGAGGGTCCCTGCAGATGTCATCTGTTAAGACGAGGTTGTGCTGGAATACCGTGAGCCCCGTAATCCACTATGACTGTGTCTTTACAAAAAGGAGAAGTCCGACAAATGTGGACAGAGAGTGACACGCACACAGGGAGAACGCCTCGTGAAGGGGAAGGCAGGTCTCGGGGGACAAAGCGCCTATGAAGCAAGGAGTGCCAAAGACGGTCCAGCCGAAGCTGGCAGACAGGCAGGAGCAGACCCCCGTGGGGCAGACAGTCTCGGGAAGAGAGCAAGCCAGCTGGCACCCTGCTTTGGACTGCTGTCCTCCACGGCGCTGGGACAGTGCATTTTTGTTCAAGCCGCCCCACTGAGTTACCCCACACCAATTCTGTACACGGATCTGTAACCAGCTCACAAACGCTCTCTCTGTGGCCGGGACCAAGAACACCAAACACCCCACCCCATCCATCTATATATATATACACACACACATACATACACACACACACACACATACATATACATACACACACTATATGTATACACCAGCCCGCAAATGCCCTCCCTATGGTGGGGACTGAGAACATCCAATCACCCCACTCCCCATGTATATACACCATATGTATACATTAGCCCACAAATGCCCTCCCTGTGGTGGGGGCTGAGAACATCCAATCACCCCACTCCCCGTGTATACATACCATATGTATACACCAGCCCATAAATATCCTCTCTATGGTGAGGGCTAAGAACACCAATCACTCTACCCTCTCCCTATATATACATATATATACACACACACACACACACACATACATATATACCAGACCACAAAAGCCCTTCCTATGGTGGGGGCCAAGAATATAAAATCACCCCACCTTCATATATATACACCAGCCCATAAGTATCCTCCCTATGGTGGGCATCAAGAACACCAAACACCCCACCTCCATACACACACACACACACACACACACACACACACACACACACACACATTTATATGTTTGCTTGTGTGTTTAGCTGCCCAGCTGTGTCCGAGATGCTTTGCGACCCCATGGACTGCAGTCCGCCAGGCACCTCTGTCCATGGAATTCCCCAGATAAGAATAGTGGAGTGGGTTGCCATGCCCTCCTCCAGGGGATCTTCCTGACCCAGGAATGGAACTGGGGTCTCCTCCACTGCAGGTGGATTCTTTACCAGCTGAGCTACCAGGGAAGTCCCCATATGTATACACCAGCCCACAGATGCCCTCCCTATGGTGGGGGCTGAGAACACTCAGATCACCCCACCCCTCATGTATATACACCACATGTATACAGCAGCCCATAAGCACCCTCCCTATGGTGGGAGCCAAGGACACCCTATCGCCCCACCCTATAACATATATACCATACATACACACCAGCCCACAGATGCCCTCCCTATGGTGGGAGCTGAGAACATGAAATCAGCCCACCCCCCACGTATATACACCAGCCCATAAACAGCCTCCCTATGGTGGGAGCCAAGGACACCTATCGCCCCACCCTATAATATATACACCATGTACACACACCAGCCCACAGATGCCCTCCCTATGGTGGGAGCTGAGAACATGAAATCACCCCACCCCCCACGTATATACACCATATGTGTACCCCAGCCCATAAACACCCTCCCCTATGGTCGGGACCAAGAACACCAACCGCCCCACCCCCATGTGGATGCACCATACATACACACCAGACCACAAACGCCCTCCCGAGGATGGGGACCCAGAACACCAAATCCTCCCCGCCCCTCACCGCATCTATCACAACTGCCCTTGATCAAAATGGGCTTCCCCTGTGGCTCAGCTGGTGAAGAATCTGCGTGCAGTGCGGGAGGCCTGGGTTGAATCCCTTGGTGGGCAAGATCCCCCTGGAGAAGGGAAAGGCCACCCACTCCAGTATTCTGGCCTGGAAAATCCCATGGAAAGAGGAGCCTGGTCAGCTATAGGTGTTCGGGTTACAAAGACTCAGACTGAGTGACTAACCCTTGATTTCACTTTATTAGAGGTACTTCCTTGGTGGCTTAAGACGGTAAAGAATCTGCTTGCAATTTAAAGAGACCTGGGTTCAATTCCTCAGCTCGGGAAGATCCCCTGGAGAAGCAAAAGACCACCCATTCCAGTATTCTGTCCTGGAGAATCCCATGGACCGCATAGTCCACGGGGTCGCAAAGAGTCGAACAGGACTGAGTGACTTCACTTTCCCTTCACTTGATCTTCATTCCAGGCTGGCTTCAGGTGAACAGAAATGTCAGCACAAACAAGAACACATTCCCTCATCCCGCCCCAAGAGCAAGACGGCCCAGCCCCTTCTCCGCCTCCCTTCAGTCCTCTGAATGAGGGTGTCCGGAGCTCTCTCTTCCCTATAGACCGGGTTTTCCATCCGTGGTTGCTGGCCCTGCAGGTGGCGTGTTGGAAGGTGTTTTTTTTTGCCGCTCCGGGCAGGAAGCCGGCTTCTTACCTGACTCCTGGAGATATCGGTACACCAGGAAGTTCACCTCGTCACTGGTAATGCTCATCTTAGCCTCACCTCGCGGGGATGAGGTCTTTACGAAGCAGCAGCCACCACCCTCTGTCGGAAAAGGCAAGAGGAGAAAGCGGAGAGACGTTTCAGACACTGCCTGCGTGTTCCTCCTCAACCGCATTTCTTTCGGAAAATAACTGATACATGTAATACTCAGGAGGTAACTAATGCCCCATTCCTGCCGTACGTTCTGGTAACATAAAGGTTTTATAATTATCTAAACATATATACACATACAGATGAAAAATTTCCCCTGTATTTCCTGGTGACATAAAGCTTTTATAATTACCTAAACATACAAACATACAAGTGAAAAGTATCCCCCAAAACACGAGCTGATGCGTTTTATAATGCTGGCATGGACTCATCTATAAACCACATTAACGGAGACAAAATCAGGGGCACCAGAAAATGAGAACAAACACCGCGACTTGATTCAGTGAAGATCCTGCAGCGGTTGGTACCGAGCTTCAATGGAACCCCGAGACAGAAGGTGGCTGGTGGCACCGACTGGCCCTTCCCTGGACAGACGAGGAAGGTTAGAGTCCTGTCGACACCCCCAGGTTGGGTGACCACGTGGCTCTGGTCACACCTGTGGGTCTGCAGCACAGATGACTCACAGCAACCTCCCACGCATCCAAGTTCCATGCTGAACCTGACGGTCACCGAACCAACAGGGTGCATGTGGCCCCGACATACACAGCGAGGAGCTGAGTCATCGACAAGGAGATATGACTTCTATTAGGAGGCGGGGAGTCAGCAAGCTGCCCCGTGGACAGAGTGCAACGACAGCATTCGGTTCTGCGGCAGACTGGCCAAGACCATGGCATCTTCAAGGATGAACCAAGTGCTTCTCGGGACCCAGGGGCAGGAAGACCAGCCTGTGTGCCCGGACTGTGGACTGAGATGGCCTGTGTCATCGGCCAAGCAGGATTCTTACAGAGCTCAGAATGCTTGCGTGTGCTAAGTCGCTTCAGTCACGTCCGACCCTCTGCGACCCCCATGGACTATATGTAGCCCCAGCCAGGCTCCTCCGTCCCTGGGATTCTCCAGGCAAGGACACTGGAGTGGGTTGCCATGACCTCCTCCAGGGAAATGCTTGTGGTGACTGCAATGAAGTTAGGGGAACCCCAAGGCAATGGTTCAGACCTCCAAGGACTGATGGGTTGGAGGTAAGGCAATCATGTCCTGAGGGCACCAAGAACAGAGAACATGGCACTCGGAGCGTGGGGGGGCTTGAGGCTGCGCCAGGAGGCCTGATGCTGACTGCACCTTCATCCCTAAGGAGCTGTGGACCACAGGCCTCAGTTTTCTACCTATGCCAGCTGCGGATGCTAAGAACCGCTGCCCTCCCCCTCCCCCAGGAAGGTGGTGAGGATGACATGCTTCTACACACACTTCCAGACCAGGGCCCTGAGCACCACAGAGACACAGGAGGGCTCTTAATCCTACTCCGCCCCACTGCAAAGCATCCTCAAAGCAGAGAGACCACCACCGCCCCCAGGAACACGCCTCCAAAAACAATAACAAAAATGGGTTCTTGATTAGTGACATGGTGTTTATTTTCTTGCCTGACCCAGTTTTGATTCATGCATGTGTGTGCTCAGTCGTGCCTGGCTCTTTGCAACCCCCATGGACTGTGGCCCGCCAGGCTCCTCTGTCCATGGGATTTCCCAGGCAAGAATACCGGAGCAGGTTGCCATTCCCTTCTCCAGAGTTCTCATCGGAGGCACCTCCCATTAGGTAGATCTGAGAATCTTTGTGGTTGTGACTGGGCAGAAAGGAAATGACCGTCTTCACTGTGTGGTAAAAACCACACATTCCCTCACTGTTCTGGTTTCAGAAGAAAAAATCAGTGTGAGCTGATGACACGTCTGGAGACTTCCTGCTTAACATGAGTGTTCCAACATAAATAACCACTGGGGGGCTGAAATCCATCAGGAAGCTGAAGGGAAGATTATTTACGGTATTTTTCCTTTTTTAATAACTTACTTTCCAGGTGGCAAAAAACTCTTAATAACCACAGTCATAAAACAGTTCAAAATTCAGTTGCAAGAGAAGTCGTGTCTATGATGTTATACTTAAAATGGAGAACCAACAGAACCTGCTGTCCAGCACAGGGAACTCTGCTCAATCCTCTGTAATAACCTTATGGTCACCAGGGGGAAGGATGGGGGAAGGGACAGTTAGGGAGTTTGGGATGGACATGGACACACTGCTGTATTTAACATGGAGAACCAGCAAGGACCTGCTGTCCAGCACCGGGAACTCTGCTCAATGCTCTGTAATAACCTTATGGTCACCAGGGGGAAGGATGGGGGAAGGGATAGTCAGGGAGTCTGGGATGGACATGGACACACTGCTGTGTTTAACATGGAGAACCAACAAGGACCTGCTGGACAGCACAGGGAACTCTGCTCAATGTCATGTGGCAGCCTGGATGGGAGGGGAGTTTGGGGGATAAGGGATACATTTAATGTACGGCTGAGTCCTTTTGCCTTCTACCAGCAACTACGGCAATGTTGTTAATCGGCTGCATCGCAATACCAAGTACAAAGTTAAAAAAAATAGTTTTTTGTTTTTTTTTTTAAAGGGAGTGGGAAATGGTGTCTAAGGGTTTGGCTGTATTGCGTGTACAGTATTTAACATGCTCTCATACTCCAGGAAGGGACAGGACCGCTCCCCAAACAACACAATCTGACCTGCTCTGTGATGATCTTAAAGGATGTAATGACCACAGAGCCACTTGAGCGTCAGCTCTGGGAGATGAAGACAGACAGGGCGAGTGAGTTTCCCTGCCCACGGGCGGGGAGCCTGGTTCAGAAACAGCGATGGAACAAGCACACAGTCACTCCAGGGTGGGGAGCGTGGTGTTCAGTGTGATATCATCCATGGCAGAAGTTTCTCTCTTAGTAAATCGGTGCCGTTAGGACACAGTCTTATAACATCCTCTCATGCGGCCCCTTCCGCCATTCTCCAGGGATGGAAGAAAAAGTCGGTCTGAGGTCTTGTCTCTGCTATGAGTCTGCTGGCCTGGACACTGGAAGAATGCATCGCGTAAGGTGATCTTCTGGACAAGGCCCTGGGACTTGATTCCACGCTGAGTAAGGATGCAAAGCCAGAGCTGGAAAATCTGCTATAAATGACCTCATTGCAGCAAGGCACTTTCACAAATTCTCTGCCGACTGCAACATAGTAGGACTCACCTCCTGGCCTCCCTTCTCCATAATACTGGGGGTAGTTTAGCCGATCAGTCGTGTCCAACCCTATGTGACCCCATGGAATGTAGCCCACCAGGCTCCTCTGACCATGGGATTCTCCAGGCAAGAATATTGGAGTGGGCTGCCATTTCGTCCTCCAGGGGATCTTCCCGACTCAGAGAGTGAACCTGGGTCTCCTCTGCTGCAGGTGGATTCTTTACCGACTGAGCCACCAGGGAAGTCCATAACATTGCTCTCTTTTCAAATTGAAACTGTGTTTTCCAGTGGCCAGTTATGAGACTAGAAGCTTAATGTGTGTGTCAACATTTACATATAAATGCTCTTGTACACACTGCTGGAGACTAAGGTGGGGAGGAAGCAAGCCTGTTTCATCACATTACACACCTGCTCAGCTTGCATTAACTGAAACGAAGCCGCCACGTAACTGCTGGAAAACGACTGCAAACTTTCGTTGTTGTCCAAAGACAGTAATGAGTACTATTCAATAAATGATGGCTTTTATGGTTGGACTTCAGTTATTGCAGAATGTACATACAGAATAGATTGGACAGAAAACAAGAAAATGTCAACAGTGGTTTCACCTTTTCTTCCCCCACAGACTTATCTTCATTTTACTAAAGAGTATTTGCATGCATATTATCCTACAGTGAGAAAAACAGTCCCCCCAAAGGTTAAGATTTTTCACTAATTGTATAGTTATATTTATTTACTTGGGAGCCCAATGGTCCAAAATTATAAACATAATCAAAGAACTATTCTTTCCTCACCAGAGTTCACATGCCCAGCAGTGGCATGCATGCGTGCTAGCTTGCTTCAGCGTGTCCGATTCTTTGCAACCCTATTACCTCAGCCCGCCAGGCTCCTCTGTCCATGGGATTCTCCAGGCAAGAATGCTAGAGCGGGCGGCCCTGTTCTCCTCCAGGGGATCTTCCCAACCCAGGGACTGAAACCACGTCTCTGACGTCTCCTGCACTGGCAGGCGGGTTCTTAACCACCAGTGCCACCATCTGAATAAGGGAATGCAGTAACCTAGTAAGACTGCAGTCCTCAAAAGGATTTTCATGACCGGCAATGACATCCATGATACAGTGCTACGTGAAAAAAAAAAAGGAGGCTCCAAATGGAATGCGTGTGTGCCCAAGTTTTAGTTTGTACACACACACAAGGCCTCCCCCGGTGGCTCAGTGGGTAAGCAATCTGCTCCCCAACGCAGGAGACCCAGGTTCGATCCCTGAGTGGGAAAGATCCCGTGGAGAAAGAAATAGCAATCCATTCCAGTATTCTTGCCTAGAGAATTCCATGGACAGAGGAGCCTGGCAGGCTACAGTCCATGGGGTTGCAAATAGTCAGACACGACTTAGCAAGTAAACCACACAAACCACACACACACACACACGTACAAATAATAGATACCCTCTAAAATGTAAACAGTAAAATAAAATACACCAGTCTCTCCAGGGCTGGGATGATGCTGGACTTAAATCCGTGTACGTGTGGCGTGCCTTTTCGGTATTCCCCTAATTTCCTCCTACGAACGTGAACTGCAGTCACATTCATTAGGATGTAATTAAAATCAGGCAGCGTCTTCAGAAATCAGTATGAGAACAACCCAGCTAAGGAGGAGAGAAATTGGCAGGGTTGAGACAGCAAGGAGAAGGGAGCCTCCTCGGGTTAGAAAAATAATGACACGCTTCACAGAAATCAAAAAACACCCCCAGGGTGAGGCCTTCAGAAAGGGGCCTTTCTGAGCCTATGTGCCGGCCCGGATTCATTAGTGGCTGGTTGGTTAGCTTCGTTCCGATCGTTCCGACTCTCTGCACACAGGCACGAAGCATGGAGACGCGAGAGGACGGGACGTCCTGGCCCAGACGTGCGGCCAAGACCATGTGTCCCCCTCCCGAGCGGCCATGGGTCCCCGTCTCAAACCCTCTGAGCCGCACACCCTGCCCACCCCACACTTCTCTGCCCCATCGAGAGGCAGGTCCAGAGGGAAACCTTCCTAAAAAAGTTCACCCCGATGATAGCAAGCCACTGCTAAGTAAGGTCTGTGTGGCAGAGAGACAGACACACACGTAAGTCCGACAGCACCGTTATATTTTACAGCCTTCCGTCCACGAGGTGAAATGCAAGCTCAGGTGCCCAAGCTTTCGCAGCTAAGTGCCTCGGGAAATACGGACAGCTTCAATGTAAAAATGCCCTTTCCCTTCTTTGCTGGAGGACGTGGGTCTGCCAGCTAAGGCTTCCGATTAGTCCGTAAATTAATTTACAGACTTTAATTATCTGAGACCGAGGGGCTGGAATGACAGTCTCTGCACTAGGCCCTCTGACAAATCACAGGAATATACACAGGCTGGTTACAAAAGCTCTCAGACAATGTGATTTTCAGCCACATACGCAAGATTTATCTTGGCCTGGATGATTCCCTTTTCTGTGGTAGGTGGAGCCCTAAGTGAGGTCATCGACTCCTATAATGTGGTCTCCAGAGTTTTGAAAAAACAAACAAGCAAAAAACCCTGTGGCTTTGTCTGTAAATATAAAGGCAGGCGATGCTTTGCCCTCTGAGTCAGCCTGTGTCTCAAAAACCTTGGTGCTAAAATAGGGAGATATTGAGGGCAGGAGGAGAAGGGGGCGACAGAGGATGAGATGGCTGGATGGCATCACCGACTCAATGGACATGAGTCTGAGTAAACTCCGGGAGTCGGCGATAGACAGGGAGGCCTGGCGTGCTGCAGTCCATGGGGTCTGCAAAGAGTTGACACGACTGAGCAACCGAACAACAAAAACAAAAGTATACTGTGATGCTTCAGCTTTAAATGAGCATGGTGACCCATGCCTCTATTCTTGCCTGGGAAATCCCTCGGACAGAGGAGCCTGGTGGGCTACAGTCCATGCGGTCTCCAAGAGTTGGACATGAGTGAGCACGCATGCACACACAACAACCACACACCACATAAAAGAAAAATACTCAAAGCACCGTGAAGCCGAGTATCCCAAGAGTGCCCTCTGACACTGAAATCAGCAAGCGGAAGGCATTCAGTTTTGTCATCCGACGCTCGGCAGGTGAAATTCCCACAGCCAGAGGAGTGCGCAGATCAAAACACAGAAAGAAATTCTGATGCGAACAGGGAGGGGTCGTCCGTCTCGGTACTGCGGACACTCAGGACCACATGGATCTCTGTGACGGGTTCCCCGACGCCCTGGAGGATGATAAACAACATCCCTGGTCTCCACCCACTGGGTGTCAGGAGCAAACATCTTCCTCAAAGGTCTCCAGACGTGATCAAATGTCCCCTGGAGAAGGCTGGTTCCAGACGTCCAGAGCCACACTGCCCATGGAAGGCCCTGTAATTCCTCAAGTCCATGAGCAGCTGCAGGCTGTTGGCCAAGCAACCACAACTTAGTAATAAAGTGTCAGTCACTTGACCGTGCCTGACTCTTTACGACCCCACGGACTGTAGCCCGCCAGGTTCCTCTGTCCGTGTGGATTCTCCAGGCAAGGAGAATCATGTTCATGGAGTGCGGTTGCCATGCCCTCCTCCAGGGGAATCGTCCCAACCCCTGGATCGTACCCGTGTCTCCTGCCCTGCAGTCGGATTCTTTATCATCTGAGCCAGCAGGGAAACCACAATGTGGACGCTGTCTTAAGCTCGCCATGGACCTCGCAGAGCTGCATGTCAGAGGCCTTCTACTCGAAGGTCACGGTCAGAAGACGGAGAAATAAAATGGGTGTCTTTCTCGAGGTCAAGGCTGGCGCACCGCAGCCCACAGGCAGATTCACACGTCGCCCACCTTCCGTAAGGCTTAGGAGGTTTCTAAATGGCTGCAAGGAAAATCAAAACAATCCTATTTTGCCACCCCTGAAATTGCGATGACATTGGAATTCCAGCGCCCATCGGCGAAGTATTACTGATGTCACTCAGCCACACTCGTTCATCTGTGTATGATCAGTAGCGGTTCTCACAGCGCAAAGGCAGAGGAAAGCAACGGAGACCCCGGGGCCCACAAAGCATCAGCTATCAACATCTACTCTCTGGCCCTTGATGGAAAACGTCTGCCAACCTCACTCCCCCGAAGATTCTCCCCTCTCTACATTAGAACACGCCCGTCTTGTTGTTTTCCAGCCGAAATTCCTGTCTGGGAACCTGAAGGTGATGCCCTAAGAATGTGGACGCTCCTCGGGCATAACCCACTGGTGGCTCTGAAATGAAGAGTCAAGAAGACACCACAGCCATCATCTGCTGTGTGTCCGTCACTTTCTGAGGCGGGACCTGCTGAAACTAGGCTAAGTCAAACGGGAACAGACCAAGGTCCGTCTGGTCAAAGCCATGGTTTTTCCAGTAGTCCTGTATGAATGGGAGAGTCGGACCATCAAGAAGGCTGAGCACCGAAGAATCGATGCTTTAGAACTGGGGAGCTGGAGAAGACTCTTGAGAGTCTCTTGGACTGCAAGGAGATCCAACCAGTCCATCCTAAGGGAGATCAGTCCTGGGTGTTCATTGGAAGGACTGATGGTGAAGCTGAAGCTCCAATCCTTTGGCCACATGATGTGAAGAGCTGACTCACTGGAAAAGACCCTGATGCTGGAAAGATTAAAGGCAGGAGGAGAAGGGGACGACAGAGGATGAGATGGTTGGATGGCATCACCGACTCAATGAACATGGGTTTGAGTAAACTCTGGGAGATGATGAAGAACAGGGGAGCCTGGCGTGCTGCAGTCCATGGGGTTGCAGAGAGTCACACACAACTTGGTGAATGAACAGCAACAGGACCAGACATGAGCCCTCACTTTCTGACACACAGCACCCAGCGCAGAGAGAAAGGGCTGTGATTTACAGATGACTCCCAAGCTCACAGTCACGGAGGCACCATGGGCACTGTGGCATGTGAGCAGCAATGCCTTTCCCCAGCATAATCCCAAATGAACATCCGCATGTCAAAATCGCACAGGGAATCATCAACGGCTACACAAATTTCCAGTCACCTGTGAAGCTAAACACCAATGCCCAACTCACAGCAGGAAGTCAACGTGTGCGCTCAATTCAATTCCCTCAAAGCTCATGAATACTCAAAGCCCTGAATACTGAATGCAGACTCAATCAAGACACGGATGAGCAACAGACCTTCTCTGTCCCCTCTGACATTGAAACTATGACTCAACTGCGTTTTAAAAATACTGACTGATGGTGCAGCCACTTTGGAAAAGCTGGGATGATTCTTCCAAACGTTAAACACAGTTACCATATGACTGAGCGATTCTCCTCTCAGGTATATACCCAAGAGAAAATGAAGGTACACATCCAGATAAAATTTATACACGAATGTTCATGGCAGCGCTCTTCTGAACAACTCAATAAAAGTAAACACAACTCAAATGTCCATCAGCTGATGCATGGATAAACGGCCTACAGTGGTCCATCCATACAAATGGAATATTCTTTGGCCATTAAAAGACTCATGCTACAACCTGAACACCTGATGTCACAGACTCAATTAACCTTTTCTAATTTTTCAATTAAAAAAAAACCAAACTACCCCTTCCAGATAATTAAGTAAAATATTGAAATTCTAATACAGCTGGCCCTTGAACAAAATGGAGTTTGGGGTGAAAATCCCCTTATACCTACAGGGGGCCCTCCATATCCATGGTTCCTCATCTGTGGATTCACTCACGGACTGTGCACAGCGGTTAGGTATTTACTGGGGTGGGGGGGGGGGGAGAAATTAACGTATAAGTGGGCCGGTGCAGTTCAAACCCATGGGCCAACGGTACATATTTACCTTGCTACATGTTTGGTCTTAAACAAAAATACCACATAAGGTTGTTCCTGTGGTTAAATTTGGGCCTATCATCTTACTTCTGATTGCTTCTTTTTAAAGAAGTACAGCAAAAAATCTTCCGCAAAAAGGCCATCTTTTATGTTTTTAAAATAACAAAACTTCTATCAGTGGTTTTTTTTTTTTTCCCCATTAAAACAAGGAAAGAACCAGAAAACACAAAAAAATAAAGGATAAAATCAAACTCTAAAATTCCATCTTCCAAAATATTAACAGTGCTTCTTCTTGATAGAGGGTGGAGAGGGGAACCATCAGCTTTAGGTTGAGACGTGGGCTTCAACTCTGGTTTTTCATTTTTTGGGGGGGTCACAAGGCTTTCGGGATCATAGTTCCCTGACCAGGGATGGAATCACGCCTCCTGTAATGGAAACTGCAGAGTCCTAACCACTGGAACCACAAGGAACTCCCTGGGTTTCCATTCTTGATGTCTGCACATCTATGATTCTTTGGTTTCTTCCTCTGGGTATACCTTATCACCTCACTAGATCTATCGATAGTAAGCTACATGTTTTTCTAATAACTTTCAAGGTTAAGTAGGAAATCAATTTGCAGATAGACACAAATCATATTAAGAAACTAACAAAGCAAAGAATTAAGATACAGGAGCCAAATAAGATACAGCCTCATGCCCTCAATTATAATCAATTTTGCTGCTTAATTTTAATTCATAATGGTGATGCAAGGGATTGATTTTAGAAGCTGTCATCTGCTCCAGAAAAGTTTAAAATAGCTGGTTCCGTATTCAGCTTCATGTTCAGTACAGTACAGTCGTATCCAACTCTTTGCGACCCCATAGACTACAGCACGCCAGGCCTCCCTGTCCATCACCAACTCCCAGAGCTTGCTCAAACTCATGTGCATCGAGTCGGTGAGGCCATCCAACCATCTCATCCTCTGTTGTCCCCTTCTCCTCCTGCCTTCAATCTTTCCCAGCATCAGAGTCTTTCCCAATGAGTCAGTTCTTCAAATCAGGTGGCCAAAGTATTGGACTTTCAGCTTCAGCATCAGGCCTTCCAATGAATATTCGGGACTGATTTTCTTTAGGATGGACTGGTTTGATCTCCTTGCAGTCCAAGGGACTCTCAAAAGTCTTCTCCAACACCACAGTTCCAAAGCATCCATTCTTTGGTGCTCAGCTTTCTTTATGGTTCAACTCTCACATCCATACATGACTACTAGAAACACCATAGCTTTGACTAGACGGACCTTTGTTGGCAAAGTAATGTCTGTACTTTTTAATATGCTGTCTAGGTTGGTCACAGCTTTTATCCCATGGAGCAAGCCTCTTTTAATTTCATGGCTGCAGTGACCATCTGCAGTGATTTTGGAGCCCAAGAAAATAAAGTCTCTCACTGTTTCCACTGTTTCCCCACCTATTTGCCATGAAGTGATGGGACCGGATGCTGTGACCTTCATTTTCTGAATGTTGAGTTTTAAGCCAACTTTTTCACTCTCCTCTTTCACTTTCATCAAGAGGCTCTTTAGTTCTTCACTTTCTGCCATAAGGGTGGTGTCATCTGTGTATCTAAGGTTATTAATATTTCTCCCAGCAATCTTGATTCCAGCTTCTGCTTCATCCAGCCTGGCATTTCGCATGATGTAATCTGCATATAAGTCAAATAAGCAGGGTGACAACATACAGCCTTGAGGTACTCATTCCCAGTTTGGAACCAGTCCATTGTTCCATGTCCGGTTTTAAGTGTCCGCTTCTTGACCTGTATACAGATTTCTCAGGAGCCAGGTATGGTGGTCTGGTATTCCCATCTCTTTAAGAATTTCCCAAAATTCTTAGAAGGTAAAAAAGCCCAGTTCATCTTAAAGAATCAAGGAAGCAGCACATCATTATTTAATAATGCTTTGTCTATTACCTTCATGGAGAAGGAAATGGCAACCTACTCCAGTATTTGTGCCTGGAGAATCCCATGGACAGAGGAGCCTGGTGGGCTACAGTCCACTGGGTCGCAAAGAGTCAGACATGACTTGGCGATTAAACAACAATTACCTTGAACTTCAGCAAGAAGAAAGACCTCAGACATGTATCATTTTAAAACAGAAGGTGTTCAGTTTTGGCAAAATGCAGTTCTGTTTGAAACGAATTTCAGGCGGAGAACAAACATCAAAGGCAGGGGTGTACCTTTAGGGTGACTTCATGTGTAGACCTCGGAACCAGTGGGCTCCCCAGCACCCGATCATAGGAACTGCCAAGTGTCTGCTGGGACCTGCCTGGCGAGAAACAAGGAGATTGAAAAAAAGGAAAACCACAACAACAATCAAAATGAACCTGAAAATTCTTTGGGAATTGTTCACCTTTGATCTCTCCTGTTCTTCTTTTCCTTTGTCATCTCAAACACGTTTTACTGTTTCATACCCTCTATCTTCAACTTTTACCCAAACTGTGCAGTTTTATTTGCAAAGTAAAAAGGGAAGTAATTAAAATCAGCCATCAGCATTATGGTACATGCAGAGCTTTACAAGGAAAACGTCTCAAAGTAAATAACATTGGTTAGAGTGCAGACAAGCATTCTGCTATCATTCAATGATAATGAACGCCCTCTTGAAACATCTTTGTTTTAGGGAGTGTATCACATAAAATCAGTAAATTAAACCGTACACACCCTAAAGAGAAGAAAGATGCTTCACAGAAAGTTGATAGACAGCGCTTGGGCCAATGTTACCATCATCACGCCATGCAAGTTTGCAGCCATGCACTCAGTTATGTGCTCATGCAAACAGGGAAACGTTAGAATCGTTTCTCCCCCCCTTCTTTCGGCTTCCTAAAATAAAGCAAAAGGAAGCACTGACTACCAGGTCTCAAGTTTTCCGCTGTTATTCTCCTACATTTCCATTTCAGAGCAGTTCTGTATTTGCACAGATTTCTAAAGAAGCCAGGGGTATATCTCACAAGATAACCCTTCATATCACAAACTTGCTTTTCTCAGTCAACATAAATAGAAAGCAGTCAACCAGCATCTATTTAAGGATATGTACCTCCTTCCTTACAAAATGTCTTTGGTTGTGAGTGAGTCCAGGCTCCTACAGGATTTAAATTATCCACACATTCAAAAACTGAGGAAATTAAATGACTACCACTTTCTGTAAATTCTTGTTCAATAGTCTTAAGTGATATAAAAAGGTGCCAGGTTTAATGTAATTCAAATTCAGAAGCAGGGCTATGAATGAAGCTGTTTCTTATTAGTGAATTAATCAGAACCTCTTGAAACGTTTTTAAGGAAATTCAAGGAAATTATTCCCACTGAGCTATGTTTATAGTTACACTGTTCAAAGAAAGGAGATTAAAAAGATTCTATAAGCAGGTTCATAGGCTGTTAAGTTTCATTACACTATATTTTTAAAACATCATAAGGATCTGTAAGATGAAAGTAATAACCAGAACAACTGAAAAAAACTCTACCACTGAAGGAAAATAAGATTTAAACAAAACTCTGCAGTTGTTTGAATAGACATTTAACGGCATTAGACTGGAGCAGGGACAAGGGAATATGGACTTTTCTTATAAAATAAAAATGCATTTCATTATGAAATAAATTCTGTAGTAGAGATGAAATAGGACAATACTCCTGAGAGTAACCTGACGCAGAAAGCAATTGACTATTTTCAGGACTGTGTTGTAAACCCAAAATAGCCTTCTGATGAGACTGCTAAATACCGTAAAGTATCAAAATATGAGCAGATGTCACCACAATAAGCCCCAAATTGCTTGAAAATTAAAACATTAAAATCCACAATAATTCAATTAGGCAATTAATATATAAAGAGCTCTTACTACAAGCTGTTCAGGAAAAAAAAAAAGCTTCAGTATTTAGTATTTGGACCTATTCTTTTTCCAAAACAGATGGTAACTCACAAATTGAAGGTTATCTTTGATATAAGTTGTTAAATTCAATAAGAGTAATTAACATCATCTGTGTGTTAGAAACACACAAAACATGTGAAATATGACTTTGGTTAATGACATTCTGGTTATGCAACATGACAAATTAATTAGTTTACTGCTAAAAATAAGAAGTTAAAGTGAGAAATCTGACCTTCCAATACCTTGTCATTCGTGATTTTCCCATTACGAACAACCAGAGAGAACCACTACCCATAAGCCGTGCTGGCAAGAATTCATGGGACTGAAAAATATTTGTGGGACATGCAAATGATTTTAACAAATGCAATATATTCCTTAATTCTCAAAGGTAAACACACAACGAAAGTGACGTGAGTCCCTCAGTCACGTCCGATTCTTTGTGACCCCACAGACTGCAGCCTGCCAAGCTCCTCTGTCCATGGAATTCTCCAGGTAAGAAACCTGCAGTGGGTTGCCATTCCCTTCTCCAGGGGATCTTCCCAACCCAGGGACTGAACCCGGGTCTCCTGCATGGTAGACAGATTCTTTACCGACTGAGCCAAGTAACCCGTAATAAGAATATGGAAGCATCGTGGCACGTCCACAGTGTTAACACAGGTGCTTTCAACCAGGGGTGGTGTGTCCTCTGCCCCAGGGCACTCTAGGATATTAGGCAATGTCTGGAAACATTTTTCAGTGTCACAACTGGAGGAGGGACACGACTGGCATAGCATTAAGCATCTACAACTCACAGAACAGTCTTCCACACAGTAGACAGATCAGGCCCCCAAATGCTACTAATACCCAGAAACTATATTTTAATGGGACAGACTTTAGTGTTACGTAGGTTAGACTAGGGAAACAGAGTCCAAGATGGTAGTCAGAAGAAGGGACAACTAGAAGGACCACATGCAGGGCAGACAAAGGAAAGGAAAAAGCCCATGAAAAGGAAAACCTGAGGCCTGGAACAAGAACCTCTGGAGGGGGAAGAGGCCTAACACACCCCTTTCCCTGACTGGCTTGACCATACACCCTAATTGCATTCCCTTCCCTGATTGGTTGCAGATACAAGCCCTATTTTGCAAAGGGAAATAGCCAATGGAGCCCGAGGAACCGCCAAGGGGAAAGAGAAAAATGTATACAAAGGGAAACCTAAAAATGACACCAGACCACTCCCACAGGTGTGGGTCCACTCTCCTGTCTCAAGACTGTCCTGCGTGTGGCTTGCTTAATAAATCCTGCCTGCTTGAGCTGTGTCGGTCTGTCGTTTTAATTCTTTCCTATGAAGAGACAAGAATGGAGGGGGAAAAACCTACTTGCCAGTAGACTAAGTAGACACTTTTCTTCGTGACTTCTGCCTTATTCGTACGGTGCCATATTAGAAGTACACATGGGCCTTCGATTCAGAAAGGAACACCCACGGGACACTTTAGCATAGACTATCAAAATCTAAAACGGGTTACCGAGGTCAATCACGGATTCTGTATAGAGAAAATGGTTCACTAAGAGACACAAAAGCATCAGATATCCAACTGCAAAATAGTTCAAGGCATTCAGTGAATTAAGAGCATGGGAATAACAATGAATTCTGATAAGTGGGGGCTTCCGTTGTAGGGGGCACATTTCCTGGTAAGGGGACTAGGACCCCATATGCTTCGAAGCATAGCCAAAAAAAAAAAAAAAAAGAATTCTGATAAAGAAAAAATATTTAAGAGCAATGAAGCAAAATAATAACTATTACAGAGAGAAAGTCTCTGGAAAAATAGGAATACCAGAACATTCAAGGTTCAGCAGATAATCCCATCACTTAATGAGGTACAAATGAAAGCAAGAAGAAACTGCATCGTTCATTTGAAAGAAGAATATCCATGTTTGCAAAAAAAGAGAAATGGCTTTAACAAAATTGAAATTTGAGTGGAAGGGCTTGAAAATCAGGTATAAAAGATTATAAGAGAGGAAATTTATAGGCTTATCCTTTTATGTAAATACAAGTTTAGCAAAATGTTGAAAATTTCTGATGCTTTGTAATGAATACTTGGAAGTCCATTATTCTCTTCATTTCTTAGTATGTTTGAAATCTGCCAGAGTAAAATGGTTTTTTTTTTTAATTTACATAAAAAGATCTGTGAACTTATTGATTTGCCCTTGTTACTTATGAGGCTGTAAGCTACTTTGAAAGCAAGAACAATGCCTTCTACCATCTCTTTATACTTCACTGTGGCTAACGGACTACCTTACATTCAGGGATAAACAGCTCATCAGGGTCTGTTGAAATGTTAAAAACTAAATGTCTTTTTTGGGGGGAGCTATGGAAAATGCCATGGATGGAGGAGCCTGATGGGCTGCAGTCCATGAGGTCGCTAAGAGTCGGACATGACTGAGCAACTTCACTTTCACTTTTCACTTTCATGCATTGGAGAAGAAAATGGCAACCCACTCCAGTGTTCTTGACTGGAGAATCCCAGGGACAGGGGAGCCTGGTGGGCTGCCATCTACGGGGTCGCACAGAGTCGGACACAACTGAAGAGACTTAGCTGCAGCAGCAGCAGGTACAGTTAAGTGTCTTCTAGCTCTGAGATTCCATGGTATCAAGTTTCAATTTATCTGCTTATGCTTAACTCTTAACTCACCAAGATACCAAAATTACCTGGCCAGGTGATCAAGTCACATGTTAAGTCTTTCCCAAAGCACAAGTGAAGAGATTCCAAGTTTGGCTTGTTTTTTGCAATCACAAACCAGCAAATTAAAGAGAGAAGGAAGCAACCTTTACAACACTGTCAGGGGTCTAACACCCTGATTTCAAGCAGTCTATTTTGTCTGAGTTCCCTCCAATAGTCACTTAAACGTCCATAATTAATGAGAAAGTAGAAAAGAGCCTCCCAGAGGAAAGGGCCAGGGAACTGGAGCTTTGAGAAAAGACTAACATGTGACTTGATGACTGCTGCACTGGAAAACCAAGAGGAAAGCGGAAGTGAACTCACAAGATTTGTTGCACAAGTAAAGGAAACCGTAAACGAAACAAAAAGAAAACCTACAGGCTGGGTTGCAATTCAACAGGACTCCGTTTCCAAAACACACGAATAGCTCATACAACTCAGTAACAGAAAACCAAACAACTCCATCAAAAAAACTGGCAGAAGAGCAAAGTAGATACTCCTCCAAAGAAGACATACAGATAGCCAATGAGCACCTGAGAAGATGCTCGATGTTGCTCATCACTGGACAAATTCAAATCAAAACTACAATGATGCATCACCTCACACAGGTCCGCATGGCCATCATCAAGAAGTCTACAGATAATAGATGCTGGAGAGGGTGTGCAGAAAAGGGAACTCTCGTACGCTGTTGGCAGAAATGCATTTGGTATGGCCCCTATGAAGAATGGTAAGGAGGCCCCTTAAAAAAACTCAAAGTACAATTACCATAGGATTCAACAATCCCACTCCTGGTTATGCCGCTGCTGCTGCTAAGTCGTTTCAGGCGTGTCCAACTCTGTGCGACCCCACGGATGGCAGCCTGGGTATATATCTAGAGAAAACCCTAATTCTAAGAGATACATGCACCCACATATTCACAGAAGCACTCTGCACAATAGCTAGGATGTGGAAGCAGCCTACATGTTCACCGACAGATGAAATGCTAAAGGTGTGGGATGTTGTGTTTAGTCGATATATTGTATCCGACTCTTCTGTGACCCTACGGACTGCAGCCCACCAGGCTCCTTTGTCCATGGGATTCTCCAAGCAAGAATACTTGAGTGCGCTGCCATTTCCTCCTGCAAGGGATCTTTCTGACCCGGGGATCAAATCCATGTCACCAGCATTTGCAGGTGGCTTCTTTACCAATGAGCCACCTGGGAAGCCCCTAAGGTGTGGTGTGTGTGTATATATATATATGCGTGTGTGTGTGTGTCTCAGTTTTATCTAACTCTTTGTAACCCCGTACACTGGGGTAGCCTGCCAGGCTCCTCTGTCCATGGGATTCTCCAGGCAAGAATACGATAGTGGGTTGCCATGCCCTTCTCCAATATATCTATATCCATATCCATCTATACATATATACATACATATAATGGAATATTACTCAGACATAAAAAAGGATGAAATAATACTATTTTCAACAACATGAATGGACCTAGAGGTTACTGTATCAAGTCAGAGAAAGGCAAACTCATCACTTATATGTGGAACCTAAAATATGACACAAACGAGCTTAGTTACAAACCAGAAAGAGACTCATAGACATAGAAAACAGATTTATGGTTACCAAGGGAGATTGGGGAGGGGATAAGCTAGGAATTGAGGACTGGCAGACACATGCTACTATACATAAATCAGATAAAAAACAAGGTCTTTCCGTGAAGTACAGGGAACTACAGTTAATATCATATAATAAGCTATAATGAAAAAGAAACTAACCATAAAAACGGTTTATACATAGCTGCATCTACTGTGGATCTGTTCTAAGTGCCTTGAAGTTATGTAATCCTGCTAATAAATAATGACAGAATCCTTCCTACCAGAATGTCACGTTTCCAACGAGGATCCCAGGTACCCCCACGAGCAGTGTCAGACTAGGGGTTCACACACAGCAAGTCATGACTTTCTTGTCATGATGCCTTCCTGGCTCCAAGCTGCAGGCAGCAGAAATTTTGTGAATTGCTGTCCTTCTCTAGGGGCTTCCCTGGTGGATCAGCTGGTAAAAAATCCACCTGCGATGCGGGAGACCTGGGTTCCATTCCTGGGTTGGGAAGACCCCCTGGAGAAGGGAACGGCTACCCACTTCAGTATTCTGCCCTGGAGAATTGCACAGACTGTATAGTCCATGGGGTTGCAAAGAGTCGGACATAACTGATTGACTTTCACTTTCACTTTCCTTCTCTAGCTTGTCTGTGTACCTAGGTATTCACCTAGAAAATGACACTCCATGCTCAGGATATAACTTTCCCAAACTTTAACTTTTCTGACACATGCTGAGATGTTCCTGACGACTTCCTGACAGATTTTGAATACACCAGTTGCTAGACATTCTAATAAAGAGGTTCTCCTGCTGGAAGACTATAGATTCCCCAGAAGAAATATGAAACCAACGTGCATTTCTCTAGACTCTGGAAGGCTGCAAGCTAAAGATGGCAGCGCTTGACAAAAATTAATGCAAGTCTGCCAAGATGGTAATGACTTACAAAAATAAACTTGACTTTTAACATCATAATAGTGGCAAGAAGTAGGGCAGTTCTACACGCGCCTTTACCCACTGGGAATTAAAATCAGGCCATGATCCTCACGTCTCTTTTCACTCACCCAACTAGGAACACGGGTACCGTGAGGTGAGAGGTCATGGTGCATTAAGCGGTTCCTCATCTCCTACCATCACATTCCTCTTTGAACACCATTCATTTATGGGATGCTCTTTATTTAGATGGATTAGTTATTTTTTGTCACTATACTAAAAGGGTACCCAATTCTCTTTATACGTAAACTGGCAGACAAGAGTAAAGGGATCTGTTCTCTGTTAAGAGTTCTATTTATGACACACACACAAAGATTCTGGGTTGTTTTGTTCATGATAAACACTAATTACGTGCATGAATTTCAAGGGGAAGAAAAGGGAAGGAAGGAAGAGGAAGGAAGGATTGGGAAGGAAGGGGAAGGAATTGGAAGGAAGGAAGGGGGAGGAAGGGGAAGGAATTGGAAGGAAGGAAGGGGAAGGAAGGGGAAGGAAGGAAGGAAGGGGAAGGAAGGGGAAGGGAGGAAGAGGAAGGAAGGGGAAGGGAGGAAGAGGAAGGAAGGGGAAGGAAGAGGAAGGAAGGGGATGGAAGGGGGAGGAAGGAAGGGGAAGGAATTGGAAGGAAGGAAGGGGAAGGAAGGGGGAAAAAAGGGGAAGGAATTGGAAGGCGGGAAGGGGAAGGAAGGAAGGGGAAGGAAGGAAAAGGAAGGAAAGGGAAGGAAGGAAGGGGAAGGGAGGAAGAGGAAGGAAGGGGAAGGAAGAGGAAGGAAGGGGATGGAAGGGGGAGGAAGGGAGAGGAAGGAAAGGGATGGAAGGGGGAGGAAGGAAGGGGAAGGAAGGGGAAGGAAGGGAAAGGAAGGAAGAGGAAGGAAGGGGGAGGAAGGGGAAGGAAGGGGATGGAAGGAAGGGGAAGGAAGGGGATGGAAGGGAGAGGAAGGAAGGAGAAGGAAGGGGAAGGGAGGAAGAGGAAGGAAGGGGAAGGGAGGAAGAGGAAGGAAGGGGAAGGAAGAGGAAGGAAGGGGATGGAAGGGGGAGGAAGGGAGAGGAAGGAAAGGGATGGAAGGGGGAGCAAGGAAGGGGAAGGAAGGGAAAGGAAGGAAGGGGAAGGAAGGAAGGGGGAGGAAGGGGAAGGAAGGAAGGGGGAGGAAGGGGAAGGAAGGAAGGGGGAGGAAGGGGAAGGAAGGGGAAGGAAGGAAGAGGAAGGAAGGGGAAGGAAGGGGAAGGAAGGGGAAGGAAGGGAAGGAAGGGGATGGAAGGGAGAGGAAGGAAGGGGAAGGAAGGGGAAGGGAGGAAGAGGAAGGAAGGGGAAGGAAGAGGAAGGAAGGGGGAGGAAGGGGAAGGAAGGAAGGGAAAGGAAGAGGAAGGAAGGGGAAGGAAGGAAGAGGAAGGAAGGGGAAGGAAGGGGAAGGAAGGAAGAGGAAGGAAGGGGAAGGAAGGGGAAGGAAGGGGATGGAAGGGAGAGGAAGGAAGGGGAAGGAAGGGGAAGGGAGGAAGAGGAAGGAAGGGGAAGGAAGAGGAAGGAAGGGGATGGAAGGAAGGGGGAGGAAGGAAGAGGAAGGAAGGGGAAGGAAGGAAGAGGAAGGAAGGGGAAGGAAGGAAGGGGGAGGAAGGGGAAGGAAGGAAGGGGGAGGAAGGGGAAGGAAGGAAGGGAAAGGAAGGGGAAGGAAGGGGAAGGAAGGAAGAGGAAGGAAGGGGAAGGAAGGGGAAGGAAGGGGAAGGAAGGGGATGGAAGGGGGAGGAAGGAAGGGCATGGAAGTGGGAGGAAGGAACAGGAAGGAATTGGAAGGAAGGAAGGGGAAGGAAAGGGAATGGAGGAAGGGGAAGGAAGGAAGGGGAAGGGAGAGGAAGGAAGGGGAAGGGAGGGGAAGGAAGGAAGAGGAAGGAAGGGGAAGGAAGGGAAGGAAGGGGAAGGGAGGGGAAGGAAGGAAGAGGAAGGAAGGGGAAGGAAGGGGAAGGAAGGGGATGGAAGGGGATGGAAGGGGGAGGAAGGAAGGGCATGGAAGTGGGAGGAAGGAACAGGAAGGAATTGGAAGGAAGGAAGGGGAAGGAAAGGGAATGAAGGAAGGGGAAGGAAGGAAGGGGAAGGGAGAGGAAGGAAGGGGAAGGGAGGGGAAGGAAGGAAGAGGAAGGAAGGGGAAGGAAGAGGAAGGAAGGGGGAGGAAGGAAGGGCATGGAAGTGGGAGGAAGGAACAGGAAGGAATTGGAAGGAAGGAAGGGGAAGGAAAGGGAAGGAAGGGAGAGGAAGGAAGGGGAAGGAAGGGAGAGGAAGGAAGGGGAAGGGAGGAAAGGGAAGGAAGAGGAAGGAAGGGGAAGGAAGGGAGAGGAAGGAAGGGGAAGGAAGAGGAAGGAAGGGGAAGGGAGAGGAAGGAAGGGGAAGGAAGAGGAAGGAAGGGGAAGGAAGAGCAAGGAAGGGGATGGATGGGGGAGGAAGGAAGGGCATGGAGGCGGGAGGAAGGAACAGGAAGGAATTGGAAGGAAGGAAGGGGAAGGAAAGGGGATGAAGGAAGGGGAAGGAAGGGAACAAGGGGGAGGAAGGGCGAAGCTTGGTGTTTTGAATCCTCGATTAAAAGGCCCAGGCATTTCAACAAAGGCACCCTAGTACACACGAGTGCATCTCACACGCAGAGAGAGCAGGAGTAACGCTGCAGGGTCCTTCACAGGGAACACACTTGTATGTCTCTATTATTTCTCTAACTAGGCTACTCTGCTGACAATCCTCCCCTTTTCTGAAACCAAGTTTAAAAATCGGGAGATAGTCAGGATATGACGACCGAGGAGGGAAAAGTTCTAGACTGGTAAAGCAGGGGTGAGCACACTTTCTCTGCAGGAATCTTGGATCCTTGACACCCAAACTGAGCCTGCTACAACTGCTCACGTCTGCTTTGGCTCTAAAACAGCTGCAGACGGTACATAAATGGGTGTTGGATGTGCTTCAACACAATTAAAAAAAAAATAGATTGCAGGTGGGGTTGGCCTATAGGCAGGAGTCTGCCGATCCCTGCCTGAGGGCAGTATCAGTGAAAGTCATTCAGTCGTCTCTGACTCTTTGCGACCCCATGGACTACACAGTCCATGAGATTCTCCAGGCCAGAATACTGGAGTGGGTAGCCTTTCCCTTCTCCAGAGGATCTTCCCAAACCAGGGATCGAACCCAGGTCTCCCACATTGCAGGCGAATTCTTTACCAGCTGAGTCACAAGGGAAGCCCAAGAATACTGGAGTGGATAGCCTTTCCCTTCTCCAGCGGATCTTCCCGACCCAGGAATCGAACCAGGGTCTCCTGAATTGCAGGCAGATTCTTCACCCACTGAGCTGTCAGGGAAGCCCAAGGCAATATCATGCTCACTTTATTAAGGTGTGTACTCCAAACTTCTTGTGTGCATGTGCGCAGAGTCACTTCACTTGGGTCTGACTCTCTGCGACCCCATGGACTGTAGCCCGCCAGGCTCCTCCATCCATGGGATTCTCCAGGCAAGAACACTGCACTGGGTTGCCATGCCCTCCTCCAGGGGATCTTCCCGACCTGGGGATTGAACCCACGTCTCTTATGTCTCCTGCACTGGCAGATGGGTTCTTTATGTCCCCTGGGAAGATGACCCATATTACATTAAAACAGACAACCTTCTAATATCCTCAGGGTGACTTCAGACAATTAACATATGACAGAAGTGGTCTATTCGAGAAGTAAAACAAGTCTCTGCCTTGTTTCTGGGAATGACCACAGTGGAGGGGGTGCAGTTGGAGTGAGGGGTGTATTTCAGCCCAGGTTCTTGGTCTCTGGGACACACACACACACACCCATACACACACACACATGTACACCTGCCATGGGAGCTTTCATGACACTAGCTCAAATGCCATTCTAGGTTAAGATGATGCTCTCAGAACCCAAGTGCAAAGTCTCATGAAACTTTTCAGTTCTTTCACGGATCGCATAAGCGTGAAACTGAACAGAATAAATCTCATCAGTGTGGAGATGACATCTCTTTTTTTCCCCCTCCCTCGTTAAACACGATTTTTAACAGGTTTCGTTTTTAGACTAGTTTTAGATTTCCAGCCAAAGTGACAGGAAGGTACACAGATTTCCTGTATGCCATTTGCCCCTACACAGGCTCAATTTCCCTCCTTATCTAGGTCCCCCACCAGAGGGTCCATCTGTTACAACTGATGAACCCACACTGACATTATCACCTGAAGCCCATAGTTTATATCAGGCTGTGGCACCTTCTATGGGTTTTGACAAAAGACATAAACACACCTGAGCCCCCCAGGTGGCGCTCGTTGTAAAGAACCTTCGCACTTCAATGCAGGAGACGTAAGAGACACAGGTTCGATCCCTGGGCCAGGAAGATCCCCCGGAGAAGGGCATGGCAACCCACTGCAGTGTTCTTGCATGGAGAAGCCCATGGACAGGGAGCCTGTTGGGCTATAGTCCATGGGGTCGCAAGGAGTCGGGCAGGACTGAACGACTTTCACTCACTCACTCAAGAAAACCGAGGCTTAGCTGACTGACGGGGTTGCAAGAAGTCGGACATGACTGAAGGGACTTAGTACGCACACACGCATAAAGACACGTGTCCACCACTAAACCACCATCAAGAATACTTCCACTGTCCTAAAAGTTCTCCGTGCTCCAGGGGCTCATCTCAGCACTGAAGATGGTGCTGCAAAGAGTCAGACACAACTAAGTGATTGAACTGAACTAATATTCCACTGTCTAGACGCAACATTCAAATATTTATCCACTCACATATAAAAGGACATCATGGTTTCTCCCAAGTTTTGGCAATGATGAATCAAAGCTCTATAAACATACGCGTGCAGGTTTTTTCCTTTGAGTACATTTTTTTAAAAATGCCATTAAAATGATATAAGTAAGGACTTGCCTGGTGGTCCAGTGGCTAAGTCTCCACGCTCACACTGCAGGGGCCTGGGCTCGATCCCCGGTCAAGGAATTAGATCCAACATGTGCAACTAACGATTCTGGATGATGCAATGAAGCCTAAAGACCCACACAGTTTTGCACTAAGACCTGAGCAGCCAAATAAATCAACATACTTTTTAAAGAATTATCTAATTAACAGATGTTCAGGGGAAAGCTTTTAAGAGGTTCTCAGTTGTGGGCAACTGTGTCCCCGTAGGGTCATCAGTCAATGTCCGGAGATATTCCTCAGTGTCACAACTCCGGGGAGGGTCTCTGGCATGCAAGGGGTAGAGGTCGGACAAGACATTCCCACGTGAGAAAGGATTCTTGGGCCCCCAACGTAACTAGTGCTGAGGCTGAGAAAACTCTGCTGCTGCTGTTCAGCCACTCAGTCGTGTCAGACTCTTTGCGACCCTGTGGACTGTAGCCTGCCAGGCTCCTCTGTCCGTGGGATTCTCCAGGCAAGAATACTGGAGTGGGTTGCCACGCCTTCCTCCAGGGGATCTTACTGAGCTGGGGATCGAACCCATGTCTCTTACGTCTCCTGCATTGCCAGGCGGGAAGCGCCACTAGCGCCACCAGGGAAGCCCTGAGAAGCCCTGGTATGAGGATAAAATGCTAACTCTCCCTAGGTCCACTCCGTCTCACCTCGCAGAGACTGCCCCTATTTCCCAGCTCCCCCTACAGTCCTCCAAGTGCCCACCGTGTGGTACTCTTCCTTTTAACACAAACGTGATCTGCTAACTATCATCCCTGAATCTGAGTCATGAGAGGTGCGTGTCACTGGTTTTCATCACGAAAACCTTTCAACAGCAAGGCTGCTCAGTACCTGCCTACATAAAATAACTCGTCGCCCACCTGTTCTCGTAGAAAGTGTACATTTTATCAAGTCCCTCTAGGTCCATGATATGACTTAACCGTCACAACAATCCTTTTGTTATTCCCACTGCCTAGCTGTAAAAGGCCAAGTTCTAGAGAGTTTAAATGAACGGAACAGTCCAGACTGGTTTCACAGCTAGGAAATGGTCAAATTTGTTTGTTGTTGCTCAGTTGCTCAGTTGTGTCCGATTCTTTGCGACCCCATGGGCTGCAGCACTCCAGGCCTCTCTGTTCATCATCAACTCCCGGAGTTTACTCAAACTCATGTCCATTGAGTTAGTGATGCCTTCCAACCATCTCATCCTCTGTTGCCCCCTCCTCCTCTTGCCCTCAATCCTTCCCAGCATCAGGATGTTTTCAAATGAGTTGGCTCTTTGCATCAGGTGGCCAAATTACTGGAGCTTCAGCATCACTCCTTCCAATGAATACTCAGAGATGATTTCCTTTAGGATGGACTGGTTGGATCTCCTTGCAGTACAAGGGACTCTCAAGAGTCTTCTCCAACACCACAGTTCAAAAGCAGCCATTCTTTGGCGCTCAGCTTTATGGTCTAAATCTCACATCCATACATGACTACTGGAAAAATCATAGCTTTGACTAGATGGACCTTTGTTGGCAAAGTGATGTTTTTGCTTTTTAATGTTCTGTCTAGGTTGGTCATAGCTTTTCTTCCAATGAGCAAGCGTCTTTTCATTTCATGGCTGCAGTCATCATCTGCAGTGATTTTGGAGCCCAAGAAAATAAAGTCTGTCACTGTTTCCATTGTTTCTCCATCTATTTGCCATGCAGTGATAGGACCGGAAGCCATGACCTTAGTTTTTTGAATGTTGATTTTTAAGCCAGCTTTTCCACTGTCCTCTTTCACTTTCATCAAGGGGCTCTTTAGTTCCTCTTCACTTGCTGCCATAAGGGTGGTGTCATCTGCATATCTGAGGTTATTGATATTTCTCCCGGCAATCTTTGAGTCCAGCTTGTGCTTCGCCCAGCCCAGCGTTTCTCATGATGTACTCTGCATGTAAGTTAAATATGCAGGGTGACAATTCATAGCCTTGATGTGTTCCTCTCCCAATTTGGAACCAGTCCGTTGTTTCAAGTTCTGTTCAACTTGTCCAGTTCTTGACCTGCATACAGATTTCTCAGGAGGCAGGTAAGGTGGTCTGGTATTCCGATCACTTTAAGAATTTTCCATAGTTTGTTGTGATCCACACAGTCAAAGGCTTCAGTGTGGTCAATGAAACAAAAGTAGACGTTTTCCTGGAATTATCTTGCTTTTTCTATTATCCAACAGATATTGGCAATTTGATCTCACACTCCTGAGCTGATCTGAAATGTATTCAGTCATTTGCACTGTGTATATGTGTGTTAGTCGCTTAGTTGTTTCCGACTCTTTGCGACCCCGTGGACTGTAGCTCACCAGGCTCCTCTACCCATGGGATTCTCCAGGCAAGAATACTGGAGTGGGTAGCCATTCCCTTCTCCAGGGAATCTAGACGACTCAGGGATCGAACCGGGGTCTCCTGTACCGCAGGCAGATTCTTCACAGCCTGAGTCACCAGGGAAGCCCTCGTTTGCACTTTATCTACAAGCAACTACGCTCTATTCAGTTTTGGATTTTCTGTGATTTTTTTTTTTTTTTC
This sequence comes from Bos indicus x Bos taurus, assembly GCF_003369695.1. Lineage (NCBI taxonomy): Eukaryota > Metazoa > Chordata > Mammalia > Artiodactyla > Bovidae > Bos > Bos indicus x Bos taurus. The sequence continues at coordinate 6,719,878 of NC_040105.1, read as the reverse complement.
CCTTCACCGGACCGCCTTCCAGGTTTCCGCAGTTAGCCTTGACATCTAGAAGATGAAAGCCAGAACGGGAGTGAGTCATCCTGGGGCTTTGCATTCCATTCACGTGCGCATCTCTCCCATGGCGTCAAACTCAGATCAACAGCGAATGTCTTATTTATAGCGATGGTTTATTTATAGATGAGCAGGATGACCAAAAGCACCCTTATGCCTCCAAGAAAGCAGCAGCGTGTGCAGCTGGACCAGGAAACCAAGTGCGGGAAAAGGCAGTTCCTTCCTGATTCATGGAATGCAGTTCTTTGGAGATAAAACACACCCTATTTGTCATTAAAATTCTTTGTTTCTGAGTGCGTCTGCCTTCAAGATGTTAACGCTTCTCTTGTTCCATCATTGGTACGGGAGACTTGTGAAATCACAAGCAACCATTATTATTAGTGTCATGACTGGGGACTTGTCTGGGAGTTTAGTGGTTAAGACATGGCACTTTCACAGCAAGGGGCATGAGTCTGAGCCCTAACTGGGGGACTAAGATACTAAATGCCTCGAGGTGAAGCCGAAATACACACAGACATATATATATATACACGTATGTACACGTGTATTCATACACATACATATATATACACATGTACGCACACATTGATGACTGTAAAATCATAGCTAAATATGTACATCAGGCCTCATTTCATGCAACTACAGCTATTGAATATGAATTTTCCAAACTAGAAAAGGAGAGCTGGGAATTCCGTGGTCTCTGTGCTTTCAATGTCAAGGGTCTGGGTTTGATTGCTGGTCACGTAATTAAGATCCCATAAGCCCTTGTGGTGCAGTGAAACAAAAAGAAAAGAAAAATGTCACCCACCATTTTTTTAAAGTCTTTTTTGATTTTGTTACAGTATGGCTTCTGCTTTATGTTTTGGGTTTTTAGGCCTGTGGGGTCTTAAGCTTCCCCGACCAGGGATCGAATGCACACCTCCTATACTGGAAGGCAAAGTCTCAATCACTGGATCTCCAGGGAAGTCCCGGCCCACCTTTTTTAGAATTCTGATTCCTCACTGCCCTTTCCTCCTACCTGACGGCTGCTAACCAAAACAGACTCACGTGTGAGCGCCAGTCAGTCAGTCCTCCAAAGCCAGGGACGAACAGGACATGTGGGTTGGTCTGTCTCGGCTAAGATGACTAAAACAGTTTGAGAGTTTGTTTCTGCCTAGCTTTCAAGACACAAGCTTGCCTTCAGGTGCAGGGGCTGCAGGAGGCAGTTTCTAGTACGGGCTCCAATATCACTGGGGGAGGCGACTGCAGTCATGAAATTAAAAGACACTTGTTCCTTGGGAGAAAAGCTACGACCAACCCAGACAGTGGCTTCAGAAGCAGAGACATCACTTTGTTGACAAAGGTCCGTCTAGTCAAAGCTATGGTTTTTCCAGTAGTCATGTATGGATGTGAGAGTTGGACCATAAAGAAGGCTGAGTGCCAAAGAATGGATGCTTTTGAACTGTGGTGTTGAAGAAGACTCTTGAGAGTCCCTTGTACTGCAAGGAGATCCAACCCGTCCATCCTAAAGGAAATCGGTCCTGAATATTCATAAGAAAAACTGATGCTGAAGCTCGGATACTCTGTCCACCTGATATGAAAAAACACCCTGATACTGGGAAAGACTGAAGGTGGGAGGAGAAGGGGACGACAGAGGATGAGATGGACCGATGGCATCACCGACTCAACGGACATGAGTTTGAATAAACTCCAGGAATTGGTGATGGACAGGAAGGCCTGTTGTGCTGCACTCCATGGGGTCGCAAACAGTTGGACATGACCTAGCGACTCAACGGACAACAGCAAGTATGTGATTATTTGGAGAAACAAACACTTGAGACAATTCGTTTGAAGCAAGACCAAGAAATCTATCAGTTAAGTAAAGCCTCCTCTTTTAAAGGAATCTGACATAAATTCTGCGAGGCAGAAACCACCTCTGTAAGCTGATGGTGTGAGGTACCAAAAAGATAACACACCTCATGGAAGGAGGAGGCACTGCAGGGCCTGGCATTACAAATGTCAAAAAAGACTTGTGGTTTCCTGTAGTTTCAGAGGGCGACTGACTCTTGAGACAGAAAAAGATGATACACAATTTAACGCCAGAAAAAAATAACGCACAATTTAATGGTGCTCAGAATTCCCAGATTCATCCCAGGGTGTGATGGTCCCCACTGGCTTTCCAGGGTGGGCTTGGGACGCGGAAATCACATAAAATAGAATGTCACCCCGCATGATCCGGGATCAAAGGTGCACGTGTAGGACAGAGCTACAGGACGTGTGCGTCAGGCTCACATCTGCATGGACGTGGTCCCCGCAGTGATTTCCTCATCGCCCTCTGCCATCTCACAGACTTGGGAGAGCCCATCGCTGGGCAGTCAGAACCTGGAAGTCATCCCAGGTGGTCTGCGTTATATATCCCATCTCCCTTCCACTGCACCACTGGCCTATCTTTAGACGCACTTTTCAGGTACTAAAACAATAAAATAAACACATTGGCACACACTGATTCTTCTAGCCCTGTATATTTGCCTTGAAGGCCAAACTCTTGCCTCTGTCTTGGGTGGCTAGTCTCAATCACGCCATTCTTTACACCCAATCTAAGCTGGCTTCCTTTTCTCCAGATTCCAGCACGCTGTTATTTGCCAGAAATTACACTCAGTGCTTGGAAAGGGTAGTGGTTCCCTTCCGACACAAGCTGGCAGGCTCTCGGAGAAGCAGTGTGGTCCTGGCGTGACCTCGGCTAAACTCCAGACTCCTTCGCTCGGGGCTGTGTGTCCCCTGGTGAGGAACTTAGCCTCTCTGGGCCAGTACAGGAGCACGGCGTGTTTAGCAGTTATGCTGCAGAAATTCACTGATTCAGACACATAAAGCCGGACGCGTAGGCCTGTACAGAACGACAGTTAACTGCAACATGCTAATGGCTGTGGAGTGGTTACTGGAATGATGCTGTGTTCCTTCTGTGCTGTTCATCATTTGTTTCAATTTTTAAAGCAAAAATGAAAACCAAGATGATTAAATATATTAATATATAAAAATTATATTATAAATAACAATGAATAAATAATAAATGATATAATACACAAATCTATACAAATACATAATACAAATATTAATATATAATTGTATGTATTTAACATATAGTTAAATATATTAATATATAATTAAATATAATAATATATTTAATCATCTTGGGTTTTATTATATATATACACACAGACACACACACATATATAAACCTAAAAGCCAATATAAATCTACATTTTCACCAGTGACTCCCACAAAGGAATAAATGTCAGAAGCTTCTTTAACAGGATTAAAACAGTCACGTAAGTGAAAGTATAAGAGAATGATGTTTTTGTTTCCACTGGAACATAATCACAGTTATCTCTGGTTTTTTCTTAAACGGAAACTAACTGCTTGGTTTTCAAACAACTGCACTTTTAAGTGGGCAAATGTGTCTGAGAAAGGAAAAGAACAGGGTCAGAAGAAGGAAAGAAACCAATCAGGTTAGACAGAGCGTAGATGCTCCAGTTCTTGACTCTAGCAGTATCTTCATGCTACACCATCAAATGATTTTATCCGCCTAGTACTCTTTTACTGATCCCCTTTTACCAGTCTAGTAAGCAACAGGCTTCGTGCAAACATGATTTCAAGTGTAGTGTTAGCGTGTTAGCCGCTCAGTCGTGTCCAACTCTTTGCGACACCATGGACTGGAGCCTGCCAGGCTCCTCTGTCCATGGCGTTCTCTAGGCAAGGATACTGGAGTGTGTGGCCATTCCCTTCTCCAGGGGATCTTCCAGACCCAGGGATGGAACTTGGGTCTCCTGTTTTGCAGGCCGATTCTCCACTGTCTGAGCCACCAGGGCAGCCTAATGATTGCAAACACAGTAAAATGCAAATGCTCTATGTCCTATAAAAATCAAGTATAAAGGAAAACTAGGATTTAAGTGAATATCCTAGTTTAAGCTTAATCTGATTTCCTTCGATCCTGTCCAAATTTCCCTGGGGTCCTAAGATCACCCTCATGAATTATGCAATGTGTTAAATCCCTAAGTAAGTATACTGGAGTGTGTAGTATAGCTTCCCAGGTGGCGCTAGCGGTAAAGAACCCACCTGCTGATGAAGGAGACATAAGAGGCGGAAGATCCCTTGGCGGAGGAAGCGACAACCCCCTCCAGTAGTCTTGCCTGGGAAATCCCATGGACGGAGGAGCCTGGTGGGCAACAGTCCGTGGGGTCGCAAAGAGTCGGACATGACTGAAGTGACTTAGCACGTCTGTACTACAGTTTGGAAGGTATATCAAGATGTTCTGGGGATGCGATTTCTGACAACACAGTAAACAGAACAAAGTGTGACCCCGAAATGGTACTGGGAAGATGCCATTGGTAACAGGGAACTGGTGCTATGTCAGATTACCTGGTTGTGCAAATAGAACTATTCACAAGTCACACACTGCCCTAAACACACAGAAAACGTCTCTGCCAAAAAAATGCTGAAACGCCCTGCAGTTTCAAGTATGACATTTACATGGTTTTATAGAAATACCACAGATTAAAAATAAAAGACAGTGTCTTTTGGTAGGAGAGAAACCTTGTTCCTCCAAAGAGTATATGAGAAAACTAAAGTGAACTTTGAGATATCTTTCTCAATTTGGTTCCTCCATTATACAGAGATTTACTTATTCAAATAAGTAGAGAAGAGACAGCCCCTTACAAAGAAAAGGATGCAGGGTCTGGAAGTGCGAGTAGAAAAGTTAATGTGTCTTAAACGGGTGACTCTCCAACTTGACTGGGGACTTTATACTGTGCTCTCCTGCTGGCAAAGGTCAGTACAGTCAAAGCTATGGCTCTTTAGTAGTTACGTACAGATGTGAGAGTCAGACCATAAAGAACACTGAGTGTCTGAGAATTGATGCTTTTGAACTGCGGTGTTGGAGAAGACTCCTGAGACTCACTTGGACTTAAAGGAGATCAAACCAGTCAATGCTAAACCCTGCATATTCATTGGAAGGACTGATGCAGAAGCTGAAACTCCAATCCTTTGGCCACCTGATGTGAAGAACTGACTCACTGGAAAAGACCCTGATGCTGGGAAAGATGGAAGGTGGGAGGAGGGGACGACAGAGGATGAGATGGTTGGATGGCGTCACCAACTCAATGGACATGAGTTTGAGCAAGCTCTGGGAGTTGGTGATGGACAGGGAGGCCTGGCGTGCTGCAGTCCATGGGGTCGCAAAGAGTCGGATATAACTGATCTGATCAACAACAAATCTCCTACTGAAGGAAGTCTCCTGGGGGCTCCCCCCCTCCCCATAAAGAATAAAAATCTCTATCTGGGACCTTAAGAACTGCAGTCCAGGAGACACAGATACAGGTAAAACCAAAGGAAGCGTTCGGGGAAAAGAAAGAACCAGGGGCTCGTAAAGACAGAATTCACAAGGGTGTTACAGTTGCCCAGTGAGAATTATGAGTGACTCGGATGCAAGTCACAGGTTATTTGTCCTCACAGAACCATGAGTTATTTTAGGGTTCCCAGGGGCTTTTTTTTGAGACTTAAATGTGAAACAGTGACAGCAAAAGGGTTCAGAACAGCGTGATTAATTAAGGAGACATTTGATGCACCCACTGACACCCCGGAAAAGCCCCTGTACACAGGCCAAGCACTCGACAAGTGTGAATACGCTCAGCTGACTTCTGGGGTCTTAACCTGTTCGATTCGATTAGCGCTTGGTAGATACGTTCTTAAAGGGCCAGAGACTAAATACTCTTCATTCCATGAGCCGCAGAGAGCTACAACCGTGCAATACAGGCATCAGCGGGTTTAGCTGTGTTCCAAGGAAACTTAATTACGTATAATGGAACTGAGAGAATTTTCACGCGTTATAACTTGTCATTCTTCTTGGCTTCATTTTTCAAAAAACACTTGCTTTATTTATTTTTAAATTATTTATTTGGCTGTGACTAGTTGCGGTATGCGAACTCTTAGCAGCATGTGGGATCTAGTCCCCTCAGCAGGACTGAACCGAGGGCCCCTGCATTGGGAGACTGGAGTCTTAGCCGCTGGACCACCAGGGAAGTCCCTGGTTTCTACATTTTTAAGTGGTCCCCCCCCCCGCAAAAAAAATCAAAAAATGGTGGTTCAGTGGTTAAGACTCCATGCTCCCAAGGCAGGGGTCCCAGGTTCAATCCCTGGTCAAGTAAACTAGATCCTACGTACCTCAAGTAATGATTCCCTCTGCTGAAACTGAGACCCAGAGCAGCTAAATGAATGAATGAATAAATAAGTAAGTTTAAGTTCAGTGCAGTCGCTCAGTTGTGTCTGACTCTTTGCGACCCCATGGGCTGCAGCACGCCAGGCCTCCCTGTCCATCACCCACTCCCAGAGTTTACCCAAACCCATGTCCATTGAGTCAGTGATGCCATCCAACCATCTCATCCTCTGTCATCTCCTTCTCCTCCCGCCCTCAATCTTTCCCAGCATCAGGGTCTTTTCCAATGAGTCAGTTCTTCGCATCAGGTGGCCAAGGTATTGGACTTTCAGCTTCACCGTCAGTCCTTTCAATGAACACTCAGTACTGATTTCCTTTAGGAAGGACTGGTTGGATCTCCTTGCTGTTCAAGAGACCCTCAAGAGTCTTCTCCAACACCATAGTTCAAAAGCATCCGTTCTTTGGTGCTCAGCTTTCTTTATAGTCCAGTTCTCACATCCATACATGACTACTGGAAAAACCACAGCCTTGACTAGATGGACCTTTGCTGGCAAAGTAATGTCTCTGCTTTTTAATATGCTATCTAGGTAAGTAAGTACTGGGTTGGCAAAAAAAAAAAGAAAATGTAGAAACCATCCTTAGCATATTTAATGTACAAAAGTAGACAAAGGGTTAAATTTGGCCTGCAGGCTAGCTCTGCTAAAGCTGTGTTAGATAAGATGAGGCATGGTTAGATTCCATTGCTATCACAGCTTGCAAAGATTACTGAAAAACCAACCTCGGAAAGCATTATGACAATTCGTCAAAACATTCAACACACAGTTGCCATATGATTCAGCAATTCCACTTTTAGGTATAAAATCGAAAGAACAGAAAGCAGGAACCTGAACAGATACTTGCACCCCAATGTTCTAAGTGACAACATTCACAATTGCCAAATAACAGAAACAACCCACATGTCCACTGATGGATGAATGGATTAAAAAAGTGTTGTTTATTCATACAGTGCAATGCTATTCAGCTTAAAAACAGAATGAAACTCTGAGACATCCTACAACATGGGCAAACCTCGAAGACGTCGTTTAGTCGCTAAGTTGTGTCCGACTCTGCGAGACGCCATGGACTGTATCGTAAAGGAAATCAGTCCAGAATACACATTGGAAGGACCGATGATGAAGCTGAAACTCCAATACTTTGGCCACCTGATGCGAAGAACTGACTTAATGGAAAAGACCCTGACGTTGGCAAAGACTGAAGGCAGGAGGAGAAGGGGACAACAGAGGATGAGATGGTTGGATGGCATCACAAACTCCCGGAGTTGGTGATGGACAGGGAGGCCTGGTGTGCGGCAGTCCATGGGGTCGCAGAGAGCTGGACACGGCTGAGCGACTGAACTGAAGTAATGCACTGCAGCCCACCAGGCTCCAATGTCCACGGAATTTTCCAGTCAAGAGTACTGGGAGTGGGGTGTCATTACCTTGTCCATCTGAAGACACTATGCTAATTGAAATACGTGAGACACAAAAGGAGAAATAATGTATGATCCCACTTATGGGAAGTATCTAGAGTAGTTAAAAATAGAGATAGAAAGTAGAATGGTCTTGCCAGGAGAGGGGCGAATGGAGAGCAGAGTTAAGTTTAAGAGTTTAAATCTGGAAAGGAGGAAAAGTTCTGCAGGTGGATGGTGAATGTACTTAATGGTACACAGCACAGGAATACTGTGTACTTACAAGTGGTTGAAAAGGGGAACTTTTATGTAATGTATATACTTTTCCATAACAAAAGAGATCTCAAAGGAAATGAACCTTCAGTGCAAATGTACTTCTTCCAAAGACCCAGCGGCTAGTTACAAACTTAGATCAAAATGTTTGTGACAGCTAAAATGTGCATTCGCCAGTCTACTCTGAAGAAAAGTCAAGAATATCTGCTTTTTCCATAAGCCAGAGCCAAATCCTTCACTGTGAAAAGAAGCTGTCCTCGGTTATCTTCCAAGTCACAGATGACATTTTAAGATACTTGCCACTGCAGCGGAGGCATTCCCTAGAAAACAGTCTCAAAATCTGGGTAATTTCTGGAATTTCTGAACGTTGGTCAAACCTAGAAATTCTTAAGCCAGCTTCTGTCCTTGGAGAATTTATCTTCATGGAAGCAGAACGACACATTTTGGCTAATTGAATTTGTATTCATCTTTGTGGTTAGGAAATGCGATTGATGTTATTGCTAAATCAAGGTTTGTCATAAAAGTCATTCAAAAAAACAAACATACGATGCTGTTACGTGATTCTCAGGACCATACTTGTGGTTGTTAGTAAGAACTCTAGAATCCAGGAAAAAAACAGCAGCTAATCAATCTAGGTGGGCCGTTCCATCCTACCTAAGATGAAACCTGAAAAGTGAGGGGGAAAATTGGGGGTGGGGGTGGCAGATCTAAGCATAATTCTGGGTGGAAGCTATTTCCCTTATTTAAAAGAAAAGAGTTAATAAGAATAAAATGAGATTAATGCATGTTCTGTCAAAAACTCTCCCGATGGCTGGTTCACTAAAGTCTGATCTCCTGCAAACTTGGGGCTTCCCAGGTGGCTCAGTGGTAAAGATCTGCCTGCCAATGCAGGAGACATGGGTTCGATCCCTGGGTTGGGAAGATCCCTGGAGAAGGGAAAGGCTACCCAGTCCAGTATTCTGACCTGGAGAATTGCATGGACTGTATGGTCCATGGGGTTGCAAGAGTCGGACATGACTCAGTGACTTTCACTTTTTTGCTGAATGAAAATACACAAGGGGTTATCAAATGACTTTGGAAAACTTTCAGGCACCTTAGGTTTCCAAAAGGAATTTTTGTTTTTTAAATTGGCCTCACCTCTTGGCTTGCAGGATCTTAGCTCCCCGAGCAGGTATGGAACTCAGGGCCCAGGGAGTGAGCACGTGTAGTCCCAACCACTGGACTGCCAGAGAATCCCCAAAGGCCTGTTTCTGTCATTTGGTTTTCTCCCAGTGCGTGCATGCTAAGGCGCTTCAGTTGTGTCCGACTCTGTGCGACCCCATGAACTGTAAGCCCACCAGGCTTCTCCGTCCCTGGGATTCTCCAGGCAAGAATACTGGACTTGGGTTGCCGTGCCTTCCTCCAGGGGATCTTCCTGACCCAGGGATCGAACCCACATCTCTTCCATCTCCTGCACTGCCAGGCAGGTTCTTTTACCACTAGCGCCACCTGGGAAGCCTGGCTTTCTCCCTCACTCGACTGCAAATCGACCACCTTTTACGACAGGACTATGCTGCGTCCAGCCGCCCTGTGAACACACGCAGCGTCCCTGCCCGCTTCAAATCCCAGATCCACATCTCAGGTCCCAGGCCTCGCCGCTGCACGCTCAGCCCAGGACTGGCCCCCATGACGCGTGCACGTAGCGGACCCTGAGGCATCTCGAACATGGCGTGTCCACGTGCGTCCAGCCTGCCAGCCCCAACCACCCACACCAACACACCCCCCCACTCCAGCCCACCTTGAGAGTTAAAAATGACCCCTGCCTCCCACCCAGGGGGACACAGGCCAGACCCGTAGTTCCTCCAACCAGGATATCCACACATCCGCTGGGGCTCCTGGCCCAAGACTGTCCGAGTCTGCGCTTTTCCTTCTCAGATCCGCTGGGCTGTGCTAGTGGGAAATAAGACTGCCTTCATCCTGGGACCCACTAGGACCACTCCAGTTCTGACCCGCAGCAGCAGCCAGCCACCAGTCACAGCGGTGGGAAAAGTCTGCAGGCTCTCAACTTGAAATGCAGCACCGTGACCATCGTATCCCGCAAGGAGCCGTCGGGTGGGCCCCGCACACAGCTCTCAACCTCATCTCCTGGTCGGTCTCGGGCCCCCACCATGCTGGCCTGGCCTCCTTTTTGTCCCTGGGGTTTCCAGAGCTCAGCGTCACAGGCTGCCGCTTTGGAGGTGCTGTTCCCTTTCTCTGGAACTATCTTTTCCCCGCTCTTCCCAGAAACATGCTTCAGACGACGGCTCAGCAGTTTCCCCTTCTAAAAGCTCCCATGTAGAAGCCCTTCTGGTCCGAGGCCTTCAGCTCCACGGCCCCACTCCTTCTTGACCACATGCGTCACCATCAAAGCATCCTGTGCCATCTGGGTACTGCCTGTCTCTCAGGTGGCAGGCAGGCTCCGGCAGGACATGGCCTCTGGACCACCGTATCGCTGAGCTCAGAGTTCTCCCTCCAGCCACAAAACTGAGTTTCGTGCCAGATGCGACAAACACAGGTGATCAACAGCCTACGACATACGAGCACGACCTTAAAAGTCACAATACAACACAAAAGGGACATCCCGGGCGTCCAGTGGTTAAGACTTCAACTTCCAAAGCAGGGGGTAATGGGTTCGATCTCTGGTCAGGGACTTAAGATCCCATATGCCTTTGCCGGGGAGGGGCAAAAAACAAGAACATGAAGCAGAACCAGGATGGGAACAAATTCAGTAAGGACTTTAAGAAATGGTCCACATATGAAAAATCAAAAAGAGAAATTAAGGACACAATCCCCTTTATCGTCGCAACAGAAAGAATAAGATCCCTTGGAATAAAGCTACCCAAAGAGAGAAAAGACTTGCATGCATAACACTATAAGACCCTGATAGAAGAAATCAAAGATGACGCAAACATGGAGAGATATTCCATGTTCTTGGATTGGAAGAATCAATACTGTGAAAGTAGCTATGCTCCCCCAAAGGAAGCTACCAGATCCAGTGCTATCCCTATCAGTAACCAATGGTATTTTCCACAGGAGGAGAACAAAAAATTTCACAATGTGTATGGAATTCAAAAGACCTCGAATAACCAAAGCAATCTTGAGAAAGAAAAAGGGAGCTAGAGAAATCAACCTTCCAAACTTCAGACTCTACAGTCTGAAAATAGATAGCTTCGGTCATCAAGATTGTATGGTACTGGCACAAAAACAAAACGACAGAATGCCCAGAGATAAACCAAAGCACCTATGGGCACCCTATCTTTGACAAAGGAGCCAAGAATACAGAAGGGAGAAAAGACAGCCTCTTCAAGAGTTGGTGCTGGGAAAACTGGACAGCTACATGGGAAAGAATGCAACCAGAACACTTCCTAACACCAAACACAAAAGTAAACTCAAAATGGATTAAAGACCTAAATGTAAGACCAGAAACTGTAAAACTCTTAGAGGAAAACATAGGCAGAACACTCGATGATATAAATCATAGCAAGATCCTCTATGACGCACCCTCTAGAGTAATGGAAATAAAAGCAAAAATAAACAAATGGGACCTGATCAAACTTAAAAGCTTTTGTACAGCAAAGTAAACAATCAACAAGGTGAAAAGTGAGCCCTCAGAAGGGGAGAAAATGATAGCAAATGAAACAACTGACAAAGGATTAATATTCAAAATATACAAGCAGCTCTTGCGGCTCAATACCAGAAAAACAAACAAACCAATCAAAAAGTGGGCAGAAGACCCACGTATCTCAAAAAAAGAAATACAGGTGGCTAATAAACGCATGAAAAGATGCACAACACGACTCATCATTAGAGAAATGCAAGTCAAAACTACAATGAGATACGACCGGACGCTGGTCACAATGGCCACCATCAAAAAACCTACAAACGATAAATGCTGGAGGCAGCGTGGGGAAAAGGGGACCCTCTCGCACTGCTGGTGGAAATGCAAACTGATACAGTCACTATGGACAACGGTGTGGAGAATCCTTAAAAACAGAGGAATAAAACTACCATCTGACCCAACAATCCCACCACTGGGCATATAACCTGAGAAAACTGGAATGAAAGAGACACACGTACCCCAGTGTCCACTGCAGCACTGTCCACAAAAGCCAGGACGTGGACGCAACCTAGATGCCCATCGGCAGATGAATGGATAAAGAAGCTGTGGTACATATACACAACGGAATATCACCCAGCTATGAAAAAGAACACATTCGAGTCAGTTCTAACGAGGTGGATGAACCTGGAGCCTATTATACAGAGTGAAGTGAGAAAGAGACAAACACTCCGTATTAACGCATGTATACGGAATCCAGAAAGATAGGGCTGATGAACCTATTTGCAGGGCAGCAACGGAAACGCAGATGCAGAGAACAGACTTGTCGGCACCGGGGAAGGGGAAGGAGCGAAAATCGGAGAGAGTAGCATTGAAACATATACAGTACTGCATGTAGAATTAAAAGCGGCAGTGGGAATTTGCTGTATGACGCAGGGAGGTCAAATCCACCTAGATAGGGTGTGAGGTGAGAGGTACGTTCGACAGGGAAGGCCTCACACATAACCTGTGGCTCACTCATGCTGGTGTCTTGCAAAAAACCAACACAATATTGCAAAGTGATTATCCTCCAATTAAAAATAATTTTTTAAAAAAGAGAGAGAGGGGGGAAAAAAAGGCCCATGTTAAAAAAAACAAAGAAAAACCAAATACGATTACTTAAGACCAAACTCCAGTGAAGATGGCACTTTCCTCCTTCATGACTCACGTGTGGCTTTCAGGTCGCGCTGGGCTTTTATACTAAGCGCTAACGACAAGCAGAAAGTGTGTGTGGAAGTTGCCTGGAATCATATCCTTCTAAATGCATAGTTGAACGAGCAGATGGCGTGACACCTCCACATCACCTACATACAAGGGTATATCCTCGGCATTACGTGAGACAGACAATCTGGCAAGTCCTGCGCGAACACGCACGCACACACATATGTAATTACCAGCGTCCGCTCTTCGCTGGCCGGAGAAGGCAATGGCACCCCACTCTTGCCTGGAAAATCCCATGGACGGAGGAGCCTGGAAGGCTGCAGTCCATGGGGTTGCCGAGGGTCGGACAGGACTGAGCAACTTCACTTTCATGCACTGGAGAAGGAAATGGCAACCCACTCCAGTGTTCTTGCTTGGAGAATCCCAGGGAAGGGGGGAGCCTGGCAGGCTGCCATCTATGGGGTCACACAGAGTCGGACACGACTGAAGCGACTTAGCAGCAGCAGCAGCAGCTCTTCGCTGGCAGGGCTAACAGATAAAAAGATGAATGGCAAAAGGATCTCGTAAAGGATTCAGCCACTCCCAGGGGCTGAAGCTGCTGCCACCAGCCAGGTACAGATTTCCACGAGCACAGCTCAGGAAAGGGACGCCAGCCAGTCCAGGCTGTTGACAGGTCCTTACCCGTGCTCTGTATCTCCTCTACAGAAGAACCTTAAAGCGGGATGCCCGACGCACAGGGATGGGTGAACACAGCTGGCAAGGTAGTGTTCACAACCATCCGCGCGTCTTTCCTCCCGGTACCTCTGGATATGCCCGCTCCCAAAGCCGGTCCGGCTTTGCTCAGCTGCACCTGCTGCTGTAATGACACGCGTTCCTGAGATATTTCCCTTGAGAAAATATGAGTGCATACAGCAGCCGCTGACCGGATTTTTGCTAAAGCAGAGTTGATGCTCTGCAGACAGGGTAAATGGCAATCATTTTAACAGAGGCCGTGGAATCACATGTGGGAAAGACAACCACGAAGGGCTTCCCTGAGGGCTCAGCTGGTAAAGAATCTGCCTGCAAGGCAGGAGACCCCGGTTCAGTCCCTGGGTTGGGAAGATCCCCTGGAGAAGGGAAAAGCTACGCACTCAAGTATTCCTGGGCTTCCCTGGTGGCTCAGCTGGTAAAGAATCTGCCCACAATGGGAGACCTCGGTTCGATCCCCAGGTTGGGAAAATCCCCTGGAGAAGGGCAAGGCTACCCACTCCGGTATTCTGGCCTGGAGAATTCCATGGACTGTATAGTCCATGGGGTTGCAAAGAGTTGGACACGACTGAGCGGCTTTCACTTTCAGGATAACCAAGACTGAAACGCAAGAAGACCTTACGGTCCTTGCCCCTCACGTCCCCCACCTCCTTTTTTGTCTGTGGAAAAACGTTAGCCAAAGAATAAGTTTAATCAGAGGAGTGAGAAAATGCAGAAACATAGGAAAACAGTCAAAGGAGACTAACTATAAACTATTAACAATTTAGCCACTAAGAATTGATGGCTTCGAATTGTGGTACAGGAGAAGGGTTTTGACAGTCCCTTGAACAGACAGCAAAATAAAAGCAGTCAATCCTAAGAGAAATCAACCCTGAATATTCCTTGGAACGAATCGAGCTCCAATATTTTGGCCACCTGATGACAGGAGCCGACTCATTTGAAAAGACCCTGATGGTGGCAAAGATTGAAGGCGGCAGGAGAAGGGGACGACAGAGGATGAGATGGTTGGATGGCATCACCAACTTGACGGACATGAGTTTGAGTGAGCTCCGGGAGTTGGTGATGGACAGGGAGGCCTGGCGTGCTGCAGTCCGTGGGGTCACAAAGAGTCAGACGTGACTTAGCGACTGAACTGAACTGAGCTGAATGTGCACAAATCAAAGAACTCATTAGTGCTTCCAAATGCCAGGAGTTTATGACAGCTAACAGTGATTACACACACTTTCTGGAGACCTGAGAAAGCCCAGAGCTAAATGGCTATAACTTTATAATATGAAATTAATGCAGCAAAATCACCACAATATCCCAGAGACCGCTAGTATTCTGAAGCCCCTTCATGAGATAGTAGTATCTGAATGCTGACTCTATAACACAGATAAATTAAGAATATACACAACTAGCTTCTTGGGCTCCCCTGGTGGCTCAGATGGTTAAAGAATCTGCCTGCAGTGTGGGAGACCTGGGTTTGATCCCTAGGTCTGTAAGATCCCAGAGAAAAGGGAATGGCAACCCACTCCAGTATTCTTGCCTGGAGAATTCCATGGACAGAGGAGCCTGGTGGGGTACAGTCCATGGGGTCAGCAAAGAGTCAGACACAATGGAGCAACTAACCCTTTCACTTTTTCACAACTGGTTTTTTAACATTAGAAAGGATACGCAATGGAATTGGAACTAAATTCATATTGAAATGAGTACATTCTGCACTTTGTTGAATGCATTAGCTCATATAAAATCATTTATGACAGTTTTTTTAAAAGCAGCTATCTGTGAAGTGAGATATATAACCATGAAATACGATAAATTTTTTAAAAAAGGATACATCCTGCTGATCCTTTTAATCTAATCCCTCACCGTATCTCCACTTCTGCCTTCACTGGCGTAAATTTATCTCCCCAGGAGGTGTTAAATCAAAGCCTTCTGGGCCTCAAAAGGAATGGTTCGTTGGTTGCATGCTTGGGCTCCAGGGTCCGCTTGTGGGCATCGCCATGAAAGAACCTACTTCATCATGTTAATCTACGCCTGTGTTGCCACTGCTGCAAATCATTTCATCAGCACTATCTTCGCAGATTCCATATATGTGTGTTGCGTGTGCTTAGTCACTCAGTCACTTTGCGACCCCATGGATTAGACAGTCCGTGGAATGCTCCAGGTCAGAATACTGGAGTGGATAGCCTTTCCCTCCTCCAGGGGATCTTCCCAACCCAGGGATCGAACCCAGGTCTCCCGCATTGCAGGCAGATTCTTTACCAGCTAAGCCACTAGGGAAGCCCCAAGAATCCTGGAGTGGGTAGCCTATCCCTTCTCCAGGAGGTCTTCCAGTTCCAGGAACTGAACCGGGGTCTCCCACATTGCAGGCAGATTCTTTACTAGCTGGGCCACCAGGGAAGCCCCAAGAATCCTGGAGTGGGTAGCCTATCCCTTCCTCAGGTCTTCCAGACCCAGGAATTGAACTGGGGTCTCCCACATTGCAGGCAGATTTTTTACCAGCTGAGCTACCAGGGAAGCCCAAGAATCCTGGAGGGGATAGCCTATCCCTTCTCCAGGAGGTCTTCCAGACCTAGGAATTGAACCGGGGTCTCCCGCATTGCAGGTGGATTCTTTACTAAGTGAACCACCCGGGAAGCCATTAATATACAATATTTGTTTTCCTCCTTCTGACTTACTTCACCCTGCATTTTGACTTGTCACCTTGAAAGTGTATGATTTATTATAAGATTATGTCTGTTCAAATATACTTATAAAAGGTTTTTCATTTTAAATTATCAGTTGTGTTTGACATAGGGATTTGAATTTATCCTCATGATTTAAGTCCCTATGATGTAACTAATCCAACTCTAATTCACTCAGTATATATAGAATGACTTTGCAACTACTATTCAAATTAAAGTACTAGCCAATCTAACATAGCCTCCTTGTAAAATATATTTACGATAAAAAAAAGCTGCAAGGGATTAACCTTAAAACATTTTTAAAAAAGAACTTACCTTAGTACCCCTCTGATGGTTTCTTTCATTTCCGAAGCCCCCCCAAAGTGCAAGAGCTAAGATCCTCCCATCTGTCTGCACTGACCTACCTACTGTGGTAGTTCTCACTGGGGGCGATGTTGCCAAGCACTCAGGGTGGGGGGACATCCGACAACATGTAGAGACATGTTTGGTTGCTTCAACTGTTAGGAGAGAGTTCCTGTACACTACTGCATAGAAACCCAGGATGCTGTTCCACACCCCGCAATGCAGAGAACAGTTCCTACCATCAAAAACTGGTGTCACTGTTCAGTTGCCCAGTCGTGTCCAAGAGCCGGACCGTAAACAAGGCAGAGCGCCAAAGAACTGATGCCTTCGAACTGTGGTGCTGGAGAAGACTCCTGAGAGTCTGCCCCCAAAACCCAGCTCAGTTCAGTTGCTCAGCCGTGTCCGACTCTGCAACTCCATGGACCACAGCACGCCAGGATTCCTTGTCCATCAACAACTCCCAGAGTCTACTCAAACTCATGTCCACTGAGTCGGTAATGCCATCCAACCATCTCATCCTCTGTCGTCCCCTTCTTCTCCTGCCTTCAATCTTTCCCAGCATCAGTGTCTTCCAGTGAGTCAGTTCTTCACATGAGGTGGCCAGAGGATTGGAGTTTCAGCTTCAGCATCAGTCCTTTCAACAACACCCAGGACTGATCTCCTTTAGGATGGACTGTGTTGGATCTCCTTGCAGTCCAAGGGACTCTCAACAGTCTTCTCCAACTCCAAATGTCAAAAGCACTAAGGTTCGGAAACCCATTTTATCCCCTTATGTATGCGGGGAATTTATCTCTTCTTCCTGGAGCCAGTTTTCACAGTCTATGTAAGTTGTACCTTTTTTTCCCCACCCTGTTGTTCCTAAATTGTCCATGAGACACTTTCATTTTTGTAAGAACTCAGTCTTGCTTCTGTCTTTCCAGCATTCAGACTCTTCACGTAATGGACAGCTGCTGGGAATAAGTCGTCATGAACTGACAATCCAGACACCTTTGACACCTCTTATTATTTTTTTTTAATATTTACTTTTATTCTTGCTTATTTGCTTGCACCAAGTCTCAGGGCACATGGGGTCTTTTGTTGCAGCTCACGAGACCTTGTGCAGTGGCACCTGAATTCAGTGGTGGCATGTGGTACCTATGAACCCGGGTTTCCCTGCATTGGGTGCAGTGACTCTCAGCCACTGGACCACCAGGGAGATCAACATACCTCTCTTTGGAAGCTACTATCTCACAAAGATAACTCTCCTCCAGTCCCCACAGGTTAATTCTCAACGGGAAACTTCTACCTTCTTCCCAAACTTAACAGACTTAACAACACTGGAGATAACACCACTCAACTTGACGAATTCTAAGTCAGATAATCCCACCATCAACACACCATCTTTCACTCCAAACATTTAGAGCATCAGCTTCATCGAGATGGGGAAAACAAAAACAAAACAGCAGGCCAAAAGTGAAGGATGCTCTGAAGCTTCTAGAAGGCAACAAAGCTAACCTTCTGCTCCAGGGAGAAGACATTCTGTATGTGGTCCTGTTTTGACCAGAGAACCCAGGCCTATGATCAGGGCAAGGCTTTGTGGAAAGGACGGAGGGGGCAGGCGAGAAACGGAAGACCACGGTGATCATTCGGACATCAACAGGCTAAGAATTCACAAGGCATCTATTTCAAATGCCGCAGACCAGCCGTCATGAACGCTGTTTGATCAGTGTCTACCACGAAAAGCTGTACCTCCCAGACATCACAAATCCAGCCTATTCAGTCCCAGGTCGGTCAAATAATAATAATAACAAAAAACACGGTGTCTTGTAGGTGTCTGTGCTGTCTCCACCCCCACATCGCATTATTCCTACAGGATTTTAAAGGCTCAATGAGTCAAAATGGGGTCACACAGATGAAGTCCACATTTAAGCACTCATGATAAATGGGTCTGCTCCTCCGTCCACACCAGGGAGGTAAAAGTCCGCCCTAAATGCAAGGAAGTCCATCATCACACATGGGGGCCTCACACAGCTAGGTCTCTCTGCATTTATCTCTTCTTAATTTCTACAGGGCACAAGCCTCCATTCAACAATACGATTTTCACGGAACGGAAAATTCACGGTGTCAGGTCAAGAGGAGCGTTGAGAACCGATACGCTGGATAAAAATTATTATAATGATCTACCAAGCGCCCTGGAAAGCAAAACAGCATGACAGGCCCAGTAATACATAAACGTGTTCCATCTGCATACATTGTAATAACACGGCCACTGGAAGAAAATCCAGTGTGAACTTTCCTTACTGCCTCAGCGTCTGTGATTTAAACAAAATCAGGGGCTTCTTATTAATCAGTTCAATTCTCCTCTGAACCACCATCCACTCCATTCAGCCTGCACAACCAAAAATTTCTCATTAGCTTAAAAGAGACCGTGCTCAGGGAAAATCATTGTGTGTGCTAATTTCTACCAAAAAAAAAAAAAAAACCAGGAGAAATCAATTTTTCCTTACAAAGTTTCTAACTGGCAAAGGTCCACTCAAGAGTGCTGTGGTTTTCTGCTCCCCCCCCCAAGTACTATTATATTAATATAAAGGGACATAATAGTTTACATATTTGTTGAAAACACAGAAAGAAGTTAAATGAACTTTCCTTTTCTATTTACATGGCTGAAAAATTATGAACAAATAATCCAAACACA
Organism: Bos indicus x Bos taurus; assembly: GCF_003369695.1. Taxonomy (NCBI): domain Eukaryota; kingdom Metazoa; phylum Chordata; class Mammalia; order Artiodactyla; family Bovidae; genus Bos; species Bos indicus x Bos taurus. The sequence goes on along the minus strand of NC_040105.1, from coordinate 6,700,714 downwards.
CCATATTCACATTTAAAAATATTCAATGAATACTCAACATTTCTACTCTATTTCTTTTCACTGGGTGGGGATATGTGTATGATTGTTAGAATCTGCTCTCTAGTAAGCACCCCACTCCAGTACTCTTGCCTGGAAAATCCCATGGACGGAGGAGCCTGCTAGGCTGTAGTCCATGAGGTCGCATAGAGTCGGACACGACTGAGCGACTTCACTTTCACTTTTCACGCACTGGAGAAGGAAATGGCAACCCACTGCAGTGTTCTTGCCTGGAGAATCCCAGGGACGGCGGAGCCTGGTGGGCTGCCCTCTCTGGGGTCGCACAGAGTCAGACACGACTGAAGTGACTCAGCAGCAGCAGCAGCAGCAGGAGTATTCTTGCCTGAGAAATCACAGACAGAGGAGCCTGGTGGGCTACAATCCATGGGGTCACAAAAAAGAGTCAGACACGACTAAATAACAACACCCAATGTGTCATACCCAACACATACTTTTATCCACCAGGATGTACGCGTTCTGTCTAATTTGTTCACTGTTAGATTCTCTGCATCTAGAAGAATTCCTGAGACAGGTGGCAAGTGCTCTAGAAACATTTATTTACTGGTTAGGTGAACGCGTTCAGTCTGAGAGATGGTGTGAACGCAAATGACCCAGGAGCATACAAGTTCATCAAGAACTTCATGTGCAAATATTCTGCAAAGTGCTACGTGGTGTGGAAGGACCGTAGAGACAGACGCCTAAGCCCCTTCCTGTACAAGAAGCCTGTGCTACAAACCACACAGGCTTTGCATAAAAAGATAACTCCCAACAAACAGCACATTAGACTAAGTCTGACCGAGGTAGGAGGAAGACAACAAAGGCATGCTCTTTCATCTTTATTACTTCATGCAACCACTATAAACTCCCCGGAGATCATATTCCCACTTGGTGCACAAAGAAAGAGGTTCCTGGTCACCTGGCTGAAACTCAGAGTAAGTGGTGGGCAAGAAAGGAAACACAGATGAGCAGAAGATGGAACCCAGAAGCTCTCTGCAGGAGCCGTTGCTGTACCATATACCCCCATCCTCGTCCCACAGTCTAGAATTCTGCGTTGAACACGTGATTGTTTTAGCAACACCGTGTTCCCACTAGAGTGAGGACAAGGTCGAAGGTAGAATCTGCTAGACTACCATTATCAGACTACCATTATCCAATTCCATCCCTCACCCTTTGAGAACAGGAGACCTGGATTCTGTGTGGGCACATGGTCACACCCCTCTCAAAAGGACAAGTTTTCCCCGTAACCCAGTTCTAGCCAATGGCTACAAGCAAAAGTCAAATATGAAATCTCTAGTCTCTGCTCTTAAAGGCAATGAAATCCCCCTCCTCACTCCTACTCAGGGATGTGATTGTGAGGGCAGGAGCTGGGGCAGCCATTCCAGACACAGAGGAGGACAGAACTTTGGGGCTCCTACTGTGAGGCAGTGCTTTATGGAACGAGAGGTCCATCACCCCACTTGCAAAGCTACAGAAAGTTACATCTCAGCTGACTTAAGTGACTCACCCCATCACTGCCAAATTACCTTGCAGAAAGGTCAGAAGCTGCTTCCTGGCCTCTTATAACAACAGAGACATTCATCAACAGGGAAGAGGAAGTGAAGAAATTACAAACTACAGCTACTAATGATTTCCTGGTCAGAAACCTAAGACTTCACAGTGTGTTTTGGAACCAGTGTTCATTCATGGGCACCCTAGGGTGTTTTACCATATAAACAAAGCCTGAAGAAAATCCCTTTCATCAGAGGAGGCATCAGTTAGAGGCAGCCCTGAGTTTATGACTTTCTGGCTCTGAACCTGTATGAGTTTCAAAGCGTGTGCACATGGGGACCCCTGAACTTATAGGGTGCCAGGCTCCTCTGTCCGTGGGATTCTCCAAGAATGCAGGAATACTGGAGCAGGTTGCCAGATCCTTTTCCAAGGATCTTCCCGAGCCAGGGATCGAACTGGCAACTCCTGCAATGGCAGGTGGGTTCTTTATCACTAGCATCACCTGGGAAGCCCAATTCAACCTCTGAGACCTTTTTTTAAGTGCACAGCGGGAAGAACCAACCACCTTTATCTCACGGGGGATGCCAAGGGGTCAGAAAAACAGCGTAGACCGAGGACCTCGTTCCCTTCCACGTCAGCACCGCCTTTTGTGGCCAGGAACCCATACATCCGGCAGAGGTAAGGGGAGGTGGCCACGCATGAACACGGCTCACAGCGAGGCAAACAAATCCTCATGCTGACTCACCTGGGTATACAGAACACTTTAGGAAGGCCGACAGTGAAAGCAGGGCCCGTGTTCAGACTCGGATGTCACAACCAACCCACCGCCTGTGATCTCAAGCACTGCTTCTTTCCTTTGTGGTGTGAGAGCTCTGATGGGAGATGTGGATGGGCCAACGGAAATGCGACGTGGATGGGCCAACGGAAATGCGACGTGGATGGGCCAACGGAAATGCGATGTGGATGGGCCAACGGAAATGCAAGGTGAGCTTACATCTAATTAAAGAATGTTTAAACGCAAACTAATTTTCACAACATATTTAAACTTAACCCAGCATATCCCAAATAGCATCATTTCAACTGTAGTTCACACTGGTTTTTAAAAAAATTATTGAGATCTTCGACATTCCTTTTACCTACAAAATCTCTAAAATTCCCAAAGTCTATGTATTTTCCACTTGCGCCACATCTTAATTAGGAAACGGAATTTTCAAAGGAAATAGACCACGGCTATCAGAGTTCAGAAGATGTATTCCGTACACTGAAAACACAGGTACACACACCCATGTGATTCGCAACATACAACTTATGGAGCAGCTGAACCAAGGATCGAAATTTAAATCAATAAGGAAATAAAATCTCTAAATCTGATCCTCCGTAACCCTAGCTATATTTGAGGGTGCTCCTTGGGTCTACAAGGCTTGTGGCCCCTAAACTGCTAAGAAGCCTGCAGGAGTGAAAGTTTGATGATTGTAGTCTGCAGGATGGAAGGACCTGGGGACATTCCAGGCCACACGATTCCTCTGTAATCGGTCCACATGCAAATTCTTAAATTATGCACCCACAGCATTTTTTTTTCCCCTCGACAAATTTCAAATAGATTAAAAAGAAAACCGGACAGGCCACCCAACTTTTAAATTTTCTGAAAATAGTGTAACTTCCTGCTAGAAAATTATTTTTCATAATGCACATTTTCATATTTTTACATAGACACTGGAATTTGGGGGCTCAGACTGGACTGACCAAGGCAACGAGCCCAAAGTAAGAAGTGCTGTAGGTTTAAATTCCACGCTGGATTTTGCAGACTTAGTACAGAAATGGAAAGAACATAAGATATGTCTTGGATGATTTTTTAAATATGAGTAACTTGTCAACATGACACTATTTTGGGTAGTGAGTTGATTACATTAATACATATGTTGCAAATAATGGGCTTCCCTGGTGGCTCAAACGGTTAGATTTGCCTGCAGTGCAAGAGACCTGGGTTTGATCCCTGGTCCGGAAAGATCCCCTGGAAAAGGGAATGGCAACCCACTCCAGTATTCTTGCCTGGACAATCTCATGGACAGAGAAGTCTGGCAGGCTACAGTCCACAGTGTCCCAAAGAGTTGGGACATGACTGAGAGACTGTTTTTTTTCATTGTTGCAAATAATATTAATCGAGCATATATTTTGGAGAAGGAAATAGCAACCCACTCCAGTATTCTTGCCTGGAGAATTCTTTGGATGGAGGAGCCTGGTGGGCTGCTGTCCATGGGGTTGCACAGAGTCAGACATGACTGAATCGACTTAGCACGCGTGCATGCATTGGACAAGGAAATGGCAACCCACTCCAGTATTCTTGCCTGGAGAATCCCAGGGACAGAGAAGCCTGGTGGACTGCCGTCTATGGGGTTGCACAGAGTCACACAAGACTGAAGTGACATAGCAGCAGCAGCATATATTTAGATATATATTGAAAAAATAATTTATGATTTCTTTTTACTTCTCTACTGTGGCTACTAGAAAACCTTAAATTAAATTTATGGTTTGCAATCTACTTCTATTTGGCAAGTGCAAAAACCCAGACAGTTTCCATGGTGCCTGCAGGCTCTAAAATGTGTTGCTAATAGTCAGCTAGATGAAACCATAGCATTTTTCCAAGGCTTCTTTTGTGTCCACTGCAAAATTTTAATTAGATGCCCATCGCATCATTTTTTTATTCCGTGACCAATTCAAGACAGATTAATAATCACAAATTGTTCTAAATGCAGACCACCTTTCTCTAGTAAAAAAAAAAAAAAACAATTTTCAGTTTGAGGATTTTTTAATATAGGGACTTATCACAAGTTCTGTCAAGACGCCTGAAAGAGTTGTGGGTCTCAAAAAAGCCACGGTCATTGGCAGGTTGCTCGCTTTGTGGGCAAACACCGACCTCTCACCTGGGTGTGTACTGTTACACCTTCCAGTTTCAGAGCCACCTGGCCCAGCAGACAGCAAGGTGCGCTGTGAAGTCCAGGGCTCACTGCAGAGCACTGGGTGTGGACTGAGACTGGCTGAGCCTGTCTCATCTATAACCTGGGGGGTGACGTCACCAGAGCTGCACCCCTCTTCCTAGCAGGTTGCCATGGGAGACCCAGGGTGATGATGCTACAATGGACTCTGTACCACAGTCAACAGTACAGCTCAAATTTCAGTGCGACCGTGTTTAAGATGGGCTTCCCTGATGGCTCAGTGGGTAAAGAATCCGCCTGCAAACGCAGGAGACACAGGAGATTCGGGTTCAATTCCCTGGATCGGGACCAGGAAATGGCAGCCCACTCCAGTATTCTTGCCTGGAGAATCCCATGGGCAGAGGAGCCTGGCGGGCTACAATCCAAAGGGTTGCAAAGAGTCGGACACGACTGAGCTTGCACACATTCTGTTTAAGATAGGGTGCTGCTGAACAGATATTTTAGCCAGGACTAAGGACAGTTTTTCTTGCCGTTATTGTTATATTAAACCTCCTGTTAGACAAGGCTTCCTGCCCCTTACACTGTCGGCTATCACTTTTAAAGTTTAATTAAGCCTCGCCTACTCAAAGCGCTGGAGAACCCACAGCTAGAGATGCTTAGGCTCCCAGCACAGGGAGCTGTGTGCATCTCATCAATGATGACAAACTGAACATTCGAAGGCCTCCTTTTGCAAGAGGCCCTTTATTGTCACTTTGAGGTCTACTTTGAACTAACAATAAAAAAAAAATACACCATTCAGAGATGGATTGGTTGAGTTGCCTAGCCACTGAGTTGTTTTCTAGCCACTGAGTCTCCTGAGTCGTGTTCCACTCTTTTGCAACCTCAAAAGACTGTAGCCCACCAGACTCCTCTGTCCACGGGATTCTCCAGGCAAGAACACTAGAGGGGGTTTCCATTTCTTTCTCCAGGGGTATCTTCCTGACCCAGAGATCGAAGCCGAGTCTCCTGCATTGGCAGCCGAATCTTCTGCATTGGCAGGCCAATCCTTTACTGCTGAGCCACCAGGCAAGCCCAGGTTGGTGTTAAGGAGAAGGAGTTTATTTTGCAACAATGGTACGATAGTATAGGAGAGCTTTCTACTTTTACTACTTGGGCAGAGGGAATATGGCTTCCGTTTGCCCACAGTTGGAACCGGTACCCTGCACCTATCTGTGTTAACCACACGCCCTGGGAAACGGAGTTCAAACTGAGCATCTCTCACCTTGAGCCACCGTGGGGAAAGGAACCTGGGAGTGAGTCCTCTCCCCATTCCTCATTTCTGTGTGTAATCGCAGAGTGTAGAAACAAGGAAACTCCTAGTGTGTAGCAGTAACATACTGAGAGGAAACAGGACCCTGAGACCTGAGAAGATGCATGTTACTATAGAAATAAGGTCATTTTTCCACGTATTACCTCATCGATTGAAATTTGGCAGGAAATGATTCATGGCTAGACTCTCACCTATTGAACATAATCTAGAGCAAAAACATTCACACATCATTGAGAAGCGAAAGCTGTTAAGCTACAAGGCGACAAGAAGCGTATCCCAAAATCATTACATTTGTTTTTAATAATCTATCGATGAATTTTTTTTTTTTTTTGCGGGCACATCAAGAGGCATGCAGGATTTTATAGTACCATGACCAGGGATCAAACCAGCAACCCCTGCCGTGGAAGTGCCGAATCTTAACCACCTGACCGTCAGGGGAGTCCTTCTACTGATCATTGCTGTATCATCTTTTTCCTCGCCTTTCATTCATTTCCTTTCCGGGTTTGGAAATGGAAAAAAAAAAAAAAAAGAAATACTTAAACACTCTAAAAGGAGGAACTGAAATAGATCTTTGCAAAGCTTTCCAAATGTGTGATGTTATACAACAGCGCAAGGAGAGAGAAGCAACAGCAAACGCAGAGACGCCTCACTGATGACTTCAGAGCAACACAGAAAACAACCAATCCCCTCCTTGTCCCTAGCATGCCACGAAACGGCACCGTGCTTCAAAGACACGGCAGAGACATTCGATCTATTCATTTGCACAGCAAAATATATGTCACCCGTACACACTCAGTCACACCTAGACACACACCCTTGGGAAACAAACTTGGGCTAATGACAAGTAGAAGCAAAGTGCAAGCCGGCCTATTGATAATTATAAATATTTTAAGATCTTTTGCAGGCTAACCTAAGAATCTGCGCTTTTCCTACAGATGTCATTCTGTAAAAACATCGTCTTCTGATAAACACACTGGGAATCGTGAGATGAGCTGAACTCACGTAGAGCAGTGATATTCAAAGGCATCAATTCTCATCCATGAGCAGTCACAGCGCACATCCCCCCCTCCCCCCACAACGGCTTTAAGGAAAGGGGTCAAAGAGTTAATGAGCAAAGAAGGTATTTTGGTATAATCTCAGTAATAAGTTCATATGCTGACCCGCCTTCCTGCTTTCTGGACTCAACTCCTGTTTAAGACGCAGCCCCAATATACAGACTCACAGTCTGGCTCCAGTCGGGAGACTCAACTTCCCGGCAAACGCCAGAAACGGCCCGTGTAGCTGAAACTCTGACAGTGCAGTCTTTATTAAAACAGCTGGCATTCACGTGGAACCCAGAGAGCGTAACCCCAAACAGAACCCAAGCCATTGCTTGCAAAGCAACTTACGTCCAAGTCACAGAAAAAAAAAAAAATGCAAAAGACTGGCGAACAGGATGAAATAGTCCACCTCATTTTTTTTTTTTAAATCAAAGACATGCAAAAACAAAACAAAAAAAGTGCCCTCGTTCCCGTCTCAGTTGACCACAATGTCCTGAGCTGTCTGAGAGGCGGGGCCCCATCCCCCACCCCAGCCCACCCAACCCTGGGCTCCCTGGCAACAGGGAACAACCAGCACAAACTTTCAAGGAAAGCAATTTGGTAATCGGTCTCAAGAGCCCTACAGCTCCATTCCCAGCCATCTCTCCTAAGGCAAAAAAAAAAAATTGGAAGCAATCTGAAGCTCCGGCAACAAATGTTAAATCAATTACGGCACACAAACTCGACGGGATGGATGCCTGAAAAATGTTTTCAATGAACGTCGGCAATGATCACAAGGCTCACTCCGTAAGGTTAAGTTGGGAGAGCCGGGTCACAAAGCTGAACCTTCCTGACGTTTCATGCACAGGAATACAGGCAGCTGGGAGGAGATGTACCAACAGTCTGATGGGGGAACTGGCGTGGGTGGGCTCAGAGGTGTTTATTTTGTTTCCAGATTCCATTCTTTGCTTTTTTTCCCAAATTGCTCATTCTATGCAGCACATTGCTTTTAGAAATCAGAAAAGAGGGACTGAAAATCCTGGCCAGCAAAGAGTAATGACTAAATTCCTCATCTGCCAAGGATGAAGAAGATGAATTAAGACAGCGATGTACCTGTTCACCTCTTTCCCAAGAACGTCAACGATGGTTTTCCTCAAGAGGCGCGGTGTGCCAGCTCGGGGCGGGGGCGGGGCGGAGATTCCTTCTCCTCGGGGGTTCACAGTGATCAGCCTCCTCTGAGTCACCTTGTGAAGGTTTATGATGCCAGAGTCTATAAACACAACATTAAATATTTATGGTTGATATTTGCTGCTTCTAAAAATAACGTGGAGGAGAAGGTCTCTTAACAAGGCCTCCTGTTGACCTTCTCGATGAAATCACCAAGGCTGCTGATTCTGTAAACACGATGACAGCCACCCACAGGCCCTGGAAATCCGTAGGCCAATGCCGCCTTCTTAATCCAGTGGACCCCCCCAGCCCCGGGGGGCCCTTTCCACCTGAGCCAGGTACCCTTGGCCTTCATACCCCAGTGTTGATGGGGCCCCAAACCTGCTTATGCGATGGGGCATCTTACTCCATCAATGAAATGTAACGAAATATTACATAAGCTTATCAGTTAGGAAGACAGTCTTTTTTTCCCCCTACCAAAACTACTTTCGATGCTTTGTTACAGACTAACAGACACGTCATCAGACAAAAATGTACCATGAGGGGCTTCCGGAAGGTCCGGTGGTTAAGACTCGAGTGAGTGTCCACCGCAGGGGATGTGGGTTTGACCTCCTGTCGGGGAAACTCAGATCACACATGCTGTGTGCATGGTACAGAGTGCAGCCCAAAATTAAAAAAAAAAAAAAAAAGTTATCATGAAAACGCTGGCGGGGTGGACAAGAGTGAAGAGATCTCAGAGAAGGCAGTGAACATGCAGATGGATTCCGTGCGGAGGTGGTTTCCTTCGGGAACCACTGCGCTTCACGGGACTCAACCCTGGAAACGGCAGAGGGTGCATCATGGGTACAGTTTATTACGGACAGACGACCCCAAACTGGAATTACTGGACCCGTATTCCAAGACAAGGCTGAATTACCTTCCATCAAGCAATGAGTGAAGAAACCTGCGTTTAAATTTGCTGCTGTTTAGATGCTGTCGTATCCCACCCTTTCGCAACCCTGTGGACTATAAAGCCCGCCAGGCTCCCTCTGTTCACGGGATTTTGCAGGCAAGATCACAGCAGCGGGGGGCTGCCCTGGCGATCCAGTGGTTCAGACTCCGTGCTTCCCACTCAGGGGGCACGGGTTCGATCCTTGGCGGGGGAAATAAGATCCCACGAGCCTCATGGTGCAGTCCCCAAAAGTTAAAAAAAAGAAATACTACTACTGGAGTGGGTTGCCATTTCCTTCTCCAGGGGATCTTCCCGACCCCGGGATCGAACCAGCATCTCTTGCCTTCGCAGGCTGTTTCTTTATCGCTGAGCCACTAGGGAAGCCTAGCATTCAAACAGCTTAAGCTTAAGTCTCCAGGAGGTGACGCTTACCTTGCTCCCCCTATAGCAGTAAGCATGGGCTTTGAAAGAAGTGTGGGCTTTGAAAGAAGTGTGGACACACAAGAGAGGGGAAAGTGGTAACTCGACACTGAAGGGACTCTGCAAACGCAAACCCTGAGCAGAGGGCAAGCTCTGCAAGCTCATCAGCATTAGGTCACGTTGAGAGTCCCGGCCCTGGAGGCAACGTGATCACAGGGCCCGTCTCTGCGGTCTATGTCCCCCAAACTCATAAGCCCAGCCTCATCACGGGGCACACACGTGCCAAGCCCAAAGTGAGAGACGTTCTACGAAAGTCGCGGCCGGTATCCCTCAAAACAGAGCCACCACCACCAAACAAAGTCCGAGACGCTGCCCTGGCCCAAAGGAAAGATGGAGACAGGACAACTGAGTTCAGTGTGATGGGGACGGGAATTCTGAGACAAAAAAGGACATGGATCGAGAAAAGGTTAAACGTGAAAAATAATCAGATATACAGTGGACAAAATTTTTTTAAATCATGTATACGTGTTTCATTTCTTTTTTTCTAATTGATTTATTTTAATTGGAGGCTAATTACTTTACAATGCTGTAGTGGTTTTTGCCATACTTGACATGAATCCACCACGGGTGTACATGTGTCCCCCATCCTGAACCCCCCTCCCACCTCCCTCCCCATCCCATCCCTCTGGGTCATCCCAGTGCACCAGCCCCGAGCACCCTGCCTCATGCATCGAACCTGGACTGGCGATCTGATTGACGTATGATAATATACATGTTTCAATGCTATTCTCTCAGATCATCCCACCTTCGCCTTCTCCCACAGAGTGCAAAAGACTGTTCTGTACATCTGTGTCTCTTTTGCTGTCTCACATATAGGGTCATTGTTACCATCTTTCTAAATTCCATATATATGTGTTAGTACACTGTATTAGTGGTTTTCTTTCTGGCTTACTTCACTCTGTATAATAGGCTCCGGTTTCACCCACCTCATTAGAAGTGATTCAAATGCATTCTTTTTAATGGCTGCTTTCTGATGAAATGCCCAGAGAGGGGCCTCATTCTTCCTGCAAACACGGCTCAACCATCATGGTTAAGAAATCTGTGCAGGAGTGTCTGTACGTGCCACCTACATCAAGGTCCATGTCTCTGGGTAGCAAATCCACACACACACACAGGTTCCCAATCCCACCCCCATCTGGGTCAACAGCTGTTACTGTGCCCAAACCATCAGTAATTCCCTCACGGTTATGAGCGAGCCTCACTCCAAATCTTTGGACGCATCAGCAGTCCTCAGTCTTGGCAACCCTGGAGGAAACATACGTGTGCACACACACACACACACACGATCCTATCAAGTTGCATTTCTGTCCTTCAAAATGCCATTTTCTTTCATGTCTCTTTGACTTTCCGCTTTTCCTCCCTTAGGAATTTTGGCTATCTGCCTTAGCTGAACTTGAAAAGGCAGGGAAGATGAGTGTCCATGGGAAAAAAACTAAAGTTGGGGTTGGGGGGAAGGATACTGGCAAATCCCTGGACAGCGGCGTGATGGCCACTAGCTGTGAAGGTTGCAGTATCTCCAACCTTGTGCCAAACAGACCAGGGGCATTTAGGGCAAGTAAAGGGCTCCCCGTGCAGCCTTTCCACATGCCAAGGCTTCTTCTGTACATGAAGGCTGCTGACGCAGCCGCTCTGGGGGTCAGACCCTTTGGGGTCCACCTTGGGCCAGGTCCACTTCCCTAGCCCGGAAACCCACTCCTCTCTCTGCACAGCAGTTGCCTTTCTAGAAAACGAGAACGATAAGAGAATCCTGACTCTGAGGATCCTCCGAAATGTTCATCAAGTCAACCTGCGGGTGGAGAATTCACAAAATTCAGTTCCCTACCCACCGGGGTTCATTTCTTCTGTCTCTGCTCAGTCCTATCTGACTCTCTGTGACCCACCCCGTGGACCATGTAGCCCCCACTGGGCTCCTCTGTCCCTGGGATTCTCCAGGCAAGGATACTGCAGTAGGTTGCCATGCCCTCCTCCAAGGGGAATCTTCCTGACCCAAGGATGGAACCTAGATCTTCTGCACTGACAGACAGGTTCTTTACAGTCTCAGCCACCAGGGAAGCCCTTTCTTCTATCTTCTGCTGCTGCTGCTAAGTCACTTCAGTCGTGTCCGACTCTGTGCGACCCCGTAGACGGCAGCCCACCAGGCTCCACCGTCCCTGGGATTCTCCAGGCAAGAACACTGGAGTGGGTTGCCATTTCCTTCTCCAATGCATGGAAGTGAAACAAAAGTCGCTCAGTCGTGTCCGACTCTTCGCGACCTCATGGACTACAGCCTACCAGGCTCCTCCGTCCATGCGATTTTCCAGGCAAGAGTACTGGAGTGGGTTGCCGTGGCCTTCTCCTGACGTGCCTTTAAATTACCGTGAAGAGGTCATTTGAGCTTACACTTGACCTCTGCACTTTTACAGCCTCACCGGCACATGGAGGTTATCTGCGGAATGAATGAATGATGTTAGCGCTGACACTGAAATGCAATAAAGATGTTATCATCCTTGAAACTGTTAGAAAGAGCTCAGGGGCGGGGAAAAAAATTCTCATTCATTTTTTTTTCCCCCATTAACTTTGCCTAGAAGACAAAAAAAAAAAAAGGCAATTCATTATTTAGAAAAGGCAAGGGCAACCTTTCCTAAATGCCTTGGGGCAGAAGGTGAACGTGCAGGGGCAGCAATAATTCAGGCAGTCACTGAAGATTTATTTACCCGAGTTTAAGGAGGAAATGGGAGGAGAGCTGACTGGCCACGTCCACCGGTGGGGGCTCAATGGATGTTTCCATTTCCTGGGAGGGAAACTGACTTTCTGTCCAAGAATATCATGGAGAGCACAAAACAGGTGCATAATTTTTTATTTAGCTAGGTAGTAAAGCGATGGGCTTCTGAGATGCTGCTCGTGGGAAAGAATCTGCCCGCCAGTGCAGGAGATGCAAGAGACTCGGGTTCGATCCCTGGATTGGGAAGATTCCCCTGGAGAAGGAAAACAGCAACCCGCTCCAGTATTCTTGCCCTGGAGAATCTCATGGACAGAGGAGACTGGTGGGCTACACAGTCCATGGGGTCAAGAAGAGTTAGACACGACTGAGCACGCACACACACACACACACTCCATGGGGTCAAGAAAAGTCAAACATGACTGAGCATGCACACACACACACACACTCCATGGGGTCAAGAAAAGTCAGACACGACTGAGCACGCACGCACACACACACACACACACACACACACACACACACACAGAGTAAAGCGACAGTCATTACATGCAGATTCTACTGTATCCAAAAGTCAGGGCACAGACACAGCTACAGAAATTTCCCCCCACTTTCTGACAGTTGACTAAGTACTCAAGTGAGTAATTCTCTGACCAAGATGGCAACTTACGGGTGCAGAAAATAAAAGGCTGTAGTACGCAGCCTCTTCACATGCATTTTTATTTGTTCTTTGTTATCTCATTTATGTGGCCCCAGCATGTAGCATGTGGACTCTCAGCTCCCCGACCAGGGCTTGAACCTGTGCAGCTTAAGGATGGAGTCCTAACCACTAGATGCCAGATAAGGCCCCAGGCAGCCTCTGAGATGAAATCCAAGGAGCCCCACCCCACTGGTATCTGCACCCAGGAACCACCCCAACCCACACTGACCAGGATTGGTCTATGCGACCCACAGAACACGGCAGAAGGAATACCACGTCCCCTCTAGGTCGGATTGTGAAAGCATGCGGCTTCCAGCACTTTCTTTTTAATGTTTTTAAGTTATTCTATTGTTAATTTATTTATTGGCTGTGCCATGAGGCATATGAGACCTTTAGTTCCCCATCCAGGGCTGGAAGATCTCCTTGCACTGGGAGATTAGAGTTTTAATCACTGCTCCATCAGGGAAGTCCCCAGCACCGTCCTTCTCTCTCCTTTCTCCTGTACTCTGTTTCCCCTCCTCTGCTATCTCTCTTTCTCTCTCTCTCTCTCTCTCTCTCGATCACACACTCTGGGGAAGCCAGGTCACGGGCAGCCCTGCAGAGACGGGAGGGGACTGAAGCCTCCCGCCAACTGCCACGTTCATGAACGGGCTTGGGGTTGAGCCTCCAGCCCGGCACTAGGCTCAAGAGACTGTGGTCTTGGGGCCAACACGATGACTGCAACTCACGGGAGACCTCGAGCGGGAACACTCTGGCTCATCCGTGCTTGGATTCCTGAGTCTCAGAACCCACGGGAGGTGATCTGTGTCTGCAGTGTGCAGCTGGCAGTGCTGGGGTGATCCCTCACACCCCAGTGGATAAATAACACAGGGGCTGGAACTGGGAACACACTGGTGGACGTCAGAGAACACTGGCGTAGAAACTAATCCCATTCATTCGCTCCCCACAACTCGCCAACCCCTCCAAGCCAATTAGTATCTAATTCCATTTGTTTGCCTTCAACCAAGCATGCAAACACACAAACAGCTGCAAACGTAAGACCCAGAAAACTACATGCATCTACCCTGACCCCATCACATAGCTCTCTTTCAGTAAAACCGGGTCTACCAGGTAAACCACGCACGCTTAGAAACCACACTGACATTTCCACCCCTAAATCCCCAGCAATCACTTGCTCCCCTCAGCTAGGCACTTCCATGTCCGAATGGTACAAAACCGGCATTTTTCCATTGTTGTTGTTTGTTGTTCACTCGCTCAGTCGTGTCCGGCTCTTTCGAAACCTCATGGACTGTAGCCCGCCAGGCTCCTCTGTCCATGGGATTCTCCAGGCAAGAATACTGGAGTGGGTTGCCATTCCCTTCTCCAGAGGATCTTCCCAACCCAGAGATGGAACTCGTGTCTCTTGCATTGGCGTGTGGGTTCTTTAGCCATGACCCACCATTTTCCATTAGATTAGAAGAAAAGTTCTTTCCAATCAAGTGTAAAGGTCTTGATTCAGAATGAGATGAATCCTAAACGTGTCTGCCTTATTTTAGCAAATTCGTCACATAAGGTCTCGAGACGCTGTGCTGTATGTTACATCATTGTTAAAGAGTTCAGTCCCGTGGCTCAGTCGTGTCTGACTCTTTGCGACCCCATGGACTGCAGCACACCAGGCTTCCCTGTCCATCACCAACTCCTGGAGTTTACCCAAACTCATGTCCATTCAGCCAGTGATGCCATCCAACCATCTCATCCTCTGTCGTCCCCTTCACCTCCCACCCTCAATCTTTCCCAGCATCAGGGTCTATTCCAATGAGTCAGTTCTTTACATCAGGTGGCCAAAGTACTGGCATTTCAGCTTCAACATCAGTCCTTCCAACGAACACTCAGGACAGAACTCCTTTAAGATGCACTGGTTGCATCTCTTTGCAGTCCAACGGACTCTCAAGATTCTTCTCCAACACCACAGTTCAAAAGCATCCATTCTTCGGTGCTCAGCTTTCTTGTAGTCCAACTCTCACATCTATACATGACTGCTGGTTAAACCGTAGCCTTGACGAGACAGACCTCTGTTGGTACAGCAACGGCTCTGCTTTTTAATATGCTGTCTAGGTCGTTAAAGTGTAGATTGACCTGAAAGAAAAGAGTCCCCACTTATGGCTTTCAACTATTCTGGATTATCTTTCTCACATGCAGAATCCCCGTTTCTGTTTAGCAGACTTTCTCACAGCAGCACTCAGAAACAGTGGATGTGCACACATTCTAACTGGGGCCCTAATTTTGGAGCTGGATCAGGCTCAGGGGTTGTAATTATGATGGGAAATCGTATTCCCCGTGGTCCAAACTGCTCCTGGAAGCTGATCGTCCAAGGCCCCAAGGTCCATCCCCGAGGGCTGAACACGGTGATGGGGCACCCAGGTGATCTGCTGTTTACCACGTGAAGCCACCGTCGCCAAGAGAGGCAAACCCAAGGTCAAGGTTTCACCTACTGCACTCTGAGACGTTCAAGTTCGGAGCGTTTCTGACATGTCTGTTTAACACGTTTCCCTGAAAAGCGCCAGGAAGCCTTGAAATATGTGCCAGACCCACTCCAACAGTCTTGGGCTCCCCTGTTGGCTCAGCTGGGAAAGAATCCGCCTGCAATGCTGAAGATCTGGGTTCAACCCCTGGGTTGGGAAGGTCCCCTGGAGACGGAAACAGCTACCCAGTCCAGTATTCTGGCCTGGAGAATTCCTGGAGACTGTATAGCCTCCATGGGGCCGCAAAGGGTAGGACACAACTGAGTCCCTTTCACTTTGGCACCAACGAGTCTTCCACGGTGCAATTTCTTTCACAAGAAACTGGACAAGAAACTCCATGGAAGGGCCTGGGGATTCCAGGCATCAAAACCACTCACAGGCACAACTGGTTCTACCCTCGATCACCTCTGCTGGGAAATGGAAGGGGGTTGCACTACAGATCGTGGATTCTAGAGCCTCCCCTGGCGGCTGGGGGCTTCACACGGTCAACATCACATGGTTGCATGACGGAATATTCCAGGGATCAGGTTAAGTGGGCCCACAGTCTCCACTTTGAACACTTCACCCCCTGAACCCCATCCTCATAAGCAGCAGCCCTCCGGGCCGGTCTCAAGGCAAAGCCCACTACTTCCTGCTCACCTGCGATCGAGAACAGGCTCCACAAACCAGCAAAGCCACCTACACCTTGCTCACGAAAAAACCCCCTCCTGACGGACAGGCCACGAGAGCTCCCAGGCCTCCCAGAAATGTCAGGAAAGACACAGTCCCCTGGGGCTTGTGTATGATGGTCACCCAGGCCCCGCAACAGCAGGCCTGGTGGGTGGCAGGTGGCCACACCTGCAGCTCTGTTCTGCCGGCTCGTTCATTTGATTAAAGACAAACAATTTATACCAGTTTGGACTTCTCCACCCGCCCTGTAAATGGCTAAGGGTAAAGGGAGATCGCCACTACTGTGGGTTGAACTGGGCCCCCCTCTAAAATAGATATCTTGTGGTCCCAACACCCTGGACACCTTAGAGTGCGACCTCATTTGGAAATAGGTTGGTTGCGGATAGAATTCATCAAGATGAAACGCCAACTGAAAACACAACGAGATACGCACCTGACACCCGTCAGATTGTTGAGCGTGGGCTCAGCCAGACAGACAACAAATAACAAGTGTGTCCAAGGATGGAAAGAAAAGGGAACCCGTACGATGCAGTGACGGTAAGAAGGACGACTGGTGTAGCTACTGCGGAAAAGAGAACGGGGCTTCCCCAGAACTTTACAAGCAGAACGGCCGCTCGACCCAGCCGACGCCACTTCTGGGCATTTTCCTGAAGAAGACGAAAGCACGAAGTTGAAGAGATATACATGTCCCTATGTTCACTGCAGAATTATTTAGAATAGCCACGATCTGGAAGCAACCTCAGCGTCCATCGAGAGATGAACGGATAAAGAAGACGTCACACACACACACACACACACACACACACACACACACAGAAGAAAATGGCTCAGCCATAAAAACAGAAGGAAACCTTGCCATCTGTGACCACGGGGATGGACCCACAGGCTATTCAGTTCAGTCACTCAGTCGTGTCCGACTCTCTGTGACCCCATGGACTGCAGCACGCCAGGCTTCCCTGGCCATCACCAACTCCTGGAGTTTACCCAAACTCATGTCCATTGAGTCAGTGTAGGGTATTACATGAAACTCAACAAATCAAAGAGAAATACTATATGATTGCACTTAGACATAGAATCTAAAAATCTAAACAAATGAAGAAACACAACAAAACGGAAACAGACTCATAGAAAGAGGTAGTAGGCAGGGGGCAGGAGGTGAAGGTGAGTGAAATATACAAGGGAGCCTAAGAGGGAGAAGGCAATGGCACCCCACTCCAGTACTCTTGCCTGGAAAATCCCATGGACGCAGGAGCCTGGTGGGCTGCAGTCTGTGGGGTCGCTAAGAGTCAGACACGACTTCAGTGAGCGACTTCACTTTCACTTTTCACTTTCATGCATTGGAGAAGGAAAGGGCAACCCACTCCAGTGTTCTTGCCTGGAGAATCCCAGGGACAGGGGAGCCTGGTGGGCTGCCGTCTATGGGGTCGCACAGAGTCGGACACGACTGAAGCGACTTAGCAGCAGCAGCAGCAAGAGGGAAAAACTTCCAGCCACAAAATGAGTCAAGGGGATAAAACAGAGAGCCTGGGGAATACAGTCAATAATAGTGTCATATGTTTGTTTGTATGGTGACAGATGGTAACTAGACTTGTTGTGGGGATCATTCTGTAATGTATACAAAGATCGAGTCATTAGTCATGCACCCAGAATCAACATAGTGTTGAGGGTCAATTTGCGATTTCCTGGTGGCTCAGGTGGTAAAAGAATCAACCTGGGTTCGATCCCTGGGTTGGGAAGATCCCCTGGAGAAGGACAGGTAACCCACTCCAGTGTTCTTGCCTGGAGAATCCCATGGACAGAGGAGCCTGGTGGGCTACAGTCCATGAAGTCGCAGGGTCAAACGTGACTGAACGACTAATATTTTCACTCTTTTCAGGGCTCACTGTAGGTCAATCATATGTCAATAAAAAAGAAAAAAAAATACATCCAATCACACATACAGAATTCATCAAATGAGGTCACACTGGAGCAGGGCGGGCTCTTAACCCACTAGGATGGTGTCCACGTAGGAAAATGACCGTGTTAACATAGACAGACAAGGCGAAGACTAGGATGACGTATCTGTAAGTCTAGGGACATCCAGGGTTGCTGGAAACCACGGAAGCTAGCAGATGGGCAAGAAAGGAGCCCACCCAGAGCCTTCAGCAGAGGGCCAGCCTGCTGACATCTCAATCTGAGACTTCTGGCCTCCAGGAATGGGAGAGAATGGACTCCTGGTGTTTTAAGTCATGTGGCTTGTGGAATTTTGTTAGGGCTGCCCTAGGAACCGGCTATGACCACTAAGAAGCATAGCTTTTAACCTGCTTTATAATCAAGACAAGTGTTTATTAAAATGCTGTTTCTGAATATAATGTAACAACACTTTTCATAAGAGAAGACATTCATTTCATTAAAAGAGAAAAAAATAAAATCAAATAAAAGGAATTTCCTCACAGACTGTCAGGGAATCTGCACGTAAGGAAAAGGTCCCTCTGGCCGGCTTTGGTGCTAGTTTGGAACTTCATACCTTCACCCAGGTGGCCACCCAACATTCAACCTCAATCACCCAGGCCTCCACCGTGTCCCCTCCAAATCCTGGGAGGAAGCTGGGGTTCAGGTGGCGATAGAGTGGGACGAGGTACAAGATTCCACATTACCGCGTTGACATTTTCAGGGCTGAAAAATGCTGCCCACAAATGCACAGATCAAAAGCATAGTTTGTTTACATGACTGGTATCTACATGCGTGTCCACAAGTGCATTTAAAAATATTTCATAATTTCTACTGTGTCTAACATCAAGATAATTATTCTAAAAACCAAGGTGGCGTGTGGGTTTGAGACCAATAGGAGAGGCCCCCGAACTCTAGTTCAGCCAGGCCTCCAGGGTCCATACATTAAATCTCAGCATGGATGAGACACCATCACCATAATGAGAATCTCTCTATTCTTCCCGGTAATGAGCCCTTTTGAAGAATTAATTAAAAATTCCGACATGGCTTCTCCGAAAGCAGAAAGGCGGGCTTCTTGAGGGGGGCAGAAGAAACTAGCTCATATCGGTGGGCATGCTTAGTCACCCACCTTTACCACTCATGTTTTAGGATGTCTGCAAAGTCAAGGGATCTTCATGTACTCCAGGAGTTCTCCAGTGTTATCAGGCAACGCATCACGCTTCTCGTTTAACAGGACTGACAAGAATGCCGACTTCATGCGGATTAAGTTCCACATGTGATTAAGGGCTAAGTCTGCTTAGTCAGCCATAAAAAAGAACAAAATAATGCCATTTACAACACTATGGACCCAAAGAAGGTCGTACTGAGTGAAGTGTCTCGGACAAAGAAAGACAAATACCATATGATATCATTTATATGCAGAAGCTTAAAAAAAAAAAAAACTGGTACAAATGAATGTATTTACAAAATAAAAGAGAGTCACAGATGTACAAAACAAACTTATAGTTACCAGGAGCTGGGGTGGGGAGAAAAACTGGGAGACTGAAATTAACATACACACTGCTGCTGCTGCTGCTGCTAAGTCCAACTCTGTGCGACCCCATAGACGGCAGCCCACCAGGCTCCCCCGTCCCTGGGATTCTCCAGGCAAGAACACTGGAGTGGGTTGCCACTTCCTTCTCTAATGCATGAAAGGGAAAAGTGAAAGTGAAGTCGCACAGCCGTGTCCGACTCTTCGCAACCCCCTGGACTGCAGCCCACCAGGCTCCTGCGTCCATGGGATTTTCCAGGCAAGAGTACTGGAGTGGGGTGCCATCGCCTTCTCCACCCCTAGATGTTAAATAGGTAACTAACAAGGACCTACTGTATAGCACAGAGAACTCTGCCCAATACTCTGCAATGGCTTACATGGGAAAAGAATCTGAAAAACAGTGGATGTATGTGTATGTATAACTGACTCACTTTGCTTTACACCTGAAACTAACACAACATTGCAAATCAATTATAATCCAATTAAAAAAAATCTACCTTTTGAACTTGTGGGTGCTGTTATTCCATGAGCACTCAACCAAGACCAATTATTAGAAAGAACCAAGGACACCAGCTTGAGGCTTTCCTGATATTTGTACAAGCGAAAAGACACAGTCTATCACCATTTAGTAAACAGCGTCTATCTTATAAGAGGGGGCTTCCCTGATGGCTCAGTAAAGAATCTGCCTGCGATGCAGGAGACCCTGCTTCAATTCCTGGGTTGGGAAGATCTCCTGGAGAAGGGAAAGGCTACTGACTCCAGCAATCTGGCCTGGAGAATTCCATGGACTATACAGACCATGGGGTTGCAAAGAAACATGCCTTTAGAAAAGGCAGAGAAACCAGAGATCAAATTGCCAACATCCGTTGGGATTACTGAAAAAGCAAGAGAGTTCCAGGAAAACATCTATTTCTGCTTTATTGACTATGCCAAGGCCTTTGACTGCGTGGATCACAATAAACTGTGAAAAATTCTGAAAGAGATGGGAATACCAGACCACCTGACCTGCCTCTTAAGAAACCTGTATGCAGGTCAGGAAGCAACAGTTAGAACTGGACATGGAGCAACTGACTGGTTCGAAATAGGAAAAGGAGTATGTCAAGGCTGTGTATTGTCACCCTGCTTATTTAACTTATATGCAGAGTACATCATGAGAAACGCTGGGCTGGAAGATGCACAAGCTGGAATCGAGATTGCCGGGACAAATATCAATAACCTCAGATATGCAGATGACACCACCCTTGTGGCAGAAAGTGAAGAAGAACTAAAGAGCCTCTTGATGAAAATTGGTGGCAGGAAAGCTGAAATCCAACACTCCCAGTCCCAGTCTTCAAGGGAAGGAGAGGAACTTGAAGACAATTGTGTCCTTAATGATCACTGACTGCTTGCGCTCCCCTAACTGAGCTTCCACAGCGCCATGAGATGTTACAGACGGTTCTGCAAGATGGCACACGGCACAGAATACCACCGTTGGTCATTAACTATCTCTTCGCAAAAAAAAAAAAAAAAAGGTTAATGCCCTAGAACACAGACTTATTACTTCATTCTCCATCCAACCAACTTCGGAGTGCTCCCCTAAGCGCCTGTAGCTCAGTCCACACACCCTGACTGGTCTTTCTTCCCTCTACCAAGAAAGTAGACTCGTCGCTCTGCTCCCTTGTGACTGAGGGGTCTGGCCATGTCCCAGTCCAATCTGATGATAAAAAAAGAAGTTTTATTTATCGCTGTACCTCCCGTATCCAGCATAATGCTCGATCCACACAAAACCACTCAGCAAGGGTTGGCTGCCCTGAATTAAATTCAGATATAATATTATGAAAACACTATATGATGAAGCATGGCTTTGTGCAGATTGCAGGAGATCACAGGCAAGCTTTTATGACTCAAGCTCCTGCCAACAAGCATTTCCAACAGGGGTCAGCGATGCTTAGCAATATTACCTAAGTGGAGGGGTCAGGAGTCTTCTCTCTTATGAAGGAATGTTGCTCTCTAGGGTTTTCTCCAAGCTGTGAGGACCTGCTGGGTTTCCATCACAGGCAGTTAAGAGCAAATAAAGACATAGGGAGCTTTATCGATCCAGTCGAGACACACAGCAGTGCCAAAGAGTGATTTCCCATCAAGGATGCAGGTTGACTACATCCCTATGATAGCGGACAACCACAGACCGGACAGGTGTTCTCACTGGGTCTCCCAGTCTCTCCCAGGCTTCTGTGGGGTTCACAAATGACTGACATTCCGAAGGCAGAGCACCTTCCCATTTTATAAAGATCTCCCCAAACGGGAAGTGTCAGGAATACTCTAGAGAAGCCCAGTGTTCATGATCTTTTTCAAAAAAAATAGAGATAGTATTTAAAGCCATTTATTAATCCATTCATTTATTGACCAAATATTTGGCATGCACCTATAGGGCTTCCGAGGCTTCCCAGTGGGAAAGATTCAGCCTGCCAGTGCAGGAGATGTGGGTTCGATCCCTGGGTCGGGAAGATCCCCTGGAGGAGGAAATGGCAACGCACTCCAGTTTCTTGCCTGGAGAATCCCATGGACAGAGGAGCCTGGCAGGCTATAGTCCATGGGGTCTCAAAGAGTCGTACATGACTGAGCAACTGCACACACACACACACACACACACACACACACACACACGGACACAGCAGGCATCTACTATATGCTAGACACTTAAAAAAAATGCTTAAAGTCTTTATTGATTTTGTTAACAATATTGCTTCTGTTGTATATTTTGGTCCTTCGGCCATGAGTCATGTAGGATCCCAGCTCCACGGCCATGAGGCATGTAGGACCCCAGCTCCACGACCAGGAAAAGAAGCTGTAACCCCTGCATTGGAAGGCAAAGTCTTAACCACTGGACCACCGAGGAAGTTCTTCTGCTAGATACTTTTAGGTTCAGGGTATTTAAGTAAAACAGCTAAAAAAAATTTTTTTAAATGCCAACTTTGTTCAAACTTTGTTTGCTACATTCTATTTTTTTTTTTTAACTTTTTACTTTGTATTGGGGAATAGCCAGTTAGCAATGCTGTGACAGTTTCAGGAGGACAGCCAAGGGACTCAGCTACACTATCCATGTGTCCACCCTCCCCCAAACCCTTCTCCCACCCACACACCACATTCATGATCTTTCATTAAAGGAACCACGGTGCCTGTAGCTACTTGAAAACTTGCAAAGTGGCAGGGGCCTGTCCTGTATTGTGCTTCAAGGTGCTGCAAAAAAAAAAAAAAAATTCACAAAAACCTGGGCTCTACCATCTAATTCCTCATCCTCACGAAGACCGAGTCGGCTCCCAACAACCGGAGCCTGGCTGGAGAAACACATGTACATTTCTCATCACCGCTACGGCTTTCCTGTGAACCCAGGAGAGCTTTGACTCTTTTCTGTCTCCACCAGGGAGCCCCAGCTGGGGGTGGGTCTCACGTCCAAGTGCAGGGAAGAGTTTCTCAGGGGCAGCCTGCCTGGCAGAACAACCCACAGATCTCTTGGAAGCTCACGGCCAGCCCTGGCCCAACAGAACCCTGGGTACTTGTCAGCGTCTCTGCTTCTCTCCCACCTCTTAACGTCTGTGAGTGCTCGGATACCACCCATCGCAGGACACAGACGTTTATTATGCCTCCCATCCAGAATCCGCTCGTATCCCGCGCCAACTTATTTACGCAAGATGCTGAACTTGGCCATTCACTATGGATCGGTGTTACTGCCACATTCAGATAACACGATAAAGATCAAGATAACAGCAACAAGGACACCCTCCTTCTCCTTGGGTTCTAATATGTGATCTAGTTGACTCTGAGATCAAGGTGTGTGTGTGTGTGTGTGTGTGTGAAGTCACTTCAGTTGTGTCGGATTCTTTGCAACCCCATGGACTGTAGCCCGCCAGGCTCCTCTGCCCATGGGATTCTCCAGGCAAGAATACTGGAGTGGGCTGCCATTCCCTGCTCCAGGGGATCTTCCCGACCCAGGGATCAAACCCAAGTCTCAAGTCACGTTCATCATTACTAGTGCCCCCTGAAGGAGAACACTGACTGAAGACAGGACCAGGGTGGGCTCAGAATTCCTTGCTCAGGTTTTTGCTTCAACAAAACATCTGAGCGTGCAGCAGCCGGGGCTGGACCAGGCCAAGGGCCGTCCCACGGTGCAGCTTCCAAAGGACACACACTCTGGACTCGAGGGCTGCTTGACCTAAACATTTCCCATAAATTTTGGGCATATCATGCATTTCTTTCTTTAAAAAAAAAAAACAGCATTCTATCAGTGTCTATCACGCCCAGTGACTTTCGGCATTTAGAATACATTCTGACCAGTGGGTGGCTGAGTATGCGTGTGGGTTAGAAAACCGTGACAGAGTGGGCATTCACTGTTGTTCCCAATTAATATCTCTGGGAGGAAAAATGCCCCCAGAATTTCATGAAATTAATGAAAAGGCGAAGAATTCTATAGGATCCACTGTCGGGGCAGTTGAGTCCTCTGGCGTGACAACAAAGCTCGCATTCTAAAGTAAAGCAGCAGATATGCTCCAAGTCTTCCTCGCTGTTCAGTCGCTCAGTCATGTCTGACTCTTTGTGACCCCACGGACTGCAGCACACCAGGCTTCCCTGTCCTTCATGATCTCCTGAAGTTTGCTCAAACTCACGTCCATAAAGTCTGTGACACCATCCAACCATCCCATCCTCTGTTGTTCTCCTTCTGCCTTCAGTCTTTCCCAGCATCAGGATCTTTTCCAATAAGTCAGTTCTTCGCATCAGGTAGCCAAAGTATTGGAGTTTCAGCTTCAGCATCAGTCCTTCCAATCAATATTCAGGGTTGATCTCCTTTAGGATGGACTGGTTGGATCTCCTTGCAGTCTAAGGGACTCTTAAGAGTCTTCTCCAGCACCACAATTCAAAAGCGTCAATTCTTTGGCTCAGCTTCAAGCCTGGAGGCCTTTAAACACCCCTCTCCGTTTCTATCAGCGTTGAATCTATATTTCTAATTTGCTTTACTCTGGGTCCTTGTATCCACTGAGGACTTAAGTCTCTCCCTTAATGATTAGTCTCATTTATGACTTTTGCTTCATGAATGAGCATCAGTGTCAATTATATAAAGCCTCCACCTGATTATGCATAACGAGAGGCTCCAGGTGTGATGGGTGTTAAGGTAAGCTGTGATGTGGGAGTCCGGGGTCCCCCACCAGCTTACTCCCTGGGGTTCCCCAAGAAGGCTGGGGACACTGCAAGCCCCTCCACCAGGACACGGCTCTCCCCGCTCGGGCTGGACACCACCTCCTGTGCCTCTGTGCTGTTGATGTTTAGCCGCTCAGTCAAGTCCAGCTCTCTGTGACCCCAATGGACTGTAGCCCATCAGGCTTCTCTGTCCCTGGGATTCTCCAGGCCAGAATACTGGAGTGGGTTGCCATGCCCTCTTCCAGGGCATCTTCCTGACCCAGGGGATCAAACCCAGGTCTCCTGGAGTATCGGCTTGTGGATTCTCTGCCACTGAGCCACCTGGGAAACCCAACTGCCCTGCACCCTTTCACTGAGTCAGTCAAGGGAACTGTCTGCCTTTACGTGACAAAAAAGACAGCTACAGGACGATCCTGGGCACATTAAGGACTCCCGTGTATACCCTGGCGACAAACCTCGTCCACACTCGGATTCACGGCTGAAAGCCCTGTGATGACTTCCCGTCCTCTCGCACGTATCCAGCAAAGACCCCGCTACACACTCACCAGCCTCCATGAACAAATTGAAAGTGAAAAGCAAAAGCGTTAGCTACTCAGTCCTGTCTGGCTCTTTGCAACCCCATGGACAGCAGCCCATCAGTCTGTGGAAATCTCCAGGCAAGAGTACTACAGTGAGTTACCATTCCCTCCTCCAGGGGATTGTCCCGACCCAAGGGATCGAGCCCAGGGTCTCCTGCATTGGCAGGCAGATTCTTTACCGTCTAAGCCACCAGGGAAGAAGCCTGGTTGAATGAATTTAAAGCGAAATCTAAAACAAGATGAAACTCATGCATCCCAGAGAGAGCGACGACAGATGCTGACATGTGCATTTCCAGAGACTACAATGGAAGCGCGGGGCAGGGGTGGGGGGGGTGGGGGGGGTGGGGGTGTCGGTGGGCGGCACTCTGGACAGTGGGGAGTGGGGAGTGAGGACCGACAAGATACTGAGCCAGATCCAGGGGGAAACTTAACTCCCCCAGAACAGAAGAGGCCACGCTGAGAGGGAAGGGTGTTTAATGCATGGCTTCAGAACCTCAGAGATGTGAGCGTGGGGTAGGTCCCAACAAGGGCGGCGATGCCCACCCAGGAGGCGGGACCCTGTCCGCGGACGTTGTGGGCTGTCCCGGGTAGACACAGATGCTGGGGGATGATGCTGACTCCTCGTGGCAGGGGGCGCTGGCCTGCCCACCAGCCTCCACCCACGAGAAAAACCCGGAGCACTCTTACCCAAGTTGTTAACAACCACCAGTATCTCCAGACCCTGCCTGATGGCCCCGTCGGAAGCAAAGCTGCCCTGGTGCTATTCTATGGTGAACGGCCGACTTTGCTGACCCGTGCTTACGACAGACACTCAAGAGTTTAGAGGGCTGGCTGGCGCGAGAAATAATAATAAGCACTTCTCATCTTCCCTAGGAGCCATAAGCAGCTTGACGAGCGCCACATCTAAGCATCGTGGCTCAGCATCTTCAAAGTACTTGCGAAACACTTCACATCCACTCTTCACTAATGAAGCCACGCGTCCGCCTCCAATGTCCTCCCAGTCGTGAGTGCGGCCGTCTGCTCCCTCCCTGAACAGTCTCCCCGTGATTTTATTTACAAAATCAACTGTGCGGAGTGCAGGTGAACGTGAGCGGTCTCCAAGAGCAGACTGCAAAAATAAACAAATAACCCACGGCTGACTGGCTTCCCGTGTACTTGATGTTCAGCCCTCCTTAAGTCTGGGAGAACGGACTGTATGTAAATGATGACATTGAAACAGAATTGCCTAAACCTTCAGGAAGTTCTGTTCCCAACACAGTTTGCTGATTTCATGGCAAACTGCTCCATGTGTAGCGGACTGGAGGGATACTGTTACCAGATGTTAGCTGAGAGAATCTGGCACTGTGTTCAACTCAGGCTGGTGACCAAACCCACCCGGGGTGCGGACATATGAAACAGAAAACTGCACCTCAATTTACAAGCTCTGCTTGGTTCCCCTGCTAGCGTTCAATTCTTCCAATGTCCCAGGGATTCAAACCACGGTTCCGGATTCCTTTTCACGTTTGCCGACCTCTCCCTAAAAGCCAGCAAGACGTGGGCAAGGAGGGCGTCTGAAAGGCGGCGGCACCCAGGAGCCATGCAGCCAGCAATTCAATAGAGGGAATTATTTATTATATGAACCCTCTACATCGAAACCCTGAAGCCAGGTTAACGTTTGGGCAAAAAGGTATTTACGTTTCAAACACGGAATATTGAGCACCCTCTTATCAACAAAGCTGTTAAGCCACTTCGCTGCCAGCAAAGGGAAATAAAACGTGATACGCCCATCTAGTCTTATTATTGGCAACAAAACCTTCAGGACTCGCATGTTGTTGGACTATTATCCAGCTGACCGTGGCCTTGGGTGCTCAATCGTGTCCAACTCTTTGCAACCCCAGGGACTCGAGCCCTCCAGACTCCTCTGTCCATGGGATTCTCCACGCAAGAGTACTGGAGTGGGTTGCCATTTCCTTCTCCAGGGGATCTTCCTGACCCAGAGCGAGCCCCCTGAGCGAGTCTGAGTGTCAGACGGGGGTCTGAGAACCACCGTGTATATTACAGGGCGGAGTGGCCAGACCACGCACAGGCTCAGGACATGGGTTTGCCCCCTCACTTGGACATTCTAAAGTCCCCTCCCCATTCACCAGGATGCCAAAGCTCCACTCCCTGCAAAGTCTAATTTCTATAACCTCACTAGAAGAAAAGCACAGCTGTGCAAACACACAGGTGAGAAAGGAAAACATCACGGAGGCGAGAGGCTTTTGCAAAGGCAGGGCAGGAACCTGGCCAGGTCTGTTCCAGGCTGTTTGAATGTGTCTACATCTTAACATCATGGAACTTATACTTGGTTCAACCGAAACTCTGCTCTGGAGTGGGGCTTCCCAGGTGGCTCCGTGGTCAAGAAGCTGCCTGCCTGTGCAGGAAATCAGAAGGGACATGGGTTCGATCCCTGGGCTGGCACGATCCCCTGGAGGAGGAAATGGCAACCCACTCCAGCGTTCTTGCCTGGAGAATCCCCTGGACAGAGAGGAGCCTGGCGGGCTACAGTCCATGGGGTTGCAGAGAGTCGGACACGACTGAAGTGACTGAGTACACACGCACGCACTGCTCTGGAGACCTCTGAAAGTGTGACATCTCCACTTGGTTAGCTGACACCAAGGTGACAATGAAATGCAAGTTCTGAAATTTCAAGATGCTCTTAAAGCAGTCTGCCTCGGACAGAGGAAATGCAAGCTGTGCCGTAGGCAGAGTTGGGGAAGCCCGCACGAATACAGGTATATGCTAATAAATTGAGGACAAGAAAACAAAATAAACCCACCGAGGTATGACATGGTGATTCTAGTCCGTGGCTCTTAAAAAAAAAAAAGTTTTTTTGAACATGACTTTAATCTCCAAGGACAAAACAAGGATCCCTCAAGGCTAAAAATGTATTTCCTGTGGCTTCTTGAGAAGTTAAGCTCCAAAATAATTCTCCCCTCTCTAGGCAAGGCACCGCAAAAATCCAGGTTCAGTCGCTCTGTTGTGTCCGACTCCGCAACCCCATGGACTGTAGCCCACCAGGCTCCTCTGTCCATGGGATGCTCCAGGCAAGAATACTGGAGTGGGTTGCCATTTCCTACTCCGGGGGATCTTCCCAACCTAGGAATCGAACAAACCCGCGTCTCCTGGGGCTCCTGCATTGGCAGTCAGGTTCTTTACTGCTGAACCACCCGGGAAGTCCACCACTAAAGATGGCTAAGGACAAATTCCTAGAAGAAACGCCAGAAGAGAGTAAAGCAGAAAGCGGGCGTAGGGGGTGGGGGCAGGGAGAGCTGCATTAATATGGAATGCTGTCATTGAGTAATTTTCCCCATGACCTAGGAATCCCTGACAACTAACACTTACTACTCTCTGCCTAAAAATGCACCCAGTCACAACTGTGTTCCTCTTAGAATGAAGTGAAGTCAAGTGAAAGTCGCTTAGTCGTGTCCGACTCTTTGTGACCCCATGGACTTGTACAGTCCACAGGATTCTCCAGGCCAGAAAACTGGAGTGGGTAGCCTTTTCCTTCTCCAGGGGAATCTTCCCAACCCAGGGATCGAACCGAGGTCTCCCCCACCCATTGCAGGAGGATTCTTTACCAGCTGAGCTACCAGAGAAGCCCCCTTTTAGAACACAGATACATAAAAGTGGGGAGGTTATTACAGTGACATATGCACGGATATAAAAAATTCTTGGAGGTGCTTTCTCAGGAATCTCAAACAAGTTCACCCTGCTGTATAAATGCTGCTCCTTCCCAAGAAAATCTTCCCTGGTAGCTCAGACGGTAAAGCATCTGTCTACAATTCAGGAGACCCAGGTTTGATCCCTGGGTTGGGAAAAGTCCCCTGGAGAAGGGGGGGCAACCCCCCCCAGTATTCTGGCCTGGAGAATCCCATGGACGGAGGAGCCTGGCCGGCTACAGTCCATGGGGTCGCAGAGAGTCGGACACAACTCGGTGACTTCACTTTTCCTAAGCAATTCCTGTTGGCAGTTCTCTGGGGTCTCAGGTGGGCGGGTTAGTCCGTGGCGGGGAGCTCGGGCAGTATCAGGTGGGGGTGTTAAGTCAGGGAGAGAGGGGAGGCGATGGTGGGGGTGGGGCGGGGAGGTGAGGGCTGGCTTAGGGTCGATGGTGGGCTTAGGAAAGGGTGGGGGGTGCTGGGTTGGGGAGGGGTGGGGCCGAGCTGGGTGTGGGCTGGGGAGTCAATACTGGCAGGTATTCCAGCCAAAGGGCCCTGGGGAGGGTGAGGGGAGAAGGTCAGGGAGTCCTCTAGCTGGGGGAAGAGCAAAGCTACCCCGTCAGATCAACCCCACCCCTCCACCGGTCCGCATACCTCCCCATGCTAGATTTGGGCAGTGCATGCAATTGGCGGACACTGGGGGCTGGAGGAGGCCCCCAGATTCTGAATGACCTTCCCCGGGGGTTCTCCAACCTGGATGACACTCCAAACAGGTGAGCGTTGTCACCTGTCAGCACTCCAGCACCCCAGACCCTGGACAGGCAGGCAGGTTCTGAATGAGCAGACGTGGGGTTTGATGGGGGGGCCTCCACACACTGGGCGGTAGGGTGGGCAGGGAGCCAGGCTAAGCTGTCCACCCCCAGGAGACACCCACGGGCTCCCCAGAGCAGGCTGGGTTTCCGGTAGCTAAGCAGGACCCAGGGAGGCACGCAGACAGGAAGAACATTTTGTTCTCCGGAGGGTGGTGGCCGAGCCTTCACTGGCCATCACGTCTCCTGTTCAGTCACCGTTATCAGGCGTGAAAATCGGCCAGAGTTCTCTACCATACGGAACACAGGAGAACCGCAGTGCGATTCTTCACCACCTTCACATCCTAAGTTTCCAGTGGTACGTAAACACCAGGATCTGTGAAAGCTCCAGATGCTCAGAAGCACCCCCCAAAGATGCCCCTCCACCCTCACCCCAGACTCACTCATTGATTTTCCCCTTCAAGTAGAGAGTACTTATGTAGATTGCATTGCAATGATTCAAGAACCATAATAAACAAAAAACAAACCCTATTTAGAAATCAGTTACAAATGGTGGTGATGAATCCCACTGAAAGCGAATTTTTTTTCCCCATGGCTGTTTTCATGCAGAAGAGAAAACAGCAAACATGGGTTGTAAAAGGTCCGAGATGGGATACACAGAAACAGATTATTCAACCTCTCTTATCTGCAATGAAAAAGTCTTAACAACTTCTTGAGAAGGCAAGATAAAGACAGAGGGAAGAGGACAGAGCTGAGCCAAGGACATGGTGAAACTGCAAACTAGCCCCCTCACCACGCGACTGAACAACGGTGAGGGTGAAAGTCGCTCAGTCGTGTCCTGCTCTTTGTGACCACATGGACTGTACGGTCCATGGAAATCTCCAGGTCAGAATACTGCAGTGGGTAGCCTTTTTCTCTTCTCCAGGGGGCATCTTCCCAACCCAGGGCTCAAACCCAGGTTGCGTGCATTGCAGGTGGATTCTTTAGCAGCTGAGCCACCGGGGAAGCAACAAAAGAGAAAAAAGAACTTTAATCTGCTGGGACATGGGAGAGCAGTGACCTGGGATACGAAACGTGGCATCTGAGAGAAGACAGACAGACAGAGGCTGTGCAACCCCGGCATCTCTTCTGCTGCAAAATGCTGACAAAACGCATTGCACTGCCCCAGTGGCTGCTGAAGAGCCCGACATTGTGCTAAGTGCTTCCCGTGGACAGCTGTCGTTTAATGCACACACGAAGGCAAAGGTATCATTCTTCTGCAGGGCACCAACAGTGAGGCTGAAACCTCAGAGCTTTTGCTGAAGGGCACAGGGAGTAAATAGGAGCCCTCCATAGCTGGGATGGCAGAACCCAAGAAATGATGGCTCCATCTCTGGGATCCGTACTGGGTCTTCCCTGCCAGGTGCTTCCTGTGCTCAACCACCCTTTTCCATGATTCTTTTCCCCCATAAGCCCCCCAAACCTCATCATGACTTGGGTTGGGGGGTTCACCCCCCCAACTCTCCGAGTTTATGTTAACAAGCTAAGAGTATACACGTCAGATGCCAGCAGACATATAGTGTCTAAACTATAGTTGCAACGTCTGTCCCACAACCCATAACCGATGCTGTGCTGCGTGATCAGCTGCTCATTCGTGTCTGACTCTTTGCAACCCCCCATGGATCGTATCCCGCCAAGGCTCCTCTGTCCATGGGGATTCTCCAGGCAAGAATACTGCAGTGGGTTGCCATGCCCTCCTCCTAACCGATGCTATCCACTTCAATATCCGATCTTACTCACTACCCTCTTTCAAACAGCAGTAGCAGCAAAGCCATGGGAATCCCATCCATCAGAACAGCCACCACACAGGAGTGATTAAAGGTCAGCCGTCATCCACCTGAATTTCTTGGAAATAAACCTTCGATTCATAAACCTCATCTGCCTGTAATGCTTAATTCACATACTTAGTATCACAAGAACAAAGGACTTAGGTGCACTGGATAAAAATTAAGAATTCTCGGGACTTCCCTGGGGTGGGGGGGGGGGGAGGGGCGGGGTCCTGTGGCTGGGGCTCTGTGGTCCCAGTGGACAGGCAGGGAGGCAGGTGGGTTTCGATCCTGGCTTGCGGAGATGGATCCTACATGCTACAGTTAAGAGGTCTTGGTGCCGTAACTGAAGATTCTGGGTGTTGCACCTGAGATGTGGTGCAGCCAAATAAAGAAACATTTATACTGTATTTATATTATGTTAATATATCAATTATATTTATATTATATGATGTATTATTAATATGTATTAATATATTATTAGTATATATTATAATACATATTAATATATAATACACAATTATAATGAACATAAAATATATTGTACATTGTATATTTGTACACATATTTATATTATATTAATTATATTTATAATATATATTAATTAAATTTAGTATAGATTACACTACTATAGTATGTATTAATGCATATTAATAGTATATATATTATAATATTAATATATAATACAACCTAAATATAATAATATATATTTACATTATGTTTATAAATAAATGCATTCATAAATATAAATATATAGTGCTTGGTATTAGACCGACCACTTGATAACAAGCGAATTCCTTAAGATTGTTTCCCTCCCCTTCACACCTATCCCAGATATGAATTCAAGTCTGAGCAGACAAACTCCAGGAAGGACGTGGTGATGGACAGGGAGGGAGGCCTGGCCAGCTGCAGTCCATGGGGTCACAAAGAGTCGGACACAACTTAGCAGCTAAACAACCAAAAAAATACATTTAACATCTACTATATATTTGTAAGTAAATATACAGTCGATATTTATTTATTTGGATTCTTGCCTGGAGAATCCCATGGACAGAGGAAATTGGACAGCTATAGTCCAGGAGGTTGCAAAGAGCCAGACACTACTGAGCAGCTAAGGATGCGCACTCACACACACACACACACACACACATAAGGAATTCTTGTTCCCAGGCGCTAGGCTCGTAGCACCTGAACAGAACTAGGTAAAGGAATCAACATGTCAGACACATGACCCTTGCGAAGACTACCAGCTTGGGAATCAGGTTGCCATGGGAACATCAGCAAAGCCTGTTGTGAATTCAGTCGCTCAGTCGTGTCTGACTCTTTGCGACCCCACTGACTGCAGCACACCAGGCCTCCCTGTCCATCCAACTCTCACGGCTTGTTCAAACTCCTGTCCATCGAGTCGGTGATGCCATCCAACCATCTCATCCTGTATTAACACTGTACCAAGGAATTCCCTGGCAGTGCAGTCAAAAAAAGAACAAGAAAAAAAAAAAGCTGGAACCAGCATGGCTCCCTTTACTTTCATGAACCCATGAAAAAGGGTTCTCCTGGTCATCTCCACCTTCCCCTGTTCCCTTGTTTGACTTTTTGCCACTCCCAGTGGCTGAAGAGAGCTCACACCCAGCGTGCAAAGTGGCTGTGTGCTCCATCTCTTGCTGGCTTCCAGGGAAAGAAGAATCACTGAGCTGACGTGCAGAGACGGGGCAGGGGTTTAAACCAGCTCGCAGCCCCACGATGCTTGCTTCTGGTTTCTCTTCATGTCACTATGTGCCTCTGTCTCCCATGGGGCTCAGGAAAACAAAGAACTTTCCCCCCTGGGCGTGGCTGTATGGGGATCTGGAATCCCCAACTGCAACTCCATGCAAGTAAAGGAAAGCAACAACCAGCTCAATCATCTCCCATTCATTTCCTCCCTCAGTCCCTGCAAGAGCAAACAGGGTGTGCGTTCGACTCCTTTCTCAGCTCACACGTGAAATCTGGCGAGTCAATCTAATTATTCTGGCTCCAATTTCCAATTTGATCAGTAAGCATTGACACAAGACAGGTCAAGGGCATTCCCTACAAGAGGCTAAAAATAAAGGTGTGCCTTCTTTGCCACCCCAAAGGCAGGGGTCGTAAAGCCCCATGACAGCAAAAATTTCAGACGGGAGCTTGCAACGATGCCTGGGAGGGCTTTCCAAGGCCCTGATGGTGGACACACAGTTGCAAGTTTCAAATCTGTTACAGCTTTCTTGCATCCCGTTGGTGTGGAGACGGATTCTGTTGTAACAGTACGCTTCAATTCTCTGCTGAAGAGGAATTTATCTGACACCTCCCTCCTCCCATCTCTCTGTGGCTTTATTTTCCACAGTTGGCACACAGAGTAATTCACACATTCGCAAATATTTAAGGGAAAATTAAATTTAAAAAACCAATAAACTACTTGGAACCACAACATAATGCCTGCCTGTCTTTGCTTTGAGGAATTTTTACATTAAATAAAGATGCAAAATCCCCTCCCCTGGGGTTTTCAGTTTGCCAGAGAGCTTACTTCTGTGAATGATTTCAATCTAACTCCTAGGATAACTGTCTTTGGTACAATCTATGGTTTTTTGCAAACAGGATAAAAATGACTTTCATGGAAAAGAAAGCATCATGGTTTCATTTCTTTTCTTTTTCTTTCTGTTATTTATTATCCATGCTATCTGTCTGGCAAGCTGTCCCAAGCTTCCTTGGGACGCCAGAGGCTGCAACAATTTGCAATATCCTTAAAAGAAACGGCCGATTCAGTTTCCCGCCACCCCCCAACCAAGGCCGCCTTGCTTGCCAGCTTGGTCTCAGTGCCAAACACGCCTGCGCATCCTGCCGCGGGGGGACCACGGAGGACACAGGATGTCGCTTGTGACATCGCCAACAGAGTCCTTTTCAGCCCCGCATTTCCAGGGCTCCCTTCTGTTCCATCCTCCAGCTGGGCGTGACATACCGCTGGGCTTCGACGCTCACAGGTGTGGCGCGTTCCTACTGACACCCCATCGTTGTCAGCTCCAGGGCCACCTCCCACTGAAGCAGTTTACTTTGGAGGCCAGGGTGCAGGGAAGCCAAAGGGGCGGGTTACCACCTCCGCTTGGGGTATGTGGGTGTTGGGCGGGTGGGGAAGGTTTACTGTTCTCAGCAAAGAGTCTTAAGCATCTCATCACAGCCTTAGCCAGCAGTGGACCTTCCTCTGCAGTTTTACCCAGAGGATCTGGAGCCCCGATACTGCCAATACCCTGGGGCTTCTTCCCAGGCGGTTCGGCGGTAAAGAAACAGCCTGCCAATGCAGAAGACGTGGGTTCGATCCCTGGGTCGGGAAGATTCCCCTGGAGGAGGGCACGGCAACCCACTCCAGGATTCTTGCCTGGAGAATCCCCTGGACAGAGGAGCTTGGCGTGCTGCAGTCCATGGGGTCCGCAAAGAGTCAGACACGACTGAGCGACTGAACTGAACCAGGAAATAGTACTATTTGGCTATAAAAAGGAAGGAAGCCATGGACACAGCCTACGACATACGTGAGTCTTGAAAACACTGTGAAAAGTGAGAGAAACCAAGTCACGAAAGGCCATATAACATAGGATTTACGGGGAATGCCCAATACAGGCAAAGCCACAGAGATACACAACAGGTCTTCAGCTGCGGGGGTGGGGCCGCGGGGGTGGCGCTGAGGAGAGCAAGAAAAATGTAGGGAGTGACGGCTCTGGGGGAGGAGGTTTCTTTGGGGGGGTACTGAAAATACTCTAAAATTAAATTGTGGCGATGACCGTACAGCTATGCGCGTACCCTGTTCTTGCTGCTCAGTCGTGTCCAACTCTTTTGTGACCCCCTGGACTGTAGCCCTGCCAGGCTCCTCCGTCTGTGGGATTCTCCAGGCAAGAATCCTGGAGTGGGTTGCCATTTCCTCCTCCAGGGGAATCTTCCCGACCCAGGGATCGAACCTCCGTCTCCTGTATGGGCAGATGGGTTCTTTACCACTGAGCCACCTGGGAAGTCCCTTCTGCACCCTACGTGGCTACAAAGAGTCAGGGGTGCAGATGCTCCTCAACCTCCAGCAACTGAACACACCTGAGAATTTGCTGCAGCCCCTGGGACCTGGAATTTCCCCCAGGGGTTATGGAGCAAGCCTGACCCCCACGCCCCAGGCTCCTACATGAAGGAGCCGTCTCATCCTTTCAAAGGGAGTCCAAATGCAGCAGCGTCAGAGAGTCAGGACCAAAGCCGAGGAAGCACGTCGCAGGAAATGGATCCCCAGCAGGATGATGCATTTTGTGGCAAATCAGGTCACGCCAGCCCTGGCTAGCCACAGTCCAGAATTTCTTGATTCGTATTCAAGAACTCTCCGTCGCCGCAGATTTCACAGGTTTGGAGAGCCGTAAATCCATCTGCTCCCGGCTTATCTTGAGTTTCACACGAAATTAATATTCTACCTACATCCCACGCTAGGCAAAGACAAACAGCTCCAGAACGCAAAGTGACAGTATTCTATGTAAGTAAACACTGTGAAAAGACTCGGTTGAAAACGTATCTGCAGCTTAACTTCTGTGTTTTAGAGGAATGTATATTTTGGCTTAAAACTCAACATTCAAAAAACAAAGATCATGGCGTCCAGTCCCACCGCTTCATGGCAAATAGATGGGGAACCAATGGAAACAGTGGCTGACTTTATTTTCCTGGGCTCCAAAATCGCTGCAGATGGTGACTGCAGCCATGAAACTGAAAAGACGCTTGCTCCTTGAAAGAAAAGCTAGGACCATCCTAGACAGCGTATTGAAAAGCAGAGATATTACCTTGCTGACAAAGGTCCCTCTAGTCAAAACTATGGTTTTTCCAGCAGTCATGTATGGATGTGAGAGTTGGACCATAAAGCTGAGCACCGAAGAATTGATGCTTTTGAACTGTGGTGTTGGAGAAGACTCTTGAGAGTCCCTTGGACTGCAAGGAGATCCAACCAGTCAATCTTAAAGGAAATCAGTCCTGAATATTCATCGGAAGGACTGATGATGAAGCTGAAACTCCAATACTTGGCCACCTGATGTGAAGAACTGACTCAATGGAAAAGACCCTGATGCTGGGAAAGACTGAAGGCGGGAGGAGAAGGGGACGAGAGAGGATGAGATGGTTGGATGGCATCACCAACTTGATGGACTCGAGTTTGAGCAAGCTCCGGGAGTTGGTGATGGACAGGGAGGCCTGGTGTTCTGCGGTCCCTGGGGTCACAAAGAGCCGGACACCACTGAGCGACTGAACTGAACTGAGATTTTATAAACCAAACACTATGTGGCCACACAGAAAAATGTCTTTAAAGTGGATGGAAAAAATTTTTAAGGTCAGGAAATACCCAGCCCTTTATCACTTTGAAATGCAATGCCTCCAATTAGAACATCTGTAAACCAAAGAACAAAGTACCCAATAACATAATTAATTTAACAAAGAAACTGTAGCCTAAAATATGAATCACACTTAAAATTAATCAGCAACACTAAAATAAAGACAAAATGCGAACCCAGTAATGTCATTAATTTAAGACAGAAAGAATGTTAAACCGTGAATCATGCTTCAAATTAATCAGTCACATAAATCAGAAAATCCCGCAGCAGTGAGGATCTGCCTTACCGACGAAGCTTTGCTTCAGGTTTACAAAATAAAAAGCCGACCGCAGCGCCTTATTTAGTTTGAAAAATAAATAAATAAATAAATAAAAGATAGCTGTGTGTTTTAAAAGACCCAAAGATGCTACCAGAGCACTTCGTTGAGTAAGGTAACTTGCCAGACAGAATACACATTATTTAACAGATTTTCAACTATTCCAATGCACTTCTGTCAAGACCCCAAGTCTGCACCCTACAATTTCCACCCCAAACCAAAACTCAGACCAAATATCTGTGTGGCACCCCTGGCAAACCAGTATCCTGCCCCAATCCTAGCATGCAGCACTCAAATGCCCTCCTTACCTGTGACAGACGAACAGATAACCTCCACATCCATTCTGGGTTCCTCCTCGGCAACCAAGTGTCAAAAGAAATTCATTTCAACTGCTCTGTATGAAGTTCTAAGCTCATCCGAGCTGAAAGACATTGCTGTGTACCCCTGTCAGCAAACAGCAACTGCTTGAGGATTTTAGTATTGCAATAACCGTGTCAGGACAAAATCAGATCCCAATATAGAGCACTGATTTTTATTTTTTTGTAGATGATGCTTGAGTTATAGACCCGTTTCGGAATCATCAAGAACCCTTTCACATAAACACTTCATCATGTTGATTGCAAAGTGTCTCAAAAGTGTATACACACAGCACCAGAGTTGACAGTTTCTCAGAGAAGGCAAAGGAGGTGGTAACAGGAAGGCAGAGTCAGGGGGCAGTAGGGGACATCCACCCATCCCTCTCTGGGGCTGTGGTCAACTCCTAAAGAGGTGGTTCCCCTGGTGGCTCAGTGGTGAAGAATCCGCCTGCCAATGCAGGAGACATGGGTTTGATCCCTGGCCCTGGGAAGATCCCACATGCCATGGACCAACTAAGACTGTGCACCCCAACTTCTGGAGCCCATGCCCCTGAGAACCAGTGCTCCAAAACTACTGAAGACCCAGCACTCTAGAGACTGAGCTCTGCAACAACAGAAGCCACTGCAGTGACAAGCCCGTGCACCGCAGCTTTACAGAGAGGAGGCCCCGATCTCTGCAGCTGGAAAGCAAGGCCGGACAGCAACGGTACTGGAGTGAGTCGGCCTTCCCTTCTCCACGGGCATCTTCCCAACCTGGGGATCGAACCCAGGTCCCCCACACTGCAGGCAGATTCCTTTTTTGTTTTTTGGTATTACCACATTTTTGTATTTTTTTTTTTTTTCTTTAATTGGAGGCTACTTAACTTTACAATACTGTAGTGGTCTTTGCCGTACATTGACATGAATCAGCCAGGGGTGTACATGCGTTCCCCATCCTGACCCTCCCCCCATCCCCTTCCCCATCCCATCCCTCAGGATCATCCCACTGCACCAGCCCTCAGGATCATCCCACTGCACCAGCCCTGAGCACCCTGCCTCATGCAACGAATATGGACTGGCTATCTGTTTCACATATGATAATATACATGTTTCCATTCTGTTCTCTCAGATCATCCCACCCTCGCCTTCTCCCATAGACTCCAACAGTCTGTTCTTTACATCTGTTTCTCTTTTGCTATCTCGCATATAGGGTCATCCTTACTGTCTTTCTAATTTCCATATGTATGTGTTAGTATACTGTATTGGTGTTTTTCTTTCTGACTTACTTCGCTCTGTATAATAGGCTCCAGTTTCATCCACCTCCTTAGAACTGATTCAAATGTATGCTTTTTAACGGCTGAGTAATATTCCCTTGTGTATATGTACCACAGCTTTCTTATCCATTCGTCTGCCGATGGACATCTAGGTTGCTTCCATGTCCTGGCAATTGTAAACAGTGTGCAAGAGGATTCTTGCTGAGGATCCAGCTGAGCCACCAGGGAAGCCCAATGGAAGACCCAGCAGAGTTAAACAATAAATGAATAAGTAAAATTACGTATTTTTTTAAATATAGCTCAGGAGAAAGCCATCTCACTGGAAAGCAGCACGGGAGATGTCGGCCGGCACAGGGCCCAGTTCTGAACACGCCTGCTACGCACCCAAATGTTTCTTCTTTGGGTCATTCCTGTGGAGGCCGACTGGAACGAGGCAGGTGGGATGAACAAATAGAAACTCATCTCAGAAGACAGTTCCTAAATCAGCAGAAGAGTGCATTAAGGCACTTGAGGAAGAATATAAAAGAAGATTCTGGAGTTTTTCCATGTGAGTATCATACCATGGACCCCACACGCCTCCTGGAATTGCTTTCTAGGTCAAAAGAGTGGCCACAGGCCAGATATAAAAGGACCCCCCCCCCTTCTTTATTTCTTTTTTCAAAATTGATGTATTATTGCATGGGCTGTGTTGGGCCTTCCTTGCAGCATGCGATATAGTTCCCCGATTGGGGATCGTACCCCTCCCTGCCTTGGGAGCGTGGAGTGTTAGCCACAGGACCGGCAGGGAAGTCATGGGACCCAGCTTTAAAAGATATCTTCACAGATCACTCAACTATCCATCCGTGGGGTAACCAAACCACCATACACACACACACATGATGGAACATTATCTAGCCACAAGAGGGAAAACACAAGCTACCCCATCATTAAACCGCAAAGACATTTCAACTTAAACAGGCTCAAAAGGACGAATCTCATGTGATCCCATTTACGTGCGGTGCTTAGAAGTCTCAACTGCAGAGATGTTAATATAAAGCGGAACCGTGGGTGCCAGGCGCTGGGGGAGGGGAATAGAGAGTTGTTGAAATGCGTATGTAATGTTAGCCTGGGAAGATGGAAAAAGTTCTATACGTGGATGGTGGTGATGGCTGTATAACAAGGTGAATGTGCTTAATGACCGTGAAAGTGAAAGTCGTTCAGTCATGTCTGACTCTTTGTGACTCCGTTGGATCCTCTGTCCGTGGGGATTCTCCAGGCAAGAATACTGGAGTGGCTTGCCATTCCCTTCTCCAGGGGATGTTCCCAACCCAGGGATCAAACCCGGATGTCCCTCATTGCAGGCGAATTCTTTACCATCTGAGCCACAGGGAAGCCCAGTGATAGTGAACTATGCATCTGAAAATGGTTAAGACAGGAAATAAAGCTGTAACCCAATGGGGAAAAATGGTTAGCATGCTACATCATACGTTATGCATATTTTATCACTGTAAAACATAATGCTTTGTAAATCTGACTTAAATAGGCATTAAGTGAAGGCATGACCTTTCAGACAGAGCTTTCTGGACTGTAACTTCATCTTAGGACTCCATTAAAAATTTGCTAATTGTGCACAGGGGTGTCTCATAAAAGTACAAATGTGGAGGATTTCGCAATTTTTTTTCCCCCTGGTGGCCTCATGGCACACATTGTGGAATCTATTTCCCAAGCAGGGGTCAAACCTGCATCCCTGGAAGGGAAAAGACCAAGTCCTAACCACCTGGACCACCGGGGAACTCCCCACAAGTATTCAAAGTAATAAGATTTAGAATTACTACTGACCATTAAGAAAATTACGCAACCTTTTTAACAGACTATAAATCACAAAGAATCCAACTGAGGCTTATGAAGTTATCCATATGATCACATTGTCAAAAATGTAGTTCTTCCTGTGACGAACAACAATATTTAGGAACAGAAACCCAAGTATATTCATTTGTAAGAGTATAGTCATGTTGAGTATTGGAGTCCTCATGAGAGTGTGTGTGCATGCGTGCTCAGTCGAGTCCAACTCTGTGACCCCATGGACCATATCCCACCAGGCTCCTCTCTGTCCAGGGGATTCTCCAGGCAGGAATACTGGAGTGTGTTGCCATGTCCTTCTCTAGGGGATCTTCCTGACTTAGGGATCAATCCCACGTCTCCTGCTTGGCAGGCAGATTCTTTATCACTGAGCCACCTGGGAAGCCCCAGAGTCATCATAGGAAGACTCAAAGGGTATTACTCCTTACCACAGAGCTTCAGAGCCAATGCCAATAGTCGCTAACCTACTGTGAAACATGATGAAGGGCAATATTCAATATATGCCAAGTTTGGGGGCAAATCCTAAACCAGCCAAGCTCATACTACCGACATTTGAAAGT
The DNA here is from genome assembly GCF_003369695.1 of Bos indicus x Bos taurus. Classification (NCBI taxonomy): domain Eukaryota; kingdom Metazoa; phylum Chordata; class Mammalia; order Artiodactyla; family Bovidae; genus Bos; species Bos indicus x Bos taurus. Next base: position 6,659,616 of record NC_040105.1, on the reverse strand, counting down.
GAAAGTGAAAGCCATTCAGTCACGTCCGACTCTTTGCGACCCCATGGATTGTACAGTCCATGCGATTCTCCAGGCCAGAATACTGGAGTGGGTAGCTTTTCCCTTCTCCAAGGGATCTTCGCAACCTAGAGACCGAATGCAGGTCTCCAGCACTGCAGGCAGATTCTTTAGCAGCTGAGCCACCAGGGAACCCCAAGAATACTGGAATGGGTAGCCTCTCCCTTCTCCAGGGGAACTTCCTGATCCAGGAATCGAACCGGGGTCTCCTGCATTGCAGGTGGATTCTTTACCAACTGAGCCATCAGGGAAGCCCATTTGGGGTCAGATAATTCTTTGGTATGTGAGAAGGTGGGAGAGGCTGTCCTGTCCATGGTGGGGTGTTTGGCAGCATTCTCAGATGCCAGGATCACTCCTTCCCATCAAATCAATCATATGTGACAACCAAACATGTCTCTAGACTTTGCCAAGTGTCCTGAGGGCGGGTTAAAAGACTGCCCCCAGGGGAGAACCCCTGTCCTCAAGAAAGAGATCTTCAGGAACCGCCCATGTTTACGAAGAAAACCAAAAGGTAATACTAAGAAAAATAACACTCTCTGATTTGGTTTAAGCGTCAGAAGTAGTAACAGATGTCAGAAATGAAAAGAAACCTGCCATCACCTTCAGGCCATTTTACAACCAGAAGCTACAGCCAATTTCAAGAGCTTATTCTTGAATTTTAATTAATCGGAACTCAGTGTCCATTTATACCTTCCCAGGTGGTGCTAAGCAGTAAGGAACCAGCCTGCCAATGCAGGAGACATAAGAAACATGGGTTCGATCCCTGGGTTGGGAAGATCCCCTGGAGAAGGGAAGGAATGGCAATAGACCCACTCCAGTATACTTGCCTGGAGAATCCCCATGGACAGAGGAGCCTGGTGGGCTACAGTCCATGGGGTCACACAGAGCTGGACACGACTAAAGCGACTTAGCACAGCACAATGTCCATTTGCATCAAGTTCCGTGAAGAAGAGACTCACTAGACTCCCGATCCATCAGTTGAGGGCATGCCCCTGTCAACAGCATGAGTTTTTGTGGGTTTGAGAGGAAAGAAGTGGTTTCTCAAGAGAAGTGGGTTTTTTCCTGAAAACCTGGAGGGAGGGCATGTCAGTGGGGCTCTACGTCTGTGTTCTGGGGATTCAACAAGGCAAAGGTTGTTTGGACGAAAAGAACACTGAATAAACCTCAAGCGAAGACTGGAAGCAAGGGCTGAATCACGCTGACAAACAGCATCTCATCACGCACTTTCATCAGCGGGAGACCTCAGAAAATGAAACTGCACTACACCATTATCCATGTGGAATTCACGTCTTCCAATCAGCTAGTTATGGTTGCCAGGGCAGCTGGATGCTTTATGGCTTCTGATAAGACAAATAAGCAACACCCAACGTCTAGCCCATGGCACCCCAAGCCTGCCAAACAATACCCATGTTCCAACCCGTGCCACTGCCTGTACCATACCTTAGTATGAAAAAGCCCTGCAACCGGGTTGGTCTGTAACACGGCGGACCGTCCAGATGAGATTCACAGAACACGCTGAGTTGCCCCTGCTCGTGTCTGGTTCTAACCATCAACAATTCTACCGGGAATGTCTCCAAAATGCAGTCCTCTGAGCCCTTTTAGGATTTTATGAACAGAAAAGAGTTGGTGAGAAAAGGCTACCCATCCCCTTATAGTAGGCCACACCTCACCCCAATGGACCAGTTTCAAAACTGGGAAAGGATTACATCAAGGCTGTTTATTGTCATCCTGCTTATTTAACTTATATGCAGAGTACAGCCAAAGTTGTGACCAACCTAAACAGCATATTAAAAAGCAGAGACATTACTTTGCCAACAAAGGTCCGTCGAGTCAAGGCTATGGTTTTTCCAGTAGTCATACATGGATGTGAAAATTGAACTACAAAGCAAGTTGAGTGCTGAAGAACTAATGCTTTCGAACTGTGGTGTTGGAGAAGGTTCTTGAGAGTCCCTTGGACCGCACTGCAAGGAGTTCATCCTAAAGGAAATCAGTTCATCCTAAAGGAAATCAGTGCTGAATATCCATTGGAAAGACTGATGCTGAAGCTGAAGCTCCAACACTGGCCACCTGATGCGAAGAACTGACTCCTTAGAAAAGACCCTGATGCTGGAAAAGATTGAAGCAAGAGGAGAAGGGATCGACAGAAGACGAGATGGTTGGATGGCATCACCAACTTGATGGACATGAGTTTGAGCAAGCTCTGGGAGATGGTGAAAGATAGGGAAGCCTGGAGTCCATGGGGTCTCAAAGAGTTGGACATGACCAAGCAACTGAACAACATCATCATCACGCGAAATGCTGCGCTGGATGAAGCACAAGCTGGAATAAAGATTGCAGGGAGAAATATCCACAAGCTGGAATCAAGATTGCCGGGAGAAATATCAACAACCTCAGACATGCAGATGATACCACCCTAATGGCAGAAAGATCATTTTTGAAAGGACAAAATTACAGAGCCGGAGAAGTCAGTGGCTGCCAGGAGCCACAGAGGCTGACCATGCAGTGGGGGCACGCGGGGGTTTTCCTGTGCCAATGGAACGGTTTCTGTGTTGGATTACGGTGGGGGTTACTTAAAGCTCCATGTATGATTATAGCTCACACACTGTCCACATGCACGCAGGCACACACCCCAAAACTGCTAAAATGAAGACCAGGGCTGCATCAGCGCAAAACTGCAGCTGTCAGTTTCCTACTTTTGATAACACAGTATCTTCACGAAAGACCAGGGAAGGCGGGGGACGACCTAGACCTCAATTTGCTATTTTTTTTTTGCTTCCCGGATGGCGCTAGTACAGGAGACTGTGGTTTCAGTCCCTGGGTTGGGAAGATCCCCTGGAGGAGGCCGTGGGCAATTCCCTCCAGTGAGAATCCCATGGACAGAGGAGCCTGGCAGGCTATACATTTCATGGCATCCCATGTGTTCAGTGGGACACAACTGAAGCACCAGACCACGCACACACATGTTTTTGCCACGTCTTGTGAGCCTAATATTATTTCAAAATAGAAATCGTCAAAAGTAACAGTGTCTCACTCATGAACAGATACACCAAACGTGGGCTATTCACCCAATGGAATGGGGTCTGGTAATCAAAACGAATGCAACAGCACCGTTGAACCTTGAAAACGTTCCACCGAGTGAAAAACCAACCGTCCACGAAGCGCACACACTCTGCGTGATTGCATTTACACGAAACATCCAGAATGAACAAATCCAGAGATGCTGACCATCGACAGGCGGTGGCTGGGGACTGGGGGAGGCCTGAACAAGGAGTGAGCTCTCATGGCTCCATGGGGTTCTTTGGGGAGTGAAGAAATGGTTTAGAATCAGTTGTGGCGATGGGTGCGGAACTCTGTGAATATTCTAAAAACCACGGAAGCGTACACTCTGAATGGGCGAATTGTCGGCTATGTGAATAACAACGTGATCAAGTTGTTAATACCATATGGCCGTGGCTGGCAGACGAGTTGTTATGTAAGTATCTTGCCATGCTTTACTGTTCTTTCTTCACCCCAGGGGGCTGGGGGTGGCTGGTTCAAAAGGTCACCTATGATATCGTTTCAAATTACACGAAGCCCATCTGTTACTGATGGGTATGTGACCCCAGGCGTGTCTAGGTAAAGGGAGATAGCAGCTCTGATGCTAAGAGAATCAGAATCAGACTCCTTTGGGCGCTGTGCAGGCAGGGTTAACGTCAGGGCCCTTGCCTTTTCCTTAGGGAAGCCTGGCGTGCTACAGCCCACGGGATTACTAAGGGTCGGATACGACTGAGCGACTAAACAATAACCCCCATCACTCCCCTGCATTGCACCAGGCTGGCTTATCAAGTTTTCCCTTTAAACAGGAAAAAAAAAATCTTATTGCTCATTTCTCGCCTTTGCCCATAGAGCCCCCCATCTAGAATGCATATCTTCACTATGCACTGAGATCCCAAACGCCACCAAAGCCCGTCCAAGTCTCCCCTTCAAGACGAAGGTCCAGGCTTCCTCAGCGGCTGCAAGGCAGGTTAGTAGATCCTTCCTGGGAATTCCCACAGCAGGAGACGTCTGCACCGTCCATGGGACACCCATCTATGCCACGGCTTTCTAAGACCTGTAACGCCTTCCCCAAAAACACGAGACATAACTCACTTAATCTCCACACACTCCACAATGCTCCAGAAGTAAGACATTCAGAGAACAGTCACCCCAGAAACAGAAGACTTTCATAAAAGGGGGGTCTTGAAAAGGAAATTCTTGATCTGGGTGAGACCCGGGCCTTGCTGCAAGCTGGGTGAAATACAGCAGCCAAGATGATGGCTCCAGACTCCAGAGGTCCCCGTTCTAGGAACCCTGCCTGGGTTCTCCATGCTCTCACGACAGTCCACGTGGGGCTCGGACGGAAGGAAAACGCCTCCCCAGGTGCCCCCAGCACAGGCCACATGGCCTCACGATGCTGTCCAACAAGGTGTTTATGGAAAGTTCTGTCTGGACCACAAACTAGGCAGTGGATGTCTGTCGTTTCCAAACACATACAAGACAAGCATCAAAAAAACACACACACACACACACACACACGCACACGCACACACCTCTGTTTCTCATAAATCAGCCATCCGAGGGAAAATAAGTACCTGCAATGTTCTCGGGAATGAGAGACCATGAAAGAAATGATGCGTCTTGCAAAAGCACACAATAACCATCTCCATCTCTCCTTCCTAAAATTTCTGACTTTCCAAACGCTCCGCGAAACAGGAGTTTATCACAAAGTGCCAACACAGACAGATACACAGCATGTTTTGGTTACCAAATCAACTACTACAAAACATCTTGAGAAATTACTGTTTCTGGTACATACAGCCAATAAGTAATAGTAAATTTTTTAAAAAACATGGACCAGTTGACAGGATACTTCATTATAGAATAAGAAAGAAATCCATTTTACAATTTTACTTACTCAGAGACAAATGCAGGCAAATCTCGTCTTCCTTCTGGGATTTATTTTTAGGCCTGTTTTCTATCTTCGGTTACCTGTCAACAAAAACACATCCAACATCAGGCAAAAAAAGAAGTCAACGAAACCCACTCCCAGTATTCTTGCTTGGGAAACCCCATGGACAGAGGAGCCTGGTGGGTTACAACCCCTGGGGTCTCAAAAGAGTTGGACACGACTTAGTGACTAAATAACAACAAATTGCACTTTATCACACCTAGTATTTTTTAACATCTTTTTTTTAATGCAGTAAATATTACAATACAATCTGGAAAATAGATCCTGGTGAATTCAATAAAAATTGCCAGATCTCCCTTGTGGCCGTTCAAAAACAAAAAAAGTCAACAAAAACATCTCAACTACATTCTCGACCATTCAAAGACTTACGCAGCTTTCTGAAGCAGGGGGGTCTTAGGAAGCGGAAACATTAACAGTGTCAGATGGTGGACAACCATCGTTGGTGAAATTTAGTGTTTCGTCTCTGTGCATACAGTGAGCCTGTTCACAGGCAATCTGTTCAAAACTCTCAATCTCAAACTAGTTATGATCACCTCACTAGATATTCCAATCACCCCAAAACACGAGACACATCTCACTTATCTCTGCACAGTCCACAGTGCTCCAGAAGTAAGAGATTCAAAGAGCGGTCATCTAGCCAGCTAGAGCATCTAGCCAGCTCTCACTGTTCTCTAAGCACCCTAAAACACACTAAATGAAAAACACAGGTTATTTTTCGCTCGATTCGATGCAACCTGGCACATTCTCACTGAGAACTCCGCGTCCAGACATGTGGAAAGAGCAGACGCCGCTCGGCGATGCTGCTGTTGGCATCAGGGAACACGATGTCTGCGGTCGTGGGACACTTAAGTATCCGGACGGTGAGAAGGGGGGGATCTCAGCGAGAACGGAACATTGGCAACTAACTAGTAAGAAAACGCCCAAGACCATGTAAGAGAACTGGTAGTGGGGGAGAAGTGACCATTGGACACGGAGCTGAGCTCACACGGTGGGCCGAGACGGGGCACCGTGAGGAGGGAGCCCTCGAACGTGCAGGAAGGCAGCCCACGAGCGCAAACGTCCAGTGGCGATAGCAACCTGGGTGACGGGGACACGGGAGGAGGGGCCGGGTGACCGTGCTGCAGAAGCGAGCGACAGTGGATCCTGGGCACGGAGGACTCTGCAGCCTCAGAAAGGAGCCTGACTCCTCCTCCTCGGTCTCTCTTCACCCGGCACCAGGCTGAAGGACAGAAGAAAATCTGACCATCCCCCCACTTAAAATAAAACCCTTCAGGGCTCCCATCATTCTCAGGACAAAAGGCTTAGAGAAGCTCTCGCCCTGCAGAGGAACACGGGGGAGCTCGCAAAGGGCCGGAGGGGAACACGGAGGTGGAGAGAAGACGCACGGAGTCCGCGATGTCCTGGAGATGAGACGCGGGGCATGCACAGGTCAGCGCGTGTGTGCTGGGGTCGGGGGCAGAAGCAGTAAGGATGCCGTCCAGGTTCAGAGCTCGAGCAAAAGGTGGGATGTTTGGGAAGTCAGAGTAGAGGAGAGAGCAAAAGCTTTTGAAGGTGTGAACTTTTCCTGAAACCCCTGTTGGCTCTCCCACTCTCTGAGCGGATTCTTAACTAGGTGATGGCACACGTCTGAGCGGGTGGCAGAGGTCACAGTCCCAGAGTTAGGTCTGTGTAACCAATGGACTTCCCTGGTGGCTCAGACGGTAAAGCATCTGCCTACAAGGCGGGAGACCCGGGTTCAATCCCTGGGTCGGGAAGATCTCGGGAGAAAGAAATGGCAACCCACTCCAGTATGCCAGGAAAACCCCATGGATAGAGGAGCCTGGTGGGCTACGGTCCCCGGGATCGCAAAGAGTCATACGTGAGTGATTAACTTCGCTTCACTTCACTTCAACTGTGACCCCTGGAGCTGTGGGCCTGGCTGGGACACACCTGGGGTGGGATTTCTCCACCTCAGCAGTACTGGCATTGGGACCAGATCACCCTACGTGGTGGGCTTCTCGTGGTCACTCGTGGTAAAGCCACCTGCCAATGCACTGGACGTTAAGACATGCAGGTTCGATCCCTGGGTCGGGAACATGCCCTGGGGGAGGGCATGGCAACCCATTCCAGTATTCTTGCCTGGAGAAATCCCATGGACAGAGGAGCCCAGTGGGCTACATACAGTCCATGGGGTCGCAAAGAGTTGGACACAACCGAAGCAACTCAGCAGGCATGCAAGAATTCTCTGGGGTGGGGATGTGGGGCTGTGCTCCATGTGAAAGGACTCTGAACAGTATTTCAGGCCCTATCCACTTGACACCATAGGAATCCTGCCATCCATCCAGGGTGTGACAACCAAACTGACTCTCGCTGCCCAGTATCCCCTGGACAGCACGGTCACCCCGCTGAGATTATCTGAAGATTATCACACTAAGGCTTCCCAAGTGGCACCACTGGTAAATAATCTGCCTGCAGGAGACGCAAGAGACCTGGGTTTCGTCCCTGGGTCGGGAGGATCCCCTTGGAGGAGGGCACGGCCACCTACGCCAGTATTTCTGCCTGGAGAATCCCATGGACAGAGGAGCCTGGTGGGCTACAGTCCATGGGGTCGCAGAGAGTCAGACACGACTGAAGTTAAGTGATATCATATGACATCCCTTTTACGTGGAGTCTAAAAAAAAAAAATGTAACACCCTGGCAGTCTAGTGGTTAGTGGTTAGTGGTTAGGACTCTGAACTCTCACTGCCCAGGACCCCAGATTAATCCCTGGTAAGGGGGGAAACTAAGATCTCACAAGCTGTGCAGCACAGAAAATTAATAAAGAACAATTTTTTAAAAAGGACAAATAAATGATACAAATGAACTTCTTTACAGAACAGAAACAGACTCACAGATACAGAAAACAAACGGATGCTTACTAAAGGGGGAAGAAGGGTTGGGATAAATGAGGAATTCGGAATTAAGATATACACACTACTATGAATATATATAACGGAGAAGATAGTGGCACCCCACTCCAGTACTCTTGCCTGGAAAATCCCATGGATGGAGGAGCCTGGTGGGCTGCAGTCCATGGGGTCGCACAGAGTCGGACACGACTGAGCGACTTCACTTTCACTTTTCACTTTCATGCATTGGAGAAGGAAATGGCAACCCACTCCAGTGTTCTTGCCTGGAGAATCCCAGGGACGGGGGAGCCTGGTGGGCTGCCCTCTCTGGGGTCGCACAGAGTCGGACACGACTGAAGCGACTTAGCAGTAGCAGCATGAATATATATAAAGTGGATACACAACTAAATTGCACAGCACGGGGAATTACAATATCTTTCTCATAACCTATCATGAGAAAGAATCTGACAAAGAATAGATTCAACGGTATTTCTACAAATGTAAAGGCCACCACCGAACCCAGAGGAGGAGGATCTGGCCAGTGAGACAGAGAAACAAGAGCGTAGCAATGCGGGATGAAAACCACAGACAGTTCGGTGTTCCTGGCTTCTAGTGACAGCCGCCACTCAGATTACCGGGGGAAGACTTAGCAAGTAACTGCCGCTGAGGCAGAGGACTGGAGGTGGGGGCCCGTGGCTGATAGGACGACAAGGACAAACACACACCGTCTTCTCTGCATCTGCTCTCTGCACGGAAGAAACCGAGGAAGACTTCACGGAGGCGGCAGCATCCCTTGCCGCAAGGAGTCAGGTGAAGAGGAAGGTAAAGCGGCCAAGCGGCCGCCACGTGAGTGGTACTGGAGGTCAACGGGTGGGCGCAAGCAGAGGGCATGGAAGTCTCCCAAAATGTCAGAGGGCGGGTGCTCGGAAAAGAGAATGCCGACAGCAGAGTACAGGAGGGCTGGTTGGCGGGGGAGAAAGGGGGCCCCACAGACCACAGGAAAGAGACCCCCTCTCCCCCACCGCCCAATCAGCATAGACCAACCTCAGTCTTGGGGCCACCCAGCATAAGAACAGCTGCTACTGGTGGAGCATGCTGGCTCCAAGGCCACCCCACGACCAGAGCCGGCAGAGCAGGGCACCAGTTCAGTTCAGCTGCTCAGTCGTGTCCAACTCTTTGTGATCCCATGGACTGCAACACGCCAGGCTTCCCTGTCCATCACCAAGTCCCGGAGCTTGCTCACACTCCTGTCCACTGAGCTGGTGAGGCCATCCAACCATCTCATCCTCTGTTGTCCGTTCTCCTCCCCCCTTCCATTTTCCCAGCATCAGGGGCTTTTCCAATGAGTCAGTTCTTCGCATTGGGTGGCCAAAGTACTGGAGCTTCAGCAGAGGACCAGAGCCAAGCTGTTTTCTGACTTGCTCTCAAACCATCCCAAATCCCCCTACCTCTCGAAGGAACACATCTGAACCACCAGAAATTGGGATTAAAGGGCACCTCAGGAACCTCCAGTCTTGCTCTTTTTTTACCCCCCCCCCAACCACGTGTTGTCTAAGCTTACAAGAAAGGGCCCACCCTCCTGGCAGACAGTGCTCAGAACCCTTTAACTCTTTATCAGTTTCAGTTCAGTCGCTCAATCGTGTCCGACTCTTTGCGACCCCATGGACTGCAGCACGCCAGGCCTCCCTGTCCATCACCAACTCCCGGAGTCCACCCAAACTCATGTCCATTGAGTCGGTGATGCCATCCAATCATCTTATCCTCTGTCGTCCCCTTCTCCTCCTGCCCTCAACCCTTTCCTACATCAGAGTCTTTTCCAATGAGCCAGCTCTTCGCATCAGGTGGCCAAAATACTGGAGTTTCAGGTTCAACATCAGTCCTTCCAATGAACACCCAGGACTGATCTCCTTTCGAATGGACTGGTTGGATCTCCTTGCAGTCCAAGGGATAACTCTATCAAAGGGCTGACAAAAGGTAACCCATGCACCATCCACCGCTCCATTCTGTCTTCCTTCCACCAAACTACTATGCACATATATTCAGTTAAAAAAAAAAAAATGAAAAAGTTAAAAAAAAAAAAAAAAGACAGAGAAACAGACTTACAAGCCTCACTTTGCTCCTAATTAATTACAAGAAACTCTCTCCGGACCAGAGACTCCTCAGCTGTGAAATGAGGGTATTAAATTATTTATGAGGTTTCACCCACATCAAAAAGGAAAATCGGAGGAACCATTTTCCTGTTGACTTCCTTGGTAAATTCTAAGGGAAAACACCTTGCAGGGAACTGAACCAAGAATTTGCAAAGGGATTGCTTTGGGAGGACTTGGTGGAGAGAGCGGGGTGGGCGGCAGACGGGTGTGAAGAGGAATTCATCTGTGTTCCACAGCCACCTGAGCACAGAAATACATCCAAAGCAATTTTTTTCCCCTCTTCTGAAGTTGCCATAATGATTAACATGTTCACCCTGGAGAAACTCTAGTTGTACCATCATGAAAAAAAAAAAATGCGAAAAATGTAAAATATGTTTTCCGAAACCACTGAGCATGACACAGGAGCTGCAGTTTCCTCCCGAGTCCTCTTCTTCCTTTTTTTTTTTTTTTTTTTTTTTTAAAGAGAGCCCAAATTAACCTGGCTGAGCCCCAGCAGCTCAGATACATTCCGGCGGGAGGGGTCTCAACGCCAGAGAATTCTAACCGCTTCATTTGGTACGTACTTGCAGAGTTCAGGTTCTGTATGATGAAGCTGTTGTTTCCTGCACTTTCAATACCGCCCAGTGCTTTTTATATATTCGGATGATTCAGTCCATATTAGATTTTTTTAAATTTACTTTTAATTGGAGGATAATTGCTTTACGACACTGTGTTAGTTTCTGCTGTACAACAACAAGACTCAACCCTAGTATACGTATGTCCCTTCCCTCTTGAACCTCCTTCTCATCCCCCTACCCCACCCCAACCCATCACAGAACAGAGAGCTGGGCTTCCTGCGCTATACAGGCAGCTTCCCAGGAGGCTAGTTATTTTACCCATGAAAGTGAAAAGGGAAAGTCGCTCAGCCGTGTCTGACTCTTTGCGACCCCATGGACTTGTAGAGTCCAGTGGACTTCTCCAGGCCAGAATACTGGAGTGGGTAGCCTTTCCCTTCTCCAGGGGATCTTCCTGATCCAGGAATCGAACCGGGCTCTCCCACGTTGCAGGCAGGTTCCTTACCAGCTGAGCAACCCGGGTGACACATGGTGGTATTGTGTATCTATCGGTGCCACTGTCTCAGGTCACCCCACCTTCTCCTTCACCCGCTGTGTCCACAAGTCTGTCTCTATTCCTGCCTTGGAAATAGGTTCATCGGTACCACTTTCCTAGATTCCTACCAGGCTCCTCCATCCATGGGATTTTCCAGGCAAGAGTACTGGAGTGGGTTGCCATTTCCTTCCCCAGGGGATCTTCCCGAGCCAGGGATCGAACCTGGGTCTCCCGCATTGCAGGCAGACGCTTTCTTTACCATCTGAGCCACCAGGGAAGCCATACACACGCCTTAATACACGACATTCGGTTTTCTCTTTCTGACTGACTTTCCTCTGAATAACACGCTCTAGGTTCAGCCACCTCACTAGAAACATCAGCTTAGTTCAGTCGCTCGGTCGTATCTGACTCTTGGTGACCCCATGGACCACAGCACACCAGGCTTCCCTGTCCATCACCAAGTCCCGGGTCTCGCTCAAACTCACGTCCATCGAGTCACAAGAACCTACCAGATGGTTAATCCTGTAAATCTGTGCTTTCTCCAATGGGGCTAATTGTGTCCCCTGCCCTCCCCTCCCCCAGCCACCGTCACTGGACACGTCCATGTCTGGAAACGTTTTCAGTCCTCAGGACTCTGGGAAGGATGTTACTGGCATCGAGTGAGGCCAGAGAGGCTGCTAAAGCTCCTACAGCACGTAGAACATCTCCCTTCATAAACAGCTAGTAATATCTGTCTCAAACATCAATATCGCCACGGCTGAGAAATCCTCATTTGAACCATACTAAAAATTAAAAAAAAAAATTATTTATTTAGTGGTGCCAGGTCTTAGTCGTGGCATGCAGGCATGTGGGATCTAGTTCCTGAAGGGAGATTTAACCCGGGGCTCCCTGGACTGGGAAGGAGGAGCCTTAGCCACTGGGCCACTGAGGAAGTCCCCATACTAACATCGCTATAATTCTGCAGAAGGTATACACTCTGTATCATGTTTATTCTTTTCAAAGTAACAGAATACGCACACTGCAGGTGAAGCAAGACTTCTCATCTCAGCTGCAACCTTTTCAGCAGCATCTTTCCCCAATTCTGCTCTCCAAAGCAACCACACTTGAATCACAGAATTGTTTCTACAGTTGGCAATATTCCCCGGCATGGACTCACATGATTCTAAATAAACTGCTGTACAAGATACCCTATCAACTTTAGAGATCACTTACTTGGTCTTCTCACATATGGATAAAGATTTTGTTTTTGTAAATTCCGCTTACCCCTTGGAAGAAAAGTTACAACCAACCTAGACAGCGTATTAAAAAGCAGAGACACTACTTTGCCAACAAAGGTCCGTCTAGCCAAGACTATGGTTTTTCCAGCAGTCATGCATGGATGTGACAGTTGGACTATACAGAAAGCTGAGCACAGAAGAATTGATGCTTTTGAACTGTGGTGTTGGAGAAGACTCTTGAGAGTCCCTGGGACTGCACGGAGATCCAACCAGTCCATCCTAAGGGAAATCAGTCCTGAATATTCATTGGAAGGACTGATGTTGAAGCTGAAACTCCAATCCTTTGGCCACCTGATGTGAAGAGCTGACTCATTGGAAAAGATCCTGATGCTGGGAAAAGATTGAAGGCGGGAGGAGAAGGGGACGACAGAGGATGAGACGGTTGGATGGCATCACCGACTCAATGGACATGAGTTTGAGTAAACTCCTGGAGTGGGTGATGGATAGGGAGGCCTGGTGTGCTGCAGTCCATGGGGTCACAAAGAGTTGGACATGACTAAGCAACTGAACTGAACTTCCCACCACCCATCCTGGCTTACCCTTCCACATTTTTCCAACAGTGTAACATGTTTTGGTTACATATAAACTCTACACTGGCTATTTTGACAATGGAACAGGCACTTTCAGGCAAGCAAGCGGTAGGGTTATGATGCCTTTCTTCGGTCTAACTCTTTAATTTTCCTGGGATGATTTGGCTGCCTCTGTTTTTCTTTGATAATTCCCCCAACAACCCTCCACCGTCTTTCAATTTTTCACTCAGACAACCTGGCAGTTCTAAGTTCACCGCAACCATTGCTCTCCTGACCCCCCAAATATATACACACACCAGACCTTCCTCCTGAAATTTCTGGACTCTGCTCCAGTCTATACTTGTCAGAGTGAGACCTGCTGAGACCAGATGCCACAAGATCACACCACCAGCATCGTAACAATTCTTTCCGCCTCTTTCTGTTTCAGGGACGCCAAGTCTCCCCCCTTTCTTGGTTTACTGTCTCCTTTCAATGGAACATATTCTCCAGCAGCTTCCTGAGAGAAGTGAAGTATGGAACCTTAAAGCCTACTGATAATCCTGAGTATGGACAAATCTCTTTATGCTACTCTGAATTAACAACCCGTGAGGGAATGAACGCAAAAGTCTGAGTGAAAATAAATTTTCATAGAATTCTAAGCTCAGTCTGTTTTCCGAGTTAAGAAATATGATGTCATTCTGATTCCAGGCCCTTCCTATGACTCTTTTCCATCCAAAAAAAAAAAAAGTGCTTAGACGCTGCCTTTATCCTTGATTTTCCACAATGAAATGCTGATGAGATTTCAAGTAGTAATTTTTGATACGCTTAATTTCTATTCTCTCTTCTATTTGGTTTGAAATTTCTGTCTTCTTCAGATTGGAGATTCCCCTCCTTCCCTCTGCCCCGCTTCCCTCTGTTTCCCTGGAATACTTATCAGGCAAAATCTGAATAACGATCTCTCATGTGTCTGACAAAACTTCCTGCACCGTATCTCTGTTGCCCAGTATGGTATTCATTTACATCCTATCTGAAAAGTGAAGGGCTTCCCCGCTAGTTCAGATGGTAAAGAATGCACCTGCAATGCAGAAGACCCTGGTTCGATTCCTGGGTTGGGAGGTTCCCCTGGAGAAGGGATAGGCTACCCACTCCAGTATTCTTCGGCTTCCCTGGTGGCTCAGCTGGTAAAGAATCCGTCTGCAATGCGGGAGGACCTGGGTTCGATCCCTGGGTTGGGAAGACCCCCTGCAGAAGGGAATCCCACTCCAATGTTCTGGCCTGGAGAATTCCATGGACTGTATAGTCCATCGGGTCACAAAGAGCCAGACACGGCTGAGTGACTTTCACTGGGAGGTAAGGGCTTCCCAGGTGGCGTTCGTAGAAAAGGACCTGCCCGTCAGTGCAGGAGACGAAAGAGACCTAGGTTCAGTGCCTGGTTCGGGAAGATCCTCTGACGTAGGAAATGCCAACCCACTCCCGTATTCTTGCTTGGAAAATTCCATGGGCAGAGGAGCCTGGCGGGCTACAGTCCACGGGCTTGCAAAGAGTCAGACACAGCAGAGCATGCAGACAAGTACGGGGATTCATTTAGCCACGTGTGACTACTGAGCAGTTGAGAAGTGGACAGTACAACTGAGGCGTTGACTTTAAATGGAATTTGCTTTTCACTAATTTAAGTTTAAAGAGTCACACATGGCCGGGGGCTACCATGTGTGATGGCACAAACCTAAAGATGACGACCAAGAGGAAAAGAAGGCAACCAAGGAAGGTCAGTGCCTTTAGCATCGACCGTAAGATGAAAATAAACACAGAAGAAAAAAGTGCGAGCAATTTCTAAATCCCCTCGGTTACGATTTCCAGCATGAGGTCCCAGGATGTAATTCCGTAGGGGTCTCCTTCCTCAGAAGAGTTGGAGGACCTTTCAGCATGACGTCAGACAAGCAGAAGCAACCATCTGCTCCTAAGATGATGTTTTATTATACCTGATGTATAAATAGGGCAGCCAAGGGTCCTCTCTCTCCTGAGGGGGAGACAGGAAATGAAGTCGCTCAGTCGTGTCCAACTCTTTGCGACCCCATGGACTGTAGCCCTGCCAGGCTCCTCTGTCCATGGGATTCTCCAGGCAAGAAGACTGCAGTGGGTAGCCTTTCCTTTCTCCAGGAGATCTTCCCAGACCAGGGATCGAACCCAGGTTTCCCACATTGCAGGCAGATTCTTTACCATCTGAGCCACGAGGAAAGCCCAGGTCGCCTCCGTATTTCTCAGAAAAGAGAAATCTGTATCGTACTCACAGCATCACAGCATAAAGTAGAAGCGAAACGTTAAAAATAATAAAACACAAGGGAGAGATAACAGGTAAGCTGCAGATGGCAACTTCTTCAAACGCCACCCTGATGGCTGTCATGGAGCCCTGATCTCAGCACACTTGGCAAGAGAACACGGTTCTCTACACGTGTTCTAGCAAAAAAACACTGCTGCTTCGAGATGGGTGCTCCAGGGGACAGAAACTAGAGCAGCTGGCAAAGGCCTTCTCTATGCATTCGTTCATTCACTCATTCAACAATCGTCACAAACTGGCATCCATCTATGATCAGAAAACAGAGGAAAATCAAACCGGACAGCCCGCCACGAAGCTGCCCAGCGTCTTGTTTGATCAGAACCACTGGGAACCTTTTTATGAAAGTCCAGAACAGAACACAGCCGGCACACGCCACAGCTGTGCATTTACAACAAAGAGTAGGATCGCCATGCAAAAAAAGTCACTCCTCTTATTTCAACTCTGAAGAAACCCAACCATACTAGCATTCCAGCGAAGTGAAGTCCAAGTCACTCAGTCGTGTCCGACTCTTTGCGACCCCATGGACTGTACCCGCCAAGCTCCTCTGTCCATGGGATTCTCCAGGGAAGAATACTGGGGTGGGTTGTCATTTCCTTCTCCAGGGGAATCTTCCAGACCCAGGGATTGAACCCAAGTCTCCTGCATTGCAGGCAGACTCTTTACTGACTGAGCTACAAGGGAAGCCCTTGTACCTAGCACTGGCACTTCAGGTATAGGGAAATAAGAATTCAGGAAACATGGCTCATTTTAAATTTAAGGATCAACAGGGAAACATATTTTCTTCATCTACTCTTCTGGTAAGTCATTTAATATGCACTCCGTCCTGCAAAGTGACATTTTATTATGCTTGTAGATTTTTTTTACAAGCTCAGTGTTAAAAGTATGAGTTATTCAAATACGGACACTAACCAAGACATTTATATAAACATGATTTCTTCCTCAGTGCATTATGACACTAATAACAAGTATTTCATGCTTGTAGAACTGGCAAAATCAATGCCTGCGAGACTGTACTGACATGTATGAGCACATATATATTGATATAGAGACACATGCATCATTTACCTCACTGGAAGGACTGATGCTAAAGCCGAAGCTCCAATACTTTGGCCACTTGATGCGAAGAGTTGACTCATTGGAAAAGACCCTGATGCTGGTTAAGACTGAAGGCAGGAGGAGAAGAGGATGAGATGGTTGGATAGCATGACTGATTCGATGGACATGAGGTTAAGCAAAGTCCAGGAGAGAGTGAAGGACAGGGAAGCCTGGCGTGCTGCAGTCCATGGGGTCGCAAAGAATTGGACATGACTTGGAGACTGAATGAGCAGCACCACGACAGCAGGCTGAACCATACACACGTCACCCGTGACAAATGAAAAGTGCTTTCCCAACTCACACCACGATAGGCCACATAAATTTCACACGGAGAGACTACGACAGGACTTGTCACCTGAAAACATGGTACGAGACAGGTAACAGAACAGACCCAACTGGTCTTCTAATTCTGTAACCATCCAGAGCTACTATCAACAGGAAAAAAAAATAAAAAAAAACAGGCCCATGACAAACTTTAATAAGCTATCTACCAGTGACACAGAATATGTTGGCAGGCAATTTTATTTTGTGGCATGAAATTTTATTTAACAAGAGAAAGCGAATCACAGCACTTAAAGAGGATATATTAAAGCATCAGGATAACACGACCTTTTTCGTGTTCAGCAAACTGTCCATCAACAGCCACTACGATCTCTACACAGAGACCGCACCAAACGGTAAAAATAACCTTCAGGTAAGACATCGGTTTCTGGTTTACAGATGACACTGTGAGTGCTCCACAGGGTACAAAACAATCCTAGTTAATCTTCTCCTCATCTCCCAAAGCACCCTCTCCACATTTTGCAATGAGCCATTAAGTGAACTTTCTTTTTTATTTCTGATGTGGACCATTTTTAAGCCTTGACTGAATTTGTTACCACACTGCTTCTTGCTTCAGGTTTCATGTCTAGGCAGTCCTCTTAAATGTAATTGTCAAGCACAAGACATGTCACCTACTGGCTGAAATCGTCGTACAGGTTTCTGAGCAGCATATGGCATCGGCATTGACGTTTCTGTCATCTGCAAACACTTCCTACTCCCTCCCCGCCTCACCTGGAAAGCTCAACAGTATGGTCCTCAATTTCGTTTAACGACACACCTCTAAGATCATCCCTTTAGGAAGACGATTCAATTCGACTCTGTGCTTACATAAACACCTCAGAATCCAGGACACCAATGGCAACGATCAGCTCATTCAAGAACAGAATCTGAAAACGCAGGCAAGCACACACACCTTCCGATTCACAGATCTAAGTTCTTCTGCAAATGTCGCCTCAGTATTTAGGACATCAGAAAGTTATCCCAAGTAATGGATGGAGAAAGTAGCATATATACATATCTGTGCTACCGTGTGTAGAATGGATCGCTTATGAGGAGCTGCTGTATAACACAGGGGAGTCCACCAAGGACTCTGTGATGACCTGGAGACTTAGGATGGGAGAGTGGAAGCAGGTTTCAGAGAGAAGGGATATATGTATCAGTTCAGTCGCTCAGTCATATCTGACTTTTTGCCACCCCGTGAATCGCAGCACGCCAGGCCTCCCTGTCCATCACCAACTCCCAGAGTCCACCCAAACCCATGTCTATAGAGTCGGTGATGCCATCCAGCCATTTCATCCTCTGTCGTCCCCTTTTCCTCCTGCCCCCAATCCCTCCCAGCATCACAGTCTTTTCAAATGAGTCAACTCTTCGCATGAGGTGGCCAAAGTATCGGAGTTTCAGCTTCAGCATCAGTCCTTCCAATGAACACCCAGGACTGATCTCCTTTAGGATGGACTGGTTGGATCTCCGTGCAGCAAGAGTCTTCTCCAACACCACAGTTCAAAAGCATCAATTTTTTGGCACTCAACTTTCTTCATGGTCCAACTCTCACATCACTACTGGAAAAACCATAGCTTTGACCATGCAGACCTTTGTCGGCAAAGTGACGTCTCTGCCTTTTAATATGCTACATAGGCTGGAGACATTCCAGGTTGCCACAACTGGGGCTGAAACCGAGGGTTTCTCACCACCAGCAAGCACTGACAGTTCACGGAACACACACACACCTGCCATCTGTCCACACCTGGCTCACGCACACAGCCCAGACTCTGTCTGGCCCGGCCACAACCCAAGCCCACCTCCTTCCCCACAAGCTCCCCTTGCTGATTTCGCATCCCCCAGCCTCACACCCTTGAGAGAACCCATGAGTCCCACCCAGGAGCGTCTTCAGGCCTCCTGCCACGTCTCACCCTGTCTGCAAGCTCCCCGCTGAAGCCACACTTTTGCCACCAGAGGCAGTTCCTCCAGGCACACTCCTGAGGTCTCATAATGAAAGTGAGAAGACGAGACAGCGGGCATGAGACGTGGACATCCCCCGTTATTCTATCCGGGATGCATTTGACCTGGTGACCAGGAGTGTGCATGCTCGGGCCAGAAGCTCTGGGACAATCCACCCCTTGCCGGTCGTACGCACCCCTGGGCCAGGATTCCTCACGCCTCCAGCCCCTCATCTCTACGGAAAGGGTTGTTGCTACTGAGTCTCAGTTGTGCCTGACCCTTTGGTGACCCCACGGACTGCAGCCCGCCAGGCTCCTCCATCCATGCGATTTTCCAGGCAAGAACACTGGAGCGGGTCGCCATCTTCCTGACTCGGGGATTGAACCCACATCTCCAGCACCGGCAGGCATTGATTCTTTCTTTACCAGTGAGCCCACCACGGGAGCCCTGTCCAAAGCGGGACAGATGACCAAGTGACAGAAATCTAACTGACCTTGGGGAAACGAACTGGGAGAACTCAGTGCGTGCATGACCATGCCTAGGGACCCCGTGGCATGTTGTGTCCGACTCTGTGCAAGCTCACGGACTGCAGCCCGCCAGTCTTCTCTGTCCGTGCGAGTCTCCAGGCAAGGATACCGGAGTGGCTTGCCACGCTTTCCTCCAGGGGATCTTCCCAACCCAGGGACGGAACCCGCGTCTCTTATGTTGTTTACTAAGAGTGCCCACCCAGGAAGCCCGGAACGCCACACAAGTCATTGGATAAAATTAGTTTCATCAATTCATTCTGGAATCAGCTCACAGCCTGCTCACCAAGGATACTTCTGACCCCAGACAAGACATCTCTGAACCTCATAGTTCCCTCTCCCTGTAAAAATGGGACAAAGCCCGTTACGCGGCGGTGGGGAAAAACAGAGACCCAGGAAGTAAAAATACACAGAACAGCTCCTGGCCCAGCAAACTTATTAAATCAGAGGCTCTTATCGACAGGGAGACACTGAGGCTCTGAAGTAATCCAGAAAATCATTCCAAATCTTTCCTCCTCCTAAGTGGAGAAACAGCTATGCTTCCTGCACCAACTCCTTTACACTTGCTTACGGCGAGATCAGTGTGAACTCTTCTACTTCCATAACCTCAGTTTCATTTCCTGCTTTTCAACTCAAGGGATGATGCATATTCAAGGCTCTGAAGCCCAGTATTCAGTGGAGTTTAGAGGCTACTGCCCAGCCACACTGATGGAGACAGAAAAAGAATTTCCGCTTCATTCAATGTACCTTTAAGCCCAAGAATTCATTTCTTAATGGGTTTCTTCCCGCCTCTCTGCCCCGGCCCAGTAAATTTAAACGATTCAGGACCTTTGTTAATTGTTATAAATCCTCCTTTCATAGACTGCTTTTAAAGAACTTTAATTTTCAGGCTTACAAGGCCCTAGAAAGTTTAACCAGGGTCTGCTCACCAGCTGCTTTTGACACTGCCCTCATCATACTAAATTCAGACACACACTTTGCCCTGACGGACTTCATCAGGAAACTTCCAGATTAAAATAAGATGCTGCCAGCGCATCAGAATTCAAAAGCCATGGTAAGCCAACAGAACTTCCAAGAAGCCACCGTGCTCTCTCAGTCATGAAAATACCTAAGAATTTCCCACCTGGGAAAAGAGAAGGAGAAAAAGATTTGAGGTAGGTCCCAAACACACACACACACAAGTAGCAAAAGTAAAATAATTCACTGAGTGTGTGCTTAGTCAAGTCTGACTCTTTGTGACCCCACGGACTGTAGCCCACCAGGCTCCTCTGTCCATGGGGATTCTCCAGTCAAGAATACTGGAGTGAGGTGTCATTTCCTCCTACCGGGGATCTTCCCAACCCAGGGATCAAAGCCTGCATGGCAGGCAGATTTCTTTACCCACTGAGCCGCCAGGGAGGCCCTAAGTGGGGAAAAATCAGGCCCAGCAGAAGATAGTGTGACGAAAAATAAGATAAAGTTAAAAGGTCAGCAGAGTAGCTTAAGTTGGCCATCAGACACAACTTTACATCAACTGGAAGATTCTCAGTTTCCTAGATGTCTCTTCGAAGAAACAAATATGATTAGATAGATGCTTCATTCACAGTATGCAAAAGATGAAAAAGATACAAGGATCCAAAACACAGAGCCTTCTAGAGTTTGACACACATGCAAAATTTCTCCCCTGGGTCCTAGAGGGGAGACTACGGACGCCTCGAACCTCCTAAGTGCGGTCCAGCAGATGACCGGGCCACTTCTTAAAATAACCCTCGGTGTCAGATAACCGTCCGGCGCCAAAGCACAGCTAAGTGAATCAAGTTAATATGGCAGCAGCCTGCACACCGCCCCATGGCCTCGTTTACTCCAGGGGTACATCTCACAAGTGCTCAAAGTCCCAACTGGGCTGCAGGTCTCTTGTGAGGCGGGGGGAGTTCACAGAAACACATCGCTGTTTATCGTAAACACATTTCGGAGCCAATAAATACACCGCTTCGCCAGTATTGCTTCTAACTGTTGCCTAGTAACCCACGGTATGAGCGAGATCACACTGGGACTTCCACTGCTGCGAACAATTCCTTGTGATCGTAAGCGATGCCCCAATAACACGGACAGAACGATCTTTCTTAAGTGTCAAAAACCTTGCAAAACCACCTACCCTAGAAAAAGAAAGCTACATTTTTATTACCTACTGTTCAAGGTAATAACCTACTGTTTCAAGGGAAAAAGTCCTAAACGCAAGACTACCTCATGGCCGTAAATTTCAGGAAGGCTTTGTAATTTTTTCTGTTTGTATTCATCACAATACATGGGTCTGCCGGTATTTGCAGAATAGCAGCACACACGACATGGGAACCACACCGGCGGGGTGTGTGTATGTGAACAAATTTCCTGGTTTCCTGAGAAACAATTACATAACACTTGGCACTGAAAGTTTTCCAGGGACTTCTCTGGTGGTCGGGTGGTTAAGAATCTGCCTTGCAGGCCAGGGGACACAGGTTGGGAACCGGGATTCCCACATGCTGTGGCTTACTAAGCCCGAGGGCTACAACCAGCGATCCCGCGTATCGCAACTAAAGAGTCTCTGCGCTACAATGAAAGATGGCATATGATGTGACAAAGATCACAAGTGATGCGACTAAGACTCAATGCAGCTAAATAAATAAATGAATGATTAAAAAAAAAAAAAAAAAGACCTTCCACAAATTTGAGTTGAGAATTTCAGGAAAAACATCCAGAGCTATTTACGACCTTTATTTCAGGAGAGCAAAAAATCCCTCTTGTCTTTTTGCTTGAAACGATCCGAGTTGATCCGTACTGCCTCAAGGTAATGATTACAAGGGCTGGTTACCAGCTGAGCCGCCAGGGCAGACCAAGAAGACTGGACTGGGTAGCCTATCCCTTCTCCATGGGATCTTCCCGACCCAGTAATCGATCTGGAGTCTCCCACATTGCAGGCAGATTCTTTACTAGCTGAGCTATCAGGGAAGGCCTTTTCTCTCTCAGAACAGTCCCAATTTGGAGAGACAAATTATATGGCCACTGAGATACGAGAGACAAGTCAACAACCAAGATGGACTAGGTTCTAGGACAACAAAGTAAGGATGTCAGGGTCCCAGACGTGGGTTTCTGCATAAAGAAGAGTTTGTCGTTCAGTCATTGAGTCGTGTCCAACTCCATGGACTGCATCGTCCCAACTCTTTGCCACCCCGTGGACTGCAGCACACCAGGCTTCCCTGTCCTTCCCCATCTCCTGGAGTTTGCTCAAACTCATGTCCACTGAGTCGGTGATGCCATCCAACCATCTCATCCTCTATCTCCCCCTTCTCTGCCTGCCTTCAATCTTTCCCAGCATCAGGGTCTTTTCCAAAGGCTTACAATTCAATCTTCCTTTTTTTCCCCCTCCATGTGTCTTTGGCAGGTCATCAGGTCATGAAAGTGGAAACCTAAAGACAAAGAGTTGTTGTTGTTCAGTCGCTCAGTCATGCCCAACTCTTTGCGACCCCACGGACTGCAGCACACCAGGCCTCCCTGTCCATCACCAACTCCCGGAGCTTGCTCAAACTCATGGCCATCCAACCATGTCATCCTCTGTTGTCCCCTTCTCCTCCCGCCTTCAATCTTTCCCAGCATCAGGGTCTTTTCCAAAGGCTTACAATTCAATCTTCCTTTTTTTTCCCCCTCCATGTGTCTTTGGCAGGTCATCAGGTCATGAAAGTGGAAACCTAAAGACAAAGAGTTGTTGTTGTTTAGTTGCTCAGTCATGCCCGACTCTTTGCGACCCCATGGACTGCAGCATGCCAGGCCTCCCTGTCCATAACCAACTCCCGGAGCTTGCTCAAACTCATGGCCATCCAACCATGTCATCCTCTGTTGTCCCCTTCTCCTCCCGCCTTCAATCTTTCCCAGCATCAAGGTCTTTTCCAATGAGTCGACTCTCATAAATGAGAGGGGAGTTAAGAGTCCAGGGGCATCTTCTTGCAGGGGCTTCGGAATGCACAGAGAAGAGCAGAGACTCATAAGGAGCGGTGCTCAATCTGGGAATTTAGGGTCTTGGGAAAAACTGCACAGAACCAGCCCAGAGTCCTGAGATTCACAGTCTGTGCCCGAGCCCTGACTCTCTGCGGGCCCTTGAGGGCCGGGACTGCCCACACTGCCTTCCTCTGTTCAAAATCCTTCACCAATTCTCCCATCCACTCAGACCATGCTCATCACACTGCAGAAACTCAAAAAGACAGACCCAGAAGATTCGCTCAGTTTACTGCTTCAAGGAACGCACAGTCTTTCATCAAGTACGTGATGAACATCCCCTAAATCCCTACTCGACAAGCGACACTCTGGGCCTTGTAAACGGAGATTAAGACGTTCTTAGAAGATGAGGAATGCTGGGGAGGATGTGGAGAGACTGAAACGCTCACGTGTCCTGGATAGGGACACAAAACCACACAGCCACTCTGGAGAACACTCTGGCGGTTTCTTAGGAAGTTACACACACACACACAGTCTCGCAGTTCCACCCTGAGGAGTAAACCCAACAGAAACAAAAATGCTTGTCTACACTGAAGCCTGCACATTATGTTCAAGTGGCTTATGTGAAAGTGAAAGTCACTCAGTGGAATCCTACTCTGTGCGACCCCACGGACTGTAGCCCACCAGGCTCCTCTGTCCATGGGATTTCCCAGGCAAAATACTGGAGTGGGTTGCCATGCCCTTCCCCAAAGGATCTTCCCAAACCCAGGATCAAACCCAGGTCTCCTGCATCGCCAGGCAGATTCTCTTATCATCTGAGCTACTAGGGAAATCCCATAGCAGCTTGTTCATAACAGCCAAATAGTGGGAAAAGCCCACATGTCCAGCAACTGAGGAACGGGTAAGCGCAATGTGCTATAGTCACTCACAACACAATCAGTTCAGTTCAGTCGCTCAGTCGTGTCCGACTCTTTGCAACCCCATGAATCGCAGCACGCCAGGCCTCCCTGTCCATCACCAACTCCCAGAGTTCACTCAGACTCACGTCCATCGAGTCAGTGATGCCATCCAGCCATCTCATCCTCTGTCGTCCCCTTCTCCTCCTGCCCCCAATCCCTCCCAGCATCAGAGTCTTTTCCAAGGAGTCAACTCTGGGCATGAGGTGGCCAAAGTATTGGAGTTTCAGCCTTAGTGTCAGTCCTTCCAATGAACACCCAGGGCTGATCTCCTTTAGAATGGACTGCTTGGATCTCCTTGCAGTCCAAGGGATTCTCAAGAGTCTTCTCCAACACCAACCACAGTTCAAAAGCATCAATTCTTTGGCACTCAGCTTTCTTCACAGTCCAACTCTCACATCCATACATGACCACTAGAAAAACCATAGCCTTGACTAGATGGACCTTTGTCGGCAAAGTAATGTCTCTGCTTTTCAATATGCTATCTAGGTTGATTATAACTTTCCTTCCAAGGAGTACGCATCTTTTAATTTTATGGCTGGAGTCACCATCTGCAGTGATTTTGGAGCCCAAAAGAATAAACTCTGATGCTGTTTCCACTGTTTCCCCATCTATTTCCCATGAGTGATGGGACCAGATGCCATGATCTTCGTTTTCTGAATGTTGAGCTTTAAACCAACTTTTTCACTCTCCTCTTTCATCAAGAGGCTTTTTAGTTCCTCTTCACCTTCTGCCATAAAGGTGGTGTCATCTGCGTTATCTGAGGTTATTGATACTTCTCCCAGCAATCTTGATTACAGCTTGTGCTTCTTCCAGCCCGGCGTTTCTCATGACGTACTCTGCATAAAAGTTAAATAAGCAGGGTGACAATATACAGCCTTGACGTCCTCCTTTTCCTATTTGGAACCAGTCTGTTGTTCCATGTCCAGATCTAACTGTTGGTTCCTGACCTGCATGTAGGTTTCTCAACAGAATAGCAGTCAGCAATTTAAAAAAGGAGTGAAATACTGATTCATGCTGCAACACGGATGAGCTCTGTAAACATTATACCGGAAGGCCACACCCGAAAGACACATATTGTACGATTCCACCTGTTTGAAATGCCAAGAACAGGCAAATTCAGAGAGACACATAACAGAGGAGTGGTTCCCAGAGGCTTCATGGCGGGAGGCGTAGTAGTACCAACTGGCACAGGGATTCGTTTTAGGTGGTAAGTGTTCTAAAAACGGTATATGGGGACCTCCCTGGCGGTCCAGTGGTGAAGATGCCGCACTTTCAATGCAGGGGGCACAGGTTCAAGCCCTGGCCTTGGAAGTAAGATCCCACACGCTGCGAGCGGCAGCCAAAAAATAAAAGTAAATTTAAAAACAAAAACGGGAGTATTTTAAAAACTATACTGTGGCACTGAGTGCACAACTGTGTGTGTGTGACGGGTGTACATCCTCAGTCGTGTCCGACTCTTTACGACCCCACGGACTGCAGCCCACCAGGCTCCTCTGTCCATGGGATTCTCCAGGCAAGAACACTGGAGTGGGCTGCCATGCCCTCCTCCAGGAGATCTTCCCGACCCAGGAACTGAATCCAGGTCTTCCGCATTGCAGGCAGATTCTTTACTGACTGAGCCACCAGGGGCTCCTACTCCACACAGCTCTGTAAATTTGCTAAAAATCACTGAATTGAACACTGACAATAGATGAATTCTGATAGGTCAAGTATGTCTCAGAAACTTGCTTTTTTTGCTTTTTTAAAAAACACCTCTCTGACTCTTAAATATCTGTGTGTATGTGCACGCATGTTCAACAAACCATGGTTACATGGTCATCACAAAAGGAAAAATCCAGAGACAAGTTCCACCTTTTTTAAAAAAAAATGAAACTCATTTGCTCTGGTACAAAGGAGTTAAATAAGTGTGCTGCCTCTAATGTGAAATGCATAATTGCACAATTTTAGTTGGGAAGAGGCCTATAGATAGGCTTTCTGATTCATATTATACCTGAACAATAAACACTCCTGAGTCAAATCATATTTACACATAACATGACTTTCAGCCCGTCTGAGATGAAAACTGAACGGGGGAACCGTTTGTAGGCGTAGTCACAACAGAATCCAGAAGCGGAAACTCAAGAGAAAATCTGCTTATGAGAACGCCAGAATCCCAACACCTGAAGCCCCAGTTTAAGTGAATTTCAAATTCGATATAAGTGGATTAAGAAATTCAATTTTCTCTTGTGACACATGACAAAAGCTTCAGGAATGACAGGGAAATACATCTTTTAAAACTGCCCACCAGCTAATCGACCTGTTGCAGGGGCTTTTCACACACGTCATCAAGTTCGGCACTGCTGAAAAGATGTATGGAGCTCACGCACTTTAGTGTTAGCTCACTTCTGTGGAAGGGCCCTTCTATTTTGGACTGCATCCTCATTCAGTTAAGATCAGTTCAGTCGCTCAGTTGTGTCCAACTCTTTGCGACCCCAGGGACTGCAGCATGCCAGGCGTCCCTGTCCATCACCAACTCCCAGAGTTTACTCAAACTCATGTCCATTGAGTTGGCAATGCGATCCAACCATCTCATCTTCTGTCATCCCCTTCTCCTCCTGCCTTCAATCTTTCCCAGCATCAGGGTCTTTTCCAAGGAGTCAACTCTTCGTATCAGGTGGCCAAGGTATTGGAGTTTCAGCGTCAGCATCAGTCCTTCCAATGAACATCCAGGATTAATTTCCTTTAAGATGGACTGGTTGGATCTCCTTGCAGTCCAAGGGACTCTCAAGAGTCTTCTCCAACACCACAGTTCAAAAGCATCAATTCCTCGGTGCTCAGCTTTCTTGACAGTCCAACTCTCACATCCATACATGACCACTGGAAAAACCGTAGCTTTGACTAGATGGACCTTTGTTGGCAAAGTAATGTCTCTGCTTTTCAATATGCGGTCTAGGTTGGTTTTAACTTTCCTTCCAAGGAGTAAGCGTCCTCATTACAGAAGTGGATTCCGTAGGACTGTCATTTCGCCAGGTCATGCCAAAGAACGCTGTCAAACCTGGCCCATCTTAGCAGCACTTGTCATGCACCGGGCAGAGTAAGGATTAGCAAGAAGGGACACAATCGAACACAGCCAGGCTGTACTGCTCGCTGCAAAGTCCTGGAGCGTGACCTCACACCCGTTGGTAGCTGAACGCCGTCATCCCAGCATGTAAAACTCCTGACAGTAGCACCTAGACACGTGTGCACCCATCTTAAGTCTCCCACAGCGGCTTAACACACACTCAGCTCTCTTAAGCAACACGGACTGCTCTGTTTCGTCTGGGGGTGAGGGTCTACAGGGGTCACAGGGCTGTGCTCCATCTACAGGCTCCAGGGGAAGAATACGGGGTCCCGATTTCACACAGCTCCTGGAAGCCACCCGTCTTCTTTGGCCCACGGGCCCCCCTTCACTCCCAACCTCTGCCTCTCGGGACACATGTCATCTCAGAGTCCGACCCTTCCACTCCCTCAGCAATCCCAGAAAGGCCATGGCGTCTGCCTTCCTCTGAGGCTAAGGGGTCAGCCCAGTCCTCACCCCCACAACGCCTGCACTGTCTTTTCCCCCTAAAACACCCAAACCGGAAGCATGTGACCTCAAAGGTCAAGAGAAATGCAACCACGACGTTCCCAGACCCAAACAGGAAGCCCAGTCAAGGCCATCCTGGGCAAGCTGAGCCCAGCTCTGGAGGCGGCCCTACCCGCTCAGGGCCCAAGGAGCCCCATGGGTCCTTTTCATGTCAACGGCCAACACCCACACTTTCATCCCAGCCCTGCCCCCTGCAATGGGGGGGGGGCTGGCACCTTGCCCATCTCTCCAAACAGTTAAAAGTTTGCCAGCTGAGCTAAAGGCTTCTTCCCAGCCACTGAGCAGCAGCCACAGCATGTGCTATGAAATGCTAGCACCCTGAATCCACATTCTTTTTCTTTCCTTAAAAAAAAAAAAAAAAATTATTTATTTATTTGGTTGCCCTGGGTCTGTGTTGCAGCTCTAGAAGGCTCTAGTTCCCTGACCAGGAATCAAACCTGGGCCCTCTGCTTTAAGATCACACAGTCTTGGCCACTGGAGCAGCAGGGAAGTCCCAAATCCATACTTCTTTTCTTTTTTTAATTCCCCTTTTTTCTTTTTTTTAAACACCCAAACCATGTTGTATTGGGGTACAGCCAAGAACAACAGCACAGAGAACTCTGCTCAGTGGTATGTGGCAGTGTGCACGGGAGAGGAGTTTGGGAGAGAACGGACATACACGCATATATGTGACTGAGTCCCTCTGCTGTTCACCCAAAGCCACACTCTTAACCTCCATGGTCAAAGTTAAGCGTGGGAAAATATCCCACATTCTCTCCACATACATGTTGGAACACAAGCATTTCGAAAGACTATTTCATGCACCAGGAGCGTTCTTTCTCCGTATTTGTAGGAGGTTGTATGTTTCCATTTGACGCCCTCTGGCTAACCATCTCCGCTTCTGTAGCAGGAAGGTGTACAGGAGACCATACAACATAACCCACTGACGCGTGCAAAAGAAAACTATGTTGAAACCTGCCACAGTAAAAAGTAAATCTTGCACCAACTACACTTTCAAAACATGAGAGCTACTTTGGACTCCTGAGCAGAAGACGACACGAGGTCCTGTGACCAGTCTTCATATCACTGCCACACACATCATCAACCAGATGCGGGCAGCAGGCACAGGAAGTTACAGTCGCCTGGGGAAGATGCTGGGCATTAAAACCAGGTATCGGGGTCCAGTCCCACGACACACGTCCTGTGTATGGTGACAGGGTCCTTTGCGTGTGCCCATGTGGATGCGTGAGTGCACACACCTGAGTAAGTGCACATATGTGTCCATGCATACATAAAACTTTAAAAAGTCATGCTTAAAAAGCCATGAAGTGAGGCTCTTAAACACTCTGCATGCCAGTTTCTCAAGATGAGCACTATTAACATTCGAGGTGCTTTCCAGGTGGCGTTCGTGGTCAAGAATTCACCTGCCAATGTGGGAGACATAAGAGACTCAGGGAAGCTGTCCTGGAGGACAAAATGGCAACCCACTCCAGGATTCCTGCCTGGAGAATCCCATGCACAGAGGAGCCTGGAGGGCTACAGTCCATGGGCTCACACAGTGTTGGACATGACTGACTGGACTCAGCGTGCACACACGTTCCTGAGAGAAACCTCTCTGGACGGTAACCCCCTTTGCTGCCTGCAAACCCCCAAAACTACAAACTCAAGAGGGCCCAACAGACTCACAAGCCATCATCTGCTTCTCTCAGCTGACTCAACAGAGCTGCTCTGCTCAGAAACGTCCTGAGAATATTCCAGATCTGCTTTCGCTGTTTGTATCTCAAGAACTGTGTCTACGGTCCACAGTCCAGGGGAAAGTGATCTTTCCCCTCTGGACTCCACAGCTGAAGACCTTAGCGATACCTGAAGCCCCTGCTGTCACCCGGCAGACATTTTTGGGGACATGGCCTCAAATGCTCACGGCTTCCCAGGCAGCTCAGTGGTAAAGAATACACCTGCCAACACAGGAGACGTGTGTTCAGCCCCTGAATCGGGAAGATCCCCTGGAGGAGGGCATGGCAACCCACTCCAGTGTTCTTGCCTGGAGAATCCCACGGACAGAGGAGCCTGGTGGGCTACAGTCCATGGAGTTGCGGAGTCGGACATGACTGAATGACTGAGCACACGCGCATGTGTGCAGGCACACACACACACACACACACACAGAGTCTCGGTACTGAGAGCTCTTGCGGGCACTGAGGCTTTGTCAAGCAGCACCCCTGGCCTGCACCCACCAGAAATCAAGAACATTGCTCCTAACCCCCAGCTGGGACGAAGTCTTCAGACATGGCCAGATGAGCCCTGGGGAACACAAGTTGCCACCGGCTAAGAACCATGGCTCTCAGCTACAGAACGGTCCCCAGGATGGGTGTGGCCTGTACTTAGAGCATTTGCGGTCCTCGAACCCAAAGCAATCTACTTTCCCAGATTGTTATGGATTACCATCAGAATTATCTTCCTTTTGTTCTTCAGTCTCTCAGTACTGTCTGACTCTGTGCAACCCCATGGACTACAGCACACCAGGCCTCCCTGTCCATCACCAACTCCCGGAGTTTACTCAAACTCACGTCCACTGAGTCAGTGATGCCATCCAACCATCTCATCCTCTGTCGTCCCCTTCTCCTCCTGCCTTCAACCTTTCCCAGCATCAAGGTTTTTTCCAATGAGTCAGCCTTTTGCATCAGGTAGCCAAAGTATTGCAGCTTTAGCATCAGTCCTTCCAATAAATATTCCAGGGTTGATTTCCTTTAGGAATATTTTCCTTTGGGAGGGTCTTAAAAATGCCAATAAATTCTGCCTAACACTGTGTTGAGTGACATTCAGTTAAAAAGACGAGGATGTAAGTTCTTACAAAGGAAAGCTTTAGAAGTCATTTTGTCATGCAAAAATAAAAAAGACTATTTTACCGAGATGACTTTGAAGAGTCTAACACAAATCAAAATCGCCTTCTTTCACTAGTTTCACACCAAAGCCTGCAATCAGGGAGAGAACTCGGGAGACGGTCATATTAACCCAGATTCCGTCTTTCCCTCACCTGACCGAGGTTTTTGTAGGTTACACAAATATTACCTTGGAATGACTGTTTTATCTTCCTCCAAGTGGCGGAGAGAGAATGAAATGGATTGCTGGGGAACAGAGTCTACATAAAAGCCAGTCCTTTCTCCTTTATCCGGAACACCCATACGAATTTGCATGCTTCCGTCTACTTCCCCCGCCCCCCTGCCCCCGTCCCTCACTAATGGCATGGAGTCTTGGGCACGGTCAGAAAGGAGCATTTCTGAGATCTCAGGCCCCACCATTCCTCTTGAAATCTACCATGACTGGAAGAGAAAGGGTTCTCGGCAATTTAAGACAGACCTCTCCAGCTTCGAAAGGAGGTGGGGAACGGGCCTTGTCTGCTCACCACCCTGCCCCGAATCCTCAGAGCGCTGTTCCATCTGTTCCAACCACCCCTCCCAGGCTTCCACTCCACGTTGGAAGCTGGAAAAAGTGCTGATTTCAGGACCCAAGCAGAGAGGGGTCAAACTTATCACCTTCTCCAAAGTTCCAGAGGGAAAGAACGGCTGCACAAAAGTAGGTCCAGACCCTGAGGTGTGCAAGTCACGATGGACCACCCTCCTACACACACACACACACACACACACACACACACACACTCCATGCTCAGAAACCACTGGTAGCCGAAAGGATCACAAAGAGTAGGAAACAACAGAATTCCTGTCCGCGAGCCATCTGTCTGGTGCAGAAGGAAGTGGACCAGTCCTCTGACTTCTAGTCATAAAGCATAAGAACGTGAGCGGCTTTTATAAAAGACGGGTCTGCACAGTGCCCAACACCTGATTCTGTACATCTGGGGCCAGTGCATCTTTCTCGAAAGGGCCAGACAGGATTGGTGAGCCAACGGGTGAAACAGAGAATGGGACAGAGAGATTATATATAACAAGAGAGAAAACAAACTTCTCCCAAACTGTCACTGACAAAATTCAAAATGTCACGGACAAGGAATAACGGATCACTTCAAAATTGGGAAAGGAGTACGTGAAGGCTATATTATTGTCCTGCTTATTTAACTTATATACAGAGTACATCATGAGAAAAGCCGGGCTGGATGGAACACAAGCTGGAATCAAGACTGCAGGGAGAAATATCAATGATCCCAGATATGCAGATGACACCATTCTCATTGCAGAAAAAGAAGAGGAACTAAAGACCCTCTTGATGAAGGTAAAACAGGAAACGTGAAAAAGCTGGCTTCAAACTCAACATTCAGAAAAAACTACGATCATGGCATCCGGTCCCATCACTTCATAGCAAATAGATGGGGAAACAGTGGAAACAGTGATAGATGTTATTTTCTTGGGCTCCAAACACTGCAGATGGTGACTGTAGCCATGAAATTAAAAGACGCTTGCTCCTTGGAAGAAAAGCTATGACAAACCTAGACAGTGTATTAAAAAGCAGAGACAGCTCTTTGCTGACAAAGGTCCATATAGTCAAAGTTATGGATTTTTCCACTAGTCATGTATGGATGTGGGAGTTGGACTGTAAAGAAGGCTATTGATGCTTTCGAATTGCGGGGCTGGAGAAAATTCTTGAGAACCCCTTGGAAAGCAGAGATCAAACCAGTCAATCCTAAAGCAAATCAAACCTGGATATTCACTGAAAGGACTGATGCTAAAGCTGAAACTCCAGAAGACAAGATGGTTGGACAGCATCAGCGACTCGACGGACATAAGTTTCAGCAAGCTCTGGGTATTGGTGATGGACAGGGAAGCCTGGCATGCTGCAGTCCATGAGGTCGCAAAGACCCAGACATGACTGAGCGACTGAACTGAAAATACCATGAAGGAAGAGGAGAAATAAAGATGGAACCTATCAAAGCCAGAAGCTACTAGCCCAGAGACAGTTCTTACACAGAATTTTTCCCACGTACAAAATCATTTGTCAAATGTTTACCATTTATCACAACAAATTATTAGAGACTTTTCCAAACTTCAGAAGGCAAAAAAAGTTACGTGCCACTGGCTGGCTCGACCAGGGGCCATGGTCTAGCCTAGAGATGGCACACGACTCTGGTTCAGCCAATGAAATGCACTGCAGTATTCTTGCCTGGAGAATCCCATGGGCAGAGGAGCCTGGCGGGCCACAGTCCATGGGGTCGGCAAAGAGTCAGACGTGCATAAAGGCACTCATCCACGTGCATAAACACACGGCCACTGAATCCTGAGGGGCCGACTCAAGAACAGAGACATATCTGGACTTCCTTTTCCTCTTGGTTACACTGGCGTGATGATATTCAGGCCACGGAGTTCGTGCCGGGGTGAAAACTGTCGATTCTGCAGAGAGTCCTTGATTCCTGCTGCTCCCGAGAGCGGTTTCATTGACCTTCTTCAGTTCCTATGAGTCTGGCTTACCTTAGGCAGGAACTGATTCGGTTGTTTAGAACTAGGAACCCTGCCGGACACTCACTTGATCTACAAAGGGATGTGTGTCACTGGTACACTAACACGTGCAACACACGTGTGTGTGTGTGTGTCGCTTCGGTCACGTCTGACTCTCTGCCGACCCCATGGACTGTAGCCCACCAGGCTCCTCTGTCCATGGGATTGTCCAGGCAAGAACACTGCAGTGGGTTGCCATTTCCTCCTCCGGGGGATCTTCCCGACCCAGGGATCGAACCCCCGACTCCTGTGTCTCCTGAATTCAGGTGGATTCTTTTACCCGCGGGAAACCGGGGTTTGATCCCTGTATGGGGAAGATCCCCTGGAGAAGGGAAAGACTACCCACTCCAGGATTCTGGCCTGGAGAATCCCACGGACTGTATAGTCCGTGGGGGTCGCAAAGAGTCGGACACGACTGAGGGACTTTCACTTTTCACTTTCTCTACCCGTTGAGCAATCAGGGAAGCCCATATGTATGCATATGTGTGAATATTTTATTGACAGGTTTGTTTTTGTTCAAAACCAAGCTGTACATAAAGTACACACAACATACATGCTTATAACCGCTTGCAAAACATCAGGAAAGATACTCAAGAAAACTATGGACGGTGCTAACTCTGGGAAGTGAGATTATGACGGAGAGACTGCTTTTGTGTCTAACACACACACCCTCAGGACTCTGAAATTTTAAGTTTTTAAGTTAACTAAACAGCATTACTATAACCAATACATTCAAAACTAAAAGCAGGGTCTTTTGGCTTCCCCGGGTGGCTCAGTGGTAAAGAATCTGCCTGCAATGCAGGAGACCCAGGTTCGATCCCTGGGTTGAGAAGATCTTCTGGAGGAGGAAATGGCAACCCACTCCAGTATTCCTGCCTGGGAAATCCCATGGACAGAGGAGCCTAGTGGGCTATAGTCCATGGGGTCACAAAAGAGTCGGACGTGACTGAGCGCACACGCACGCTCTTCCCAAACAGCATTACTATAACCCATACATACGAAGCAAAAAGGAGGGCCAAACCCAGAGAATAAACTCTCACCCACGGGAATTGCTAAACCTCCCTTGCAATCTTTCTCCCCACTTCTTTCTAAGGCAGCTCCCTCTGACAATATCCACCCTGAGGCTCATCCCCGTCTCTGGGCCAAATTAAATCTGGCCATGCAATGTTCCAAGAAGCAAGAGAGAAACCTCTTTTCTCTGAGACAGACAGAACTGAATTGCCAAATCTAGCCTTAGGAGCTCAGGCCCACTCTACCGAGATTTCCACATTAGGTGCTGCATGTTTAATAAATTAAAAAAATTCAAAAATGACTTGAGTTGCATCATAATGGCCTTACAATCATCTGCGTCTACAGAACAGAATTAGCACAGCTAATTATAGCTCAATTCCACCAAACACGTCCTTCCTTTTTTTTTTTTTCTTTTTCGGTTTGGCTTGGTTCTTATATTGCTTGATTCCCCAGGTCCTTCTTTATCCTGGCGAGTGACATTCTCTCTCCATTTGCTATTATGCCTACGCCTTATACAGAAGGGACATTCTGCCTTTACATCCACAGGAGAAGCAAAGTTAAAAAGTAGGAGAAAACAATGCTGCATTCATACTTGATTAGATTGATAGAAAAAGCATTTTTTAACATCCTTTAGAAAAACAATCAGAGAGGGATACGCAAACGATATGTTAGACCCTACTAAAAGTAACAGTCCCTGGGACTTGTCTCTGAAACTGGAGGGTTTTCTAAACAACACGGCAAGCATTCATGAGTGCAGAAGCAGCCTCTCTCTCTCGGTTTCATCCTTAATAAAAATTACAGGGAAAAGAAATGCTGCCCAACCCACTGAATTTCGATGTGTCTGTAATTAACTGTCCTTTCTCAACTGTACCATAAAACTTTTTTTTGCCTTTTTTTTTTTTCCTTGTAAATCCACAACATACAGGGAATTACTTCGGGCCTCACTTCCCTCAAAGGATTTAAGTTAACCCTCAAGGAGGAAAAAAACATACAGCCAGAAGATTTCATCTTCAATAAAGGAGTCACACTGCCAGCAACGGGGCCTTTCCGGTTCACAGATTCGCTCTGATTCCACGGGTCCGATGACCTGGTCTCTCCCGTAAACAGAACAAGTTTCAACAGCCCTTAATTAGGGCACTGGGAAGTCCGGGCTGCCCGCCTGGCTCTGACCACGTTCTCTGAAACGTGTTGATCAGGCTTCAGCAGGTCTGGGTCCCATGACTCAGGAGCTACCCAAGAGTCTTTGTTTGCAACTTGTGCTCCGGGCCTCATTCTTTGTTCTGATAACCCATCGAGTACACTCGACCCTCTCGAACCCAAACCCTGAGTTTTCAGTTCAGTTCAGTCGCTCCATCGTGTCCGACTCTTTGTGACCCCACGGACTGCAGCACGCCAGGCCTCCCTGTCCATCACCAACCCCCTGCCTGGCCCTTAAGTGAGCACTGGGCACGTTTGAGCTCCTGACACTGGGATCACGATGCTGCTGATAAGAGACCGCGCGATCTCAGTCCACAGGGTCCACGGCTTCGATTCTTGCTTCCTCCCTGAGCTACCAGGACCAGCCGTCCGACACGCACAAACCCTGTTCCGCTGCCAGTGATGGAGGTCTTCTAGGATTCTGCCCAGAACCAAATCTATCCCGCCCTGGGCACCCTTCAGGAGCCCATCGGGTCAGGCTAGCTCTACCTCTCCGCCTACAGCCTGCGAGGATCACCTGCGATCGCTGCTACATGCCCTTTCGGTTGATTTGACATCAAGGGTTGGGAGGAGACAATTCCACCACGTGGCCTTCACCTGCTTGGCTGGGCACACGCGGCGTGCCAGGCTCTGTTCGAGGGGTGGGACTGCACGATCAATGTGCTAGAGCCCGGGCCGTAACACAGAGGGCAGTGTCGTGGGAAAAGAGAGAGGGATATACCTACAGATCATCAAAAGACAACACAGGAGTGCCATAACAGACTGCCCGCGGCGAATTACAAAACAAAGGACAGAAAGTGCCATCTGGGTGGCAGAGAGAGAGAGAGAGACGCCCCGTGTAGAAGGTGACATCAGAGCCCAGTTCTCCAGAATAACCTAAATCAGTCACGAGAAACAAACAGGGTGTAGGGACCACAGGAAGATGACCCTTGTGTCTAACAGAAACTGACCTTTCCCAAGCGTCCACGCACCCAGATGGGCGCCTGTGGCACCTCACTGAACTCACACAACCACCTTAGGAAATAAACACTGCCAACTCCCTTCTCCTGATTTAAAAGCCAAGGCAGGAAGGGGCGACCCTGACCGGGCACCACAGCTATGCAGCGGAGGAGCTTCGATCCACCCGGGCCCAAGTCACCTTCCAGGCAAGAGCATGCCGTTTCTAGGACACCCACGACCTCCGTGGGACCTCAGTGCTGTGATGAAGGTCACAAGAACGGCTCTGTGCATTGGAGCGAGTTCACATGTGTCCAGACATTCCTTTTCACCGCCCCCGCTAACCCCCAACCCAGCATCTATCCTTTTCCTCTTTTCGGCCACTCTAGTAAAATCTTCGGAAGGGTAAGGAAAAAGTGAAAGTCGGTCAGTCATGTACGACTCTTTGCGACCCTATGGACTATACAGTCCGTGGAATTCTCCAGACCAGAATCCTGGAGTTGGGGAGGTTTTCCCTTCTCCAGGGGATCTTCCCAACCCAGGGATTGAACCCAGGTCTCCTGCATTACAGGCAGATTCTTTACCAGCTGAGCCACAAGGTAAGCCCAAGAAGACTGGAGTGGGTAGCCTATCCCTCCCCTCCAGGGGATCTTCCCGACCCAGGAATTGAACCGGGGTCTCCTGCATTGCAGGCAGATTCTTTACCGGCCGAGCTCTCATGGACATCAACGTTCTAATTCCTTCTTAGCAGCGTCTCCCCTACTTTTAACCCTAAGCTGACCCCTCCGCAGCCCTCCTATTTGAGCACCACGTGCCCTGCAGTTTCTGCACTACACACGCTCCATGTACCCGCCTCCCTCCACCCTGCTGCAGATGGTCTGGCTGGTACAGCCCCAGGTCTGCTTCTCCCAGACGCACACACACCGCAGCACTCAAGCATTCAACCTTCCCCCGGCCACCTGTTCCTCCCAAATGGTCATCCACAGACAACTGAACACGCTCCAGGGTCTGGACGCTTGACACCCCTTCCCAAACAACAAACAATAAAAAAGGGCAAATGCCACTGAAGAAACTGCTACAGCACAAGAGACAGAAACCTCCCATCCACGCTTTTCAATGGGGACCCTTCTCCAGGGGTCCAAGTGGTTAGGAATGTTCTGCCAATGCACGGGACACGGGTTCAATCCCAGGTCTGGCAAGATTCCACACACCTCAGGGTAAGTAAGCCCGTGCACCCTAACTATTGAGCCTGAGCTCTAGGGTCTGTGTTCCAAGAACAAGAGAAGCTACCGCCCACCACCATGAAGAGCAGTCATTCTGAATGACTTCATCATCAATGAAGAGTCCCCGCCATCGCCATTAGATAAAAAGCCACAAACACCCGTGAAGACCCAGCACTGGCCAAATAGAAATTTTAAAAATTATTTTCAAAATCCATCTCTTTACGGCAAGCAAAGTCCCATAAACCAGACAGAAACAATCAAAACTAGAACAGCAGAGTGACTGCCACAGAAGTCATGGACCCCATGGACGGTCACATGCCAGGCTCCTCTGCCCATGGAATTTTCCAGGCAAGGATACTGGAGTGGGTCACCATTCCCTTCTCCAGGGGGATCTTCTCGACCCAGGGATCGAATCCAGGTCTCCCGCATTGCAGGACGATTCTTTACCACCTGAGCCAGCAGGGAAGCCCTAAATTTTAAAAGAATTGTTTTAATAAATCTTTTCAAAACCCATCTCTTTACTGCAAGAAAAGTCCCATAAACCAGATGGAAACCATCAAAACAGGAAGAGCAGCAAGACTGTCTCACCTTTGAAGGAATAAGAAAAAAAAAAAAAAAACAGAACACAAGCCAAACAAAGTAAGCCTAATCTCCGGTGTTCATAAATCGTTAACGTTTCAACAATGAACTGAATCCTCAGACACACGGCACAGACACCCATGTTGTTAACACTTGGGCTCCCGAGTCAGAGTCTCAACCCCTCCATGATCCTCAACGCTCATGACCTGATCACAGATGCACTCCCAGCATCTCAAACACTTCTAGCTTGGGGCTGCTCGTGATCACAAAGACGCACACCCCTTCCAAAGCCTTCAATCTTCCAGGTTCCACCATGCCACCCACCGCTCCCGTGAGCAGCCCCCCACACACCCCGGTGCCTCTGTAAGCTAAAGCATAAACTCACTTAACGCTCATAGCAGCATTATTCATAGCAGCCAAAAGGCAGAGACGAGCCACGCATCTATCGATGGATGAGTAGGTAGAAAAAATGTGACATATACCCACGATGGAATGCGGGTACTGTTGTTCAGTCGCTCAGTCATGTCCGACTCTGCGACCCCATGGACTGCAGCACGCCAGGCCTCCTTGTCCATCACCAACTCCCGGAGCTTGCTCAAACTCATGTCCATTGAGTCAGTGATGCCATCCAACCATCTCATCCTGTTACCCGCTTCTCCTCCTGCCTTCAGTCTTTCCCAGCATCAGGCTCTTTTTTCCAGCAAGTCGGGTCTTCCCATCAGGTGGCCAAAGTATTGGAGCTTCGGCATCAGTCCTTCCAATGAATATTCAGGACTGATTTCCTTTATCGATGGACTGGTTGGATCTCCTTGCAGTCCAAGGGGCTCTCAAGAGTCTT
The DNA here is from genome assembly GCF_003369695.1 of Bos indicus x Bos taurus. NCBI lineage: Eukaryota > Metazoa > Chordata > Mammalia > Artiodactyla > Bovidae > Bos > Bos indicus x Bos taurus. The sequence continues at coordinate 6,620,755 of NC_040105.1, read as the reverse complement.
CTCCAGCACCACATTTGGAAAGTGTTCGAAAGGCAATGGAATGTGATTTCAGCCTCAAGAGGAAGGAAGTCTGACACCTGCTCCAACATGAAATGAGCCTCAAGGGAATGTTAGCTCATCACTAAAGGATACATCCTGTCTGATTGCACTCATCACGGAACAGTCAAATCCAGAGAGACGGAAAGTAGAACAGGCATGATCAGGCTCTGGGAGACAGGGAGGCTGGGGAGCTAGTGCTTCATGGGGACACAGTTTCCGTGTGGGCAGTTGCAAAGCTTCTGGAAACAAACGATGGTAACGGCTGGGAACTCAACTGAAAGCCACAGAACTCCACACCTTACAATGCTTCCAATAGTGGTATTTGCCATCTTTGTTACCCAGAAAAAGGCATAAACAAAATTTACAATTCAGGCCTTCTGTCTGGCAAGGCCCATCTCAGGAGTTCACTGGCCTGGCCGGAACGGCTTGGCTGGGCACAGATGACCGAAGGCTTCCACCCCCTGCACAAAGTTCTTGGCTGACTCTGGTTAGTGGCTACTTGACTGAGGAACTGCCCTGATCTGAAGAACCGCTGCGACTGAAAAGGGATGCTCCCCGTATTTAACTGGCCCACTGTGCCATCCGGGACCCATTCATTCGTTCATTCAGCAAGCGTTACGCAGTACCCGTTCACCTGATGCCAGGTACTTGCTCCAAACGCTCATAAACAAAAATCATCAAGACGTCCGGGACCGCTGAACATCTCCCAGAATGACCAAGGAGCACGCGGTTTTACGGAGAAGTCACCGAGTGACAAAACCCGTGACGTTTCACCCACATACACAGACGCCACTTGCCTCAGGACTGCTCTTCACAGCACAGGTTGCAGAAAGCTCCATGCTGCTACGAGGCCAGCTCCCTTCACCCCGCGCCCCCGGTGCGACGCACAGAGTCTCCGCTGCCATCTTCTACACCCCAAAGCTCACCTTCTACAGGGAGTCTTCCCCATCACTTTGAGACAAAGAAAGAATCAGCGTTCCCTGATGGCTCTGACGGTAAACAATCTGCCTCCTGCAATGCAGGAGACCCGGGTTCGATCCCTGGGTCAGGAAGACCCCTGGAGAAGGGAATAGCAACCCACTCCAGTATTCTTACCTGGAGAATCCCATGGACAGAGGAGCCTGGAGGGCTACAGTCCACGGAACTACAGGGAGTCAGACACGACTGAGCAACTAACACTTTCCCAGAGTGGCTCCCTGCAAAATAGCTTCTTGATTCCACCCTCCGCTGCCTGTCCTGGGCCAGTCTCCAGGCTCATTTCTCTAGTTCCAAAGGACCCCTGCCCTTACTAACTACACAGGAGCTCAACCTCCTCTTATTATAGGAAAAAACAGGTTGTCCTGTCCTTTCCAACCCACCTGCTGCTGCTGCTGCTAAGTCGCTTCAGTCGTGTCTGACTCTTGGCGACCCCATGGACTGCAGCCTACCAGGCTCCTCCACCCATGGGATTCTCCAGGCAAGAGTACTGGAGTGGGGTGCCATTGCCTTCTCCTCCAACCCAGCAGGGCTTGGCAACTACTTGAGTGAAGGCCCCGAGCGTGCATAACAAGTATCGCAGGCTGTAGGGATCACACACGGACTGTGTTACGTGTGGCTGTTAGGTCCTCTTCCACGGCTGTTCAACATATAAAAACACGCTTAGCTTAGGGAACGATGGGGGTACATGGACTCAGCCCACGAAAACACAGGCACCAACTCGATGTACACGTTACTCTCAAATCATTTTTTTCTCATGTACAGTTACCTTTTTTTAACTTTTTATTTTATATGGCAGTGTAGCCAATTAACAATGATGTGATGGTTTCAGGTGGACATCGAAGGGACTCAGCCATACATATACATGTATCCATTCTCCCCCAAACTCCCCTCCCATCCAGGCTGCCACATGACATTGAGCAGAGTTCCCTGTGCTGTTCAGCAGGTCCTTGCTGGTTCTCCATGTTAAATACAGCAGAGTGTCCATGTCCATCCCAGACTCCCTAACTATCCCTTCCCCCATCCTTCCCCCTGGGAACCATAAGTTCATTCTCTAAATGTGAGAGTCTCTTTCTGTTCTGTAAATAAGTTCATTTGTATCGTTTCTTTTTAGATTCCTCATATAAAAGACGTCATGTGGGATTTCTCCTTCTCTGAATGACTTACTTCACTGAGTATGACAGTCCCTAGGTCGGTTCATGTTGCTGCAAATGGCATTACTTCACCCTTTTTTATGGCTGCGTGATACTCCACTGTACATATTTTAGGTACAGCTTTCGGTGTGCCCGTTTCTCTATGGAAAAAAACAACAACAACAACATTTGGTGCTCTCCCCTCTTTCTACACAGCACGTTCCATTCTCCAAGCATGGGTCTTCAAGACCCCATGAAAGTCACCCCCTCAAAGTCCAAGCTCCTCGCTTCCCTTTAAACACCTCCGAGCACCACCCAGATGGCCCCACTTTGTCCTGCCTGCTCCATCCTGCCTTGGACCTGCGTCCACCCCGACCAGGTGGTCCTCACTGAAATGTCTCACACGTGCGGAGCCCTGAGCAAACACCACCACACTCACAGACATCACCGTCTCCAGTTCCAGCGACGTTCCAGCACTATCACCAAGACACACGCCCCTCATCTGCTGGGTGATCTTCCCAAGACAGCAAGAAGGAGCTGTTCCTGATTCCCTTGTCTTTTTTAAAAAAAGAACTCTCAGCTTACATAGTACTGTCCATCAACACTACCTCAATATAAAAAAAAAATTTAATAAAACGCAACCCCTCCTTCCAAAAAAATAAAGAATGAAAACTCTCGTTTCTATGAGGCTATCTGAAGTTGAACTCAAGAGCTGTTCTCACCCTGATCATCACTAAGCACCAGCACGGCAAGGCTGCACAACTCATCGCCTGACCTGTGAATCGGGGAACCGGTTCTGCTGCATAATTAACAGGTTCCATTCATCTGTCTACTGGGTGTGTCCCTCATGAGAGGGCATACTCGACAGGCCATCATCAAAGACGTCTCCTGCCTATTTGATCCCTGCCACGAGTGAACGCTTGTGTTTCCCCCAAAACCCGTGCGTGGAAACATGCCCCGCAAGGTGATGCTTCAACTTGGGAGGTGGGCCTGTGGGAGGTGATAGGACTTGAGGACGGAGTCCTCAAGAAGGGCAGGAGTGCCCTCATGAGTGAGATCCCACTGAGCTCCGTCGGCCCTTCCAGCAGTGACGACACAGCAAGGAAACGACCGTGTTATGAACCAGCAAGCAGGCGCTCACCAGCCAACAAATGCTCCTACAACACATGCCACTTCCGGCCTCCGGGACCATGAAAAAGATGTTTCCGTTGTCTTATAAGGCAGCCGGTGTATGGTATTTCGCCGCTCAGTGTCCAGCTGTTTTGCAACCCCATGGACTGCAGCCCAACAGGCTGCACAGTCAAAGAAGGTTGCTGTGTGTTAGTCACTCAGTCGCGTCCGACTCTTTGTGACCCCAGGGACTGACTGTAGCCCACCAGGCTCCTCTGTCCATGGAGTTCTCCAGGCAAAAAAATACTGGAGTGGGTTGCCATTTCCTTCTCCACGAAAAAGTTGGAACTAGCAGGAAAGAACCCACCTGGCAACGCAGGTAGACGTAAGAGACACGACTGAGACAACTCAGCACACATGTCGTTTCCAGCAGGCATGGGTGGATGTGAGAGCTGGACCATAAAGAAGGCTGAGCGCCGAAGAACTGATGCTTTCAGAGTGCGGTGTTGGAGAAGACTCTCGAGAGTCCCTTGGACTGCAAGGAGGTAACACCAGTCCATTCTAAAGGAGATCAGTCCTGAATATTCACTGGAAGCACTGATGCTGAAGCTGAAGCTCCAATACTTTGGCCACCTGACACGAAGATCCGACTCACTGGAAAAGACCCTGATGCTGGGAAAGACTGAAGGCGGGAGGAGAAGGGGGCGACAGAGGATGAGATGGTCTGGATGGCATCACCGACTCGATGGACATGAGTGTGAGCAAACTTTGAGAGATCGTGGAGGACAGGATCGTGAGGGACAGGGAAGCCTGGCGTACTGCACTCCATGGGGTGGCAAAGAGTCAGACACACCTTAGCAACTCAACAACAACAAAGGAAAAGACAGGCAAAGGAAACCAAAATTCCAAGAATGGGAGTGGGAGGAACTGGGACACTGAAATTGACACCTGTGCGCCACTGATTCCATGTATAAAACAGACAGCTAATGAGAACCTTGGACACAGCACAGAGAACTCTCCTGAGTGCTCTGCGGGGACCCAACAACAGCAATAAGCTTATGGTATTAAGACTCCATCACAGCAGGACAAAGGGACTAAGGCAAAGCACCCTGAACAGATCCAAAGGTCTCAGGTTTCCGGGTAGTCAGTCCTCAAGGTCAGGAGCAGCATCAACTAACAAGGGTCAAGGACTTCCCGGGTTGGCGGTCCAGCGATTAGGATTCCATGCTTGCTATGCAAGGGCTGCGGAGGGTCAACCCCTGGTCGGGGAACTAAGACACCCCACACCCCACAATACCACATGGTGCAGTCAAAATTAAAATATTTTCTTAAATTGAAAACAAAATATAAAATTAACAAAGATCTAGGGTTAATGGTCCTCAACACAGCTGAATCCTCTCACAACACAGTGCCCAACGCAGGCTAGTCAAGGTCATCCTTCCAGTCACTCCCCAGGGACTTACTAAGCACCTACTGTATGCCTTCCCTCATAGCTCAGTCGGTAAAGCCATCTGCCTGCAGTGCAGGAGACCCTGGGTCGGGAAGGTCCCATGGAGAAGGAAATGGCAACCCACTCCAGTATTCCTGCCTGGAGAATCCCGCGGACGAGGAGCCTGGTGGGCTGCAGTCCACGGGGTCCCAAGAGTTGGACACAACTTAGTGACTAAACCACCACCAACCACCGCCACGACACACTGCTAGAAAGTGAGGTACAATCGAAAGCAAAATTACCCCCGACAGCAACGTCTTCCACAGCCCGGAACAGGGACAGCAGGGCATTTCCGGCCCCAGCACACACAGATCAGGCAAGATGGTACGTGTCTCAACCGGTAGAAGGTCCAAGATCCCTGAGACTCTCCCCACCCCCGCCAGGCCCCCACACTGACCTCTGCTCAGAGTCAGCGCTTTGAACCCCTATACTGAAACGAGTTCCCAAGGATCGCCTCAAAGGCCTTTGGTAACTCCGGAAGGCATCATCGGACTGACCTTTAAGCAATTAATTACGTCAAGACTGAAAAGGAAAGAGCGGCAGAGGAGAGGCTCAAAACTACTCCAGGAAGAATCAACCTAAGAGAAAGACGTCTGCGAACAGGTTTTTTTTGCACTTGAGTTTTCTGTTCCAAGGGAGATGGCTCTCATCCTTCAAGCAGAAGAGAAATTAAAGTCATTGCCTCCGTGAGATAGCCAGAAAGGGTCTTTACGGTGAATTTCAACGAGCAGCCTGTGACTTCCATGTCGTTTCAGTATGCAGCTATGCTTGCTTCTTGGCGAGGTTAAATGAAACACGATGGTGGGCAAGCTGCCCTTTGCTTGTATGGCAACACGAACCACGCTGCTGGGTCAACGTGTATGCTCGGGTTCCTTGCAAATTATTTCATAATTGTTACCTGTATGTGCCGAACAGGGCTTACTTAACTTGCCGCGGTTATTGGCAACAGGACACCCAACACCACGGGATCAAGAGCACTCGATTCCCATGCTTGGCCAGACAAGGGCTGCCAGATACACTTAGAACGTGACAAGCGTTACGTAATGGCTATACAATAACCTCTGTAATACCTCACGCAGATGGTACTCTTCAAACAGAGAGGACGCTCCTGGACCCATCACGGGATCAGTTCAGTTCAGTGCAATTGCTCAGTCGTGTCCAACTCTTTGCCATCCCCGTGGACTGCAGCATGCCAGGCCTCCCTGTCCATCTCCAAGTCCCAGAGCTTGCTCAAACTCATGTCGCTCGAGTCAGTGATGCCATCCAACCATCTCACGGGATAAGAAGACCTATTACTGAGCACTTCAGGTCGTCAAGAGTCCCTTAACCATCATGCCACAATTGGGTATCTCACTGGTATACACGAGTCCTGAGGTACGTACTGGCTAATCCAGGCCAATCAATTTCAAGTCATTCTAGCGTTAAAGAGTGACTTCCCTGGTGGCTCAGACGGTAAAGCGTCTGCCTACAATGTGCGAGACCCAGGTTCGATCTCTGGGTCGGGAAGATCCCCTGGAGCAGGAAATGGCAACCCGTGTGAAAAATGAATCATTCAAAAACTCTTGGGGAATAAACCATAGGACCTTGAAGATTCATGCCTCCAGATCCCAATGTTATCCGTCTTTCTCATCAACATGCTATTGCTGGCCTGTTAAATTTACATCCCTTTAAAACCTCCCATGCCCATAATTACAATAAAATAGACTGAAGCAGCAGCAGCTCCCTCTAAATATTCTTTTCACAGTAGTAATGTATAGGTGTGCCTAGATATAGAGTTTATACAGAGACTTATTCATATAGGTGAACTTATTTATATAGACCGGGCTTCCCAGATGGCTCAGTGGTAAAGAATCCAGCCTGCCAATGCAGAAAACCCGAGTTTGATCCCTGGGTCGGGAAGATTCCCTGGAAGAGGAAACAGCAACCCTTACCAGTATTCTTGCTTGGGAAATCCCATGGACAGAGGGACCAGTCGGGTTATAGTCCATAGGGTCACAATGAGTCCACAATTTAGCAAGTGACTACACATGCACATTTATATAGATTGGGGAAAACTGAAGGCAAGAGGAGAAGGGGACGACAGAGGATGAGATGGTTAGATGGCATCAGCGACTCAATGCATATGAGTTTGAGCCAACTCTGGGAGACGGTGAGGGACAGGGAAGCCTGGCGTGGTGTACTCCACGGGATCGCAAAGAATCACGCGACTATGCGACTGAGCAACAACAACAACTTACTTATATCCAAACAGGAAGAATGTAAAGCATGTTTTCATTAGTACTAAGCATCAGGCATTAACGATAGTCTACTGATTGCTAAGAGGCTTCCCTGGTTGCTCATGGCACCGCCAATGCTAGAGACGCAGGTTCGATGGGGTGGGGAAGATTCCCTGGAGAAGGGCATGGCAACCCACGCCAGCACTCCTGCCTGGGGAATCCCATGGACCGGGCAGCCTCGTGGGCTACCGTCCACGGGGTTGCAAAAGAGTTGCACATGACAAAGAGGCTGAACAACAACTGATTTCTAAACAAGTAACACATGAGGCGCTGTCAGCTGAACTCAACCGTAGCCCCCCAAGTATGACAGCCAGGGGCAGAGACGCTGTCTGAATTCCTGGCAACCCGATCCTTGTGGGCTGCTAATTCAAAACCCCCCCGCCCCACCGACCTTCATGTTCTCAAAACACCGCATAAACACCAAACCGTCACCACATCCTTACTCTGGGTCTAACTGTGTGCAAGGAGTCCATTTCTGCCTTGGAAATTGTCCTGACCTGAGGGTCACCGAACGAGCATCTGGAATGTCCAGGGAGGAATTCAGAGCCCGTGGATGCTCTTCTCTGGGGGGCAGAACCTGAAAACTGCATTTTCTCAACACCTGAAAAGGGGAAGCACGTCTTCTCATTGAAGATTTTCACTCAGAAGGAAAGCAAAGTGTTTCCACAATTGTTTTCCTAATCTAGCTCCCAAACATCAGAACACTTTTCTGAAGAGCAGAACTGCTTTAGTCAACAAAATTTCGTGTAAACACCAGTCGGGGCAAGACCGGTCAAAGAACCTGCCTGCCAGTGCAGGAGAGGCAGGTTTGATCCCTGGGCTGGGGAGATTCCCTTTGGCGAAGGAAAGAGCAACCCACTCCAGTATCCGTGCCTGCAAAATCCCTTGGTCAGAGGAGTCTGGCAGCTACAGCCCATGGGGTCACAGAGAGTCAGATAGGACCGAGCTAGTAACACACACAGACTACAGGGGTTTATTTTTGGTTGGTTGGTTTTATTGTCATTTCACTAGTTCTTTAAGAGAAATCCTTTGTTGACTTATTTTTAGCCTTATTTCTCCAATTAAAAGAGAACTGTAATAGGTCAACAAAGGTCCGGCTGGTCAAGGCTATGGTTTTTCCTGTGGTCATGTATGGATGTGAGAGTTGGACTGTGAAGAAGGCTGAGTGCCGAAGAATTGATGCTTTTGAACTGTGGTGTTGGAGAAGACTCTTGAGAGTCCCTTGGACTGCAAGGAGATCCAACCAGTCCATTCTGAAGGAGATCAGCCCTGGGATTTCTTTGGAGGGAATGATGCTAAAGCTGAAACTCCAGTACTTTGGTCACCTCATGCGAAGAGTTGACTCACTGGAAAAGACTCTGATGCTGGGAGGGATTGGGGGTAGGAGGAGAAGGGGACAACAGAGGATGAGATGGCTGGATGGCATCACTGACTCGATGGACGTGAATCTGGGTGAACTCCGGGAGTTGGTGATGGACAGGGAGGCCTGGCATGCTGCGATTCATGGGGTCGCAAAGAGTCGGACACGACTGAACAACTGAACTGAACTGACTGTAATAGGTCATAAACATTTTTCTCAGGACAGCCTTTGCTAGGTCATTGGTTTTAGTTTTACATAATTTCCTCTTTATTGCTTTAAAGCAATAAAAATTCCCCTTTTGATTTGTCTCCTTAAGCCAAAGATTGTCTAGGTACATGTTTCTTAATTCTTAGGTAAAATTTTTTCTTCACCTTTTACTAATTTATTTTTCAAGTTATTATATAATAATCAGAAAATCTGCCTGGTTATATGTCAATTATATCTTCATTTAAAAAATGGAAAAGACGTTTTGTCTACAAAACTGCTACTTAAAAAACGCTGTGTAGGGACGGAGGCTCAAGAGGGAGGGGATATACACAGAGTTATGACTGAGTCACACTGTTTTATGGAAGAAACCAACACAACATTGTAAAGCAATTATCCTCCCAATTAAAGAAAAACTTTAAGGGGAAAAAAAAAACCAGAGGGCAGTGGGAGAAGAATGCATGAATATGAAATAAGGAATAGAGAAGTATCCCGAAGAACACAGAAAGGAACAGGTACTCACCCAGCCAACACACCTGGGTCAAGTCTTGACCCTGGTGGGACTGAATGGTGTCCTCCCCCAAAACTCAGATGATGACACCCCGACCTCCCAGGACCTGAGAACGTGGCTGGAGGTGAAGACGGGGGTTTTAAAAAAAAAAGGAGGTGATTCAGTTAAACGACATCATCATTTGGGCACGGCTCCCGTACGAGTGGTGTCCTTGTTAAGAGTGAAAACCGATCAGGACGCAGATGTGCACACACACATGGAATAAACACCACGTGAGCACACAGGGAGGACACAGGATCCACACGCCAAGGGGAGGAGCCTGGGGGGAAGCCAGCCCCAAGGACACCTGGATCTCGACTCCAGCCTGCAGGACAGTGAGGAATCAATGTCTTCCAGAAGCCCAGCGTGCAGCCCTTAGTTACGGCAGTCAGAGCCGACTAACACCCACTCTACCAGGCTCTGTGCCGCTCCAACGCGGGGACAAAAAAAGCAGTAGGGAAGGAAATTCAGGACCCATCTGGGCCCAGGCTGCCTGTCCCCTATAAATAAGAACAACGGATGTGTTTGGGTGGAAGACCGCTCCTCTCTAAGCCTCTCTTTTCTCACCTGTATAATGGGATCGTAACAGGAAGGTCGTTATTAGGATCCCCCGAGAGAAGGAATACGCAGTAGTCACCAAACTTTTGAGACCTCCCAAGTGCTCAATACACACTTTGGTTGTTCAGTCACTCCTTTCTGTCCGAATCTTGGTGACCCCAGGGACTGTCCATCACCAAGTCCCAGAGTTTGCTCAAACTCATGGCCACCAAGTCAGTGATGCCATCCAACCATCTCATCCTCTGTCATCCCCTTCTCCTCCCGCCTTCAGTCTTTCCCACCATCAGGGTCTTTTCCAATGACTCAGTTCTTCTCATCAGGTGGCGAAAGTATCAGAGTTTTAGCTTCAGTGTCAGTCCTTCCAATGAATATTCAGGACTCATTTCCTTTAGGATGGACTGGTTGGATCTCCTTGCTGTCCAAGTGACTCTCAAGAGTCTTCTCAAGCACCACAGTTCAGAAGCATCAGTTCTTTGGGGCTCAGCCTTCTTTATAATCCAACTCTCACATCCATGCATGACTGCTGGTAAAAACCATGGCCTTGACCATACAGATCTTTGCTGGCAAAGTAAGGTCTCTGCTTCTTAATAAGCTGTCTAGGTTGGTCATAGCTTTTCTTCCAAGGAGCAAGCGTCTTTTAATTTCATTTTCAACACACACTATCATTCTTAAAACTGGGCTGCATCTGGGCCAGTTCAACCTGCCTCTGCTGTTAGGTATTCAGTCGTGTCCAACTCTCTGTGACCTCATGGACTGTAGCCCGCCAGGGTCCTCTGTCCATGGGATTCTCCAGGAAAGAGTACTGCAGTGGGTTGCCATGTCCTTCTCCAGGGGATCTTCCCAACCCAGGGATGGAACCCGTGTCTCCTGCATCGGTAGGCAGATTCTTTACCACTGAGCCACTGGGAGGCCCTTCGAGAAGGGGAGCTATTTCTATAATTGAATATGTCTAAAAATATGACGAGAAGGTATGCGAGAAGATGAAAGACGAAAATGTGCCATTCCAAAATAGACACATTTGGGAACACTTCCAGAGACGTTCTCCTCCGGTTACATGTTAAGATTTCATGAGCCGAAGTCAACCCAGAAACACGCATATTTGTGACGGAAAGACAAACTATTTTTCCTTAAAACTGAGAAGCCGGTAGGATTTTCTCACTCTATATTGAAAGAAAAGCGTAAATACTTTTGAAAGGATAGGGGAAGGAAAAACATATAGCACTTAAAAAAAAAAAAAAGAGTAGTGTTCTACTGCTTTAAAGCCGTGGATAATGTTAAGAACATAAAAAATGTGTGATGTGGTCTGTTCATTAAAGTGTAGGATTTAGTATAAATTGAATTTTAAACTATAATTTACCCAGACGATAATTTTGAATGTAATAACTGAATTTGCTTTAATTGCCTTTAAATCCTGCTGGCAAAATCTAAGGAAACTCTTAATTTCTGCCAATTTATTAGAAGCAGGCAAGCTGGAACACACAATAAAAATCATTAGGTAATAAAACAAATCTTGCTTGACTTGGTGAACCCACAGTGTCAAGCAGACCCAGAAGCTATTTATGTAACAAAAGAAACGGAGGAGGGGGGGAGGAAAGACCACCTCATTCCATTAAGAAAAACATCTGGCTTATAAACACACGTTCATTGCAAAGACAACTATAAACAGGATCCTTCTGGTGCTGGTTTTCTCAGAATCACCCTTTTAAGGCTTTTTAAGTCTTCTAAGAGGGGAGCAATTCATAAATGGTTTCCCCACATTGATGAGCTTTTCCTATTCTGTCCTGGGTCGTGTTTTTAATCCTCTGTGTTGCTAGATGTTAACCTCTCCACCCACGCTTGGAACAGGAAAAGCTTCTGGAATCGAGGTTTCCTACAGGTTACCACCCAGAGTCTCGCAAGCCCTTCATGCTACCGTCTGGTTCGGCTGAGGATACGCAGTGTGTATCCCGCCCCAAGGGCGGGGTGTCTGAGCCCTGGACCCAGTGTGGCTCTGACTGTCTTGGGCAGAGAGTCAAACACAACAGCAGACTCCAGTACCCGCTCCTACAGGAATCTGGAAGTATCACACCTTCGGGGGGACCTTCCTTCAACCAGTTAGAAATTCAGCCTCGCAAATGGCTGTACCTCCCTGCTGTCCAAGGGACTCTCAAGAGTCTTCTCCAACACCACAGTTCAAAAGCATCAATTCTTCAGCACTCAGCTTTCTTCACAATCCAACTCTCACATCCATACATGACTAGTGGAAAAAACCACAGCTTTGACTACATGGACCTTTGTTGGCAAAGTAATGTCTCTGCCTTTTAATATGCTGTCTAGGATGATGGACAGGGAGGTCTGGTGTGCTGCGATTCATGGGGTCACAAAGAGTTGGACACGACTGAGCGACTGAACTGAACTGAGGTTGGTCAAAGCTTTTCTTCCAAGGAGCAAGAGTCTTTTAATTTCATGGCTGCAGTCACCATCTTCAGTGATTTTGGAGCCCAGAAAAATAAAGTCAGCAACTGTTTCCCCATCTATTTGCCATGAAGTGATGGGACCGAATGCCATCATCTTAGTTTTCTGAATGTTGAGCTTTAAGCCAACTTTTTCACTCCCTTCTTTCACCTTCATCAAGAGGCTCTTTAGTTCTTCTTTGCTTTCTGCCATAAGAGTAGTGTCATCTGCATATCTGAGGTTACTGATATTTCTCCTGGCAATCTTGATTCCAGCTTGTGCTTCATCCAGCCCAGCATTTCTCATGATGTACTCTGCATGTAAGTTAAATAAGCACAGTAACAATATACAACCTTGAAGTCCTCCTTTTCCTATTTGGAACCAGTCTGCTGTTCCATGTCCAGTTCTAACTGTTGCTTCCTGACCTGCATACAGATTTCTCAAGAAGCAGATCAGGTGGTCTGGTATTTCCATCTCTTGAAGAATGTTCCACAGTTTGTGGAGATCCACACAGTCAAAGGCTTTGGGGTAGTCAATAAAGCAGCAATACATGTTTTTCCGGAACTCTCTTGCTTTTTTGATGATCCAACAGATGTTGGCAAGTACTGTTTAAGTCTGGCTTGGAGAATTTTGAGCATTACTTTACTAGCATGTGAGATGAGTACAAATGTGTGGTAGTTTGAGCATTCTTTGGCATTGCCTTTCTTTGGGATTGGAATGAAAACTGACCTTTTCCAGTCCTGTGGCCACTGCTGATATTTCCAGATTTGCTGGCATATTGAGTGCAGCACTTTCACAGCATCACCTTTTAGGATTTAAAATGGAATTCCATCACCTGCACTAGCTTTATTCGTAGTGATGCTTCCTAAGGTGCACTTGACTTCACATTCCAGGATGTCTGGCTCTAGGTGAGTGATCACACCATCGTGATTATCTGGGTCGTGAAGATCTTCTTTGTACAGTTCTTCTGTGTATTCTTGCCACCTCTTCTTAGTATCTTCTGCTTCTGTTAGGTCCATATCATTTCTGTCCTTTCTTGAGCCCATCTTTGCATGAAATGTTCCCTTGATATCTTTTAATTTTCTTGAAGAGATCTCTAGTCTCTCCCATTCTACTGTTTTCCTCTATGTCTTTGCATTGGTCACTGAGGAAGGCTTTCTTATTCCTCCTTGTTATTCTTTGGAACTCTGCATTCAAATGGGTATATCTTTCGTTTTCTCCTTTACTTTTAGCTTCTCTTCTTTTCTCAGCTGTTTGTAAGGCCCTCTCAGAAAACCATTTTGCCTTTTTTGCATCTCTTTTTCTTCAGGATGGTCTTGAAGAGGTATACATCTTCGTCACAAAATACGTGGGTCACGGGCATGAACAACATACAGCACGGGGATTACAGTCAGTAACAAGGTCACATCTTTGTACAGAGACAGCCGGTAACTACAGACTTACCCCAAGGATCGTTTTCCAACGTACAGAAATGTTGAATCACTATGTTCTGCGCCTGGGAAACACCTGGCACTACAGGTCAATTACAACTTCAAAAGCAATCAGACAGATGATCAAAGTCCCGAGAAAAGAGATCAGATTTCTGGTTACCAGAGACGAGTGCTGGGTGGGCAGAGGGAAGTGAATGAAGGCGGTCATAAAGTGCGAACTCCCAGTTTTTATCCATAAGTGCTGGGAATGCGACCTACACCATGCTGACTGTAATTAATACCGCTTATATGTTACACACGAAAGTTGAGAGCAAATCAGAGTTCTCATCACAAGGAAAAATATTTTTCTTCTTTTTTTTTTGGGGGGGGGGTATCTACTGCATGTTTAGCAGCTCAGTCTCACTCTTTGCGAGCCCCTGGACTGTAGCACGCCAGGCTCCTCTGTCCACAGAATTCTCCAGGCAAGAATACTGGAGTGGGTTGCCATGCCCTTCTCCAGGGGATCTTCCCAAACCAGGGATCGAAGCCAGCTCTCCCACACTGCAGACGGATTCTTTACCCAGAGAACCATCAGGGAAACCTTTGTATGGATTATAGATGATGGCGCTTCACTGAACTTCTTGTGGTCATGATTAAATGATGTATAGAAATCAAACCGTTAAACTACACGCCTTAAACTTATACAGTGCCGTATGTCAATTACCTCTCACAAGAACAACAAAAAGACCACCTTTACCTTCTGCGTCCCAGAAAGCTGTACACGTCGCTCACAGTAGTGGTGGCCCATGTCTCCTAACAGATGATAAATATTCTCAACATCATGGTCTGGACAGTCTCTGTTGCTGCTACGCGGCTCTGCCCCCAGGGAAGACAGTCTCAGGATAAACAATGGATGTGGCCAAGTGTCCCGATAAAAATTGGTTTTCAAAATGGGCCACTGGCAGTGCCTTCCCCTGACACAGAGCCTTTCCAGATCTAGCTCCCGGCACTTCCTTCATGACTGAATTTCAACAAGTCATACGTGGGCTTCACAGCTGGTGCCCGTGGTAAAGAACCTGCCTGCCGATGTGGGAGACGCAGAAGATGCAGGTTTTGATCTCTGCGTCCAGGAGGGCATGACAGTCCACGCCAGTATCCTTGCCTGGAGAATCCCATGGACAGAGGAGCCTGGCGGGCTATAGTCCACAGGGATGCAAAGCGTCGGACACGACTGAAGCGACTTAGCACACACGTGCACACACACAGCAGAAACAAAAAGCAAAACCGTCCAAGAACTTCTGGATTCGGTATTTTTCGATGACGGCTTCCAGGGAAAGGCCAACAACATACATTATTGGTATAACAGAGGCAATCATTGCTGCCAAGAATCCCCCAACTGCCTTGAGGTCAGGAGTGGCCCGGACCTCAAGGCATGCCCTCAGTGAATAACGGTCGGTGGGCAGGCAACAGCTGCAAAGGCCTCTTGTCAGGAGTGGGTGGTGCTGGCACCCAGGGTCACCTGAGGCCACGTGGCTTCATCATGCCCAGCTACCCCTTCCTCTGAAACTGGCCTCCTCCTCTTCTTCTCCCACCCACAGCTGCCGATCCTGAAGAGGGTCCCACCCCCAGCCGGAACTTCTCATACCCAACCCCCCACCCAGAGTCGGCTTCCCAGGAGACCCAATCTGCAGAAGTGGGGTCACCTTCTCAAGGGGTCGCAAAATTCCCGGGTGAGCAAATGAGGAGAGCCTGGTCAATACAGGTTATCGTTCTTGGAAGAAAAGCTATGACAAACCTGAACAATTCATTAAAAAGTAGAGACGTCCCTTTGCCGACAAAGGACCATAGAGTCAAAGCTATGGTTTTTCCAGTGGTCATGGACGGATGTGAAAAATGGACCATAAAGAAGGCAGAGCACCAAAGAATGGATGCTTTTGAACTGTGGTGTTGGAGAAGACTCGAGAGTCCCTTGGACTGCAAGGAGATCCAACCAGTCCATCCTAAAGGAAATCAGTCCTGAATATTCATTGGAAGGACTGATGCTGAAGCTGAAGCTCCGATACTTTGGCCACCTGATGCAAAGAAATGACTCACTGGAAAAGACTCTGATGCTGGGAAAGACTGAAGGCGGGAGGAGAAGGAGACGACAGAGGATGAGATGGTTGGATGGCATCACCGACTCGATGCACATGAGTTTGAGTAAACCCAGAGACATAGTGAAGGACAAGGAAGTCTAGCCTGCTGTAGTCCATGGGGTTGCAAAGAGTTGGACATGACTGAGTGACTGAAAAGCATTCTTGATGATCCCTCCTATCTTCTATTTCACAGACATTTTCCCCAATTCAGGACTCCAACACCATGCAACATGTACTTTCATAGGCAAGTGAGTTCCAGGGCCTCTCAAGACCTCCTTGACCTTCAAATGGGAAAGACTGTGTTCCTAAGCCTTCCTTCCATTAGGACGATTCCTAGGGAACTGTGCTGAGCTCAAGTGACTCTAAGTAACCAAAGAAAATCTACCTCCAGTAACGCATTTACTGGTATACAGTATGGTGGACTATTATTCAGCCATAAAGAAGGAAAGAGTTTCAGACACTACATAACGGGTGAACCTTGAGGACGTGATGTTCGCTGAAAAAAAAAAGGCCGTCACCAATGGACAAACACAGTGACGTTCTGGGGTGGTCCAAGTCACATACGCAGACAGCAAGACAGAGGTTTTAGGGGGCTGGTTGGAGGGGAGGGGGCAGCTGCTGCTTACTGGGCAGAGAGCTTACTCCTGGGAGGGGAAAGTGACTGGCTGCCCATCGTCTGTCTATACACCAGTGGCCACATTTGCCACACAACATCCAGATACCATACCGTCTAAAAATCCCCAAATATCCACCATCCAGCCTCTTACAGAAAATTTTGCTGATGCCAAAAATGAAACAAAATACTTCCACCCAAAACTGCTTTTAGTGTAGGATTAGTGACTAAATATAGGCTAAATGGATTATGGTGACTTACTTAAGTCACACTGCAGTTAATAAAGCAGCGATGAGATGTGAACTGGGCTTCCCAGGTGGAGCTCGTGGTAAAGAATGAAGCTGCCAATGCACGAGACATCAATCCCTGGGTTGGGAAGATCCCCTGGAGAAGAGAATGGCAACCCACTGCAGTATTCTTGCCTGGAGAACCGCATGCACAGAGGAGCTTGGTGGGTCCATAGCATCACACAGTCGGACATGTGTGAAGCAACTTAGCCACGCACACACAAGATGTGAACAGTTGTTTTTCTCAAAGGGCCTCGTACAACTAACGTGTCTCTGGTCCTTCTTTCCTCTCTGACATTAAAAATAGGCCACGGTATCTGAGAAAGCAGCACACACAACCTCTTCAGAGGTGATGGCTGGTCTGTTTCTCAGCTACACTCATTCTTCAAAAGCCCAACCTCTGGAACTCACATACGACACCCAGCAATTCCACTCCTGGTCTATCTCCAAAAAACTCAAAAACTGTAATTCGAAAAGATACACGCACCCCAGTGTTCAGAGCAACACTACTCACAATACCCAAGACTTGGGAACAAGCTGAATGTCCATCGACAGATGAATGGATAAAGGAGATGTGATGTATGCCCAGTGGAATATTACGTAGCCATAAAAAAGCATGGGATCTTGCCATTTGCAGTAAGTTGGAGGTCAATGGAATTTGACTAAGTACAGCCACAATCAGTTCATCACATGGGTCTGGGGCCACCCAGACAGAAGGGAACACAGACCATGGGGACTTCCACGGCCGAAACAGGCACGACCTGGCCCTCCACAGACAGAGGTCAACCACCCCTGAAGACAGGATCCCGGGGCCACGCAGGGCCCCAGTGCTGCCTGTGAGGGACCCAGGAGGCCGCCTTGCCCTCCCCAAGCTTCACATCCGAGCCCAGAATAGACTGGACCGGACAGTCATCCATGTTTCTCTTCTCTGACCGATTCTGAAACCTACCAGTCACAGAGCACCCAGACACGGAATGGGGGAAGACACAGGTGTCATCTCTAATAGCACATGGTCTCTTCTGCCGTATCTGTTTGCTTACTTTGAACTCACCTCTAACCTCTTACCCCAAAACGCGCGGCCAGAGAAGTTCAGGAAAAGTTCCCTGAGCCAGACTTCTGCACAGAGCTGGCTGGGCTATACAAGAGACTGTGTCTTCCCTCTCTCTCTGAGTGTCTCTCTCTCACACACACACACACACACTCACACACACGCATACACCCCTTCATTTTGAACGCTGCCCGCAGCTGCACTCATTACTCTTATTTCTTCCACAGGAAACAGGACTAGAAGGGAAAATAAGGCAGGAACTTGTCGCCTTGTGCACTCACATAGCCCCGTGCTTAAGTCTTCAACCCTCTCAGGCAGAAAATAGAGGGGAAAAAAAAAAGCCAAGACAGCCTGCACTTCAAACAGGATTGGGACTTGTTTCCACTCAAAATCTCTCTGGGGAAAAAAAAAATAATAATGTTCCCCGTGCAAACAAATTAAGGAAAAATACAGAAAGTGCATGCACACCAAAAAAATTTGATTTCCAAGACTGGCACGGCGGCCCGGTTGGTAATGCTTCATCTGTCATATACACCACGAAGACCAACACACTTACAGTACAGACAAGATGGGTTGTGTCCTCCTGTTGACAACCAGCTCCTAGAACAGAACCAAAGGCAAAACACCACTCGGGAGACTATGTAATTCTTCCACGAAACTCCAGATAATTTCTTTTTTAAAAAGCAAGCTCTTTAAATGCAAATAGTGCCCCCTTGCACCCCCTCAACAAATAAGGAAAAATACAGAGAGCATGAACACCAAAGCATTTGCTTTCCAAAACAGCGGATGTACATAACCACTGACACGGCGACCCGGTTGGTACCGTTTTCCGTGCCGTATATGCTATAAAGATCAACACATTTACGTTGCAGACAAGATGGGTTACTTCCTCCTGTTCACAACCAGCTCTGAGAACAGAAGCAAAGGCAAAACACCACTCAGGAGACTACATAATTTTTCCACGAAAATCCAGATAGTTTTCCACAAAAATCCAGATAGTTTATTTTTTTAAAAGCAAACTCTATAGATGCAAATAGAACGCTTTCTTATATAGCAATGATTAACCCCCTTCCACGAGTCTAGAGACTCCAGGGAAAGCCCAGGAACAGACGCTCCAGCTCAGAGGGTCCCCACAACGTCCTCTCTTACAAGTTAGAGTGATGCTTGCACTGTTCTCATCAGGAAACGTGTGCAAACACCAAGGAACGCACGACCCAGAAAAAGAAAAGAACGTTACGTTCCGTCCAGTAAAATATGGGTTGGATCTTAAACACTCAAAGCCAGGAAAGCTAAGGCTCTGCCCTCAAGTCTCAAAGAGATTTAAAAGGAATACACCATAAGACAGGAATATAAACGCATTAAGAAGGATCGTGTCGTCATGGGTTTCCATGCGAAGAAAACAAGAGAGGAGAAAGGCAGCAGAAATCATGATGCTGTCCTCAGTCGTCTCTGACTCTTTGCGACCTCACGGACTGAAGCCCGCCAGGCTGCTCTGTCCATGGGATTCTCCAGACGAGAACACTGGAGCGGGTTGCCGTGCCCTCCTCCAAGGGATCTTCCCAGCCCAGGGATCGGAACTTGAGTCTCCTGCTTGTCAGGGGGCTTCTTTAACCAACTGAGCCTACCTAAGACATCTAACGAACTTCCAAAGTCTTGTCTCTAACCGACCCCCTCCCTTCCCCATGTCCTGGGCCATCTGCCCCGGGCCAAGGAACCACTGCTGTGAAATATTCTAGCAGGCAGCATCGCTCAATGCACTTCCCTTCCTGACTTCCTCCAGTCTCTCTCCACTGAGAAGCCAGAGCGGACATCAGCCTGGCATTCCCCTCCGAGCTACTGCTCAATATTCCCAGGACAGAACTAACTTCTAAGTCAGTCTCCAGACGCCCGGCAAAGGGGCCAGTCCCTCCCCTCTCTCCCTGGCCGCCTCCGCTCCGGGCAACCTCAGGGCCTTTGCACAAGCTGCTCCTTGTCCAGGCATGTGTTCTCACTCCAGTCCTTCTTCTGGTCCTGCCTTAACATGCTCCCTTTCAGCATGACTAAGGAGGAGAGAGACTTTCTTCACGGCCGCCTGCGTTTCCCCGTGACTCTCATCACTGTTGAGATCCAGTCAATCTCAGGAGGGATGCTTGCTCATCCCTCCCGTCGGGTCACCGCCAGGCATCCCAAGCACCCAAGGGAACCATACAGCACAGACCAAGCTATTTGTGGGATGAATGAACTCACAAGTTGGGGAGAGGGAAGCTTGCCCCACAGCTGAGCAAGCATTTTCCGTAGCTGGAATACCAGCTGGAGCTACCAGGGCAGAGGTACCAGTCCCTGCAGTGAACAGAGGAGGCAGGTCCCTCGTGCGTCCTGGGAAACCCAGTCTGCAGACCACACTGGAACGGACCCGCAGGCCACAGGTCAAGGGCGTCCGTGAACTTGGATGGGGGCTGGGGAGAAGCAAGAACTTTATTTTCCTTCACCTTTTGCATAACTCTATTGGTAACTGCATTAGAAACGTGGGCAATGGGCCTTTGTGAAAACTGCACAGCCTGAGATTCTAACCGGTAGGACCCTGTAGGCGTTTTCAGATCAGCTTTCAGATGTCTCAGATACTTTAAAAAATACCGCTGACACCCACGGCTACTTTGAAATGATGGAGGTGGTTACAGCCATTGCTAGGTCGTGCTCTGAATATTCACTGGAAGGACTGATGTTGAAGCTGAAACTCCAATACTTTGGCCACCTGATGCGAACAAATGAATCGTTGGAAAAGACCCTGATGCTGGGAAAGATTGAAGGCGGGAGAAGGGGACGACAGGGGATGAGATGGTTGGATGGCATCACCGACTCAATGAACCTGAGTTTGAGTAAACTCTGGGAGTTGTTGATGGACAGGGAGGCCTGGTGTGCTGCGGTCCACGGGGTCGTAAAGAGTTGGACATGATGAAGCGACTCAACTGATCATGTTCAGAACCGAAAGTGGATCTCAAAGAGATGTTTGTACACTCAGATGGAGAGCAGTCCCAGCAGCAGAAAAGAAGTACATAAAGCCACGATCCCCCACTTTTTTGGCACCAGGGACTGGTTTCACGGAAGACAGTTTTTCCAGAGACTGGGAAGGGGGTGGGGTGGGGTTGTGGGGTGTGGTTTGGGGGAAGATTCACATGCATGACATTTATTACTCACTTTATTTCTAATCTAATGCCACCGCTGATCAGACAGAGGTACCGGTCTGAGGCCCAGAGACTGGGGAACACCCCTCTTCCAGCAGACGGGACCACAATGCCCATCCACAGATGAGTGGATAAATACAATGAGGTCTCCCCATACAATGACATAGGATTCAGCACTTTAAAAAAAAAAAAAAAGGCAGCAAATTCTGACACCTGCTACAACAGGGGTGAACCTTGAGGACATGATATCAAGTAAAAGAAACTGGCACAGAACAAATGCTGTGTGATTCCAGCATTTGTAAGCATCCACAATATACTCAGATGTATAAAGACAAAGTATTGGGGGCCAGGGGCTGACGGTGGGGGGGCGGGGATGGGGACAGACTCTCAGTCTGGGAAGATGAACACGTGGTATGGATGGATAGTGACGTGTGTGTGTGTGTGTGTGCACACGCGCGCTCAGTCGTGTCTGACTCTTTGAGACCCCATGGACTGTAGCCCACCAGTCTCTGTCCATGGGGATTCTCCAGGCAAGAATACTGGAGCAGGTTGCCATTGCCTTCTCCAGGGGATCTTCCCAACCCGAGGGATCAAACCTGGGTCTCCTGCACCACAGGTGGATTCTTTAGCATCCGAGCCACCAGGGAAGTGAAAGGGTCAAATAAGCAAGCTGTTCAGAGCCGTGGGCACTGGACTCTCAAGTCAGGATAACCAAGCGGGGACATGCTGCAATGCCCCCCCTCCCCAATGCTGCTGCTGCCTGCATGGGAGTTTCTGGGGAGCCCCTCGGGTGGGGAACAAATCCGAGTCCCAGGACAAGCAGGCCTGGTAGAAGCAGAGGGCGCTGGAGCAGCCGGGGTGAGGCGAGGGGGGTCCCCCCACAATCTGACATTCACAGCCACTCAGACGGTGCTTCTGCCAAGCGGGGGGCGGGGGGAGGGGGGCAGACGGCAGACAGCACGTGGTGCAGGGCTGCTTTGCGGAGAGGGGAAGGCAGGGAACTGGGGAAGTGTTCTCTGCAGAAGGGCGATGAGTGGAGAAAGACACAAATAGAGCAAGGAGCTCCCGGATAAGCAACGGGTTCTGCTAATTTTTTCCTTTTTTATGACGCCCAGCTTGCACTTGCAGCGCTAGACTAAAAGGCCTTGAGAAGGCTGCAGAAGACGCAGCTGCAAGATTTTTTTTCTCTCCCGACAAAACCAACGGGTTTTTAACAAGATTCCCCAAACCATGTGACTGCTTGATGGGATGCACACAACTGAGCCCACGCTTTCAATGGGCTCCGACCCCTTGGCGCGCAGATGGAAAGTTCGAGATGATCTTTTCCCTTCTCAAGGCTGCAATGTCCACAGAGAGAGTGGAGGGCTTGACAAGCATTGATATTTAAAGATGGGGGCTGCTGAGCAGGGGCAGGAAACAGAGATGTGAGTGTTGTGGCATTCTCCCGCCCTCCCCGAACCCAAGGAGAGCATGTTCACCTCCTCCTCCCTGCTGTCATCAGAGACGACCAGCAATGATCCATTAACAACGAATAAGCAAAGGCCCCTGGGTACTGATCAGTTCCCCAGGCTGAGCAGAGAAACCGGGTAATTCCAAGCTTCCTATAGTTTCAGTTCAGTTCAAGCACTCAGTCGTGTCCGACTCGTTGCGACCCCATGGACCGCAGCACTCCAGGCCTCCCTGTCCATTACCAACTCCTGGAGTCCACCCAAACCCATGTCCATCGAGTTGGTGACGCCATCCAACCATCTCATCCTCTGTCATCCCCTTCTCCTCTTAAATTGTAAGAAAATAAGAAGAAAATTAAAAGACGCTTCCTCCTTGGACGGAAAGCTATCACAAACCTAGACAGCATTTTCAAATGCAGAGACATCATTTTGCCATCAAACGTCCATACAATCAAAGCTATGGTTTTCTCAGTAATTATGTACAGATGTGAGAGAATTGGACGATTAAGAAGGCTCAGTGCCAAAGAATGGATGCTTTTGAACTGTGGTGTTGCAGAACATTCTTGAGACTCCCTTGGACTGCAAGGAGATCCAACCAGTCCATCCTAAAGGAGATCAGTCCTGGGTATTCATTGAAAGGACTGATGCTGAAGCTGAAACTCCAATCCTCAGGCCACCTGATGCGAAGAACTGACTCACTGGAAAAGACCCTGATGTTGAGAAAGATTGAAGACAAGAAGAGAAGGGGGCAACAGAGGATGAGATGGCTGGATGGCACCACCGACTCGACGGACAGGAGTTTGCGCAAACTCCCGGAGTTGGTGAAGGACAGGGAGGCCTGGCATGCTGCCGTTCCTTGGGGTCGCAGAGAGTAGGACAAGACTGAGCAAGTGAACGACAAAAGCAATGAGTAAGAAGAAACAGAAGCTGGGACTTCTCTGGGGGCGCCATGGGTGAGAATCTGCCTGCCAATTTGGGGAAGGTGGGATCCCTGATCCTCAGAGTCTGGAGCAACTAAGCTGGAGTGCCCTAATTACTAAGCCTGTACTTTGCAGGGCCTGGGAGCCGCAAGTACTGAACCCGAGTGCCGACACTGTGGATGCCTAGGCAGAGCCCGAGGTCTGCAAGAGAAGAAACCCGAGCAAAGAACAGTGCCCCCCCCAGTCACTACATCTAGAGAAAGCCTGCACGTAGGCTTCCGTCCCTCTCAAAGAGAGCCTGCACATAGCAACAGAGATCCGGCACAGCCAAAGAGAAAAAATAAATACAAAGAAACAAACAGAAGCCAGAAGAGAGGAAAATATAGCTAGCCCAGCTTTGGTTCGCAGGGGCCATGAGCACGCAGACGTTCTCCCCTCCCAATCCTCTGTGTTCACCCCACCCAGGCCATCTTCCCCCCAGCTACTTTCAGCTTCCCCAAGCCCTGGCCCCTGGAGGCTCTGCTGATAGGACATTACAGAAGCCCTCATCCTGCTGGCTCATGAGACGCCCCGTAAATCCACACCCGCAAGTGGCCAGCGGCTCCCACACTAGACAGTAAGGATACAGATACGCATCATCGTGGCGGAAAAAGCCCTGCTGGAGAATATTTGCTCAATGAGACCATCTTCGATGAATCCTTTTCAGTCTGCCCTGGTTTATGCGTCAAGCCTTTTGTTTTTCCTCTTTAATTATTTACTTGATGCACTGGGTCTTTACCAACTGAGCCACCAGAGAAGCCCATACACAGACCAGCAACAGTGGGTGGCTTTAAAAAAAAATTATTTACGTGGATGCAGCAGGTCTTTACCAACTGAGGCACCAGGAAAGCACACACACACACACGCACGCACACACACACACGCACACACACACACATCGGTGGCTCAGGTGGTCAAGAATCCGCCTGCAATGCAGGAGACCCAGGTTCCATCCCTGGGTTGGTGAAAGATCCCCTGGAGAAGGGAATGGCCACTCTCTCCAGTATTCTGGCCTGGAGAATCCCATGGACAGAGGAGCCTGGTAGGCTTACAGTCCATGGGGACTCACACAGAGTCAAACACGACTTAGCGACTAAACCACCACCTGGGTCTTAGTTGCAGCATATGGGACCTGACTGTACAATTCAGGTCCCCTGCACTGGGAGGGTGGAATCTCTCACCACAGGACCACCAGGCAAGTCCCAATCCATTGATTTTTTAAAACCCAAGCAGTGAGCTCAGCCTGTTAAACAGAAAGTCTTATCTAGAGTACATAAGACTACTTATCTACTTATCTACTCTAGATAAGACTTTCTGATTCCAAGTACGGCCGGTGATTGCAGAGAAGGGCAGGCAGGAAGGAGAGACATCGCCAAGCTCTCTACACCAAGCTTACAGCCTCTCTTCTGAAGCAGTCTGAAAGCCTAATTCGTCTCCTGCATTAGCTTGCCCCAAAACGTCTGGCTTCCCTTGGGTCAGGACGCTTGGCTCTCTCACAAAACCAAGACCTTCATATTTGGTCATCCTTCGGTAAAGTTTTTAAAGAGAAATCATTTTCGAATCCGTCGCTCTCAAAGTCTACACCCTCACCACCTTCCCATGTGTCTCACAAGAAATGTACCCACCTCTCCTTTTCCAAGGGAAAGAAATACAGCCCACATCCTGTATGTCAACTCCTGAACCTCTCACCTCCTGTTAAAAAAAAAAAAAAAAGTACTAATTGCTCAGTTGTGTCCGACTCTTGCAACCCTGTGGACTGTAGCCCGCCAGGCTCCTCTGTCCACGGGATTCTCCAGGCAAGGACACTGGAGTGGGTTGCCATGCCCTTCTTCAGGGGAATCTTCACAACCAAGGGATCGAATCCACATCTCCTGCGTTGCACGTGGATTCCTTCTGGTCCTAGCAGCCAGGGAAGCCTCACCTCCTGTTAGCGTCCACCCAATCACCCGGTCTTCCCCCACACTAAAACCGCTCTCCGCACATTAGCTTCCTTCCCAAAGGCTTTGGTGTGTGCTTTGTCGAGCTCAGTCGTGTCCCGCTCTTTGCAACCCCATGGACTGTAGCCCGCTAGGCTACTCTCTGCCCATGGGGATTCTCCAGGCAATACTGGAGTGGGTTGCCGTTCCCTTCTGCAGGGAAATCTTTCCCCTACCCAGGGATTGAACCCAGGTCTCCAGCGTTGCAGGCAGACTCTTGACCTACTGAGCCACCAGGGAAGCCCAAAGGCTGTTGCACTTCTCTGCTGACCTTCAGGGCTGGACCTCCCAGAAGATGCACGCACCCAGCCACCTCCAGCCTCTCGCCCGTCACCCCGTTTCCAGTGACTGCTCCCCAATGCCAAAAACCACCCATGGCTTCTCACAGGGGGTTCCCAACCTCTAGGTGCTGAACCACCTCTGCAGGCCCGAGAGCCCCTGCTTCTCCAGCTGCTCCCTCCCACCTCTCTCGGCTCCCTGCGCTCCTGTGGACATGCTCCTTCACGGCTCTCCTCCCCAGACGTGCCCCACTGCATCGCTGCCTGCTCCCCCATCCCAGAGCTCCAGGGCACTTCACCCACTCTCCGCTGAGGCAATCGCCACAAGGAAGCTTCAGGGCATCCGCGACAGCCTCTGCTACAGATGCAACGCAACCCCTCCACCACCTCACTGTCCAACTTAAGCACAGGGCCTCAGAGTCACACACTTGTTCATCTAGAACAGGAGACCCTTCTTAAAGGCTCTTCTGCTGCTGCTGCTAAGTCACTTCAGTCTGTGTGACCCCAGAGACGGCAGCCCACGAGGCCCCCCGTCCCTGGGATTCTCCAGACAAGAACACTAGAGTGGGTTGCCATTTCCTTCTCCA
Source organism: Bos indicus x Bos taurus (assembly GCF_003369695.1). Classification (NCBI taxonomy): domain Eukaryota; kingdom Metazoa; phylum Chordata; class Mammalia; order Artiodactyla; family Bovidae; genus Bos; species Bos indicus x Bos taurus. Next base: position 6,594,727 of record NC_040105.1, on the reverse strand, counting down.
ATGCATGAAAGTGAAAAGTGAAAGTGAAGTCGCTGAGTCTTGTCCGACTCTTAGAGACCCCATGGACTGCAGCCCACCAGGCTCCTCTGTCCATGGGATTTTCCAGGCAAGAGTGCTGGAGTGGGGTGCCATTGCCTTCTCCAAAGGCTCTTCTACTTCACGCTTAAAACAGCTGAGCATCCCAGTCCGACCTACTCCTGAGAGCACCGTGATCCGTCCCGTTCTGCACTCCTGCACACGTGTTCCAGCTCCTGGCACAGGAAGGGAAGGTGTGAACAGAGCATATTTAAAGGGACAAGAAATGGTAGGCAGGGGTGGGTCCAGGAAAAATAGAATAGCTGGCTCCACCAACCATCTCCCAAAGAACACCAAGGCCCCTGGGAGCCTCAGTTCCTACCCTGATACCTCCCAGGCCAAGGAGACCAAAGAGCCAGGTGCCCAGCTCTCCCTGAAGTTATTTGTAGATCTTGTCCGAGGAGCAGAGGAGAAAGCAGAGAAGTTTCCAGACTACGATTCTTCTAGCAGCTTTCAAAGTAGGTTAATAGTGAAAAAGATCTGGGCTGTGTGTGTGTGTGTCTGTGTCTGTCAATTGTTCAGGAGTGTCTGACTCTGTGACCCTGCGTACGACAGCCTGCCAGGCTCCTCTGTCCATGGGATTCTCCAGGCAAGAATACTGGAGTGGATCTTCCCGACCCAGGGATCGAACTGGCTTCTCCCACAGTGCAGGCCGATTCTTTATCATCTGAGCCACCAGCGATACCCCCTGGCTCCGTCACTGTTGCTGTTAAAGCCTCAACTTGACCCCTTCTGCAACGTCCCTCTCCATGCCACTCCCAACCAGAAGAAGTGGATGCCTCCAGCACATGGCAATGAGGGCTTGAGAAATCTAGAAAGAAAACAGAAGAAATGGGAAGGAAAAAACAGAAGCCACCCAGGATACCGCAGCTAATGGGACACCCTGGCTTCGTACCATGCCCATCAACACAAGACAGGTTTAAAGAAGAAACCGGAAAGTAAAGTGGGCTCCAAATTACAGGTGTGATATCGTCCAAGGCTGCACTGGCTTCTCACTGAGAAAAGTTCTTGTAGCGCGTTTGCATGCTAAGTTGGTTCAGTCAAGTCCAATTCTTTGCGACCCCATGGACTGTAGTCCGCCAGGCTCCTCTGTCCGTGGGATTTTCCAGGCAAGAATATTGGAGTGGGTTGCCATTTCCTCCTCCAGGGGATCTTCCTGACCCAGGGCTAGAACCCGGGTCTCTCAAATCTCCTGGCTTGTGCAGGTGGGTTCTTTACCACTAGCTCCACCTGGAAAACTCCAGCCTTCAGGAAAAACAACCCAGAAAAACAACAGTGGGTGACGGACTTCCCTGGTGGTACAGTGGTTAAGAATTCCACCTTCCAATCCAAAAGGTAGAGGATCCACCCCGATCGGGGAGCTAAAATCCCACATTGCCTGGAGGCCAAAAAAACCAAAACAGAAAACAGAAGCAATATTGTATCGAAGTCAATGAAGACTTTAAAAAATTCGTCCATATCAAAAAAAAAAAAAAAAAAAAAATGGGTAGAAAGGCAAGAAATGGGTCACCGCCATTAGTAGGTTAAGCCAAGCCTTCCACGGAAGGTGCTAGAATGTAGTCAGCACCCAGGAAGAAGACTGCATGCCAAATCCTAGCTGTTCCACCTCCCAGCAGTGGGCCCTGCCTTTCAATTGCGTTCTGAGTACCAATGGTACTGGGCTGTCCCCCAAGACCTACAGCGAGCAGAACATCTTCCTCCGAGGAGAGGACCTTCAGTTCAGTTCAGTCGCTCAGTTGTGTCTGACTCTCTGCGACCCCATGGACTGTAGCACACCAGGCCTCCCTGTCCATCACCAACTCCCGGAGTTTGCTCAAACTCATGTCCATCGCATCGGTGACGCCACCCAACCATCTCATCCTCTGGAGATGGGAGCTTAGCAGTGGTCTTTATCCACCAGCAACTCTGAGACGGGGATGAAGAGAAAGTAGGAGATTCTCTTTCTCTCCCAAAGAGAGACGAACAAAGGTCTCTTTAGGGGGAGTTTCTATTTGTTTGGCGGTGCCTGGTCTTAGCTGTTAAGCATGCAGGGTCTTTAGCCGCAGCATGCGTAATCTAGCTCCCTGGGCAGGAATCGAACCTGGGCCCGCCCTGCATTGGGAGGGCAGTCTTAGCCACTGGACACCAGAGAAGTTCTGACAAAGGTCCCTTTTTGATGACCCAACTTCCTCTCTTCTCCCACTGAGAGGGTAATGGGCTGGAAAGCCACGGGTCACCAAATGGAGGAAACAGGCTGCAAAGTGTCAGACAATTTTTTCTCTCTCCTAATCCACAGGAGGAAACACAGCACAGGTGTCAGACTTTTATTTTCCCCTTGCTCTACACAAAATTTAAAGGTTTCTTTTAAAACTCTGCATTGCCATGACACCCAATTCCACCTGAACCTCACTTTTCTCAAACCTTGAGCTCACCAATGCGTTTTTCTTAAGAAAATGTTTTCCTGAAGCTACGTTAATGAAGTCTGTATTTACCCTAGACTCTGTCTTCAAGTCATTGGCCTAAGACTCAGAACCCATAATGGCTCAACAAACCAATGTTTTACTCATGGAAATGCCCCCTAAAGCAATGTTAATGAAACCATGCATTTGCTCGGAAACCTGCCTTTCTTCAATCGTTTTATGGCCCTGGATGACTCGCCTGGTGCCAATGTTATCTCAGAATGCATGTTGTGGGTGAGGGGCCTGGTGCCAGTCTCTGAATTTTGAGACATTTCCTTCCTCTAATTTAGCAGCTTGCTAACTTCTTGCTAAAAACCAGCAGGGTGTGGGAGGGGGGCACTCTTTCTGCCCACTTCTGGTGTCTATGTCAGAAGCTTTCTCCATCTCTTTTATACTTTACTAAAACTTTATTACACACAAGCTCTGAGCCATGAAGCCTCGTCACAGGCCCCAGAACGAATTCCTGTCCTTCGGAGGCCCAAGAATCGCGGCATCGTTCACGGCTCCTAGCGACAACCTTTCACCACCAAGCTCAGGGGCACCCTGTACCCCTCTTTTTATGCACCGGCCCTGATCTGCTCTGATGAAGCCAGCACCCCATCCACTGCAACCCTGCCATATACAAGGCTGACACAGCTGAATGTGGGCTTCCCTGGTGGCTCACAAAGCGAGGAATCTGCCTGCAATATGAGAAACCTGGGTTCCATCCCTGGGCCGGGAAGATCCCCTGGAGGAGGGCATGGCAACCCACTGCAGTATTCTTGCCTGGAAAATTCCACGGCCAGAGGAGCCTGGAGAGGCTACAGTCCACGAGATCACAAAGAGTCGGACAGGAGTGAGCGACTTTACACACACATGTGCACATACACCCAGTTTAATGCACTCTACCTTTCCTGGGACCATCACGTCTTAACTGGGACACAGTTTCATGTCAAACACGTGACTCTCTAATTGTGGAATACCAGGTTCCCAAGTTTCTCACCTGGTAAAGAATCTGCCTGCAATGCGTGAGACGTGGGTTCGACCCCTGGGTCAGGAAGATCCCCTGGAAGAGGTCATGGTAACCCACTCCAGCATTCTTGCCTGGAGAATCCCCATGGACAGAGGAGCCTGGCAGGCTACAAGTCCACCGGGTGGCAAAGAGTCGGAAAGGCAGGGATCCCACCGTTTCAGATCCCCTTTCAGGCCGGTTCTGAAAGGGCCGGAGAGTCAACACAGGAGGATTCCAGGGGCCCGAGGGAAACTCTCCCTTTGGAGGGAGAAGGCAACCAACCCCAGACGCTATCTGAACGAGCAGGAATGGCTGGGTTTCAGCAAAACTGGGAATTTCGTATCATTTTCATGTGTCACGGAATAGGAGGCTTTTTCCAGCCGTTTAAAAATACAAAACCATTCTGAGCTCGCAGGCTGTACCAAAACAGGTGGCAGGCCAAGTCTGGCCTCTGCCTTCAAGGAAGCCTGTCTCACGCTGCGGCTCAAGAGACGGTTTTTGGAACCGGACACCGTCCAATTTTTCCAGGGCTCCCACGCACCCAGCCCAGGCCTCCAGCTTCCCGGCCCGTGACCCCACCCCGAGTCCCGAGGTCCCTGTGGAATCCTGAGAGCAATCAGTGCCATGAACTCGGGGTGAATAAACCTCAGGCGGCTGAGAACCAGAACGCTGCCCTGCAGAGAGCATGGACCCTGAAGACCCCATTCTGTCTTGGCGACGTGGCACATCACTACCCCCAGTTTGGTTGCCCCACTTGCCAAACAAGGAAGAGCCTTTCCACGGATGTGGATGCCTCGTGCAGGCTCAGGGAGGACAGACATTCCCGCCTGCAGATAGCGGGCACCCAAAAAAACCACATGTCCATCACCGATGACGTTTATCCTTCCCTCCCCACCTCGGCCACACCACTAACTCCAGCCCCAAAGTCCAGGTTCAGGTGCCAAGCTGGGGACGTGACCCTGGCCACTGAGAACGCACTGGGTACCCGGGAATGAGGCTGGAGTCCACACAGCAGAGGTCAGAGGCGGGACAGGCTGCTCCGGTTGCAACACGCAGGAAGTCACACCAAGAAGTCCTCTGCCTGCAGATGAAACACGCAAAGGAGCGCTGGTTCCACTGGGGCAAAAGGTGGGGTGGTCCCTCCTCCCCGCAGCCTTGAGCCACTTCCTCACTCAGCAATTACAATCCCCAGCCTGCCTCTTCTGCCGTTCCACACTGCTGTGTTGAGTGCACAGCTGCTTACAAGGAAGACATGTGACTTATATGCTGCAACAAAATAGCAAAGGGTAACTCTTCAGGGACCTCCCTGGCTCCCCAGCAGTGGACACTGCAATCTCCATGCAGGGGGCCTGGGTTTGATCCCTGCTCAGGAAACAAGATCCCGCAAGCTCTACCAACCCCCCAAGGAGAGCTCCAACCAACACCCCAATCAGGGAAAAAAAAAAACCAGACAGCTGTTTAGACAATGGTAGTACTCTTGCCTGGAAAATCCCATGGACGGAGGAGCCTGGTAGGCTGCATGCAGTCCATGGGGTCGCTAGGAGTCAGACACGACTGAGCAACTTCACTTTCACTTTTCACTTTCATGCACTGAAGGAAATGGCAAGCCACTCCAGTGTTCTTGCCTGGAGAATCCCAGGGACGGGGGAGCCTGGTGGGCTGCCGTCTATGGGGTCGCACTGAGTCGGACACGACTGAAGCAACTTAGCAGCAGCAGCAGACAACATTTCTTAGGAGACGAAGTGCTAATGGTTTTTTAAACCTGACGGGGAATTTTTTTTTTTCTTGTTTCTTTTTTTTTTTTTTGATGGGTTGGAAACTGTGCCCGTCTCACTAGTTGTTTGGCCTGAGGTTCCAGTGGTGGAGTTCTCGGGCAGTTGACTGGAGCTGGGTCTTGGTGTTGAGATGGAGACCTCACTCTGATTACTATTCCTTGGGGCCTGGGGAGTGTGTTATTTCAGCATTTCAGACTCAGGGGCTCAGGACCGATCCCTGGCCCATGAACCATGATCCCACAAGCAGTGGGATTTCGGAGGGAATACAAAGAAAAAAAAAAGATTAAAAAAAAAGAGAGATGAAAAACAAATAAAAATAACCAGAACAAAGAATAAAAAATAACAACCCCTGGTAGTCCCTGGGGCTGTCTTGTCTGCCCTCTACCCAAGTTCAGTTCAGTTCAGTTCAGTCGCTCGGTCGTATCTGACTCTTTGCGACCCCATGAATTGCAAGGCCCCCCACCAATGCCTGCTAAGTTCCTGGGGAGACACAAACTCCATGTCTTCCCTCACTCCCATCTCAGCTCCGTCGCCCCCGATGGTTAATTTCAGTCATTCCCTGATTAGCTTAAGCACGGAGCCAACTGTACAAAGCTTGTGGCAAAAATTGCTGAGTGTTAGGAAAATGAAATGACCACCTGGATGTGCTTTTTTTTTTAAAACAGAGCTCTGCTTATGAATGGAGAAATAGTTCACATGACTTCGAAGGATAAACTTGTAATCATTTCCAAGCGAGATTCACCGGAGAGCAAACCATAGAACTGGGGGTCACACACACAAGCACACATGTGTGTCAAGCACTTCTCCTCCACGGCAGAGAAAGGACCCACCCTGAATCTTCATCGGAAGGACTGATGCTGAAGCTGAAACTCCAATCCTCCGGCCACCTGATTCGAAGAACCGACTCACCGGAAAAGACCCTGATGCTGGGAAAGATGGAAGGCGGGAGGAGAAGGGGGCGACAGAGGATGAGATGGTTGGATGGCATCACCAACTCGATAGACGTGAGTTTGAGTAAGCTCCGGGAGTTGGTGAAGGACAGGGAAGCCTGGCATGCTGCGGTCCATGGGGTCACAAAGAGTCGGACACGACTACACGGAACTGAGCTGATATCAATTTCACGAAAGGTGATGAGGGTGACTTGAGGTACCCGTTTTCAGAATTTTTCCTACCCCTCAACATTCAGAAGGACGCTTTCCAAGTCTGCCCCTTTGACGTCTCCATCTTCATCTCTGTGTTGGAAGTGTGGGAAGCTTTGTCTTCCCTCCCAGATGTGTATCTTGTTGTAAATGAAAGCAGCATGCCACGCTCCCTCCCCTCCCTAATCTCACGCTTTCTCTTGCTTGGCTGTCTGTTTGCTGGAAGACAGGAGTCAAAGGCGGCTGAGAAAAGGGAAAATGTACACACAGAGAAGATACCGCCCCACTTCCTCTGATAGCAGCCACTGTCTGCCCACTCACTGTGGACGCCCAGTTCCTAACTGGGGCTGGAGCGGAGATAACAGACCGGGACGTGTTTTCCGGAGCCGCAATCTCCGAATCTGCTCTCCCCAAACACGAAGTCACACCCTGTCCTCACAGGTGGGGGGGCGGGGGGTGCCTCTGACCACCACACGTGATCACGGGACAGATGTTCAAGGCACAAAGTATGAAAGCGGTCCCGAATCTGTTTTAAAACAGCTCCTGTTGTTGAGTTGCTAAGTCGTGTCTGACTCTGGTCCCCGTGACTCTCCAGCGTCACAAAGGAGACCTAAGTACTTTCTGCCAAATGCACGATGAACGATCCCCCTACATAATGTGGCTGTCGTTCAGCCGCTCAGTCACATCCACCTCTTCGCGACCCCATGGACTGCAGCATGCCAGGCTTCCCTGTCCATCACCCAACTCCCAGGGCTTGCTCAGACTCACATCCATGAGTCAGTGATGTCCTCTGACCGTCTCATCCTCTGCCACTCCCTTCTCCCTTTGCCTTCAATCTTTCCCAGCATCAGGGTCTTTTCCAAAATAGTGTTACTGAGATAGAAAGCACATACCAAGACAATTCACTCAGTGGAAGGTATGCAAGTGAAGAGCTTGCAGTAAATTCAGACTCGTGCAACAGCCAGCAGCTCAATCAAGAGAGCATTTCCAGGAACCCCAGTAGCAGTCCTCAACCCCATCCCTCGGCACTCACGAGCTGCAACACCCAGCTCCCCAGTCCCAGGCAACAGTCATCTCATCATCTCCTTTCTGCCCACCAGGCCCTTTCTGGTTCAGCCTGCAAGCCTCTGTACGAATCTGACAGCCTCCCCTGTGTCAGTGACCTTCCCGACCAATTTCCCAGTTTTATGATCACGTCTCAGGGGCTCAATCCACAGCAGCAGCTCCTGCAAGTGCACCGGACACTCACACGCACTGGGGGCGGGGGGGCTTCTCGATGCCAGAGCGACAGCTACTGTCCTGAGCGAGCCCCTGATTGGCTCGTCTGGGCTGCTCCCCCGGGCGTTGGGCGCACACAGGGTGGCTCTCGAGATAAGAGATGCTGTCCCACTCCTGCGACCCCACAGAGAGCCACGCATCTCACGGCTGTCTTGTGACTATCACTGACCAAGCCAAGAGGAGTGGGGGGCGGAGGGGGAGAAAACCATTCTACCACATTCCATGGGGTGGGAGAGGCATGTCCATTTTATGTATCAGTTTATTAATAGCATCTCCACTGTCCCAGCCAGACGCGTGGTACACCATCACCCAAAAGGAAGACAGGGAAGAAATTCCAAAGAGGGATCCTGATGGCGTGGAATAATAGCAAACCATCACCAAACGGGAACAGAAGAGGCTGTTCCATCCATTTACTGAAGAAGGGCCGTGGCAACTCATTAAGGACATGAAGCCAGACTCTGTGATTTCGGGTTTCAATAGACAAGTTGGGGGCGGCGCGGGCGGTTTCTCTTCCACTCTGTGTTCACCCATGCCCCTGCCAGACCTGGGAACTAGCTTGTATTATCTGAGCATTGAAAACCAAAGGAGCACACCCCTGATGGGAGCTCAGGCACTGCACACATCTGGATTTTTAACCACTCAAAGCGACCCGTGCCTTCCGGGGTGGGCTGCCACCTGTCCCATCCACTTTGGCCGCCAAGGAAAGTCAAGGGAATCTTTTAACGGGTGCCTGTTTAAAAGCCCTAACTCATTCCATCCCCTTTTGTTCCATTTATCCTCCACCCAAGGATTGCGAGACGAGATATTACGAATGTTTATCTTTAAAAACGTGTAACTCACCAATGAGTGCAAGCAGAAACCGGTGCACTCCCAGCAGGGACCGTGGACAAAGTGACTACGTTACGCCATGCCGATTTCCTGCTTTGGCTGTTGGTCTGAAGTTATGTAACAACGGCGCCATTGGAGGAGGCGGTACACAGGACCTCTCGGCACTATTTCTGGAACTTGCTGTGGTTTATAACCAACCAAAGTAACTCATCTTAAATGAAAATTCTCTAAATAATTTCTTTTTTAATCTAGTAGCCTCTCTTACTGATGCTCTGAGGAACTAATAACTGGGGGCTAACCAAAGGGTGCAAACAAGCCCTCAGAAGGTCTTTCAAGTCAATACAAACTCACTGCCACAGACACAGGCAGTGAACCAGGAGGAAAAAAAAAAGATCTCTTCCTGTAACTAGGAAGAAAAAAAAGTTCTCCTATTGCATGAAAATGTAATATCCTGCAAGTACTTATCAACAATCTGAAAATGAAATTAAGAAGACATCATTCACAAAAGCATCAAAAAGAATACAGCCAAAACTCCCGAACAGAAAGCGCAAAAAAGTGTCATCTTTACAGCTCCACCCCCACTGAGACTGGCTTTCCACAGTCCTGACTCATGCTCACGGTCAGGGTCTGCAGGAGTTAACGGAGGCCTTCCATCAGCATCGAAAGCTTCACCGGTGAGGCCAGGACCGCATCCAGTTGTTTGAGTGCATGATATTAAAAATGAGCGATCAACAAGCGGCAGAGACCCAGCCAATTAACCACCCATCTAGTCTCGCAATCAAATATGTATTAACCAAAAAGGCAGCCCGGCATTCACAGCCAGGCTCCGCTGTTCTCGCGTTGCAACATAAACAATTCAGAGAGCGCTAACCTCAGAGAGGGACCCGAGTCCTGAAAATGTGGAAACCTAAATCGTTGACAGTCTTTCTAGCACTCTGTGACTGAGATGTCCCACGGATCCCTCGACGCCAACAAGTCAACACACAGGTCTCAACGACGGCTTTGTGCAGTCCTTGTACACGACTGACTGAAGGACTCTGTACCTAGGAATGCACGGTAAGGGCAAATTCCTTGTAAAGAATGAGTCTCAGCACAGAGATGGCCAACGGGCATGAGAAAAGATGCTCAACGCGGCTGATCGCTATCATCAGAGAAATGCCGCGTCCAAACCACAACGAGGGACCACCTCATACCGGTCAGAATGCCCATCATCAGAAACTCTACAAATAATACAAGCCGAAAAGGGTACGGAGAAAAGGGAACTCTCGCACACCGTCAGTGGGAATGTAAATTGGCACAGCCGCCACGAAGGCTCTTCATAAAAAAACAAAACACTAAAAACAAGAGTTGCCATATGGACCCTGCGATCCCACTCCTGGGTATAGACCCAGAGAAAACTAAGATTTAGAAAAGATACATGCATCCCTATGTTCACAGCAGCACGAGCCACGATACCCAAGACAGGGAGACAACATAAAAGTCCACGGAGGGAGGAATGGATAAGGAAGACAGGGTACATATTATACACAGTGGAATATTACTCAGCCGTGAAAAAGGATGGAGTGATGCCGTCTGCAGCTACATGGATGGACGCAGAGACAATCACACTAAGTCAGAAAGAGACAGGCGAACCTCACGTGATATCACTTAGAGGTGGACTCTAAAATATGACACAAAGCAACTTCATCTACGAAAGACTCAAGACGGCAGAAAACAGGCCTGCGGTTGCCAAGATGGGAGGGTGCTCCAAACAGGCCTTCAATTATACCACGTCCGGCTGGCTAGATAAGAAAGGCTCTCAGATCTCACTCTAAGACAAGCCCTCCAGGATGCAAACTGCTGGAAGGTGGGTCCTTTTCCCGGTTCCTGTTCAAGGCAGTTGGGTCATTAATAACTTCCAGGGAACAGCACTAGCATAGAGCATTCCCTAAAAGGTAACAAGAGAACATCCCAAAGACCGAGTGCTGGCCACCAGGTTTCACCACACGTAACTTTTACCTCTGCAAGTGCCAAAGCAGCTGCTGCTGCTGCTGCTAAGTCGCTTCAGTCGTGTCCGACTCTGTGCGACCCCATAGAGAGCAGCCTACCAGGCTCGTCCGTCTATGGGATTTTCCAGGCAAGAGTACTGGAGTGGGGTGCCCTTGCCTTCTCCTGTGACAAAGCTAGACTCCCCCCATAATTCCAGTAACTCAAACTACAGGCTGTAAAGAGTTCCCCTTCTAAAAAAAATAATTATTTGGCTGTATTGGGTCTTAGTGTGGCTCTCGGGACCTTCGTTTTGGTCTGAAACGAAGCCTTTCAGGGGCTGAAGCCAAGTCCCTTGCGTTGCAAGGCACATGCTTAACCACAAGACCGCCCGGGCAGGTCAATGTGAACAGTCTTGAAGATGGAGCAACTGTACTGTGAGCTGGGACCTTCGGAGAGCATGGAGCGCAAGGGCCCGGCAGACAGAAGAAATAGGATGATTCGTTTATTCCCCTGGGGCCAGTGAGTGGTCACATGGGCGGTTACTGAGAGCATTAGGCCTAAAACTCAGTAAGCCGCTCCCATTTAAGGGTCCTTCCAGGTGAACATCAGTCATGATATTGTCCAGTCGCTCAGCCATTGTCCGACTCCTTGAGTCCCCATGGACCGCAGCAAGCCAGGCCTCCTTGTCCATCACCAGCTCCCGGAGTTTACTCAAACTCATGTCCATCGAGTCGATGATGCCATTCACCCATCTCATGCTCTGTTGTCCCCTTCTTCTCTTGCCTTCAATCTTTCCCAGCATCAGGGTCTCTTCCAATGAGTCAGCTCTTCTGATCAGATGGCCAAATTACTGGAGTTTCAGCTTCAGCATCAGCCCTTCCAAAGAAACATGCAGGGTTGATTTCCTTCAGGACTGTGGTTTGATCTCCTTGCAGGACTCTCAAAAGTCTTGGTATCGCAAAAATGAAAAAAAAATAATTATAATCTCCAGTTACATGGCTCTCCTTTGATTTCATCCAGCAAATCTTGGATAAGGTCAGAAACTTGCCTTGGCTCAAATAACCCCAGTTTCCCAACGGGAGAATCCACCTTATTTCTGAAAGTATTTGCTTCCTATGTGCCTGCTTCTGCATGTGGACAGGAAGGGAAGAATTTACCCTGTGAGAAGTCAAAGCTTCCAGGAAGATCAGGGTGCAACCCTCCTCTGACAAATGACCCAGTCACCAAAGGAACACAGGGACTGCTCATCTGATGATGCCAGCTCTGTAGAACACCGAGAGGCAAGCGGAGGAACATCACCTCCATCGACCATCAAGAGTTCCTATAGAGTGTTCTGGAGATCTGAACGGAGACACTGCCCCGTGGCTCCGACAAGACGGCTGGAAGGAAATGACCCCTGGGATCTCCCTCATCACTCTGAGTCACAGGTCACACACCCAGCCCGCTGGCAAAGGTTTGCCGGCTGTCCTCGAAAGCACATCTCCTCACATGTTCCCTGCACTCCAGGCGGTTTCATCAGACTGTCCCTCTCTCCCCTTTACGCACTCTCTCACACACACGCACACACAGCCACATCCATCCCCAGTCTCAACAACTTTCTCTTCTCCGTGGGTCAGATGGCAAAGAACCTGCCTGCCACTGTGGGAGACCCGGGTTCGATCCCCTGGGCCGGGAAGACGCCCTGGAGAAGGGAAGTGGCAACCCCACTCCAGTATTCTGGCCTGGAGAATCCCACGGACGGACAGAGGAGCCTGGTGGGGCTACAGTACCTGGGATAGCAGAGTTGGAAAGGACTGCGGGGCTAACACTTCCACTGCACGCTCGAGAGATGATCACACGAACTGTCTTCTGCTCTCGGGACAGGACTCGGGGGCTCAGATCGCCTTGATGCAGGCATGGCAAACAGAAAGGGAAGGTCTGTTCCCTCCTAAGGGCAATTTGTTCAGGACGAGTAACATCCCAGGTGCCTCTTCCAGGGAAGTCAGGTCGGACAGGGTGGTTGGTTTCCTAAGAAGCAGAGACTCCTCAAAGTCACAGAGAACAGAGCAGAGGAGGCGGGGAGAGGGGACGTGGGTCACACAGGCATCAAAGGTGCACACTTCCAGCCGTAAAGTCAGTCCTGGGGCTGCCCTGGTGGGCCAGTGGCTGCGACTCTGCACTTCCGATGCTGGGGGCCCCGAGTTCAACTGCTGGGGCAGGGGACTAAGACCCCCTAAGGCCGTCAAGAAGCGCGGAATACCAAATGCTAATACGAAGACCAAGCACAGCCAAGTGAATAATAAATCCTGGGGATTCGACGCAATACATGATTCCAGTTAATAACGCTGGAGTCTGTGTCTGAACACCGCTAAGAGAACAAATCTTAAAAGTTCTCATTGTGAGAAAAAAACAAATACATGACTCTGTGAACACTGGAGTCTGTATGTAAACACTACTAAGAGAATAAATCTTAAAAGTTCTCACTATGAGAAAAAAAGTAAATAAGTGTGGTGATGGTTTACTGAACCCACTGCAATCTTTGCATGTTTACATACATCAAATCGTTATGTCGCACACCTTAAGCTCATACAATGTGCGTTTAGTCACTGAGTCGTGTCCGACTCTTTCGTTGACTGTAGTCCGCCAGGCTCCTCTGTCCACGGGGACTCTCCAGACAAGACTGAAGTGGGTTGCCATTTCCTTCTCCAGGGGATCTTCCCAAGCCAGGGATCGAACCCAGGTCTCCCACATTGCAGGTAGATTCTTTACCAGCTGAGCCACCAGGGAAGCCCAGATACAAGATTACATATCAAATTACACCTCACTTTTTACAAAATGAAAATTAAAAAAGGACAGCTGGGGACACCCCCGGTGGTCCGGTGGTTAAGAATCTGCCTGACAATGCAGGGGACGCGGGTCTGGCTCCCTGGTCTGCCAAGAGCCCCCGTGAGATGAGTCACAACTACAGAGCCTGCGCTACAGTTAAAGAAATCTGGTGTGGAGCAATGAACAGCCCATGTGGTACACAATGAACACCCAGCACAGTCAAAAAATTTAAAAAAAAAAAGAAAAGAGAGAAGGACAGCTGAAGGCTGGAACTGTCTCTGTGGGTTCTGACCCTCTCCCCATTGCCCAAGTCAGGAAATGTCATGCCTCACACGGGGAATCAGGAAGAACACACAGTCTTCCTCTTAAAACGACCATCCCAAAGACACATTCAACAAGAACCAGTGCAATGAAACATCACTCGACCGAGAAAAAAAAAAACAAAGTTTTCCACAACAAAGTTCTTTTTCTAAAACTTGCTGGTAGCCCCAAACAGTGATGCCTGACTCAGGATCACCGTGATGATTGCAAATTCCAGGTGACTCAGCACCTTCAGAGGCAAATGCTTCCCCAGCTGGCTTCTTAGAAGAACTCTTCCATCGGCCCGGTGTGCAAGGCACGTGCGATCCAGGGAGACATCGACTCACTCTCTGTCCTCTGCTTGTCCTGCCAGCAAGCCACATAACCCGATTTCATTTCATTTTTTTTTCACACCTCCAACGCTTCAATCACCAAAATAAAACACCACCTGCGTAGGAGAAGCAATGAGGCTGTCAGCCTCTCCCTTCCTCAAATGAGGTCCAAGGCTCCTTTTTGCCGCTTAGCACCTGAACATCAACAGGCAAACCCCTCAGCCCCCAAAGACTCGAACCGGAATCGACAGCAAGATATAAAAGGCTGGTCTGGTACATGAGCCTTAACCACAAGACACAATGCGCATTTCAACGGACACGGCTAGCAACTGACATTACCAACCATATGCTCGACGTGCTGCACACCAGAAAGCAATCCCAAAAGGCATGATCTTTGCTGTCAAGGACTTGCAATCTCACTGCCAAAGAAAAAGAGAACACACGCGTAAGAGAAAACAGTTGGCAAAAGGCCACTTGGAGGGGAAAAAAAAAATTAAGTTCAAAATGGAAATCTAATAAAAAACAGATTTTTCAACACCAAATAAATGGTCCATGTATTAGATAGACTGGGCAGCAGAAAAAGAAAGAAATATAATAAAACTGAAAGGATGAATGCAGTACGAAAGCAGTAAGAATAATAAGTCCCAGAAATCACAGAGACCCAGTCAAGATCTTCAGGTTTCCACTTGCCTGCATACAGCCTTGTCTGAGACTATTAAACGACCCCCTTTGCCTGGGGAGGGCTTTATGTCTTTATGTGGAAAGGACTGCCAACAGCCGTTCCCAGTGCTGACTATACTGCAAGGCACGGTGCTGCAACTGCAAAGTGCACGAGAGTCACCTGGAAATTGCGTTTGTGCAGGGCGGAGGAGTCTGGTGGGCTGCCGTCTATGGGGTCACACAGAGTCGGACACGACTGAAGCGACTTAGCAGCAGCAGGATTCTTCAGGCTGGGCACGTGTAGACCCCAGGCCAGGTAACTCCTTGTGGGGGGTTAACTCGTGCATTCTTAGGGGCTGAGCACTATCCGTGGCGTCTGCCCATGAGATCCCCTGAAGTCTCCAAACCTTGCTGAATGTCCCTAATGGAAGTGGGTGGTGGAGACATGATTGCTCACCTCTACCCCATCACCCCACCGCCAACCACCCCATCCCCAGTTAAGACTCAACCTTCAGAGAACTAAGATCATGGCATTCGGTCCCATCACTTCATGGCAAATAGTTGGGGAAACAGTGGAAACAACTGAGAGACTTTATTTTTGGGGGGCTCCAAAAATCACTGCAGATGGTGACTGCAGCCATGAAATTAAAAGACGCTTACTCCTTGGAAGAAAATCTATGACCAACCTAGACAGCATACTAAAAAGCAGAGACATTACTTTGCCAACAAAGGTCCGTCTACTCAAAGCTACAGTTTTTCCAGTAGTCATGTATGGATGTGAGAGTTGGACTATAAAGAAAGGTGAGCGCCAAAGAATGGATGCTTTTGAAATGTGGTGTTGGAGAAGACTCTTGAGAGTCCCTTGTACTGCAAGGAGATCCAATTAGTCCATCCTAAAGGAAACCAGTCCTGAATATTCACTGGAAGAACTGATGTTGAAGCTGAAACTCCAATACTTTGGCCACCTAATGCGAAGAACTGACTAACTAGAAAAGACCCTGATGCTGGGAAAGATTGAAGGCGGGAGGAGAAGGGAGTGACAGAGGATGAGATGGTTGGATGGCATCACTGACTCAATGGACATGAGTCTGAGTAAACTCCGGGAGTAGGTGATGGACAGGGAGGCCTGGCCTGTTGCAGTCCATGGGGTTGCACAGAGTCAGACACGACTAAGCGACTGAACTGAACGGAAAGACTGTCAATGGAGTAAGAATAACAGTCTCTCTGAGAGTCCCATGCCGTAATAAGTGGGCCCTGTGACAACACGACTGTGTGTGGCAAAAAGGACTTTGGAGAAGCACTGAAGTTAAAGATCTTGGGCGGCGGGGGCACGTGAGCCCCGCACTAAGTGAGCGCTCTCTCCAGGCTGCAGTTGGGAGACATGTGACCACGGAGGAGTGATCAGAGAGGTGGTGCGCTGTGGGCTTTGAATACAAGGAAGGGGCCCTGAGCCAAGGAACACAGGGGGCCTCTAGAAGCTGGAGAAGGCAAGGAGTGCATTCTTCCCGAAAGCCTCTGGAAAAGCACGTGGCCCTCCTCGACACACTTGAGACTCATCTCGAACTTGTGACCTCTGGAAGCATAAGATGATAAAGTTGAGTTGTTCAAGCCAGGAAGTCTAGGGTCATTTGTCCCAAGAGTGCCAGGAGACTAGCACAGTCAACTACAAGATCAACTGAGAAAATACACGACCTTCAGCTCCTGGTAGCTCAGTTGGTATACAATCTGCCTGCGATGCGGGAGACCCTGGTTCGATTTCCTGGGTCGGGAAGATCCCCTGAAGAAGGGATAGGCTACCCACTCCAGTATTCTTGGGCTTCCCTGGTGGCTGAGCTGGTGAAGAATCCGCCTGCAATGTGGGAGACATGAGTTCGATTAAGGCTACCCACTCCAGTATTCTGACCTGGAGAATTCCATGGACTGTATAGTCCACAGGGTTGCAGAGAGTCAGACTCGACTGAGCGACTTTCACTTCACTTTAGTTCCTAAGAGTAAGCCCTTTGTTAGAGATAGACACTCTAGAAAGTTACGCCCATGGATAGTCTGAGAAAAAAATCAGCCTCCAGATTCTCCCACCTGACCCCAGAGTGGAAATTCTGGCCCCTCACAGAAAGTTTACAAATTCTTTAAAGCAACAACTCTGCCGCTCTCTTTCAGTCTAAGCCGGCACTGTGGCTTCGGGGAGCCCTCAGAAACCACCTAGCTGGTTGGAACCCGTGACCCCAGAGCAGGTTCACACCAGCCTCGTGGTAAATGCAGGCTTCCAATGTCTTGGCAGGGACTCTGTAAAACTCCACCCAAAAACGCAGCACAGAAGAAGGGTATATGAATGCATGTGTGCGCGCAATCTAGAAGGATGCTACCGATGATCCTATTTGCAGGGCAAAAACGGAGGGGCAAAAACAGAGGACAGACTTGGGGGACATAGCAGGGGAGAGAGGGTGGGGCGAATTGAGAGACACACTGACACAAATGCACGACCATGTGTAAACAGCTAACGGGAAGCTACTATACAGCACGAGGCGCTCAGCTCAGTGCTGTGCGAAGACCTAGAGGCCTGGGATGTGGGACAGGGAAGGAGGTTCAGTTCAGATCAGTCGCTCAGTCGTGTCCGACTCTTTGCGACCCCATGAACTGCAGCACGCCAGGCCTCCGTGTCCATCACCATCTCCCACAGTTCACTCAAAGTCACGTCCAACAAGTCAGTGATGCCATCCAGCCATCTCATCCTCTGTCGTCCCCTTCTCCTCCTGCCCCCGATCCCTCCCAGCATCAGTCTTTTCCAATGAGTCAACTCTTCGCATGAAGTGGCCAAAGTACCGGAGTTTCAGCTTTAGCATCATTCCTTCCAAAGAACACCCAGGGCTGATCTCCTTCAGAATGGACTGGCTGGATCTCCTTGCAGTCCAAGGGACTCTCAAGAGTCTTCTCCAACACCACAGTTCAAAAGCATCAATTCTTCGGCGCTCAGCTTTCTTCAAAGTCCAACTCTCACATCCATACATGACCGCTGGAAAAACCATAGCCTTGACTAGACGGACCTTTGTTGGCAAAGTAATGTCTCGGTTTTTCAATATGCTATCTAGGTTGGTCATAACTTTCCTTCCAAGAAGCAAGTGTCTTTTAATTTCATGGCTGCAATCAGCATCTGCAGTGATTTTGGAGCCCCAAAAAATATAGTCTGACACTGTTTCCACTGTTTCCCCATCTGCTGCTGCTAAGTCACTTCAGTCGTGTCCGACTCTGTGTGACCCCATAGACAGCAGCCCACCAGGCTCCCCCGTCCCCAGGATTCTCCAGGCAAGAACACTGGAGTGGGTTGTTTCCCCATCTATTTCCCATGAACTGATGGGACCAGATGCCATGATCTTAGTTTTCTGAATGTTGAGCTTTAAGCCAACTTTTTCACTCTACTCTTTCCTTTTCATCAAGAGGCTTTTTAGTTCCTCTTCACTTTCTGCCGTAAGGGTGGTGCCATCTGCATATCTGAGGTTATTGATATTCCTCCTGGCAATCTTGATTCCAGCTTGTGCTTCTTCCAGCTTGGCCTTTCTCATGATGTACTCTGCATATAAATTAAATAAGCAGGGTGACAGTATACAGCCTTGACGTACTCCTTTTCCTATTTGGAACCAGTCTGTTGTTCCATGTCCAATTCTAACTGTTGCTTCCTGACCTGCCTCTTGAGAAACCTATATGCAGGTCAGGAAGCAACAGTTAGAACTGGACACGGAACAACAGAGGTCCCAGAGGGTGGGGATATATGTAAACTTGTGTCTGATTCACACTGATGTACCACACAGTATTGTAGAACAATCGTCCTCCCACTAAAAAAAAAAAAAGTACACACACACACACATAAAATCTCTCCCAAACCACTGAAACTGAAAAAAGACGGTCAGCAGGTGCAGCTTGAATTGAACACAACTGTTTTCCTCCACCCATGTTTAGGGGAAGAGATGGAATAAACAAAGAGAGAAAGCAGGTTATGGTTTCCGCCAGAGTGGAAGCTGACCTGGAAAGGGTTTTGTAAACATTCCTCACTGCTGAAGCAGTTTGCATCTCAGCATCATCTCAGAGGGGCCGGAGGAGCCGTTGATCCAGTCCTATATGCTGTGTCCACCCGAATTCCCCACACCACCCTCAAGCCCTACTCCATCACCCGGAGACACCACGAAAGGCTCACCAAGAAGCCGGGACAAGAAGCTGATACATGACGCAAAGTGAAAAAGGCTAGGTAGCAAAGGCTGCGTACTGCATGATCCCACTGATAGGAAGTTTCCAGAACAGGCCGATGCACAGAGACAGAGACCACACCTGGTGGCTGCCAGGGACTGGGTGGAGAGGGGGACACGGAGAGATGCTTCATGCACGTGGGGTTTTCTCTGGACTGACAAAAATGCTCTTGAACTCAAACAGCGGTGATGGCTGCACAACTTCATAAAAATACCAGGAAAGCAGCGAGTTATACACTTTGAATGAATGAGACACTTGCATGGTAGGTGAGTTCTATCTCAATGCTGCTGGTACTGCTGCTGCTAAGTCACTTCAGTCGTGTCCGACTCTGTGCGACCCCACAGATGGCAGCCCACCAGGCTCCCCCGTCTCTGGGATTCTCCAGGCAAGAACACTGGAGTGGATTGCCATTTCCTTCTCCAATGCGTGAAAGTGAAAAGTAAAAGTGAAGTCACTCAGTCGTGTCTATCTCAATAGAGTTGTCATATTTAAAAAGAAATAATAAAAATTAAAAAAGAGAAGAAGGAAGAAGAAACAACCCAGAGGATATTAGCCAATGATTACGAGACACTTCAAACTTAAAAAAAAAAATTAACCATCCTAAGGAGGTGAGTTTACTTAACAAGCCTGGAATCCTGCATACGGACTGAATCCACCGTCAAGGTTCTGAAACGCACGAGCAAAGGTCAGTAACTGTGACCCGAGGTGGCTTATGGAAAGGACTAGGGCGCCAAGTGGGAAGACCTGGGGTTCGTGATCAAGTGTAGGGAGATGAATGTGCAAAAAGACAACAGTTCTCAGTCCAACGAATCACTGGAAAAGACCCCGATTGATGGGAAAGACAGAAGGCAAGAGGAGAAAGAGGTGACAGAGGACGAGATGGTTGGACAGCATCACCGACTCGATGGACCTGAGTTTGAGTGAACTCAGCCTGGCGTGCTGCAGTCCACGGGGTCGCAAAGAGGTGGACACAACTGAGTGACTGAACAGCAAAGTTTTGAGTCCCCTCAACAACCCTGCTGCAGAAAACCAACGTGGTCTTAAATGGGATTTAGAGCTCTGTGTTAACTGAATCACCGCAAGCAGCCATGGACAGTCACCCAAAGGCAAAGCAAACACGGACGGCAAGCGCGAACAAAGCCCGCAGAGGCAATGACAAGCCCAACCTGAACCTACAATGTGCCCAACTCAGTTCTAGGAACGACCCAACAAGCCAACTGCCCGACGCCAGCAGTGTGTACAGAGAGAAATTTCACTCTGACGAACATCTGGGCCATCAGAGACCCATACAGAAAACACACATTTGCGGTCCAAATATAGAACATTCCATGGAAAAGCAAACACCACAGGAAATTCAAGGAGGTTGAACATTTACTTATAGACAGCAAACAACGAATCAAATGCAAAACTTCCCTTAAAGCAAACGCCACCCAGCCAAATGGGACCCGAGCTGACCTCTTCCTCTTGGGCCAGGAACTGACGAAATTAAACTTCACGAGGGACAGCTGCTTCTGTGGACCATTTCAGGTTTAAATATGAACTGGGAAGTCGTGAAAACAGACAGTCTCTGGTTTTATTCAACTAACTTCTCTGAAAACACATACAGGATGATCAAAAAGAAAAAAACACAAGGCAATTAGAACCTATTAACGATTGGGTGGATACGAGCTGTATGGAGAGAAAAAAGAAACACTTCCATGAGCTAATCTTATTCTATATTTAGTTTGAATATACTAATGTAATTAACTGGGGTTATATAATGTTGCTAAATTCAGATTTCCAATCGTAAAGCTTCACATACAATTATTTGAACTGCAATGGATTTTTGTTTCTGCGGGAAAATGAAAATAGTTCATTTTCATAACCCACGCGTCCCTAGAAGTAACGGCCTTCCTTGATAGAAATTTCGTGGATGGTAATTCACAACACTACAGATGTGTTTACATCTTCCCTCAAAGGTTAGCATTATCTAGATATTCCACATACTGCTGGCTCTTACCATTTGTCGCTTCTATTTCTCTATATTCCTGCTTCCCACACCTGTGACTGTAATGCCCCGGGAGTACACATAGATAGATCCTGGGCTTCCCTGGTGGCGCAGTATTATAAACACTCTGTCTGCCAATGCAGGAAACTCAGGTTCAGTTCCTGGGTGGGGAAGATCCCCTGGAGGAGGGCATGGCAACCCACTCCAGTATTCTTGCCTGGAAAATTGCATGGACAGAGGAGCCTGGCGGGCTGTGGTCCATGGGATCGCAAAGAATCGGACACGGCTTAGTGACGAGCACATACACACAGATCTCTGCACTTCATGGGGACCTGCAGCCCACATTTAGGAAATAAAAACAACTTTTGTACCCATCTCTTCGAGGAATCTAAGGTTATGGTTATTCTCCGATACATCTCTGAATATTATTTAGCATAACTGGGCTCACAAATAACCAAACAAATAATTATTAGAGAGTTATCAACAACAAAAACAGAAAAAAGAATCCTTTCCAAAGCTGAAGCGATTTATCGGTGCTGAGCTGACCTGTCTACAACAAGACGTTGGGTCGCCGGGACTTCCCTGACTGTCCAGTGGTTGAGAATCCACCTTCCAATGCAGGGGACAAGGGGTTCAATCCCTGGTCAGGGAAGTAAGCTCCCACACCCTGTGGAGCAACAAAACCCGTGTGCCACAGCTAGAGTGCCTGGGGATCACAACGAACACCCCTCCTGCTGAAACTAAGACCCCTCCTGGGGGAGGGTCAGGATGCGGGCAAGGCTTAAGGCATCCAGTTAAAAGCAAAATACTTTGCGTCAATCTCTCTCACCTCTTAGATGATCAGGGACGGGGCAGACAAGAGTACATTCCCAAAGACTTTCATCGAATCACATTTGTTACAGGAGCTTCAAGCACTGATCTCTGGAGAGCAGAGACAAAGGGGCATAATAGAGATATCAAAAATTCTACTTCCCGGGATTTCCCCGGAGGTCTACTGGCTGAGATTCCAAGCTTTCAGTGCCAAGGGCCTGCATTCTATTCCTGGTTAGGGGGGTTAAGATCCTGCAAGATACAAGGTTCAATTAAAAAAAAAAAAAGGACAAAAAAAATCTACTTCCTGTTTCTTCTCTGTCTCTACAGTCGGTGTCTTCTGAATATTACCATAAAAGAAACTATCTTCTGTTTTCTTTATTAGCAGATTAAATGGATCAGTTTTGTTGCTGTGCAGTTGTTCAGTCGTGTCCAACTCTTTGCAACCCCATGGACCGCAGCACGACAGGCCTCCCTGTCCATCACCAACTTCTGGAGTTTACTCAAACTGATGTCCATCGAGTCGGTGATGCCATCCAGCCATCTCATCCTCTGTCATCCCCTTCTCCTCTCGCCTTCAATCTTTCCCAGCACCAGGGTCTTTCCCAATGAGTCAGCTCTTTGGTAGCCAAAGTACTGGAGCTTCAGCTTCAGTCCTTCCATTGAACATCCACTGAATATTCCATTGATTTCCTTTAGTATGGACCGGTTTGATGGGTTTACCCAACGACAAATGACTGTCTTGAGTGGATCCTGATGAGCCCGAATCGTATAGAACAAGAGTGTCGTCAGCTGCAGGCGTCTTGCGTGCACAGGGCTGGTTCTCTGATTTCCTGGACTCAGAAAAGCTACAGTGCAAACTCAGGAGCCACAACAAGAGACACAAGACTCAAACACCACAACTCACACACAAAACCTGAAACTGACACCTCCGTCACTTCAAGCTAAACAAACACGACGGCTGCTGTGGAAACCCGGGAACTACTTCCGGTCGGCATTCCGGGCCTGCAAACCGAAGCTTCGGCCGTTCTCTGCAAACGACCTGAAGCTCAGGCAAAGATCTGAAGTGTGGAGGTGAGTCCCAGGTCTCACCTCGGCAGCCCACAGTGTGGTCTGGGTTGTGAATATAACTTCTGTTATTTATTCACTCTCTGCAATGCTACCAACAAGCATCAACCAAAATGACACCTTTCTCTATTACATAGCCTCTCAAGTGATATGCAAAAAAAAAAAAAATATATATATATATATATAAACAACCATGATGGATGAAATATGTCTTTGGGGGGAAAAAAAGAAAAAAACGCAATATAAACAGCCAGACCGAAGGCACACGAAGGCTTGTATAACAAGCCTGTTCCAGCGCTATCTCACATCTTGTGCAGTTGGAATCACGTCTTCCACAAAAAAAAAAAAAAAAGCCTGGTTCTTGGGAGCCCCGAGGGCATCCGTCAATGAGAGCAGCTGATTTACAGACAGAATTAAGTGATTATGAAAACACCGGGGCGTTAAGAAATGCTTTAAAAAGCACAGCACAGTTGCAACGTTTCCCCATGCAACTGCAACGCCTGTGTGTACACACTCACGTACACACACAGACTACATCTGTGCCCCCCTTTATTCAGGGACTTCAGTTTCTTTCCTTCATCACCTCTAAGGACCTCACCAGTGATCTCTAAGACACTTTTTCACCATACACCTCTCAGTGAAAACCACTGAAGCATTAACCCCAACTCCTGTTAAGTATTAACTAGAGATAAGACTCAACCCCCCCCCCCCACAACTTAAGCTTCTTCCTGCACTCCAGTAAATCTCACAGAGCACCTACCAGAGATGAAATTCACTTCTCAGGAGTCCACTTCGGGAATTAAAAGCGGAAACAAGGAATCTGTGTCCCCCTCGGCCCCAGCTAAATGTAGAGACTCTGGGTTTCAAGGAAACCTAGTCAGAGGCCCATGAAATTTAACAGGCGAGTTCCATTTCCATAAACTCCTCCACTTGTTCTCAGCCGGTCTACAACCATCTCTTGTCACGCCCTGGACACGCGACATCATTAATTCTCATTGTCACCAACTTCTGGGCCGGGTGCCCCTCCACCGCTCTCTCTCCTGGCAAAGCTTTTTGAAGAATTACACTTCAGATCCCTGGAAACTGTTGAAATTGGCACAGAATCATCGTGCGTCTTAGGAACACAAACCTAACGTAATTACTTTTTCCATGATCGCATTAGGAGCTAAACCAAAGCATGTCTCCCAAGACTGACCTGCAACCATCAGAAACGAGCAACTGTGGTTCTGATGTTGATAACTGTGAATACCTGAGTCTTTAAACCAACACTGAGTTGGCAGTTAAGTTTCAAGGGATTAAAATGCCCAGTAAGATTCTGTTGGGAAAAACCACCTCGGCAAGTACCCAACTTGAACCTGTCTCCTAAGTGAATCAATTCTCTGCTCAGTTGCTTTTCTGAAATTCAACATAAAACTCGGCAACCACCTGGCTAACTTTATAGATGCTGAGAATTACGTTTGCATAACCGGCACTACAGACATGAAGCAGACTCTACTTTCTCGGTTCTCATCTTCAAACGCATGTTAAGATAACAAGGGTACCTGGAAAGGCATAGTTGACCTGGCTAAGTCCAATACTTTGGCCACCTGATGCGAAGGGCTGACTCATTGGAAAAGACCCTGATGCTGGGAAAGATTGAGGGCAGGAGAAGGGGATGACAGAAGATGAGATGGTTGGATGGCCATCACTGACATGATGGACATGAGTTTGAGCAAGCTCCGGGAGTTGGTGATGGACATGGAACCCTGGCGTGCTGCAGCCCATGGGGTTGCAAAGAGTCGAACACAACTGAGTCACTGAACTGAAGAATCACTCACAATACACCAGAAACAAAAATCTCTACTCAGTGACGCAGGATTTTCTCCAGTTCTCCGTCATAACTTACCAGGTCTTTCCCATATCAAAGTATTTGCTATTCCTGATTTAAGAAACAATATGGCATCACACAAACTTCTTTTGCCCACATTTCTATCTCCCAGAAAGTTTAAACTAACAGAAATGATTGCAAAGTGGATTACGGATGTTCACAGACACCTTAGAGCTGGATGACAAGGGGCAAGTCTGTAACAGTTACGAGTCCAGCTCTCCAAGACAAGAACGGCCGTCTCTGTACATGGATTGCTCCAACATGGATGAGGCTGACTCTCCGGGTCACAGAAGTCTTCAACGTCTTGGAGAAAAACAGGGAGGCTGATCGCATTGGTGGAGGAGGTGCGGGGCGGGGGGGGGGAAATGGGTGGGGGATGGGATGGATGGGGCAGGTTGGTGGCAACTGTTCCAGAAAGCAAAGTGCTAGGGGATGGCTCGGAGAAGACAATGGCACCCCACTCCAGTACTCTTGCCTGGAAAATCCCATGGGCGGAGGAGCCTGATAGGCTGCAGTCCATGGGGTCGCGAAGAGTCGGATACAACGGATTCACTTTCACTTTTCACTTTCATGCATTGGAGAAGGAAATGGCAACCCACTCCAGTGTTCTTGCCTGGAGAATTCCAGCAACGGGGAGCCTGGTGGGCTGCCGTCTATGGGGTCGCACAGAGTCAGACACGACTGAAGCGACTTAGCAGCAGCAGCAGCAGGCGATGGCTATTCGGGGTCATCTTTGGGCTCAAGAGAAGTAAATAAAGAGATCTCTCATGCTTCCTTTTTAGCATTCCAGCTACACACACCACGACAGGAATAAATGACAGGAATTCCAGGCAAGAGACACTCTTCACAAGAATAAACACTGTGAATTTTGCCCTGAGCATCATTTCTGCGTCTTTCACAGGGTCTCGCGAGATCAGAAGACAACACCACACCTAAGAATTATTTGGAGGCAACTCACAGCCCAAAGTGTCCTCTGAAATGCTACAGGGCTTTTTTTTTTTTTTTTTTCTAAGTAGGCAACTGACTTAGCAATGTTGAGGACTGCCTATTTCAATCATGGGAAATATGACAAAGCATGACACACAGTTCTCCCAAACTGCTAGTTGATTTAAACCACCGTTAAGTCAACGTTCAAAACACAAAGATCATGGCTTCCAGTCGCATCATTTCATGGCAAATAGATGGGGAAATAATGGAAACAGTGACAGACTTTGTTTTCGCGGGCTCCAAAATCACTGCAGATGGTGACTGCAGCCATGAAATTAAAAGACACTTGCTCCTATGACCAACCTAGACAGCATGTTAAAAAGCAGAGACATCACTTTGCCAACAAAGGTCCATCTAGTCAAAGCTATGATTTCTCCAGCAGTCACGTATGGATGTGAGGGTTGAACCATAAAGAAAGCTGAGTGCCAAAGAATTGATGCTTTTGAACTGTGGTGGTGGAGAAGACTCTTGAGAGTCCCTTGGACTGCAAGGAGATCCAACCAGTCCATCCTAAAGGAAATCAGTCCTGAATGTTCATTGGAAGGACTGAGGTTTAAGCTCCAATACTCCGGCCACCTGATGGGAAGAACTGACTCATTGGAAAAGACCCTGATGCTGGAAAAGATTGAGGGCGGGAGAAGGGGACGACAGAGGGTGAGATGGTTGGATGGCATCACCGACTCAACAGACATGGGTTTGGGTGCACTCTGGAAGTAGGTGATGGACAGGGAGGCCTGGAGTGCTGCAGTCCGTGGGGTCGCAAAGAGTCGGACACGACTGAGCAACTGAACTGAACTGAAACCTTAACCTATAGTGTTTAAAAAAAAAAAAAAAGACAAGAGCTTCCCTGGTGGACCAATGGTTAAGAATCTGCCTTGCGATGGAAGGGAAAAGGGTTCGATCTCTGGCCAGGGAAGATCCCTCAGGCCACAGTGCAACTGAGCCCGAGGGCTACAAGTGCTGAGCCCCTGAGCTGCAACTGCCGACACCCAAGCGCCACAGAGCCCGTACTCTGCCACAAGAGACGCCACCGCAACGAGAAACTTAAGCACTGCCGTGAAGATTAGACCCTGCTCGCCGGAACAAGAGAAAGCCCGCGTGAAGCAACAAAGACCCATCACAGCCAAGAAACTGCAATCAATTAAAAAAAAAAAAAGCTATCGTCAACAGTGAAGCAGGCTTCCTTTTCCATATTAGAATCCGCACACACGAGACGCTCGAGAGGCTTCACGGCTAGCTCCTTAACGCCTTCAACGCTACAGGTGAGGACACACACAGGGTCAGAGACTTCAACACAAGCCCAAGGCTGGACTCACCTGGCCAAAACATCAGGCAAAGGCTTGTCCTAAGAGAACATGCCATGTCTCACTTGATCACAGACAGTGAAATGACGACCCAAGGTAGAATGTAGGTCAGCAACCACAGAGAAACGCAGCTGTAGGAATTTTATTGCTACGACAAGCGAATGCCAGCACAAGTGGGTATTTTTAGCCTGCCTTATGGCCCTGGTATTAACCCACTGGGAAAAACCACTGCCTCGAAAAGGCAAGTCCAGTTTTTGAAACTCAAGACATGAGCTACGAATATACAGGACATATTCAATGTCTCTCTACGGGACTGCTGGGAAAGTCTGAACGCGGCTCCCCAAAAAATGTCCCACCTCAACTGACCTCGCAGCAAGGACTACCCGGCATAGGAAGAGACTAAATCTCAGGCAACTAGACCACAAGACACCTAACATTTTATCACTATGATCTCTTCAGTATTAAGAATTAAGTATTAAGAATCTCTAAGTGTGGTTTTCCCTTGCTTTTGATCATATGCATGGTGCAGAATGATTCTCAGGAAAACACACTGGCCCAAGTGTTCAGTTAACTAGCTCAGTCACATCCATCTGACTCTGCGACCCCATGGACTGCAGCACGCCAGGCCTCCCTGTCCCATCACCAACTCCTGGAGCTTGCTCAAACTCGTGTCCATCAAGTCAGTGAGGCCATCCAACCATCTCATCCTCTGTCATCCCCTTCTCCTCCCGCCTTCAATCTTTCCCAGCATCAGGGTCTTTTCCAAGGAGTCAGCTTTTCACATGAGGTAGCCAAGGTATCAGAGTTTCAGCTTCAGCATCAGTCCTTCTGATGAATATTCAGGACTGATCTCCTTTAGGATGGACTGGTTGGATCTCCTTGCAGTCCAAGGGACTCTCAAGAGTCTTCTCCAAGACCACAGTTCAAAAGCATCAATTCTTAGGCACTCAGCTCTCTTTACGGTCCAACTCTCACATCCATACATGATTACTGGGAAAACCACAGCTTTGACTAGATGAACGTTTGTCAACAAAGTAATGTCTCTGCTTTTTAATACTCTGTCTAGGTTGGTCAGAACTTTTCTTCCAAGGAACAAGCATCTTCTAATATCATGGCGCAGTCACCATCTGCAATGATTTTGGAGCCCCAAAAAATAAAGTCTGCCACTGTTTCTACTGTTTCCCAATCTATTTGCCATGAAGTGATGCTATGATTCTAGTTTTCTGAAGGTTGAGTTTTAAACCAGCTTTTTCAATATCCTCTTTCACTTTCATCAAGAGGGTCTTCACTTCCTCTTTGCTTTCTGCCATAAAGGTGGTGTCACGTGAGGCTATTGATATTTCTTCAGCAATCTTTATTTCACTTTGTGTTTTATCCAGCCCGGAATTTAGCATGATGTACTCCTTGGAAGGAAAGTTATGACCAACCTAGACAGTATATTCAAGAGCAGAGACATTACTTTGCCCACAAAGGTCCATCTAGTCAAGGCTATGGTTTTTCCTGTGGTCATGTATGGATGTGAGAGTTGGACTGTGAAGAAGGCTGAGCGCCGAAGAATTGATGCTTTTGAACTGTGGTGTTGCAGAAGACTCTTGAGAGTCCCTTGGACTGCAAGGAGATCCAACCAGTCCATCCTAAAGGAGATCAGTCCTGAGTGTTCATTGGAAGGACTGATGTTGAAGCTGAAACTCCAATACTTTTGACCACCTTGTGCGAAGAACTGACTCATGTGAAAAGACCCTGATGTTGGGAAAGAATGATTGAAGGCGGGAGGAAAAAGGGACGAAGAAGATGAGATGGCTGGATGGCATCACCAACTCGATGGACACGAGTCTGAGTAATCTCCAGGAGTTGATGACGGACAGGGAGGCCTAGCGTGCTGCAGTCCATGGGGTCGCAGAGAGTCGGACACAACTGAGCAACTTCCCTTTCACTTTTCACCCTGATTCTGGTGGTGCTGGTTACAGACATTTCAGCAGGCAGAAATTCAAACTCCATCATATAGTAAATCTGGGAAACACACAGAGTATATATGTGTCTATATATAGCATGTATCTGTGTGTGTGTGTGCATGAGCATATGCCAGCCCTGAAATTTAGCTCAAGAGGAGAGAAAAAGATAAGGAAAGCAAGCAGGCAATTGCTGGAGACCACCGGAACCAAGAAAGACATAGTATTCTTGTTATTATTGGATGCATCCCCAGGCACTCCCAACTTCAGAGAATAAGACATAAGCACACCGGGCTCCAAGCACGATGATAACCCTGTCTGTTAACACAACAAGCCTGAGAAATAAATTTTATTTTCTCTCTGTGTCTCTCTCTCTCGCCATGAGAAAACTAAGGCCAGGGGAGGTCACTGATATGCCCAAAGGCGACGTCAGTGCATGGTGAGCTGGCCTCAAACCAGATTTTCTTCAGAGCCCTGCCCCAAGACCCCCAGGACCCCAGGACCACCAGGACCTCACAAGGCCCCCAACCTGGGTGTGCCTGGCGCTCCCCTGGGACTCCCAGAGGAAGGCGCTTCAGGCTGGCTCCGGGGGACCCCAGTGCACACAGGGACCAGACTCTGGGTGCCACGGCTGACCCCCACCCACCCACTGCAGGTCCACAGCCCTGCGGCTTCCCAGCCCTTGTCCACTAATCCACCAGTCACAGGAGGGGACCCAGCCTGAATCCCGCAAGTAGGGGACCCCATGCCCCTGCCCTCCGGAGCACCCCCAGCGGTGGAGGTCAGCCTCCCCCGCCCAGTCCAGGTTAACCCACACGGCCCCGGGCCCTGTGAGGGTCTGAAATCAGCAGACAGGTGCTAGGTTCCCCCCCACCCCAATAAATGCCCAAAGTCCCCAGAAGCTGACTGAGAGCGAAACCTGGGCAAATCTGCAGTGACATCAGCAAAACCCACAGGAAGGAGCCCAGCGCAGGGGTGCAAAGCCTCGAGGGCTCTGAAAAGTTGAAGACAGAGCCGGGGCTGAACTGGGGGTAAACACATTCTAGCCCCCCGAGCCCCTCCAGCTTCTGTGGTCCCCAAAGGCCATCCAGCTGGCCACCTCCTCCTGTTCACTTGTCTTCCCTTCCTTCTAAAGCATCCTAAAACGGCCTGCGAGGACCACAGCACCCAATGCCTACCTGGTCCCACCAGCCCACTGGCCCCCGGACCAAAACAGGACTCAAGACTCACGGCGCTGGGTCCTTCTTTGGGGGCGGCTCTGTACCACGGAGCACCGTGAGAGGGGACTCAACATCCGTGGGCCCACCAGGAGACCACCGTCCCCTCACCCCCCGACACATGACCACCGCAGACGTCTCCAGACGCTGCCAAACACCGTAGGGGACGAAAGTGCCTGAACTGAGGACTGCGAGTGGATGATGAGCTTCCCGCGTTCAAACGCTGAGGACACTGTTTCCATGTGCAACTATCTCGTCTACCTTCACCTGCTAAAACTTTTCTCTTCAACCTGCGAGCCAAAGCTTCACGGCTCCCTTCCGCCCACCAAGAGCTAACCAGACCCATGGAAGTGGTACCCAACTTCCTGCGGAAGATAGAAATAGTCTTCCCTCTGCTTCTCTTTGTCTTCAACCTGTGAGCCAATGCTTCATGGCTCCTTTCCACCCACCAAGAGCAAACCAGACCCATGGAAGTGGTACCCAACTTTCGATGTTAAGACAGAAATAATCTCCCCTCTGTTTCCAAGTGTATGTTTGTTCCAAGTAAATTGTTTTCAATGGCTTCCACTTCACACCTGCATCCTTCCGTCTGGCAGAAGATTCCCAAGAAATATTTGATGGCGATGATCTCACACAAGAGGGCTTGCAGGAGGCCATCCCCTCTGTGAGCTTACAACCACCCTGGATCAAGTTTCTGGGGAGCACATTCGTGACCGCCTGCATTTCCCGCCACCCTTCCCCCGAGGTTTTAAACTTGCTTTCTCCCCTTCCCTTTAAAAAAACAAGTGGACTCCGTCCGTCTGTCCCTTCACACATCCAGCTTTTCTTTTGGTTTTGACTGGTGGTATGGCCAGGCCTATCCGTTTGGTCCAGCCCCATGGGAAGGATGGATGGGGGGAGAGGGCCACAGAGGGCCAGCCCCGAGGGGACAACTGGTGTCCAGTTACTTCCTTCACGCTAAAAATAGTTATGGGAAAAAAAAAAAAAAGGTTTATCATCTTTTCCACTTAAGCATGTTTACAGAACGACTTGAGTCTTGCCTCCCGATTGAACTATATTTTTTAAGTGTCTCGGGTGCTGAGAGAGGAACAGCTTATTACTGCAGGTCACGTACTTTTCTAAAGGAGAAACAGGAGGCAACACCTGGGGGGCCTCATTTCACAGGGCAGTGCGATCGGGCTGGTCCCTGGCGCCGGTCAGACCTGGCGATGCTCCTGGACAAGAGCTGGGCAAGGGGGCATCCCCAGAGTTGGCATGAGGAGCCCTCCTTCCCAATAGGTCACTGAGGGAGGCTATGAATTCCTGATGCTCAGGACCTAGGGGAGATGCCTTCTCTGGGTCTGGCTTCCCCCGGCTGGAACCCATTTTGCCACTCTGCAAGCAAAATAATCGTGACTATCCCTAAGTCACCAAAGATTTGAGGTGTCTCAAAGGCTGACAGCTCTTGAGATGAAAGCAAGACTAAAGACAAATGGCACAAAGGGGCCATCTGGGAAGTCACCTCTCTCCCAGAAGCAGAACTGGGTTTCCCGCCCCCCTCCTGATTTACACATGAAATTTCTAATCCGTGGCTATTAAAAGAAAAAAAAAAAAAAAAACGCAAAAGATTATGCAAAGAACACATCATAAGGAATTTACCATCCTGTGCAGAGACCGGTGTACAGGAAACGGGCACCATTCAGCCACTTGCTAAAAACACACTGACCGTTGTGAAGTCTCATCTGTAGGGAGGATTCCTTGTCAGCCTGCTTGATACAGAAGAGTTTGCCCTCAGGACGTTAAAACTTAGAACATAAACTTGGCTTGGGGTGGGAGAGAAGGGGGGGGCGTATCAGATATGTTCTCTCAATCAGCTACATGGGGCCACAGTGTTAGCAATACCTTGAGACCCCAAGGGATGTTGGCCACAACAGACTCGGGCCAGCAACGTGGGGACTGGCTTTTTTCCAGAAGGGGAAACTGATGCACACCCTTTTTCCGAAGTTGAATCCTCACGAAAACTCCAGCTTGGAGTCCCGGTTTTCTAATTCAGAAATGATCCACACCACCTCAACCTTAAAACCACAGCTGTCGATCTCACTGAAATCACTTTCCCAGGTGACTTGCTAGCTGAACTCTTTTTTAAGGTCTACGTTGGCCACCTGATGCGAAGAACTGACTCATTGGAAAAGACCCTGATGCTGGGGAAGATTGAGGCCAGGAGGAGAAGGGGAGTACAGAAGTTGAGATGGTTGGATGGCATCACCGACTCGATGGACATGGGTTTGGGTGAACTGCGGGAGTTGGTGATGGACAGAGAGGCCTGGCGTGCTGCGGTTTATGGGGTCGCAAAGAGTCGGACAAGACTGAGCAACTGAACTAACCAGTAACTGTCTAAAACTCTTACAGCCTCTCCCCTCCTTCCACAAGGAGCAGGCTAACTCTTTACTGTTTTCTTTACAGATCCTTACTTGTAGTAAATATAGAGTGCGTGTGTGATAAATCACTTCAGTCATGTCCAACTCTTTGCAACCCCGTGGACTGTAGCCCACCAGGCTCCTCTGACCATGCGATTCTCCAGGCAAGAATACTGGAGTGGGTTGCCATTTCCTCCCCCAGGGGATGTTCCCAACTCAGGGATCGAACTCCAGTCTCCTGCATTCCAAGCGGATTCTTCACCACTGAGCCACCAAGGAAGCCCAACTACAGAGCACCGCTCCCAAACTGGACCTTCTTCAAGTTCTATACTGATGACCCCCAAACACATCTATTGAGGATCTGAATTATGGACAAAGCCCTGAAACAACAGAACTGGGCATTTTAGTAACACCACCACTAATAAATGAATTTTAATCAACTGGAATCTAAATATGCCCAGGTGGGCAGTGGGTACCACCCCAGATAATTAAGCTATGGGTAAAACAAGGCCACTGTGATTGACCTTTCATGATTTCTGTTGAGAAATCTAGGGTTTTATATATAGAAAGAGAGAGTTCAATCTAAGATTCTGTGTGGGGGAGAAAAAGTGTATGTCTCTGGAATTGAACAAGTTTGTCTCCAAATGGGAACATTCACCCCATGTCAACACAGGAAGACAAAATAACACCAAGCTTCAGAGCTGGGTTTCCAGAATCAATCTTCCCTCCACCATAGATGAGCAAAGTCAGTGTCTTCACAGGGCGTTAAGCG
Source organism: Bos indicus x Bos taurus (assembly GCF_003369695.1). NCBI lineage: Eukaryota > Metazoa > Chordata > Mammalia > Artiodactyla > Bovidae > Bos > Bos indicus x Bos taurus. The sequence continues at coordinate 6,561,545 of NC_040105.1, read as the reverse complement.
CCTGTAAAATCCTCAGCGCGTGGCATGTGAGTAACCAAAGGACGATGAATTTATCCGCGCCGGAGCAACAGTGAAAATTTACAGGCAAACTCGACGTTTTCAAAAAACTTACACATAACGGTTCCTCCTCTCTGCTCCTGCACCATCCAATGAGTGCCGTGATCTCGGTTCCCGTTTTTATTTTTGCACATATAGCCAACGACGCTCGGAAAGCTGGCAGGACTTCAAGGTCAATGGCGGAGCAGGACGTCAGGGTGGGCTGTTTCACTAGTTCAGGCCAGACGGGGACAAAGGTTGCTTTTCCAGCAAAAGCAGTTTTACGTGTCCCCTCGGAGCTGGACTCAGGGGCTCTATACCCGTCTTTGGCCACCTAGCACTGAAACCTACAAACCTCCCACCCAGGTACATTCAGGAAGTCATCACCAGTGAGAACACTGAGGCTCCTCTGGTTCAAAGGGGGTTGACTGCACGCACTTTAACTAAAACACCCCAACTTGCAGGAGGGGCAAGACTCAGGCTCCAGGGGTGAAATTTCAATGACGGGGGGGGGGGGGGGGGGGGGGGGGTGGTGCTGATAATACCTGGAGTGACTAAGCCCTGGAAAAAAAGCAGAGCCAACCTCCTTGCTTTGCACAGCACCAAATAAAAAACACCTTAGAGTCTTCACGGGCTGTTCCACAGGTGTGTGTTCACTTAAGGAACTTCACACGGAATGATCCTTCAGGGGCCATTTTAAGACGTGGGTCAAGGGATGGGACTTCCAGCTTTCATTTCCGGATTCGTTATCCAGCTGGGTGGTTTTCCAAGCAATCTGCAGTACATCTGAGATATCTGAACATCCCTTTCACGTGAAAAGCGTCTTCAAGTATCAATGGTTTCCATAATCACCATCTCCCCCACCCCCACCCAATCGCGTCTTTTCTAGGAATGACTAAACTTCCCAGAAGTCCTTCCACCATCTGCTACCCCCGAGGCCACCGATCAGGCTGGACTTAACCCGAGCCTCCCCCGCCATCACCACCCCCTCGCTCCCCAACCCAGACTGGAGTCCCGCCCCTCGCCTTCCAGGTTAACCCAGGGGCTCAGGCGGCGCGTCTGGACAGAAAAACATTCAAGAAGTCAGTTCAAGCCGTATGTGATAAAGCCAAGCAAGAACCCAAACCGCGGCAAAAGGAATAGAGGAGACAGATTTCTATTTCCTCGGCGGTTCCACGCTACAACATCGGCGACAGGAGGGGGAAAAAATCAACAACAACAACAACACACCTCGGACTTTTTAACTTCGTGGAATTTGCAGTGGACTCGGAGGAAGGCCAGGCTGTGCCCTAAAACCATCCCGGTCGCGGGTCTTGCCGCGCACGGGCAACGCACGTGAAGTCGCAGCGCCCGGGGGTGGGGGGGGGGAGCCCTTTAGCGACCCCCAAGTGTCACAGTCCCCGGCGACCTCCGGCGGCCCCCGACCAAGCGATGGCGCGCCCCACTCCATTCCGAGCACTGGCCACCCCCACCACCGTGGGCGAGGTCCCCTCGGGAGGGTGGCGGGGTAGGGGGTGGGGAGAAGGAAGCACCGCCTGGCACGCGGATCTCGGGGCACCCCTCCCCCTAGACCAGGCGCAACAGGTCTACAGCCACCCCCCCCCCCCAGGGCGCGCTCTGTAGATCGCCCAGGGACGCCCACCCCCACCCACCCAAGTGGTCCCCACCCTGTTTTCCTCGCTACGGGCCGGGCTGGGAGGGTGGGGGCGCAAGTTGGGGGGAGCTCCCCACTTCCTGACAGTTTCCGCGCCGCAGAAACTGAACCGCCGCGGGCCCGCGCCGCCTCGCCCGCCACTCTGCGCCCTGCGCGCGCCGCCGCGGCGCGCCCCCCGGGGTCCCGGCCCGCGCCCCCCCCGGGGGGGGGCGATGAATGGGACTCCCCTCCCCCATGGGGGGGGGGTCCCCGCGGCCGCGCAGGTTCGCCCAGCCAGCCCCGGGCCCGGAAGACAAAAGCGGCACCGGGAGGGACCAACGGAGCGCTCCCTACCCCCACCCCCCTCGCCAAAACTTACCGATCACCTCCCCCTCCCCAAAACAAAGAAGCCTCCCCTTACCCCCAGCTCCAGTCTCCGCCCGCCCCTCCAACCCCCGACGCGCCGGCACCACTTTGGGGGAGCGGCCCCATCGGGGTATTGTTCAGCCTGCAGGGAGCGCGCGCAACACCCCAGCCCGATCCCCGGGGGGACACTTGGGGAAGCTGGGCCCCCTCCCTCCACCGCACCCCCACCCCCCTACCAGAGACGGGGGTCCCCGAGCGGGCGGCCGGCCGGCCTGACCCCCTCAGAGGGCGGGAATGAGCCGGGCCCGGGCCTCACCCCTACCCTGAGCGAGAGAAGTTTCCGCAGCGCGCCCGGCCCGGGCCGAGCCCCGCGCGCACACTTACCTCGCCCTGAGCCGCGCAACTTGTGTCCGGCGCCGCCGCTCCAAGCCTGCGCCCCGCCGGCCGCCGCCGCCGCCGCCGAGCCCGGGCCGCGCCGCGGCAGCCGAGGGCCCGGCGCCCGAAGCCGCCGCGCGCCGCCCCCCCGGGCCGCCCCCGCCCCGCGCCCGCGTCCCCCGCCGCCGCCGAGTCCCCGAGACGCGCGGGCGCTGGAAAGTTTCGGGTGCCGAATGGCGGCGAGGGCGCTGCGGCGGCGGCGGCGGCGGCGGGGCGGGGGCGCGGGCGGCTCCTCGCTCCCGAGCGCGGAGGACGGGGCGGGCGGGGAGGGGGGGAAAACGGCGGCGGCGGGAGAGGGCGGGACGCGGGAGGGACCGGCGCGGCCAGTGACCTCCGCTGGGGAGCGGCCGCCGGAACGCCGACCCCGGCCGGGAGGACGGCCCTGGGCGCCGCCCCCAGCCTGCGCCCGCCCCCGCCGCCGCCGCCGCCGCCGCCGCCGGGGGAGGGGAGCCCGGGGCCCCAGCGCGCTCCCCGACCCGGGACCCCCCCATCGCCCTCCCCCCATCACCCTCCACAGCCCCCAGCCTGCGCCCTCCCCCACCGCCCGGGGCCCTTGCGCGCTCCCCCACCCGGGCCTCCCCATCGCCCACCCCCACGGCCCCCAGCCTGCGCCCGACCCCGCCGCAGGGAAAGGGGACCCCGGGGCCCCTGCACCCTCCCCCACCCCCAAAGAGGCCTCGTCCCAGGCCAGCCCCTCCCCCAGGACCCCCAGCCCGCCCCCTCCCCCACCGCCGGGGGAGGGGAGCCCGGGTCCTCTGCAACCTCCCCCCACCCGCGTACCCCCTCCCCACCCCCCAGACCCTCCCCCACGCCCAAAGGGGCCGCGTCCAGGCCAGCACCCCTCCCCCACGGCCTCCAGTGTGCCCCCTCCCCCACACACCCCGGCCTGCCCTTCCCCCACGGTGCAGGCGGTAAGAGCCCGGGCCCCTCCCCCATGGCCTCTAGGGGGGCGGTAGACCTGCTTCCCAGTCCAGCCCCTCCCCCGCGGAGGGGGACCCTCCGACCCTACCCTGTCCCTCACCCCCCCTCCCCCAGCTCCCCCCTCCCTGCCACGCCTGGGGTGGGTGAGGGGAACCCGGGCCTCTTCCCTCCTCTCTGCGAACCTTGTCCCAACCCCGAGGCCTCCATCGGGGGTGGGGGTCGGGGGCGCATCAGAAAATTCGGACCTACCCCCCACCCAGTCCCAAACCCATTATCCAGGAGGGGAAAGGAACCGGGTCGCCACCCCCGTGGTCTCGGGGAGGGGGGGAGAGGGGGGCAGGGAGACAGGGCCACTGCTGTGTTACCCTCCCCCAGCTCAAAGATGAACCCCCCCTCCCCTAACCTGCCTGAGGGTGCCAGCCCCCTCCAAGTCGCCGGCCGAGAGGCCATCCCCCCCACCCGCGCGCGGTCTCTTCCCCTTCCCCCCAAAAGTGGGGGCTCCAGTGAAGCCTCCACCTTTGCAAAAATCCCTAGCAGGGAAGGCGCCTGGGGAAAAAGAAACTCAAGACGTACTAGGGTGGACGCCAGGACCTAGGGTGGGGGGGGCTCCAGGCCGGGGTTTCGGGGGGAGCGTGGTGGTGGAACCGGGACCCTGGGGCCTTCTCGCACGTCCCCACCCCCACCTCCAGCCGCAGGCTGCAGAACCTAGGACGTTTGCAAAGCTGTTTGCTGACTCGGCCCAGACCTGGTGAACCCAAGGCCCCAGGTTGCTTTCGCCCCCTCCGGGTTGGTGACAACTGCCCACCACCCGTGACCTGAATTCGCGGAAACAAACACGCGCGCGCTGCACACGCACCCCAGCACCTTGGATGTCTGCTTTGGCGAATATTTTCAAGGAAGCCGGCCCCTCCCTTTAGTGCCTAACGAGGGTTTTTGGGTTTGGGGTTTTTTTTTTTTTTGCCCTAAAGAGCCCAGGACACTCAGCATTTTGCACTGTAACCTCGCTTGCTCCTTTCTGGGACACTGGGCCGTTTGTTGTTCCTGACCGTGTGGGGAGGGGAGGCGAGGTGACTTTTTTTTTAAGGGGCTGATCCTCCATTCCAAAAGGCGGCCTCAAAATGACGTTGCCGAATATTGCTGTAAAACGTCAATGATTTAAAACGACGGTGACTGCACCATTATTCGAGCACAGCAAAAAAAAAAAAAAAAAAGACACTTACACGGTCTCCATAATTGTGAATCAGCAGAATAGATTTTGCCCTTCTTTTCTACCGGTTACCATTCAAGCCTCTCCCCACCCCTCCCCCCCCACACACACAGACACACACACACACACACACACAAAAGGACGTGGCGGGGCCTTGCCTCCAGCCTGCCCGGCCTGGCTCCCGGGCTCCTAGGGCTTGTGAGGACTGAGGCTGAGGTCTTTTCATGCAATCGGAAAAAAAAAAAAAAAGGCTATGCAACAGAAAACCCGGGCAGGCAAGCGCGCCTGATGCAACTCTGCCCCGGTTACACGTGCTTCCCCTCCCCCCACCGCCCGCTGGTGGGAGCGCTGCGTTTTTTTCCGCCTGTAGGGTCACATTGCGGTTGATTGATTTCTCCTTTCGCCTTGCTCAGTCATTCAGATTTGGAAAGTAAATAACAAGTTGACATCATTACCGCGCTCGGCTCTACGGGGACGTCGGCCCTCGGCTACCGCACACTCTCGAGTAGCCGCGCAGCCAAACCTGGCCCTCTCTGGCTTGCCATCGCTAGCTGCTCGTCGGGAGCTGCTTGGAAATTCCGAACCGAACGGGACGAGGAGAAAGGCTTCTTTTGTATGTTTTGATGGCTTGGCAGATGCCAGTCATTTTTAAAGTATGGAAAAGTGGTGGAAATCCTCGCTCCCTCCTACGCCCCAGCGTGGCCGGTTTTTGCAGCTGGTCTGGCTCAGCTGGTAAAGAATCCGCCTGCAATGAGGGAGACCTGGGTTCGATCCCTGGGTTGGGAAGGTCCCCTGGAGAAAGGGAAAGGCTACCGACTCCAGTTTTCTGGCCTAGAGAAATCCATGGACTACAGTCCATGGGGTCGCAAAGAGTCGGACAGGACTGAGCGACTTTCACATCCTTGTAACAATGCAAGGGAACTTGGGATCCATCTTTCCTATTTGATCGGCTCCCAACAATCCCAGGGGTCTTCTTACAAGACTGGAGTACCTTAGTCAAAGAGTCCTAGGAACACCCAGGGACTTTGTAAGACCTCAGATAGGAAAGGCGACCCCTACATTTTCCATAATAACACTGAAATCCCACTTTCTGAATGCTAGATGGGTGGTAGGTAGGTGGGAAATTAGACTATTATATTTAATCTGGCTTTCAGATTTTTCAAATGGTGGAAGAAAAACACATTAAAGTCGAGCAGGAAAGGAGCTAGCGCATCTGACAAGGGTATAAAGGCTACTATGGAGACTTCAGCAGCAATGATTTCCACAGTTATCCACTGCACAATATCTGTACTCCAAACAATTATTTTTGGTTGTTGATGGAAAGAGCTGGAATACAAGAATCTGCTTGCAACAAATGCTATAAATATTCCCCCTAAACAGCAGCCAAATTTGTAATCAAAGGGCAGCCGGAACCCACACAAATACAGTCACCTAATTTTTGACAAAAGACCAAAGGTATTTCAGTGGAGAAAGAATATCCTTTTCAACAAATGGTGCTGAAACAAGGGACATCCATTTACAAAACAAACAAAACCATTGATCTAGCCCAAACCTTAGGCTTTTCACAGAAACTAACTTAAAATGGATCTTTGGCCTAAACGCAAAAGGCAAAAAAACACAAAACTCCTAGAAGAAAACATAGAAAAATCTAGATGGCTTTGGGCTTAGCGATGAGTTTTCAGATAAAATATCAATAACATGATCCCTGTTTAAAAAAAAAATTGATGAGTTGGACTTATTAAAATTTAAAACTTAACGTTCTACAAAGGAGACTGTTAAGAGAATGAAAATACAAGCTACAGACTGGGAGATCATATTTGCAAAAAATCCATATCTGATAAAGGACTGAAACCAAAATAGGCCAAAAAAAATTCTCAAAACCGGACACTAAGACAAAAATCCAAAATAAAAATGGGCGAAAGGTCTGGAAACAAAATCTCCCCAAAGAGATAGACAGACGTCAAGCAAGCACATGAAAAGTTGTGGAATATTATATATCACAGGGAAATATCACATTGAGACAAAGTACAGAGAACTCTCCGGCAGGCCAGTGGTTAGGGCCTGGGTACTTTGACTTCAGAGGCCCCCGGTTCTGTTCCAGGTCTGGGGACCAAGAGAATGTAAGCAGGGCAAAAAAAAGAAAAATAAAAATATCAAATGCTAACAGGATGCAGACAAACAGGAACTCTGAATGCCTGTGCTGATGGGAATGTGCAACTTAAGACCGCTTTGGAAGGCAGTCGGTCAGTTAAAGCTCCTCTGTCCGTGGGATTCTCCCAGCAAGAATACTGGAGTGGGTTGCCATTTCCTTCTCCAGGGGATCTTCCCAACCCAGGGATTGAACCCGGGTCTCCTGCATTGCAGGCAGACGCTTTATCCTCTGAGCCACCAGGAAAGCCCTCTTATAAAGCAGAAACATACAACTACGTTCCTGGGTTTTTAACCCAGCTAAGTTGAAAACTTGTGTCTGCAGAAAAACCCGCACAGTGATGTCTAGCAGCTTTACTCAGCCAACGCTGAAGGCAGCAACAATGTTAGTTGGTAGGTGGACAGATAAGCAAGCTGGGACACATCCATATGGTAGAATATTATTCTGCAATGAAAAGAAATGAGATATCCAACCACGGAAAGACATGGAGGAACTTTAAATGTATGTCAGCGAGTGAAAGAAGCCAATCTGAAAAGGCTACATCCTGTATGAGTCCGACTCTATGACATTCTCAGTTCAGCTCAGTTCAGTCACTCAGTCGTGTGCGACTCTTTGTGACACCATGGACTGCAGCACGCCAGGCCTCCCTGTCCATCAGCAACTCCTGGAGCTTGCTCAAACTCACATCTATTGAGTCGCTGATGCCATCCAGCTATCTCATCCTCTGTCATCCTCTTTTCCTCCTGCCCTCAATCTTTCCCAGCATCAGGGTCTTTTCCAATGAGTCAGTTCTTCACATCGGGTGGCCAAAGGATTGGAGTTTCAGCTTCAACATCAGTCCTTGCAATGAATATTCAGGAATGATTTCCTTTAGGATGGACTGGTTGCATCTCCTTACAGTCCAAGGGACTCTCAAGAGTCTTCTCCAGTTCAAAAGCATCCCTTCTTCAGCGCTCAGCTTTCTTCATGGTTCAAAAGCATCCCTTCTTCAGCGCTCAGCTTTCTTCATGGTCCAACTCTCACATCCATACACAAGGACTAGGAAAACCACAGCCTTGACTAGACGGACCTTTGTTGGCAAAGTAACGTCTCTGCTTTTAATATGCTGCTTAGGTTGGTCATAACTTTTCTTCCCAGAAGTAAGCATCTATGACGTTCTAGAAAACGCCAAACTGGAAAGGTCAGTGGTTGCCTGGGGGCTCTGAGGATGAGAAAGAAGGGCTGAACATGGGCCTCCCAAAGGGCTTTTCAGGGCAGTGAACCCGTTTTGTATGAAACTGGAGTGGTGGGTGCATGACATTCTGCATTTGTCCAAACAGGTAGACCTGGCCAGCACCGAAAGTGACCTCGAATATCAACTGTGGATTTTATCGATATTGATTCGATAAAGAGTGGTAATAAATGTACCACTCTCACACAAAAGATGTTCACACTGGAAATGCCGTGTAGGAGGTGGGAAAATGGAACTCTCTGTACTGTATGCTAAATTGTTCTGTACATCTAAAACCGTTCTTTAAAAACAGTCTATTAATATTATTTTTTTTTTTCAAAAAAAGAGAGACAGTAGGAAGAGGCATTAAGCTTCTCTCAAGAATTACTGCCTAGTTTTCATCGAATCCAGTATCTAATTTCACCAAGGCCCGTATGATTTTCTACAGCTCCTCAGACATAGGCCAATACAGTGAAAGTGAAGTCGCCCAGTCGTGTCCGACTCCTAACGACCCCATGGACTGTAGCCCGACAGGCTAGTCCGTCCATGGAATTTTCCAGGCAAGAGTCCTGGAGTGGCTTTGCCATTTCCTTCTGCAGGGGATCTTCCTGACCCAGGGATCAAACCCGGGTCTCCCGCATTTCAGGCAGATTCTTTACCATCTGAACCACCAGGGAAGCCCACATAGGCCAATATTTGCTTGCAAATCTCAGAAAGGACCGAGATTCCAGGATTGCTGTGCTCCATGCCTCGGTGATGGTCGCAGAGGATGTCTCACTTTTGAGGAAGCATCTGCCTACCACAAGCTTCCCTTATGAAACGAATAATGGGTGAGTGCTTGCCAACCTCACTTACAAACCTCTGGCCAATGTTTGCTTTAGGGTTGCTGTTCTTTACTCACTAAATTGCATCTGACTCTTGCGATCCCGTGGACCGTGTAGCCCGCCAGGCTCTTCTGTCCAGGGGGATTCTCCAGGCAAGAATACTGCAGTGGGTTGCCATGCCCTCCTCCAGGGGCTCTTTCCAACCCAGGGATCGAACCCAGGTCTCCCACATTGCAGGCGGATTCTTTACAGCTGAACCACCAGGGAAGCCCATTTGCTTTGGGCGCTTGCTTTTAATTTTCCTTAGGGAGACCGGAATGGAAACTATAAAACGGGCTGGTTATACAAGTGCAAACATCCCTGGAGAAGTAAACAGGGGTGAGGACAGAGAGAGAGGTCCATCATCCTACCTGAAGGCGAGATGAGGTAGGTGGTACGCTTTCTTCTCCTCTAGAGCTGGGGAGACATCAAATCTCTCTCTTTTATTTTTTAGAAAAGTGAAAGTCGCTCAGTCGTGTCCGACTCTTTGCGACCCCATGGACTGTGTAGTAGTCCATGGAATTCTCCAGGCCAGAACACTGGAGTGGGTAGCCATTCCCTTCTCCAGGGGATCTTCCCAACCCCGGGATCGAACCCAGGTCTTCCGCGTTCCAGGCAGATTCTTTCCCAGCTGGGCCAACAGCATATTTTTATTTATTTATTTTTGCCTGCATCGGGTCATGGTTGCAACACACAGGATTTTCACTGTCGTGTTTAACAGTAGATAAAGACAACCCAACAGTAAAGTGGGCTTCATTGCTCTGAGGTATGCGGGATCTTAGTTCCTGACCAGGAATCTACCCCACGTGCCCTTACACCGGAAGCCGGATTCTTAACCACTGGACCACCAGGAACGTCCCTCATCTCTCCTTCAAGGTGCGGTGAATTGTGTGTCCCCTCTCAAACCCCTGTGTTCAAGTCCTAAGCCCTAATACCTTTCGCTCAGTTCGGTTACTCAGTGGTGTCCGACTCTTAGCAACCCCATGGACGGCAGCACACAGAAAGCAACTGCTTTTGGAAAGCCGGCTTATAAAGTAATAAATAAATCAGAGGCAGTCATTACGGTGACCATTCCTTATCCAATCTGACTGGTGTCCTTCTAAGAATAGACTATTGGGACACAAACACGCACCAAGGGATGACCGTGTAAGGACACAGCAAGAAGGGAGATCTTTGAAGAACGCCACCCAGCCAACATCCTGACCCGGACTTCCAGCCTCCAAGATGGTGAGAAAATACATTTTTTTTTAAACTTTCCCCGCATTGCGGGTGGGATCTTAGTTCCCTCGTCAGGGATAGAACCAGTTTACACTCACCCCCTGCATTGGTAGTGCAGAGTCTTAAGGACTGGACCACCCGGGAAGCCCCCGTAAATTTCTCTTCCTTAAACCACTCAATCTGCGGTGCTTTGTTATGGCGGCGCCCGCAGAGTAATTCATGTGAGTCATGGCTGTTTCCTTCTGTTTCAAATGTCACCTTCAGTTCGCATCCTTCGAATACTGAAAACACCTTGCACTTGGCATCGGGGAGCTGGTACAACAATATCCAGTACGATCCTCCCCGTAATATTGGAGGGCAGGGATTTTTTATCTCTAGGGTTCGGAGGGAAAGACTGGACCCACAAGTCACTCAGCTGGTAAAGAATCCGCCTGCAACGTAAGAGACCCCAGTTCGATTCCTGGGTCGGAAAGATCCCCCGGAGAAGGGATAGGCTACCCACTCCAGTATTCTGGCCTGGAAAATTCCGTAGACAGAGGAGCCTGGCAGGTTACAGTCCATGGGGTCGCAACACTTTCAAGAAGTTAAAGGATTGAGGAAAAGGCTCTGTAACCATTTCCATGCCCCAGACCTTCTATGGCAATTTAGTGATTATATTGATTCCAAATGCATACATACGTAATACACATAAGATGACAAAGAAACTCAAGTCTGTTAAGATGCAGTTAAACTTTTTTTCAGGCCTTCCAATGTCATGATACATGCCCTTCTTTCTCAGTCCTTCCAATCATAAGCTCTAGAGGTGGGACTAATAACTTCCATCATTTCAAAGCAGTGGTACAGGTAAACAAAATATGATTCAACTGCAACCTGCTCTGAAAATACATCAGACTTCTGTTGGTGACAGCTTGGTGGCAAATGAAAGGTACTATTAACTGTCATCTCCTCTATAGTCACACTTTTCGGAAATGCTACATTTGGGTTCGCTGCAGGGGTTCTTCCCACCCAAGTTCATGGACTCCCTTTAATCCGTCTACCGAGGGAGAAAGTATGATGGTTGTCCATGGCCCTGTGGCCTTAGCAGGACTAATCCATGTCACCAGCATGGAATACCCTCCCATGGTTCATGGGCCAGGACCCTAGATCGAGATGACTTTAAGGGGGAGCCAAAAACTTAACTCATCAACCTAATCCATATTTTTAAACGCTGAATTAACACCAAAAAGATGCCTCCACGATCAAAAAGGTATCGAAAGGTGTTATAAAACACAGGTTCTGGGGAACCTGTAATGAAGAAAACAGGCAAAATTCCTTGCCCTGATGGAGCTTCTGTGCTAGGACAGGAGCTGGCAGTGGTCGGCTCTGACACCTGTTTTTTTCCACAACCTGCAAGCAAAGGATACATTGTTTAAAGACTCGGGGAAACACTGGGCTTCCCTGGAGAATCCACCTGCAACTCAGGAGACGGGTTCAATCCCTGGTCCGGGAAGATCCCACCTGCTGCAGAGCAACTAAGCCCGTGCACCACAACTGCTGAGCCTGTGCGCTGGAGCCTGGGAGCCCACCTGCAGCAACTACTGAATCCCACTAGAGCCCAATGTCTGCAACAACAGAAGCCACAGGCGATGAGAAGCCGGCACACCACACCCAGAAACTAGCCCCCCACTCACAACTAGAGAAAAGCCCATGAAGCAATGAAGAGCCAGCACAGCCATAAATAAATAATTTTTAAAAGATTGGGGGGAAAAAAATCCAAAAACAGTGATATTTTGTGACATGGAAATTAGGTCACACTTGGATTTCAGTGTCCATCAATAAAGCTTTATTGCAACACACGTGTGCCCATTCCTTTTCAGCTCACAGCACTATAAAAGCAGAGGTCAGTGACCCAGTGAAGCGTGAATAATACTGACTACTTGGCCTAGAAACCCAAGTTTCTAGGCGATCGAAGGATTCAGTCCATCCTAAAGGAAATCATCCTAAAGGACCAGATTATCCTAAAGGAAATCAGTCCTGAATATTCGCTGGAAGGACTGATGCTGAAGATGAAGCTCCAATTCTTTGGCCACCTGATGTGAAGCACTGACTTCATTGGAAAAGACCTGGATGTTGGAAAAGGTTGTAGGTGGGAGGAGAAGGGGAGGAGAGAAGATGAGATGTTTGAATGGCATCACCAACTCAATGGACATGAGTTTGAGTAAGCTCTGGGAGTTGGTGATGGACAGGGAGGCCTGGCGTGCTGCGGTCCATGGGGTCGAAAAGAGTCGGACACGACTGAGCAACTGAACTGAACTGAACTGAACTGAAGGACTCAAGGTTCTTCATGTAACTTGCCTACCTCTTCCCAGGAAATTCTTTTCTCTTTTTATAGTGTGTTTTCAAAAAGTTTTCAGAGGGACTTTCCTGGCGGTTCAGTGGTTGAGAATCCGCCTTCTTGGGTTCGATCCTCAGTGAGGAAACTAAGATCCCATGTGGCACAGGGAAAGTAAGCCTGTGACCCACAATGAGAGAAGTGACTGCGATGAAAAGCCTGCACATCGAATCTAGACTGAGGCCTCCGCACTCCACAGCTAGTGAGCTCACATGCTGCAACCAAGTCTCAACACAGCGAAAATAACTACAAAGAAAACACTTTTCATAAAACGTTATGTGAAGGAACCCCGTCTTTTAATATTGAAGAAAAGGCAGAAGGAACACGATAGTGTTCTGTTTGTGGGGATGGGTCCTAAAAAGGCGCAGAAATGCCTAGGGATAGCCACCCACTTAGAGAGGGTGGAGGCCATTCGGAGGACTCAGGGAAATTAAACCTCTCTTGACAGGAGCAGACTCAGGGGGGCAAAGGAAGAACCGAGGCTTCTCCTAGCTGCCAAAGTGTTCTGATGGTTTCCTAAACAGTTTTCAAAGACGACCTCATCTGTTGCCATAGCAACCTATGACGTTGCTGGGGAGATACAGTAGGGATCCTATATTCGTTTCACAGGGGAGGAAAGTTCAGTCTCACAGAGGTTAAGGGCTGTATCAGTTTCCTTTTGTTGCTGCAACGGATTACCGCACACCTAATGGCTTAAAATTTAAAAAATACAAATAAAACTTATTATCTGGACTTCCCTGGTGATCAGGGGTTAGGAATCCCCCTGCCAGTTCAGGGGGGAGCATGGGTTTGATCCCTGATCTGGGAAGATTCCACGTGCCACGGGGGCAGCTAAGCCCATGGGCCACAAGTACAGAGCCCAAGTTCCACAACCAGAGAAGCCCCCACAGTGAGAAGTCTGCACGTCGCATCTAGAGAGTAACTCCCCGCTCACCACAACTAGAGAGAAGCCCACGCAGCAATGAAGCCCCAGTGCGGCCACAAATATATTAATAATAATGATAAGCCAAACTTGTTATCTGACCATTCTGGAGGCCAGAGGTCCCCTGCGGGTCTCACTGGGCTAATTAACATTGAGTTGTTGGCAGGCTGGTTCTTTCAGAGATTCCAGGCGAGAATCTGGCTCCTTTTGCCTTTTCCAGTGTGATCCCAAAGGCCTGGACATGTGACCTCCCTTTGGTCGTGTCCTTCTCCCAGTGCACAACCCCCATCCTGCCCAATCCTGGTGATTCAATTAGCCCAAACTGTATAATCCACGATAAATTTTCCATCGCAAAGCTCTAAACTGAGCCACGTCTGCAAAGTCCCCTTTTGCCAGAGAAGGTGGCCTCGACGTACAGGTTTCAGGGCATTCAAGTGTAGACTTTTTTCCTTGTGTGTATTAGTCGCTCAGTCATGTGCGAGTCTCTGCAACCCCCATGGACTGTAGCCCCGCCAGGCTCCTCTGTCCATGGGATGCTCCAGGCAAGATTGCTGGAGTGGGTTGCCACACCCTCCTCCAGGGGATCTTCCCGACCCAGGGATGGAACCCGGGTCTTCCGCATTGCAGGCAGATTCTTTACCATCTGAACCACCAGGGAAGCCCCAATATTCATATTCTACTTTCCAAAGTGGGCCATCTACTGGAGTTCCAAATCCTACAGCCCTCCTAAGCACAAACCACGTTGCTGCTGGATCAGCGAACAATTTCCAAGCCCACCCACCCAGCAACATGCAGAACGGCAACCAAGGAGCTGCCTGGGTTTGCTCAAAGTACATGGCTGTTACAGTTACAAAATAACAGGAGACGGTAATTGTCAAAAGGCTGTTCCTCCTCCCTCTCTACTTTGGTAACCGTATTTCATTATAAGACATTATGTGTTTTTTATTTTTCTTCCCCGCTCCGTTTGTTTCCACTTCTGCATTTAGTGTTTAAAAGTCACCGTGGAGAAGGAGCCTGGGAGACAAGAAGATTTTATAAATAGTCGCTGCACAAAAATCATCTCCCACATAGTCAAGCTCAACATTACATTGACAAAGAACATTCAGCAGCTGCAAGAAAAAAAAAAGCATAGGTGAAAGTACGTGGAGGTGGAATATTTGCATTTCTTTTTCCCTCCACTGCCTTTATCAGAAGGCCTTTCTGATGTTTTTATGAAATGAACAGCCACCTGATAAGATCAGCACACACAACCCAGCCGTTGCCTCCTACTTAAGTCACCTAAGAGAGTGAAAATGTAGGTTCACACAAAAGGCTGTACACTTGTAGGTTGGCTCATAGATGCCCAATCCTGGAAACAACCCAGATGTCCCTCAGCAGGGGAAAGGACAAACTCACTGCAGTGCACGCATGTCGCTCTACGTGCGTGTGTGCTAAGGAGCTTCAGTCGTGTCTGGCTCTTTGAGACCCTCTGGACTGTAGCCCACCAGGCTCCTCTGTCCATGGGATTCTCCAGACAAGAATACTGGAGTGGGTTGCCATTCCCTTCTCCAGGGGATCTTCCTAACCCAGGGATCGAACCTGGGTCTACTTCCAATCTTGCACTGCAGACAGAATCTTTATCACTGAGCCACCAGAGAAGCCCACTATAGCTCTTTTTTTAGGAAGTCTGCTTAATTGCTCACTCATGTCCAACTCTGCAGCCCCATGGACTATAGCCTGCCAGGCTCCTCTATCCATGGGACTCTCCAGGAAAGAATACTGCAACGGGTTGCCATGCCCTCCTCCAGGGGATCTTCCCAACCCAGGGATCAAACCCAGGTGTCCCGCATTACAGGCAGATTCTTTACCATCTGAGGCACCAGGAAAGCTTGTAAATTACATCTCAGTAAACAATGGAAACAGTGACAAATTTTCTTTTCTTGGGCTCCAGAATCACTGCAGATGGTGACTGCAGCCATGAAATTAAAAGACACTTGCTCCTTGGAAGAAAAGTTAGGACCAACCTAGACAGCATATTAAAAAGCAGAGACATTACTTTGCCAACAAAGGTCCATCTAGTCAAAGCTATGGTTTTTCCAGTAGTCATGTATGGATGTGAAAGTTGGACCATAAAGAAGGCTGAGCGCCAGAGAATTGATGCTTTTGAACTGTGGTGTTGGAGAAGGCTCTTGAGAGTCTGTTCGACTGCAAGGAGATCCAACCAGTCCATCCTAAAGGAACTCAGTCCTGAATATTCATTGAAAGGACTGATGCTGAAGCTGAAACTCCAATACTCTGGCCACCTGATGGGAAGAACTGACTCATTGGAAAAGACCCTGATGCTGGGAAAGATTGAAGGCAGGAGGAGAAGGGGACAACAGAGGATGAGATGGTTGGATGGCATCACCAACTTGATGAGTTTGAGCCAGCTCCAGGAGTTGGTGATGGACAGGGAGGCCTGGCGTGCTACAGTCCATGGGGTCACAAAGAGTCTGACACAACTGAGCAACTGAACTGAACTGAAACTTGACTTCAAAAAAACAGAAAACTCAGCAGATTCAGGAAAGCACCATAAAACTCAAAGGAATTGGAACACAGGGCTTCTCCCTAGTACGTGTGTGAGAAACTCTTCCCGTTTATTGCTATGGTCACTTGACTGAAGCCATTTACTGAGGTGAGATATATGTCATCTACAGTTCTTAAAATGTCCCTAAGGGAGGGAGGAAGGGAAAGAACGTTTTAATGGATTTTTTAGATAACCATCAGAATAGGTCACATTTCTGGAAATGACTGCTTCGGGTGACTCTCCGCAGCCATGGAAACCCGTGGCCACACACTGCCGTCTGGTCACTCGAATGTGGAGCTGACCTCAGTAGTCAGCGGGTTTCCAAGGCACAGCCTGAACAGTGGCTAAAAGCAGAGGAATGATCTGAGATGATTTCTGGGGCAGGGAAACTAGAAATAAGATCCAAAAGGGGGGTAGTTTGCCTTTGCATAGATCCCCCTTGCATGACAAAAATAACTTTTTCAAATGACTAGATAATTCCAAAGAGGTTTGAAGTTTTAAATGTTACAGTTCTTCCCAGAATGGCAGAATTTGAAGATGGAAAGGTTTCACATAAGGAGCTAAGAATACCAAATGGTGGCTGCATCTCCCATAGCTTTCTGTATTCTTAAGGAAAGAGGACAAAGATTACAGCTACTAAGTAAATGATTGTAAATAAATGATCACAGCTGCTAAACACATGATTCCTAGTTTAAGTATGATTCTTGGTTAGGATATACTGATGTCTGCGGAGGCTTCCCAGGTAGCTCAGCGGTAAAGAATCTACCTGCCAATTCAGGAGATGCAGGAGACCTAGGTTTGATCCCTGGGTCGGGAAGATTCCGCTGCAGAAGAAAATGGCAACCCACTGCAGTCTTCTTGCCTAGAAATCCCATGGACAGAGGAGCCCGGTGGGCGTCAGTCCACGGGGTTGCAAGGAGTCAAATGGGTCTGGCACACAGGCATGCCATGTCTGTTGAAACGTTATAAGCAAAGAAGTGTCAGGAAAAGCTTGAGCATCTCCCAAATCCCACAATCCCAGCCTAATCATGAGAAAAACAGGAGACAAACTCAAACTGAAGGACATTCTATAAAATACCTGCCTAACATTGCTCAAAACTGACAAGGTCGTCAAAAACAAGGAAGGATGGAGACCCTGGCCCCGCCCTGAGGCACCCAAGCAGATGCCTGAACTCTGTTCCGGGGCAGAAAGAATCTCAGCGGAAGAACTGGGGAAATCCACAAACGGTCTGGAGTCCGATTCATCGTCATGGACCAAGGTCAATTTGTTCGCTGTGACAAAGCCCATCCGTACGTAGGGGGATCCAGGTGAGGGGCAGATGAGAGTCTCAGCCCTAACTGTATGTGCCTCTGTGACTATTCTAAAATGTCAGAAGCGTGCCTAAGCAACTCAGAATGGTCTGTTTCAGTGGAGACAACTATTTTGAAAATATAAAGCACTTGAGCTTGTACACACAGGCACAATCCCATTTTGAAGAAAGTGAAACAGGCCCCTGGAGAGGAGACAAGAAAATAAATTTTAGATAAAAGTATCAAGACATACGGACAAGAGAGGACCCACAGGCCTGTAGCTGTGGTGTGTTACCCCAGGGACTGTAGTCCGCCAGGCTCCTCTGTCCCTGGGGATTCTCCAGGCAAGCCTATTGGAGCGGGTTGCCGAGTTCTCCTCCAGGGGATCTTCCCCACCCAGCGATCGAACCCACTGTCTTCTGCATCGCAGGCAGATGCTTTACCGTCTGAGCTGCCGGAACGCCTAGTTCTTGTGTCTTTAAAGACAAATGAAAATTATTAAGAGGTGGGATGCTCTGTTTTGTTTTGTTTTGTTTTTTCATTTTCCCCTCACCTACTTGGTTCAAGCCTCCTCCCCACCCCCACCCCAGCCCGAACTGGTTCCTAAATGCTCTCAGCTTGTACCTCCCCCTCCCCCCTTCCACCTCCCCCTCCCCCTCTCCCCCCAAGCCCCACCCCCAGGTCCCATATGTTTCCTTGGCAACCAGGGACCCTCAGCCTACTTTAGGCTTTCTGCTGGGATGAGGGACTCCTCCCCCTCCTCCATCAATCTCTCTGTCTCTCTCTCTCATGAGCCAACATGTCAATGTTTATGTTTTTGTTGGGTTTTCCCCAACTAGGATAAGAGCTCCATGGAGGAGCAGAAGGTTAGGACAGACAGATAAGAAGGGGAGGCAGGTGTCATGGTCTTTTGATGTGTTAACCTCACACATCTTCACACAGTTGGCGATGGTTCAATCAGACACTGTGTCTATTTCCTAGGCAGCAGCAGCTGTAACAAAGTACCCTATACCACAGGGGCTTAAAACCATACAAGTTTACTTTTTTTTATTCCCCTGGAGGCCAGAAGTGCAAACTCGAGGTACTGGGAGGAACAGGTTGCCATGGAAGGCTCTAGGGGGTGACAAAGAAATGCTTCTTTTTCAGTCTGTTGCAGCTATTGGAATCCTTAGTGTTCCCTTGGCTTGGAGCTGCATCATGTCCAATCCCTGACTGCATCTTCATGTGGGTGTGTGTGTGTCTAAACCTCCCTCTCAGGGGCTTTCCTGGTGGTGAAGACTCCATAGTTCCAGTGCAGGGAGGGGTGGTGGGTTCGATCCCTGATTGGGGAACTAAGATCCCCCATGCCGTGTGGCACAGCCAAAAATATTAAAAATAAATAAATAAATAAACCTCCTTCCCTTTTTCTTTGAAGAACACCAGTCACTGGATTTAGGACTACCCTAATTCAGTATGAACCTGAAAGTTGCCTAGTCGTGTCTGACTCTTTATGGCCCCATGGACTGTAGCCTGCCAGGCTCCTCTGTACATGGGATTCTCCAGGCAAGAGTATTGGAGTGAGTTGCCATTTCCTTCTCCAGGGGATCTTCTTGACCCAGGGATCAAACCCGAGTCTCCTGTGGCTCTTGCATTGCAGGTGGATTCTTTACTGCTGAGCCACTGAGAGAAGCCCACAAAGACCCTACCTATTTCCAAATAAGATCACTTTCACGGATACCAGAAGTTGGGATTTCAACATACCTTTTTGGGTGAGACACTATTTAACTTAACACTCACACTAAATAATCATTGGAAGCAGCGATGCTGAAGATGAAGCTCCAGTACTTTGACCACCTGATGTGAAGAGCTAACTCACGGGAAAAGCCCCTGATGCTGGGGAAGGTCAAAGGCTGGAGGAAAAGGGGACGACAGAGGATGAGATGGTCGGATGGCATCACAGACTCGATGGACGTGAGTTTGAGCAAGCTCTGGGGGTGAGTGAAGGACAGGGAAGCCTGGTGTGCTGCAGTTCATGGGGTTGCCAAGAGTTGCACAGGACTTTGCGACTGAACCACCACACCAGCAAATTGTAAGTGTTGCGTGGAGGTATTCTGTAAACGTGATCAAAGTCCATAGTCAGTTGACTTTAGGGAGACGATCTCAGATAATCTGAGTGGGTCCCATGCAGTCAGGTAAAAGGCCTGCTGAGCCCGGCTGAGGTTTCCATGAAAAAGAGGAAATTTCTTTTGGGGACAACAGTTTGTCAGTTCCCAAGAATATTCTGACCTGACCTTCCCTTCCTACTGCTGCTGCTGCTAAGTCACTTCAGTCGTGTCCGACTCTGTGCGACCCCAGAGACGGCCTTGAATTTATCAGTATATACACATAGAATCCCAAAGCAGAATATCTTATGTGCAATGGTAAATTGCCTGAAAATGCTTACGATATGCCTTGACTATAACCCAGAATATTGTGGTTGAAAACACTAAGTCATTTATAAAGAGAGCTAGAAATAAGTCATCTTCAGTTCTAAAAAAAAGTGAATGTGGTAGGGAAATGCATTTTTCAAATTCTGTAACTTATACTTCCGAGCCACTGGGTTCTGATGACATACGGCCTTGTGTCTTAAAAATCAAATGATCATCTTGGTTCTGATTCAACAGTATTTCAGGTTTTTCCTACAGTAGCCCCAGGATATGAATGACCATAGAGACTGGCTAGCAATAGTGGCCAGGAACCAGAGCTTTTCCAAAGAAGAAAGCCAATGAGCACCCAAGAGTTAAGAACAGAGGAGGAAGGTGAGGGATGGATGTCAGCCAGTCTGAACGCGTGGGAAGTCCAGACCAAGAGAAATCACTCGCTGTGTGATTGCATTTCTGTGCTGTATTAAATTGCTTCTCCCACTGCAGCTGTTGAGTCGCTCAGTCATGTCCGATTCTTTTGCGACCCCCATGGACTGTAGCCTGCCAGGCTCCTCTGTCCATGGGATTCTCCAGATAAGAATACTGGCGTGGGTTGCCATTTCCTCTTCTAGGGGATCTTCCAGACCCAGCGATCAAACCCGTGTCTCCTGCTTTGCAGGCAGATTCTTTACCATTGAGCCACCTGGAACTGGCCAAGTGAAGTGAAGCGAAAATCGCTCAGTCGTGTCCAAAACTGCGACCCCATGGACTATACAGTCCATGGAATTCTGCAGGCCAAAATACTGGATTGGGTAGCCTTTCCCTTCTCCAGGGATCTTCCCAATGCATGGATCGAACCCAGGTCTCCGGTATTGTAGGCAGATTCTTTACCATCTGAGCCACCAGGGAAGACCAAGAATACTGGAATGGGTAACCTATCCTTTCTCCAGTGGATCTTCCTGACCCAGGGACAGAACCTGGGTCTCCTGCCTTGCAGGTGGATTCTTTACCAACTGAGCCATGAGGGAAGCCCCAAAATTGGCTAGGGCCAAGTAATACAGCATGAAAGACTGGGTGACTCCAACAAGAGACACCTACTGTCTCCCAGTCCAAGATCAAGGTCTCAGCAGGGCTGGTTCCTCCCGAGACCCCTCTCCTGGGCGTGTAGACGGCTGTCTCCTCCCTTTGTCCTCAAGTGGTCATCCCTCTGTGCATGTCTGTGCCCTGATCTCCTTTTTTATACAAGGACACCAGGCCTATTGGAGTAGGGCCCATGCTAGGGACCCTGTTTGACCCCAGTCATCTCTTTAAAGACCTTATCTCCTTATTTGGCTACATTCTGAGATACTAGGAATTAAGACTTTTCAGCGTGTGAATTTAGAGGGATGCAATCCAGCCCCATAACATATGGAATGTCTAGAAAAGGCAATTCCCTAGATATAGAAACTAGATTAGTGGTTGCCAGGGGCTGGGGGATGGTGGGAATATAGAGTGACTCCTAAGGGATGCACAGTGTCTTTTTCATTTTTTCTTTTTTAATTAGAGTACAATTGATTTACAATATTGTGCTACCTTTAGATATATAGCATAGTGATTTCTTTTTGGTGTGTGTGTGTTTTTCTTAAGAGAATTTTGTTTTCAAATGAGGAAAATATTCTGGGACTAGAGAGTCATGGTACAACTCTGTGCGTGTATGGGAAAAGCCACCGAATCGCACACTTGGAAAGGATAAATGTAACAGCACATGAATGATATCTCAATAAAGCTATTATACAGAAACAAAAACCCAAGAGTGCAGAGGGGACGGGAGTTAAAAGTGGCACCATGCATAAAGGATTTGAGGAGGACAGAAGTTATCTTTTAACTATTACTTTTATTGTGTTATTGGAGGAAGACTCACCCTCCCAGCCCTCTGAGATCCATGAGAAGGAATTAGATGGCTTATGGCCACTTTCAGTATCCCCTAAAATATCTCTGCCCAGGTGGCTCAGTGGTGAAGAATCCAGCTGCCGATGCAGGAGACGTGAGTTCGATCCCTGGGTTGGGAAGATTCCCCTGGAGGAGGAAAGGGCTACCCACTCCAGAATTCTTGCCTGGAAAATCCCAGGAACAGAGGCGCCTGGTGGGCTACAGTCCATGGGGTCACAGAGTCAGGCATCACTGAGTAACTAACACAACAACACACATACATATAAACACATACGTGAATGTATACATACACTAGCGTGTGTATATCGATACATACACACAATCATACGTGTTTACATAGTATGCATCATACATATATATATCTAGCAGGATTATGGTAAAGAATCAACTTGCAATGCTGCAGAGCCAGGTTTCATCCCTGGGTTGGGAAGACCCCCTGGAGAAGGGAATGGCGACCCAGTCCAGGATTCTTGCCTGGAGAATCCCATGGACAGAGGGGCCCTGCGGGCTACAGTCTGCAGGGTTGAAACGAGCAACTAACACCTTTACTTTCAGCAGGACTAAGTACGGCCTCTGATCCGAGAGGCCTCCAACACTGCCCACTTAGCCTCCATGGAGCCAGATTCCCCCATGTGCAAAGGTGATATTTAGTTCAGGCCACATGGATTCCGAGGGCTTCATGTTGAACTGAGTTCTCAGGAGCTAGTTTCTACTTGCTGCTGCTGCTGCTAAGTTGCTTCAGTCGTGTCCAACTCTGTGCGACCCCAGAGACGGCAGCCCACCAGGCTCCCCCGTCCCTGGGATTCTCCAGGCAAGAACACTGCAGTGTGTTGCCATTTCCTTCTCCAGTGCACGAAAGTGAAAAGGCAAAGTGAAGTCGCTCAGTCGTGTCCCACTCTTCATGACCCCATGGACTGCAGCCCACCAGGCTCCTCCGTCCATGGGATTTTCCAGGCAAAAGAGTACTGGGGTGGGGTGCCATTGCCTTCTCCAGTTTCTAGTTAAGCACACTCAATAAAGAATTTTTCGGAAACCTTCATGAAGGTGCTTGTTCTGCGTGGTGTCCCTTAGCTTTCACCTTTCACTCCCGCCGCTGAGCTTGGCTGTACAAACTTGCACCTTCATTCGATCATATAAATTCAATTTTATTTTACCATTTTGAGAGACTGCGAGTCAATAAATACTGAAAGGAGAGAGAACACTAGGAAACACATGTTTTAGTACAGAGTATATTTTTAAAACATGATAAACGTCTGCCGCCGGAGTGTGTTTTTCTTCAGAGAGGGGTTGGTTAAGTAGATTGAATGAGGGGCTGATCATTTATTGGACTGTTTCCTTAAAATCCCAGCACACCATCTTTAGTAACAGCTGTAATTGGTTAAAAACATTAATTTGGGGATTTCCCCAATTTTCAGTCGTCCTTGTACACATAGCCATATTAAAAGAAAATCTGTTCAAATAGGGTCTTTGTTGTTGTTGTTCAGATTGACCTAGCATGAAAACACTAAATAAAATGTGTTAGACACGGAAAAAAAATTTTTTTTTTCAGCTTGTGGAAGGCCCAGGTTTAATATTTTATACTAGGCCATGCAGACTGGAGGCTGGATACCAGGCTTTGCTGCTGGATAGGGACCTAGCTAAAGGGGCAAGAGTTGCAATGCCCTGAGTGCCCAGATCTTCCCTTGGGGTGATCAGCGGTCACTGATCAGTAGGGAGGGGACTGTAACAGTAACAGTGATAAAAACACCTTTCTACTTTCATCCCAGGGCAGAAGCGAAAGGTGCATCAGCTATTACGCTTAAAATTAAAGTAGCTCAAAAATATACATGTGCTAATTTCCACCTATCCGCTCTAAATTATGTATTTGTGTCAGAGTCTGTGCAGGTGGATGAGATAAGGGCTTTTTCTCCTTTAGGAGATGTTTCTGCTACAACTTCAAAAAAAAAAAAATCAGGCTAAAACAGTTTAGATTCTTTTAACTGTGAGTTCAGTTGGCTTGAAAAAAGGAGCTTTGCCAAAACCTTTGAGCAGATTCCAGAGGTTGCTTGAAAGTGATAGAAATAAAGTCACAGGAGTGAAGTTGGATACAAAGTATACAAAGTACATTGGAAACAACAGTTGGATAAATTAAGGTAGGAAAAACTTTGTAAGGATACATTTGTACTAAAATCACAGAAAACTGTAACTTGTATGAAAAGAAGAACCCAATTTCCCTTCCAGATTGCATTCAGTTCAGTTCAGTTCAGTTGCTCAGTCCTGTCCGACTCTTTGCGACCCCTTGAATTGCAGCACGCCAGGCCTCCCTGTCCATCACCAACTTCTGGACTTCACTCAAACTCAGTCCATTGAGTCGGTGATGCCATCCAGCCATCTCCTCCTCTGTCGTCCCCTTTTCCTCCTGCCCCCAATCCCTCCCAGCATCAGGGTCTTTTCCAATAAGTCAACTCTTCGAATGAGATGGCCAAAGTACTGCAGTTTCAGCTTTAGCATCATTCATTCCTTCCAAAGAATACCCCGAACTGATCTTTAGAGTGGACTGGTTGGATCTCCTTGCAGTCCAAGGGACTCTCAAGAGTCTTCTCCAACACCACAGTTCGAAAGCATCAATTCTTCAGCCCTCAGCCGTCTTCACAGTCCAACTCTCACATCCATACATGACCACAGGAAAAACCATAGCCTTGACTAGACGGACACTACTTACTTCTTATCGAGTGTGGGTACTTTTAGGAATTACTTAATACAAATGTAACTTCCTAAGCAGCAAACTGTTCCTAAGATAGCAATTCAGTGGTTCTTCTAGAAAAAAAAATGCACAAATTGAAGCAAACACTGTTGTAGTCAGGTGAATTTAATTCTGTTCAAACAAACCTTGAGTTGAAAATCCCATGGATGGAGGAGCCTGGTGGGCTGCAGTCCACGGGGTTGCAAAGAGTCGAACACAACTGAACGACTTCATTTTCACTTTTCACTTTCATGCATTGGAGAAGGAAATGGCAACCCACTCCAGTGTTCTTGCCTGGAGAATCCCAGGGACCGGGGAGCCTGGTGGGCTGCCGTCTATGGGGTCGCACAGAGTCGGACACGACTGAAGCGACCTAGCAGCAGCAGCAGCAAGGGAGGAAAATGAAACAGTAAGACGCAGCCTTACCTTCCAAAAGCTTCTAGTCTGGTAGGAGGCAAACTTAACTAAAAGTTGTGAGGAATACATGCTAGAAATGAGTGCTTGTGTGTGTGTGTGTGTGTGTGTGTGTGTGTGTGAAGGTTCATTATCTCATAAGAATTCATCTTTTCCTTAAATTCTGCTTTGCCTAGCAGGTGTTCTAAAACCTTGGAATTCTGTGTTCCTTTCTTTTTGAAACTGCCCTGAGTATAATTTCCTTCAAGGAAATGCAGAATTATTAAAGTGAAAAGCAAAAGCATGTCTCTTGTGACTTTATGACACTCGACCATTTCAGGTAATTGAGCGAACTCCTGAATCAAAATGTTGAGGCTGGCAATGTAGACATGGTAGATTTCAGCGCAAAATAGACAAGGTGGATTTCAGCTCAAAATAGACAAGGTGGATTTCAGCTCAAAATAGACAAGGTGGATTTCAGTGCTGGCCTGAAAAATGCTCAAACCAGCACAGACCTGCTCTCCGCACGGAACCTTTCTCTCCACCTCTCCCAGACCTTATCCAGGTTTAATTTGCTGGTGGGTTTTCTGGGAGGTGCGATGGGATGTTTGGTCTCCATCAGTAATTAGCCACATAGCCACTCCCACCCCACACACAGGAGCTTCCCTGGTGGCTCAGATGGTAAAGAATCTGCCTGCAACGTGGGAGAGCTGGTTTTGATCCCTGGGTTGGGGAAGATCCCCTGGAGGAGGGCGTGGCAACCCACTCTAGTATTCTTGCCCGGAGAATCCCATGGACAGAGGAGCCTGGTAGGCTACGGTCCATGGGGTTGCAAAGACTCGGACACGTCTGAGTGGCTAACACCCATCACTGAAAATAAGGACAGTGAAGGAGAGGGTGGGCAGGGCTGTGGGGTTTCAGCTCTCACGTCTCTATGGCTGGAGGAGCAGGACATCCTGTGATGGGGAGGGTCGGGGGGGGGGCCACATGTCTCTGGACACGTTTATCCCTTGGCTGAACTCCTGAGACAAGAGTGGGAAGTAGGAACACTGTTTCCACCACCATGAGGAGCGGTCTGCCTGGGGCTCGTGCATTATTCAGCCTCTCCATAGAAACAGGCAGCGTCTTGGGGCATATAGGGCTGTACCCTCTTTAGTCTCCAAGAGCTCCCGGGAACTGAGCCTTCTATAAACAAATGTGACAGGTGTCACGCTTCTTGCCAAGGCTCGGCCGTAATGCCTGTGTGTGTCTCCTTACTGTCAAGCACAGCACGGCGGGATGGTATCCCGGCCTGAGGGGCTTAGGGGTGACCCCGTCCACTCCCAGTCATGGCCTGGCGCAAGCAGGCCCTTCTGCACCCCTTTCTGCATTTCTAATTTTTCTCCCAGTTACACCAACTCCTCCCTTGAAACCAGCTGCTGCTGCTTGTCCCCCACAGATTCCCAGGCAATTGATTCCAGCTGTCCCTTCCAGCTCCTTCCATCCTTCTCACCTACCTGCCCAACCTGCCCTTCCATCCTGGCCCCCCACCCAGGACCTCATCACCCAGGTTGGACTCTTCCAGGCATCTGCGGCCCACCCGGCCCCCTCAAGACTCCCCCTGCATTCACTGTAGCAAGTCTGTTCTCCATGACTCTGGTGTGACCTCCCTACTCTTCTCCACCTACGTCATCCTCTGACTGCTTTGCAGGTTGCACTCAGCTCTTTCTGCATCTCTTATTCTTCACGTTTCCAAGCCCCTGAGTGAACGCTACCCCTTCATCTATTCCTTCATATGTGTGTGTGTGCTTAGTCGCCAAGTCGTAGCCAACTCCTTGCGACCCCGTGGACCCTGTAGCCTGCCAGGCTCCTCTGTCCATGGTATTTTCTGTCCTCTCTGAATATCTGGTGCACTTAGCAGCTCTCTCAGTCGGGGGTAACTTGCTGTAGTCTGCTTTGGATCCCAACGGAATTTTTCCCTTTATTTTTATATTTTTATTTATTTTTTCTCCAGCTGAGTTGGAACATCCTTGAGACCCTAGCATCATCTGCAGTGACCAAGGTGAACCTAGGCAGAAAAGCTATACCCTTTTTTTTTTTTTTTGGTTGAACAGTTATTCTAAGAGTGTGATACACTTGGTGACGATACAAAGGAGAGAAGCACTCTGCTTGGGAATTGGCAAGACCGATATGGAAGAGTAGGGAGGAGGTCCCCACGGGGAGGAGACAAGAGAGGACGGAAGTCTCACACCCAGAGCAAAGTCTCCACACACGAGACTTGTTGAGAGAGCCATAAGGATGGGAAGAGGGGCATGATGGGAAATTCATTTGGTGTCACACAGGAAGCTGTCAGGGGCTTCCCAAGCAGTGCTAGTGGTAAAGAACCCACCTGCCAATGCAGGTGACGTAAGAGATGCAGGTGGGTTCAATCCCTGGGGCGGGAAAGTCCCCTGCAAGAGGGCATGGCAACCCACTCCAGTATTCTTGCCTGGAGAATCCCATGGACAGAGGAGCCCTGTGGGCTACAGTTCAAAGAGTTGCAAAGACTCTGAAGTGATTGAGTACATATACAGGAAGCTATAGGACTTATAGCCCTTTGGTGCAGGGAGATCTCGTAGAGGTCATCTGTGGTCATTGCCACTTAAGCTGCAGTAGCCCTGGAATCAGATGCTGACCATGGGGAGGTTGGAGGAAGCAATGTCAGACAGGAGTTAATTTCCCTTGGCTTCCCTTTCTTCTTGGCCAGTTTCGACATCTACCCTTTGCTTTTGTGCATGCATGCTAAATCACTTCAGTCGTGTCCAACTCTTAAGGACCCCGTGGACTGTAGCCCGCCAGGTTCCTCTGTCCATGAGATTCTCCAGGCAAGAAGACTGGAGGGGGTTGTCATTCCCTCCTCCAGGGGATCTTCCCCACCTAGAGATCGAACCTGTGTCTCTTATGTCTCCTGCATTGGCAGGCGGGTTCTTTACCTCTATTGCCACCTAGGAAGCCAAATATAAGTGTTAGTGAAAGTGTTAGCTCCGTCGTGTGTTGACTCTTTGTGACCTGATGGACTCTAGCCCACCAGGCTCCTCTATCCATGGGATTCTCTAGGCAAGAATACTAGAGTGGGTTGCCATTCCCTTCTCCAGGGGATCTTCTCGACTCAGGGATCAAACCTGTGTCTCTTGAATTGCAGGCAGATTCTTTACCATCTGAGCCACCAGGGAAGGCCTTATGTCAATGTTTACATCATGCCATACACAATCAGGGCTTCCCTGATAGCTCAGTGGGTAAAGAATCCACTTGCAATGCAGGAGACCCCAGTTCAATCCCTGGGTCTGGAAGAGCCGCTGGAGAAGGGATGGGCTACCCACTCCAGTATTCTTGGGCTTCTCTTGTGGTTACAGGAGACCTGAGTTTGATCCATGAGTTGAGAAGATCCCCTGGAGAAGGGAAAGGCTACCCACTCCAGTATTCTGCCCTGCAGAATTCCATGGACTGTATAGTCCACGGGGTCGCAAAGAGTCAGATACGACTGAGTGACTTTCACTTTCATACACCATCTAGTGCCTGGCACACCACAGGCACTCAATAAACAAACTCGTAAAGTGTGTTTAAGATTATTTGTTTTAATATAAAATTATTTTCATTTGAAAATGAATGAAATGAATTACTGACACATGCTACCATGTGGAGGAATCTCTAAAACAGGCGGAGTGAAATAAGCCAGAGAGGAAAGGTCACCTATCCCATGATTTCACTTACACGGAATGTCCAAGACCAGTAAATCATTAGAGACAGGAAGCAGATTAATGGTTGCCTGGGGCTGAGCAAAGGCAGACGAGAATGAGGACTAAGTGAGAAGGTAGCACAATTCTGTGAATATATTACATGCCATGGAATCCCCTGCATTAAAAGGGCTACTTTTATGTTATAGGAATTTCATGTTGGCCAAAAAAAAAAAAAAAAGTGCCAGGAAATTTCCTAAAATGCAAAGATTTTTTTGAAAATAAAATTAATTTAAAATTAGAAAAGTAATTGGAAAAAGTAATCTAAGTTCTTTTCTGACTCAACTGCAGACACACAAAAGGCTCCTCCACTGGATATGTGTCTGCAGATTAATTCCATAGAAACACACTGGAATGCAGTGAGACCCTCTCACTGTGCTACGTGCTAAGTCGCTTCAGTCATGACTCTGTGCGACCCATGGACTGTAGCCCAGCCAGGCTCCTTTGTCCAACGGAATCTCCAGGCCAGAATACTGGACTGGGTTGCTGTGCCCTCCTCCAGGGGATCTTCCCAACCCAGGGGTCGAACCCACGTCGATAGAGTCTCCTGCATTGGCAGGTGGGTTCTTACTGCTAGCGCTACCTGGGAGGCTCTGTATTTGTGTGAAAGTCGCTCAGTCAGTGTTTGACTCTTTGGGACCCCAAGGCCTATACAATCCATGGAATTCTCCAGGCCAGAATACTAGAGTGTGTAGCCTTTCCCTTCTCCAGGGGATCCTCCCAACCCAGGGATTGAACCCAGGTCTCCTGTATTGCAGGAAGGTTCTTTAACAGCTGAGCCACCAGGGAAGCCCAGGAATTCTGGAATGCGTAGCCTATGCCTTCTCCACCAGATCTTCCCAACCCAGGAATTGAACCGGCGTCTCCTGCCTTGCAGGTGGATTCTTTACCAACTGAGCTGTCACGGGAGCCCTGCAAATACACAAATTCGCTGTGCGTGGTTCAGATGACACCCACCATCTGACCCCACAGCCACCCAGAGTGAAACCTGGATGCAAGTTGCTTGAGATTCTTGAGGCAAAGAACCATATTTTCCTTAATATAAATAGAAGTAGTAAATGATAACTGCTTAGCTCACAGGAAAAGGGTGAGCAATGCCAGGTTTCATTTATCTCACACTCAAAGCTGCACTGACCTACTAGTTTGCCCGTTCCCAGAAACACTACCCAGCCTCGCTGACAAGGAGCGCCCGCTGAGCAAGACCAAGGCAGAGCGGCACATTTTGTATTTCTTCCTCTCCTTCCAAGGACGGAATTAGAAAACATTTCAAGAGGGAAATATGAGTAATCTGATATTACACTCTTAAAATGCTGCATCTTTGTGCCAGAAGCTGGTTGAAAGAGAATAAAGTAACATACAAGAAAGATGGGCTCCCCAGGCGGCGTGAGTAGTAAAGGACCCACCTGCTAATGGACGGAGGAACCTGGTAGGCTGCAGTCCATGGGGTCGCTAAGAGTCGGACACGACTGACCGACTTCACTTTGACTTTTCACTTTCATGCGCTGGAGAAGGAAATGGCAACCCACTCCAGTGTTGTTGCCTGGAGAATCCCAGGGACTGGGGATCCTGCTGGGCTGCTGTCTATGGGGTCACACAGAGTCGGACACGACTGAAGCTACTTAGCAGTAGCAGCAGCAGCCAATACAGGAAATGTAAGAGACACGGGTTCGATCCGTGGATGGGGAAGATTCCCTGGAGAAGGGCATGGCAACCCACTCCAGTATTCTTGCCTGGAAAATCCCATGGACAGAGGAGCCTGGCGGGCTACAGTCCATGGGCTCACAGAGAGTTAGACACGACTGAAGTGACTTAGCACGCACGAACAACAAAGACAGGTATTGGAGGGGAGAGGGGAGAGGAGGAAGTGGGGTGGGGAGTGGAATGGAATATTCCAGACGTCTGTTGATGTTTAGTCACTGGTTTCACATTTTGTCAAAGTATCTGTTACATCAGCCTTGAGTTAGGTCGGATTTTTGTCTTTAACCTAGGGGTAATAACTTACATACCTTAAATGCAAAAAAAATCATGTGTCGTACAGCAGTGTACACCTGATGCTGGGGAAGATGGAAGGCGGGAAGAGAAGGGGACGACAGAGGATGAGATGGCTGGACAGCATCACCAACTCGATGGACATGAGTTTGAGCAAACTCCGGGAGTTGGTGATGGACAGGGAGGCCTGGTGTGCTGCAGTTCATGGGGCTGCAAAGAGTCAGACGTGACTGAGCAACTGAACAACGACGCCTGAGGAACCATCAGCTACATCAAGTTGGGGACCATGTCTACAAGGGATCATCATTCTGCTCTTAGTCAATAACTCCCATAGAAGTTCATTAAAGCTCTTATCCTGAGGGCTTCCCTGGTGGCTCAGCTGGCAGAATCAGCCTGCAATGTGGGAGACCTGGGATCAATCCCTGGGTCAGGAAGGTCCCCTGGAGGAGGGCATGGCAACCCACTCCAGTATTCTTGCCTGGAGAATTGCCATAGACAGAGGAGCCTGGTGGGCTGCAGCCCATGGTGTTGCAAAGAGTAGGACACGATTAAACAGCCAAGCACATCCTGAATGCTCTTCTGATTTCTCTCACTGGAGATGAATTTTTTTTAAAAAACACTTACTTATTTGGCTGAGCCAGGTCTTAGTTGAGGCCTGCAAGACCTAGTTAGCAGACCAGGGATGGAAGCCAGGCCCCATGCATCAGGAGCTCGGGGTGTTAGACACTGGAGCACCAGGAGAACCTCACCAGAGATGATTTTTATCATTGGGGTGTTAATGCGTGTCAAGTCACTCTCGCCAAAATGCTTATTCTCAGCAGAGCTGGAAGGACAACAGGCGTACTGTCGCATGGAGCCTTACTGAAGTCATCCGGCTGTCATCCGGATACATCTTTCTCATCAGATCCACTTGAGAATGTAGGATGGATGATCCTGAAATCAGCGGATACAAAAGAAACGTGCTGCCCAAAGACAGAAGGTGGAGGAGGTGGGCAGAGCCTGTAGATGTATCTTCCCCTCTGCCTCGTTTATTTCCCTTCCCTTTCCTCTGCTCAAACAAACTCCAGATCAATAGGAGGAAATAAGAAAAAAAAATCAAATTTATGTGCAGCCTCCGAGAGTGGCTTTTCCTCTCTCTTTGCAGAACGTGTTCTATTTATGTAAAAACATCAACTCTGAAAAGCGTAATGCATTCATTCCCACCAAATATAGTGCATTAGGGTTTATTAGCGTTTGGGAACTTCAAGTAATGGAAAAACTGAGCCACATAAAAAGTGACACATGATAAGTAGCTCTGAATTTAGCACCATTTTATTAAGAAGCCAGCACAGCCCAGTTGACAAATGGGCCAGACATGCTGACCTGCCTCACCTCCCCTAAAAAGCTCAGATGAAAACAAAAAGTTCTCTAAGCGGATGAAAATAGCTACAAAAATAAACGGGATATCCTGCTACAGGTTCACTGGGTTCAAACAGGGCTTTGGAAGATATTAAATGTTTTAAACAGAAAGGCTGTTAAAAATAGAGAGCAAATGTAAATAACCAGGTTTTTTTGGTTTTTTTCTCCCCCAAGATATTTTGGAGCCGAGAGTTGCAGGTGGAGGGAAGATGATTGAGACTTAAAACTAATCTGTCCCTTGATTGCATTTCATCCCAGTCTTAATGGAGAGCTCTTAGAAAACATCTGCCTCACGTTGTTGGGGTGAAAAAGGTCTGTCTACGTATTTTTCACATATGCATGGTCAAAGTTGGGGTGACTTCAGGAAAACTCAGGAGCAAAGAGCGAAATGTCCCTCTTGCTGGCTTTCCATGACGATTTCTTCCATCAGTCTTCCCCCACACCCCAAAGGTGTGCGGGACAACTCTAGGCAGCCCCACTGGTGCTTGTGGCTTGGTGGTCTCCCATCCCCTGGAGCGTGGGCGGGAAAGGGGAATGCGGCAAAGGGGAGGGTGGTAATGCCCATGATCAAGTTGGAGCTAGATGCCCGAGAGGCCTCCTGGCTGGCTTGAGGAGGGAAGCTGCTATGTCAGGAGAGAAGAGGAAGCGGGAAGAAGCCAGGGTCCTATATCCCGCAAGGACAAAAAGAAATTGCATCCTACAGTTGCAAGCAAATGAGTTCTTCCAACAACCCGAGGGAACCTCAGGAGCTGACTGTGCCTCGGTTGAACCTCCTGGTGAGAACTCAGCCCAGCTGTCCCCTGGACCGCAGGCCTGTGAGCCACCCCTTCCCCTCCCCTAGAGAAGCAGAGCAGAGGATCTGGCTAAGTTGTGCCTGGACTCCTGACCCCTAGAAATGTGACCTTAAATTAAATATGTGTCTGTGTGTGTCCCTGCCCGCCCCCTCTCTCCCCGCCGTTGCTGCCCTGCAAGGCCTGCAGGAAGATCTTACTTCCCTGACCAGGGATCAAACCCACGCCCTCAGCTGTGAAAGCATGGAGTTCTAACCACTGCAGCTCCAGGGAATTCCCCAAATATGTGCTGTCTAAAGCCACCGAACTTGCGGCAGTGTGTGATGGAGCAAAAGACGACTAACGCACGAGGACTTATGCTTTATTCTGTTTCCACAGGATGCACTGTGACTGGACATGGACCCGTTCCGTGTTCATCACTAGGCACCCGCTGCCTCTTCGCCTTTCATTATCTTCCTTGTTCTAAAAATAATGTGTTTCACGCACCAAAGGGCAAATTTCACATGATTCTACTTAGAGGGGGCTTGCCCAGGATGGGCAAAATCATGGAAACAGAAAAAATAGTCATCGCCAGGGGCTGGTGGGGGGAACAAAGGATGGGGACGTTGTTTAAAGGAAACAGTTTCTGTTGGGGGTGATAAAAAAAAGTTCAGGATGTGGACGGTAGGCATGTGTGTGCGCCTGTGTGCTCAGTGGGCGTCCGGCTCCTTGTGACCCCATGGCCTTTGGCCAACCAGTCTCCTCTGTCCATGGGATTCTCTAGGCAAGAATGCTGGAGTGGGTTGCCGTTTGCTTCTCCAGGGGGATCCTCCTGACTCAGGGGTGGAACCTGCCTCTCCTGTGTTGCAGGTGGATTCTTGACCACTGACTCATCACCGGGGAAGCCCCCAGGTAGTACTGTTAGATGCCTGACATGTATGCACCTTACATGCGTGTACTTAATGTCACTGAATTGAATGCTTAAAAAGGATTCAAGTGGTAGATTTTGTGAGCTATCCTTTAGCACCACAGAAACATCTAAACAAACCGCGACCAGGTTTTACAGCGTTACTTCTCCATTGTATTAGGAGAGTCCTGAAAATGGAAATGCTTTAAGGCCCCAAAGGACTCTGTCATGAGTGTAGAACTGGGAGGACGCGGAAGCAAGGTGGCGGTGGGGGCAGGGGCAGTGCAGGGGGAGGGAATCACCTTTTCCTCAGTTGTCATGGCGCTAAGCCACCACTCCACAAAAGGGCAGGGATGCGAGGGCCAGGAGGCAGGACGGGGGAACTCCCAAGCTTTGTCTGGGGGCTTTGCTTAAGGAACTCTCCCTTTCCACCTTATAACAGTGCTGAGACACTCAACATCACAGAGGTGGCTGGTGGCGATGGCCTGAAAGGAGGTGGGGATGGACTGAAAGGATGCAGAGATGCCTGAAAGGATGCAGAGATGCCTGAAAGGATGCAGAGATGGTCGGAAAGGATGCATAGACACCTGAAAGGATGCAGAGACGCCTGAAAGGATGCAGAGATGCCTGAAAGGATGCAGAAATGACATGAAAGTATGCAGAGATGCCTGAAAGGATGCAGAGGCCAGATGTGGAGGGGGTGGGGCAGCTAGCAGCCTCTGGGAAGGGGTTTCGGGTAACAGGGGGATTGAAGGCAGCCCTGGAAGCTGATTCTAGGACCAGCTGGAGGCAGCACAGAGTTTGGAGTCAAAACGAAGGGCCAAGTGGCTTTCACAGGTCGCCAAAGGCACCAGGGCACAGGGCTGACAAAGAAGACTCTTGGCCGTGGTCTACTCTCCTCCTTAGAGAGGCGAAGTTCGTCCCCCGAACAGAAAGAAGAGCTGGTCAAATAGGCTCCGGGACAAACAGGGTGCATGATTAAGCCACACCATGGAAGGCAGGGACCTTCTGTTTGATGCCCTTGAACCTCCCCTGGTGGCACTTCAGTTTGCCTCCATCGAGGGGCTTTGGTGACAAATTATGTAGGTACAGTAAACAGTTGGCAGTAAAGAAGCCGTCTGCCGAGGCAGAAGATCAGGTAGACTCAGGTTCAGTCCCCAGGTCGGGAAGATGCCCTGGAGGGGGGCATGGCAACCCACTCCAGTGTTCTTGCCTGGAGAATCCCATGGACAGGGAAGCCTGGCGGGTTACAGTCCAGGGGGTCACAAAGAGTCAGACACGACTGAGCAACTGAGCATGCACGCACAAACTTTAAACGTTTCAGAGTCTAAGGTTCTGAAACTATTTAGTCTGGGTTACAAGCACCGATTTGAATGTCCCGTCGGTGCTGGCTGTGGGGTGCGGTGCACATGTCATTTCTGGGGCTCCGCTCCAGGCTCTTGCCTCTGAAATGTGGGCTCAAGGCTGTGTCTTCTCCTGACACTGATTTGAGAGGAGCATTTCTGCGTTTAGCACTATGATTAGCACACCGTCATTGCTCACCACACTGGAGGTATGATGATTCCCCTGAAATATGTCTGTCACACAATTAGAATGTGAGCAGACACAGTATTAACTATATGACTTGAAGGACTTCAGTGCAAAAATCCCAAATAAAACAACTACCAAAAAAAAAAAATTGGGGGAATGAGACCTGGGAATTATTAAGAGACTGATTGCCTGAAAAAAACACAAAACATTAGACTAGAAGAGTGATTCTCAAACGAAAAGTGCAGCAGAACCTCTGGGAAGACTTACCAAACCTAGATGGCTGGGCCCCCGGCCTGGGGTTTTTGATGCAGCAAGTCTGGGGGAAAGCCAAGAACCTGCATTTCAGACAAGTTCCGAGCAGAGTCTGAGGCTGGTCTGAGAAGCACACTTTGAGAACCTCTATGCTGCAGGAACGTGCCACTGGGATGTTATTACTAGCTCATTGGAAAAGACCTTATGCTGGGAAACACTGAGGGCAGGAGGAGAAGGGGGTGACAGAGGATGAGATGGTTGGATGGCATCATCGACTCCATGGACGGGAGTTTGAGCAAGCTCCGGGAGACAGTGAAGGACAGGGAAGCCTGCTGTGCTGCAGTCCATGCGGTCACAAGGAATTGGATATGACTGAGTGTCTGAACTGAACTGACTTGGGACACATGTTCTGTTTCTAGGGGCAAAAAATGATCACTTAATTTATAAATGATTAATTTATAAATATATTATAACTATATAACATAATTATTTATGCAAGTATATATATTTATAAATATATAATATAGAAACATTTTTATAAATATATTATATATTTATATTATAACATCCTTGTTATATGTTATAACATATTATAACATTTATAACATATAACATGAATAACATATTCATTTATACAAATATATAACATTAATTCATGCAAATATATTAATATATAATATATTCATTTTATTAAAATATTATAAATATTTATTTATACAAATATATTTATAAATATATAATATATTTATTTTATATAAATAAATATAAATTTATTATATTATTATGTTTATATACTATAATAAATTCTAATATATTTTATATAGTAAATATATTTGTATTTATATAAATATATTTATAAACATATACAAATACACAAATGTATTTATAATATATGAATATATTATACATATAAATATTCATTTATATGAATATATTTAAAATATATAACATATTCATTTATATAAATACATAAATATACTATAAATATATAGCATATTTGTTTCTATAAATATATAAAATACATAACATATTCATTTATATATATAAATATACAATAAATATATGATATATTCACTTATATAAATATATTTACAAAAATATATATATTCATTTATATAAATATATAAATATACTTATAAATATATAATATTTAATGAATATATAAGTATATTTATAAGTATTAAAATATATCATAAATAATACATAAAATAATGTATAATAAATAATATAATAAACAATAATAATAGACAATATATAATAATAAATATAAAGTATATATTACATATATAAATATAATGTATTTAAATAATAAATATTATATTTTAAATATATATTATATTTTGAATAAATGATAAAATAAAAATAATATATTATAAATAAATTATAATAAATATAATTATAAATTATAAATAAATAATACATTTATTTATAAATACTGTACTTATAAGTATATAAGTACAGTATTTATAAATAAATAAATAAAAAGTTAATTAATTAAAAAAGCAAGAGAAGCAGTGCGACATGGTGCCTGACTGGGGCTATAGATAATCCCCAGTGGTCTGGATCTCTACCGCTGTGTCACAGATCACCCCTAACGTAGAGACACACCATGGTCCTCTCTTGTTTCCTGGTTCAGGCGTGTGCACACACCGTAAGTAGGTCCTCTGCTCTGGCTGCAGTCGAGGTGTGACTGACACTGCCTTTTTCACCTGAATCTCAGGAGTCTTCTCTTCAGGCTCGCTGGTGTCGTCTCCTTCATCCCTTCATGGGGGCAGAACTCAGGCCCTCAGGTCCTAGAGACCACTCCTGTCCACAGGCAGCTCACAAGTGGCTGTGTTTTGTGCCTGAGATGAGCAGGGGAGTGTTTATTTTATAAAGCTCACCTGATGAAGCCAGGCCCACCCTGGCTAGCCTGCCTTTTGATTGACACCCGTGATTAAACCAGGCACACCCAGGCTAGTCTGCCTTTCGATTTATGCCACTGATTAGGGCATGCCCACCCAGGCTAGTCTGCCTTTTGACTGAGAACATGGAATAGGCCAGTACCAGCAGGCTAGTCTGCCTTTCGATTGACACCACTGATTAAGCTAGGCCCACCCAGGCTAGTCCTCATTAATACTGATGCCACTGATTAGGCAAGGCGCACCCAGGCTAGTCTTCCTTTCAATTGACGCCACTGATTAGGCCAGGCCCACCCATGCTAGTCTGCCTTTTGATTGACAACACAGATTAGGCCAGTACCAGCAGGCTAGTCTCTTATTTGACTGAGACCACAGAACAGGCCAGGACCACACAGGCTAGTCTTCCATTTGATTGAGAGGACTCAGCTTAGGCAAGGCCCACCCATGTTAGTCTTCCTTTTGATTGACGCCACAGATTAGGCCAGGCGGACCCAGGGTAGTCTGCCTTTTGATTGAGACCAGGGAGTAGGCCTGTACCAATAAGCTAGTCTGCCATTTTATTGACACCCCTCATTAGACCAGGCCCACCCAGGCTATTCTTCCTTTCAAATGAGAGCATGGAAAGCTAGGTCCATTCAGGCTAGTCTGCCATTTGATTGACACTGCTGATTAGCCCATGCTTATCCAGGCTGGTCTACCTTTCCATTGACACCACTGATTAGGCCAGGCCCACCCTGGCTACTCTGCCTTTTGATTGAAACCACTGCTTAGTGTAGGACCACGCAGGCTAGTCTGCTGTTTGATGGACACCCGTGATTTGCCCATGCCCACTGAGGTGAGTCTGTATTTCGACTGACACCACTGAATAGACTAGGTCCACCCAGGCTAGTGTGACATTTGATTGACATCACTGATTAGACCAGGCCCACCTGTGTTCGTCTTCCTTTCCATTGACACCGCAGATTAGGCCAGGCCCACCCAGGCTAGTCTGCCTTTTGATAAGACCATGGATTAGGCCAGCACCAGCAGGCTAGTCTGTTATTTGACTGAGACCATGGATAAGGCCAATACCAAAAGAATAGTCTGCCTTTCGATAGACACCACTGAGTAGGCCAGGCCCACCCAGGCTAGTCTTCCTTTCTATTGATGCCACTGATTAGGCCAGGCCCACTCAGCCTAGTCTGCCTTTTGATTGAAGACCATGGATTAGGCCAGTACCAACAGTCTAGTTTGCCTTTTGATTGACACCACTGATTAGGCCAGGCCCACCAGGCTAGTGTGCATTTCAACTGACACAACTGATTAGACCAGACCAACCCAGGCTAGTATGCATTTCGTTTGACACCACTGATTATGCCAGGCCCACCCAGGCTAGTCGTCAATTCGATTGATGCAATTGATTAGGCCAGGTATACCCAGGGTAGTCTACCTTTTGACTGAGACCACGGATTAGGCCAGTGCCAGCAGGCTAGTCTGTTATTTGACCGAGACCACGGATTAGGCCAGTAACAAAAGGCTAGTCTTCCTTTTGATTGATGCCACTGATTAGGCCAGGCCCACCCAGGCTAGTCTTTATTTCCATTGACACCACTGATTAGGCCAGGCCCACCCAGGCTAGTCTGCCTTTTGATTGACACCATGGATTTGACAGTACCAGCAGACTAGTTTGTTATATGAGTGAGACCACAGATTAGGGCAGTACCAACTGGCTGGTCTATGTTTCAATTGACACCACTAATTAAGTAAGGCCCACCCAGGCTATTCTTCAATTTGATTGATGCCACTGATTAGGCTAGGCCCACCCAGGCTATTCTCCCATATGAATGACATCTCTGATTAGCCATGCCCACCCAGGCTTGTCAGCATTTAAATTGACACCACTGATTAGGCCGGGCCAACCCAGGCTAGTCTTCATTTCAATTGACGCCACTGATTAGGCCAGGCCCACCCAGGCTAGTCCTCATTTCCATTGATGCCACTGATTAGGCCAGGCCCACCGAGGCTAGTCTGCCTTTTGATTGAGACCATGGATTTGACAGTACCAGGAGACTAGTTTGTTATATGAGTGAGACCACAGATTAGGGCAGTACCAACTGGCTAGTCTATGTTTTGACTGGCGCCACTGATTAAGCCAGGCCCACCCAGGCTATTCTTCATTTCGATTGAGGCCACTGATTAGGCTAGGCCCACCCAGGCTATTCTCCCATATGAATGACATCTCTGATTAGCCATGCCCACCCAGGCTTGTCTGCATTTACATTGACACCACTGATTAGGCCAGGCTCACCCAGGCTAGTCTTCACTTCGATTGATGCCACTGAGTAGGCCAGGCCCACCCAGGCTGGTCTGCGTTTTGATTGAGAACACAGTTTAGGCCAGAACCAGCAGGACAGTCTGTTATTTGACTGAGACCATGGAAGAGGCCGGTACCAACAGGCTAGTCTGGCTTTTGATTGATGCCACTGATTAAGCCAGGCCCACGCAGGCTAGTCTACCTTTTGATTTAGACCACGGATGAGGCCAGTACCAGTAGGCTAGTCTGTTATATGACTGAGACCACGGAGTAGGAAGGTACCAACAGGATAGTCTGCCTTTCGATTGACGCCACTGATTAGGCCAGGGCCACCCAGGGTAGTCTGCATCTCATTGACACCACTGATTAGGCCAGGCCCAGTCAGGCTAGTCTTTATTTTGATTGATGCCACTAATTAGGCCAGTACTAACTGGCTAGTCTGTTATTTGACTGAGACCATGGATTAGGCCAGTACCAACAATCTAGTTTTCCTTTCGATGGACGCCACTGGTTAGGCCAGGCCCACCCAGGCTAGTCTGTTTTTGATCAAAACCACTGATTAGGCCAGGCCCACTCAGGCTAGTCTACCTTTTGATTAGGCAAGGCCCATCCAGGTTAGTCTTCCTTTTGATTGACACCACTGATTAGACCAGTACCAGCAGGCTAGTCAGTTATTTGACTGAGACCACGGAGTAGGGCCATACCAACAGGGTAGTCTGCCTTTCGATTGACTCCACTGATTTGGCCAAGCCCACCCAGGCTTGTCTGCATTTCGATTCACACCACTGATTAGGCCAGGCCCACACAGGCTAGCCTGCATTTCGATTCACACCACTGATTAGGCCAGCCCCATCAAGGCTAGTCTTCCTTTCAATCGATGCCACTGATTAAACCAGGTCCATTTAGCCTAGTCTCCCTTTTGATTGAGACCACAGATTAGGCCAGTAGCAGCAGGATAGTCTGTTATTTGACTCAGAAAACGAATTAGTCCAGTACCAACAGGCTAGTCTTCCTTTCGATTGAAACACTGATTAGGCCAGGCCCACCCAGGCCTGTCTGCCTTTGGATTGACACCACTGATTGGGCAGACCCACCCAGGCTGGTCTACATTTCGATTGACACCACTGAGTAGGTAAGGCCCACCCAAGCTATTCTTCATTTCCATTGATACCACTGATTAGGCCAGGCCCACCCAGGCTAGACTGCCTTTTCATTGAGACCACGGATTAGGTCAGTACCAACTGGATAGTTTGGCTTTCAACTCACACCAATGATTAAGCCATGCCCACCAAGACTAGTCTGCCTTTTGATTTAGACCACTGATTACGCCAGTACCAGGAGGCTAGTCTGTTATTTGACTGAGACCAAGGATTAGGCAGGTAGCAACAGGCTACTCTGACTTTCGACTGACACCACTGCTTAGGCTAGGCCCACCTAGGGTAGTTTTCCTTTCGATTGAGGCCACAGATTAGGCCAGTACCAACAGGCTGGTCTTCCTTTCGATTGACGCCACTGATTAGGCCAGGCCCACCTAGGCTCGTCAGTCTTTTAATTGACACCACTGATTAGGCCTGGCCCTCCCAGGCTAGTGTGCCTTTCTGTTTACACCACTGATTAGGCCAAGTCCACCCGGGCTAGTCTGCCTTTTGACTGAGACCACGGATGAGGCCAGTACCAACTGGCTAGTCTGCCTTTTGATTGACACCACTGATTAGGTTAGGCCACACAGGCTAGTCTTCCTTTTGATTGAGACCACGGAAGAGGCTAGGCCCACCCAGGCTAGTCTCCCATTTGATTCACATCTCTGATTAGCCATGCACACCCAGGCTTGTCTGCATTTAGATTGACCACACCAATTAGGCCAGGCCCACCCAGACTAGTCTGTCTTTTGATTGACACCACTGGTTAGGACAGGCCCACCCAGGCTAGGCTGCATTTTGATTGTGATCACGGATTATGCCAGTACCAGCAGGATAGTCTGTTATTTGACTGACACCATGGATTAGGTGAGTGCCAGCAGGCTAGTCTGCTATTTGACTGATAACACAGATTAGGCCAGTACCAACAGGCTAGTCTTCCTTTTGATTGACGCCACTGATTAGGCCAGGCCCACTCAGGCAAGTCCTCCTTTCAGTTGATGGAACTGATTAGGCCAGGGCCACCCCGGCTAGTCTGCATTTTGATTGACGCCACTGATTAGGCCAGGCCCACCCAGGCTAGTCTTCATTTCCATTGATGCCACTGATTGTTCCATGCCCACCCAGGTTAGTCTGCCTTTTGATAGAGACCACGGATTAGGCCAGTACCAACAGTCTAGTTTGCCTTTCAACTGATGCCACTGATTAGGCCAGGCCCACCCAAGGTAGTCTGCATTTCGATTGACACAACTGATTAGACCAGACTCATCCAGGCTAGTATGCATTTTGTTTAACACCACTGATTAAGCCAGGCCCACCCAAGCTAGTGTGCCTTTAGATTGAGACCACGGACTAGTACAGTACCAGCTGGCAGTCTGTTATTTGACTGAGACCACAGGTTAGGCCAGTACCAACAGGCTAGTCTTCCTTTTGATTGACGCCACTGATTAGGCCAGGCCCACCCAGGCTTGTCAGTCTTTTGATTGACACCACTAATTAGGCCAGGTCCACCAGGGCTAGTCTGCCTTTGAATTGAGACCACAGATTAGGCCAGTATCAACTGGCTAGTCTGCCTTTCGATTGACACCACTGATAAGATCAGGCTTACCCAGGCTAGTCTTCCTTTTTATTGACAGCACTGATTAGACTATGCCCACCCAGGCCAGTCTGCCTTTTGATTTAGTACCTGCAGGCTACTCTGTTATTTGACTCAGACCACAGATTAACCCAGACCCAGCCAGGCTAGTCTGCATTTCAGTTGACACCGCTGATTAGGCCAGGCACACTCAGGTTAGTCTTCCCTTTGATTGACGTCACTTATTAGGCCAGGCCCAACAAGTCTAGTCTGTCTTTTGATTGACATCACGGATTAGGCCAGGTCCACACAGGCTAGTCTGCATTTTGATTCTCACTGCTGCTTAGGCCAGGCCCACTTTGACTGGTCTGCCTTTTGATTGACAGCACTGATTAGGCCAGGTCCACACAGGCTTGTCTTCCTTTCAATTGACCCCCTGACTATGCCAGTCCCACCCAGGCTAGTTTTCCTTTTGATTGATGCCACTGATAAGGCCAGGCCCACCCAGGCTATTGTGCCTTTTGATTGAGACCATGGACTAGGCCAGTACCAACAGGCTAGTCTGCCTTTCAATTGACACTACTGATTAGGCTAGGCCCACCCAGGCTAGTCTTCCTTTTGATTTTTGCCACTGATTAGACTATGCCTACCAGGCTAGCCTGCCTTTTTGATTGAGATCACAGATTAGGCCAGTACCAGCAGGCTGCTCTGTTATTTGACTCAGACCAGGATTAGGCCGGTACCAATAGGCTAGTCTGCCTTTTGATTGACACCACTGATAAGATCAGGCTTACCCAGGCTAGTCTTCCTTTTTATTGACAGCACTGATTAGACTATGCCCACCCAGGCCAGTCTGCCTTTTGATTTAGTACCTGCAGGCTACTCTGTTATTTGACTCAGACCACAGATTAACCCAGACCCAGCCAGGCTAGTCTGCATTTCAGTTGACACCGCTGATTAGGCCAGGCACACTCAGGTTAGTCTTCCCTTTGATTGACGTCACTTATTAGGCCAGGCCCAACAAGTCTAGTCTGTCTTTTGATTGACATCACGGATTAGGCCAGGTCCACACAGGCTAGTCTGCATTTTGATTCTCACTGCTGCTTAGGCCAGGCCCACTTTGACTGGTCTGCTTTTTGATTGACAGCACTGATTAGGCCAGGTCCACACAGGCTTGTCTTCCTTTCAATTGACCCCTTGACTATGCCAGTCCCACCCAGGCTAGTTTTCCTTTTGATTGATGCCACTGATAAGGCCAGGCCCACCCAGGCTATTGTGCCTTTTGATTGAGACCATGGACTAGGCCAGTACCAACAGGCTAGTCTGCCTTTCAATTGACACTACTGATTAGGCTAGGCCCACCCAGGCTAGTCTTCCTTTTGATTTTTGCCACTGATTAGACTATGCCTACCAGGCTAGCCTGCCTTTTGATTGAGATCACAGATTAGGCCAGTACCAGCAGGCTGCTCTGTTATTTGACTCAGACCAGGATTAGGCCGGTACCAATAGGCTAGTCTGCCTTTTGATTGACACCACTGACTAGGCCAGGCCCAACAGTCTAGTCTTCCTTTGATTGACAACAATGATTAGGCCAGGCCCACCCAGGCTAATGTGCCTTTTGATTGAAACCACGGAGAAGGCCAGTACCAACAGGCTAGTCTGCCTTCCGAATGACACCACTGATTATGCCAGGCCCACTAAGGCTAGTCTTCCTTTTGATTGACACCACTGATTAGGTGAGGCCCACCCAGGCTGTTCTGCCTATTGATTGACACTCCTGATTAGGCCAGATGCATCCAGGCTAGTCCTCATTTCAATT
This sequence comes from Bos indicus x Bos taurus, assembly GCF_003369695.1. Lineage (NCBI taxonomy): Eukaryota > Metazoa > Chordata > Mammalia > Artiodactyla > Bovidae > Bos > Bos indicus x Bos taurus. The sequence goes on along the minus strand of NC_040105.1, from coordinate 6,517,631 downwards.
GACACCACTGACTAGGCCAGATCCATCCAGCCTAGTGTAGGCCAGACCCACAAAGGCTAGTCTTCTTTTCAATTGATGCCACTGATTAGGCCAGGCCCAGTAAGGCTAGTCTTCCTTTCGATTGATGCCACTGATTAGGTGTGGCCCACCCAGGCTGTTCTACCTATTGATTGACACTCCTGATTAGGCCAAACGCATCCAGGGTAGTCTCCTTTTCAATTGACGCCACTGATTAGGCCAGGCCCCCCCAGGTTATTCTGCCTTTTGATTGAGACCAGGACTAGGCCAGTAACAACAGGATACTCCGTGTTTCAGTTGACACCACTGATTAGAGTAGGCCGACCCAGGATAGTCTTTCTTTCCATTGATGCCACTGATTTGGCTAGGCCCACCAAGCTAGTCTGCCTTTTGAGACCACGGATTAGGCCGGTACCAGTAAGCTAATCTGTTATTTGACTTAGATCACCGATTAGTCCACATCCAACAGGCTAGTCTACCTTTTGATTAACACACTGATTAGACCAGGCGCACTATGGCTAGTCTCCCTTTTAATTGATGCCATTGATTAGGCCAGGTCCCACAAGTCTAGTCTGTCTTTTGATTGACAGCACTGATAAGGCCAGGTTCATACAGGCTAGTCTGCATTTTGATTCACACCACTGATTAGGCCAGGCCCACCCATGCTAGTCTGCCTTTTGATTGACACCACTGATTAGGCCAGGTCCACACAGGCTAGTCTGCATTTCCATTCACACCTCTGATTAGGCCAGGCCTACCAAGCCTAGTCTGCCTTTTGATTGACACCCCTGATTAGGCCAGGTCCACACAGGCTAGTCTGCATTTCAGTTCACACCACTGATTAAGCCAGCACCACCCAGGCTAGTCTGCCTTTTGATTGACACCCCTTATTAGGCCAGATCCACACAGGCTAATGTGCATTTCGATTCACATCACTGATTAGGCCAGGCCCACCTAGGCTAGTGTACATTTCAATTGATGCCACTGATTAGGCCAGACCCACCAGGCTAAGTGCATTTCAATTGATACCGCTGATGAGGCCAGACCCACTCAGGCTAGTTTACGCCAGACCCACACCAGCTAGTCTTCTTTTCGATTCACTCCACTGATTAGGCCAGGCCCACCCAGGCTAGTCTGCTTTTGATTGTGACCACAGATTAGGCCAGTACCAGCAGGCTATCTGTTATTTGACTCAGACCATGGATTAGGCCAGGCCCACTCAGGCTGATCTGCCTTTTGATTGAGACCACAGATTAGGCCAGTACCAGCAGGTGAGTCTGCCTTTCGATTAACACCACTGATTAGGCCAGACCAAATCAGGCTAGTCTTCTTTCCATTGATGCCACTGATTAAGCCAGGCCCACCCAGGCTAGTCTGCCTTTTGGTTGACACCACTGATTAGGCCATGCCCACCCAGGATAGTCTGCCTTTTGATTGAGAGCATGGATTAGGCCAGTATCAGCAGGCTAGTCTGTTCTTTGACTCAGACCACGGATTCAGCCAGTACCAATAGGCTAGTGCACAGTTGCACTCATCTCACATGCTAGTAAAGTAATGCTCAGAATTCTCCAAGCCAGACTTCAGCAATACGTGAACTGTGAACTTCCAAATGTTCAAGCTGGTTTTAGGAAAGGCAGAGGAACCAGAGATCAAATTGCCAACATCTGCTGGATCATGGAAAAAGCAAGAGAGTTCCAGAAAAACATCTATTTCTGCTTTATTGACTATGCCAAGGCTTTGACTGTGTGGATCACAATAAACTGTGGACAATTCTGAAAGAGATGGGAATACCAGACCACCTGATCTGCCTCTTGAGAAACCTATATGCAGGTCAGAAAGCAACAGTTAGAACTGGATGTGGAACAACAGACTGGTTCCAAATAGGAAAAGGAGTACATCAAAGCTGTATATTGTCACCCTGCTTATTTAACTTATATGCAGAGTGCAGCATGAGAAACGCTCTGCTGGAAGAACTCAAGCTGGAATCAAGATTGCCAGGAGAAATATCAGTAACCTCAGATATGCATATGACACCACCAAGAGGAGCTAAAGAGCCTCTTGAAAGTGAAAGTGGAGAGTGATAAAGTTGGCTTAAAGCTCAACATTCAGAAAACTAAGATCATGGCATCTGGTCCTATAGCTTCATGGGAAATAGATGGGTAAACAGTAGAAACAGTGTCAGACTTTATTTTTTTTTGGCTCCAAAATCACTGCAAATGTTGACTGCAGCCATGAAATTAAAAGACGCTTACTCCTTGGAAGAAAAGTTATGACCAACCTAGATAGCATATTGAAAAGCAGAGACATTACTTTGCCAAAAAAGGTCTGTCTAGTCAAGGCTATGGTTTTTCCAGTAGTTATGTATGGATGTGAGTTAGACTGTGAAGAAAGCTGAATGCTGAAGAATTGATGCTTTTGAACTGTGGTGTTGGAGAAGACGCTTGAGGGTCCCTTGGACTGCAACGAGATCAAACCAATCCATTCCATGATCAAACCAGACCATCCTTCCCAGGCTAGTCTGCCTTTCTGTTGACACCACTTATTGGGCCAGGTCCATCCAGGCTAGTCTTCATTCCCATTGTCACCACTGTTTAGGCCAGGCCCACCCAGGCTAGTCTGCATTTCCATTGATGCCACTGATTAGGCCAGGCCCACCCAGGCTAGTCTGCCTTTTGATTGAGACCAGGGAAGAGGCCTGTACCAACAAGCTAGTCTGCCATTTTATTGACACCCCTGATTAGACCAGGCCCACCCAGGCTATTCTTCCTTTCGAATGAGAGTATGGAAAGCTAGGTCCATTCAGGCTAGGCTGCTATTTGATTGACATCACTGATTAGCCCATGCTCATCCAGGCTAGTCTACTTTTCGACTGACACCACCGATTAGGCCAGGCCCACCCTGGCTACTCTGCCTTTTGATTGAAACCACTGCTTAGGGTAGGACCATGCAGGCTAGTCTGCTGTTTGATGGACACCCATGATTAGCCCATGCCCACCGAGGTTAGGCAGTATTTCGACTGACACCACTGAATAGACTAGTCCACCCAGGCTAGTGTGCTGTTTGATTGACATCACTGATTAGGCCAGGCCCATCCAGGCTACTCTTCCTTTTGATTGAGATGATGGATTAGGCCAGTAGCAACAGGCTAGTCTGTCTTTCGATTGACGCCACTGATTAGGCCAGGCCCACTAAGGCTAGTCATCCTTTCGATTGACACCACTGATTAGGCCAGCCTCACCCAGGCTAGCTTGCCTTTTGATTGAGACCACGGATTAGGCAAGTACCAGGACACTAGCCTGTTATTTGATTGAGACCAATGATTAGGCCAGTACCAACAGGCTAGTCTGCCTTCTATTGAGACCACTGATTAGGCCAGGCCCACTCAGGCTAGTCTTCCTTTCGATTGATGCCACTGATTAGACCACAGCTACCCAGGCTAGTCTGCCTTTTGATCGAGACTACGGATTAGGCCAGTACCAACAACCTAGGCTGCCTTTCTATTGACATCACTGATTAGGCCAGGCCCACCCAGGCTAGTCTTCCTTTCGAATGACACCACTGTTTAGGCCAGGCCCAACCAGACTTGTCTTCTTTTCGATTGACATCACTGATTAAGCCCAGCTCACCCAGGGTAGTCTGCATTTAAATTGACACCACTGATTAGGCCCGGGCACACAGGCTAGACTTCATTTCCATTGACGCCACTGATTAGGCCAGGATCACCCAGGCTACTCTGCCTTTTGATGGAGACCACAGATTAGGCCAATACACACAGTCTAGGCTGCCTTTTGATTGACAGCACCGATTAGGCTAGGCCTACCCAGGGTAGTCTTCCTTTCCGTTGACACCATGGATTAGGCCAGGCCAGGCTCCCCCAGGCTAGTCTTCCTTTCAGTTGATGCCACTGATTAGGCCAGGCTCCCCCAGGCTAGTCTTCCTTTCAATTGACGCCACTGATTAAGCCTGCCCACCGAGGCTAATCTTCCTTTTGACTGTCGCCACTGATTAGGCTAGGCCCACCCAGGTTAGTCTGCCTTTTGATTGAGACCGTGGATTAGGCCAATACCAGCAGGCTAGTCTGCCTTTATATTGATACCACTAATTAGGCCAGGCCCACCTAGGCTAGTCTTAATTTTGATTGACACCACTGATTAGGCCAGGCCAACCCATGCTAGTCTACTTTTCGATTGACAACACTGATTAGGCCAGGCCAGCCCAGGCTAGTCTTCATTTTGATTGATGTCACTGATTAGGCCAGGCCCACCCAGGCTAGTCAGCCTTTTGATTGAGACCATGGATTATGCCAGTACCAGCAGGCTAGTCTGCTATTTGTCTGAGACCACAGATTAGGCCAGTAACAGCAGGCTAGTCTTACTTTCGATTGACACCACTGATTAGGCTAGGCCCACCCAAGCTATTCCTTTCGATTGATGCCATGGATTATGCCAGCACTAGCAGCATAGTCTGTTATTTGGCTGAGACCACAGATGATGCCCGTGCCAACAGGCTAGCCTTCCTTTTGCTTGATGCCACTGATTAGGCGAGGCCCACCCAGGGTAGTTTGTCTTTTGATTGACAGCACTGATTAGGCCAGGCCCACCCAGACTAGTCTAACTTTTGATTTAGAACATGGATGAGGATGGTACCAGCAGACTAGTCTGTTATTTGACTGATTCTACGGTGTAGGAAAGTATGAACAGGATAGTCTGCTTTCAATTGACACCACTGATTAGGCCAGGCCCACTCAGGCTAGTCTTCCTTTTGATTGACACTACTGATTAAGCCAGAACCTCCAAGTCTAGTCTGCATTTTGATTGACACCACTGACTAGGCCAGGTCCACCCAGGCTAGTCTGCATTTTGATTCACACCACTGATAAGGCCAGGCCCACCCAGGCTAGTCTTCCTTTCGATTGATGCCACTGATTGAGCCAGGCCCACCCAGTCTAGTCTGTCTTTTGATTGACACCACCGATTAGGCCAGGCTCACCCAGGCTAGTCTACCTTTTGATTTAGACCACGCATGAGCCGGTACCAGCAGGCTAGTCTGTTATTTGACTGAGACCATGAGTAAGACAGTACCAACTGGCTTGTCTGTCTTTCAATTGACACCACTGAGTAGGACACGCCCACTCACGCTAGTCTTCCTTTCAATTGATGCCACTGATTAGGCCAGGCCCACCAAGTATAGTCTGTGTTTCAGTTGACAGCACTGTTTAGGCCAGGCCCACTCCAGCTAGTTTTCCTTTCGATTGACACCACTGATTAGGCCAGGTTCTCCAAGGCTAATCTGCTTTTTGATTGACATCACTGATTTGGCCAGGCCTACCCAGGCTAGTCTGCATTTCGATTCACACCACTGATTAGGACAGGCCCACCCAGGCAAGTCTTTCTTTCGATTGACAGAACTGATTAGGCCAGGCCCTCCCAGGCTAGTCTGCCTTTCAATTGATGCCACTGATGAGGCCAGGACCACCCTGTCTAGTCTGCTTTTTGATGGAGACCACGGATTAGGCCAGTACCAACTAGGTAGTCTGCCTTTCAATTGACACCACTGATTAGGCCAGGCCCACCCAGGCTAGTCTTGATTTTGATTGACACCACTGATTAGACCAGGCCCACCCAGGCTCCTCTGCCTGTTGATTGAGAACAGGGATTAGGCCAGGACAAGAAGGTTGGTCTGTTATTTGACTGAGACAATGGATTAGGCCAGTACCAATGGGCTAATTCACCTTTCAATTGACACCACTGATTAGGCCAGGCCCACCCAGGCTCGTCTGCATTTCGATTCACACCACTGATAAGGAGAGGCCCACTCAGGTTAATCTGCCATTTAATTGAAAACATGGATTAGTCCAGTACAAGCAGGGTAGTCTGTTATTTGACTGAGACAATGGGTTAGGCCAGTACCAATGGGCTAATCTGCCTTTCGATTGACACCACTGATTAGGCCAGGCCCACCCAGGCTAGTCTTCCTTTCGATTGACACCACGAATTAGGCAATGCCCACCCAGCCTAATCTGCCTTTTGATTGAGACCATGGATTAGGCCAGGACAAGAAGGTTGGTCTGTTTTTTGACTGAGACCACGGATTAGGCCAGTACCAACTGGAGAGTTTGCCTTTCCATTGACACCAAAGATTAAGCCAGGCCCACCCAGGCTAGTCTGCCTTTTAATTTAGACCATGGATTACGCCTGTACCAGCAGGCTAGTCTGTTATTTGACTGAGACCATGGATTAGGCCAGTGACAAAAAACTAGTCTTCCTTTTGATTGACGCCACTGATTAGGCCAGGTCCACTCAGGCTCGTCTGTCTTTTGATTGACACCACTGATTAGGCCTAGCCCTCCCAGGCTAGTCTGTCTTTCTGTTGACACCACTCATTAGGCCAGGTCCATCCAGGCTTGTCTTCATTTCCATTGATGGCACTGATTAGGCCAGGCCCACCCAGGCTAGTCTTCATTTCCATTGATGCCACTGATTAGGCCAAGCCCACCCAGGCTAGTCTGCCTTTTTATTGAGTCCACGGATTTGACAGTACCAACAGACTAGTTTGTTATATGAGTGAGACCACGGATTAGGGCAGTACCAACTGGCTAGTCTATGTTTCGATTGAGGCCACTTATTAAGCCAGGCCCACCCAGGCTAATCTCATATATGAATGACATCTCTGATTAACCATGCCCACTCAGACTTGTCTGCCTTTCGATTGACACCACTGATTAGGTCAGGCCCACCCCGGCTAGTCTTCATGTCGATTGACGCCACTGATTAGGCCAAGCCCACCCAGTTTAGTCTGCCTTATGAGTGAGACCACATATAGGGCAGAACCAGCAGGATAGTTTTTTATTTGACTGAGACCATGGATGAGGCCAGTACCATTAGGCTAGTCTGTTATTTGACTGAGACCATGGAGTAGGCAGGTACCAACAGGATAGTCTGCCTTTCGATTGACGCCACTGATTAGGCCAGGGCTACCCAGGGTAGTCTGCATCTCATTTGACACCACTGATTAGGCCAGGCCCAGTCAGGCTAGTCTTTATTTTGATTGACACCACTGATTAGGCCAGTATCAACTAGCTAGTCTGTTATTTGACTGAGATCATGGATTAGACCAGCACCAACAGGCTAGTCTTCCTTTTGATGGACGCCACTGGTTAGGCCAGGCCCACCCAGGCTAGTCTGTTTTTGATTGAAACCACTGATTAGGCCAGGCCCACACAGGCTAGTTTACCTTTTGATTAGGCAAGGCCCACCCAGGCTAGTCTTCCTTTTGATTGACACCACTGATTAGGCCAGTACCAACAGTCTAGTCTGTTATTTGACTGAGATACGGAGTAGGGCCATACCAACAGGGTAGTCTGGCTTTTGATTGACTCCACTGATTAGGCCAGCCCCATCAAGGCTAGTCTGCATTTCGATTCACACCCTGATTAGGCCAGCCCCATCAAGGCTAGTCTTCCTTTTGACTGATGCCACTGATTAAGCCAGGGCCATTTAGGCTAGTCTTCCTTTTGATTAAGACCACAGATTAGGCCAGTAGCAGCAGGCTAGTGTGTTATTTGACTCAGAAACGGATTAGGCCAGTACCAACAGGCTAGTCTTCCTTTTGTTTGAACCACTGATTAGGCTAGGCCCACCCAGGGCTGGTCTTTCTTTCAATTGACGCCACTGATTAGGCCAGACCCACCCAGTCTAGTCTGCCTTTTTTTGAGACAACAGATAAGCCCAGTACCAGCAGGACAGTCTGTTATTTGACTCAGACCACGAAAGCGGCCAGTACCAACAGGCTAGTCTGCTTTTCGATTGACGCCACTGATGATGCCAGGCCCACCCAGGCTAGTCTTCCTTTTGATTTAGACCATGGATGAGGCCAGTACCAGCGGGCTAATCTGTTATTTGCCTGAAACCACGGAGTAGGACAGTACCAACAGGATAGCCTGCCTTTCGATTGACGCCACTGATTAGGCCAGGGCTACCCAGGCTAGTCTGAATTTCGTTTGACACCTGTGATTAGGCCAGACCCAGCCAGGCTAGTCTTTATTTCGACTGATGCAACTGATTAGGTGAGGACAACCAAGTCTAGTCTGCCTTTTGATTGACACCACTGATTAGGCCAGGCCCAGCCAGGCTAGTCTTTATTTCGATTGACGCCACTGATTAGGCCAGTACCAACCGGCTAGTCTGTTATTTGACTGAGACCATGGATTAGGCCAGAACCAACAGGCTGGTTTTCCTTTCGATTGACACCACTGATTAGGCCAGACCTACCCTGGCTCGTCAGTCTTTTGACTGACACCACTGATTAGGCCTGGCCCTCCCAGGCTAGTGTGCCTTTCTGTTTACACCACTGATTAGGCCAGGTCCACCTGGGCTAGTCTGCCTTTTGATTGAGACCACGGATGAGGCCAGTACCAACTGGCTAGTCTGCCTTTTGATTGACCCCACTGTTTAGGTTAGGCCCACACAGGGTAGTCTTCCTTTCGATTGAGACCATGGAAGAGGCTAGGCCCACCCAGGCTAGTCTCCCATTTGATTCACATCTCTGATTAGCCATGCCCTCCCAGGCTTGTCTGCATTTAGATTGACACAACTGATTAGGCCAGGCCCACCCAGGTTAGTCTTTATTTCAATTGACGCCACTGATTAGGCCAGGCCCACCGAGGCTAGTCTGTCTTTTGATTGAGACCACGGAAGAGGCCAGTACCAACAAGTTAGTCTGCCTTTTGATTGACACCACTGATTACGTTAGGCCCACTCAAGCTAGTCTGCATTTCGATTGACACCACTTATTAGGCCAGGGCCACCCAGGCTAGTCTGCTTATTGATTGACACCACTGATTAGGCCAGACACACCCAGGGTGTCTTCATTTCAATTGACGCTACTGATTAGGCCAGGCCCACCCAGCCAGTCTGCCTTTTGATTGAGATTGCGGATTAGGCCATTACCAGCAGACTAGTCTGCTATTTGACTGAGACCAGGGATTAGGCCACAACCAACAGGCTAGTCTGCCTTTTGATTAACACCACTGATTAGGCCAGGCCCACTAAGGCTAGTCTCCCTTTCGATTGACACCACTGATTAGGCCAGACTCACCAAGGCTAGTTTAGGCCAGACCCACACAGGCTAGTCTTCTTTTCTATTGATGCTACTGATTCAGCCAGGCCCACCCAGGCTAGTCTGCCTTTTGACTGAGAACACAGATTAGACCAGGCCCAATCAGTCTAGTCTTCCTTCAATTGACGCCACTGATAGAGCCAGTCCCACCCTGGGTAAGTCTGCCTTTTCTTTGACACCACTGATTTGGCCAGGCCCACCTAGGGTAGTCTGCATTTTGATTCACACCACTGATTAGGCCAGGCCCACCCAAGCTAGTCTTCCTTTTGATTGATGCCAATGATTCAGCCAGGCCCAGCCAGTCTAGTCTGTCTTTTGATTGACACCACCGATTAGGCCAGGCTCACCCAGGCTGCTGCTGCTGCTGCTAAGCCACTTCAGTCATGTCTGAATCAGTGCAACCCCATAGATGGCAGCCCACCAGGCTTCCCCATCCCTGGGATTCTCCAGGCAAGAACACTGGAGTGGGTTGCCATTTCCTTCTCCAATGCATGAAAGTGAAAAGTGAAAGTGAAGTTGCTCAGTCGTGTCAGACTCTTAGCGACCCCATGGACTGCAGCCCACCAGGCTCTTCTGTCCATGGGAGTTTCCAGGCAAAAGTACTGGAGTGGGGTGCCATTGCCTTCTCCACACCCAGACTAGTCTACCTTTTGATTTAGACCAGGATGAGCTGGTACCAGCAGGCTAGTCTGTTATTTGACTGAGACCACGAGTAGGACAGTACCAACTGGCTTTTCTGTCTTTCAATTGACACCACTGATTAGGCCAGGCCACTCACGCTAGTCTTCCTTTTGGTTGATGCCACTGATTAGGACAGACCCACCAAGTATAGTCTGCGTTTCAGTTGACACCACTGATTAGGCCAGGCCCACTCTGGCTAGTTTTCCTTTCAATTGACAGAACTGATTAGGCCAGGCTCTCCCAGGCTAATCTGCTTTTTGATTGATATCATGGATTAGGCCAGGTCCACACAGGGTAGTCTGCATTTCACTTCGCACCACTGATTAGGGCAGGCCCACCCTGACTGGTCTGACTTTTGATTGACAGCACTGATTAGGCCAGGTCCACACAGGCTTGTCTTCCTTTCAGTTGACGCCACTGACTAGGCCAGGCCCACCCAGGCTATTCTGCTTTTTGATTGAGACCACAGACTAGGCCAGTACCAACAGGCTAGTCTGCCTTTCGATTGACACTACTGATTAGGCCAGGCCCATGCAGGATAGTATTCCTTTCGATTTTCACCACTGATTAGACTATGCCCACCAGGTTAGTCTGCCTTTTGATTGAGACCATGGATTAGGCCAGTACCAGCAGGCTACTCTGTTATTTGACTCAGACCACAGATTAGGCCGGTACCAATAGGTTAGTCTGCCTTTCGACTGACAGCACTGACTAGGCCAGGCCCAACCAGTCTAGTCTTCCTTCGATTGACAACATTGATTAGGCTGGGCCCACTCAGGCTACTGTGCCTTTTGACTGAGACCATGGACTAGGCGAGTAGCAACAGGCTAATCTGCATTTCGATTGACACCACTGATTAGGCCAGATCCCACAAGTCTAGCCTGCCTTTTGATTGACAGCACTGATTAGGCCAGGTTCATACAAGCTGGTCTTGATTTCGATTCACACCACTGATTAGGCCAGGCCCACCATGCTAGTCCGCCTTTTGATTGACACCCCTTATTAGGCCAGGTTCACACAGGCTAGTCTGCATTTCAATTCACATCTCTGATTAGGCCAGGCCCACCAAGCCTAGTCTGCCTTTTGATTGACACCACTGATTAGGCCAGGTCCACACAGGCTAGTCTGCCTTTTGATTGAAACCACTGATTACGCCAGGGCCACACAGGCTAATGTGCATTTTGATTCACACCACTGATTAGGCAAGGCCCACCCTGGCTAGTCTGCCTATTGATTGACACCGCTGATAAGGCCAGATCCATCCAGGCTAGTATAGGCAAGACCCACACAGGCTAGTCTTCTTTTCTATTTACGCCACTAATTAGGCCAGGCCTACCCAGGCTAGTCTGCTTTTGATTGTGACCATGTACTAGGCCAATATCAGCAGGCTAGTCTGCATTTCGATTGACACCACTGATTAGGCCAGGCCCACCCAGGCTAGTCTGCCTTTTGATTAACACCACTGATTAGGCCATGCGTACCCAGGATAGTCTGCCTTTTGATTGAGACCACAGATTAGGCCAGTATCAGCAGGCTAGTCTGTTCTTTGACTCAGACCACAGATTCAACCAGTACCAATAGGCTAGTACACAATTGCACTCATTTCACATGCTAGTAAAGTAATGCTCAAAATTCTCCAAGCCAGGCTTCAGCAACACGTGAACCATGAACTTCCAAATGTTCAAGCTGGTTTTAGGAAAGGCAGAGGAACCAGAGATCAAATTGCCAACATCTGCTGGATCATAGAAAAAGCAAAAGAGCTCCAGAAAAACATCTATTTCTGCTTTATTGACTATGCCAAAGCATTTGACTGTGTGGATCACAATAAACTGTGGACAATTCTGAAAGAGGTGGGAATACCAGACCACCTGATCTGCCTCTTGAGAAATCTATATGCAGGTCAGAAGCAACAGTTAGAACTGGATGTGGAACAACAGACGGTTCCAAATAAGAAAAAGAGTACGTCAAGGCTGTATATTGTCACCCTGCTTATTTAACTTCTATGCATAATACACCATGAGAAACACTGGGCTGGAAGAAGCACAAGCTGGAATCAAGATTGCTGGGAGAAATATCAATAACCTCAGATATGCAGATGACACTACCAAGAGGAACTAAAAAGCCTCTTGATGAAAGTGAAAGTGGAGAGTGAAAAAGTTGGCTTAAAGCTCAATATTCAGAAAACTAAGATTATGACATCTGGTCCCATCACTTCATGGCAAATAGATGGGAAAACAGTGGAAACAGTGTCAGACTTTATTTTTCTGGGCTCCAAAATCACTGCAAATGGTGACTTCAGCCATGAAATTAAAAGACACTTGCTCCTTGGAAGGAAAGTTATGAACAACCTAGATAGCATATTCAAAAGCAGAGACATTACTTTGCCAACAAAGGTCTGTCTAGTCAAGGCTATGGTTTTTCCAGTGGTCACGTATGGATGTGAGAGTTGGACTGTGAAGAAAGCTGAATGCCGAAGAATTGATGCTTTTGAATTGTGGTGTGAAGACTCTTGAGAGTCCCTTGGACTGCAATGAGATCAAACCAGTCCATTCCATGATCAAACCAGACCATCCTTCCTAGGCTAGTCTGCCTTTCTGTTGACACCACTCATTGAGCTAGGTCCATCCAGGCTAGTCTGCATTTCCTTTGACGCCACTGATTAAGCCAGGCCCACCCAGGCTAGTCTTCATTTCCATTGACGCTACTGTTTAGGCCAGACCCACCCAGGCTAGTCTGCCTTTTGATTGAGACCACAGATTAGACAGTATCAGCAGACTAGTTTGTTATTTGAGTGAGACCACAGATTAGGGCAGTACCAACTGGCTAGGCTGCCTTTCGATTGACACCACTGATAAGCCAGGCCCACCCAGGGTATTCTTCATTTTGACTGATGCCACTGATTAGGCTAGGCCCACCAAGGCTAGTCTCCCATTTGAATCACATCTCTGATTAGCCATGCCCACCCAGGCTTGTCAGCATTCAGACTGACACCACTGATTAGGCCAGGCCCACAGAGGCTAGTCTGCCTTTAGATTGAGAACACAGATTAGGCCAGTACCAACTGGCTAGTCTTAATTTCGGTTGATGCCACTGATTAGGCTAGCCCTACCCAGTCTAGTCTGCCTTTTGAGTGAGACCACTGATTAGGCCAGGCCCACCCAGGCTCATCTGCATTTCCATTGACACCACTGATTAGGCAGGCCCACCTAGGCTAGGCTGCCTTTTGATTGAGACCATGGATGAGGCCAGTACCAGCAGGCTAGTCTGCCTTTCGATTGACACCACTGATAAGGCCAGGTCCACACAGGCTAGTGTAGGCTAGACCCACACAGGCTAGTCTTCTTTTCAATTGACGCCACTGACTAGGCCAGGCCTCCCAGGTTATTCTGCCTTTTGATTGAGACCAGGACTAGGCCAGTACCAGCAGGCTAGTCTGTTATTTGACTTAGATCACCGATTAGTCCACATCCAACAGGCTAGTCTGCCTTTTGATTAACACAGCTGATTAGACCAGGCCCACTATGGCTGGTCTCCCTTTTAATTGACACCACTGATTAGGCCAGGTCCCACAAGTCTAGTCTGCCTTTTGATTGACACCCCTTGTTAGACCAGGTCCACACAGGCTAGTCTGCATTTTGATTCACATCTCTGATTAGGCCAGGGCAACCATGCCTAGTCTGCCTTTTGATTGACACCACTGATTAGGCCAGGTCCACACAGGCTAGTCTGCCTTTTGATGGACACCACTGATTAGGCCAGACTGACCAGGCTAAGTGCATTTCGATTGATACCACTGATGAGGTCAGACCTCTCAGGCTACTTTAGGTCAGTCCCACACAAGCTAGTCTTCTTTTCAATTGACGCCACTGGTTAGGTCACACCCACCCAGGCTAGTCTTCCTTTTGATTGAGACCATGGATTAGGACAGTACCAGCAGGCTACTCTGTTATTTGCCTCAGACCATGGATTAGGCCAGGCCCACCCAGGTTAGTCTTCTTTTCGATTATGCCACTGATTAGGCCAGGCCCACCCAGGATAGTCTGCCTTTTGATTGAGACCACGGATTAGGCCAGTATCAGCAGGCTAATCTGTTCTTTGACTCAGACCACAGATTCGGCCAGTACCAATAGGCTAGTGCACAGTTGCACTCATCTCACATGCTAGTAAAGTAATGCTCAAAATTCTCCAAGCCAGGCTTCAGCAACATGTGAACCATGAACTTCCAAATGTTCAAGCTGGTTTTAGGAAAGGCAGAGGAACCAGGGATCAAATTGCCAACATCTGCTGGATCATGGAAAAAGCAAGAGAGTTCCAGAAAAACATCTATTTCTGCTCTATTGACTATGCCAAAGCCTTTGACCGTGTGGATCACAATAAACTGTGGACAATTCTGAAAGAGATGGGAATACCAGACCACCTGATCTGCCTCTTGAGAAACCTATCTGCAGGTCAGGAAGCAACAGTTAGAACTGGACATGGAACAACAGACTGGTTCCAAATAGGAAAAGGAGTACATCAAAGCTGTATATTGTCACCCTGCTTATTTAACTTCTATGCAGAGTACACCATGAGAAACACTGGGCTGGAAGAAGCACAAGCTGGAATCAAGATTGTCGGGAGAAATATCAGTAACCTCAGATATGCAGATGACACCACCAAGAGGAATTAAAGAGCCTCTTGATGGAAGTGAAAGTGGAGAGTGAAAAAGTTGGCTTAAAGCTCAACATTCAGAAAACTATGATTATGGCATCTGGTCCCATCACTTCATGGGAAATAGATGGGGAAACAGTGGAAACAGTGTCAGATTTTATTTTGGGGGGCTCCAAAATCACTGCAAATGATGACTGAAGCCATGAAATTAAAAGACGCTTACTCCTTGGAAGAAAAGTTATGACCAACTTGGATAGCATATTCAAAAGCAGAGACATTGCCTAAAAGGTCTGTCTAGTCAAGGCTATGGTTTCTCCAGTGCTCATGTATGGATGTGAGTGTTGGACTGTGAATAAAGCTGAATGCCGAAGAATTGATGCTTTTGAACTGTGGTGTTGGAGAAGACTCTTGAGTGTCCCTTGAGATCAAACCAGTCCATTCCATGATCAAACCAGACCATCCTTCCCAGGCTATTCTGCCTTTCTGCTGACACCACTAATTGGGCCAGGTCCATCCAGGCTAGTCTTCATTTCCATTGACACCACTGTTTAGGCCAGGCCCACTCAGCCTAGTCTGCATTTCCATTGATGCCACTGATTAGGCCAGGCCCACCCAGGCTAGTCTGCCTTTTGATTGAGACCACAGGTTAGACAGTACCAGAAGACTAGTTTGTTATTTGAGTGAGGCCAAGGATTAGGGCAGTACCAACTAGCTAGGCTGCCTTTCAATTCACACCACTGATTAAGCCAGGCCCACCCAGGGTATTCTTCATTTCCATTGATGGCACTGATTAGGCCGGGCCCACCCAGGCTAGTCTGCCTTTTGACTGAGAACATGGATTAGGCCAGTACCAACTGGCTAGTCTTCATTCCAGTTGATGCCACTGATTAGGCCAGGCCCACCCAGTCTAGTCTGCCTTTTGAGTGAGACCACAGATTAGGCCAGTACCCGCAGGTAGTCTGTTATTTGACTGAGACCATGGATTAGGCCAGGACCAACTGGGTAGTCTGCCTTTCGATTGACACTACTCATGAGGCTAGGCCCACCCAGGCACGTCTTCATTTCGATTGATGCCACTGATTAGGCCAGGGCCTCCCAGGATAGTCTGCCGTTTGATTGAGACCACGGATTAGGCCAGTACCAGAAGACTAGTCTGTTATTTGACTGAGACCACGGATTAGGCTAGTACCAACAGGCTAGTCTGCCTTTCGATTGACACCACTGATTAGGCTAGGCCCACACAGGGTAGTCTTCCTTTTGACTGAGACCACGGAAGAGGCTAGGGCCACCCAGGCTAGTCTCCCATTTGATTCACATTTCTGATTAGCCATGCCCACCCAGGATTGTCTGCATTAGATTGATAGCAGTGATTAGGCCAGGCCCACCCAGGCTAGTTTGCCTTTTGATTGAGACCACAGATTGGGCCAGTACCAGAAGGCTAGTCTATTATTTGACTGAGACCATGGAAGAGGCCAGTACCAACAGGCTAGTCTGCCTTTCGATTGACAGCCCTGATTAAGCCAGGCCCACCCAGGCTAGTCTTCACTTCCATTGACAGCACTGAATAGGTGAAGCCCACCCAGGCTAGTCTGTTTTTTGATTGAAAACACGGATTAGGCCAGTACCAACCAGCCTAATCTTCATTTCGATCAACCCCACTGATTAGGCCAGGACCACCCAGGTTGGTCTGCCTGTTGATTGAGAACAGGGATTAGGCCAGTACAAGTAGGCTGGTCTCTTATTTGACTGAGACCATGGATTAGGCTAGTACCAATTGGAGAGTTTGCCTTTTGATTGACACCAATTATTAAGCCAAGCTCACCAAGGCTAGTCTGCCTTTTAATTTAGACCACGGATTATGCCTGTACCAGTAGACTAGTCTGTTATTTGACTGAGACGATGCATTAGGCCAGTATGAACAGGCTAATTTGCCTTTCGATTGACACCACTGATTAGGCAAGGCCCACCAAGGCTAGTCTGCCTTTTGATTGAAACCATGGAAGAGGCCAGTACTAACAGTTTCAGTTCAGTTCAGTTCAGTCGCTCAGTCGTGTCTGACTCTTTGCGACCCCATGAATCGCAGCATGCCAGGCCTCCCTGTCCATCACCAACACCTGGAGTTCACCCAGACTCACGTCCATCGAGTCAGTGATGCCATCCAGCCATCGCATCCTCTGTCATCCCCTTCTCCTCCTGCCCCCAATCCCTCCCAGCATCAGAGTCTTTTCCAATGAGTCAACTCTTCACGTGAGGTGGCCAAAGTACTGGAGTTTCAGCTTTAGCATCATTCCTTCCAAAGAAATCCCAGGGCTGATCTCCTTCAGAATGGACTGGTTGGATCTCCTTGCAGTCCAAGGAGTCTTCTTCAACACCCCAGTTCAAAAGCATCAATTCTTCGGCACTCAGCCTTCTTCACAGTCCAACTCTCACATCCATACATGACCACAGGAAAAACCATAGCCTTGACTAGATGAACTAACAGGGTAGTTTGCCTTTTAATTGACGCCACTGATTAGGCCAGGCCCACCCAGGCTAAACTGCCTTTTGACTGAGACCACGGATTAGGCCAGTACCAGCAGGCTAGTCTGTTATTTCACTGAGACCACGGAAGAGGCCAGTACCAACAGGCTGGTCTGCCTTTCCATTGACACCACTGATTAGGCCAGGCTCACCCAGGCTCATCGGCATTTTGATTGACACAACTGATTAGGCCAGGCCCACCCAGGCTAGTCTGCCTTTTGATTGATACCACATATTAGGTCAGTACCAGGAGCCTAGTCTGTTATTTGACTGAGACCATGGATAAGGCCAGTACCAACAGGCTAGTCTTCCAGTCGATTGACGCCACTGAGTAGCCCAGGCCCATCAAGGCTAGTCTTCCCTTCGATTGATGCCACTGATTAGGCCAGGCCCACCCAGGCTAGTCTACCTATTGATTTAGACCACGGATTTGTCCAATACCAGCAGGCTAGTTTATTTGACTGAAACCAGGGATTAGGCCAGTACCAACAGGCTAGTCAGCCTTTAGATTCACACCACTGATTAGGTCAGGACTCTCCCAGGCTAGTCTGCATTTGGAATCACATCACTGATTAGACCAGGCCCATGCAGGCTAGTCTTCCTTTCAATTTAAGCCACTGATTAGGCCAGGCCCACCCAGGCTAGTTTGCCTTTTGATTGAGACCACGGATTAGGCCAGTACCAACAGGCTGGTCTGCCTTTCGATTGACACCACTGATTAGGCCTGGCCCACCCAGGCTAGTCTTCATTTCGATCTATGCCACTGATTAGCCCAGGCCCACCCAGTCTAATCTGACTTTTGATTGAGACCACAGATTAAGCCAGTACCAGCAGGCTAGTCTGTTATTTGACTGAGACCACAGAGTAGGACAGTACCAACATGTTTCTCTGTATTTTGATTGATACCACTGTTTCTAGCAGACCCACTCAGGCTAGTCATCTTTTCGATTGACATCACTGATTAGGCCAGGTCCACCCAGGCTTGTCTGCCTTTTGATTGAGACCATGGATTAGCCCAGTACAAGAAGGCTAGTCTGTTATTTGACTGAGACCACGGATTATGCCAGTAGTAAAAGGCACTCCAGTGTTCTTGCCTGGAGAATCTCAGGGACGGGGGAGCCTGGTGGGTTGCTGTCTATGGGGTCGCATAGAGTCAGACACGACTGAAGCGACTTAGCAGAGGCAGCAGCAGTCTGCCTTTCAATTGACTCCACTGATTAGGCTAGGCCCACCCAAGCTTGTCTTCCATTCGATTGACGCCACTGATTAAGGTGGGTCCACCCAGGCTAGTCTGCCTTTTGATTGAGACCATGGATTTCGCCAGTACCAACACGCTAGTCTGCCTTTCGATTGACACCACTCATTAGTCCAGGCCCACCCAGGCCAGTCGGCCAGTTTACTCAAAACCCTGTTTAGCCCATGCCCACCCAGGGTAGTCGGCTTTCCATTGACACCACTGATTAGGCCAGGTCCACCCAGGCTAGTCTCCCTTTCCATTGACATCAGTGATTATGCTAGGCCCATCCAAGCTAGTCTGCCATTTGATTGACATCTCTGATTAGACCACGCTCACACAGGCTATTCTTCCTTTCATGATCACACTGATTAGGCTAGACCCACCTAGGCTAGTCTGCATTTCTATTGACACCACTGATTAGGCCAGGCCCACCCAGGACAGTTTTCCTTTCGATTGACACCATGGATTTGACTAGGCCCAACCAGGCTAGTCTGCCGTTTGATTGACACTCCTAGTTAGAACAGGCCCACCCAGAGTAGTCTTCCTTTCGATTGATGCTACTGATTAGGTCAGGCCCAACCAAGCTAGTCTTCCATTTGATAGACACCACTGATTAGGCGAGGCCCACCCTGGCTACCCAAAATTACTGCAGATGGTGACTGCAGCCATGAAATTAAAAGACACTAACTCCTTGGAAGGAAAGTTATGACCAATCTATATAGCCTATTCAAAAGCAGAGACATTACTTTGCCAACAAAGGTCCGTCTAGTCAAGGCTGTGGTTTTTCCATTGATCATGTATGGATGTGAGTTGGACTGTGAAGAAAGCTGAGCACTGAAAAATTGATACTTTTGAACTGTGGTGTTGGAGAAGACTCTTGAGAGTCCCTTGGACTGCAAGGAGATCCAACCAGTCCATTCTAAAGGAGATCAGCCTTGGGTGTTCTTTGGAAGGAATGAGGCTAAAGCTGAAACTCCAGTACTTTGGCCACCTCATGTGAAGAGTTAACTCATTGGAAAAGACTCTGATGCTGGGAGGGATTGGGGGCAGGAGGAGAAGGGGATGACAGAGGATGAGATGGCTGGATGGCATCACCGACTCTATGGACATGAATTTAAGTGAACTCCAGGAGTTGGTGATGGACTGGGAGGCCTGGCATGCTGCGATTCATGGGGTCACAAAGAGTCGGACACGAGAACGACTGAACTGAACTGAACTGAACTGAACCTTGGCTACTCTGCCATTTAATTGACACCCCTGATTAGACCAGGCCCACCCAGGCTAGTCTTCCTTTCGACTGACCCCACTGATTAGGCCACGCCCACCTAGGCTAGTCTACCTTTTGATTGAGACCACGGATTAGGCCAGTACCAACAGGCTAGTAGGTCATTTAAGAGAGACCACGGAAGAGGCCAGGACCACCCAGGCTACTCTGCCATTTGATTGAGAGGATTGCTTAGGTGAGGCCCACCCAGGCTAGTGTGCCTTTCGATGAACACCATTGATTAGGCCAGGCCCACCAAGGCTAGTCTGCCTTTTGATTGATACCCCTGAATAGACCAGTCCCACCCAGGCTAGACTTGCTTTAGATTGCCACCCCTGATTGGGCCAGGCCCACACAGGATAGTCAGCCTTTTTATTGAGACCACGGATTAGGCCAGTACCAAGAGGCTAGTCTGTCATTTGACTGAGATAATGGAAGAGACCAGGACCGCCCAGGCTAGTCTGCCATATGATTGAGAGGAGTCCTTAGGCAAGGCCCACCAAGGTTAGTCTGCCTTTCCATTGACACACTGATTAGACAGGCCCATCCAAGCTACTCTTCCTTTCGATTGAGACCACGGAAGCGGCTAAGCCCACCCAGGCTAGTCTCCCATTTGATTGCTGTCCCTGATTCGCCCATGCCCACCCAGGTTTGTCTGCCTTTCAACTGACACCACTGACTAGGCCAGGCCCGCTTAGGCTAGTCTTCATTTCAATTGACACCACTGATTAGGCCAGGCCCACCCAGGCTAGTCTGTCTTTTGATTGAGAACACGGATTAGGCCAGTATCAGCAGGCTAGTCTGCCTTTCGATGGACACCACTGATTAGGCCAGGCCCACCCAGGCTAGTCTGTCTTTTGACTGAGAACACGGATTAGGCCAGTATCAGCAGGCTAGTCTGCCTTTCGATGGACACCACTGATTAGACCAGGTCCACTCAGCCTAGTCTTCCTTTTGATTGATGCCATTGATCAGGCCAGGCCCACACAGGCTGGTCTGCATTTTGATTGAAACCATGGATTAGGCCAACACCAACAGGCTAGTTGCCATTTAACTGAGACTATGGAAAAGGCCAGGACCACCCAGGCTAGTCTTCCTTTCCATTAACACACTGATTAGGCCAGGCCCACCCAGGCTAGTCTGCCTTTTGATTGAGACCACATATTAGGCCAGTACCAGCAGGCTAGTCTGTTATTTGACTGAGACCATGGATTTGCACAGTACCGACAGTCTAGTCTGTCTTTCGATTGACACCCTTGATTAGGCCAGGCTGACCCATGCTAGTCTGCCTTTTGATTAGGATCACGGATTAATAGAGGTCCACCCAGGCTAGTCTGCCTTTGATTGAGAGCACTGCTTAGTCCAGGCCCACCCAGGCTAGTCTGCCTTTATATTGACACCACTGATTAGGCTAGGCCAACTCAAGCTAGTCTGTCATTGGACTGAGACCCCTGATTAGACCAGGCCCACCCAGGCTAGTCTTCCTTTCGATTGACGCCGCGGAATAGGCTAGGCCCACCGAGGCTAATCTGCCATTTGATTGACATCCCTGATTGGCCCATGCCCACCGAGGCTAGTCTGCATTTCATTTGACATCACTGATTAGGCCAGGCCCACCCAGGCTAGTCTGCCTTTTGACTGAAACCGCAGATTAGGCCAGTACCAACAGGTTAGTCTGTCATTTAACTGAGACCATGAATTAGGCCGGGCCCACCCAAGTTAGTCTGCCATTTGACTGAGCCACAGATTAGGCCAGGCCCACCCAGGCGAGTCTGCATTTTGACTGACACTGCTGATTAGGCGAGGCCCACCCAGGCTAGTCTGCCTTTCGACTGAGACTACAGATTAGGCCAGTACCAATAGGCTCATCTGTCATTTGACTAAGACCACGGATTAGGCCAGGCCCACCCAGGCTAGTGTGCCATTTGATTGAGAGCACTGCTTAGGCCAGGTCCATGCCGGGTAGTCTGGCTTTTGATTGAGACCATGGATTAGGCCTGTACCACCCAGGTAGGTCTGTCTTTTGATTGAGACCACATATTAGGCCAATACCAAGAGGCAAGTCTGTCATTTGATTGGGACCACGGATTAGGCCAGGCCCACCCAGGCTAGTTGGCCATTTGACTGATAAGACGGATTAGGCCAGGCTCACCCAGGCTAGTCTGCCTTTTGGTTGGCACCATGGATTAGGCCAGGCCCACCCAGACTAGCCTGCCTTTCAACTGAGACCACGAAAGAGGCCAGGACCACCCAGGCTAGTCTGCCATTTTATTGAGAGGACTGCTTAGGTGAGGCCCATCCAGGCTAGTCCACTTCTCTGTGGCTTAGCTGGTAAAGAATCCACCTGCAATGCAGGAGACCTGAGTTCAATGCCTGGGTTGGGAAGATCCTCTGGAGAAGGGAAAGACTACCCACTCCAGTATTCTGGCCTGGAGAATTCCATGGATTGTATAGTCCATGGGGTCACAAAGAGTCGAACACCACTGAGTGAATTTCACTTCACTTAGTGGTCCTCAAACTGTGGTCCCGGGATCAACAACATCAGCATCCATGTATCCTCAGTTGCTCAGTCATGTCCAACTCTTTGCGACCCTATGGACTGTATAGACCACCAGGCTCCTCTGTCCATGGGATTTCCCAAGCAAGAATACTGGAGTGAGTAGGTATTTCCTTCTTCAGGAGATCGTCCTTATCCAGGGATCGAACCCTCATCCTGCATCTCCTGTGTCGGCAGGCAGGTTCTATACTGCTGAGCTATGGGGAAGCCCCAGCAATATCAGCATCATTTGGTAGATTATGAGAAGTACAAATGACCCAACCTCATTCACACCTCCTGACTTGAGAATTCCAGGGGTGGGGCCAAGAAATCTGTGTTTAGGGCACTTCCTTAGTGGTCCAGTGGTTAAGACTCCACGCTGCCAGCAAGGCAGTGTGGGTTCAATCCCTGGTCAGGGAACTAAGATCCCACATGCTGTGCGGTGCAGCCAGAAGATTTTTTAAAAAAGAAAAGAGAAGAAATGTGTTTTAACAAATCTCTGGTGCATGCCGAAGTTGGGGAATCACTGCTTTGGATCAGCAAGTCTCAAACTGGGCTGCATATTAAAAATACTAGACAAGCTTTTAAAAGTCCCATAACCCAGGCCACGCCACACAGCAATGAATTAAATTGACTTCACTAGGGGCAGGATCCAGGCCACACTCATTTTCAAAGCTACAATGTGCCACTAGCCCAGGATAATTTTTGGATTCTAAGCACAGCGCTTACTTTCCCCATCACCTCTTGGAGGGGACAGTGCAGGTGTCATGACAAAGTGGCCTCATGAGTCCTTTTCTCCCCTGGGGCAGGGGACCTTTCTCCATCTCCTCTCAGGAACTGTTCACACCCATTTTCCCCCACCTTAGAATGCCCTCTGTCCACTCTGGTTGGGTCACCCACTAGCCTAGTCTTGCTTCCCTAGCAAAGCCTCTGCTACCTTGACTGCTGACGTAGGTCTTCCTGTTTAAGACGCTGTGCCCCTCCTGTGGAGAACTCTCTCTTTCTTTTTTTTTTTTTTTTTATTTTAAAAATTAAAAAAAAAATAAAATTTTTTTTGTTGTACCATACAGCATGCAGGATATTAGTTTCCAAATCAGGAAATGAACACTTGCCCCCTGCAGTGGGAGTCTTATCCACCAGACCACCAAGAAAGAGCCCTCTGTGTGATTCTAATTTACAATATTAGAAAGTCTAATTCCTGAGCAAGATTTCATCTTACAGAACAAGTGAAGATTGAGGTCAGACTGCCACTGAGAAAAATGAGAAAATCCATTTCTGTTGTTGTTGTTGTTTCGATCCAGCATAAACTTTGTAGAGAATCCAACAAGGTGACAGGTACCTGAGCTTGGCAGGTAAAGGCCTTGATTATCCCTGCCTCTGTATTTCCTGTCTTCCTTACAACTCTTGGTGTGGGGAGAGGGGCACACCCACAGCTGGACACATTGACCAGTGCACATTCTTACGGCAGTGCCCCTTACTGCAATCTCCAGAGTGTTGTAAGGCTGGATTCCTGACATGAAGGAATGTACAGGGGGTTGAGAAAAGCCAGCTTCGTAAAGGATAAGCTTCCTGGGGTCACCCCAGTGCCCTTCAAGGCACCGGAGTCCTAGTCTTTCCCTTGGGCATTGCCCTTGGTGTGCTGCAAACCCTCACAAGTCAAAGCAGGGGTGTCCTTGTATGTCCGAGTTTCTGCTGAAACGGGCCCACATGTCAGCACCATGCTGTCCTGGGCAGAGTCCTCTCCACAGTCCATTCTCCTCCTCGTTCAGCCTGCGTTGCTGCATTGGAGTCTCTGGTCCATAGCTCCTCGTGAAAATAAATTCTCTAGGTTCTTTCCACCGTGTTTGGGCGTTGTGGTTCCCGATGGGTCCTGTGGTTCTCACATCCATTCCCAGACCTTCCCTGTCATGCAGCGTGCAGTGGAGGCTGGTCCTTGCACACTCCACCCTGTGCTGCACCGTACGAGCTTTATCCGCTACAGCCATCGTCTACTTCTTGCTCACGAAGCACTCGGGCTGTGTTTCGACTCTGGCCTGACTCAGTTCTGCTGACCAGGCTTGGCTCAGCTCTGCGTGTCTTGCTACACTTGGAGCCAGGTCCTGTCTGGAGGCAATGCCGTGTCTTTTCTCAGCATTCTTTCAGACTCAGATCTTCTCTTGTCAAAAACTTTCCTGCCTCCCTCTTCTGCGTTTAAGCATCCTCGTCATTACACTGGGAGCACGCAGATAACCAGGCATTTCTAAGAGCCTTCAAGAGACCGCTTGTTTCACACACACCTACGGATGGGGGAATGATCGCACACCTGACCCAAGGAGCCTCTCGGAAGTCGTGCTAAGTATAGACGGGAACGTTAAGAGCCACCAGGATGAACAAAGAATCGCTGGTGGCAGTGCTGACATTCATCTCACTTGGCATCGAATCTCCCGCTCTTTGCATTTCCCCCATTGGCTCGAGGTTGTTCCCTCCTATCCAGCAGTAAGAGCTCTCAGATCCAATCTTCTCCTTCTGCTTCCTGTCTCCCACTGCAAAATCCCAAGGAAACTTCAGAGAGTGGACTCGACTGAGCGACAAGCACTCTTCTGGAATTTGCCTCCCAAAGAGGAGAGGGTGGAGACTGAGAAGTTCTATCACATCCAACCCCAAGAGATGAGAGCTACAAGCAGGCAGGTTTCCAGGGCTGGCCTGAGGGAGCAATGAGCCCCCTCCCTCCTGGGACTCCACGCCGACCTGAGTGCCCTGCCTCGGTCCAATGGCCCCCGGGGGAGAGAGGTGGTACGTAGAAGGCAGGAATAACCTCCACTCCTCATTTGGTGTTCTTTCTTTCCCAAGTTGTCCATTGCTGGTTCTGAATCCTCCCCGCATTGGTCGCCCGTGGCTGCTATCATTATCACAAGCTGAAAGAGCTTTAAAGCAGCATACGCTGAAGCTGTCACCGGGCTAGAGGTCAGTGGTCTGAAACAGGTTGTTGGCAGGGCTGAGTCCTTCTCCAGGCTCGGGGTTGCGGGGGTGGGTGGGACATTCTTGTTATTCTTTCTCTTCCAGGTTCTAGAAGGCGCCTGCTTTCCTGGCCCCTCTCTGCATCTTCAAAGCCAGCAGCGAACCAGCTTCACCATCCTGACTCGCACCTCTGCTTCCAGGCTCACATCTGCTTTTCTGCTCCTGACTTTCCTGCCTTCCTCTTACAAGGATCCTTGGGATTCTGGGGGCCCGCTCAGACTACCCAGGACAAGGTCTCCATCTCCAGATCTGTAATTGATGACATCTAAAGAGGAGAGTGAAAAAGTTGGCTTAAAGCTCAACATTCAGGAAACTAAGATCATGGCATGCAGTCCTACCACTTGATGGCAAATAGATGGGGAAACAGTAGAAACAATGAGAGACTTTATTTTTCGGAGGGTCTAAAATCACTACAGACGGTGACTGCAGCCATGAAATTAAACGATGCTTACTCCTTGGAAGAAAAGCTATGACTGATCTAGACAGCATATTAAAAAGTAGAAACATTACTTTGCCAACAAAGGTCTGTCTAGTCAAGTTTGGTTTTTCCAGTGGTCATGTATGGATGTGATAGCTGGACTGTAAAGAAAGCTGAGGGCTGAGGATTTGATGCTTTTAAAGTGTGGTGTTGGAGAAGACTCTTGAGAGTCCCTTGGACTGCAAGGAGATCCAACCAGTCCATCCTAAAGGAAATCAGTCCTGAATATCCATTGAAAGGGCTGATGTTGAAGCTGAAGGTCCAATAATTTGGCCACCTGTTGCAAAGAGCTGACTCACTGGAAAAGACCCTGATGCTGGGAAAGATTGAAAGCAGGAGGAGAAGGGGACGACAGAGGATGAGATGGTCGGATGGCATCACTGACTCAATGGACATGAGTTTGAATAGGCTCTGGGAGTTGGTGATGGACAGGGAAGCCTGGTGTGCTGCAGTCCATGGGATCGCAAACAACTGGACACGACTGAGCAACTGAGCTGAGCTGAGCTGAGCAGAGTCCCTCCTGCCATGTGAGGTCACAGAATCACAGGCCCTGAGGACCAGTTTTTTAATTCTTAAAAAAAAATTTTTTTAATATATTTTTTGGATTGCCTGGGACTCTGTTGCTACGCTTTGTCTTTCTCTGCTTGCGGCAAGTGGCTGCTACTCTCTGGTTGCAGTGCATGGGCTTTATATATTTATTTTTTCTATTACACACGTAAGTGATATGAAACAGTCTGACTTATTGCACTTGGCGTAATATCTTCCCAGTCCATCCATCTCGTTGCAAGTGGCAAAGTTTCATTCTTTTCCATGGCTGAGTAGTATTCCACTGAGTGCGTATGCTCGTACGTGTACCACCACTGATCTACTTCTGAAAATCTATCAAACAGGAGGAACCTTCATTTCAACATGGGGACCAAGGGAAGGCTGGGAGGGGCAGCTGTGTGGATCCTCCAGGGAAGACAGATGGACCCCACTCTAAGGGGCTTATGCTCTGCATTTTGTTGGGGGTCATCCAGCCAAAGGATGCTCCCCACCTTTGCCCAGACCTCATCGTGTGTTGTATGCCAAGGTGGGCCACGTCTCAGCCATCTGGGGGCGGGGGGAGCAATGAGCCACCACAAAGGACAGCTGTCATCCCCCGCTGGGAGGGGTTCATCTCATGAGCCTGGAGGTTACAGACGGGACTGTCTGTACGCACTCTGGAAGGATGGGTCAGGACAAAGCGGGAAATGACCGGGAGTCGGCTCACATGCAAAGTTGCTGTAAATTCGCAGGAACGTTCTGCATGTAAAATATTTTGAAAGCCTTAATGATTTTAAGAACGTAGGAGAGCCTGTTTCAGGCTAATAAACTGTCGTCTCAACGAAGCTCTTTGAGGGCTTGCTTTAATGAACAAGTGAGGATAATTCATAATTAGCGTGCACTTTTTTGGGGGAGCCTGGGGGAAATAATTCTAGTGAAATTAAGGGCTAATTACCAGGCTAGAACCCAGGAAAAGGGTCTGCAAGAGCCAATGCCACATTTTTTTGGATGCGTGCTAAAAATACCAGCCCCGCAATAAGGGAAAACCCAATTTCAAGTTATCTAATATTTATGACATGCATGAAAAATATTTTTATTCGTTTTGTTAAAGAGAGAAGCAGCAGGAAACTGTGCCAATTAATCTACCAGAGCTATATCTTAATAGACTTTGGAAGACGCTTGTCCTGAATTAATTATTCCTACAATTATTACTGAAAAATCATATTAAAAGTCAAAAGTCACACTCTTGTATTCTTTCATCTTCCCAACGATTAACTCAAAGGTAATTGCGTTGCCACCAGCAAGCGGACTCCTTACAGCTTACGCACAGATCTGCAATTTCCACTTCTTTTTCTCAGACTGGAATATATGTCCCTGACTGTTCACTGTCTCCCCAAACTGGAGGCTTTATCTCACGTGTGCCTGTTTCCAAATGTGGAATATTTATTTATCTTCTCAGTGTTATCTTTAGGGAATTTACAGCCCAGTTTTGCTTGTTGATTCAGAAAAGCTTTTTTTCTCTTTTAGGAAGCTCTCCACCTAGGGTTGGCTTGTTACATAAGAGCTCCAACATCTCAGAACTGTTGAAGTGCAAGACGCGTAGGATTTTGAAGAGATGCGATCATAATTATACATTCCCAGGTCCGGGCGGCTGCAACAGGCTCAGGGGAAACCACACCTGGGCAAACAGAGATATAACAAAAAAGACAAAAAAAAGACACTTGTACTACCTAAGGACGTGATAGCTAAACCAACACTCTTGAAAAAAAAATCAGCTATTATTGCTACAGAAGAATTGATGCTTTTGAACTGTGCTGTTGGAGAAGACTCTTGAGAGTCCCTTGGACTGCAAGGAGGTCCAACCAGTCCATCCTAAAGGAGATCAGTCCTGGGTGTTCATGGGAAGGACTGTTGCTGAAGCTGAAACTCCAATACTTTGGTCACCTGATGGGAAGAGTTGACTCATTGGAAAAGACCGTGATGCTGGGAGGCATTGGGGGCAGGAGGAGAAGGGGACGACAGAGGATGAGATGGCTGGATGGCATCACTGACTCGATGGACATGAGTTGGGGTAAACTCTGGGAGTTGGTGATGGACAGGGAGGCCTGGCGTGCTGCGATTCATGGGGTCCCAAAGAGTTGGACACGACTGAGCAACTGAACTGAGATGATGAAATAGCATGGGGCTTCCCTGGTGGCGCTAGTGGTAAAGAACTCTCCTTCCAATGCAGGAGATGTAAGAGACATGGGTTCAATCCCTGGGTGGGAAAGATCCCCTGAAGGAGGGCATCAGTTCAGTTCAGTCGCTCAGTCGTGTCCGACTCTTTGCGACCCCGTGAATCACAGCACGCCAGGCCGCCCTGTCCATCACCAACTCCCAGAGTTCACCCAGACTCACATCCACCGAGTCAGTGATGCCATTCAGCCACCTCATCCTCTGTCGTCCCCTTCTCCTCCTGCCCCCAATCCCTCCCAGCATCAGAGTCTTTTCCAATGAGTCAACTCTTCACATGAGGTGGCCAAAGTATTGGTGTTTCAGCTTTAGCATCATTCCTTCCAAAGAAATCCTAGGGCTGATCTCCTTCAAAATGGACTGGCTGGATCTCCTTGCAGTCCAAGGGACTCTCAAGAGTCTTCTCCAACACCACAGTTCAAAAGCATCAATTCTTCGGCGATCAGCTTTCTTCACAGTCCAACTCACATCCATACATGACCACAGGAAAAACCATAGCCTTGACTAGACGAACCTTTGTTGGCAAAGTAATGTCTCTGCTTTTGAATAGCTATCTAGGTTTGTCATAACTTTTCTTCCAAGGAGTAAGCACCTTTTAATTTCATGGCTGAATCACCATCTGCAGTGATTTTGAGACCCCCCAAAAATAGTCTGACACTGTTTCCACTGTTTCCGCATCTATTTCCCATGAAGTGATGGGACCAGATGCCATGATCTTCGTTTTCTGAATGTTGAGCTTTAAGTCAACTTTTTCACTCTCCACTTTCACTTTCATCAAGAGGCTTTTGAGTTCCTCTTCACTTTCTGCCATAAGGGTGGTGTCATCTGCATATCTGAGGTTATTGATATTTCTCCCAGCAATCTTGATTCCAGCCTGTGTTTCTTGATTCCAGTCCAGCGTTTCTCATGATGAACTCTGCATATAAGTTAAATAAGCAGGGTGACAATATACATCCTTGATGTACTCCTTTTCCTATTTGGAACCAGTCTGTTCTAACTGTTCTTCTGTTCTAACTGTTGCTTCCTGACCTGGATACAGATTTCTCAAGAGGCAGATCAGGTGGTCTGGTATTCCCATCTCTTTCATAATTTTCCACAGTTTATTGTAATCCACACAGTCAAAGGCTTTGGCATAGTCAATAAAGCAGAAATAGATGTTTTTCTGGAACTCTCTTGCTTTTTCCATGATCCAGCAGATGTTGGCAATTTGATCTCTGGTTCCTCTGCCTTTTCTAAAACTAGCTTGAACATCTGGAAGTTCATGGTTCACGTATTGCTAAAGCCTGGCTTGGAGAATTTTGAGCATTACTTTACTAGCATGTGAGATGAGTGCAATTGTGCAGTAGTTTGAGCATTCTTTGGCATTGCCTTTGTTTGGGATTGGAATGAAAACTGATCTTTTCCAGTCCTGTGGCCACTGCTGAGTTTTCCAAATGTGCTGGCAAATTGAGTGCAGCACTTTCACAGCATCACCTTTCAGGATTTGAAATAGCTCAACTGGAATTCCATCACCTCCACTAGCTTTGTTCATAGTGATGCTTTCTAAGGCCCACTTGACTTCTCATTCCAGGATGTCTGGCTCTAGGTGAGTGATCACACCATCGTGATTATCTGGGTCGTGAAGATCTTTTTTGTACAGTTCTTCTGTGTATTCCTGCCACCTTTTATTAATATCTACTGCTTCTGTTAGCTCCATACCATTTCTGTCCTTTATCGAGCCCATCTTTGCATGAAATGTTCCCTTGGTATCTCTAGTTTTCTCGAAGAGATCCCTAGTCTTTCCCATTCTGTTGTTTTCCTCTATTTCTTTGCATTGATCACTGAGGAAGGCTTTCTTATCTCTTCTTGCTATTCTTTGGAACTCTGCATTCAGATGCTTATATGTTTCCTTTTCTCCTTTGCTTTTCACTTCTCTTCTTTTCACAGCTATTTGTAAGGCCACCTCAGACAGCCATTTTGCTTTTTTGCATTTCTTTTCCATGGGGTTGGTCTTGATCCCTGTCTCCTGTGCAATGTCACGAACCTCCATCCATAGTTCATCAGGCACTCTTATCTACCAGATCTAGTCCCTTAAATCTATTTGGGCGGTGACCAAGAGGAGTTACCCCATGTCCGAGGTCAGGGGCAGCGGCCGAGAGTACCAGGCTGCGATGGAGGAGGGCATGGCAACCCACTAAAGTATTCTTGCGTGGAGAATCCCCATGGACAGATGAGCCTGGTGGGCTACAGTCCATGGGGTGGCAGAATCAGACTTAGCAGACACGCACACATGCATGAAACAGCATGTGCTGTTACATATGTGTAAACCATCGCAGCTCCATGACATGAAAACCAGATTAATCCAGTCCCTGCAATGTTTGTTCCATTAAAGTGATTAGCCAGCCTTTCCTTCATGGAGTGAAGGTTCACTCAGGTCCAGTTCCTGTCAAAACCATCACGGGATGCAAGTGAGTAGAGTCCAAATTTTTTTCATCTTTTTACTTGTGAGCCTGCTGGTTCCTAGCAAGGCACATCCAAGGGATTTGAGAGGCACAAACATGCTGGAAACCCCAGCAGCAGAAAAGTTGAATAAGGCACAAAGGAGAGCAGAGACTAAACGTTCACAGTTGGCAACAGAGTGGGGCCTAATTTGGTTGGAATGTGCTTAAGCAGGAGTTTCTTGTTCTAAGCTCCTCCAGGCGGGGCTGGCGAACTATGGCCTCTGTCTCTAGCTGTGAGGGTGGGCGAGGGAAGCAGAATCAGGGTGAAATGGGGAAGGGTCAGGGCGGAAGCCCCAGGGAGTATTTAAAGGTCAGAACTTGCTCTGACTGCAGCCTGGGCTCTGGATTTAAACCCACTTTGCAAAAATTGAGTTCAAAGCCACGGGCTCCGATTTCACAGCATAGCACTTTGTGGTGAAACACCAAACACTTGCACTGCTCCACCTGACCGTGCAGGGACTCCCCGGGTGGTGGTGGGGAGACAGGGGACCACCAGGAGTGCCCAAGAGCGCGGAGTGTGGAGCCACTGCCCCGGGACACAGCTGGGGCTCTCCACTGACCCTCTCTGGGTGGCAGTGCTCTCATCTGTAGAATGGGGGCAGGGCTGTTAGGAGAACGAATGGGCTTCCCTGCAGGCTCAGACAGTGAAGAGTCCGCCTGCCAAGGCAGGAGACCCGGGTTCAATTCCTGGCTGGGGAAGATCCCCCGGGGAAGCGAATGGCCATGCACTTTGGTATTCTTGCATGGGAAACCCCAGAGACAGAGGAGCCCTGCTGGCTATTATAGTCCATGGGGTCGCAAAGAGTCGGACACGACTGAGCGACTGACACTTTCACTCACAACAGTGGCAAGCGCCGTGTACGTGATTTTTTTGCCACCTGAGACCCACCCTGCCTGAGAACCACACTGGGCAGGGGGTGGCCCTCTGCCAACCACACACCCAGTTTCCTTTTTGCCCACCCCTCAGTGGGTGGGACCGACGAAGAAAGAAATGGCAACCCGCTCCGATTTTCTCGCCTACAGAGGTCCATGGACAGAGGAGAACCTTGGCAGGCTGCGGTCCATGGGGTTGCGAAGAGTCCGACACGACTGAGTGACTTTCCCAGTAAGGACCGAAGAGTCACTTGTTCCAGAAGCTTCTGGACCTTTCACAGAAAATGTTGCAAACCCGAAGAATGTTGCAGGATTTGAAGAATGTATTTTGAACGGGGGGGCCCTCTGGCACAGGCTTGGAGAAACCCCCATGGCAGGGACGTGACTTGCTGTGTGATGGCCACCCACCAGGAAGGCGGGCCAGCTCTCCAACCACAAAAGACCCTCTCTTCACCTAAACATGCGAGTGTCAGGGCTCATGACACGTCAGGTCTGAACCCGGTGGGCTGAGAGTGTGATACACATGCCCGACCTCAAAGACCTCTCCAAGGTAAAGCCTCCCGTTGACCATTTTTATATAGATCACAGGTTAACACCGTGACATTTTTTTTGCGGGGGGGTGCATGGCATGTGGGATCTTAGTTCCCCAGGCAGGGATCAAACCTGCACTCGATGTATTTGAAGTGCAGAGTCTTAATCATTGGGCTACCAGGAAAGTCGCAGAAACCACTGCATATTTGATATACCAGATAAATAAAATATATTCTTAAAGTTAATTTCACCTCTTCCTTTTTACCTTTTAAATCACCTCTTCCTTTTTACCTTTAAACATCGAACTTGGGGCACATATCAATAACCTCAGATACGCAGATTACACCTCCATTATGGCAGAAAGCAAAGAACTAAAGAGCCTCTTGATGAAAGTGAAAGAGGAGAGTGAAAAAGTTGGGTTAAAGCTCAACATTCAAACGACTAAGACCATGGCATCTGGTCCCATCACTTCATGGCAAACAGATGGGGAAACAATGGAAACAGTGAGAGACTTTGTTTTCTTGGGCTCCAAAATCACTGCAGATGGTCACTGCAGCCATGAAATTAAAAGACACTTGCTCCTTGGAAGAAAAGCTATGACCAACATAGACAGCATATTAAAAAGCAGAGACATTATTTTGCCAACAAAGCTCTGTCTAGTCAAAGCTATGGCTTTTCCAGGAGTCATGTATGGATATGAGAGTTGAACCATAAAGAAGGCTGAGCACCCAAGAACTGAGGCTTTTGAACTGTGGTGTTGGAGAAGACTCTTGAGAGTCTGTTGGACTGCAAGGAGATCCAACCAGTCCATCCTAAAGGAGATCAGTCCTGGGTGTTCATTGGAAGGATTGATGCTTAAGCTGAAACTCCAATCCTTTGGCCACCTGATGGGAAGAGCTGACTCATTTGAAAAGACCCTGATGCTAGGAAAGATTGAGGGCAGGAGGAAAAGGGGATGACAGAGGGTGAGATGGTTGGATGGCATCATTGACTCAATGGACATGAGTTTGAGCAAGCTCTAGGAGGTTTTGAAGGACAGGGAAGCCTGGCGTGCTGCAGTCCATGCAGTCACAAGGAATTGGATATGACTGAGTGACTGAACTGAACTGACTTGGGACACATGCTCTGTTTCTAGGGGCAAAAAAGTTCTGCAGAGGCATCTCTGATGAGGGTGAACAAGATTCTAAGAGCAGGCGGCTCCTCAGGGCAGGGGTGGGAGGGTGGAGTGGGCAGGCAGCGGGGATGAAAGCAGAGAATTTTCTTAGGATGTTTCCGACCCAGCCAGGTCTCTCTCAGGTAGACCCAAGGCGGGGACATGAGTAGTTGACACCTCCTGGGAGGATACAGTCCCACACCTCATGTGGATGCTCTCTGTGGGAACTCCTGGAGAAATGTGTCTCTGAAACACAGAGCAGGAATGAAACAGACAAGGAGACTGGGAGAGGAGAGCCGAACCAAGCGAGAGGCTGGCCTGCTGCAGGACGAGCTGTGTGCTGGGTTTCAGCACAAACCGGCATCTTCCGGAGCAGGTGGGTGCAGGGGGTGGTGCATGCATGGGGAAAACCTGGAAAGCTAGACTATTTATGGTTCTGAACACTTGGCGGTGGCGGGCGGCCGGGTGGGAGCATCTTCAGACAAGAGAAAGTCTCTGGGGAAAAAAAAATGGCCTGCAACCCTAGAAAGCTGAGCAACAGCATGAGACAGGTATTAGTTCCAGAAAATTCTCAGGGCTGAACTAGAAAGGAAACGCAATCACAGCTTGCCACTTGGATCAGTGGAGAACACAGGAAGCCCTAACAATATAAAGACTGTATCAAAAAAACCGTAGCTGGAGGGTATTGAGCTGGGGTGGTTAGACCAGCCCAGTCCCCCAGGTACCAGCATGAAAATGGATGAAATGACTGAAATGAACAAATCAGGAAAGAACAGCATGTCCCAGGTGGCGCCAGTAGGAAAGACCCCGCCTACCAAATCAGAGACACAAGACACGAGGGTTTGATGCCGAGGTTGGGAAGATGCCCTGGAGGAGGAAATAGCAATCTACTCCAGTGTTCTTGCCTGGAGAATCGCATGGACAGAGGCGTCTGGTGGGCTACAGTCCACGAGCATCACAAAGAGTCAGACATGACTGAAGGTTCTGAGCAAGCAAGCACGCATGCATAGAAATATGGAGAGAAATTCTAGAAGAAACAGGAATGGAAAGCTGTTACCTGGGGGTGAAGGACATGGGTGTGAGGAGACACAAGAGTAGGGCATTGACATTTAGTCCTTTTTATTGAATTACACGCCAGCTCTCGTTTGATGCTTTTGAACTGTGGTGTTGGGGAAGACTCTTGAGAGTCCCTTGGACTGCAAGGAGATCCAACCAGTCCATCCTAAAGGAAATCAGTCCTGAATATTCATTGAAGGACTGATGCTGAAGCTGAAACTCCAATCCTTTGGCCACCTGATGCGAAGAACTGACTCACCGGAAAAGACCTTGGTGCCGGGAAAGATTGAAGGCAGGAGGAGAATGGGACAACAGAGGCTGAGATGGTTGGATGGCATCACCGACGCGATGGACATGAGTTTGAGCAAACTCCGGGAGTAGGTGATGGACAGGGAGGCCTGGCGTGCTGCAGTCCATGAGGTAGCAAAGAGTCAGACATGACTGAGCGACTGAACTGAACTTAGTTTAATAGCGATTTTTTTTCAAGTACACAGAGATTCCTCACCAGCTGAGCTTCCTTGTAGGAAATGAAATGTCACCAGAATTTGAGGCTTTATGGTATGAATTTCTTCATAACAGAAAGAAGCAAGTTTCAAAAATATTCTCTCCTTGCACATGAGTTTCCCAAGCCAGTGGTTTTAAGGGCATCCTCTGTGAGTCCCACCCCACCACCCCACCTCCTCTGCTCAGTCCTGTCATCTTCTCAAAGGATATTGGGGAGTCTGCCCCCTGGGGCCACGAAGCTAGCAAGTTCCCCGTCTCCCTCCTGGGAGCAGTTTCCAGCTCAGCTCCTCCTGTCTCTGCATCCTTCTCAAAATCTTCCTTCCCCCCATCATCGCCCAGTGATTGAGGACACCGGTACGAGTTTCAGGGACGGAGGAGACCAGGCAAATGCCTCCTCGGGCCGGCATTTGTTAAAAATAAAACGTCGGCATGCATATTTTAACAGGAATCAGTTTGGATCCCAAAATAGAGTGATGGGAAGGACACACAAAGGGGCCTCCTTTCTCTCCTGCTTTCAGCTCCAGAAAACGTGTTCAAGGCAGCTCTTGTTCTCTACCTAACGGCATCACCACCCCGCCCCCACTGCCAGCTATATCTTCAGAGAAAGTGTTTGCACATCTCAGATTGCACAACAGACAGTCAGAGAGGTGGGGGCAGTGTACACAGCATCCTTGCTCTCTGCATCCTTGAAAAGGAGTGAGATTTTGCTTGTTGGGCTGTGGAAACAGGGATCTCGCTGTGCGTCTGTGCGTTCAGCTGAGCGAGTGGAGAATATGGTATGTGGCTCACGCCCTGCGTTGTCCAGACTGCCCCTTTGGCAGACCTGGGCGGGAGACGCTGGTCTTTTTCCTCCTCTTCCAGGGTTATGGGACACGCTCTCTCCTCCTGGCGAGTCATTGAAACTCGACTTCTTACTCACCGTTGTGTTTCTCCTGGAGCATAAAAATCACTGCTCAAGTTTCTACTGCGGGCAGTGGAAGCCAACAAGGCAAAGAAAACGGAGTGAAAAATTAACCTTGTGGGGAGTGCTCGCTTTTTCCTTTACCGCTCATGTACGGATGTGAGAGTTGCACCATAAAGAAGGCTGAGCGCCAAAGAATTTGATGCTTTTGAACTCTGGTGCTGGAGAAGGCTCTTGAGAGTCCCTTGGACTGCAAGGAGATCCAACCAGTCCATCCTAAAGGAAATCAGTCCTGAATATTCACTGGAAGGGCTGATGCTGAAGCTGAAGCTCCAGTACTCTGGCCACCTGATGCAAAGAGCTGACTCTTTTGAAAAGACCCTGATGCTGGGAAAGCTGGAGGGCAGGAGGAGAAGGGGACGATAGAGGATGAGATGGTTGGATGGCATCACCGACTCAATGGGCATGAGTTTGAGCAAGCTCTGGGAGTTGGTGATGGACAGGGAGGCCTGGCGTGCTGCAGTCCATGGGGTCGCAAAGAGTCAGACACGACTGAGTGACTGAACAACAACAACTCTTCATAAACGAGGAGCTGGTTTCAAAACAACCCAAGTCAATATGACATCATTAGACGGGGGCTGGGGCCCAGCCGTTTGGCCAGTCTTGACAGACGCCCCGTCACCAAGCCTCAGGTCTCAGATTCAAGTCCAAGGTGGAGAGACTGGAAAGGAAACGCTGCTTGCCATACAAATGTGGGTTTTCTTGAGCAGCATGAAATTCCAGCAGGTGCTGCCGACGTTCACACGGGATTGGGCTGTATATGATCCGCTCTCTGAGGAGATCTTGTTCCACGTGAGCCTGCCGGATGAAAGCCCACGGTGTTTCCTAGACTTCTTGGGCCTCTGACAGACACTTCTTAGAAACTTTTTTTTTTTGCTTTCTCAAAGCACCAGCTCTTACGGAACCAAAGCTGAGTCCGCTCGCCTGCGGGCAGTGGAGGCAGCCTGCTGACCCGGGGCTGGTGGTGGAGGAACGTGTAGCGTTCACTGCAGAGCGCCGCGCAAGGAGGCCAGGGCAACGGGTGCTCAAAAATCCAAACTCCCTGATGGGTCTCACGAACGCGCTCTCCTTTGATTATTGATTGATTTTACTTTGTATTGGAGTATAGACGATGAACAGTGCTCTTAGTTTCAGGTGGACAGCAAAGGGACTCAGCCATGCATATCCATGTATCCATTCTCCCCCAAACTCCCCTCCCATCCAACCTGCCACATGACATTGAGCAGAGTTCCCTGTGCTGTCCAGCAGGTCCTTGCTGGTTATTCCCTTTAATTACAACAGGGTGTACACACCCATCCCAAACTTCCTAAGTATCCCTTCCCCCTCATCCTACCCACCCCGCCTCCCCCGGGCAACCATAAGTTTGTTCTCTAAGTCTGTGAGTCTCAGAAAAGCATCTTTAAAGGCCAGGTGAGGGAGGCAGGTTGTCGGGTGTGTGATCAGCTCATGCACAGTGCTCTGACTGGCTGATGGTGAGGTAACAGGTTGGGGTCACAGGAGCGATCTTATCAATCCTTACTCTGCGGTAGGCCTAGGGGCTATGGGCTCAAGGTCAGCAATTAGCTGGCTCTTTCGTCTGGTGGGGGTGGGGGTGGGGTTTAGCGTCTGTAGAACAGCTCAGGAGTGTGTGTCAGGCACTGTAGAAAGAAGCTAGATCGGAGGACACGGGAGGGTGTGTCTGTCCACAAAAGGCCCATCTGGTCTTGCTGGGCTACACAACCACTTGTTTGCAGAGAAATTCTATTTTCCTAGCTCCTCATCACATGTTGTTGTTGCTGTTTATTTGCTAAGGTGTGTCCGACTCTTTGCGACCCCATGGACTCTAACCCACCAGGGTCCTCTGTCCATGGGATTCTCCAGGCAAGAATACTGGAGTGGTTGCCATGCCCTCCTCCAGGGGATCTTCCCAACCCAAGAACTGAACCCACGTCACCTGCATTGCAAGCAGATTCTTGCCTGGGAAACTCCATGGACAGAGGAGCCCGGTGGGCTATATAGTCCACCAGGAAAAAGAGTGGGACACGACTTAGTGACTAAGCAACAATAACCAAACAGGTGTCACTCTGAATGCTCTTCAGGTGCAGTGAAGAAAGTCACACAGTCGTGCCTGACTCTTTGTGACCCCATGGACTACACAGTCCATGGAATTCTCCAGTACAGAATACTGGAGTGGGTAGCCTTTCCTTTCTGCAGGGGATCTTCCAGACCCTGGAATCGAACCGGAATCTCCTGCATTGCAGGCAGATTCCTTACCAGCTGAGCCACCAGGGAAGGAGAGACACTGTTTATTGATATACACAACCTGGATGAATTTCCAGGGAATTATGCAAAGTGTGCAAAGCCAGTCCTCAGCAGGCCCCTGGCTGCCTGTGGCTGGGGAAGGAAGGGTGGGGAATGTGACAGTAATTAGGTGACACAGGGGATTTCCCTTGTGGCTATGGAAGAGTGCTGTGTCTTAATAGTGGCAGAGCTCCGTAAGTGTAAAAGTGGTGCAGCTTCATACCGTTACACACAATGACACATCTATTTCATGAACGCACAGAAAAACGAGAGATGCAAGTAAGGACTGTTGGCGATTTCACTGGACTGTGCCTTTGTCACGGTCCTGGCTTCGGTCATGCGCTATGGTCTTATGTAAGATGCTGCTTTTCAGGAAAAATGGGTAATGGAAACAAGAGACTCTCTGTGTTATTCTTGCAACTTCTTGGGCGTCTATCATTAGTTCAAAATACACAGCTTCCTTGGGGGGGCTCAGACAGTAAAGAATCTGCCTGCAACGGAGGAGATCTGAGTTCACACCCTGGGTCGGGAAGATCCCCAGGAGAAGGGCATGGGCTACCGACTCCAGTATTCTTGCCTGAGGAATTCCCTGGACAGAAGAGCCTGGCGAGCAACGGTCCCCAGAGTGGCAAAGGGTTGAACAGGACTGAGCGACTCTCATTTTCACTTTCACACGTTATTTGGTGGAAAAATCCTGGCTCGCAGGAAACCCTCAGGGGGTTCTGTTAGGTTAGTTCATTCACACACCTGGTGACAAGTTGACCTGGATTGGAAGGCGTGTCCTTCCAAGCAAGTACACAGCTGGCGATATTAATAGACGCAAATGTCTAAAGTACATTTGTCTAAAAAAATATCCCATTCCCCACCCCCCGCCCAAGAATCCACTGCTGCAGAGTAAAACGCAAACCAGACACAAGATGAAGGCTCATTCAGTCAGTCTTGGTCGGCTAGCAGGTAGGGACATCCTCCTGAAGAGCGTGTCCAAGTTTGAGGTGTACCCCTTTCTCTTTTGAAGCACGTGGTCCACTGTGGGGCCCACGGTTGCCTGATCGCTCTCTGGCCTGTGGCAGCCTCTGTGGCTCCCTCCAGACCCCCTCCCCACCGCCCCACCCCCTGCACAGCTGGTTCAGATGCTGGTTCTATTGCATCTGAATTCTGAAGTGGCAGCATGGTATGCTTTTCCTGTCTCCAACTACGAGGACAGAGATGCATCCTGGGAACCCTCATTGAATAATTAATCTTCCCTTTTAAATAATGCACAAGTCCTGGTCTCATAATTGCTGGGGACCCAAGAATGAATCAGTTGCATGGCTTTTCTTTCTCCCTGTTTGCTTAGAGGAAGGGCTAGGCACCGCTGAGTGGAACGGAACCCTGAGAGGCCTCTAACTAGGCCATTATCTCAACGACATTTGAGCATGTAATGGTGAAAGGGTAGTCACCATCACATTCCTGCTGAGGGGAGTGGGGCAGAAAGCAGATATTTTGACTTTCAACCGAAGCCCATGGTTCCTTTCCTGGCAGCCCACTCATGCATCCTGAGGAGGATCAGGCCAACTATCAGTTCAGTTCAGTCACTCAATTGTGTCTGACTCTTTGCCACCCCATGGACTGCAGCACACCAGGCTTCCCTGTCCATCACCAACTCCCGGAGTTGATCCAAATGGGGTCACACAGAGTCGGACACGACTTAGCAGCAGCAGCAGTAGCAGCATCTCCATTGAGTTGGTGATGCCAGGCCAACTATAGGTAAGTAAAATCAAAATATGCCCCCAAACCCTCGGTTTACCACAAGGGCTGGCAAACTACAGCCCACAGGTCAATCCGGCCCACCGTCCATTTTTGCAAATAAAGTTTTATTGGCACACACCCACTCCCATTCACAAACATGGAGTCTCTGGCTACTTTCGGCTTCAGCGGCAGAGTTGAGTGGTTGTGACAGAGACGGAAGGGAGAGCAAAGTCTACACAAATTTATTCTCTGGCCCCTTGCAGAAAAAGTTTGCTGACCTCTGGTTTAGAACCCCACTGAAGCCACCTGTCTCTCCTGAATTTAAGACAATTTTGCTAGGGCTGTCGGCCCTATGGAAACTCGGGGTTGAATAGGATTTCTTCTCACCTTATTAAGGGGAGGCGGGGAGGAGAAATAGAGACAAGAAGCGAGAACCCTGAAAATCCCTCACTGGGCTCTGGGCCTTGAATATTTGAGATGAGGACCTGGGCTCTTGGGCGGGAAGGTGCTGATGGAGGGTGGAAGACAGAGGGTGTGGGTAGGGGTGGGCTACACACACTCATAGATGGAAAGCATGAGTCATGGTGCCTGGCACGTAGTAAATAGCAGGGCTCTTTGATTGATTTGATCATTATAATGACTGTTTCCCCAAGATCGACTTTATCTTTCAGTGATGTTTATCACATAAACTACGATTTTCTCCGTCCTTGTCATTTGAACCAGAAATTACGATCTCCCCCACTTGCAGAGCTGGGAAAGCTCCACCTCTGTCAGCATGGCCCTAGAGCATGCCGGAGGAGCAGGCTAGCTTTTTGAGCTGGTCAGTGCTTGTCTCTCCATAGGCACTTGGGCCCCTTCTCCATCGGCAGAAAGCCAGCCTGCTTTGGAGCAAACAGAGCTATGCATATAAAAAGGAAATATTTCCAGTGCAGAATCCGTACTATCCAGTGGGATCCCATAGTAAGCCCCCAAAGGGGGCGGCAGAGGATGAGACGGTTGGATGGGCTCACGGACTCAATGGACATGAGTTTGAGCAAACTCTGGGAGGTCGTGAAGGACAGGGAAGCCTGGTGTGCTGCAGTCCACGGGGTCCCAAAGAGTCAGACAGGACTGAGCGACTGAACAGCAACCACCGCAACAAAAGAAGCGAAGAGATGAGCAATAGGAAAAGAGAAAAGTCATGGTCACACCGATCTTCTGAAGACAAACCCCAAGGTACCGCCTGCCCTCTGAGAAAAGTCGTGATAAGCCGTGCATTACATACACATTGGCTCCTGGCGACACTCATTTACAATGCTGTGCACCTTTCAGTTCTGTTTCCAGAACATTTCCATGACCCTCAAAGGCAGCCCTGAGGCCACTCAGCAGTGTCTCTTCCCTGCTTTCTGTCTCCATGGGTTTGCCAAATCTGGATCATTCAGGTAAGCAGAATCACACGGTATAGTTTTGTGGCTGGCTTCTTTGGCTTAGCACACTATTTTCAAGGTTTCGTCCAAGCTGCAGCATGCATCAGTACTTCACTTCTATTTTTTTTTAATTTGTTAAAAAAAATATTTTGGCTGCAGCATGGGGCATGGGGATATTAGTCTCCTGATGAGGGATCGAACCCGGGCCCTGTGCATTGGAAGCATGGAATCTTAGCCATTAGACTGCCAGTGAAGCCCCTTCACTTCTTTTTACCCTGGAATAATATTTCATTGGGCTTCCCTTGTAGCTCAGATGGTAAAGGATCTGCCTGCAATGCAGGAGACCAGGGTTCAATCCCTGGGTGGGGAAGATCCCCTGGAGCAGGGCATGGCAACCCACTCCAGTATTCTTGCCTGGAGAATTCCATGGACAGAGGAGCCTGGCGGGCTACAGTCCAGAGGATCACACAGAGTTGAACATGACTGAAGCGATTTGGCACACACAATATTTCATTTTAATACAACACTCTATTTATCCATTCACCTGTGGGGACTTTTGGGTTGTTTCCAATTTGGGGCTATTGTACAAAGTGCATGTATTCATATTTTTCCAGTAGGTATGTATGCATGTGAGAGTTGGACTATAAAGAAAGCTGAGCACCGAAGAATTGATGCTTTTGAATTGTGGTGTTGGAGAAGACTCTTGAGAGTCCTCTGGACTGCAAGGAGATCCAACCAGTTCACCCTAAAGGAAATTAGTCCTGAATATTTATTGGAAGGACTGATCTTGAAGCTGAAATTCCAATACTTTGGCCACCTGATGCGAAGAGCTGACTCATTGGAAAAGACCCTGATGAGGGGAAAGATTGAGGGTAGGAGGAGAAGGGGATGACAGAGGATGAGAAAGTTGGATGGCATCACCGACTCAATGGACATGAGTTGGGAGTTGGTGATAAACAGAGAGGCCTGGCGTGCTGTGGTTCATAGGGGTGCAAAGAGTCGGACACGACTGAGAGGCTGAACTGCACGTATTTGAGCACCTATATTCAGTTCTTTGGGTACATACCCAGGAGGAGAATTGCTGGGTGACATGACAAATTTAAAAATATGTAATTTTTGGCCAAGCACCCCCCTCCGCACCCACCGGGGAACCGAACCCACATACCCTGCTTTGGAAACGCAGAGTGTTAACCACTGGGAAGTCTGGAGAATCTTATGTTTAAGTTATTGAATTGTAAATTTAAGGGACTGAGGCACCACGAATGAGCATGTTCCCCACTGTGGCTGTACCATTTTCCATGCCCACTCATGTTCCTTCATCAACCCAAAGAATGACTTCCCACTGCCTCCCTCTTCTGCTTCACACACGGTGTCCTCTGCTCACCGTGGGCCTTCCCACGACACTCTCTCACTTGTCCTTTGTGCTCAGGTCTCTGACAAGAGCCCTCCTGTCTGTTTACTTGTTTAACCAGTTCACTCTCCCAGACTTTCCCGACAAAACCCTCAAGTCCTAGACATACGCCTCTGATGGGCTTTGAGATCACAGCCCTCACTGCACTGTTGTGCAAGTGCAAGTCGCCCAGTCGTGTCCAACCCTTTGCGACCCCATGGACTAGACAGGCCCGGAATTCTCCAGGCCACAATACTGGAGTGGGTAGCCGTTCCCTTCTCCAGGGGATCTTCCCAACCCAAGAATCGAACCCAGGTCTCCTGCATTGCGGGCAGATTCTTAACCAGCTGAGCCACCAGGGAAGCCCAAGAATACTGGAGTAGGGTAGCCTTTCCCTTCTCCAAGGGGATCTTCCTGACCTAGGAATCGAACAGGGGTCCCTTGCTTTGCAGGCAGATTCTTAACCAACTGAGCTATCAGGGAAGTTCCTTTCTATTTGGCGAGTTTCCCTCTAAATATTAATAGTATTCTCCATGCAGGCAGGGGGAACATCTGTCCTGCTCATGACCTTACACTCAGTTCTCAGCACAAAGTCAGGTATTTGAACACATTAAATTCCAAGCATCACCCATGACAAGCTCAAGACTGACAATGGTGATTAAGGGATGTGACACACGTTTAATCCTGGTTAGCATTGAGCTGGTTTCTAGCCTTCAGTCCCCTCCCCCGCATCCTTATTTCCACGTACCCATTATCTTCACGTGTCCCAGTGGCTCTCAGTCTTACAATGGGGTCCTTAGAAGCCATTTGTACTGAGGTAAGGAGCTCTGGTTCGAGACATAACCATTTAAAACTGCTGGTAAAGAATCGGCCTGCAATAGGGGATACCTGGTTTGATCCCTGGGCTGGGAAGATCCCCTGGAGAAGGGAACGGCTACCCACTCCAGTATTCTGGCCTGAAGATTTCCACGGACTGTCTAGTCCGTGGGGTCTCAAAGGGTCAGACACGACTGAGCGACTTTCAGTTTTCACTTTCACTTAAAACTGCAATGTTGCTAGATGGGTGATTGTTAAGAATCAGATTCCTGTTGCTTTTGATTTACTCTTTTTCCACAATGTTGAACAAGCTGCCTCTATGATGCCAGTTAGTTATCCAAAAACAGTTATTGTTTAGGGAAACAAGTGTTGTTCAACCTTTC
The DNA here is from genome assembly GCF_003369695.1 of Bos indicus x Bos taurus. Taxonomy (NCBI): domain Eukaryota; kingdom Metazoa; phylum Chordata; class Mammalia; order Artiodactyla; family Bovidae; genus Bos; species Bos indicus x Bos taurus. The sequence continues at coordinate 6,473,815 of NC_040105.1, read as the reverse complement.
CATGCAAAGGAAACTTTTAAAAAGAAGTCTTTTGGCCTGCAATGAAATACCGAGTCCTAGGGGCTTCTCCCGGAAAAGGCAATGGCACCCCACTCCAGTACTCTTGCCTGGAAAATCCCATGGATGGAGGAGCCTGGTGGGCTGCAGTCCATGGGGTCGCAAAGAGTTGGAGATGACTGAGGAACTAATGTTTTCACTTTTTCTTTTGGGGAACTAAGATCTCACATGCTGCATAGCTGGAAAATAGAAAGAAAGAAATACCATATCGTAGAATGGTTCATGTCATTTTCCACACGGAAGAAGGGCAAGGATGAGGAGCCACCAGAATTCTCACACACTGATGGTGGGCATTGAAAATAACTCAGCTGCTTTGGAAAACTGATCAGAGGTTTGTGAGAAATTCAGCATCCATCCATTCTATGTCCAGCATTTTCACACACAGGTAGTTACATAAGAGAAATCAGACTGTGTCTACATCAGCCTTGTGCAAGAATGATTTATTTACAGTCACCAAAAATTGGAAACAATCCAGGCATCTTTCAATAGGAAAACAGCTAAATGAGCAATGACCTCGCTTTAGAATGCCTCCCAAGGGCCGCAATGGTAAAGAAGCTGCCTGCCACTGCAGGAGATGCCGGAGACAGGGGTTCAATCCCTGGGCCAGGAAGATCCCCTGGAGGAGGACCTGGCAACCCACTCCAGGATTCTTGCCTGGGGAAATCCCATGGACAGAGGAGCCTGGCAGGGTTGCAAAGAGTCCATGGGGTTGCAAAGAATCGGACACAACTGAGCACGCATACACACCCATAGAATGGGATACTACTCAGCCCTAAATAGGAAAGAGTGGTCTATATATGCAACACCATATAAGGATAAATTTCCGAAACATTTTGCTGAGGAAAAGAAGCCAGTCACGAAAGAGTGTGTACTAAATGATTTGGGACGTTCTATGAGAGACAGATCTAATTTTTAGTGACAGAATGCAGATCAGTGGTTGCTTCTGGGTAGAGAGAGGATTAACTAGGAGGAGTGACAGGAAATTACCTGATGATGGAAATTTTTATATTTTGATAGTGGCTTGAGTTACACAGGCGTGAGTATCACCAAAACTGATCAAACAGAACATTTAGACTTATGCATGTCAGTCTGTGAAAACTGGACCTCAATCTTCAAAACAAAATAAAAGTCACCTTGCTGCTTGTAAATAAAAAGATGACACATGCAGGGGGGTGGGGCGCTTCCCTGGTGGTCCAGTGGTTAACAATCTGCCTTGTGATGCAAGGGACACGGGGTCGATTCCAGGTCCCAGGAGCCCACGTGCTGGAACAACTGGAGCTTGGGAGCCCTAGAGCCCATTCTCCGCAACAAGAGAAGCCCTTCCTATGAGAAGCCCACAGATCACAAAGAATATCCCCCACTCACCACAACTGGAGAAAGCCTCGCACAGCACGGAAGACCCACACAGCTTAAAAAAAAAAAAAATCTTAAGAAAAGATGATGTGTGTAAATACCTGCTTTTTTTTTTTTTTAATGGTTAGGTCTATGGAACAATTTTGGGGCTTCCCTGAGCCAACAAATTTGGTGGCTCAGATGGTAAAGAAATCTGCCTGCACTGTGGGAGACCTGGGTTCGATCCCTGGGTCGGGCAGATCCCTTGGAGAAGGGCATGGCATTCCACTCTAGTATTTTTTTGCCTGGAGAATCCCATGGACAGAGAAGCCTTGTGGGCTACAGTCCATAGGGTCACAAAGAGTCAGATAGGACTGAGTGAACAACACTTTCACTATGGAACAATTTAATCGCACAGGATCTGTGACCATATTTTAGGTGGTGGTATTTGGTGGCATTCTTTGCTTTCTACTCTGCAGTCATTTAATTTAAAAAAAAAAATGATGCTTAAACATGAGATTTTTTTTTCCCCACCATTGAAAATATTGCTGTATTTGAATAATTTTTAGACCCTCACTCTTGAATGCTCATTAGAGTTTGAAAAAAAACACCCTTTGAGGTATTTGTATGTTAGCTTTTGCTGTTTTGATCAACGGCTGTGAAATTTAATGGCTTAAAAAAGACACTATTAATCTTGCTCACGGTTCTTGGGCCAGCAATCTGCACTGGGCTCAGGCAGGTGCTTCTTCTGGCCTTGCTGGGCTCAGCGGTGCGGAGCGGTTATCTTCCTGCTTGTAAAGACCAAGTTAGCCACGCATGCCATCAGCAGTTGTAATATCTGAAGAAGGGCTAAGGTTGTGGGGATCCAAAACTGGCATGACCAACTGGCAGAAGCGAGTCCATTCCGCTGTCTTCCACAGCCCCACACTTCCCATCTTGAAAAGGGCTCCCTTCTCAGTTTGCTTCTTCTGTGGGGGAGGGCTGGAGATCCTCCTGACAGTAAAAGCTAGCTGGTTTGTCCTCCCCGGCACTAAAGTAGCAGAAAGGCAGGCTTGATGTATTTTTGAAAATATGCAAGATTTTCAAAGAAGATGCAAGCCCAAAGCTAACAGGAATGCTGTTTAGTCACCAGGCTGTCTCCGACTCTTTGCAACCCCATGGACTGCAGCACGCAAGGCTTCCCCGTCCTTCGCCATCGCCCGGAGTTTGCCCAAGTTCATATCCATTGAGTCGGTGATGCCATCCAACCATCTCAACCTCTGTCATCCCCTTCTCCTCCCGCCTTCAATCTTTCCCAGCGTCATGCTCTTTTCCAAACAGGGCTGCAGGAAGCTTAAGACAACGCTACAACAGAAAAAGAGCAATCCACTGTGCATTTTTTTTTGGTGGATTCTGGTTTGATCATCACATAACCAAGAAGAACAGATAGATTAAAATGGTTGAGATGAACCATCATTGCGGATTTCAGGGTTTAAGGAGTCACAGTAAGAAGGCAACTGTGATGTTTCCTTGTTAAAAACAGAAATTATCTACTGAATGCTTAGAAGAAAAGGACAATTAGAAGCAGATGTAAGCATCTTTTAACATCTAGTTGGTTTCTTTTTATTATTTACCTATTATATGTAATACTGACTTTATCCTACAATTTACCTATTATATGTAATACTGACTTTCCTATCTATTAAGCAGAAGCAAATTATGTTAAAATAGAAATCTATCCAAGACCAGGAGAAATAGTAACAGAGTCATTTCAACCCTGCACATGTGTATTAAGTTTTAATGCCAACAGCTAAGAATCTTACTCCTTGGAAGAAAAGCTACGACCAACCTAGACAGCATATTAAAAAGCAGAGACATTACTTTGCCAACAAAGGTCTGTCTAGTCAAGGCTATGGTTTTTCCAGTGGTCATGTATGGATATGAGAGTTGGACCATAAAGAAAGCTGAGTACCGAAGAATTGATGGTGTTGGAATTGTGGTGTTGGAGAATACTCTTGAGAGTCCCTTGGACTCCAAGGAGATCCAACCAGTCCATCCTAAAGGAACTCAGTCCTGAATATTCATTGGAAGGACTGATGTTGAAACTGAAACTCCAATACTTTGGTCACCTGATGGGAAGAGCTGACTCTTTGGAAAAACCCTGATGCTGGGAAAGATTGAAGGCGGGAGGAGAAGGGGACGACGGAGGATGAGATGGTTGGATGGCATCACTGACTCAATGGACGTGGGTTTGAGCACGCTCTGGGAGATGGTGAAAGACAGCAAAGCCTGGACTGCTGCAGTCCGTGGGGTCACAAAGAGTCGGACACGACTGAGCGACTGAACAACAGTAATCTGACATTCAAATTTCACTTGTACTTACAGAAAGATATTTTCTCTTCTGGGGCAAGGCAACGTTTTTTTTCCAGTGACGATTAACAGGTAAAATGGTTCTTCCAAAAATAATTTGTCCTAAAAAAGCTGTAATGGATACTCATGTAGCAGGGCATGAATATTCCTTCTCCACAGGGGCAATGATGCAGACACAGGAACAGAGAAGGAGAAATTAAGATAACCCACTGAGAATCAATATTTAATCTTTTCTGCTTGAGAAGTCTGATCCAGTTAGTCAGGTAATTGAGACTGTGATGTGGTGTCCTCTGAGTTCCCTATTTTCATCGCTCTTTTTTTCCACAAAGGTATTATTTTCTGAAGGGTCGGATTTCTGAGTTGTAGAGCAATTGATTTAGCTTTCACATGTTGCACTTATGAATCAAAAAAAAAACACACAAAACTTTAGTTATATCTTTTTTTGCCTTTTCACAGGGGATGACAGAGGATGAGATGGTTGGATGGCATCATGGACTTGATGGACATGAGTTTGAGCAAGCTCCTGGAGTTGGTGATGGACAGGGAAGCCTGGTGTCCTGCAGTCCACAGGGTCACAAAGAGTCAGACATGACTGAACGACTGAACTGAACTGAATTTTATCTACTTTGGGGCCTGAATTTCACCATCGAGGGTCCTTGGTGCTTGTCAGACCTGCACCTTCTCTTTAGACCATGGCCAACAACAGTCTGTGAACTCCCATGACCTCCAGCTACAAAGTCCAAGCTCTGTCTGGCCGCATTGTTGTTATTTAAAAATTTTAGTTGATCCAAGTCTTTGTCTATAGTTTTCCAGTAGTTACATACAGATGTGAGAATTGGACCATAAAGAAGGTCGAGAGCTGAAGAATTGATGCTTTCAAACTGTGGTGCTAGAGAAGACTCTTGAGAGTCTCTTGGACAGCAAGGAAATCAAACCAGTCAGTCCTAAAGGAGGTCAACAATGACTATTCATTGGAAGGACGGATGCTAAAGCTGAAGTTCCAATACTTTGGCCACCTGATGCAAACAGCCTACTCATTGTAAAAGACCCTGATGCTGGAAAAGATTGAAGGCAGGAGAAGGGGACGACAGAGGATGAGATGGTTGGATGTCATCACTGAAACAATGGACATGAGTTTGAGGAAGCTTCTGGAGATGGTGAAAGACAGGGAGGCCTGGCGTGCTGCAGTCCACGAGGTCTCAAAGACTGGAACAAAACTTAGCAACTGAACAACAACGAAAAGTCCTCTTCATGACTACAGTTGGGCTCCAAGTCGGATAACTTTCTAGATCTGGGTTTCTGCAAAGCAGACCCCAAGACAGGGTCTGAGTTCAGGCAACAGGCTGATGTGTGAGCAAATCTGGGAGGCAGCTTGGCAGACTGAGGAAATGAGAAAGGGAAGTGAAGGCAGACGATGAAGGGAGCCTCGCCCAGCCCATGAGTGTGAGCGCCATGGGCAGAGGAAGCCCCACCTCCCTGGGGCCCTGAGGGAGCTGGTATAGCTCTGTACCTCAGAAGCTCTCCTTGTACAGGAGGAGGGAGCTGGGGTATTTATACTCTGGCTCCCAGAGCTGTGTGCCAGGTGCCAGTGGCATCCGCTCCCTGCATCGTGACGAGTAAAAATGTCTCCAGACAGGGCCCGATGTCCCCAGTGGGTAAAATCACCCAGGCTGAGAACTCCACTGCAGAAGGAAGTGAGGATGGAGTTTGACACGCAGCTCAAAGGCACCATCCCTTGCCTGAAAAATGGGTTCCTTCCCTGCATCCAGGCAAACTCTCCTTTGAAATAATGATTTATTATTTTTTGGCTGAGCTGGGTCTTGGTGGCTGTGTGTGACAAAGTTGCCGGAAGTGGGGGCTGCCTCTAGCTGTGGGGCTCGGGCTTGTCATCGAGGCGGCTTCTCTTGTTTTGGAGCATCGGCTCCAGGGCGCGTAGGCTCAGTAGCTGTGGTGCACAGGCTCAGCTGGCCTGCGGCGTGTGGGATCTTCCTGGACCAGGGATCAAACCCGTGTCCGCTGCACTGGCAGGCGGATTCTTCAACACTGTGGAGATCCAGGGAAGTCCAACCCTTCCTTTCTTATTCAAGGTCCAGCCACGGTGCTATTATTTCCAGGTCTGACACCCCTCTAGTCTTGATAGGAGCCGTTGTGTGATGTTTCGCCGCTACTTCTGACCTTGTCAGCTCCACGTCTGGGGCACCCTCTTGGAGAGTCTGTGAACTACTTACTATTCCCTAATAAATTCATTTTCTGTTTAAACTAGCCAGAGTGAAGCCCTGTGGTTCACAACCAAGAACCCAGGCTGATACAATCGGCCTCATTAAGATTCACCCCCGATCCCCTTCTAAAACCTAGGTCTTTTGTTCTTCAGGTTCAGAAGTCAGGCAGATACTCCAGGAAGAGCTCACAAAGGCCAATTCCCATGCCTGAGACCCATGGGAACATGCCAATTTCCACATGAACGTTGAGGTTCAATGCTGTCTCTATTATTTTTCCCCCCCCTCCCCCTTTCAGGACTACTTGAGAAAGTTTGTAGGAATCAAAATTCCATCTGATCTCTACACATTTATGCTTTTTGTCCTCTGGATTCCAAGCACAGTTCACCCTAACCCTCCCCACTTCCCCTGTTATCCTTTCTCCCCACTGGAGTGATTCCTTTATTTTTAACTCTCCCGAGCTTCTTCTGTCTCCTTTTTCTTCTGACCCCATCTCTTTTCCACCTAATCTTGTTTTTTTTTTTTTTTTTTTTTTGAACTTATTTATTTATTTGGCTGCTCCAGGTCTCAGCTGTGGCCTTCCCAATCTTCATTGCAGCATGCAGGCTCTTTTAGCTGTTACATGTGGGATCTAGTTCTCTGACCGGGGATCGAACTCAGACCCCCTGCATTGGGAGTGTGGCATCTTAGCAACGGGACCATCAGAGAAGTCCCTCTTCCGCACTGAAGTCTTATCCTCTTTTCCTCTTGCCGTATCTTTCTCTCTTCCCTCTCTAAGTCTCCCCTAAAGCCTCCCACCTGTGCTGTCCATCCTGAGAGTGAGGTCAGAGGCTCCCTGTGTTTCCAGGCTTTGCACCTTGTTCCCCCTGGGCTGTTCTGATGGTGTCTGTGGCATCAGTGATGACCACCTGCACGCCGAGGTGGAGATATCTGGCCCTGTACTTAGGTGGAGGGCCTGGCAGTCATATGAAAGGGACCTCTGTGTTCATAAAGAGCCCAGCTTGCCTCAGGGCTCCACCAGCTTCAAAGAAACTGTCCTGCGTTTTCAGCAGCTCTCCCCCACCTGCCAGCCTGTGGCAACCTGCCCCATCCCTTCATCCCTCTTCGGAACTGTTCCCCGTGACTCATTCCTCTGGTGGGAGGCAAAAGGGAGCCCTTGACTCCAGTAAAGGTTCAAAATAAACAAACAGAAATAACAAATCACAGATTCCCAGGCAGGTGGGAGGAGGTGAAGCAGAGGCGGCATTTTCCCACTATTGTGTGTGCATGCGTGCCCACTCGTGTCTGATTCTCTGTGACCCCATGGATTGTAGCCCGCCAGGCTCCTCTCTGTCCATGGGATTCTCCAGGCAGGAATACTGGAGTGGGTTGCCATTTCCTTCTCCAAGGGGTGTCTTCCCGATTCAGGGATTGAACTCACATCTCCTGTGACTCTTGCCTTGGCAGGTGGATTCTTTACCATCTGAACCACCAGTGAAGCCCCCCAAAATGAACCTGTTATTTACTGAGTCATGTCCGACTCTTTGCCACCCCATGGACTGGAGCTGCCAGGCTCCTCTGTGCTTGGGAATCACAAAGGGATTAATCAATTTGCATAAGACCAGAGAGTGGCAGGTTGGGACACGAACCCCAATGGTGTGGCCCAAGAGCCTACGTGACCCACCTGTGCCCCAGCCCTGTCGTGTGCCCACCACACCCTGCCACTGCACCCCGCTGTCTGCAGTCCTGTGCTGCCTGCAGGAGCAAGACTCAGGATAGTCTCTGATGATCCTCCCCTCCTGGGGTTCACACCCTTGCCTCACGTCTTCCCTTGTTGATATGGCTGCCCTCCATGGCCAACAGAATACTGAGAAAGCGATGGTGTGTGACTTTGGAGGGCTGGGTCACGACAAACATTCCAGGGTCCTCTTTGGAGTCTTGGGTCCCTCACTCTAGGGGAGACAGCTGCCATGTGAGGAAGCTCAAGCTGTCCTGTGCAGAGGGACTGTGAGGACATCACACAGAGAGGAACTGAGACCCTGTATGGAGGGGCCCCTCCAGCCTCCACTCTTTAGATACTGTGGTCTCCAGTCTCTAAGTCTTCCTGCAGAAGGCCAAACACTGTGAATTCAGGACAAGCTGTCCCTTCTGTGCCCTGTCTGGATTCCTGATCCAAAGGAACTCTGACATGTAATAAATGTTTATGACTGTTTTAATCACTGGATTAGGAAAGGACTTTTATGCAGCAATACACAATTAATGTACAGCCTTTCCCGAGGACGGGAGACATCACCCTGCCCTCAGTTTGTTGTTCTGTTCAACTGCTCAGTCGTGTCTGACTCTTTGTGACCCCATGGACTGCAGCACACCAGGCTTCCCTGTCCTTCCCTATCTCCCAGAGTTTGCTCAAACTCGTGTCCATTGAGTCAGTGATGCCTCCAACCATCTCGTCCTCTGTCGTCCCCTTCTCCTCCTGCCTTCAGTCTTTCCCAGCATCAGGGTCTTTTCCAAAGAATGGACTCTTCCCATCAGGCAGCGAAAGTGTTGGAGTTTCAGCTTCGGCATCCGTCCTTCCAATGAATCTTCAGGGTTGAGTTCCTCTAGGATGGACTGGTTTGTTCTCCTGCTGAAGTGTGAACTCGGATACCCTGACCTCTTGACCAAGTCTGACAGGACAGTGCTGCAGGAGCACAGATGAGGGCTTGGGAGCTGATGAAAGGACTCACATGCTGGGTGCTAGGTGGCTGGTGGATAATGTGAAATAGACAGGGAACCTTGAAAGGTTATCTATGGCTGAAGACACAGAAGGTTTCAAAGCCCCAGTTAGTCACAGAGTTGCAACACTTTGGAGAGTGTCTCCAGTGGAAGACGCGATGACTTCCTCCTAGAATACCTTCTTCTTCAGATTGTCTCCCAATCTACAAGATGAGTGGCCCACAGCTCCCTTCCTGCATACCATTTCCTCATCTGCGGGATGTACTTCCCACGCTCACAGATAGTTCTAATTCACTCGTTTGTGTTGCCGGCAAATAAGCTTTTCAGGTTCCCTATTCCATTTTAATCTTTCCTTCACTTCACTGAAGTAAATCTGTTCCCGAGTGGCTTCTGGACATATCCATAACTTAAAAGACAGTTCTTGTCATGGCAGTAAACTAAAGACAACATGGAAATGAGAAGACACTCGCTCTGCCCCAGGTCCCCTCCCCAACAGTCAAAATGAATAGAAAAACCGCACTGGCTTTTTATAATATCTTAGATAGTAAACCAATGCACGCCTGCGAGCTCAATCCTGTCCAACTCATTGAGGCCCCACAGATTGCAGCCTGCGCCAGGCTCCTCTGTCCATGGAATTCTCCAGGCAAGAGTACTGGAGTGGGTTGCCATGCCCTCCTCCAGGGGATCTTCCTGGGCCAGGGATCGAACCCATGTCTCTCCAGTCACCTGCATTGGCAGGCAGGTCATTTACCAGCTGAAACACCAGGGAAGCCGAGTAAACCAATGCCAGCCCAGAAATGTGGAAACCTGACCGCCTTGGCAAGGATTCTGGCAGCTGGGGAGGCAGACTGTTCTAAATATAACGGTTGAAAGAATTCAGTGCTCGAATCACTCTCTCCACTCACCTCTCTCTCCCAGAGATCATTCCAATACGTCGTGTCAGGAACAATTTGAGACAAGTGCTAGGTACATTCAGCAAGAAAGGTCCCCTCGGAAGCATCATTTGGAAGCTGGGATTGCTAAGTGGTCCAGGGACTTGCTGAAAGGTCATTTCCTTGATTCAAGTGATTGGCGTGGGGAGAGGTCAGTCATGGCCACATCAGCAGTGAGACGGGTCAGGGGCTTGACAGCTCCTGGAAGAAACATTTTAAAGCAAAATACTCTCCGGTCCGTGACTTGCTTGGCTTCGAAGACTCAGAAAAGGTGTCTTGTGCAGTCGTTGAGACAGGTCTGACTCTTTGTGGCCCCCTGGACTGCAGCATGCCAGGCTTCCCTGTCCTTCACCGTCTCCTGGAGTTTGCGCAAAGTCAAGTCCATTGTGTAGGTGACGCCATCCAACCATCTCATCTTATGTCGTCCCTCTCTCCTCCTGCCTTCAATCTTTCCCAGCAACAGGGTCTTTTCCAATGAGTGGGCTCTTTGCATCAGGTGGCCAAAGTATTGGAGTTTCAGTTTCAGCATCAGTCCTTCCAGTGAATATTCAGGACTGATTTCCCTCAGGATTGACTGGTTGGATTTCCTTGCAGTTCAAGGGACTCTCGAGAGTCTTCTCCAACACCACAGCAAGGGTGTTCTAGAACATGCAGTGTCATTCTCTGCCTTGCATACCATCAGTGAGGACACGGAACCTCCACGTGTGTTCTTTTCACTGGAGAGGAAAAGCCATCCATAGCACCCATGACGTACACATGCTCCGCACACATCTGTTTAGAATGCTGTCTGTTTCAGATATACATCACCGTGATAAATGTTTGACACATTTGGATATAACAAAAGACACGGCAGAGAGCCCTAAATTAAATTCAGGGGGTCCCCCGGGTTTGCAGGTGAGAAAACAAAACTGAAAGCATTCAGACTTGAAATATTTGGAAAGAATTACATGGCCATATAGCTTCCCTCATAGCTTAGTCGGTAAAGAATCTGCCTGCAATGCAGGAGACCCAGGTTCGATTCCTGGGTCGGGAAGATCCCCTGGAGTAGGAAATGGCAATCCACTCCAGTATTCTTGCCTGGAGAATCCCAGGGACAGAGGAACATGGCGGGCTGTATTCCAGGGGATGGCAAAGAGTTGGACTCGACTGAATTGACAGCACACACGCACACTCTGGAAGGGGAATATTTTTTTAAAAAACAACTTTAAGCAAAATATTTATGTTTATATTAATTAAAGATATACCTACATTTTAATTCAAAATATTATATAGCCACAAGAGATACATATATATGTATACATGAGTCTCTTTGTTACTTACCACAAACTGTAACAACATTTGTTTTATTTTTTACATCTTATTTTTATCTGTTAGTCACTCAATCATGTCTGACTCTTTGCGACCCCACGGACTGTAGCCTGCCAGGCTCCCCTTCTGTGGGATTCTCCAGGCAAGAACACTGGAGTAGGTTGTCATGCCCTTCTCCAGGGTGAATGATTGCAACATTGTGATGATTTCTTGGAAATGGCACTTTCAATGAAGTCCTGAAGATTTTCTGCTCCTCATCACTCACTTCTTTTATGAAATCAGGTTTTGGAATGCTTAATCTTGATTGAAATATGTTCTGACTCCTTGAGAACACATGATATTGTAAATACTTTTCAAGGTTAGGGGCAGATGCTATCTTTTTAGGGAGGTGAGATTATGAAAATCAAAGACAGGTGCCCCTGTGCTATGAGCCCCTTGACCTCTAGAGAAAGTGATGTCGGAAATAGAGTCCTTGATGGTTTTTCTTCTGCTTCATGGTTATTAGCAACTCAGTTGTGTCTGACTCATAGAGGCCCCATGGACTGCAGCCCGCTGGGTTCCTCTGTCCTTGGGATTCTCCAGACAAGAATACTGGAGTGGGTTGCCATGCCCTCCTCCAGGGGATCGTCCAGATCCAGGGATCGAACTTGGGTCTCCTGCATTGCAGACAGGTTCTTTATCGTGTGAGCCACCAGGGAAGAGTTTCCCCTGATTAATTCTTCATCTTGGCTTTGCGGCCCTAGAGCTGTTTTAGAAGTGGTTTCCCAGGCTTACACCCAACCACTTGGGTATGATGGTGGGCAGTCCACTTTGGTAGCTGCATGGTGTGAGCTGATAAGTATTGGGGCCTCAAAGGTAATGTTTCCAACAGGGAAAAAAAAAATATATATATATATATATAAAAGTGCTGCAGGTAATCGATCTCTTTTAAGTCATACTTCTACCCTTGGTCTCTTTGGCAGTTCCCCAAATTATAAGACTTGCTGCTCAGTTCTGCGTAGTAACCTTGCTTTGAAACTCAGGAAGTACCCCGCATGCAGCCTTGTCAACAGGGAATCATTAACTTTGAGCAGACAAAATGTATATGCTTAATTGTTTTTAATGAAATAAATGCCCGGGGTGCCCCCTGCGATTTAATCAGCGCACACAGTTTCGCAAGGAGGCGAGTCACAGCTGCCATCTTCCATTATTCACTTTTGCACTTGCAAGTAGAAAAAGAGGCTTGCTTTTACGAGACACGGAATTTCACCTTTTTGATTTTAAGCCCCGCTCCACCCCAGCCTATTTCCCAAAGTAAAAGGAGGTGGATTAACAGAGGAGGAATGAAGACTCATAAGATCTTCTTTGTAAGCACCTATTTACTCCCCATTGGAGAACTGGTGTTTCAAGGAAAACTAAGATGCTGACAAAGCTTTTTAGAGTTCTATTAGAATGTTAGTCAGACTGTGGTACACTCCTGCTTTACAGGAAAAACTGGAAGCCAGGTCTTTACAGGGCTCAGAAATGATTACCCTGGCACCTTCTCTTTAGCTGTGAGAAGACAAGCAATGTCAGCTTAATTATCAATGAAATCACTGCAGATGGTGACTGCAGCCATGAAATTAAAAGACGCTTACTCCTTGGAAGAAAAGTTATGATTAACCTAGGCAGCATATTAAAAAGCAGAAATTACTTTGTCAACAAAGGTCTGTCTAGTCAAGGCTATGGTTTTTCCAGTAGTCATGTATGGATGTGAGAGTTAGACCGTAAAGAAAGCTGAGAGCCAAAGAATTGATGCTTTTGAACTGTGGTGTTGGAGAAGACTCTTGAGAGTCCCTTGGACCCCAAGAAGATCCAACCAGTCCATCCTAAAGGAAATCAGTCCTGGGTGTTCATTGGAAGGACTGATGTTGAAGCTGGAACTCCAATCCTTTGGCCATCTGATGTGAAGAGCTGATTCATTTGAAAAGACCCTGATGCTGGGAAAGATTGAAGGTGGGAAGAGAAGGGGACGACAGAGGATGAGATGGTTGGATGGCATCTCCGACTCAATGGACATGAGTTTGAGTAAACTCCGGGAGTGATGGACAGGAAGGTCTGGTGTGCTACAGTCCACGGGGTCGCAAAGAGTCAGACACGACTGAGCGACTGAACTGAACTGAACCCTACACATCACTACCTAAGGCCAGGCTTCCTCTCTTTCCTGCCCTTCCTTCATCCCTGTCTCCTTCCCTTCTTTCCTTCCTCACTCCCTCCCCCTTCCTTTTCATGTACTTCACTTAAGAATCCAAAGAACCCTAGCCCTGCTTCAAGATTCTTGATTCTGGGACTTCTCTGCTGGTCCAGTGGTTAAGAATCTGCCTGCCGAGGCAAGGGACCCAGGTTCCATCCCAGGTCAGGGAAAGATCCCAGTGGCGGCAGAGCAACTAAGCCAGTGAGCTTCAAATACCGAAGCCCGAGCACCTAAAAGCCTGTGCTTGGTGACAAAGAGGAACCGCTGCAGTGAGAAGCGCACATACCGCAGCTAGAGAGTAGCCTCCACTTGCTGCAAACAGAGAACGCCTGTGTGCAGTCACGAAGACTGAGTGCAGGGAAAAAACAATGAAATAAAATCTCAGTTCAGTTCAGTTGCTCAGTCGTGTCCGACTCTTTGTGATCCCCATGGACTGCAGCATGCCAGGCCTCCCTGTCCATCACCAACTCTCGGACTCCACCCAAACTCCCGTCCATCGAGTGGGTGATGCCATCCAACCATCTCATCCTCTGTCATCCCCTTCTCCTCTCGCCTTCAGTCTTTCCCAGCTGGCAACGATTGCTGGGAAATAAAGCCTAGATTTATTTTTTAACAAAAAAAGGAGTCTTGACTCTGGGATGGGAAGTTTCAGATGGTGCCCTTTGGTACCATGGGAATATCGGCTTCCCATCAAAATCACCCCTACTTTGGAAGTATCTCAGACCTCCCAGACACCAAACTGGATTGCATCTCCCCCACCCAACTCTGCTCCTTTTTCATCTTGTTTACTAAAATGGATTCATCCTCCAACTCGCTGTCCCGCCTGACATCTTTAAATCACTTTTCAGCTCCATCTCAGCCAATATTCATACAGAAAAGAGCAGACATGATATTTTAAGCTCCCTGAATTTCCACAATGTAAATGCTCTCATGAAACTGGCACCAAATGAAGAAGTGAGACACTATTGGTGCCCTATGAATAATGTTTTCCTCTTTTGAGCTGATTTTTTTCCCCCCAGATCTCATGAACTCTAAACTCTCCCTGTTTCCGCCTAGAACCCTCTTTCCCCTTGGGTTCACCTTCTCATCGGTCTCTCAGGCCCCATCTGTGTCCCTTCCTATCTTTTATCCTGCTCACTGGCAGCCTCAGGCTTTAGAACAACCTGAATGTCATCTGTTCTCGGTTCAGAAACCCGCTCTTGTTCCCCAGTACTAAGGGGTGAAAAGTCTACTTTCTCATCAAGAATGCAAGGTTCTCGGGGACCAGCCTGCAACCTGTATTTCCAGCTCCGCTCCCCACAGCTTTGCCTCATACAGCTCATGACTGAGCCGAGTGAAAGATCCACTGACCTCATGGCTCCAATCCCACGGACAGGGGAGCTACCGTCCTTAGCATCGCAGAGTCGGACACAAGTGAAGTGACTCAGCATGCTTGCGTGATAGAAACAGTAAGAGCCATGATAGCTGACTAGTCATAGATATTCAACACACACGGGGCCCCTGATGAAGGTATCACAGATTTTCACCCTCGCAGCAACCTTAGGAGAGACACGCTATCGTCAACCCTCTTTACTGGAAACTGAGTAACTTAGTCAGAGTCACAGAAGTTCATTTAAGCCTCAGAGGGTCTGACCTTGTGCTTGTAAGTGGGATGTATACCAGGGTTTTCCGGGTCTGTGATTTGGCCCACACTGTTCCACTCTGCAGGGCCTGCATCAGCAACTTGTTTTTCAGTCCACAACTGGCTCAGTCTGTAAAGCTCGGCGAGTATACTTCCTCCTCCAATGAACTCTTCTGGTTTCCTTCAACTAGAAGTTGGCTCTGAACATACCAACCATTGTAGCTTCCCTGTGTGACACACATCCTTCATTTAACTCATTGATTTAACGAACGTGGTTGATCCTTATTATTTGTAGTAGTGATGGAAACTGCAAAGTCGCCAGGAACTCTGAATGAGTGGACACTGAGCCACTGCTCCTGGGAGACAGACAGAGTTGGGTTCCTGTGAATCTCTGCTACAATATTTCATCAACGGATCAGTACCTATGCTTCTTTTATGCATGGGCCTTGTTCACACACACCGTATTTAATAAATGCTACTGATTTCATTCACACGGAGCTCGGGGCCGGCACCATAACTCATGCGTGGAGGAAGATCATCAACACACATATTTTCTCCAGAAGGCACTCCACAGCCTTCTCAGGCTTAGGAGACTGGACAGCACTTCTGCATTTGTGGGTCATTTTAAATGGAGATATCATCAGGAAAAAGCACCAACAGGCAAAAAAAAAAAAAAAAAAAAAACCAGTGCACTAAACGGGCTGTGAAAAAACCTCAGCTGGCAATACGCTTGTCAAACAGCCAAACATTTTTCACCGTTGAGTATGTGTCTTTGAATGACTGTGAAAGCACCCGAACTATTGATTTCAATAAATAACTCTTACTGAGAATCCACGAGTAATGAGGACAGACTCTATTCATTTCAACCTTGGGTTACTGTTACTGAATGAGTGCCTCTCTTTCCTGAGACGTTATAATCTCCTCAAGAAGAAGAGCCATGTTTTATTCATCTCTAGGCTTCCCCCACAACAAGCCCAATGCCCTTCTCACTTTACGGGATCAATAAATAATTTATTAAATGAATTAGAAGGAAAAGGAGGAGATAGGTAGTGGCTCAGAGGTTCATGATGTCATTTCGTCACTGTATCTGGCTTTCCTTCAGATATTTTCGGGCAACCGGATGGCCCAGCTCCCCTGGTGGCTCAGATGATAAAGAGTTCTGCCTGCAGTGTGGAAGACCTGGGTTTGATTGCTGGGTGGGGAAGATCCCCTGGAGAAGGAAACGGCAAGCCACTCCAGGATTCTTGCCTGGAAAAATCCCATGGGCGGAGGAGCCTGGTAGTCTACAGCCCGTGGGATTCCCAAAGGTTCGCACATGACTGAGTGACTTTCCTTTCAGATGGCCTGTGCCATTAAGATACCTGCTATGTGTCATGTCATGGTGTACCTCCCTCGTCTAAAGCATTTCTTCTTATTTTAACACCAAAGGTATCGGGGAGTGAGAGGAAATGCGTATTTTTATCCTTGGAAATGTGCCATCAACATAAACAAATGCAATGAAATACTTTGGTGATGCTTCCCAGCCCCCCTGTGATGTTTCAGGAAATCATACCACCCACATGTGGACAGTGGCCCCATGACCCTATGAAGCGGTGCGGGTGGGGCAGTGGGGTGGGATGGGGTGCGATGGGGGGAGAAAGGAAACAGGCTCTGGACCACGGGTCAGTTTTAGTTCTGACAGCAGCAGAGTTTTCACCAGGCACAGTCCTGTGGATTCCCTTCTTCATCATCCCTGGTTAATGCCTCCAACTCGTGAAAAAGACATTGATTTTCTCCTCCTGCTTTTTTTTTATCCCCACATAATAAAGTTGGCTTGCCTCTCCTCCCCCACCACCCTTTGCATTTTGAATGGAATGCAAAAATAATGAAGTTGTTGTGTTTAACATCCGTAAACTTTAGCTATGTAGGCTTTATATATCAAATCAACATTTTTTTTTTTCCATTGCCATGACTGCAAGGAGATCCAACCAGTCCCTCCTAAAGGAAATCAGTCCCGAGCATTCACTGGAAGGACTGATGCTGAAGTTGAAACTCTAATACTTTGGCCACCCTATGCAAAGAGCTGACTCATTTGAAAAGACCATTATGTTGGGAAAGATTGAGGGCAGGAGGAGAAGGGGACAACAGAGGATGAGATGGTTGGATGGCATCACGGACTCAATGGACATGAGTCTGAGTAAACTCCGGAAGTTGGTGATGGACAGGGAGGCCTGGGGTGCTGTGGTCCATGGGGTCACAAAGAGTCGGACACGACTGAGCAACTGAACTGAACTGAACCAAACTGAACAGCTCTATCTCTACAATGATTATATGTGATTTTCCACTGCTACAGGAGACGGGTAATTATTTTACCAAGCAAGAAAAAAAGGCAGCTTTGGGAGCAATTTAGGAATCTGATGATGTTCAAGGTAATATTTTGAGGACAGATTTGTAGCCAGACTTCTCAAAGTTTAAAAACAACGTCCATTCAGGATATTCTATTCGGGGCTTGTGTCAAAGGAGAATCCAATGGAGATGTCTGATTTTCAACTCTTTTGCCCTATTCTTTCTGAATTTTCAAAAACTTCCACATAAGAGAATGTGATTAGGAAAACAGAAACAAATAGTACTGCAGATTGTAAGAACCGGCCACAATCCTTCACTGGTTACCTGCATGCATGCCCATTTGCAATATGACTCTGCAATGACCCCCATCAATAGGTGACATCTATTTTCCCTTCCTTTTGAATCTGGCCTGGCCTTGTAACTTGCTTTGGTCAACAGAATGTGACAGCAGGGACAATGTGTGAGTTCCAGGCGTAGACATCAAGAGCCTTATACCCCTATTCCCTCTGTGAAGTCTGTGTAGTCTGTTGGTGGTGGTGGGGGAGGGGGGTAAGGGGTAGAGGTGGTGGCAGACCAGGTATGGCAGAGACAAGTCATCTCCTGAGCACTCAGTCTTCAGTGCCCCTGGAAGCCAACTACAGATTCATGAATGAGCTCAGGTAAGACTGACTCCAGCCTCTGAGTTCCCTCCAGCTTACAGAATCATGAGCAAAGTAAATGGTGGCTGTTTTCAGTCATTAAGTTTTTGGCAATGCTTGTTACGCAGAAAAAGCTGACTGATACAAACATCCGAACAGGGTCTAAAATTTTAATCTAGTGAGCAGACAGGAGTAGTCACCTGAAAATTATTTTCTAGCTACTCCAAAGCAGCAGTTTTTCGAGGAATTTTAAAAATTCTTAATTAAAAAAAATTTTGCCTTTAGCAATTGCAGTAGTCTTTTGGGGGGAGTAATCAGAATTGTTAACCTTTGCCCTGTGAATAGGAGTCTATGCATTTCTCCTTAGTAGGGAGCAACTGAACTGGGAATATTGAGGAGAAAGAGAAGTGGCCTCTGACAAGGACTTCGATTACTAGGAAATGCGACAAAAGAAGCAAGAAAATATCACAACCCCAAACAATGCTACTGTCTCCTAGGATTTACATTCTGTAAGCCAACAGAGAAGAAAGAGCGTGCAGAAATTCTAGTGGAGGACTTTCCTTCGATAAGAATTGAAAGTCTCCGCTAAGAACCTTTCTATAGTGATCAAGCCTCTCTATATCTATCTCTCTAAATAGGTAAGAGATATTTCTATACCTTATCTATTTACAAACATTAAGTGAAATACGTGTAGCAAAGCTAATCAGAATGGCTATTAGAGCAAAAACCTTTCATGTTGGAACACAGAAAACTCACCTGAGGTTGTTTCTATACCATGAATTACATTAAAATCATTCTGAACTGTTTGAACGGTGTGCCTCCACAGAGACACATTTTGTGCCCAATTACGCTGAACGTGATCAGTAACTGCTTTCTACAGAAGTGACAGGAGACTGATTGAAACAGGCAGACACAATCGATTTCGAGGAAGCCGGTTCACATCTACTGAATCTGCAGCGTTCGTTCTGTCTTTATTCCGCTCAGAAGACAGCAGTCTGGTCTTCGAGAACCCAGGCAGTCTTACATTGGCCCGTGAAAGCATTTACATCCAATCTGGGGGTGGGGGAGGGGGCTGGGTGCGCTGAGGTCTCATGATTTTCCTAGTGAGGACTGGAAAACGCGTTCTGCTTTAACTGACATGCACGGGAAATTAAAAACGTCTAAAGACAATACACGTGCTCATCAAAGCCCACTACTGTTTCTGTTTTCCTCAGGGTGTGAAGGGAGATGGCATTCCCATGTCTCCCTTGCAGTTGGACGATGCCAGCTGCCAGTCCTGGGGGATATGGGGGAAGGGGTGAGCTCCAAAGCTGTTGGGCTTCCCTGGTGGCTCAGAATCATTCTTTACCTGGTGGTAAAGAATCTGCCTGCCATGCGGGAGGCCCAGGGTTCTTTCCTTAGTTAGGGAAGATCCCCTGGAGAAGGAAATAGCAACCACCTCCAGCATTCCTGCCTGGGGAATCCCATGGACAGAGAGGAGCCTGGTGGGCTCTGGTCCATGGGGTTGCAAAGAGTCGGACACTACTGAGTGACTAATACTATGGCTGCTATACTCCAGGCTTTGGGAACTCCCATCTGACAGTCCTGCACCCCTCCTGTTAGGCTGTAAAATGCAGATGCTGGCAGACAGCCCAGCCCTGAGATGCAAGAGGTCAGCATCCGGAAACGATGACCCTGTATGCAAGATGGCAAAAGAGACACAGATGTAAAGAACAGACTTTTGGACTCTGTGGGAGAAGGCGAGGGTGGGATGATGTGAGAGAACACCATTGAAACATGTATACTACCATATGTGAAATAGATGACCAGAGCAAGTTCCATGCGTGAAGCTGGGCACTCAAAGCCAGTGCTCTGGGACCACCCAGAGGGATGAGATAGGGAAGGAGGTGGGACGGGGGTTTGGGATGGGGGGAGACACGTACACCTGCGGCTGATTCATGCCGCTGTATGGCAAAAACCACCACAATATTGTAAAGTAATTAGCCTCCTATCAAAATAAATGTAAGTGCAAGCTGCTCATTAGTGTCCGACTCTGCGACTCCAGGGAGTATACAGTCCATGGCATTCTCCAGACTAGAATACTAGAGTGGGCAGCCTTTCCTTTCTCCAAGGGGATCTTCCCAGCCCAGGGATCGAAACCAGGTCTCCTGCATTGCAGGGAGATTCTTTACCAGCTGAGCCACAGGGGAAGCCCAAGAATACGAGTGGATAGCCTATCCCTTCTCCAGGAGATCATCCTGACCCAGGAATTGAACTGGGGTCTCCTGCATTGCAGGCAGATTCTTTACCAACTGAGCTATCAGGGAAGCCCAATAATAATAATAAAAATAGAAACATCAGCGTCCTTACATGCCTTTGTGAAGCACAACCTCCCCTCCCCAACTCCAGAGACTCAGTAACTGGCTTGTCTGGTGATGCTCACTGGGCTGGATTACTGGTCTTCTTGCCCAGGTGGTTCTCTACTGGCAATGCACATTTCTGCGGGGTGCCTTCCCGCAGCCCCATCCACGTTCCAGTTGATTAACCGGTCCCTTAGAAATCTTCCTGCTGGGTGTTTCATCACCTAGCCTCCTCCTTGGCACGCATGGGTTAATGGGAGTGACTCAGGTCCTTTTACACTGGTCTTGCAATTTCTCCGCAGCCCTGGAAGTCGGCTCTTTTTGGCAGCTGTCCTTGGTTGACACTCCCCCTGCACCTTCAGATCCTTAGGAGAAGTGACTCTGCGTGCCGAGACACCCAGCCGGTGCAGGCCTGGGCGCAGTGGAGAGCCTGGGGCCAAACCAAGCCACACAAAACCCCATCTGCCTGACCTTCAATTGGTTGACTGTGTGTCTTTCTTATCCCAAGGATCTCCAAAGAGTCCTTTGCTCTCAGCAGCACACCCTCAAATCAAACAAAGGTTTCTGAGTAGAAAGAATAGCAGAGATGTTGCCGTTTTTGCTCACGTAGTCTGAGGTGAGGTGAGGTGTTACGCTCAGTCGTGTCCGACTCTTTGCAACCCCACAGACTGTAGGCCACCAGGCTCCTCTGTTCATGGGACTCTCCCGGCAAGAATACTGGAGTGGGTTGGCATTCCCTTCTCCAGGGGATCTGCCCAACCCAGGGATCGAACCCGGGTCTCTTGCATGGCAGGCCAATGTTTTACCACTGAACCACCAGGGAAGCTATGTAGCTTATCCAGTGAATATTCAGGGTTGATGCTGAAGCTCCAATACTTTGGCCACCTGATGCAAAGAGCTGACTCACTGAAAAAGACTGATGCTGGGAAAGATTGAGGGCAGGAAGAAAAGGGGACGACAGAGGATGAGATGGTTGGACGGCATCACCGACTCAATGGACTTGAGATTGAGCAAACTCCGGGTGATGGTGAAGGGCAGGGAAGCCTGGCGTGCTGCAGTCCACGGGGTCGCAGGGTCAGACACGACGTGGCGACTGAACAACAACCTGTCGGGAATGTTCCTGCAGAATCCTCTGACCTTTCCTCTTTGCTGACTCATAGTAACACTGGGGGAACAAGAAACCGGTGGGGATAAGAGAGAAGAAAACCCAGCCACTCTGCAACTCTGGGAAAGAGTCAAGTTTGTTCCTGCAAGTCTTTGTTTGCTTGGTTCAAAGCTTTGTCCCCCAGACCCTCCAGGCCAGGAGATCTTCAGCTAGCGGGTGGGACGGAGGCGTAAGGGGATCCCCTCCAGGAAGTGTGTGGGTTACAAAGAGTCTGTGGGGACCCCAAAGTCTTGAGGGACTTCACATGCTGAAACACTGGCTCCTGTGATGCATGCAGTAGGTTTCGTTTCCTGCAGTCTTCCCCGAAACACTTGCCAGCTTGCCGACCGTTATCACCACGCTGCATGATTTATGAAAGCTTCTCAGAAGCTAACTGAGTAATCTTTTTATTTGCTTCCTATTTTACCCTAAACTTTTTTTTTTCTTTCCTTTCGCATCTAGGACTCCTGGGGTATTTTTACAATGTTTCCGTAGTTTAAATGGAACAACTCATCTCCTGAGGCAAAAAAAAAAAAAATGTTTTTTTCAGGGAAAGAAGACAAAGTTTTGCCAGATGGGATCCTTCCAGAAACAAATGGGCTGCTACAAGGAAGACCAACTCCTCCTCCCGAGTGTCGTGGAGGTAAGGGATAGTTGTCTGGGAGAAGAGATATGACGGGAAGATCTTGTTGTAGATGCTCAGAGATGGAGGCTGATGTCCACTCTGGTCCAGTGCAAATTAATCAACCCTACCCCCACAAACCAGTCCATCCTAAAAGAGATCAGTCCAGAGTGTTCATTTGAAGGACTGATGTTGAAGCTGAAACTCCAATCCTTTGGCCACCTGATGGGAAGAGCTGACTCATTGGAAAAGACCCTGATGCTGGGAAAGATCGAAGGCAGGAGAAGAAGGGGACAACAGAGGATGAGATGGTTGGATGGCATCACCCACTCAATGGACATGAGTTTGAGTAAACTCTGGGAGTTGGTGATGGACAGGGAGGCCTGGTGTGCTTCAGTCTTAAGGGGTCGCAAAGAGTCCGACATGACTGAGCGACTGAATTGAACTGAACTGATCCCCCCAAGTACAGAGAGCACATTGTGTTTAAGAAAGATTCTATCAGGCTTTCCTGGTGGTCCAGTGGTTCAGAATCACCTGGTCATGCCAGGGGACATCAGTTCGATCCCTGCTTCAGGAAGATTCCATGGACAAACTATTGAGCCCATGTGCTGCAAGCAGAGAGTGGCCTGAGCAATGAAGACCCAGCGTAGTCAATAAGAAATACAAATAATTCCCCTGGAGGATTTCTGTCTCAAGAATATAACAAAAACATCTTACAGGTGGGAGGATTTCTTCAAGTGAAGAAAAGGGTGAAGTCACTCAGTCGTGTCTGACGCTTTGCGACCCCACGGACTGCAGCCCGCTGGGCTCCTCTGTCCACGAGGATTCTCTAGGCAAGGATACTGGAGTGGGCCGCCATGCCCTTCTCCAGGGGAATCTTCCCGACCCAGGGATCGAACCCAGGTCTCCCCCATTGCAGGCAGACTCTTTACTGTCTTAGCCACCAGGGAAGCCCAAGTTAAGAAAGTCACCTGCTAAGAAGACAGGGGTGTGTTTTCCGAGCATCAGATGCCTGCCTTTCGAGTCTTCCCTCCGATCAGATGTTGGGATTGTCACCAGGCAGCACACAGAGTGGGTGTGTAGGTTTCACCACCTGGCTCGGGAGACGGAGGAGCTAGACACAGCAGTGTCAGGAGCTTCTGAACGTGTACCTTGAATCCAGCGTGGCTGGAGAGGCCACTCTAGGGCCAGGAGAACCTGGCACCCACGTCCTCAGAATTTTGCTGATTGACTCGTTGCTTCTGTGGCATCTTGAGATGCATTTAGATGCCGTGTGTCGGTGGCCTGGCATTCCCGCCAAGGATGTCTAAGAACCAAGCACAGCAGCAAGAACATGAGAGGGCTCACCCTGCTTCTAGGGGAAGCTAGACTCTTGAGAGTCCCTTGGACTACAAGGAGATCCAACCAGTCCATCCAAAGGAAATCAGTCCTGGGTGTTCATTGGAAGGACTGATGCTGAAGCTGAAACTCCAATCCTTTGGCCACCTGATGGGAAGAACTGACTCATTGGAAAAGACCTTGATGCTGGGAAAGATTGAAGGTGGGAGGAGAAGGGGATGACAGAGAATGAGACGGTTGGATGGCATCACCCACTCGATCGACGTGAGTTCGAGCAAGCTCCAGGAGTTGGTGATGGACAGGGAGGCCTAGCGTGTTGCAGTTCATGGGGTTGCAGAGAGTCGGACACGACTGAGCGACTGAACTGAACTGAACTGAGTGCGGTTCAGTGTGTCTTCAAGGGTGGGTGTGTCAGCCACCTGGAGCGTTTGTTACAAAGGCAGACAGACGCCCAGGATGTCAGCCTTGGAGCTGTGGCCCTCGGGGCTGGGCAGATTTCCGCACAAGGTCTCTCTGCCAAGGATCCCTGGCTGACAAGTGACAGATTCTGGTGACAATCCTTTATGACCAGGCTTTCCAACCTAACCTACACTGTGGAGGCCAATGTCGGATAAGTGACTTCAAGACCTTTTGAGCAAAGGACAACCTGAGTTTTGTGAAATGTACATATTCTGCCCACAACAGATCCTCACTTCTTTTTTTGGATGTTTTGCAAATTAGTCGAGAAATATATGGCAAACTAGAAAAATAAGGAAACTGATTAAAAAAAAATGTGCACTGCATGTTTTCCCTATATAGACAGTAACGCTGTGAAAAAGGAATTTGGCAACTGAGAAAAGCCAAAGAGTTTGAAATGCTAATTCTGATAGAATGCATTATTTGGGCACCGGGTTATTGCATCACCTTGTGATTGGGAAAATGTCTTCGTTATTTCTTTCCTTAGCTAGGTAAAAGACTGACTGATGCTGGGCTTCCCTGGTGGCTCAGACAGTAAAGAATCTGCATGCAATGCAGGAGACCCAGGTTCGATCCCTGGATCACAAAGATCCCCTGGGGGAGGGCACGGCAACCCACTGCAGTATTCTTGCCTGGAGAATCCCACGGACAGAGGAGCCTGGTGGGCTACAGCCCATCATGGGATCGTAAAGAGTCGGACACCACTGAGTGACTAACACTTTCACTTAGGGGTGAGCAGGCTCAGATTCACTGTCGTGTGACTCTTCAGTGGCACAAGATCCCCATGGTTGGATTTGGCCCTGGCTTGGGTTATAACATCCGGGACTGTCATGTTGAAAGCTGCAACAGTTGTATCTCTTGAGTGTGCATTTTCGAAGGTTGAGTCTGAGGATCACACTGCAAACAGCTGGGGCTGGGAGTCTCGCCAGAACCACCTCTCTGCAGGCCCCTTCTCTGCCCCTGGTCCAGGGCTGCTGCCCAGCTCTGCCTTGGGACACGGGGCACCGCTTGAGGTCAGCAGACACGTGTCCCACTTGGTAGCCTGGCACCTGTGATGGTCTGACTCTAACTGGCTATGCCCAAGGAAGTATGACCTTGAAAAAGACCAAGGCAGGTCAAGAGAGACTGCAGAACTGAGCAAACGTCCTTTCTCTGGCTTTTGAACACAGGCCCCTGCGTTCCCATTCCACGCCAAGCCCCACGCCATCACGCAGCAGGTATCTGTGTAAGTCACATACGGACTTGTCTTTGCCCAGCCGTGTGCCGCATGCAGGCCCAGGAAAGGGAAAGAGGGTGACTCATTTCCCCGCAAACCATCCAGGAGGGAAGAATCTGCCAGTCAGGGTCTACTCTGAAATCCCTAACAGGGTTCTAGAAATGCTGCAAACTTCTCAAAACTCCAGTGATGCTCTGCTTCTTCTGACAGACTCCTCCTGGTTATTGGCTTTCCCTGCTACAGACCTGTCTAGACTCTTGGATCTGCAAGGAGATCCAACCAGTCCATCCTAAAGGAGATCAGTCCTGAATATTCACTGGACGGACTGATGCTGAAGCTCCAATCCTTTGGCCACCTGATGCCAAGAACTAACTTATTGGAGAAGACCCTGATGCTGGGCAAAGACTGAAGGCGGGAGGAGAAGGGGATGACAGAGGATGAGATGGTTGGATGGCATCGCCGACTTGGTGGACATGCATTTGAGCAAGCTCCAGGAGTTGGTGATGGACAGGGAGGCCTGGCGTGCTGTGGTACATGGGATTGCAAAGACTCGGACACGACTGAGGGACTGGACAACAACAAAAGCCCTGTGCAGAGATGAGATCAGATAGTTTGGAGGCTGAAGGCAATGAATCACGCAGAAGTGACAGATTGTTCCTGAACCCGCCCCCTCTCGATTCAGGTAGCTCTTCCAGTGTTGGAGGCTGTGTGAAGGCAAGCTTTCGAGAGGGAAGGGGGTCTCGAGATGCCCAGAGAGAAGACCCAGCAGGGGCCTGGCTGGAAGGCAGAAGATGGAACTCAGGAGGTGCCCTGGGCGTGTCGGTGGCCCCTGTTGGACGCCCGCAAAGCACATGCCTGAGGCCTAGTGGCGGAGTCACAGGTGGTGGGGCCCAACCTCCACTGACCTCACTGAACACACTGCCTCCCACTGAATTCTGCGTCTATTCTGAGTCATTCTTCCAGCGGATCTGCTCTGGCTTCTCCTCTTCATGGTCCTGGGAGAACGGGCCTGGGAGGATAACCAGGGAGGGGTCTTTCAGAAGAAACAAAGCATCAGAGGAATTTTTTCTTTTTAAGCCTGTAATGTTTCTAGAACCACGTTAGGGGTTTCAGAGGAGACCCTGGCCTGTGGATTCTTCCCTCCTGAAAGAAAAGCCTGCCCCAAACCCACCGTGCATGCAGCAGGATCCAGTCCCAAATGCCAACACCGCCAGAGTTGACATAAATGAAACAAACACTTACCAGGGAGTGCTCCTGAATTCCATCCCAAGTCCCCTAGCAATAATCTAGCATTATTGCTTCCCTGGGAGAAGGCTCCATGACTCAGCATTCAGAATATTAACTGACAGGAAAATGCCTCCCCAAAGAAAAACTCCGGAGTACTCCGAGTGCTTCCAAGGGGAACCAAGTGGAGAAACGCAGTGGTGTATTGGGAAGCAACAAACGTGAGAAAAGGGGTGGGTGGGATTGGAGCTCCCGCCTTGGCTGCCCATGGCAGTGTCTAGGCATTAAAAAATTTTTTTTGACTGCCCTGCATGGCTTCCCTGATTTCTGTTCCCCAGTGAAGGACTGAATCTGGCCCCCTGACTCTGAGAGCTTGAAATCCAAACCACTAGGGCACCTGAGAACTTTCCTTTTAAAAACATCCCCCCTCCCCTTTGGATCTCTAAAGAAAGTGAAAGCCACTCAGTCATATCCGACTCTTTGCGCCCCCTTGGACTACACAGTCCAGGAAACTTTGCAGGCCAGAATACCAGAGTGGGTAGCCTTTCCCTTCTCCAGGGGATCTTCCCGACCCAGGGATCGAACCCAGATCTTCCGAATTTCAGGCGGATTCTTCACCCGCTGAGCCACCAAGGAGGCCCTCCAAGTAACTTTAAAAAAATTCCGATGGGTGGACCACATCCCAGACCTAAGGAACCCAAATCCCTGGAGGCGGCTTTCTGGCCGTAGTGTTTTTGAAGAGCAGGGAATGTGTGATTTCGGAGCAGGGGGTGAGTGGAGGCCCACGAGGTGCCACACGGATGGTTCCTGAGTTCTAAAGTGAGAAGAAAGGAGAGCTAGGGCAGGGCTGGTGAGGAGGAGCTTTGCAAAGGAGTAGAAGGTTGGGGCTTCCATAGTAGTTCAGACGGTAAAGCATCCGCCTGCAATGCAGGAGACCCGGGTTTGATCCTTGGGTCCGGAAGATCCTCTGGAGAAGGAAATGGCAATGCACTCCAGTATTCTTGCCTGGAGAATCCCATGGACAGAGGAGCCTGGCTACAATCCATGGGGTTGCAAAGAGTCAGACACGACTGAGCGACTAACAGGCACACAGAAGGCCGGGGCAGGAAGGGGAGCCCCCTGTGGGAAGGCCAGAGGTGGATGTGAGCGGAGAAGCCATCTGGTAGGAGGCGGGACCAGGATGGGATGCTCACTTACGACTGCCAAGGTGCACAGAGATGGGGTCGTCAGGCCCGGGTCCCTCCTCTGGGTGAGACCGGGTGTGGGCAGAGTGGGCCTCTGTTTCTACAACACTGCAACCTGCAGCTAAAGGAAGCGACCTCAGGCCCACATAACAAAGACCCACACTCCCCTGGGGACCAAGCCACTTGTGGAGGAAGCTGATTCAGCTGGGTAGGTTGAATGGGGTTCACCAGGGTACCATGCTCTTTTTACACAAGTGAGGATGAGCCAAAGCCAAAGTGTCAGTCACTCAAGTCAAGTCCAACTCGTTGAGACTCCCATGAACTGTAGACCTTGCCAGGCTCCTCTGTCTGTGGGATTTCTCCGGGCAAGAATAGTGGAGTGTGTTGCCGTATCCTCCTCCAGGGGGTCTTCCCCACCCAGGGATCAAATCCGTGTCTCTTATGTTTACTGCACTGGCTGGCAATTTCTTTACCAATAGTGTCACCAGGGAAGACCCAGGTCTGTGTTAGGGGTGCCTTTTCACCTACAGTGCCTGAGAAAATTGCATTATACCAGTGCGTTTAAAAAGGTAGTTGTATTGAGATACAATTTACATGCCATAGGGCTTCCCTGGTGGCTCAGGTGGTAAAGAATCCACCTGCAATGCGAGAGACCTGGGTTCAGTCCCTGGGTTGGGAAGATCCCCTGGAGAAGGGAAAGGCTACCCACTCCAGGATTCTGGCCTGGAGAATTCCATGGACTGTATAGTCTATGGGGTTGCAAAGAGCTGGACCCGACTGACTGTCTTTTGCTTCATTTCACTTTACATACCATAAAATTCACCCACTGTAAAATGTAGAAATCATTGTTATTTCTCAGTCTGCTTTGATGTGTCTTTAATTTTAAATTTATTTATTTGTTTGTTTATTTTTGGCTGTTCTGGGGTCTTCGTTGCTATGTACAGGCTTTCTCTAGTCGTGGTGATTTCTCTGGTTGAGGTGATTTCTCTAGTTGGGTTACTCTCTAGTTGCAGTGCTCAGGATTTTCTTGGCAGTGACTTCTCTTGGAGCAGAGCACGGGCTCCAAGGCGCACAGGCTTCAGTAGCTGTGATACATGGGCCTTGCTGTCCCTTGGCACATGAGAGCTTCCCGGACCAGGGATCAAACCTGTGTCCCCTGCTCTGGCGCTTGGATTCTTCACCACTGGAGCACCAGGGAAGCGCTTTCAGTGTATTTCTTTCTTTTTTTTTTTTTTTAAATATTTATTTTATGTATTTATTTGGCTGTGCTGAGTCTTCACTGCAGCACACGGACTCAATCTTCGCTGCAACGTGCCATCTCTCAGTTGCAGCTTGGGGATCCAGTTCCCCAACGAGGAATGAAACCCAGTCCCCTGCGTTGAGAGCACGGAGGAACTTAGCCACTGGACCACCCGGGAAGTCCCAGTTTCAGCGTATTCTGAGTTGTGCAACCATAACTCCACATCTAGTTTCAGACGATTTCATCACCCCCAACAGAGCTGACAACCACCTAGGGCTGTCCCCTCCTAGAGCTGATAACCACCATTTGGCTACCTCCTGTCTCTGTAGGTTAATCCATCCTGGACATTTCACAGAAATGGCCTCAAACGACAGTCAGCCTTTGGTGTCCCCGAACAACATGGTTGGATGACATCACCGACTCAGTGAACATGAGTTTGTTTTTGCCTTCTTGCCTGGAGAATCCCATGGACAGAGGGGCCTAGTGGGGTACAGTCCATGGGGTCACAAAGAGCTGGACTCGACTGAGCAACTCAGCACCCTGTGATGTTTGTCATTAACCAGGGAACACACACACACACACAGGTGTCTTTTTGTTGTGGTGCCTCCCTCTCTTGCTGCATAATTTGGGGCATTCAAAGTCATTCAATTTACAGGGAAGCAGTCATTTGCACCATGCCCCTAAAATGTGCACCTGTCTATGAATGCCAACAGTGTGTATCTAACAGAACACAACAGAGGCAAAATTTTCACTCCTCACCATGAAGATTTCAGGGTTGCCAGATGTCCCAGGAAATACGGCAGGCAGTGCTTTGGGAAGTTCGCATCCTGGATCCTGCCAAGACTAGGGTATTCAGGTATTTCTGGTTCTCTCCACTCATCTGGGGTGTCCTTTCTACCCCCTTTCAGGCCAACCTCTTCTCTCATCTGAGGTCTCCAAGGACAGGAAGCTGCTCTTGGCTCGGAATGGTGGCCTAACTTTTTTTCTACCTTTAACACTGACTGGGCTGGCTGGTTAAGTTGCTGAGTTGTGTCTGACTCCTGAGACCCCGTGACTGTAGTCCCCCAGGCTCCTCTGTCCATGGGATTTCCCAGAGAAGAGTGCTGGAGTGGGTTTCCAAGACCTTCTTCAGGGGATCTTCCTTCTTTGTTAGGGGAGGCACACTGACTGAAACTGCCCATCTTCGCCAGGCAACATAGTAAGCATTTGAGCCAGCTTTTACAACACAGGAGGGCTTCCCTGGTGGCTCAGGTGGTAAAAGAATCTGCCTGCAATGCAAGAAACCTAGGTTTGGTCCCTGGGTTGGGAAGAGCCCCTGGAGAAGGGAACGGCTACCCACTCCAGTATTCTGGCCTGGAGCATTCCATGGACTAAATAGTCCTTGGGGTTGCAAAGAGTCAGACGTGACTGAGTGGCTTTCACTTTCACTTTATGACAGAAGGTCCCAGTAAGGAGCCCGGAGCTAATAAGCCACCACCAAGCAGAAGAGTTCGGGAAAGTTCAGAAGGAAACACCGCATGTCAGACCACCCCCCCCCCCCGCCCCCCGATCGTTCTTGCTGGCGTCCACCCTGGATGAACAATGCGTACACCACCAGGAAGGACCCTGAGTTAGAGCGATTGCCCAGACACAAAACCCAGAAACTAATCCCATCACCATGAAACCCAAGACTGAGCCACGTGGCACAGCAGTCCTCCTGGGTTCACTTCCCTGGTTGCTCTCTGCCCGGGTGCCCCTTTAAAATCTCTTACTTTGTCAGCTCATGTGTCTCCTCAGACAATTCATTTCCGAGGGTTAGAACCCACTTTCACGGGCCCTGGAAGGGGTCCCCCTTTCTGCAACAGATCCAGGGATTGAACCCAGGTCTCCTGCACTGCAGGTTGATGCTTTACACTGGAGAGCTTCAAACAGGAGCCCCACAAACCCAAGGCAAGCAGTCTACACAGTTGTCCATGGCAGGGGGAAACTGTATCCTTTTTTTTTTTTTGCACATAAAAAAGTTACTTGTATAACTACACTAGGGGGTAATTTAGGAGACTATATTTCTTTAGGGTTAAACAAAAAGAATGTTTTGCCCTGCGGGAATGGTTAGTACACTTCTGGCATTTGAAACTGGGGAAGGTGGAATGTTAAAAAGTATGCCTTTGAAAAATATTTAGTGACCTAGAAAAAATATTTTTAAGTCTAGGTAATAAAATCAGGATGCCAAGCTATTTAGACAGTGCGCGAGCCCCATTTTATTATTCATCTCCCCTTTACCCTCAACTCCCATGTTTGGATGGAATTTTTTTTTTTTTCCCTGCAGAGACAAACGACAGGCATGTCATGCATGCCAACATTAACGCCAGCTTCTTTCGGGAATCTATTTTCTCGTCCACTTATATTAGGAAGAGTAAAGATTATTTAACAGCTACTCTGTAAAGTCACAGCAGAGGGACACAGCCTTCAACGGGTGGCTTGAGAATGCACTGAACTGTGTGTGATAACTTTGGGAAATCTGGGGGTTTAAAGATTATTTAACAGCTACTCTGTAAAGTCACAGCAGAGGGACACAGCCTTCAACGGGTGGCTTGAGAATGCACTGAACTGTGTGTGATAACTTTGGGAAATCTGGGGGTTTAATGGCAGGGCTGGGTAGTAGGGAGCGGTTCTCAAACTATGGCCTGGAACCCCCACCCCTTTGACGTTCAGCAGAAATTCAGACACTCTCCTGTGTCCACCAACAGGACGGGCATCCCTAGACTGTGGGCCTCACTTTTCCTTCATTAGAGCCCCCATCTCTGCCTCCCAGGGCTCCCCCTTTACCTCTGGCCCCCCAATCCATCTATCTCCCCATCCTCCCGCCTGCCCAACCCCCCCACCCCCTGCGGTCCCTTTCCTGTTTACAGTCTGCAGCCCCCCAGCCCCTGCCCCGCCCCGAGAGAGCCTAGGATCCCCGAGAAGGAAACTGAGAGCCTGAGAGCCGGAGCAGTGTGTTGGGAGCCTAGGATTTAGAGAGAGCAGGGCCAGACGGAGATGGACAACCAGTCATCCTAAAGGAGATCAGTCCTGAGTGTTCATTGGAAGGACTGATGCTGAAACTCCAGTACTTTGGCCACCTGATGCGAAGAGCTGACTCATCGGAAAAGACCCTGATGCTGGGAAAGATTGAGGGCAGGAGGAGAAGGGGACAATAGAGGATGAGATGGTTGGATGGCATCATCGACTCAATGGACATGAGTTTTAAGTAAACTCCGGGAGTTGGTGATGGACATGGATGGAGGCCGGACACGACTGAGCGGCTGAACTGAACTGAGCTGGACTGACCCGGGCCGGCAGGCGTCGGGGCGGGGGCCGCGAGTGCGCCGCTCTTCGAAGGTCGGCGGTAATTCTTTCCCGGCGGCGCGGGGCGCTGACCTCCCGACAAAGAACCGGTCCGGCCGCCGCCCCTCCCCCGCACCCCGGAGGAGGCCGAGGAGGCCGCGTAACCGGTCCGGATTCCAAACTCGGCCTGCCCCCGCTCCGCCGCGAGGGGCCGGGGCCGCGGACCGGGGGAGGGGAGGGGAGGGGGAGGGGAAGGGGTCGGAGGTGGGAGGGGAGGAGGGGGTCGGGGTCGGAGGTGGGAGGGGAGGAGGGAGGAGGGGGAGGGGGTCGGAGGTGGGAGGGGAGGAGGGGGAGGGGGTCGGAGATGGGAGGAGGGGGAGGGGGAAGGGATGGAAGGTGGGATGGGAGGAGGGAGGGGGAGGCGATCAGAGGCAGGAGGGGGAGGGGAGGGGGAGGGGAAGGGAGGGGAGGGGAGGGGAGGGGGAGGGGAGGGGGAGGGGGAGGGATCGGAGATGGGAGGGGAGGAGGGGGTCGGGGTCGGAGGTGGGAGGGGAGGAGGGGGTCGGGGTCGGAGGTGGGAGGGGAGGAGGGAGGAGGGGGAGGGGATCGGAGATGGGAGGAGGGGAGGGGGAAGGGATGGAAGGTGGGATGGGAGGAGGGAGGGGGAGGCGATCAGAGGCGGGAGGGGGGAGGGGGGGGAGGGGAGGGCAGCGGGGAGAGGAGGGGAGAGAGGAGGGGGAGGGGAGGAGGAAGGAAGTTAAGGAGAGACGGTGTATGGAAGGCCAAGGACCGGGGCATAAGAAATCCAGTTGCAAGACTCATTAGGATGCAATTGACAATTAAAAAAAAAAAACAACCCCAAAAAACAAAACCCAGACTGTATAAATTTACAGTTTCCTTTTCAGCTGAAGCAGACAATGTTAAAACACATTAGCTTTTCTGTTTCGGAATGCAAATTAAAACATAGCCGAGCTCTTGGAAGGCTTAATTAAGGGCTTAAGAAAATAAAGGATTTTTAAAACATGCATGTTTGAGGAAGGCAGATTTTAGTCTGGGAGAAATGTGGCTTTTTTTTTTTTTTTGAAACTTAAAAAGAAAATTGCTTAATAATAAAACGGCCCAAGCCTTCCTTGAACATAACAGGAAGTCTGCTTTGAAAAAAAAAAAAAAAACCCGCTTTTTTTTTTTCAAGCAACCACTTGTCCAC
Organism: Bos indicus x Bos taurus; assembly: GCF_003369695.1. Lineage (NCBI taxonomy): Eukaryota > Metazoa > Chordata > Mammalia > Artiodactyla > Bovidae > Bos > Bos indicus x Bos taurus. The sequence goes on along the minus strand of NC_040105.1, from coordinate 6,440,858 downwards.
AGACTGAGAAGGGGTGGCTTTGTGGTGGAGGCTGGGCACCCAGAGACCCCGGAGCTGAACCGCCTCTGGGTCAGTACATAGGGACCCTCCAAGCTTGCTCAAACCTCAGTGGTAGCACTCCTGAGCCCTTCCCCCTCTGGTTCAGAAAGGACTTTCTTAAATAGCTGCCTTGATCAGCCTTCCCTTCTCTTCCCTACTCCTTTCCTTCAGCCACAAAGCAAAATGACAAAACCAACCAAACAGAAGAGCAGCCCCCCACCCACACCCAACCCAGCCCACCCCCAACTTTGCATCAGCTGTTGCTCACATTATGTGAATTTTCGTAAGCTATTTTCTGCGCTTTCCTTTCCCTTGAGAGATATTTAAGGCCTTTAAATGCCATTCTGTGCACACATAACTTAAAAAGGTTTGGCACAGGAGCAACACTCGAAGATGTATAGTTCACAATCTGTTACCATCACAGTGAAGCCAGATTCAGTTAAAAAAAAAAAAAAGCTTGGCTGGCTTCTCCAAGCCAGGTTATGCAACTGTCTTAAAATCCTTAATACAGTCTAGGGACTTTTGTGAGATGCAGGCACCGGAGCCAACAGGGAGAAGACAGGATTTGGTTGCCTTGTGTAATTTTTTTGGGGGGTGGGGTTCGGGGGGGAGGGGGCTTGCACATGTTTGGGTTTAGTAAGCTATACTATTTCAGCCGAAGGATTGAGAAATCTCTGGCATTGTAACTGCCTGGGCTTTGCAAATTGGGAACAAGAAGAAGAAGAAAAAGAAAAAAAAAAGCCATCCTTAGGAACTTGACAGTTTCTGTAGGGTCTCTGCCTTCTGGCAGCAGAGTGGTGGTCTCAGCTTCTTCCCAGGTGGCGCTAGTGGTAAAGAATCTGCCCACCGGTGCAGGAGATGCAAGAGATGTGGGTTCAATCCCTGGGTGGGGAAGATCCCCTGGAGAAGGGAATGGCAGCCCACTCCAGAATTCTTGCCTGGAGAATCCCATGGACAGAGGAGCCTGGGGGGGCTACAGTCCATGGGGTCGCCAAGAGTTGGATGCTACTGAAGCAACTTAGCAGGCACTCAGCTGTTGGGTTAGGGCCCATCCCAGTGACCTCTGATGCTAGTGACCCTGATGCTGGGAAAGACTGAAGGCAGGAGAAGGGGATGACAGGGGATGAGATGGTGGATAGCATCACCGACAGGATGGCCTTGAGTTTGCGTGAACTCTGGGAGTTGGTGATGGACAGGGAGGCCTGGCATGCTGCAGTCCATGGGGTCGCAAAGAGTCTGACCCATCTGAGCGATGGAACTAACTGATTGACTAGTGACCTCATTTTAACTTGAAGTGAACTCGCTCAGTCATGTCTGACTCTCTGCGACCCCACGGACTGTAGCCCACCAGGCTCCTCCATCCATGGGATTCTCCAGGCAAGAATACTGGAGTGGGTTGCCATTTCTTTCTCCAGGGGATCTTCCCGAGCCAGGGATCGAACCCGGGTCTCCAGCATTGCAGGCAGATTCTTTACCTTCTGAGCCACCAGGGAAGCTCCACTTTAACTTAACCACCTCTTTAACGACTCCCTTTTGACTCACTTTCTGGGCTGCTGGGTGGGAGGATTTCAAGGTATGAATTTTGAGGGGGTGGACGCGTCACAGCTGAGGTCCTAACAGGACCAAGGGCGGGTGAGCTACAGGAAGACAGGCAGATGGTGGAGAAGGACTCCTGTCTGTCCTCCCCCCGCCCACCCTGGCCTGGGGGTGCCCTGCACCTTCTGAGCACCTGGGCTGTGTGCCCTGGAGGGAGAGGTGGGTGGGCGAGGGGAGAGACCTGTCCATGGATGCTGGATGGTGCCGGGCAGTCCCTAACTCCCAGACCCGGGCCATGCACCCGTGGGACTGCTGATTTGTGTATCCTCCTTCCTGGGAGAGGACAGACTTTTTTTTTAAGAGATTCCTTTTCTATTCCCTCTTCAACACAGCCTCCATGTCGTCAGAAAACACTGCTCAGGACGGATGACCCCCGAGTAATTTCTTTTTTTGGCATGAGATGTGTTTTATGAACGTTTGGGTCCCCAGCATTTGCTAGAGAGCTGGACTTCCGTGGTGGCTCAGATGGTGAAGCGTCTGCCTGCAATGCAGGAGACCTGGGTTTGATCCCTGGGTTGGTAAGATCCCCCTGGAGAAGGAAATGGCAACTCCACTCCAGTATTCTTGCCTGGAACATCCCATGGACGAAGGAGGCCTGGTGGGCTATGGTCCATGGGGTTGCAAAAATAGTCAGACACAACTGAGCGACTTCGCTTTCTGGGCAGCCTCAGAGGGATCTTAAGGTTTATCAGTGGAATAATCATGTGGGTTTTCAAGATGCGATTTTAATCATTGTTGATTGTGTGTGACAGAAACCGCAGAGCCTGTTGTTGTGCAATGATCAGTGGTAATTATTGAAAAGAGACAGCGTTTTCTCATTATTGGTCGCTTTCGCTGGAAAGAAGTATCCCTGCTGTGAATGCTGTGATGTTGCCGGTTTCCTTAAGCGGTTCTCAGGAAGATGTCCTGAGGCTACAGTGTGTTGGAGCATCTGTTTCAGTTGCTGCTGCTGTTGTTCAGTGGTTGTCGTGTCCGACTCTGTGACCCCATGGACGGCAGCACGCCAGGCCTCCCTGTCCATCACCAACTCCCGGAGCTTACTCAAACTCATGTCCATTGAGTCAGTGATGCCATCCAACCATCTCATCCTCTGTCGCCCCCTTCTCCTCCCGCCTTCAATCTTTCCCAGCATCAGGGTCTTCAACGGTGAGTCAGCTCTTCATATGATTGGTCAAATTATTGGAGCTTCAGACTCAGCCATCAGTCCTTCCAGTGAATATTCAGGGTTGATTTCCTTTAGGATTGACTGGTTTGATCTCCTTGCTGTGCAAGAGACTCTCAAGAGTCCTCTCTAGCACCACAGTTGGAAAGCATCCGTTTCAGAGGACCTTATTAACGGTTGATTCCAGTACAAGTTGATTCCAGTGCAGGGGTGGCTGGAAGGAATTGGTGATCTCGTGGTGGTGGTGGTCATTTAGTTGCTGGGTCGTGTCCAGCTCTTTGCGACCCCATGGACTGTAGCCCTGTCAGGCTCCTCTGTCCATGGGATTCTCCAGGCAAGAACACTGGAGTGGGTTGCCTTTTCCTCCTCCAGGAGAATCTTCCTGCCCAGGCACCATCAAACCAGGGTCTCCCGCGTTGCAGGCAGATTCTCTACCAACTGAGCCTCCAGGGAAGCCCTTGTGGAGCTCGAGATGCTTTTGAATACTCGCATCAGCCTTGCAGTTCAGCCTTGACAGAGAAGCCAGAAGCAGAGAGGACTCAGTGAAACACATCCATCCTTCTGGGGGGACATTCTTGCTGGTGATTATCTTGGAATGGTCAGCTACTGGCTCGGTCACTGGTAGACAGCTTGTCTTCTGTTTTGGGGGGTGGGGGTGGCGGATCCATGTTGTCCTGGACAATTGGTGACCCCGCTTTGTGCAGTTTTCGGCAGCGTGCTGAGTTCTGTTGTCCCCCGAGGCTCTGGGGCTGCAGTTGCTGGTCACCGGGCAAGGCTGTGGGGTGGCTGGGACTATCCCGTGGCCTGGGCAGTCTTGCCAAGCAGAACACTTCTAATCAGCTCCAGCACATGAGCAGTCACCCGCTGTTGACAGGTGGCCAGCGATTACGTAACTGGGCTGAAGCCGAGCTGTGAGCCAAAGTTCCATTAGGTAATTAACGGCAGGCCAAAGGTTGGGGGGAAATGGCCTCACTCACTCACTCTCTCAGTCCCGCCAGGCTCCTCCGTCTGTGGAATCTCCCAGACAAGAATATGGGAGTGGGTTCCCATCTACTATTCAAGGAGATCTTCCCCACCCAGGGATCAAACCCACATCTCTTGTGCATTAGCGGGCATATTCTTTACCAGGACCACCACCAGGGATGCCCCTTCAGTCCCTTTGACTGTTGTTTGGTTGCTAAGCCATGTCCGACTCTTGAGTGACCGTAACCCACCGTGGGATTTTCCAGGCAGGAATCCTGGACTGGGTTGCCGTTTCCTTCTTTGCTTCCTGCTAAATCCTTGGGTCTTTTCCGGTGTATTTTGTTTTTATTTTATTTCCCTTTGCTCTTTATTTGGAGAGGGCAGGAAAGGAAGTGAGGTCTTTGAAGTACAGGAGTAGGAAATGAGAGGAAAAGCCTGCGTGGTGGTAGCACCAGAGAAAGGTAGACCTATTTGCAGAGGACACAGGTGGGTTTTGTCTGCTCCTGTGTCCACTCCGCGCCTCGGGGTCAAAAGGAGTCAAGTTTTCTTTAAGGAACACCCGACAGTCACTCTCAAATCCTGTGCTATATGGAAACCAGGCCTGGCCAAACAACATTTCAAATTCCTCGGCTACAGCGACTGGTCAGGTAAGAGTCTGTGACTCTTGATCTAGAGACAGCTGGAGGTGGGCTTTTGACCGCATTTCTAACCACCCCCCCCCAAAAAAAAATGAGTTTGTTTATAAATCCATCTTTATCAGTACTTGAGACTGAAGACGACATTGAGGCCCTGAAGAACATGGAGTCAAGGAGTGGAGAGAGAGATACATAGTGTTTCGGCACCTGGACTTTGTCAAGCCTATAGGCCACACGTGAACTATCCACTTCCCTTTTTTTAAGCACAATTTGATGTGTGTTGCTAAGGCTTGCCATTGTGAAAAAAAATATCCTGGTTTATTAGAATACTAACCTCTTTTTTTTTTTTTTTGTAGAGAATTACAATGATACTGGGCTTCCCTGGTGGTTCATCTGGTAAAGAATCTGCCTGCAATGCAGGTGACCTGGGTTCAATCCCTGGGTCGGGAAGATCCCCTGGAGAAGGGAAAGGCTACCCGCTCCAGTATTCTTGGGCTTCCCTGGTGGCTCAGCTGATAAAGAGTCAGCCTGCAATGCGAGAGACCTGTGTTCGATCCCTGGGTCGGGAAGATCCCCTGGAGAAGTGAAATGCTACCCGGTCCAGGATTCTGGCCTGGATAATCCCATGGACTGTATAGTCTATGGGGTCACAAAGAGTCGGACATGACTGAGCGACTTTCACTTTTCACTCTAAAATGATACTGAATGCTATTCAGAGTCACAGAGATTCCTTCTTCTTTTTTTTTTTTTTTCTTTCACTAGGATGCATTATCTACGGACATAAAAATGCCTCCGAGATGTGTATATTTTACTGAATAACAGAAATAGGTACAATTAGGGAATTCCCTGGTGGTCTAGTGGTTAGGACTCTGTGGGTTTCACTGTTGAGGACACAGGTTCAATCCCTGGTCGGGGAAACTGAGATCCCACAAGCCGTGTGACCCACTCCACCTGCTAAAAACAAAAACAAAAATTCATGAAGGACAACACTGTTAGCACCACCACTCTTTCCCCACCAGATGTTACCAGTCTTTTGACTGGGGGGACCATCATCTCTGCAGTGTTACTGTGTCTGCAACCCTTATCCAGGATGCATTTTGCATTCATGTATCATACTGCCTGTACCTTGCAGATCCTGCGTGTATCTATCACTCAAGGGTCAGCTGGACGCTCCTCTCTGCCTAGCTATGTATATAGCTCATTCTCTCAACTGCTTTCAGAGCCTTCTGCAGATGACCAGGGCCACAATGTATCCATTAGGGAGGTTTTCTTTCTTTTTTTTTTTTTTATTGGTACCTGATGTTTATAGTAGAGAATTTATTGAAGTCGATCAGTCCAACAGAGCTCCTATCGGAAACACACTGAAACAGGATGTACCGCTCTTGGCGGAAGCCATCTGTGGTCCTTGGTCCCCATCCAAGCTGGCGATGGCTGTTGTCAGACGAATTGCACAACTGGGTGAATTCAGGTTACCCCGGATCAGTCTTCCACCCCGAGCTGGGCCCTCCCGAGAGCAGGCAATGCTGTGAGCCCCTGTGTGGCTTTCCGGTCCGACCCCCAGCCCCCACTGCTGGCCCCCAGCCTCTGCTGAGCTCACCGCCAAGCAGATGACAGTGTCAGCAGGTAGAAAGCCACTCATTTCTTACCTCGGCCATGCTGACGCTCACCTTCATCCACATATATCATGCCCACCATCTCTGGGTCCAGTTGCCCTTCCTTCTCTGGTAACACCTCCCCACTGTGTCCTCTCTCCTACTGGGTAGCTCCATCCTTGGCTCCCACTCCCCACCCCGAGGTTGATCATAACTGTGAAAGTATGTTGCCTTGATAACCTCACCTTCAGCATCCCAGTTCTCATCTGGATTATTGTTAAAAAGCAAGAAACGTCATTTTGCCAACAAAGGTCCATATAGTCAAAGCTAGGGTCTTCCCAGTCGTCGTGTATGGATGTGAAAGTTGGACCATAAAGAAGGCTGAGTGCCGAAAAATGGATGCTTTGGAAGTGGTGTTGGAGAAGACTCTTGACAGTCCCTTGGACTGCAAGGAGATCAAACTAGTTAATCCTAAAGGAAATCAGTGCTGAATGTTCATTGGAAGGACTGATGCTGAAGCTGAAACTCCAGTCCTTTGGCCCCCTGATGTGAAGAACTGACTCATTTGAAAAGACCCTAACACTGGGAAAGATCGAAGGCGAGAGGAAAAGGGGGTGACAGAGGATGAGATGGTTGGATGGCATCACCAACTTGATGCACATGAGTTTTAGCAAGCTCCAGGAGTTGGTGATGGACAGGGAAGCTTGTGTGCTGCAGTCTGTGGGATCACAGAGTCGGACATGACTGATCGACTGAACTGAACTGAAAGAGTTGCATGCAACTGAACAACTAATGCTTTCCTTTCACGTACCCTGCTACATGCCTCCTTGCTGAAAATCATTCAGTGGTACCCCGAGTCTGTTCTGGGTATGACCTACGCCCCTTGGCCTGGACCACCTTGCCCAGGCTCTGCAGTCTTTCCTGCTCTACTGATGACCTGTGTTCCTGCCCCTTTCTGAGTCCTTCCCCCCCACCCCTGCCCCCATGTCTTACTAAGTCTCTGTTCTGCAACGCCCTCCTTCCCTGTGAACTCCTTGACGTCTCTCCAGGTCCACAAAGTGCCACGTGCAGACCCACAACTAACAGAGCACACAGCTGAAAGCCATCCCCAAAGCCAGCCATCTGTACAGCTGATGGGAAACGTGTGAAATTTTATATGGAATGTTTAAAGTCAAAATACAGCTACACGTAAGCTACTTGTTAGTGACCAAACAACCGCAGTAGGGAAAAAAAAAAAACTTCATTAAATAATTTGATTGCTTATGAAAATATCAACTGTAATTTCCAATTACACACAGAAACAATTGATGACTATCAACAGAGAAGGGGAAATTCGAGGGTGGCTGTGGAATTCGAAGATGTAACTGGTTATTATGGTAATATTGACATGAAATTCTGGTCCCCTTACTGCAGGGTGAAATAACTGGACCGTGATGTGAATGGTCTAGCCGATACTGGATTTTCATAGCATATTTAAATTACAGCCCCGTTCACATGTAGGACAAAATGGCCAGTTGGATCAAAAAAATGTCCTTAGTACGGGGAACAATTTCAGGTCATGGAGAAAAAGCACATTTGGCATCTGGTAGGTGCCAGGAATGTAGAAACAGGACCCGCTGTCAAAACTGTGTAATAGATGACATTTTATGGCCATTTGGTTTTATTCCATTTTTGTATCTCTATTTTGAATTTTTTTTTATCGTAGTAAAATGTACAGAACCCAAATTTTACCATTTTCACCGTCTCTTTAACAGTACAGTTCAGAGGCACTAAGTACTTTAGCAGTGATTTTATTTCACCTTCGTGAGGAATTCAAGAATGGATATAGCATAACTTAAAACTGCCTTGAAACTGCAGACACTTGGCAGTCTACTTTTTTTTTTTTAAACCTATGAGAGAAAGAAGTCTTTATGTCCAATAACACATTTGAGAATTGATGGACTATTTTCTTGATGTCCTCCTGGTAGAGAGAAGAAAAAAACCTAGTTTGTAGTTCTAAGGACAAGGTGCAGGCTTTTTTTTTTTTTTCAGGGCATTTTTGTGCTTCCTATTTTGGAGTGAACTTTCTGGCTGGTTTGGATAAAAGAATCTCAAGATAAAGTGGGCAAGATGTCAGGAAAATAAGACTGAATCGTGGTACCCATCCAGACGGAGAGCCTGTGAGAACTTGATGAGTGTCTGTGGAATTCTGGACACCTTTCAAGTCCTCCTGGTGCCTTCACTTGTTACTGCAGCTAAGAAGTTGAAATAGCAAGTGGAGCCCTGAGCACCACAGATGGGGGTGGAGTTATTTCAGTCTTCTCCTGGATTCTGATGTTCATTTGGACCCAGTAACGTGCACACAATTAAAAAAAAAAAGAGTTTGTTCCAACAGAAAGATGGCCCTCGTTCTGCACAAAAACATCTTTTTTGAGTGATCATTAAATAATGGAGTGCTGAAGTGCTTTGACTCTTGAGCTCAGCAAGTAAATTAATTTGAAAAAAAAAATAGCACAAAGGTTCTCTGTTCCTTCTGTGAGAAAGTTTCTGTTGAACAATTTTTCATGATGAGCAAAAAGAAAAAAAGATTGCATTAATTGCGGGTGTCCCTAGATAATTTTCTCCTTCGTTTTTGGGCTTTACTCCTCTTCCTCGTTCGAAGTGTTGTAGACAGCTTTGATCATGCTGCCGTTGCCAAGTGATTCATCCTTCTGCTGAATCCCCCTACCACCGAACGGAAAGGTCCTCTTGCTCAGCGTCACACAGTTCAATGTTCATCCCGGGCTTTGAACTACCTCGCTATGAGAGAACAATTGGGAATTTTCTGACTAGAGGAAACAGAACACTGGGCTTGGTTTCTGCAGCTTGGATTTTTATATGAATTTCCAGACAGCTCTCAAGTTCTAAAAACGACTCGGGTCATCTCACGACGCGTTCCCTAATCGTGAACCTGTCAATGCTTCCAAGAAGGGCTGTCCTCCTTTGCCCGGAAGTCGCAAGGAGACCGTCAATGTGTCTTTCTCCCCGAACAGGAGTAAGAAAAGTTACTTGTAGTCCACTTTTATCATGGCTCTTCATTTGTGCGGACTCTTTCTTCTTTAAAAAAACAAAAACAAAAAAAACTTTCTTTATTTGAACCAGGTCTCAGTTGCAGCACCAGGTGGGATCTTTAATTACGGCAGAAGAAGTCTTAGCTGTAGCACATGGTATCTAGTTCCCTGACCAGGGATCGAACTCTGGTCCCCTGCATTAAGAGTATGGAGTGGTAGTCACTGGACCACTAGGGAAGTACTTGTTTCTAGCGCCTTGGTGGGAAAACACACACTTTTTTTTTTTTTTAAGGAAAACCTTCTTGAAAGGAAGATTGCTTCTGCGTTTCAACGTGACCACTTCCTGGTTGGTGATGTCACTTCCTGGTTGGTGATGTCACTTCCTGGTTGGTGATGTCACGGCCGACCCTTGCTGAAGGGCTGCAGCCTGACCTCTGGTGTGACCCCTGGGAGCTCTTGGGCCTCATGAATGTAGCTTTAACTGATTTCCCAGGCCAGTGAGCGTGTGCATACCAGCGATTTGCAGAATCAATGAAAAATAACGAGTTAAGGCAACCAAGCGGAGTGGAAAGCGTCCTACAGAGCACCCGCCTTTTCCTGCCTCCCACTTGCATTTTAACAAACAGAATTCAGGGGTGGATAAAGTCCAGGACACCCAGTTATTTTTGCATTTTGGACGCACAGCGAATGATGTTTTAATATTACGTCTATCCCAAAGAGGGCTTCCCTGGTGCTCAGATGGTAGAGAATCCACCTGTAATGCAGGAGACCTGGGTTGGATCCCTGGGTTGGGAAGATCCCAGGGCCTGGCAATCCACTCCAGTATTCCTGCCTGGAAAATCGCAGCCGAAAACTCACTCTTTATCTGCATTCTGCCTCTCACTTATCACACCTTTTAGACCTACAGGCCCCAATGCGGTAGCCGCTGGGCACAAGTGACTAGCAAGCTACTCAACTGTGGCTCGTCTCAGTGGTTACGTGAGTTTGACTTCTAAGGCTTCATATGAAGAACCCCAGGTTTCTGACTTTAACGTAAAGGAAAAAAAAAAGTTTCCCATTAATAACTTTGTGCTGTGCTGTGCTTAGTGGCTCAGTCGTGTCTCTTCTCGACTCCATGGAATGTAGCCTGCCAGGCTCCTCCATCCATGGGATTCTCCAGGCAAGAATACCGGAGTGGTTTGCCATTTCCTTCTCCAGGGAATCTCCCCGACCCAGGGATTGAACCCAGGTCTCCCACATTGCAGGCAGATTCTTTACCATCTGAGCCACCAAAGTAACTTTAGTATTAGGTCATATGTTGAAATCATACTATTTCGTCATCTACTGAGCTAAAATGAATTGTTAGATTTGTTTCTTTTTAATTTTTAATAGGGCTACTAAATCATTTAGAATTACATATGTGGTTTGCGTTATATTTCTGTTAGATCACAAGGCTTTAAAGCAGGGATGGGCAGACATTTTTCTGTTAAGGGCTAGAGAGTGACTCTTGTGGGCTCATGATGGACAGGATCTCTGCTGAAAATTCTCAGCTTGGCCCTTGTAGCCTCTGAGAATAATATAATACAAATGGGTGTAGCCGAGTGCCAATAAAACTTTATTTGTAACAATAGGCAGGGCTACTTTGGCCCAAGGGTGTGGTCTGCTGACTTCTGCTTGAGACACCTAGGGGTTTTATTTGTATTTTTAGGTGGAATGTCTCCATGACTCTTCCCTGGAGAAGGAAATGGCAACCCACTCCAGTATTCTTGCCTGGAGCATCCCGTGGACAGAGGAGCCTGGCGGGCTGTGGTTCATGGGGGTCATGAAGAATCGGACACGACTGAGCAACCAAACCACCATCTCCATGACTCAGTCCTATGACTTGGACAGAGGGAGAAAATATTTGTAAGTGGACAATTTACCTTTCCCAAAGGTGGTTGGAGTACTAAATATGAAATGGCTGACAGTTTATTGATTTGTTTGTTTTTTTTTTTTAAGTGAAGGGGAGGATAAACCACAGATATGGTGAATCTTGTGACAGGGGGCGGGGTGGGGGGAGATCTTGTGTCAATGCCTCCTGGATTCCCCCCCAGGGAAGTTCAGATGGCCTGTCCTTTATTCTGCAGAGGCAAGGAGGGCTTGTTGCTGCTGTTGCGGTCTAGTCACAAGTCGCATCTGACTCTCCGAGAACCCATGGACTGTATAGCCCGCCAGGCTCCTCCGTCCATGGGACTCTCCAGGCAAGAATCCTGCAGTGGGTTGTCATTCCCTTCTCCAGGGGATCTTCCCCACCCAGGGATCGAACCTGGGTCTCCTGCATTGGCAGGCAGATTCTTTACGAGCTGAGCCACCACGGAAGTCCCAAGGAGGACCTGGGATAAGAATTTTGTCCCAGATGCCGCAAGAGCGTCAGGGCATACGCTTTACCCACAGTCCACGTGAGACACTGCAAATCTATCTGACAGATGGTAAAGGCACGAAACACCAGAAATGGGGGCCGTCATGCTGATAAAACCAAAGGAATTTTTTTTTTTTTTAACAAAGGGCTGCACAAGTAGTAAATCCCATTTTCTCACCCAAATAAAATGTTTTATCTAGTGAGAGCCTGGCATGAGGTAACTTTCTAAGAACTGACTTCCACATGATTGGGAAATACCCTGAAATGTACAAGCTTTCGGGATCACATTAAAAAAAAAAAAAAAAACACCACTGACAGGCGCAGATATACTATGGGGAGGTGAAGCGCAGTGAGAGCGGTCCGTTGCGATTGGTCCATAAACGAGGTTCTTTGTATATTTCTTTTACTGCCAAGGTGGAGGGGTGGGCGGTGCTGTGGAGGGGTGGGCGGTGCTTAGAAGTAGTTCTGGAATTAAATATTCATCCGCGAAAGGGTAAGCCCAAGACGTTTATAAATCAGTTTGATTTATCACCTGTGTCATGCTCTCCTTTTCAGCGCTGAGGGAACCTGGAATTAATTTCTGTTCCTTTTGGTTTTGTAGTATGTGAATGGGGCCAAGGTGTCAGTTCTTAACTTGAATTTCCATTTCCATGGTTATCTTCTCTTTGGGCACTGCCGGGGAAATGTGATTTCACTGCAATGGCAACGCTGGCTTAAGTAGCCCGGGGGTCGGGGCGGGGGTGGGGGGACTGCTGTGGGACTAAGTTAGGGGTGGCGATGGGCTGCACTTCTCAGCTTGTAAGAGTTGACAGCCTTGGGGGAATCCCAGCGAAGGGCTTGCACACGAGTGTCTATTTAGGGGCAGCTCTTGGTTATTTATGTACAGTCGGGAAGGTCCCCTGGAGGAGGAAATGGCAACCCACTCCAGTATTTTTGCCTAGAGAATCCCATGGACAGAGGAGCCTGGCGGGCTACCTACCGTCCGTGGCGTCGCAGAAAGTCGAACACGACCGAGCGACTAATACTTGGTTTTCATCACTTTGTCGAAAATCTCCTTGTTCTCCTGGAAGAGGGAAGTAAGTAAAATTCAGTGGATGCTACTGCGTCTTGGGAACTTAATTTAGGACGTTTACATATTTTATTTCACTATTGAAATTACACGCTGACTAGTAATAAAGTGCAAAATCTACAGGCACATAAAGCGCAAAATACTTGGCAATGTAAATGAATATAACTTTAAAAATATTCCATTTTACTCTCTCACTGACCCATGTATCATTGAAACTGCTTTCTGGACTTCCCCCGTGGCCCAGAAGTTAGGATTCCACCCGCCAATGCAGGGGACATAAGTTTTGATCCCTGGTGCCTGACGATCCCACATGCCTCAGAGCAACTAAGCCTGCGTGCCACGACTCCTGAAACCCATGAGCTCTAGAGCCCGTGTGTTGCAGCTACCAAGCCTGAAAGCCTAGAGCCCAGGCTCTGAAACAAGTGAAGCCTCCCCAGTGAGAAGCCCTTGTGTTGCAACAAAGAGCACAGCCAAAAGAAACAAGCAAAATTAAAAAAAAAAAAAAAACAAAAACAAAACCCTGCTTTCCAAGTAATATAGATTGAGGCACAAATCATCCATCTGATGATTTCCAAATGATCCATCTAGTAAGTTCTAAAGTCTTCCTGGATAGCTCGGTTGGTAAAGAATCCACCTGCAATGCAGGAGACCCTGGTTTGATTCCTGGGTCGGGAAGATCCCCTTGGAGAAGGGATAGGCTACCCACTCCAGTATTCTTGGGCTTCTAAGTTCTGAATCATCGGTTGCCTTTTAGAAATTGTCGATGGGATCTTTTTTTGAGACAGCTGCTACTAACAAAACAATGCCAGGATTTGATAGATGGAATTGTGGTAAGCTACCCCAGAAATGCGTGTGTGCTGAGTCGCTTCAGTTGTGTCTGACTGTTTGCAACCCAAAGGACCATAGCCCACCAGGCTCCTTTGTCCATGGGTCTCTCCAGGCAAGAATACTAGAGTGGGTTGCCGTTTCCTTCTCCAGGGGAATCTTCTTGACTCAGGCCTCGAACCCAAGTCTCCTGCTACTCCTGCATTGGCAGGCAGGTTCTTCAGTGGCTCAGTTGGTAAAGAATCTGCCTGCCAATGCGAGAGACCCGGGACCAATCCCTGACTGAGCAACTCAGCGCACACAGCACTAGTATTCTTGCCGGAGAGTCCCATGGACAGAGGAGTCTGGCAGGCTACAGTCCGTGGGGTCCCAAAGAGTCAGACAGGACTGAGACTAACACTTTCTTTACTGCTGAGCCCCCTGGGAAGTCCCCCTGCAGGAATACTACATACTGAATGCAGGTATTTGGAGGTGGGGGCCTTTGACTGCTAATTACACCCTGAGGGTGGAGCCCTCATCAATGGGATTAGTGCCCCTGTAAGAGAGACTGTGCAGGGAAACCCATTCCAGTATTCCTGCCTGGAGAAACCCATGGAGAGAGGAGCCTGGTGGGCTACGGTCCATAGGTTTGCAAAGAGTCAGACAGGACTGAAGCAAGTTAGCAAGAGAGACCCTACAGAGATCCCTCTCCTCTCTTGTCAACGTGAGAGCACAGGGAGATGCTGCCTTCTATGAATCAGGGAAAAGGCCCTCACCAGACAGCAAATCTGGAGGCACCTTGATCTTGGATGTCTCAGCCTCCAGAACACTGAGAAATACTTGTCTGTTGCTTACAAGCTGCCCCGTGTATGGTATTTTGCTAGAGGAGCCCAGAGGGACTTAGCCCGAGGGGACTTCCCCTTAAGGGACCCTAATGGGTTCCAGGGACACCGTGTGTGTTTCAGCTGCCCTGGCTGTGTTGCCTGCACGTCAATACCAGGGGGCTCACCTGGACAGGTTGCATCAGCCTTGCCCACATGCCACCACCGAGGCAGCCTGTCCCCAGACCTGCCCCTTGCCCCTCCAATGCAGGGAGTCTCCATGGCAGTGGGAGGCCACCAAACCTGCTAGGCCACTGACCCCTCTGTCCACTCAGTAGCTGCCAGGGGCTTCCAGCGTCAGCACAGAATGTACTTCTGGAGCCTTTAAAAAGTCTGAGATCCACTTAAGAATCCTGCCCTGCATTTGGCTACAACTTCACTCAGTTCAGTTCACTCAGTCGTGTCCGACTCTTTGCGACCCCATGGACTGCAGCACGCCAGGCCTCCCTGTCCATCACCAACTCTTGGAGTCTACCTAAACCCATGTGCATTGAGTCGGTGATGCCATTCAACCCTCTCATCCTCTGTCGCCCCCTTCTCCCACCTTCAAGCTTTCCCAGCATCAGGGTCTTTTCTAATGAGTCAGTTCTTTGCATCAGGTGGACAAAGGATTGGAGTTTCAGTTTCAGCACCAGTCCTTCCGATGAATATTCAGGACTGATCTCCTTTAGGATGGACTGGTTGGATCTCTTTGCAGCCCAGGGACTCTCAAGAGTTTTCTCCAACACCACAGTTCCAAAGCACTGTTACAAAACATGACTTTGTAATCTCTTTTAATCTAGAACAGTCTGTCTGCCTTTGGTTTGACGTTGTTGAAGACTGCTGGCTTGTAGTTTACTGTAAGTGTCCCAGGGTCTGTGTCTGTTTGCTCATTTCTGCGTGCTCCACGCTGGCTGGACATTTTTTGGCAAGAATGCTGCAGAGGTGTTACTGTGTCCCTTTCACAGTTATAACAGGAGGATCCGATGCTCAAGATGACCTTGCATTGCTCTGGCTGACCTAGCTTAGTTGGTTAGGGCTATGCCCACTCAATACCCTTGACAAGTGGGCACTTCCTTTCCTGTGTAAGTGATGAGTTAATGGAGGGCATATGGGCCAGCTTTGGAGAGTCTGAATATTTGGTCACACCTACCCCCTAACTACTCCTGTTGGAAGTACTGCCTTGATGGTGACAGAATGGTGAATTACCTTTTTAATCTTCTCTTTTCTAAATTATTTTTTCATTCGCCCCTACCAGTTTTATTAAGATATGAGTGACACATTAACATTGTGTGTGAAGTCTTCTACAAATTCTGAGCTGAAAGTCTTCTAAGAGCTTGACTTCTGTACCCCAACTTTTGAGCATCATTACAGACTCATGGGTTTTTTTGTAATTGTTGTTGTTATTATTTTTTTCGGTTGTATGTATTATAATCAACTAGCATTATTGTTATTATTTTTTGCCTACCTTGAGGCTGGCAGGATCTTAGTTCCCTGACAAGGAATTGAACCCCCAGCCCTGAGCACTGAAAGTGTGGACTCCTAACCACTGGACTGCCAGGGGCTTTTTATTATTTTTCGGATGCTCAAACTGTCCCCGAATTGGCCAGTGGGAGTCCTCTTGGCGTGCGTGGGTGTGCATGTGCTAAGTCACTTCAGTGGTATCTGACTCTTTGTGACCCTATGGACTGTATAGCCCACCAGGCTCCTCTGTCCATGGGATTCTCCAGGGAAGAATACTGGAGTGGGTTGCTGGGTGCTCCTCCAGGAAATCTTTCCCAAACAAGGGATCGAACCCACGTCTCCTGGGTCTATTGCATTGTAGGTGGATTCTTCACTGCTGAGCCACCAGGGAAGCCCCCTTTTGGCACCCATCACTATTAAAAGGCAGATTTCCGCCCGCCCCAAAACCTGCTGCACGTGACGTGCTTGAAAGAACTACAATACAGACGTGAGGTTTTTGATATTACTCTGCTTTGCCTCATCTCATGCTTCAGCCAGAATACACAGCATTTAACTTGTTGAAGATGAATATCTTGGGGAATAATGGCACTGCATGGCATTACTGTGATGCAATTATACAAATATTACTCCAAAGCTCACCTGACCACAGAGAAATTCTGGGTTAATAAAACACTGTGGTTTACCTATTTAAGTCAAGGCTCAAGTTTGCTGAACATTTTATGACAGCAGAAATTCACTGAAAGTGAAGTGAAAGTCACTCATTCATGTCCAACTCTTTGCAACTCCGAGGACTATACAGTCCATGGAATTCTCCAGGCCAGAATACTGGTGTGGGTAGCCTTTCCCTTCTCCAGGGGAATCTTCCCAACCCCAGGGATCGAACCCAGTTCTCCCGCATTGCGGGTGGATTCTTTACCAGCTGAGCCACCAGGGAAGCCCAAGAATACTTGAGTGGGTAGCCTATCCCTTCTCCAGTGGATCTTCCCAACCCAGGGATCGAACCAGGGTCTCCTGGATTGCAGGCAGTTTCTGTAACAGCTGAGCCCCCAGGGAAGCTCAGAAACTCACTGAGCAACCCCCAGATGTTTACCTCAACATCTAAGACAAAGCCCCTGTTGCTACTGCTTTGGGAAGAAAGGTGTTTAAAAACTTTACTTATTTATGTATTTTTGGCCGTGCTGGGTCTTCACTGCCTCGAGAGCTTTTTGCTACTTGTGGCGTAAAGGCTTTTCATTGCGGTGGCTTCTCTGGCTGTGGGACACAGGCTCTAGGGCTCATGGGCTTCAGTACTTGCAGCACCTGGGGGCGGCAGCTGTGGCTCCCGGGCTCCAGAGCACAGGCTTCACAGTTGTGATGCACGGGCTTAGTTGCTCCTTGGCACGAGCATTCTTCCAGGACCAGGAATTGAACCTGTGTCTCCTGTACTGGCAGGTGGACTCTTTACCATGGAGCCACCAGGGAAGCCCAGAAAGGCTTTTTTTTGTTTGTTTGTTTTTTGAGAAGTCATAGCAACACACAAATTTCATTTCAATTTGATACAGATACTTCCTGTGGCATTTCTTCTGTGTGTGTGCATTACTCCACTGTAGGTGGTGTGTGTATAGGTCTGTACGTGTGTGCACTCCTTCAGTGAAGATAGTATGCATACTTGTGTGTATCCAGTTCAGTTCAGTTGCTCAGTCACATTCGACTCTTTGTGACCCCATGAATTGCAGCACGCCAGGTCCCCCTGTTCATCACCAACTCCCAGAGTCCACCCAAACCCATGTCCATTGAGTCGGTGATGCCATCCAACCATCTCATCCTCTGTCGTCCCCTTCCCCTCCCGCCTTCAATCTTTCCCAGCATCAGGGTCTTTTCCAAGCAGTCAGTTCTTCGCATCAGGTGGCCGAAGGATTGAAGCTTCTCACACTCGTCTTTGAGCTGGCGTAGAGTGAATCTGGGAAAAATTACTTGCAGCTGGTTCTCGCTGCCTTCTCTTCTATTTCTGAGCCTGGGGGTGGGAGTGGGTCACCGAGGGACACAAGAGCTGGGTAATGTATTACAGAAATGTGGCCTTCTTCGTGCTTGATGATGATGATAGCAGTGTCATTTAGTGCAGAGTGCGAGCTGTGCTAGAAATATTAAAGCTTCTGAGGCAGCCAAGACGTTCCCCTCACTTGCGTGTTAATCAGGCTCAGAAGAGCCGGAGGACCTCTCACTAAGTTGGTGAAATATCACGAAGAATAATTACAGTGTGTAAAAATAGCCGGAGAACAGAACAGCAGGTCAAAAGAGTTAACATGTGTTGTGCAATCCAGGAAGCCTGTGCAAACTTCCTTTTCTTTCCAAAGATCCTCCGTGGCGTCTTTCCCTGGGTTTCCGCCGTATCTGTGAGGGGAGCTTGCGAGATGGTGCAGTCAGTGACGACCCCAGGGACTCACAAAGCAGCATCTGTCTCGCTCTGGCAACGTGTCACTGCAAGTTGGCCCGAGGCCCCTGCTGCTGAAGCCACGTGGGGACCAAGGTGGGTGGAGATGAGGAGGGTGGAGGAAAATGACAACCTTGCCATCAAGTCTCCCCCTGACATGTTACGTTTCTCATCTTCGTGGGGGAGACATGTCACGTGGCCAGACCCAAGTTCAGCTGGGTGGGGTGTTTAATCCTTCCCCACGGCAAAGAGATGGGGAGACAATGGAAACAGTGACAGACTTTATTTTCCTGGGCTCCAAAATCACTGCAGATGGTGACTGCAGCCATGAAATGAAAAGACACTTGCTCCTTGGAAGAAAAACTATGACCAACCGAGACGGCATATTCAAAAGCAGAGACATGATTGCCGACAAAGGTCCGTCTAGTCAAAGCTGTGTTTTTTTGAGTAGTCATGTATGGATGTGAGAGTTGGACTATAAAGAAAGGTGAGCGCCAAAGAATTGGTGGTTTTAAACTGTGGTGTAGGAGGAGACTCTGGAGAGTCTCTTGGACTGCAAGGACATCCAACCAGTCCATCCTAAAGGAGATCAGTCCTGAATATTCATTGGAAGGACTGATGCTGAAGCTGAAACTCCAATCCTTTGCCCACCTGCTGCAAAGAGATGAGTCATTAGAAAAGACCCTGATGCTGGGAAAGATTGAAGGTGGGAGGAGATGGGGACAACAGAGGATGAGATGGTTGCATGCCATTACTGACTCAATGGACTTGAGTTTGAGCAAGCTCCGGGACACGGTGATGGACAGGGAAGCCTGGTGTGCTGCAGTCCATGGGGTCACAAAGACTCCAGACACGACTGAGTGACTGAGCAAGGTCCTGGAGTAGTGGTGAGCACGACTGCACATACCACACTAGTCATCAGGATCTAATACACTCAGCTGCTCAAAATACATGATTTCGTCATGCTAATGGCAGGCCTGTTCAGCCCAGGCTAGTAATCAATACCCCGTATTTAAGGCCTGCTAAGAGATCAAACATAAAATGCTCTAAATCACGACATCGCCCTTCCCTTTGCTCAGTTTCTCCCTTTGAGCGATCAAACAGCTTGGAATCCTTTGACTATATCTTAAAGTTTGGGCTTCCCTGGTGGCTCAGATGGTAAAGAATCTGCCTGCAATGCAGGAGACCCGAGTTCAATCCCTAGGTTGGGGAAGATCCCCTGGAAAAGGAAATGGCACCCCACTCTAGGATTCTCACCTGGGAAATCCCATGGACAGAAGAGCCTGGTGGGCTATAGTCCGTGGTGTCGCAAAGAGTCGGGCATGACTGAGTGACTAAGCATGACTTGCACGCATCTTAGTGTCTGAGTTGTAAATATATAACACTTAATTTCTTGTAAGTTTTAATTTTTTTTTAAATGAAGGGGAATACTCTGCAAATATAGAAGTAATAGATTTTCGTTGCTAAAAGTTTAGGACCTAAGCACTAAAAGGAATAAACTGTGTTACCCTTCCACCTTCCTGAGGTTGAGAATTGCAGTGTCAGGGGAGACACACACACACACACACACACACACACACGCGCGCACACACACACACACACACATGCCACTGAATTAAAACAAACGAAACAGCCCATTTTAAAGGAATTTGTACTCCTCCGATTATGACAAAGATGGGACGCTTTTGCACTGGATATTGCAAATTGTATGTGTTTATTTTCCTATATTTCCCTGTTCTTCTCTGTGTAGGGCTGTGTAGAAGTGAACACAGGATGTTCACATCTGTGAAGGCAACAGAAACGTCATTCCAAATTGCAATGGAGACAGAGAGCATCCGGTCGGGTAAGTAAGTCAGGACAGAGGTGCGCAGCTGGTCTCTGCAGCAGCTGGAATCGAGGATTTGAAGCCACCGGTTGTCACAGACATGGCTCATCCATCACCTCTGCTTCCCTTCTTAGATAGCCGTCTGCTCTCGCACCCGAGCCGCTGGCCCTGCTCAGCAGTGGACACGGAGGCCAGCGTGTCCCACGCTTAGGTTGTTAGCTATGCTTCCAGGGAGGATTCCATCCAACCCAGGGGGCCTGACTTGGTGCTTAAGGGCATTTTCGGGAGCAACCAGTGGTGGGTGCCTTGAGCTGCGTGCGTGCTCAGTCATGTCTGACTGTTTGCGACCCCGTGGACTCTAGCCCGCCTGGCTCCACTGTCCGTGGGATTCTCCAGGCAAGAGCACTGGAGTGGGTTGCTATTCCTTCCTCCAGGGGATCTTCCCAACCCAGGGATCAAACTCGGGTCTTCTGCATGGCAGGCAGATTCTTTACTGTCTTAGCCAGCAGGGGTCAGGGCCTTGTGTTTACTCTTAATAGATGCTGCCAAGTGCCCTTCAGAATAGACCCCACCCCACCCCTCCTAATTGATCAGGGCTCAAGGACACTTCCTTCACGTATCTTCATTAAGTGGATATAACTGACTGTTTCACTAATTTTTTTTTCCCCCCAAACTGAAACCAGTATTTCATTATATTTTTAATTTCTCTATTCACTAGTTAGGTTGAATATCTCCTCTCTTTCCCAGCTCTGTTTCCTGCTCTGTATAGTGGCAATTTGTCTCTGCTCCTTTTTCAGTCTGTTCTGTTGAACTGTCAGCTGGCTTTCCCGCAGATTTGGGACAGCTGACTTTCCTGTAGATTTGGGATAGTTCTTTAGATACGGAGTACATTAATCCCTTTGGGTTTTTTTTTTTTTTTTTGGTATGTTTTCCCTTATTGTTCTTGTAATTTTAAAGATATTTTAAATTGTGGAAGGATTGATGGTTTTTCCAGTTGTCATGTATGGCTGTGAGAGCTGGACCATAAAGAAGGCTGAGCACCAAAGAATTGATGCTTTCAAATGGTGGTGCTGGAGAAGACTCTTGAGAGTCCCTTGGGCTGCAAGGAGGTCCAACCAGTCCATCCTAAAGGAAATCAACCCTGAATATTCATTGGAAGGACTGCTGCTGAAGCTGAAACTCCAATCCTTTGGCCACCTGATGTAAAGAGCTGACCCTGATGCTGGGAAAGATTGAGGGCAGGAGGAGAAGGGGACGACAGGGGAGGAGATGGTTGAATGGCATTACTGACTCAATGGACATGAGTTGGAGCAAACTGTGGGAGACAGTGAAGGACAGGGAAGCCTGGTGTGCTACAGTTCATGGGGTCACAAAGAGACATGACTGAGCAACTGAACCACAGCAACAAAATATGCTAACATCTATAGATCTCTCCTGTGTGGTTTCTTCTGTTGCTTTTACTCAGAGCAGCTCTTCGCATAGACTTGTATGCCTGCATTGTCAGTAACTAGCATTTTCATCTATCAAGCTAAGTTCTAACTCTGGAGGTCTCTGGTGTCAAGATCAGGGTTTGGCAAGCTTCCTCCGAAAAGGGCCCGATTGTAAATATTTTAAGTTTTGAGGGCCATAGGGCTCTGTGGCAACGATTTAAATCTGCTGTGTTGTAGATTTAACCAGGATGCAACCATAGACAATACCTAAATGAACGGGCATGTCTGGTTTCCAATTAAACATTATCATTATTTTACAGAAAGAGGCACCAGAGTGTAGTTGGGCAACCCTTGGACTAGACGGAGGCAATAGGAAAATCTCCTATTCAGATGGACTACTGAGGCACACTGGTGTCGCGTTTACTTGGCGAGAAACAGTGAACGCAGAGGGGAGCTGTCATTACAAAAGTTAAACAGACCATACTCGATTAACGGCTTGCTTCAGAACAGTGTTTTACAAAGTGGACTTGACAAATAACATGGTTACGTGACTGTGTGTGGGCTTCTCAGCTGGTGGTAATCGTAAAGAACCTGCCTGCTACTGCAGGAGATGTAAAGAGACGTGGGTTCGATCCCTGGGTCTGGAAGATCCCCTGGAGAAGGAAATGGCAACTCACTCCAGTATTCTTGCCTGGAGAATCCCATGGACAGAGGAGCCTGGCAAGCTACAGTCCACAGACTGGGTTGCAGAGAGTCAGACACGACCGAAGCAACTTAGCAGGCACACAAGTGACTGTGTGAGCCCTTTTTCCTTCTAGGCATTTGGGTCTGAGATTGTTCCATTTGTCAAAACACAAATCAATGACTGCAGTCCAAGGGGCCTGGTACATTTCTCAGGCTGGCTGGCTGAGAGTCTTTTTTTTTTGCCAAGAAAAAGAAACACGGATATGGTATATTCTGCTGACCTGGGAAAACTGGTAACTTCAGGTGAAGGGGGGATTAGGGGTCGTTTTAGGAAATGAACATCTCTGTGACAATTAATGGAAAGGCATTCACGGAATTCATGAAATGTCCCTGCAAATGCACCCTCTCTGAAAAACTCGGATTGGCTCACTGGGAGTGGTTACAAGTAGACTAGACAGCAGGCTGCACTTCTCCTGCCAGCATCATGTCAGACTCAGGTCCCTTGTAAAGGCTTCTTGGTTGGTCAAGGGAGCCCTGAAGAGTCAATGGTGGTGAGCTTTGGGAATCTCCAGGTGAAGTGTCACCTGGAATATTGCGAACACATTCAGCCACAGCTCCTGGTCCCTGTTGTCTATAGGAGGGGTGTATGTGTTCAGTCGTTCAGTCGTGTCCGGCTCTTTGCAACCCCATGGGCTGTAGCCCTCTAGGCTCCTCTGTCCATGGGATTCTCCAGGCAAGAATCCTGGAGTGGGTTGCCATTTCCGCCTGCAGCGGATCTTCCCGACCCAGGGATTGAACCCGAGTCTCCTACATTGGGAGGCAGACTCTTTACCTTCTGAGCCACCAGTGAAGCCCCACAGGAGGGTACCATGCAGTCTGCGGGATGAATGAATATATTCCCGGTCCCATGTCTGTCCTTTGTCTGAATCAAACTGTCCGGGGAGTGGTTGCTGGGAACCTGCAGACACAAGAACCCCTTGTGACCCTTCTGAGGTGTCCTTGCCATCTGAGAGGCCCTCAGACAGGGTCTCATGTCCCACACTGAGTCTAATCAACTGTAGGAGCTAGTCCTCAGACTTATCCATTTTATGTCCAGGGCAAAGATTGTTGGGGATATTTATGCCTCATTCTACAAAATGACTCAGTGGAAAAAGTGACCGTGTGTTTTCAACTTAACTCCATCTTCCTTGCTCGGTTGCTACAACCGTATCGAAATTCTGTGTCTAAAATGTTCTGGCGGTTACTAAGACCAGGACTGTGACTAAAATTACCTCTGATGGTCCATTTTCTCTTTATGTTACTCCTCATCTCTCTTGGTCATATTAACCTCGTTACTTTCAGAAAAAAAAAACACACAACAAAAGAAACACAAAACAAGCAACAATAAACAATTTTTTTAATTGGCTTTTTTTTTTTTTTAAGAACGAAAATTCTGCGCCACTATCCGTGATAACACCAGGCTTAGGAGAGGGGAAAATGAATTAGGCGTGACAATTTTTTTTTCTCTTACATGACTCTTTTGACCATATTTTCTTAGTAGTATTGGTTCAAAGGGAAATCATAGTGCTTGCATGTTGAACAGCACCTCGCGTAAATTAAATTGGCCTGGAGTTGTTAAAAGTATTTAGAGACTCTGTTATAACACAACACGCTTTCTTAAATATTTGTCTTTTCATCTGTCTTCCTAATTGGGCTCTCAGCTGCTGGAAGGCCGCTCACATCTTATTTGCCCCCCGCCTGGGATGCAATCTGTACCTTCACATAGTATCCTCTGAAGGCCTGATGCTGGTGGGGAGGAATGAACATCTTCATGGAAAATTCCAGCTCATCTGCACATCAGCTACCTTTGATTGAAAAGCACGTCTCTCCCACTCAGAGAGGAGCGCTGTTGTCTATTCTACATCTTAAAAAAAAAAAATTCAGAGGCTGAAGTTTGACTGTAGGACTTTCAGACAACCCTCATTTCCACAGTGCAGTAACACCCCCATGTCACTCTGCCTACCTCACACTTGGGTGTTTGAATGCCAGCTGATGAGAGTTCATTTTAAACTCTCCTGCTTTAAAAACATTTTTTTTTCTTTTTTCTTGAAAGAGTTCCCTTTCTGGATCCCAACAGTTTGATTTCTCTTTCAATTCCGGTGGGCTGACAGCCTCAGAGATGTTTTGCTTGCGCCATTACTTAGGGAAGGGGATGAAACGATCAGATCTTATTCACCAGTTTCTGTCTGATAAAGATGGCTTTGCCATAAAAGAAGCAAACGATAAAAAGCTAGAAGTACAAGACACTGGGTCTTAAAGTCATCCCGCTAAATAAAATGAGAAGAGCTCAGTTCTGGACTGCTGACTCGGGGCACAGCCAGCTGCACGACTTTGTCGAGGACAGAGGTAAGGAGCAGACGTCCTGGTGAATTTTTCAAGTGAGTGTGTAAGATAATCTTCAAAAGTCAAGTTTAAAATTCCCTGCTTAACTTTTTGTAACCCTTCTGGTTGTACAAATACCATTAGCAAGTCCTTCTTCCAACAATACAAATACCTCTCTTCTCCTGATAAAATCTCGTTTTAAGTAAGTTGAAGGGACTACAGGCTTTTTTTCCCCCCTGCCCAGAGTACTTTTTTTTTTTTTTTTTCCTGCTTTACCTTTTCCTTGTTTGCTTATCAAGGGGCAGGTTGCATGCGGTAAAATTCTTTCTTTCTTAAGTGTGCAGTCCAGAAATCTTCAAAGTATATACAGGCTGTGGGTCCAAACTGGCCTGCAGATTGTTTTGTAAATAAAGCTTTATTGGAACACGGCCACTCCTACTCATTACGTATTGTCAATGGCTGCTTTCGTGCAGCGATGGCAGACCTGAGTAGTTGCTACAGTCTCGGTCTGCAAAGGCAAATACATTTTCTCTCCTGAACTTTACATAAAATCTACAATCTTGGCTGAAAAAAAAAGTGACTCACTCAGTCTTGTCCAGTTCTTTGCAATCTCATGGACAATCTTGGCTACAGTTCTACAAATTTTGACCAATTAACAGTCATGTAACCACCACGATTAAGAGTTTAACATTTTTCATTGCTCTTAAAAATTAAGGAAATTAAACTATTTCAAGATAATGCTGTGAGAGTGCTGCACTCAATATGCTAGTAAATTTGGAAAACTCAGCAGTGGCCACAGGACTGGAAAAGGTAAGTTTTCATTCCAGTCCCAAAGAAAGGCAATGCCAAAGAATGCTCAAACTACCGCACAATCGCACTCATCTCACATGCTAGTAAAGCAATGCTCAAAATTCTCCAAGCCAGGCTTCAACAGTCCGTGAACTATGAACTTCCAGATGTTCAAGCTGAATTTAGAAAAGGCAGAGGAACCAGAGATCAAATTGCCAACATCCGTTGGATCATAGAAAAGCAAGAGAGTTCCAGAAAAACATCTCCTTCTGCTTTATTGACTATGCCACAGCCTTTGACTGTGTGGATCACAACAAACTGTGGAACATTCTTAAAGAGATGGGAATACCAGACCACCTGACCTGCCTCCTAAGAAATCTGTATGTATGCTTATCAAGAAGCAACAGTTAGAACTGGACATGGAACAACAGACTGGTTCCAAATTGGGAAAGGAGTATGTCAAGGCTGTATATTGTCACCCTGCTTATTTAATTTCTATGCAGAGTACATCATGAGAAACGCTGGGCTGGAAGAAGCACAAGCAGGAATCATGGTTGCCGGGAGAAATATCAATAACCTCAGATATGCAGATGACACCACCCTTATGGCAGAAAGGGAAGAAGAAAGTGAAAGAGGAGAGTGAAAAAACTGGCTTAAAACTCAACGTTTAAAAAACTAAGATCATGGCACCTGGTCCCATCACTTCGGCAAATAGATGGAGGAACAATGGAAACAGTGAGAGATTTTATTTTCCTGGGCTCCAAAATCATTGCATATGGTGATTGCAGCCATGAAATTAAAAGATGCTTGCTCCTTGGAAGGAAAGCATGACCAATCTAGACAGCATATTAAAAAGCAGAGACATTACTTTGCCAACAAAAGTCCATCTAGTCAAGGCTATGGTGTTTCCAGTAGTCATGTATGGATGTGAGAGTTGGACTATAAAGAAAGCTGAGTGCTGAAGAATTGATGCTTTTGAACTGTGGTGTTGGAGAAGACTCTTGAGAGTCCCTTGGACTGCAAGGAGATCCAACCAGTTCATCCTAAAGGAAATCAGTCCTGAATATTCATTGGAAGAACAGATGCTGAAGCTAAAAGTCCAATACTCTGGCATCCCGATGGGAAGAACTGACTCATTTGAAAAGACCCTGATGCTGGGAAAGATTGAAGGTGGGAGGAGAAGGGGATGACAGAGGATGAGATGGTTGGATGGCATCACTGATGTGATGGACGTGAGTTTGAGCAAGCTCCACGAGTTGATGATGGACAGGGAAGCCTGGGGTGCTGCAGTCTGTGGGGTCACAAAGAGTTGGACACGACTGAACTGACAATTTTCAGTAAGAAGTGATTTTAGAGAAGTAAAATTTTATTGTATATTTAAAACTGCCCTTTAGAGCTTAGACATTTTAAATCCATATGCACACACTATATCCTGGATATTTGTGGTTTGTCTTTCCAGCAGGGATTCCCCATTTCTCTCCCTGACAAAACCCTGATTTCCTGTTGAGGAATTTAGCGCTCCAGTGTTTTCTCGGCTGACGTGTGGGTGGGCTGGATCCTGGCCGAAGCTTCTTCTGCGCTTGCTGGTCTCAGTGATCCAGGGATGGTTGTATGACAGAGTCAATGTGATGCAAGGGCTCTGGGCAATGCTTCGCTATTGTGTGATGAAAGCAGCCATGGACAACGTGTGAATGAATAGGACTGGCCATGTTCCAATAAAGCTTTATTTACACAACAAGCAGTGGGCCAGGCTGGACCCTCAAGCTGCATACAGTTGGAAGATTTCTGAACTACACATTAACAAGGGGTGCTGCCTGAAAAGAGACTTCGATCTTGGACTTGAATGAGGAAGTATCTTGAATGCCTGGCACCCACGGGAGCCCAAGACGGAGGTCTGGTGTGGAAGTGAGACTCAGGCTGGTTGGGCAGAGCTGAGAACTGCACAGAAAAACCAGCTCCTGGTCCTGTTGAGTTCGTGAGCCCAGATTCCAGCCTTGCCTCTCTCTAGACTTAACTGCTGGGTTTCCGAAGTGATGCTAGTGGGAAAGAACCCCTAAGAGACACAGGTTCGATCCCTGGCTCAGGAAGATCCCCTGGTGAAGGGCATGGCAACCCACTTTAGTATTCTTGCCTGGAGAATCCCAAGGAGAGAGGAGCTTGGTGGGTTACAGTCCCGAGGGTCTCGACGAGTCAGACACGACTGATGTGGCTTAGCACACACAGCACAGACTTATTCCTGGACTGCTCCAGTAAGCTCCCTTGATTGTGGAAGTTTGTTGGAGAAGGCATCTCTGTTCCTTGTAACTAAATAAGTCTAACTGATGCCTACTGTGTGACACTCATGGAATGATAAAAACACTCGATATACACACTTATGCTATAGGTGAGAGTTTTATAACAGAACTTAGCTTTCTGAAAACAGAACTTGCCTCATAATTTCTAATCTGTTAACGGAACTCTCATTCATTCTTTCCTACTATTCTTGCCTACTATTTATTGGAGAAGTGCAGCAAGGGAGGAGACTGCATGGTGGCCAAAATGGACACTCTTTATTTAGAGGAAGTGCATGGTCCAATGGGTTTATAGCTCCAAACTGCAAAGGCACACTAGTTCATAAGCCCTGAGTGGGAAGGTCCATCTAGTCAAAGCTGTGGTTTTTCCAGTAGTCACGTATGGATGTGAGAGTTGGACTATAAAGAAAGCTGAATGCTGAAGAATTGATGCTTTTGAATGGTGGTGTTGGAGAAGACTCTTGAGAGTACCTTGGACTGCAAGGGACTCCAACTACTCCATCCTAAAGGAAATGAGTCCTGAATATTCATTGGAAGGACTGATGCTGAAGCTGAAATTCCAATCCTTTGGCCACCTGATGCGAAGAGCTGACTCATTGGAAAAGACCCTGATGCTGGGAAAGCTTGAGGGCAGGAGGAGAAGGGGACAACAGAGGATGAGATGGTTGGGTGGCATCACTGACTCAATGGACATGAGTTTGAGCAAGCTCCAGGAGATGGTGATGGACAGGGAAGCCTGGTGTGCTGCAGTCCATGGGGTCGCAAAGAGTCGGACACGACTGAGCGACTGAATGGAACTGAACTGAGTTCTATGGAGAAGAATGAAAGTGGGGAAGGCAAGATTTCACAGAGGTGGCAGAAGAGAAAAGGAAAGATGTCATAGAGGTGACAGAGAAGGTCTTGTTGAGAAGGCAACCCTGGAGTGGAGGTCTGACCTGTAGAGTCCCAGGGCCTTTTCACTGTAAATGTGGCAAGACACGCTGATGACCATGTCTCCAGCTTTGCCAGGCAGAGGCTACTGCACTCAGGCTTTCTCTAGTTTTGGCTAGTGGGGGCTACTTTTCACTGGGGCGTGCAGGCTTCTCATCGTGGTGGCTTCTTTGACTGCAGGCCACGGGCTCTGGAGCACACAGGCTTCAGTATTTGTAGCTCAAGGAGCCAGTTGCTTCACAGCATGTGGGATCATCCCTGACCAGGGCTTGAACCTGTGTCCCCCGCGTCGGCAGGCGGGTTCCCAACCACTAGACCACCAGGCAAGTCCACTACCTGACTACTTTTTTACAACTTAATAATGTTGCATTGAAAGGATATGACACCTTTTGTTCAGCTGATGGACATTTGGACATTTTAGCCACCAGGAACAGTCATTCGTGAGTTTTTGTATGGACTTGCTCATTCAGTTTTCTTGGGTAAATACAAGAAGTGGAACTGCTGAGCTGAAAAGAGGTCTGCAACTGAGTGAGACTGGGCCTTTGTTTAAAAGGAAGTACCTGGTCCAAATACATTTTCTCTTTATAGCAAGAACAGTGAAAAGGAAAGTGAAGTCACTCAGTCATGTCCAACTGTGACCCATGGACTGTAGCCCCCCAGGCTCCTCCATCCATGGGATTTTCCAGGCAAGAATACTGGAGTGGGGTGCCATTTCCTTCTCCAGGAGATCTTCCTGACCCAGGGATTAAGTCTGGGTGTCCTGCATTGTAGGCAGACGCTTTACCATCTGAGCCACCAGGAAAGTCATGGCTTCACATTATGTTGAGGGCTGCAGCTTGCATCAT
Organism: Bos indicus x Bos taurus; assembly: GCF_003369695.1. Lineage (NCBI taxonomy): Eukaryota > Metazoa > Chordata > Mammalia > Artiodactyla > Bovidae > Bos > Bos indicus x Bos taurus. Next base: position 6,411,703 of record NC_040105.1, on the reverse strand, counting down.
TTTGTAAAGGACAGAGACATAAATGATAAATAACAGTATATAAAATATTACAATCCAGCACCTCAAAAAATATTGTTTATGGAGTTTGGAGAACCAAGTATTGATGGCAGTTTTGTTTTGAAAAGAATGCTATGACTAATGTGGTTTTTCTTCCTCATGTTTATATTAAAAGAAAAGCAAAAAAAACTATTTTAATTAAGAAAAAAAGGTCCAGAGAGAGAGAGATGGAAGAAGGGAGTGTCTGTGTGACTAAGTTTTTGCTTTTAGTTCTCTCCTTAGAACAGAAATGATGAATATGTCTCTTTCTGGGAAATTCTTTCATCCAAGAGTAAAGAATTTTGTAGCTGCTACCCAGTGAAGCATCACAGGTCATCCTGACACAGAGACCTCCGCAGGGAGTGGGAGCTGGGCTGGTTCTTGTCTGTCTCGGACTTGACTTTCCTTACAGAGTCCTCATGGCTCTGAGGAGGTCTGAGAAGAGTCGTTTTGGGGAATACACACGCTCGACATCCTGCTCTGTTTTCCCTCTGGACGTGTGTAAAAATGTCAGACTGCACCCCATCCAACGGCACCCAGCTTCCCCACGGAGCTGTCCTCAGCATGCGGAGATTAATCATTGGCAACTGTTTATTTAGACGCAGAGGTCAAGTGCTAAGGAAATCCTCAATCCCCTGACGTTTTTTCTCGATTCTGCAAGCCACAGATTCTTTGCCCCTCTTTTCTGCAGAACTGATGAAACCAAACCAACAGAAGAACATGGTGAGAGACCAACCCTGGTCTGTGGCAGTTATTTGGCAAGAGGGAAAAGAAGTGAAGAACAGGCCTTGAAGGAAAGAGGTCTTCACGGATGCCACTGAAGTGGCAGACTCTGTCAGTGAAAATCCTCCCTACTCTGTTCTTAGGTCACAGTGCTGTGTGCAGTCACTAAGCTGTGTCTGACTCTTGACGACCCCATGGACTGCAGCACACCAGGCTTCTCTGGCCTCTGCTGTCTCCTGGAGTTTGTTCAAACTATGTCCATTGAGTCAGCGATGCCATCTAACCATCTCATCCTCTGTTGCCCCCTTCTTCCTCTTGCCTTCCATCTTTGCCAGCATCAAGGTCTTTTCCAAAGAGCTGGCTCTTTGGATTAAGTGGCCAGAGCAGTGGACCTTTAGCTTTAGCATGAGTCCTTCCAATGAATATTGAGGACTCATTTCCTTTAGGATGGACTGGCTGGATCTCCATGCTGTCCAAGAGACTCTCAAGAGTCTTCTCCAGCACCACAGTTCAAAAAGCATCCATTTTTTGGCCCTCACAGTGAGGTCTCGTAAATGACTGCTCTAATTTAGGAATCATCCACGAATTCATGTTTTTCTCATCCTCTGTCCTTGTAATTTATGAAAGAATAAACACGTGGATTAGTCAACTGTCATCTGGAAACGGGCAAGCAGGCGTTACCACGGATCTCCTAAATTGTGGATCTAGCGCTTTTCAACTGTTTTCATGCATATCACATGTGGTGGGGGGAAGGAGTCTTTTTATTTTCCCTCGATTATTTCTCATGCCTTTGCCCAGGACAGTTATGGGACTGCAGCAGAATGAAATCACCTCTCTTGTGTGGGGCTGTGGGGCTGTGGGACTGACTGCCACGAAGAGAATGTTACAGTACGGCCGCTGTGTAGCAACAGCTGCCTGGATGGAAAATTCCGGAGTCTTTTCTGTTGCAATGTTTTCCGTTTTTATACGTGCAAGGAAATGTGTGCTTAACTGAACTCAGCTGTTTGAAAAATTCACAGAAAATATGACATAATACCTGGTCTCTGCCATTTAAGCGATTTTAAGTAAGAGCAGGAGAGATGTGCTCAGTTCAAAGAGTTTATGAAATACATTCATTATTTTGTGACGCTTGTCCTCTCGTGAAAGTCGCTTAGTCATGTATGACTCTTTGCAACGCCATGGACTATACAGTCCATGGAATTCTCCAGGCCAGAATACTGGAGTGGGTAGCCTTTCCCTTCTCCAGGGCATCTTCCCAACCCAGGGATCAAACCCATGTCTCACGCATTGCAGGCAGATTCTTTACCAGCTGAGCCACCAGGGAAGCCCAAGAATATTGGAGTGGGTAGCCTATCCCCTTCTCCAGCGGATCTTCCCAACCCAAGAATCGAACCGGGGTCTCCTGCATTGCAGGCGGATTCTTTACCAGCTGAGCTATCAGGGAAGCCCCATCTTGCGACTAGTACTGTGCCAAAACTGAGTGAGATTTAAGCAGTAGAATGTTTACATTCTGATTGATACAATGAGACATGTGTATCTGAAAAAAATATATTGTTTTTTTTTTTTTTTAATGATGAGAAAATGCGAGATCACAGTAGGGTACATACTTTCATGGTTTATGAAAGTAACAAGTTTTGAGCCACACTTTGAGGATGGATAAGAGATTAAAAAAAAAACACTGGAGAATACATACAGAAAAGTATATATATGTATGTATCTTCAGGGTATATAACTTGCTGACTTTTTACAACTGATCTGATCGGCACAGATCTGATCAGCACACAGATCAAGAAAAGAATGTTTCTGGCACCCTGGGACTCCCCCCACCCCTGTCCCTTTCTGTGACTACCCATCTCCACTTCCTTGAACAGCACGAATGAACTGTGCTCACCTCTGTACTTACACTGAATGATGTGAAAGGCACCTGTTAGGAAAGTGATATTGTTTTGTGTCTGGAGGACTCACGATGTGAGACACAAATGCTGTTTGTTTGTTTTCATCACTGCGTAGTATTCTGTGGTATAATATAACCCCATTTTCCCACTTCACTGTCAATGGGATTTCTGCTATTTCCAGTTCTAGGGAACTTTGAAACAGTGTTGCTTAACTTATTAAAGCGCCTGTCTTTTTGGCGAAAATATGTACATGTTCTTGTTGGGTATGTATTTACCCAGAAGTAGGAAAGTAAATGTATGGATGTGAGAGTTGGACTGTGAAGAAAACTGAGCACTGAAGAATTGATGCTTTTGAACTGTGGTGTTGGACAAGACTCTTGAGAGTCCCTTGGACTGCAAGGAGATCCAACCAGTCTATTCTGAAGGAGATAGCCCTGGGTGTTCTTTGGAAGGAATGATGCTAAAGCTGAAACGCCAATACTTTGGCCACCTCATGCGAAGAGTTGACTCATTGGAAAAGACTCTGATGCTGGGAAGGATTGGGGGCAGGAGGAGAAGGGGACGACAGAGGATGAGATGGCTGGATGGCATCACTGACTGGATGGACGTGAGTCTGGGTGAACTCCGGGAGTTGGTGATAGACAGGGAGGCCTGGTGTGCTGCAATTCATGGGGTTGCAAAGAGTCAGACAGGACTGAGCGACTGAACTGAACTGAACTGAACTGAGGAAAGTAAAAGAAAGTGAAGTCGCTCAGTCATGTCTGACTTTTTGCGACCCTATGGAATGTAGCCTACCAGGCTCCTCTGTCCAGCACCCAGGAGTAGGAGTGGTCCATTTTAGTAGATATGAAAGTGAAAGAGTTAAGTCACTCAGTCATGTCTGACTCTTGGGACCCCATGATGGAGTGTAGGCCACCAGGCTCCTCTGTCCATGAGGATTCTCCAGGCAAGAATACTGGAGTGGGCTGCCATGCCCTCCTCCAGGGGATCTTCCCGACCCAGGGATTGAACCTGGACCTCCTGTATTGCAGGCAAATTCTTTACCAACTGAGCTAATCGGTAATCTTAATTTAATGTTATATTAAATTTAATATAATATTAAATAGAATACTATTAAAATTAATTGAATTAAAATTAATAATATTAAATAATTAAAGAATATTTAATGGTAAATCAGTGAATAAAACAAAAACTGAACTGAAACTTCAGTTTTGTCACCCTGGCCACTTAATGCTGGGGAGCAGCTGCTACATTAGCACAGAATGTCTGCTTCCCCGCTGAGAGTCCTAGTGGACAGTGGACGAGACGATAAAGTGCTGAAGGGAGGGGCGAGGACTGGATTAAACACACACGTGTGCTGTCTGTCGCATCCCGTCTTGGCGGTTACTATAAAAATGTTTGGTCTTTGATCAAAGCTGCAGCCCGGCTGTAGGAACATTATTTGTTCCTGGTTTTTAAGCATTTCAGTCATGTCTCAACGATGTTTCCTACATTTTGTTTCTTTCACACATTATTATTTTTGCTTTTTTTTTCTTTTTCCTGGCTGTGAAATAGAATCTGGGTGGTTAGGCCATTTCCCACAAAGTCAAAAAGCCATCGATCATGACTTAGTACTACATGTTGATTTATGGTTCGTGTGTGAACAAATAACTTGCCCAGAAAAACGCTGTCTGTAACCGAGGCCTCTTGGCCCCCTCTGCAGGGTAGGGTGAGGTCAGCGGCTGGCCTGGCCACTCCTGTCTGAGGGCTTGCTGCCCAAAACCTCCGGTCGGTCTGAGAACGGGAAGTGAAAGAACTCATGGAGGAACAAACAAGAAAAATCCTTTTTTTTTCTTCTCTTTTTTTCATTCATCCTTTAAAGAAAGATCTTTTTGATTAGGAAAATATTCTTAGATTTTTGCACGCCCTGGAGGTTTTTACATGTTGTTGAAAAGCAATAATATATTCTGCTCTTCAAGGCATTGTCTTTATCAGAATAAAACAAGCTTCTTCCAGTGAGCTCGAATCAATACCACCATAACTCCAACAGAATCCTCTCTTCCTTCTCAGAACTTACTCCCTTTTGGTTCAGCATAAAATGAAAACAAAATCCCAATGACATGCTAGTTGTATTGTGTGTGTTTGGTCGTTGATTCATCCAAGAATTTTTGAAGTGAAGTGAAAGTTGACTTTGCTCAGTTGTGTCTGACTCTTTGCAACCCCCATGGGCTGTACAGTCCATGGAATTCTCCAGGCCACCCTTTCCCTTCTCCAGGGGATCTTCCCAACCCAGGGATCAAACCCACGTCTCCGACATTGCAGGTGGATTCTTTACTGGCTGAGCCACCAGGGAAGCCCGAGAATGCTGGAGCGGGTAGCCAATCCCTTCTCCATGGGAACTTCCTGACCCAGGGATCGAACCGGGGTCTCCTGCATTGCAGGCACATTATTTCCTGAGTACTTATAACTGACCAAACACTGAATTTGGTGGCTTTATCTACATTTGGGAATGCAGTGGGCACTCAGACACGTCTATCCCCTATTCTCATGGCCCGTATAATACAGAAGGGGAAACCAGTATTTTAAGAATGTAAAAACTAAAGTGTGGCAGAAAAATGGGTCGTAGTTGGCAAAGACCAAACTGCCAGGGAAACAGAGGTCAGATGGGTGAAAACATTCTGATGTTGCATAAAAAGTGGTAGAAAAAGTAGTGCTGTGAAATAAAAGGGGCACAGGCTTTGGGGGTCAGGGGCACAGGCTTTGGGGGTCAAGGGCACAGGATTTGGGGGTCAGGGGCACAGGATTTGGGGGTCAAGGCATCCGAATTTCCTTCCTGGTGTATCAGTTACCTGATACTACTGTGGAACAAATAGCTCTCTAGGAGCTTAAAACAACAAATGTTCACCAACTCATCATTTCCAGGGGCAGGAATTTGGGGGCAACTAACCCTGGAGAAGGGAAAGGCTACCCACTCCAGGATTGTGGCCTGGAGGATCCCATGGACTATACAGTCCATGGGGTCACAAAGAGTTGGACACACGACTAAGCGCCTTTCACTTTCACTTCAGCTGTGGTTGGGACACAGGCTCGTTTATGAGACTGCAGTTGGGATGTCAGCACCAGCTGGAGGTATCCGGCGCCTTATTGAGGCTGGAGGATCAGCTCTGAGAACGGCTGCTTTGCATGGGTATTGGTAGGAGGCCTCTGTGCTCCGGCATCACTGAAAGCCTGAACCTCACCAAGTGGTCCTGCCTGGTGGACCACTCCAGCATCTTTATAACATGGAAGTCTACTTCCCCGGAGGGAGGTGTCCAAGACTGAAGCCTCACAGGACTGAGGCTTAAAAAGTCACAAAGCTTGGCTTCACCCTTAATCCACTGGTTAAGTCACACACTCAAGGGAAGGAGAACTGGACTCCAGTTCTGAAGGGAGCGGTATCACAGAATTTGTGGACATGTTTTAAATCCATGGGACCTACCCTGGCTCTATTTTTCTCTAGCTGTGAGACTGAGAGTTTTCTCGGGTGAGACATACGTTGAATGATACCCACCTCACAAGGCTGCTGGGAGGATTCAGTGAAATACCTTACGTGAAGAAACTTTGGCAAATTCCCATGAGTTATGCAAAGGTTGGTCATTTAGGAAAGAGCAGAGAGACATGGGGCTTATCCAGTGGCTCAAGTGGCAAAGAACCTGCCTGCCTTGCAGGAGACACAGGAGACGCAGGTTCAATCCCTGGGTCGGGAAGATGCCCTGGAGGAGGGCATGGCAACCCACCCAGTATTGTTGCCTGGAGAATCCCATGGCAGAGGAGCCTGGTGGTCTACAGTCCATCGGGTCGAAGAATCGGACATGACTGAAGCAACTGAGGATGCACACACAGAGACACACAGAGCCTCAAGCTTACAAATTCCCCTTTATTTAGTCGAGGTCATTTGCTGAACAATGAAGAGAATCCTTGATGACGCAGCAATGATCTGGGCTGTGGAATGTTTTCTTTGCTTTTTCAACCTCATTCTCTTTTATCAGAAGTCCAGTTTGATTCAGGTTGGAGCCCTTCAACCTTCCTTTGCTTGAACCCATTTTTAACTCTTTGCATCTCTGTACTGAGTAGATTCCCGGATGCAACTTTTCTACCCATAATTTCCTTTCTTGGCTGTTTTCAGCATAGAGAAGCTTCCGTCTTCTCCCTTCCCCGTCCCCATGATGCTTAGTTTGTTTTTCCCATCCACCTGCTATTTTTCTTCACTCCCAACATTTGCTTCCATTCATAGGTGCTGCTGATCTCTGCACACCAGGGGTTTACAAACTGAAAGTGTTACGGCAACACAGACATGCAGAGAAGGGATGGTAAAGAAACAGCTGTCGACAATAAAAGAGGAAGTTCTGCTAAAGAGGAGCAACAATTAATGCGTCAGCATTACGCAGAGTTAGTGCGTCCCTGAACCGTCATGAGGGTTATCTATGAGTACCTCATGTCCCCTGGTGTCTTCCTGATCGCTTTCAGTACTGACAACGAGTAGTGATGCTCTGAATCCCGGTTGGAATATGCAGCGTGAACACACTAGTTGTTATCCTTTACTATCCCCTTTCTGTGTGTCTGTCTGGCTCTGGTTTTTCTGGTCTGTAAGCTGCTAATGTGCAGAGGTCAGCAACATCATCTGATCGGGCTTCGGTGTGGGTTTTCCCTCCTGTGAGTGTTGGACTTCGCATCTGTTGACATCCCGAGTTCTGCCCATGTTCCCTGTGTTTTTAGCAAGAATACTTACATGCCTGTTTTTGGATAGCTGTCAGTTCAGTTCAGTTCAGTCGCTCAGTCGTGTCTGACTCTTTGCGACCCCATGAATCGCAGCACGCCAGGCCTCCCTGTCCATCACCAACTCCCAGAGTTCACTCAGACTCACATCCACCGAGTCAGTGATGCTATCCAGCCATCTCATCCTCTGTTGTCCCCTTCTCCTCCTGCCCCCAATCCCTCCCAGCATCAGGGTCTTTTCCAATGAGTCAACTCTTTGCATGAGGTGGCCAAAGTACTGGAGTTTCAGCTTTAGCATCATTCTTACCAAATAAATCCCAGAGCTGATCTCCTTTAGAGGGGACTGGTTGGATCTCCTTGCAGTCCAAGGGACTCTCAAGAGTCTTCTCCAACACCACAGTTCAAAAGCATCAATTCTTCGGCGCTCAGCTTTCTTCACAGTCCAACTCTCACATCCATACATGACCACTGGAAAAACCATAGCCTTGACTAGACGGACCTTTGTTGGCAAAGTAATGTCTCTGCTTTTCAATATGCTATCTAGGTTGGTCACAACTTTTCTTCCAAGGAGTAAGTGTCTGTTAATTTCATGGCCGCAGTCACCATCTGCAGTGATTTTGGAGCCCAGAAAAATAAAATATGACACTGTTTACACTGTTTCTCCATCTATTTCCCATGAAGTGATGGGAAGAAGATGCCATAATCTTCGTTTTCTGAATGTTGAACTTTAAGCCAACTTTTTCACTCTCCTCTTTCACTTTCATCAAGAGGCTTTTTAGTTCCTCTTCACTTTCTGCCATAAGGGTGGTGTCATCTGCATAGCTGAGATTATTGATATTTCTCCCGGCAATCTTGATTCCAGCTTGTGTTTCTTCCAGCCCAGCATTGCTCATGATGTACTCTGCATATAAGCTTAATATGTCTCTCCAAATACTGCCCATTTTTGACCTTTCTTCCACGAACCTCACTTCCCCCTTTTTTCCCCGAAGGGCAGTGTGAAAAAGGAGGAGAGAAGCACCTGAGGAATGACACACAGCTGCAACAGAAACCTCTCAATGCAACGTCCTTGCCTCATTCAGTCTTTATGGAGATCATACCCTGGTCTTTGCTAGTGGCTCAGCGATCAAGAATCTGCCTGCCAATGTAGGAGACGTGGGTTCGATCCCTGGGTTGGGAAGATCCCCTGGAGAAGCAAACAGCAACCCACTCCAGTATTCTTGCCTGGGAAATTTCCTGGACAGGGAGGCCTGGCGTGCTGCAGTCCGTGGGGTCACAAAGAGTTGGACAGGGCTGAGCGACTAAACCACAACAACAACCCTATTCTTAAGAATCGACTCTTCTCCGCCAAGTGCTATCTGTTTGAAGGAAATGAGGCATAGGTTTTATTTTTTTTCCCAGAACTCGTTGTTAGCATTTCTGAAATTATTGGACGTCCCCATGCCGGCCAGATTCCTTTAGGCTTCTGTAATGACAGCTGTGAAAATTCGGCTATGGGCGTACACAGTGCTATCAAGAATTAAATAAGACAGGCTCTCTGTTGACAGACTGTTCACCCACTCCAGTGGACTTAAGTATCTTGATGCTTCTTCTGTGCCATCTGCTAGAAATGAGAAAATCTGGACATCTAATATTATTAGCTTTGCCATCAACTAACAGGGATTTGAACAGGGGGAGTCCAGGGTCAGCATCACCACTGCAAAGCATGACTGCTTTGCCGGATGACAAAGGGAAAAAAACATTAAAGGTAATTAATTACCGTGGGTAGTTTAGTCCATTTGTTTAACCTTCAGATTCACTGTTTGGAAAATGAGGTAACTGCATCGATTCTCTTTAGAGACTCTGAAATGACTTTTTTTGGTTAAGATTTTAAATTAAATTTTCGGATACTGGATGGCTATCTCAGGAAAAAAAAAAACAACTAACCGAGAGATGTCAGTCAACAACTGCAGTGCTACACTGTAGCTAAGTTTTATCCAGGGATATTTGCTCAGAAAGTAACGTTTTTCAGGAATGTACATAAACCAAAGATGATATTTTTTTAAATTAACATTATCACCATTTTTCTTCTTCTTCTCCTAAGGTGCTTTACTGTGGAAAGCAGCTACAGAATTCGCCTGTGTTGCGCTTAGGTGTTTTGACCCCACTCAGGTACCTTCAGGGATGCAACATTTTAATAACTGGACAGTTCCTCTACAATCACTTCCCCCTTGTGGTAGTGTGGTGGTGTTTAGTTGCTAAGTCATGTCCGACTCTGTGACCTCCCGGACTGCAGCCCGCCAGGCTCCTCTGTCCATGCGGTTTCCCAGGCAAGAATACTGGAGTGGCTTGCCATTCCCTTCTTTAATCCCTGGAAGTGGTATCTTTCCCACCCAGGAACTGAAGCCCCGTCTCCTGCATTGGCAAGAGGATTCTTTATCACTGAGCCACCAGGGAAGCCCTAATCCCTTACGTTCATTCTAAGTCTTTACCCTGTTTGGTGAGTCTTTATAAATCTTCCCAGGAACAGATTGCTGAGTCCCTAGCACGAAGGAATTGAACCAACTGTTTATCCTTTAACATCTATGTAGATTTCCCACAGACAGATTGCCAATAGAACGTAATCTCACTTTCCAGTGTCCAAATAGCTAGGTTTTCCCCAGTTGCATATTTGCTGTCAATTTCCATAGACTAACGTGTTTTAGAAACTGATTCTCATTTTGAATTGCCCACAGTGCGTGTCTCATCTTAAAACTGATGGAGAATATGTAGGATGTTATACAGAACGCGGGAATATATAAGACTAGAACAATTAGCTCTGTATTGATGCTGCCTGAAATCTGACATCGACCCATACAGCCTAACCCTTTTCTCCAAGCATTTCCTAGTTGGTGTATAACACAGGGAGCTTGACTAGGTACTCTGTGACAACCTAGAGGGGCAGGATGAGGAGCGGAGGTTCAAGAGGGAGGGGACATGTGTACACTTGTAGCTGATTCATGCTGTTGTATGGCAGAAGCCAAAACGATATCGTAAAGCAGTTATCCTTCAGTTAAAAAGAAGTTTTTTTAAAAAATGTAAATCAGAAAAAAAAAGCTCTGCTTTTAGAATCTCTTCTGTACCGAATTAGACAAGTACTTGAGTTTTCAATTGCAGTCTTATAAACTGGGAAAAACCCCTTTGAATGTATTATATATATATATATATATTTATACATTAAGCATTTGTAGCAGTGGCATTGACACCTTTGCTCAGTTCAGTTCAGTTCAGTCGCTCAGTCATGTCCGACTCTCTGTGACCCCATGGACCGCGGCACGCCAGGCCTCCCTGTCCATCACCAACTCCCAGACTTTACTCAAACTCATGTCCATTGAGTCGGTGATGCCATCCAACCATCTCATCCTCTTTCGTCCCCTTCTCTTCTGCCCTCAATCTTTCCCAGCATCAGGGTCTTTTCTAATGAGTCAGCTGTTCGAATGAGGTGGCCAAAGGATTGGAGTTTCAGCTTCAGCATCAGTCCTTCCGATGAACACCCAGGACATATCTCCTTTAGGATGGACTGGTTGGATCTCCTTGCAGTCCAAGGGACTCTCAAGAGTCTTCTCCAACACCACAGTTCAAAAACATCAAGTCTTCTGCACTCAGCTTTCTTTATGGTCCAACTCGCTCACATCCAAACATGACCACTGGAAAAACCATAGCCTTGACTAGACAGACCTTTGTTGGCAAAGTAATGTCTCTGCTTTTCAATATGCTGTCTAGGTTGGTCATAACTTTCCTTCCAAGGAGCAAGCGTCTCTTAATTTCATGGCTGCAGTCCCCATCTGCAGTGATTTTGGAACCCCCTTTGTTAGGTTTTGTTACACTTTGGAATCAGTATAAGAGCATAAGGTATAAACCACCTGCACAGGACAGTCCCCAGTTTCCTGGGAATTATATGACGTCATGACCCACGGAGAGATGATACAATGGCTTGTCTTCAAGCCCCTGAGAACAGGTGCCTGTGGTGGCTGTATCTAGTGATTCAAGTGACCAATAGTAGACTATGGTTGTATGAGGCTGTGGTGTTATATTACACTTCACAGGTTCAAATCCTTGTCCTCTGTTGGACTGACTCCTCTTATGAGCTGGGCAGGATTTTTCAGTCTCCCCGAGCCTCAAGGTTCTTTCTGTGAAATGGGAATAACGCACACTCGTTACCACTGCTGTTGCTACTTAATTGCTTCAGTTGTGTCCAACTGTGCCCACCAGGGTCCTCTGTCCATGGGATTCTCCAGGCAAGAGTCCTGGGGTGGATTGCCATGTCCTCCTCCAGGGGATCTTCCCAACCTAGGGATCAAATCCGGGTTTCCTGCATTGCGTGCAAGATTCTTTACCTCTGAGCCACCAGGGAAACCCAGCTCACCCTGGTTGCCAGGGATTAAATGACTAGCAGCACTGTCATGCTTAGATCAGCTCTCTGCTCAGAGAAAGCACTTGCTAAACATCAAACAAAAAAAAAAGAAAAAAAAGCCAATTTGTGCCACTTTTTTATCCCCTGATATAAAGGATAAAAATAAAAACTCAAACCACAAGACAGCAAGACAGTCACTGAACTGACTTATCCTCCCTTAATAATAGGCTATTTCCTTGTAAAATTAGGGAGTGGATTTTGGGATGCAAAGGAGGTATCTGTGGGTAGAAAAAAATGTCTGGATGAATAAAGTACTGTTAAAGTATTCTGCATGTGGGGTCATTACCCAGAGTACAGAAGGCATTTTTCTGTCACTGGGAATCCCCCTGCTACAGTGGGAGAATCGTCTTAATTTTTGTTTTAAGTTTTGTTGCGTGTAATAGGCTGTGTTCTCTTTAGAGGTCTGCTAATATTGGATGGGCTCATATAATTTCAAGAACTGAGTTACTCCATCTATCTATGAGCTTTCATATATTTGGTTCCATGAATCTAATTTGATACGTTTGGCTACAAGAGAGATTGGTAACCTGATAAGAATTTCCTGGCAAGATTGGAAATATGTCTCAAAATACAGGTTCAGAGGACTCACAATTTGTTTCTTAAAAATCCATCAGGCTTGGCATATCCAGTAGTTTTATTTGTAATGTAGCTTTAAAAATATTCAGGCCTTTACATACACAGAGTAAAGAAAAAACATGACTTTAATCCTTCTTCAGTGCAAATATTTGAGAGAGCATTTTAAATTTTACCTCAATATTTTCCCTCAACTCAATTAAGCTCTCTTTCATGGAAAAATTTAAATCACACTCTACATGGATTCAACTTGATTAATATTTTTTTGTCAATTAAATTACATATCAAATAATTTCAAAATTCACAGGATTGGTGGCAACCGTATCCAACCAGTTATGGGAAATTTCAGAGAGGAATACAGACCAACTCTGCTGCTTTTATCAGAATACAATTAGAAAAAGGAACTTTGTAAGAAAAGGTACAGTGTTTCTAAGAAGAAAAAAGCTAACTAATGTGCAAAGTATCTATGTTTCATTTTTGATACTATAAAGACCATCAGTAAAAAAAGTATTTTTTTATCTGGTTCACTGAATACTCTGCTGGAAGGGCTGACACTTTATAAACAGAAAAAAAAACTATCTGTTGGAGTTGAATCCTTTTCTGGGTAATCTGTGTTTGATATGTGTATATGTGTGTGTTCCTACTCCTAGGGCTGTGTAACAGAGCACCCCCAGAATGCAGTGGCTTAAAACAATAGTAATAATTTCTTATCTTCCAGGTGGCTCAGCTGGTAAAGAATCTGCCTGCAATACAGGAGGTTTGATCCCTGAGTTGAGAAGATCCCCTGGAGAAGGGGATGGCAACCTACTCCAGTATTCTTGCCTGGAGAATCCCATGGACATAGGAGCCTGGCGGGCTACAGTCCTTGGGGTCACAGAGAGTTGGACACCACTGAGCAGTTAACACTGTTTTCCTGTCTCTCATAATGTCTTACCTCCCCAGGTTTCTATGCATCAGGAATTTGAGAGTTTCGTATTAATAGCTGGGTAATTCTGGCTCTGTTTCTTTCAGGAGGCTGTGGTCAGTTTTTGACCAGGGCTGTAATGATCTGAAGGCTGGGGGTGTGGTTCCCAGAGAGCAACGTCACTTGATTGGCAACTTAGCCCCTCTGTTGCCTTGCTAGATGCTGCTTGAGGGTCCTCACCTAGGGTGGAAGTGGACTCCACAAGGGCATGAATTCAGCTGGTCAACATCCCTGGGGGCTATCTTGGGTCTGGCTCCATGCAACACGTGTTTCCGTCACTTGCATTTATCGATGTTTGAGAGTGTGCTTGGTAAAAATACCAATTTTCCCACAAACGAATGGATGTGATCTACTTGGAGGAAAATAATTTTAAGGTTTAAAAAGAACAAACACAGCAAGTTTTGAGAACCACGAAAGTGATGTGCTTTTGCACCAAAGAGTGGTTTTAAAGGCACTTCCTTCTTAAAGGGCTTCCCTTGTGGCTCAGCTGGTAAAGACTGAGCCTACAATGCGGAAGACCTGGGTTCGATCCCTGGGTTGGGAAGATCCCCTGGTGAAGGGAAAGGCTACTCAGTCCAGTATTCTGGCCTGGAAAATTCCATGGACTGTATAGTCGTTGGGGTTGCAAAGAGTTGGACATGACTGAGTGACTTTCACTTTCCTTCTTAAAGGAATAACAGATTTAAAAGCTGTTCTGTATGCAATCACTCGTAAGCTTGGAATTAGGCTTTTCCCCTTTGCTTGGTTAGCAGTTATATATACTTGAGGACTTTAACACCTATTCGAGGAACTGGTCATTAGATACAGAAAACCCCCGTATGTGTGCTATGATTCGATAATGGCCTCACTGATATGGAAGAGAACCTGGGAAATTGGGGATCTGCAAGCTAAAAAAGTCTGACGTATGACTGATTCCATAAAACCTCTCCACCCCTGGAGGCTGTGGAAGGAGCATGCTGGCGTCTATAAATATGGTAGAAAAACCTCATATGCTTCAGAGTATCTGGGATGCTTCTGATACAATCTCAGGAGAAGGAGCTTTGGGGGCTTTGGGGGTAGCTCCACGACATGAGGGTTTCTCTGGTAGCTCAGATGGTGAAGAATGTGCTTGCAATGCAGGAGACCCAGGTTCGAACCCTGGGTCAGGAAGATCCCTTGGAGGAGGGCAAGGCAACCGACTCCAGTATTCTTGCCTGGAGAATCCCATGGACAGAGGAGCCTGGTGGGTTACAGTCCATGGGGTCGCAAAGAGTTGGACATGACTGAAGCGACTTAGAATGCATACACACACCATGACCTGAAGCAAGACATAATGCCTCATTAAAGGCAGCCTTGGAACAGAAACCCTACGTCCCCTGTGTAGAAGAACTCTAGCGCAGGCTGGAGAATGAGCTTACTGCAGAAAGAGATGAATACAGAGAAAGCCATATCCAGCTTCTCGAGTCCCTAGTCTCTCTGACTGGGGTTTCGTATGACGGATTTCAACAATGGTGCAACCCTCCAGCTCATCCAAACTGAACCCAGCTGTACCTTTGTAGGTTTCCTGTTTCCTCACTTGATTTTTCTTCTGTAGTGAAACTGGCTTTCCTGACCAACCAAATTTGAATGGAATGATGGGTTTGCTCTCTACCTTGAAGTATTTGTCAGGAAAAGCAATTTTACCAGGAAAACAAGAAACGCCCACCCCTGACCCCCCGATTTTACCTCTTTAAAAAGAAACCACAAAGAGATAGAAAGCTCTGACAAGCATGGGACAGTTCTTTGAAAAGATTGAATAGTAATTTGTCTTCAAGGTACCAAAAATGACATGTGCAAGTGAGATAATACATATTTTTAATTAGATTTTTTCGGGGGGATTGTGACTTCTTGTCCAGGCTCCATTTGCTAGAAGCTTATTTTTATCTGGGTTCTACCTTTTTCTAAAACGGTTGCAGAGAATTCTTTTCTCAAGACATCAAATTCTTGGCTCCAGTTATAACTAGACAGGCTGCAGTATTTTGTTCCTTTTTTTTAAAAGTATCTTTTTCCTGCTTGTTTCTCATCTTTTATTTCTCAAAATACATGTGCTTTTTATAGATATGGGAGCCATTTTCAGATCAGGCTCTCTGAAAATAGTCTGAATCAGAATATATTAGGGGAAAAACCATCATTTACCCACAGAGGCACATCATGTTTCATTTTATTAAAAGCAGTACCCAGAGGGTGCAGACAGGAAAAAAATGAGGTGATTTTCTTTTTCCCCCTCCGCTATTCTTTAAGCCAGAGTTTTGTTTATAGGAAATGTTTTTTTAACATTCTATGGCTACATTAATTAAAAATAAATGCAAGCAGAACGAGTTTCCTTTCTGCTTTGCTTTGTTGTTTTGAGTTCTCCTCAAATATCCTCTGAGGGGTTAAAGTCCATGGGTCATATTTTTTTACAACGGTATCCTTTTCCAGTGTGGAATTAACCTTGGATCGGTTTCTCTTCTCCACTCCCATTGACTCTCTTCCGGCTCCTGCCCTTCATCCTTCAACTTAACGATTATAGCAGTGGCTCAGACTCGTGTCCAATTTAGGTCTCCACACTGCATGAGACGATTATTTTTCATAGAACAATACTGTGATCACATCCTATCTGCTCAAAAGCATGTAACACTTTCTGTGACTGTTAGGTGAAGTCCAGACACCTCCAGGTCAGCACTGATGATCCATCAAAAACTGTGACAAGTGCAAATACTCTAAAACCCACCAACTGCTCTCTTGGGCTCCGGTCTCAGAGGAAAGAAATTTACGTTCACGCAAAGATCCATGTATGAATGTTCACTGCTGCTTTATCGGTAATTGCCCCAAACTGGAAACAGCTCCCTGCGTCCTTCAACAGATGGATGGTTAAACCAACTGTGGAATGACTATACTGTGGAATATTACTAGGCAACGAAAAGGGACAGGCTGTGGATTCACACAACAGCTTGGATGTCTCTCCAGGGAAATATGCTGACCGAAGGCCTGTCAGGAGTGAACTGAAGGTTGTTCTGATGGCAGGATTATTCCTTGGCATTTCTGGTTTGCTACTCACAAGAGCAAGAGAGCAGTCATTGGCACAGAAAGGTCCCAGCCAAGAGTCGTGGGTGTCAGCAGCTGGAAGACAGCCTGGCAGACGTGAAAATGTCTGTGCCAAGGGGATACAAGTAAGACTGAAGGTGAGAATGAGGAGCTCCATTAAAAATGGAATAAAAGAACAAGGAGATGGATAACAGGAGAGAAAGGAAGGAAAATCAGAGGACCACTCCGGTAGGTCCAATATCTAAATAATAGGAGCTCCAGACCAAACAAACAAACAAACCCATAAATAATTTTTTTTAAAGTGCAAGAAAGTAATTTCCGCTTCTGAGCTGGCACACGGTGGCAGCTCAGTTCTGAACTATCTCCTCCTCACAGAAAATGCACGAAGCTGTAAGAAAAACAATGGCGCACTGCCAAAGTCACGTTTTTAGTGAAGCCGGGAGTCAGAGCATCGGCAGACTTCAAACCACAAGCACGGCTCTCAAAGTCATAACCAGCGGGAAGCCCCCGCAGTCTTACATTATCCCAGTACAAACAGGGTTATAAAGTATCGGGGAAGATCCATCTGGGAGTCATCTATGTAGAGCTGGTGTCTGAAGGCACTGGAATAACCACTTTACCAAAGAGAGGAAGTTAAGTAAAGTGTAAGTTGCTCAGTCTGGTCCGACTCTTTGCGACCCCGTGGATCATAGAGTTCGTGGAATTCTCCAGGCGAGAATACTGGAGTGGGGAGCCTTTGCCTTCTCCAGGGGATCTTCCTGACACAGGGATCAAACCCAGGTCTCCCACATGGCAGGAGGATTCTCAACCAGCTGAGCCACAACCAAAGAGAGGAGAAGGGGCTTATTAGTCAATGGCATTTAAAGGTGCTCACAGATTCACGTAGGAAGTTCTGATATGGGATGGGATCTGTGGATCTGCATTTCCAACAAGCCCCTGCGTGATGCCGACACTCTGAGTAACCAGATCCATGGAGCGGACTTTGAGTAACAAGGTTTAAGAGCAGCACTTTCAAGCCTTGGTTGCACGTTCCAAGCACCCAGGGAGCTGTAAAAAGTCCCGTTGCTCAGACTTCAGCTCAGAGCAGTCCATGGCATCTCGGAGGACCATCCTTGGTCAGCTGCAGCTGTAAAGGCAGAAACTGGTGCTTGACACCACCAGCTATTAGAGAAATGCAAATCAAAACCGCAGTGAGGTATCACCTCACCCTTGCCAAACAGCTATCATCCGAAAGTCTACAAATAATAAATGCTGGAGAGGATGTGGAGACCTGGGAACCCATGTACACCACTGGTGGGAACGTCAATCGGTCCGGTCACTGTGGAGAACAGTCTGCAGGTTCCTCAAAACACTATAGAGTTACCGTATGATTCAGCAATCCTACTTCTGACCATACACCCAGAAAAGATGAAAACTCCAAGTCGAAAAGACACATCTGCCCCAGGGTTCACAGCAGCGTTATTTACAGTAGCCAGCATGCAGGAGCAATGCAAGTGCTTATCAGCAGATGATTGCCTTATGCAGATATGATTTATACATATAGTTGGAATATTAGCTATTAAAAGAATGGGATACTGCCGTTTACAGCAATATGGATGAACTGAGAGAATCTTATGCTTAATGAAATGTCAGACTGAGAAAGACAAATAGTCCTGTACGCTCTTGCTTACATGTGGCATCTGAAAAATAACACAAATGAATGCATATGCAAAATAGGAACAGACTCACGGATGTAGAAAACCAACTTGCAGTATCCAGTGGGGAGGAGGGAGGAGAGAGGAACAAATAAGGTGTGTGGGATTAACAGACCCAAGCTAGTATACGTACAATGAAAATGAGTGTCAGTGTCTGACTCTTGGCAACCCTACGGACCATACCCACCAGCCTCCTCCGTCCATGGGATTCTCCAGGCAAGAACAGTGGAGTGGGGTGCCATTTCCTCCTCCAGGGATCTTCCTAACCCAGGGATGGAACCTGGGTCTCTTGCATTGCAGGCAGATTCTGTAATGTGTGAGCCACCAGGGAGACCCCCAGATTTTATATACATACATACATAAATAAATATAAATACACACACACACACACACACACACACACACACACATATATATATACACACATAAAGGTTGGGACTCAAAAGTGTCCAGGGAGGGGTTTCCTCATCCCCAAGACAGAGGTGTTTGTTAGGTCCATTATGCCAAACCTCTGAAATGCTGCAGAGCTCTGCATGATAAAGATTTATCCTGAGAAAATGCAAAGGTCCCACCAGAGGGAAGGGGCGCTTCTGGACTTGAGGAGGACAGCTTGAAACACTGGCTTGGAAAAACTCTCCATTTTATTTCCTAGACACAATGGTCTATAGCCAGTTATCTGTGTACCTATCCATTCATCTGCTATTTGTCAATGTACACTCATAAAACTTTTTTTTTTTTCCTGGTGAAGACTTACTTGAGGCAATGGCGAAATGTATACTGTCAACGGCCTTGTTTTTTTAAGTTTGACATTGTAGCACATATTTAAATTTATGTATTCACATCAACCCATGGAAAGCTCCATGAGCACCTCCAACTAGGCAGCTTGTTTCTCTGCCTTCATGCCAATATTGTTTTATTCATTCATTAATCTACACGACACACTCCTGAGTACACTCTCACGGAGGGTGCCAGCCGTGTGGCCCATAAATCATCCCAACTTTCCACTTTTTTATTCAGACGATTCTCTAATCCTCTGTTAACATTTTAAAAAATGCCCAGTGATATACAATGAAAAGAATTATTTTTTAAAAGCTGCCTAGGTAACTTGGCTATATGTTACATGAGGTTTTACAGACTTGTAGTGTAAAGATATAAATTTATATTACACAGAAGGAATATAAGAGAAATAATGCTGATTAGGAGGTATCATACTAAACAGTGATAATGCACATTGAGAAAAAAAATGGAAGATAGAATTTTAACTCTTTGGACTTACATTGGAAAAGACCCTGATGCTGGGAAAGACTGAAGACAGCAGGAGAAGAAGACAACAGAGGATGAGATGGCTGGATGGCATCACCGACTCGATGGACATGAGTTTGAGCAAACTCTGGGAGACAGTGATGGACAGAGAAGCCTGGTGTGCTGCATTTCATGGGGTCACAAAGAGTCAGACACAACCGAATGACTAAGCAACACACAACCCAAATTATAAGTATGAGGTTCTATAATGGGAGATTCTGAGTGTCTGAATGTCTGAATAAATGTCGACAGGCCATTCATTTCCAGAATGGAACGCACACCACCATCACAGTTATTCAAGTTTAAGTCTTTACAGCTCACACTTTTGTGATCACTAACATAAAGAAGAAGAATCTGTAATGAGCTGTGTGTACGGGGTGTTCCTGATCACTGTCTGAAATCATCTTACTGACTTCCATCTCAGCCCTGCAGTACCTAAATTCTGTGAGGGCAAGACCTGAATGGCTCTTGTTCAGCAGTCAGAATCAGACCTGGCACTCAGCAGGGTCTGTTAGTTCTCCAGGGCTGCTGCACAAATATCGCAGATGGGGGGGCTTAGACAATGGAAATGTATGGTATTGCAGCTGAAAGTCTGAGATCGGGTGTTGGCAAGGGACAGGCTCTCTCTGAACACACCAGGGAAGGATCTGTGCGTTCCAGGCCTCTCTCCTAGCAGCTGGTACGTTCCCTGGCTTGTGACAGCCGGATTCCAGTCTCTATAAGGCGTTCTCCTGCATGTCTGTCTCTGGGGCCAAATTCCTCTTTTCGTAAGGATGTCGGTCCTGGGATTTCCCTGGTGGTCCGGTGGTTAAGAATCTGGCTGCCGGTGCAGGGGACACAGGTTCCACCCCCGGTCTGGGAATCTCCCAGAAGCCGAGGGGCAACTGGGCTCTCGAGCTGCAACTAGTGACACATGTGAGCCCTAGAGGCCATGGTCCACAACGAGAGAAGGGCCACAGTGAGACGTCCGAGCCCCGCAACTAGAGTGTAGCCCCGTTTCCTGCAGCTACACAAAGCCCGAGTGCATCTACCCGTCCGGCTGAAAAGAAACAAATATGGATGCCGGTTATGCTGAATGAGTCCCTTCTGCTGCTCCCATGACAGTATGGCCTCATTTCAACTCAGCATGCTAGGCTCTCAGCCGTGTCCAACATTCTGCAACCCCCCACGTGACCTTATTTGGAAACAGGTCATTTTCAGAAGTACCATTCTGACTTAACTACTCCTGAAACAGACCTGTGTCCAAACGAGGTCACATTCTGAGCTCCTAGGGAGTTTAGGATTTCAAACCCATGAACTTTGTGTGTGTGAGGGGGGAACACCATTTGACCCAAAACACAGGCACGCAGTTCGTATAGACACAGTGGATGAATGAAAAATGAAACAAGGAAAAGAGCCTATCTGGGCACTATTCCGCTTCCAGTGACCAGGTCATAGCACGTGTCTGATTATATCTACTCCGTGAGCTAGAATTCTGCAAAGTATCTAGGTACAGAGTTTTATCTTGAGTCTTTATGAACACAGGTGTTTTGAGTGATGTCAGTTGTGACAGTATATGAATTGCGCATCATTTCATAATAGCTGAAGTACAAATGTACAAAGACTTTTGGGGAGGAAGCCTATCCAGCTAAACCTACCGAGTGGCTTCTGATTGTGACCCGTTGGCCCAGAGGTAAACCTTTAAGTTTGGACCTTGGTCCAAAGGTCTGAAAACCCACACCTCAGCTCAAGGTCTTAAAACCCACTCTTCTAACGTATTCAGTTCAGTTCAGTTCAGTCGCTCAGTAGTGTCCAACTGTTTGCGACCCCATGGACTGCAGCACGCCAGGCTTTCCCTGTCCATCACCTACTCCCAGAGTTCACTCAAACTCATGTCCATTGAGTCGGTGATGCCCTCCAACCATCTCATTCTCTGTCGTCCCCTTCTCCTCCTGCCTTCAAGCTTTCCTAGCATCAGGGTCTTTTAGGTGGCCAAAGGATTGGAGTTTCAGCTTCAGCATCAGTCCTTCCAATGAATATTCAGGACTGACTTCCTTTAGGATAGACTGGTTGGATCTCCTTGAGCCCAAGGGACTCTCAAGAGTCTTCTCCAACACCACAGTTCAAAAGCATCAACTCTTTGGCACTCAGCTTTGTTTATAGTCCAACTCTCACATCCACGCATGACTACTGGCAAAACCAAAGCTTTGACTAGAAGGACCTTTGTTGGCAAAGTAACGTCTCAGCTTTTTGATATGCTATCTAGGTTGGTCACAGCTTTTCTTCCAAGGAGCAAAGTTTTAATTTCATGGCTGCAGTCACCATCTGCAGTGATTTTGGAGTGGTTTTACTCTAACGTATAAGTTCAAGAAATGGCCCCATGCAATTGCCAGACTTTTCTTTCCTTTGGCATGTGGCATCACCCTGGGTATCTACTATCTTCTGAGTTGCTTCGTCTCTTCTTATTCATCCTATAGTCCTTAAGCTACCCTGACCAGTCACTTGCTTGTATCACAGAACATACAACTCACCGCAGGACTTTCCTGGCGGTCCAGGGGTTAACCCAACTGCCAATGCCAATTGCCAATGCCAGGGGACGGTGGGGTGGACGCCTCAGTTGTAAACTAGACTTCCCCCATGCCACGGGGCAGCTAACCCCATGCACCACAACCACTGAAGCTGATGAGCCCAAGAGCCTGTGTTCCACAGCAAGAGAAGCCGCTGCAATGAGAAGCCAGCTCACTGCAACTAGAGAAGGCCCGCCTGCAGCAACCAAGACCCCGCGCAGTCAAAAATAAATAAATCAATAAAGCACTTAAAAACAACAACGAGAAAACTCACTGCAGAATTCTTAGGACGATTTACATGGAATATTTCAAAGGTTACAATCTGAACAGAGAGGAACTTTGTATCGTGTTTGGAGAAAAGTCTGTATCAGGTTTAGAGAAAAGTCGCCCCTTGCCCGCCTCCTGTGCCGCTTATGCTCCTGATTGCTACTGCATGGATCTGTGCAATGCTGTACCCTGTGGCCTGTGCAGAAAAATAACCAGCATGAGAAGAAGCCAGGCCTGATTTTTTTCTTTTTTCCCCAACTGTATTCCCAGTTCCTGAATAGCACATGGCATATATTTGTTTTCTCACTGAGGTTCTCTTGCTGCTGGGAAGCTAAGTGGTAATGGCTTGGCCTTCTGCAGAATGACTGAAGCTGAGTAATGTGGGGCCCTTGTGGGAGGCATTTTATGTACTTCCCTACTTCAGGCTGCCGGCTGCAACCTGCTGAGATGTTCCTCCATCACCTAAAATATTTTTTCCTATATGGTGTTTTCTGTGTTTATAAACACTTTCCAGGCAACCACGTATCTACTGACAGTCAGCTTCACTGTCTCCGGAACATTTCCAATCAGGGTGCCTCCCACCATTGAAATAAAAGTGAAAGTCTGAAAGTGAAGTCGCTCAGTCGTGTCCGACTCTTTGCGACCCCATGGAGGGTAGCCTATCAGGCTCCTCGATCCATGGGATTTTCCAGGCAAGAATACTGGAGTGGGCTGCCATTTCCTTCTCCAGGGGATCTTCCCAACCCAGGGATCGAACCCAGGTCTCCTGCGTTGCAGACAGATGCTTTACCATCTGAGCCACTAGGGAAGCCCTCCCACCACTGAGCTGATGCTAAAAAATTGGTGGCCTGTGACCAGGCCAAGAAGAAGAAGCAACAGAATTCAAACCAAGCTTACTGCCGCTCAACTTAGTGTTCTTCCCAGGAAAACGAGTGTTTTACTTAAGAGATGAAAAATGGAAAGAGAAATGCACAGCTTTTATAATTCATACAGCTAAAACTGTAAGCAACATGTTCCAGCCACCTCATTCTATGGGTGGGGAGACTGAGTCCCCAATACTTCCCCAAAGACTCACAATCCAGTCATGGACAAAGAGCATCTAGAACACAACCTCTAAGAGAAATGTAATGCTAGCCCCAGATGACAAGCCATATTTCTAATTTTAAACTTCAGAGCAATGCCATGAAAAAAGTAATAAGAAACAGATGAAATTAATTTTTAATAAAACATGCAACCAATCCTATACATCCAAAATATTATCACTTCAGCACGTAATTAATAAATATTAATGAATATTTTATATTCTTTTTTTTTTTTTACAGCAAGTCTTTGAAACACTTTTACAGGGCATCACAATTCGGGCTAGTCACATTTCAAGGGTTCAGCAGCTGCGTGTGGCCACGGGCTGCCCTCCTGGATAGTATAGATTCAGGACAGCCCTTAAGCCCTGTGTCATTTCCTTCCCAGCACCCGCACCCTGCCTCTCAGGCTTAGAACTTATAAAATATTAACTGTAAAGAGTTGGTGCTTATTTTGAATTATTGCAAATGGAAGACAGTTAGGGGTAGCAAGTACTGGGGAGGTATATTTCGTTCATGGGAGATGTTTTAACTTTTAACCCGTCTAAGATATGGAAACCTGGAGAAGGCAATGGCAACCCACTCCCATATTCTTGCCTGGAAAACCCCATGCACAGAGGAGCCTGGTGGGCTGTAGTCCACCCATGGGGCCTCAAAGAGTTGGACACGACTGAGCATGCACACAAGATGTGCAAGTGAGTAATAAAAACCGCATTATCAACTTCACGGTGGGAGATAATCTTTAAAATATTTGGGAGATGGTATTTACAATATTTGGGATCTGAAGAGAAAGGTGACTATTACACTCTTGACCTAAGGCTTCCAGGGTTTGATTTTCATGCTTTGAGTTATTTTCAATTGTGGTAACACAGCATTAAGATTCACCCCTGTTTCCCAGGCTTCTCTACTCTTTCCTGTCACAAGGAGCAGTGCATAGGTTCCATGTACAATAACTCACATTCTTCCATGTACAATAATTCAACATAAGCACCAGCTCTTTACAATGTCACAGTAGAGGAGCTGAACCCACACCCCCCAAAGTCCTGCCTCACTTAAATCCTTTTGGACGACACTGGTCAGTCTTTCCTAAGCTATGCTCTGCAGAACAACAATTCTGTGAGCTATGGTTGATAGATTCTACAAAGAAAAAGAGTGTCTCTGTCTGTATAACTTAGGGCCGTACTGGGCTAATTGTGCTAATTATGCTGGGGGTTGATCGCCTGTGACAAAGCTGAAGTGACTCCATGTTGACACCAACACCCCAGGCTGTCTCCCTCGCCTCTGTCTTCAGCTCGTACCCTCAGTGTTCATGCTCACTGCCTCCTTTTGCAAGATAGTTCCCCAAATGTGTGTGTTGGAGGATTAAATTAAAAAGAGGAGGGAGGAAGGGAGGAAAAATGCTTCCAGCAGAAAGCCAGAAATCTCCTAGATTTCAGCAGAAAGCTAGAAATACTCCTGAAATACTGCTGAAATCTCCAGGAATATGCCCCTTAGGTCTCATCACCTCCAACGACACAGCAAGGCTAGCTGCAGCTTCCAGGGAAGCTGGGGAGGTGAGTATTTTTTACAAAGCACTTTAGGGTGGGAAACTAAGTCAGCCTTGTCTACCTGAGAATGAAGGTGAAAACAGAACCTGGGAAGGTCAGAATCCGTCACACGGAGCCAAAGCTTTCTCACAGCCATTTACGGAAGATTTTGCTTTGTGCGGTGGCAAATGAGGGCAACATCAATGTCTTCTTGTCCAGCATAAAATTCTCATTTTGCACAGAGGAACTCAAAGAACTATTATTGTCCTGGAAAAAATCCACTTTGGGCAGAGTTGTAGTACTGCGTGATTTCTGGGGCAGCCCTGTGTATTGAAAAGGAGCCGCACAGAGAAGGTTTGAGGAAGACCTGGGGTTTGGCGAATCCTGACCTCACTCCTGAGGAAGAAAGGCTTGGAACCCCACTTGAGGCACCCCACCTTTGAAAGCATGCATGTAAGAGAGGAGCCCCCCAATAAGTAGCCTTCAAGAGCAAGGAGGCTTACATCTGTGAGACCCACAAGCATTGGCTCTTAACAGGCTTGCCTCTCAGATTGGAGCCCCAAGGCTTGGTGAGAAACTCGTGTGTGTGTGTGTGTGTGTGTGTGTGTGTGTGTAGGGAGCTTATTTGCTTGTCATGGAACGTGCTTGGCATGAAACAGGCGATGTGTATGTGTGTGTGTGTGTGTGTGTGTGTAGGGAGCTTATTTGCTCATCATGGAACATGTCCTGAGATGCAGGCATCTGGTTTTGACAAACATCCCTGGAAACTGCTGTGGTTTTCTCAGCTCACTGCTGCTGCTGCTGCTGAGTCACTTCAGTCATGTCCGACTCTGTGCGACCCCATAGACGGCAGCCCACCAGGCTTCCCCGTCCCTGGGATTCTCCAGGCAAGAACACTGGAGTGGGTTGCCATTTCCTTCTCCAATGCATGAAAGTGAAAAGTGAAAGTGAAATCGCTCAGTCTGGCAAATGCCATCACCTCCTTCTTTTTTGTTTTTTTCTTTTATTTAAAAAAAAAAAATCTCTAGATCCAGAACTTTCCACAATAGGTAGGAAAGTCAGATCCACCCAGGAATGGGCTCTGGATTTGTAGTGGTATCCCTTCACTTATAGCAGTATTTCAGGGAAAGGTGGCGGGCACCTCTGAGGTTACAGAACTCTGCTGTAGCCTCTGACCTGGGTCTTTGATTCATGATTAGCCGTCATTCACTTGACAGCCTGGAGACCTACTCTGATCTGCAGCCAACTCCTATCTCAGGGGGTGGGGTGGCTTCTCTCTCCCCAGCTTCTGCCTGGACTCTTGCCCCAAGCTGAGTGCACTGTTTGGAAGGACAACACTGCCATCTGTTTGACTCTGGGCGATTCTCTAGCTGCCTCGGCCATTCACAGGAGTGGATCGCCTGCAATCTTTGGGATTTTCATTATCTCAGAAGGACCCTGTATTTGCCATACACCTTTGGATGCTGAAATTTGCACTGGGGACCTTTCTGGTACAAGTCTCCAGGCCTAGATTTGGTCCTGACCCTTCTTTGCCCACCAAGGGTCCAGCGGGGTCTGTGGGGTTTGAAAATTCATTGTTTTCTAGGAAATAGTATGGTTTGGCCCGCATCCCAGATGACACCCAGTGAGTTGCCCTCCCGATAGTCGTGTCTTTGTACAGTTGACTCCTCATCAATGAGGGCTCATCAGGATGATAACTGCTGATAGAACATTAGGGACCTCTTCGACCGTGACTTCAGCAGACGGATCACAAAAGGCATTGCCACTTATTGCCTTGCTCTGTCTGGGGTCACCTGGCTTCTGGGGGAAGCCAGTTCTCATGTCACGAAGACAGTTAAGCAGCCCCCTGGAAATGTATTTGTGATAATTAATAAGAACGGAGGCTTCCTGACAACTAGCGAGCACCAACTTGACAGCTCTGTGCACACCTCTTCTTGAAACTGCATCCTCCTTCAATCCCAGTCAAGCCTTCAGATGGCTGGAGCCCTGGCTCAGGTCTTGACTGCAACCTCACAGGAGACCCTGAACCAGAAGCATACAGATAGGCTGCTCCCAAATGCCTGATCCTTTGAAACTAGGAGGTAATGGTCATGATGTTTTAGAGGGCCAAGTTTCAGTGCAACGTGTCCCACAGAAGCAAGAACTGTATATAATAGTCCAGGGCCCACCAGAACTTCCTTTGCAAAGTCCCCTGCCTGTTTGCTAGACGATTATAATGTTTGGGCTACAAAAGTGCCCACATAGTATTTTCCATCCAGGACATGAATGAAAAGTGAAAGTGAAAGTTAAGGTCGCTCGGTCACGTCCGACTCTTTGCAACCCCATGGACTATACAGTCCGTGGAATTCTCCAGGCCGGAATACTGGAGTGGGTAGCCTTTTCCTTCTCCAGGGGATCCTCCCAACTCAGGGATGGAACCCAGGTCTCCTGCATTGCAGGTGGATTCTTTACCAGCTGAGCCACCAGGGAAGCCCAAGAATACTGGAGTGGGTAGCCTATCCCTTCTCCAGGGGATCTTCCTGACCCAGGAATTGAACCAGGGTCTCCTGCATTGCAGGTGGATTCTTTACCAACTGAGCTCTGAGGGAAGCCCTGGACATGAATAAGTATTTTTAAAGTACTTAATATGTTAAAAGTACTAAGGTACTTTTACTAGTAAGGTACCTTTACTAAGTACTTAGTAAAGGTACTTTAGTAAAGGTGCTGAGTACCTTTACTAAGGTACTCAGTAATTCAGTACTTCTCAGTATTTATTAATTTGGAAACATCAGACATGATGTGAGAATGCAAAGACCAAAGGTGACATGGTATGTAAAATGTAATTGAGATCAGAAATGCAATTGAATTAAAATGAGCGTGTCGGCTCCAGGAGCCAGACGTTTCCCCGCTGAGTTTATCTGAGACCCTGGATGGATACGATAGGCTGCTGGAATTGGTATAAGGTCTCCTTCATCCTGCTCTTTACCTTTTGAGGGTGAGATTTCTTTCCTTCCCACTTGCAAAGGTACAATATGAGAGCCCTTCCCGGGAGCCAGGATGGAATCACGTATGTTGTAGGTGAGAAATTGTGTGTTTCATTGTAGGTGAGGAATTGTATGTTTTGTCTGTAAAGAGTGAAGGATTCACAGGTAGGACACGCGTGAGAGGCAGATTGAGCAGGTTAGCATCCAACCTGGCCCCCTGGATCCTGGACAGGCCGTTAATTGTTCTGCATCTGTGTGCTCGTTTGTGATTGGGGAGATAGCAGAAGCTTCTTGTGAGGGTTTGATAAGATACTTTACTGGGCCTGCCTCCACTCTATTCTGTTTTTGTTGTGGTTATGACATACAGTTCAGTTCAGTTCTGTTCAGTTGCTCAGTCGTGTCCAACTCATCGCAACCCCATGAACCGCAGCACGCCAGGCCTCCCTGTCCATCTCCAACTGCAGGAGTCCACCCAAACCCATTGAGTCGGTGATGCCACCCAACCATCTCATCCTCTGTCGTCCCCTTCTCCTCCTGCCCTCAATCTCTCCCAGCGTCAGGGTCTTTTCCAATGAGTCAGCTCTGCGCATCAGGTGGCCAAAGTATTGGAGTTTCAGCTTCAACATCAGTCCCTCCAATGAATACCCAGGACTAATCTCCTT
Organism: Bos indicus x Bos taurus; assembly: GCF_003369695.1. NCBI lineage: Eukaryota > Metazoa > Chordata > Mammalia > Artiodactyla > Bovidae > Bos > Bos indicus x Bos taurus. Next base: position 6,383,265 of record NC_040105.1, on the reverse strand, counting down.
TAGGATGGACTTAGGCAGAGGAACCAGAGATCAAATTGCCAAAATCTGCTGGATCATGGAAAAAGCAAGAGAGTTCCAGAAAAAACATCTATTTCTGCTTTATTGACTTTTGTGTGGATCACAATAAACTGTGGAAAATTCTGAAAGAGATGGGAATATCAGATCACCTGACCTGCCTCTTGAGAAATCTGTATGCAGGTCAGGAAGCAACAGTTAGAACTGGACATGGAGCAACAGACTGGCTCCAAATAGGAAAAGGATTACGTCAAGGCTGTATACTGTCACCCTGCTTATTTAACTTATATGCAGAGTACATCATGTTAAACTTCTGAAAGTAATTGCATTATTAAAGACAAACACCATTATAAGGGACAGCTCAAACAGCATGCGTTACAGTGCAGAACAGAACCTGAGCCTGATGCAACGCAGCTGATATTTAACCAAATCAAATCACAATGTGGTGACGGGCACATTCACTTAGTGTGATTAAAATAAATATATGGTCATGTATACACCAGGATTACCCTGAGTTTTTACCTGTACAGTTAGCACAAAGCATATTTTCAGCCTGATTATCAATTGCTACAAACATAATAAATTGTTCCTGTGGCAGACAAAGCTAACATGAAATATAATCTTCCCTGTCAGCCCTGGAATGAAAAACTGAGAAACTGTGTCATTTGGAAGGATTTTGCACAACACGTGAACAGTTTTTGAAAATGCAGTGCCTTCATACTGTGGCTTTGTTTTTCTTTCTAGTGACGACAGCATAACAATTTAATGTTAACTCCTCATGAACATCTCTGACGTTCAGCTTATTTACTTTGGAAGATGCAGGACAGAAACAGCGTTGAAATTAATCGGAAACTCTTGATAGAATGGGGGATGCCAGACATCCGAAGTCGCTGACGGTAACGCTCACGGTTGTCCCTTTGGGTGAAATTTACTCCAAAAAATAGAAACTCTGTCCATAGGAGACTTTGGAGCCTGAAAATCGGGTTTCGTTTGCAAGTCGATTCATCCTGGTTACTTAGGATTATCTGATAAAGATTAGGAACAGAGGCCCATCTGAAGCTCCTGCCTACCTGTATCCCGCTTCCTTCCCCCAGGGACTCTGCCTTCCTGCTCATCTGCTTCTGTTTGTACTCTGCAGATCCAAGCCACATTTTAATAAGGATGGTAAAGATGTTTTGCCAAGCACCCAGCCAGCCGGAAGACCGCCGGCAGGTTTGCGGTGTCATTTTACTGAAAATACTGCAGGCGTTTTTTTTTTTTTTTTTTTTTTAGGAATATATTTACATAAGAGGGAAGGCTTAAAGTGAGAGAGAAAGGCAGCTTTCTTCTAAAGGCTTTGATCCTGGCAGGCATCCGGGAAAACCTTTAATGATGAATTGTTCTTCTTTGCTCACGCCCAGGGGGAGCTGAGTCAGGTCTGCAAAGAGGAATACGGCGTATGCCACGCGCAGTCTGCCTCCTGTTCCTTTCCCCTCTCATCCATGGCTGAGCCCTATGTGGGCACCTGCCTACCTACCAGGAGGACATAGTTCCTCGTACAGGGAGCAGGTCCCTCTCTCCTACTCTCTGAGCTGATCCAATTTTATTCGACTGTTTTTCTGTGCTGTGCTTGCTTCATGATTTTCTCAGTTTGGCTCAAGGGACCTTATTATTATTTTTTTTTTCCAGGAGCAAACCTGGGAATACAAGAAGTTTGGGTTTAGTGTGCTAAATTGAAGGCTTCCCTGGTGGCTCAAATTTAAGGACTTCCCTGGTGGCTTAGACGGTAAAGCGTCTGCCTGCAATGCAGGAGACCCAGGTTCGATCCTTGGGTGGGGAAGATTCCCCTGGAGAAGGAAATGGCAACCCACTCCAGTATTCTTGCCTGGAGAATCCAATGGACGGAAGAGCCTGGTGGGTTACAGTCCGCGGGGTCGCAAAGAGTCAGATGCGACTTCACTTGCACTTTCTTTCATGCTAAATTTACGACCAGCATGGTAGTGGAAGGTCAATACAGGAGATGTAGTGGCTACTGCGTCCTGACTCAAGCTCCAGGTGTGAAAAGTTTCCTTGTGCCTCCTAGGAGCATCCCCAGGTGGCACTAGTGTTCAATACAGGAGACACAAGAGACTCGGGGTCGATGCTCTCGAGAAGGGCATGACATCCCACTCCAATATTCTTGCTTGGAGCATCCCATGGACAGAGGTGCCTGGCGGGCTGCAGCCTACGGGGTCGAAAAGAGTTGGACGTGGCTGAAGCGACTTAGTACGAGCTTGAGACCAGACCTTGGCTACTTGGGTGAGAGAACACACATCACCACCTTGAAGTGGTGATGGAAGCGCACTGCCAGCCCGGGGTTCAAAGTCTCTGTCTTGAGAATGTTGTTGCCTCAGTTCACAGTGGAAAAGAATGACCTCTGTCTTGAGAGAGGCCCTTCACACCAACGTGCGCTCGTGCAATTTGTTAGCTCTTGAAAAGAGAATCGATGAGTGTGTATGGGGATGTCTGTGTCTCTGTATGGCTGTGCATGGTTCAAAGATAAACTGAGGCATGTTAACAATTTCAAGAGTCTTAGTTGAGCAACATTGATTTGAATCAGGCCGTGCCTAACCAGAAGTGGTTGGGAGTGCTCCACCAACAGGCGTGAGGTAGACTTTGATAGAGAAAAGCAGAAGCAAAGTTAGGAAATTGTTGGTTGGTTGTCCCTTAAAGCCCAGTTGGCTATTTGGGGTTGGTTGTGCTTAGGTTTCAGTTTGGTGACCTTGAGGCCTTCACAGGCTTAGATTTTGGTTTTTGACTAGGCCTCCACTGAATTAGCAGAAATAGATGTTTTTCTGGAACTCTCTTGCTTTTTCGATGATCCACAGGATGTTGGCCATTTGATCTCTGGTTTCTATGCCTTTTCTAAAACCAGCTTGAACATCAGGAAGTTCACGGTTCACGTATTGCTGAAGCCTGGCTTGGAGAATTTTGAGCGTTACTGTACTAGTATGTGAGATGAGTGCAGTTGTGTGGTAGTTTGAGCATTCTTTGGCATTGCCTTTGTTTGGGATTGGAATGAAAACTGACCTTTTCCAGTCCTGTGGCCACTGCTGAGTTTTCCAAATTTGCTGGCATATTGAGTGTAGCACTTTCACAGCATCATCTTTCAGGATTTGAAATAGCTCCACTGGAATTCCATCACCTCCACTAGCTTTGTTCGTACTGATGCTTTCTAAGGCACACTGGACTTCACATTCCAGGATATCTGGCTCTAGGTGAGTGATCACACCATCGTGATTATCTGGGTCATGAAGATCTTTTTTGTACAGTTCTTCTGTGTATTCTTGCCACCTCTTCTTAATATCTTCTGCTTCTGTTAGTTCCATACCATTTCTGTCCTTTATCGAGCCCATCTTTGCATGAAATGTTCCCTTGGTATCTCTAATTTTCTTGAAGAGCTCTCTAGTCTTTCCCATTCTGTTATTTTCTTCTATTTCTTTGCATTGATCGCTGAAGAAGGCTTTCTGATCTCTTCTTGCTATTCTTTGGAACTCTGCATTCAGATGCTTATATTTTTCCTTTTCTCCTTTGCTTTTCGCTTCTCTTCTTTTCACAGCTATTTGTAAGGCCTTCCCAGACAGAAGTGATGGGACCAGATGCCATGATCTTCATTTTCTGAATGTTGAGCTTTAAGCCAACTTTTTCACTCTCCACTTTCACTTTCATCAAGAGGCTTTTTAGTTCCTCTTCACTTTCTGCCATAAGGGTGGTGTCATCTGCAAAGCTGAGGTTATTGATATTTCTCCCGGCAATCTTGATTCCAGCTTGTGTTTCTTCCAGCCCAGCGTTTCTCATGATGTACTCTGCATATAAGTTAAATAAGCAGGGTGACAATATACAGCCTTGATGTAATCCTTTTCCTATTTAGAGCCAGTCTGTTGTTCCGTGTCCAATTCTAACTATTGCTTCCTGACCTACATACAGATTTCTCAAGAGGCAGATCAGGTGGTCTGGTATTCCCATCTCTTTCAGAATTTTGCACAGTTTATTGTGATCCACACAGATGGGAACAGTGTCAGACTTTATTTTTTGGGCTCCAAAATCACTGCAGATGGTAACTGCAGCCATGAAATTAAAAGACACTTACTCCTTGGAAGGAAAGTTATGACCAACCTAGATAGCATATTGAAAAGCAGAGACATTACTTTGCCAACAAAGGTCCGTCTAGTCAAGGCTATGGTTTTTCCTGTGGTCATGTATGGATGTGAGAGTCAGACTGTGAAGAAGGCTGAGTGCTGAAGATGCTTTTGAACTGTGGTGTTGGAGAAGACTCTTGAGAGTCCCTTGGACTGCAAGGAGATCCAACCAGTCCATTCTGAAGGAGATCAGCCCTGGGATTTCTTTGGAAGGAATGATGCTAAAGCTGAAACTCCACTACTTTGGCCACATCATGCGAAGAGCTGACTCATTGGAAAAGACTGATGCTGGGAGGGATTGGGGGCAGGAGGAGAAGGGGACGACAGAGGATGAGATGGCTGGATGGCGTCACTGACTCGATGGACGTGAGTCTGGGTGAACTCCGGGAGTTTGTGATGTACAGGGAGGCCTGGCGTGCTGCGATTCATGGGGTCGCAAAGAGTCGGACACGACTGAGCTACTGAACTGAACTGAACTGACCTGAAGTCTTGTTTAGAGCCTCGTTGTTTCGTTAATTTAACAGTGTGCCCGTGGGTGCATCTGTCTGTGGGCACATGTGTGTGTGCATGCATGGGTGTATCCAGATTTGCGTGCCTTCACGTGTGTGCACGTGCAGGCACACAGATGTGTATATGTGTATCCACTGGTGCCTCTGTGTCTGTGTATTTACACATGTTTATATTTGTCTATATTATGCATGTTTCTATTTGTTTATATATTGGGCTTCCCTCATAACTCAGTCAGTAAAGAATCTGTCTGCAGTGCGGGAGACCCAGGTTTGATCCCTGGGTTGGGAAGATCTCCTGGAGAAGGAAATGGCAACCCACTCCAGCGTTCTTACCTGGAGAATCCCATGGACAGGGGAGCCTGGTGGGCTACAGTCCATGGGGTCACAAGAGTCGGACATGACTTAGCAACTGAAGAGAGAGAGAAGAGAGAGAGAGAGATTTGATCATTGTGCACAACCTGTCATAACCTCTCCTTTAAAGAAAGCTGAACGCCAAAGAATTGATGCCTTGAAACTGTGGTGCTAGAGAAGACTCTTGAGAGTCTCTTCGACTGCAAGGAGGTCCAACCAGTCCATCCTAAAGGAGATCAGTCCTGGGTGTTCATTGGAAGGACTGATGTTGAAGCTGAAACTCCAATCCTTTGGCCACCTGATGGGAAGAGCGGACTCATTTGAGAAGACCCCGATGCTGGGAAAGATTGAGGGCGGGAGGAGAAGGGGATGACAGAGGATGAGATGGTTGGATGGCATCATCAACTCGATGGACATGGGTCTGGGTAGACTCCGGGAGTTGGTGATGAACAGGGAGGCCTGGTGTGCTGCGGTTCATGGGGTTGCAGAGAGTCGGACACGACTGAGCGACTGAACTGAACTGAGCCTTTGTCTTCCCGCTACGGCTGCGTGCTTGATGTTTGTAATCAGAAATAATTTCGAGGCCCCCCGAATGCTAGATGGCAGCTTCATGGAGTTAATGGGTCAGGAGGGACAGGCTGATTATGGAAGAGAGAGGTGATTGAAACATGACTCCCAGCAAATCAGGGGCAGCAAGGGGAAGGAAGGTGTCCTGGGAGCAGGTTGCCTCCCCTGCTCGCTGGAGGTGGGAGGGTGCCCGTTGCCTGGAGATGGGGGTGAAGGGCTCAGGTAACCAAAGCTGCTGTGGGGCTCCTGTGAAGGGCCCCAGCTGGCAGGGGTGAGGTGTCTGCAGAGCTTGAGTGGCTCCATGCCGTGCACTGGGCTTCAGCTTGCTGTGCAGACTGTAGGAGCTGCGTAGTTATGGGTACAGAGGACAAACCAGCTCTGCAGTGACCACCACGGGCTGTCTGCTCAACCACAGAAAGAATAACTGATCTTGGACATGCTCCTTTTCCACTGTGTCCCTCTCTATTTGTTTTCTTTTTCTATGCACTCTCCTTTCTCTTCACCCCTTTCCACCCCTCCCCTCTCTCCCTTCTTAAAAAAAAAATTAAATACTTAAAAAATCATTTTTATAGGCAACTCTCATGTTCAGATGAAAAATCTGGCACAGTATTTATCTTGAGACATCACTGTGTTTTTCCTGGAGATGTAACATTTACTCCTCAAACTTTCCTTATCTTTATTCCCATATTTTGCTTAATTTCCTACTAAGCCTTCTTTTCTTCTGAGATTAGTGTAATCTTTACTCAAAAACTAGGTAAGGATAATACAAGAAAAGATACATAATTTATGTATCATTTCACTTATAATTTGCAACCCCATGGACTGTAGCCTATCAGGCTCCTCCGTCCATGGGATTTTCCAGGCAAGAGTGCTGGAGTGGGTTGCCATTTCCTTCTCCAGAGGATCTTCCCGACCCAGGAATTGAACCTGGGTCTCCTGCATTGCAGGCAGACACTTTACCATCTGAGCCACCAGGGAAGCCCATAATATATAATACACTGTAATAATTGTATATAATACAAAAATATACTTTTTGTATACTTTTCATGTAGTTAATTTATGTAGCTAATACTTTATTTTCAAAATAAAGTATAGATATAAAAGTATGGATATAAAAAGTATATCTATACTTTGTATCTATACTTTTTGTGTAGATAAATAATATAAATAAATATAAACAAATAAATCTAACAAATATGAATTGTAATAATATTATTAATATATTATCAATAAATACAATAATAAATATAAATAATATAGATAATATAAATAAATTCTGCCTGATAATCCTATACATAAATATATATATAAAATGTTGAATTCATGTAGCTAATACTTTATTTTCAAAATAAAATATAAATATATGGATACAAAAAGTATAAGTATACTTTGTATCTCTCTATATATATTTATGTACAGGATTATCAGGCAGAATTTATTCCAGGAGTGCAATGATATTTAACATGGGAACACTTTATCAGTGATGCATCCTACATCATTACACTAAAGGGCAAAATCAAAGATTTTAAGTACATACAGAAAAAGAAAAATTGATACAGTTAAACACCTCATCATAATACCTTTTTGGGACTTCCAGTGGCTGAGACTCCGAGCTCCCAATGCAGGGGCCCAGGTTTGATCCCTGGCCAGGTAAGTAGAACCCACATACTACAGCTGAGAGTTCACAGGCTGCAGCGGAGACCTGGTGTTGCAAAATAAATAAATAAAATATATTTTTATTTTGTAAAAAAAAAAATTTGTAAAATATTTTTAAAAATAAAGGAAACCTTTTATTAAACTAGGGACTGGAAGAAATTTCCTCAACCAAATAAAGATTATGGCCACAAACCCTTCAACTTTCAACACGCTCCCTTTTAGGAGATCTAGGTACCTATTCTCTCTATCGTTTGTAAGTCGTCTTCTTAAATGTAAAAGCTTGAAATACCCGCTACTGCCGGTCAGTATCATCCGGGCCGAGGAGGCTCTAAACTGCATATCTGGCTGGCACAGTTCAGTTGAGTTCAGTCGCTCAGTCGTGTCCGACTCTGCGACCCCATGAACCGCAGCATACCAGAACTCCCTGCCCATCACCAACTCCTGGAGTCTACTCAAACCCATGTCAATCGAGTCAGTGATGCCATCCAACCAGCTCATCCCCTTCTCCCGCCCTCTATCTTTCCCAGCATCAGGGTATTTCCAATGAGTCAGCTCTTCGTATCAGGTAACCAAAGTATTAGAGTTTCACCTTCAACGTCAGTCCTTCCAATGAACACCCAGGGCTGATCTCCTTTAGGATGGACTGGCTGGATCTCCTTGCAGTCCAAGGGACTCTCAAGAGTCTTCTCCAACACCACAGCTCAAAAGTATCCACAGAAATACAAGCAGCTGACCAGGGTGCTTTAAAGAACGGTTGATTTATTAGCGCTGGCTGTGCTCTGTGAGTCATGTGACAGACAGTCAAGGTGAGGCTGAAAGCCACCTCGCTTCCTCGGGGCTTTGCAGGCGGTCTCGGTGCTGTGTTTGCCTTGCCACCCGTCACCCTTAGTCCTCAGTGAAAGCCTTGCTCAGTTTCTCTCCAGTCACTGGGAGATGGTGTGAGCTCTCCTGAAGACGGCACAGTACCAGGAGGCTGTGATTCTCAACCGGAGAAGCCGGCCTCCCATCTGAGTCCAACGTGTGCCGGAGCCAGACAGATGTGAAAGGAAAATTTGCAGCAACATAGCTCTAGTGAGACAGCACTGAAGGATGAGCTTGCAATTGGGATCTCAGCTCTTCCCCATGGCTTATTACATGCAACTCTAGGTGGTTTTGCAAGAGTGGGTGAGGGGGAGCTGGTTGGAAGGATGCCGTCTTGGGGGACTTCCCTGGTGGTCCAGTGGCTAAGACTCCACCCTCCAAATGCCTGGGGGCTGGGTTCCATCCTCAGTCAGGAAACTGAATCCAACATGCCAAGAGTTCACACGCTGAGACTAAAGATCCTCCATGCTGCAACGAAAATCATGGCATGGTTGGAACAGAGGTTGCAAAGAATTTTCAGACACAAGAGTATTTCAGAAACGAGCGATGTATTAAGAGGAAGCAGCATAGCAAGTTCAGCTGGCCGACCTCCTGATGGATCAGGGAGAGGCAACCCCTTTGGTGGGGTAGAAGCCAGTTTTTGTAGCCTAGGACAAAGCACATTGCTGCTGGAGGGTGACATTGGGTGATTGGTTAGGCTGCTATAGGGTGAGTAATAGGGTGAATGAAAGTGTCAGTCGTGTCTGACTCTGCAACCCCACCAGACTGTAGCCCGCCTGGCTCCTCTGTCCATGGGATTCTCCAGGCAAGAATACTGGAGTGGGTTGCCATGCCCTTCTCCAGGGGATCTTCCCAACCTGGGGATCAAACTCAGGTGTCCTGCTTTGCAGGCAGATTCTTTTAGCCACTGAGCTACCTGGGAGGGTGGGTATTTCTACTTACAATGAGGTCAGGGAGCCGCCTGGTTTAGATCAAGGAGTGGGTGAGGGGGCTCATAGCAAAAGTTGCTATGGGGCTCAGTCAGTTCCAAGATGACCTGGGTGCAGGGCTCTCTGCCTCCGTGGCCTTGGTACAAAACTCTAAATCTGTGACCTTGATGGCGGGCTCCATGGATTGAAGGTCCTGCTCGCTGCAACTGAGACCTGGTGCAGCCAGATCAATCAAAATTAAAAAAAAAAAAAGAAAGAAATATGGGGGACCTGTTTGGGACACTCTGGAAGTAGGTGGAGCCCCCCTTGGTGTTCCAACCGGTCCTCCTCCGGGGATTTGCTGATTATCGTTGGCGCTGAAGTTTGGGACTCTTGGCTCCACCGAGCTCTGCAGTCTTTGCAGATCCTGAGGTCGCATTCTTTCCTCCCACAATATGATCCCTACCTAGCTGGGCCCAAGGGGGTTGAGCAGCAGGGAGAAGGCAGATACTCACAGCAGCGGGGAGGGCACGTGACAGACAACTCTGGTTGCTACCCACGTGGTCATCAGTGCTCCAGCTCTTTGCCATCAGGGTAAAGGCTGACAGCTGGGTTTGTAATTATTCCCGAGCAGCACATTTTCTCCTCAAAGGGTCACAGCTTGGGAGATTCCACGGGGAAGAAGCTGGTTTTTCAATTTGACTACAAACTCCAGATTCTTCCTACCCACTCCTTACCTGGCAGGCTCCTCACCCCTAGGAGGCCAATGTAATGAAAATTGGATGCTGAAGCAGGAGGCAGGGCTCTGGGGTTGTCTCACTGGCTTTCATTTCAGCGATGGCCTCAGGCAGGTTACTGCAGGGCCCTGTGAGTTCACTTCAGAACGACCCAGTGCTTTCCTGGCACAACGTGACTTCTTGTATCAGGCTGTTCCACAGTCTGGTGGATTTCGTGATTAGAAAGTAATTTCATTCCCTAAAGTATGCTAAAGACCAGGCTATGTGGGCAGAACCTCCTTTCAGTGGCCGCCGCCTCCCAGCTGAGACTTAAGAAAACAAAAGAAACAATTTGGCGTGATAATATTAGCAAATACGTCTTCCATAAGCTCTGTCTTCACGCCTTTTGAATTGCGTTATCTCCTCTCCGTATTGTTGACTCACTTGCATAAAGGATTTTGCTGTACAAAGTGGGGGAAAATTATTTCACACTTGCTTTGATCGGAAATCTGTGGAGGTAGTTAAACCATTCAGTGTATTCAAATGTGGTTAGCTCTGCTAAGGGAAGGGAGAGACGATCAAATTATTAGCATAAATCAGGAGGCCTAAGTGCTGTCCTGAATATTTTCAGATGGATTTAGAAAGCCGTTTAAATGTAAGAAGGTCAAAGATGCTGGGAACCTAAAGCATGGGAGTTGTTCATTATTTTAGCAATATTCTCATGTGTCATCTGACATCTAGATTATGTAAAGCCAAAATTAAGTCACCATGACAACCATCTGTGCCATTAATTCATTATTATGAGTTAATTCGGATCAGGATCTTGGCTACATGATGAAATGTTTAGTCTTTGTTCTGCCTGAAGACCGTTCGGTGGTAATTTTCCAGGTTTTGGATTTGGGCAGCAGCTAATGTTGCCTTTATCCCCCCCTCCCATTAAAAGGCATAATCACTTGATTACAGAATTTGTAACGTCACATAATAGGTTTTGGCTTACAATTTTGGGGGGCGGGGGAGGGTTGGTGGCAGTGGTATGTCCCTGACCTAATAAAATAACTTGTTTTTCAAAACACCTTGAAACTTTGAGGATTTTATTCACTGAACTTGTTTTTCAAAACACCTTGAAACTTTTGAGGATTTTATTTACTGATTATATCAAATTGTTGCCCAGGGATGTATATGGTGTCAGGGAAATTTGTGCAAGTGAAAGAGTAGTTGGTAAACCACAGGTAAATTATGCTGAAAGAGCAAAAAAAAAAAAAAAAATTGATTAAAAAATATGTGGCTTCATCGGGTGGCAGTCGCTTACAAATGACAGCAATAGTTGGCCAAGGTGTAGTCATGAAATTAGTTTGATGTGGGAAGCTAATTATATCCTGTATCTTGGGACATACTAGCTGGCCTGCAGGGAGCTATGGTGGGCCCCCAGGAGTAAGCCTGGAGGAGCCTTCTGGGCAGGTTGTATGTGGAAGCCAGTAAAAAATAAATACATAAATAAGCATGATAAAAAAACAACTCATGATTTAAAAAAACTCATGATAAATTATAAAGCTTTAATGCAGATGTAAAAAGTTCTTGATAGTTTCCATCCGTTGCATCATTACTCTGTCAAATTATGTTGAGCGTGTGTGTGCATGCTAAGTCTGACTTCAGCTGTGTCCAACTCTTTTCGACCCCATGGACCGTAGCCCTCCAGGCTCCTCTGTCCCTGGGATTCTCCAGGCAAGAACACTGGAGTGGGTTGCCATGCCCTCCTCCAGGAGATCTTCCCCACCCAGGGATCGAACACTGCCTCTCTTGGGTCTCCTGCACTGGCAGGCGGGTTCTTTACCACTTTACCACTTTACCGCCAACCTGGGGAATCCAGTGTTAAGTATACAGAAGAGTAGGTGAAGGACGAGGCTGAGTTTAGGAATTCAAGTATGGAGTTGGTGAAAACCCTGAAGCACGTGTTTTGTTTTCAGGCAGAGAAAAAGGATCCATAAACCAGAAAGTGTTGATGAAATCAGTCAATCTACATATGGTGGGGGATAGGTAGGAAATAGATTCATGACTTTTTATCCCAGTGTGGAGAGATCACCAGAAAAGATGGACTAGTGGGAATTATTTTTCGGCTTTGAGCTCAGACAGACTTGTTAAATGCTGGCTCTGACTTTGTTATGGCAGCCCGGGGAAGCTGGTGTGTAAAAGAGTGAAATGCTAAATCACCGGCCAAGGAAGTGGTTTTGAATCCCAGCTGCGGCAGCTGGAAAGCAGCGGTGTTTATACATGAGATGGAGAAAAGCGTCATGGAGGCAATCAAGCGCTTGGAAGAAATGGTGGAAACCTTCCAGATCATACAGAGGCCAGAGGAGTCCTTCTTCTGCTTTGTACTTTTGCGGTTGAGCGAAAACTTCCGAGTTCACGCAGAGAAAAACAAGGGGGCCTCCCCGCTGCAGTCCACGGGGTTGCTAAGAGTCAGACACGACCCAACTACTGAATAACAACAACAACCCCTGTTCCGAAATCACTGTAGCTGTTGCATTTACTGAGATCCCTGTGTCGTATGAACTGATGAACATGAACTGCAGAAGCAAAGGAAGTGGATGATTGCTAATCTGTAACTTGGTTTAGCCAGAAACACGGAAACGCCTGAACGCTGAACGTACTGCACCCAGAGAAGCGAAATGTGGCGTATTTGACAACAGAAATGAACCAGTCTGGCTTAGACCAAGGGTTGGTTAACTTGTACCAGGAAGGGCCAGATAGCTAACATTTTGAGCTCTTTGAGGCGCACAGTCGGTTGTAAGGATTCCACTTGGCTGGTGTAGTGTGGAAAGCAGCCAGAGAAACATCTAAGCAGATGAACACGACTGCGTTCCTGTAAAGCTTGGTGCATGGACACTCAGATTTGAATTACATTTGACTTTCTCGGGTCATGATGATGGCTCAGTGCTAAAGAACCCTGCTGCCAATGCAGGAGATATAAAAGACACAGGTTCGATCCCGGGATCGGAAAGATCCCCTGGAATAGGGCATGGCAACCCACTCCAGTATTCTTGCCGGGAGAATCCTATGGACAGAGCAGCTTGGCTGACTATAGTCCATAGGGTCACAAAGAGGCAGACGTGACTGAGCGCCTTCCACCCAACCTATCCTGCTCTGAGCCACCACCATCTTTCTTCTGCAGCCCTCTGAACATTACTTTTACAGATAGCAACTGTAGTTAGAAGTGATTTTTTTTGTGTGGGAATTAAGGGATATAAAGAGGTCTGCAGATGAGTAAGAATTATGAGAGAGCAGAGGAGCTGAAGCAGAACCAAGTGAAGTGAAGGTCGCTCAGTCGTGTCCAACTCTCTGCAACCCCGTGGACTATACAGTCCATGGGATTCTCCGGGCCAGAATTCTGGAGTGGGTAGCCTTTCCCTTCTCCAGGGCAATCTTCCCAACCCAGGGATCGAACCCAGTTCTCTCGTGTTGCAGGTGGATTCTCTACCACTGAACCACTGGGAAAGCCCAGAGTCAAGCAATTTATCCTGGGGTCATTGGCAAGAGTACTGGAGTGGGTTGCCACACCCTCCTCCAGGGGAATTTCCCCAACCGAGGGATCGAACCCAGGTCTCCCGTGTTGCAGGCGGATTCTTTACCAAGCTGAGTCACCAGGGAAGCCGGAAGAAGGACCAGCTGGTCTGTTTATCAGTGACAGAAGACAGGAGGAGGAGAGAACCGTTTCTGAGTGAGGCAATCAAATCTGTCTTGGTCGGTAAGAATTTGGTGAGAAAATTCTCCCTGGGCTTCCAGGCTGTGTGGCATCGCTTGACGGAGTCTTGCCTCTTGCAGGGGTCTGGTGGGTGAGGACGATGGAGAGGTAGGCAGCATAGAAGGTTCTTAGTTGACTTGGATGGAGGGAGGGAGAGAAGCCAGCTTTGTGCAGATGCCTTTTGAAGGCCTGGAGAGGCATTTTGTTGAAAAGCAAAATAGCGTGACTTCACAGTGAGGGCCAGTCAACCTACCCCGGAGCGATAACGCGAATGCCTGGGGAGGGTTTCAAAGTTCAGGTTCTGATCCTGTAGTTCTGAGTGGGGCTGAGATCCTCCACTTGTTTTATTTTGTCTTCTTTCTTTTATTTTTAGGCTTCCCTGGTGGCTTCGATGGTAAAGAATCTAGCCTGCAATACGGGAGACTGGGTTTGATCCCTGGGTTGGGGAGATCCCCTGGACGAGGGCCTGGCAACCCACTCCAGTATTCTGGTCTTTTTTTTCCCTCTTCTTTCTTTTTTAAAAATTGAAGTGTTGTTGACTTACAATAGAGTGCTACTTTCAGATATAGTACACCCTGATTCAGTTATTTTCGCAGTCTATAATCCATTATAGGTTATTAAAAGATATTCGAAATAATTCCTTGTGCTATACTGCACTTTTTTTTAAATTAAAAAGAGTAAAAAAAAATTGAAGGATAGTGGATTTACAAATGCTGTAGAAGGGACACAGGGGCTTCTTCGGTGGTGCTAGTGGGAAAGAACCCACCCGACATCGCAGGAGATGTAAGAGACACGGTTTCGATCCCTAGGTTGGGAAGATCCCCTGGAGTTGGGTCTGGCTACCGGCTTCAGTATTCTTGCCTGGAGAATCCCATGGACAGAGGAGCCTGTCCCCCTGGACAGAGATACAGTCCTAGGGAGTCGCAGAGCTTCAAAGACGACTGAAGTCGCAAAGCTTCAAAGATGACTTGGCACGCACACATAGAAGGGAATGAATCTTTTTCTTTCTATGTATCAAGTGTGGGATTTTAATTCCTGGAGCAGGGATTGAACCTGGGCCCTTGGGAGTGAAAACACAAAGCCCTAACTCCTGGACCCGCAGTGAATTCCCCTCTGTGTCTGTAATGTAAATCCTTGTTGTTTATCTACTTTAAGTGTTTGTGTGTGTGTGTAGTTTGTAACTGTTAATTCTGTGCCCGAACCTGCATTTCTAAGAAGCTCCTGCTGCTGCTGCTGCTAAGTCGCTTCAGTCGTGTCCGACTCTGTGCGACCCCATAGACGGCAGCCCACCAGGCTCCCCCGTCCCTGGGATTCTCCAGGCAAGAACACTGGAGTGGGTAGCCATTTCCTTCTCCAATGCATGAAAGGGAAAAGTGAAAGTGAAGTTGCTCAGTCGTGTTTGACTCTTCGAGACCCCATGGACTGCAGCCCACCAGGCTCCTCTGTCCATGGGATTTTCCAGGCAAGAGTACTGGAGTGGGTTGCCATTGCCTTCTCCTAGGCTACGCTGATTCTGCTGGTCTCTACAGAAAGCCAGGGACTGAGCTTTAAATCATTAAAAAAAAATTTGAGGTGCAATTTGCATAAAATAAAGCTAACGATTTGAGGGTGAGCAATTCATTGGCCTTGAGTAATTCACAGCATTGTGCAACCTTGGAATTGTGCAGGGTTTAGTACATTCACACATTGTACATGTGTGCTAAGTCGCTCAGGCATGTCCTACTCTGTACGACCCCATAGACTGTAGCCCCGCCAGGCTCCTCTGACCATGGGATGCTCCAGGCAAGAATACTGGAGTGGGTTGCCATTCCCTTCTCCAGCGGATCTTCCCCACCCAGGGATCGAACCTGCGTCTCTTAGGTCTCCTTCATTGGCAGCAGATTTCTTTAACACTAGCGCCACCTGGGAAATCCGGGTACAAACCACTGCCTCTACGTAGATCCAAAGCATTTTCATCACCCCCAGATTAAACCCTGTATCCACTAGAGAGTCACTGCCTTTTCCCCTCCCTAAGCTTCTGGTTATCCCCAGTCTGCTTTCTGTCCCCGAGGATTTGCCCCTTCTGCATATTTCATCTAAACGGAACCATAAAATATTTGTCTTTTTAGGTCTGGTTCCTTTCACTTAGCACAATGTTTTCAGGGTCCATCTACATTGTGGCCTGTGGCAGTATTTTTTTTTTTTCTTTTTATGGCTGGATAATATTCTATTGTATGTATAATGCACCATTTGTATATCCATTCAGCTTTAAATGGGCATTTGAGTCATTTGCACCTTTTGACAATTGTGGTTAGTGCTGCTCTAAATGTGTGTAAAAACGGTGCATTTTTCTTTGCTTAGAAGGTCATTGTTTCTGCAAGTTACAAGTTGGTTTGGGAGTAACTGATTAGAGGAGACTCATCCAAGGTTTGACACTCTACTATTCCAATTCAAAAATAAGTCTTAAGAACAGATCTCCAGGTGTTCTAAATTGTTACATGTGGTGAACAATCTCCTTTGGAAAACAAGGAACTTTCCAGTTGTTTATTTAGGAATCCTGGTGTTTCAGGCACAAAAGGGATGGTGAACACAGCTGTGTGTAATGTCACAGGAGATCAAGAAAGATTTCTTCTCAGAATTCTTTCAAAGATTCACCAGGCTTCGGAGACACCTACGTTTGTGCCCCACAGTGGAGCTGACTGCCTGGCCATGAAAAGTACAGTTTGAAGAGTCTCTCTCTCCCCTCTGGCTTCCCAGGTGGCTCCATGGTAAAGAACCCCTCTGCCAGTGCAGGAGATATGAGACACAGATTCCATCCCCGGATCGGGAAGATCCCCTGGAGGAGGGCGTGGCAACCCACTCCAGTATTCTTGCCTGGAGAATCCCATGGACAGAGGAGCCTGGCAGGCTGCAGTCCAGGGGGTCGCATAGAGTTAGAATCACGTGGAAGTTCAGCCACAATGAAATGCACCTGTCATCTTGGGACCCAGAAAGGCGTCGATGCTTTTCTGGAAGTTCGGTGCATGTGTCTGTCCTGCAGTCACGCTGTCTTTTTCAAGAAACAGGGCTAATCTGCTCTGAGATATCATCAGGCCTCATCAGCTAAAGTCTGAAAGGGAGACTGTGCTGGGTGGTGCTCACTCCAGACTGAAGCCTCTGATTAAGATTTATCCCTGATTTTCTGCAGAGCCTCGGTTCCCATCTGGCCTGGAATTGGCCCCATATGGCAGGGCTTGTCGGCAGGGCTGGTGGGAGTGTGTGCGCCCCTCTGCTGTGGTTGTGGGCAGCGTGGGGAGGGTGTACAGATACTGGAAGCCAGTCCAGGATGTTGTGATGAGGCGGGTCCTAAACGGCTCATCAGCAAATGGCACAGAGAGGAATCTTCAAGGGACTTCCCTGGTGGCCCAGTGATTAAGGCTCTGCGCTTCCAATGCTGGGGACAAGGAGTGGATTCAGTCTCTGGTCGGGGAACAGATCCCACGTGCCTTGTGGTCCAGCCAGAAAGGAAAATTTAAAAAAAAAAAAAAAAGAAAGAAAAAGGGGGTGGGTGGGATCTTGGAGATGGAATGTGGAGTGCAGTAGAGTCAGAACCAGGGAGCTTGAGACCAGGGGGTGACGGAGCCTGAGCTTGGACATGGAGCTCTTGCACCAGGACCGATTGATTCTTGTGCTTTCTCCTTGCAGCTTCATGGCCGGAAGGCCCTCGGATAGCAAGGCTGGAGTGTGGGAAATGCTGTCTCCTCACAGGATGGATGCCGTCAGGTGAGTAGAGACGGTCGACTGTGCACATGGAGATATTTGGACGCCGTACTTAGCATTTCATGGAAGCATTCCATGTCTCCCGTGTAGAGAGACCTGGGAAGTCATTTCAAGCTGGATGGAGCAAGGCGTTAGAAACAGCTCCCAATATTAACAAAAGAAAAAGAGAAAACAGGTAATAAAACTGCAGGGATGAGAGGTTCAACTCTAGAAAGTCCAACTGCGATTTCTAACAGGACCCCTGCTTCCAAATGTATCGTTTAACGGGGAAGTGAGGCCAGTGCTCAAACTCTAATAATCCAAACCATAAAACTGATCCAAAATAAACCAGCCGAGGGACTTCCCTGGTGGTCCAGTGGGTAAGACTCCGAGCTTCCACTGTAGGGGATGTGGGTTTGATCCTTGCTCGAAGAACTAAGATCCTGCATACTGTATGAAAACCAAGCGAACAAAGCAAAAACAAACACATTATATATAAAATAAATAAGCCCAGCAAAAAACTATATGTGTTTGTAATACACTTTGTTCAGTTCAGTCGCTCAGTTGTGTCTGACTCTTTGTGACCTTATGAACCACAGCACGCCAGGCCTCCCTGTCCATCACCAACTCCCAGAGTTCACCCAAACTCATGTCCATTGAGATTCCATCCAATCATCTCATCCTCTGTCGTCCCCTTCTCCTCCTGCCCTCAATCTTTCCCAGCATCAGGGTCTTTTCCAATGAGTCAGCTCTTCACATCAGGTGGCCAAAGGATTGGAGTTTCAGCTTCACCATCAGTCCTTCCAGTGAACACCCAGGACTGATGTCCCTTAGGATGGACTGGTTGGATCTCCTTTGTACATAATACATTTATATCTGTACTAATGTAATATGTAATTTCACAGTTGGTTGTAAAAGATATTACGACTGATTTTGCAACACACTATATTACAGTCGAATGCTTATTGCTCCCCCCGCCATTCTTCCAAATATTTTAATGAAAATATTATCCTTGCAGCTCATTTTTCTTGACTATATTTCAAGAAAAAGTATAAATTCACTCAGCCTGGTTTATAAATTACTAATTACACATCATAAATGAAAATAGTATTTCCAAGTCAGTTTGTCCTTAGAAAGCTTTGCTTTACTGGCAGGTTTCAGCCGGCACATTTCATGGTGTTTATCATGTTTTTTAAGTATGTCTGGACTAGCTCCGTCTGCCAGGCAGCAGAGAAATAGCCCTGCTGTCTCTGATTTAAACTTTAATTTGCCTGCAGTTGTTTAAGCATATGAGGGGAAAATATTCTTTACCCATGTTGAAAATCCAGGGCTCCTGCTTTTTACTTTGATCTGACGTTGGAAACACTTCCGAGTGAGGCGAGATACAAAGAGTGAGAAAAGATACGCAGATGCATGGCAAAGACGACGCGTGAGACAGTCTCTGTCTCTAAGGAGCCTGTAATCAAGCGGAGGCAGGTAAGGGAGAAATACACGAAAAAGATACCTAAGAATGACAAGCAGAGAATTAGGGTAGTCAGTTCTTAAGCACTGGAAAATAGTTTGGGGTATGGCTTACGAAAGGTGCTTAGAAAAGGAGGTGCAATTTGAGTAATTTACTTATTTAGTTTTGAGTTGAAATATAATTGATTTGCATCACTGCAGATGGTGACTGCAGCCATGAAATTAAAAGACGCTTACTCCTTGGAAGGAAAGTTATGACCAACCTAGACAGCATACTAAAAAGCAGAGACGTTACTTTGCCAACAAAGGTCCGTCTAGTCAAGGCTATGGTTTTTCCAGTGGTCATGTATGGATGTGAGAGTTGGACTATAAAGAAAGCTAAGCGCTGAAGAATTGATGCTTTTGAACTGTGGTGCTGGAGAAGACTCTTGAGAGTCCCTTGGACTGCAAGGAGATCCAACCAGTCCATCCTAAAGGAGATCAGTCCTGAATATTCATTGGAAAGACTGATGTTGAAGCTGAAACTCCAATCCTTTGGCCACCTGATGTGAAGAGCTGACTCATTGGAAAAGACCCTGATGCTGGGAAAGATTGAAGGCGGAAGGAGAAGGGGATGACAGAGGATGAGATGGTTGGATGGCATCACCGACTCCATGATTAAGAGTTTGAGTAAACTCTGGGAGTTGGTGATGGACAGGGAGGCTTGGCATGCTGCAGTCCTTGGGGTCACAAAGAGTCGGGCAGGACTGAGGGATTGAACTGAACTGATAGTTGATTGTGGTAATTTCTGCTGTACAGCAAAGAGACTCACCTCTCTCTCTCTCCACACACACACACACACACACACACACACACACACACACACACTCACATCATTTTCCTTTCAACATTTTATACTCTTTGACAATCTTTTAAAAGTACATTTATTTATTCTTGGCTTTGCTGGGTCTTTGTTACTGGGTGGGCTTCTCTCTAGTTGCAGTGAGCGGGGGGCTGCTGTCTGTCTGTGACGCACACTGCTTCTCACTGTGGTGGCTTCTCTTGTGGAGCAAACACGCTTGAGGAGTTGCAGCTCGTGGGTGCAGCAGTTTTGTGGCTGCCGGGCCCTAGAGCACATGCTCAAGAGTTGTGGTTCACGGCCTCGGTTGCTTTGTGGCAGGTGGGATCTTCCTGGACTGGGGATCGAACTCGTGTCTCCTGCATTGGCAGACAGATTATTCACCACTGAGCCTCCAGGGAAGCGCACACATTTTTTTTTAATACTCGTTTACATTATGGTTTAACCCAGGACATTAAATATGGTTCCCTGTGCTATACAGTGGGACCTTATTATTTATTTGTTCCATATATGATGGTTGAGGGAGTGAGTGAAAGTCATGGAATTCTCCAGGTTAGAATACTGGAGTGGGTAGCCTTTCTCTTCCCCAGGGGATCTTCCCAACCCAGGGATCGAACCCAGGTCTCTCGCATTGCAGGCAGATCTGTTACCAGCTGAGCCACCAGGGAAGCCCAAGAATACTGGAGTGGGTAGCCTTTCCTTTCCCCAGGCGATCTTCCCAAGTCAGGGAGTGAACCCAGGTCTCCCGCATTGCAGGCGGATTCTTTACCAACTGAGCTATCAGGGAAGCCCTATGTAGGATGGTTGGTATTTGCTAATTCCAAGCTTGCACTCCGTGTCTCCCTCATCCAGGGGCTGCAGTTGGTAACACTGTGGATTTGAAAGATGAGGCAGAGTAAGTAGGTAGGACATTATAGACAGGCGAGACAGGAAGGCTGTGGAATCAGTATCTCCCACATCGAGCCTTTCAAAGATTGGATATTTAAAAATTCCAGGAACTTGCTAAAAGTTCTTAGCACTAAATCGTTACCACTAAAAAATGCTAGGTGTATCCTGTCTTTTCTGCTGTTCTTCTTCCATTTCCATTTCCCCCCGCCCCACCTCTAAACTACAATGAGTTAATTTTGAAGAAAGTCAGGCTTTATAAAATGCCAGAATACATTTGGGCCATCTTTTCCCTTTTAAACACAGTTTTAAAGTATACCAAGTTTTCATCACTAATTACTTCTCTAAAAAAGAGAGAGCTGTTAAATGGAAAATAGGGAAAGAAAGTGAAGGGAAAAAGACCTAAGGAACCAGAATGTGTGCTAATATTGTGTATTTTTGGCTTTTTGACCCCCGTGGACTGCATCTTGTGAAAGTGAAAATTGCTCAGTTGTGTCTGACTCTTTGCGACCTCATGGACTACACAGTCCATAGAATATTCCAGGCCGGAATACTGGAGTGGGTAGCCTTTCCCTTCTCCAGCAGATCTTCCCAACCCAGGAATTGAACCAGGGTCTCCTGCATTGCAGGTGGATTCTTTACCAACTGAGCTACCTACTGACTACATTTGTTGATTTTTAAAATTTATTTATTTTTTTAATGGTAGGATAATTGCTTTACAGTGTTGTGTTGGTTTCTGCCAAACATCTACGTGAATCAGCCTTAGGGATACCTATGTCCCCTCCTTCTCAAACCTTCCTCCTGCCTCCCTCCCCATCCCATCCTTCCAGGTTGTCTCAGAGCCCCAGTTTGAGTTCCCTGAGTGAAGTCAAGTGAAGTCGCTCACTCTTTTCAACCCCATGGACTGTAGCCCCACCAGGCTCTCCTGTCCATGGGATTTCTCTAGGCCAGAATACTGGAGTGGGTGGCCATTCCCTTCTTCAGAGGATCTTCCTGACCCAGGGATCGAACCCAGGTCTCCCGCATCGCAGGCAGACGCTTTACCGTCTGTATGAGTTCCCTGAGTCACACAGCAAATTCCCGTGGGCTCTCTACTTGACAGATGGTGACGTAAGTTTCCATGTTAGTCTCTCCATACATCCCACTCTCTCCGATCTAGCCAGGACTTCCTGCAGGGCAGGGTTATGGGTCTCCTCTTTGATAGCACAGCTGCATGGTCGTTTTGCTTTAGTCTTCAGTGGCTCCCAGTTCAGATGTCTCAGGACGGCGCCCTGGGATGTGGTGGGGATGCCTCCAAGGCCCCCTGCCCCTGAAGCAACCCCCCACCACCAGCTCCTGATGGGACCTGGGGCTGGGGTGGTGCTGGTGAGCTTTGCTCTCTTCCGCCCCGGCTTAGCAGACAGCCCTTGGGCTCGCCTCCAGCCTGAACACACGCAGGGCATCCATCTCTGCCTCGTTTCCTCAGTTACAGGTAATTAGCTCTGGGCTTCACACTAGCGCTGGAAATTGCATCCCCACATCTGCCTTGTTATGAAACCGCGTGGCTGCCTCTAGACAAAACATCTTCTAAATGGGATTTGCTCTCAAGTTATCTGGGTGTGTGGGGAGGAGGCAGCAAACCCAACTAGTGGGGGTGGGAGATCTATCTATCCTGCAGAAATGGCAACCAGTAAAGCCACGAATTCAGCACATCTTGATACAATAAGCAGGGTTAGGGAGTAAGTGTTTCTCTTTTGAACTCTCCTTTCAGAGGTGGGGTGAGCCGTGTAAATTTTCATAGCAGCGATTTGTATATTTTATGATTTCCCGTCCTGACCCTTCTCGCTTTCCAGCTCTCCAAGAGACAGGCTATTTGCCTTATGTTACTGGCTTATTTGGACTTGTGCAATTCAAATACGATTCTTTAAAAAAAAAAATATCAGTTTCTCACACATTCAGGGTCTCATCCTGGCAAGGGCCTTTGGTGTATAGAACTCTACTAAGATTCCAAACACTAAGATCTGGAAAGGACTAGCTGTCTGCAGGCCATAAAGATTTTGTCTCTAATATTTCCAGATCTGAAATCCAGACTTTATACGAGGTTGATGAGTACATCGGTGCCAAGGTCTGATGTAGGTTCTGATCCCGGCAGAGGTGGAGTGTAAGGTGGGGGGGGGGGATTCTAGCCTGATCCCGTCTGTCCTGATCTTCACTTTCCCTTCCAAGAGGGGCTTCCCCGTCCCTTCCCCAGTCCACACCTGTCTCCCAACCACCTCTCCACTTGGCAGATTAAAAAAAAAATGTATGGGTACATTGATAAATGATGGATTCGACCTTTATAGACATACATATACTTATATGTGCTTTTTTAAAAGAACGTTTTATTTTATATTGGAGTATAGCTGATGAACAAGCTTCCTTGGCGGCGATAGTGGTAAAGAACCTGCCTGCCGACGCAGTTCGATCTTTGTGTAGGAAAGATCCCGTGGAGGAGGGCATGGCAGCTCATACTCTCAGTATTCTTGCCTGGAGACTCCCCACGGACACAGGAGCCTGTTGGGCTATGGTCCATAGGGTCACAAAGAGTCAGACACGGCTGTAGCGACTTAGCATGCACAAATGTATGGCTGATTAATGGTGTTGTGATGGTTTCGGGTGGACGGTGAAGGGACTCAGCCATATGTATACATGCATTCCTTCTTCCCCAAACCACCTCCCATCCAGGCTGCCACATGACACTGAGCAGAGTTCCCTGTTCTGGACAGCAGCTCCTTGTTGGATCTCCATGTTAAATACAGCAGTGTGTCCATGTCCATCCCAAACTCCCTAACTATCCCTTCCCCCATCCTTCCCCCTGGTGACCATAAGGTTATTACAGAGTATTGAGCAGAGGTCCCTGTGCTGTTCAGCAGATCCTTGTTGGTTATTCCTTTGAAATACAACAGTCTGTGCGTGTCCATCCCAAACTCCCTATGTCTCTCCCCCTCCTTCTTCCTGTACACTTTAGTTTTCAGAACAGTTTTAGGTTCACGGCAGCATTAAACAGAAGATACAGAGATTTCCCATATGGTCCTTGCTTTCCCCATAGCCTGCCCCTTTGTCAACATCTCCCATCAGAGAGGTACATTTGTTCCAGTTGATGAGCCTACACTGACACGTCATTATCGCCTAAAGTCCATACTACCTTAGGGTTCACTCTTGGCGTGATATTTTCTTTATGTTTGCACAAATGTATAATGGCAGGCATCCATCATGATTCTATCATACAGGCTGTTTTCACTGCCCTAAAACCCCTCTGTGCTCTGCCAGTTCCTTCCTCTCCACATGCAGCCGCTATTGCGCTTTCCCCTTTTGCAGAATGGCATATAGTTGGAATGATACCGTATGCCGTGTTCTTAGATTGGCTTCTTTCACGTAGCAATACGCATTTAAGGTTCCTCCACATCTTTGCATGATTTGATAACTCATTTGTTTTGGACTCTGGGTAATATTCCATTGCCTATATGTACCATGGCTTATGTGTCCATCCACCTATTCAAGAGGGCTTCCCAGGTGACTCAGTGGTAAAGAATCCACCTGCCAAGGCAGGTGCCCCAGGAAATGGGGGTTTGATCCTGGAGTTGGGAAGATCCACTGGAGGAGGGCATGACAACCCACTCCAGTATTGTTGCCTGGAGAATCCCATGGACAGAGGAGCCTGGCGGGGCTACAGTGCATGGGGTCACCAAGAGTCAGATGCGACTGAAGGAGCATGCACATGTGTACCTGTTAAAGGACATCTAGGTTGCTTCAAAATTTTGGCAGTTAAAGAATAAAGCTAGTCCAAGGGGTAAAGGGGGGAGGATGCGAAGAACCTGGAGACTGGAACTGACACATAGACACTGCTGATACTGTGAATAAAATAGGTAAGTGATGAGAAACCATTGTGTAGCTTAGGGAACTCCACTCAGTGCTCCGTGGTTACCTGAATGGGAAGGAAATCCAAAAAAAAAAAAAAAAAAAGATGGGATATATGTACCAGTTCAGTTCAGTTCACTCGCTCAGTCGTGTCCGACTCTTTGCGACCCCATGAACCGCAGCACGCCAGGCCTCCCTGTCCATCACCAACTCCCGGAGAGTCGGTGATGCCATCTAACCATCTCATCTTCTGTTGTCCCCTTCTCCTCCCGCCCTCAATCTTTCCCAGCATCAGGGTCTTTTCCAATGAGTCAGCTTTTTGCATCAGGTGGCCAAAGGATTGGAGTTTCAGCTTCAGCATCAGTCCTTCCAATGAATATTCAGGATCGATTTCCTTTAGGATGGATATTTGTGTACATATAGCTTATTCACTTTGCCATTCAGCACAAACTAACATAGCACTGTAAAACACCTATACGCCAATAAAAATTGTTTTTTACAAAGCTCCAAAACTTATGCTTAGTAATGGGATAGACTTTTCTATTCTTGAGGAAGACTTAAAGAAATCTGTCTTTCTCGATATTCTCAGTCACTGCTGTTTGCCAAGATCACCTGTCCTTTTTGGATGAGTCATTCAGAAATGATGATTTAATAGTCGCCACATCTGAAGTGACCATGATTCCTACTTTTATTGAGAAGGGAAATAAAGTGCATAAACTTATGAGAGTTTAATAAAAAGAATATAGCTTTTTATATATACTATAAGCATCTACATGCAAGGTTTTGTATAGACAGGACTTTTCCACTCATTTGACCAACACCAGAGAGCACAATTGCTGGATCTTTCCCTTTATATATTTTTGTATCTTACAGAAGACTGAGGATTCAGCTGTGGACCTATTTCAGGGTAAAGAAAGGACAGTCTAATGAGAAAACTTGTGAACTGACTAGCGGTGTTGGAGGTGCCAGGGATAACAGACGTTTCTGGTCCCTTTGACACCATTCCTGGGTACTGGTAAGACACTGTACGAGTGGATAAAACTTGCCCGTGGACAACAGGTGGCTTCAGAGGACGAGCTACTTCATGAGTTAAATGTGGTTGCATCACAAGCTTGCTGAAAAGGAGTATGTTTCTAGTCTCCACTCTGAAATCTTGGCCTGCCATTCTTGGGCTTCGTCCACTGCATTTTAGTACCACCGTGCCCCAGGCTGTGTGTTTATGGAATGGAAATTGCACACTCGTAGGTCTTATTCTCTGAGTACAACTGAGCGACTAAGCACAGGGTGCTTGGCCGTGCCTTGGACATAAAGTTAATTTTTCTTGCTTGTGGTTGGGTCAGAGGGGAGACTTCGTCTCGGTGGTGAGGCGTGATCCTCTATGGACAACCACTGAGCCCCCTTTCTGCTCATCTGAGTAGTATTGTCAGACTATTTTTTTTACTCTATTACTCTAAACTTTTTAAATGAAAACAGATGTATTTTTTTTTTTAGTACTTGTGATCTTTTTTTTTTTTTACAGCATGTTTACTTGAGCATAACCAGAACCATGCAGTAGGGTGATCACCCACAGTTTGCATAAAGATAACCTAACCACAGACCAGTTAGCACGTGAGGAAGAAGAAACAGCAGCAGGCCGCCTGCCGCCTGGGGCCGTGTGGATATTGAGGTACCCGGAAGGTCCCACACACGTGGCTGTGGGAGTCTCAGCCCCAGTGTGTCCCCAGGGTCTTCTCTTTGGGACCCTTTTCTCCTCCTAGCTGCTTTTCTCCTTCTCCATGCAGGGTCTAGCCTGTATGTTTCCTGTTGGCCAGGGTTCTTCTCAGAGAGGGACGTGGTGGAGGTGGGACTCAGATTGAAGATCTTCTCATTTTCCCCACGTCTTCTCACTTTGCCAACAAAGCTCTATAAAGTCAAAGGTATGGTTTTTCCACTCGTCACATACGGATGTGAGAGTTGGACCACAAAGAAGGCTGAAGAATGGATGCTTTCGAACTATGGTGCTGGAGAAGACTCTTGAGAATCCCTTGGACTGCGAGGAGATCCAACCAGTCCATCCTAAAGAAAATCAGTCCTGAACACTTGTTGGAAGGACTGATGTTGAAGCTGAAACTCCAATCCTTTGGCCACCTGATGCGAAGAGCTGACTCATTGGAAAAGACCCTGATGCTGGAAAAGATTGAGGGCAGGAGGAGAAGGGGATGACAGAGGGTGAGATGGTTGGATGGCATCACCAACTCGAAGGACATGAGTTTGAGCAAGCTCTGGGAATTGGTGATGGACAGGGAGAGCTGGCATGCTGCAGTCCATGGGGTCGCAAAGAGTCGGACACAACTTAGCCACTGAACAACAGCAATGTTTTTTCCGGAACTCTTGCAGAGTCCAAACTAGCTCTGTTCACTGCACAACAAGCCAATAAAATGTAGGACGAGGTGTTGAAGCAAAGAATAACGACTTTATCTGGAAAGTGAGAACTCTGAGGAGGTGGCAGACGAACGTGCTAGAACACCATCTTGCCGAGTCAGGATTCAGGCTTCTTTTATACTAAAAGGGGAGGGGTTTTGGCTGCTTGCCACTTCTTGGTGTCAAAATCTTTGATTCTTGCAGCTGTCCACAAAAGTTAGGTCACGATAGTTCCGTAAACCTTCAATAAGACAAATGTTGGACTTTCCTGGTGGTACAGTGGTGAAGAATCTGCCTGCCAATGAAGGGAACATGGGATGATCACTGGTCTGGGAAGTTTGCACGCACTGAGGATCAATTAAGCCTGAAAGTGAAAGTGTTAGCCGCTCAGTTGTGTCAGACTCTATGTGACCCTATGGACTGTAGCCTGCCAAGCTCCTCTATCCATGGGATTCTCCAGGCAAGAATATTGGAGCAGGGTGTCATTTCCTACTCCAGGGGATCTTTCCAACCCAGGGATTGAGCTCCCTTCTCTTGCATCTCCTGCATTGGCAGACAGGTTCTTTAGCAGCTGAGCCACCAGGGAAGCCAAGCTAAGACCTGTGCAAGGTTAAAAAAAAACAACCAAAAACCTTGCCAGAGGAACTGCTGAACCTGGGCTCTAGAGCGTGAGGGTCACAACTGCTGAGCTCATGTACTGTGACTAGCGAAGTCCGTGGGCCCTGGAACCCATACTCCACAACAAGAGGAGCCACCTCAACAGGAAGCATGTGGCACCTAGGGTCGCCTCCGCTTGTTGCAACTAGAGGAAAGCTGGCTCACAGCAATGCAGACCCAACACAACCACAAATAAATAAGAAAAAAAAAAAAAAAGATGGTCTACTTTGTCATTGGGCTTCCCTAGTGGCTCGCTAGTAAAGAAGCCACCTGCAGGAGACCCAGGTTCAATCCCTGGGTTGGGAAGATGTCCTGGAGGAGGCCATGGCAACCCACTCCAGTCTTCTTGCCTGGAGAATCCGTCCTATGGACAAAGGAGCCTGGTGGGCTACAGTCCATAGGATCACAAAGAGTCGGATACGACTGAACAGCTAAACAAGGACCGCTTTGTCATGATGGCAATTTCCTGCCGTGGTTTTAGCAGGTTTGGGTGTCTAACATCCCCTTTGCCACCACGGGGAAAGGCTGAGGTCAGGAGCCAGTCAACATTTTTCTGTAAAGGGCCGCAAGGAATATATCTGCCGCTTCTTGGTTCTACTGTGCGAGTGCAAAAGCCGGCACAGACCAGTTAATGGCTTTGGCTGTATTTCAATAAAACTTTATTGACAAGGATGGCCCTGGGTTTGTCCTGCACGTCATTGTCTCGCTTCCCCTGGTTTGAAGTGAAAGTGAAAGTCGCTCCGTCGTGTCTGACTCTTTGTGACCCCACAGACTATACAATTCTTGGAATTTTTTACGCCTGAATACTAGAGTGGGTAGCCTTTCCGTTCTCCAAGGGATCTTCCCGACACAGGGATTGAACCCAAGTCTCCCGCATTGCAGGCGGATTCTTTACCAGCTGAGCCACCAGGGAAGCCCAAGAATACTGGAGTGGACAGTCTATCCCTTCTCCAGGAGATCTTCCCAACCCAGGGATCGAACCCAGGTCTCCCACGTTGCAGGCAGATTCTTTACCAGCTGAGCCACAAGGGAAGCCCTCCTCCAGTTCAGTCTGCATAGACATCTCCTAGGGAGCTTGTTAAAATGAAACTTACATTTCAGTAGACCAGAGGTGGGGGAGAGGTTCTGTGCTCCTAACAAGCTCCCAGGAGATGCTGGGGCCGCTGCCTCTTAAAACACGCGTCGAGGACCGAGGCATTCGATAACACCCGCTTTTTGTAAATAAAATTGGCAGTTGCAAGAAACCAGGAGAGGTCGGTGATGGTTCCAGCGAGCCATGCAGTTTCACAGAATTTCAATGACAGGGCCTGAAAGGCTGTATCTAAACTCAGAAGCAGACTGTGGGAATGGTGCTTTACTTAGAAGCGTCTTCTAACCAAACCAGACCCACAGATATGGGGTATGTCCTCTGAGCTTTCCTGGAACCCATTTACTTCTGAAACCGTCCCAGAAGAATTGCAGTCATTAAAAGGGAGCCTGGTTTTCTGTGGATCTCTCCTTGACCTCCCAACACCTGGGGACAAAGCAGATGTACTTATCAAATTGTGTTCAAGACAGGATCTTACCGGGAAACAGATGTCGGGTCAGAATTTTCCCACGTGTGGGAGGGCTGACAATCCTGCAGGTTGTTCAGAGTCGACCTCTTCATAACGGTGACTTTTCCAAATACTGGAGCTTGAAGACGAAGGACTAATGGCTTTCAGATTTGGGAAAGGTTAAAAAAAAAAAAATGCTTGCCAGAGCAAGAAACAGACATCTGAAACTATCTTTGAGAGGATAAGCTCTCTCCGGGTTCTTCCTCTAAGCCCCGCGCTGTATGACTTGCGTTCTGACCCCTCCGCTCTTGATGGCTCGGTGTGGTTCATCTCACTGGAATCACTACCAGCCTTCCCCAGCCCGCTTCTCTCTACCTAATTCTTTCCATACGGAAACGGAAACCACCCCCCTCCCCACTGCCCCAACCTCTCTTTCTCTGGTGGATTGTTGGAATCAATTCCATGTGTATAATTTATCTGGCTTTTTTGTTTTTTTTTAACGACACGTGGTTGAGGGGGTCTGGGATTATTTTAAGTTTCAGGTTTTAAACATCACAGGCAACTTTGACCCTCTTGGAGGATTTGCTACTATGGGGCACTCTCTGGGGACATTCAGGTAGGGATCAGGTTTCTGCCTGTCATTTCAGAGACCCCTCTCAAGGAAAAAAAAAAAAAAAGACTTTATGTTGGTGACTGTTTGTGCAAGGCAGATGTTTTGGCTGACCTTTCTTCTGCTGTGTTTTTATGACGTGAAAAGCACATGGTGTGAAAGATTCTGACTGTGGCTCCTTCTAGCTCTGGGTCCCCTTGGAGGAACTGTGGCCCCAGGGTTAGAACCAAAGAAGTGTCTCAACTGGGTCTCCCTCTCATTCTGATGTCTCTGTGTAGACGTTTTCACATTTTGTAGAACACGTGTAAAGGGCTCAACCCGACACATGTCAGGTTGGTGTTGGTGATTGCAATGCCATGACCTCAGCAACGCCTGGAAATGGACACGTTGCCTTCACCTTGTACTTCTGAGAGTGAAGAGGCACACAGTGGGTCAGCAGAATTCTCACCAAAGAGAGAGGAGTGCTGTGAGATGCCCCTTCCCCACTCCCTGAAAGAGCAGAGCTGGCTGTTTTGCTGTGACTTTCTGTGCGGAGTTCATTCCATACACTGGAGTCAAGGTCATTTTCTTCCGGGTGCCGCAGAAGGTCAGAGGATCTCTCGTGCTTTGGGTTTTGCCTCAGTATTGTGACTGTGGACACTGGCCCGAGTCAGGCTAGGGCCTTGTTGTTGTCCAGGCTCTCCTTTGTGTCCGACTCTTTGCGACCCTGTGGACTGCTGCATGCCAGGCTTCCCTGTCCTTCACTGTCTCCCAGAGCTTGCTCAAACTCATGTCCATCGAGTCGGGGGTGATGCCATCTAACCATGTCATCCTCTGTTGCCCCCTTCTCCTCCTGCCTTCAATCTTTCCCAGCATCAGGGTTTTTCCAGTGAGTTGGCTCTTCGCATTAGGTGGCCAAAGGATTGAAGTTTCAGCTTCAGCATCAGTCTTTTCAATGAATATTCAGGACTGGTCTCCTTTAGAATTGACTGGATGGATCTTCTTGCAGTCCAAGGGACTCTCAAGAGTCTTCTCCAACACCATAGTTCAAAAGCATCAAGTCTTCGGCGCTCAGCCTTTTTTATGGTCAAACTCTCACATCTGTACATGACTACAGGTTGGGGGAGTATTCATATAATAGCTTGTGTATGAAAATTTTATGCTCTTGAAATAATCCCTATTAGTTGTTAAATCTTGGCTCCACCACCAACATCTGAGTCTTGGTTTCAGATTTTAAAATATCTGCCTCGAGTGGTTCTTTTGAGAAAGAACATACAGATAGAAACATCTGGCATCTAGGTTCACTTAAACGGTAACCATTGGTTATAAGCCATTTGGAACTCATCATAGAAGCGACTCAGAAGATTTCTCCTGGTGAAGAGGAGAAAAGTTAGCGTGAGGGTATCTGCTTCCTTTCAACTTTTGCTGTTTATGGCGATGCCATTTCTTGAATGGATTGTTTCTGTGGTGGCCTGTGTGGACTAGAACCACACAGGCTAACTCATTGTCCTGGGTACGTGCAGGAAATGCATGCAGATGAGCAAATACATTTAATAATGACTTTTGACTCCTTCTGAGAAACCGGGGCGCTGTCCTAGGCGACTGTACACCTAGCTGTACGAGACGCAGGTGAAGGACCAGCTACTAGGAGATCCCAGGAGGAGCAGACTCCTTGGGTCTGGTGGGCAGGTGTTACTGTGTGCCTACATATATCCCACAACCGGAAGAGTGGATGACACAGAGAATCACACTGTCTGCTGGCATTCGGACTTCTCCCAGACGGCCCCAGAGGATGGGGCCGGCCGCATTCTGTCAATTCCGAAATGTACATTTTGGTAGGATTTCATATTCTGAAATGAGGATGCTTCCTACATTTGGCCACATGGCATAACTGTTGGTATCCTTTTCTTTTTGCTTAAAGGTTTGTGTTGTGCTTTAAACCCTGTAATGTTTGGTGAAATGCGGCAGATTTGGGCTCCTGAAGTTAGAACGCTGGATCGCTCAGTCGTGTCCGACTCTTTGCAACCCCCCTGCACCGTAGGCCACCAGGCTCCCCCGTCCATGGGACTCTCCCGGCAAGAATACTGGAGTGGGTTGCCATTTCCTCCTCCAGAGTTGGAATTAGAATGGAGAAAACTGAAACGTCCCTGGCGGTCCAGTGGGTTAAGACGTTGCCTTCCAGTGCAGGAGTGGCCGGTTCCGGTCTTGATCAGGGAGCTAAGATCACACTTGCCTTGCAGCTGAAAACAACAACAACAACACACAAAAAAAACAAACCAAAGTATAAAACAGAAGAAGTATTGTAACAAATTCAATAAAGAATTTTAAAATGGTCCACAACGGAAAAAAATCCTAAAAAGATAATATAAAGGGTGCAATAAACTGCGTTACTTCTGTCTTCCGGAATTAGAAGGCCAGAGAGGGAAAAAGAGATGAAACATTTGTGCTTTAGCCAACTGTCATGTCTGCTCATAGGAGACAGGAAAGCTCAGGTTCCTTTCTCTAGAGCTGTGCTTGTGAAGAAGAGTTCCCGGGCAGTATCAGCATGTCAACATTCAGAAAACTAAGATCATGGTATCCGGTCCCATCACTTGATGACAAATAGATGGGGAAGCGGTGGAAATAGCGGCAGACTTAATTTTGGGGGGCTTCAAAATCACAGCAGATGGTGGCTGCAGCCACGAAATTAAAAGATGCTTACTCCTTGGAAGGAAAGTTATGACCAACCTAGATAGCATATTAAAAATGAGAGACATGACTTTGCCAACAAAGGGCCATCTAGTCAAGGCTATGGTTTCTCCAGTAGTCTTGTGCGGATGTGAGAATTGTACTATAAAGAAAGCTGAGCGCTGAAGAATTGATACTTTTGAACTGTGGTGTTGGAGAAGACTCTTGAGAGTCCCTTGGGCTGCAAGGAGCTCCAAACAGTCCATCCTAAAAGAAATCAGTCCTGAATGTTCACTGGAAGGACTAATGTTGAGGCTGAAACGCCAATCCTTTGGCCACCTGATGTGAAGAACTGACTCATTGGAAAAGACCCTGATGCTGGGTAAGATTGAGGGCGGGAGGAGAAGGGGACGACAGAAATTGAGATGGTTGGATGGCATCACCGACTCGTCGGACTTGAGTTTGAGTAAACTCCGGGAGCTGGTGATGGACAGGGAGGCCTGGTGTGCTGCAGTTCATGGGGTTGCACAGAATGGGACACGACTGAGCAGCTGAACTGAACTGAATGGATCAGCATCTCCTGGGACCAAAGGGGTCAGAAACTCTGGGGGCAGCCCCCACAGGCTGCAGCTGATGCACGCTCATGTGAACAGTTTCCCGTGGCTGTTTTCCTGGAAGGGTGTCATCTTCCCTGTCTTCCAGGAGCATCTGGTGTGGGATCCCTGACATCTCTCTCTGACTTCCCCTTCTGCCAGATCGAAGCTGGTCTCTCCTTTGTATTTATCTGACCTTCCTATATCACAGGGCGGCACTCTGTCCTTCTGAATGCCACCTCTTTCGTGACTTGTGCTTCGGGCTCCTCCTTCCGTAAATGGTGTTCTTCTGCTGGTCTGATCTGGGTCACCTTCTTCTCTCACTCTGCCAGCTTTCTCTGGCCGGTCCTCTTGATGCCAGAGGTGTCAATCCAGTTCTCTGTCAACAGCTTCTGAATTTCTATCTACAGTCTTGGTCTGTAGTGCCCGCACCCCCCAACATATACCCATGAAAATTTACACATCCCTCACATGCGACACTAACACAGGACTCCCTGGGACTTCCCTGGTGGCCCAGTGGTTAAGAATCCGCCTGCCAACACAAGGGACACAGGTCTGACCCCTGGTCCTGGAAAATCCCACATGCCATGGAGCAACTGAGCCCTTGGTCGGCAATAACAGAAGCCAAGGATATACAGAACAAGCAGAGAGTGGGCCCCACTCACCGTAACTACAGAAAGCCCTTGTGCAGGAAGCGGGACCCAGCATAGACAAGAAGAAAGAAATGAATTGAACGATAAAATAAAAATGGTACTCCTCGTCTTCTTCCTCAAACCATTTTTTTTTCCTTCTGATTTCTTTTTCTTAGTAAGTGGTTCCAGCGTCAAACCAACTGCTTCAAGTGACATCTGGGGTGTTTTCTTGCTCTGTCTCAACCTCACGGCCATTACCCACCATCACATCGTTCTTACCTCTTAACAATCTTTCCAAGGCTTTCTCTCCTGTTCACGCCCACGGTCTGTGGCCCTAACTGGGTCTATTATCATCCTTTAAAAAAATTTTTTAATTAATTAATTTTTTTGCATTTTAATTAGAGGCTAATTATTTTACAATATTGTGGTGGGTTTTGCCATACATTGACATGAATCAGCCACGGGTGTACATGTGTTCCCCATCCTGAATCCCCCTCCCACGTCCCTGCCCATCCCATCCCTCCGTTTTTGAAATATCACATGCGTCTCCCTCCTTTTTTTCCCCCCAGCCTCTCTGGCTTACTCTGATCCCCTTTAATCTGTCCATGTTGGTCAGATTAGAGTAACATTTCTCTTGTGCAAAACTGGCGATGAAATTCCTTTTATTTATTTATTTTTTAAAAGCAGTCTTTACTGTCTCCTCATTTTCTCAGTGATATTTCCATGTCCAGGTCCCTTTCCGAGCTCTCTTCTTACCGGATTATCCCCCAAGCTGGCTACTGTCACTTACAGAGTCTCCTTTCGGAAACTCACAGCCCCCTCTGGCATTTTAAAAATGTTTTGGAAAGTCCTGCAGTCAAAGAAACTCATTTAGATTTGACCTGGCATTTCTCATGGTCTTGGGTGACCCCGCACCTCCCACACTTCGGCCTTTTAACACCCCATGGCGTTTCTGTTCTCGGTGCATCCCGGGAAAGGGCTGGACTTTCCGAGCAAGGCGAGTCACGAGCTGCCCCCGGCTTCCTCTTCAGCCTCATTTTCCACTACTCCCCCAAACACGTTTTTACTGACAGTGATTTTAAAGTTTCATTTCCTAAAAATGTCACGTTTACCTCACGCCCTTGGACTTTTAGCCTTTTTTTTTTTTTTACTTCTGAACGAAGTG
The DNA here is from genome assembly GCF_003369695.1 of Bos indicus x Bos taurus. Classification (NCBI taxonomy): domain Eukaryota; kingdom Metazoa; phylum Chordata; class Mammalia; order Artiodactyla; family Bovidae; genus Bos; species Bos indicus x Bos taurus. The sequence continues at coordinate 6,348,771 of NC_040105.1, read as the reverse complement.
CCGTCTAACCTTCTTGTCATTCAGGTGTCAGCTCAGCTGCCATCTCCTTCAGGAAGTCCTCCCTGATTTCTCTAGATATAGTTCAATTCAGTTCAGTCGCTCAGTCGACCCCATGGACTGCAGCACGCCAGGCCTTCCTGTCCATCACCAACTCCCAGAGCCTGATGCTCATGTCTATTGAGTTGGTGATGTCATCTAATCACCTCATCCTCTGTCGTCCCCATCTCCTCCTGCCTTCAGTCTTTCCCAGCATCAGGGTCTTTTCCAGAGTCAGCTTTTTTGCATCAGGTGGCCAAGGTATTGGAGTTTCAGCTTCAGCATTAGTCCTTCCAGTGAATATTCAGGACTGATTTCCTTCAGAATGGACTGGTTGCATCTCCTTGCAGTCCAAGGGATTCTCGAGAGTCTTCTCCAACACTTCAGTTGAAAAGCATCAATTCTTCAGTGCTCAGATTTCTTTATGGTCCAACTTTCAAATGCATACATGACCACTGGAAAAACCATAGCTTTGACTAGACGGACCTTTGTTGGCAAAGTAATGTCTCTGCTTTTTAATACGCTGTCTAGGTTTGCCATAGCTTTTCTTCCAAGGAGCAAGCGTCTTTTAATTTCATGGCTGCAGTCACCATCTGCAGTGATTTTGGAGCCCAAGAAAATAAAGTCTGTCACTGTTTCCATTGTTCCCCCATCTCTTTGCCGTGAAGTGATGGGACCGGATGCAGGTGCCTGCGTCTGCAGGCTTTGTATCTTGTTTACACATTCATCACCACCTTCTCCTTACAGACTGTAACCTTCTTGAGCACAGTGACTTCGCTCCAGCAGAGCATCTCCTTAGCACAGATGCTCGGTAAAGACTGGTCGGTGTGGGGGAATTCCCTGGCGGTCCAGTTGTTAGCTGTCTGCACTTCCACTGCAGGGGATCTGGTTTCCATCCCTGGTTGGGGAACTAAGGTCCAATGTGCTGCTTGATGTGGACAATAAATAATTAAAAATTTAAAAGAGACTAGTTGATGTGAAGTGAGAATTTGAGTGAGTGAGTAATGGTGATTTCTGTCTTTAATCAGGGGCTTCCCAGGTGGCGCTAGTGGTAAATAATCCGCCTGCCAGTGCAGGAGACGTGGGTTAAATCTCTGGGTTGGGAAGATCCCCTGGAGGAAGGTATGGCAACTCACTCCAGCGTTCTGGCCTGGAGAATCCCATGGACAGAGGAGCCTGGTGGGCTATAGAGCATAGGGTCGCAAAGCGTCGGACACAACTGAATCGACTTAGCACACATGCATGGGTCTATAATCATGTAAGGAGCTACTCCTTATAAAGCAGTAAGAAAGTGCTTTGCTCACTGCAAAGGAGGGCTATTTCAAATGCTCTGTGTTAACTCATGTAACCCTACTGCTGCTCTAGTGAGCAGGCGCTGGCCGTATTATCCCCGTTGTTCAGATGGGCTGAGCATGAGGCGTTGTTGGGTACGGCTGGCTTGTTCTTTGCAGCCGGAGGTGAAGGGAAGCTCTCATCTCTTTGGGCTTGTCATGGGAGAAGGAACAGATATCCTTAGATGGCACTTCTCTAGAGAAGCAGGATAAATACCTGGAATGAATTTTTTTTTTTTTTTTGAAAAGGAAGACTTTCTTGGTCTCCCCTAAGAAATTGAGTACTTTTGTTTTGCTAAGAAACTGGCTGCTAGATATTGCTTGCAGCTTGCTGGCAAATTTGATAGAATCATTGTTCTCCTTGGTTATAGCATCCTGAACTGTTAGTGCTGAGGGTATTCTTTTTTTTTTTAAACTAGTTTTATTTATTTATTTGGTTGCAGTGGGTCTTAGTTACAGCATGACAGATCCTTAGCTGCAGAGAGTGGGATCCAGTTTCCCGACCAGGTATTGAACCCAGGGTCCCCTGCGTTAGGATCCCAGAGTCCCAGCCACTGAACCGACAAGGAAGTCCCTGAGGGTCTTCTTTTAAATGAAATGGGTCATTTCAAGCAGTGGTTCTCAACTGGTGACAGTCATGTCCCCAAGGAGACTTCAGGTAATGTCTGGAGACATTTTTTCCCCATCATTTTATTTTATTTATTTATTTATTTTTAAAAAATTTTATTTTATTTTTTAACTTTACAATATTGTATTGGTTTTGCCATATATTGAAATGAATCCGCCACAGGTATACATGTGTTCCCCATCCTGAACCCTCCTCCCTCCTCCCTCCCCATACCATCCCTCTGGGTCATCCCAGTGCACCAGCCCCAAGCATCCAGTATCGTGCATCGAACCTGGACTGGCGACTCGTTTCATATATGATATTATACATATTTCAATGCCATTCTCCCAAATCATCCCACCCTCTCCCTCTCCCACAGAGTCCAAAAGACTGTTCTATACATCAGTGTCTCTTTTGCTGTCTCGTATACAGGGTTATTGTTACCAACTTTCTAAATTCCATATATATGCGTTAGTATACTGTTTTGGTGTTTTTCTTTCTGGCTTACTTCACTCTGTATAATAGGCTCCAGTTTCATCCACCTCATTAGAACTGATTCAAATGTATTCTTTTTAATGGCTGAGTAATACTCCATTGTGTATATGTACCACAGCTTTCTTATCCATTCGTCTGCTGATGGACATCTAGGTTGCTTCCATGTCCTGGCTATTATAAACAGTGCTGCGATGAACATTGGGGTTACACGTGTCTCTTTCAATTCTGGTTTCCTCAGTGTGTATGCCCAGCAGTGGGATTGCTGGATGATAAGGCAGTTCTATTTCCAGTTTTTGAAGGAATCTCCACACTGTTCTCCATAGTGGCTGTACTAGTTTGCATTCCCACCAACAGTGTAAGAGGGTTCCCTTTTCTCCACACCCTCTCCAGCATTTATTGCTTGTAGACTTTTGGATCGCAGCCATTCTGACTGGCGTGAAATGGTAGCTCATAGTGGTTTTCCCACCATTTTAAGAAATAAATTTATTTCATTGGAGGATAATTGCTTCACAATATGTTTTAAAATCATTTTTTAAAAATAAATTCATTTCATTGGTGAATAATTGCTTCACAATATGTTTTTATCATTTTTAAAAATAAATTTATTTCATTGGAGGATATTTGCTCCACAATACTTTCTTTAAAATCATTTTTAAAAATAAACTCATTTCATTGATGAATAATTGCTTCACAATATTTTTTTAATCATTTTTTAAAACAAATTTATTTCATTGGAGAATAATTGCTAAAATCATTTTTTAAAATAAGCTTATTTCATTGGCAAATAATTGCTTCACAATTTTTCTGTCATTTAAAAAAATTTATTTCATTGGAGGATAATTGCTTCACAATATTTTTTTTAATCATTTTTTCAAAAAAATTTATTTCACTGGGGAATAATTGCTTCATGATTTTTTAAATCATTTTTTAAAACAAACTTATTTCATTGGAAAATAAATGCTTCACTTTTTTTTTGGTCATTTTTTAAAATGAATTTATTTCATTGGAGGATAATTGCTTCACAATGTTTTTGTTTTAAATCATTATTTACAAATTATTTCACTGGGGAATAACTGCTTCACAATATTTTTTAATCATTTTTTAAAATAAACTTATTTCATTGGGGAATAACTGCTTCACATTTTTTTGCTTATTTTTAAAAATAAATTTATTTCATTGGAGGATAATTGCTTCACAATGTTTTTTTTTCATTTTTTAAAACAAATGTATTTCATTGGGGATATTAATTGCTTCACAATATTTTTTTAATCATTTTTTAAAACAAATTTATTTCATTGGAGGATAATTGCTTCAAAATGTTTTTTAATCATTTTTTACAAATTATTTCATTGGGGAATAATTGCTTCACAATATTTTTTTAATCATTTTTTAAAATAAACTTACTTCATTGGCAAAAAACTGCTTCACAATTTTTTGGTCATTTTTTAAAATAAATTTATTTCATTGGAGGTTAATTGCTTCACAATATTTTTTTAATCATTTTTTTAAAAAATTTATTTCACTGGGGAATAATTGCTTAACTTTTTTTTTGGTCATTTTTAAAAATAACCTTATTTCATTGGGATAATTGCTTCATTTTTTTTTGGTCATTTTTTAAAATAAATTTATTTCATTGGAGGATAATTGCTTCACAATGTTTTTTTTTTTCATTTTTTGAAACAAATTTATTTCATTGGGGAATAATTGCTTCACAATATTTTTAAATCATTTTTTAAAACAAATTTATTTCATTGGAAGATAACTGCTTCACATTTTTTATCATTTTTTAAAAAAATAAATTTATTTCATTGGAGGATAACTGCTTCACAATATTTTTTAAATCATTTTTTAAAATAAACTTATTTCATTGGGGAATAACTGCTTCACATTTTTTGGGTTATTTTTAAAAATAAATTTATTTCATTGGAGGATAATTGGGATAATTGGATGGTGCGGCTCCAGCACCTACAGTGCACAGGGTACACCCTGCCCCCGATCTCCTCCCGCTTCCCACCCGTCAGCAAAGGAAAGAGTGGTTTGAGCCTCAAATGTCCACAGCGATGAGTTGAGAAAAACCTCTTTCACGGTTTGATGTTGGAGCTTACAGGGAAAGAGAAATATCAAACAGAAACCCTGAAGCTCTGCACATAGCAGTGGGAAGTGACAACTGAAGGAGTGTGGTCAAAAGTGGGAAAAGCAGGCTCAGCTCCACCCCTCACCCCCATTTTCTTCCAAACCATATGACTTATGTATTAATTCTGGCATGGAAACTGGCTTTCATTAGATTTTGTGCTTTTGGTTCTCTTTCCGTCTAGACTTTGGGCCGATTGCTCATCTGACCTCAGTTGTACCACCTGTCGAGTCATGGTTCCAATCAGTACCATGTCTGTTGTAAACAAATGCGAAGGGGAAAAAAGGTAGAAAAAGGAATGTCCAAATGCTTTGCACACGTGTGTGCGTGCATGCTAAGTCGGTTCAGTCATGTCCGACTGTTTGTGACCCTATGGATGGTAGCCCGCCAGGCTCCTGTGTCCATGGGGTTCTCCAGGCAAGGATTCTGGAGTGGGCTGCCGTTTCCTCCTCCAGGGGATCTTTCCGACCCAGAGATCGAAAACTCATCTCTTACGTCTCCTGCATTGGCAGGCGGGTTCTGGGAAGCCCCTTTCAAGAGCTTTAGCTTTTGTTACAGATGACTACAGGTATATGAGGATAATTCCAACAGAGTCAACCCTGGGTGCATCTGCACATGATCTAGAAACTTCTTTATGCCTAGTGTTTTATGCACCCTGACCTAAGATATTAAGAGTTTAGGTCTTAAGAAAGAGCTTTGGTCCGTCTGGTGAAAACACCTATTCGTCGTGACCGGTCAGCAGAGCAGCAGAAGGAAGGTCAGGGTCTCAGTCTGGTGTGAGCCTGCAGGTGATGGAGCCATCATTTATGAATACGCACTTGTCATGTAAGATAGTATGGTTTCCTACGTTTGATCAGAGACTGTATTTTAGGCAATAGGCTGTATGTGGCCCTAGTTTTTTGGGTTTTAAATTCGAGATTTTTTTTTTTTAATTACTTGTCTCAACTTCAACTTTTAATATTTGAAATAAAATTTTGACCCAGCCTTCTCGGGTGAATGGAAAAAAAAAAAAAAAACCAGACTGTGGAGGAGTCCCTAGGTTTTAATGAGCACAGCACAATGGAAAGTCATCAAATGGGGGCTTCCCTGGTAGTCCAGTGGGTAAGAATCTGCATTGCAGCGTCAGAGACACTGATTCAATCCCTGGTCCAGGAAAATCCCATATGCCAAGGAGCAATGAAGCCCGTGCACCACAATGGGAGAGCCATGCTCTACAAGAGAGCCACCGCAATGAGGACCCTGTGCACCGCAACCAGAGCTAGCCCTTACTTGCTGAAACTAGAGGAAACCCACATGTAGCAAAGGAGACCCACCAGAGTCAACAAATGAACACATCTTAAAAAAAAAAAAAAGAAAGTCATCAAACTAAAGGAAAGTGACTACCCTAGCACTCCATTTGGTGTTGGGAAAGGAAAGCAAAGTAACTCCCAACCTTGAAAGGTGGGATTAGGGAAGGAGGGCAGTTAAGTTACCTGCAAGAGAGCTTTAGACTATTTATACTTGTTTCTGGAAATCCTCAAGCAACGCGGGCTGAAGAATTTTCTCTAAATGTCGTTCTTGAGGAAGAGTCCTAGAAATGCCATTCTTGGAGAAATGTCCCAGAATGACACTAGCAAGAAAGAGGATAGTTTTCAGTAAACAGGGAAAGGGAAGTCAGACGCATGCACAGTGTATTTCAGGTCTGATGGCTTCAAGATGGATAAGGCTTGGCCAAGAAATTAAATCTGTGACAAGTCCTTCAGGTATATGAGGAAGAGGGGGCCAGTCAGATTAGACATCTCCACAGGTGGGCGAACATCAAAGGAGGTGTTTGCAGCAGTCTGTTGCATGCAGGAAGAAAATGCTAGAACGTTTTGAAAGAATAAAGCAATAAAGGACAATACTGGGCAGTCTCTAGCATTGCTGACGTGCACATAGATCCGTCCAGGTGCTCACACCCAAGCTGCGTGATAGATGTGCATGTTGGAAGCGGGATGAGGGGCCTCCCTGGTGGTTTGGTGGTTAAGAATCCACCTTGCAAGGCAAGGGATGCGCGTTTGATTCCTGGCTGGAGAAGGAAGATCTCATATGCTGCGGGGCTAATAATCTGGCACACCACAACTCCTTGAGCCCGTGCTCCGGAGCCCGTGTTCTGGAGCTGAGAGAGTCCGTGTGCCGCAACAGAAGATCCACAGATGCAACAAAGACCCCAAGTGCCACAGTGAAGACTCCTGCATCCATGGGATGCTCCAGGCAAGAACACTGCAGTGGGTTGCCACGCCTTCCTCTAGGGGACCTTCCCGACCCAGGGATGGCTTTAAGATGGCTTCACCACATCTCCTGCAGTGTAGGTGGGTTCTTTCCTGTGGTGTGAGCCACCGGAGAAATCCCTAAGACCCGAAGCACCCAAATAAAGAAATATATATATTTTTTAAAAAGAAGCAAAATGAGAGAGAATTCAACGACACAGCACCCAGAGTACTGGCAGGTATCTCACCTTACTCGAGTGTGGGCAGGCAATCTAGGGATCACATCGCTGAGTACATGTAGCACTAACCCCGGGAACACATTTGACTTAAAAAAGATGTTTGAAAACAGACAGCCTGTTGATGTCAAGAGTAATTCTCCAAGCGCAGCAAACCACGAGAAAATGGCGCATTTGTATTTGATATTGTGATGTCAAAACATCATGCCTGTCGGATCTGGCCAAAAGTTAACACTCTTCCCCTTTCCCCTGGAAAAAATACATAAAAATTATCAAGAAGACGGTATGGTTTTATGTCCAAGTTTGATAACGATAGATGTTTCCCCATGTACATATTTGTGTTGTGAGATATTCCCAACTGACGTTACTACTGATAATAAATATATTTATTATAAATATATTTATTATCAGTAAATAGGTAAATCGTTTGTAAATAGGTAAATAAACACATTGCAAGTCCAAGCTCCAGCCTGACCATTCAGGAGCCTTTTGGTCTATGACACGGTCCTTGCGTTTCTTTCTATTGACTGATCGTTTTTCCTTCTGATCTTTGTCAATGTGCCGTTTACATCCGAACACATCCATTTTATCGATTTAGTCTGAGATTTGACAAACGCTCACAACCCTGTAATCAGTACAGAGTTCTTCTTTCACCCTCGAAATGTTCTCTCTTGTCCCTCTGTGGTCAAAGCCTCCCCCATCCCAGCTTCTGGCAGCCACCTATCTTATCTCTGTCCACAGTGTGGCCTCTTCCAAAATCTCATGTGAAATAAATCATGCAGAATGAGGCTTCGGGATCTGGCTTCTTTCCCTTGGCTTTACATCTCAGAGGGTTGTCCCACTGGTCGAGAGCATCAGTACTGTTTTTTTTCATTGCTGAGTTTGTCGCTTGTGTGGGTATACGTACTGGAGTTTGTTTATCCACCCATCAGGAGGGGGACATTGGGTTGTTTCCAGGCTTGAGTGACTGTGCATAAAGTCAGTGCGTACATGTGTACCCAAGTCTTGGTGTAGACACAGGATTTCATTTCCCTTGTAACCCAGGATTGTGACTGCAGCCTTGCGTGTGTTCTACTGTTTAAAAAGTCTGCCAAAGTGCTTTTCAAAGTTGCTGTGCTGTTTTATTTTCCTACCAGAAATGCATGAGAGGCCCAGTTGTTCTACATCCTTGAGAGTACTGGGTATGATCAGTTAAAAAATTATTCATTTAATAGTCCAGTTCAGTTCAGTCGCTCAGTCCTGTCCGACTCTTTGTGACCCCATGAACCGCAGCACGCCAGGCCTCCCTGTCCATCACCAACTTGTGGTATTTCATTATTATTTTAATTTGTAGTTTCCTGCTGCCTAAAGATCCTGATGCTGGGCAAGACTGAGCGCAAGAGGAGAAGGGGACGACAGAGGATGAGATGGTTGGATGGCATCACTGACTCGGTGGACATGAGTTTGAGCAAGCTCCAGGAGATAGTGAAGGACAGTTGGCATGAGTGACTTGGTCAGTTCATGGTGTCGCAAAGCGTCAGACATGACTTAGTGATTGAACAACAACAGCAATGACTAAAGATGCTGAACATTTTTCTCTTGTGATTATATGCCATTCTTATCTGTTCTTGGGTGAAGTGCACTTGTACTTGATGAGTGACTATATTTATACATGTAGAATGACATTTGTGTTGATAGGAATTTTTTAGTGTTAAGTGAAATAATCATGTGAATTATTTTTCTTTTTTTTTTTTTTTAAAGCCCCATGCCTGGTAGATTAGCTGTTCCTCAGCTAGAACTGTGGTTATTTGTTTGTTTTAAAATAAATGAATGATGGGACTTCCTTGGTGGGCCAGTGGCTAAGGCTCCAAACTCCCAATACAGGGGACACAGGTTTGATCGCTGGTCAGGGAAAAAGATCCCGCATTCCACAACTACAGTTTCTGCATGCCGCCTCTAAAAACTACCCATTCTACAATGAAGGTAGGAGAGCCTGCTTGCTGCAACCAAAGAAAGAGATAAATATTAACAAAATAAAAAAAATGGGTGGTTATTGGACAAAGAGGGACTTAGGGGTTATGAGAACGTGACAAATTAAAGGATGATTTTGTCTCGGTTTTTCATGAAGGTGGATCTGGAGCCCCAGGTCCAAAGATATGTGGGAAATGGGAAGGGGGGCAGTGATGAAACCTTAAATATGGAAATGGCTGGCTGGAGAACGTTCCAAAGAGGTAAGCAAATTTGCCACACAGAGAAATCAGCCCGTAGCTTGTGAGGGACAAGGAGTCACTGAGGATGTGCAGGTTAGAATCTGCACGTTGTTAGATCTGAATTTCAGAAATGCAAATTGGACAGGAAACGGGGGGGTCACTCCCTGCGTCAGGAAGATTCCCCTGGAGGAGGGCATGGCAACCCACTCCAGTATTCTTGCCTGGAAAAGCCCATGGACAGGAGAGCCTAGGGGGGGCTATGGTCCATGGGGTCGCAAAGAGTTGGACATGACTGAAGCAACTCAGCACGCACTTCCATTTAACCTGTTTTCCCCGAATGCTTTGAGAAGTGTCCATATAAGCAGCCTCGTGTCAAGTCAAGACAGCTGTCATCTCAAAACAGAGAATGGAGGAGTCCACTCTGTAGACTGCTACAAAAATGATCATCACGCCAGGCACAGTCACCTCTATGGGGCTGACGAAACCCCATGGACCCACGTATCTTGTGCGTGAACACAGCGCAAGACCTGAGAATCCCACCATTTGTCCTTGACACCTGATCTTGATCATCTTTGCTTGCTCGCCTATCATTCTGTTAGATGGGTGTTACTTGGTTAGTCGTGGCTGACTCTTTGCGACCTCATGGACTGTAGCCCACCTGGCTCCTCTGTCCATGGGATTCCATAGGGAATAACATATGATCTCAATTGTTTTGTAGGCTCTTTATTTCTATTTCCTTTTTTTTTTTTGGCAACTCTAACTCTCATAATTCCCCATGGGGGCATAAATATAGTCTGATTACAAGCCAATACTGCTAAAAAAAAAATATGTGCACTAAAAATGGGAAGTTTCAACACATTTAACACATATTGTGGAATTACTCTTGATTCAACACATATTGATGGGCACCTATTGTGAGGAATTCCCAGGCACTGCACTTACATTTGGGATAATAAATGTATCAGTGTATGGAAACATACACAGATGCCCAAGGGTCACAGGTCTGCATGCCAGTGGAGGGAGGGAGACAGTGCAAGATCATGACAGATGACAGAATGATATGCTGTGTCTAAGACTCTAAGTGTTCTGCAGAAGAGCTCTTTAAAACACTTCTATGTAGGTTGGGAGGAGTTGCTGTTCAGTCGCCAAGTCGTGTCCAACTCTTTGCGAGCTCATGGGCTGCAGCACGCCAGCCTCCTCTGTCCTCCGCCATTTCCCAGAGTTTGCCCAAACTCATGCCCACTGATGCAATGATTCCATCCAACCATGTCATCCTCTGTCGTCCCCTTCTCCTCCTGCCCTCAATCTCTCCCAGCATCAGGGTCTTTTCTGATGAGTCGGCTCTTTGCATCAGGTGGCCAAATCATTGGAGCTTCAGCATCAGTCCTTCCAATGAATATTCAGGACTAATTTCCATTAGGTTTGACTAATGGAATCATGGATGTTTCCTTGCAGTCAAGGAATAATAATGGATCTCCTTGCAGTCCAAGGGACTCTCAAGAGTCTTCTCCAACACCACAGTTTGGAAGCATTGATTCTTTGGTGCTCAGCCTACTTTATGGTCCAACTCTCATGTTCATACATGACTACTGGAAATACCATAGGTTTGACTAGATGGATCTTTGTGAGCAAAGTGATGGAGTTGTTACCCTTGATAAACCTCTGGCATGCTCTTCTGTGGCCAGGCCCATTGATACCACAGCTGGGTTTTGGTACTTACGGGATGGAGCAGAGAGCTGTGAAGCTGTAGTGTTGAGAAAGCATCAGAGGCATGAAGCCAGGGATAGGCATGAAGATAGAGAGCTTGGGAACCATCTGCTACAGGGTGTCAGAGACGGACAGCACCATTGTCCACAGAAGGAGCCTCCTGCCTTCTGCTGGGAAAGCTACTTATGTTCTCCTGATTTCAGGTTAATTTCACACCACAGTTTCTGGGGGGGTCGGGGCAGGGCATGAGGAAGACAAAACAGATCTCTCAGACGTAAATACTATCCGTAATGAAGTCTGATTGCTGTGGCTGTAAGCACCGATCGATACCTTCCATGACAGAAGAACTGAAACGGCCCCAGACAAACCTCAGGCAGACGTCGGTCTTTTTGTGGTGGTGTTTTTAATTCCAGCTACAGATAAGAGTTTCTTGACATGTTGCTTTTGGATCTTTCACTGCTCAGTTTGAATATGCAGAATATTATTCTGCTTATCCTCTCTTTTTTGGTGAAAAAACATGCTGGCTGTTTTCTCAGGGACAGCAGTACCTCTGTCCTGCTGCCATGTAACCTATGCTCTGAATATTATTGAACAGAGAGGGCTCGCTTTGCAGACATTCATCACGACCTGGGTGGAAAAAGGACTCCTCCCCAACTGCATCACTGGCCAGGAGATACAGTTTTCACCCAACACATAAAACACACCAACAAATTTTTTTTTTTTCTTTTACAAGCAGGATAGAATCTTGTAATGCCATAAGCCATCATCAGACACTTGTGCTTTCAAAGTTTGAAATGCAACGCCATTATCTCTTGAAGCTAATGATTTTATTAGGATGAAGGTTTTCTGCGTGTAATGGATTTCTTTGCTCCTCTGTAGAGTTTGAGTGGAGTGTAATTGAGCCTTTAGGTAATTCAGTTCAGTTCAGTTGCTCAGTCGTGCCCGACTGTCTGCGACCCCATGGACTGCCCTACCGCCAGGCTTCCCTGTCCATCACCAACTCCCGGAATTTACCCAAACTCATGTCCATCGAGTTGGTGATGTCTTCCAACCATCTCATCCTCTGTCGTCCCCTTCTCCTCCCACCTTCAGTCTTTCCCAGCATCAGGGTCTTTTCTAATGAGTCAGTTCTTTGCATGAGGTGGCCAAAGTACTGGAGCTTCGGCTTCAGCTTCAGCATTAGTCCTTCCAATGAACACCCAGGACTGATGTCCTTTAGGATGGGCTGGTTGGATCTCCTTGCAGTCCAAGGGACTCTCAAGAGCCTTCTCCAACACCACAGTTCAAAAGCGTCAATTTAGCCGTGGCTGATAGGCTAGGTGCTTTGAGGATCAGATGCAATTCTGCCCCCTCTCATTAATATTCTGTGCACTGGCCCATAGGCAGGCGTTTGCCAGCCTTTGCGGAAGGTGATGAGAAACGGTATAAAATGTCAGTTAGAAGCCAGAACTTCAGGATCAGATACACCTGGGTTTGTGTCTGCATTTTCCCCCCATAATTTCTTCTGTGATCTTGGGCAGGGAATTAGCCTTTCTTCCTCTGTTTCTTTGTGTCTGGTCTTGGTTGTAGCATATGGGCTTCTTGCTCTAGCTGCTGGCAGGTTGGGCTCAGTAGTTGGGACTCGTGAGCTTAGTTGTCCCACGGCATGTGGGATCTTCGTCCCCGGACCAGGGATTGAACCTGCATCCCCTGCGTTGAAAGGCAGATACTTAACCAGCAGACCACCAGGAAAGTCCTGACCTTTCTGCACTTCACTTTTGGGTTCACTCATCTTTTAAGACTGGAGGAGGCAATGGCCACCCACTCCAGTATTCTTGCCTGCAAAATCCCATGGACAGAGGAGCCTGGTGGACTGCAGTCCATGGGGTCGCAAAGAGTCGGACACGACTGAGCAACTTCACTTTCACTTTTCCCTTTCATGCACTGGAGAAGGAAATGGCAACCCACTCCAGTGTTCTTGCCTGGAGAATCCCAGGGATGGCGGAGCCTGGTGGGCTGCCATCTATGGGGTTGCACAGAGTCGGACACGACTGAAGTGACTTCGTAGTAGCAGCATCTTTTAAGACAGGAAGAACCTGATTCCACCAAGTTCTGTAAGGATTAATCATAGTATATGTAAAGCGTTCATCCTGGTTCCTGGCATATTATAAATGATCTCGTTGGTAGAAAATAATTATGTTCAATTACTTAGAGCTTTATATTTTAAATGGGCTTCCCCGGTGGCTCAGCGGTAAAGAATCTGGCTGAATGCAAGAACCACAGGAGATGCATGTTCGATCCTTGGGTTAGGAAGATCCCCTGGAGGAGGGCAGGGCAAGTCACTCCAGTACTCTTGCCTGGAGAATCCCATGGACAGAGGAGCCTGGTGGGCTACAGACCATAGGCTCACAAAGAGTCAGACATGACCGAAGTAACTTAGCACACACATGCATGAACGCAAACAGTAATTAAAGTCCACAGCTGAGTCTGTGTCATGGGCATAAGATCTTTGCTTTCAGAAGCATCACAGGACAGAGCTTTGCGAAGTTTTGTCCTGTCGACTGGAATAATATATCTTGGTGTTATTCTCAGATGGAAATATTTTCTCCCAGATCCTATGTTCATCCTAATTTTTCCAGAAAAGACGTAGAAACTTCAGCCTTTGCCTCAGACCGTAGTTCTTTCGTTGGAATGCGTCTGTTCCACTCGTGTTTAAGAAAAGCAGTTCATTTCAAAGACGTAGGTGACAAAACAGAGTGTAAACCCTTCTGTCCAATACACCATTGACGTCTCAAAATAAAACACAGGAAAAAGACCTCAAGAGCAGCAGAGCAAATAGTTACCTGTTTTCATTTATTTAACTATTTTAACTAATTTTTTATTTAATAATCAAATTAAATTAAATAATAAATATTTCAACAAATATTCATTTAACTATTAATATTTATAAATTTTATTTATATAAAATATACAAATATATATTATTTATATATAAATTCTTAAAATATTTATATAAATTACATATATCATATATTAATATAATACATTATACATATTATTATATATCATATCATATTATATCATATTATATTATAATATATAAATTTATATTATATAAAATTTATATAAAATTTATTTATAATAAATTTATAAACTTTATTAATATTTATTTAACTATAAATATTTATATTTATAAATTTTACTTATAGAAAATATACAAATATATTATATATAATATTCATATAAATTATATATATTATATAATATATTATATATAATGTATTATACATATTGTTATATATTATAGAATTTATATTATATAAAATTTATATAAGTTTATTTATAATAAATTTATAAAATTTAACTATTAACTATTAATTAATATTAACTGTTATTACCTATTAATAGTTGACTGATATTAACTATTATTAATAGCACCACACTACAGGTGCTGATCCCTAATCATGGCCAGAAATTGCTTTCTCCCTCATACAGTATGTCTTTGAAACTTCCATCAGAACTGTCATTGTATCTGGTGGCAAACCATATGAAAGGGTTTCTTTATCATGATGTAGTAATCTGTGAAACGTCTCGTTTAATACTCTAAGGGCTCATGAAGAATTTTGCTTTAAAGGGACTTAAAAGGCTAAACAATTGACCACATGTCAGATGAGGCCCCGGGTGGGCACCATTTTCCCTGAGAAGCCCTGTCCTCTGGGGCCTGGGTGGGAATGACAGCCTTACGAGTGCTAAAGTGCCTGAGTCATGTCCAACTCTTTGTGACCCCATGGACCATATCCTGCCAGGCTCCTCTGTCCGTGGGATTTTCCAGGCAAGAATACTGGAGTGGGTTGCCATACCCTTCCCCAGGGGATCTTCCTGACCTAGGGATCAAACCCGCATCTCCTGTGTCTCCTGCATTGCAGGCAGATTCTTTACCAGCTGAGCCACCAGGGAAGCCCAAGAAGACTGGAGTGGGTAGCCTATCCCTTCTCCAGGGGATCTTTCCAATCCAGGAATCAAACCCAGGTCTCCCACATTGCAGGCGACTTCTTAACCAGCTGAGCCACAAGCTGAGCCTTGGGGGAAATTCCCAATGATGGCCATCTCTCCCCATCTCTACATTGCCCAGGGAGCTCACCTCTCCACCGTAAGCTTCCTTGTCAGTTATCGCCTCTCTTTTAGGACAGTCCCAACCCAGGAGCTTTTCAGATGATAAATGTGACCTCCTGGAAGGTTTGCAGTGGCGGGCGTGGGGGTATCCTGGTGGTGGCATCTCTCAGCGCTCTTGCAGTTATCATGGGAGCATCCTCTTAGCAGCTCCTTGCTGGCCAGCGGATTGTGTTAAGGTCACGTTCCCCATTTGGCTAAGATCAAGTGTATTATGACGGGAGCTTTCCAGGTGGCACAGGGGTAAAAAACCCACCTGATAGTGCACGAGACACAAGAGACTCGGGTTCGATTCCCTGGGTCGGAAAGATCACCTGGAGGAGATGGCAACCCACTCCAGTATTCTTGCCCGGAGAATCCCATAGACAGAGGTGCCTGGAGGGTTATAGTCCATTGGGTTGCAAAGAGCTGGATACGGCTTAGCGACTAAACCGCAATCAGCAATGGGCAGTTAGTCTTCATGTTACAAAGACTGTGCACCCACACGCACACACATCTCAAAAGAACACTGGAAGAACATATGTCTAATTTTTTTCCTATCAGTTCAGTTCAGTTCAGTCACTCAGTCGTGTCCGACTCTTTGCGACCCCGTGAATCGCAGCACGCCAGGCCTCCCTGTCCATCACCATCTCCCGGGTTCACTCAAACTCACGTCCACTGAGTTGGTGATGCCATCCAGCCATCTCATCCTCTGTCGTCCCCTTCTCCTCCTGCCCCCAATCCCTCCCAGCATCACAGTCTTTTCCAATGAATCAACTCTTCGCGTGAGGTGGCCGAAATACTGGAGTTTCAGCTTCAGCATCATTCCTTCCAAAGAACACCCAGGGCTGATCTCCTTCAGAATGGACTGGTTGGATGTCCTTGCAGTCCAAGGGACTCTCAAGAGTCTTCTCCAACACCACAGTTCCAAAGCATCAATTCTTCTGTGCTCAGCCTTCTTCACAGTCCAACTCTCACATCCATACATGACCACAGGAAAAAACATAGCCTTGACTAGACGGACCTTTGTAGGCAAAGTAATGTCTCTGCTTTTGAATATGCTATCTAGGTTGGTCATAACTTTCCTTCCAAGGAGTGTCTTTTAATTTCATGGCTGCAGTCACCATCTGCAGTGATTTTGGAGCCCCCCAAAATAAAGTCTGACACTGTTTCCACTGTTTCCCCATCTATTTCCCAGGGTATAACTTTAGTTAAAGCAGTCATCAGGAAGAAACTGTTTATGGCGTCAGATGCAGATGACTTATTTTTAGAACAAACACCTTACATTTTCAATAGGAAAAAAATAAATGAGTCTGTGCATTGGAGGTGTGAGATAAAATTAACATGAGGCAGACAGGAACAATGCAGATTGTGTGGGTAGGAATTTATTTCCCTTTTGGCTTCCAAGAATCAGTGCTATCAGAGTAAAAATTGGCCCTCTTCAAGAGATAACGAGGTTTCGTGCCAGCTTTGTTTTGTTATTATTCCTCATGCTATTATTTTTGGCTTGCACACAAGCTGCCTTTCTGCAGCAAGGATTGGAAAATGGTTTCTCCACGTTTGACATAAATGTAAAGTCTGTCCATTCCTGAGCCTGCATGTTTTGCAAAAATATCATGCACCAGCATCTTCGTTCTAGTTTGGAACGGATTCAGGAAAAATGTCCTTGGCTCCAGAATGGCTTTAAACCGGGTCTGGACGCTCTGGAAGGCTGGACTGGGTTTCAGCACATTTCCCTGCGCCCCTTGCAGTAAGGTTGGAGACCCGGGGGCGACACTGAGACCTGAGCCTAGAAATAGACACAGCTCTGTTTCTCCATGCTACCTGGCCCCTGGCACATTTTGCACAGAGATGCACCGTCTGAAAGGAACATAAGACAGTCACACGTGAAAGGCCACAAAAACAGCGAGAAAGAAATGTCTATCTCACCGAGAACGCCTCGCTCACCTCGCCAAGGTTTACAGCCTGTGGGCGCCTGATTCAGGCTGCCCTGGGTTTCAGGAACCGGTGAACGCCAGAGATAAAAACAGGAGGCTGGCTTCCCGTGGGGTTTTGCAAGTTCCTCTGCAATCCTGAAGGCCTTTAGCTGAGTCTTCCAGTGGCGATAGGCGTGTGGACCCCAAGGGTCTGTGGCATCCGCTGGCCTATTTGACCCGGAGCCCCGGGGGTGCCGACTCCCTCTCTTAAACTGTCGTCTCCTTGTGTTTTGATGTGCGAGTAGCGGACTGTTCTCTGGGTTCCTCCAGCCTGCCTCGTTCTGTCCCGTGCTGGGGCATTTGCACGTGCAGAATTGTTGATTTGCAGCCCTTTCCCCCAGCAGGGGGCGCTAGCGGCAAAGAACGCGCCTGGCTACGCCGGAGACAAGAGACGTGGGTCCGATCCCTGAGTGCGGAAGATCCCCTGGAGGAGGGCACTGCATCCTACTCCGGTATTCTTGCCTGGACAATCCCCATGGACAGAGGAGCCTGGGGAGATATGGTCCATGGCGTCGCAAAGGGTCAGAAACGACTGACGTGATTGAGCACGTGCGTGCACGCACACACACACAGATATGCACATAACTCTTCATTTCCCCAAGAGGTCTTTTCTGACCGTTCATGCTCAGGTACCACCCCAAACCCCTGAAATCTTTCGCGGCTTACTATGCCAGAGTATATAAATGATGATATGATGAGTAAATAAATTCGTACATGAATGTGTTCCTAACATAGGAGATTTGATTTGGGTGATGTATCGTACATTCAGTTCAGTTCAGTCACTCAGTCGTGTCCTACTCTTTGAGGCCCCATGAATCGCAGCATGCCAGGCTTCCCTGTCCATCACCAACTCCTGGAGTTCACCCAGACTCACGTCCATCGAGTCAGTGACGCCATCCAGCCATCTCATCCTCTGTCATCCCCTTCTCCTCCTGCCCCCAATCCCTCCCAGCATCACAGTCTTTTCCAATGAGTCAACTCTTCGCATGAAGTGGCCAAAGTACTGGACTTTCAGCTTCAGCATCATTCCTTCCAAAGAAATCCCAGGGCTGATCTCCTTCAGAATGGACTGGTTGGATCTCCTTGCAGTCCAAGGGACTCTCAAGAGTCTTCTCCAACACCACAGTTCCAAAGCATCAATTCTTCAGTGCTCAGCCTTCTTCACAGTCCAACTCTCACATCCATACATGACCACAGGAAAAACCACAGCCTTGACTAGACGGACCTTTGTTTGCAAAGTAATGTCTCTGCTTTTGAATATGCTATCTAGGTTGGTCATAACTTTCCTTCCAAGGAGTAAGCATCTTTTAATTTCATGGCTGCAATCACCATCTGCAGTGATTTTGGAGCCCTCCAAAATAAAGTCTGACACTGTTTCCACTGTTTCCCCATCTATTTCCCATGAAGTGATGGGACCAGATGCCATGATCTTCGTTTTCTGAATGTTGAGCTTTAAGCCAACTTTTTCACTCTCCACTTTCACTTTCATTAAGAGGCTTTTTAGTTCCTCTTCACTTTCTACCATAAGGGTGGTGTCATCTGCATATCTGAGGTTATTGATATTTCTCCCGGCAATCTTGATTCCAGCTTGTGCTTCTTCCAGTCCAGCGTTTCTCATTACCCGAGTTCAATCCCAGAGTCAGGAAGATCCCCCTGGAGAAGGGCACGGCGACCCACTCCAGTCTTCTTGGCTGGAGAATCCCGTGGACAGAGGAGCCTGGCAGGCTACAGTCCATGGGGGCACAAGAGTCAGACAAGACTTAGTGACTAAACCTCCACCGTCATCATATGTTAGTTGCGTATCAGTCTACTCAAGAATTTTATCTGACTCTTCTCACAATGATATACGCGCATAAATCCTCAAGGCGATCTATCTGCCTTTCATGGATTCATCCGTCCATGCAGTCATCTACCTGTCCACCAATCTACTAGACTACTAGTCTAGTCTCTTACCTGTGTCTATCTGTGTATCTATCTGTCTGGGTATCCTCGTGAAGTAGGTTCTGAATAGCAAGCTCTAAACTGGGTAGGGTGACCCTGGTTTCCATGGATAGTATTAGCTAAGAGGTTAGAGTTGAGATGACCCCAGTTGCCCTGCAGTACGTGGGATCTTCCCAGACCAGGGACTGAACCCATGTCTGCTGTGTTTGCAGGATTCTTAACCAGCGGAGCACCACGGACGTCCCCCAGGCTCTTTCGTTTGTTCAGCATTACGTTTAATTCACGTTGGTATGACCTGATACAGGCACAGGAAGGATCTGAAAACTTCATCGTCTCCTGTTATCCTGCAGCAAGATTGACGTAGAAGAGCTTGCAGGTTGTCATAGCTTTGTGTTCCTGGCGTTGCAAGAGATTACACCTTGCGAAAAAGACATACTCTGTAAGAGATTTTTTCTAAAAAAACTGGATCAAATTCCAGTCTCAGGGTTTTTACATGGAAACCAACTTGAAAGAGAATTCCACCAAACAACTGGAAAACAAGTCACAGCCAATTGATTTAAAATAATACTTGTGCACTTGATCTGTTTCTATACATAACTTGGAGTGGAGTCTATGAAATTCTACTGAAATGTGTGTTCCATGAAGCGGCGATGTTGATCACTCTATCACCATATAATTGCCTAGAACAAGGGCTTTCCCGGTGGTTCAGACAGTAAAGAATCCTCCTGAAATGCGGGAGACCTGGGTTCGATCCCTGGGTCGGGAAGATCCCCTTGGGAAGGGAAAGGCTACCCACTCCAGTATACTGGCCTGGAGAATTCCATGGACTGTATAGTAATTTTTAAAAATTAATTATTTACTACATATGTAATAAATATATTTATTTATGTTATATAACATAAACATTTACTGTATTCCTCTTTCTCTGTCTGAAGTACCTCACTCAGCATGACAATCTCTAGGTCCAAGACCCTGAGAAAGACAAAAAGCCAAGATTCTTATTTGTCTTTTAAACTCTTGTTTTTGGTAGCCGGAATCACCTGCTGAAGGAAATTCCGTAGCTCAGTGGTGATCATCTCCTACAGGCAATTTAAACTAATTAGGGGAGAAATGTCCTAATTTACAAAGGAAAAGACAGTTGTCTTGAGCGTAATTAATTTCTGCCATGAAAATGCATATATTAGGATGTTACCTTCAAGAATTAATTAGTTTGCCTTTGACTATGTCTTTTCCAGAGTGCTGCTCACTTCAGAATGTAATTAAAATACTTAACACATAACAAATCAAAAATCATCGCCGTTGCTGTTTCAAAGCCAGCATGCAAGAAAGGAAATGCTGGTTTGTAAACGAACTGCACGTCTCATCTTAATTTCTCTGGACAAAGACATTGGGCCTATATTCTGAGATAATATCTGCTTTCATGCTAAATTCTCTAGTGAGTGTGAGATTGAACAGCCTTGTGCCTTTGCTGCGGGTAGATAAAGAAACAGTAAGCGACTTTTCCTTCTCCTGTGGCTGATCTGTGTGTGCTGAGCATTTTTTGATGCATTTTGAGCATTTTTTGTACAAATGCTCATGTACTGAGCATTGGGTGATGTTTCTGTCTCTTTTGATGGCCCCACAATCATCTCCAAGAGCTTGTGTTTCCAAGACACTCAGTAGAATGTCCGGGACAGCCACCCTGTTAAATTGACAAAGTGGAGGTCGTGGAATCTGGTAAACTCTCTGATCCCATATGCTCTTCTAGAAACTTGCTGTCCTTTTTTTTTTTTTTTTCTTTTTTAAATTAATTATTTTGATTGCCCTGGATCTTCTTTGCTGGCTTTCTTTAGTTGAAGAGTGTGGGGCTACCCTTCGTTGCGGAGGCTTCTTGTGTTGCAGAGCACAGGTTCTAAGATGCGTGGGCTTTGATAGTTGTAGGTACACGGGCTCAGTTGGTTACGGCTCTAGAGCGCAGGCTTGGTAGTTGTGGGGCCCAGGGTTAGTTGCTCTGAAGCATGTGGATCTTCCCAGACCGGGGATCAGGCCCATGTCCCCTTCATCGGCAGGCGGATTCTTACCCACTGTGCCACCCGGGAAGTCCAACTCGTTGTTCTTTATCAGAAAAAAAGTGAAAGTCACTCAGTTGTGTCCGACTCTTTGCGACCCTATGGAATTCTCCAGGCCAGAATACTGGCGTGGGTAGCCATTTCCCTTCTCCAAAGGGATCTTCCCAACCCAGGGATCGAACCCAGGTCTCCCGCATTGCGGGCGGATGCTTTACCAGCTGAGCCACCAGGAAAGTCCTCTTTTATCAAGAGGTAGAATCGATTTCCTTTCTCCTTAAACCTGAGTGGGGCTCTGTGACCATCAGAAAAGATGGAATGTGGTAGAAGTATGTTTCCTAGGCGAGGCCATAAAATTCAGCATATTTCCACCTCATTTCCCGAATATTCACACTCTCGGAATCACATCATGGTGTGAGGAATCCCAGGGCACTTGAAGAGGCCTTGTGTAGGCTGTGCAACCAATAGCTCCTGCTTCGATGTGAGCCGACAGTCAGCGTCAGCTTCCAAACATATGAGTGTGTAATGCTGGGGCTTCCCTGGTGGCTCAGATGGTAAAGCATCTGCCTGCAAT
The DNA here is from genome assembly GCF_003369695.1 of Bos indicus x Bos taurus. Classification (NCBI taxonomy): domain Eukaryota; kingdom Metazoa; phylum Chordata; class Mammalia; order Artiodactyla; family Bovidae; genus Bos; species Bos indicus x Bos taurus. Next base: position 6,327,147 of record NC_040105.1, on the reverse strand, counting down.
GCGAGAGACCCAGGTTCGATCCCTGGGTTGGGAAGATCCCCTGGAGAGGGGAATGGCAACCATTCCAGTACTCTTGCCTGGAGAATCCCATGGGTGGAGGAACCTGGTGGGCTACAGTCCACGGGGTTGCAGAGAGTGGACACAACTCAGTAACTTCACTTCCTTTTCTTTCTTCTAAAATCATCTCTTCAGATGATTCCAGCCGCAGTCTTTGAGCTGCCGCCGTGAAGACCACCAGGGGCAGAAGTGAGCTGCCTCCGCCAATCCCCTACCCCCAGCAGACTGTGAGCAAAATCTGAGATAATTTGCTATGCTACAATAGTAACTAGAACGCAAGATAAGACTTAATGAACAGTGTACTTTTTGAGGAAAATTCATTTGTAGCATCCATGTCTGTGGGGGGGTGGGAAACTTCTTTTGAAATAAGGATAAATTAGTGTACAGCAGAATAAGTTTCAATGGCTTCCCCCCGCCCCCCACATCACATGAGTGCATACGTACATGTGAGTTGCTCAGTCGTGTCCGAGTCTTTGCAACTCAGTGGATGTAGCCCACCAGGCCTTTCTGTCCATGAGATTCTCCAGGCAAGAGTTCTGGAGTGAGTTTCCATTCCCTTCTCCAGGGCACCTTCCTGACCTAGGGACTGAACTCCTGTCTCCTGCATTGCAGGCAAATGTTCTACCATCTGAGCCACCAGGAAGGCCCCTCATCTGAGTTAACGCCAACCTTACGATCTGCCTCTGGCTATAATGTCGTGCCCTTTAACCTTCTTAGATTATTGATGGCTCTGCTCTAGACCCAATGAACACAGGGAAACCTTGACTTTTGCCTTCTTTCTCACAAGCGTTTTTCTTCAAAGGCATCAAGCATATTTGTGATTCCCCCCCGTGCCTTGCTTTCGAGGTATGCTGGGGCCAGGTCCTCAGAAGCTGCCAGCCTGCTCACTCACCCTTCTTCTGGGGACGATAAAACACCATCTGTGTGACTCGAATCCTCACGAATCCAAAGAACGAGGAGAGGAGCGTTGAATGGAAATGTTTTCAGTTCTAGCTCCCTCCTTCCATCACTGGAGAACGGCACTATGGCAACTCTGTGGCTTCAAAAATAGAACACACGTCAACCCTTTACACCCTCACAGGCTTTAGAGACCCGTAAAACAGGGAAAATAACAACCTTCCTCCCACCTACCTCACAGCAGAATTATGAGCTCGTGCTTGTAAAGCACTTTGCCGTGTGAGGGGCAAGGCTGTGTAGAGCATCCTGCTGACAGCATCAGATAATTTGGAAATGCAGTCAGAGTTTCCCACCCAAATTGCTGCTTCAACCTTCGTGTCAGTTCGGAAAAGTTCCCCTGATGGAAAAGCACTCCTCTCCCTCAAGCAGGAGGAATGGCCTTCAGAAGAGTGTGGAAGCAGTGGGCAGTGCAGGGCTCCTTCCTGACAGCTTCCATCCTCAGTGCTGGTGGAATCTCATTTGTACCATAATCAGTGGCTCTCCTCACTGACGGGAACATATGTTAACTCTGGGGATGGCCCTGTGCCTTTCACTTCAGTTCAGTTAAGTCGCTCAGTCGTGTCTGACTCTGTGACCCCGTGGACCGCAGTATGCCGGACCTCCCTGTCCATCGCCAACTCCCGGAGTTCACCCAAACTCAGGTCCATCGAGTCGGTGATGCCATCCAACCATCTTTTCCAATGAGAGTGGAACCCCTGTCTTTTGAATTGGCAGGCAGCTTCTTTACTACTGAGCCACCAGGGAAGCCCATTAGGCCTTTCCTAAAGTGCCACCCGATGTGAAGAACTGACTCACTGGAAAAGACCGTGATGCTGGGAAAGCTTGAAGGCGGGAGGAGAAGGGGACCAGAGAGGATGACAGGGTTGGATGGCATCACCAACTCAACGGACATGAGTTTGAGTAAGCTCCGGGAGTTGGTGATGGACAGGGAGGCCTGGCGTGCTGCAGTCCATGGGGTCGCAAAGAGTCAGACACGACTGAGCGACTGAACTGAACTAAATGTGCCACATAAAAGGAAGGATATAGAATAAGGCTTGTGTATCTGGCTTCTTTCACTTTGCATAATGCTTTTGAGGTTCCTCCACACTGTTGCCTGTGTCAGCGATCCTTCCCTTTTAATCCCCGAAGACCTTTCAGTTTTATGAGTGGGTTACCCTTTGTCTATCTGCCTGTTGAATGATGTTCGGCCTGTTTCCAGTGGTTTGCGATTGTGAATAAAGTGACTGGAATGATTCCCGTTCGGGTCTTTGTGGGAACGTATGTTTTCACTTCCCTTGAGGAGATGCTGAGGAGGGGAGTGGTTGGGTCCTACGGCAAGCGAGTGGTTACCTTTGTGGGAACCATTGTGCAGTTCCACCAGTAACGTATGAGGGCCCCACCAGCTCTCTATTTTTATCAGTACTTGCTATCCCAGGTCTCTTTAACTTTAGCCGTACCAGCAGGTGTGCGGCAATTTTTAATTTGGCTTTCCCTGATGACTAATGATTTTGAGCATCTTTTTCATATGCATACTGACTCTCTATGTCTTCTCTTTTGAGCTGTCCATTCCAGACTTTTGCCAATTAAAAAATCGAGTTATGTCATCATTATTGACTATGGTCAGTGTGCCTGTGCACTCAGTCACGTCCGGGACTCTTTGCAACCCCACGGACTGTAGCCCTCCAGGCTCCTCGGTCCATGGGATTTTGCAGGCAAGAGTACTGGAGTGGGTAGCCATTTCCTTCTTCAGGGGATTTTCCTGACCAAGTGATTGAACTTGGGTCTCCGGCCTTGGTAGGCAGATTCTTTACCGCTGAGCCACCAAGGAAGCCCATTGATTATGAGTTACCTGTATATTCTGGATATGAGTCCTCTGTCAGATGTGTTTTGCAAAAATTTCCCAGATTGTGGATTTCCTTTGGGATTCCTTTACTGTCTTTTGAAGGGGAAATGTTTTGAATCCTGATGATATTGATTTTTATAAAATTAGAAAAAAATGATTGTGTACCTCAGTCCTTGGTGATGGACAGGGAAGCCTGGCATGCTGCAGTCCATGGGGTCACAAAGAGTCGGATACAACTGAGCAACTGAATGGAACTGAAGTTCCAGAACTCTAAGAGAAGGAACTGGTGTTGCTTTAGGTCACTCCGTTGGCGGTAATTTGTTACAGAAGCAAGAGAACATTCATACAGTATTATCTGGAATCTGTGTTGTTTCCGAGTATTTCACAATTGTTACTTTTCCCCACGGCGTCTATCTGCAGCTGCTGAAACAGGGCAAAGAAACAGTAAACTCTTAATGTCCAAGGATCAGCCATCACGGGCAGTAACAAAGTCGAAAAGGTGAACGAAGAAATTGTAGGTCAAGTTATAACCACAGTTCCCAAATCCTCCACCAATGGGCTGCATAAGGTGTTTACAAGGAATGTTGCTGCAGCATCTTGACCTTTAATGGAAAATTCCATCTCCTTCTGTGTCCACTAGAAAAAAAAAAAAAAAACTCAACCTAAAACTTGAGTGTTGTGTTTTATTTGGCAGATAGTCTTAGGACTTCAAGCCTGGGAGACAGCATCTCAGATAACGCTAAGAAAAGTGTTCCAAAGAGGCATGTCAGACAGCCAGGATATAAAGTTTTTTTTAAACAAAAGACCAGGTAGTCTAAACATCAAAAGATGACAGTTAATAAAAGAAACCAGATATCTTGAGTTAAGGAATTTAGCGCTTTTCCTGTGTATTGGAAGAAAGTAGGAGTCTGGGCTCACTGAAGTCATTCCTTGGATACGCACTCCAGCTACCTGGAGCCAGTATCCTGTTTTCTCATATCCGGAGCTTTCTCTGGGTGCACCGTCAGGGTGGTTTAAGTGGCTGACTGCTAGATGGACTTCACAGTTCCCTTGGTCTGCATCTCGAGTTCTTTCAGGGCTCACCGGCTGGAGGCTGTGACGTGACGGCTTGATGTCTGTAGCATCCTTCACTTACATGACAAAGTGCTACTGTGCTTCTCATCTCACTGGAAATGAACAGCGTGTCATAATAGGAAATCTGTAGGTTTCTTGTGGTTTTGCCAGTGGTGTTGCCATGTTCATTGAGGTAGTGAAACTCAATGAGGTATAAAAAACATATTTTAAATTTATTTAATTTTTATTTTACATTGGAGTGTAGTCGGTTGACAGTGCTGTGTTAGTTTTAGGGGTAACAGCAAAATGAGTCACTTATAAATATACATGCACCCATTCTTTTCCAGATTCTTTTCTCATATAATTTACTGCAGAATACGGAGTAGAGTTCCCTGTTCTGTACGGTAGTAGGTCCTTGGTGATTATCTGTTCTACAGATAGTAGTCTATATATGCTAATCTCAACCTCCCACGTTATCCCTCTCCCCTACCCTTCCCCTTTGGTAACTGTAAGTTTGCTTTCAAAGTCTGTGAATCTGTTTTATAAATAAGTTTATTTGTATCATTTTTTTTTTTTGCATTCTACATTTAACTGAGAACATGATATTTGTATTTCCCTGTGTGGGTTACTTCACATAATATGATAATCTTCAGGTTGCCGCAAATGGCATCATTTCATTCTTTTTCATGGCTCAGTAATATTCCATTGTATATATGTACCACATCTTTTTATCCATTCCTCTATCGATGGACATTTAGGTTGCTGCATGTCTTGGCTATTCTAAATCGTGCTACAATGAACACTGGGGTGCATACACCTTTTGAATTACGGTTTTATCCAGGTGTATATGCCCAGGAGTGGGATTGCAGAATCATATGGTACTTTTAGTTTTTGTTTTTTACGAAAGTTCCATACTGTTTTCCACAGTGGTTATACCAGTTTACATTCCCACCAGCAATGCAAGAGGCTCTCTTTTCTCCACACCCTCTCTAGCATTTCTTGTTTGTACTTTTTGATGATGGCCAGTCTGACTGGTGTGAGGTAATACCTTATTGTAGTTTTGATTTGCCTTTCTCTAATAATTAGTCATATTGAGCACGTTTTCGTGTGTATTTTGACCATCTGTATGTCTTCTTTGGAGAAATGTCTGTTTAGATTTTCTGCCCCTTTTCTGATTGAGTTGTTTGTTTTTGTGAGTTAGCTGCGCACGAGCTGTTTGAGTATCTCGGAGATTAATCCCTTGGTGCTTGCTCTGTTTGCAAATATTTTCTCCCATTCTGTGGGTTATCTTTTCATTTTGTTTACTGCTTCCTTTGCTGTGCAAAAGCTTTTAAGTTTAACCAGTTCTTATTTATTTTTGTTTTCATTTTCATTACTCTCGGAGGCTGTTCTAAAAAGATATTGCTGTAATTTATGTCAAAGAGTGTTCAGCCCATGTTTTCTTCTAAGAGTTTCATAGTGCCCAGCCTTAACTTTAGGTATTTAATCCATTTTGAATTTACTTGTGCGTATGGTGTTAGAGAATGCTCTCATTTCATTCTTTTACATATAGCTGTCCAGTTTTCCCAGTGGCAGTCATTGAAGAGACTGTCTTCTCTCCATTGTATATTATTGCCTCCTTTATTGTAGATAAATTGACCATAGTTATGTGGGTTTATTTTGGGGCGTTCTATCCTGTTCCACTGATCTATGTTTCTATTTTTGGCCAGTACCGTACTCCAGTACTTTGGCCACCTCATGCGAAGAGTTGACTCATTGGAAAAGACTCTGATGCTGGGAGGGACTGGGGGCAAGAGGAGAAGGGGACGACAGAGGATGAGATGGCTGGATGGCATCACTGACTCAATGGACATGAGTCTCAGTGAACTCGGGGAGTTGGTGATGGACAGGGAGGCCTGGCGTGCTGCGATTCATGGGGTCACAAAGGCTTGGACATGACTGAGTGACTGATCTAATCTGATCTGATACTGTTTTGATCACTATAGCTTTGTAGTACAGTCTGAAATCAGGTAGCCTGATTCTTCCAGCTTCATTTTCCTTTCTGGGAATCCTGAAATATTTGTGAGTATTTTCTATTTGGGAAGAAAACAATTCAGTCACGCAACTGAAACTTGGTACATGGAATCTGGTACCAATTCCAGCGTGTGTGTGGGGTGACCCACACAGATAGCAAGCAATTCTGGGATACCAGCTGGGTATCCAATTTGACTCAATTCGGACACTGTATGTGGAGATAGCATCAGATTGCACAGGTTATCCGTCCTACTTGACTGCAGTCTGTCCCCTGCCCTTTCAGATACTGAACTGCAAGTCCAGGTACTTCTGATCAACTGGCTGTACGTTGAAGTTTCCCACGACCTGCTTGGTGGGTCCAATTCATTTGCTAGAGTGGCTCACAGAACTCAGAGAAACACGTCACTTACCAGGCTACCAGTTTGGTGTAAAAGGATGTGATTCAGGAAGGAGTCGAAGGAAAGAGATGGGCCAGGGTGTGGGCAAAGGAGGCAGAGTGTCCATGTCCTCCCCAGCCAGTGCCGCCATCCCCAGTCATGACGTGAACACCAAACTGGACATGCTCTGAACCCCATCTTCTTGGTTTTAATGGGACTTCATTACACAAGTGCGATTGATTAGATCATTACTATGGTGGTGGTTTAGTTACTACCTCATGTTCGACTCTTGCAGCCCTATGAACCACAGCCCACCAGGCTCCTCTGTCCATGGGATTTCTAAGGCAAGAATACTGGAGTGGGTTGCCATTTTCCTTCTCCGGGTGGGCGGGGGGTGGTGTCTTCCCAACCCAGAGGATTGAACCCACATCTCCTGTGTTTCCTGCATTGGCAGGCAGGGTCTTGACTACTGAGCCACCAGAGAAGTCAAATCATTGACCATAGGTGATTTTCTTTTTCATCTTAAAAAAAATTGAGATATAGTTGCTGACAAATTTGTGGTAGTTTCTGCTGTATAACAGAATGAATCTGCTATATGTTTACACATATCTCCTCCCTCTTGGGTCTACCTCTCAGCCCCTCCCTTGTCCCACCTCTCTGCGTCATCACAGAGCACTGAGCTGAGCCCCTTGTGCAAAACAGCAGCTTCCTACTCAGTTCACTTCAGTTCAATCGCTCAGTCGTGTCCGACTCTTTGCAACCCCATGGACCACAGCACCCCAGGCCTCCGTGTCCATCACCAACTCCAGGAGTCTATTCAAATTCATGTCCATTGAGTCAGTGATGCCACCCAACCATCTCATCCTCTGTGGTCCCCTTCTCCTCCTGCCCTCAATCTTTCCCAGCATCAGGGTCTTTTCCAATGAGTCAGCTCTTTACATCAGGTGGCCAAAGGATTGGAGTTTCAGCTTCAACATCAGTCTTTCCTATGAACACTCAGGACTGATTTCCTTTAGGATGGACTGGTTGGATCTCCTTGACGTCCAAGGGACTCTCAAGAGTCTTCTCCAACACCACAGTTGAAAAGCATCAATTCTTTGGCTCTCAGCGTTTTTTATAGTTCAACTCTCACATCCATACATGACCACTGGAAAAACCATAGCCTTGACTAGACGGACCTTTGTTGGCAGAGTAATGTCTCTGCTTTTTTCAATGTGCTGAGCTTCCTCCTAGCTCTCTGTTATACACATGCTCATGTAAATACATATACACATATGAGAGTGTATATACGTCTACACACATGGTAATGTACATGTATGAGTAAGTAAGTGAAGTTGCTCAGTCGTGTCCGACTCTTTGTGACCCCGTGGACTGTAGCCTACCAGGCTCCTCCGTCCATGGGATTCTCCAGGCAAGAATGCTGGAGTGGGTTGCCATTTCCTATACACATGATAGTCTATACATGTATCTACATAGAGTAGTGTATATATGCATATACGTCAACCCCAATCTCCCTTCACTTCTACCCTCCCCACCGCCCCGAGTCCAGAAGACCATCCTCTACAGCTACATCTATACCTATTCCTGCCCTGCAAGTAGGTTCAGCAATGGAATATTACTCAGCCATAAGAAGGCATGAAGTTGGGTCATTTGTAGAGACATGAATGGATCTAGTCATAAGGGATTTGATTCAGGTCATACCTGAATGGTCTCTACTTTCTTCAATTTCAGTCTGAATTTGGCAATAAGGAGTTCATGATCTGAGCCACAGTGAGCCCCCAGTCTTGTTTTTGCTGATTGTATAGAGCTTCTCCATCTTTGGCTGCAAAGAATATAATCAGTCTGATTTCGGTGTTGACCATCTGGTGATGTTCATGTGCACCATCTTCTCTTGTGTTGTTGGAAGAGGGTGTTTGCTATGACCAGTGCGTTCTCTTGGCAGAACTCTGTTAGCCTTTGCCCTGCTTCATTCTGTACATCAAGGCCAAATTTGCCTGTTACTCCAGGTGTTTCTTGACTTCCTACTTTTGCATTCCAGTCCCCTCCCAGTGGTCATGTATGGATGTGAGAGTTGGACTGTAAAGAAAGCTGAGTGCCAGAGAATTGATGCTTTTGAACTGTGTTGTTGGAGAAGACTCTTGAGAGTCCCTTGGACTGCAAGGAGATCCAACCCAGTCCATCCTAAAGGAGATCAGTCCTGAGTATTCATTGGAAGGACTAATGCTGAAGCTGAAACTCCAATCCTTTGGCCACCTGATGCAAAGAGCTGACTCAATGGAAAAGACCCTGATGCTGGGAAAGATTGAGGGCAGGAGGAGAGGGAGACAACAGAGGATGAGATGGTTGGATGGCATCACCGACTCAATAGACATGGGTTTGGGTGAACTCTGGGAGTTGGTGATGGACAGGGAGACCTGGCCTGCTGCATGCGGTTTGTGGGGTCACAAAGAGTCAGACACAACTGAGCTACTGAACTGAACTAACTGAATGGACCTAGAGTGTGTCATATGTAGTGAAGTCAGTCAGAAAGAGACAAGCAAATATTGTAGTACAGCATATATGTCAAATCTAGAAAAATGACTCTCCTTGCTCCTGTGTTCCCTTACTTTTCTCAGCAGGAAAATGCTTTGGGCACTGTGTTCCCATCAGATGAATATCAGTCACGTTTCAGCAAGCGATAAATCCTTTCCAATGAATGTAATCATCCCTTGAGGCTTTTTTTTTTTTCCCCCCACACCATTTCACTTTTTTTTTTTGGATTCTGTACTTCACTATAGATAGAAGAATGAAATCTTCCACAATTTTTTTTCCTGATACCAAAGGTGCAGGTAAGCAAAGTCCTGTGCCCACAGCATCAGCGTCTGTTACTGAGCAGGGCTATTTCTAATGGGGAGAATCAAGCTGAGCAAAACTTTCATTTTGCAGAGAAGGATAGAATTCCCGAGGGCTTTCCCTCCACTAGTCCGTTGGTGATGTGTGTACCTGAACTCTCAGAGAAATTCAATTAAATTCCCTGGATTCGGGGGGTTATAATACACCTCAAAGTGAGCCACATAAAACTGCCTGGAAATAAATAACATCAAGGATCATCATGAAACATTTACTGAGTCCCTGTGGGCTGCGCACAAAATCCTGCTGAGTTTATAATGTCTCATCTTCTCCAGGGCAGAATACCCACTTATTTCACCTCCTGGAAGACAGTATTATAGGTACCTTCATAACAGTCAGCACGGAATTCTTGGCATAGGAGGATCAGTGCCTCGGGCCTGTGAAAATGGTTTATTTTCTTTTGAAATCAAGAGAAAAGGCACGATGTTAATCCAGCATGGATTAGATGCATCTTTACACAAAGGGTCGTAAAAACATGAAAATCTTTACATTTAAATTAAGGTAAACATGTGACTTCCCTGGTGGCTCAGACAGTAAAAGTGTCCGCCTGCAATGCAGGAGACCTGGGTTCGATCCCTGGGTTGGAAAGATTCCCTGGAGAAGGAAATGGCAACCCACTGCAGTATTCTTGCCTGGAAAACCCAATGGATGGAGGAGCCTGATGGGTTACAGTCCAAGGGGTGGCAAAGAGTCAGACACGACTGAGCGACTTCACTTTCTTTCTTTCTTTCTAAACATACAAACTTTTATAGAATTGCACATAAATTCCCTCAAATAATTTATGCACTAAATCCCCGACCTAAGAGCCTTCAAGTTGCAGACTTTTAAAGGTGCAAACGTGGGTTCCGTCCAGATGAGGCATGAGTGGCATTGTAGCTTGCCTTCCGACCCCTGTTGCTGACGCTTCAGCTTTACCATCTCCCACCTCCTGTGCCTCCTGTAGGCAGCAGTGCAGTTGTCTTGCCCTTTTCGGTCAATGCCAGCGCCTGGATGCCAGCTGTATAGTACTCCTGTAGTTTTCAAGGTCCTCTCCTGTAAGATTTAAGAAGCTTTCTTTATTTCTTGTGTTTGCTTTTCATGCACTGCCTTTGTGTGAGAGGTATCATAAACGCGTCACAGTGCCATACGGTGCAGCCGTCTGTGTCAGTCTAGTAGCTAGGCTGACTTTGTCGGGGTGCATGCCAAATCACTTGGGTCCCGTCCAACTCTCTGTAATCCTATGGACCTTAGCCCGACACGCTGCACTGTCCACAGGACTTAGGAACAACTTGGACTTGCAAATGCACTCTCAGAAGGGAACTCGTTTGTATGTGTGGGACTTATTGTATATTAGAATATAAATAAGCATGAATTTTAGATATAAATTTATATACATCATGAGAAACACTGGGCTGGAAGAAGCACAAGCTGGAATCAAGATTGCTGGGAGAAATATCAATAACCTCAGATATGGAGATGACACCACCCTTATGGCAGAAAGTGAAGAGGAACTAAAAAGCCTCTTGATGAAAGTGAAAGAGGAGAGTGAAGAAGTTGGCTTAAAGCTCAACATTCAGGAAACGAAGATCGTGGCATCTGGTCCCATCACTTCATGGGAAATAGATGGGGAAACAGTGGAAACAGTGTCAGACTTTATTTTTTTTTTGGTTCCAAAATCACTGCAGATGGTGACTGCAGCCATGAAATTAAAAGACACTTACTCCTTGGAAGGAAAGTTATGACCAACCTAGATAGCATATTCAAAAGCAGAGACATTACTTTGCCAACAAAGGTCCATCTAGTCAAGGCTATGGTTTTTCCTGTGGTCATGTATGGATGTGAGAGTTGGACTGTGAAGAAGGCTGAGTGCTGAAGAATTGATGCTTTTGAACTGTGGTGTTGAAGAAGACTCTGAGAGTCACTTGGACTGCAAGGAGATCCAACCAGTCCATTCTAAAGGAGATCAGCCCTGGGATTTCTTTGGAAGGAATGATGCTAAAGCTGAAACTCCAGTACTTTGGCCCCCTCATGCGAAGAGTTGACTCATTGGAAAAGACTCTGATGCTGGGAGGGATTGGGGGCGAGAGGAGAAGGGGACGACAGAGGATGAGATGGCTGGATGGCATCACTGACTCGATGGACTTGAGTCTGGGTGAACTCTGGGAGTTGGTGATGGACAGGGAGGCCTGGCATGCTGCAGTTCATGGGGTCACAAAGAGTCAGACACGACTGAGCGACTGAACTGAACTGAATAATTATATGCTGTATCACTTATGAAAGTGAAGTGAAAGGGAAGTCGCTCAGTCGTGTCTGACTCTTTGTGACCCCCTGGAATGCAGCCTACCCGGCTCCTCTGTCCATGGGATTTTCCAGGCCAGAGTATTGGAGTGGTTTGCCATGTCCTCCTCCGGGGGATCTGCCCAACCCAGGGATCAAACCTGCATTGTAGACAGATGCTTTACTGTCTGAGCCACCAGGGAAGTCTCACTTATATTAAAGCATAAATATTCCATATTAATAAATATATATGATATATACTGTATCTTTATTTACATACACATAATATATGTGAGATATGATATATATAATGTAACACATATTATATATAATAATATATCATGCATTGTAATATATTAATTATGATTAATTATATTATTATATAGAATATAAATATAATATAATTGTTACATAATGTATGATATATTAATAAATTATATCATATCTTATATTAATGTATTAATTCATATAATAATATAGTATAATTATAATATATCGTCATACTATATTATTATATACATATTATACATACATATACATATTATACATATACATATTATACATATTATACACATCTATATTATACATATAATATATTTATAATAATATACATATACATGTAATATATGTATATGTATGTGTAATATGTATGTGTAATATATGCATATACATATAATAATATAATAATATACATATTATACAAAATACATACATATTATACACACTATTATACATACTATATATAAAATATATGCTATATTATATACTAATATGTAATTATATATATAATTATAATTATTAATAATATATAATATTTGTATTTACATGTAATGCTATATTTATTATACAATTAATTTTATGAGTAACCACCTAAAATAAAAGTTATATGAAGAATGATCTAAAATTATTAATTATTAATCATGCCCGTCTCTTTCCGACCCCATCGACCGAAGCCTGCCAGGCTCCTCTGTCCATGGGATTCTCCAGGCAAGTATACTGGAGTGTGTCACCATGCCCTCCTCTAGGGGATCTTCCCCACCCAGGGATCAAACCCGGGTCTATTATATCTCACTGCACTGGCAGGGCAGGTTCTTTACCATGGATGCCACCTGGGGAGCCCAGAAGAATACAGTTGACCTGAAAAGCACTGTCAAACAGATTCAACATAATCAGGACCAAATGCACCTTCTAGTGGGCGGTAATTTCCTCCAGAGGCGACTTCCTGGCAGGAAGCTGGGAGACCCTGCGTGTTCCAAGTCGGATTTCAGCATCATGGCTCCCTGCCTCCCAACACAGAAGCCATGGGCTAGGTTCACGGCCTGGCTCTTGGCACTGCTGTTTAAGACCGGGTTCCACGCTGCTCCCCTGGCGTTTCTCTCACTGAGAAATACCCACCAAGTTAGATCAGCCTGCCAGGATTGCCCGTCACAAGCCCGAGAAGACGGGGCATTCAGCAAGCTTTTCCTCCCACCGCAAGATGGGCTGTGAAGATGGCAAAAGGACAGGGTCCTGTCTTACTCTTCCAGGGAGCGCCTTTCCCCTTCTCACTTTCGAGACCCCTTTGCTCCCCTTCATTCTCTTCCTACACAGCCGTCAGCAAAGCTAAAAGGGCCTGCTGCGTAACTCAAAGAGACGATGCACTCATGGCAGAGGCTAGTACGGATGCTCCAAAGAGTAATAAGCCCACCAGGACAGCCTTTTCTCTCAAGCCCCACGGATAGTGTCCACGTGGTACGGAACCCTAGGAGTTGGGGATAGGGGTGATCTCAGCTCCAGAAACCTAAAACCTCTACTTCCCTCCCTTTCTGGTGCGAGAATCCCCCTGGGGGGATTTGTTACAGGTGGCTCAGTGGTAAAGGATCTGTCTGTCAGAAGCAAGAGCCTCAGGAGAAGCAGGTTGTATCCCCAAATTGGGAAGATCGCCTCGGAGGAGGAAATGGCAACCCCACTCCAGTATTCTTGCCTGGAAGATCCCAAGGGCAGAGGATCCTGGCAGGCTACAGTTGATGGGGTTGCAAAGAGTTGGACATGACTGAGTACACACACACACACACACACACACACACACACATACCACCTGGATTCAGCAGGTCTGGGATAACACCCAGAAACCCACCAGCGTAACCAGCTCCCCGGGTGATCTTGTGACTGCTGGTCCTGCTTCCCTGGGCCACTGAGACACACTGTCCTAAACAAGTCTGGATCTTCGGCCAGCTTCTCCAGACAACCTGGGCTTGCCTTCTTTATTTAATTTAAACTTGCTATTTTCTATTGCAGTATAGTCAATTAACAATGTTGTGATAATTTCAGGTGGACAGTGAAGGGACTTAGCCACACATAGACATGTATCCATTCTCTTCCAAACTCCCCTCCCATCCAGGCTGCCACATGGCATCGAGCAGAGCTCCCTGTGCTGTCCAGCAGGTCCTTGTGGGTTCTCCATGTTAAATTCAGCCGTGTGTCCATGTCCATCCCAAACTCCCTAACTATCCCTTCTCCCATCCTTCTCCCCTGGGGACCATAAGATTATTACAGAGTATTGAGCAGAGTTCCCTGAGCTGTCCAGCAGGTCCTTGTTGGTTCTCCATGTTAAATATAGCAGTGTGTCCATGTCCATGGGATTGCCCTCTTCACGTGGATAGAAGGCAGTCCACTTCCAATTGTAAAAATGAAGAAAACTGATTTGTTAGGCAAAGAGAAGCAATAGCATGATGTTACAAACCTCTGCCTTCCAGGTCGATTTTGTGGCCAGACAAAACCACCTCGGGTGGTGCCATTCCAGGTAAGTTAGAGAAGGAGCAGGAATTGAAGCGGAGGAAGTATTCGAAATGTGTTATTTCCTGAATGCGGCATCGTTTCTCCCAGGACCATGCAAACTGCACCCCCCCCCCCCGCCTTTTTTTTAAACAAAACACGGAAACTTGGCAGCCACCTCTCTGAGGTCTGCCCAGCACGTCCCACGCGGTCTTCGTCCAAATAATGAGAGAGACAGACGGCACTCTAGGAGCCGTGTCCCATAATGAAGCAGTTGTTCATGGCTCTCACGGGTTGCTTCGGGGACGTGTCTTCCAGTCTCGGAGACGTGATGAGAGGCAGAGGTAATTTCTTCCTTTTTTTGTTCTCTGAAGGCCTAGTGTAGGGTCAGCGGGAAGGTCTGCGTGCCAGAGCTGGGACTAGTTTTTCATTTCACTGCTGCTGCTGCTGCTAAGTCGCTTCAGTCGTGTCCAACTCTGTGCGACCCCATAGACGGCAGCTCACGAGCCTCCCCCATCCCTGGGATTCTCCAGGCAAGAACACTGGAGTGGGTTGCCATTTCCTTCTCCAATGTATGAAAGTGAAAAGTGAAAGTGAAGTCACTCAGTCGTGTCTGACCCTCAGTGACCCCATGGACTGCAGCCTTCCAGGCTCCTCCATCCATGGGATTCTCCAGGCAAGAGTACTGGAGTGGGGTGCCATTGCATTTCACTGCTGCTGCTTAAAAAAAAAAAAAAAAAAACAACTTCCCAGGCTTGGTAATGAAACCCCATAGTGTTTCAGAACTGAGTTGCAAGATCGTGCTGATAGGTGAGCGTCTGAAGGGATTCACAAAACGTATAAGGTGGCAGGGAGTGTGAAGGAAATGGAAAGGAAAAATAGAAGGATGCCATTGGGAAAGGTAGGTGGTACCTGTTGAGGAAAGTGCTCACTTAAGTGATGGAGATCATGGATGCTGGAGCACCGAGGCAGTGGTCCTACTTTAAGCTGGGTGGGCAGACAGAGTCCCCCTCAACCACCTTTGGCAGTCAGGAGGGGCAGCAAATGAACCAGCTAAGCAAGCAGAGCCAGAGTACAGACTAGAGCATCCTGACCCAATTGTCTTAACCCGCATGCACCTCGCTTCTCCTCTCCGTGGTGGAGTGATATCCTGAATGTTTCAGGAAATCTTTACACCAATCCTGTCAGCGGTATTTTTTTGGGGGGGGAGGGGTGGGTGCTTCCCAGGAGGCTCCAGTGGTAAAGAATCCATCTGTCAGTGCAGGAGATGCGGGTTCGATCCCTGGGTCAGGAAGAGCCCCTGGGGTAGGAAATAGAAGTGAAGTGAAGTGAAAGTCACTCAGTCGTGTCCAACTGTTTGCTACCCCCATGAACTTGTCCATGGAATTCTCCAGGCTACAGTACTGGAGTGAGTAGCCTTTCCCTTCTCCAGGGAATCTTTCCAACCCACGGATCAGACCCAGGTCTCCCGCATTGCAGGCAGATTCTTTACTGTCTGAGCCACAAGGGAAGCCCAAGAACACTGGAGTGGGTAGCCTGTCCCTTCTCCAGGGGATCTTCCCCACCCAGGAATCGAACCGGAGTCTCGCATATTGCAGGCCGATTCTTTAACAACTGAGCTATCAGGGAAGAGACAGAAACCTGTTCCAGGATTCTTGTCTGGGAAATCCCGTGGACAGAGGAGCCTGGAGGGTGACAGTCCACGGGGTCACAAAGTCAGCCAGGACTGAACAGAAAAACAACTGACAACATGTATATGTTTGGAAACAACAGCTCCAGTTTATGGCACCTCCTTATCAAGAAGTGAATTTCAGATTCTCGTGGGTCTACCGCAGACACGCCTCCCTCCAGTGACCCGGCTCCCCCAGGTGTGGTCTGAGGGCAGCCTTGTTGTCAGGGCAGACCCTTTGGCCCTGCCCAAGTCTGCAGAGTCAGAGCCTGCATGATAGGAGTGCGCTGGGGAGGTTGGTGTGCCAGTTAAAATGCGTCACAGTTGCAATGAGCTCTCAGCGTGGTACAACATCTACGTGTGAACTCGGTCTTTACGTTTAGGAAATGCTTGCTGGTCCCGTGTCCGGAACGCAGTGGGTTATTGTGTCTCATCAAGAATAGTCCCCCACCTTCCATCTTTTATATTTTGTTGTTTGCTTTCCATGACATTGACCTTTTGGAAGGTCAGCCCAGTTTTCTTGTATTGGTGGCTCTTAAACGGGTGGAAGGCCTGAGTGAGGGATCAGATATGTCCCCAGCTTCCCCCTCCCTCTTCTTTCCCACCCCAGGGGACCCTTGTCAGTGTCTGGAGACAGTTTTGGTTGTCACACCTGAGGGTGCTGTTCACCTCTGTTTGGAATAGCTGAGTTGCTAAAGAATCTGCCTGCAATTCGGGAGACGCTGGTTTGATTCCTGGGTTGGGAAAATCCCCTGGAGAAGGGATAGGCTACCCACTCCAGTGTTCTTGAGTTTCCCTGGTGGCTCAGCTGGTAAAGAAGCCACCTGCAATGTGGGAGACCTGGGTTCGATCCCTGGGTTGGGAAAAAGCCCCTGGAGAAGGGAAAGGCTACCTACTCCAGTATTCTGGCTGGGAGAATCTGGCCTGTATAGTCCATGGGGTCGCAGAGAGTCAGACATGACTGAGAGACTTTCACTTTATCAATTTGGCAAAGTCCAAGGATTGTCAAGTCCTACAAGGCACAGACCCGCCCCCTCCCTGCTCCAACAGCAATAATAGGATCGTTTCGCTTTTACAGATATTTGCAGTAAATGTCCCCGTACAATCTTTTTTATTCTGTTTCTCTGTGCTGTCTCCAGTCAAAAAGTAGATGTTGGCTCCACCACTGTCACGCTGATCAGATTCATTCAATTGCTGGCTAACCTAAGCCGAATGCTCTGTCTGCATTTCCCCTCCTAACTTAGTACACCGCCTCCTGTACAATGTCATGAACCTCCATCCACAGTTCTTCAGACGTTCTGTCTACCAGATCTAATCCCTTGAATCTATTCATCACTTCCTCTGTATAATCATATGACCAATCAGGTTATATCTGAATGGCCTATTGGTTTTCCCTACTTTCTTCAATTTAAGTCTGAATTTTGCAATAAGGAGCGGTAGTCATGTATGGATGTGAGAGTTGGACCATAAAGATGGCTGAGGAATTGATGGTTTTGAACTGTGTTGTTGGAGAAGACTCTTGAGAGTCCCTTGGATGGAAAGGAGAGCCAACCAGCCCATTCTAAAGGAAATCAACTCTGAATATTCACTGGAAGGCGTGATGCTGAAGCTGAAGCTCCAATACTTTGGCCACCTGATGAGAAGAACTGACTCATTGGAACAGACTCTGATGCTGGGAAAGATTGAAGGTGGGAGGAGAAGGGGACGACAGAGGATGAGATGGTTGGATGGCGTCATTGACTCGATGGACATGAGTTTGAGTAAGCTCTGGGAGTTGGTGATGGACAGGGAGGCCTGGCGTGCTGCAGTCCATGGGGTCTCAAACAGTGGGACACAATTTATTGACTGAACAACAAGAAACAACTTAAAACAGAGAGGTGCAGTGCCCTCCCCACTGCATTCTGGTAGGGCCCATGAGGTGCTCAGGAGTGGACCGCTAGTGGGTGGCTGGTGATGCTGACCTCTGTCGCTTGTTTAGGGCAGTGCTGGCTGGCCAGGTGGTCTCTGCTGTCGTTATCCTCTGCTTTCGATTTCCATACTCTGTTCTTTGGAATCAAGCCACTCCATCCAGGGTGACCATTAACTTTATAGGCTGTTTTCGGTTGCATGCACAGCCCTGAGTGAGCACCTGTAAATTACAATTCTGGTTCAGTATGCTTGCAGCTCATAGCCACCACTTTAATGATGAAATAGAGTTTATAGAAGAAAAGAGGCACTTAAAAATACTAAAAGAAATCTTAAAAATGTACAAGCAGCTCATGCAGCTCAATATAAAAAAAAGAAAAGAAACCCAATCAGAAAGTGGGCGGAAGACCTAAACAGACGTTTCTCCAAAGAAGACATGCAGATGGCCAACAAACACATGAAAAGAAGCTCAACTTGGCTCATTATTAGAGAAATTTAAATAAAAACTACAGTGAGGTATCACCTGGCACCGGTCAGAAGGGCAGTCATCAAAAATCTAGAAACGATGAATGCTGGAGAGGGTGTAGAGAAAAGGGAACCATCCTAACAGCGTTGCTAGGAATGTAAATTGAACAACCATTATGGAAAACAATAAGGAAAAGTGAAAGTGAAAGTCGCTCAGTCGTGTCCAACTCTTGGAGACCCCCATGGATATACAGTCCAGGGAATTCTCCAGGCCAGAATCCTGGAGTGGGTAGCCGTTCCCTTTTCCAGGGAATCTTCCCAACCCAGGGACTGAACCTGGATCTCCTGCATTGCAGGCGGATTCTTTACCAACTGAGCCACCAGGGAAGCCCAAGGAGACTGGAGTGGGTAGCCTATCCCTTCTCCAGGGGATCTTCCCGACCCAGGAATGGAAGTGGAGTCTCCTGCATTGCAGGTGGATTCTTTACCAACTGAGCGCTCAGGGAAGCCCATTTCCTTAAAAAAAAAAACTAAAAATACACTACTATATGACCCAGCAATCCCACTGCTGGGCACGTACCCTGAGAAAATGATAGAAGGGCACACGCACCTCAATGCTCATTGCAGCACTGTATGCAGTATTCAGGACACAGAAGCAGCCTAAATGTCCATTGGCAGAAGAAGGAGAAAAGAAGATGTGGTTCATATACACAGTGGACAGCAGTCACATGTATATATGATCCGTATATACAATATAGACCTACGGTACGTGGTCCACATGTACGATGTGGACCGCCAGCGTGTGGTCCGCATACACAGTGTACAAGTCACAAAAGGAACTAAACTGGGTCATTTGTAGTGATGCGGATGAACCTGCTGCTGCTGCTGCTAACTCGCTTCAGTCGTGTCCGACTCTGTGCGACCCCGTAGACGGCAGCCCACCAGGCTCTCCCGTCCCTGGGATTCTCCAGGCGAGAACACTGGAGTGGGTTGCCATTTCCTTCTCCAATGCACGAAAGTGAAAAGTGAAAGTGAAGTCGCTCAGTCGTGTCTGACTCATAGCGACCCCATGGACTGCAGCCCACCAGGCCCCTCCGTCCATGGGATTTTCCAGGCAAGAGTACTGGAGTGGGGTGCCATCGTCTTATACTCTAATTTTAAAAAGTCAACAAAAGAGCATTTTCCTTAGTAGTTCAGATATTGTTGAGAGTTACTTTGAGCTGGAATTAAATCCTTACATGTATTCGGTAAGATGTGACTCGGTAGGGGAAAATGTAGATGAGTTTTTTTGTCTTTGTATAGAATGAAGGCGGCTGTCTGTAATATGTTGTCGAATCCATACTACAAGGCATTGTTCCCATTTTATAGGTAAGAAAACTGAGGCTTGCAGAAGTTAGGTAGTTTGTCTTACACAGATGCTGAGCAATAGAAGTGGGCTTTATAAATAGGCCACTCAGCTCCATGCCCTCGTTCTGTAAACTGTATCTTGCACTCTTCATGGAAGAAGGAAGGGTAAATAGCATAGGATGCTTTGAAATAACCCTTCATTCCCCTCAAACCCATTTACAATCGAGCTAATAATGGACATTCCAGGAAACCAACTTCCCTGTGACTGCTGCATTCCTGACCTTTCAGCCTTTCCACACGCTGGGTCCCGTGTGTTTGGAATGTACTTTCATTTCTTTGCAAAAACAGATTCTTGCTCACCATACTGTATACCCGTAACTTATATAATACTGTACACCATCTATACTTCAGTAATTTTTTTTTAAAGCAACGTAGATTCTTTGTCTCCTGAAAACATGGTGCTCAAGACTCCTCCTTCGTCTAATTTTAGATAAGCCCCACCTGACCTTATCTAAAGGTGGGGCTTCAGGACTAGGTGATCCCAAACCTATTCCAATCCACCCCACAGATGCCAGGGCTTGATCGGGTCTATGGGGCTGGGTGCCCATCTTACACACAAGCACATGCCCACACCTGCAGGTTTTGCATGAATGTGTTCACGCAACACACAGTTACTCTTAGGGGCTTATTTTGTGCAATGCAGTCTGGTAAGCTGTGTGGAAATTTGGAGTGGAATGAGGCCCAGGCTTCACCCTCAAGGAGGGAAACAGGCAAATAAACACGAGATCCCAGATGCTGAAACAGAGGCAAGAGAATGCAAAGGCAGGGCGCCTTGGGGCTGACTTCTTGAAAAAAAATAAAATAAAAGTGGAGTCTGAAGTCATCTAAGAAAGCTGAGAGCACTTTGCCAGCTTGGAGAGGGGCCAGAGGTCCAAGTGTTGCTCGCAGTAAAGAACCCGCCTGACCACACAGGAGACGTAAGAGACACCGGTTCGAGCCCTGGGTCGGGAAGATCCCTTAGAGGAGGAAATGAGAACCCACTCCAGTGTTCTTGCCTGGAGCATCCCAGGAACAGAGGAGCCTGGAGGGCTACGGTCCGTAGGGTTGCAAAGAGTCGGAAACAACTGAAGCGACTCGGCAGGCATGCATTCACACAGAGGCAGTGCCTAGAAGTGACATGGTGGCCGGCTGAGCTGAAAGGGATGGTCGGGGGGTTGGAGAACAAATGATGATCAGAGGTCTTGGAGACAGAGGGTTTGTGTATGTTGGGAGAGGCTTCCAGAACAAGTATGGTGGACATGTAACTGGGACAGGTGAAAGAAGGCTGAGAATTCCACGTGGACAAATGCAATTTTATTCTGTAGGCAGTAGGGGGTCCATTGCTTACTCCTGAGAAGTATGGCTTCCATTTCAGAAGATCTCTTTGGGACTTCGTTGGTGGGCCAGGGGTTAAGACTTTGCCTTCCGGCGCAGGGGACGCAGGTTCGATCTCTGGTCTGGGAGCTAAGGATTCCCATGTCTTGCTGCCAAAGAGCCAAAACGTAAAACCCAACCAGTGTTGTAGTAAACTCGACAAAGAATTTAAAAGTGATCTGCAATTGAGAAAAACACGTTAAAAAATGAGATTCAATTAGAAGATCTTGGCAAGTGTTACGACGGACGCAGTGGATGGAAAGGAGGTCTCTGTGGTGCGTATTCTTATGTAATTTATTTGCACTTTTCCTCCGTTTACAATGAAGCTGCTGAAGGCCGGCCTTGCGATTCCTGTGTCTGCTGGTGGCACCTACCCCCTGCCATCCACAGGGCATTCATTACCCATTGCCCTGCAGAGAAAGCATGCTCTGTACCTGTTCTAAGTGTGACAGTTGTCCTAGACTAGAACCACAAAGCTTCCCCGCACCTGCGAGTGACTTAAAAGCATCCCAGGAGAGGGATGAGCCGATACAAGTGTTACAGATCAGGTTTTCCACGTAACTTCTCGGCTTCTATGCTGAGAACTATTACATGATGGGCTTCCCTGGTGGCTCAGGCAGTAAAGAATCCACCTGCCCTGCGGGAGACCTGGGTTCAATCCCTGGGCGGGGAACATCTCCTGGAGGAGGGCATGGCCACCCATTCCAGTATTCGTGGAGAATCCCATGGACAGAGGAGCCTGACGGGCTATAGTCCACAGGGTTGCAGAGTCAGATACGACTGAGCAGCTAAGCACACTACATTATGATGATGACCTCGCCCCCTTCCCAAAGTGTTTATCTCCCAGCAAGGGGTCTGGAGGAGGATGCCTTCATGTACACCCTGCGACTCTGCATCCCAAGTTCACCTGCTTTTGAAACTCCCAGTGATTGTATCCGTGAAAAGGCTTCATCTCAGCCTGACCTTCTAGCACCTACTTGAGTCAGAGTGAGCGAGAAGCCACCCCCCTCTACAGACCTGGCTCATTGCATCTCTGAGTCGCAGCAACCCATGATATTTAAGAGGTAGAAAGCTCACTCACTCAGAAACGGAGTGAGCGCATTTTTTTTCTGTGTGTAGGGGTTGCCACAGCAACGGGAGTCAGTGTCCTCCCCCTCACTTTCCTGCCTTGCCTAAAATCTGCTCCAGTACGCTGTACTGGGAAAAGACAGAGCTGAGAAAATGGTATCATTCACTTTGCCAAGAAGGTCATGATCTTTGATCAGTGTGAGCACAGCCCCGAAATGAGATGCAAAGAGCGTTCGTTGCTTTTAAGAAATATTACTGCAGAGAGGAATGAAAAAGTTCAGAATGGAGTTCTCATGCAGCCAAACCCAAAGCAACCCGCCCCTGCCCACCACCCACCTTGCTTGTGTGGGGAGAAATGAAAGTGAGTCCTGGCTGACCCTGGGAATGCATGTCCTGGAGGCCCTGGTACCCCTGCCAGAGGTGGTTGAGTGCCATGCTTGTGTCTCACTGCCTTCAGCCCTGGCACGGAAAAATAAGGGGTGAAGACAGATCATTTGTTGCTGATCTCTTTGTACCAGAGTCTCTGCTGCGTCTCATTGATCCCAGACTGTCTGCAGAGAAGGCCAAACAGGTCGTGCAGCAGGCTTGGCCAAGCACAAGGCCACACACCCAAGGCACAGTCACTGAGTCACCCTGTTACACTGGACGCACTGACGGATGGAAAATGTCAGAATTCTCGGGTGGAGAAGCCACGGAGAAACCTGAAGATCCGTCTCTCTCTATTCCGAGAGAGATGTGCTAAACACGGCTGCGGTGAATGCAGTTGAACTTGGGTCCCATCTTAACCTCACCGGTCCCCTGTGGCAGAGATGTCGTCTGTATGGTCGAGAATTTGTGGATTCCTGGAATCTCAGAACTGGAGAGGGGGCCTTAGTGTTTAATTTGCCCCAAACTCTCAGGCATAAGGAAAATACGCCTGAGAGAAGCTGAGCATTAGGGTCACGGAGGATGTTCCCTTGAAGGCCTCCTGATTCTGCCTAGTTTTGCATGATACTATGCTTTGGACTGTGGTGTTGGGGAAGACTACCGAGAGTCCCTTGGACTGCAAAGAGATCCAACCAGTCCATCCTAAAGGAGATCAGTCCTGAATATTCATTGCAGGGACTGATGCTGAAGCTGAAACTCCAACACTTTGGCCACCTGATGCTGGGAAAGATTGAAGGCAGGAGGAGAAGGGGGTGACGGAGGATGAGATTGGATGGCATCACCGACTCAGTGGACATGAACTTGAGCAAAGTCTGGGAGATGTTGAGGGACAAGAAACCTGTCATACTGCAGTCCATGGAGTCAAGAAGAGTCGGACACGACTTGGCGACAGAACAAAAACAACAACACGCTTCAGAAGGAAATTCTGCCCTGGATGTTTCTGGGTTTCAGTTCAGTTCAGTTGCTCAGTTGTGTCTGACTCTTTGCGACCCAATGGATTGCATCAGGCCAGGCTTCCCTGTCCATTACCAACTTCCAGAGTTTGCTCAAACTCATGTCCATCGAGTCCTTGATGCCATCCAACCATCTCATCCTCTGTTGTCCCCTTCTCCTCCCGCCTTCAATATTTCCCAGCATCAGGGTCTTTTCCAAAGAGTCAGGTCTTCTTACCAGCTGGCCAGAGTATTGGAGCTTCAGCTTCAGCATCCGTCCTTCCAATAAATGTTTCTGGGTTTAGCTGCCTTTATTTTTGAGAAATTCTTGCTCTGAAAATTCTCCAGCTGGTGTCTCATACTCACCTGCTTTTGCATCCACGTTGGAAACAAGTGGCCCAAGGTATCGCGAGCCATCCTTTGGAACCTCCCGAGGAACTGTGGAAGAACCTCAAAGCAACAGTTAACCACCAGTGTAACCTCCCATCTCCAAGGAGTCACAGCACAGCTCAGGGTATTGCCCCTGGCACTGACGTTCATGCCTGGCTGCTGTTCTAGTCATCCTGAGTCATTTTCTGTTTTATTGGTTGAGACGTATGGGTGCACCTCCAGGGAAGCAAAGAAGGCAGGGTGGGATGGCAAAGAAGAGACAGCTCACCTTTCTGCTCTGCCCTTGACTCCGTGGCCCTGAGCGCATTTTGCACATCAGATTTAATTTTCATTGCTGCCTGCTGGAGCCCCGGACATGTACCTCCCCTGACCTCCTCACCTCTGCCCTTCCTCAGTGGATTTCTTTCCTCCTCTGTCATTCTGTCTTTTCACCCGGCCATCAGAAGGTGTGGAGGTGGGAGGCAGCATACACACCACCCTTCTTCATGAACCGCAGCCTGGTCCTAGAGAAGGAACTTGTGTAATTCTGTAAAGCCGTGAGCCATTGCCATGCAGGACCACCCAAGACAGATGGGTCGTAGTGAAGAGTTCTGACAAAATGTGGTCCCCTGGAGGAGGACATGGCCACCCACGCCAGTCTTCATGCCTGTGGTGGTGGTGGTTTAGTCACTCAGTCCTGTGCGACTCCTGGGACCCCGTGGATTGCAGCCCCGCCAGGCTCCTCTGTCCATGGGATTCTCCAGGCAAGGATACTGGAGTGGGTTGCCATGTCCTTCTCCAGTTCTTGCCTGTAGGACCCCATAAAGAGTACGGGAACAGGGAAGCCTGGCGTGCTGCAGTGCATGGGGTCGCAGAATGGGACGCAGCTTAGTGACCGAACAACAACACCAAAAATACATACTACCAGCCCCAGCATCCTCACCAAGCCTCCTGTTTCCATTGTCTTCAGTGCCGCCTGGGCTTAGCAACCTACCCCACTATGCTTTAAAAATGCTTGTCATGCCTTAGACTCTTTTTCACTCCTGAGTTCATCTGGGAGTGGAGACTTGTGTCCTTTGCGGTTTTTGATTTAGAAATTAACGTTCTTGGAGATCCACCGAACTGATACCAGTGTTTATCACCCCATGCCAAAAGAGGATAAGGACCCTGGAGACAGGTGACCTTGCTTCCCGTGAAGAAGTGTTGTCTTGTTTGAGTTTTTCCATTGGTGCCGCAGAAAGGAGGACGTAGTTTAGATGTGAAAATAGTCTTGATAACTGGCCGTATTTTGCAACCACTTCCTCTGAGCAAAGCTATAATTAGATAATTTAATATCAAGAAGGTTTCTGTAGAAAATCAGTTCAGTTCAGTTGCTAAGTCATGTCCGACTCTTTGCGACCCCATGGACTGCAGCACGCCAGGCCTCCCTGTCCGTGCAGGCCCAGGCCCCACAAGATGGCTGCTCTCTTGTTCTCTGCACGCCTCCTGCTGGAACAGGGCCTGCTTGACTTATGCCTACTCACGTGACTGACTTTCCTGCATACTTGCCCCTGCTCCAGGTGCTGAGTGCTTTTTTTTTCTATTATTATTATTTTTTTATAACTTTAAATTCTGTGTTGGAATATAATGGCGACTCACTCCAGTATTGCCTGGGGAATCCCACAGACAGAGGAGACTGGCTACAGTCCACGGGGTTGTAAAGAGTTGGACGTGACTGAGCCACCGTGAATTTTGAGGGGATGCAGACTGTAGCAGGAGGTCCATGCCCCTGCTTGCTCATGTGTACAACGAGAGAAGAAATGACGGTGGGACCTTCTCAGCTGTCTGTGGCACTCTTATATTCTGGAAGGCGGGAAGGGGTTCTGAGAATCCTTCAGGGGATTGTGTCGTGAGGGTCTTCCTCTAGCTCGGTAGTCCTCAAGAGTGTGTTCTGTGCCCAGCAGCGTAAACAGCACCTGGGGACGTGTTAGAAGGCAAGTTCTCAGGCCCCATCCCGGACCTACTGACTGAGAAACTCCCTCTGGAGTCTGTGTTGTGATGAGCCCTCCCGAGGCTTCTGTTCTTCTTGTGGTTTAGTTGCCAAGTCATGGACGACTCTTTGCGACCCCATGGACTGCAGCCTGCCAGGCCTCCCTGTCCATCACCATCTCCCAGAGTTTACTCAAACTCATGTCCATCAAGTCAGTGATGCCATCCAACCATCTCATCCTCTGCAGTCCCCTTCTCCTCCTGCCTTCAATCTTTCCCAGAATCAGGGTCTTTTCCAATAAGTCGGCTCTTCGCATCAGGTGGCCAAAGGATTGGAGTTTCAACTTCAGCATCAGTCCTTCCAATGGATACTCAGGACTGATTTCCTTTAGGATGGACTGGTTGGATCTCCTTGCAGTCCAAGGGACTCTCAAGATTCTTTCTTCTCCGACACCACAGTTCAAAAGCATCAATCCTTCAGTAATTAGTCTTCTTTACGGTCCAACTCTCACATCCATACCCGACTACTGAAAAGATGTAATACTTTTGACTCTACAGATCTTTGTCAGCAAAGTGATGTCTCTGCTCTTTAATACACTGTCATTGAATTCAGGGGTGACCCCCAAATCCAAGATGATGTCGAGATACTTAATAACATCTGCAAAGACTATTTTTTTTTTCCCAAATAGTCATACTCACAGGTTCTGGGTAGACATATCTTTTGGCTTCCACGATGCCTGTGAGGGAGAAGTATAGGGCTAAGGAGAAAGACACAGGATGGAGCAGAAGGCAGAGAGAGCCTGCAGAGAGTGATGCAGACCTGTCCCTTATGTAAAGAGAGAAAGAAGGGTTGTGGGGGAAGGGCTTCATCCTATGCTGCAGATCCAAAGTCTCCAAAAGTCATAGCCAGAATGTTGGGGTGCCTCTCAAAATTCCTGTGTCCACGCTAATCCACAGTGTGAGGGTAGGAGGAGGTGTGGTCTTTGGGGAGGTGATTAGTTTATGAGGGTGGAACCCTCATCAATCAGATTAGCGCCCTCCTAAAAGAGGCCCCAGAGAGCTCCTTTCTTCTTTCCACCTGACCTGGACACAGAGAGAACCAGGAAGGCCCTCATCAGAAACCAGCTCTGCAAATTACCTTGATCTCGGACTTCTCAGCCTGAGAACCGTGATAGAGAGAAATGTTTCCCGTGGAACCATGGTAAAGAATCCACCTGTAATGCAGGAGACACAGGAGACATGGGTTCAATCCTGGGGTTGGGATGATCCCCTAGAGAAGGAAATGGCAACCTACTCCAGTGTTCTTGCCTGGAGAATCCCAGGGACAGAGGAGCCTGGAGGGGATATGGTCCATGGGGTCATAAAGAATTAGACAGGACGGAACGACTGAGCAAGCATGCAAGCTCGCGGTCTAGGGTATTTTGTAGAATAGGTGTAATATTTGGATGGCAACGTGTCAACGGTGTTCCCTGCAGCAGGTCTGCTGGAGGGAGGGAGAGCAGACCTTAGGCATTGCTGCAGCAGAACCCCAGGATGATTATTTTGTTCAGTGAAAATCTGTATGTTAGAACCACTGCTTAAGATCTGTGTTTCAGGGCTTAGAGCTAAGAGACATTACTTTTGAGAAGCCTGAAGGAATACATCCCGCTCTTGAGGCTCCTGAGACGCACCCAGGCCTGGTTAACCCTCGGAAAAGTCCACCGTAGACACAGCCACTTCATTTTGTTAGCGTCTGACCAAATTATTTGACCCAGGATCCCTTTATCCTGTGTGTTAACACCCTGCCGAACGCATGCGTTTTGGGAATCTCAGCTGTGGACTGAAGGATGAACAGATTGAAACTTGGGTTAAGGAGCCTGTCAGGCCAGCAGCCCCAGGAGGAAGGTGGCTGCCTCTGCAGCATTTTGGGGACCCGCAGAAGGCCTCGCTGATGCAGACATGCCTGTAGGGAGAGGGTGCCTGTCCATTAGGTTTTCCTTGCCTGGGTCCAAACCTTTCGTCTTTGCTGAAATGTGAGGACTCGCACATGGAGAGGAAATTCTGTTCTAATTTCACGAGCGTTCTCTGAGCAGCTTCCTATTTGCGAAAACCTCTTCTGAGCACTTAACAAATCCTGTTGCTTTAATACAGAAGGTGCATATGCGACACGTCCTGCACATACTTAACTGGCTGTTTAGAGCTTCACGCAAATGCATTTTTCAAATCCTTTCCTGTGGAGAGATGATATAGCAGTTGGGAAAGAAGGAAGCCTGAGGGATACGGAATCCTGAGGGCCCTGGGAGGTGGGTCCCAGGAAAGAGCGGAAGGACCGGAAAAGGTGGCAGAAAGATAAGCTCTGCTTACTTCTCCGATGTGCCCAAGGGCAGATCCGACACACACATTTCCATGCAAAGAAAGCTATTGTGTTCACAAATTGGCACAGGAGAGATGCCTTGTGATTCTAGATTACACAGGGTCTTCCGCCTCCCCCCAGATACACTGAGTGCGTGTGTGCTCAGCCGTGTCCGACTCTTCACGACCCCATGGACTGTAGCCGGCCAGTCTGTGGGATTCTCCAGGCAAGAATACTGGAGTGGGTTGCCACATCCTCCTCCAGGCCAAATATACTCAAGTATGACATAACGGGGTTGTGGAGGGTTTAGGTGGTGAGGTGTGTGAATTGCCCTATACTGAGGTTCTTTTTTACCTTTCAGAGTCAGCACTTTTTGTGGGATTCCTGAAGTATTTGCAAATAATTTGAATTTTTGCTCAAAAATCATATTTTAGGACATGTTACAAAAAAGGGGACCTTAGATACAACACACAAATATGTACCATGCACACACACACGCCATTAATGCAACTTGTGATGTAGTACATATACATATAGTGTATATTCATAATATGAATTGCACTAATGATACGCATTTGGGGAAGGAAATGGCAACCCTCTCCAGCATTCTTGCCTAGAGAATCCTCTGGACGGAGGAGCCTGGTGGGCTGCTGTTCATAGGGTCGCACAGAGTCGGACATGACTGAAGCAACTTTGCATGCATGCATGCAATGATACATATTATGCTGTTTTTCAATCGCTCAGTTGGACACGGACATGACTGAGAGACTGAACCACAACATAATATGCATCATATAAAGGATTCCTGGGAACACACACACACACACGCACACCATTAGTGCAACTTGTGATATGTGTTAGTCGCTCAATTGTGTTTGACTCTTTGAGACCCCATGGACTGTAGCCCTTCAGGCTCCTCTGTCCATGGGATTCTTCAGGCAAGAACACTGGAGTGGGTTGCCATTTCCTTCTCCAGGGGATCTTCCTGATCCAGGGATCGAACCTGGGTCTCCTGAATTATAGGCAGATTCGTTCCTGTCCGAGCCACTGGGGTGGTAAATGTATATAATGTATATTCATAACACGTGTCATATAGATTCCTGGGGACACACACACAGAGTAACGCATGTCACCATGAGTGTGCCCCAGGCTACAAGAGGAAGCGCAGACAGAGAGTGCTGTGCTGTGCATTCCTGAAGCTCTTTGCACTTTACAGAGAAGAGGTTACTTGTGCAGTGCAGTCCAGCCGAAGCCTGGGGGGGACCCACAATCCTGTACCCTACACTTCTGGGGGGGCAGTGGGAGGAGGTGACTCTTATTATTGGGAGCAAACGGCTGAGACCACGAGCAGTTAGAAAGCATAACGGCTTCCACAGCCCTTCTGCAAAGGCTCCTGCTAAGTCACTCCAATACTTTGGCCACCTGATGTGAAGAACTGACTCGTTGGAAAAGACCCTGATGCTGGGAAAGATGGAAGGCAAGAGGAGAAGGGGACGACAGAGGATGAGATGGTTGGGGGGCATCACCAACTCCATGGACATGGGTTTGGGTAAACTCCGGGAGTTGGTGATAGACAGGGAAGCCTGGCGTGCTGAGGTCCATTGGGTCACAAAGGGTCGGACACGACTGAGCGACTGAACTGAAGTCACTAAAAGCAGAGAGGAAATGGGCTTCTCAAGCTCTGTGAGTTTCTTTCTCTTCTCTGCAGGCTTCCAAGAAGATTCTCATTCTCCTGAAGTTCATAGACTTCCGTTAGTAACTCTGGGGGTTTTATGTAGGTCAGTGTCCTTTCAGACTCACGCTGGCTTGTCACCCAAGCGATGCACGTTGGTTTGAATCTGTCAGGCACACACATCCATTCTTGCTGGTTTCCGTGGAAGTCAGCATTTCTAGCTTGTTCCAGAATAGCTTACCTGATAGAATCAGAGCCTATGACTCAGCAGCTTGTGGCAAATATTCCTTTCTGCCATGCTGAAGGGAAATCTCAGTTTTGTTGATTATAGATATAAATCGGAATTGAATTTTATTAACTGAAGCACTAACACCTTGCAGAAATTTCCAAAAATGTATCTTTTTCGTTGTTGTTCAGTGAAAATTAACCAAGAACTTAAAAGAAAAAGGTTTACTTATTCCCTCTGAGTTTCAGAGACAATAGAATCTTTGTAT
Organism: Bos indicus x Bos taurus; assembly: GCF_003369695.1. Classification (NCBI taxonomy): domain Eukaryota; kingdom Metazoa; phylum Chordata; class Mammalia; order Artiodactyla; family Bovidae; genus Bos; species Bos indicus x Bos taurus. The sequence continues at coordinate 6,296,909 of NC_040105.1, read as the reverse complement.
AGAAGCCAAAAAAAAAAAAAAAAAAAAAACCCCACAAAAACCCACCCAGGAAAATGGATTCATCTAGGATTTCAGAATTTAACTCTTTTGGGGTACAGTTCATACATCTTGTAGGGCTTCCCTGGAGGCTTAGATGGTAAAGAATCTGCCTGCAATGTGGGAGACCTGGGTTCGATCCCTGGGTTGGGAAGATCCCCTGGAGAAGGAAATGAGTACCCACTCCAGTGTTCTTGCCTGGAGAATTCCATGGACAGAGGAGCCTGGTAGGCTACAGTCCATGGGGTTGCAAAGAGTCGGACACGACTGAGAGACTTTCACTTCACTCACAGGTCTTATAGAAGAGAGTGTGATAATAAAGATCCTGCAATAGGCTTTTAAATACTGAGAACAAAACCCAGACTCCAACCAAGCATCGAGGACTTTTCTTTCCGGGCTCCAGTATGATGCTGCGGCTTTCTGGGACCACGTTTGTTGCATATAGGAAGCAAGGGGCTGGACTTTTGGGTTTTCATGGATGACAGCATGGATATATATCAAAACCCACTTAAAATTTTTTTTTCTAGTTTACACCCCTTGAGCAGTACTTGGAATAAAAATAGAAAAGGCTGAATGAGAGACCAGGTCATGAGGACTTTGTTCCTTGCAGTAAGAGAATACACAGGGGCTGCCCTGGTGGCTGAGTGCTAAAGAATCAGCCTGCCAATCCAAGACACAGGGTCCTCATATGGAAACAGAGTAGACCCCCACTCACCACAACTAGAGAATGCCCATACAGCCACAAAGACCCAGCACAGCCAAAAATAAAATAAATACATGCAATTGCTTTTTTTTTTAAAGAGAATATAAGAATTGTTATAAAGACGAAACAATACAGAAACTGACAAAGGTAAAATAAAGTCCTACCCAGAATCCCCACCAACTAGAACTATGCATCATCAACCTTCCCCATCACCCGCAAGTAGATATCAACTAGAAGCAGCCATCACACTGAACATCTTGGAGAGTCCATCTCCAGAAGGAAGGATGGAAGGTGGACATACAATGACAGCTAAATGCATCTGCATGTTGGTGTGTGGTATTTATCCAATTTTGCATAAGTATTATGATTGACTTCATAGCATTTCACAGGAAGAAATGAAACTGATTTGAAACTGAGAGAAAGGCTAAACTTCAAATAGATGATGTTTCTTTTTTTCCTTCAAGAGATACTAGCTCTTAAAGGTCTGATCCAAGGTCAAGAAAGTAGATTATGAATAACATTAAGAAGTTGAGGACAGTATGTATCTTTGAATTACAGCTTTTGATTTTAGATGATACTGACTGACTTCCTGCTATGAAGTTTCAGGGCATTAGCAATTTCATATTTCTTTCCATTTGCACTTCTGACTTTCTTCATTATTGTATATTATTTTCTTGCTGTGATAATTTGTATAATGGTCACATTGTACTTTGTAATGATACCTCTCACAATTGGTTAATATTAGTTCTGTTTAAGGGCTTCCCTCATAGCTCAGTTGGTAAAGAATCTGCCTGCAATGCAGGAGACCCTGGTTCAATTCCTGGGTCAGGAAGATCTGCTGGAGAAGGGATAGGCTACCCACTCTAGTATTCTTGGGCTTCCCTGGTGGCTCAGCTGGTAAAGAATTTGCCTGCAATGCAGGAGACCTGGATTTGATCCTTGGGTTGGGAAGATTCCCTGGAAAAGGGAAAGGCTACCCACTCCAGTGTTCTGGCCTGGAGAATTCCATGGACTGTATAGTCCATGGGGTCGCAAAGAGTCGGACACAACTGAGTGACTTTCACTTCACTTGGTTCTGTTTAAATGGATTCTCTGCCCATTGCCCTTTGTATGGCCAAAAAGTTCCCATTTATGAGGCTTCAGTTTTGTCTTCCCTGGGGCCTCAGATGGTAAAGAATTATCTTGCAATGCAGGAGACCCGGGTTTGATCCCTGGGTTGGGAAGATCCCCTGGAGAAAGGAATGGCAATCCACTCCAGTATTCTTGCCTGGAGAATCCCCATGAACAAAGGAGCCTGGTGGGCTGCAGTCCATGGGGTCACAAAGAATTGGACACAACTGAGCGACTAATGCTTCACTTCTCATTTGTCTGGATTTCATGCTCGAGCAGCTTTATCAAGAGGGCTCATGGGGTCTGTGTTCTCTGAGCTCTTTCATGCTAGAGAATATCTGTATGTTGCCTCTTTGCTTGAGCGACATCTTGACTGGGTTCCGTGTAGGGCTCAAGTTCTTTCTTCAAGATGCTAGTCATTGCTCCCTTACTGACTGCTTTCAGTGTTGCTGCAGAGAAGTATAATTTTTCCCCCTATTTTGTCAGTGGTTTGCTTTTGCCTCCTGAGTGTCTGAAGTATGTTTTCTTTATCCTTGAAGTCTTGATAATGTCAAGTTTTGAGGCACTCTTAATGAAAAATCCAGTGTTATTGCTACTGATCCCAGGGAGAGAGAAGGAGAGAGAGAGAGTGACAATCAGTGTGTATGAGTTGAGAACTCACCGTTTGTTCTTCCTTGTGAAACTCCCAGAATAACCACAACAGCTCCCATTTATGCCAAACTCAGTATCATTCTAGATATTTTAGGAATATGACCTCAGTTCTCCCATAAACCTTTGGAGTAGGAGCTATCATCCCATTTTGTTGATGAGAAAACTGAGCTTATGATAAGAAGTAACTTGCCAAGGGTTGCATAGCTACTAAGTAAAGTTCAGGTGAAAAGAGATAATTTCCTTTTTGCTTTATCTGTGTCCTGTTTTTGATATTGTGCTAGTTGCTCAGTTGTGTCTGACTCTTTGTGACCCCCATGGTCTGTAACTCGCCAGGCTCCTCTGTCTGTGGAATTCTCCAGGCAAGAATACTGGAGTGGGTTGCCATTCCGTTCTCCAGGGTGTCTTCCTGACCCAGGGATTGAACCCCAGGTCTTCTGCATTGGCAGGCAGATTCTTTACTGTCTAAGCCACCAGGGAAGCCCTTTGATATTTTACTACAGTTATATATAAGATGTCTCCATCAGGTAGCTGAAATGTACACAAGACTCTATGAACTGTTTTGCAACTTCCTGTGATTATATAATTGAGTCAAAATTAAAGGTTGAAAGGAAAAAGAGAACAGGACCTGACCTAGTTAGTCACTGATGCTGGTCTAGTAGGATAATGAGAGTCACAGCAGAAGTAGAGAGAGAGCAGAGTAGGTGTCTCTTGGGTCTGCTGTCATCTGAAGGCTTGACCAGGGCTGAGAAATCCATTTCCAGGATGGCCGACTCACAACTTGGAGCTGACGAGTTGGTTCTTTTATCTGTAGGCTGTCTTATGGATGCTTGAGTGTCCTCATGACATGGTGACAAGCTACACCCAGAAAAAAGGGATCTAAGAGGTCAAAGTGAAAGCTGACCTGGTCATGGAGCACTTCTATAGTATGGAAATGAAAATCAATAAAGGTCCATCTAGTCAAGGCTATGGTTTTTCCAGTGGTCATGTACGGATGTGAGAGTTGGACTATAAAGAAAGCTGAGCACTGAAGAATTGATGCTTTTGAATTGTCGTTTTGGAGAAGACTCTTAAGAGTCCCTCGGACTGCAAGGAGATCCAACCAGTCCATCTTAAAGGAAATCAGTCCTGAATATACATTGGAAGGACTAATGTTAAAGCTGAAACTCCAATACTTTGCCCACCTGATGTGAAGAGCTGACTCATTGGAAAAGACCCTGATGCTGGGAAAGATTGAAGGCAGAAGGAGAAGGGGACAACAGAGGATGAGATGGTTGGATGGCATCACCGACTCGATGGACATGAGTTTGAATAAACTCTGGGAGTTGGCGATGGACAGGGAGGCCTGGGTTGCTGCAGTCCATGGGGTCGCAAAGAGTTGGACACGATTGAACGACTGAACCGAACTGATTTTTTGTAAAAAAATAAAAAATAAAAATTGTTTATTTTTGGCTGCACTGGGTGTTTGATGCTGCACACAGGCTTTCTCTAGTTGTGGAGCACAGGCTTTACAGCGCTCAGGCTTCAGTAATTGTGGCCCATGGGCAGGGGTCTACTGGCATGTGGTATCCTTCGGGGACAGAGATCAAACCCATGTCCCCTGCCTTGGCAGGAGAATTTCTAAGCAGTGGGCCTCCTGGGAGGTCTAGTGTTAGTCACTCAGTCGTGTCCGACTCTTTACGAGTCCATGGACTATAGCCTGCCAGGCTCGTCTGTCCATGGAATTCTCCAGGGAAGAATCCTGGAGGGGGATGCCATTTCCTCCTCCATGGGCGGTCTAAGTAAGCCCTAATTTAATGTGGGAAATGGTTATACTGTGGTATGAATAAAGAAAAGAAAGTGAAGTCACTCAGTTGTGTCCAACTCTTTGTGACCCTGTGGACTGTAACCTACCAGGATCCTCTGTCTAAGGGAGTGTCCAGGCAAGAGTACTGGAGTGGGTTGCCATTTCCTTCTCCAGGGGATCTTCCTGACTCAGGGATGGAACCAGGGTCTCCTGCATTGCAGGCACATGCTTTACTGTCTTAGCCACGAGGGAAACCAATATGAATTGAATACCAGGAGGCAAGACCATTGGGGGCCATCTTGGAGACTTCCATAATCCTGGAAACCGTTCATGGAAAAAGGTCCACAGGACTCTGACTCTTTGTCAATATGGCAAATGAAGAGGAGCATTTGCTGTTGTTCAGTCGGGTCCGACTCTTCACGACTGCACAGACTGCAACACACCAGGCTTACCTGTCCCTCACCATCTCTTGGAGCCTGCCCAAGTTCATTTCAGTTGAATCAGTGATGCCATCCAACCATCTCATCCCTAGTCTCCTTATGCCCTCAATCTTTCGCAGCATCAGGGTCTTTTCCTATGAGTCAGCTCTTCACATCAGGTGGCCAAAGTATCGGAGCTTCAGCTTCAGCATCAGTCCTTCCAAGGAGGAGTGAGTGTACCATGCAGAACTGTAGCTTTTGCAGCCTGGTGATCACAAGGATAGAGGTGCAGCACACTGGGAGGCAGCTGGTTTTGAGAAAGTGGGTTTTTTTAAAAATCATTTTTTAATGGCTGCACTGGCTCTTCATTGCTTTGCCAGCTTTCTCCAGCTGTGTTGAGCAGGGGCTACTCTGTACTTGTGGTGTGCAGGTTCCTCACTGCAGTGGCTTCTCTTGCAGAAATTGGGGCACACGGGCTTGGTTGCTCCATAGCATGTGGGATCTTTCCAGACCAGGGATGGAACCCCTACCTTGGCAGGTGAATTCTTAACCACTGGACCCCCAGGGAAGTCCGGGGTTGTTGTTTTCAACATATTGACTTTGAGATGACATGTGGGCCAGTCTTTCTAGACTGACCTCCGACTCATCCAGGGTGTTCAGCCCCATAGCTGCTACCTGATCTCTGGCACCTGTACCTAAGTTTTTCTGGGGTTATGCTATAGGAACAGGCTTGACTGCTTCTGTCCTCTGCTCTTCTGGGTCTTGGGCATTCAGTGAACATTCTCTGCCTTGCTAATTGTTCACATCTGCTTTCTAGGTTCAACACCTTTTGTTGGCAACTCTTGTCTGCTGTCGTGTCCTCTATTTTTTTTTTTTGTAAGAAAAAAACTATTTATTTGGCTGTGTCAGGTCTTAGTTTTGGCACTTGGGATCTGTGTTGCGTCACGTAGGATCTTCCCTGGTGGGACACAGACTCTCATTGTGGCATACAGGCTCCAGATTGTGGGTTCAGTAATTGTGGTGTGGTCGTTTAGTTGCTGTGAGGCTTGTGGGATCTTAGTCAACCAGCCAGGGATCCGACCCCACACTCCCCTGAGTTGCAAGGCAGATTCTTAACCACTGGACCACCAGGGAGGTGCCTCCTCTGTTTTTTAAATTCTTCTTTTTGTTGCTTTGTTCTCATTTTACTAAGCTCTGGGATGGATTAGAGATTAATGCATGGGTTACATTTGCAAGATTTAACCGGAAGTCAAGTCATTTTAAAAAGTGGACTGAGTTTATATGGTGCAGAAATTTGGTTTAATCAGTCAGATAAACGGTTGAAATGTCACGTTTTGGTTGTGAAATAGGAAAAACAATTTCAAACTCATTTTTCATTGTGTATGTGTTGTCTCCTTAGAGACACATTGAATATTTATTGGTCTTCTCACTCGTTTTGTGAAGCTCAGAGAGCAAACACCACAACTTGTATGAGAAATTGTACAATAAAAGCAGGTGTGTATCGTAAGACATCTTTTTCCTCTACAAATTTCTCTTGGGGGTATAAGATGAAGTATTAAATCAAACCAAAGAGGTATTATGTGTCTCATGAAATAAAGCTAAGCATACCAAGCAGAACTCTTATGTAATTATAGTGTCTTTCGGGAATTTTAGGGGTTTCCTGAATACTTTTAAGAGATTATGATCATTATTTTGTTCTGCATGTATAGCATTTTCTGAAACTCTTTGATAGCGACTGAAAACCATTAACAGGGCCAACCAGATAAGCCTTTCTGTGAAGAAAATTCACTATTCATTCCGGGCAAGTAGTGACCACACAAAGACCTAGCATCGTGATAACGTGTAGTTAGCTTTCCAAAGACTTCATGAACCCCCAGTTGGATCGCTCTTTCTAGCCTTTCCAAGTGTGGCCTGTGGGATAAGGCTGGCCACTTGTCCTCTGAAAGGCAGCCCCTCTGTGCTGATCGCCTCTGGGTTTAGCTCCAGAGATACCTGAGACGTCTCTTCCGGGAATGCATGGCTAAAACGGAGGCCACGGGAAAGCTGGAGTGCTAATATTTCAGAGCTCTGGTGTCAGCTCATCTGCTCTCCAGAAAGCAGAGACCATTCAGGAGTCCTGCGGAGGCTCCCTCAGTGGTCTCTCTCACCTCACCCCTGCCCCTCCCCCACCTCACCCCTGCCCCCCCCCCCACCTCACCCCTGCCCCGCTCCCCACCTCACCCCTGCACCGTCCCACCCCCACCTCACCCCAAACCTGGAGGCCCTCTGTGGTTCTCCTGGGACTGCATTTCAGTCCTTGACCCACTGCAGTGAGGGGAATATATAACTTCTCATTATTTAAAGAAAAGACAAGCATAATGATCATTTTACTAGAGCTTGACTATTGAGTACGTATTGAGTAATTTATTGAAAGACATGGCCTCCATCATGTACTTCATCTCTTTACCTCTACTTTGTACTTTAATTTTTTTTAATATTTTTTTTCATTTTGAAATTTTTTTAGGATACAGTTGATTTACAGTGTTGTGTCTGTTTCAGGTGTACAGCAAAGTGAATAGGTAATGCGTGTACATACATCCACTTTTTAAAATGTGTTTTTCCCATATAAGCCATTACAGAGAATTAAGTAGAGTACCCTGTGCTGTCCAGTAGGTCCTTATTAGTTATGTATTAAATGTATGGGCTTCCCAGGTGGCACTTGTGGTAAAGAACCCACCTGCCTATGCAAGAGACATAAGCGATGTGGGTTCGATCCCTGGGTCAGGAAGATTCCCCTGGAGGAGGGCATAGCAACCCACTCCAGTATTCTTGCCTGGAGAATTCCATGGACAGAGGCGCCTGCCTTGCTGCAGTCCATGGGGTTGCAGAGAGTTGGACACAACCGAAGTGACTCAGCACACCCATTACATATACTGTAGTGTGTACATGTCAATCCCAATCTCCCAATTTATCCTTCCCCTCTTCTAACCACGGCCCTGATAATCATAAGTTTATTTCCTACATCTTTACTTTTTAAAAACTGTGATAAAATACACATAGTTTTACAGTTTTCCAGTTTGCAAGTTTCTCAAAAAGTTGAAAATAGAACTACCATATGACCTAGAAGTTCTACTCCTGGGTTTTTATCGGAAAGAAACAAAAACACTAATTTGAAAAGAAACGTGCTCCTCAGTATTCGTAACACATAGAATTTAAGGAATCTCTCACTCAACTAAAAGAAAAAACAAATTTACATTTTTAGCCTTTTTTTAACTTTAAAAAAATTTAATTTTTATTTTTAGCCATTTTTAAGTGTTTTAGTTCAGTGACATTAAGTGCAGTCACATTGGTGTGAAAATGTCCTCTCTTTCCACGTGCAGAATTTTTTCATGCTTTCAAGCAGAAACTCTACTTTTTTGGGACTCCAGAATCACTGCAGATGGTGACTGCAGCCATGAAATTAAAAGATGCTTGCTCCTTGGAAGAAAAGCTATGACCAGCCTAGATAGCTTATTAAAAAGCAGAGACATGACTTTGCCGACAAAGGTCCATCTAGTCAAAGCTATGGTTTTTCTAGTAGTCATGTGTGGATGTGAAAGTTGGACCATAAAGAAAGCTAAGCGCCGAAGAATTGAAGCTTTTGAACTGTTGTGTTGGCGGAGACTCTTGAGAGTCCCTTGGACAGCAAGGAAATCGAACAGGTCTATCCTAAAGGAAATCAGTCCTGAGTATTCATTGGAAGGACTGATGCTGAAGCTGAAGCTCCAATACTTTGGCCACTGATGCAAAGAGCTGACTCATTGGAAAAGACCTTGATGTTGGGAAAGACTGAAGGCAGGAGGAGAAGGGGACAACAGAGGATGAGATGGTTGTATGGCATCACTGACTTGATGGACTTGATGGAGTTTGAGTAAGCTCTGGGAGTTGGTGATGGACAGGAAAGCTTGGCGTGCTGCAGTCCATGGGGTCACAAAGGGTCGGACACGACTGAGCAACTGAACTGAACTGAACTGAAAAGAGAAAAGAAAGAGCAGAGAATACATCACCAAATTGGGTTTAGACCAACATCCAGACTTAATCAGCTCTGGGAAGTTCCGTGTCATATCAGAGAAACATATCTGGAGTCCCAGGCAGCTGGGAAAAGGGTCCCAGGCACTGCGTCCACTCTGTGGGTGAGACTTCAAAGATCGCAGTTCGGATTCTGCTTCTAATCCCAGGATGGTCACCATCTGGTATCACCAGCAATCCGTGAGCAAATTGCAGCTCTGATTTCATGTTAATAATGTTTGTTTCATGTTGTAAAACTTGGAATGTGACTAAGCCTGGGACTTGGTTGGCCAGGCCCTCCTCCAGAGGCTCAACAATCTCAAGATTTCTCCCTCCTCTTATCTCTGGTGCTGCAAGTCTTACACTCCCAGTCACTCCCAGTCAGGGCAGTATCCAGGCAGGTTAGAAGCAAGGTCAGAAGCCTGCTCTGCTTTGTCTCTGAAGCCTAAACAGCACTATTTATTTAATTTCCCTGACATATGCCCGGAAGTGAAATTGCTGGATCAGGTGACAATACAATATTTAAATTTTTTGAGGAGCTACCATACTGCTTTTCATAGTGGCTGCATCATTACTTCACACTGCCATGAGTCTCATTATTGTGTTGATAGCTTTTATTCATTGTCTGTGTGCTGGGGACTCTGATAAGGTCTTTTGTGAATTTTTCTAGTTTTTAAAATTCAGTCACAATGTACATATCAGAAGCTTTGCTTCTTTTAAGTGTATAATTCAGTGACTTTTAATACATTCACAAGGTCTTGCAAAAATTGTGCTATCTAGTTCCAGAATATTTCCCATGAGATTTTATTGACTTTTCCATTCCTCTCTTCTCCCAGCTTCTGGTAATAACTAATCTACTTTCTGTCTCTTGGGGAAGGGAATGGCAACCCACTCCAGTGTTCTTGCCTGGAAAACTCCATGGACGGAGGAGCCTGGCGGGCTACAGTCCATGGGGTCCCAAAGAGTCGAACACGACTGAGCGAGTAAGCACGCTTTATGTCTCTATCGGTTAGCCTGTTCTGGACATTCGATGAAAGGGAATCATATAATTAGTCGTCTTCTGTGACTGACTTTCCTTGGTTTGTTTTCAGGGTTCAGCTATGCGGTAGTAAGGATTAGTATTATAATATTTTTTTTATAGCTGAATTATATTCCATTGTATGAAGGGACCTCATTTTGTTTATCTGCTCATCAGTTAACAGATATTTGGGTTGTTTCCGTGTTTTGGCTGTTAGGAATAATGCGTCTATGAATGTCTCTATATAAATTTTTGTGTTGATACATATTTTCCATCCTCTTGCATTTATATGGGGGTCATGTGGTAATTCTGTTTAACCTTGAGTAGAATGGCCAAACTGTTTGTACGCTCTGTGTTCCCACTCCCTGTGTATGGGGACTCCAGCTTTGGCACGTTCTTACCGACACTTGTTATTACCTGTACTTCAGTTTAGCCATCCCACTAGACATGAAGTGCTATCTCATTGTGGCTTTGGTTTCTATCTTCCTGATGGCTAATGATGTTGAGCATCTCTTCACACACTTGTTGAGCATTTGTATGTCTTCTTTGGAGAAATGGCGTGTTTGACTCCTTTGTGCAGTTCCAGTTGGGTAGTCGTCTTCTTATTGATGAGTGGTGTCTGCATTATTTGGCCCTCACGAGAGAAAGATGGCACTACCACTGGCTCCTTCATGTAGATGAGACAATCTGGGACATGGAAGGTTGACTGGTGGGAGTGCTAGAGTTCCCCTGCAGGCTTGTGAGACCCTGCACCTCACCTCCTAACCCCTAGCTGCTGTGTTTCTGTCCTGAGCTTCACCCTGCAGTGTATCCACATGCCTGGTGTGAGTCACGGGAGTCCTAGCAGCAGGAGTTTCTCTGGTGAACAGAGAGCTTATAAGTCTTCAGGCTACCCTTCTACACAAGTCATCAGGGTTGTTGCTGAACTTCCGTTTTTAAAGTCATCAAATTGACCCAAAGTTTCCAGTACCCATTGGCTTTGCTGATGTCAAGACAGCAGAGCTGAAATACAGCTTCTGTGAGAGCATCTTTTTTTTAAATAATGATTTGAATTTTTTTAATTTAATTAATTGGGCTGTGTTGTGTCTGAGTTACGGCACATGGTATCTTTGCTGCATCATGTGGGATCTTTCAGTGAGGCACACGGACTCTGTAGTTGAGGTGCAATGGCCAGAATGTTCGGGCTTGAGCTTCAGTAGTTTTTGCAGCACTCAAGGTCAGGAGATATGGTGCATGGTGTTAGTTGCTCTGTGGCAAGTGGGACCTTGGGTCCCTGACCCAGAGGTCGAACCCACGTACCCTGCTTTGCCATTTACCACTGGAGTGCCAAGGAAGCCCTGACTTGAGAGCTTCTTGATGATGGTATACCAGATACCCCGTTGATGTGTCTGAGAAGCTTCAGCTGCTGAAAAGGCTAAAGAATAGCTATCTCTGGGATCTGATCAAATTTCTGGAGACACTCTAGTTCAGTAGGGCTAGGCTAGCTCCCAGGTGGTGCTGTAGGTCGGCCTATAGACCCCACTTTGAAGAGCACAGAGCTGAGGCTCACTGAATTCATCCAATATCCTGCCTGGCTTCAAGTTTATCCACTCCTTTTATCCAGCCTCTGTCCTCCTTATTCACAATTTCCTCTTAACTGAGAATAGGCATTGAACTGTTCTCTGAGCAGAAATGGACTCACACATGTCCCTGCTGTTTGCCCTTGTATTCCCCTGGTCTGGGGCCGCCATGTGTGGGAGGCAGACTTCTAAGATGTTTTGCAGGGTTCTGCTCCATGGCGGGCACCCCTGTGTGATTCCCCTCCCCTTGGGTGCGAGTCGACCCTGTGACTAGAAGGCAGCATCACTGCTAGAACTTAGTTGCTGACCCACTGATGCTGAGTCAGCCTAGAGGAAGAGCTACGACCAACCTAGACAGCATATTTCAAAGCAGAGACATGACTTTGCCAATAAAGGTCCGTCTAGTCAAACCTATGGTTATTCTAGTAGTCATGTATGGATGTGAGAGTTGGACGGTAAAGAAGGCTGAGCGCTGAAGAATTGATGCTTTTGAACTGTGGTGTTGGAGAAGACTCTTGAGAGTCCCTTGGACTGCAAGGAGATCCAACCAGTCCATCCTAAAGGAAATCAGTCCCGAATATTCATTGGAAGGATTGATGCTGAAGTTGAAACTCCAATCCTTTGGCCACCTGATGTGGAGAGCTGACTCATTGGAAAAGTCCCTGATGCTGGGAAAGATTGAGGGCAGAAAGAAAAGGGGGGTGACAGAAGATGAGATGGTTGGATGGCATCACCAACTCAATGGATGTGACTTTGAGTGAACTCTGGGAGATGGTGAAGGACACGGAAGCCTGGCATGTTGCAGTCCATAGGGTTGCCAAGAGTCGGACACGACTTAGCAACTGAATGACAACAACAATGATTTAAAAATGTTTTTGAGATTCAGTGATTTTTCTCCCTGGGAAATATCTGCAGTGTGATAACCGGTGGCCAAGAGACTTCAAAGGAAGACAAACGACTCCCAGAGGTGATTTTCTCCTTATGTTCGACTTGACGAGGACTTGCTTATCCTGCACACAGAAGGCTTACGGCAATTGAAACAGCGGGCTTGATAACAAAAGAGAAAGATTTCCATTTAAAACAGGGCTCACTGGAGACTGAAATTTCACCCATTCAGAGCTGAATAGAGTGGAGCGGTTCTTCAAAGCTTTTAAACATGGTGTTGGTTCCACTTAGAGGTCTATTTCATTAGCTCTTCTCAAAGCGGAAGAAGAAAATTGTTTACATTATCCAGATAATTAGCATCTAACTCTGGAGTGCATCGCTTTTGATTAAAATCTGCACTGTTTTTGTCCAGTCCATTGAAATTATTGGTGATTCTGCAGGAGCGAAGAGAAAACCGAAGGAAATTACTGCCCCCTCCCCCCTTGATTAGCTGTTTTATTTAAGATAAATGCACTGGCCCGCAAGCAGCAGTGTGTGGAAGTAGAAAATCTGGATTCCATTTATGCCCTGGTTCCTGGGGGACCTTCCAACCTGAGCTGGTCCAATACCTCCTGTGGTCTCAGTCTACTTTCTTGGGAAGTTGAGGGTTTCAGTTATTCAAATGCATCTTCTCTTTAACGTTCTGGGAAACTCCACGTAGACTACATGGAGACCAGTTAGGTCACCCACCCCGATAAAACATCATCTTGGTTATCATTTCTTTATTGCAGCACTGACCAAAGCATTCTGATAAAGGGCGATACTGAATATTTTCAGCTCTGTCTTGGCTATTCAACTCTGCTATGGTAGCACAGAAGCAATCAATGAATGGGAAACTTCCGATACAGCTTTATTACGGCATTCCCCCACCCTTTTTTTTAAACAAAAGTTGGCAATGGTAGGATTTAGCCCACAGGCTGCAGTTTAATGATCCCTGTTCCATGGGTTTCTTTCTGAGGTCTTAAGTTTGGACAAAATTAAAGAACAGTGACCTAGAGTGATAGTCTGTGGCTCTTTTAAATCAGATGCTACAAGGTTGAGCTGTATTTTGATGCTAGACCTCCTACTTAAATATGCGACTAGACCTCTCTGCAGGTCCAGTGGTTGAGAATCCACAGGGCAACGCAGGGAACACAGGTTCCATCTCCGGTCAGAGAACTAAGACCCCACATGTCCAGAGCAACTAAGCCCCACCGCGTGTCGCAACTGTTGAGCCTGCGAAACACAGCTGGAGAGTGTGTGTGCTGTGCTTAGTCGCTTCAGTCGTGTCTGACTCTGCAACCCCATGGACTGCAGCCCACCAGGCTCCTTTGTCCATGGGCTTCTCCAGGCAAGAATACTGCAGTGGGTTGCCATGCCTTCCTCCAGGGGATCTTTCCAACCCAGGGATGGAACCTAGGCCTCTTACGTCTCCCACATTAGCAGGTGGGTCCTTTACCACTAGCACCAACTGGGAGTCTGTGCACTGCAGGGAAAGATCCCGAATGACACAGCAAAGATCCCGCGTGTTGCCACTGGGACCAGAGGCAGCCAAAAGAAATCAATATTTAAAAAAAAAAAAAGTGTGAGCTTGGGCCATTGAGTCCTCTCACTTTGAGCGTCTTATTCTCCCCCAAACAAGGATAACTAAAGCACCTTTTCCTGGGCACTCCACCACTGGAAGTCCTCAGCCTCTCACTGCTCCGTCACTGCAGCTCCACAAGGCAGCCGGTCTCTCCAGCTTTGCTTTCAGTCTGCAAGTCAGAATTCCCTGGGGGGCTTGTGGCTGTTCCAGTGTCTAGATCCCACCCCTCACCATTACATCAGAATCCCTGAGAGAGGATGGGCCTTTTACTTGTACCCTAGCTGAGTATGAATGCCGTGGGAAGCCATGTATGAGAACCAGTGTCATCAGGTAACTATTCTTGTTACCTCTGTTGAGCAGAGATCCCAGAGGTAGGATTACCAAAGGATGCACATCAAGAAAAGCTATGACAAATGTACATGGGATATTAAAGAGCAGAGACATTACTTTGCCGACAAAGGTCCGTCCAGTGAAAGCTATGCTTTTTCCCAGTGGTCATGTATGGATGTGAGAGTTGGACTGTGAAGAAGGCTGAGCGCCGAAGAATTGTTGCTTTCAAACTGTGGTGCCAAAGACTCTTGAGAGTCCCTTGGACAGCAAGGAGATCCAACCAGTCCATCCTAAGGGAAATCAGTCCGGAATATTCATTAGAAGGACTGATGCTGAAGCTGAAAGTCCAATACTTTGGCCACCTGATGCGAAGAGCTCTCATTGGAAAAGACCCTGATGCTGGGGAAGATTGCAGGCAAGAGGAGAAGGGGACGACAGAGGCTGAGATGGATGGATGGCATCACTGACTCAATGGGCATGAGTTTGAGTAGACTCCGGGAGTTGGTGATGGACAGGGAGGCCTGGCGTGCTGCGGTCCATGGGGTCGCTAACAGTCGGACATGAGTGAGCTACTGAACTGAACTGAACTGAGCTACAGGGCACTCGGGAATCTTAGTTCCTTGACCAGGGATTGAACCCCCACCCCATCCCCTGCAGTGGAAGTGCAGAGTCCAAACCTCTGAACTGCCAGGGAAGTCCCTTCTGCTAGTGTTTTTATGTGGTGATCGTGAAAAGCTATTGACTCTCCAGCACCTAAGAGGAGAAAGCTGTGGACACGTGATGCCCACGTCCTGTGGTCTGAGCCCAGGGTCTTGTGTCATGGGCTCTGTCCCCGCACTTGAAGAGAAATTTCTTGCGGCCATGTGCACATAGGGGATGGAGACTGAGTGAAGGATCCGGAAAGCGCCTTTCCAAGATTAAGAACCCACTGCAAGAACTCCTTTTATCTTAGGCTAGAGGTTGGCAACGGAGAAGGCAATGGCAACCCACTCCAGTACTCTTGCCTGGAAAATCTCATGGACGGAGGAACCTGGTAGGCTGCAGTCCATGGGGTCTCTAAGAGTCAGATATGACTGAGCAACTTCACTTTCACTTTCATGCATTGGAGAAGGAAATGGCAACCCACTCCAGTGTTCTTGCCTGGAGAATCCCAGGGATGGGGGAGCCTGGTGGGCTGCCATCTGTGGGGTCACACAGAGTCAGACATGACTGAAAGGACTTAGCAGCAGCAGCAGCAGCAGCAGCAGAGGTTGGCAAACGATCATGGATTTGTTATTTTTAAATGTTTTTTTTTTAATCAAAAGATAGAATTGCCTGATATGTGAACACTTGATAGACTTCACCACCTCCGAATACAGTTTTATGGAGCCCAGCCACACCCACCTGTCTGCATATTGTGCACACCTCACACACTGTGCATGGTGTGTTGGAGTTCCAGAGCCTCACACAGTGACCATCTGCCCCTCTGCAGAAGCAGCTTGCCAAGCCCTGCCTGAGGTCACGGGGTAAAAGTAAGTGGAACAAAAACATTCGCAACTTGTAACGTAAGTAAGAACAGCGCATTCTGCCAGTCTGTAAAATCAGTGGAACCAAAACATACCACTGTGAGCCTGGCTTTCGAAGGCTGATCAGTAACCGGTTATAAAAGGGTTGGCAGGAGGCTGGGAAATACGAGTCCATCTAAAATAAGATCCATTTCAACGTTTACATCTACTGATGCCAGTTCAAATATGGAGAAGAAAATGAACTAAACCGTCATGTTCCTCATTCTGACAAGAATTCAGGGTATGTGGGGCCGTCCGTGTTCTCTCATTGCATCCAAGCTGGCTTCTTCTGGAAAGTTCTCCTGGCGATGCTTAACGAATGGTCTGAACGTTTGAACGGAATGGGGAGTCTCCCTCTCACCCTGAAAACAAATTGACCTGCGTGCTGAGACATTTGAATATTGTCAAGAACTCTTTGTCTCCCATTTTCCTCTTATTGTTCTCCTTGATCAGTTGCTAAGTGGTGTCTGACTCTTTGGGACTTCATGGACTACAGCATGCCAGGCTTCCCTGTTCTTCACTGTCTCTCGGAGTTTGCTCAAACTCACATCCATCTCATGTCCATTGAGATGCCATCCAAGCATCTCATCCTCTGTCGTCCCCTTCTCCTCTTGCCCTCAATCTTTCCCAGCATCAGAATCTTTTCCAGTAAGTCTGTTCTTCCCATCAGGTGGCCAAAGTATTGGAGTTTCAGTTTCAGTGTCAGTCCTTCCAGTGAATATTCAGGGTTGATGTCCTTTAGGACGGACTGGTTGGATCTCCTTGCAATCCAGGGGACTCTCAAGAGTCTTCTCCAACACCACAGTTCAAAAGCAAAAATTCTTTGGCTCTCAGCCTTCTTTACAGTCAAACACTCACATCTGTCCATGAACCTACCAAATGAGATTTAGATGGATTTCAATAAGCAGGTTCAGTAAATAACTCTGAAACTCTGCAAAACTAAGTTTTCTGAGATACACGTTAATTTGTTTTGTACTGAGTAGAACACTCCATCATCATCTTAAAGTAATAGATCCAATTAAGTAGATCAAATTAACTTTGTCTGACTCAAATCAACTTTCTGAGTTTATAAGGCTGAAATTCATTGCTTAGAATCATTTTGAATATATGAAATGTATATCAATGTGCACAAGCATCCAAATAAATAAAATGAAATATAAAAAATACAAAATATAACCTCAATGGGAAAAGAACTTTAAAAAGAATAGGTGCATATAGATTTATAATTGAATCACTTCACTGGACGCCTGACACAGTAACACAACATTGTTAATTAACTATAGTCGAATATACAATAAAAATTTTAAAAACAGGAAGAAAAAGTAAAAATTAAAACATACAAAATATAAAAAAACAACTTACTATATGTATATTTGAAAAAGTAGTGGAAGTGCTAGTCATAAGTCGTGTCCGACTCTTTCGACCCCAGGGACTGTGGCCCTCCAGGCTCCTCTATCCATGGGATTCTCCAGGCAAGGATACTGCAGTGGGTGGCCATTCCCACCTCCAGGGGTTCTTCACGACTCAGGGATTGAACCCGGGTCTTCAGCATTGCAGGCGGATTCTTCACTGTCTCAGCCACCGGGGAAGCCCCATATGAATATCCGAACGTAATCTTATATGCAATTACATGTACATGTTACTGAGTTATATCCATATAACTGGATAAGTTATTTTTGATATATCTGTAATCAACTTCTTACACAGAAATAGTATGTACAGTGTATACGTGTATCAGAATATATCCCCATTAGGTACAGGGCCTGGAGGAGATACATAATGAGGATATGTTTATCTGAAATATCTCCCTCACTTGTTTTGGAAGGATTTTGTTTTTAAAAGCTGAGTGGGGAAACTGAAGTTTAATTTACTTCTGGAAAACAGTTGATGTAATTTGAATAAAAAATAAACAGATTTTCCCATTGCAATTACTGTGTAATTAATAATGTAAATTTTGGGAGACATGATTATTTGTCTTTTCTGGGAACCTAAATTTTTAGAGGGGTGCTCTGCTCTCTTTGGAGAATTAACAGAGATAACCTACTCATTTAAGGAGCTTCCCAGGTAACTCAGCTGGTTAAGGATCCACCTGTAATGCAGGAGATCTCGGTTCGATTCCTGGGTCGGGAAGATTCCGCTGGAGAAGGGGTAGACTACCCACTCCAGTATTCTTGGGCTTCCAGGGTGGCTCAGCTGGTGAAGAATCCGCCTGCAGTGCAGGAGACCTGGGTTCGATCCCTGGGTTGGGAAGATGCCCTGGAGAAGATTACAGCAACCCATTCCAGTATTCTGACCCACAGAATTCCATGGACTTTGCATGGGGTCGCAAAGAGTCAGACACAACTGAGCAACTTTCACTCACTTGCTCGCTCATCTGAGGTAAGATCAAGTTCAAGGCAAGTGAGTCCCACAGATAAAACCACCCTCCCCCACACTCCCAGGAGGTGACGGGTGGCAGGCGCCCCTTTGAGCTGAAGTCTCCTTTTGGATTCTCCTTGATGCCTTTGTACAAATATCAAAGGGCAGAAAGCCCTGGCGGACCCGCCCAGAATCAAAACTTCAAAGAGAGATTAAAGCACCCTAACTGGGTGAAACCTCTCCCTTTTCCCCTTAGTAAATACTATTTGTGCATAACACTTTGTCCAAAAATTAAAATGTTTCAGTGCGAGAAGACATAGGGATAATTGATTTTGTTCCCCTGACTTCACTGTAAATGAAAACCATCTGAATATCTGCCAGCTCCTTTCCAGTTATTATCTCTATGTTTGTTTCATTCTCTCCAACTTTCTGGGTGCTGACATCCCGGAGGCCTCCCGGGGAGCCGGGCAGAGACGATAGTGTTACAGTTGGGGACGTGATGTAGACATCAGGCCTTTTAAAGAGCCCTTCCCCCATCAGCCCCCTTCCCTTCTCACATAATTAGAGGAGAATAATGTAATCACCCAAGACATCTCAGCGTCTCAGCACACCGAGTTTAAGTTTTGTGATTCTCAGCCCTTCAATTAAAAGAAGTGATGCCCTTCCTTCGAACAACAAAGCCATCAGGGCCTGAGGTCATTGGACCCTCCTGGTCCCCAATGGGCATTGTTTCTTTTGTATGCAGAGTCCTGTCTGTGCTAAAGGCCTGGGATGCTCATTGGTGATGCAAAGAAGAGAGAAATAATCGATTTTACCAGCACCAGCCCCTGGCAGTGAGGTGGGAATTGCAGTCGCTGTTTACTTCCCTTTTAATTGCAGGTTTAGTTTCCTAGAGAGAATTAAGGGACCTAAATAGCCAGGCAATTAGGGTGGTCCTGGAGTGGGGGTGGAGCACGAGGAGGGGGAGGCTTTGGTGGGACCCAGAATATCACCAGGGGGTTGGGTGGAGTGGTGACCTTCCAGCTCACCTTCTCCTTTTCCAAGATTATGTGGATCAGAGAAGAAAAGGGGCTCAGGCAACAAATAGCTCAGCTGGGCCGTCTTCCCAGAGACCTAAGTTCTCATCCTGTAAGCCGCCTGAAGGCTTCTCAGTCTGAGTGCTGAAGAAATGATGCTTTCGAACTGTGGTGTTGGAGAAGACTCTTGAGAGTCCCTTGGACTGCAAGGAGATCCAACCAGTCCATCCTAAAGGACATCAGTCCTGAATATTCACTGGAAGGACTGATGCTGAAGTTCCAATATTTTGGAGAAGACTCTTGAGAGTCCACTGGACTGCACGGAGATCCAACCAATCCATCCTAAAGGAAATCAGTCCTGAATATTCATTGGAAGGTCTGATGCTGAAGCTGAAACTCCAGTCCTTTGGCCTGATGTGAACAGCTGACTCATTGGAAAAGACCCTGCTGCTGGGGAAGACTAAAGGCTGGAGGAGAAGGGGATGGCAGAGGATGAGATGGTTGGCTGGCATCTTTGACTCAACGGACACGAGTTTGAGCAAACTCCAGGAGACAGCTAAGGACAAGGACATGTGGCATGCTGCAGTCCATGGGGTTGCAAAGGGTCAGACACGACTGAGTGACTGAAGAACAAGCCTTCTTCATTTGATACATAGAGAGATGCTGAGAGTCCTAGCTCAGTGTAGCAAGACTTAAATGAACTCATAAATAAAAGCACTTAAAGATTGCGAGGCACTTAGTAATTGCTCAATAAATGCAGAAAGCATTGCCACTTTGCTTCATCTCAATTTTTTTTTTCTGAAGCAGTGACAGCATCGTTTAACATGTGAAGATTCTTTCCCTTTTCCCCTCTCTTTCAAAGGACCGTGAAAACGTGGAAATAGGCATCTTTAAAAATACAGGTAAAGTGATGTGTAGGTGTTAACTGGAGCAAGAAATCTTCAAAGGAGAGAATTACTTCAGATGGAGCTCAGTAGACAGGTGGAAGTCTCCTTCCACTGTTGCAGGAGTTTTCCAGCCTTCAGCCTGGTGACTCTCCAGCGCTGAACTTGGAGCTTAGTGTGTCTGAACTTCACAGACTCCCACCTGTCACCCTTTCTCTCTGTGGACTTTTCTCCCCACGGTTTAGAGGTTGCTCAGAACTCACAACATTTTCCCTTTCTTTTAACTTTTTATTTTGTACTGGGGTATAGCCGATTAACAAACAGTGTTGTGATGGTTTCAGGTGGACAGTGAAGGACTCAGCCACGCATATACATGTAAGTCAATTCTCCCCCAAACTCCCCTCCCATCCAGGCTGCCACATGACATCGAGCAGAGTTCCCTGTGCTGTCCAGCAGGTCCTTGCTGGCTCTCCGTGTTAAATACAGCGGTGTATCCATGTCCATCCCAAACTCCCTAACTATCCCTTCCCCCTTCCTTCCCCCTGGTGACCATAAGGTTATTACAGAGCATTGAGGAAAGTTCCCTGAGCTGTCCAGCAGGTCCTTGTTGGTTCTCCATGTTAAATACAGCAGTGTGTCCATGTCCACCCCAGACTCCCTGACTATCCCTTCCCCCATCCTTCCCCCTTGGGAACCATAAGGTTATTACAGAGTACTGAGCAGAGTTCCCTGTGCTGGACAGCAGGTCCTTGTTTTTTCTCCATCTTAAGTATAGGCGTACTCACAACTCCTTCTTTTGCTTTACCTGCTTTTACTTCCATAACTTTGTTAACCTTTATCTCCCCACTCTCTGCGCCCTTAACTACTCTTCAGCAATTTGAGTCTCCTCTCCTGATTCCACTTCTTTCTAAGCCTAGGAACATCCTTGAGAGGAAATGTTGTGTCCGTCTTAAACAGCATTAAAAAAAAAATCTGGCATGGAATAAAAGACGGCACGGAATTGAAGATGCTATTATCATGAGTCCACCATGGCTTTCGCTTTGCTCTTCCTTTCACGAAATGATATATGGAACATTCACTGAACAGAAGAATTAGAAAGTTGCTAATCACTTACCCCATTCGCACTCACTTCTTTATTTTTCCTGCCTCCTGGCCCCAGCGGTAACTAGGAACCTGACGTCTGGATTTTCCATTCACTTGTTTTGATTTTCTTGCTCTTTTTATCCCATGCATGTATATACATTAATCATATGTGATTTTCTTCTGCTTGCTTTTTAAAATTTTTATATAAAGAATATCCTATAGGGACTAGTTTCTTTTTTTTTTTTTTACTCAACCTTTATTTCAATGATGTAGTTCATTCAATTTGAGGTCTATTAAGTATCTCACCTGGGAGCTATGCTCTGATGACTTTATCCATTCAGCTGTGTTAGGGCATCTGGGTTGTGTTGAGCCTTTTGCTCTTACAAACAGTGCTTGCTGGGAGTGGACTGTCAGTCAGATCTCCTGGAGCACGTGTGCTAAGCTTCTCTTGGGTCTTAGGAGTTGGAGTAGTCTATGGAGGCTGGGCATCATTTCCCTGGAACGTAACCGGTCTCTCCACTCAACAGCAAGGTGTTTTTCTCTTTTGGTCCTTTAGAATGGAGGGGCAGACTCCTCTCCTCAGTCAGACAGGACTCACTACTACGGTTCGCAGCCGTCCAGCACCCCAGCACATCCACCGCCTTCTGTGTGACCGTTTTACAATGAGCAGGAAGGGCGAGGTGCCTTCTTTGCACCTCTGATGCTCTCAGCGACCTTGTCAAACAGGCACCATTATGCTCATTTTGCAGAGGAGTAAACTATAGCTGATGCATGGAGCATCATCCAGAATTGACCGGGGGTCAGTAGATCCCAGACTCCAGCCCCCGCTGCATGCGCGTCTAAAGCCCACACCGTGTTCAGGGCAACCGCTTCTCGCCTCTCGTTCATCATTAGTGACCAGAGCCACCGATGTTACGGAAAAGCAGACGTCACTTCCTGTAGAAAAGCCTTCTATGGGAGTCTCCTTCAAATCAGCCGAGAGGACACTTTATTTATTTATTTTCGAAAGGACACTTTAAATCCATCTTCTCTAGGATTTGGGGACATCACTTTTCCTATGCTTCTGAATGTCTGTGACGTCCGCTTCCCTGGAATCAGGAAATATATGAAGGGTGGAAACCGTTGGGATGGTTTTAAGCTTAAGTACATCAGTAGCTAGGGAACTGGTCAAGAAATGACTTGATTTCAGAGTGGGGAGCCTAGGTTTTCCCCTCAAGTGTCTGTCATTCTCAGGGCATTGAGGAGACCTGGAGCAGGAGACAGGAGAGGTGAATTAGGCATGGACGTCTTGGGCTTCCCAGGCAGTGCTAGTGGTCAAGAGCTGGTCTCCAGCCAGTGCAGGAGACAGAGATGCAGGTTCAATCCCTGGGTTTGGACAATCCCCTAGAGAAAGGCATGGCAACCCACTCCAGTATTCTTCCTTGGAGAATCCCACGGATAGAGGAGCCTGGTGGACTACAGTCCATGGGGTCACAAAGAGTTGGACTCAACTGAAGCCACTTATCATGCACATCTTAACCTGAATGGGTTGTCTTTTTTAGAAAGGAATCTGTGTGGACACCCGTGTGATTTCTAAGTCACCCCTTGAGCTGTGTGTGTGTGTGTATATATATATATATATATATATATATATATATACGCTGTTAAGTTGCTTTTGTTATGTCCAACTCTTTGCAGCCCTACAGACTGTAGCCTGACAGGCTCATCTGTCCATGGGCTTTTCCAGGCAAGAATACTAGAGTGGGTTGCAATGTCCTCCTCCAGGGGATCTTCCCAACCCAGGGATCGAACCCACATTTCCTGCAGCTCCTGCACGGCAGATTCTTTACTGCTGAGTTACTGAGGAAGATATATATTTATATAGCTATATATGCAGAGAAGGCAGTGGCAACCCACTCCAGTACTCTTGCCTGGAGAATCCCATGGACGGAGGCGCCTGGTGGGCTGCAGTCCATGGGGTTGTGGAGAGTGGAACACGACTGAGTGACTTCACTTTCACTTTTCACTTTCATGCACTGGAGAAGGAAATAGCAACCCACTCCAGTATTCTTGCCTGGAGAATCCCAGGGACGGTGGAGCCTGGTGGGCTGCCATCTTTGGGGTCACACAGACTCAGACACGACTGAAGAGATTTAGCAGGAGCAACTATACATGTGTATGTGTTCGTTGCTCTGTCATGTCTGACTCTTTGCAACCCCATGGACTGAAGCCCACCAGGCTCCTCAGTCCATGGAATTTTCCAGGCAAGAATACTGGAGTGGGTTGCCATTTCCTTCTCCAGGGGATCTTCCCGACCCAGGGATCAAACCTGGGTCTCCTGCATTGCAGGCATATGCTCCACTGTCTGAGCTACTAGGGAAGCCCAGCTATATAAATATACATATATATGTATCCTCCCCACTACCCCCAGCTATTTCCAGGCTGATATATCATCTCCTCATGCGTGTGAGGTGCTCCACAGCGTCGTCTAGTAACGTAGGATCACTATATCTGTCTCTCAGTACAGCCCCAGGAGAGACTCAGTTCTGCCTCACATCTGGCCTATGTGAACTGGAGTAGATAACTGACTGTGAAAAACAGTGCAAGTGTGTGTAAAAGACAAATGCTTGCTTTATTGATGTGTTAGCTGGTTGTAACCTGGTCCTGCCTTAATGTGTATTTTCAACTGTGTTTTCCATTAAAAGAGCAATTAGAAAGCATGAAAAACAGACAACAGTAAAAAGAGGTGAGGGGCAAAATCGTTTGTCATCTCTACCACCCAAAGACATTAACTGCTGACGTTCCAGTGAATCTCCTTCCACGCGTAAAAGAAGTCTAGACTCTAAGATTGGGATGACAAGAAATATATAATTTTGTATTCTTCATGGGCTTTCCTGCTGGCTCAGAGCTGGTAAAGAATCCGTCTGCAATGTGGGAGACCTGGGTTCGATCTCTGACTTTGGAAGTTCCCCTGGAGAAGGGAATGGCTACCCACTCCAGTATGCTTGGGGTTTCCTGGTGGCTCAGCTGGTGGCTCAGCTCCCCTGCAATGGGGGAGACCTGGGTTCCATCCCTGGGTTGGAAAGATCTCCTGGAGAAGGGAACGGCTACCTGACTCCAGTATTCTGGCCTGGAGAATCCCATGAACTGTATAGGGTCGTATGGGGTCGTAAAGAGTCGGACATGACTGAATGACTTTCATTCTTCAAGTTGAATATTATAATGTATTTCTCCAAATTTTTACATATTGCTCTCAAACATCATATTTAATGGCCACGTAATTTCCTTCTTTTTAAAAGATTTTTGCTTTATATGTATTTTTTTTTTTTTTTTTGATGTTGATCCTTTAAAACATTTTTTTTAATTTTTTGTGTTTGGCTGCCCTGGGTCTTGGTTGCTGTGTTCATGCTTTGTCTAGTTGCCGCAGGTGGGGACTGCTCTTCACCTTGATGCTCAGGCTTCTCATCGTGGTGGCTCCCCTTGCTGTGGAACATGGGTTCCTGGTGCAGAGGCGTAGGTGGTTGTGGGTCGCAGGCTCAGCAGTTATGGCATATGTGTTTAGTTGCCTTGCAACACGTGAGATCTTCCTGAACCAGGGATAGATCCCATGTCCCCTGCCTTGGGAGGAGGATTCTTAACCGCTGGGCCACCAGGGAAGTCTCAGGCAGCACAATTTCTTAAATAATTTCTTTTCCCTTCCCCCTTTCTATTTCCTTATTTTTTCCCATCTCTTCGAGGATTCAATAAACTATGGTCTATGAAGTGAAGTGAAGTGAAACTGGCTCAGTTGTGTCCGACTCTTTGCGACCCCACGGACTATACAGTCTATGGAATTCTCCAGGCCAGGATACTGGAGTGGGCAGCCTTTCCCTTCTCCAGGGGATCTTCTAAACCCAGGGCTCCTGCATTGCAGGCGGATTCTTTACCAGCTGAGCCACAAGGGAAGCCCATGGTCTATGAAGTTAATGCCTGTTAAATAGGATCTTGGCTAATGTGGTCTGTATTTCTATGACCTGGATTCATCATGCATGATACTAACAGTGATATATAGCTCATCTCTGTAATAAGCAGAGAGTTCATCAGTGACAGAAATGAGGTCGTAGGGGGTTTTGGAGTATAGCAGTTCTCACAAAGGAGAGTGTATCAGGGTTACCTGGAGGACTTGCCTAAACACAAGTGGGGGAACCTCAACCCTGATTCTGACCTGCTAGGTCTGGGCTGGGGCCTGAGAGTCTGTTGTTGATGCTCAGTTGCTCAGTTGTGTCCGACTATTTGCAACCCCATGGACTGCAGCACGCCAGGCCTGCCTGTCCATCACCATCTCCCCAGAGCTTGTTCAAACATACATCCATTGAGTCGGTGATGCCATCCAACCATCTCATCCTCTGTCGTCTCCTTCTCCTCCCGCCTTCAATCTTTCCCAGCATCAGGGTCTTTTCAAATGAGTCAGTTCTTCGCATCAGGTGGCCAGAGTATTGGAGTTTCAGCTTCAGCATCAGTCCTTCCAATCAATATTCAGGGTTGATTTCCCTTAAGATGGACTGGTTTGATCTCAGAGTATAAATTTCTAATAAACTCCTAGCTGATGTGGCCGCTGAGCTAAAGACCACACACTGAGTTGCTCTAAAACTAGGTCTTGGTAATAATTTTCACAGACTCAGCTAAGCCTGCTATTGGCAACTTAATATAGGCAAACGAGTTAGTAAGCCCCATGCTTGGGTCTTGTGTTGGTCTCATATATACTGGCCATTGATGGCATTGATCGTGGGACTTATCAAGCCATGCCTGTGCAGCTGAGTTAACATGAAAAATTGCAGTTAAGCTTTCAGGCTCCTTTTGTACTGATTTTCCTACTTAGTATAAATGGGGGATCAGTAATCCAAGTACAGTTTTTTCGCAACCATTTGTAAATTGATTCAGATTCAATGGTGACTTAGTTTTGCCATCAGCAGCTGGG
Organism: Bos indicus x Bos taurus; assembly: GCF_003369695.1. NCBI lineage: Eukaryota > Metazoa > Chordata > Mammalia > Artiodactyla > Bovidae > Bos > Bos indicus x Bos taurus. The sequence goes on along the minus strand of NC_040105.1, from coordinate 6,270,965 downwards.
ATGCTTGACCATTTCTTTCTTTGATTGCTTTCTTGGATATCACACTAAAGCGTAAGGCAGAAAGCCTTTTGAGGTTTGTCCCTGTTTAGCAGCTGGGCCCACTTGCTTAACTGCAATGCACACGGTCTCTGCTCTGGGGATTATATGTGTGTGTGTGTTGCTCAGTCGTGTCTGACTCTGCGACCCCTATGGACTGTATGTAGCCCCACCAGGCTCCTCTGTCCATGGGATTCTCCAGGCAAAAATACTGGAGTGAGTTGCCATTTCCTTTTCCAGGGGATCTTCCCAACCCAGGGTTCGAACCCGCATCTCTTGTGTCTCTTGGATTGGCAGACAGGTTCTTTACCACCAGCACCAGCTGCTCTGGGGATGAAGGGCGAGAAGATTTGAAGCTGGGTCTTCCCACCCACGACCCCAACCGTAGTTGGGGTTCAGGGAACGAAAGCCAGAGTCCCATCACCGAATTCTGCACATCTGACTTGAACTGGGGGTAGGATGGCATTGTCTCCCAAAGCGGAAGGCGAGGCACTTCGTCGTCCACAGCCGTGTTCCCTTGTGCCCACAGCCGCCCTCCTGAAACATAACTTGCTGCTGGGGACTCACGCTGTGCAGAAACAAGCAAGCTCACAAATCCACAAATGCCGTATTTCAAAAGTTCTTCTGCCTTCTCTCCTCTGGAAGGGCGTGGGCTGTGTACTTGGGGGAGCGATGTGTTTTTCGAGACCCCCCCCAAGGAAATGAAAAGTCTGTGGGTAGTTTCCCCCTCTGCTTGCAGGGTCCCTTTTATGTTTTCAGGCAGAGAGCCTCATGGAACCAAACATAATTATTTTTATTAGTTTTTCATTTCATCTTCATCATACAAGGGTTTCTTTCAGTAAAACGGCTTCCAGTTTGATGGGGGCAAAATGGATCTTTGCGTTTCCCTCCTGAGTCGCAGGGGTGCAGATGGCAAAATAACCCCTTATAACAACGCTTCGGGTGGAAACGGTCCTTTCCTTTTTTTTTGAGATGAACTTGGTAGACTCCTCCAACCAGCTGAGGCTGATGGTGAAAATGTAAAGTGAAAATTCAGCGCTGCGTGTGTGTTTTCAACTAGCTGGGGAACACACATTATGTCCCTGAGGACCACTTGGCCAGTGTAACTTTGGAGAGAGGTCTGTGGGGGAGACCATAGGTTTCATTTCAAGAGGAGCCGAAGGAAGCCTGTCTCCTGCTTTTTTCGAGATGGCGAGGATTATCCCTACCCGAAAAAATAGGTTCCCTAGCAACAAGAGATAAGAGAACGTACTCATAAATTTCCCCTACCTACTCATTTAAAAAAAAAAAAAATGCTGTGAAGCAGATGGTTTGGATCAGGCAGGTATTCCAGGGTCTTAATTTACTCAGTGTCGGTACATGGAGCATAAATATTGAAGTGTTTGCACGCTGCCGTTTGCAAAACTGCAGCCTGACAACTCTTTCAAAGAGGAGAGGTTTCCAAAGACCCAGCTTCCCCCCATCAATAATCCAAACAGGATGCTGGCAGAGAGAAAGCCACGGGGGACCCAGATCCCTGGGCATGTGTGAAGGAAATAGGCAGGGCAGAGAATTCAGGATGCTCGGTATAGCACAGGATAAAAAAGAAAGCAAAGCTGTCAGAAGGATAACTGGGAAGAAACGGAGGTCTGGAGTTCAAAACTGGAAACGGTTGCACATTGGCAAGAAATCTTTACAAAATCTATTTATTTTATGTAGCCATGCAATGTAGCATCGGACAGTGCCGCTTCCAAATGAAGCTCTATCTTTGCATTTACCCGACTCCATTGCTTTTTTTAAAAAATTGCCTTACCTGGCTACATCTTGGTGGAGGTGGTTCCTGGGCTTTATGACTAAAGGTACCTCATGTGTGTATAGAAGTGCGTCAGGAGGCAGTTTTGCCCTGGGTCTCAGGTGGGAAAGAGCTAAGAGATGAGAATTTTCACTCACAGGTCAGAAATCGAAAAGCTCTTTGTCCCTTCCACTGTAAATTATTGAAAATGATTTCCGTCTTGTGTCTGTGCGCAATGAAAACTTCAGTCCCTTTAATGTTTCTCTGGTGCTCGTAACCTAGATTCTTACTCTGCTAAGACCAGGATGTGATCCACGGACAAGCTATTTTTTTAATTATATTTTTCTTATAATTTTTGTCAGGTACAGCTGATGTATAGTATTACATGTTTCAGGGGTACAGTATAGTGACTCACAATTTTTTATGTGTCTGTGATTCATAATTTTTAAAGGTTATACTCCATTTATGGTTATAAAATATTGGGTATATTCCCTATGCTATACACTATAAATTTTGAAAATGAAATTTGAAACATTCATAAATATAAGTATATATATATATACATATATATATATATATACAGTCCATGAAATTCTCTGGGCCAGAATACTGGAGTGGGTTGCCTTTCCTTTCTTCTCCAGTGGATCTTCCCAATCCAGGGATCAAACCCAGGTCTCCTGCATTGCAGGCGGATTCTTTACCAGCTGAGCCACCAGGGAAGCCCAAGAATACTGGAGTGGGTAGCCTATCCCTTCTCCAGCGGATCTTCCCAACCCAGGAATAGAAACAGTTTCTCCTGCATTGCAGGTGGATTCTTTACCAACTTAGCTATCAGGGAAGCACATACAGTTACATATAAACATCTCTGTCTCTGTCTTTCTCTTCTCTCACTGGTATATCCACCTGAGTCGTGTGTCTCTTTTTAAGACATGCAGATATATTTTCCCTTCATATACATTTAAGATAATATACTTATATCCCCTCTTTAGTTTATTGCAGGACAATGGCATGGGAAAGCAGCAGATAAGCCTGCCTCTGTAATGAAAAAGCTAAGATAGCTTGGCAGGCAGCATGGCTGTGTTTCAGCTCTCGTCAGCCCCAAATACGGTGTGCATTGTTCCTGGCTGAAGTTTCCATTATACTCGGTGAGTACGAGGAAGCTTCTGCTGAGATTGGCTGCGTCCCAGACGAGTTCCAGGTGGTTGTCAAGTGTGACTGATCCACACAGTTTAATTCCCTCTCTTTAAGGAGCAGCTGGAATGCTCGCTGATCCTTAGGTGGAAAGCGCGTCTGTCCTCCAGTTTCTCAGGGCTGTGAAACCTGTGACTGTTTGGCCCCCAGAGAATTCAGGCCTTCCAGCTCATCTCAGGGATATCCTGCCCTTCGGATCCCCTAACAGGACGCTGTCTGTCCTGGAGCTCTGATAAGAGTCCTCTTTGTTTAGTGGGCGTGATGATCAAAGTGGTGGAGAGCTGAGAAGGAAAATTCTCCAGATGGTGAGCTTTGCAGTCTGCATTCGGGACAGCTTTGGGGAAGACTCCAACTTCTATTTTATTTTAAGGGATCAACTTGTATCATTTCATGAATGACGCGAGACAAACTCTTCTAGGGCAACTCGTGGCAGCCGTAATATACAGGTTGAAGGCATCTCCTGCTGCTGCTGCTGCTAAGTCGTGTCAGTCGTGTCCGACTCTGTGCGACCCCATAGACGGCAGCCCACCAGGCTCCCCTGTCCCTGGGATTCTCCAGGCAAGATCACTGGAGTGGGTTGCCATTTCCTTCTCCAATGCATGAAAGTGGAAAGTGAAAGTGAAGTTGCTCAGTTGTATCCGACTCTTAGCAACCCCATGGACTGTAGCCTACCAGGCTCCCCCGTCCCTAGATTGCCCTAAACTCTGTCCTGACTACTGGCTGATGGACGGGTTGCTTTTGGGGCTATGAACAAATCAGTGTACCAAAGATTGGTTTATATTTCCCTCTGGGATTTTGGGGACTCTGGTATAGTAGTCCTGATGTTAGATACGTGCTCCAGCTGGCCTTCCAATCTTGGGCTATGGCGTATACCTTCCTGGGAGAGGATTGCTTCAGGATGAGTGTGTAAGTGCACAATGAGTATGTCACATGGATCTGGATGTAGAGGACAATGGTGTGCATTTGTATGGGGCCTGTGAAAATCATTTTCCAATATGGTTGTCTTTGTTTCCATTCAGAGATGTGTGCCTTGCTGGGGTATTATGAGTGTCTTTCAGCAATTTATTTATTTATTTATTTTGACTGGTGGTCTCTAGAGCACAGGCTTGGTAGTTGTGGCTCACTGGCTTAGTGTGGCACGTGGGATCTTCCCGGACCAGGGATTGAACCTGTGTCTCCTGCATTAGCAGGCGGATTCTGAACCACAGAACCACCAAGGGAGCCCCGGCAATGACTTCTGACATACTTCTGAAACAAGACGATCAAAAAAAATTCACCTAAAAGATATGAAAAGCTCGTGTCATTCCATGGGGCCAAGTAATAATTAGAGAAATTTGAGTCAGTGGTATTTTTAGTTTGTATCTTTTTCTTTTCTTTTTTATTAACAATCAACAGTTTGTGGTCTCTTTGGTTTCCAAAGAATCACCTTTGCTTACCCTGATGCCCTGATTCTGTTTTTCTTTCCTTCCAACTATATTGTAATATTACTGACATATAGCAGTATATAAATTTAGGGGTAAAGCATAATAAATTGATTGGCATACCACATGAAATGATTATCGTATACGTTTAGTAAACAGCTATCATCTCAGATACAAAATTAAAGAAACAGAAAACACATTTTCCTTGTGATGCAAATTCTTAGGATTTCTTCTCTTAAGTTTCATATATGATATACAGTATATTTTATATCAAAAATAATATTTTATAATTAAAATATGTTAATTATATTTATCATGCTGTACATTACATCCCTAGTTTTTGTTCAGTCGCTCAGTCGTGTCTGACTCTTTGTGACCCCACGGACTGCAGCACGCCAGGCATCCCTGTCCATCACCAACTCCCGGAGCGTGCTCAAACGCCTGTCCATCGACTCGGTGATGTCATCCAACCATCTCATCCTCTATCATCCCCTTCTCCTCTTGCCTTCAGTCTTTCCCAGCATCAGGTTCTTTTCTAGTGAGTCGGTTCTTCCCATCAAGTGGTCTAAGTATTAGAGCTTCAGCTTCAGCATCAGTCCTTCCAATGAATATTCAGGACTGATGCCTTCCAGTGAATATTCAGGACTGATGCCCTTTAGGATGGACTGGTTTGATCTTGTTGCTGCCCAAGGGACACTCTCTTGAGTGTCTTCTCCAGCACCATAGATCAAAAGCATCAACTCTTTGGTGCTCAGCCTTCTTTATGGTCCAACTCCACATCCATACATTCTGCTGCTGCTAAGTCACTTAGCCATGTCCGACTCTGTGCGACCCTGTAGACGGCAGCCCACCAGGCTCCCCCGTCCCTTGGATTCTCCAGGCAAGAACACTGGAGTGGGTTGCCATTTCCTTCTCCAATGCATGAAAGTGAAAAGTGAAAGTGAAGTCGCTCAGTCATGTCTGACTCTTCTCGACACCATAGACTGTAGCCTACCAGGCTCCTCCGTCCATGGGATTTCCCAGGCAAGAGAATGGAGTGGGGTGCCATTGCATGACTACTGGAAAAACCGTAGCTTTGACTGTATAGACCTTTGTCCCCTATATGTCCTTAGTACTTAACACTGGAAGCTTTTTCCTTTTGAGTCAGTGTTATTACTTGAAAGGGTCTTTCAGAAGCTACTGGGAAGGAATCAAGGTTGTGGTAAGTTGCTCAAGTCAGTTTGCCTGTCTCTCTGTTTTGCTTTTATTACTTCCTATTTTATTTATTTACTTTCTGGCCACGCTGTCCGGCACGTAGGATCTTATTTCCCGAACCTGTGCGCCCTGCATCGGAAGTGCAGAGTCTTAGCCGCTGGACCACCAGGGAATTTTTTTTACATCCTGTTTTAAGTTAGATGGCAAGTAGTGATTGCGATGCAGCCGGTGTGTAGTGTTTGATGTCTTTGTATGAATGTAGGTCTGGCATGGACTTTTCCTCCTCTCTTGGCTTTGTGAGCACCTCCATCACTTTTCCATCTGCTTTTCCATGTGTGTTTCCTGGTCTTTGACATTGTACATCCCCCGCCCCTTCCTGATTGTTCCCTTTATTTCTCCTTTCCCACATTTCAGCAGTGAGGTTGCCTCACTGCACAAAGCAGAAAATGACAGGACCCTTTTCTGCTCAGCATTGGTTTCCAGGAGCCTCAGATCCTAGGAAAAGCACAGCGTTCTTTCTTAGCTAGGAAATCTGAGAAGTTTTCTGGGCTGAGGAGAGATGGCTTTCCCAAGAAACTGGAAAATATTTGTTGGGGCCCCAGAAGTGCAAAAGAGGAAGTGTGGGTGGAAGGACCGTTCAGGAGGAGCCGTGTCTGAACCGCCCTCTGGGCAGAGCCCTGGGCAGGGAGGCTGCTAGAAGGAGCCTTCGAAGACTCTGTAGAGATTTGCAGACCTGCTGTCTTCAAGAGCAGCAGCAGCATCGAGGGAAACACCTACTTCGGGTTTTGTGAGGCCTCTGACCAAGGGCCGCTCATCTCTTCTGACAGCAAGAAGTATTTCTGCTTCTGGGAGAGAATTTGGGGGTTGGAATGCTCAGGATGTCCAGGTTAGTGTGCCTGTCTGTCTCAGTCCCAGAGAAGGAAATGGCAACCCGATGCAGGATTCTTGCCTGGAGAACCCCATGGACAGAGGAACCTGGTGAGCTGCAGTCCACGGGGTCACAAAGAGTCAGACACGACTGATCGACAAACACTCACTTGCTGTCTCAGAGTCTCACACTTTTCTCATTAAAGCTTTGATTTTAATGACTTTTAACTTTAAAAAAAAAATGACTTCTTTTTCTGAATGACTTTTGACTTGGATTTCTTGATGACTTTGGCGTTTTTGACTGGCTTTGACTTAGGAGTCGGGCTGCACATTCAATCCCTCTGGCAACTCTGCTGCTCAGAAAATAAGAACCTGGGCCTTATTTTCAGGATGGTGGGCCCTGTAGTTGCTGGAACTGAGCATCCTAAATTGATGACTAGCTTCCCTGAGCCTGTACATTTCTTGCCAAGCTTCTAATGCCATCAAGAGAATTCCTCCTGCACTCAATTCTGGTAACTACATTGACCCCTCTGCAAACCTCCCCTTCCACCTGTGTCTCCTCTCCACTAACCACAGTGAAGCCTTAGTAGCTCTGATGCCACTCCACACCAGGAATGGTCACCATCCTGTTTATGATCAGTGATCAGGGCCCTAATGCTCTCAGACAGGTTTACCCACTTTCAAAATCCTCTCCTGAGGTGGACTTTCTGAGGCCCCGTTGGTCCCAACTGTCTTGGGAGTCTGATTTTTCTCGACAGTGTAGCTTGAGCCCAGAGCTTACGTAGAAATGTTTTACTGAGGAGCAAAATCCCAGGGAAGCAGAGACAAGGACGAGGGCACCGTGGCTTGCCTAAATACGTCCTGGAGCAGTGCATGTGGTTGATCTTCTTGCAAGGAGATCCAACCAGTCCACCTTAAAGGAAATCAGTCTTGAATATTCATTGGAAGGACTGATGCTGAAGTTGAAGCTCCGATATTTTGGCCACCTGATGCGAAAGAGCTGACTCCTTGGAAAAGACCCTGAGGCTGGGAAAGATTGAAGTCAAAAGGGAGAAAGAGGCAGCAGACGATGAGATGGTTGGACGGCATCACTGACTCAATGGACACGAGTTGGGGCAAACTCTGGGAGATGGTGACAGACAGGGAAGCCTGGTGTGCTACAGTCACGGGGTCGCAAAGAGTTGGACACAGCTTGGCAACTGAACGACAATGGTGCATATGTTATCTTACAAGTCAAAGGTGCATGATGAGGCAGGAGCCAAGGTATTGTTAACGTGTGCCCTGGGGTTCGAGGGTCAGCGTGAGCCCCTCGTGATGGTCACTGCAGTCGTGGCTAGGTCGGTATGTGGCAGACGGTCCCAGGGACAGACCGGGCCAGGAGGGCGTGATGACCAAACCACGCCACCTGAATCAGGAAGAGGAAAGGGAGGGTGTTCTGCCACAGGGACCTACAAGACATTCATTTTGGGTCCCTCCAGGAAAGTTCTCACACACCTCTTCTTGTTCTTCAAAAAAATGATCACAGTTCTCTTAAAAACAGCTCATCTTCCAGAATGCCTTTTCCTTTCACAGTGCTTTTATATTTACAGCCTGTTTCTAGCTCGTCAATACTGGATGTGCCGGGGATGAGATGTAGCCCTATACTTAAGGCTTCCTGTGGGGTTGTCTTTCTCCGCCTTGCCCTCCTTCAGCTAGTGATGGACGCTTAAGTCCCTGGGAACCTGAGCCTACGTTTCCCTAACGCTTTCCCTAACGAGGTGCTGATGCTTTGCGCTCCCTCCCAGTCCACACACCTCCCCACCTTCCCCACCCCGGGGATTCAGGATTCCTGAATTTCTCAGCCAGTCCACCCGGCTCACCACCACGGGACTCCAGTCCCGGCTTCACCCCAGATCTTCAGATCTTCTAGTACTTCTGACCTCTGATTGTTCCTTTTCCTTATGAATTTGACGTGACATGATTATGATGATTATTTTACCTTTGAAACTCAAGCTTTCATTGTAAACTGAGACCTAATTACAGAAAAGTGGCCCCCTTCCCCCACAAAGTGCATAAAGATTACACGGCAAGCACCCTTGTAGAGATGTTGGTAGAACATCAACCAGCTATGCCCCTTCCAAGGCACACTCCATTCACATACCTCCACATACACACTATGAGATTTTTTTCTCTTTAACACAGCAAAATGCATGACTTGTTGTACATAGTATACATTCAGCCCCAACCAAGAAGAGACCTAGTCCACAGGATCACAGGTTCGGGGCAGGGGACCCAAAGGGACTGCTCTGAGATGCGCAAGACAGGTCTCTCACAGGTGGTGGAGGCAATCAGAGCCGTCAGAGGGGTTCCAGACCCATCGAGACAAGCTCTAGAGAGCAGGCGTGCAGTCCCTTGTTTCTGCTTCCCTGACTTCCACGGGTGCACAGGTTGACTTGAGCCTCAGCCTTGTCTTTCTTCTGTTGGGCTTCAGCCTGCATGTTCGCTTCCTCTTCCACTTGGTTCTCATGGCATTCAGTTCAGTTCAATCACTCAGTTGTGTCCGACTCTTTGTGACCTCATGGACCACAGTACACCAGGCTTCCCTGCCCATCACCAACTCCTGGAGTTCACCCAGACTCATGTTCATTGAGTCAGTGATGCCATCCAACTATCTTATCCTCTGTCATCCCCTTCTCCTCCTGCCCTCGATCTTTCGCAGCATCAGGGTCTTTTCCAATGAGTCAGCTCTTCCCATCAGATGGCCAAAGCATTGGAGTTTCAGCTTCAGCATCAGTCCTTCCAATGAATATGCAGGACTGATTTCCTTTAGTATGGACTGGTTTGATCTCCTTGCCATCCAAGGGACTCTCAAGAGTGTTTTGCAACACCACAGATACAATCTACTATATATAAAATAAATAAACAAAAATATCCTACTGTATAGCATAAGGAACTGTATTTATTATCTTGTAATAATCTATGGTGTTGGAGAAGACTCTTCAGAGTCCCATGGACTGCAAGGAGATCCAACCAGTCCATTCTAAAGGAGATCAGTCCTGGGTGTTCTTTGGAAGGAATGACGCTAAAGCTGAAACTCCAGTACTTTGGCCACCTCATGCAAAGAGTTGACTCATTGGAAAAGACTCTGATGCTGGGAGGGATTGGGGGCAGGAGGAGAAGGGGACGACAGAGAATGAGATGGCTGGGTGGCATCACGGACTTGATGGACGTGGGTTTGAGTGAACTCCGGGAGTTGGTGATGGACAGGGAGGCCTGGAGTGCTGTGATTCATGGGGTCGCAAAGAGTCGGACCCGACTGAGCGACTGAACTGAACTAAACTGAATAATCTATAATGAAAAAGAATATGAAAAGAATATATGTTTGTATGGATGACTGAGCCACTTTGTTGTATACCAGAAACTAACACACTTTATTTAAAATCAACTACATTTTAATAAAAAAATATAATTACCCATTTGCTTTATCTTGCATCACACACACAACAGTATCAATAATAATACTTCTGATATGCTTACTAAAAAAGTTAAATTTTTTTGCATGACTGCAAAGATTGTGGGATCTTAGGTCCTCAGCCAGGGATTACACTTATGTCCTCTGCATCGATTTTTAACCACTGGACCCACCAGAGAAGTTCCTGCTGACCTCACTCTTCCTTTGTTTTTAAAATAGTTGTAGTGTGTTTACATTGTCTGAGGGTACGGCCATTACTTGCTATACTCTCTGCCTTTTAACTGTCGGTTGGGTTTTGAGTACCCTTCACGATGCAGCAATGTTTAACGCGCACCAGTAGCTTTATGTTCGTTTCAACTTGCTGTATATAAAGACCTTGGGTCCTGTTTACCTTGCCTAAATATTTAGATACATTACTCCATTTATATCGAACTAAAGCCTTGATGTCAAAGTCAGATCATGATCTAATTTTATTTCCATTATCTGTCCCTCTCTAGTTTTGCCTGTAATTGCTCCTGATTCTTTTTCTGGAACGATTCAGAAGTTTTACTGGGCTGTATCTTCATGTTGTTGCCATTCAGCTGCTGAGTCATGTCTGACTCTTTGTGACCCCGTGGACTGCAGCGCACCAGGCTCCTCTGTCCTCCACTGTCTCCTGGTTTGTTCAAACTCAGGTCCACTGATTCAGTGATGACATCCAATCATCTCATCCTCTGTCACCTTCTTCTCCTTCCCTCAATCTTTCTCTGAATCACGGTCTTTCCCAGTGAGTTGGTTCTTCTCCCCAGGTGGCCAGGATACTGGATCCTCAGCTTCAGCATCACTCCTTCCAATGAATATTCAGGACTGATTTCTTTAGGATGGACTGGTTCCAACTCCTTGCAGTCTGAGGGACTCTCAAGAGTCTTCTCTAGCACCACAGTTCGAAAGTATCAATTCTTCAGTGCTCAGTCTTCTTTATGGTCCAACTCTTATATCTGTATGTGACTGCTGGAAAAACCATAGCTTTGACTAAGTGGAACTTTGTAGACAAAGTGATGTCTTTACTTTTAAATACGCTGTTTAAGTTTATCGTAGCTTTTATTCCATGTGGGCTGTTCTAAATCAATATACTTAGAGATTTTGCTCCTCTTTAAATGTGAGTATTAGTTGCTCAGTCCTGTCCAACTCTTTGCGACCCATGGACTGTGGCCCACCAGGCTTCTTTATCCTTGGGATTCTCGAGGCAAGAATACTAGAGTGGGTTGCTATTTCCTCTGTCACTTCAAACCTTTATTTTGAAATTTTTTTTCTATAATTATCATTTTTAGTATTTTGTTTTGTTTTGTTCTTATTTCAGTTTCCTTCTCCAGGGATTTCTGTTGTCAGCATGTTGGGTCTTCTCTGCTAATGTAACTACTTGTCACTTTGTCTCAAATCCTTGTATATCTTCAAATTTTTTTAAATTTGAAAATTTCCTTTTATTTCTCATAAGCCATTATTTCTTTCTTATTCTCATATTTTTTCCTAGTTTTTTTTATTTTTAAAATTTTATTTGTTTTTTAATGCGTGGACAATTGCTTTTCAATTATGTGTTGGTTTCTGCCATACCACAACGCGAATCAGTGATGATTATATATATCCCTTCCCCTAGTTTTTTCTTTCTTTTTTTTTCCTCCTTATTTAGAGTTGTCTTGAGTTCTGTCCTCAGAACTCAGACTTTCTGTTTCTGATTTACATTGTACTTTTATGTGTTATTTTGATTAGTGGCTTTTAGCTCTTTTTGAAATATCAAATTGTCGTTTGCAAGTGATTTATAAGGATGCATTTTCTGGCATGCTTTTTTTTTTTTTTTGTCTGTCGGGATGTTACTCTGCTTCACATTCTTTCTTTTCTTACAGTAAATTTGAATCAGATTCAACTGTGATCTGTGATCTATTGTTCAGTTCCACACGAAAGTTCGTTTCCCTAAACGTTTAGAAGTAGCCGTTGCGCGCTTGCTCTGTAGCTTCCCCTGTCTCCCTGTTCCATGGTTTTCATGCTAAAAGCAATGATGAATTTGTGGGCCATTCTCTTTGTGTTTTTGGCGTCCCGCTCAGTTTGGGTTGAACTCTACCGTGGGGACCCTCTCCCTGAAGGGAAGCCGGTGGGCTGGTTCCAAGAGTTTGGGGGCCAGACTGCCCAAGCCCTTTTAGACACGCAAGGGTGTCTTCAGACCCGCATGGATGTCTTGTGCCCATTTGCTCCTGAGTTGAACAAGATCTATCTCAGTTCCAGCTGCTGACCTCATATTGGCTCACTACACTCACCAGTGCAAACCTGCTGGCTCTTCGGAGGGGTTCTCCTCCTCCCGGGTCTGTGGGGACCCCAGGCTTCCCCGAGCTCCCTCTCACACAGCTGCTGGTTCCTACATCTTGTGGTTTAGGGAGTGTGGCTACTTGGTGTCACCGGAGTTTGTCGTCAATATGGTGCACGCACTTCTGGTTTTGCCCTCTGGTTGTTCTGTCCATTTTTTTTTTATTTTTAAATGTGGATATTTACTGATATTGCACTCAGTTATCATGCCACCGCTTTTTTGGTCATAAGGTTGGTAAATACAGGGAGAAATGACCCAAGGGCAGAAGGAATGAGGCAGAGAAGGGGAAGCAACATGATTGATGCTATCAGGGGCGGGGGAGAAAACCTTGGCAGACTCATCTTTATGGCTGGTTAACTGATTTGCAGGACGTTTAATCAAAGGATAGCTTTACTTTTGGAATGAGATTTTTTCCATGTCACCGAATTAGAAGGGTCATATACCATCTGCTTCTGTAAAATTGGTCGCATTAAAAATCAGCCAGTTTTTTTTTTTTTTTTAAGTCTTTAACCTGTTTCAGGGGAACAAACATCAGAGTAGAATATTTGCAGAGAACATAGCTTTTCTGAAAAGTTAATGCTTTGTGTGTGTGTGTTAGTCTCTCAGTCGTGTCCGACTCTTTGCAACCCCATGGATAATAGCCCACCAGGCTCCTCTGTCCATGGAATTCTCCAGGCAAGAATACTGGAGTGGGTTGCCATTTCCTTCTCCAAGGGATCATCCAAAACCAGGGATCAAACCCAGGTCTCCTTCATTGCAGGCAGCTGCTTTACCATCTGAACTACTAGGGAACCCATTGCTTTAGAGGTTGGCAAACTTGAGTGTGCTTTATAGAAGTAGCCTGAATGTAGCAACACAAAATAATAAATATGGTTAAAAAAAAAAAAAACACTCACTGAGGTCTATATAGATTTGCTTGCTTATTTACAAATTTGTAAACTGTCCCCACAGTCTATTCCAAAAGGGCAAAATACATACTTTGGTGGTATTTAGGTGTGGATAAAGTACAAGTAAAGAACTGATGCTTTTGAACTGTGGTGTTGGAGAAGACTCTTGAGAGTCCCTTGGACTGCAAGGAGATCCAACCAGTTCATTCTAAAGGAGATCAGCCCTGGGTGTTCTTTGGAAGGAATGATGCTAAAGCTGAAACTCTAGTACTTTGGCCACCTCATGCAAAGACTTGACTCATTGCAGAAAACTCTGATGCTGGGAGGGATTGGGGGCAGGAGGAAAAGGGGACAACAGAGGATGAGATGGCTGAATGGCATCACTGACTTGATGGACATGAATTTGAGTGAACTCCGGAAGTTGGTGATGGACAGGGAGGCTGGGCGTGCTTCGGTTCATGGGGTCGCAGAGAGTCGGACACGACTGAGCGACTGAACTGAACTGAAAATACACCTCGATATGATTCAGGGTGATGCAATACATTGACGACAAGTATAGACACTTTGTTGGAGAAGGAAATGGCAACCCACTCCAGTATTCTTGTCCGGGGAAATCCCATGGACAGAGGAGCCTGGCGGGCTGCAGTCTATAGGGTCGCAAAGGCTTGGACACTGAGCGCCTAACACACCCACACACACACACACTCTTTTGTAAGGCTGTTCTGGATCTTTATGTTTATTACATCGGGTGTACGTGTATGTTTGTGTGGGTCTATTGCCCCAGCACTGTACACGCTACAGGAATGAAACCATAGGAAAAGTATTTGGGAAGACTCATTCTTATGGATCTCATACTTTGGATCTGGGTTTTAATAATCAAGTTTTCTATTCAGGTAGAAACTTCCATTCAAGTTGTTGCTGTTCAGCCGCTAAGTCGTATCCGACTCTTTGTGACCCCATGGACTGCAGCACACCAGGCTCCTCTGTCCTTCACTGTCTCCCAGAGTTTGCTCCAATTCGCCTCCATTTGTCAGTGATGCTGTCTGAGCATCTCACCCTCTGTCACTCCCTTCAAGTATCTAGGGTTATTTTTTAGGAATACATGGTTGTGCAGGGCCTGGGGCAGCAGGAAACATCTATTTTATGCACAGGAAGGATGGAGAGAGGGGGTGGGTGAGATTCAAAGTGTGTGTCTTCTCTTGTCAGTAAGTGTTCCGAGGAACTAGTTTTCAGGCAGCATTTTATTGCACATTTTATTTATTCTGGCAAGGGCTATGCTATATCCTTGACTTCCTTCTCTGTGTTCCCTTACAAGCACTCTGATTGAGGACCATTAGGGAAAGGATGCTGGGACAGATGCTGTCTTGGACTTAGATGGAGTCCTAGTCCCTGGAGTGGTGCTCCAGACTTCATTTGGAGACGATGCTTCCAGAGCAAAAAAGAAAAAAGAAATGGAGATTGTACTGTAAGCAGTGTTTTGCACAATTGTTGGGTCAACACACCATCGTCCTGAAAATTTTTCTTTGTAGGAGGATCTGTGAGTTTCATCCATAACCAAGTATAATCACTCGCCAATGTCCAACTAACTATGTGAATCCACTCCACTCAAATACTATAGAATTAATTCTATGTAATTGCATAGTACGAGTATTCTGGAAGACGTGAGTTGAAGGGAGAAATATTTTATAATGGCAGCAGGATGAGGCAGAGACAGCTTCTGACCAACTATACAGAAATCAGTCATCAGATTCTAAGAAGGTAAGAGTCGTTTGCCTGCCATTCTTTCTTCTTTCCAGCATTTGGCGAGGTTGTCGAAAATCACATTTTGCAATGCCACGTAGGTATTTACCACCTAGGTAAATATATTGAGTTCAAAACCCTTCTACTCTGACTTAAATGGGAAGGAAATCCAAAACAGAGGGGATAAATGCATATGTATAGCTGATTCACTTTGCTGTACAATGGAAACTAACACAACATTGTAAAGCAAGTTTAATAAAATTACAAAAATAAACCCCTTCCACTTCCCAGACTCTGGGGCTGTCTACTGAAACTCAATTTAGAATATATAAAGTCCAGCAGGACAGTCTTTCTAGGCTGGGAGCAAGACAAGATAATGTCCTGAAAGCTGTCTGCCAGTAGAGTTTGATTGCACTATTTTTGCTAAAATGCCTCATTTTTTGTTTGTGCTAAAGGGTTTTGCCTAGAGCTCCCTAGGAGAAGCCTCAAAGCTGATTTTACAAGCAGCAGTGAACTTACTGGAGTTAATGGTTATTACGGCTTCACGTTTGGCTGCAAGGACCCTCTCCCTGCCGTCTCTTACTTCTCTTTTCTCTCTGCCTTTGATCCTCTTGGAAGCTTTGAAGCTGCTGTCATCTTTGATTTTGATGGGTGCTTCTCGAGTCATTGTTTGAGTCCTTGGATGAAGCAAAAAAAAAAAAAAAAAAAAAACAACCTTATGTTCTTCTGAGCCTGTTTTCTTTTCTTGGGGAAAGTTTACCTGCAGTTTTCTTAACGCTGATCCCTTTTACACAGCATGGGCCAGGCTCACTTTGAAGGTCTTGGAGTCCTGTGTGTGATGGGGATTAACTGACGGGTTAAAGACTTTGGGCCCCATGTGATTCTTTCGGCATAGGTTTGATCTCTCTGTCTCTCCTCGTCTTGTTGATTTCTCTGTCTTGGTTTCTCTCTCTATCCTTTCTCTCTCCTTTCTTCCATCTTTTCATCCCTCTTTTCCTTGATTTTTAGATTTTTTTTTTTTGCATTAAAAAAAAAATCCCAATCAAAAACTTCAAAAAACTGCAGGCATCCATGACCATGTTATGTTAGTAGGTTGAAGAATTTTGTCCTGTAATAGAAGACAGTTAACAGATTAAAACCAGTTTAGGTAAGAGCTCGAGACACCACCCAGTAAGTTGGCCTTTGGGGGTACAGGCAGCCCTGTGGGACATTGGTTTCATTTTTGGAGCAGTAGAAGTTATAACGAATCTGCCTGCAATGCAGGAGAGCTGGGTTCAACTCCTGGGTCGGGCAGATCCCCTGGAGAAGGAAATGGCATCCCACTCCAGTATTCTTGCCTGGAGAATCCCATGGACAGAGGAGGAGCCTGGTGTAATACAGTCCATGGGGTCACAAAGAGTTGGGCATGACTGGGTGACTATCACTTTAGAAGTTCTAATGTTTGCTCGAGAACAGTGCTGGGACTTCCCTGATAGCTCAGTTGGTAAAGAATCTACCTGCAATGCAGAAGACCCCAGTTTGGTTCCTGGGTCAGAAAGATCTGCTGGAGAAGGGATAGGCTGCCCACTCCAGTATTCTTGGGCTTCCCTGGTGGCTCAGCTGGTAAAGAATCCACTTGCAATGCAGGAGACCTGGGTTCAATCCCTGGGTTGTGAAGATCCCCTGGAGGAGGGAATGGCTACCCACTCCAGTATTCTGGCCTGGAGAATCCCATGGGCCATGGGGTCACAAAGAGTCAGACATGACTGAGTGACTTTCACTTCACTAAGAAGAGTGTTCTGGGGCAAATCACAGTCCCTGAAACGTGGCTTTCATTAAAAAAATCTAACAGTCCACATGAGTTAGAGGATGAACCCTGTTAGCACTGTTCGAAGCCAAGGAGTAGCCTATGTGTCCACCAGCTGCTCATCACGGGGCTGATTAGTGATGGACCCAGTGTCCTGGGGTCGCTGGACTCGTCTCCTCACTGTGTGTACAGCTTCTTGGCCGTCCTGTGAGGCGAGTGGGGAGCTGGGCTTGGTGCTCAGCAATGTGTCCATGGAGGCTGTTTAGACTTTGCTGGTTAAAAACCTACCTTTTTTGCTCTTCTCGCTTTCAGAAGTCTTGTTCCCATGTGTAAGGCCATTCCCAGTGGCAAACATCTGGGGGAGAAGGCGCCCCGCTGGCAAGTTAAGAAGGGGCCGAGGTCAACTCTGGCATTAGTCCCCTTCCTTCTCCGGTATGAGGATGCGAATGCCAGGATGGCCTGCAGCTGGGGTCTTTCTAGAGAGACGGCGAGGACCCAGAGGGTAAGGATGTCATTAGAAGGAGTCACGTGGTCATGATGCCTCTGGGTCCTAGAGGGCAGGTACTTGAGAATGGTGTTTGGAGAAGGGCAGGGAGGAAGGAGAAGAGAAGAGGGACACAGAGGATGAGATGGTTGGATGGCATCACTGACTTGATGGACATGAGTTTGAGCAAGTTCTGGGAGATGGTGGAGGACAGGGAAGCCTGGTGTGCTGCAGTCCATGGGGTCACAGAATCAGACACGACTCAGCGACGGAACGATAACAACAACAGCCAGGGGTAAAGAAGAGGCAGGGACAAGTTAGACTATCTCTGAAAGTCCTAGGAAGTGCTCAGCCATTCTCCCGCTTGGCTTCTTCAGCTTCCCTGAGAGAAGTGGACTTTGTTCTCTCCCAGGATTAAAACAGCAATATTCTGTGTACGCCGTGGAGAAAGCAATGGCGACCCACTCCAGTACTCTTGCCCGGAAAATCCCATGGATGGAGGAGCCTGGCGGGCTACAGTCCACGGGGTTGCAAAGAGTCAGACACGACTCAGCAAATTCACTTCACTTCACTTATTCTGCGTATCACGGAACAGAGTGGTCAGCAGTGTCTCTGCAAAGGTCCAGATAGGTGTTTTCTGGCTTCCCAAGTGGTGCTAGTGGTAAAGAACCCACCTGCCAACGCAGAAGACAGAGCCGACGTGGGTTCGATCCCTGGGTGGGGAAGATCCCCTGGAAGAGGGCATGGCAACCCACTCCAGTATCCTTGAGAATCCCATGGACAGAGGAGCCTGTTAGGCTACAATCCATGGAGTTGCAAAGAGTTGGACATGACTTAGCGACTAAAGAACACCAACAACAAACTTGATAAAGCAACTGCTGCTGCTAAGTCGCTTCAGTCCTGTCCGACTCTGTGCGACCCCATAGACGGCAGCCCACCAGGCTCCCCCGTCCCTGGGATTCTCCAGGCAAGAACACTGGAGTGGGTTGCCATTTCCTTCTCCAATGCATGAAAGTGAAAAGGGAAAGTGAAATCGCTCAGTCGTGTCCGACCCTCAGCGACCCCATGGACTGCAGCCTTCCAGGCTCCTCTGACCATGGAATTTTCCAGGCAAGAGTACTGGAGTGGGGTGCCATTGCCTTCTCCTTGATAAAGCAACAACCATGACCAATTTTTAGTGGAAACTGAATGTCACAAAATTAGCAAGAGTAAGGAAAAAAAGATAATCAGTAGTCAGGAGAGCTGGATTCTGCCTGCAGCTCTGCCTTTAAAATTGTATAAATCTGGGTAAGTGGGTGGTTTTACTGTGTCTAAATGGGGTCCCAGGCTCTTCTGTTTCTTCCCTCACAAGAGCTGTTGAGAAAGAGTTGGGAAAAGCTTCGGGAAAGGTGCAGGAGTGTGGATGTGTGTGCAGTGTCCCCGTTGGAGTTGAATTACTAGTAGAGCGAACCACTGCCATTTCCGAGTTGATGGGCATCATCTAACTACCCACCGTTTTCTCCTCTTCCATGCTGACGCTTCTCTTGTTCCAGTGTGGCCCTTTTGACGCAGCCACATGCAAGAGGCTAGTGTCCCCAGAAAAAAAGATGAAATAGCTTTAGGAGAGATGCACATGGTGGCAGGCTTGAAGCAGCTGGCTAGGAAGTGTCCCGCCCCACCGGGTCACAGAGCAGCTCGCCTGTAACAGTTGTTGAGTGAAGGACAGGGAGTGAAGGCGGGTTGAGCAAAGGCGTGGTTTGGGCTGACTGATGCTGAAGCTGAAACTCCAATCCTTTGGCCCCCTGATGCAAAGAGCTGACTCATTGGAAAAGACCCTGCTGCTGGGAAAGATTGAAGGCAGGAGGAGAAGGACAGAGGATGAGATGGTTGGATGGCATCACTGACTCAATGGACACGAGCTTGAGCAAGCTCCGGGAGTTGGTGATGGACAGGGAGACCTGGCCTGCTGCACTCCATGGGGTCGCAAAGAGTCAGATGCGACTGAGTGACTGAACTGAACTGAACTGGGCTGCCTGAGGACCGCTGGAGTCTTTCAGCACCACTGTGGGCAGGAGGGAGTTGACAGAAAGCTTCCACCACGGGCAGGGAGCTGTGGCTGGCTTTGCTTGAGTCTATGGCTCTCTCCACCCATTACCTCTCTGCATTGCACCTACTGGCGGAAGCACCAGGGCAGGGAAGTCTAGAGGGTAAGGCTGGGCATGAGGTCTTCCAACTGTCAGATGGAGACTCGTCCGCCTCTGGGGCACATGCTGCTGGCACAGGACATTTTCCTTCCTGTTGGAGGCGTGGAAATGCTCCCCTGAGATTGGGGGAGTTTTTTTTTTTCCCCTTAATTGAGCTCAGGTATGAGACTCATGCTGAGATTTAATTACCCTTTGCCTTTCAAATCCCTTAAAATAGGAATATTTCAAGGTACACCCACATTGTCTTAAACGCACTAATGATTTTCTCCCACAAGCCTGATCACGCAGCACGGTCTCTCTCTAGGTAGCTTTCACGTGTCCTGCTCCTTTCCACCCTTTGCTGTCTCTGGGCCTCTCGAGATGCTCTGGAGCAATCTGGGTCTGGCCCAGCGCCCACCGTGTGAAGGGTTTTGGTTTTGCACAGTGTGGACTCGGATCCACGGGTCACGCTTAAGCCAACTTCTTCTTCAACTTCAAACTCTTCTCTTTAGCAGTCGTAGTGTGCCTGGCGCTCTGGTTTATTTCCCCGCTGCTCTTTATGCCTTTCTGGGCTGCCTGACACTACGGACATGGTTTTCATAGGTGAACTTGGAAGAGGTCAGTACTTAAAGGAAAGAATACGTTTAGAGCTGTCAGTACTCAGATAAAGCACATGCGTGTGCCCCTGTGTGTGTAGTGTTCTGAGTGTGCCTGCATGTGGTGTGTGTGCCATGTGTGTGGTGTGTGTATCATATGTGGGTTCCGTGTGTGTTGTGTGTGTGGTGTGTGTGTGGGCTGTGTGTGTCATGTGTGCGCTGTGTGTGTCATCTGGGTGTGTGTGTGTCATGTGTGGGATGTGTGTGTCGTGTGTGGAGTGTGTGTGTCATGTGTGGGGTGTGTGTGTCATGTGAGGGGTGTGTGTATCATATGTGGGTTCTGTGTGCCATGTGTGTGGTGTGTGTGTTGTGTGGGGGCTGTGTGTGTCATGTGTGGGGTGTGTGTGTCATGTGTGGGCTGTGTGTGACATCTGTGGGGTGTGTGTGTCATGTGTGGGGTCTGTGTATCATATGTGGGTTCTGTGTGCCATGAGTGTGGTGTATGTGTTGTGTGTGTCATGTGTAGGCTGTGTGTGTCATGTGTGTGTTGTGTGTGGGCTAAATGTATCATATGTGGGTTCTGTGTGTCGTGTGTGGAGTGTGTGTGTCATGTGTGGGGTGTGTGTGTTGTGTGTGTGGTGTGTGTCATGTGTGGGCTGTGTGTATCATCTGTGGGCTGTGTGTGTCGTGCATGTGGTGTGTGTGTTGTGTGTGTGTCATATGTGGGTTCTGTGTGTCGTGTGTGTGGTGTGTGTGTTGTGTGTGGGCTGTGTGTGTCATGTGTGTGATGTGTGTATCATATGTGGGTTCTCTGTGTCATGTGTGTGGTGTGTGTGTTGTGTGTGGGCTGTGTGTGCCATGTGTGTGGTGTGTGTATCGTATGTGGGTTCTGTGTGTCATGTGTGTGTCATGTGTGTGGGCTGTGTATCATGTGTGGAGTGTGTGTGTGTCATGTGTGGGGTGTGTGTGTCATGTGTGGGGTATGTGTATCATATGTGGGTTCTGTGTGTCATGTGTGTGGTGTGTGTGTTGTGTGTGGGTTGTGTGTGTCATATGTAGGCTGTGGTGTCATGTGTGTGCTGTGTGTGTGTTGTGTGTGGGCTGAATGTATCATATGTGGATTCTGTGTGTCATGTGTGTCGTGTGTGTGGTGTGTGTGTCGTGTGTGTGTCATATGTGGGTTCTATGTGTGGTGTGTGTGTCATGTGTGGGCTGTGTGTGTCGTGTGTGTGGTGTGTGTGTCATGTGTGGGGTGTGTGTCATGTGTGTGGTGTGTGTGTCATATGTGGGTTCCGTGTGTGTTGTGTATGTTGTGTGTGTGGTGTGTGTGTGGGCTGTGTGTGTCATGTGTGCGCTGTGTGTGTCATCTGGGTGTGTGTGTGTCATGTGTGGGATGTGTGTGTCGTGTGTGGAGTGTGTGTGTCATGTGTGGGGTGTGTGTGTCATGTGAGGGGTGTGTGTATCATATGTGGGTTCTGTGTGCCATGTGTGTGGTGTGTGTGTTGTGTGGGGGCTGTGTGTGTCATGTGTGGGCTGTGTGTGACATCTGTGGGGTGTGTGTGTCATGTGTGGGGTCTGTGTATCATATGTGGGTTCTGTGTGCCATGAGTGTGGTGTATGTGTTGTGTGTGTCATGTGTAGGCTGTGTGTGTCATGTGTGTGTTGTGTGTGGGCTAAATGTATCATATGTGGGTTCTGTGTGTCGTGTGTGGAGTGTGTGTGTCATGTGTGGGGTGTGTGTGTTGTGTGTGTGGTGTGTGTCATGTGTGGGCTGTGTGTATCATCTGTGGGCTGTGTGTGTCGTGCATGTGGTGTGTGTGTTGTGTGTGTGTCATATGTGGGTTCTGTGTGTCGTGTGTGTGGTGTGTGTGTTGTGTGTGGGTTGTGTGTGTCATATGTAGGCTGTGGTGTCATGTGTGTGCTGTGTGTGTGTTGTGTGTGGGCTGAATGTATCATATGTGGATTCTGTGTGTCATGTGTGTCGTGTGTGTGGTGTGTGTGTCGTGTGTGTGTCATATGTGGGTTCTATGTGTGGTGTGTGTGTCATGTGTGGGCTGTGTGTGTCGTGTGTGTGGTGTGTGTGTCATGTGTGGGGTGTGTGTCATGTGTGTGGTGTGTGTGTCATGTGTGGGCTGTGTGTGTCATGTGTGTGGTGTGTGTATCATATGTGGGTTCCGTGTGTGTTGTGTGTGTTGTGTGTGTGGTGTGTGTGTGGGCTGTGTGTGTCATGTGTGCGCTGTGTGTGTCATCTGGGTGTGTGTGTGTCATGTGTGGGATGTGTGTGTCGTGTGTGGAGTGTGTGTGTCATGTGTGGGGTGTGTGTGTCATGTGAGGGGTGTGTGTATCATATGTGGGTTCTGTGTGCCATGTGTGTGGTGTGTGTGTTGTGTGGGGGCTGTGTGTGTCATGTGTGGGGTGTGTGTGTCATGTGTGGGCTGTGTGTGACATCTGTGGGGTGTGTGTGTCATGTGTGGGGTCTGTGTATCATATGTGGGTTCTGTGTGCCATGAGTGTGGTGTATGTGTTGTGTGTGTCATGTGTAGGCTGTGTGTGTCATGTGTGTGTTGTGTGTGGGCTAAATGTATCATATGTGGGTTCTGTGTGTCGTGTGTGGAGTGTGTGTGTCATGTGTGGGGTGTGTGTGTTGTGTGTGTGGTGTGTGTCATGTGTGGGCTGTGTGTATCATCTGTGGGCTGTGTGTGTCGTGCATGTGGTGTGTGTGTTGTGTGTGTGTCATATGTGGGTTCTGTGTGTCATGTGTGTGGTGTGTGTGTTGTGTGTGGGCTGTGTGTGTCATGTGTGTGATGTGTGTATCATATGTGGGTTCTCTGTGTCATGTGTGTGGTGTGTGTGTTGTGTGTGGGCTGTGTGTGCCATGTGTGTGGTGTGTGTATCGTATGTGGGTTCTGTGTGTCATGTGTGTGTCATGTGTGTGGGCTGTGTATCATGTGTGGAGTGTGTGTGTGTCATGTGTGGGGTGTGTGTGTCATGTGTGGGGTATGTGTATCATATGTGGGTTCTGTGTGTCATGTGTGTGGTGTGTGTGTTGTGTGTGGGTTGTGTGTGTCATATGTAGGCTGTGGTGTCATGTGTGTGCTGTGTGTGTGTTGTGTGTGGGCTGAATGTATCATATGTGGATTCTGTGTGTCATGTGTGTCGTGTGTGTGGTGTGTGTGTCGTGTGTGTGTCATATGTGGGTTCTATGTGTGGTGTGTGTGTCATGTGTGGGCTGTGTGTGTCGTGTGTGTGGTGTGTGTGTCATGTGTGGGGTGTGTGTCATGTGTGTGGTGTGTGTGTCATGTGTGGGCTGTGTGTGTCATGTGTGTGGCGTGTGTATCATATGTGGGTTCTGTGTGTTGTGTGTGTGGTGTGTGTGTGGGCTGTGTGTGTCATGTGCGCACTGTGTGTGTCATCTGGGGGTGTGTGTCGTGTGTGTCGTGTGTGTCATGTGTGTGTCATGTGTGGGGTGTGTGTCATGTGTGTGGTGTGTGTGTCATGTGTGGGCTGTGTGTGTCATGTGTGCGCTGTGTCATCTGGGGGGGGTGTGTTGTGTGTGTCGTGTGTGTGTCGTGTGTGGGGTGTGTGTGCATGTATTTTGCAGGAGCAACTGACTAAGAGAACAGGACATGAGGAAAACCGAGTCCTGGGTGACAGGTCCCAACAACTTGCGTTTGGAGGAGCGGGGTTGGCTGCATCTGTTCTGCAGTCAGGGCTTCCCTGCTGGCTCAGATGGTGAAGAATCTGCCTGCGATGCCGGAGACCCGGGCTCAATCCCCTGTAGAAGGCCCTGGCAACCCACTCCAGTATCCTTGCCTGGAGAACCCCGTGGACAGAGGAGCCTGGGGGGCTACAGTCCCTGGGGTGGCCAAGAGTGGGACATGACTGAAGCACGTATGCGCTTGGAGCACTTGATACACTTTGACAGCTGCGTACTGAAGGAGATAACTTTCTCAAAGGATGAGGACCCGTGTGACAAACACACACACACTTCAAGTCTAGCGTCAACTAATTATTTTCCAAATTTTACAAACACAGATAAAAAGGCAAGTTCAAACACATTCAGCAATAATGCTTCCAAGGATCTCATTTATGTTGGGTTAAAACACATAAAGAAGCGTAATTTTCTATTTAAAGATCAACATAGTTGAGGGATTTTTCTGAAGTCACATGTGTACTGCTGGTATAAATGTAGATACAGATGGGAAACGTGTCTAAGGGCCATTTACAGAAGTTAATGAGACCTCATTGATGTTTTTAGGCCATTTGTTCACATTTATATATACTGATAATCATTATGTCTTAAGCATGTCTTGTGTGATAAGGCATTTAATGACTTTTATTCAAACATGTCTTGATTAATTGCTGCCCAGTGGCCCAAAGTCACAGATTTTCATCACCCAGTTTGTCTTCTTTACAAAAAAAAAAAAAAAAGAAAAATCTTCCAAATACTTTGGAAAGCTATTTAAAATTTGATTCAAGTCTAAAAGTCAGCCAAGTAATACATGGAGTTTCTCAAGTGGTTCGAGCAGTACTATTAATTTGCATCTATAGAATTTTCAATTAAATTCTTAAAAGTTGGGAATTTAAGGCTGACACATTAACAGATTTAATTTTTTGTCAGTAGTTGCATATTTATTACAAACAATAGCAAATTATTGCTGAAAATAGTGGTTTCCCAAAAGATTGCACCAATTAATCCTTTGTGCCTGTGCTAAGTCGCTTCAGCTGTGTCCGACTCTTTGCGACCCCAGGGACTATAGCCCCCCAGGCTCCTCTGTCCATGGGATCCTCCAGGCAAGAATCCTGCAGTGGATTGCCATGTACTCCTCAAGGGGATCTTCCCAACCCAGGTATTGAACTCATGTCTCTTGTGTCTCCTGCATTGGCAGGCGGGCTCTTTACCACTGGTGCCACCTGGGAAGCCCTAGTAATCTTTTTCCTATTTTATATAGGTTCTCTTCAACTTTTTTTTGTTCTCATAATCTTGGCTCTTACTATCAAGTACATACTGCTGCTGCTGCTGCTGCTAAGTCACTTCAGTCATGCCCGACCCTGTGCGACCCCATTGACAGCAGCCCACCAGGCTCTGCCATCCTCCCATGGACTGCAGCCTACCAGGCTCCTCCATCCATGGGATTTTCCAGGCAAGTATAGTGGAGTGGGGTGCCATTCCCTTGTAGTTGATTTTACTGCATTAACAGATTTAATTTTAATCAACACAAGCAACTAATAAATTTTGTCATATTTCTACCCCCCTACTTGCTGAGTTGTCTCAGCCAATTGACATACAATGATCATTTTTGTTTAACTGCTGACATACATTAACTGACTTAGAAATTGCATGGCACAAACTCATTTTTGAGGATTACATGGCAACTGAAGTACAAATAATACATTCATACTTTTGTTTACCCTTGTAATTCTTTCATAAGAATCAAGACTTTGGCTTTATACTTGTTTGGGAAATGGGAAGTTTTTTATTTTTTGTAATTTAACTTTCATAAGGGAGTTTAGTTGATTTACAGTGTTTTGTTAGCTTCAGGTGTACAGGAAGTGATTCACTTATACATATAGCCGCTTGTTTTCAGATTCTTTTCCCATATAGGTCATTACAGAGTGTTCAGTAGAGTACCCTGTGCTATATGGTGGGTCCTTGCTGGTTATCTATTTTATACACAGTAGTCACACTAATCGGGCTTTCCAGGTGGAGCCAGTGCTAAAGAACCTGCCTGCCAATGCAGGAGACATGAGAGACACAGGTCTGATCCCTGCCTGGAGAATCCCAGGGACAGAGGAGCCTGGGGTGCTACAGTCCATGGGGTCGCACAGAGTCGGACACGACAGAAGCAGGCAGCAGCAGGCAAGCAGTCATGGTAATCATTTTGCAATTGTGGTTGTTTTTTTTTTTTTTGACACAATTGAGCAGTTGAGCATGCACCCTTGGGTGAGGGCCTCAGAGCATGCTTTCTCTGGTCAGCTGCTGTGCCTGTCTGCCTGCTGTTGATTTGGTTCCTCTCCAGGGTCTGGGTGAGCAGGGCATCCTGGAAGAACAGAGGGGGCATGCTGCCTGTCTCAGAGCTCTGGGTGCTTTAAACCTTCTCTGGGATGAATCTGTGGTGAGCCTTCTGTTTGGTGTCTCTGATGGTGGGGAAGTGTAGCAGACAGAACGTGCGTTCTGCTGCTAGTCTGAATCTGGCTCAGCAACTCCAGAGTGGACCCGACCCTGGGCCAGTTACCAAAATTCTGAGCCCCAGTGCTCTGAAGACCAAGGCACGCCACAGAAACTGCTCTTGTTGCAGGGAGGAAGCCAATTCTGACTCCATGTTGGAAATGTTCCTTTGACTTGCTTTTAATATTATCATCATACTCAATGGCTTGCCTGGAAGACCCTGCCATGGTTTTTCCAGTAGTCATGTATGCGTGTGAGAGTTGGACTATAAAGAAAGCTGAGCGCTGAAGAATGGATGCTTTTGAACTGTGGTGTTGGAGAAGACTCTTGAGAGTCCCTTGGACTGCAAGGAGATCCAACCCAGTCCATCCTAAAGGAGATCAATCCTGAGTATTCATTGGAAGGACTTATGCTGAAGCTGAAACTCCAATCCTTTGACTCTGATGCTGGGAAAGACTGAAGGCGGGAGGAGAAGGGGATGACAGAGGGTGAGATGGTTGGATGGCATCACTGACTCAATGGACATGAGTTTGAGTGAAGTCCAGGAGTTGGTGATGGACAGGGAGGCCTGGCGTGCTGCAGTCCATGGGGTCGCAGAGTCAGACACGACTGAGCAACTGAACTGAACTGAACTGGAAAACCCTGCCCGTCTGCTTGACTGTAAACTAAAGTGCCTTTGTTTAGCTGAAGGAGAGAGAAGTCTGTCCCCGTCCACCTGTGAATAGAGGAGATGAACACAGCCCTTACGAAGGAGGGGCATTCCCTTGGAGATGTTTTGCCAGACTGAAGACCCTTTCACTTTACTTCCCCACTGCCTCTCCTTCTCTATTCTACCTTTTAACTTTAGTTCCTCGTTGCTTCTTTCTCTCTGACCTATAAATGAACTTGGCTTCCAGACCCCAATAAGATGGTTATTTTGAGGCGATAGCCTGCCATCTTCTTAGTCTGCCAGCTCCCCGATTTAAAGTCTTTTCCTTGCCTCGACACCTCATCTCTTGGATTCATTGGCCTGTCGTGTGGTGAGCAGAGCAAGCTTGGACTTGGCAATGCCATGACCAGCTCGGAAGAGCAAGAGGGTGGTGGAATCAAGGCAGAAAACCGGCAGTGGTTCCAGGCAATTAGGAGGCTCTTCAGAGCTGCCTAATACGACTCCTAAAGTCCCAAGAGCACTGTCAGGAGCGACAGTGATTAGATCAGGTGTTCAGTTCAGTTCAGTTCAGTCACACAGTCCTGTCTGACTCTTTGCAATCCCATGGATTGCAGCACCCCGGGCTTCCCTGTCCATCACCAACTCCCGGAGTCTAGCCAAACTCATGACCATTGAGTCAGTGATGCCATCCAACCATCTCATCCTCTGTCGTCCCCTTCTCCTCCTGCCTTCAGTCTTTCCCAGCATCAGGGTCTTTTCCAATGAGTCAGTTCTTTGCATCAGGTCGCCAAAGTATTAGAGTTTCGGCTTCAGCATCAGTCCTTCCAACGAATATTCAGGGCTGATTTCCTTTAGGTTGGATCTCCTTGCAGTCCAAGGGACTCTCAAGAGTCTTCTCCAGCACCACAGTTCAGAAGCCTCAATTCTTTGGCATTTAGCTTTCTTTATAGTCCAACTCTCACATCCATACATGACTACTGGAAAAACCATAGCTTTGACTAGATGGACCTTTGTTGGCAAAGTAATGTCTCTGGTTTTTAATATACTGTCTAGGTTGGTCATAGCTTTTCTTCCAAGGAGGTTGAACCGTAATCGGGAGAAAGAACTCCTGTGTATTCTCTCTCTGTGTCTTTCTCTCTCTCTAACGTTTTCATTTCATTGCCTCATCAGGCCGAAAGAATCAAATCACCTTCCAGAAATTAGCTGACTAAATTGCTTGGAAAATAGCTTTAACGACGGCTGCTGCTTAGGAAGTAAGTGATTCTCCCTCTTTGCAGACTAACCCTCTTCCTACCTCTGGTCCGTGGTGGAGGGAGGTGCATTCAAGGCTGTGAGTTCCCTGCATGTTCCCAGGATGCCTGTCTCCTCCCGCAGTCCCCTCCCTGAAGAGCGGTGGGAGGTTGGTAAATGGATGGACAGGAGAGGGTTGCAGTCTTCTTCAGACAGATGGGAAACATAACGTTTTACACCCGGTAGATAAAAATGGTAAAAGCTGGCCTGGAAAGAGGCACGTGGCCTATTTAGGGGAAGTCATTTTTAAAAAGCTTGCAATAATATAAATAAATGCCTTTCTATGTTTCCCCTAGCATTACTATTTTTTTTTTTTTTTAAGTATCTCTGCAATAAAAAGGTTTGGCTTATTGCCGGGGACATGGTGTAATGGAGTGGAAATGATACCTTCAATTTGTACAGTGGGTTGAGGTTTCCAGGGCGCACTGAGTGATGGAGAGATTTCTGACAGGAGGGGGAACCAGGGTTGGCTCTGGGTGCTTCCACCGCCTTCCCGGCCATGCACCCTGTTAGCCTCAGGGAAACTTGCCCTCATCAGTTGTACAATCAGCTCTGTAGTCTTTGCTCTGCCTCCTGTTTGCTGAGAGGATTATCAAGACCTTCCCTGGCCTCCTCCTAGCTCGTCTCCTTGGAGGCTTTCCAGGGGCCAGGCGCAGTGGAATCCTGGAGGCACTGCTGACTTGGCTTGACAGATGAGCAGACCGAGGCAGAGGGGCAATAAATGTGTCTACGCTGTGTAAGGCAGTTTCAATTTATTTCCCCCCATTTTACAGATGAGGAGACTGAGTCTGAGGTCAGAAACTTGCGTCTCAAGTCACAGTGTATAGTCCAAGCATGTCTGCAAGGAGCAAGCGTCAGGATCTGAACCCAGGGCTCGTCTCGGGAGCCTGTCCTCTTCACACCTGGAACCCTGGAGCCCCAGCACCCACAGGACTCGGAGCCTGTGGACTCTGTGCTTGTAACTGGACTTGTGGCTGTGGGGTTCATTTATGGACTTCATTTACTTATTAATCGTCTTGGCTGGGCTGGGTCTTTGTTGCAGCACGCAGTATTCAATAGTTGTGGCTCACGGTTTTCCTTGTCCTTCCCCTGATGCTGGGAAAGATTGAGGGCGGAGGAGAAGGGGACGACAGAGGATGAGATGGTTGGATGGCACCACTGACTCGATGGACATGAGTTTGAGCAAGCTCCTGGAGATGGTGATGGACAGGGAGGCCTGGCGTGCTGTAGTCCATGGGGTCGCAAAGAGGTGGACACAACTGAGCAACTGAATAATAAGAACTGCACGCGCGATCTTAGTTCCCTGACCAAGGATTGAGCCCACATTCCTCGAATTGGAAGGCAGATTCTCAACCACTGGACCCCCAGAGGAGTCTCTGCTCATGATTTTTTTGTTTTTAATCCTCATAAATACGGTCATAGCTTACATCAGATTCTCAATGGGATTCACAACCCTTAAGGGGTAAGAAACCCAAGGTAAGGTGTATTTTCCCTTAAGTTTATGGAGCCAAAGAAACCAAAATTAAATAAGAAGTGGTTTGAAGGATGGTGTCCCTCTGGACAGTCCAAATGATGCAAAAGCATGCTTTGAGGGTAACAGAATACTTAGGGGAAGATCCACACTTTATGCAACCAATGATCCCACCTTTAAATAAAAAGGAATTGGAAAACATGATGTGTGTGTGTGTCCGTGTGTTAGTCACTCATTCGTGTCTGACTCTGTGACTTCATGGACTGTAGCCCAACACTCTCCTCTGTCCATGGGATTCTCCAGGCAAGAATACTGGAGTGGGTCGCCATGGCCTCCTCCAGGGGAATCTTCCTGACTCAGGGATCAAACTCAAGTCTCCTGCATTGCAGGCAGATTTGTTACCATCCGAACCACCAGGGAAGCCCTTAAAAACATGATAGCCAACTTTAAACAGTCGAACCTGAGACTGGCTCCATCTTGCTGTTTGTTAAGCACTTCCAACCGAGATGAAATTCTGAGCCACTATTTTCACACCCTTTTCTGGGCCTCCCATTTCTCCATATTGTCATTTCGTTGTGAATTTCATAGTTCTTCAGGCCTTTTCTTCTCAAAAGAAAACAAGAAAAGTCTTCTGGCCAGTTGCCTCCAGGATGATGTTCCAGTGCTTCCTGGAGCTTGGCAGAATGGCCTGTGTCTCCTTTGGGCTTCATGCTGGGAAGCTGGTCACAATTATAGATGGTATTGATCAGAACAGGGCTTTGATGGATGAACCTTGCACTCAAAGTGAGGAGACAGGCTACACCTTTCTAACGCATGTTGCTGCCTGACTTCAACCTCAAGTTCCCCCATGGTGCCTGCCAGAAGTACGTCTGAAAAGCCTGAGACAAGGCAGTGTGAAAGTGTTGGCTATTCAGTCGTGTCTGGCTCTTGGCGACCTCATGGATTGCAGCCTGCCAGGTTCCTCTGTCCATGGGATTCTCCAGGCAAGAACACTGGAGTGGGTTGCCATTCCCTTCTCCAGGGGAACTTTCTGACCCAGGGATCGAACCCACATCTCTCCTGCATTGGCAGATGGGTTCTTTACCACTAACGCCACCTGGGAAGCCCCCCAAAGCTTAGAAGGGTCGGAAAGCTCCAACCCAGAAAACACCTGCTCCAAAAGGCATCTGGCAAGAAAGCACGAGGGCATCAGGGGCTAGGATAAACAGAATAAAGTTTATTTTAGACATGCTGAGCACAAAAGGTGAAAAAATTTCCCACGTGTAATGCAAATCCCCGTTAGTCTGCTGCAGTGAAATTGTCAGCCTTTTAAAAAATGAGAAAGCTTTATCGAGATGGAAAGCATCGCAGACATCATTTGATTCCAGATTCCATTTAAGAAATCATTTTTTCAGTTCACACACGGTTGACAAAGCTACTCTTTGTGAGTCACAATTCTATGGTTTTTGACAAACACACAGAGCTGTGCCTCCTGGACCACAATCATGACATAGAGCCACCCTCTCGTGTCCCCCGTATTTCCTCACGCCTCCCCTTTTGGTCAGTCTATTTCGCTACATGCTGCTGCTGCTAAGTCGCTTCAGTCGTATCCAACTCTGCGCGACCCCACAGACGGCAGCCCACCAGGCTCCACCGTCCCTGGGATTCTCCAGGCAAGAACACTGGAATGGGTTGCCATTTCCTTCTCCAATGCATGAAAGTGAAAAGTCAAAGTGAAGTTGCTCAGTCGTGTCCAACTCTTAGTGACCTCATGGACTGCAGCCCACCAGGCTCCTCCATCCATGGGATTTTCTAGGCAAGAGTACTAGAGTGGGTTGCCATTGCCTTCTCCGTTCACTATATGAGCTCCTGGCAATTCTGATCTATGCTACCATGCCCTCAGGTTTTCTGTTGCCAGGGGTCATATAAATGGGATTGTTGACTTAAAAAAAATCCACAATGTGAGAGTTGCAAATTAGGTTTCACATGAGACAGAATGAGAACTGTAGCCCAGGAGACAGCACCTCAGATAGCTCTGAGAAAATGCTCCAAAGAGATGTGGAGTGGGTTGGGGAGGGGAGGTCATTACATAAGTGATTTTGGTGAAGGGGGACTGCTTGTCATCAAACACATATCTTTGCAGAAGCTTTCACTAGTCTCGAGGGACAGTCATCATCATGAAGGAAGTTAGCGCTTATCTAGACATGAAGAGGTGCAAAGAATTGAGCTCATAAAATCAGCGCCTGAAAATATCTTACTGTCTGAAGACCTGTGCTGCCAGCTTTCCCCCAGGGCATAGATGCCTCATTCTGCTCTCTACCTTGAACTCCTTTCAGGGTGCATTGAAGGTCAGCAGGTGCAGCAGCACAGGACGGAATCCTTGTAGAGGCAGATGACCCCCTGAGATGGAAATGGCAACCCACCCCAGTATTCTTGCCCGGAGAATCCCATGGACGGAGGAGCCTGGCGGGCTACCGTTGATGGTAGCCCACAACTCCACAAAGAGTTGGAAACGACTGAGCGATTTTCACACACAGGTAGATGACGAGACCGCGTGGCCAGTGGCAAGGTGTAGTTGAAAGAATCATGAAGCCTGTAGTCTTTTGACATTGGCTGATTTCAACCAACATTATGCGTTCGATCCATCCAGGTTGCATGCATCAAAACTTTGCTACTTTTTGTCGTTGTGTAGTCCTGGCATGCTGCAAAGAGTCAGACACGACTTACCAACTGAACACCAGCAGCAGTGTCCCGTTGTATGGATGTGCAAGAGTTGAAGGACATTTTGCTTGTTTCTGTAGATTTTTTTTGGGGTGATACAAATAAAACTGCTCTAAACATTTGTGTGCAGCTTTTTGAGACATACTCTAAGCAAATTTTCTAAAGTGTTTTTCGCACCCTTCTGCATTTTGTACTGGCACCCCACTCCAGTACTCTTGCATGGAAAATCCCATGGACGGAGGAGCCTGGTAGGCTGCAGTCCATGGGGTCGAGAAGACTCGGACGTGACTGAGTGACTTCACTTTCACTTTTCACTTTCAGGCGTTGGAGAAGGAAATGGCAAGCCACTCCAGTGTTCTTGCCTGGAGAATCCCAGGGACGGGGGAGCCTGGTGGGCTGCCATCTATGGGGTCGCACAGAGTCGGACACGACTGAAGCGACTTAGCAGCAGCAGCAGCAGCAGCATTTTGTATACAAGCAGGGTGTGACAATTCTAGTTGCTTCATGGTCTTCCCACCATTTGATAAGTGTCGCTTAGAAGTCTTAGCCATTCTAAGACAGCTATTGGTATTGTAGATGCCTATTGGTATCTTACTGTGGTTTTCATTTGCCTTTCCCTGACAGCTAAGGATGGTGGGCATCTTTTCAGGTGTTAGTTTGTTTTCTTTCTTCCTGTTGAGTTGTGAGAGTTCTTTCTACATTCTGGATCCGAGTTCTCTGTGATCTCTGTGGTTGACAAATATTTTCTCCCGGTCTCTGTGGCTTGTCTTTTCATCTCTTAATGACACTACTCAATCTTAAATGAGAAGGAACTGACACTAGACAGCTTTTCTTGGCTCTGCCGAAACCTGACTGCCTGTGATGGGGGCTAAGCCATTTAATTTCTTCTGTGTTTTGTTTTGTTTTCTGTTCTGTGGAACCACAGTGAGGGACGAGAATATTCCTGAGATCCTTTGTAACCAGAGCAGTCAGTGATTCTGAGGCTGGCCCAAGTTCACATAGTTAATTAGTTAACAGAGTTGGGCTAGGACTGGGGCTGCCTCCCAATCTCTGCTGCTTTTGTTTGCAATAGAATTCTTTTCACGTTTTTACATCTAAGTTTGTTTTTTTCTCCTGTGGTTGTGCTCAGTTGTGTCTGAATTTCTGCAACCCCATGGATTATAGCCTTCCAGGTTCCTCTGTCCATGGGATTGTCCAGGCAAGAACACTGGAGTGGGTAGCCATTTCCATCTCCAGGGGATCTTCCCGACCCAGGGACTGAACCTGGGTCTCCTGCATTGCAGGCAGATTCTTTTCCGCTGATCCACAAGAGAGGACCAATTTTTAATTAGCTGCTATATTTATGGGATTAAAAACTAAAAAAGTATAGAAGATTATACTGTGAACGAAATCTCCATCGCTGAACAAACAACGTGTGTTATTTTTTCTCGTGTTCCTCTCTGGAGATTTAAAAAATACGCACAAACACATGTTTATGTGTGTTATATATATGTGTGCTTTCTTTCTCTCCTTTTTAAAGTGAATTATTGGCACTATAGCTCTCTTGTTTTCACGTCTGCTGCTGCTGTGGCTAAGTCGCCTCAGTCGTGTCTGACTCTGTGCGACCCCATAGACGGCAGCCCACCAGGCTCCCCCATCCCAATGCAAATTAAAACCTCACAGATCTGTGTATTTTTTCAATTACATGTTTGAGGCTGAGAATATTTTCAAAGGACTTAAAACCATTTGTCTTTTCTGTGAATTCTCTGTTGATGTAGTTCCCCCCTTTATACCTATTAAGTTGCTGACGTTACATCTATGAGTTACTTATGTTTTAGAGAAACTAACTTTGTGATCTATTACGAGTTTGCTGCTGTTTGTCATCTGTCTTTGAGTTTGCTTATTGCAGTTTTGCCCTGAGGAGTTCTGACTTTTACGTGGCTGAATTCATCAGTATTTTTGTTACTTGTGGTGTTTGGTTATAGTGTGAAAAGACTTCTCCCCTCTAGTGTTGAAAGAAGATTTATCCTGTGGTTTCTTTGGTTTATTAGTTCATTCTACACTTTCTGTGATGTTTAAATATTTGATCTGTCTGGGAGTTATCCTGGCATAAAGTGTGAGGCATAGATCCAATTACATGACTCCAGAAGGCTGCCCATTTGTCTCAACACTATTCATTAAGTGATCCATCTTTTCCCTTCTGGTCGTAGTTTCAACCTGTAACATATACTCACTTCAGTTCAGTCGCTCAGTCATGTCCAACTCTTTGCGACCCTATAGACTGCAGCATGCCAGGCTTCCTGGTCCATCACCAACTCCAGGAGCTTGCTCAAACTCATATCTATAGAGTCGGTGATGCCATCCAACCATCTCATCCTCTGTCATCCCCTTCTCCTTCTGCCTTCAATCTTTCCCAGCATCAGGGTCTTTTCCAGTGAGTCAGTTCTTTGCATCAGGTAGCAGAGGGATTGGAGTTTCAGCTTCAGCATTGGTCCTTCCAATGAATATTCAGGGCTGATTTCCTTTAGAATGGACTGGTTGGATCTCCTTACAGTCCAAGGGACTCTCAAGAGTCTTCTCCAACACCACAGTTCAAAAGCATCAATTCTTCGGGGCTCAGCTTTCTTTATAGTCCAACTCTTATGACTACCGAAAGACCATAGCTTTGACTAGACAGACCTTTGTTGGCAAAGTAACGTCTCTTGCTTTTTAATATGCTGTCTCGGTTGGTCATAGCTTTTCTTCCAAGAAGCAATTGTCTTTCAGTTTCATGGCTGCAGTCACCATCTGCACTGATTTTGGAGCCCAGAAAAACAAAATCTGTCCCTGGTCCCATTGTTTCCCCATCTATTTGCCATTAACTGATGGTACCGGATGCCATGGTCTTTGTTTTTAGAATGTTGAGTTTTAAGCCAGCTTTTTCAATCTCTTTTCTTTCACTTTCATCAAGAAGTTCTTTAGTTCCTCTTCACTTTCTGCCATAAGGGTGGTATCATCTGCATATCTGAGGTTACTGATATTTCTCTTGACAATCCTGATTTTAGCTTGTGCTTCAGCCAACCCGGCATTTTGCATGATGTACTCTGCATTTAAGTTAAATAAGCAGGGTGACAATATACAGCCTTGACGTACTCCTTTTCCTATTTGGAACCAGTCTGTTGTTCCATGTCCGGTTCTAACTGTTGCTTCTTGACCTGCAAACAGATTTCTCAGGAGGCAGGTCAGCTGGTCTGGTATTCCCATCCCTTTCAGAATTTTCCAGTTTATTGTGATCTACACAGTCAAAGGCTTTGGTGTAATCAATAAAGCAGAGATAGATGTTTTTCTGGAATTGTCTTGCTTTTTCGATGATCCAGCGGATGTTGGCAATTTATCTCTGGTTCCTCTGCCTTTTCTAAATTCAGCTTGAGCATCTGGAAGTTCATAATTCATGTGCTGTTGAAGTGTGGCTTGGAGAATTTTGAGCATTACTTTGCTAGTGTGTGAGATGAGTGCAATTATTCAGTAGTTTCAATGTTCTTTGGCATCGCTCTTCTTTGGGATTGAAATGAAAACTGACCTTTTCCAGTCCTGTGGCCACTGCTGAATTTCCCAAATTTGCTAGGATATTGAGTGCAGCACTTTCACAGCATCATCTTCTAGGATTTGAAATAGCTCAACTGGAATTCCATCACCTCCACTAACTTTGTTTGTAGTGATGCTTCCTAAGGCCCACTTGACTTTGAATTCCATGAGAACCCTAAGAACAGTAACAGATACTATATTTCCATTTTTAAAAATTGTGGTAAGAATGCTTAACATGAGATCCATCCTCAACATTTTAAGTGCATACTACAATGGCACCCCACTCCAGTACTCTTGCCTGGAAAATCCCATGGATGAGCCTGGTCGGCTTCAGTCCATGGGATCGCTAGGAGTCGGACGCGACTTCACTTTCACTTTTCACTTCCATGCATTGGAGAAGGAAATGGCAACCCACTCCAGTGTTCTTGCCTGGAGAATCCGAGGGATGGGGGAGCCTGGTGGGCTGCCGTCTATGAGGTTGCACAGAGTCGGACATGACTGAAGTGACTTAGCAGCACAGTATTGTTCACTGTACAACAAATCTCTAGAACTTATCTCAAATAACTGAAATTTTGTACTCATCGATAGCACTCAATTTCCATATTTTGGGGAGTTCTATTTCTGAATTTTGTACTCTTTTTCATTCATCTTTTTTCTATTTATGTTTGATATGTTAGATAAGTAAGTTTTAGCATGCTATAAGACTAGTCTTCATTACTCTTTTAATTTCTTCAGACTTTTTTTCAGCATTTTATTTCAAAAAATTTCAAGCATATGGAAATGTTGAAAGAATTTTACAGTGAACATTCATTTTGCCCACCACATAGATTTTACCATTAACATTTCACTAACATTGCTTTACACACATCTATTCTCTAGACACTGGATCCATCGTACTTTTTTTTTTTTCAACTCATATCCAAGTAAATTGAATCGGTGATGTGATCCAACCATCTCATCTTCTGTCGTCCTCTTCCCCTTCTGCCTTAGTCTTTGCTGGCATCAGGGTCAGCATCACCGATTCAATGGACATGAACTTGGACAAACTCTGAGAGATGGTGAGGGACCAGGAGGCCTGATGTGCTGCAGTCCATGGGGTCGCATAGAGTCGGACATGACTTGGTGGTGGAAACACAACCACCACCAAGTAAATTGGAGATAGCAGTGCACTTCCGCCTAAATAGCTTCGCATGCATTATTACCTAGACTTTAGTAACTGTTTAGGATATTTTCTTGTTTTGAGCTAAAACGTACACACCTTCTCAAATGATAAATGCATAGTCAGTGGGTTTTGTTGAGTGCATATGCTTGCATGGGTTTCCCTAATAGCTCACTTGGTAAAGAATCTGCCTGCGGTACAGGAGACGCTGATTCAATTCCTGGCTCGGGAAGATCCCCTGGAGAAGGGATAGACTACCCACTCCAGTATTCTTGGGCTTCCCTGGTTGCTCAGCTGGGAAAGAATCCGCCTGCAATGTGGGAGACCTGGGTTCGATCTGTGGGTCGGGAAGATCCCCTGGAGAAGGGAAAGGCTACCCACTCCAGTATTCTTGGGCTTCCCTGGTGGCTCAGTTGGGAAAGAATCTGCCTGCAATGTGGGAGACCTGGGTTCGATCTGTGGGTCGGGAAGATCCCCTGGAGAAGGGAAAGGCTACCTACTCCAGTATTCTGGCCTGGAGAATTCCATGGACTATACAGTCCATTTACAGAGCAAAACTACCACCCTGGAAAATTCCTTCATGCCTCTTGCCAGTCAATCCTGATACCCCGACCCAGAGGTACTGCTGTTCTGATTTCTCACAGTGTGCATGCTTCTGAGGAAGGTTTCTGTTCCTAAGTGTAAGTGAGACTTTACCATGTACTTACATATATCTGTAGCTTCTTTCTTTTTACTGATGAGAGATACTCTATATGTGAAAGTACCATATTTAGTTTATTTGTCCTCCTATTAAACAACAGCTGGACTCTGCAGTTTTTGGCTCTTCTGAATAAAGCCTCCACGAAGGTTCTGGCACCATCTACTTTATGGCCCATGTGTTTCTTTTCCTTTTTAGAGGGCAGCAGGGGAAAACACAGATTGAGGGAAATGGCTGTGTCCTAGGGTAGGTTTTTAGCTTTTAAAGAAACCTCCCGTCTTTCTCCAAGGTGACTGAACCATTTTGTGCTCCCACTAGCATGTATTATGGAGAAGGCAATGGCACCCCACTCCAGCACTCTTGCCTGGAAAATCCCATGGACGGAGGAGCCTGGTGGGCTGCAGTCCATGGGGTCGCTAAGTCGGACACGACTGAGCGACTTCACTTTCACTTTTCACTTTCATGCATTGGAGAAGGAAATGGCAACCCACTCCAGTGTTCTTGCCTGGAGAATTTCAGGGACATGAGAGCCTGGTGGGCTGACGTCTATGGGGTCACACAGAGTTGGACACGACTGAAGTGACTTAGCAGCAGTAGCAGCATGTATTACAGCATGTATAGCTGAAGCTGAAACTCCAATACTTTGGCCACCTGGTGTGAAGAGCTGACTCATTTGAAAAGACCCTGATGCTGGGAAAGATTGAAGGCAGGAGGAGAAGGGGACGACAGAGGAAGAGACGGTTGGATGGCATCACGACTCAATGGACATGAGTTTGAGCAATCTCTGGGAGTTGGCGATGGACAGGGAAGCCTGGCGTGCTGCAGTCCATCGGGTCACAAAGAGTCGGACACAACTGAACGAGTGAACTGATACTGAGCATGTATAAGAGTTCCACTTGTCTTTGTTCTGCAGTATCATTTGACGTCGTTGTTTTATATTTTCCTCATACTGGGTGGGTATATGGTGGTTTCCCATCATGGTTTTCTTTTGCATTTGGCTGATAACTAAGTGATGATGTTGAACCTTTTTACCATGCTTATCGTGTTTTTGAATATCCTGCCTTTATGAATTGTCTGTTAAAATCTTCACCTGTTTTTAATTGAGTGGTTTTCATTTCATAATTGAGCTCCTTTAGATTTCTGTTGGCTCGTCTTACTTAGGGCTTCTCGGGTGGTTCTAATGGTAAAGAAACTGGCTGCCCAATGCAGGAGATATAAGAGATATGGGTTTGATCCTTGTGTCAGGAAGATCCCCTGGAGGAGGGCATGGCAACCCACTCCAGTATTCTTGCCTGGAGAATCCCTGTGGACAGAGGAGCCTGGCAGGCTATAGTCTATGGAGTCGCAAAAAGTGGGACATGACTGAAGTGGCTTAGCACACATGCATTCTTATGTATCTATGGTTTCCTATGAAATTTAGGACGAGCATATTGCTGCTGCTACTGCTAAGTCGCTTCAGTCGTGTCCAACTCTGTGAGACCCCATAGACGGCAGTCCACCAGGCTCCCCCGTCCCTGGGATTCTCCAGGCAAGAACACTGGAGTGGGTTGCCATTTCCTTCTCCAATGCATGAAAATGAAAAGTGAAAGTGAAGTCGCTTAGTCGTGTCTGACTCTAGCGACCCCATGGACTGCAGCCAAATAATCCTAAAACAAATCCTTTGGGTTCTATTTTAAATAGGTTTAGAGAGAGTCATGTTGATTCTTCATACTTTGTAATTTGAAATGCCTTTCATGTATTTAAATTTTCTGCTCCCCCATATCAGAAGAACTTAAAAATTATCTTCCTGAAGTCTTACATGCTTCTTAAGTTTATTTCTAAGCATTTTATCTTTATTATTGTTATTTTGAATGGTACCTTGTCTTCAAATTTATCTTCTAATATGTGTAGCTCAGGGGGTAAAGAATTTGCCTGCAATGCAGGAGACCTGGGTTCGATCCCTGGGTCAGGAAGATCCCCTGAAGAAGGGAAAGGTGGCCCACTCCATTATTCTTGCCTGGGAAATCCCATGGACACAGGAGTTTGGCAGGCTACAGTCCATGGGGTCTCAAAGAGTCAGACACGATGGAGCAACTTTCACTTTTCCACTTAAAGAAAACTATTGAATTTGAGACATACTAAAAAATTATTTGATGCTGACCCGAAGTTCAAAAAAGGAAAGCTCTTGATTTCTGCACATAGAAATATTTTATTTCTGGATTTTTTTGTGGAAAAGAAGGAGTACCATGTACCAGGAGAGCTGGCCTTTCCTCTTGACCCAGGGTTTGACATATGAATTTATTTATCCTTTATTTCTTAGAAAATGAGGCTTTCCAGGTGGCTCAATGGTAAAGAATCCACCTGTCAAGGCAGGAGATGTGAGTTCAATCTCTGTGTCAGGAAGATCCCTTGCAGGAGGGCATGGCAACCCACTCCAGTATTCTTGCCTGGAGAATCCCATGGACAGAGGAGCCTGGTGGGTGATAGTCCATGGAGTCGCAGAGTCAGACATGACTGAGTGATTAACACTCAGTTCAGTTCAGTTCAGTTGCTCAGTCTTGTCCAACTCTTTGTGACCCCATGAACCACAGCACGCTCCTTCCTAGTTAAATCGGCTTCATTGTTGGCCTCAATGTCTTTGGAGATTAGATGATAGGATGTT
This sequence comes from Bos indicus x Bos taurus, assembly GCF_003369695.1. Lineage (NCBI taxonomy): Eukaryota > Metazoa > Chordata > Mammalia > Artiodactyla > Bovidae > Bos > Bos indicus x Bos taurus. The sequence continues at coordinate 6,230,725 of NC_040105.1, read as the reverse complement.
TTAAAACATAATATTTAAAACCCATTCTCGGTTACCATCTTGGTGCTTAATAATTGTCAGGCATCATGGTGTTCTCACGGCCAATGCAGTTAACTTTAAAATGCCGAGTTTAGCTTTGCTTGGAGTTTTGTTGATGATAAATACCGGACGATTAATGCCTCCCTTTACATTCCTCGTTATGTCCATGCAGGTTCCCTCTCCCAGATGCTCAGGCTGAAAATCAGAGTCATCTTTCTTCTCCATTCCTGACACTTTCTCCCCCAGACTGTCTGCCGTCACCCTGGCTTCCTCACTGCACGTTCTGGCTGATGACTCGTCTCCCGTCATTTCTTCCCTCTTTCATCTCACTTGTGTGTCGACAACACTCTCCTCCTGACACACCCCTTTATATTTCCTTAGCTTTCTCTGGCTCCCCACTGCCCATAGAATAAAGTTCCAGATTCTCAGCTTGGTCTTTAAGATGAAGAACTCTCTTCTATTGCTCAACTTATCCTGGAATTAATGTAGTGCCTCATTCAGTCGACTGAATGTCTCCATCGCAAACCTCAGATTTGACGTCATCTCTGAGCGTCGGCTCACTCACTAGGCTTCCTCTTTCTAGACTTCTGTCCTCAGTACATCTCTTCGTCGGTCTAAATTCTATCTTTATTTCCAGGCCTGAATCCCATGCCTCGGCGATTGAGATTTTAAAGCTGAACTCTCATTTGGAACATCACCAGTCATTGTCATCACTTCTTGAAAAAGGAGCTACGGCCTTTACGCTCCATCACTGGCTCCATTGTAGTATGAACAGTGGGGGTTTTGAGTCATGAATGACCACTTCATTGTTTTTGTTCAGTTTTTCTCAATAATGTATGTACAACTTTTTGCGATCCGCATGGACTGCAGCACACCAGGCTTCCTTGTCCTTCACCATGTTCTGGAGTTTGCACAAACTCATGTCCATCGACTCAGTGATGCCATCCAACCGTCTCATCCTCTGTCATCCCCTTCTCCTCCTGCCTTCAATCTTTCCCAGCATCAGGGTCTTTTCAAGTGGGTCAGCTCTTTGCATCAGGTGGCCAAAGGACTGGAGCTTCAGCTTCAGCTTCAGTGTCAGTCCTTCCAATGAATATTCACAGTTAATTTCCTTGAAGATGGACTGATTTATCTCCTTACTGTCTCAAGAGTCTTTCCCAGCACAATTAGAGAGCATCAATTCTTTGGTGCTCCTCCTTCTCTATGGTCCAACTCTCACATCTGTACATGACTACTGGACCAATCATAGCTTTAACTACATAGGCCTTTGCTGACAAAGTGATGGCTCTGCTTTTTAATATGCTAGGTTTGTCACGGCTTTCCTTTCAAGGAGTAATCGTCTTTTAATTTCATGGCTGCAGTCACTGTCTGCAGTGATTTTGGAGCCCAAGAAAATAAAGCCTGTCACTGTTTCCATTGTTTCCCCATCTATTTTCCATGAAGTGATGGGACCGGATGCCATGATCTTCGTTTTTAGAATGCTGAGTTTTAAGCCAGCTTTTTCACTCTCCTCTTTCACTTTCATCAGCAGGTTCTTTCACAGATTTGTCTAATTTCTCTGCTGTTCTCAGGGTCATTCTTCCTAATGAGCTAGATTCTGTGCTTGCCTCTTGGAAATATTTGCCTGGTGTTGAAACCCCCCATTTCTTTGTCTTCTAGCTTTTTAATCTGTTTACCTGTGGGGCCTTTTGCTAATGAATTAATTCCTAACCATTTGAGCATAAATAAAAACACAATTCCATGCCTCTGCTTTCTTAACCTCAGCCCAGTTTTGTAAATGACTATAAATCGGGAAGCGTCATCTTGCAGCTCAAGTATCTTTCATCTGATTAAATAGCTTGGCACTTATATTCACTTTATATGGACACAGACCAGGGCTTTATAAACTTAAATTTACTTTGAGAGAATCTCTTATTGAAATGCAGGTTTCATGGGTAGAGACAGGTTGTCATCAAAGGAACAAAAAGAACATTAGCTGAGTGCTGTCCATAAAGATGTACAATCTGAAACATAGCATTTTATACTCTCTAGTAGATACATTTTTAAAAAGTTTACAGAGATGAAATTAATTTAAATAATATGTTTTCCTCAGTGCAATATCCAAAACATTATCATTTCTATATCTAATCATAAAAGCATTAAGATATTTTACATTCTTCTTTCATTGAATTACATTTCTTCTTTCATGAATCTTACATTCATGCTAAGTCTTTGAAATCTAGAGTGTATTGTTCACTTACAGGGCCTCTCAATTTGGACTTGCCACATTTGAGAAGCTCATTAGCTCCATGTGCTTACCAGTGACCAGTGAAGTCTCTCAGTCATGTCCGACTCTTTGTGACCCATGGACTGTAGCCTACCGGGCTCTTCCATCCATGGGATTTTCCAGGCAAGAGTATTGGAGTGGGTTGCCATTGCCTTCTCCAGGGGATCTGCCTGACCCAGGAGTTGAACCCGGCTCTCCTGCATAGGATATTTATGGCAAACCCACTCCAGTATTCTTGCCTGGAAAATCCCATGGACAGTGATCCATGGGGGTCTCAGAGACTCAGACAAGACTGAGCGACTAAGCACTCATGCACCGGCGTTTGCCTACTCGATGCCAGTATCACTGCCCTTCTGGGATGCCACCGCCGAAAACATATTCCAGACACCATCCAATGATACCAGGACTGTAAGAAATAGTCACAGACACCCCAACGTGTTATTTTTAGTTGCGCTTATTAAAAGTCGTTGATGACTTCTGCCAGCCTCTTGCAGTTTCCTAAAGAGCGTGTGTGGAGATGCTGTGATGGACATTCCATTTCGTTGATTCTCTCACGTGTCTGCGCTCTGAAGAAGCCATTTAGTAGCGGTGAATTAGTTATTGATTAGAGGGCACAGTGGATTGTTGAAATCCTCTTACCAGCTGCTTTCAATGCCTTCTGGATCATCATGTTGTAAGCCTAAGGAAATGCTTTAGAGAACATGCTGCTGAATGCTCTTTCTGAGAATGTCTGTCACCGTGAATTGAGCTTTTGTGGAGCTCATTGCAGTGCATTGGGAAAAGAGAATCAGTCTGTTGGAGAGGAGCGGGTTCAGTGGTTTACTTCTGATGAATGGATGTATGATGAAGTGCTTATGTGATGATGTTTTCGGTGATGATGCTAATAGACAAGTCCTTCAGATGTCATCGAGAGGCCCGCAAATCCTCCTGAGAAGCCCGTATTTTTTAAAGGACCCATGAAAGACAAACATCAACTACATTTAGATGAGCAGGCAGCCGTGGACCTTCTGCAAGCAATTATTTTCTAGGAATGAGCATTCAGTCTTCAGGGGCCTTTTGTCCTATAGGTTTTGTTAGGGATCAGCTGGAGAAACGGACGTTAGTAGCTTCAATAAAACCGGCAGTTCCAATTTGCAGTAGTCAGTGTCCCCTGGCCATGAAAATATGTTTTAAATGTCAGAAATATACCCGGACTAGCAAAGAGTTCACACTACAACTTCTGGTTTATTTTTTGTCCAAATAATTCATTTTTTTGTGTGTGTGATTTGAAAATTCTAGTGAACATCAGATTATCTCCTGAGGAATGGGATGGATTGCTTAGTTTGAGTCTGAGCTCATGTGTCTGATTTGAGTTTACAGCTCTGCATAGGCAGAGTTTTAAATTAGTTGTATTCTTAACAATAATAAGAAAAAAAATTGGAGAAAGAAAATGTCAGTAGGTAGGCTATTTATGGCCAGGTCAGTGTGTGTGGCTCACAGACGATGAACATTTATATCCTACTTAGTCATCCAGCAAACACTTTTTGAATATTTACTGTATACCAGATACCAATCTAGGGCCTGGGAGCCCAAAGGTTAGTAAGAAGGATGCAGTCTGTAGTCACAAAGATTATCCTGTGAGAGGAGAGAGAAATGGGCAATTTTCAAGCATAGGGCACAGTGGGAGAACCTGGGATTGGCAAGAATATTGGATTCTGGGTTCTAAAGAAGCTGCTTCTGTGATGTAATACTCTGAAAGAATGGGCAAGAGTTAACCTGGCAAGTAATAGAGATGGATGTGGAAGGAAGGTATGGGAGATTACTCTAGGCAGAGGAACAGCATGTGTAAAGGCCCGGAGGCTAGAAATAGTCAGATATTTTGTGAAAAATCCATGTTTATTTTTACAGTTCTCAAGTGAGAGCTGGGAGCTAGTTTGTGTGCTGTGAGGGTGTTTTAGTTTAGGTTGCTTTGATATATTCACTCTTTGCTTTCATTGGGGGAACATTCTTGTCCATGCTCAGGGTGCCATGTGACTTGCTTTGGCCAGTGGGATATAAGCGGACATGATGGAGTGAGACTTGAAAGAACCAGCTTGAGCCAGCTGACTCCCAGAACTTGTGAACAAGTCCAGCCAAAATCAGCAGAGCCACCTATCTGAATGCAACCTAAGTCAACCAACCCTAAGCCAACCTAGAGCCCTGTGAGTGAGTTAATGTTTTTTATTTTATTTTTTTTGTTTACTGCTAAAATTGTGGGGATGCTTGTTATACAGCAGGAGTGAACGATACACTAGAATACCAGAATGCCGATCTCTAATTCAGCCAGTCACCCTTGCAGATAGCATGTTTAATATCATCTATGTATTGCCCAAATTTAATTGTAGAATGAATCATGTATTGACAAAAGGGAAAAATGAGTATTTTAATGCACTATGATAACAAAGCTACAATTTGAGTGACTGCAAATTCAAAAGAAGACAAAAGAAGACATTTATTCATTTGTGCATTCATTGAACAATGTTTATTGATAAATCACGATGTATCCAAGACTGTTAGCAAGTCAGAAGACAGTCATCATGAAGATTATGGGAGGATCCAGAGGTTTGTAATGAGAGTTTTTTAAGACTAAAGAAGAATTGTCTAGGTAAAAACTCAGTGAATTAGAATCCCCCCTCCAGTCTCCCCGCTCTTGCTCAATCCCTTTCTGTGTGCTCCCACATCTTCAGTCAGTCAGTTCAGTTCAGTCGATCAGTCGTGTTCAACTTTTTGTGACCCCATGGAGTGTGGCATGCCAAGCTTCCCTGTCCATCACCAACTCCCGGAGCTTGCTCAAACTCATGTCCATGGAGCCAGTGATGCCATCCAACCATACCCTCTGTTCTCCCCTTCTCCTCCTGCCTTCGATCTTTCCCAGTGTCAGGGTCTTTTCCAATGAGTCAGTTATTTGCATTAGGTGGCCAAAGTATTGGAGCTTCAGCTTCAGCATCAGTCCTTCAAATGAATATTCAGAACTGATTTCCATTAGGATTGACTGGTTTGATCTCTTTGCAGTCCAAGGGACTCTCCAACATCACAGTTCAAAAGCATCAATTTTTTGGCACTCAGCTTTCTTAATGGTCCAACTTTCACATCCATACATGACTACTGGAAAAACCATAGCTTTGATTAGATGGGTCTTTGTCGGCAAAGTAATGTCTCTGGTTTTTAATATGCTATCTAGGTTGGTCATAACTTTTCTTCCAAGGATTCTTCCAATTGATTCTTAAGAGAAGCAAAATGTTCTTACTTCTTCACAGGTTGGGACCAGAAAAAAATTGGAAAGGAGGGATTTCAGGTACACTGCCCCCCGCCCCCTCAGCCCCAGATTAAATCCTCAGGCTTAGAGGTATCCTGGAAAAGACCCTGATGCTGGGAAAGAGTGAAGGCAAGAGAAGGGAAAGATAGAGGATGAAATGGTTGGATGGCATCATTGACTCAAAGGACGTGAGTTTGAGCAAACTCTGGGAAAGAGCAAAGGACAGGGAAGCCTGGCCTGCTGCAGTTCATAGGGTATTAACGAGTCAGATATAACTTAGTGACTGAACAACAAATAGCAACTAAATGTATCCTGAGACTTTAGAAGGGATTCCCAACCAAAGTGTGAAAATTGCTTTCAGGAAACTTTCTAGGTAAGGGTGTGAAAACAGTCTTGGGGAGAAGTTTGAAGTTCAGTCATTCCACAGGGGGTTGGAGAGCAGAATAGAACAATCCCCAGGTCCCAGGACTCTGTTGCTGATCTGTGTGAAATGACTATTTATGGGCCGAATTTTGGTTTCCATTTTTAGTTCAGCTGGCTCCCAAGTTGAGGTCGCTAACCCATTGTTTAAAGTGTATTCCACAGTGGCAGCTTGTCTGCTCTGAGAAATAATCTAAGATAATCAATTTCTAAAAATAATCCTGCAAGCCCAACCGCTTTGGGCATTTTTAGACGAGGGCAGGTTTTCCTACGGCAAGTTTAGCGAGCTGGTTATTTCTGCAGACTGCTCTCGCTGGTAATCATCGCCACACCGACAACCACCTGCCTCAGTCTGTTTATTCGTTGCCATGTTATTCAAGGGAGACTAAGATAAATGGGCAGGGCCGATTTGTCTGAGGAGACTAGAGAGAAATGTGATAGAGGCATAGATCTTAAAGATGGAGTCACGGCATCGCGAGCAAGCCTCTTATTTACGAAGCCAGCGAGGGTCTGTGTTCACAATGTGGGCTGGAGGGAACATTAAAGAACTGCTGAAAAGAAAAAAAAATTCTTATTTCTGGGGCTTCCCTGATGGCCTAGTGGTTAGGAATCCGCCTGCCAACACAAGGGACATGGGTTCGATCCCAGGTCAGGGAAGATTGCACATGATGTGCAGCAACGAGGCCCGTGGCCTGCACTCCATTGAGCCTGCACGCTGGAGCCTGGGACCTGCAGCTACTGAGCCCCAGCCCCTGGAGCCTATGCTCTGCAATGAAGGGAAGCCATTGCAATGAGAAGCTCGTGCACCACAGTAGAGAGGAGCTCCCACTCGCTGCAACTAGAGGAAGCCCGTGCATGGCAGCAAAGACCCAGTGCAGCCAAAAATACAATAAATAAATAAAAGAAAAAAAGAAAATTCTTACTTGTTATCACTACCAACAGTGGGACAAAATGCTGCAGACACAGCTGCTTTTTTTTTTTAATTATTTATTTTAATTGGAGGCTGATTACTTTACAATATTGTAGTGGTTTTTTGCCACACATTGACATGAATCAGCCATGAGTGGACATGTGTTCCCCATCCTGAACCCTCTTCCCACAGCTTTACTTCTGGCATTGCTGTCAAATTTGACATTTCTGCCAAAAAAGAAATAAGAAAAAGTACATTCCCTGAATCTAATCAGAAGAAAGCTTCAGGCCAGTCCCAATTGAGAGCACTCTTCCCAACAACTGGCCTGTGCTTTTGGAAAATGCCAGTGTCATTTAAGACAGAGAAAATAGACCTGGAAAATAAATGCAATATGGATCAGAGGAGAAGCTTTCCATAAAAATCTGATTGGGAAATTTGGCGAAATCTGAATGGGACAATAGTAATGTATCAGTATTAAATGTCTTCAGTTTAATAATCACGTTGTTCTTAGGAAGGGGCTTCCCTCATAGCTCATTTGGTAAAGAATCCGCCTGCAATGCAGGAGACCCTGGTTTGATTCCTGGGTGGGGAAGATCCACTGGAGAAGGGATAGGCTACCCGTTCCAGTATTCTTGGGCTTCCCTAGTGGTTCAGATGGTAAAGAATCTGCCTGCAATGTGGGGGACCTGGGTTCGATCCCTGGGTTGGGAAGATTCCCTGGAGAAGGGAAAGGCTACCCACTCCAGTATTCTGGCCTGGAGAATTCCATGAACTGTATAGTCCATGGGGTCGCAAGTATTTAGGGTTAAATGATAGGGTGTCAACAGTTCACTTGCAAAGGAATGGTTCAGAAAACACTCACACAGAAGATAAACAAAGTGAATGAAAAGTTTTAGCTGGTAAATTTGCTGAGGGCACATGGAATGCTTTCTAGGCTTCTTGTGATTCTTCTATAAATTTCAAACTCTTTCAGGATAAAAAGTTAAGAATTCTTTAGCAAAAATTGTTACTGTTTCAAAAGGTTCAGATCAGATCAGTCAGTCACTCAGTCGTGTCCGACTCTTTGCGACCCCATGAATCGCAGCACGCCAGGCCTCCCAGTCCATTACCAACTCCCGGAGTTCACTGAGACTCACGTCCATCGAGTCAGTGATGCCATCCAGCCATCTCATCCTCTGGCGTCCCCTTCTCCTCCTGCCCCCAATCCCTCCCAGCATCAGGGTCTTTTCCAGTGAATCAACTCTTCCCATGAGGGGGCCAAAGTACTGGAGTTTCAGCTTTAGCATCATTCCTTCCAAAGAAATCCCAGGGCTGATCTCCTTCAGAATGGACTGGTTGGATCTCCTTGCAGTCCAAGGGACTCTCAAGAGTCTTCTCCAACACGACAGTTCGAAAGCATCAATTCTTCGGCGCTCAGCCTTCTTCACAGTCCAACTCTCACATCCATACATGACCACAGGAAAAACCATAGCCTTGACTAGATGAACCTTTGTTGGCAAAGTAATGCCTCTGCTTTTGAATATGCTATCTTGGTTGGTCATAACTTTCCTTCCAAGGAGTAAGCATCTTTTAATTTCATGGCTGCAATCACCATCTGCAGTGATTTTGGAGCCCAGAAAAATAAAGTCTGACACTGTTTCCCCATCAATTTCCCATGAAGTGGTAGGACCGGATGCCATGATCTTCGTTTTCTGAATGTTGAGCTTTAAGCCAACTTTTTCACTCTCCACTTTCACTTTCATCAAGAGGCTTTTGAGTTCCTCTTCACTTTCTGCCATAAGGATGGTGTCATCTGAATATCTGAGTTATTGATATTTTTCCCGGCAATCTTGATTCCAGCTTGTGCTTCTTCCAGCCCAGCGTTTTTCATGATGTACTCTGCATATAAGTTAAATAAACAGGGTGACAATATACAGCCTTGACAAACTCCTTTTCCTATTTGGAACCAGTCTGTTGTTCCACGTCCAGTTCTAACTGTTGCTTCCTGACCTGCATACAGATTTCTCAACAGGCAGATCAGGTGGTCTGGCATTCCCATCTCTTGAAGAATTTTCCACAGTTTCTTGTGATCCACACAGTCAAAGGCTTTGGCATAGTCAATAAAGCAGAAATAGATGTTTTCCTGGAACTCTCTTGCTTTTCCTATGATCCAGCAGATGTTGGCAATTTGATCTCTGGCTCCTTTGCCTTTTCTAAAACCAGCTTGAACATCAGGAAGTTCACGGTTCACATATTGCTGAAGCCTGGCTTGGAGAATTTTGAGCATTACTTTACTAGCGTGTGAGATGAGTGCAATTGTGCGGTAGTTTGAGCATTCTTTGGTATTGCCTTTCTTTGGGATACCACAAAAGGTTACCACAGCATAAATAACTAAAAAATCCTTTACCCTCCACAGTGTGGTGTGTAAATAGTGCTAGTGTTGGTTACTCAGCGAGTCTGACTCTCTGAGACCCCATGGACTGTAGCCCACCAGGCTCCTCTGTCCATGGGATTCTTTAGGCCAGAATACTGGAGCGGGTAGCCTTTCCCTTCTCCAGGGGATCTTCCCGACCCAGAGATCAAACCCAGGTGTCCTGCATTGCAGGAAGTTTCTTTACCGTGTGAACCACCAGGGAAGCCAATATATAGGGTGAACTTTAATTCTGCTGGTATGAATTCATTGGTAAAAATGAAGTTACACATTATTTCTTAACCTAATAAATAATCATTTATCTGTAGCTAATTGTTCAAATGTATCCATAGTTAAGAAGTATTCTGTTTAGGGACTTCCCTGGTGGTCCAGTGGTTAAGACTTCAGCTTCCAATGCAGAGGTGGGGGGGCAAGATCAATTCCTGGTCAGGGAACCAAGATCCCACATCCTGTGGGGCCAAAATGCCAAAACCCAAAAACAGAAACAGTATTATAACAAATTCAATAAAGACTTCTAAGAAAAAGGAAATGTGTTGGTTCGATTTCTCCAATGACAGTACTGATTTTAAATTTAAAAATCAAACAGTTAAATAATTAATAGCCTCATACTAATTTTTAAAAAAATGTCAATTGCACGTTCAAACAAAAAGAAGAAGCTTAGCGGTGGGTTGGTTGGTGTTTGACTGAAGTAATTGTTTGACTAAAGGTCGTTGTTTGATTGAAGTCGTTGTTTGATTAACTGTTATTAGCCAATTTAGTAATCTCTAAGGACTAGTGGAAAGGAACACGCTTGCCAGTGCAGGAGACGTAAGAGATGTGGGTTCGATCCCTGGGTCAGGAAGATCCCCTGGTGGAGGGCATGGCAACCCACTCCAGTATTCTTGCCTGGAGAATCCCATGGACAGAGGAGCCTGGTGGGCTACAGTCCATGGGGTCGCAGAGAGTCCGACACGACTGAGCACCTAATACTGTTTGGTGTTCTCTGGCTGTTGAGAAACAATTTCACAGAATTACCAGTGTTGGACAAGGCCAGTCTAAACCCACAATGGTCAAGGAAAAAAAAAAAAAAACCAAGACCATTGCATTGTCAAGTCAGAACGTGAACAAAAACACACACATTCTCCAAACCACCAAATGTCCAAATATGCCCCTTTTCCTGGTTAATATGACTGACTGCTCTTTCTTTACTGATTATAGCTCCCCTCTCACTTCCTGCCTTTCTAGAAGACTTCATGAAAATGCTCAGTGATACAGTTACCTCTGCCTTCTTATAGCATCCAGTTCAAAGCCAAGCCCCACATTCTCGAGTCCTTCCCTCAAATCACCTAAATGCAAGCCCGTATTGTGTAGTAACTCCTCAGGAAGATGCCCTAGAGTTCCCAAGATGAGTGGTCTCCCTGGCTGCAGTGAATCAGTAAAGCCACCCACAGTTATCTGCAGTTATTTCTTTGTCTGGTCTTTGACTGGAAGATGTTTATATTATCATGATTCTCTAATGCTCTGCAGTACTCTCTTAGAGGACTTTCAGTTCAGTTCAGTGGCTCAGTCGTGTCCGACTCTTTGCGACCCCATGGACTGCAGCACGCCAGGCCTCCCTGAGCTTGCTCAAACTCATGTCCATCGGGTCAGTGATGTCATCCAACCATCTCATCCTCTGTCATCCCCTTCTTCTTTTGCCTTCAATCATTCCCAGCATCAAGGTCTTTGGGGAAAATAAAATAAAAAGGTCCTTTTTCAATCACTGCATGCCAGGGTGATTTTTAAGGCAATGCCCTCTGACCACTGAGAATCTGAAAAACAAAGGTTGTTGGCCACTGGCTTGTCACCGTGACTTGTGTGGCAGAGACAGTTTGGGCGTTTCTGACTGATCTATATTTATATTTCAGGTAGTTGTAGGAAAGTAAAAGATTTATGGGCTCTTTATTATTTATTATTTACATTATTTTGCTTTTTTATTATTTCCCTTATTTCGGCCAATAAGTCATTGTAGAAATTAGATATCTAAGAAACAAGTTTTTCTTTTCTTTTTAAAAAAATGTGTTCATATTAATTGGAAGATAATTACAGTATTTTGATGGCCTCTGCCATACATCAGCATGAATTGGTCATAGGCAGACACATGTCTCCTCCCCCCCGAATCTCCATTCCCACCCCACCCCTCCACATTGTCACAGAGCACCAGCTTTGGGTTCCGTACATCACGCATCAAACTCCCACTGGCTATCTATTTCACATTTGGTAATGCATATTTTTGCTCAGTCTCTTGGTTATGTCCTGCGACCCCATGGACTGCAGCTCGCTAGGCTCCTCTGTCCATCACCAACTCCCGGAGCTTGCTCAAAGCCTTGTCCATCGAATCGGTGATGTCATCCAACCATCTCGTCCTCTGTTGTCCCCTTCTCCTCCCACCTTCAGTCTTTCCCAGCATCGGGGTCTTTTCTAATGGTATATATGTTTCAATGCTTTTCTCTCAAATCATCCCACCCTCGCCTTCTCCCACTGTGTGCAAAAGTCATTTCTTTATGTTGGTGTCTCCTTTGCTGCCCCACATGTAGGATCGTCAGTACCATCTTCTAGATTCCATATATATGGGTCAATATGCAGTATTTGTCTTTCTCTTTCTGACTTACTTCCCTAGGTATAATAGGCTCTAGATTCATCCACCTCATTAGAACTAACTCAAATGTGTCCCTTGTTATAGCTGAGTAAAATTCCATTGGCTACATGTTCCATAACTTCCTTATCCTTTCATCTGCTGATGGACTTCTAGTTTGCTTCCGTATTCTAGCTGTTGTAAATAGCATTGCAGTGAACATTTGGGTACATGTGTCTTTTCAATTATGGAAGAAACAAGTTTTAATTGGAGTGTTATTTTGAGTGTTATAAAAATAAATGTCAAAGAGAATTAAAAAGTCATAATTACTTGCTGACATTCTGCTAGGTGCTCAGTTTGCAAATAAATAAATCACCTTTGTGCTGTTTATGAAAGTGGAGACACACTAAGAAAACAGCAGAAAAAACATTCGAAGTTTATCTGTTAAGGACAATAAATCAGAAGTTGGTTGACATGAAAACATCGCGATAAAAATGCAAATAAGGAAATCTGAGGAAATAGGAGAAGGCTTTGAAATGATAATTGTGCAATGCTCTGAACTAATAATTTATGCTCAGCATGTTAGAGCAACTGCTTATGTTAAAAAATACTCTGCTAGGGACTTGCTGGCAGTCCAGTGGTTTAGACTCTGTACTTTTATCTCAGGGATCGTAGGTTTGATCTGTCTTCATGGAATTCAGATTCCCACGTGCCTTGATGCCCCCCAAAAAGATGAATACCCTGCTTATTCTATGTAGTTGAAAAAATAATAAAGCTGCAACTGATGAGAGTTTATTGCTTTTAAATTTTATTGAACTATAGTCGATTTGTAATGTATCAGTTTCTGCTGTACAGTAGAGTGATTCAGTTATATATATATATACATTCTTTTCCATGGTGGTTTATCATAGTATATTAAATATATCTGGATAAGGAAATGGCAACCCACTCTGAAGTATTCCTGCCTAGAGAATCCCGTGGACAGAGGAGCCTGGTGGGTCTACAGTCCATAGGGTCACAAAGAGTCGGACATGACAGAGCATCTAACACTTCGCTTTGATTGAATGCATCTGTATATTGAATATACACTGTATAGCTCCCTGTGCTATATAGTAGGACCTTGTTGCTTATCCATTCTATATGTTAGAGTTTGCATGTGCTAACCGCAAACTCCCAGCCCTTTCCTTCCCCACCGCGTTCCCTTTGGGTAACCACAAGTCCCTTCTCTATAGTCGATGATGTTTTAGAACTGAAAGCAAGCAGCCTAAGCACACGGTCTTGTTGCCTGGAGAGTGTAAACCCAGGCGTGGAGAAATCTGCTAGAGGAGATACCTGATTCTGATGTATCGGTTGTTCCATTTTGCTACTTGCAGAAATTTAAGTGAAAGGTATCTTTCACCAATTCAATGGACCTTTTCTTTTTCCTTACATCATCCGATATATCAACACTTAGGACGTATTATTGTCTTTGACTCTGTGAACAGACCGTCTAGAGCAGAGCTTCTCAGCCTTGGCCTTGCTGACATTTTGGTTGGGCTCATCCTTTGCTGGGGAGGGCATTGTCCCACATGCTGTGCAATGTCTCCTAGCATCCCTGGTCTCTACCCTCAGGATGATGGTATCACACCTCCCACACCTCACCCCAGAGTGACAACCAGCACTGTCTTCAGTCCTGGCCAGATGTCCCATGGGGCAGGGAGAGGAACCCTCCAAAAGCTGGTAGAACATCTGCACCCCAAACAACTCAGTGCAGTAATGCTCTCCAGCATCACTTTCGGGGTCCCTGAAGGCTTGCAGAAGGAGGGGCAATTCTCCCTGCCAGGGTGTCGGATGGGTCTTCACAGCTTTGCCTTAGATTTGTTCTTGTAAAGGGGTCTTCCCTGGTCTCATTCTTCTCAACGCTTCTTTCCACCTTGGAGGTTGGTGTGGACAAACCTGCTTGTCAGATGGTGCTGGACAGGGAGGCCTGGTGTGCTGGGGTCCATGGGGCCGCAGGGAGTCAGACATGACTTGGGGTTGGGACAACAGCCAGAGAAAAGTTGAGAAAGGGTGGCACCTACACAACATGGCAGAATCGGGACTCGGGGAGCTGAGCGCCGCCATCAAGACAATATGGTCTTCTCAAAGTAGTACTATGGGATGGGCGAACAGCAAGATCCCAGCGTTCAGCACAGGGAAATACATTCAGCATCCAGTGATAAGCCATCACGGAAAAGAATATGAAAACGTGTCTGTGTGTAACTGAATCACTTTGCCGTACAGCAGAAATTAATACAACGGTGTAAATGAACATTAAGAAGATTTAAAAGAGAGAGAATAGAACGGCCCATAGCAGGCCTGCTGAGGTGGAAATTCAGTCCTGGCCACGAAAGAGATCTCGGAGTGTTCCCCAGCTCCTTTGTCAGTCTCTGCATCTGTACACATGATGGTATCAGCACCTCCCTCTTGGGATGGTGGGGAATTTCAAGGGATTGAATATTTGTGAAAGGCTCACAGCCTGGCACTTTAGAAGTTGCTCTGTGTGACTACTTGTGAAGTTCTGCAAAATCCTCATGTAATTCACAGAAACGGGACAGAATGTGAGCGGGGCATGCCAAGTCTGCTGTCATCTTTAAAAACTAAGAACGTGTTTAGGGAGCGTTCGTTTGAGAGGGAAGTTGGTGGGAGAAGGCTGTGAGGATTTAGCTGTGCCTGAAAGCTGACTGATGCAGGCGGTCACGTGGACAGATCCAAAAAGTCGCGGTCCACCTTCTCTGTTCAGGTCAGGTCAATCCTGCAGGGCTGTGGAGTCAACTTTAAAGTGAGACAGCGCCAGTCTAAGAAATGTTGGGATGAGGGGGGTGGTGGCGGTGGATGTTTCTGGAAGGATACCGGGCAACACGTCCTCTGGAGAAGAGCTGAATGTACTGGGGAGCTTTGTGTGAAGAAGGTCTAGCGGGACCATGATTCAAGACGCTGTCTGTGATCTCAAGGAGGCTGGCGTTTGGCTGTGAGAAGTGAAGCGTTCCTTCCGCCTGGTGGTGCTAGTGGTAAAGAACTCACCTGCCAAATGCAGGAGACACAAGAGGTGCAGGTTTGATCCCTGGGTCGGGAAGATCCCCTGGAGGAGGGCATGGCAACCCACTCCAGTATTCTTGCCTGGGGAAATCCCATGGACAAAAGAGCCCAGTGGGCTACAGTCCACGGGGTCACAAGGAGTCGGACACGACTGAGCGACTTTCACTCGTGCCCTCAGTGGCATTTAACAACAGTTCCGTACATTCACACTGTTATGCAGTTCTCACCATGATTCATCTCCCGAGTTTTCACCTTCCTAAACTGAAGCTCTCTCCCCTTTAGACACTAACTACCCTTTCCCCCTCCCTACCCCCTCACCCCTTCGTCCTCGGCATCTACCGGTATACTTTCAGACTACGAATTTGACTAATCTCGGTACCTCATCTAAGTGCAATCAAACAGTATTTGTCTGCACCTACTGGATACTGCTTCAACTGATGTTGAAGCTGAAACCCCAATCCTTTGGCTACCTGATGGGAAGAGCTGACTCATTGGAAAAGACCCTGATGCTGGGAAAGATTGAAGGTGGCAGGAGAAGGGGACAACAGAGGATGAGATGGGTGGATGGCATCACTGACTTGATGGACGTGAGTCTGAGTGAACTCCGGGAGTTGGTGATGGACAGGGAGGCCTGGTGTGCTGCGGTTCATGGGGTCAAAAAGAGTCAGACACGACTGAGCGACTGAACTGAATGAATTACTGTATACTGCAATGCATTTTTAAGGTTAACAATATCTCCTACGAAGAGACTGTATCTCTTTTTTCCTCCTTGGTATACAGTGGGTTCTCATTAGTTCAATATTTTATACATAGTAGTGAATATATGTCAGTCCCAACCCCCCGGGTTATCCCCCCTCCCTGACCTTTCTTTTGGTCCATTCACTTGTTCTCACTACGGCTGTGTCTCTACTTCTGCTTTGCAAAATAGATTAATCTGTACGGGTTTTCTAGATTCCGTATAGAAGTGTGACTACACAAAACGGTTGTTTCTCTCTCTGGCTGAATTCATTCTGTATGACAGTCTCTACAGATGCCAGTTTTTTATTTAAATTTATTTTCAATTGGAGGATAATTTCTTTATAATATTGTGTTGGTTTCTGCCATACATCGTCATGAATCAACCATAGGTGTACCTATGTCTTCTCCATCTTGAACCTCCCTCCCACCTGCCTCCCCATCCCAGCTCTCTACGTAGTTACAGAGCCCTGGTTTGAGTTCCCTGAGTCATACGGCAAATTCCCACTGGCTGTCTAATTTTACACTTGGTAATGTATACATTGGAGCTCTCCTGGTGGTTCAGACGGTAAAGCGTCTGCCTACAATGCTGGAGACCTGTGTTCAATCCCTGGGTCGGGAAGATCCCCTGGAGAAGGAAATGGCAACCCACTCCAGTACTCTTGCCTGGAAAACCCTACTGACGGAGGAGCCTGGTAGACTACAGTCCGTGGGTTGCTAAGAGTCAGACCCGACTGAGCGACTTCACTTTCACTTTCAATGTATATGTTTCGATACTACTCTCAAATTCATGCCATACTCTCCTTCCCACCGTGTGCCCATGGTCTGTTCTCTGTGTCTGCATCTCCATTGCTTCCCTACAGATAGGTTCAACAGGACCATCTTTCTAGATTCCACACACATGTGTGCATTACTATATGATATGTGCCTTTCCCTTTCTGACTTACTTCATAGATTCCTGTTTTGATTGGGATGTTGGACTGAAACCTTTATGATATCTCCCAATACTACAATTCAGTTGATCTGTAAATGCTAAATTAACAAGTAGAATTTTTAGGATAGGGTCAAAATCTCAAAGAGTAATGAAGTGTTCATAATGAAACAACATAGTCCATGGTGAGTGAAAGTGAAAGTCGCTCAATTGTGTCTGACTCTTTGCAATCCCATGGACTATACAGTCCATGGAGTTCTCCAGGCCAAAATACTGGGGCGGGTAGCCGTTCCCTTCTCCAGGGGATCTTCTCAACCCAGGAATCGAACCCACGTCTCCCACATTGCAGGCAGATTCTTTACCAGCTGAGCCACCAGGGAAGCCCAAGAATACTGGAGTGGGCAGCCTATCCCTTCTCCAGCAGACCTTGCCAACCTAGGAATCGAACCAGGATCTCTTGCATTTCAGGCAGATTCCTTACCAAATGAGCTATCAGGGAAGTCCACATAGTCCATACGATAGCCCTGACCCTTCTTGTTCATAGGCCCACTTTTAAAAAATCTTTTTATTTTGTATCAGGCTATAGCTGATGAACAATGTTGTGGTAGTTTCAGGCAGACAGCAAAGGGACTCAGTCATGCGTATACATGGATCCATTCTCCCCCAAACTCCCCTCCCATCCAGGCTGCCACATGACATTGAGCAGAGTTCCCTGTGCTGGACAGCAGGTCCTTGCTGGTTCTCCATGTAAAACACAGCAGTGTGCGCATGTCCATCCCAGACTCCATAACTATCCCTTCCCCCATCCTTCCCCCTGGTGACCATAAGGTTATTCCAGAGTATTAAGCAGAGTTCCGTGTGCTGGACAGCAGGTCCTTGCTGGTTCTCCATGTTAAATACAGCAGTATGTCCATGTCCATCCCAGACTCCCTGACTATACCTTCCCCCATCCTTCCCCCCACCCAGCAACCATAAGCTCATGTCTAAATCTTTGCATCTATTTCTGTTTCGTACATAAGTTCGTTTGTATCATGTCTTTTCAGATTCCACTCCTTCTCCATCTGACTTACTTTGCTCAGTATGACACTCCAGGTCCGTTCGAGTTGCTGCCAATCATAGATCCACTCTTAAGTCTTCTTTTCCAACTTAGTGATGACTCTGTGTCTGTAACAGGAGCTTTGGAGTCCTCACTCTGGATGTAGAGAATATAGACACTCTCCACTGGGTACTTGCCGTGTGGCTCAATCACATTCTTACAGTCATAATGACTGCTCCTCAGCCCTCTTTCCAACAGATTCACTGGCTCATTGTGTTGCTTCTGTAGCGGCTGAAACTGCGTAATGTATCACCAAAGATGCAGCACCTTAGAGAGCTCTCATTTATTGAGGATTCTTTCTGGCAGGCCCTATTCCAATTGCCGTATGGTGTCCGAATAAACCCTGGAGAAGGGAAAGGCAACCAACTCCTGTATCCTTGCCTGGAGAATCCCATGGACAGAGGAGCCTGGCGGGCTACAGTCCACGGAGTCTCAAAAGAGTCAGACACGACTTAGTAAGCCACTAAACCACCGCCCCCGACCACCACATGGAATATAAATTAAAGAGACAGGGTGTGTCTGTGAGAGAGAGGGAGAGATGCTGTATCTCTGCTGTTTATAGGTTTCTGAAACATAAAATTCCATGATTTTGCACACTCAAATGTCAATATTCAGGAGTTGCCAGCTCCTCCTCACTTTGTCCTGTGTAATCATTACATCCAAGAGAAGAATTCACTTTGAAATTTCAATTACCTGGAACTGAATTCAGAGTTTCTTGCCTCTCATCCTCGGAGGCGGCAATCTGACTTCCATTTGCCTGCTGTTGAGTGACCGACCTGCTTCAAAGCACCTAGGTCAGTGTCCCGGGTCTTCCCTGGTGGCTCAGTGGTAAACAATTCGCCTGCTGGTACAGGGTACATGGTTTTGATACCTGGAGTCGGGAAGATTCCCCTGGAGAAGGGAATGGCAACCCGCTCCAGTATTCTTGCCTAGAGATTTCTATGGACAGAGGGGCCTGGTGGGCTACGGTCCACGGGGTCACAAAGAGTCCGGCACAACTGAGCCGCTGACACTTAACACTTTTTTCACTTTCTTATGTAGTCGTTCTGGGCTGGGGTCAGGAAATCTGCATTTATCACAAGTTCCCTGAAGATGCCGGGATTTGAATAGCAGGGCTTTGTAGTGAAGAGGAGGGCCCAGAAGGGTGTGCCAAGGTGAATAAGGAGAACAGATTTCAGGGTTTATAAATGTAGTCACCTTGGTGCATGAGTCGGTCTCAACAAGGAGGCCATTAGATTCCAAACTTATTTCCCTGTGGTCCGTGCTTTGAACTTTCCAGCCCCCCGGTGACCACATATCTCTGGCACTTCTGCTGCTGCTACTGCTAAGTCGCTTCAGTCGTGTCCGACTCTGCGACCCTAGAGATGGCAGCCCACCAGGCTCCCCCGTCCCTGGGATTCTCCAGGCAAGGACACTGGAGTGGGGTGCCATTTCCTTCTCCAATGCATGAAAGGGAAAAGTGAAAGTGAAGTTGCTCAGTTGTGTCCGACTCTTAGCGACCCCATGGACTGCAGCCCACCAGGCTCCTCCGTCCATGGGATTCTCCAGGCAAGAGTACTGGAGTGGGGTGCCATTGCCTTCTCCCTCTGGCACTGAGCAGACATCAATTCAGGGGTTGTAATCTAGTAGCAAAAGTGCCGTCTCACCCAAGTGAAGGCCTTCCTCCCACTCCAGCTTGGCGTGGACCAGGCTCAGCCCCTGCCAGGGAGCCGTGGGTCAGGGTACCCTTCTTACTGTTCTGCCGTCTTTACCCCTGTCACCCTCCCATGGCAATCTGTCACTTGCCTTCTCTGACCACGTCCTGTCCTGCGACTGTTTTCTCAAGCATTCAGGACCCCCCTTTTGAGGTTTGTGTCAGTCTCTCAGTCTCTTGCCTGGCTCTTTGCAACCCCTTGGACTGTAGCCCACCGGGCTCCTCTGTCCATGGGATTCTCCACACAAGAATCCTGGAGTGGGTTGCCATGCTCTCGTCCAGGGGCATCTTCCCGACTGAGTGATCGAATCTGCATCTTTTTAAGTCTCCTACGTTTTCAAGCAGGTTTATTTTTTTAATTTTTTTTTACCACTAGCATCTCCTGCTTGGCTTTACGCTTGCCTGCCTAGAGTGTGTGTGTGTGTGTGTGTGTGTGTGTGCACGCCTAAGTGTATGTGGGCATGAATTTGTGAGGGTGTGTGTGAAGGAGCGTGTGTGTGCCTCTGCACCTGTGTGTGTGTGTGTGTCTACTGCCGTGCCTGCAAACCTTCACTCACTGCCAGGGCTTGCTGAGTTTCCCTCCTTGGAGCGTCTCTGTAGCATCCTTGTCAGGACTCTCTTTGGAGCTGCCCTGTCTCCTGCATTCTCATCCCCTCTATAAATCTTGCAGGCCTCAGTCTCCTCTGCTCAGCTGTGTGACTCAATATTCCTCCATTCGCTCTCTGTCTTTAGACCAGTGGTTCTTAATCAGGGCAGCGCCCTTCGGACACTTGACAACATCTGCAGAGATGCCTGGATTGTTTTAATTGGGGAAGACTCTCCTGGCATCTAGTGGGTGGAGGTCAGGGATGCCCATAAACCTCCCACAATAGCACAGGGCAGCCTGCACCCCATAGACATCTAGCCCCAGATGTCAACACTGCCGTGGCTCAAAAACGTTGATCTAGAATCTTGCAGAAATCGTGCATCCGTTAGTGACTTCATACTGCAAAATGGTTGTTGTCATGGATGTATTATTTTAATCATGCATGTACTGTCAATCTAAAAAGTTGCAGGCTCCCCTGGTAGCTTAGTGGTAAGGAATCCGCCTGCCAATTCAGGAGACACGGGTTTGATCCCTGGTCTGGGAAGATTCCCACATGCAGGTTGGGCTACTAAGCCCAGCTTTATGAGCCTGTGCTCTGGAGCCTGGGAAGCAAAACTCCCGAGCCCGAGTGCCCTAGGGCCTTTGCTCCAGAGCAAGAGAAGCAGCCGGAGTGAGAAGCCCGCACAGTGCAACGAGACAGCAGCTGTCACTCTCTGCAACTAGAAGAGAGCCTGTGCGGCAGCAAAGACCCAGCCCAGCCAAAAATGAATTAATAAATACTATTATTTATATTTTTTAAAAAATTTTTAATTGAAAGATAATTGCTTTACGGAATTTTGTGGATTTCTGTCATACATCAACAAGAATCAGCCATAGGTATACCTGTGTCCCCTCCCTTCCAAACCTCCCTCCAAACTCCTCGCCCCATCCCACCCTTCAGCCTGTCCCAGAGCCTGCATCTGAATTCCCTGAGTCATACAGCAAGTTGCCATTGGCTGTCCATTTGACATATGGTAATGTAAGTTTCCATGTTACTCTGTCCATACATCTCCCCCTCCCACCTCTCCTTCCCCACATCCATAGGTCTGTTCTCTAAGTCTGCCCTGAAAACGAATTCACCAGTGGCATCTCTTTAGATTCCATATATATGTATCAGTACACGATATTTGCATTTCTCTTGCTGACTTACTTCACTCTGTGTAATAGACTCTAGGTTCGTCCACTTCACGGGAATGGATGCAAATGCATTCCTTTTTCACGACTGAGTAATATTCCACTGTATATATGTACCATAGCTTCTTTATCCATTTGTCTGCCAAAGGACATCTAGGTTGCGTCCATGTTCTGGCTATTGTAAATAGTGCTGCAATGAACACTAGGGTACACCTGTCTTTTTCACTTTTGTTTTCTTCAGGATATATGCCTAGGAGTGGGATTGCTGGGTCATACGGTGGTTTTATCCCTAGCTTTTTAAGGAATCTCCATACCATCTTCCATAGTGTCTATATCAGTTTATACTCCCACCATATATTCCAAATATATATATATCAGTTTATATTTATTCTTGAATAAATAAAATTATTTGTAAAATATTTGTAAGAGAGAGATCATATAAAATATGTGCCAAGTGTCCTTTCTTGAATCGGAAGCCTGAGACCTATATTGTTAATTAGTCCTGTTTATATTTCCAATAACAGACACAGAGTTCCTTGAGCCTACAGATAATCTGATAGCTTATCTTTAAATACATTTAAATGAACCAACTAGGACTTTAAAAGTCCTATCTCCTGCTCCTCATTTTTTTTTCGTTCTTTTCTCACAAGTTATAAGGTGAGGCTTTTTGTGTATGTTGATATAGAAAATGCATAGTTAAATCTGTTAAATTGAACACACCATTGAAATACAGCCATGCCATCCAAGGGAAAAAAAATGTGTTTGCAAAAAATGTATCTTTAATTCCAAATAACATTTTTGCACATCGTTTCCCCCTATTTTTGCAAATCTTTCCCCCCCATTTTTGCAAAGACATCTGGGTACTATCTCAAATCATTTGTCATTAGAGACTTTGACCTCTGGCTTCCTGTTTTTATTATTGAACTGCCAAGGCATTTTTTTTTTTTTTAATCTGCATTACTCCACAGAGGCAAACTGAGCCATCCATTTCGTTCTCGAGCCTGTCACTGTCCTGTAGGTTCAGGGCTCCAAGCCTTATGAGTGATGGGCAGAGTGGAGCTCTGAGAGCTTCCTTGCTGTGGTGGCTGGAAGGGAAATTCCCTTTCTGGTGTGTCCTCTTTGGAACATCTGTTTCATGTTTCTCCGGCATTTGGCGCGATCATATAATAAGATGGCAGGAGGCGGGAAAAATATGCTGCAATAAAAACGCCCTAAAAAAAAACAAACACACTTGTTTCTATTTATCGCTTCGCAGAGCGTGGCTGAAGGCAGGAAGTGAAGTTACAACCGGCGCTGACACGGAAGGTCAGAGTGGATGACAGGTGTGGCTTAGTCACCGCTGTTTGATTGTGGTGGTGTTCAAGAGGCGTTAAAAACGACAAGGGGGAGCATCCAGGCCAGAGGCTGTGTTCTTCCTACAGATGTGTTACTTTATTTGTGCTTTAGGGTCACAGGAGCGAAGCTGAGGCCCCGGTCTATTGGCTCTTGTGACAGTTGTCCAATCAATCCGGATGTGTCCACACAAGCTCATCTCAAGGAGCAGGGACTCACTCTGATAAAAAAAAAAAAGGCCCACCTCTAACAGGCATACATTATTATTATTTTTCCAGCTGTACTGAGATATAGTTGAACATAGAACATTGACTATAGAATAATATTGAACAATGAATATAGAACATTGAGTAAATTTAAGGTGTACAAGCTTACATGGACTTGACACATGTGTATATTGCCGGGTGATTGTTGCTGTGGGTTTAGCTGACTGCCTCCATCACGTCACATACTTACCATTTCTTTTTGGTGGTTTCTTTTTTAAGATTTACTCTCTTGGCAACTTGCAGGTATATAGCAGAGTACTGTTAGGGTGATGGTGCAGGACAGGGAAGCCTGGCGTGCTGCAGTCCATGGAGTCACAAAGATTTGGACAAGACTGAGCGACTGGACAACAACTGTTAAGTATAAGAGCTTCCCTCATGGCTCAAGCGGAGCAGGCAATGGCACCCCACTCCAGTACTCTTGCCTGGAAAATCCCATGGACGGCGAAGCCTGGTAGGCTGCAGTCCATGGGGTCGCTAAGAGTCGGACAGGACTGAGCGACTTCACTTTCACTTTTCAGTTGCATGTATTGGAGAAGGAAATGGCAACCCACTCCAGTGTTCTTGCCTGGAGAATCCCAGGGACAGAGGAGCCTGGTGGGCTGCTGTCTATGGGATTGCACAGAATCGGACACAACTGAAGCGAATTAGCAGCAGCAGCAGCAGCAGCATGGCTCAAGGGGTGAAGAATCTGCCTGCAGTGCAGGAGACACAGGAGATGTCAGTTCAATACCTGGGTCAGAAAGATCCCCTGGAGGAGGGCATGGAAACCCAGCCTTGCCAGGGAAAATCCCATGAACAAAGAAGCCTAGTGGGGTACAGACCACAAGAGTCAGACAGGATTTAGCCACTAAATAGCAAATCAACAACATGGAGAATTGTCGCCATTCCAGTTCTCTCATTTGCACAGTTATAGTTTGTTGATTTTTTTTCTCTGTTACACAGAGTCTTTAATGAGCCTTTTTCTGTATGTTTCTTTGCATGAGTTTCTCTGCGATGTGTTCCCAGGAATGAAAGTTCTGAGCTCAGGGTGTGCACGCCTTCACGGTCACTAGATGTGGCCAGTTTTCCTCCAAACCAGTTCTAGGATGCTGTCTTCCTGCCAGCGCTGTATAAAAAGCCCATTTACTCATAATTGCCAAAAATTCATGGGGACCGAGTTAGCTCTTCCGGTGGCGGATGGATAAATAAACCGTGGTTCATTCACACAGTGCGGTAATTGTTCAGCAATGTAAGCATATGAGCTGGGAAGCCGGAAAGACAGCGAGAAAGCTGACATGCGTACTTCTAGGTAAAAAAACAGCCTATCCGAAAAGTCTGTATGATTCCAACTTCTGTGATATTCTGGAGAAGGCAAGACCATAGAGATAGTAAAAAGGTCAGCCGGCGGTGGCGTGCACGCGCGCGCGCACACACACACTCACACAGAGCCAGGGGAATGGGGAGAGGTATGAATGAGGAGAGCACAGAGGATTTTCAAGGCAGTGAAACTATTGTATTTGATGCTGGAATCGTGGCTACATCACAGTGTATGTCTGTCAAAACGCAAAGTGTGTGCCACAAAGCGTGAACTCTAATGCAGATTACAGAATTCGCTTCACAACAACATATTAATATGGATTTGTGAATTGCAACCAAAGTACCTTAGTAACACAAAATGTTAATTGTGGAGGCATAGTTGGGACCTCTCTGTGCTTTCTGAAATGTCTCTGTTCACCTAAAGCTGCTCTCAAAAAATCTATTAGGAAATTCCATTTCCCCCATCCTTGCCAGCACTTTGTACGCCAAGCGTACACTTTGGCATATTCTATGGGCATGTAATGGAATGTTATTGCTTTAATTTTTTTTTAGCTCATGGCTGGAGCATACCTTTTCATATCATTTGCCTTTTTTTTTTTTGGATTTGTTTTTAAATATTGATTTGCACCAATTCTTTATACTCTCTTTTTTAAGTTTTTCTTTTTGTATTTTGGATTGTAATACAATTGAAATTGTTTTTCGTGCCTGCGGTAATGGGAAAACTAAATAGAGATCTATTTACTTACTACATATCTAATGTCTTTATAGAAATGAATAGTCATTTATAAAGCTCCTGCTATACTTATTAAAAAAAAAACTAAGATCGTGACATCCGACCCCATCACTTCATGGCAAATAGGAGGGAAAAAGGTTTCCTCTTCCTGGGCTCTAGACTCATTTCAGATGGTGACTGCAGCCATGAAATCAGAAGGCGATTGCTTCTCGGCAGGAAAGCTATGACCAACCTAGACAGCCTGTTGAAAAGCAGAGACATTCCTCTGCCAACAAAGATCCGTATAGTCAAGGCTGTGGTCTTTGCAGTAGTCGAGTAGGGTTGTGAGAGCTGGACCATAAAGAAGGCAGAGCACCAAAGAATTGATGCCTTCAAACTGTGGTGCTGGTGAAGGCTCTGGAGAGTCCCTTGGACAGCAAGGAGATCAAACCAGTCAATCTTAAGGGAAATCAAACTCTGCATACTCATTGGAAGGACTGATGGTGAAGCTGAAGCTCCGTAGTTTGGTCATCTGATGTGAACTTTCAGAGCTTTGGCCACCCGATGCAAAGAACTGACTTGTTGGAAAAGACCCTGATGCTGGGAAAGACTGAGGGCAGGAGGAGAAGCGGGTGACAGAGGATGAGATGGCTGGATCACCGATACAATGGACATGAACTTGGGCGGACTTCGGTAGGTGGTGAAGGACAGGGAGGCCCTGCGTGCTACTGTCCATGGGGTGTCAAAGAGTCAGACACAACCGAGCGACTGAACAACAAGAAAATACTTAGGTCACCCCTTCAGGATCTGTTTATCCCTGAACCACCTCCTCATTGTTTTAATTCTTTGAGAATTATAAGACTTCTTGATATGCAATAAGGCATGTCCTTGCTCCCTCCTTTCCATTGGTCTCGAAATGGCTCCACCCAGGTCTTTATTCTTCCAAAGGCATTCTAGTATATGTTAGTCAAATTTCATTGAAACTCTGTTGGCTGTTTGGGAAGTCCACCAGGTGTACAGATTAATTTGGTGGAGAATGTCATCTTTACTGTATCAAATTATCTTCCCATGACATCGTGTACAGATTTTTTTAGGTGTCCATCTTAAAAAATATTCTTGTAACTGTATATGTTATTTTCTCAATTGTGTGTGCGTTAGTCACTCAGTCGTGTCCGACTCTTAGAGACCCCATAGACTATAGCCCACCAGGCTCCTCTGTCCATGGAATTCTCCAGGCATGGATACTGGAGTGGGTTGCCATTTCCTTCTCCAAGGGATCTTCCCAAGCCAGGGATCGAACCCAGGTCTCCTGCATTGCAGGCAGATGCTTTACCATCTATTGGGGGAAGCCCTTTTCCTCAATTAGCACACAGTAAAATTGACTTTTTAATATACACAGTGCTGGTAATTCTAACATATACATTGATTTCTCTAACCACCACCCAAGGCAACATATCAAACAGTTTCATCATGCCTGAAACACCTTCATACTGTCCCTCTGAAGTGACAACCTCCCTACTCCTCGCCACAGTAACCCCTGGTCTGCCTTCCAACACGATGGTTTTCTCTTGGAGAATGTCCTATAAATGAAGTCGTACAGCACGTAATCTTTCACGACAACCTTCTTTGACTCATAATGCCTGTGGGATTCATCCAAGTTCTGTGTCTCCATAGTTCATTTCACTTTACTGCTGAGTAGTATTCCATTGTATCAATGTGCCCTATTTTGCTTCTTTACTCATCAGTCGGACATTCCTGCTACTTCCAGGTGTTGGTAATTATGCGTAAAGCTACCGCATGCATATACATCCATTTTTATCTTCTGAGTGCTAAATCCTTAGAGGTGCAATTGCTATGTCTTCTTATATGTCCATATCGTTTTCTCCTTACCGATCTTATACTTCCTTTATTTAGGACTTATCTTGGTGGGGAGCTTCTTACATGGTGCTCACAGTAAAGAACCCACCTGCCAATACAGAAGATGTAAGAGATGCAGGTTCGATCCCTAGGTTGGGAAGAGCCCCTGCAGGAAAGCATAGCAACTCACTCCAATATTCTTGCCTAGAAAATTCCATGGACAGAGGAGCCTGGTGGGCTCTGGTCCATAGGGTTGCAAAGAGTCAGACACAAACACACGCACAGCATATTTTTACTGCTAGCGTGAATGAGATTATTAACATTTTTTTCCAGCTAATTTTTGTTGGCATGTGGGAACCTTTCCACGTCTGTATTTTGATAGTGTCCAAAAACTTTGCCAGACTGTTTTCTTCGTTCCAAGAGTTGGATTGTAGATTCCCTTAGTATTTCCATGATTAGACAGGCATATGTCTTCAATTTATGAAAATGTTGTCTTCTGCTAAAATATGTTTCTGTATTTATGCAAGCATATTTCTCTCTATTATATCTATCTAAAAATAGATATTTATATGTTATATATGTGTACACACAAATACACACATATATATCTTGGAAAGTAAAGATATATCTTTATATAATTTTTTTCCCTTTAAAGTCTTTATTGAATATGTTCCAATATTGCTTCTGTTTAGTGTTTTGGTTTTTTGACTGGGAATCAGGTGGGATGTTAGCTTCCTGAGCAAGGCAGGGATCAAACCATCACCCTCTGCCCTGGAAGGCAAAGTCTCAACCACTGGACTACCAGAGAAATCCCTATATACCATTTTTTAAAAAACCCTTAGTTCACGCTAAGGTTTCCGGAACAATGCACAGAAAAGGCGGTAGTGGCTATCCTTACCTTCCTCCTTGAATTGGTCAGGGTGAGCAATTGTTCACAGCGTCCACCTATGCGCTGCCCACTTGCTTACTTCCTTTCTCTTCTGTCTGCTCAGATCGAAGCCCCCTGGGCTGGGCACAGGGAGGTCGTGCCCACCTTCTCCGCTCTCTGTTCTCATCTCTCTAGCCCTTCGGAGGACCAGCTTCCAGGGCAAGGTGTCCCCCAAGCCCCACCAAAGTTCTGTCATCTTGGTGCTGCTTTTCACAGCCTGGGAACTAAAGGTTGCTGTGACATCCTGTCTCCCAGAGAGGCGAAGGCACAGATGGCTTTGGTGTCCGATATCTGCTTTCTTCCCCGGTCCCAGATGTTCACCTAAACCTCAGCCTGGGGGGCTTCTGTGGTTGTCCAGTGGTTGAGAATCTGCTTGTCAATTCAGGGGACACAGGGTCCATCCTCAGTCTGGGAAGATTCCACATACTGTGGAGCAACTAAAGCTGTGCCCTGCAACTAGAGGGCAGCCCCCAGTTGCTGCAGCTGGAGAAAGCCCATGTGTAGCAATGAAAACCCAGCACAATACTCTTCCCCGCCCAAAATCAATCTAGGAGGCCCCCACTGGCTTCTGGTGTGTACATTCTGAAATTCTGCCTAATGTTTCTCTATGTTGTATAGTCACTAAGTGGTGATCGACACTTTGCGACCCCATGGACTGTAGCCCCGCCAGGCTCCTCTGTCCATGGGATTTTCCAGGCAAGAATGCTGGAGTGAGTTGCCATGCCCTCCTCCAGGGGATCTTCCCTACCCAGGGATTGAACTCGTGTGTCCTGCATCGGCGGGCAGATACATTACCACTGAGCCACCTGGGAAGCACCATGGAAGCACCATGTTTCTCTATTTTTTGTTTGTTCAGTTGTTCAGTCATGTCTGATTCTTTGTGACTTCATGGACTGCAGCACGCCAAGTCTCCCTGTCCATCATCAACTCCCAGAGTTTACTCAAACTCATGTCCATTGAGTAGTGATGCCATCCAACCATCTCATCCTCTGTTGCCCCCTTTTCCTCCTGCCTGCAATCTTTTCCAGCTTCAGGGTCTTTTCCAGTGAGTCAGCTCTTCGCATCAGGTGGCCAAAGTATTGGAGCTTTAGCTTCAGCATCAGCGCTTCCAGTGAACACCCAGGACTGATCTCCTTCAGGATGGACTGGTTGGATCTCCTTGCAGTCCAAGGGACTCTCAAGAGTCTTCTCCAACACCACATTTCCAAAGCATCAATTCTTCAGCACTCAGGCTATGGTCCAACTCTCACATCTGTACATGGCTACTGGATAAACCATAACTTTGACTAGATGAAGCTTTGTGGACAAAGTAATGTCTCTGCTTTTTAACATGCTGTCTAAGTTTGTCATAACTTTTCTTCCAAGGAGCAAATGTCTTCTAATTTCATGGCTACAGTCACCATGTGCAGTGGTTTTGGAGAAATTGTTTTCTTTTTCCATTGTTTCCCCATCTATTTTGTAATGTTCAAAGTAATGCTCAAAATTCTCTAAGCCAGGCTTCAACAATACGTGAACCTTGAACTTCCAGATGTTCAAGCTGGTTTTAGAAAAGGCAGAGGAACCAGAGATCAAATTGCCAACATCGGCTGGATCATAGAACAAGCAAGAGAGTTCCAGGAAAACATCTATTTCTGCTTTATTGACTATGCGAAAACCTTTTACTGTGTGGATTACAACCAACTGTGGAAAATTCTGAAATAGATAGGAATACAAGACCACCTGACCTGCATCTTGAGAAACCTATATGCAGGTCAGGAAGCAACAATTAGAACTGGACATGGAACAACAGACTGGTTCCAAATAGGAAAAGGAGTACGTCTAGAGTGTATATCTTCACCCTGCTTATTTAACTTATATGCAGAGTACATCGTGAGAAACGCTGGGCTGGATGAAGCACAAGCTGGAATCAAGATTTCTGGGAGAAATATCAGTAACCTCAGATATGCAGATGAAACCACCCTTATGGCAGAAAGTGAAGAAGAACTAAAGAGCCTATTGATGAAAGTGAAAGTGGAGAGTGAAAAAGTTGGCTTTTTAGAAAACTAAGAAACTTAGAAAACTAAGATCATGACATCCGGTCCCATCACTTCCTGGCAAATAGATGGGGAAACAGTGGAAACAGTGGCTGACTTTATTTTGGGGGTCTCCAAAATCACTGCAGATGGTGATTTCAGCCATGACATTAAAAGACGCTTACTCCTTGGAAGGAAAGTTATGACCAACCTAGATAGCATATTCAAAAGCAGAGCTAATACTTTGCCAACAAAGGTTCATCTAGTCAAGGCTATGGTTATTCCAGTGGTCATGTATGGATGTGAGTTGGAGTATAAAGAAAGCTGAGTGCCAAAGAATTGATGCTTTTGAACTGTGGTGTTGGAGAAGACTCTTGAGAGTCCCTTGGACTGCAAGGAGATCCAACCAGATCATTCTAAAGGAAATCAGTCCTGGGTGTTCATTGGAAGGACTGATGCTGAAGCTGAAACTCCAATACTTTGGCCAACTGATGCGAAGAACTGACTCACTGGAAAAGACCCTGATGCTGGGAAAGATTGAAGGCGGGAGGAGAGGGGGATGACAGAGGATGAGATGGTTGGATGGCATCACTGACTCGATGGACACGAGTTTGAGCAAGCACAGGGAGTTGGTGATGGACAGGGAGGCCTGGCGTGCTGCAGTCCATGGGGTCGCAAAGAGTCGGACACGACCGAGTGACTGAACTGAACTATGCTTATGCTAAGTCACTTCAGTCGTGTCTGACTCTGTGCGACCCCATAGATGGCAGCCCACCAGGCTCCCCCATCCCTGGGATTCTCCAGGCAAGAACACTGGAGTGGGTTGTCATTTTCTTCTTCAATGCATGAAAGCGAAAAGTGAAAGTGAAGTCACTCAGTCGTGTCCGACTCTTCGTGACCCCATGGACTGCAGCCTACCAGGCTCCTCCATCCATGGGATTCTCCAGGGGTGCCATTGCCTTCTGTTCCTCATCCATTTGCCATGAAGTGATAGGACCAGAGGCCATGATCTTAGTTCTTTTTGAATGTTGTGTTTTAAATCAACATTTAGTATTTTTTTGGATGTTAAGTTTCTCTGTTTGTTCCTTTAAAAAACAGTGTCTTATTGCACTGCTGGTCTGTTCTTTTCTTTCATTCTGTTTATGAGCTTACTGTCTCTTTAGGATGGCATGGTTATTTTGCATCCTCTGGCTGCTGGCTATCTCCCACTGGAAGCCTTTGTCTACCCTCTTAGCTCCTTTCCTGATGCTTCATCTGCAATACAGTTTCGAAAAGTGTTTAATGGCAGTAGGATGTGCCCTCTCTGGGTGCTGAAACATGTGCTTCAGAGCAATATTATCTTTGCTTATGTGAGTCCCCCTTTGAGTTCTTGTGTGAATTTCTTGGTTTCAGGTTCCATACCAAGAAATGAACAAAGCTGAAGTCTGAACACTGAGCACAGCAAAAGCTCAGGTTTCCCACGTCTTCAGATGACTGTGTCTCCTTCTTGACACAGGCTGAGGGCATGGCGGACCTGCCTGGTTCCTCACCAGTGGGTATTTTTTTTTTCCGTTTCCCTTTTGGGGTGGGCAGACTTCGGGAGTGCTGGCTTTCCTTTAAGGGGCCAGTGCAAGCTTCGTCCTCTTTGTATACAGCCTCACGGCCCCACCTCCTGTTATCTGGGGACCATCAGCATTCAGGCCACAGAGCCCACAAAACCAGTGAACCCGGCCCAGCCATCCTGTTGCTGTCTCTTCTGCCTCCTGGATGCTTCATTGCTTCTTCATGCCTAACACACTTGCATATTCCCACCACCAAGCTCCCGCTCTGCCCCCCAAGCTCTTTTCTTTTTAGAGCTTATTTTTATTTGCCTATTTATTTTTGTTATTTTATTTTTGGCCACACTGGGTCTTCATTGCTGGTGAATTCCAGGCTGGCTTTTCCTTAAACTAAGTGATTAATCAAGTCTTCATCATAGAGCCATTTGTCAAAACTATACTATATGTATTAATTATCTATCATCTATCTGTTCATCATCTCCCTATCTGTTTATCTATCTATGTATCTGTCATGTATCTCTCTCATCTATCCACCCACCTATTGGTCATTTTATCTCCTTTCTAGAGCTTTACTCAGTTATGTAATTCAGATTCAGATCAGATTCAGATCAGTCGCTCAGTCCTGTCTGACTCTTTACGACCCCATGAATCGCAGCACGCCAGGCCTCCCTGTCCATCACCAACTCCCGGAGTTCACTCAGACTCACGTCCATCGAGTCAGTGATGCCATCCAGCCATCTCATTCTCTGTCGTCCCCTTCTCCTCTTGCCCCTAAGCCCTCCCTGCATCAGAGTCTTTTCCAATGAGTCAACTCTTCGCATGAGGTGGACAAAGTACTGGAGTTTCAGCTTTAGCATCATTCCTTCCAAAGAAATCCCAGGGCTGATCTCCTTCAGAATGGACTGGTTGGATCTCCCTGCAGTCCAAGGGACTCTCAAGAGTCTTCTCCAACACCACAGTTCGAAAGCATCAATTCTTTGGCGCTCAGCCTTCTTCACAGTCCAACTCTCACATCCATACATGACCACAGGAAAAACCATAGCCTTGACTAGACGAACCTTTGTTGGCAAAGTAATGTCTCTGCGTTTGAATATGCTATCTAGGTTGGTCATAACTTTCTTTCCAAGGAGTAAGCGTCTTTTAACTTCATGGCTGCAGTCACCATCTGTAGTGATTTTGGAGCCCAGAAAAATAAAGTCTGACACTGTTTCCACTGTTTACCCATCTATTTCCCATGAAGTGGTGGGACTGGATGCCGTGATCTTAGTTTTCTGAATGTTGAGCTTTAAGCCAACTTTTTCACTCTCCACTTTCACTTTCATCAAGAGGCTTTTGAGTTCCTCTTCACTTTCAGCCATAAGGGTGGTGTCATCTGCCTATCTGAGGTTATTGATATTTCTCCCGGCAATCTTGATTCCAGCTTGTGTTTCTCCCAGCCCAGCGTTTCTCATGATGTATTCTGCATAGAAGTTAAATAAACAGGGTGACAATATACAGCCTTGACAAACTCCTTTTCCTATTTGGAACCAGTCTGTTGTTCCACGTCCAGTTCTAACTCTTGCTTCCTGACCTGCATACAGATTTCTCAAGAGGCAGATCAGGTGGTCTGGTATTCCCATCTCTTGAAGAATTTTCCACAGTTTATTGTGATCCACATAGTCAAAGGCTTTGGCATAGTCAATAAAGCAGAAATAGATGCTTTTCTGGAACTCAGTTATGTAATTAACAGATGAGTATTTTTCGATTTGGGTCTGCTGCTGCTGGTGCTAAAACGCTTCAGTTGTGTCTGACTCTGTGCAACCCCATAGACGTCAGCCCACCAGGCTCCCCCGTCCCTGGGATTCTCCAGGCAAGAACACTGGAGTGGGTTGCCATTTCCTTCTCCAGTGCGTGAAAGTGAAAAGGGAAAGTGAAGTCGCTCAGTCGTGTCCCACTCTTCATGACCCCATGGACTGCAGCCCACCAGGCTCCTCCATCCATGGGATTCTCCAGGCAAGAGTACTGGAGTGGGGTGCCATTGCCGTTTGGGTCAGAGGATACAAAATATCTCCAGAATTTGAGAGATTTCAATGCTTTAAACGCAGCCGATGTCAGTGTTTTAAATGCCTGATGTCTGTGTCCACATAGTGACACCTTTACAACTGTGTGTGTGTGTTTCCGTGTATCTTTACATGTGTATGCTTCCCAAAGTTCAGACCATGTTTCTACAGCTTATCTGTACTGCGTGCAAACTGACTTATAGTAGGTTTTTTTTTCATCAGTCCTAACAGGATCTGAGGACTACGAGGTTCCTAAAGGATCTGAATCAGAGTTAGGAATGGGCTTGCCTCACCCTCCACTTTTTAAAAAGCCTGCCCAGCCTGGGAGAACCGGGTCACCGCGCAAGCCCTGTATAGCAAGGGGACTTCTGTGAGCCACGTGGGGGTGGTGGACAGGGAGGCCCTCCGCCCTGGGTCTGGTACAGGGTGCAGATTCCGAAATGCCCCTTCTGATTACTACCTTATCATCCATCATTCCCGCTCCTCCCTCCTGTGTGCAGTTTTCACGATGAATTCTAGTGCCCTGCCCAGCACGTACTACTAGGGATGAACAAAAGGCCGTCTGGAATCTGTCCCCCTTTCTGTAGAGAGCAGACAGGAAGAACAAGCTTCTCAGAGAGTCTTCCCTCCCCAGCTAGGTTTTCACAGCTCGCTTCCCTAATGCCTGCATTACTGGTACCCACTGGCAGCACGCCAGGCTTCCCTGTCCATCACCGGCTCCCGGAGCCTACTCAGACTCACGTCCATCGAGTCGGTGATGCCATCCGACCCACCCCATTATTCACCTAAACCTTCTCAGCCCTAGAGAGGGGGTACGGGACACAGACAGTGAAGGCCACAGGAAGGAACTCTGCCTACCCAGCTTTTAGTGTGGTTTGCTCTACTTGACATCCTTTAAAGGGGAGGATAGGAGTAAAACTCATTCCCACGGTTGAGAAGGGCTATTTATGAAGGTAGGAGGGGGTCTGGGAGGTGTGGTCTTGGAGCACAGCATGAAAGAGAGTGAGAAGGTGGGATTTGCAGTCTCTGATCAACACGTGGTACAGGTGAGAGACCTGTACCATCCAAACAGACCAAGCCCATCCTCCTGTCGTAACCTTTCCAGTGTCAGGCCGTGTCAGGGTGGTTCACACGTGTTTTAAATCCTTGTGGAAAACGTGACATCCCTGTGACTTCCCTGGTCGTCCAGTGGTTAGGACTCCACCCTCCCAGTGCAGAGGGGTCCAGGTTTGATCCCTGGTCAGGGAAGTAGATCCCATATGCTGCACCTGAGACCCAGTGCAGGGAGATCCAACCAGTCCCTCCTAAAGGAAATCAGTGCTGAATGTTCTTTGGAAGGACTGATGCTGAAGCTGAAGCTCCAATACTTTGGCCACCTGATGTGAAGAGCCGACTCATTCGGAAAGACCCTGATGCTGGGAAAGATTGAAGGCGGGAGGAGAAGGGGACGACAGAGGATGAGATGCTTGGATGGCATCACCGACTCAATGGACATGAGTTTGACCAAGCTCTGGAAGTTGGCGATGGACAGGGAAGCCTGGCGTGCTGCAGTCCATGGGGTCGCAGAGAGTTGGGCATGACTGAGCAACTGAACTGAACTGAGGACCCAGCGAAGCCAAATAAGTACATAATTTGTTTTTTAAAAAATGACATCCCCATGCCCATATGATGGAGTTGAGGAAGAGAGATGCTATGTAGCTAGCCCAGGATCACACAGTCAGTACGTTGTAGAACAGAGATTTTAAGCTGCTTTTCACTGTTACATTGCATCGTTGCTCAAATCAAGCAACACAAAGCTTCTCAGAAGACAATATCTCGTGTTCGTTGGGTGTACTTTTTTTAAATAGGGAGAGATACTAGGGAACAATGAGGGCAGAGTAGAAGTTTAAGGATCAGAGCCAAAAAGGAAGAATCTGTATGGAAAACCAGGTCTGTCAGCTCTGGTGAGTTCCCGAGCCTGTGTTATTAGGCGATATCGTTACAAGTAGGACAGGGACTTGAACACGTAAAAATGAAAGCTTGCAGAGTTTAACCAGGACAAGGCTTTTCTACTGACCTACTGGGAGTTTGCTTGGGATGGGGGTAGGGGGATGGTTACGTTCCTTCTACTCTGGTTCTCAGAATCTGGGTTTCATGGAGACATCATTTCCCCAAGTATCATTTGGCTGGACTTGAGTAGGTGCTGTCTGCATACTAAAACCTAAAAATAGACATCAGTAGAATTCGAGGTTTAACAAATTTCTACATTCTCTTTCTGTTTCCGCTGGGGGGACCGTCTCAGGGAACGGCTTTGGTGGGAGCTGTGATTGTTACAGGAGACTTGCAGGAGCTGAGGTTAAGATGAAGGAGGCGACATGAATGTCACAGAGGTGATAAGGCTAGCCTTGTGAATTTCAGCAGGAGTTGTAAAGAGTTCCTAGAATGCCCATGTTACCAACAGTGACTTTGGTTGCTGTGCCCTCATGAAGGGGAGATGATCACTATCAGGAAAACCCTGAATTCTTTTTCATTACTTTTCAGATGTGAATGGACAGAAGCATGAAGGGAAGAAGTGAAGTGACGTCGCTCAGTCGTGTCTGACTCTTTGTGACCCCACATACACTGTAGCCTACCAGGCTCCCCCATCCATGGAATTCTCCAGGCAAGAATACTGGAGTGGGTTGCCATTTTCTTCTCCAGGGGGATCTTCCCAAT
Organism: Bos indicus x Bos taurus; assembly: GCF_003369695.1. Taxonomy (NCBI): domain Eukaryota; kingdom Metazoa; phylum Chordata; class Mammalia; order Artiodactyla; family Bovidae; genus Bos; species Bos indicus x Bos taurus. Next base: position 6,194,889 of record NC_040105.1, on the reverse strand, counting down.
CCAGGGATAGAACCCAGGTCTCCCGCATTGCAGGCAGATGCTTTATTGTCTGAGCCACCAGGGAAGCCCCGATAAGCATTAAGGGAAGAAACATATAAAAGAGAATAGCACACAGTCTCTCACGATTTCCTACCGTAGTTAAGCACGGTGTGGACTCTCAGACCCAGAAGAGTCTGATCTTTGTGGAAGGCTGTTCCTCACCACGACGCCCTTGGTTTAGGGTCACCCAAGAACGTGACACTCGAGTTTGATGAGTCAGGAGAAGCTTGTTCTCAACCCTGAGAAGATTTTCCGAGAGGAAAAAGTGGTGCTTGAGTGTGTGTGTGTGTACGTGTGCATGTGTGTGTGTAAAAAGAGACAATTTGTCCTTCTGATTTTCTATTTTCTTAGCAAACACTAGATATGAACAAGAACAGATATGACAGAGAGGGTGAAATCCAGATAATAATCTGAATTTAAATGGACGGTGTCGCAGGAATGGTTTAATAAGCCTAGGAGCCCTTGAACCCATCAGCTAGGAAAAATAAATGAATGTAACCATCTTTCAAATTATGCGTTCTTAACTTTAATTAACTGCTTTCTAAAAACGTATTCTGTATTACGGCCACGTCAGATGAGCTCTGTTACAATGTACGTGAGCTCACAGAGCATCAGTCACACCATGGACCACTTGAGCATGTGGATGTATGGGAGTGAATTGCAAATGATGTCCCTTAAACAGCAGATGGAGATGTCCAAAGCTAGTCTAAAGCGTGACCTCAGTCAGCCTTCAAATATGGGAGCCTAGAAAAGACGTCTTGATGTTTTTCTCACTGTTATTTTTTAGGGTATTCTGCCACTGTTCATTTCCTATTAGATCAGTCTTTATCTACACCTGAGAACATTTTCACATAAATTTTATTTCCTCCAAGGGTGATAAAGAACCTTGAATGAAATGAAGTTCGTGTGCGTTAGAGCCTCCAAAAAGTGGAACCAATTTTCCTTTGCTACAAAGGAAAAAAAAAAAAAAAAAAGTCTCTGGTAATACGTTCAGGGCTTTAAAAACTGTAATAAGTCTCTCAGGTCAAGAAAAGTAGTAAACCTGGTGAAAATGAGATTAAAGGAGATTAAAGGTGCCAGGAACAGGCGTACTTCAAGACCCAAATGGTGGATTATGAAGTAGGTACAGCGGCTGAGCTCACATGGCGTTTGGGGATCTAAAAATACGCACATCAGTGGTGAATACCTAAAAGTTAGCCCAATGTTACAACATAGCGGGCAATTGGACATGTAAGTTAGTATCAGCTGGATAAGGTTCAGTTTAAATATGTGGGAAAAATACAATGCAATGCCATAAAACTCCAAGAATAACAAAAGTGAGAATTCCTCACCTATGTAAGAAACTGTGTACTGAAACTGTGTACTACAATTTGGGTCGTAACAAAAGATGAAGAAAATAAATGCAAATCTGTAAAAACTTATACAGAAATGTGAGTATGAGGAGAGTAAACATTTTTCTTTTTTTCTGAAAAGTGGTTTAAAAGAAATCTCTCTGAAGGTCATGTATGCATGTCTGCTAAGTCACAAAGTTCTGACTCCTCGCAACCCCATGGACTGTAGCCCGCCAGGCTCCTCTGTCCATGGAATTCTCCAGGCAAGAATACTGGAGTGGGTTGCCATGCCCTCCTCCAGGGGATCTTCTTGACCCTGGGATCAAACCCATGTCTCTTACACCTCCTGCATTGGCAGGCGAGTTCTTGACCGCTAGCACCACCTGGGAAGGCCACCTCTAAAGGTCACCTACACATAAATGCTACCATACGATTCTGAAGCTCAGTGAGTCTGTGTCCAAGAAGTTTCCAGCCAGGAAAAATCACTTTGCAGCAGAGACAGGGTGCGCTTGGAAGGGGAGGTTTTGTATTTTACAGAAACGGTAGTCGGGTGGTTCAACCTAGAGCCTGTTATAGAGGGTGAAGGAAGACAGAAAGAGAAAAATATATATATTAGCGCATATATGTGAAATCTGGAAAACTGGTACTGATGAGCCTCCCTGCAGGGAAGGAATGGAGATGCGGATGTAGGTAATAGACTTGTGAATACGGCAGGGGAAGGAGAAGGTGGGATGAGTTGAGAGAGTAGAACTGATATATATATACACTGCTGCTGCTAAGTCGCATCAGTCGTGTCCGACTCTGTGAGACCCCATAGACGGCAGCCCACCAGGCTCCCCCTTCCCTGGGATTCTCCAGGCAAGAACACTGGAGTGGGTTGCCTTTTGCAATGCATGAAAGTGAAAAGGGAAAGTGAAGTCTCTCAGTCGTGTCCGATTCTTAGCGACCCCCTGGACTGCAGCCTTCCAGGCTCCTCCGTCCATGGAATTTTCCAGGCAAGAGTACTGGAGTGGGGTGCCATTGCCTTCTCCGATGTATACACTGTCCTGTGTGAAATAGATGGCTAGTGGGAAACTGCTGTATGCCACAGGGGGCTCAGCTTGGTGCTCTGTGATGACCTAGAAGGGTGGGTTGGGGTGGGAGGGAAGCTCAAGAGGTATATATATATATATCTTTTATATATATATAAAATTATGGCTGCTTCATGTTGTTGTATGGCAGAAAGCAACACAACATTGTAAAGCAATTTTCCTCCAATTAAAAAATAAATTAGCATCAGGTGGAGCATCCGCCTGCAATGCCGGACACGTGGCTTCAATCCCTGGGTCGGGAAGATCATCCCCCGAAGAAGGAAATGGCAACCCACTCCACTATTCTTGCCTGGGAAATCCATGGACGGAGGAGCCCAGCAGGCTACAGTCCATGAGGTTGCAAAGAGTCAGGCATGACTGAGCAACTAACTGTCACTCACTTCCAAGGGGAGGACTTCCCAGGTGGCTCAGATGGTAAAGAGTCCACCTGCCAATTCAGGAAACGTGGGTTCGATCCCTGGGTCAGGAAGATCCACTGAAGAAGTGAATGGCAACCCACTCCAGGATTCTGAGAACCCCATGGACAGAGGAGCCTGGCAGGCAATATAGTCCATGGGGTTGCAAAGAGCTGGACACGACTAACACTTCCAAGAGGAATCCCAAGACCTGTAGGATGGTCACCTGTGAGGTCCAAAGGACTGGGATCCCACACATATACAACCACCTACCTCTGAACACCAGAATTCCATTCTTAAAAACTCAAAGATCTGTGTAAAGCTAACACATGGGGAGCCTAAAATACAACAGAGGTGTAGCCTCGGTAAAAGAATTTTCTCTGAAGACTGGGTACTGACAATTGGCATGCCTTCCACTGAGAAAATGTCAACCAGCAAGACGCCTGCCACGTGTCCCTGCCTTCTGTCCACTTCTTCATGGTGATGGCTATGAAATCGGGTTACTGTATGTGCGGCTGGTCCCCTTGCTAGAGGAGAAGGGAAATCGGTTCTGGTTTGTAAGTAAGAATGCAGTTTCCCGACCCAGGGGGGAGTACTGCTTTAACAGGGAAGAACAGAAAAGAAAAAGAAGACGAGGATGAGTCCCTGGGTTGTCAGGACTCATGCAGAGATGTTCATGAGCAGAAGGCCATGGCATAGAAGAGAATCTCAGCGAGAAACTCCCAGTGGGGGTATGGAGGGGCATCCGTTCAGTTCAGTTCAGTTGCTCAAGTCCTGTCTGATGCTTTGAGACCCCATGGACTGCAGCACGCCAGGCTTCCCTGTCCATCACCAACTCCTGGAGCTTGCGTAGAGATACCGAAAGCTCCCTCCCACGCAGGGACATAAAGTAGAGCAGCTTCCCTGATAGCTCAGTTGGTAAAGAATCCATCTGCAACGCAGGAGACCCCAGTTGGATTCCTGGGTCGGGAAGATCCCCTGGAGAAGGGATAGGCTACGCACTCCAGTATTCTTGGGCTTCCCTGGTGGCGCAGCTGGTAAAGAATCCACCTGCCGTGTGGGAGACCTGTGTTCGATCTCTGGGTTGGGAAGACCCCCTGGAGAAGGGAAAGGCTGCCCACTCCAGAATTCTAGCCTGGAGAATTCCATGGACTGCATAGTCCATGGGGTCACAAAGAGTCAGACACGACTGAGCGACTTTCACTTTCACTTTCAGAGCAGTGGGCTTCCCAGGCAGCACTAGTGGTAAAGAACCCACCTGCCAACGCAGGAGATGTGAGAGATGTGAGTTTGATCCCTGGGTTGGGAAGATTCCCTGGAGGAGGTCATGGCAACCCACCCAGCATCCTTGCCTGGGAAATCCTATGGACAGTGGAGCCTGGCAGGTTACAGTCCATGGGGTTGCAAAGCGTCAAAAAGAAGTTATTTAGCATGCATGCATGCAGAGCTTCATTCCATAAAACATAAAGCCCACAGATAAGGCTAAGAGATGATGCTTGTTAAGTGAAGTACAGTTGCCTGTGCAAGGAAAAGATTAACTTGTTTTTTTCTGAAGACCGGAGATTCTGAACATCATTTCTTTGTAGAGCAGGACTTGTAACCCTTTTATTTATTGGGTTACTTTTCTCGGAGGCGGGCAGGTTTCTCACCATAATACAATCTCTTTCCAGGGCATATTGTGGGTCTCACTTGTCCAGCACAGCAGCCGCAACACCTCAACCAGTTCTTGGTCCAAAAGCATTTTCTTAAATATGTGTTTAACATGGAGAGAGAAGACTTGACTGTTTTCTCGACCCCGTGGACTGTAGCCCACCAGGCTCCCCTGTCTATGGGATTTCCCCCGCCAGAACACTGGAGTGGGTAGCCATTCCCTTCTCCAGGGGATCTTCCCCACACAGGGATCAAACCTGGGTCTCCCGCAGTGCAGGCAGGTTGTTCTTTACCATCTGAGCCACCAGGTATCAATCTTAATTAATTATTATTTGTGAGCAGTCCTGTGGAGGATCTACTGAGCCTGCGGAGAATTCTGTGTATCTTGATATCCCTACCTTTCCGTCTCATGAATGAACTGTACCCTTTCTCTGCTGTGGGACCCCACCAATCTGTTTTAGTGACCTGAAACTCGCTAAGGAGGGCTCTTAAGACTAGCAAGGAACAAGCCCTTGTGAACTGCCCACTGTTTGCCTCTCAGCATGCCCTCATCTGCATTCTTTACAGTGCTGATCATGGACAAGAAACGTGATGGGTTCCAGCCCAGCGTGTGTGTTGTGATACAGATGGCTTTGATTGTCAGAGAGATTTGCTGGTCTTAAAGCCAGAAGACTTGGATTTGAGTCCCAGCTTTCATCTGTCATCCTTAGGAGAACCAAACAAGAGTGAATCTTTAGGTGCACCAAACATGCTCCCCAAAGCTTTCCTGCAGAGTGTTTGTTTTTCTGAGCCTTCTCTTGAGGCTATTTTTTTTTTTATGCTTTCCATTGTGAATTGGTAATTTAGGAGGAGTTGAGAACAAATACTTAATTTTTATATTTTAAAATAATAAGCATTCAGTTTTTTCTTTTTTTCTTTTAAATAGCTGTGTGCTCTGATTTGCTGAAGTGTAGCATGCTAAGAAATTTACATTCACAGGACGCTTTTCCTTGGGAGTGTTCATGGAAAACTGATCACCACCGTGAAAACTTTTTTTATGGAAAACTGATCTCTGAAGAATTGATGCTTTTGAATCGTGGTGTTGGAGAAGACTCTTGAGAGTCCTTTGGACTGCAAGGAGATCAACCCAGTCCATCCTAAAGGAAATCAGTCCTGAATATTCATTGGAAGGACTGATGCTGAAGCTCCAATCCTTTGGCTAGCTGTTGGGAAGAACTGACTCATTGGAAAAGACCCTGATGCTGGGAAAGATTGAAGGCAGGAGGAGAAGGGGATAACAGAGGATAAGATGGTTGGATGGCATCGCCGGCTCGATGGACATGAGTTGACTGCGGGAGTTGGTGATGGACAGGGAGGCCTGGCGTGCTGCAGTCCTCAGGGTCACAAAGAGTCAGATACGACTGAGCAACTGAACTGAACTGATCACATCTGTAGTCCCTTATACTGAGGAACCCAAATGCTTACGTTATGCAAAAATAATGGAAATATTAGGTGGCACATGATTTAAAATATATGACAGTGAGTCAGGAACTCTGCCTATCTGCATATTGATTGCAGCAGACACCCTCTCCAGGGCCATAAGGAATGGCAATGTAACAAAGCAAGGGATTTAGAGAACATACCAAGCCTGTTCAGCTTTGTCCCCACTTTTTTAGAATATTTTATTCACCAATATTTAATTAAATTCTTAGGATGTAGAATTGAGAAGCAGTAGAATCCTGGGTACGATCTACTCTTAGGATGTAGAATTGGTGGTTTTCCCTGACAGGTCAGTTGGTAAAGACTCCGCCTGCAATGCAGGAGACCCTGGTTCAATTCCTGGGTTGGGGAGATCCGCTGGAGAAGGGATAGGGTACTCACTCCAGTCTTCTTGGGCTTCCCTGATGGCTCAGCTGGTAAAGAATCTGCCTGCAAGGCAGGAGGCCTGGGTTCAGTCCCTGGGTTGGGAAGATCCCCTGGAGAAGGGAAAGGCTACCCACTCCAGTATTCTGACCTAGAGAATTCCATGGACTGTATAGTCCATGGGGTCACAAAGAGTCAGACATGACTGAGCAACTTTCACTTTCGGGTAATCTGATGGTAAGAAGGTGATCTGGGCAGCTGAAAACAGCAGTCTCCAAGCTTTGATTCAGTGCCCTGTTAGGAAATTTGATATAAAGATGGATCGGTGTTGTGAAGGGCATTTGTATATGTCTACCTTCCAATATCAGAGAAGGCAATGGCACCCCACCCCAGTACTCTTGCCTGGAAAATCTTATGGACGGAGGAGCAAGGTAGGCTGCAGTCCATGGGGTCGCTAAGAGTCGGACACGACTGAGCGACTTGAATGAATGCACTCGTGTATATCAAGAACTCTTTGTGAGATCAGCACATGAGTTTGCTCTTATTTATGAATCTTTAATACTTGCACTGTTGCTGTCATTACACTGCAGGATCTTTCCCAGAGATTTATATCCTCCTTCAGCATTTATTGATCCAGAATTAGGCGGTGCAGATTTAGAGCTTGAAAAGTGTATGACAGAGTTAGAGAAGCTTGGAGTTATGATTGTCCCTTTCAAGGATACTGGTAGGGGAAACAGGTGGGAAAGGGTCAGTTCTGATGACCAGGCAAGGCGATGGAGATTAGGGAGGCGGAGATTAGGTGGGAGCAGCGATCCTTCTGGAAGTTTCTCCTCCTACTTAACTGTGCCCACGCATGACTTTGTGACTCAGGGGAGGCGTGGTGGGCGGGTCACGGGTGACAGTACCGACAGCTCTTGCAGACCTTGGCTGTTGTTTCTGCCATGTCTCCAAAGCTGAAGGGCTGGGATGCCTGTGCATGTGGACATCTTTGTTCGACCTGGATGAATTCCGCTCAGACTCCAGTAGCTCCCTGACTTATCACAGCCGTGGTGCCTGGCCAATACCAGGCAGGCACAGGCAGGCTAGAAGAGGCAGTCCATGGGGTCTGGCTCCTCTGATGGGCTCGTGGAGCTAGCTGGCATCAGTGAGAGAAATGGGACTTCATGCCTGGGGATTTTTCAGGCAAGGAGGAAAGTTGGGCAGAAATGGGGGTTAGGAGGAAAGAAAAGAAAAGCTGTGCATAGCAACAGTTAGGGATAATAAATCACAGGCAGGTTGGGTGAAGGAACGATTTTTGTAGAGAGACATGTTTGCCTCAGTGGAAACTGTGGTAGACTTTATTTTGGGGGGGCTCCAAAATCACCACAGATGGTGACTGCAGCCATGAAATTAAGACATTTGCTTTTTGGAAGAAAAGCTATGACCAAGCTAGACAGTATATTAAAAAGCAGAGATGTTGCTTTGCCAACAAAGGTCCATCTAGTCGACGCTATGGTTTTATCAGTAGTCATGTATGGATGTGAGAGTTGGACTATAAAGAAATCTGAGTGACGAAGAATTGGTGCTTTTGAACTGTGGTGTTGGAGAAGACTCTTGAGAGTCCCTTGGACTGCAAGGAGATCCAACCAGTACATTCTAAAGGGAATCAGTCCTGAATATTCATTGAAAGGACTGATGCTGAAGCTGAAATGCCAATACTTTGGCCACCTGACATGAATTGCTGACTCATTGGAAAAAATCCTGATGCTGGGAAAGACTGAAGGTGGGAGGAGAAGCGGATGGCAGAGGAAGAGATGGTTGGATGGCATCACCAACACAATGGACATGAGTTTGGGTAAACTTCGTGAGTTGGTGATGGACAGGGAAGCCTGGCGTGCTGCGGTCCATGGGGTCGCAAAGAGTCAGACACGACTGAGCAACTGAACTGCACGGAACTGAAGCTCCCAGCTTGGGGTCCTGTTTCATGCTTTGATATCCTGCACCTGAGTTATCCCAGTCTTCATGAATGTCCTCCCCCGAGCTGCCTGGCACCTAAATGCCATCACCTGCTTTCAAGCCCTGGTTTCTTCTCCTGGATCGTTGTCTGTAGATGTCCCAATCTTTCTGCTCAAAGGGACTCCTGGCTGACTGTGACTCTGAAGGAGGAAGGTCAGTGTTCTCCGGGCGTTATTTATACTCTGCTCACATCCTAATGGCGACCCTGGGCCGGTGTTGGAGGAAGCGCTTCATCTGGCAGCCTGGATGACTGTGTTCCCCACAAAGGACACTGGAGGGACCCGAGGAACCCTTTCCCCATTGTTATGTGGTAAGCGATTTCAGTGTGTGTGTGTGTGTGTGTGTGATTTCTGTCCCTTTTCCCCAAGGAGTGTTTGACAATATCCGGAGATACAGCTGGGAGGTGGCAGGGAATACTACATCTAGGAGGTATAGGCCAGGGATGGTTCCTCACAGACCCTGACAGCAAAGGATTATCTAGCTGCAATTAAAAAAGAATAAAATAATGCCGTTTGCAGCCACACGGATGGAGCTAGAGGGTGTCCCACCAGGTGAAGTAAGTCAGAGAAGGAGAAATATCTCATGACACCCCTTATATGTGGAATCTAAAAGGAAATGATACAAATGGATTTACAAAACAGGGAGACTCACAGACTTAGAGAATGAACTTATGGTTGCCTGGACACACTGCTGTATGTAACATGGAGAACCAACAAGGACCTGCTGTCCAGCACAGGGAACTCTGCTCAATACTCTGTAATAACCTTATGGTTCCCAGGGGGAAGGATGGGGGCGAGGGACAGTTAGGGAGTTTGGGATGGACATGGACACACTGCTGTATTTATCATGGAGAACCAGCAAGGACCTGCTGGACAGCACAGGGAACTCTGCTCAGTGTCATGTGGCAGCCTGGGTGGGAGGGGAGTTTGGGGGAGAAGGATGCATGTATGGCTGGGTCCGTACACGCTGTTCCCCTGAAACTGTCACAATGTTGTTAATTGGCTATCAATTCAGTTCACTTCAGTTGCTCAGTTGTGTCCGACTCTTTGCGACCGCATGAATCGCAGCACGCCAGGCCTCCCTGTCCATCACCAACTCCCGGAGTTCACTCAGATTCACGTCCATTGAGTCAGTGATGCCATCCAGCCATCTTGGCTATACTCCAATATAAAATTAAATGTTAAAAGAAGAAAAAGAATTATCTAGTTTCAGAAGCCCAGACTGACAGGTTTGAGGGACCCTGTTGTAAACCACTTGGGATATAAGCCTCTTTTGAAAATGAAGGCATAGGAGAGATAGAGAGACAGATAAAGGTGAATCGTCACATCCAGAAGTTATAAGCTTAATCGGCAGGGTAAGGAGCAGTCTCACATGCACACTGAAGACAGGATAAATTGGTAAAAGCAGATGAGGGTGAAGGTAGACAATTAAAAATTACCTAAGTAGCACGGGAAGTCTGGAGATCTTAGGATGACACTCTTAGGACTTTGAATAAATGAAAGCTGTCAGTGTAACATTTCTGCACTAAACCAATCTCCATTAAAAAAAAAAAAAAAAGCAAGCAGTGAAGGACAGCCCTGAACTTGGGGAAATGCTGTTGATCTGTAGGTACATTACCATATGTATTAATACTTTGTATCAGCAGACAGTGTGAGAGGATGGGAGACACCTTATTTGTGATTCTAAGTCGGTTGTATCACAGCAACGGCAAAACCAGCAAACACCTACTTTTGCCAGATTTTAAAAAGGGACAAGAGTCTTGGAAAAAAGAACCTTTCCAATTATCAGCCATGTGTTATTGAAGGAAGCTTACAGAGGACCGGGAGATAGGCAAACTCTTTCTCCCCACTGGTTCACTGTGTTGCCTAGCTCTGTTGCTTCCCAAGAGAGATACAATTTGTGACTCTGTTTCCGTCACAGATGACTCCTGCTGAAGAAGCCTAAAGGTCCTTCTCTGCCTTCCCTAACTGAGAAGGAGTGTAAGGGAGACTGTCCTTGAAAGGAAAAGTTAAGCGTGAATGCTAGGATTCTGCAGCAAGGGAACAGCTTGACATTAGAAGTCAAATCGTGGAAAATTTTTGGGCCACCCACACCACTGTTTGCTTTTGTTGGCAAGGTCAGCTTAGAGCAAGCTAAGCACTTTAAAGCATTTTGTTTAGAGAGGAGGAATGAGAAATTCATAGACTTTGAGTTGGAGAGGACTTCAGAGGGGTTAACCTGGTTTATTTAGGAAGGATCCTGGGCAGGGCTGAAGATTCTCAGTTTGGTTCAGTTCAGTCGTTCAGTCACGTCCGACTCTTTGCAACTCCATGGACTGCAGCATGCCAGGCCTCCCGGAGTTGACTCAAACTCATGTCCATGGAGTCAGTGATGCCACCCAACCATCTCATCCTCTGTCGTCCCCTTCTCCTCCCGCCTTCAATCTTTCCCAGTATCAGGGTCTTTTCAAATGAGTCTGAAGCAGGAAAGTACTTTTATTTCCTCCAGTAACAGCCATCATGGGGATCTCTGCCCCTCTTTCCTATTCAACGTGAAATCTCTTGGGGATGTCTTTTATGACATCTTACTTTTTTAACCCTCATCAAGAGGCTTTTTATTTCCTCTTCACTTTCTGCTATCATCTGCATATCTGAGGTTGGGCCTCCCTGGTGGCTCAGTGGTAAGGAATCCGCCTGCCAATGCAGGAGACGTGGGTTCGGTCCCTGGGTGGGGAAGATCCCCTGGAGGAGGAAATGGCAACCCACTTCTGTATCCTTGCCTGGAGAATCCCATGGACAGAAGAGCCTGGTGGGCTACAGTACACTGGGTCGCAGAGAGTCGGACATGACTTAGTGACTAAACATCGAGTTTTTATTCCTGAAAGACTCTTATTTGATTGTTAAGCCTTGGCACTGTCCATCTTGAACTTAAATTTCTGACTGATATAAAAACTCTTGCCTCCTGCGAAACCCCAGAGCTGGCTGGACATGGGGTCCTGGGGGCCTGGAGGGTGTGGTGATGAGGATAGGACACGCACCCTGAGCGTTTCTCTTTCTTCCCTGGCATAGATGTCAAGATAAGGTGGGAAGAGGGGAGCTCGTCTCCCTGGCTGCCCGAGGCTGACTGTTTGCAAGCCTCTATTGTTTTTGACGCCAGTGGCCTGCAGATATTTCGGAACAACTTTTCACCGACTCTTTCCTTCCATTGCCTTATAACAGGGCCTCACATACTTCATATCTCAGTTTCCCTGATGTTGAAGAGTTTGTCTACCAGGAGGAGTAATAATAATGTGCTAAGTCGCAAAGGTCCGACTCTGCGACCCCATAGGCGGCAGCCCACCAGGCTCCTCCGTCCCTGGGATTCTCCAGGCAAGAACACTGGAGCAGGTTGCCATTGCCTTCCCCAATAATAATATGTACTATTCATACCTAAAATCAGCTCTGCCCAAAGTGTGTTCCACCTTACCGAAACAGAACAAATTGTAACTGCCCACATGGCTGCTCTGGTGGAGTATTTTTAGGAAAGTGCTTCCTTTCTGTATTTTGCTCTTCTGTCGCCACTGAAGATTTCCATGGAATATGAGCATATGAGAATCCCCTTGTTTGATGTTGACCCTGACTTGGCTTAAACTCAGTTGACATGGAACTCTCTTTAGCACGTAAAATGCTTTACACCCATATCGCATAAGCCCTCTAATACCTATTCATGTATATCAACAGAAATCATGTAACCAAACAACTTGTACTGTTACTAGTATTGACTGTTGCAAGTTATAAACAAAATTACGAATTTTGTTAAGTCATTACCTGTGTGATCGGGGTTCCCACAAAGTTTCCAGGGTTGGGCTTCTACGTCTCTGAGTTCTAGACCACTTGCGGGTTTAACCACCGATCTGAGCCATTCCGGGTGCATCATCTCATCTTACTAGTCTAAGGGGACCGTTTTTTTCTTTTTTACAAATATCTTCCCTTGCGTGTCATTTTCCTTTTTAGTTTCTCTCTATCATCCAGCCTCAAACACACCCAAGAACTAGGAAGCGTGTTGCCCCAGGGTAGGAGAAAACCTAACAAGAGGTTCAAAGCTTGATCTTGTGGAAGAGAATTTACTAACTTCTTTCAACTTCCTTTTCATCATGATTTCAGGGGCTCCGCTTGGCATACCTGTCTCCCGGAGGGCAGGGAAGACTGAGGCTCGCCTGCAAGCAGTGGCCAGGAGTTAGGACCGATAAAAGTAAAGCTCTTAGTCTCAGAGCCTACCTGTGTTTACTGAAAGGTCCTCACCATTCTGATCAACCAAGTCGGCTTCGATCAGTTTGCAGTTTTTGGTGTCCCAGACTGATTACATAACACGAGAACCAATCACATGTAGGCTGTTAGAAGGTTCAGATTTCTCCAGAGGAAATCAACATGTTATTAATCTTCTGGGCAACCCAGAAATGCTGAAGGAGACTGAAAATGGTAGATAGCAGGGATTTTGATAATGTAGCTTGCGTGCATGCAAGTGTGTTCCGTCGTGTCTAACTCTTTGCGACCCCATGAACTGCAGCCCGCCAGGCTCCTCTGTCCTTGGGATTTCCCAGGCAAGAATACCAGAGTGAGTTGCTATTCCCTTCTCCAGGGGATCTTCCCAATCCAAGGATGGAATCCAGGTCTCCTGTATTGCAGGCAGATTCTTTACCGTCTGAGCCCCCAGGGAAGCCCAGTTTGCTGAATCTTATACTTCCTTGTTCATAAACACATATATCCAACAGCACTTGTGTCTTTAATTATCATGCCTTCTGGTGTCTATTTCAATAACAACAGTAGAAGTGTCTGAAAATTACCTCTGAGGTGTCAGTTCCTGGTTACGCTGAGTAAATCACCTCTGGTATACGAGTTTAACTGAGGCACTTATGCATATTCACTGCACTGTGATGTATTCAACAGTTTTAAAAGTAGATTACCTCATGGGCAATACAACGCACCACCCTCAGAATAAATACTTCAGTATGTTCAGGTTTTGAGGCCATGGCTGCCATACAGAGTCACTGTGGTTGTGAAAGGCACTCAAGTAAATTAGATGAGGTTACTTATTATTGGGGAACTTCCCAGGTGGCTCAGAGGTTAAAGCATCTGCCTGCAATGCAGGAGGCCTGGGTTTGATCCCTGGGTCAGGAAGATCCCCTGGACAAGGAAATGGCAACCCACTCTAGTATTCTTGCCTGGAGAATCCCGTGGATGGAGGAGCCTGGTGGGCTACAGTCCACGGGGTCGCAAAGAGTCGGACACGACTGAGCGACTTCACTTTCACTTATTATTGGAGTGCTTCGAAGGTGGCGCTAGTGGTAAAGAATCTGCCTGCAACGCAGGACACTAAAGAGATGTGGGTTTGATCCCTGGGTTGGGAAGATCCTCTGGAGGAGGGCATGACAACCTACTCTAGTATTCTCTCCTGGAGAATTCCATGGACAGAGGAGCCTGGTGGGCTACAGTCCATGGGGTTGCAAAGAGTGAGACACAACTGAAGCAACTTAGTATGCATACACGAACTTATTATTGGAGCAAGGTGTCCTAGGCAAGTGTGTGCCAATAGGACTTTATCTGTGATCAGCTTTCTCTAACTTTGAAATGAATAATAAGAATAATAAAGGGAGAGAAAAAAGCTGTGAATATTGAAGCAGCTCTCAGCTGTGACCTTCTCAAGCATACTGCTGCTGCTGCTGCTAAGTCTCTTCAGTCATGTCCGACTCTGTGTGACCCCATAGACAGCAGCCCACCAGGCTCCCCAGTCCCTGAGATTCCCCAGGCAAGAACACTGGAGTGGGTTGCCATTTCCTTTCCCAATGCATGAAAGTGAAAAGAGAAGGTGAAGTTGCTCAGTTGTATCTGACTCGTAGCGATCCTATTGACTGCAACCCACCAGCCTCCTCTGTCCATGGGCTTTTCCAGGCAAGAGTACTGGAATGTGGTGCCATTGCCTTCTCCGCTCAAGCATACTACTACTGCTCATTCTTCTAAATATTACTGATGTCATGTTCCTCTCCTCTGCCCCCTTGAAGATCATTCAATCCATGGGATTGCAAAGAGTCAGGTATGACTAAGCAATTAACATTTTAAGGGGCTTCCCTTGTGCCTGGGACAGTAAAGAATCTGCCTGCAACGCAGGAGATGTGGGTACTATCCCTGGGTGGGGAAGATCCCCTGGAGAAGGGAAGGGCAACCAGCTGCAGTATTCTTGTCTGGAGAATTCCACAGATAAAGATGTCTGGTGGGCTACAGTCCATGGGGTCACAAAAGAGTCGGACAATGACTGAGCAATTAACATTTCACTTTTTTTTTTTAAATCTTAGTTGAGGAAACTGTTGAGTCTGTTTTCAGCAGATGAGAAGTCACTGGATCAAAATGGTTGGCTTCTCTCAGGCCTCAGGAGCTTGCTGTAAGAATTTTCAATTAGCAGAAACCAGCTATCTTGGGTTGGAAGATAGGAAAATGAAAACAGAAATAAGGTGGAGTGAGGCAGTTGTTCTGGAAAGATAATGTATTATCAATTTTTCGAAAAGGTGGTAGAGAGATAAACAAGTCTTGGATAGCTATATTCGAGTTTGGGATTTATTAGGAAAACTGATGGCTTAGGCAACTCTGGGGAAAGTATAGTCTGTGGTGTTGGTGATATGAGGAAGACAGGAGATTTATAGCCAAGGCTTATAACTCTTGGTTATGTAAGTGTTACCGACAGTCTCTGCTATTTGTGCAGGCATGTGGTAAGCAGATAGCCCAGCTTTGAAAAAATAATCCCGAGTACGTCCCAAAGCCGGCAACTGAAAGGAGGAGGTGACTTCTTTTATCTTAACAGAAATTGCCTCATGAGAGTGAGATATGTTTCAACACTTTTCCTGTGTCCTTTATCTCACCAAAAATTTTGACCACAAATTCTGTAAGAAATAAAACAAAAACCAAAACCCAAAAAAAAACCCCAACACTGTGGGGCACTTTACTCTCTGAACAAATCTATAGTATTGGGGATTTGTGTGTGTGTGTGTGTGTGTGTGTGTGTGTGTGTGTGTTTTACCTTCTGGAAATAGACTGTCAGCTCCTTGGGTTGTTGTCTTCATCTCTTATTTTTTTTCAGATCACACATGTGCATTTTTATGACCAAAAAAAAAAAAAATCTCAGAGATGATCTGGGAAATCAACAATGTAGAGATGGAAGAAATAAGAGGTAGAATGTCTTGCTGCTTGTCCAGGTCACTAAGACCGTCAGCTGAGCCTTATGAAGTTGCCCTTTTGCAAATCAAAGCAAGTCCAACTGGCAGTTTCACATAGCTCAGTTGGTAAGGAATCCGCCTGCAATGCAAGAGACACCAGTTCGATTCCTGGGTCGGGAAGATCCGCTGGAGAAGGGATAGGCTACCTACTCCAGTATTCTTGGGCTTCCCTTGTGACTAAGCTGGTAAAGAATCCGCCTGCAATGCGGGAGACCTGGGTTCAATCCCCGGGTCGGGAAGATCCCCTGGAGAAGGGAAAAGGCTACCCATTCCAGTACTCTGGCCTGGAGAATTCCATGGACCAGTTCATGGGGTAGCAAAGAGTTGGACACGACTAAGTGACTTTCACTTCAGTTCACTTCACTTCATATCCATGTATATAAATGGATGGGGATAGAATTAGGAGGGGAATGTCATGTGGGGTGTATTAAACATCTTGTCATCCCAGATATTTGCATGAACACCATCATAAGTATCTGCTGATGGATTAACAGAAAACTCAGAAGTCTCCAAATTAAATACTGTTTCCATGACCTGTTCAGTTTCAGAAATGACTTGTTTGGGGAAAAAAAAATAAAATTAAGTAGGAAATGACCCTTTGAGGTTGACCTTTTTTGTAGCTGTGTCCTAAATCAGTACATTGAAACTTATTTTGGAAATTTAATGATTCTCTTGTTCTTCCACCGAGTATATTGTGACCTGTTAACTTTGTTGCTTCAATTTATCATGATTAGAAATGGAAATAGTTTAATTTAGAACTGTATTTAATTTAGATTTTATTTATTTAATTTTTAGAACCAGCATTACATAGATCTATAAATATCTCTGGAGCCCAAAGATGAATATGTTACATAATCACTGATTACTGGAGAGATGGAGAGATGGAGAAAGATGGTAACATTGTGTTCTTTTTACGAGAGGTGGAATTATGAACAAGTCTTATTCTATAAACCTCCAATTATGTTGGAGTGACTTGAACTTTGTTTCCATAGTGGGGACTGAGCTACTGCAGGTCCTTCTAAGGAGCTTTAAGACCGATTTTTCTCTCGTGGGGAATGTTCATGTAATGCTGATGAAGCCGGCTGACCGCTTAGTTTTGCTCTGATGTATTTGACTCAGGTTCAAAGACCAAAATCAAATGAAATGGCTTTTACTGAGCTTTTGCTAGAGAAGCTTTCCCTTTGTATATCAGTAATGAAAGGTCAAAGAGAATAGAGGATTAAAAAGTGCAGGTCAGGAATAAGTGAGTCAGTGTGAAAGTGAATTTGAATCAATAGCTTACGTTGCTCGATGGCTAATGTGACCTTCTTGATTAGAAAACATGTTCACGAGAAACGGGTGCCTACTCTCATAGCTTATTTTTTCAGATCTTCAGTCGTATTTGTAACTAGTGTGTTTTCATAGTTTAACTTCATTTTTTAAAGATAAATGGTTATTGTTTGCATTTTACTGATGACTTTTGCTGGAGATCCTTAGAACCTTGGCTGGATCCTTGATTTCCTGCTTGTTTTTATATATTTAAATGTATAGGTTTTAAAGCACTTACAAAGGTCCAGTTTTTTAAATTCATGATATATCAGTTATGTTACTAGTCTTGATAAATTACTTTTACGATTCAACTTTATCTCTATTATTGCCTTATTATCAAAGTGTTATTATTGTTGATGAGTGTTAGACATTCCATTGTGTCCAACTCTTTGCAACCCCATGTACTGTATCCACCAGGCTCCACTGTCCATGGGATGCTCCAGGCAAGAATATTGGGGTGGGTTGCCATTCCCTTCTCCAGGGGATCGTCCCAATACTGGGATTGAGCCCAGGTCTCCTATATTTCAGGTGGATTCTTTACCATCTGAGACATCAAGAAAGCCCCTTATTATAGATACCTCTTAAAAATTTTATTGGTTGTTCTATGGTTTAAAATATACTCCTTTTATTAGTTAAAAATCTAGCTACAAACACTATTGTAACACTTCAAGTAGCATAAAGACTTTATCACAATATCCCCACTCCCCCCCCCACCATTTATGCTATTTTTTGGAATACATTTAACTTTTACATCTGCTATAGACACACATGATGTTGCTTCTATTTTTTTTCCTGAGAAAATTAGTGGTTATAGTACTCTTGCCTGGAAAATCCCATGGACAGAGGAGCCTGGTAGGCTGCAGTCCATGGGGTGGCTACAAGTCGGACACAACCAAGCAACTTCACTTTCACTTTTTAGTTTCATGCATTGGAGGAGGAAATGGCAACCCACTCTAGTATTCTTGCTTGGAGAATCCCAGGGACAGGGAAGCCTGATGGGCTGCTGTCTATGGGGTCACACCAAGTTGGACACGACTGAAGCGACTTAGCATAGCAGAGAAATATTTTAAAACATATCTTCTCTGTTTCTTTTTTCTGTCTTTTATTGGAGTATAGTTGAATTACAATGTTGTGTTAGTTTCAGGGGTATATCAAAGTCAATCAGTTAATCATATACGTATATCCCTTCTCTTTTAGATTCGTTGCTCTTATAGGTCATCACCGAGTATTGAGCAGAGTTCCCTGTGCTATACAGTAGGTCCTTATTAGTTATCTATTTTATATATGGTGGTGTGTATATGTCAATCCCAACCTCCCGATTTATCGTCCATCATTCCCCCTTGTAACCATAAGCTTGTTTTCTACATCTGTGACTCTGTTTCCATTTTATAAATAAGTTCACGTGTACCATTTTTTAATTTAGATTCCACATGTAAGTGATAACCGTACAATATTTGCCTTTCTCTGACACACTTCCCTCAGTATGACCATCTCTAGATCCATCCGTGTTGCTGTACAAAGCATTATTTTGTCCTTCTTTACGGCTGAGTAATATTGCATTGTTATATGTACCACATCTTTATTCACTTCTCCGTTGATGAACATTTAGGTTGCTTGCCTGTCTTGGCTGTTGTGTATAGAGCTGCAGTGAACACTGGGATGCACGTTATCTTTTCAAATTACAGTTTTCTTTGGATATGTGCCCAAGAATGGAATTGCTGGATCACACGGTAGTTATGTATCTAGTTTTTAAAGAAACCTCCATACAGTTCTCCGTAACGGTTGTGCCAATTTACATTCCCACCAACAGTGTTAGGAAAGGTCCCTTTTCTCTACATCCTCTCCAACAATTATTCTTTCTAGATTTTTTGATGATGGCCATTCTGACTGGTATGAGGTGATGGCTCATTGTGGTTTTGATTTGTGTTTCTCAAATTAGTGATGTGAACATCTTTTCCTGTGCTTTCTGGCTATCTCTATGTCTTCTCTGAAGACACGTCTTTTTAGGTTTTCTACCCATTTTTTTGATTGGACTGTTTATTTTTTTGATACTCAACTGCACAAGCTGTCTCTGTATTTTAGAGATTAACCCCTTATTGGTTGCTTCATTTGCAGATATCTTCTCCCATACTGTGGGTTGTCTTTGTGTTTCTCTTACTGTGCAAAAGATTTTAAGTTTAATTAGGTCCCATTTGTCTATTTTTGTTTTTAGTTTTTATTACTGTAGGAGGTTGATCAAACAAGGTGTTGCTGAGATTTATATCAGAGAGTGTTCTGCCTATGTTTTCCTCTAAGAGTCTTATAGTATCTGGTCTTTTAGGGTATTTTTTATTTTTTTCCAATTCTGGAAATCCTCATTTCTTTGTTTAGAGTCAAGTTTCTGTTATCATACCCTTTTTATCTAAAGCACTTGTTTTAATGTTTCTTGTACCTCACATCTTCTGGTAATGAAGATTTCCTCTATTTGTCTGAAAGTTTTTGTTTCTGTCATTTTGGAAGCTGTTTTCTGTGGATGTAGAATTTGGACTGACAGTTTCTCTTTCTTTTACCATTTTGAAGATGTCACACCATCATGTTTCAGCTTTCATAGTTTTCTGATGAGAAGTCTGCTGTAATGCTTATCTTTCTTCATCTGTGTAATTATATAACACAAACCAACCCCCCACCCCAGCCTGCTACCGTTAAGATGATCTCTTCATCTTTAGCTTCTACAGTTTCATTACATTGAGTTTAGTCAGGTATCTGTGTTTATTTTTATTTTAATTAAAGTATAGTTGACTTACAATATGTTTTATTTTATTAGTTTTGAGTGTATATCATAGTGATTCTGTATTTTTACATGTTAACCCCATACCCCTAGCTTGTCCCTTCCCCTTCACTCTCTCCTTTGCTAACCACGAGTTTGTTTTCTGCATCAGTATGCCTGTTTCTCTTTTGCATATTCATTCGTTTGTATTATTTTTTAGATTCCACACGTAAGTGATATCATACAGTGTTTGTTTTTCTCTGACTTATGTCACTAAGGACAGCATTCTCTAGGTCCATCCACATTGCTCCAAAAGGCATTATTGCATTCATTTTTATGGTTGAATAATATTCCATCGTATGTATGTTCAGTTCAGTTCAGTTGCTCAGTTGTGTCCGACTCTTTGCAATCCCATGAACCACAGCACGCCAGGCCTCCCTGTCCATCACCAACTCCCAAAGTTTACTCAAACTCGTGTCCATTGAGTCAGTGATGCCATCCAACCATCTCTCATCCCCTTCTCCTTCTGCCCTCAATCTTTCCCAGCATCAGGGTCTTTTCAAATGAGTCAGCTCTTCCCATCAGGTGGCCAAAGGATTGGAGTTTCAGCTTCAGCATCAGTCCTTCCAATGAACACCCAGGACTGGTCTCCTTTAGGATGGACTGGTCTCCTTTAGGATGGACTGGTGTCCTTTAGGATGGACTGGTTGGATCTCCCTGCATATCTCATTTACCCATTCTTCTGTTGACAGGTTCTTGAGTTGCTTCCATGGCTTGGCTATCATAGACAGTCCTGTTGTGAACATTGACATATCTTTTCAAGTCCGTGTTTCCGTTGTTTCCAAATATACTCAGGGGTGAGGTTGCTGAATTATATGGGATTTAGTAGTTCAGTTTTTAGTTTTTGAGGAATCACCATACTGTATTCGATAGTGGCTATGCCAATTGACATTCCCACCGACAGTCTAAGAGGGTTCCCTTCTCTGCACACCTTCTCTAGCGTTTCTTATTTCCACACGTTTTAGTGATGGCCATTATGACCCGTGTGAGTTGGTACCTCCTCGTGGTTTTGATTTGCACTTCTCTGATAATTAGCGATGACGAGCCTCCTTTCCTGTGTTTGTTCCCCATCTGTACGTCTTCTTTGCAGAAATGTCTATTCAGATGTTGAGCCGTGTTTTCTTTGGCTAGTTTTTGTTGTTCAAAGTCCTCCGTTTCTTCACACATATTTTCCACACAGTCCACAAGTACTTTGAGCATATTATTCATAGTTATTCTCAGACATTCATATGAATATAAATACATATATTCATATAACTATTCACGGTGCGATGGTTTCTAGCTTATCATTGTCTCTTCATTTGCTTATGTTGATTACTCTTTCTCTTGAGCACATGTGTGTGTATTTTTTCTTTGCTTTTCTGTGCGTTTCACTTTCCTTTTAACCGAACGCTAGACATATGGAATGTGTAGATAAGTATGGACTGAGATAAAAAATATTTATGCCTGGAATGGACACATGTCTTCTAACGCTAGGACACTGGCTTGTGGGTTGAGTCTGTCAGGAGAGCTGGATATTTTTTGTTTTTCCTGGATATTGCTGTTGGATATTGCTGGATATTGTGGTGGTGGTGTAACTTTAGTTTACCAGGAGCTTCAGGTTCCTGTCGCATCGTCTTTTGCTCGGGATCGACACTGTCTTCCTGGAGGATTTTTCTCAATGTTCCCATCCACCCTCAGCTTCAGACACTCCTTGTTTTCCTGCACCACAGAGAGGGCTTCTGGTTTTTTGTTTTCACTTTGTACCTCCTACATTCTATTACATTCTACATATTCTTCAAGTGTCAAAAAATTTATAATTTATTTTTGTTTATTTTGGGCTGTGCTGGATCTTTGTAGCTGCGTGTGGGCTTTCTCTAGTTGCGGTGGGTGGTGACTACTCTCTAGTTGCAGGCTTCTGATTGCGGTGGCTTCTCTTGTTGCCGAGCGCCAGCTCTAGGGTGTGTGGGCTTCAGCAGTTGCGACTCGTGGGCTCAGGAGTTGTGGTGCACAGGCATACTTGCTGCATGGCATGTGGGATCCACCTGGACCAGGAACCGAACCCGTGTCCCCTGCATTGGCAGGCAGATTCTTAACCATTCGACCATCAGGGAAGTCCCAGTCACATATTCTTTTTTTTTAAATTTATTTATTTTAATTGGAGGCTGATTACTTTACAATATTGTAGTGGTTTTTGCCATACATTGACATGAATCAGCCATGGGTGTCCATGTGTTAACCATGCTGAACCTCCCTCCCACCTCCCACCTCGTCCCATCCCTCTGGGTCATCCAAGTGCACCAGCCCTGAGCACCCTGTCTCATGCATCAAACCTGGACTGGTGATCTGTTTCACATATGATAATATTGAAGACCTATTTTGCTAAATGTACTAGGGCATTCAGAAAATTACAAGGCACAGTCCCTGCCTCTCATGAGTTGACCAGTTGCCCCATCATAGTTGAAAGATGAGACATAGCTCCATAGAGCTATGGTGATATAGACAAGCTGTGATGTCAGCCCAGGATTTGTGAAGCGCATAACGATCATAGCAGCAAAGTTAAGTCTCTGATTGAGCTTGATCATGTAGTCTCTCTCTCTACCACTTTTAGCAAAAATGTTTGGATTTTTCAAAGTTTTCTACCTGGATAAGTTGTCAAAAGCATGTTTCAGGGCTGTGAGTTTTCACAGTCGTCCAGTAGACTTTAAGATCTGTTAACCTCATGTCCACAGCCTGATGTGTGGGTTATCCTCAGGAGTTTGAGGAAGTGTGCCAGGGAATCTGAAAAGCTGTAAGATAAACAGGTTACCTAACCATAGACCTTGGCCTATGGTTTACATGATAGCAAGTAATCTAAAGCGTCCCAACGATATTAAAACTTAAAATTTGCCGTATTAAAACTTGCCTATATGCATGACTTGGAGAAGCTGTCAAAGGCAAAATTTGCATTAATTTCTTGAGAGAAATCACATGTTTAAAAAAATACAGTTACTTTGAAAGAAATTCCACACTGGTAGTGTTGCTGTGGCCTTCCCAAGGTATGTCCCTCTGCCTCTGGTGCTGTTGGGAACACCTGGAGGAAAGATTTAAGAAGATCTAGAAGCCACGGTGACTCAGATGGTAAAGCATCTGCCTGCAATGTGGGAGACCGGGGTTCGATTCTTGGGTCGGGAAGATCCCCTGGAGAAAGAAATGGCAATCCACTCCAGCACTCTTGCCTGGAAAATGTCTCAAAGAGTTGGACACGACTGAGCAACTTCACTTCAGTTAATTAGGGCTTCCCTTGTGGCTCAGCTGGTAAAGAATCCACCTGCAATGTGAAAGACCGAGGTTTGATCCCTGTGTTGGAAAGATGCCCTGGAGGAGGGCATGGCAACCCACTCCAGTGTTCTTGCCTGGAGAATTCCATGGACTGTTTAGTCCATGGGGTCGCAAAGAGTCAGACACGACTGAGCGAGTTTCACTTTTACTTCCTTTCACTTCAGGTTAGTTAAGACTTTCCCTGATGGCTCAGATGGTAAAGCGTCTGCCTACAATGCAGGAGACCCAAGTTCAAGTCCTGGGTCAGGAAGATCCCCTGGAGGAGGAAATGGCAACTCACTCCAGTATTCTTGCCTGGAAAATTCCGTGTGCCGAGGAGCCTGGCGGGCTACAGCCTATGGTGTCACAAAAAGTTGGACAGGACTGAGTGATTAACACTTGCACTTACACTAAGTTAGTTAAACCTTTCATTGATGTTCTGTGTTCTGTCTCTGACCAGGGGTGGGGGTGTGAAGAGGCACAGAGAAGAATATTTCTCTAGTGTGAATACTTGCGCCCTTTTAATTAAAAAGTAGGTAGGTAGGTAGATGGAGAAGGAAATGGCAACCCACTCCAGTGTTCTTGCCTGGAGAATCCCAGGGACAGGGGAGCCTGGTGGGCTGCCATCTATGGGGTCGCACAGAGTCGGACACGACAGAAGAGACTTAGCAGCAGCAGCAGCAGCAGGTAGGTAGAAGGGTGGAAGGTTTCTTTTGTCTCCGTACCTGGCCATCGCCTTCTCCACTAGTGTGAATACTTGTGCCCTTTTAATAAAAAAGTAGGTAGGTAGGTAGAGGGTGGAAGGTTTCTCTTGTCTGCGTATCTGGATCATGAGTCCTTTTCCTAAAACGTATACCCACTAGATATGCAGTGAAAGGTGAGAGGATTTGTGTTTGCATTTGATCTAGTAGTTTCAGGGTGGCACATTGATCTGAAAGGAACACTTTTATTTTATTGTTACTTAGCACTTATCATCCACAGTTCATTTTAACTTCCTCTGTTTTGTGGATCTCACAGGTGGGTTAGCTTCTGCGTTTGGAACACAGTGACTTTTCCCCCACTACTTCTAAACAGAAAAATAAGTGCAGTCACCTCCGCAGGTTTTGTCCAAACCATCTTCTGCATGAAGGACATTTTCATTACAAGTGACAGCTGAGTCCTTAGGGACGTTCACTGCTATTCTTGTCCTGCTTTTAGCAGGAAGCATTTCTGGTGAGAACTGGATGACTGATCCCGTCAGGAGGTGCCTTCTAGCACGTATTTGCATTCATCCATGTAGATAGAGCAGCAGTATCATCTTCGGAATCACGGGTCATACTCACTGGGACTCCCTAGGCTGACTTGAAATTAAACAGGGGGAATATATAATCGGGAAAACAGACCACTTCTGAACTCCCACCATCTAGGCTATATGTTCAGAAGGATGAGTTCCATTTTAGTGTTCCATTTCAGAAAGTTGAGTCCCCCACTTTGATCTAGGGGAAAATCATAGCTTAACATTTGGAAGTATTATTATTTAGAACATAGAAGGTTTATCTAGTTAATACTCTTGCTTAGATAAAATGCTACTCAGTTATTAGTGGCTCACCAAAATATTTATTGCAAACCAAGTTTGTAATCTCAAGGTGCATCACCCTAGTGCTCAAGAAGTATTTTTAATTTTATGACTGTACCTGCAGCTATTCAGCTTTGTTTTGGTGAGTCATCCAAGCTATATTATTTCTCAGCTGACAAATATTCTTACTTGTATGGAAGGCACAGGCAACAGAAAATTGTACCATTATGCAATTGTAATTGTAATGTCTGTATTGTAAGAGAAATATAAGTTCTATTTAGAGCAGATAGGAAATTTGTTCACTGCGTTTTACCTAACAAGCTTTTATGTATATATTATCTTAGAACAGAGAGAATCAGGACTGCTGTCTGTACAAATAACTGGATCCCTGAAAACTTCAGGAGCTCCAGGACTTAGATATTTTCATCTCCTCTTTGATGCTGAAAGACATTTGAAGGAGATGGACTTGATGTTTCTGTAACTTTGGATATAGTATCCCGTATCATAGAATACAAAAAAGGGACCTGGAAAGAATATAGAGAAATTGTGCTTTGGTGACAATTGAAAGAGTCACCTCTGCTCTTTAATTTCCCAGTTATTCAGGTTGATCACCTTGGCGGTACTTGGATGGCATCACTGACTCAATGGACGTGAGTTTGAGCAAACTCCGGGAGATGGTGAACGACTGGGAAGCCTGGTGTGCTGCAGTTGGTGGGGTTGCAGAGTCGGGCACGACTGAGCGCCTGAACAACAACAAATCTTGGTGCTGGAGCTCCACAGAGGGTGAAGTAAGTTATTCCTTGAGGTACATAATTTAACATAATGAAGAAAGTCACTAGTCCCAAACACAGTGTCATTTTTACCTATTTCAGAGAGGTTGTCCTACAACCTTCTTTCCATTAATAGGTTGACTATATTTTCTCCTTTCTAGAAATTGTCTTGTCTGATTTTCTCATATAACCTTACTCTTTTCACACAGTGTCTTACTTTTGTTCCGGTGGTTTCTGTTGCTTTGGAATACAGTTTATTGCCTCTCACTGAAATACCAAGTGTCCAACTCCAAGGAAGGCTTTTCGACTGTTTACTTCTAGAACTATATGATAACACATTTGTGTTGTTTTAAATCACTGTTTGTTGTAATTTCTAACAGCAGTCATAGGAAACCAATAACTAACATCTAAAATATATTTCCTTTATTCTGTCTATTATCTCTCTTCCTTGCTAGACTGTGGATGCTAGGAGGGCATGCAGCTTGAACTGTTTTATTTCTTACTATGGCCCCAGTGGGCTTCCCTGGTTACTCAATGGTAACCGATCTGCCTGCAATGCAGGAGACACAGGTTCAATCCCTGGGTCTGGAAGATCCTCTAGAGAAGGAAATGGCAACACACTCCAGTATTCTTGCCTGGAGAATCCCATGGACAGAGGAGCCTGGTGGGCTACAGTCCATGGGGTCGAAAAGAGTTGGACACGACTGAGCAACTAAACAACAGTAACAGCAATGGCCCCGATAGTTTGAACACGGCTTTGCACGAAGAAGGTCTTCCGTAAATACTTGTTCTGTCGGTGTTATGGTGACAGGCTGGCTCATGTGCCCATACAGAAGGTTTCAGGTGTCTTCACTTGCATTAGGATCACAGTAAACTTGAAGAACTACTGCTTCCGCGGGCGAGTTATAGATCTTTAACTTCTTTGTAATAATCATCTGCTAATTATGTAGGCCAAGTTAATTTCTGTTGTTTCTCCTGTTTATATTTCAGATATGTATCAGTTCAGTTCAGTCGCTCAGTCATGTCCGGCTCTTTGCGACCCCATGGACTGCAGCACGCCAGGCCTCCCTGTCCATTTCCAACTCCAACTCATACTCATGTCCGTTGAGTTGGTGATGCCATCCAACCATCTCATCCTCTGTCGTCCCCTTCTCCTCCTCCCTTCAATCTTTCCCAGTATCAGGGTCTTTTGAAATGAGTCGGTTCTTCACATCAGGCGGCCAAAGGATTGGAGTTTCAGCTTCAGCATCAGTCCTTCCAATGAATATTCAGGACTGATTTCCTTTGGGATTGACAGATATGTATGGGTATTAAAAAAAAACCTGATTCTCCTCCCCAAAGAGGGGAGCGTTTTTGAAATTTGTGAGTAGTGATACAGATTTTAAGGACAGAAGGAAAATTTGGAGTAATCTTATTTAAATATCTTTTTCAGTCACAGCTATGTCCATCTTGCTTAGAGAAGTTTTGCGGCGTGCACGTCTGTCGCTGGCTCATTTCTGTTTTCAGTCTTGCGGATGACTTCATGGAGAGGATCCCTCTTTCTTTGAAACCCTGGTGAATCTGAGCATTTACTTTGATGCAGCACAGTTCATAAACATATTAATTTCTTTTTCAGGAGCCCATTCTGGACAGTGTGAAAAACCAGCTGTCTCTGAAAGCTATCACGTGAGAACTAAGAAAGCACAGCCCCCCAGTTAAACAAAACAAAACTTGAGGCGGATCCTTTGAGGAGCAGTGTTCTTTGCCAGCCAAGGCACCCTTGTGTGTTTCTGGACTCTGTCTCTGCGTCATCGTTTATTTCACTGGCCCTCCCCTGGAGTTTGGCAGGCGTTAGCTAAGAATCTTTGCTTGCAATATCGCTTTAATTATTGGGACATATATCCCCCTTTGAACATTCATTGCTTTAGTATGTTGCCTTGCCTGAAATAACGCTATTCTTCTATTGCTTTTTTCTTCCAGAATATGGATCGTTTCATAGCCTTCAGACAATGTGGCAACTTTTTTTTTTTTTTTTTGGCTGTGCATCATGGCTTGTGGGATCCTAGTACCCCGAGCAAGGATTTGAACCACCACCCCTCTACCCGCCCCCACATTGGAAGAGCAGAGTCTTAACCACTGGACCACCAGGGAATTCCCCAGTGTTGCAATTTTTAGTATTACTCAATGGACTTAGTATACCGTAGTGTTTCCCAAGTTGGTTTCACTCTATTCATACTCTCCTTTTCATGTCGTTTTCTGCAGGGGTAATTGCTTTCTTGTGCTTTCATCCCAGAAAGTCCAGTCTAGCAGAAATTGGACTGCCTTGATGTAATCCTTGCTCTCAGCAGCAAAGACATCCACAGGATCACCCAGCTTGTTCCTGGTTTCCCAGATGTCCTCTGGGGCAGCCTTAACCCGAAGTCTTTGGTTTAAAGGCTTTGTTCTAAAAAAAAAAAATAAAGCTTCGTTCTTATTAAGGGGAACCAGGGCTGCATGAAGAAAAGTTATGACCAACCTCGACAGCATATTGAAAAGCAGAGACATTACTTTGCCAACAAAGGTCCATCTAGTCAAAGCTGTGGTTTTACCAGTAGTCATGTATGGACGTGAGAGTTGGACTCTAAAGAAAGCTGAGTGCTGAAGAATGGATGCTTTTGAACTGTGGTGTTGGAGAAGACTCTTGAGAGTCCCTTGAAATGCAAGGAGATTCAACTAGTCTATCCTAAAGGAGACTAGTCCTGGGTCTTCATTGGAAGGACTCATGCTGAAGCTGAAACCCCAATCCTTTGGCCACCTGATGCAAAGAACTGACTCATTTGAAAAGACCCTGATGCTGGGAAAGATTGAGGGCAGGAGGAGAAGGGGCTGACAGAGGATGAGATGGTTGGATGGCACCACCGAATCAACGGACATGAGTTTGAGTAAACTCCAGGAGTTGGTGATGGACAGGGAGGTCTGGTGTGTTGCAGTCCATGAAGTTGCAGAGTCAGGCATGCCTGAGCGACTGAACTGAACTGAACTGAGGGCTTCCTGGAATGAGGGACACACAAACTCACACCTGAGCAGTCTTAGAGCAAATGTAGTTCCTGTGTTTAAAGAAAACAGAGCTGTTTCTGAAACATGAGATTGATTCCTGCACCTCTGGCAATTAGCTGCTACCCTCCATGCAGGGAGATGAAGCTTTAATTCACAGTGCAGGCTGCACTCAGAACATCTTACACACCCCCTGGCTTCATTGGCTTCGTTTCTGCTATCGTGTCAGCTGTGGTGGGCATGCAGGGGATGGTTGATAAGTTGTGCAAGTGTAGATAGGCTGTGGGCTTCCCTGGTGGCTCAGCGGTCCAGAATCCACCTGCGATGCAGGAGACGTGCATTTGATCCCTGGGTCTGGAATATCCACTGGAGGGGAAACTGGCAACCCACTCCAGTATTCTTGCCTGGGAAATCCCATGGACAGAGGAGCATGGCGGACTACAGTCCATGCGGTCTCAAAGAGTCAGTCATGACAGAATGACTGAGCACGCACATTGTAGGCTGTGACCCCTAGAATAATTTTAGTATCTTCATATTTCATTACAGATAGATTCAGTACAGAATTGGGCTATGGGACAACTGAAAGTTATGACCAACCTAGACAGCATATTCAAAAGCAGAGACGTTACTTTGCCAACAAAGGTCCATCTAGTCAAGGCTATGGTTTTTCCAGTGGTCATGTATGGATGTGAGAGTTGGACTGTGAAGAAGGCTGAAGAGTTGATGCTTTTGAACTGTGGTGTTGGAGAAGACTCTTGAGAGTCCCTTGGACTGCAAGGAGATCCAACCAGTCCATTCTGAAGATCAGCCCTGGGATTTCTTTGGAAGGAATGATGCTAAAGCTGAAACTCCAGTACTTTGGCCCCCTCATGCGAAGAGTTGACTTATTGGAAAAGACCCTGTTGCTGGGAGGGATTGGGGGCAAGAGGAGAAGGGGACGACAGAGGATGAGATGGCTAGATGGCATCACTGACTCAATGGATGTGAGTCTGGGTGAACTCCGGGAGTTGGTGATGGACAGGGAGGCCTGGTCTGCTGAAATTCACGGGGTTGCAAAGAGTCAGACACGACTGAAAGGCTGATCTGTTCTGATCTGAACATACATTTCCACTTGAGATTTTCATTAGTTTAGATGCGATTTATGTGGATGAACTGAAAAGATTATCTGTAAACAATGAGGCGACTGAACTTAGCAGAGTGCCACGTTATCCTGGTTACATCACATTCCAAGTAGACAGTCTGTTGGCTTTTATTACAGTTCTTAAATCTGATGACAAAAGAACAAAACCATTAAAAAACCCCTCCAAACCATATCACACCCCACCGTTGTATAAATGACAGGCAAGCTAAATGAATGTTGCAGTGCTAATCTCTATCTGAATAAAGTGAAACAATATGCCGAAAGTATTTGGGGCTAGGATAAACTTGTGATTCCAAACACAGAGTCTCTGAATAATATGCAGTCTGTTTCTAAATGCCCCTCCCTGTGTGTTATGGGGTTCACTGTGCCCCCTCTCAAATTCGTACATTGAGGTCCTAAACCTCACGGCTCTCAGATTGTGACCCTTCATAGAGATTGGGTCTTTACGAGAGAATCAAGTTGAAGTGAAGTCATTTGATGGGTCCCAAAGGACTGATGTTGAAGCTGAAACTTCAATACTTTGGCCACCTGATGCGAAGAACTGACTCATTGGAAAAGACCCTGATGCTGGGAAGATGGAAGGCAGGTGGAGGAGGGGACAAAAAAGGATGAGATGGTTGGATAGCATCACCAACTCAATGGACATGGGTTTGGATAAACTCCAGGAGTTGGTGATGGACAGGGAGGCCTGGCGTGCTGCGGTTCACGAGGTCACAAAGAGTTGGACACGACTGAGAAACTGAACTGAACTGAACTGAATCCAATATTACTGGTATCCTGTTCAAAGGAAAAATTTGCACAAAAAGAGAGACATGTGTAGAGGGAAGACCACGTGAAGAGAGATGGAAGACGGTCCATCTGCAAGCCACAGAGAATAGCTTGGGACA
The DNA here is from genome assembly GCF_003369695.1 of Bos indicus x Bos taurus. Lineage (NCBI taxonomy): Eukaryota > Metazoa > Chordata > Mammalia > Artiodactyla > Bovidae > Bos > Bos indicus x Bos taurus. The sequence continues at coordinate 6,164,566 of NC_040105.1, read as the reverse complement.
GCCCTTCCCTCTCAGCCCCCAGGAGGGTCCCACTCCAGCCCCTGGAGCTGTGAGACAACAGATTCTTGTTGCTTGTGCTCCCAGACTATGGGGCTTCCCTATGGCAGCCTTGGTAAGTTGTTAATAATATTTCACAGTGCATTCTCCCCTCTCCAGGGACAGTCGACTAGAATGTGGGTTTTCCATCCCCCAGCCTGCACTGTGTCTTCATTTTTTAATTGCTGAGTAGTGGAAATTGCTGGCAGGTAGAAATTCTGATGTGTGTGTGTGTACGTAGTCATTCAGTCATGTCCATCTCTTTGTGACCCCACAGACTGTAGCCCACCAGGCATTCCTGTCCGTGGGATTTCTCCAGGCAAGAGTACTGGAGTGGGTGACCATTTCCTCCTCCAGGGGGTGTTCCCAATTCATGGCTCTCCTGCATTGCAAGCAGATTCTTCACCAATGAGCCACCTGGGAAGCCCTAGAAATTATGGATGCTAACAGTATTGGTGGGGCTTCCCAGATGATTCTAGCGGTCAAGAACCCGCCTGCCGACACAGGAGACAAAAGAGATGCAGGTTCCATTCTGAGTTGGAAAGATGCCCTGGAGAAGGAAATGCAACTCACTCCAGTCATCTTGCCTGAAGAATCCCATGCATAGAGGAGCCTGGCAGGCTATAGTCCACAGAGTTGCAGAGTCGGGTACGACTGAAGCAACTTAGCACAGCATAACAGTATGAGTGGTCTATTGCTACAGAACAAATTACCCTCAAGCTTAGACACTCAAAGCAGCATTGTAATCATGTATAATCTCACTTTTATTTATTTATCTTGTCACCATTTCCATAGGAAAGCAGGTGCATGTCAGCTGGGTCCTCTAGCTCAGAGTCTGTCACAGGCTATATATACAGTCAGGGTGTTGGCCTGCCAGGCTCACCTGGAAGAGGCCTTGCTTCCCGGGTCCTTAGTATGGCTGAGAGCAGGATTCAGTCCCTTCTCCCCCAGCTTCTGTGTTTCTTGTCGAAAATCAGCTGTCAGCCTGTCACTCCTTGGAGGACAGTCTTTCTTTTCCTCTTTTTATGATTTTCTTTGGCATGCTAAAGTGTTGCAATGGCTTAGGCAGGTGTGTATGTTTAGGAATTTTCCTTAGGATTTCTGGGAAGTCTTGAGTTTGTAGATAGACATCTATCATGCATTCTGGAAAAATGTTCCTTGTGTTACATCCCTTGCTTTCTTTCTGGGACTCTGAGAAAGCATTGTACATCAGCTCCACCCCGTGTGTTTCCAAATTTCTCTTTCATCTTTTGTACTGCATTCTGGTCTGCTGTTGTCATTCACTCTGATAGTCATATCCGTCCGACTCTTTGTGAAAGAAAAGAGGAACTAAAGCACAGCTGAAAGCAAAGAAGAACAAAAGAGCCTCTTGATGAAAGTGAAAGAGGAGAGTGAAAAACCTGGCTTAAAACTCAATGTTTAAAAAACGAAGATTATAGCATCTGGTCCCATCACTTCATGGCAAATAGATGGGGAAACAATGGAAACAGTGACAGACTTTATTTTTTGGGGGGGCTTCAAAATCACTGCAGATGGTGACTGCAACCATGAAATTAAAAGATGCTTGCTCCTTGGAAGAAAAGTTATGACTCACCTAGATAGCATATTAAAAAGCAGAGACATTACTTTGCAAACAAAGGTCCATCTAGTCAAAGCTATGATTTTTCCAGTAGTCATGTATTGATGTGAGAGTTGGACTGCAAAGAAAGCTGAGTGTGGAAGAATTGATATTTTTGAACTGTGGTGTTGGTGAAGACTCTTGAGAGTCCCTTAGGAAATGAGAAGATCCAACCAGTCCATCCTAAAAGAATGAGTCCTGAATATTCATTGGAAAGACTGATGCTGAAGCAGAAAGTCCTGGCATGCTGCAGTCCATGGAGTTGCAAAGAGTCGGACACGACTGAGCGACTGAACTGAACTGAACTGAACTGATTATTTGCAACCCCATGGACTCCTGCATGCCAGGCTTCCCCGTCCATCATCAAGTCTGGGAGCTTGCTCAAACTCATGTCCATTGAGTCGGTGATGCCATCCAACCATCTCATCCTCTGTCGTCCCCTTCTCCTCCCGCCTTCAATCTTTCCCAGCATCAGGATCTTTTCCAATGAGTCAGGTCTTCTCACCAGGTGGCCAGAGTATTGGAGCTTCAGCTTCAGCATCAGTCCCTCCAGTGAATATTTAGGGTTGATTCCCTTTGGGATAGGCTGGTTGGATCTTGCAATACAAGGGACCCTCTGCCCTATCTTTCTGTTACTGAATTTCTGTTACCTAATTGTTTAATCTACTACAATGCTGCTACACTCTCTTATGGAATTTAATGCTGCTACACTCTCTTATGGAATTTTCTTTTTTAAAAAATTAATTTTTATTGGAGTATAATTGATTTACAATGTTGTGTTAGCTTCTGCTATACAGCACAGTGAATTAGTTATGCATATACGTATATCCATTCCTTTTCAGATTCTTTTTCCATTTAGGTTATTACGGAGGACTGAATGGAGTTGCCTGTAATACCCAGTAGGTCCTTATTAGTTATTAATATACAATTGTGTGCATATGTCAGGATCAGTCTCCTGATTGATCCCTGTCCTTCCCCAACTTTTTCTATATCCTGTGACTCTATTTCTGTTTTGTAAATAGGTTCACTTGTATTGTGTTTTTTTTTTTTAAGATTCCTCAAGGAAACAATGTCATGTGATCTCTGTCTTTCTGTGTATTGCTTTACTTGATGTTTCTATTCTGTTCTTTTCTAGTCTACTAGGTCATGGCATCTGGTCCCATCACTTCATGGGAAATAGATGGGGACACAGTGGAAACAGTGTCAGACTTTATTTTTTGGGGCTCCAAAATCACTGCAGATGGTGACTGCGGCCATGAAATTAAAAGACGCTTATTCCTTGGAAGCAAAGTTATGACCAACCTAGACAGCATATTCAAAAGCAGAGACATTACTTTGCCAACAAAGGTCCGTCTAGTCAGGGCTATGGTTTTTCCTGTGGTCATGTATGGATGTGAGAGTTGGACTGTGAAGAAGGCTGAGCGGCGAAGAATTGATGCTTTTGAACTATGGTGTTGGAAAAGACTCTTGAGAGTCCCTTGGACTGCAAAGAGATTCAACCAGTCCATTCTAAAGGAGATCAGCCCTGGGATTTCTTTGGAAGGAATGATGCTAAAGCTGAAACTCCAGTACTTTGGCCACCTCATGCGAAGAGCTGACTCATTGGAAAAGAGTCTGATGCTGGGAGGGATTGGGGGCAAGAGGAGAAGGGGACGACAGAGGATGAGATGGCTGGATGGCATCGCTGACTCGATGGATGTGAGTCTCAGTGAACTCCGGGAGTTGGTGATGGACAGGGAGGCCCGGCCTGCTGAGATTCACGGGGTCGCAAAGAGTCGGACACGACTGAGCAACTGATCTGATCTGAACTGAGGTCATTTTTAGGGCTCCCCAGGTGGTGCACTGGTAAAGAATCTGCCTGCCAATGCAAGAGATGGCAAGAGATATGGGCTCAGTCCTTGGATTGGAAGATCCTCTGAAGGAGGAAATGACAATCCTCTCCAGTACTCTTGCCTGGAAGAGTACTGCCCACAGAGGAGCCTGGTGGGCTATAGTCCACGGGGTCTCATGGAGTTGGACACGACTGAGCAACTGAGCATAGCTCACTTTTATAGCAGTCTCTTATATTTCATTCTTTCTCATATAATCGGCAAGTTATAGATTCGGGTTTTGATGATGTCAGTATCTGAAGGTTTTGAAAGTCAGGTTTTCTGTCTCTTTAATTTAGTTTCTCCTCACGGTGCTTAGTTACCTGGTGCGTTTGGTGATTTTTCTCTTACTTGTGAAACGTGTTTTTTGCCTTGGAAAATTACTGTGAGAATTCCCTGAGGTGAGTGTGTTCCACAGAGAGGAATTGTATTTCTTCTGCTCTATTCTTGGGACCAGGTCTTGTTCCACAAAATCTCATAACTTTTTGCGCAGTAAGTATGGAAAATGAGAGTGACATTTGGAAATTTTTATAGCAACTTCACATTGCTATAGATAGCATCAGTGTTCTGTGTTTGTCCTTTTGTTTCCGTATCGTGATTTTGCGCGGTTCATTTTTATTTCATTTTATAAAACTTCTCATGGGTTGGAAATGAAGCAAACAGCCCAGTACTTCACCATCAGGGTAGTTTTAGAGGTTCTGTTTTGAACAAAATTGATAACACTTTTTGGACTTCCCACTTAATGTGTATTGATAAGTTAGGTTGCAGATTCATGTGAGTGCTAGTTTTTGTTACAGCGTCTCCATATTTAATCCTTTGCTGCTTTTCTCAGCATTTAAGGATGTGTCCCTGTTGTGTTTTTCTGTGTAGTTTGATAAGAGTCCTTTTCACTTTCATTGATAAGAGTCCTTTTCACTTTCAACTTACATTGCAGGTATAGCATTTTAGAGATCCCAAATTTGAGAAGTGTCCTCTATTAGATTTCCCACCCTGGGTGAGCCCTGGGTTTTGTCTTCCGTCTGTTGTACTCTATGAGAAATTAAAAATGAAAACTAAAAAAATCCACTAGGTTGACCAGATGCCCTTAGGGGGAAAAATGGCTTTAATGTCCTGTTATCATTCCTTTCTTTCTTTCTTTTCTGTGAATTGATTTTCCTTTAGTTTATTGCATGCTAAGTAATTTCACTCATGTCCGACTCTTTGTGACCCTATGGACTGTAAGCCACAAGGCTCTTCTGTCCATGGAATTCTCCAGGCAAGGATACTGGAGTGGGTTGCCATTCCCTTCTCCAGGGGATCTTTCCGACTCAGGGATCAGAGTCACATCTCTTGAGTCGCTTGCATTGGCAGGAGGGTTCTTTACAACTAGTGCCACATGGGATGCCCTCTGCTATCCTTTCATGATTCTTGGCTTTAGTTTGATCTTGGCCTGATCAATGCACATAATCTTGTCACCCCTTTAACGTTAAAATGCGTATGTATATGTGTATTTGAGTCCTTTTAACAAAATGAAGAAAGAGGCTCAGTAAGGATTAAGGTCTCAGGGTACAGAGTGTGAAATCAATACTAGATCAGCTGAGCATCTTCTAGCGTGGGTCTTCCTGCTCTTACCTAAAGTAGGACTTCCTGGTGTCCTGCAAAGGGGTCAGCCTGTGGGTACATATTGCTCCTTCTTGTCGCTCTGTTGTGTCCGACTCTTTGTGACCCCCATGGACTGTAGCCCTCCAGGCTCCTCTGTCCATGGGATTCTCCAGGCAAGGATGCTGGAGTGGGTTGCCATTCCCTTCTCCAGGGGATCTTCCCGACCCAGGGAGCGAACCTGCGTCTCCTGCACTGGCAGGCAGATAATCTTTACCATCTGAGCCAGCAGGGAAGCCCAAGAACACTGGAGAGGGTACCCTATCCCTTCTCCAGGGGATCTTCCCAACCCAGGGATCGAACCAGGGTCTTCCACAATGCAGGCAGATTCTTTACCACTGAGCCACCGGTAAAGTTCAAAATTGTGTTTGTGTATAGAAAGATTTTCAAGTCAAATAAACTGAAAAGAAAGACATTTGTTAAGGTAGGGAAAAAAAAAATGCTGCAGGGTTTGGCCCACGGCGGGGGTGAGAAAGATGAGGCGGCTCCCTGCTGTCCCATTGCCTTCCAGGTGGCGGGCGTGGACAGAGCTGTGTGAGCTTCCTGTGAATCTCAGCCACCTGCCTTCTGCCTCTTCATCCACACCTGGTGATGGCAGAGGATGCCGTCGTCACTGCTCCCCCTCCCATGGGCACTTCGTAAGTCCTGCTTGCCATAGTCAGTATGGTGGAGGGCCCGAGGCGAGGACTGCAGTGCTGTCTCTTGAACCTGAGAAGCACCCATTGAGTGCCAGCTGGGTGCCGAGTGCCCTGGCCGACACGGGGCTCACAGAACTGAATACGGAACCCTGGCCTGCGACCGGCTCACTGATTTGTTCAGCCTTAAACTGGAACATTAAAAGCAAACAGAAGAGTTTCCTTAAGAGACTGAGCTGTCAAGTGCATTTTGCTGATCTTCTGGAAAAAAAGAAAGGAAACGTGGACTCTTCGGTGTCATTCTCTAAAGCCCTGCAGTTGACCTTAGGTGAAGGCAGTGCTCGGTTTCTCACCTGTGTATTCTTCGGGGCTTAACGACCTGATTGAAGCTCAGTTAACTTTAAACAGTGTGGAGGCAGGTGCTGGGTTTATAGACTGATTTCTCTACCATCTGAATGCAGTAAACTTGTCTGTTCCAATCAAGTGAATCATGCACAAGCTACTGCTCTATTTTTGCCTCTATTTGTAGATTAAAAAGAACCAAACCCTAAAAAACCATAAAATACAAAGACCCCAAACCAGAAAGCATCCCTACAAGCCCCCACAAAAGGCGACCAAGTGTCGAGTTGGAGTGACCTTGTTGTTGTTCAGTCACTCAGTCGTGTCCGACCCTTTGCGACTCCATGGACTGCAGCACGCCAGGCCTCCCTGTCCATCACCAACTCCCGGAGCTTGCTCAAACTCATGTCCATCGAGTCGCTGATGCCATCCAACCATCTCATCCTCTGTCGTCCCCTTCTCCTCCCGCCTTCAATCTTTCCCAGCATCAGGATCTTTTCCAATGAATCGGCTCTTTGCATCAGGTGGCCAAAGTATTGGAGCTTCAGCTTTAGTATCAGTCCTTCCAGTGAATATTCAGGGTTGATTTCCTTTAGGATGGACTAGTTTAATCTCTTTAGCAATTTTTTTTTTTAATCTTTTGGCCATGCTACATGGCCTGTGGGTATCTTAGTTTGCTGACCAGGGATCGAACCCGTGACCTCTGCATTGGAAGCGCATGGTCTCCATCAATGGACCACCAGGGAAGTCCGACCTTAGCAATCTTAAACGTGCCATGCTTCCCCCTCTTTCAGAGCAGGAGAGGCTGCTTTAAGGTTGCAATGTCCAGGCTGATAGCTGTGCTAATGTCTGTGTTTGTTCACCCCTGCCCCTGCCCTGCCCTGTGATTTACTCAGGCTCTTCAGTGCAACATGTTGTCTTGAGGCTCTGTGCTGTACCACGTAGGGGTCGAGGATCTTGTCGAGCTGATTCAGCGTCGGATGAGGCAGGCTGGTACTTGAAAGGTAAACTCACCTGACCAAGCTCACAGGGTAAGTCAGTAAGTAGGTGTGGGTCACAGAGTCGAAGCGGAACAGTTGGACACGACTTAGTGGCTGAACAACAACAACAAAAGGAATCGACTACACACCCTTTAGGGCTCCCCTGGTGGCTCAGAGGGTAAATCGCCTGCCTGCAATGTGGGAGACCCGGGTTCAGTCCTTGGGTTGTGAAGATCCCCTGGAGAAGGAAACGGTGACCCACTCCAGAATTCTTGCCTGGAGAACCCCATAGACGGAGGAGCCTAGTGGGCTACAGTCCACAGGGTCACAAAGAGCTGGACACGACTGAGCGACTTCACTTTCTTTCTTTCTTTGCACAGCCTTTAAGAGCTTCCCTGGTGGCTCAGTGGTAAACAATCCGTCTGCCAATGCAAGAGATATGAGTTCAATCCCTGGGTTGGCAGCATCACCACTGGGAGGCTGGCGGAGATGCAGAATCTTCAGGCTCTCTCAAGACCCTAGTCCTCCTGAGAATCTTCATTTTTACAAGGTGTTTGTTGGGTTGCACACTGGAGTTTGAACAATACTGCCCTAGAGCACAGATGTATGCTTTAGTTATAATACATATTGGCTTCTCTGGTTGCATAGTAGTTAATAAAAAAAAAAAAAACCGCATGCCAATGCAGAAGACCTGATTTCAGTCTCTGGGTCAGGAAGATTCCCCCGGAAGAGGACATGACAGCCCACTCCAGTATTATTGCCTGGAGAATCCCACGGACAGAAGAGACGGGCAGGCTACAGTCCATGGGGTTGCAGAGCTGGACACCACTGAAGTGACTGAACAACAGCAATAACTCACTGTGTTGTGAGCTTTTCCAAACAGATTAGCATCGTCCACCGGGTTTGAGTCTCAGACCATCTGGTTCATCGAGGTGCTCAGGATAACTCAAACAAAGTAGTGAAAGTGAAAGTCGTTCAGTCGTGTCCGACTCTTTGCAACCGTATAGCCTATACCGTCCATGGAATTCTCCAGGCCAGAATCCTGGAGTGGGTAGCCTTTCTCTTTCTCCAGGGGATCTTCCCAACCCCAGGGATCAAACCCAGATCTCCCACATTGTTGGCAGATTCTTTACCCGCTGAGCCACAAGGGAAGCTCTTGTGGATACCTAGGAAGTTAGTAATTTAGTAAGTGTATCTGAAGAGATAGAAGCACATGGTTCCCAGTGGAAAGGGTTTGGCGTTGGGTCCCGATTGTGAAGCCAGTCATGTGTATGCATGCAGTGGACTCTCTCAAGGGCTGGGACTGTCCCGGGGAGGTCACAGTTAGCAGGAAGAGAAGATGGTTCTAAGTCTAAACAGTGTCAACCTTTAATAAGGAGCTGATGGGGTAAGAAAGTATGGAGATGCTGTTGAAGGAGGTGGAGAGGGATCACAGCTACTGGAGGCAAGCCGTCATGACAGTGAGGAGAAACGCTGGAGACGGAAGGGGTGTTCAGTGATCCAAAGAGCCTCAGTCAATGACATTCAGTGATGCTTACACAGTTCGGGGTTGGCCATGATGTAGAAGGTCTCCCACAGTTTCACAGGGCTTTCATTCAAGTTCACGCCGAGAAGAGTGCTGGGCACGGGAACGTGTGACATTTGGCAAGGCAAGGCATGAGTAATTAAGACCCCGCTTGAAGGGCAGAGGGTTTTCTGAGGAAGAAGAAACCGTCATCCTGTTGGACTCTCCCCTCTGGAGCGTAAGCCCTTGGCAGCAGTAGCCACGTCTTCCAGGGGCGTTGTGATCGCCAAGCAGTCCATTATCTTAGGAACCCTGTATCCGTGTCATAGCTGTCATGGACTGAATAAAAGGTCCAGAGGGCAAAATGAATAAAAGCATAGGAGAGAAGTCCAGAAACAAGAGAGCGATTAAATGACTCATTCAAGATTAGGTAAGATGCAAATTCAGGGAGTATGGATCAGGTGTCCAACAGGAGCCAGGGCTAGGGCAAGGCAAGTGAAATTTTTCACCCTAAGCACTGTTCTCAGTCTAGCCATGGCCTTGACCGAAATATGTTTTCCTTTGAGATGATTGGGTTGAATACCATTTGGGAGACTTGACATTCTGCAAGGTTTTCAGAAATAAGAGTCCCCTCAGAGAAGGCAATGGCACCCCACTCCAGTACTCTTGCCTGGAAAATCCCATGGGCAGAGGAACCTGGTAGGTTGCAGTCCTTGGGGTCACTAAGAGTCAGACATGACTGAGTGACTTCACTTTCACTTTTCACTTTCATGCATTGGAGAAGGAAATGGCAACCCACTCCAGTATTCTTGCCTGGAGAATCCCAGGGACGGGGGAGCCTGGTGGGCTGCTGTCTATGGGGTCGCACAGAGTTGGACACAACTGAAGTGACTTAGCAGCAGCGGCAGCCTCTTTAGTATTCTCCACCCCTTAGCTCCAAATTGAATATTTATTTCATGTTATCTCATTTCTTATCACAAGAAGATAAATTTTATGACTGAGAGTTTTTCTTTTTTTCCCCCAGAAAAGATTAGTTACATAAATAACCAGCAATTTTAATATATCTGCATCAGGGAACAAGGCCGTATTATCTCCAATTAAGTAACAACGAGCTTCTTTTGTTAAGCCATATAATGAGTAATTTAGAGCTTTCAGCCTATCTTTGGAGGATAAAATGTTCCATCATGTGCAAAGGAGGCTTGCTCCTGAGAGACAGATTTAGAAAAAAATGTTTGTTCAATTTCATGATAAAGGCTAAATTTATACCAGGGGGAAAAGTTGAGCGTTTGGAAAATCTGTGTAGCATTGCAATGGAATTCCTTCAGTTGCACTGAATGCCTCATTTTTCTCTAAGCCCCAATTTAGCTTCAATTACTTTGAAAACATAGCAGCAGGTTACAGAGGTTTTCAAGGGGTTTCAAAAACCAGTGGGAAAATATTGTACATTTTTTCTGGCAAATGTAGACATTGCCATGCTTGTTTTGATCATGAGGAGAGGAATAAGTATTGGAAAAGTGTTTTTTAGCAATTTCTAAGAACGTGTTTCCACCCACCCCTGCCCCCCACCAAATATCAACAGCAAAACCCTTAGTGAAGCAAGTACATCATAACAACTCTTTCGTTCTGCTTCAATAAATCTTGTCTTGAGGCCACCAAGGTCAAATGGCTTGAAAGCACTTCAAGAAACTAAGATGTCACGTCTCATTGTTTAGATATTTAAAGATGCTCCTTTACGACCTAGTCATATTTTAAAATGCATCTTGTCGTGACGGTATCCTTGATCACTTTCATATGATCTCAGTATAGAAACGGAAGACTCCTCCATGAGTTTTGCAGTGAGTTTATCTATGTGACAGCAAAGAAGAGACTGTCCAGATGTGGAGGTCGGGGAGCAAGGTGGGGTCCCTGGAAGGGCTTTTGAAAGACAGACCAGATGGGGAAAGCATTGATTCATAGACAAAACTGATGGTGACGGGGAGAATTATTAGCCAGTGGGCTCAGCTTTCTGGGAGATCAGGCGGCAAGTAATAGAGAAAGGGAGGTGTGATGTCAAGTATAAAGGGGGTGGGCAAAGAGTAGCAAGGTAGAGACCGGGCTCTGTGAAGAACTGGAAGGGCCCTCGGCAACGCAGCAGTTTGAGCAGGTGGAGCTGAAGACTTACCTACTGTTCATGGTCACCGATGTTCAGCTCCAGCTGTTCTTCTTTTTTAGTTGGAAGATAATTGCTTTACACTATTGTGCTGGTTTCTGCTTTACATCAGCATGGACAAGCCACAGGTACACACACGTCCCCTCCAGCTCTTCAGCTATTCTTAGCATATGCGTGGAAAATCAGAGAGAAACCTTGCAGGTGAATTTAGTTGTGGTAACTCTGTGTGCCCTGCTCTGAATCGGATGAAAGAGTCACTTACCATGATGCTGAATAATTTAATGGGGCTTCCCAGGTGGCTCAGTGGTAAAGAATCCTTCTGCAGTGCAGGAGACGTGGGTTCAATCCCCGGGTGGGGAAGATACCCTAGAGAAGGCAATGGCATCCCACTCCAGGATTCTTGCCTGGAGAATCCCATGGACAGAAGAGCCTGGCGGGCTACAGTCCATGGGGTTGCAGAGAGTTGGACACAACCGAGTGAGTCAACAGCAACAACAGTTGATAGAGTAGTAGTGATTGTCTTGGCAAAAGAGAAGGAGAAGGCCATCATTAATGCAAGAACCTGTTCTCAGCAGTAAAGAGGTAGCTGGAGAGAAGAACGGGAGAAAAGGTCTGCGAAGGAGTGGTACAGGGAGAGATGAAGGACTGGGGAAAAAAGCCTGCGGCATCAGGACAGGTGGCACACAGAAAGCTGGAAAGTTAACACCACTGTCCTCGTCTGCCAGACAGGACAGGTGTGGTCTCATGGGAACAATGTGGGTGTTAGCAAAGTAGACGGCGGGTCAGCCCTCGCAGCTGGCGGTTGCTGCTGTGTATCTCATAAATTGTTGTCACATCGATTTCCATTGTTTCACCGCTCAGTCATGTCTGACTCTTTGCGACCCCATGGACTGTAGCTGGATCGTTGGAAAAGACCCCGATGCTGGGAAAGATTGAAGGCAGGAGGAGAAGGGGATGATAAAGGATGAGATGGTTCAGTGTCATCACGGACTCAGTGGACGTGAATTTGAGCTAACTCCGGGAGACAGCGGAAGACAGAGGAGCCTGGCCTGCTGCAGTCCGTGGGCACTGCAGAGAGTCAGGCGTGACTTAATGACTGAACAAAAACAACAAATAGCCATGCCTGACATGCAGCGTTTGTTGAACAAGTGAAAGTTGAAAGTGCTAGTCACTCAGTCATGCCTGGCTCTTTGCAACCCCACGCATTGTAGCCTGCAGGGCTACATGTCCCTTTGTACGTAAGGAAACGCTTGCACCACAGGCGTTAGTCAGAAATTTGGTTGGTATTTCCACTCCTCATGGCTGTGTTCCACGTGATTATGGCGTCAGTTTCCAGAGAGTAGCTTGCCAGTGTCAACGCAATTACTGGATGTAAACCCTTTCCCACGAAAGGCAGGGCCTTCCCAGGGCGGACTTGTCCTTCTTGGGTTTTGCATTTTCCATTTCATTCAGTGTATTCTTTAGCTGTAGAATTTCTGTTTGATTCTTTCTTATGTTTTCTTGCTTGCTAAGTCCTTTCTGTCCTGTCTGACTCTTTGTGACCCCATGGACTGTAGCCCACCAGGTGCCTCTGTCCATGGGATTTGCCAGGCAGGGATACTGGAGTGGGTTGCCATTCCCTTCTCAAGGCTTATGTTTCTATCTGTGTGTTAGATTTCATGTTTTGTTCGTATGTTGTTTTCCTGATTTTACTGACTTCTCTTTTTCTGTTTCCTTGTAGCTCCTAAGCTTTCTCAAGACAACTATTTTGAATTATTTATTGGGCAAATCTCCTGACAAATAGATGGGGGAACAGCGGAAACAGTGACAGACTTTATTTTTTGGGGGCTCCAAAATCACTGCAGATGGTGACTGCAGCCATGAAATTAAGACACTTACTCCTGGGAAGGAAAGTTATGACCAACATAGATAGCATATTCAAAAGCAGAGACATCACTTTGCTAACAAAGATCCATATACTCAACAATATTTTTTTTCCCCTAGTTATGTATGGATTTGAGAGTTGGACCATAAAGAAGGCTGAGCACCAAAGAACTGATGCTTTTGAAAGGTGGTGCTGGAGAAGACTCTTGAGAGTCTCTTGGACTGCAAGGAGATCCAACCAGTCCATCCTAAAGGAAATCAGTCCTGAATATTCATTGGAAGGACTGGAAACTCCAATCCTTTGGCCACGTGATGCAAACAGCTGACTCCTTGAAAATGACCCTGATTCTGGGAAAGATTGAAGGCTGGAGGAGAATGGGACAACAGAGAATGAGATGGTTGGATAGCATCACTGACTCAATGAACATGAGTTTGGGTAAACTCCGGGAGTTGGTGATGGACAGGGAGGCCTAGCCTGCTGCAGTCCATAGGGTCGCAAAGAGTCGGACACGACTGAGCGACTGAACTGAATTGATTGGGCAAACAAATCACAGATCTTCATTTCCCTGGAGTCGGGCATGGGAAAACTACCATATTCGTTGGTGGTCATGTTTCCTTGATGTTCTGTGTGCCCTGAAGTCTTGCATCGCTGTCTTCACTTTCGAAGAAGCAGTCTCCTCCTCCAGATCTGACCGATGGGCTTCGGAAGAGCAACACCTTTTGCCAGCCCTGCTGGGGATTCTGAGGCTTTCTCCGACCTTTTCTGTAATTGCAGCTGCTCCCACTTCTTGTTCCCTCATTCAAGGGAAGTGCTTAAGGGTGGGTGCCTTCTGTTGATGTTGCAGAGCCAGGTTGAGTGTTGGACAGCCTCCCTTCTCTTTCCCTAGAGTGTTGCTGGACACTCACATTTGTGTGCTGTCTTCCAGTCCCACACTCGGGCGGCTGGAGCTCGGGAGAGGGTGTGCGGGTGAGGTGTACGGACCACTGGGGGTGCCCAGGAGCCAGCTAGGGGATCCCTGGGGAAGGCACCACTAGCTCAAGCACTGGCTTCCGGATGGAGCCTGTGAAGCAGTTAGGAGGGTCTGTGCGCCTTTGTCATCCTCCAAGGGAAGTAAAGTCGCTCAGTCGTGTCCAACTCTGTGACCCCATGGACCATAGCCTGCCACGCTCCTCTGTCCATGGGATTTTCCAGGCAAGAGTACTGGAGTGGGTTGCCATTTCCTTCTCCAGAGTATTTTCCCGACCCAGGGATCGAACCTGGGTCTCCCACATTATAGGCAGACGTATCCTCCAAGAGCCCGTGGCTATGGTGCTATCCACCCCTCCGCTACCCTCAGGCATGCAACTCCTCTCAGTTTTCTGGATGGGGCAGGAAGTAGCCGGTTTGCGCTCCCTGGGGGAAGGGATGACATGGCAGAATCCAGCTGTTCCTCTTCCCCTCTATCTTGTGTCTAACCTTGGATTTTTTAAAAATGTTTTTTCTCCTCCAGGGAGATCTTGGAACCTGTCCGCTGGACTCCTGGACTTCCACAAAGGTACTGTCCTCTGTGAGTTAAAATCCGTGTTTAAAATCCTGGTTAAAAATCCACGTTTCTTCTGGAGTAGGTGGGAGAAATCTCGTGCCATTTTCCTGCGTGGTTCTCTCCTGTTTTTCCCCCTCTGTATTTAGGAGTTTAGATTTTTTAGGAGTTTAGATTTCTTTTGATGAGTCACATTTGACTTTCTCTGGACCTCGGTCTTTTCTTTCCATGTCCTAACAAGGGATTGGCACTTTTTTTTTTTTTTTTCCTGTAAAAGCACAGATAGCACATATTTTCCACTTGTAAGCTGTATGATCTCTGTCACAATGACTCAACTGGGCCGTAGTAACAACACCAAGGCAACCACATCTGCAGGATGTAAACAAATGGCTGTGGCTGTGTTCCAATAAAACTTTATTTACAAAACCAGGTGGTGGGCCAGATTTGGCCCCTGGGCTGTGGTTTGTTGAGCCCCTGCTAGATCTTTGACATCTTCCCAGCCCAGCCCCACTCAGGGAGAAGGATGTGGGTGAGAGAGGGTTACAGCTATTTGTTTGGGGCCATGATGATTTAAAACAGAGATGATGAGAACGTGTCGAATGTAGACGCATCACACTTCACGTCATGCCCTGTGGATTCACAGCCCCCTGACCCTGCGTGAGTTCATTAATCTGTCATTGTGCACATGCTCGTAACATTGTTCCCAGTGATAGTATTTTCTGATATGTTTTCTGCTGAAGGAATGAGGCAGAACCCAAAGGGGACAGGTTTGAAGCTGACTATGCAGTCTTCCCAGGAACTAAAAAAAAAAAAAAAAAAAAAAAACCAGTATTGAACAGAAAATGGAATAAACAGAACATCTGGTATGTGAAAGAAGGGACCCTGTTGAATTCATGTGAAAACGTCTCAGCGTTGCTCCAGCTATCTCTTTTGAAAAATCACTGATCCAGCTGGCTGAGGGAAAGATCTCAGGGTTTGTCTTGCCTTGTGTTCTGTTAATTTCATAGTCCTGGGTCTCACCCTGGAATATACTTAATATTTGCCTCCTGACAGAGGCTTTCGTTTCTTATTCCTCTGTGTGGGCTGATTTGAAACGACTCCAGACCTTATGTGAAGATCAATCACCAATTTCCCTTTTTAGCTAAATAAACTGGAACTATATTCCAACTGTACAGGAGGTCTGCTTCCAATTTCTGGCTACTGTAGAAAGCCTCAATTATTCATTGATGCCTGTAGGATTTGCACTTGGATCTTTAGTATCTTTCCTTTCTGATGATATGGGGAATCTCTTAAAAGCAAGTGAATAGTTCATTTTCTGTGACTGTGGAAGAGCTGACAAGTGATGGAGGCTGCGATGTGTGGTTGACAGTCCTGCTTTGGAGCCTGGGGGCCGTGGGTTTCACTCTGTCCACACAGTGTAATGTTAAGTCAATGGCTTAATCCCTCTGAAGATGGTCATACGTCCAGAAAATGGGGATAATAATTCTCACCTTTTAGAACAGCTTCAAGAAATAACGTAAATAACGCTACTCACACGATGCTTTGCCTCGGGCAATTTCTCAGTAAATGGAAAAACAGTACTATAAGAAGACCATATGAGTGGAATGCAATATATATTGTCCAGTTGACTGAGTGATGAAAATTCTTGATTTGGTTCCACTGACATGCTGCAGTGAAGCCATTCAATTAAACATTCTATTGGAAGCAAGTTTTTAGCTCATGCTAATGAAATAGTGTGAACATAAAGATCATAAGTAACTGTTGTTCAGTCGCTCAGTTGTGTCCGATTCTCTGTGACTTCACGGACTGCAGCACGCCAGGATTCCCTGTCCTTCACCAACTCCTAGAGCTTACTCAAACTCATGTCCATTGAGTCAGTGATGCCATCCAACCATCTCAGCTTCTGCTGTCCTCTTCTTTTAGTAACTGTAAATCATATTATTTCTGACTCACATGGACCAGTCATCAGTAATCTTTTCCATGAGATTTTGCTTACTAATGGGCTTCGCTGGTGGCTCAGCTGGTAAAGAATCCGCCTGCACAGTGGGAGACCTGGCTTCGATCCCTGGGTTGGGAAGATTCTCTGGAGAAGGGAACCACTACCCACTCCAGGATTCTGGCCTGGAGAGTCACAAAGAGTTGGACAGGACTGAGCGACTTTCACTTTCACTTTTGCTTACTAATAACAGTAAGAAACTCTGTTACTTAGGTTCCCCCTTCTGTGTTCATGTTCTACTGAATCCTGAGGACCAGAGCTCTTGCCCAAAGCGTGACAGAGGCAGGTTCTCCATGGAATATTCATCTGTCATGAATAGACAGTGAGCTTCTGAGCACGTGGGAAGCAGGTCTTCCTTCTGCCATACGAAGGCAGCTGGCATTGCTGTCTAGGCAACAGCAGTTAGAGAGAAAGTTAGTCGCATTTCCCGACTTTGAGTTCTGACATCTCTGCAGCAGTACTGTTTGATGCTTTTGGCCTCTGAATTGCCTCACAGTTCTAATATTCTGAGATTCCGAGGCATTTCCACTGCTGGAATCAGGAAAGTTGGAAAGTGAAAGTGAAAGTTGCTCAGTCCTGTCCAACTCTTTGCGACCCCATGGAATTCTCCGGTCCGTGGAAGTTGCTAGCCCATGGAATTCTCCAGGCCAGAATACTGGAGTGAGTAGCCTTTCCCTTCTCCAGGGGATCTTCCCAACCCAGGGATCGAACCCAGGTCTACTGCATTGCAGGCAGATTCTTTACCAGCTGAGCCACAAAGGAAGTTGGAATTTCTCTCCACACACCCATTTCGACAACCCAAACCCCATTTGATTCTTTGTTCTCTGAGAAAAGGAAACTGACTTCCTTTTTTATTCCATCTTTTCTAACATCTTCTTTAGTACTAGAAATTTGCTGCTGCTGCTGCTGAGTCGCTTCAGTGGTGTCTGACTCGGTGTGACCCCGTGTACGGCAGCCCACCAGGCTCCTCCGTTCATGGGATTCTCCAGGCAAGAATGCTGGAGTGGGTTGCCATTTCCTTCTCTAATGCATGAAAGTGAAAAGTGAAAGTGAAGTCACTCAGTCGTGTCTGACTCTTTGCGACCCCATGGACTGCAGCCCACCAGCCTCCTCCATCCATGGGATTTTCCAGGCAAGAGTACTGCACTGGGGTGCCATTGCCTTCTCCACTGGGTGGAGAGGCTTAATAATGACAGCTTACAGCTTAATAATGACAAATTGTAAAGAGACCAGAGTATGTAACTGAGCAGTAACTAGAGAAGAAGATGTTGGAGTGGGTCCGTATGACCGGAACGTCACTCCTTTGCATGTATAGATGCCTTATCTAACTTACAGCAGATGAACCGTAGGGGCCATGCTGTCCTGTCCTTTTTTACCCACCAACACAACCCTGGAACAGCGAGCATGCTTCCTAGGAATGACTGAATGCCTTGGCCATTAGCCAGCTAATAACTCAACTCTGACCTCACGCTTGGAAGGACATTTGTTTGGCTTTGATCTCTCCAGCTGAAGCAAAAAAAAAAAAAAAGGTCTAATGCATCTGACAACATGTCTCTCCACTGGTTCATAACTATTCCAGGCAAAAACAAAACAAAACCCCAGATAATCAACAGCAAAGCCAAGCTTTCTGGTACACACCCTGTGCTGTCAGTTCTTGGATGTACACTGCTAAATACTAAATAGAGAGTGGTTTAATAAATCATTTTGCAGTTGATTTAAAAACAAATCTCTCTTACTGTATGTAGAAAGTCTACCATTGTCATAAGCTCTATTAGGGTCCACTTCTGCTCATGCACCTGTTCTCTGGGATGTTACATAATGGTAAAGAGAAACCTCTGAAAGGTAATGACCTCATCTTGCAGTGGAGAGTAATTGGTCACGGGACACTGTCATCGGCCAGCCCTTGAACTGCAGACATATAACCCCTGCACACAGGTTTGAAAACAGAAAGATGGGCCTGCCTGCTTTCTACAAAGGTTGTGCACAAGACGTCAGAGGGGACATCTCCCAGAATAGCTGACCTATTTTTCTCATCTTCCCGCTGTGATTTCAGCTGATAGCTGCAATTACTCAGATTGTGTGAATTCCTCCCATAAATGTTCTGTGACTAAAGTCACGCTGGAATTAATTTCCTAACCATTTGAGATAGGTTTCAAATAGTGTGGGCAGTGGTAGATTCATTAAGTGTGGTAATAGCATTTAGAGCAACCACTTGCCCATTGCTTTTCTTTCCCCTTTTTTTTTCAGCAGGAAGCAGAATTCTCCGTCTTCAATCTGACCTCCTCTCTGTACCATTGCTGGTCTGCCTGGTTGGGAGGAGGGTTTAGGGGTGAAAGGATTCGTGTGTATGTGTGGCGAGTCCCTTTTCCACTCATCTCAAATGACTGCAACATTGTTAATCGGCTCTACGGCAATACGAAACTTTGGGGGGAAAAGAAAACCAACTTCTGGTCTGGCAGCTGCGGAATCCACGTGGCAGCAAGATTCTAACTCCTGCGGCTGCTTCTCATGCACTCCCGCAAGCTCTGGCCTGTGGACTTCACCCAAGAGCTTTGTCATCTCCATGGCAACCGGGACAGCCACAGGTCCCGGCGTTTCCTTTCGAAAAATGAGAATTGTGGGTATGTGCTTGGCATCATAGACATGTGTGTTCCTGAAAACATTCACCATGAAAGTGAAAGTCACTCAGTTGTGTCTGACTCTTTTGTGATCCCATGGACGGCAGCACGCCAGGCCTCGCTGTCCATCACCAACTCCCAGAGTTTCCCCAAACTCATGTCCATGAGAATTCTCCAGGCCAGAATCCAGGAGTGGGTAGCTTTTCCCTTCTCCAGAGGAATCTTCCCAACCCAGGGTTCGAACCCAGGTCTCCCACATTGCAGGTGGATTCTTTACCAGCTGAGCTACAAGGGAAGCCCAAGAATACCAGAGTGGGTAGCCTATCCCTTCTCCAGCTGATCTTCCCGACCCAGGAATTGAACCACGTCTCCTGCATTGCAGGCGGATTCTTTACCAACTGAGCCATCAGGGAAGCCCCCGAAATCCCTGAAAATCCAATAAAATTTCAGCATACCAGGAGTCCTTGGATTGGGGAGGCGCTCAGTGAAGAATCATCTAAGGATTTGGCTACTTCTATTCTCCCAAGAATTTCTTTGTAGTGGAAGTTAAATTGAATGTGAGCAAGGTGCATCTCTGAAAATTTCATCCAGTTCTGTTCTTCCAACTCCTCCGTGTTTAAGGAAGCACCTTTTAATTGTGGAGTTAGTTCTCCCTGCCCTTGCCCTGTTTGTCGTGAGTGACCCATGGCTCCAGAAGCCTTCACGTCTATCAGAGTTTATGCTTCTCCCTGCCTCTCTGACTGTGGCTTGAACTTTCTATACATTCCTACCTTTGGATTAAAAATGCAGAGTCAGTTACTAAGATTTTCACACCCAAGTTTCAGATACTTAGGTGGCACTCTTTAATACTTAGTGTTGTTGCTGTTCAGTCGCTCAGTCGTGACCGACTCTTTGCGACTCCCATGGACGGCAGCACGCCAGGCCTCCCTGTCCATCACCAACTCCCGGAGTTTACCCAAACTCACGTCCATTGAGTCGGTGATGCCATCCAACCATCTCATCCTCTGTCAGCCCCTTCTCCTCCTGCCCTCAATCTCCCCTAGCATCAGGGTCTTTTCCACTGAGTCAGGTCTTCGAATCAGGTGGCCAAAGGATTGGAGTTTCAGCTTCAGCATCAGTCCTTCCAATGAATATTCAGGACTGATTTCCTTTCAGATGGACTGGTGTGATCTCCTTGCTGTCCATACTTAATATTTACAGGAAGCCCCCTGTAACTGTGTATACAGTTGCATTAAAGACCTACCATGGCAGGATACCTGCTTTGAAGAATGCTGATATTTTCCAAGTATATCCTACGTGTCAGACTCTGCTAAGGACCCTTATCTTCTAATACCCTCACCTGTGAGTGAGGCCAGGCTGGTTGATGCCTTTTGGTATGGCTCACCATAATCCATGGCCAGTGTGACTTGTCATTGCCCCTTCTCTTTGGCTGGAGCCCACATTATATTGCTGCTGCTGCTGCTGCTGCTAAGTCACATCAGTCATGTCCGACTCTATGTGACCCCATAGACGGCAGCCCACCAGGCTCCCCCGTCCCTGGGATTCTCCAGGCAAGAACACTGGAGTGGGTTGCCGTTTCCTTCTCCAATGCGTGAAAGTGAAAACTGAAAGTGAAGTCGTTCACTCGTGTCCGAGCCTCTGTGACCCCATGGACTGCAGCCTACCAGGCTCCTCCGTCCATGGGATTTGCCAGGCACATCATATTAGTACTGAAATATTTTCAGTATCACATGTGGAAAGAGTTGTTATTATCCCTCTTCTCATAGAATCTAAAGAAATCCCCAAATGTATAGTAAAGACTCAGCTGAAACCTTATCTTTTCACAAATGGCTAAGCTATATACATTCACCTTTTAGATTCAGTTAGCAATGGTGATTAACTTAGACATTTTTTTAAAATTTTATTTTATTTTTAAACTTTACATAATTGTATTAGTTTTGCCAAATATCAAAATGAATCCACCACAGGTATACATGTGTTCCATTTTTGAGAGCCATATTGCCTAAAGAATTTATGTAACTTTAATCTCTTTCTCCAATCTTTAATGACAAAGGCGTTCTTGTATTTTTACGTGACTGCACCTCACAGACTATTTACTGGGAAATATATGTATATTTCTCTTGGCCCTTCTGTTGCATGTGGTTACGTTTAGAAACTATTTAACAAGACTTGAGAGGAGGCAAGTGAGCAAGACTTTGTGCTATTGATCAGATGTCCAGGGGAGGAACTGCTATAATAATGATGGACAGGTAATCCATATATTCAGACCCGTGGCATGTATTCCCTTCTCTAAAGAAATTGGGCAAAGATGCTTGCCGAAACCCCATTTGCTGAAAAAGCTGAAAGGCAAGCACATGAGTAACCCTAGAGAATATAAAGTAATCTTCTGGTTTATAGGAACAGTGCCTGCCATTGTCTCACTGAGAACACAGGGACTGTCATTCGCATGACAAATTTAGATTTTGGGCCGATCATTTACTTTTAAAAAGCACAGTAGGACTTGAGAGTTCTTGCTCACCACTTTCTCCATGCCTGACAAGTGGGTGAAAATACATAATAAATCCAGTTGCTTTGAGATGGAAAGAATGTGCAAATCACGGGTATTTTTAGAAAATCATTATCCTTTAAACTCCTCACGTGCTCTCCTCAAGTGAATGCACTTCACAGACAGAGTTAAGGCAATTTAAATACAGCAGGTTTTGAAGGAACTGTATTTGAGATGGAATGTGTTTTTAAAAAATCAAAGTGAGTGGTTGCTTGTTCTGAGATTACAGAACTAGGAAACTGAGATTTACCTGCTAAACTTAAAAGTGCCTGGAAACCTGCAATATTAACTTTAAGTCCTCAGCGTGGTCTGATAATTTGTTAGTCTTTTTCCTATCTGCCATTTCTCATTGCTGAAGGCTGGGAAGCACAGCCTAGAGTTGACTCTGGAACTTCACCATTTAGGAAACGCAGCGGGGAGACTTAGAAATAAAACGTTCATTTATGGTTTTATTGCTTATTACCTTAAACCATTCCTTTGATGCAAAGGTTAACTTGATGATCAGTAATTCTAGTTAGTCTCTCCTGTAAACCAGCAAGAACAAAAGTAAACTGGTGACAGAGTTTAGCAAGAGAAACACCTATTCTTCACCCTTTTCCACCTTTACTAGAGAAACTGAGGAATCAGAGGATACGTTTTGGGGAAAAAGGCCATTGCCGGAATCGTTTCTGTAGACTCATTTGCGTGTTTATTTTATTTTGGAAAGGGGCCGTCAGCAATTACGTGCTGCCCTAAGTGACCCACAGGGAGTGTTTCTTTTGCAAAGCGTGGAGCAGACCTACAGGAAGTGTGTGCTCATCATCAGTGCGAGGCAAGTAAACTGCGATAAAGAATAGAAGTGGATCACAGAAGGCCAGGAATGCCCAGATGGGGAAAACGTTTCGGGGATGTTGGAGGCCCTCCCGTAGCAATCAGTAGGAAGTCCAGCCGATAACTGATGGTCATAAGGTGCCCAAGGAGACCTGGAAGCAGATGATGCACCTGGTGGTCTCCGTGGAGCCTGTGCGCCGGGAAAAGAGAGTCATGTAAGGGTCTGCAGACGCATGAAGCCCCACTCGGACTTTGAGCTCCATCAGTTCATGCCTCCGTAAGACCTGAATCATTTGTCATGTTCAAGTGTACACAGCCCATGACTTTGCAACCCTGAAATGGTTTTTATTAGTGGGTTTCTTTTTAAAATTCTATTTATTTTATTTTTTATTAAATTAATTTATTTTAATTGAAGGCTAATGACTTTACAATACTGCAGTGGTTTTTGCCATACTTGACATGAATCCTCCACGGGTGTACATGTGTTCCCCATCCTGAACCCACCTCCCACCTCCGTCCCCATCCCATCCCTCTGGGTCATCCCAGTGCACCAGCCCCAAGCACCCTGTCTCATGCATCGAACCTGGACTGGTGATCTGATTCACATATGATAATATACATGTTTCAATGCTATTCTCTCAGATCATCCCACCCTCGCCTTCTCCCAAAGAGTCCAAAAGACTGTTCTGTACATCTTTGTCTCTTTCGCTGTCTCGCATACAGGGTTATCATTACCATTTTCTAAATTCCATATATATGCGTTAGTATACTGTATTGGTGTTTTTCTTTCTGACTTGCTTCACTCTGTATAATAGGCTCCAGTTTCTGTTTCGGTTTTTCAAATACATATTTTGTTTTGATTACTGATAATAGAAAATTCTCTACTTATTATGTCTTAAATTCATAAGACGTAGTATCATAAAACTCCTAGAAGAAAACATGGGCAAAACGTTCTCTGATGTAAATCGTAGCATCCTTTTCTCAGGTCGGTCTCCCAAAGCAACAGAAATAAAAGCAAAAATATAATAAGAAGAAATAGAATCTAATTAAACTTACATGGGCTTCCGTCATAGCTCAGTTGGTAAAGGATCGGCCTGCAATGCAAGACACCTGCATTGTATGATTCCTGGGTCGGGAAAATCCCCTGGAGAAGGAAATGGCAACCCACCCTAGCATTCTTGCCTGGAGAATCCCACGGACAGAGGAGCCTGGCGGGCCACGGTCCATGTGGTCACAAGAGTCAGACACGACTTAAGTACTAAACCATCACCAACGCATGTTTTTGTACCACAAAGAAAAACATAAACAAAATGAAAAGACAACCGATGGACTCTCACTTAGAGCAGCGTGTAATAAAATCTGACTCTAGCTCTACGTGTCTGCTTCTTCTAGATTCCCCCTTTTAACGGAATCATGAAATGTTTGGAATCGTGTGACTGGCTTATTCCATTTAGCCTAATGTCTTTTCGATTCATCGGTGTTATTGCAAATGACAGGGTTTCTTGCTCTTTAGGCTGAACGTTTCATTGTATGTGTATATCACGTTTTGTTTTTCTGTTTCTTGGTCAGTGGACACTTAACGTTGTTTCCATGTCTTGGCTATTGTGTATAATGTTTCGATGAACGTGGGAGTGTAACTCTCTGTTTGAGATCCTGCTTGCAGTTCTTTGGGGGTATATACCCAGACGTGGGATTGCTGCATCATATGGTAATTCTATTTTTAATTTTTTGACTAACTTCTACCCTGTATTTTCCCCTGTGGCTGTGCCAATTTAATGCTCACCAACGATGCACAGTTTCCCTCTCCTCTACATCCTTGCCAACACTTACTTTCTGTCTTTTTGAGGATGGCAATTCTAGCAGATGTGAGTTGATGTGTTGTTGTGGTTTTGATTTGCATTTCCCTAATGAGTGGTGACGTTGAGTATCTCTTCATGTGTCTTCCTGGCCGTTTATATGTCTTCTTGGTAAAATGTCTATTGAGGCTTTTGCTCATTTTAAAATCAGGTTGTTTGTTTTTTGCTGTTGAGTTGTAGCAATCTCTTTTCTGTTTTAGATATTAGCCCCTTATCAGATACATGGTTTACAAATATTTTCTCCCATTCATTAAGTGGCCTTTTTAACTTGTTGGGTTTTTTCTTTCTGTGGAGAAGCCTTTTAGTTTTATGTAGTTCTGTGTGGTTTTTTTGTGTTGCTTGTGAGTTTTTTTTTTTTTTGGCTTCCTATCCAAGAAATCATTACCTGGACCACCGCTATGAAACTTATACCCTGTGTTTCCTTCCAGGAGTTTAACAGTGTCAGGCCTTAATCCATTTAAAGTTAATTTTTTTTGAATGGTGTAAAATTGGGGTCTGATTTCATTCGTTTACATGTGGATATCTGGCTTTCCCAGCACTATTACTTGAAGAAATTCAGGTTTTCGAAGTGGCTATGTAGAGGTAGTTACAACACCACACGCTCAGCTCATCTCTGCACTGACTGTGTTCTGCTGTTGCGATCTGAGTGCTTTGTTGAGCAACCCAGGTCACATGTGGGCATGTACAAACATACAAAGACACATCACATACACACAACACAATACACATTCTCAAGGCCGTATATCATGTGTGTTTGTAGCTGCCGTGCTTCAAATCACTGCAGATGGTGGCTGCAGCGAAATTCAAAGATGCTTGCTCCTTGGAAGGAAAGCTATGACCAACCTAGACAACCGATTAAAAAGCAGAGACGTTAGTTTGCCAACAAAGGTCCATATAGTCAAAGCTGTGGTTTTTCCAGTGGTCATGTATGGATGTGAGAGTTGGACTATAAAGAAAGCTGAGCGCCGAAGAATTGATGCTTTTGAACTGTGATGTTGGAGAAGACTCTTGAGAGTCTTTTGAACTGCAAGGGGATCCAACCAGTCCATCCTAAAGGAAATTGGTCCTGAATATTCACTGGAAGGACTGATGCTGAAGCTGAAACTCCAATCCTTTGGCCACCTGATGCGAAAAGTGGACTCATTTGAAAAGACCCTGATGCTGGGAAAGATTGAAGGCAGGAGGAGAAGAGGATGACAGAGTAGGAGATGGTTGGATGGCATCACTGACTTGATGGACATGAGTTTGAGCAAACTCCAGGAGTTGGTGATGGACAGGGAGGCCTGATGTGCTGCAATCCGTGGGGTTGCAAACAGTTGAACACAACTGAGCGATTGAACTGAACTGACACTTTCTTTCTTCCTTTCAGAAGATCACATGTTCCCCACCCTTTTTTTTTTTTTTTAAATACTATCATTCCTTAAGTTTGAGGATTCTTCTTCCTTCAGCTTTACTGTGTAAAGGACTAAAGAAGTCAACCCTGTCTCATTTCTTCACTTTGCCACTCTGTCCAAAACACAGAGAGGCTTTTGTTCTGAGGATTTTTATGCTCAAAACTTCAGGGACTTAAAAGATGGACAAAAGCATCAGAGAATGTACAGAGTTTCCTGTCTCGCTCTCTTTCTGGGTTGTGCCATGTGGCTTGTGGGATCTTGGTTCCCCTACCAGGGCTTGAACCTGTGCTCTTGGCAGCAAAAGCATGGAGTCCTAACCCCTGGCCCGCCAGGGAATTCCTCCAGTCTCTTCTTAAATGCCATCCATGCTTGCTTTCTTTGTGTTTTCTTGTGATTCCTTTGTGGCAGGGCTTTATGGGAATATTCAGCTTTTTTACTTTTAATATCTAGAAGTTACAGCTTCTCAAGTGTACTTTTTTCTTCTGCTTCTCCTTCAGTTATAATGAAAGAATAAATGTGCAAAGATTAACAAAAGGTATGTCAGTGTTTTGATCGCCAATTAACATCTGTAGACCCCAGACTAGGCTGTTTCTCTGGGATGGTTATCAGGTCATGGATATTCTGCTTCTCTTTTTTGTCTGGACACTGGGTATATTTTAGGCCATGTGACAGCATTTGGCCAACAGAATTGACTGGATGAAGCATGACATGCTTCTGGGTCCCTTTAAGGCAGGCCGTGATTCCTGATGGTTCTGTCCTTCCACCTAGGTTATCAGGAGAATACCCTTTTGAGCCTTTGTAAACAAACCAGGGTCCTCAAGTGACATGGATGAGTAGGGCTGACTGTGTGTTGGTCAAGGAGCTTGAGTCAGCAGCAACTCATTTTATGAACTGGTTAGAAGTTCAGGGTTATCTGTTATATAGCCTGACAGCCGTCTGACGTACGAAGCTGTGGAAACTCTATCCTTGCAGAAGACCCTGTAACGTGCTCCCAGGTCCCCCTTCAGGACAGAGGTGCTCATTTCCATTCCCACTGGGATGTTAATAGCGGCACCCCTCTCTGGGAAATGGCAACCCACTCCAGTATTCCTGCCTGGAGAGTCCCATGGACAGAGGAGCCCATATAGACTATGGGGTCACATGCAGCCTGACTTCAGACACACGCCACAGACGGAGAAGTCTCCTTTCCACGCGACAAGTAAACAGTGATAAACCAGAACACACAGAGCCTGCGGGAAAGGATGCAGGCTTAAAAGCGATACTGCCCTGAAAACTCAGGAGAGTGGCTTTGTGCTGTAATATTAAGCAAGGCAGGAAGGAGAAAGGAATGCTAGAAAACTCTTTGGGATTCAAAATATCATGCACGGCAACAAGGTAGAAAAAGAAGTCCTAAGGGGAAAAAGATGGGTGGAGATAAAAAAAAAAATTAAGGATGACATAAAGAAACAAGACAATTGAGATGGGAGAGGAAAGCAGGGAAATAAAGCGTGTGCTGGTAGAATTAAAATGGGCATTCGAGGCGGTTGAGACGGCTTTGAGGCGGAAAACAGAGGAGACATAATGGAAAAATTGCTTTCGTTTATTAAGAAGCGCTCCCAAGAAAATGTATTGACAATGTACACGCTAGAAAGAGGAAAAAGATTTGTCGACAAAGCATGAAAAATTCAGTGGAATTTCCACCTGGAAATTCCAGAATCTCTTCTTCCTTTTTTTAGATGACATAGCTCTTTCTTTCTTTGGAAGATATCTATATATGGCCTTCCCTGGTGGTGCATGGTAAAGAATCCGCCTGCCAATGCAGGAGACTCGGGTTCGATTCCTGGGTCAGGAAGATCCCCTGGAAATGGAGATGGCACCCCATTCTAGTCTTCTTGCCCAGAGAATCCCATGAACAGAGGAGCCTGTTGGACTGCAATGCATGGGGTACCAAGAATTGCACATAACTGAGCACTCATGCCGGAGAAGGCAATGGCACCCCACTCCAGTACTCTTGCCTGGAAAATCCCATGGACGGAGGAGCCTGGAAGGCTGCAGTCCATGGGGTCGCTGAGGGTCGGACATGACTGAGCGACTTCACTTTCAGTTTTCACTTTCATGCATTGGAGAAGGAAATGGCAACCCACTCCACTGTTCTTGCCTGGAGAATCCAAGGGATGGGGGAGCCTGGTGGGCTGCCGTCTATGGGGTCACACAGAGTCGGACATGACTGAAGCGACTTAGCAGCCAGCAGAGCACGCATGCACACAGCTCTTCATTTATTTTTAGGTGGCATAGCTCATTTATTTGGAAGCTCTATGTTGCCCAGTGTAAAACTGAGTTTGGGGTTCAGGCTCATTGACTAGGATACCCAGCCTCTGAAGAGAGCTGAGCTCATGATGCAAGCCAGACCACTGTGATACTGTCCCCTGGACTTCTGTGTCCACAGTTCCCACTGAGAAGGTCACAAGTGGTCATCCTGGTTATAACGTGATCGTGAGACCCAGGTCAAAGTTGTTTGGACCAAGGATGGAGGTCTTTCCACCAGTGGAATGTTTTGGCCTTGGTTTAATAGAGTATCTGCCCACAGTCTGCACTCTCCACTGGGTCCCAAAGGACTTCTCTGTGAGATTTCGTCGAAAAGATTGATTGTGACGCATTCAGGAAGAGTCAGCAGATCGAGAGACACGCAGGAAAAATCTGCACTGACTTGGAGCATCTTTTTCAAGTTTTTTAAAATGAAATTTTTGATACATATTCTTTATGAAATTGTGCCTGCTGATTTATAAGGTTTATGTCACCTGGTGTATTCCATGTCATCATCCTACATAAAAATATCCATAGCAAAGACCAAGTGCATGCAAAAACAGTGTAAATGTTTATGATCTCTGTTTTTCTACTACTTTGAAATTTTTCCGATTTCAATGAATGTGCGCTACTTTGAAAAATAAACATGAGTTGGTTAAAGGTGATAAAACACCACCGAGGAAATACCAGATGATAAGTCCCTTGAGGAGCAGGCCTGAATCTCTGGCCACGTAACCTGTGAGAGGGGCCTGACATTGTCTTCTGTCTCGAGAGGAGGAAGCTAATATGGCGTCCTTGGCATTGAGCTGTGCGTTGGGGCTTTGCCAAGCGTGGGGCCTTCCTTGTCCTGTCTCTACTGATTAATGAGCCGAAGCTGCCGTCCCCTTCTAATCACTTTCTCACGTCAGCACTGTCTGCGGATGGTGTGTAAATTACCTATCTGTATGAGTTACGAAGCATCTTTTCCTAAACCATTATCTTTCTCTAAACGACTCTTAAGTTCAGTTATCATTCACGGAGATCCAACCGTTTGGGGAGATTCTGCAATATTTCCAGATGTAAAAAGAACCACAACGAACACCTTTCAAGGTCTTCCCCTCTCTCTTTGCCCCATACTATCTTTTTGTGATCCAAATGGGATGTCAGAGTCTTTATACCTCGAGTCAAGGGACTTTTTAACAGACCAATTTAGATGACACAGCAGAGCGTCAATCACACCAGTGAATCTCAATGCTTATTTCACACCCTGGGCGCTATTCAAGTCCAGAGGGAGGGAATGTGACCAAACCCAGAGTGAAACTCAAACAGAATGTAAATGGAAGAAAGAGCTGTACGTGGGATTTGGGCCTGCTGTGATTCGGAAGACTCCACCTATGCAACCATACAAACTTAGGGCAGGCAAAAGTCCACTCCCGTGTGTATGCTCTTATTTTATAATAATTTACAGTTCACTGCCTGGAGATCTGCCCTTCCTTTCCTGGGGCTCAGACAAGAGAGGTACTATGCTAGTGCAGATCCGAATGAATGGGGAAGCCAACCTCTCACCCTGGGTCCTCCAGCCTCTTCCATTCTATACAATGAATGCCCAGTACCAGGCGTAATGAACCAGGAAGTTGAGCAAAAATCAGTTGTGTGGCCTGTGGGCTTGTCAAATGCTGTAAATTTTTAACATCAGACTTGGTGATCCTTGTGCAATTACTAACCGCTCGGGTCCGAAGGTTGTTTGGAAGCTGAAATTCTTTCTATTTTCAAGTTGATTTTAAAAAGTACACAATACGGATCTAAGGCATACATTTAAGAGCCTTGTATTGTGAGTACAAATACGCTTGTAAGTCACCAAAAAGAATGCGTAAGTGAAGTGTTTTTGACTGGTCCATAGTTGGTCAGTCATACAAAGAAAGGAAGAAAGTGAAGTCGCTCAGTCGTGTCCGATTCTTTATGACCCCATAGACTGTAGCCCGCCAGGTTCCTCCATCCATGGGATTTTCCAGGCAAGAATACTGGACTGGGGTGCCATTTCCATCTTCAAGGGATCTTCCCGGCCCAGGGATTGTAGCTGGGTCTCCCACACTGCAGGCAGACTCTTTACTGTCTGAGCCACTGGGGAAGCCCCTAGTCATACAAACCAGAACTCTTATCAGTTGGTTGCTAAGCAACTAGTACATTGCATTTATGACGTAAAAATATGGTTTGATTTTCAGACTACCCTTCAGTATTGCTTTTTTCTACGAGATATAGACATTCTCTAAGGAACTACACTTTCCTTCTTAACTTCTTTCCCTCACTTTATCCTTTTAATTTAATGGACTTGGCAGTTCATGGGGTCACAAAGAGTCAGACACAACTGCACGACTGAGCTGAACTGAACCACACTTAAGGTTTCAGATATCTTTGTTGACTCCTCCATTTTTTCCTGTGATTTATTAGTTCAACGTGTATCTATAAGAAAGCCTATAGCATGCCGATGTATTTTGTTGAAATGGAGGAAACAGCAGTACAGGTGGGAATCTCTGCCACCATGGTAAAAGTCAAAACAGAAATTGTTTTGAGGGAATTGATATGGGCTGGAGTGTGAAGGGGCTTCTGAGCTGCCAGCAATATGCTGTCTCATCCATGTTACTTATATATGGGAATGCCTACTGAGTAAAAATTCGTTAAGCTGTATACACTTAAAAACCTTTTATTGCAGCTTGAGAGATAGAAAACGCATACACCCTGTGTGTGCAGCTTGAATGTTCACAAATGGAAGACGACCAGTAATGCAGAACTAAATGAATGGTGGAGCCTCTTAATACCCTCGAGTCACCAGCCTATTAATATGCTCGAATCACGTCTTTCGCTCTTTTCCGGTCACTGAGTGCCATCCTGGTTTCAAAAAGCAGAGACTGACTGTCCTCCTTCCGGTACTTGGCGTGTCATACAGTATGTCCCCTTTTGTACGGACATCTTTTACTCGGCGTTGGGTTTGAGAGTCATGCACACTTTTACACGTGGCATGGTGCTCATTCTCATGGTCAGATAGTATTCCATGGTGTAAATGTTATACAGCTTACCCATCCATTCATGGACTGATGGACGTCTGGATCATTTCTACTCTTTGTCACAATGAATACAGCTGCTCTGAAGATACCGTGCATGTTTCTTGGTGAGCTTACCTCAGCATATCTGTAGGGTGTATTCCAAGAAATGGAATTGTTGGGTTCTAGGGTGAAACCAAGATCATGGGACCTGGTCCCATCACTTCATGGCAAATAGATGGGGAAACAATGGAAACAGTGACAGACTTTAGTTTTTTGGGCTCCCAAAGCACTGCATATGGTGATTGCAGCCATGAAATTAAAAGAAGAAAAGCATATTAAACCTAGACAGCATATTAAAAAGTAGAGACATTACCAACATTACCATCTAGTCAAACCTATGGTTTTTCCAGTGGTCATGTATGGATGTGAGAGTTGGGCTATAAAGAAAGCTGAGCAAAGAATTAATGCTTTCGAACTGTGCTGTTGGAGAAGACTCTTGAGAGTCCCTTGGACTGCAAGGAGATCAACCAGTCCATCCTAAAGGAGATCAGCCCTGGGTGTTCATTGGAAGGACTGATGTTGAAGCTGAAGCTCCAATCCTTTGACCACCTCATGTGAAGAGTTGACTCATTGGAAAAGACCCTGATGCTGGGAAAGATTGAGGGCAGGAGGAGAAGGGGATGGCAGAGGATGAGATGGTTGGATGGCATCACCAACACAATGGACATGGGTTTGGGCAGACTCAGGGAGTTGGCGATGGACAGGGAGGCCTGGGGTGCTGTGGTTCATGGGGTCACAAACAGTCAGACATGACTGAGCGACTGAACTGAACTGAACTGAATAGCTCAGTTGGTAAAGAATCTGCCTGCAATGCAGGAGACCTGGGTTCGATCCCTGGGTTGGGAAGACCTCCTGGAGAAAGGAAAGGCTACCCACTCCAGTATTCTGGCCTGAAGAATTCCATGGACAGTAGAGTCCATGGGGTGGCAAAGAGTTGGACACAACTGAGCAACTTTCACTTTCAGTGACTGAAATGTTGGTGGACAAGAAAGATGGTGTGGATGACAGAAATTTTTGCTGTTGATGGTTAGGGTACAAAGGTACTCTAAGTGGGAATTGCATCTTGAGGGTGATGAGAGCAGGTAGGAAGGAAAAATAAAGCAGCGAGTTTGGACTTCGGTGGGGGTTGACTAAAGCATTTGGGTGGACAGAGTCCACTAGAGAGTTAAAAATACGATTCTGCAGGCTGAGAGAGAGAGATGGACTAGAGACATGTCATTGGCAGTGGTAGATATTCTAGAGGCAACGTGAAGGACACGTGTGAATGAGGCCCTGCTCATCTCAGAAAGGATGAGAGGAAAGAGTTGAGGATGGCACCTAACCTTTAAATGTCAGCCCGAGAGAGAGACTAGAGCTCAAATGTGCGTTGCCTTGACAACCAAGGGAGTAAACAGTTTGAGAAAGATGGAGGCGGCCAACAGCGTCAAAAATTATGAACAGTCAAGTAAAGTGATGTCGCTCAGTCGTGTCCGACTCTTTGTGACCCCATGGACTGTAGCCTATAGATTGTAACCAGGCTTCTCTGTCCAGGGGATTTTCCAGGCAAGAATACTGGAGCGGGTTGCCATTTCCTTTTTCAACAGTCAAGTAAAACGAGGAACAAAAAGCAAGCCAGGTCTTGATAAAACCACTTCTAAGAGTG
The DNA here is from genome assembly GCF_003369695.1 of Bos indicus x Bos taurus. Taxonomy (NCBI): domain Eukaryota; kingdom Metazoa; phylum Chordata; class Mammalia; order Artiodactyla; family Bovidae; genus Bos; species Bos indicus x Bos taurus. Next base: position 6,132,192 of record NC_040105.1, on the reverse strand, counting down.
TGGTTGAGGTTAAAGCAGATGAAGACAGATCAAGAAGAACTGGGAGGTGAAGAAATGAACTTAATGGTGACTGCTCTTTCAAGAAGCTTGTCTCTGAAGAGGGGTGAAATGGGAATGGACATGAAGGAGTCTAGGACACTTTTCTGTCTTTGTGTTCTGAAGCATGTAACACTGTATCATACAGAGAGCAAGGACTCAAGGAGAGAGTGTTGGAGTAAAACATGCATCATTTCTGATCCCTTTGCTGGCTTATTTTAACAGTTTTTACTGAATAATGTCTGTGAGATTGCCTTTTATTTAAAGATGTATTTATTTAATTCTGTATTTTGGCTCTGCAGTGAGCAGTGGCTACTCTCTAGCTGTGGTGTGTGGGCTTCCCTGGTGGCTCAGATGGCAAAGAATCAGCCTGCCATGCAGGAGACCTGGGTTTGACCCCTGGAGGAGGCAATGGCAATTGGCCCGCTCCAGTATTTTTGCTTGGAGAATCCCATGGACGGAGGAACCTGGAGGGCTACAGCCCATGGGGTTTCAAAGAGTGAGAGACAGCTGGTCAACTAGCACTTTGACTTTGACTCTTGTTGTGAAGTATCTTGTTGTGAGGCTCTAGGAGTGGGGGCTTCCGTCGTTGCAGTATGTGGGCTCAGTCACTACAGCTCTTAGGCCCCAGACCACAGTGTCAGTAGTTGAGGCACTCAGGCTTAGTTTTTCCACAGCATGTGGGATCTTCCTGGACCAGGGTTCGAATCCGTGTCACCTGCATTGGTAGACGGGTTCTTAACCACTGGACCACCAGGCAAGCCAGAGATCACCGTTTAAACATATTCTTGCCTCAATCACATAAGTTAGACTTCTGAATTTACATCCTCTAGATTCACATACGCATGTAGCTGTTTTTTCCCAGAAATATTGTTCAGTTCAGTTCAGTTCAGTCGCTCAGTTGTGTCCTGCTCTTTGCAATCCCGTGAATCGCAGCACGCCAGGCCTCCCTGTCCATCACCAACTCCCGGAGTTCACTCAGACTCACCTCCATTGAGTCAGTGATGCCATCCAGCCATCTCATCCTCTGTCATCCCCTTCTCCTCCTGCCCCCAATCCCTCCCAGCATCAGAGTCTTTTCCAATGAATCAACTCTTCGAATGAGGTGGCCAAACTATTGGAGTTTCAGCTTTGGCATCATTCCTTCCAGAGAAATCTCAGGGCTGATCTCCTTCAGAATGGACTGGTTGGACCTCCTTGCAGTCCAAGGGACTCTCAAGAGTCTTCTCCAACACCACAGTTCAAAAGCATCAATTCTTCGGTGCTCAGCCTTCTTCACAGTCCAACTCTCACATCCATACATGACCACAGGAAAAACCATAGCCTTGACTAGATGGACCTTTGTTGGCAAAGTAATGTCTCTGCTTTTGAATGTGCTATCTAGGTTGTTAACAGCTTGTATTTAAATATTTGGTGGGATACCTAGTTCTCATCTGGAGAAGGGCATGGAAACCCACTCCAGTATTCTTTCCTGGAGAATCTCATGGACCGAGGAGCCTGGTGGGCTACAGTCCACGGGGTCGCACAGGGTCGGACGTGACCGAAGTGACTTAGCATGCAGTTCCCATCATCTAAAGAGGTACATTTTATACTATTATCATTGTATATTGGTGCTATTACAACTGAGAAATGGCTTCAATTAAGGGGAATTTTGAAACAGCAAATGTAGAGAGAATGAAACATTGATTTAAAAAATTGACTAGAGGAGGCAGAATGCATATCAAGATGAATGCCGCTCATTAGCTTAGGAAAGCAGTGTGATTGTTCTTTTGGTTCTAAAATGTAAGCCCCTTGCCTAGGTTGAAAGGGGGAGATCAAAACAATGGGAGGCAAGACGGCTCTGCATACGAGGGCTAACACGCATTTTCCGTTGTCTCTTTCTGATCCATGGGCTTCAGGAATCCAGGGCTAAGAAAAGAATGCATGGGTGGATTCAGAGAATGTAATTTCACAATGGCCGAGTTTGTTTTCTTTATTGCCGAATCTCTGGTGCATACACGCAGGACTGGTAAATAAGAAGCTTCTCACAAGTACTTGCCGGATGAATGAAGATCTTTTTCTAGAGTAAGGAAGGGCAGGCTCCGGAATATGGGAATTTTTAATAAGGACTTCTCTATAAGATGGCTGATGGACTTTTAATGTGGTACCTGACACTCAATTATTTTGTAATTTTTTTTCCTCTGCCACTATTCCCTTCTTTTACCCAAGTCTTTGGCAAAGTGAAGTGTGTTGATTGGGGTAGTGGTGCTTTAGGAAGGGAGGAGGAGGGCTTGGGGGTGGTGTTGGGGAAAAGGGTTTAGCGATGACAGCGGTCAGGGGAGGACCCCAGAAACTGCAAAAGCAGGTGGGTAAGAGCTCAGAGTAAGAGGTGACACAGCCCAGGTTCTCAGGCTCAAGCTCAGTTCAGTTCAGTTGCTCAGGTGTGTCTGACTCTTTGCAACCCCATGGACTGCAACATGCCAGGCCTCCCTGTCCATCACCAACTCCTAGAGTTCACCCAAACCCATGTCCATTGAGTCCGTGATGCCATCCAACCATCTCATCCTCTGTCAGCCCCTTCTCCCGCCTTCAATCTTTCCCAGCATCAGGGTCTTTTCCAATGAGTCAGCTCTTCGCATCAGATGGCCAGAGTATTGGAGCTTCAGCTTCAGCATCAGTCCTTCCAATGAACACCCAAGACTGATCTCCTTTAGGCTGGACTGGTTGGATCTCCTTGCAGTCCACAGGACTCTCAAGAGTTTTCTCCAACATCATCGTTCAAAAGCATCAATTCTTTAGCGGTCAGCTTTATGGTCCAACTCTCACATCCATGCATGACTACTGGAAAAACCACAGCTTTGATTAGATGGACCTTTGTCCACATAGTGATGAATTTATCTTTTTTTGTGACTGATCTCTGTTTTAACCACACTGTAGTCTGAGAACGTCTTCTGTGTGATTCCAGTCGCTTTCGAGTTGTTTCATGGCCCAGTGCAGGGTGGCCATATCCTGGTGAATGTTTGAAATGCTCTTGAAAGAAATATGTATTATCCAGTTGTCTCTGGCACTTGTCTTGGATAGATGTTAATTCAGTCAGTTTGGTTAATAATGCTGTTCAATATTTTACTGTAATAGAGAAAAATGTAGAATGTTCAGGCAGTCTTCAAAGGTAGTTCACATGACAAGTAAGAATAATTGGATAATATTCTAGTCACACAAAAACACCTGCCCTTACATTAATGCCAAACTCAACCCAAGTTTTTAGTATTGAGGTAAGAAATAAGGATATTTGATTCAGGTCATCTGAATTGACCACAAATAAATTGCACCCCACTCCAGTACTCTTGCCTGGAAAATCCCATGAACGGAGGAGCCTGGTAGGCTGCAGTCCTCGGGGTCGCTAAGAGTTGGACACGACTGAGCGACTTCACTTTCACTTTTCACTTTCATGCATTGGAGAAGGAAATGGCAACCCACTCCAGTGTTCTTGCCTGGAGAATCCCAGGGATGGTGGAGCCTGGTGGGCTGCCATCTATGGGGTCGCACAGAGTCAGACACGACAGAAGCGACTTAGCAGCAGCAGTAGCAGCAAATTGAACTTCTAGTTTACTTTTAAATTACAGTGAGACTATGATTTTATACTTTACAGATGAAAACAGCTATTCTAAGATCACCAAATACTGGTAAATAAATATCTTTTTTTTTTTTGGTCAAACAGATAAAAGGGTAATATTTGCATAAGAATATGTTCTGCAGTTGGCATACAGAGATAGTCTACTGCTCTGTTAACAGGCTGCTCCTTGACCATGTAGAATATGACACAGTTTTCAATACTCTGATGTAACATAACACGTTACTAGCTTTCAATTGTATGAAGTAGTCAAGAACATTAGATATGTGTTGTTAATGCTGACCTAAGACTGCTGATAAAACAATCCATACTTTTGCCTCCATCTTTTCAAATAACAGTTTTAGTTGAATTTTAAAATTTCACCAAACGCTTTGATAAACGCTGTTTCCTTCTCATTCATTTGCATAGTTACTGTCCTCTGCTGTAGCAATTGGAGAAGGCAATGGCACCACACTCTAGTACTCTTGCCTGGAAAAATCCCATGGACGGAGGAGCCTGGTAGGCTGCAGTCCACGGGGTCGCTAAGAGTCGGACGCGACTTAGCGACTTCACTTTCACTTTTCACTTTCATGCATTGGAGAAGGAAATGGCAACCCACTCCAGTGTTCTTGCCTGGAGAATCCCAGGGACGGGGGAGCCTGGTGGGCTGCCATCTATGGGGTTGCACAGAGTCGGACACGACTGAAGCGACTTAGCAGCAGCAACAGCAGCAGCTGTAGCATTAGAAATAGGCACAGAGCTTGGGTTCCTTCACTCTGTACTGTATAACTTTCAGTTCAGTTCAGTCACTTAGTTGTCGTGTCTGACTCTGTGACCCCACGAACTGCAGCACACCAGGCCTCCCTGTCCATCACCAACTCCCAGAGCTTACACAAACTCATGTCCATTAAGTCGGTGATGCCATCCAACCATCGCATCCTCTGTCGTCCCCTTTTCCTGCCTTCAATCTTTCCCAGCATCAGGGTGTTTTCCAATGAGTCTGTTCTTTGCATCAGGTGGCCAAAGGATTGGAGTTTCAGCTTTAGCATCAGTCCTTTCAATGAACACTCAGGACTGATCTCCTTTAGGAAGGACTGGTTGAATCTCCTTGCAGTCCGAGGGACTCTCCAACACCACAGTTCAAAAGCATCAATTCTTTGGTGCTCAGCTTTCTTTATAGTCCAACTTACACGTCTGTACATGATTACTGGAAAAACCATAGCCTTGACTAGACAGATCTATGTTGGCAAAAAGGACCTCTGTTGACCTTTGTATAACTTTGCAGCATGTAATTTGGCATCAACCCTTTACACATACCAGTTTTCCATCACGGTAGCTCAATGGACGTGCGTTTGAGCAACTCCAGGAGATAGTGAAGGACAGGGGACTAGTGTGCTGCAGCCCATGGGCAGCTAAGAGTTGGACACAACTTAGCGGGAGAACAACAACAAAGCAAGTCGGACTCTTTATGACCAGGGTGCTCTCCCTAAGGGGTCCTTTGCCTAGGCATGACTCAGACTAAGGTTTGGTCACACTGTAAAGAAGACATTTCTAGTTCCATCTGTCCATCCTGATGCATATATACCTACTGTCCCATCCTTACAGAAAGAGCCCAGTTGAAACTTGTGATGTATGATGCCCATTCTTTATCTTTGAGCTACACAAAGTTGTGCTGGAGTCACAAGAAACCCCACTGCCTGAAGAAAAACAATATATTTTTAGTCCCAAAGAACGAGCAGCTCCTTTGCACGCTTGCCTTTGCGGTCGGTTGGGATTGCATTTGGTATCTGACGGAAGGTGGTGGTCCCGGACATTGTCCAGCTCTCTGTTTATCTCATGCCAGTGGCATTCCTCAGAGTCAGAAGCTCGTTCACTCTGGAAGGCTTTCTAATTGACTGTGACACATTGAGCATGTTTATCAGAGCCCAGTGTGTTTAACACTTTGGAAATAAATAACCACCAGGTCCCTGACATTTAACCTTTATACATTATGAGGCCACTGAAGAGTTTGTTCCACCCAAGAGGAGTTCAGTCGTATTCAACTTTTTGCGACCCCATGGACTGTAGCCCACCAGGCTCCTCTGTCCATGGGATTCTCCAGGCAAGAATACTGGAGTGGGTTGCCATGCCCTCCTCCAGGGGATCTTCCTGAACTAGGGATCACCTTTCTCCCCAAACCATCTCCTTCATTGCAGTCAGATTCTTTGTGTCTGACTCCCAGGGAAGCCACTTTTACACCAAACTGAAACATTTAACACATTACATGGCAGTGCAGTGAACTGTCATTGCACCTGGTGGGTTGCCCCAGGATACTTCTGGATTTTTATAGAGGAGTCTTTTACAGGCTTATTGATTGGAGAGTTTTACTGCATTTGATGGGGAAGAGGAAAGTGAAAGCCGCTCAGTTGTGTCTGACTCTTGACGACCACATGGATTATACAGTCCATGGAATTCTCCAGGGCTGACTACTGAAGTGGGTAGGCTTTCCCTTCTCTAGGGGATCTTCCCAACCCAGGGATCGAACCCAGGTCTCTGGCATTTCAGGCAGATTATTTCCTAGCTGAGCCGCAAGCGAAGCCCAAGAATACTGGAGTGGACACCCTATCCCTTCTCAAGGGGATCTTCCCAACCAAGAATCAAACCGAGGTCTCCTTCATTGCAGGCAGATTCTATACCAGCTAAGCCCATGTAGGGAAGGGGGGAGCCTGACGAATAGCTTGAACAATGTAGCATGATCATCCAGATGTCATTTTGACATCCAAATAAGTAAAAAAAGAAAGAATTGTCTAAAGCTAGAGTTACACAGTTTTACATGTAAAGGAAAAATTTCCCCTACAATGTTAGTATATATTAGATTTTTCCAGATTATAATGCTTACTCCTTGGAAGGAAAGTTATGACCAACCTAGATAGCGTATTAAAAAGCAGAGATATTGCTTTGCCAACAAAGGTCCGTCTAGTCAAGGCTATGGTTTTTCCTGTGGTCATGTATGGATGTGAGAGTTGGACTGTGAAGAAGGCTGAGCACCAAAGAATTGATGCTTTTGAACTGTGGTGTTGGAGAAGACTCTTGAGAGTCCCTTGGACTGCAAGGAAGTCCAACCAGTCCATCCTAAAGGAGATCAGTCCTGGGTGTTCATTGGAAGGACTGATGCTAAAGCTGAAACTCCAATACTTTGGCCACCTGATGCAAAGAGCTGATTCATTGGAAAAGACCCTGAGGCTGGGAAAGATTGAGGGGAGGAGGAGAAGGGGACGACAGAGGATGAGATGGCTGGATGGCAACACCGACTCCATGGACATGAGTTTTGAGTGAACTCCGGGAGTTGGTGATGGACAGGGAGGCCTGGCGTGCTGCGATTCATGGGGTCGAAAAGAGTTGGACACGACTGAGCGACTGAACTGAACTCACTGAATGCTTATGTAATTTGAAGATAGACTTGCACATTGTTTTCTTCATAAGTTTAAAAGAGAGTTTCACCATTGTGGGAAATCACATCGACGAGAGCGGTGTCACTCATGGTGTCTGAGTTGCTCTTTATATGCTGCTAAGTCGCTTGAGTCATGTCCGACTCTGTGCAACCCCATAGACAGCAGCCCACCAGGCTCCCCTGTCCCTGGGATTCTCCAGGCAAGAACACTGGAGTGGGTTGCCATTTCCTTCTCCAATGCGTGAAAGTGAAAAGTGAAAGTGAAGTTGCTCAGTCGTGTCCGACTCGTAGTGACCCCATGGACTGCAGCCCACCAGGGTCCTCCATCCATGGGATTTTCTAGGCAAGAGCACTGGAGTGGGGTGCCATTGCCTTCTCTTCTCTTTATATGATCTCATATAATTCCTATTACTTTATAGTCACTTGAAAGAGAGCTCTTTTTGACTTCTGAACTCCATTCCCTGTAGTGACCTGCAGCCGTGCAGGGAGAAAAGTGCCCCAGAAATGCCCTTGGAGTTAGGAAATAATAATGGATACACTACTGTTCAGTTACTCAGTCATATCCAACTCTTTGCAACCCCATGGGCTACAGCACGCCAGGCTTCCCTGTCCTTCAGCATCTCATGGAACCTGCTCAAACTCTTGTCCATCGAGTTGGTGATGCCATCCAACCATCATCTCACCCTCTGTCATCCCCTTCTCCTCTTGCCCTCAATCTTTCCCAGCATCAGGATCTTTTCCGACAAGTCAGCGCTCCTCATCAAGTGGCCAAAGTACTGGAGCTTCAGCATCAGTCCTTCCAATGAATATTCAGGGTTGATTTCCTTTAGGACTGACTGGTTTGATCTCCTTGTTGTCTAGGGGCTTTCTATGGATACACAGAGAGATTCAATAAAGACACTGGTTCATCTAACGTAGACACACTAGTGTCGTCTCCCCACAATTCAGAAAGGTGCTGACCTCTATTATGCAAATTATGAACCCGTTCCTGGACTCTGAGAAAACAGCAACAACCCAGACCCCTCACAGGTCAGAATCACCTGCTGAGGTGTCTCTGTGGAGCAGAGCAATCATCTGCAATCTTGTCTTTCAGGAACGTACAGCCAGAGCATACAGGACTCCTCAGAAATACCACTTAGTAAAACTACTCAAATCGAAGTAGTGTGCAATTTGGGCTTTTTCTTTATATTTTCTTCTATTTTGCAGAGCTGTCTTAAGATGAAAAGGTCCGTTTCTTTCAGTTTTATTCGATTCAGTGTAGTCAGTGTACCTTTAGTCCATGACACACAGACTTATGTGAAACTGTCCCTAAGCTTGTGATATAGCTTAGTGGGGGGGAATATGATCTTCCTAACAACCATAGGGGAAAAGTTGGCTTAAAGCTCAACATTCAGAAAACTAAGATCATGGCATCTGGTCCCATCATTTCATGGCAAATAGATGAAGAAACACTGGAAACAGTGACAGACTTTATTTTGGGGGCCTCCAAAATCACTGCAGATGGTGACTGTAGCCTTGAAATTAAAAGAGGCTTTCTCCTTGGAAGAAAAGTTATGACCGACCTAGATAGCATATTAAAGAGCAGAGATGTTGCTTTGCCAACAAAGGTCTGTCTAGTCAAGGCTATGGTTTTTCCAGCAATCATGTATGGGTATGAGAGTTGGACTATAAAGAAAGCTGAGTGCTGAAGAATTGATGCTTTTGAACTGTGGTGTTGGAGAAGACTCTTGAGAGTCCCTTGGACTGCAAGGAGATCCAACCAGTCCATCCTAAAGGAAATCAGTCTTGAACATTCATTGGAAGGACTGATGCTGAAGCTGAAGCTCCAATCCTTTGGCTACCTGATGCGAAGAACTGACTCATTAGAAAAGACCCTGATGCTGGGAAAGATTGAAGGTGGGAGGAGAAGGGGATGACAGAGGATGAGATGGTTGGATGGCATCACCGACTCGATGGACATGCATTTGAGCAAGCTCTGGGAGTTGGTGATGGCCAGGGAGGCCTGGCGTGCTGCAGTCCATGGGGTCACAAAGAGTCGGACACGACTGAGCAACTGAACTGAACTGAACAACCATAACGTAAGTCGAACTTCTCATGACAGAGAGAAGCCCTACGTGGGTTTAAAGGAGAGGAAGAGTGTCTTACACAGTTAAAAGCACCAGTGGACAGTGAAGTGCAGGTGAAAGGTTTGGGGTGAGTTTGAAATTTGGACAGCATTTTGGCAGCCTGGGATGAAACATTAATAATATAAGGGACATGTGAGGGGCAAATGTGGCTTTCCTGGAGACTAGTGCAATAGAAGGGGAACCGTGTGACAGACTTTAAATGTGTTTGAGGTCCTAATGTGGAGGTCGTTGGGAGTTGGTATTTTGAAAATGCTGGTCTCCCTTCCAGTCTGTGATATTTGTGTATGACGACAGAGGATGAGATGGTTGGATGGCATCGCTGACTCGATGGACATGAGTTTGAGCAAGCTCTGGGAGTTGGTGAAGGACAGGGAGGCCTGGCGTGCTGTGGTCCATGGGGTGGCAAAGAGTCAGACCCGACTGAGCGACGGAAAAAACAACCAGCACCCCGTGGAGAGTCCACACGGCTGAGCACATCAGTGGTTGGTGGTCTTCAGGTGGTGCTTCTGTGCATTCATTCCCCTGTGGCCTTCAGCCTCCCAAGTTACCAGAAAGGATGCATCATGGGTTACACATCCGGGATTGAGAAGCTTTCCTCTCCCAAGCCAGGGACAAAGGGCCTTTGTTAGAAGTGAGCAGCTCAAGTAATCATTCAGCACCTAGAAAGAGTCGGCTGTTCTACATTCCTTAAAGGAACCACGTCTCTCATTTAGGATGCACCGTGGAGAAATGGTTGATTTTTCAATAATAAGCTCATTGAAGGAGGGATAGCTACAATATTAACTCTCTAAATCCTGTCCTGTGTCACTGTGAATCTCTGTGACCAGGCTGGCCAGGTGACGGCTGTGGCAGCCCATTCCAGATCGGTCTATGCTGGAGTTTTACCTCCTCTTTGCTCTGCAGATGTTAACTTACCCGATTTTCCTATTCTGTCTGTGAGGATGGACTAGTCACCATGGAGCTGAGAAGTGTGGCATGTTCTGTTACCCAAGAAAACCCCAGGTATATACGCCCCTTGACAACCTAAGTGAGTATGAACCCTGCAAGTTTGGAGCTCAGATGGACCTCAGATGTTTCCGCTGAGCTACCACATTCAAGCCTGGCCCAAGTGCCATTTTGCTCTGAGCTTGTCTGTCGTGGGTGTGCCCATCTCTGCTTTAGTCACTGGTTTAAAAGGCAGCATTGCTCATAAAATGGACCTCTGCTGGGCTTCCCTGGTGGCTCAGAAGGTAAGGACTCTGCCTGCAATGCGGGAGACCCCACGTTTGATCCCTGGGTTGGGAAGATTCCCTGGAGGAGGAATTGGCAACCCACTGCAGTAGTCTTGCCTGGAGAATCCCATGGACCGAGGAGCCTAGCGGGATAGAGTCCATGGGAGGTCGCAGAGTCAGACACGACTGAGTGACTAACAGACACACACATGTGCTGTTGCAGAGAAGTCATTACCCCTGCAGTTTCCTCCAGGACACACTGGTGGCTTCAGTCTCCTGCTCCAAACGTGATAGGCACGTGTGCTGTTTACTTGGAGGTTGGCAGATATTTTCTCTGCAAATGCAGGGTAATGTCAAGTCTCTTCAGCGTAGTGCTTCAGAGACACATAGACAACACTTGGGGGCCTCCAGGTTCATGAACATGGGGGGCTCAACACACCTGGAATCAAGTCGCCTATGCCTGGGGAGATGCCTCATGGAAGGGGCAAACCAACAGCCATCACGCCCTAGAACTGTGTCTCCAGAGACAAGCAAGTTTCCCCAGCTCCTTTCTTTGCCTGTACTGCCCTTGACTTCACCCACCCGCTGAATTTCCCTTTTACTCCACATGGCGTACAACGGCAAAAAGACTGGAATCAGGAGGAAGCAATTCAGAGCCTGGAGTGCCTCCGTTAAAGTGGGGCAGTTCTCTGGAGGTCCGGTGGTTAAGAATCTTCTTTGCAATGCAACAGAATAACAGGTTTGATCCCTGGTCGAAGAACTAAGATCCCACATGCTGTGGGGCAGCTAAGCTCAGAAAAGATCCCAAATGATGCAGCGAAGGCCCACACAGCCAAATGAATAAATATTTTTTTTTTTTTTTTAAATGAAGGAGGCTGGTTGGGACAAAGAGAAGCTTCTGTGGATGTGTCCTGACTTAACAAGTGTCTTCAGTTCATGCTTCCCTTGGGGCTCAGCTGGTAAAGAATCCGCCTGCAATGCGGGAGACCGGGGTTCAATCCCTGGGTCAGGAAGATCCCCTGGAGGAGGGAAAGGCTACCCACTCCAGTGTTCTGGCCTGGAGAATTCCATGGACTGTGCAGTCCGTGGGGTCACAAAGAGTCAGACACAACTGAACGACTTCACTTTCACTTTCTGTTGATGCTGGGTTAGTAGAGCTGCTTGGTCTTCTTTGCATACTTACTGCTAGGGCATCTCAGGGTGACCCAGGGATCTGCCTGGTAACAGAGCCCCCAGGTGACCCCAGTACATACCCCGGTTGACAAGAGCTGCTCTGTGAGTCTGGGCTGGATGCTGCCTTCTGGATCCACATCCTCCAAGGACTCTGCCCGTGTGTGGCGAGCGACTTCCTTGCCTAGTTACAAATTTCATTTTCAATTCTCTTTCATTCAGATGATATCGTGGGGACATATGTTCTCCTGATAGTGAAGAATGATCCAAATAAAAGAAAAACCCCGCTGAGATATTTTATTGCATAAATCTGATTCATCTCTAAAGAAGAAAAATTTTACAAAAGATTTGACAAACTGCATTGCTGGAACTCTGCCTGGCTAAGCCATCAATTTTCTTATGGAGAAGAATCATGCTTTTCTCTTCCTCCTAGCTACCTCTTGGAGGAAAAAAAAAAAAAAAATGGAAGAAATGTTTAGAGAGCCTCTGGTGGCAACTGGTGACTCAGTGGTAGAGAACCCATCTGGTATTGCAGGCTATGCAGGTTCGATCCCTGGGTCGGGAAGATCTCCTGGAGGAGGAAATGGCAACCCGCTCCAGTATTCTTGCCTGGAGAATCCCCTGGACAGAGGAACCTGGCTGGTTACAGTCCATGGGGTCACAAAGAGTCGGACATGACTGAGCATCAAAACAACAACAGATCTGTGTTAAAATTATAAGCCTAGCCAAGTGTGTCTTGGTTGAAAGTTGTGAAAGATGACAAAAGCTATGCTATCGTTTAAGCTTCCATTTTCAGGCCTTGCTTTGCTGTTGTTTGTAAGGCAGAGGTGATGGAATCAACCCTGTGAGCTGAGTAGAGACCAGGGCTCACCAGGGGTTGCCTGATCGGAAGGTATGGCCTGGGTAGTGTTCTTGCTATGTTGCTGGCCCTCCAGTAATACTTGACTGTCTTCCTTGTTTTACACAACCTAGCTAGTCTTTGCTCTCTGTAAATGAAGGGTGGTGTCTGACTTGTTAGTCCTTGCCTCAGATTTTAGGTACAGTCTGCAAAATGCAAGCCCATGAACGGGGGCTTCTTGTGGCCTTGCAGAAGGACTGGGTGCATTGTCGGGTCAGATGGAACCACCCAGGCCGGGATGGCCTGCTGCTTAGCTTTATCACAGAGCCTACTGTACGCCCGAGGCATTGGCCTGTTTTTCCCTCTTCGCCTCTGAGCAGACCTGGAACATAGCCCTCTCCACTTGGCAGAAAATGAGCCTCATGCAAGCTGGCCTGGCTGGCTCTGAGTCAAATTAGGACTCGGACCCAATTTGCTCAGACCCACTCTGAGATTTCACCGCCTTTTGCTCCCAGAAGTGGGAAAACAGTGGTCTGACTTCCTGACATCAAGAGAGTTGTTTTTCTTTCTTGAGGTTTTGTTAAAAATGCAGTAGCATACACATACACTAAAAATTTGCCATGTTCATCATCATAAAGTGAACAGTTCCGTGGCATTTAGTACATTCATGGGACTGTGCAACCATCACCTCCCATTCCAGAGCGTTTTCCTCACTTAAAAATGAAACGCTGTCTCCGTTAAGCCTTCACTCCCCATTACCTCCCACCCCAGCCCAGATCAGCACTGATCTCCTTTTTGTCTCTAGATAAATCACTACCTCTTGTGGATAATGCTTCATATGAATGGGATCACACAGTTAGTCATGTGAATTTGTGACTGGCTTCTTTTACTTACCGTAATGCTTTCGAGGTTCACGTGTGCTACAGTGCATATCGGTACTTCGTTCCTCTTCATGACCAGCTAACTTGCTTTTGTGTGGATGGACGACGGTTTGTTTATCTGTTCATCTCTTGGTAAATTGTTCCCTTGTTTCCACTGTGAATAACACTGGAGCAAACATTCATGTACATGTATCTGATTTTTTTTAAAATTTATTGGGGTATAATTGATTGACAGTGTTGTGTTTGTTTCAGAGATGTAGCAGAGTGAATCAGGCCCCATCCTGCAGCCTCGGAGCCAACAATGGCTGGCTCAGTGTCTGTCTCTCATTCTGGGATTCTGCATCACTGTGATACTCGTTTTGTGGAATCAGAGCCCCCTTTCTGCCACCCTCCTGGAAGGACATTTGTGTTGACGTTGGGAATCTTTAGTTGTAGCATCTTCTTCTTTAGTTGCTCAGTCGTATCTGACTGTTTGCGACCCCCTGGACTGTAAGCCCACCAGGCTCCTCTGTCCATGGGGACTTTCCAGGCAAGCATACTGGAGTGGGTTGCCATTTCCTTCTCCAAGCTGGAGCATGTGAACTCTTAATTGCCGCTCACTAGGGATTGAACCCCGGCCCCCTGCATTGGGAGCATGGACTCTTAGCCTCTGGACCACAAGGTAAGTCCCAGCTCCACGTCCTTAATCACGTCTGCAGAGTTCCTTTTGCTGTGTCACGAACATATTTGGACTTGGCTGGCGGTAGAGCATAAGGACCCACCTGCCAGTGCAGGAGATGCAGGTTCGATCCCTGGGTCAGGAAGCTCCCCTGGAAAAGGAAATGGCAACCCACTCCAGTGCTCTTGTCTGGAGAATTCCACGGACAGAGGAGCCTGGCATGGGGTTGCAAAGAGTCGGACACGACTGAGCGAGTGGGCACACACAGGAAACATATTTACGGGGTCTGGAGATCAGGGCATTTGGGATCCCTTTTTCTGCTAACTACTGTAACCTCTTCCAAGCCCTGGGTCAAGTACAGATCCCCACCTTGGAGGAACAACACAAGGCACGCCTCCTGGTGTGATTGTCTTGGCGGAATCTAGGTCTGCGTGCTGCGTGACCTAGTGTTCTCTGAGAGCTTTCTTCATCTCCTAAAGGAGCCACTGCTCTAGCTGCCCACCGTCTGTAACTCCAGAACGATGCTGTCTCTCCCGCCGAGGTCCATGAAGCCGCTGCGGTCGTTTGTATGCACGGAGTTTGGCGAGAATGAACCACAGCCCGCTACTCTTCAGGCAGAATCACGTTAAACGTTGTCCGTATCAAGTATGAATTGAAAAGAGCTATTTTATGTCACACAGTATAGGAAAATGGATTCCGTGTCTCGGAGCGCGGAACGATGGCTCTTGATCACAGGTCCTGGGGCGCCTTGCTAAGTATTGCATCTCGTATTTTGTGGTACTCAATTTGATAAATGCATTTCCGGAGGGATTTGGTTTAAATATGAATTCATCAAGGCCAAAAATGGTCAGGGAAAGACTCCAGGGTATATACCCAGGAATTCCACATTTGCATTTACCTTGTAGCAGCCCTCCTTGAGAAAAGCTATTTAAAAAGTGAAATTGGAGATTGTTTTTCTTTTTTTTTAAATGGTGCATTGACACAAAGAACATAAGGAGTGGACGACAAGCAATGGGGGAAAGGGAGGCTTTTGTGTCTGTGGTTAGTTGAAATCAGTGGAGTGTTCAAAATAAAAAGGAAAAACAAGCAACAAAATAAAAAAAATTAATAAAGGAGGCGCCAGCTCTTTGCTTTGATTCTCTCAGAAAAGCTTCCCACGTCGACAGGTCATGGAAAGGTCGACAGGAAATGTCTCTCACGTGTGTAAAAATGCAAGTCCCCCAAGACAGTCCTTGGAAAGAATCTACTTACCAGACACCTGAGGAAAGCGGCCACCAGAATGTTAGTGAATCAGGAGAACAGAGAGCCAGACTTTGCCGATGCAGAAGAGGGGAGTGTGCGTGAGGAAGCATGCCCAGTCCCTGTCAGACCTTTAGAAATGAATCCCGAGGATGTCTGGCTTGCCAGTCCCTCCCTTTTTTCTACAGTTACTGGAAGACGGAGAGCATCCTTAGTCACGGACGCGTAGACGGGGCTCTGTTCTGAGCGGGACTGCAGTCTGTTATCTTGGCTGTGACATCCTCTGAGCTGCTTCCTTGGGCCACCGCCCCCTTGGAAACTAAACTGGGGTGATGAACAGCTCACATTTCCATTGCAATTGAGGGGGAAAAGCCCATCTTGCCGGGCCCTGCTTGACTTTTTGTATGACTGGAAAGTTCTTTGTCAATACCTGACTCTAGGAAGGCTCACTCAAACCTTTTGTTCATCTCAGGTCCAGTGTGGTGTCTCGCCTTTTCAGACCCGTAAGTAAGTCTCTCTGTGGTTTTTGCCCCCCTGGAGGAGCCTGGAGGGCTGCAGTCCATGGGGTCGAGAAGAGTCAGACACTACTGAGCGACTTCACTTTCACTTTTCACTTTCATGCATTGGAGAAGGAAATGGCAACCCACTCCAGTGCTCTTGCCTGGAGAATCCCAGGGACAGGGGAGCCTGGTGGGCTGCCGTCTATGGGGTCCGCACAGAGTCGGACACGACTGAAGCGACTTAGCAGCAGCAGCCTGGGCCCAGCTGGACCTGTGTGGTTTTCTGTCTGCTTTCTTTACCACATCCATGCTGCACATCTCCTCACTCCTCTGAGACTTCCTGCTCCCTACCACCTCCACCGTTTTCTTTTTTTCCCCACTCACAAGCTTGCAGTGTCTTTATCTCACTTTGCGGTTGGCCGAGTTCCCATCCACCCGCCCACCCCCAGTACTCAGCTGAGATGTCTCAGTGAGTTTAGGATAGGGCTGCTGCTGCTGCTGCTGCTAAGTTGCTTCAGTCATGTCGGACTCTGTGTGACCCCAGAGATGGGGGGCTCTCTAAAACCCTGTTGCCCAGACAGGCGTGCCATGGTGCCTCTCAGCATGCGTAGGTACCAGTCCTAACGGACCAGTCACGGGCGCCTCCTCAATGCAGGTGACAGAGCTCCTGTCCTCATGTAAATTCCAGCCTTGGTGGGGGAGACCGGCAAACAGCCCGATTCGTGGAGGAACGTACATCACGTGTTGCTGGAAGGCCACAAGGGTGGTGGGGAAGAGGGGCTTGGGCAAGGGCACATTTCATCCCGTGACAAGGGCAGGCCCCAGTGACAAGTGCCTTTCGAGCAAAGACTTGGAAAAAAATCAGTTTCCCATGGGGCCTCCTGGGTAATCCAGGGCCACTTGGAGGAAAAAAAAAAAATCTGATCATGGGTGTCACCGGACGACATAGGACATCACGATTTGATTTCTCACCCTGTCCAAGGAGAGACCTTCATTCTTCGATACTGGTGCCAGTCCTAACTCACACCAGAGCCGGGCAGGAACCACCGGGTGCGTTTGTCCACTGGGTCCCTCCACGTGGACCCCTAGGTTTCCACAGGGTCTTCATTCTATCTGCCATCTCCCTGGATGCCAGGCATCTGTGCTGACTCTGGACGTGCTCGGAGACTGTTGCCCGGGACTTGCTCTTCACTGTTATTGTCCTTTTTTGAGTCCCTGAGGGGGACATCCTTATGGTTTCTGTTTCCCAAGAAAAACTAAACCATCGAACAGAACTGGATTGTATTTTTGTGCAGCGTTTGTGCACGATCCCTCGGGACAGCGTCTCACGCTTACTTTCCCTGTTGTCAAACACAGAAGTTAAGACGTAACCCATGTTGTTGGAAAAAAAATCATGGACTGCATCGTAGAAACTTCTAGGCTGTCCGGACACAGACTTGTGAGCCAGGACCCTAGACTGTCTCCCCTGGGAAATTCAGTCTCCTGAAACGAGGCCCATCTATGGGGAGATGGGCTTCCCAGGTGGTCCTAGTGGTAAAGAACCCGCTTGCCAGTGCCGGAGATGCAAGAGACATGGGTTCGATCCCTGGGTCGGGAAGATCCCCTGGAGGAGGGCGTTGGCAACCCACTTCAGTATTCTTGCCTGGAGAATCTCATGGATAGAGGAGCCTGGTGGGCTACAGTCCATAGAGCTGCAAAGAGTTGGCCACAACTCGTATATGTATACAAGCAGATCCTCTTAATAATCTCACCTCCTGTGGCCGACTGTCCCTAAATGAATGGGTGAAATTAGTTTGCGCTCAAAACGTGCCTTGGAAAATTGTGTATTTTTAGATGAAGGCATTTTCCATGCATTTTCTTGCCTAGCTAAGCCAAGCCGTCTAAAAGCAGCTGAGTCCAGTGATGATACGGTCAAGGTTGCAATCACACGAAGAAAAATGAAAGGCTTTTTCATTTCAGTCAACTATTTGTTGAAAAGTTATTCAATTTTTTGCAGATCTCTGCCGAAGGAAAAATAGCACTTCAGCCCTAAAACCCCAATCATCTAATCACAGTATAAAGCTTTTAAAGAATGCTCTGCTCTTTGGAACAGACCGCTAGGATTAAAATGACCTTAAAGCATAAACTCATTTTAGCAAGCATGTGCCTTTTTATCATTCCACTGAGCCGTGGGTGGAGGTCAGTGGCAGCTGAGCCAGGCTCCCAGATTAACTTGACTTCTACTTTTCATGACAGTATTAAAGCAGAGGGGACCCTCTTTACATTCCTGATTGCTGTTTGAATTGATCATCATGGGCTGAATTCTTAACGCCGCACAATGTCTCTTTGGAGGACTTTCTCGCTCCTAGAAGTCTCCCAGTTGCTGCCAAGACCACCACCCACACCCAGTACTTTTTGGCTTCATGGGAGAAGGAACTCCATTTGCTGCAAAGTTGTTGTTTTTTTTTTTTGTAACTGCAGGGAACTGAAGGATAAATGTGAGGGCTCGGAAGAGGAGACCTCGTCACCTTTAGCTTCTATGATTCATCTTCAGTTTTAAATCAAACCAAAGCAGAGCTATGATCATGGGCATTTCTCAGTGTTTTGCAGAGAAACATTAGTAAACATACACGCAGCGTGTCCCGTTTTCATAAAAATGGAGTAATTGTCTTCCTGCATCCTCTCTTTGTTCTTACTGCCCATGGAATGAAGCTGGTCCTCAGATCACTGCCTCTTGTCAGCAGCATTTTTGCTTTCAGAAGTCAGAATTGGACAGTTATAGGTCTACATGATCCAAGGTCCCTCTCGGCCAAATTGGAGTCTAAAGACAGACGACCTTGAACTTACAGTCCTGAACCCTAGTGTTCTCCAGTCCCCCCTCCCCCTTAGGCATGCTGATACATATTTTTACAACAAAGCAACTGAACATCTAGAACAAAGCTTCATAAACCTATAAACTAAGTTTATACTTGTTTTTTCATCCGTAAAGCACTGATATTCAGGCCAGTGCCACACACGGCATTCTCTGGTACATTAGTTCTCATGGGCTTTTAATTTAACACAGGACGCACCTTGCTATCTACATCGCCATGCTGAGCTTCGAGTGAGGAGTTGGTCAGCAGGATGTGGAGTCGAAGACAGGGTAAAGGCCAGAGCAATGATTCTTAGAGCAGAACCTTCTGTGCTGGAGTCACAGCTCTTCCATTTACTGCCACGGACTTCTTTCCATGCCTGGACTTCTTTGTCTTTAAAATGTACATAATGACGGTTCGTATAATCAAAGCTATACGGAGGCTTCCCTGGTGGCTCAGATGGTAAGGAATCCACCTGCAGTGTGGGAGACCTGGGTTCCATCCTGGGTCAGGAAGATCCCCTGGAGAAGGGAACGGCAACCCATTCCAGTATTCATGCCTGGAGAATCCCATGGACAGGGGAGCCTGGTGGGCTATAGTGCATGGGGTCGCAAAGAGTCAGACATGACTGAGCAATTCGGCACAGCAAAGCACAGTCAAAGCTATGATTTTTCCAGTAGTCATGTATAGATTTAAGAGTTGGCCCATAAAGAAGGCTGAGCAAAGAAGAATTCATGCTCATCAACTGTGATACTGGAGACACTTGAGAGTCCCTTAGACTGTAAGGAGATCAAACCAGTCAATCCTAAAGGAAATCCTTGGAATATTCACTGGAAGGACTGATGCTGAAGCTGAAGCTTCAATATTTTGGCCACCTGATGTGAAGAGCCAACTCACTGGGAAAGGTCATCATGCTGGGAAAGATGGAGGGCAGGAGGAGAAGGGGACGACAGAGGATGAGATGGTTGGATGGCATCACTGACTCAATGAACATGAGTTTGAGTAAGCTCTGGGAGAAGGTGAAGGACAGGGAGGGCTGGTGTGCTGCAGTCCATGGGGTCACAAAGAGCTGGACGTGACTTAGCGAATGAATGACAGTAACAATGAAAATACCCACTTTATAGGTTTGTTCTGGGGAGCAATGATTAATAATGTCCATAAACTCTCTAGAACAGTCCATGGCATAAGGCAAGCATTGTTTTTGTGTTTATTGAATTAAGTCACTCTAAAGGCAGACTGCAACTCCTTCACTCCAAAAGTTTTGGTTGAGGCCACCCTGATAGCCTGTGTGTGTTATATACCCTACATACACCAACCTTTGTTATTATATCCTATAGAAAAGCAAAAATGGATTGTTGTTCTGATTTCTGAAATGAAATACAGCATTTACTCCTACTGGAAAGATAGACTCTTTTGATGGCATAGTAATAGTTTTTATTACACTGAATGCTATCGATTACTTACGTTCCAGACAGCTCAGTGAAATGGGCACCCAGTAACATATCTGAGTATCAGGCAGACTCTGTAAGGTGGGTTATATTGACTCCATGTATTGATGGGGTGATGATAATGAGCCTTTGTGAACTCTTGTTAGAAGTGTAGAAATATACATGCCAACTGTCTGTAGCTTGTCACTTATTAATTGGGAATTTCTGATATGAAGGGATTTATTGAGGGTATTGTCTCCTGCATTTATAATCAGTTGTTTTTTAAAACTAGTAAATGTCACATGAAGAATCGCCAAACTTTGCAGATGATGTCTGTAAATTTACAGCCCTGCCGTCTGACTGTGGTTCCTACTCCAGTTAAAGATGCCTGTTAACACTTTCCCTTCAAACTGTCGTCTCTTACATGGCATTCTATTTCCTTCTGCCACTTCAGCTGGAAGAGTGCGCTGTAGAAAATCCCACTTTGGGGTGGCCCTGTTGAAGTTCTGTAAGGCGATGGGGGCTCTTAATTAACCATCAGTTTTTGTCCAGGCTGGCATGGGACTGGGCTGGGTGGAGGCGTGAGGGCTTTCTAAGTTTCTGAAGTGAATTGAAATGGCCTCTGACTCTTGCCAGCTCCTTTGCTTAGAGGTGGGGTCTCTTTCTCCACCCCTTCAAATCTGGGGCAGTTTCCTTCTGTCTAGTAGAATGGGACATGGTGAACCTACCAGTCAGGACCTCCAGAAGTTTTGCAGCTTCCACCCTTAGAATCCTGAGACCATCCTTTATGAGGCGTCCAGAGAGGAGAAACCACATTGGGTGGGGCGGGGGGGCATGGGGGCAGCCATTCCCAGCATCCTAGCATCTGCTCCAAGGCCTCAGACAGTTGAGTAAGGCCCTCTTAGGATGTTCAGCTGATAACTACGGCCATATGAGAGAGCTTGGGCAAATCAGCTGAAGTGCCCAGTCACCCCCCACAGTCATGAGAAGTCATATGTCCTTGTTCCTTTAAAACACTGGGGATGTCTGTTATGCAGCCGTAGCTAACTGACACACTGGTGTTGGGAAATACCCACTGCAGAAGCACAGCTCCTCCATTCTTCTTTGAAAAGGCTCTGTCCTGCCAGAGGTCAGCTCTGCTAGCCAGGCCCCAGCAGCCCTACATTCCTAAGAGTCTGAGATGTCACTCACGGCTCCCTGAGACTGGAAGTTCCTGCTGCTGAGTTATTTTGGTCCAGATACGTATGCCAAAAGGCAGGGCATCTTGAAAAAAAAAAAAAAAAAAAAGAACCTCAATAGCATTTCGTTCTTCCCATTTAAAAGAAGGTCATGAGTCATAAAGAGCAAGTTCTGTATTTCTTGTCCTTTGCAAAAATATTGTGATACCCTAAAATCACGTTTTCAATGATCTGTTTGAATGATCAGGTATTAAATCCTTCCTGTTCCAGCCTTTGTATCTTCTGATTCACATATGGATTCCTGACCCAGGGACTTCTCCCTCTGTCTCATGATCTAGAATCTTGTTTAATCCCAGTTTCCTCCCTGCCTCCTTCAGCTACTGGAGAGGTTATGATAATGAGTATTCTTGGCTGGAAATGTTGCTGGTCTATGTAAATACAGGATTCTGACAGTCAGTAGAAAAGGCAAATTGATACTGGGAAGGTAACAAGTACTGCATGCCAGAGATCCTCGTGGTGACAAAGGGGTGGTTCCCCTTGCAAACTGCAGTTGCAGAGGTTAACTCTCCGCCTGGCTCCAAGTAGCCAACATCAACGTCTTGGAAATACTCTCTGGTCGAGAATTCTTACCATCTCATCTCTGTTCCCAGAGCCTGCCTCCCTGCCCTCCTTCTCCAGCTTTCCTTCGCTCATTAAAATGTTGATGTTTCCCTGGGTGCCGAGTACAGCATTCTCCTTTTACTGCTGCAGTGAGTGAAAGTCACTCAGTCGTGTCCGACTCTTTGCAACCCCATGGACTATATGGTCCATGGGATTCTCCAGGCCAGAATACTAAATTGGGTAGCCTATCCCTTTCTCCAGCAGATCTTCCAGACCCAGGAATCAAACCAGGGCCTCTTGCACTGCTGGCAGATTCTTTACCAGCTGAGCCAGAAGGGAAGCCCAAGAATACTGGAGTGGGTAGCCTCTCCCTTCTCCAGCAGATCTTCCCAATCCAGGGATCAAACCCAGGTCTCCCACATTGCAGGCAGATTCTTTACCAGCTGAGTCACCAGCAAAGCTGTTCAGAGCAGCAAGGGAAACTGTTGCAGACCAGCAGCCAACTCTGACTCCGCGTTAGAACTGTTTCTTTGACTTGCTTTTCATTGCTTTTGTTGTCATAATCGTACATGATGACCTGCCTCAGAGAATCTCCTGCCCATCTGCCTGACTTTGTTCAGAACCCTGTCCCCCTGTAGATGGCAGGAAGGAAGAAACACATCCCCTGCCTGAGGCTCGCCATTCTAGGAGATGTTTGCAAGATGAATGGCCGTTTCACTTTGCTTCCTCACCTCCCCAACCTCTGATCCATAGAGGAACCTGGCATGCAGGCCCCAATCAGATGGTTATTGTGAGGCGCTAGCCTGCCATCTTCTCGGTCTACCAGCTCCCCGATTAAAGTCTCTTCCTTGCCTGAACCTCTCTCATCTCTCAGATTCATTGGCCCGTTGGGCAGCGAGCAGAGCAAACTTGTACTCGGTCACATCACCACTGTCATCTCTTCCTCTCAGAAGCTGTCGTACAAGTTGCCCTCCTTGAAACGCAAAGTCAAGACCAAAAGGTGCAGATCAGAACTCAGGAGAACTGTTGAGTGTCTGTCCATGCGGAAGGGAGAGGTTCACTTCATGAGCTGAGAAGCAGCTTTGAATCAGATGACCCAGCACTGAAATCGCAAAGAAAACTCCCGAATCCAAACAGGACGTGCAAACGTTTCTCCTGGAAGAGAGAGGTAGAAACTGGTATTCGGAGGCCTTATGAAGGAGAGGAGGAGGAGGAAACATTTTCCAAACTGGGTTCACGCCTTGCTCAGGGCTTCTTGAATTGCCCTGCTTCTGGGAGATGTGTTTAAAGGACTGCTGCATCTTTATCAGATTCCATGTGATGATGGTGCTCAAGTCTGTTTTCCATCACTAGCTATGGTTTTTCCAGTAGTCATGTACAAATGTGACAGTTGGACCATAAAGAAAGCTGAAGAATTGATGCTTTTACACTGTGCTGTTGGAGAAGACTCTTGAGAGTCCCTTGGATTGCAAGGAGATCCAACCAGTCCATCCTAAAGGAAATCAACCCTGAATATTCATTAGAAGGACTGATGCTGAAGCTGAAACTCCAATACTCTGGCCACCTGATGCGAAGAACTGACTCATTGAAATAGACCCTGATACTGGGAAAGATTGAGGGCAAGGAGAACGGAATGACAGAGGATGAGATGGTTGGATGGCATCACCGACTCGATGGACATGAGTTTGAGCAAGCTTCGGGAGTTGGTGATGGACAGGGAGGCCTGGCGTGCTGCAGTCCACGGGGTCACAAAGAGTCAGACACGACTGAGCAACTGAAGAACAACAGTCCTCTTCTGAGCCTGTGGTCATCTGTGTGCACCTGGATGTCCTATATCCCACTCATGATCGGTGGTCCCCAAAAGCGGATACACCTGGTCCCCATCGAGTCCCCTCCCACCTGCACCTCCTCCAGTATTTCCTAGCACAGTGAGCCGTGACACTCTCCACTTGCCTAGCTGAGGACATGTCGCGTTCAGGGTCTTCCTTGCTGAATTCACGTCTCTGCCTGGTCATCAAGTGCCCTCGGTGGAGTCTTTACAGTTGCTCATGTTTTCCTGCCTGGTGCTCTAAAGTGCTCTTGCCTAGATGTCCCTCATCATTTGGTTGCCCAAGGGGTCTCTGGACCGTCGGCATCCCACTATTCTGATCATCCCCCACCCTGAGCTATGGGTCTTAAAGCACAGATCCTGGCAACCCACTCCACCGAGTATGAACTGTTGATGAGGCTTCCTGCCTTGTCCCTCCCTTGCCCCTGCAGTTCCTGCCTTATTCTCGCCTCTGTGTGTCCCGTGCTGCAACCTACATTGCACTCACCCTGGTTTTCAGCTGGGAATATCCATCCCCCATTTTTTTTTTTTTTTAAAGCCCAGAGGACTATATGCCTGGGGCTTCCCTGGTGGCTCAGCTGGTAAAGAATCCGCCTGCAATGCAGGAGACCCCGGTTCCATTCCTGGGTTGGGAAGATCTGCTAGAGGAGGGATAGGCTACCCACTCCAGTCTTCTTGGGCTTCCCTTCTGGCTCAGCTAGTAAAGAATCCGCCTGCAAAGTGGGAGACCTGGGTTCCATCCCTGGGTTGGGAAGATCCCCTGGAGAAGAGAAAGACTACCCACTCCAGTAGTCTGGCCTGGAGAATTCCACGGACTGTATATAGTCCACGGGGTCATGAAGAGTTGGACATGACTGAGCAACTTTCATTTTCATTATATGCCCAGCTCAACTGTCATCTTGTCCGTGTTTAACTTTCTGATACCTTCTTCAGCCTCTGGCAAACACCCCTCCCCCCACACACACACACAAAAAAGCAGACTGGTTTTGCTGTTCTTCTCCAAGGAGCGTTTATCATATTTCATTGTAATTGGTTGCTTATGCATTTTTCTTTCCATTAGACTTTGAATACGCAGGACAGCAGGGTTGCTGTTTTATTCTCTTATCTGCAGCAGTTAGCGTGGTGGGGCCTTGTGATAGTCAATAATTGCATCAAATTGAATTGTAGATAATCTGCTTGAGGTTAATGGGGAGTTAACTAGATAAAATGTTATTCATCTAAGGAGACTTCATGCCCTTTATTTATAATGCACATTGAAATCTAACGCTTTCCTTTAAAAACCTTGAAAAAACCTTGAGATGAAAACAATCTGATAGTGTTTTTTCTCTACGATGGTACTTCTAACTCACCCAGCCTGTGTGGGTTTGGCCACGGTAAGTATCACTAATATAAATAAATGTTAAGTGGCTCCCGCTCGTAAGATCTCCCGCTTGTAGGACTGAGCTGTGAGAATCGTGTCACGCATTCTCAAGGAGTCGTCTCTTCAGACCTCCTTGCCCACCATCTCCCCTGAATCTTATTTGGCAAGTGTGCCAGAAACCGGTGCAAATGGCGTTTGACTTGCTGGATATGGTTTGTGTCTGTTTTAAAATTTTGATTCCTTGTGAAAACCTGTTAACCATCTTTTCCCTCTAGGAGTCTTTTATCATTTCTTTTCCGAAAGTAAACTGCCTTTGCCTCCCTCCCCACCCACTCCACCCCCAAAGCAGTGTCAAGAGTGGTGGTGGGAACGTGTGTTTGCCACCTCAACTCTGTTAATAGACACAAGTAGATTCTGTGCGTTTATGGAAACGTTTATGTAGGCTCTCTACTGGTGTTATAACTTAAGTGGGTGGAAATGAACTTTAACCCCCTTGCTTACAGCATTCATTGAATTCAATTCTTGGACACAGAGGCCCAGGCTCCAGAATGCTACTGGCCTTGATTAAGCAGGGATAATCCAAGTGAAAGCCCTGGGACACGTCTTCTTTTTCTAGGTGGTTAGAGAGTCCACAGCCTGTAACCTCTGGTGTAGTTCAGCTTCCTTTAGAAACTGGCTGCCAAGTTTCTCCTCAATTCATATTTAATAGAGTCATTGCTCGGATGTATAAAGAGCTTTCAATAACAAAGATAATGGGATTGATTTCTCCATGATAGATTTAATGTGCAGCTAAGTAAAGTTAAATATAATCCAAACAGGCAGCATGAATAGCAACATTATATTGAAAACGACAATCCTGCTTATGTATTTTGGCGGTGGTGATTTTATGTCTGCACTGGCAATGAGCAGCATAAACTGTGAATTGTGCTCTGTCCTCCACTCGAGCCATTACTTTTTAATCAATACAAGCCATCCAAATCATTACCACTACACGGTACCTGACTTGGAGTCCACTGAGATGGGAAACTTTAAGAGTCCCAAGTGGAGAAGGAAACGGCAACCCACTCCAGTACTCTTGCCTAGAGAATCCTGTGGACTGAGGAGCCTAGTGGGCTGCTGTCCATAGGGTCACAGAGTTGAACACAACTGAAGCGACTTAGCATGCACATGCTCGTACGAGTCCCCAGAGGGCAGGTTCCGCTGTGTCCACCAGCCTGTGAGGTGGTGAAGAACACAGATCCACCCCCAGGGAGGTGTGGAGGGGAAGGCAGGTGAGCTTTGGGAAAGGGGTGGTCCTTACACGAGACGCATCGAGATAAAAGCCCTCTGTCTACTCTTCATTAAAGTGAACGAACGAAATCAAAACAGGGGCTTCTTCTCAGTTTGAGGTCCTTCCCGGAAGCTCTGACTTTAAAATTTTTTATTCCGTTCTATTTATTAGAATAGAATTGCTTTACTATGTTGGAGAAGGAAATGGCAACCCACTCCACTACTCTTGCCTAGAGAATTCCGTGGACAGAGGAGCTTGGTGGTCTGCCATCTATGGGGTCACACACAGTCGGACACGACTGAAGGGACTGAGCATGCATGCGTGCATTGGAGAAGGCAATGGCACCCTACTCCAGTGTTCTTGCCTGGACAGTCCCAGGGACGGGGGAGCCTGGTGGGCTGCCGTCTATGGGGTTGCACAGAGTCGGACACGACTGAAGCAACTTGGCAGGAGCAGCAGCAGCAGGGTGTATATATGTCAGCACTGCTCTCTCAGTTCATCCCACCCTCTCCTTCCCCTTCTGTGTCCGCAAGTCGGTTTTCTAAGTCTGTGCCCCTATTCCCGCCCTGCAATAGATTCATCAGTACCATTTTTTCCAAATTCCATATATCTGTGATAATATGTGATATCTGTTTTTCTCTTTCTGACTTATTTCACTCTGGATGACAGGCTCTGGGTTCACCCACATCACTACAAATGGCTCACTTCTCATTCCTTTTTTATGGCTTCGTAATATTCCACTGTACACATGTACCACATCTTCTTTGTCCATTCAAGTGTCGATGAACGTTTACGGTTGCTTCCAGGTCCATTTCCAATATTTCTACTATTAAATAGAGGCACGGACCTTTTAAAGGGGGGATTGTAAAATATATATATATATTTAATGAAGGGTTAAAGGAAATGACTCTGCAGTGGTGAAGAGGCAAGTGGGGAGTTTTCATGCTTCAGTCCTTCCCTCCAATCTGGTCTCAAGGTGATCACAAGGTTTATATGGCTCACAGATTTGATATTCCTGTATGTTTTAGTCTCCAAGAAACTCTAAATGGCAGGGGAGCTTGGCATTTTCATAGTCACCTGGACGGTGACATTTCCAGTTCATAGGATTTCTCATTTTCTCCTGACATAAGAGAACAGTAGTTATTTGATTTCAAGAAGTGACGAGATGGGTTTGTCTTATTAGTGTGTTTTTCTGGGGATGACTTATGGAAAGCTTTCCTGGTTGCCTAGATTCTGTTTCTCACCATTAAGTGCCTTGTCCTTTGATTATATACTTTAGAATTTTCTTTCATTTGTACTGACAATATCATACTTTACCCAAGCCTTGAGCATGAAAAATTGTGATGGTTAAGAAATCTACATCTGTGTTTATATTTATTCATTTTTTATTAATTAATTTACTTAATAAAATAAATCTGAATTCTGGAAAACCACTGACTTCAAGGAATCAATCCCTGTATTATTGTTCAGTTGCTCAGTTGTGTCTGACTGTTTCTGACCCCATGGACTGCAGCACGCCAGGTCTCCCTGTCTGTCACCAACTTCCTGGGCTTGCTCAAACTCATGTCCATCGAGTCGGTGATGCCATCCAACCATCTCATCCTCTGTCCTCCCCTTCTCCTCCCGCCTTCGATCTTTCCCAGCACCAGGGTCTTTTCCAATGAGCTGGCTCTTCTTATCAGGTGGCCAAAGCATTGGAGTTTCAGCTTCAGCATCAGTCCTTCCAGTGAATATTCAGATTTGATTTCCTTTGGGATTGACTGGTTTGATCTCCTTGCAGTCCGAGGGATTGCCAAGAGTCTCCAACACTACAGTTCAAAAACATCAGTTCTTTGGCACTCAGGCTTCTTTATGGTCCAACTCTCACATCCATACATGACTGCTGGAAAAATCATAGCTTTGACTATACGGACCTTTGTTGGCAAAGTGGTGTCTCTGCTTAATGTTACATAGGATTTACAGGTGACCCCCTTATTCATCTAGGACTTGCGGGTGTCCTTTCCACCCTCTACATCCCATGTTTGCCTGGAACAAGGCCAGATACAGTCCCTCCAGATTCCCATTCATTGTCCCTCAAATGATAAGCCACATTTTTGTCCTCACTGATCAACTGGGACGGGATATTCATTGATATTGTCTGAATGTTGATGTCTCCTAATTCATGTATTGAAATAGAAATCCCTAAAGGTGATGTTAATGGAAGGTGGGGGTCTTCGGGAAGTGACTGCATGATGGAGCTGTCACGAATGAGGTTAGTGGCCTTATGAAAGAGACCCCAGAGAGCTTCCTCACCCTTTCAACCACCTGAGGATCCTGCAGGAAGTTGCCAGCTATGAACCAGGAAGAGGGCTCTCCCCTGACCACGCTGATGCCTTGATCTCAGACTTCCAATGTCCAGAACTGAGAGAAATTTCCATTGTTAATAAGCCACTAAGTCTATGGTATTAATATTTTTCCCCAGCTTTGCTGAGAAGTAATTGGCATATAACATTGTCTCAGTTTAAGGTGATGGCTTTGATACACGTATATATCGGAAAATGATTAAGGTGCCATTTTTTTACAGCGGCCAGAATAGACTAAGCAGATAAGTCACTTGATAAGCAGACTTTGGTTCAGCATCTCTGCTTCCTCCAGAACCCCGAACCTGGACCCACCCTCAGCCCAAATGACTTAGGCAGCCCCTCCTGAAGACAGGCTGGCCTCAGGGTGAACTGTTCTCTGATCTACTGTCTGATCAGGCCACCTTTTCACCCCACTTCTTTCCAGGCTTGCTTAGTCATTGTTATAATAGAAACCCCCTTTCTGTCTAACTTTGGAGATGCCCCAGTCTTTACAGTCAGTGTTTTCCTTCTCGAGGTAGCCATTCTCCCTGAATGGCTCTTTCCTCTCCCTCCCTTATCATAATCCTTTCGAAGAAATCTACTTTCTGAGTCCGTATTTGTTTATCTGACAGGATCCTTTAAAAAAAAAAAAAAAAAACGACAACACCCGAATCACCATTTGCAACTTCTCCTTGAATTCACGGCTCTCTGTGCAGAGGAAAAGGGTTCCCAGCAGGAACGAGAGATGATGTGTCTTCAAGAGGCACTTGTGATACTCTCACCGGCAGAAAGTCCCCATGAAAATCCGTTCTGAAAGCCCAGAGAAATAGCTTTGAGGAGGGCTGAAGGAAAGTCAGCAGATGAAAGGTGTAAGTGGAATAGCGTACCCCCTTGTTTCTGGGTGATTTAACGGCTTGAAAAACACCCGCTTAAAAGCATAACGTGGATCATGTAGCATCCGATTTCATTGCAGTCAAACCTCCCAGTAAGAAACCCCACAGGGACTGTGACTCAGAGCTCTCCAGTCTCCTACAGGATTATACAGAAGTCTCTCTACAGGACTCCGTGAATGCCCCGTGAAAGCTAGGGTGCAAGGGGGAAATGTTCTCGTCTGTACTAAATGCTGTGAGCTTTGCCTTTCTGGGTAGATTGGTGGACTTGATTTACTGACCTCATTCTTTTCTTAAGCCGGAAGAGTTTTTTCTGACTATCCAAGTCAGGAGAGTCATTACCCCTGTCAGTGGTAATTAGCTCCAGATTAAGCCCTTTGGCACAGAATGTTTCCCCTTTGTTACCTGGATTTTGCTGTGCAAATGGATTGTAAGTGAAGGGATGCAGGTGATGATGCAATATGTCAGAAATCCTCGAGGATCTTGGAAATGGACCTATTTTTTCATTGAAGTATAGTTGATACACAGTATTATAAATTACAGGTGTACAATATTAGTGATTCGCAATTTTTAAAGGTGTACAATATTAGTGAATCACAAGTTTTACAGGTTATACTTCATTTATCGTTATTGTAAAATACTGGCTATACTCCGTCTGCTGTGCAATATATCCTTGTAGCTTAGTTGCTACATAATAGTCTGGACCTCTTAACTCATTGCCGCTCTGTTACCCGTCCCCCTTGCCTCTCCCTGCATTCTGCTTCTTTTCTCTGTCATGTTCACTAGTTTATTGCGCTTTATAGAAGCCAAATACTAGTGATAGTGTGCAGCATTTATTTTTCCCTGTCTGACTTACTTTACTTTGCACAATATCCTCCAAGTCTATTCATGTTGCTGCACATGCCATCATTCCATTATTTTTGATGGCTGAGGAGAAGGCGATGGCAACCCACTCCAGTGTTCTTGCCTGGAGAATCCCAGGGACGGGGGAGCCTGGTGGGCTGCCGTCTATGGGGTCGCACAGAGTCGGACACGACTGAAGCGACTTAGCAGCACCAGCAGTATTCCATTGTATATACATACCATATCTGCTTCATCCATTCATCTGTTGTAGACACTTAGCTTGCGTCCGTGTCTTGGCTATTGTACATAACGCTGCTGTGACTATCGGAGTGCGTGTATCTTTTTGAATTAATGTTTTTGATTTTGTCTGGGTATATACCTGGGTGTGGAATTGCTGAGTCATATGGCAGCTGCATTTTTAGTTTTTTGAGGAACCTCCGTACTCTTTTCCACAGGGGCTGTACCAATTCACATTCCCACCAACAGTACAGCAGGGTTCAAAAGGGACCTATATTTAAGGAAAGACAATGTGCAAAGTGAAATGCGTACATATGTGCGTGTATTATACAGTGTGTATACACACATGCTGGAGAGGAAATGGCAACCCGCTCCAGTCTTCTTGCCTGGAGAATCCCATGGACAGAGGAGCCTGTTGGGCTACAGTCCACAGCATCGCAAAGAGTCAAACAGGACCGAGTGAATGAGCATACGCATATGCTCCCTCATACAATTCCATGACATACTCCCAGCCCCGTTGTCCTGGCCATTCACCATCCTGACTGCAAAGCCTCCATCAAAAATCCTTTTTGAGTTGTGAAAGCTGTGAAACTAACCTAATCTTAGTTACGTTACAGGAATTTAAAAAAAAATTTATTTATTTTAATCGGAAGCTAATGACTTTACAATATTGTAGTGGTTTTGCCATACATTGACATGAATCAGCCATGGGTGTACATGTGTCTCCCATCCTGACCCTCCCTCCCACCTCCCTCCCCATCCCATCCCTCCGGGTCATGCCAGTGCACCAGCCCTGAGCACCTTGTCTCGTGCATCAAACCTGGACTGGCGATCTATTTCACATATGGTAACGTACATGTTCAATGCTATTCTCTCAGATCACCCCACCCTCGCCTTCTCCCACAGAGTCCAAAAGTCTGTTCTTTACATCTGTGTCTCTTTTGCTATCTCGCATATAGGGTCATTGTTACCATCTTTCTAAATTCCATATATATATGTGTTAATATACTGTATTGGTGTTTTCCTTTCTGACTTACTTCACGCTGTATAATGCGCTCCAGTTTCATCCACCTCATTATAACTGACTCAAATGCATTCTTTTTAATAGCTGAGTAATACTCCATTGTGTATATGTACCACAGCTTTCTTAGCCATTCATCTGCCAATGGACATCTAGGTTGCTTCCATGTCCTGGCTATTGTAAACAGTGCTGTGATGAACACTGGAGTACACGTGTCTCTTTCAACTCTGGTTTTCTTGGTGTGTATGCCCAGCAGTGGGATAGGTTGCAGGATTTTTATCTGGTGATGGACAGGACTCCCTAACTGACCTCCCTCCCTCCCTGCCTGCCCTGTGCTCTTGTCCTTTTTCCATCTCTCCTTCCCCCTCTCCCTCACCTCCCTCCAGAATACCCACCCCTCCAGCTCCTGCAGACCGTATCTCACTTCCCTGGGGGATACATATACCTATTGTTGATAACGACCCATCGGTACCTAAACTCTGATCTCTTCTGAGCTGCAGACTCATTTATTCCCATGTATTGACTTTACCTCTCTGCTCAGACGGTTCGTAGGCATTTCAGACCTCACACATCCAAAGCGAACCCTTGATTTCTCCTCGAGTCCTGTTGCCTGCCTCATTCCTGCCCAGCTCACTCCCTGACTCATCCATGCTTCCTGTTGCCCGGCCCCCCAGACTTGGAATCATCCTGGACCCTCTCTCTGTCTCATTACTGACATCCAATCTTCCAGCAAGTTCCCTGGGCTTTTCTGCCAAAATGTGTCCCAAACATCCCACTTGTCCCCCTTCCTAGAATTTCTACTCCTCCCATCCTCCTCTGAATCACTGCTCATGTCTAACTAGTCCTCTTAACGTCATACTTGTCTCTGTGAAATGGCCAGACTACTTTTTTTTTTTTTTTTTTGTACAAAATGTTCTTATTTTAGAATGGTTTTCACGTTTAGAAAAAAATGGCAAATAGCGTGGACAGTTCCCATATATGCTTTGTCCAACTTGCCCCGATGTTAACACCTTCCACAACAGTACACTTGCCAAAACAAAGCCAGGAACGTGGTCACATTAGGATTAGGGATGTTAGAGAGTATGTATTTGGATGTCCCAGGATTTTCCACGAATGACCTTTCTCTGTCCTAGGATCCTCTCCGGGATCCCACACTGCATGTAGTCATCACGTCTCCTACTCTCCTCTGAGCTACGACCATTTCGTGTTCTTTCCTTGTCTTTCATGGCCGTTTTAAGTAGGACTGGTCAGGTAGTTTCTGTGGAAAGACCCTCTGTTTGGTTTGTCTGTTGCTTTCTCAAGATCAGGTTGGGTTTTGGAGTTTTAGGCAAGACTTCATATGACGAGAGGTGAAGGGCACTCCACATCTTAGCCAGGATATGTGTTGACTGTCCTCTGTGACGTTTTGACCTTGACTGCATGGCAGAGATGCTGTCTTTGCATTTCTTCCTGCCCACTTCCCTTCTTCCTCTTTCTATGTGGAGCCATTCTTTGCAAGCAGAAGTTAGTCCAAGTCCAGTCTTTCCTCGACATGCTCTAACAGCATGCGTGCTGTTCCTACATGCGAAGCTTTCCCTGGGGGCTCCAGCTTCCTACTCTGCTCGAGTGATTCTTCCACCATCTCTTCCTGCCTCTCACCTGCCCTAGTGTCATGCAGCTGGGTCTCAGGGTCCCCATCTGGCTCTTCCTACTGACGCCGTATCTCCAGGATCCGCTGTCTTACCTCCAAGATCCCCTGATTTCTCCTCGCTTGTCCGCACTGTCTCCTCCATCTGTATCAAACTGCTCCCCAACACGGCACTCGGTGTATCCCCTTCCTTGAGCCCTAGCACTTTCTCCAGCAGCATCCATGCCTTGTCATAACAGCATTCCAGATTCTGTTGCCTGCATGTTTTCCAGGCTTTGCTGCTTGCTGGGCCCCCTAGGAGGTGCTCAGACATTTACCATCAGATGAATGGATAAGTGAAGCAGAGTGGTACACCAAGTGATCTCTGTAGTTAGGTCTCCAGGTATGTTGGGGACGTGTGGCATTTTCTGCTCTGGTGGTGTTCCTAAAATACGTGTTCCAATTGCAAAACTAGGAAACCACCATGGAGCTCCCATTTAACCAATCTTTCAGTTCTTGGTGCCAAAGTTTAGAATGATAGTAAGCTCCATGTGGTACCTACCTGGCTTTAAATAGCATCATGTAGAATCAGTTAGTTGAAAAGTTGAGAATGTCCTAGGATGGTAAATAACGCAGTTCTTTACTTACGTATGTCTGTGCGCAGACAAGTCAAAGAGTGAACATGTTCCAAGGTTCAGGCATTTCGGGCACATTTATGAGTGGCATTTGGGTCCCTCAGGTAAACCCTCTGCATCCCAAGGGGCAGTGTGCTTTTTCAGGGGTTAAGCAGTCATGAGTCTCTTTCGGGATTCATTCATTCTCTTTCATTCATTCATTACCTGTTACGACAATGGGGGATCCTCTGAACAAAAGAGAATGGGTGAGGGCACTTTTAAGCTGAAGCTCCAGTACTTTGGCCGCCTGATGCCAAGAGCCAACTCACTGGGAAAGATCCTGATGCTGCAAAGGATTGAGGGCAGGAGGAGAAGGGGGCAACAGAGGATGAGATGGTTGGATGGCATCACTGACTCAATGGACATAAGTTTGAGCAAACTCCGGGAGATGGTGAAGGACAGAGGAGACTGGCATGCTGCAGACCATGCGTTCGCAAAGAGAACACAACTTAGCAACTGGACAACTTTTAAGTAATATATTTTCATATGCTCATCCAAAATCCCTGGGCCTTTCCTCTCCAGTTCTGTGGGTCTCCGGTCAGTAAGGTTCATGGCCTCCTCTCATCAAGATGAATCTGGCCAATCTGGAGGTTCTTGCTTTATTTTTGCTATGAAGAACCAGTTTGTATTCCTTCTTTCTTTTTATTTAGGAACAAATACTTGGAAAAGGACGATGGTACAGCAAACGTGTTCTATAGCATATGGGATTGATGGACTGAAGGAATATTCCTGAAGACAGGAAGCAAGAGAAAGGCAGACGCTACCTATAAAATGCTTCTTGACTGACTTTTCCCCATTTTTTGTGCTGAGTTAGTTCATGCGATTTCAGACCACCCCCCACATGAGTTCAGTACAGCCACTGCAACATTTCACATGAGTTCAGTACAGCCACTGCAACATTTCACATGAAGAATAACAGAAGATAACAGTGAATATTTTTATTTATCATGCCAGTAGATGTAAATAGAAAAGCTTGTTATTAGAAATGTCACTGCTGCTAATGATATGTTTGGAAAACATAAGTAATAACTATAGATTCTCATTATTTCCCCTTGTTCCTGCACATTTCAATTCTATTTTACCAACTTTGAAACTCGGTATTTCTCTGTTCACAATTTCAGGGTCATTTGGAGAAACGGAAGTGAGAGATTTTCTTACCATCTGATAAGAGCTTACTCAGGTTCAGCAATGCTATTACATAATATTCTTTAAACAACGGTGAACACATTCCATACTGACTAATCCAGGTCTGTTTTTGCATTTATTTTTATTTTTCCCAGCACTTTTCTCTTTCGGAAGCTGCAACCCACATTTCCGTTCAGGAGATTCCTGTTTCTTCTCATGAGTAATACAGAACCAGTGTTGTTAATAATTCTACAGATAAAGCAGTAGGAAATGCATTCTCAGATTACTAGACGATTCATTTTTTTAAAGACAAACATGAGATTACTTGGGTAGAGCTTGAGGTCGCAGTTCTTCAGAAAAAAAAAAAAGAAAGTTTTAATAATATATGAACGCTGTTAATTATGAAGTGTTGTGTTGTCCCTTCGGCAATCCAGCTGATGTCGAATTTATTTTTTCAGCAACCCGAGTCCCCTACTAGTAAAGAACAATAACCGCTCTAGTTTTCCCCCAAACCCTTCTGGCACCGAGCTGAGTTATTCTTGCCGACAGGCCTCCAAATGGTCCAGAATCTCATTTATGAAATGGTATCTTAAGGGTGCCCTCTTAGCAAAAAGATTCAATGCTGTCTTTACATTTCGTCATTTTGCTTCAGAGCGTTCTAAAGGAAACTCAGCGTCGTGGGTACGGTTCTGTAGCCATCATTCGGCTCCTCCCTCCCTCCCAGAGCCAGTCAGCACAATTTAAATCATCTTTCTTAGGTTTTTCCAGCATGTGGATTGTTGGCAATTTTTTAAAAATTCATACAAATTTTGTCAAAGACTTCTCAAAATTCTTTTTTTCCCCCATTCAACATAGTGTTTCCAGGTATACCCGTGTTTACACAAGCAGCTCTGGTTTCTTTATTTTAATTGTCATGGTGTGGTGTTTAGTAACCAAGGCGTGTCTGACTCTTTTGTGACTCCATGGACTGTAGTCCATCAGGCTCCTCCGTCCATGGGGTTTCCCAGGCAAGGATATTGGAGTGAGTTGCCATTTCCTCCTCCAGGGGATCTTTCCAAACTAGGGGTCAAACCCAAATCTTCTCTTTGCATGGACAGGTGGATTCTTTACCATGAGGCCATCTGGGAAGCCCCTAATTGTCACGATCGACTTCATTTTACGAAAGCGGCATGATGTGTTCATTTCCGTATGGCTAGGCCTTAGAATGTTTTGTTTCTGGCATTTGTTGTTTGCCGTAACAAACAATGAAGCTGTTAAACATCTATGTCCCTGTGGGCACTGGGAAAGTTGTTCTGGGGCATATGACTAGAAGCAGAACTGCTGGGTTCTGTCTCCAAAGGCCAGCCCTGTTAGTTCAGCACTTGCTTTTAGGGAAGTAAATACCCCTTCTCTGTCAGCATGGAGCCCCGAGGGAAACAAGATGCTCAGTATTGGGTTTGTAAATAACTTGGGGTTTCTGAAATAAAGGACCTGGCAAATCAGCAATGCTTCCTCATTGATAAAATTAATTAATTTTATTTTTTAATCAAAGTATAGTTGATTTGCAGTATTGTGTTTCTTGTTGAGTTGCTCAGTTGTGTCTTACTCTTTGTGACCCCTGGACTGCAGCACACCAGGCCTCCCTGTCCATCACCAAGTCCCAGAACTTGCTCAAGCTCATGTTCATTCAGTCGGTGATGCCATCCAACCATCTCATGATGCTCTGTCATCCCTTTCTCTTCCTGCCTTCAATTTTCCCCAGCATCAGGGTCTTTTCCAATGAGTCAGTTCTTAACATCAGGTGGCCAAAGTATTGGAGTTTCAGCTTCAGCATCAGTCCTTCCAATGAATGTTCAAGACTGATTTGCTTTCAGATTGACTGGTTGCATCTCCTTGCGGTCCAAGGGATTCTCAAGAGTCTTCTCTAACACCCAGTTGAAAAGCATCAATTCTTCGGCGCTCAGCCTTATTTACGGTCCAGTTATCACATCCATACATGACTGCTGGAAAAAACCATGGCTTTGCCTATGTGGACCTTTGTTGGCAAAGTAATATCTTTGGTTTTTAATACACTGCCTAGGTTTGTCATACCTTTTCTTCCAAGAACTGTTTTTTTTTTTTTTTTTTTTTGTGGCTGCAGTCACCATCTGCAGTGATATTGGAGCCCAAGAGAATAAAGTCTGTCACTGTTTCCATTGTTTCCCCATCTATTTGCCTTAAAGTGATGGGACTGAATGTTTTGGCATTCAGCAGCGTGTGTGTGTGTATGTATGAGTATGTATAAATGCATATATATATTTATTACCCCAGTGCTATCCAGTCGGTCCTTGCTGTTTATGTCTTTTATATGTCGTAGTGCGTATATGTTATTCCCAAACTTAATTTATTCCTCCCACACTCCCTTTCCCTTTTGGTAACCATAAATTTGTTTTCTGTGTCTGTGAGGCTGTTTCTGTTTTGTTTATTTTAGAGTCCACATGTAGGTGATAACCATGTGACATTTGTCTTTCCCTATGTGACTTGTTTTACTTAGTATGATAATCTCTGGGTCCATCCATGTTGGTGCACATGGCATTATTTATCACTGATGCCCAGAGGGATGGTACCGGGAGGGAGGACGGAGAAGGGTTGTGGATGGGGAACACATGTACACTTGTGGCAGATTCATGTTGATATATGGTGAAATCAATACAGTATTGTAAAGTTAAAAAATTAAATAAAATTAAAAAAAAAATGTGTAAGAGACCTGACGCTGGGAAGTCCACCCACCCACCTGGGCACCTTTCCTGGGCTCTGCTGGTCTTTTTTACTCTTCCAAAGCCGCTCTGTGGTCTTCTCATCCCCTGTCCGCCCCAGAGGCTATCGCCACGGGCCACTGTCAACTGGAGGCATGACCTTGGGGTTCTGGTTGGGTCCCAGCTAAAGCGGCCCAAGAGTGAGTCCCTAATAGGAGACGGAGGGAGGCAGAGAGGAGAGAGGAAGGTCAGGGTATGTGTCCCCCAAACCCGTCCCCTGCCCAGGAGCTCCCCTCCAGATGGCTGTGTTCCTCTACCCAGGCTGCAGCTCCCTGGGTGACTGTGTTTCTTCACAGAACTTCTCTTGGGTTGGGGACTGTGCCCTTTTTACACATGCCCCCCAGCTCCTCAGTCAGTCCAGCCCTCCCCCTGTCACGGTCTCTGGGAGGAACACTCATCCTCCGTGGAGCATCCTGTGGATGTGGCTCCATCTCTCCACCCGGCTCTCTCCCTCCTCAAGGCCTCCCTGATGTAGCCCTGCCACCTCCACAGTCCAACCACCTGTTCACTTTCTTCTTCAGTCTTATCACGGCCTTTTGGCAGTCTTGCCCATTAAACTTGCCTGCCTGTTGGCGGTGACACCTTACAGTGACCGACATCAGATTCGTGACCTCTGAAGAATTTAGCTTTGGGACCAGGGCCCAGGCTTGACCACGAGAGCTTTTGTGTGGCAGAGTTTTTATTGCATTGAAAAAAGACAGGGAATGCTTTTGACATAGACATCAGAAGGGAGACAGAGAGTGCTCCCCCACCCCTCGCCAGACTTGTGCTTGTATACTTTTTCAATTGGTTCCTAACAATAGAAAAGTCTTACCAGACCCACTCCCACATAAGATAACAGGGTTAGTCAGAAGGTTCTTGTTGAGAAGGAGAAACAGGTCCTCAAGCAAGATACATTGTTGTTATATAATCATTAGTTCAGAGATTAAGGAAAAACATACCTTAGAGCAAGTCCAGTTGTTTTGTTGTGTAATCATTAGCTCTGGGCTTACAGAAAAAAAAATGTCTTATGTGACTATGACAAAGGGATATAGAAAAAAAAAAAAGCATTTGTCCCTTTCTCCTCCTGGAGAGCCCCGGACTTCTTATCAACCTATCTAAGAATGAACTCTCTCAATGGTCACTCTGCCCCGCTGAGGGCACAACCTTCTTCATGAGCTTTCTGGTTGGCTTCTCTGTGGAGCTCAGAAGAGCAAGGGAGTGCTCGATAAATGCAGAGGTGCTCAGTAAATGCTGAGTGAATGAAACAAGGACTTAGCCTCAGGAATCACACGGTCATATTGAGGTTTGAGATCAAATTACCATCTCTCCACTGTGGAAAATGGGAGTTCGGAGGCATGGTTAGAAGGAGGAGAGGTCAGTTAGAAAAATGGTGTGGGGTGGAAGGAAGAGATGATAAGAACAGAGGTATTTGTGATGTGCAGTGGGAGGCAGATTCTTAAGGATGACCATTAGCCTCAGATAATCCCTTCTGCATTGAGTGTGGGGTGAATCTGTTACATGACTTTCTTAGTATGTTGCCTTATGGGCAAACACAGATTATTGGGGGCTGAGCAGGCTTGATGTAGTCACACAAGTGCTTTAAGAGCAGAAAGCACTCTTGGTGGTTTGAAGAATGGAGGGGCCATGAGAGGAGGCATCGGAGGGGCCCTGTGGGAGCAGAGAGTGTTCGCTGACTGACAGCCATGAAGGAAACGGGGAGCTCAGCCCTACAACCAAAGGAACTGAATTTAGGCAGCAACCTGAATGAAAAAGTTGGCTTAAAGCTCAACGTTCAGAAAACTAAGATCATGGCATCTGGTCCCATCACTTCATGGCAAATAAATGGAGAAACAGTGGAAACAGTGGCAGACTTTATTTTTTGGGGCTCCAAAATCACTGCAGATGGTGACTGCAGTCATGAAATTAAAAGATGCTTACTCCTTGGGAGAAAAATTATGACTAACCTACACAGCATATTAAAAACCAGTGGTCATGTATGGATGTGAGAGTTGGACCATAAAGAAAGCTGGGCGCTGAAGAATTGATGGTTTTGAACTGTGGTGTTAGAGAAGACTCTTTAGAGTCCCTTGGACTTCAAGGGGATCCAACCAGTCCATCCCAAAGGAGATCGGTCCTGGGTGTTCATTGGAAGGACTGATGTTGAAACTGAAACTCCAATACTTTGACCACCTGTTGTGAAGAGCTGACTCATTTGAAAAGACCCTGATGCTGGGAAAGATTGAAGGTGGGAGGGCAAGGGGATGACAGAGGATAAGATGGTTGGATGGCATCACCGATTCGATGGACATGAGTCTGAGCAAGCTCCGGGAGTTGGTGATGGACAGGGAGGCCTGGCATGATGCAGTCCATGGGATCGCAAAGAGTTGGACCCGACTGAGTGACCGAACTGAACTGAACTGATTGGTCCTGGAAATGGATTCCTTGTGCAATCTCCAGATGACATCCTGAAATGTTACACAATTTGTTACGCAGCAATAGCGGACAAATACAGATATGCGGCTAATGGAATCGGGCCCATGGAGACACAGTGGCACGGGGCAGAGAAGACAAGTATGTTCGTATTGTGTCTCCCCTGAGGTAGTCCACACATGCTCTGCTACAGCTGATGAGGTGGACTCGGAAACCCACGTTGCTCCTTCCCCTGTAGGGTGGTCCGCACCTCGTCACCATGGAGCTGATGGTGGGCGTGACCCAGCTCCCAAGTGGCTCCCGGCATCACCAGGGCACCTGAATTTCTCCCAACAGTTCAGGGACATACACTTCATTCATTAAACCCACTGAGTCTTGGAGGCTGAGGTCACCCTACTGAGGCAGAGCAAGACTTGGTTTGGGTGTGTCTGCCCTGGAGGTCTACCTCCTCCAGGAGGCTGCCTCCTCTAGTGTGATCTTGGGCAAAGGCATCACACGGTCTCAGAGCAGTTGTTCATAAACTGGGCCTGCTCATGGCTGCTGTCTATCTTTGCTCAGAGAATAGGCTGAGTGATGGGCATAAAACCCATTGTTCTGAGCCAAGCATATGGCAGGCCCTCAGTAAAGTGGGCGATTATAGAATCCACAGAAGTTCAGCAGTTGATGTAGATAATACATACATTTAGTTTGCCAGAATAAAGCACCACAGACTGGGTCCTTAAAAAGAGATTATTTTTTTCTCATGATTTTGGAAGCTGTGTTCTGATCTCTTCTTATAATGACACCAGTCTTACTCAATTGGGGTCCACTCTGCTGACTTTGGAGAAGGCAATGGCACCCCACTCCAGTACTCTTGCCTGGAAAATCCCATGGACGGAGGAGCCTGGTAGGCTGCAGTCCATGGGGTCGCTAAGAGTCGGACACGA
The DNA here is from genome assembly GCF_003369695.1 of Bos indicus x Bos taurus. Lineage (NCBI taxonomy): Eukaryota > Metazoa > Chordata > Mammalia > Artiodactyla > Bovidae > Bos > Bos indicus x Bos taurus. The sequence goes on along the minus strand of NC_040105.1, from coordinate 6,091,191 downwards.
CTGAGCGACTTCACTTTCACTTTTCACTTTCATGCATTCGAGAAGGAGATGGCAACCCACTCCAGTGTTCTTGCCTGGAGAATCACAGGGACGGGGGAGCTTGGTGGGCTGACATCTATGGGGTTGTACAGAGTTGGACACGACTGAAGCAACTTAGCAGCAGCAGTAGCAGCTGCTGACCTCATTTTAACTTAATTACCTCTTTAAAGCCCTATCTTCAAATATATTTTGAGGTCCTAGGGGTTAGGGCTTTAATATGAATTTTGGAGGAACAGAATACAGCTCATAACAATATATGTAAATGATTTCTTTAAAAAAAGAATTAGGCATGATCAATGACATAATGAGTATAAAATGCCTCCAAAAAGTTTAGGGGTTAGGACTTTAACATATGAATTTTGGAGGGACGCAATTCTGCTCATAACAATACATGTAAATGCTTTATATAAAAAAAATTAGGCGTAATCAATGACGTAATGATTATAAAAGGCCTCCAAAAATTTTAAGAAACCAAGTCAATACTGATCGATAATATTTAAATAGATCTAAACTGTACATTCCCCCCCCCTTAATATTTTCTTCACTCTTCCCTTTGTAGCCTTGACACACATCCACAGACCACAAGACACAAAAATCAGTTTGCTAATTTGAAAGCCAGGCCAATCATTTCTACAATATCTACTCTTAATTTTTGGTAACTTGGCTCTTAAGTGGATGCAGAGGGGCCCCATTTTTGTTGAAGTGACCCCTTCATCAGTCATAAGAGATTTAAAAGCTTGGACATATCACAAAATCGTGGGGGTATAGATAGATTCACAGTGATGGTGGAGGAGCAGTGTATCGCTCCATTCTGCAATCCTGTAACTCCTTGGCGTGATTCTTGGCAACCTAGAAGTTGCTCTGACATAAAATCTATGCTGTAAAAGGATGCCTTCTCCTTTTGAAAACCTGATCGATTTTTCTGGCTTTTAGGTTCCCTCTCATTGTATATTGTGGGGCAGTCGCAGATGAAAAGAGGTCCATGTACGTGTGTGTGCTCAGTCTTTGCGGTTGTGTCTGACTCTTTGCGACCGCCTGGACTGTCGCCCGCCAGGCTCCTCTGTCCATGGGATGCTCCAGGCAAGAATAGTGGAGTGGGTTGCCATTTCCTCCTCCAGGGCATCTTCCCGACCCAGGAATGGAGCCGTGGCTCCTGCACCGGCAGGTGGCTTCTTCACCACTGAGCCATCAGGGAAGCCCACAATAAAAAAGAAAAAAAAGAAAAAAGAAAAACACTACAACCCTGAAGGGAAGAAGGCCACCCACGACTTGTCATGAAATGGCTGTACTTTGTCACGGGACCCTTGTCTGTTCAGTGGACACCCTTGGACTGCCTCTGTGGAGAAATTGAGGGGAAATCCCAATGGTGACGATCTTGGCCTGCGCTCATGTTGGTCTTGCTGCTGCAACCCACAAGGCACAGAAGGCAGGAGCTTCAGGTCCTGACTGAAGGTGTGGACTCGATCTTAGGTCTTCCCCAGTTGTCCTGGTCCCTCTCCATGGCTCTATAGCCACTGGAAAGTCTCGGGAACCCTCTCCATCAGCTGTTCCTGGGCTGCCCATTACTGAGCCAGAAGTCGGAGACGGAGGAACCCACGGACACAGTCCAGAGAGGTCAGACTCTCAGAGCATAGCCAGGGTAGCAAAGAGCAGAAAGTGTCACCGGGCACATGCAGACAAAACCCACACGATGCGGGTCCAGCTGGTCCTGCTTCCACTGTGTCCCTGTGCGCTGAGACTCAGCTCATCATGAGGAGGGTCTCTGGTTTCTCCACTGCTTTGGAGCTGGGAGGAGGCCCCATGCTGTTCTCTGCCTGGGCTGACTGTACCAACTCTCACCCTTTCCAGCGTAGCTCACCGTGAGCTCACAGTGGAGCGTGGGCACCTCGGATTTACCGTGCCTCGGGCAGGAAGCTTTTAGTTTTCCGCTGCTTGTTTGCTATCATCTGGCTCTTGTATCTCATCACTCATGACCTTGCACAATTTCTTGGTCACTGCTCCTTCCTGTTCTGATACCTCCTACAATTTGATAACATAATCCCAGGCATTCCCATCCTCCCTCACTGTCAGCCCCCAAAGTTGGCATTTCATCTCTGTGTGTCCTTCAGGCCTCCTTATTGTTGAGCGGTGTTGATCTCATCGGACCACTTTAAAAATACGACTGTGTTCAGGACCTCTGACTCCCCCATCTTGGGCTCCTTAATCGAAAGTGTCAGAATTCTTTTGAAAAGCTCCCATTGTGGGGGAGATGGTGGTGGGGGAGTTATGGGAGGAGGAAGTTTGTTAGGCACTGAACACAATTTAGTATCTTTTTGTTTTCCCATACTCTTTCACTCAGGTAGTCAAACACCTTTCTGCTCCACATGTTGCCAGAGCAGTGGGTTCTCAGGGCCATATATCATTGGCTGTTTTTCCTAAGTACCTCTGGGTTTTATTCCTGAAATTATTCCCTTCTGGGTTAACATTTTACCAGACAGCTCACTTAGCCCTATTAGATTGCTCTGTTTTTTATGTTCCTTCATATTTTTTTCAACTTTTTAAAACTCGAAAAACTAAACTCATGGCATCCGGTCCCATCACTTCATGGCAAATAGATGGGGAAACAATGGAAACAGTGACAGACTTTATTTTCTTGGGCTCCAAAATCACTGCAGATGGGTGACTGTAGCCATGAAATTAAAAGACGCTTGCTCCTTGGAAGAAAAGTTATGACCAATCTAGAAAGCATATTAAAAAGCAGAGACATTACTTTGCCAACAAAGATCCTTCTAGTCAGAGCTATGGTTTTTCCAGTGGTCATGTATGGATGTGAGAGTTGGACCATAAAGAAAGCTGAGCACTGAAGAATTGTTCCTTTTAACTGTGGTGTTGGAGAAGACTCTTGACAGTCCCTTGGATGGCAAGGAGATCCAACCAGTCCATCCTAAAGGAAATCAGTCCTGAATATTCACTGCAAGGACTGATGGTAAAGCTGAAGCTCTAATACAATGGCCACCTGATGTGCAGAGCTGACTCACTGGAGAAGACCATGATGCTGGGGAAGATGGAAGGCAGGAGGAGAAGGGGACGATAGAGGATGAGATGGTTGGATGGCATCACCGACTCTATGGACATGAGTTTGAGTAAAGTCCGGGAGTTGGACAGGGAGGCCTGGCATGCTGCAGTCCATGAGGTCACAAAGAATTGGACATGACTGAGTGACTGAACTGAACTCATAGTTTTTTACTAACTAAATAAATTAACATCAGCAAATTTTACCATCCCCCTACTTACCCTGCCCTAAGATATGTAAGATTACAATACAGTATTTTCAAGGATCAAGTTAGTAAGCTATGGCCAAGTGTTGGCCACCTGTTTTTGTAAATAACATTTTATCAGAGAAAGGATTAGGGGATTCTAACTTGCAGTTCTTTTTATTGTCTCCCTGGTGGCCCGGCAGTAAAGAATCCACCTGTGAATGCAGGAGACGTGGGTTCAATCTCTGTTTTAGAAAGATCCTTTGGAGAAGGAAATGGTAACTCACTGCAGTATTCTTACCTGGAAAACCCCATGGCCAGAGGAGTGTGACAGGCTACAGTCCATGGAGTTGCAAAGAGTCAAACATGACTGAGCAACTAAACAACAGCAAGAAAAAACTTATAATATGGGAGCTTTTGTGTTCATTTTCATTTTTAAATGTTGCATTACTATATTAATTATCTTGATGTCTGAGTGCTTTGGAGTTGCCTTAGATTTTCTACTGGAGACCAGTTACTTACCTCACCTAGGCATAGCCTTGCAATAAATGTTGCCAGTCAAAAACCAGAGCAAATAATGGTCAGTTATGTTAAAAAGGAAAACAGGCATTGAGCAGCCTTTGAAGCGTTTTGTGAGGTTTGCTGCTGCTAAGTCACTTCAGTCGTGTCCGACTCTGTGCGACCCCATAGACGGCAGCCCACTAAGCTCCTCTGTCCCTGGGATTCTCCAGGCAAGAATACTGGAGTGGGTTGCCATTTCCTTCTCCAGTGCATGAAAGTGAAAAGTGAAAGTGAAGTCGCTCAGTCGTGCCTGACTCTTAGCAACCCCATGGACTGCAGCCCACCAGGCTCCTCCATCCATGGGATTTTCCAGGCAAGAGTACTGGAGTGGGTGCCATTGCCTTCTCCATGAGGTTTACTTTGATTGATTATTCATAGAGCTAAACTTGGCGTGTTGGGGTGTGGGACAACTCAGAGGAATATGAGGTTTATTTTGGGGGGTGAAATGCTTTCAGATTATTGTGGTGATGGCTACACAAGTCTGTGAATGTGCTAAAAACCAGTGAGGTCCACACTTTTCATAAGTGACCTTTATGGATATGTGAGTTGCATATTGAAAAAGCTGTCTCAAATAGCAAAACAGGAGAAAAAAAAAAAAAAGAAAACAAAGCAATTAATGTAAATACGGTCATGTTAACATTCTTGCCAAGGCTGCTCAATGCACTTTGGATAAATTCCGAGTGAGTGAGTGATAGTCACTCGGTTGTGTCCGACTCTTTGTGACCCCATGGGCTGCAGCCTGCCAGACTCCTCTGTCCATGGGATTCTCCAGGCAAGAATCCTGCAGTGGGATTGCTAAAGCCTGAGAGGGTTGGTTGCTCTAGGTTGCTCTGGGACTAGCGGAAAAAGTGGAGGTGTGGCTGGAAGCATGTCCCCAGGCTCTTTCCGAGGGCTGTCCTACAAGTAACTGGTGATGGAACCTACCCAGGGCACATTTGACCTGCTGGGCACCTTGAAGGTACCTTTGGTGTCTTGATGGTACCTTCATCTGTTTGCAGATGGAGAGACCACTGGTTCAGGAGGTCCAGAGTCATGTCAAGCTCAATGGCATTACATAGTGTTGAATTTCTGCTTGTTCACATCCAGCAAGAGAGTAAGGCTGGGGAAGAGAACCTCAGGGGACCACACATCTGTTGAAGTCACACTGAGGGACAGGACCATTTTTGTCCCTTCCTTTTGTCATCCCAATTTCATCTCAGGTTAAATCTATAGCTGTCCTCTTATACTCATCAAGAATGTCTGTCTGAACTGAGCTGATGTGAATGGGTGATTAGCAACATTTACAGTATATTTTAAAATTCAAAAGATAGCTTTTTTTGTGTGTGGTGAAAAGTGCGGAAATGTTTTAAAAATTATTTTTAGCGTGGATGATAATCATACGAGGATTCTAGACATACGCAGGATTTCAAGGGGAGCTTCAGAAAATGTTTGGACATTAACATTTTCTAAAGAAATCCTAAGAGGAAAAAAAAATCATCGATGATTTATTTTGATTGCATATTCACTTTCTTGATTTTAAGATAATATAGAATTGCTCCTTTTTACTTTAAAGTTGGTATTCTTTTTGAGCAGTTTATTTGCCTAGAATTTTTGAGTGACTTGGGTAATATGCTGAGTTCGAATAAATATCCCCCTTGATGGTGATGATGATAATGGTGATGATGATAATGATAATGACGATGACACAGGTATTTACTGAGTGTTTTTCTCGTGTGTAGATCAGGGTTTCTCAACTTTGGAGTCACTTCTCAAGTCTGGGCCTGGGTCAGCCTTTGTTGGAGGAGCTGTCCTGTTCATGCAGAGTATTGGGTGGTATCTGTGGTCTCTACCTACCAGCTGCCTGAGAGGGGCTCCCTCGGTCGGTGACAACTGAATACACCTGTAGGTGATGCCAAGATTCTTAATGATGCGTTTGCCCTAGTCTCGAGCCATTAGTGTGGTCTCCGGCCCAAGTGCTTTTGCACCATCATCTCATGAACTTTCATGACCCATGTGAAATAAGAGTCAGGGTTATCCTCATTTTTAAAAGTAGGCAACAGTGTTAGAGGCTGAAGAGCTTGCTCGAGAGGGTGGCTCAGCCAACACCTGTGGGATCTTCGTTGGCTGGATGTTACTTCCCAGTATGGAAAAATACCAAGTGCAGAGATTAGAAAACCTCTACAGTGGAAAAAGGATTGGAAGTTTTGCAAAATATATTCTTCTTCAGTTCAGTTCAGTTGCTCAGTCCTGTCCGACTCGTGTCCGACTCTTTGCGACCCCATGAATCGCAGCATGCCAGGCCTCCCTGTCCATCACCAACTCCCGGAGTTCACTCAGACTCACGTCCATCGAGTCAGTGCTGCCATCCAGCCATCTCACCCTCTGTCTTCCCCTTCTCCTGCCCCCAGTCCCTCCCAGCATCAGAGTCTTTTCCGATGAGTCAACTCTTCCCATGAGGTGGCCAAAGTACTGGAGTTTCAGCTTTGGTATCATTCCTTTCAAGGAAATCCCAGGGCTGATCTCCTTCAGAATGGATTGGTTGGATCTCCTTGTAGTCCAAGGGACTCTCAAGAGTCTTCTCCAACACCACAGTTCAAAAGCATCAATTCTTCATACAGTGTATTAAAAAGCAGGGACATCACTTTGCTTGACAAAGGTCCATAGAGTCAAAGCTATGGTTTCTCCAATAGTCATGTATGCATGTGAGAGTTGGACCACAAAGAAGGCTGAGCACTGAAGAATTGGTGCTTTTAAACTGTGGTGTTGGAGAAGAGTCTTGAGAGTCCCTTGGACTGCAAGGAGATCAAACCAGTCAATCCTAAAGGAGACCAGTCATGGATATTCATTAGAAGGACTGATGCTGAAGCTCAAACTCCAATCCTTTGGCCACCTGATACAAACAGCCAACTTATTGGAAAAGACCCTGATGCTGGGAAAGATTGAGGGCAGGAGGAGAAGAGGACAACAGAGGATGAGATGGTTGGATGGCATCACCGACTCAGTGGACATGAGTTTGAGCAAGCTCCAGGCATTGGTGATGGACAGGGAAGCCTGGCGTGCTACAGTCCACGGGGTTGCAAAGAGTCAGACATGACTGAGCAACTGAACAACTAGAAATATATCCTTACTATAAAACACAGCAATACTGGTCCTTGGTATCTACCCGAGAGAAACAAAATCTTACATTCCATAAAGGTCTCAAGCTGAATGTTCAGAGCAGCTTTATTTGTGATAATCAAAGCCTAGAAATAATCCAGATATCCTTAAATAGGAAAATGGATTAAAAAAAATAAAAAAGAAGGCTACTTGGATACAATTGTTTACTGCTCACCCATAAAATGATGCCTGCAGCAATTTGCATGCATTTTAAAGACATAACCCTGCATAAGGTGGAAAGCTAGCTTCAAAGGGTTGCATGCTGTATGATTCCACTTATCTGAGATTCTCCAAAAGAGAAACTAGGGATGGTCAGTGGTTGCCAGGACTTAGAGGTGGGGGTCACTGTGAAGGGTTAGTGGGACAGAGTTATCTGTCTTTGGTAGTGATTAAAACACACAGTGAAACAGACGTTTAATTCCCCCCCCCCCCCCCGCCCCGCCAGTGGCTTATTCTTACTGTTCTCAGGCTATGCACATACATTTAATTTTTTTTTTCACTTTAGAGCTGCCTCTATTTTGGGAAGCATAGATTTATGATGTTCTGTTGCTTTTTTCACTTTAGAGCTGCCTCTATTTTGGGAAGCATAGATTTATGATGTTCCGTTGCAGGGGTCAGCAAAGAACACAAATGGGCCACATTTGGCCCACCATCTGTTTCTTTTTTAATAAAATTTTATTAGGATATAACCACACTCATTTATTTATGTATCATCTATGGCTCCTTTTATGCCATAACAGCACAGGAAAATATTTATTATTTAGCCCTTGAGAGGAAAAAGTTTGCTAATCCCTTGTCTATAATATTATCTAAACTGGCAGAGTCAGGCACGACTTAGCGACTGAACAATAGCAGTAAAGTGAAGAATAGGTCTTCATATGGTTTCAATGTAGTAAAAACGAAAAAAAAACTCACTGTACACTTAAAGAGATATTTTGAAATAACACTGTGTTTTTGCCAAATCTATATCTTGTATGGTCTGCTCTTGCAAATCAATGGAGTGTCCCTTCTCTCCTTTTCTTTGTATATAACATTTTTCTTTAAATGGGCTGTACTTTTTTTAGTGAAAGTGTTAGTTGCTCAGTCATGTCCGACTCTCTGCCACCCCATGGACTGTAGCCCTCCAGGCTCCTCTGCCCACAGGATTCTCCAGGCAAGAATCCTGGAGCGGGTTGCCATGCCCTTCTGCGATACACCCATATTTTATTTGCAGCAGCATAATTTGAAACTATTACTACAAAGAGGTGAGCGAAAGCATAGCTCAATGTAATCTAAATATTACCTCAGAACATATTTCAGCTCTTCTAGCTATCCACAAATTGGCAAGAGAACCTTATGTACAAAAAAGGAGCTACTTTTTATTATTCTCTTGTCATGTGGCTAGCCTTTGGAACAACTTTTCATTATTTGGTGACTGGATCAAAAGCTTGGTAGTTGGAAGAAGAAAAATACAATACACTAGTGATGTGTGTGATTTATAAACCAGGTCATCTCTCTTTAGTATATTAAAATTAGAGTTCACTCGTATTTGTGCATTTGAAATCTCGTTCTTAATACGCTTCTGAAAGGCCTGTGAGACCAGCATAATTTACTCACATTGGTATCTTTTTCATTTGTGTCCATGGTGTCTAGCATTATTAGAAGTGTTTATGACTCATTAGCTTCCTTGCGAGTACCCTTTCATTCTCTCTAACCTTTTTTAGTCAGTGTAGTTCAGAAAATTAGCAGAGGGCAGCCCTGCTTCGTTCTGATGGCCTTGAGGTGCAGATAGAGTGTCTCCCAGGGCCAATTATGAATCCCTTTCAAGCAAGTATGAAACACGGAAATGGAAGCATTTTCCGCTCACGCGATCGCACGTGGAGTTGGAGCCCTGGGTTCCTTGTGGTCCTTTCCCAGGTCCTTCCCTTTCCCCTTTGCTTGAAAAGAAAAGACAAAAGTTACCAATTCACTTGGATGTAAAGCAGGTCAAATACACAAAGGGTAGACTTTAAGGATTAGAGATATTGCTACTTTACAGCCACAGGCCTTAGAGACTAGGAAGATGTCATGAACGAATGAACATCCACCTCATACTGGTCTTGGCCGCAAGCTCTTTATATGTATTGGGTTGGCCAGAGAGTTTCGAACAGTTTGTTTTCCATAGCATCTTATGGGAAAGCCCAAACAAACCTTTTTTTTTTTTTGACCAACCAATATGATCTCAGTGAATACAGCTCTTTGGGTTCAGGAACTACATCTTAGAGGAGGGATGCTTGTCTCCCAAGAGAGGAGGGACTTGGGCAGGTCTGACTGCCCTTTTGTCTTTGCACTATTTCCCCCTCGACCTGGGTTTAGGGGCGAGAGCTCCTGTGGTGGGAAACTTGCTGGCAAGCGGCCCTTCATTATGAAGCAAGGAACGAGTAAGGCGTGTAAGTCCCAGCACCTTTGTTTGCTCTTCTGCAATGGCCTTTCCCACGGCAGATGGTTTTTACCAAAAAATGCTCTTAAGAATGGACCTCCAGTGACCTTCCGAGTGAGGACCAAGTTTGTTATTATTACGCAACAAAGGTTTACTGATGCTGTGTGAGTCCTGTATTGTCTCTGGCACTCAGACAGGTTCAGAAAAGCATGGTGTTTGTCGTACAGTAAGGCGTGCGTGTGTGCTCAGTCCCATCTGACTCTTTGAGACCCCGTGGACTGTAGCTGCCAGGCTCCTCTGTCCATGGGATTCTCCCAGGCAAGAATACTGGAGTGGGTTGTCATTTCCTTCTCCAGGAGATCTTTCCCGACACAGGGATCAAACCACGTCTCTTGCATCTCCTGCACTGGCATGTAGTTTCTTTACTGATGGTACCACCCAGGAAGCCCCTAGAAAGGCATGAAAAAAGCTCAGTCGTGTCTGACTCTTTGCGACCTCATGGACTGTAGCCAGCCCGGCTCCTCTGTCCATGGAGTCGAAAGGCATAGTCTTGGTCTAATTTGGGAGGCAAAATTATCCCCTAGGGGGTTCTCTAAGTTGTACACTGAAAAACGGACATCTATTCCGCTCCATACCCTGTGCTGGAATCTGGGAATACCCTTGGTGACCTTATCTCCATGTGGCTTATATTCTACCTGAAGGAGAGTCAGCACGAATTAGACACATAGATGAGAAATCGCAGATAGATAAATACGCTGAAGGGAGCAGACACTGTGACCGAGTCCCTGGTGGGAAGGGGGTATTTTAGGATGGGACGTCTCAGGAAAGGAGCTTTTTCTGAATAAGCAGCATTTAAGATGGAATCTGGAGGTTGGTTGGTGGAAGCGAGCTGCCAGCCCCGTGCTCTGATGCCCTGTTTTTTGTGTAGGGTCGTTGCCAAAGGACTGTCACCTGTTCATCACCCAGAAGCACTCCTACCCAGGGTTGTCCGCACTAACTTCACACCATCAGAGCTGGAGGCGCCCTATAAAGGTAGCAGAAGACTTTCTATCTGCACTAACATTTCACTTCTCTTCGACATTTAATTGCTGTAAGGTGAGCCTGTTAGGCACCGCTGCAGATGGGTTAGCTTCTGCCGTGCCTGCAGCCGAGTATCTTTTACAGAAATTTGTTCTCTTTTCTCTAACCATACCACAGTGAAATGAATCACTGAACTTTGCGAAGCCTGTGCCTCTTGTTGGCAGCTATGAAATCGAAGACTCCCGTGAATGGAGAAACACTCAGCGGAAAATTTTAAAATGTGCCGTTTGCCTCTGCTCAGCAGGAAAATGCCACGGTGACTTGGACAGTCTGCTTCTTGTTTGTGCAGATGCATTGAATAATTGTGCATTCCACTGGCCCTTTGCACATGCTGCTGCTGCTGCTGCTGCTGCTAAGTCACTTTAGTCATGTCCAAGTCTGTGCGACCCCATAGACGGCAGCCCACCAGGCTCCCCCGCCCCTGGGATTCTCCAGGCAAGAACACTGGAGTGGGTTGCCATTTCCCTCTCCAATGCTTGAAAGTGAAAAATGAAAGTGAAGTCGCTGTCATGTTGGACTCAGCGACCCCATGGACTGCAGCCGACCAGGCTCCTCCACCCATGGGATTTTCCAGGCAAGAGTACTGGAGTGGGGTGCCATTGCCTTCTCTGCCCTTTGCACATACCGCTCCCCAATTCTTGCCTGCTCCTGCCTTTTCTCTGGTGCGTTAGCATGCGTCTGTCTGTCTACAATCCACTTGGGTTATAAACAAGCCCACTGGGCTCTTGGAGATATTTAGCCTAAGGAAGAGCTGGGGTTGTTTTTCCATTCCCCAGTGCCCCAGCCTCAACCCCAGCCCCATCCCTAAAACTTCCAGTCATTTCATGTCCTAAGTATCTTCATGACCATATGGAGAGTGAGCGTGGCATGCCTTCTCAGTCTAGTTATACTGATTCTGGAAATGCAATTCAGATGTGAAAAAGAATGAATTTATTAATAGTAACTGAAATCGAATATACCCCGGGAGGAGGGCATGGCAACCCACTCCAGTATTCTTGCCTGGAGAATCTCATGGACAGAGGAGCCTGGAGGGCTAAAGTCCACGAGGTCACAAAGAGTTGGACATGACCAAAGTGACTTGCACAGCACAACACCCAGATACGTGTTAAGGAGAAGATGGTAAATGTCATTCAGAGGACGTGTAAGGAGTCCTAGGATTTAGCATATCAGAGAAGCCTACCTGGAGGAAGTGGCATCAGAGATGGGAGAAAGTGAAAGAGTAATATTATTAGTTGCTCAGTCGTGGCCAACTCTTTGCGGCCTCAAGGACTGTAGCCTGCCAGGCTCCTCTGTCCATGGGAGTCTCCAGGCAAGAATACTGGAGTGGGTTGCCATGCCCTCTTCCAGGGGATCCTGCTGACCCAGGGATGACACCCAGGTCTCCTACATTGCAGGCAGATTCTTTTCTATCTGAGCCATCAAGGATGGGTGCGGGGGAATGGGTAAACTCTTACCATGTAGAAATTGTGTCCTCCACACCCAGCGAGAAGCACAGACCCCTCTGCACACGGACCCAGAGTGGAAATTCTGGAGTAGAGATAACAACAAATGTTTAAGGGCACATTAGGGGGTGGGGGGTGGGGAAGCCAGGGTGCAAGGTAGGGAGAGCACAAGTTTACAAGCTTCTCTGCAGAGAGAACGTTCATTTGCACATCGACAGTTGTGCACTTTAACAGCCTGTAACCACGGCCAGAAACTCAGCTGCCAGTGGCTGAATCTTCAACTAGTGCTGTGACGTGACTATGTCAAAGGATTTTAAAAGGTCAGCATTGTTGACATAGGCACGGAGAATGGCACACAGACGATGAATTAAACAACGTTGGTGGCCTTGGAAGCAGAAAACACTTAAAAATGTTCAATACTCATTGCTGTGAAACCCACTCGTTTGGGGTTTTTCATGCCATTCCCAACTGGCCTGGAATTTACCTTTTCCCTGCTGATGAAGATGTGTGTAATGAGCAAATGAACGGTGTTAGCACAGCTCAGCCTTCTCAAGCATCTTAAGGCAGGGTTCAGTTCAGTACAGTCGCTCAGTCATGTCCAACTCTTTGCGACCCCACGGACTGCAGCATGCCAGGCCTCCCTGTCCATCACCAACCCCCGGAGCTTGCTCAAACTCATGCCCATTGAGTCAGTGATGCCATCTGACCAGCTCATCCTCTGTCGTCCACTTCTCCTCATCCCTTCAATCTTTCCCAGCATCAGGGTCTTTCCAAATGAGTTCGTTCTTCGAATCAGGTGGCCAAAGAATTGGAGTTTCAGCTTCAGCATCACTCCTTCCAATGAACACCCGGGACTGATCTGCTTTAGGATGGACTGGTTGGATCTCCCTGCAGTCCAAGGGACTCTCAAGAGTCTTCTCCAGCACCACAGTTCAAAAGCATCAATTCTTCGGCACTCAGCTTTCTTTATGGTCCAGCTCTCACATCCATACATGACGACTGGAAAAACCATAGCTTTGATTAGACGGACCTTTGTTGGCAAAGTAACGCAAAGCAGGGTGTCGCACGTGATATGTGCAATCTGTAGGTATCGGTAGGTGCTAAGAAGTTGTGTCTCTTTGTGAGTGTTAGTGTTGCTTGGCAATGGTATCTCATTGTTTTGCTGTTTTTTTAAGTATAAATATATGCCATTTTGTTTATTTTTGGCTCCGCTGGGTCTTCATTGCTGCTCTCGGGCTTTCTCCAATTGTGGCGAGTGGCGGCTGCTCTCTGGTTGTGGAACACGGTCTCTAGGGCTCGTGGGCTTCAGTAGTTGTGAGACGCACACTCAATAGTTGTAGGTCCCGGGCACTAGAGCACAGCTCAGTCATTGCGGTTCACAGGCTCAGTTGCTCTGACCTATACGGGATCTTCCCAGACCAGGGATTGAACCCATGTCTCCTGCATCGGCGGGTAGATTCTGAACCACTGAGCCACTAGGGAAGCCTCATTTGCTGTTATTTTTGTTGACAGTGACTAAATAACCAGGACAGAAGAGTAAATAGATGGAGATCTAAACTGCCTGGGCTGTGTGGTGTCCAGATGAGCTCAGGGAAGGACGATGGCTTAGCCTTCAGTCAGGAAGCTCACAGGTGAAGCAGGCTCCAGAGAGAAGCCTTGCAAGTCACTCCTGTCTCCAGATTCCTCCCAGAGACCAGGTTACGGCAGCCTGCTGCTTTGAGGCTGCTGCTGTTTCACCCTGAGTGGAGAAGATCCCCTGGAGAAGGGCATGGCAACCTACTCCAGTATTCTTGTCTGGAGAATCCCATGTGCAGAGGAGCCTGGTGGGTCACAACGAGTCACACACAACTAGAGCAACTGAGCACACACATATGTGGGCATGGAACACCAGCCTAGATGCTCACATGCTCAAAAGGTGCCCTCTTCCTGCGGGCAGAACCCCACCCCCCTCCCTTTGGCTGGAGATTCCAAAGAAAAGGGCTTTTTGATGTCACCTCTGTGATGTTCTGGACTCTTTGATGCTTGTGTAAATTAGCCCAAGGCTCTGATACCAGCAGTCATGGGAAGGATTGGGGTTTCTTAAGGCGAATGAGGGAAGAGGGAAGTTCTGCATACCCTCCTCTGAGGGCTCTGGGCCCTACTGCCTTAGGTTTGCGTGGTTAATTTTCTTGTTCACTTGTGTCTGACTCTCTGTGACCCCATGGACTGCAGCACACCAGGCTTCACTATTCTCCGGAGTTTGCTCAAACTCATGTACACGGAGTCGATGATGCCATCCAACCATCTCATCCTCTGTCACACCCTTCTCCTCCTGCCTTCAATCTTTCCCAGCATCAGGGTCTTTTCCAAGGAGTCAGTCCTTCGCATCAGGTGGCCAAAGGATCAGAGCTTCAGCTTCAGCATCAGTCATTCCAGTGAATATTCCAGGTTGATTTCCTTCAGGACGGACTAGTTTGATCTTTACCTGGTAGAATAAAGACCTGCAATCTCCGCTTAGAGTAAGTCGATAAGAAGTGCGGTGAGAGCATCAAGTCAGCGTTTGCCTTCAAGTTTTTCCTCGGGGGCTTCCCTGGTGACTGGGTGGGAAAGAATTCACGTGCTACTGCGGGAGACACGGGTTCTATCCCAGGTCCAGGAAGATCCCACAGGCTTTGGAGCAACTAAGCCCATGTACCACATGTACTGAGTCTGTGCAGTAGAGACTTGGGGCCACGACGACTGAGGCTGTGTGCCCTACAACCACTGCTTCACAACAGGAGACGCTACTGCAGTAAGAAACCCTTGCACCACTAGAGTAGCCCTCGCTTTGCATAACTAGAGAAAAGCCCATGTGGCAATGAAGACTCAGCACAGCCAAAAATAAATGAAATTGCAAAAGAAAAAAGCTTTTACGGTATTTTTATCCTATCAGCCAACCCCTCATCTCCCTTCTCTGCTGATACCATCATCGTTTCAACTCGTCTTTGCCCCCTTTAGATGGAAACCTCATATTAAAATATTTGGAAGCAGCTTCCTCCAATGGCTTAGGGCTCAGAGTGCTTATATGAACACTGACACAAATCTGTGCTCCTGCGAGTCATTTGAGAAAGTCATGGCAAATTTAGTGGAGAAAACATTAAAAAAAATTTTTTTTTTTGAGAATCTGTTGTTTTCCTTGAGACATTCGGATGTGTGTGGGGTAATGCCTTTATTTCCCTCTGCCTGACGCTTCTGAAACATTAAATGACATCTGCACGTTTGAGTCTGAGGGAGAAAAGAAATCTTTGCCTGGAACTGAGTGTGGGTCTCTTCCTTCTTGATGCCACGTGTCTTTTTCAGGTTCCAGTTATGTAAGGCTTGTTCTGTATCGCATCACCCTCCCGAGTGTCTTGCTTTAGCTGACAGTCTGCATTTTGAAGTGTTCTCCAAAGGTTAATTGGCGGAGACCCGAGGGGGCGGGGCGGCTTTCCCCCAGAACTCTTTTCAGTTGCAGTGTTAACAGCCTGGCAATGTATTTGAGTTGGGGCGTGATGACTCTCCCCGCTGTGAGGTTCTTTATTCCTACAAGAGGCGCTCCCGACCCTTCCTGCTGATGAGGGAGGCGGATGCCGTAATCAGTGCAAACCTTTCTGCATTCACATCAGACCGCCGCCACCCTCTCCTCTGAGCCTTGTGGGACTTCTGATTGGAAGATGTGAGGAAAACTTCTCACAGGGCGCTTGTGTTTTAAATCTGCTTTCCCATAATCATGAGTTTGTAGCATTCCACCGAGACGAGATGGCCTTTTCTTAAGTGCTGGTATAATTTCTGATTTGTTCCAGAGCCACGTAAGATTCGAAAAGGCTGAGGCTGCTTTGTAAGCTGGAAGTCTTCTTGGATTTGCGTCACCCTCTGTAGGAAATGGCAACCCACGCCAGGATTCTTGCCTGGAGAATCCCATGGACAGAGGAGCCTAGCAGGCTACGGTTTATAGGGTCGCAAAGAGTTGGACACGACTTAGCGCGGCACTTTAGGAAAGTATAAGGGAAAATTCATAAACAGTCCACCTCCGTAGGCTGGGGTGGAATGGCATGGGAGGCTGAGCAGGCTACTTCCACCTCAGAAAATGCTCAGGGGTCTGCAGAGAAACACAGCAGGGTCTACATGCACCCCAAAAAACACGGCGCCTCAGTGAACCACATGCATATTGTAAAATATACAGTCTCATAGGAATGCCTTTGTGCTTAGACTCTAAATGCCCAGGAATAGCCAGAGAAGCCAGCTGACTGTCCAAGATGTGTTCTTTGGGGGTTAATCACATGCCAAACTCAGATCCAGGTACAGCCAACTCAGATGTCCACAGGTAGAAGAGGTCTCAGCCCTTAAGAGATTCACATTTTATCATGAATGACGCGGATAACAAGCACATTCTAACAACACCTGTGGAATGTGCCAGTGGGTCAACCCTGGGTGTCCTCGGAGTAAGCAGGAGGGAAATTAAATCAGTAATTGATGGTTGTGATGACAAGGAGGAATAGGCTCTGAGCAAGGCTTCCCTGGTGGTTTAGATGGTAAAGAATCCGCCTGCAATGTGGGAGACCTGGGTTCGATCCCTGGGTTGGGAAGATCCCTTGGAGAAGGAAATGGTAACCCACTCCAGTATCTTTGCTTGGAGAATCCCATGGACAGAGGAGTCTGGCAGGCTACAGTCCATGGGGTTGTAAAGAGTCAGACATGATTAAGCAAATGATGCTTATTTAATACTCAAAGCAAAAGCAAAGAAATATTTAGTGTGAAACCTGAAAAGGGGACAGGTAGGGACAGGTAGAGGGGTATTGTATAAGAATACCATGTCTCTGCATCTCATGACATCATCTTTTAACCTCAACCTGTATGACAAGTTATTTTTCTAGAAACCATGACTTCAGACAATAAAGAATCCTCCTGCAATGCAGGAGACATGGATTCAACCCCTGGGTTGGGAAGATCCCCTGGAGGGGAGGGCATGTCAACCCACTCTAGTATTCTTGGCTGGAGAATTCCCATGAACAGAGGAGCCTGGCGGCTACAGTCCAGGGAGTTGCAGAGAGCTGGACGCAGCTGAGTGACTAAGCACACACACGCACAGTACCCACGACTGCTGTCAATCAATTATAAAAGCTTCTTCCTTAGCAAAACATCTTCTGGCTCTTGTACGTGAAGTCCTTTTTCTCCAAAATGTATGGTTTTCCAAAATATATGCCCGTAGAAGTCATCACTCTTTTCTGTTCCTTGATTGTCACAGAAAGAAGACAGAGGTATGCATACTTGGTATTCGTCTGTAGGTGTGGTTTGTGAGTTTCCTGCCACAGTGTTCCTGGATCCACGTTCATTTTGACATGATAAGAGCTTAGGTGTGATTCTCCTCCCTACCTCAGTGAAGAGGCTGGGGGACAAAGCTGCTGACTGCCCACTGCCTAAGGGTCTGTCTTAAAGCCAACTATGGGCTTAGAGAGGCTAAGGAACACAAAGCCTCAGGACCAATGCTTGGACTAAGCCATCCAGTCACTCAGGAACAAGGTCTGATCTAGTTGAATTTCTCTATCAGAGAGCAGAAGCCTGACATGCCATTATTATATCTCATCTGGACAGAGTTGGAGGTGTATATTAGTTATTACACGCCAGAGAAACTTCACCAGCAGTTAAGGGTCTCTGCATTTGTGTGCACAAGTAGAGAGAGACAGACAGACAGAGAGATACAGAGAGAGAGAGTCACTATAAGGAATTGGCTGGCATGATTATGGAGGCTGGCAAGTCCCAAGTCTGCAGATAATCCAGCAGACTGGAATGTCAGAAAAGAGCTGATGTTGGCTTTAAGTCTGGAGGTCACCTTCTGGCAGAATTCCTCTTTGCTCAGGGGGAGGCCAGTCTTTCTGTTCTATTCATGCCTTCAACTGATGGAATGAGGTCCACCTACCTTCTGAAGGGCAGTGTGCTCTATTCCAAGTCCAGCAATGAAAATGTTAATCTCAGCCAACATACAGAGAATCTGGACTCAATGTCTGGTCCTCCATGGTCAAGTCAAGTTGACACATAAAGTTAACCATCATAGTCATAGCTTACTGTGAACAACGTCGGGTTTGTGATCTCTGAAGAAAGAAGATCGAGCTTCGGGACCAGGGACAAGCCTTGATCACCCAAGAGCTTTTGTGTCGCAGAGTTTTATTCAAGTATAAACTGGGACAGAGAAAGCTTCTGACATAGACATTGGAAGGGGGACAAAGAATGCCCCTCTCTCCAGTGTTAGCAAGGCCTTACATACCTTTACCAGACCAACTCCCACAACATACATCTTAAATGAACAAGATTAGAACTAACAATGGAAAGATCTTACACTCCCACAATATACATCTTTAAAATAACAAGATTAGTCAGAAGGTTCTTGTTTAATAGGAAAAACACGTCCTCGACCAAGATTCATTGCTGCTGTTTAATCACGAGCACAGAGTTTGAGAGGAGTTGTTTTGTTGTGTAATCATCAGCTCTGGGCTTGAAGAAAATAACGTCTTATGTGACTAAGACAAAGCAATGTAGTGAAAAGCATTTGTCCTTTGCTCCTCCTTGAGAGCTCCAGACCCCTTCCTTCCTGAGGGCCCTGGACTCCTTATCAGCCTACCTAAGAATTAGCATGTTTGGTATGAGGATTGATGGTTCAAGCAGCCAGAAATTGGTAGATCAAGATGACAGAACAGTAGAAAGTAGACAGGAGGTTTAAGTAATGACATTCCAAAGTGTGGTATATTATATATATACACAAAGTTACACTCCAAATACGAAGAATGACCACAGGCAATACATGACAAGTCAATAATAATAATAATAATAATAAAGATAGTAAAACCCCATCTATTTGGGAACTGAAAAATGCAGTCCTCAATAACTCCTGGGTCACAGGAGAAATAACAATGGTAATTAAAAAAATGCTTAGAACCATTACAACATTAATGATACCATAAATCAATTGTATGCTACCAGTATCTTGGAAAAAAAAAAGAAAAGCAAACCCACACACAAAAATCAATACCTTTCACTGTGCAGCCACCTCACTCCCTAATAAATCAAGACTGTATCTATTTATAAAACTCTGCAACCAAAGCTTGGTTGGAAGCATTTTTAATGAATGGCAGCTATTTGACATTATTGATTCTAATCAAGATTCTCATCTCGCCGACAAACTTATAAATCACTGCTCATCCAAGCTTAGCACAAAGGGGATGTTTGTGCGAATACTTTTAGAGTAAGTCAAGAGTGGAAGTGTGAGATTACTTGGACGATATCAGAAGGAGCTAGAGCGGCAGAGAAAAGTGTTCATGGCAGTCCAGAGCCAAAGAGAGTCCTCGAGGATAAGGTTCATTGTGTTGGAGATGCGGGGAGAGCCCCAGGTCAGCACTGCTGCGATGGGGAGACCATTCCAACCACTGCTACAGGAGGAGCCAAGGCAAGCATGGCAGCCACTTTCACAAGGGTGTGTGTGTGTGTGTGTGTGAGTGTGAGTGTGTGCATGTGTGTGTTGCCTGTGACCGCATTCAGCAAGCAAACTGTCTCCATAAGGAGTTTTAGGTTTTTGTGGGTCAGAGGACCTCAGCCCTAATGCTGGCAATGCGAAAGCAGTTATAGTCTGTTCACCAGCAACTGGTTCTATCTGTGTCCCCAGGAAACTGTTTACAGAAAGGATGGTGGGCCAGATTTGACCAAAGAGTGGAGGTTGTCCGGCCTCTGAGACACAGGGCCAGAATGGAAAAACCTGAATTGAGAGACGGTTGTTTTATCTTGGTTCAGTCAGTCAGTCAGTTCAGTCGCTCAGTCGTGTCTGACTCTTTGTGACCCCATGGGCTGCAGCATGCCAGGCCTCCCTGTCCGTCACCAACTCCTGGAGTTCACTCAAATTCATGTCCATTGAGTTGATTACGCCATCCAACCATCATCCTCTGTCGTCCCCTTCTCCTCCTGCCTCCAATCTTTCCCAGCATCAGGGTCTTTTCCAATGAGTCAGCTCTTTGCATCAGGTGGCCAAAGTATTGGAGTTTCAGCTTTAGCATCAGTCCTTCCAAAGAACACCCAGGACTGATCTCCTTTAGGTTGGACTGGTTGGATCTCCTTGCAGTCCAAGGGACTCTCAAGAGTCTTCTCCAGCACCACAGTTCAAAAGCATCAATTCTTTGGCACTCAGCTTTCTTTATCTTGGTTAGTGTGTCTGGAGTATGTGCAAGTTTTGTATTCATTTACTTGAATAAAATCTTATCAGCTATCCAGGTTACTCTTGCATTTATCTGAGATAGTATGTTCCACTTTCATCAATGTGGGTTTCTCTTCTGTTCAGCAATGGTTATGACACAGTAGAATTTGAAAAAAAAAAAAAAAAACTTGCGTGTGTAGTTATTGTGCTTCTAGAGTTTGAAAAATATGGGCTGTATTTTACTAATTGTTCTTGTGCTCGGTTGCTCAGTCATGTCTGACTCTTTGCGACCCTGTGGAGTGCAGCCTGCCAGGCTCCTCCATCCATGGAATTCTCCAGGCAAGAATACTGGAGTAGGTTGCCGTTTCCTTCTCCAACCAGTTGTTCTTAACTGGAAGTTTATGGAAAATTATTATGCACCAAATCACCATAATAAATGATTGGCCAATAGACAGATGTAAAAAAATATATATATTTATTTGGTTGTACCAGGTCTTATGGAAAAGGCAATGGCAACCCACTCCAGTACTCTTGCCTGGAAAATCCCATGGATGGAAGAGCCTGGTGGGTTGCAGTCCATGGGGTCGCTAAGAGTCAGACACAACTGAGCAACTTCACTTTCATGCATTGGAGAAGGAAATGGCAACCCACTCCAGTGTTCTTGCCTGGAGAATCCCAGGGCCGGGGGAGCCTGGTGGGCTGCCATCTATGGGGTCGCACAGAGTCAGACATGACTGTAGGGACTTAGCGGTAGCAGCAGTTCTTAGTTGCAGGAGGCAGGATCTTTGATCTTTGTTGTGATATGCATGTTCTTTTTAGTTGTACCATGAGAACTCTGACTTGTAGCATGTGGGATCTATTTCCCCAACCAGGGATCAAACCTGGCCCTCCTGCATTTGGGAGCTCGGAGTCTTACCACTGAGGGGAACGTCCCAGTAAACAGACATTTAGCTGGAAAACAAATAAGTTTTCCCTTAGACATTTGAATATATACAAACTTAATTTCAAAGTAGAGTATTTAGGATTCTTTTTAATTTTTTTTTTGAAAAACATACTTTGCGTGTGAATTACACATATAAATGAAAAACTGTTTGGTCATGAAAAAGTATTATTCCTATTAAGTTTGTTTCAAGTATGATTGTAAGCCACAGAAGTAATTTCTAACAGTAAAGAAGAGAGAGTGAGCCACGAAGGCCATCCTTGATTTTCACCCTGGCTCTTTCTTTGTTTATGTTAAAAGTGAAAGTGAAATTGCTCAGTCATGTATGACTCTTTGCGACCCCATGGACTGTGGCCTACCAGGCTCCTCCGTCCATGGGATTCTCCAGGCAAGAGTAGTGGAGTGGGCTGCCATTTCCTTCTCCATTGTTTATGTTGACATCCTGCTATTTTCGTATTCTAAGCAGTTTTCTTTCCCTGAATCAGTGGCTAAATAATTGCAGTGTAATAACAGGAATATATCCCTGTGATAAACACCTAGTTTTTACAGATTGTATTGTCCTTGTGTGTGCAATGGAAAATTCATTTATTTAAATGTCATAAGAGACTGCTTTGATTAATGCTATCAGTGACTTAGAATGAGATGCTGTTTCCTGAGATAAAAGAAAGAGTTGTGATGCTAAACAGAGTTCAGTAGAAACTGAACAGGGGGAAAAACACTTAGGTTCTCTTTTATTATTTAGAGATTTATGTATGTGGTAACTGTCAGAGTCAAGGGAAAAATAATTTTGTGTCTGAGGTGAAGGAAAATTAACAACTCGTGAATATACCCCACGTCATTAAACCGTATTTAAAGATATATTGTCTTATCAATATAGCCCATGTCATTAAAACAATGAAAGGTTCTGTTTTATCATTTGATAAAAGTAGAATTTTATCAAATTCTACTGTATCATAAGCACTGCTGAACAGAAGAGAAACCCAAGTAATGAAGAATGTAATTTATAGGTGATAAAACAGATGAAGAATGCAATTTAGATGTAATTATAGAAACATTCATTTCAATATCTTAGTTTTTACAGTTCAGTTCAGTTCAGTCGCTCAGTCGTATCCGACTCTTTGCGACCCCATGAATCACAGCACGCCAGGCATCCCTGTCCATCACCAACTCTCAGAGTTCATTCAGACTCACGTGCATCGAGTCAGTGATGCCATCCGGCCATCTCATCCTCTGTCGTGCCCTTCTTCTCCTGCCCCCAATCCCTCCCAGCATCAGGGTCTTTTCCAATGAATCAACTCTTAGCATGAGGTGGCCAAAGGATTGGAGTTTCAGTCTCAGCATCAGTCCTTCCAATGAACACCCAGGACTGGTCTCCTTTAGGGTGGACTGGTTGGATCTCCCTGCAGTCCAAGGCACCTACAATTAATCTTTTTTTTTGGCTATGCTGGGTCTTTGTAGCTGTGCGTGGGCTTTCGTGGTGAGTAGGGCTACTCTCTAGTTGGGGTTCTTGTCTTGCTGTGGGGGCTTTGCCTGTTGTGACTCCCCAGTCTCTCAAGTAGGTGTGGCTCGTGGACTTCGCTGCCCCTTGGTATGTGGAATCCTCCCAGACCAGGGATCAAACCCGTGTCCCCCTGCACGGCCAGGTGGTTTCTTAACCAGTGGACCACTGGGGAAGTCCAATAATTTTTTTTTTAAGTAGAAAGTTTCTTATGAAACACCAAGATCAACCGTAGACAGCTGTGTAAGCAGAAGGGAGGGCTGGAAGAGAGGGGATCGCACCTCGTAGAAAACCCCCAGAGCTCCCTGCGGTGACTGAAGGATGCTGGAAAGGGAATCGCGTCTCACTTGGGAGGTTGCTTCAATTAAGCTAGAACCTTGTGGTCCAGTGGTTAGGACTCTAGCTATCACCAATGACACTCTGGGTTCCCTGGTGGGGAAAGTAAGGTCCCTAAATTCAGGGGGCAGAGGATGCAAAAATCTTTGGGACTTCCCTGGTGGCTCAGACACTTCAGAATCTGCCTTCGGTGCAGGAGACCCAGGTTCAATCCCTGGGTCAGGAAGATCCCTTGGAGAAAGAAGTGGCCACCCACTCCAGTATTCTTGCCTGGAGAACCCCCAAAGCCAGAGGAGCCTGGTGGGCTACAGTCCATGGGGTCACAAAGAATCAGACACGACTGAGCGATTAACACTTCACTTCAGGCTGGTGAAGGAGCAGTGGCAGGATTGGAGGGAAGAGGGAATTTGTCCTCTTACTTCTGCCTGAGTGTGTGTGTGTTTGTGTGTGGTCTTTCTCTGCCCCCCCTTTGCTGCAAGGAAACTATTTCAATAGCCAGGTGTGTGTGTGAGGTGTGTGCTCTGTGTGTGTGTGTGTGTGTGTGTGTGTCTGTGGTCTTGCTCTGCTCGCCTTTGCTGCAGGAAGCTGTTTCAGTAGCCAGGCCACTGATATGCTTGGGGTGGGTGATCACAGCAGGGCAGCCCAGTGTCCGCACCGTGGTGATGAACTGACGAAAAGGGTCTCCTTGGGTCTCACCTCCCTCTCCCTCTGGCATCTTCTCCCAAGCCCACACCCCGTCTAAACACCCAGCAGAGGGGAACCCCGTCCACCTCAGGAGACAAGACATAGACCAGAGTCTCAGAGGAGACCCTGGGCAGAGAGGATTGCCTGATCCTGTCGAGGGAAGGGAAGTGGCCACAGTGCTTCTCCACTGTTTGGGCTTTCTCCCCGGGGACCCGGCCCCTGGCTGGCGGCTGGGACTTCTAGCTGAGGGCTCCTCAGTCTTGGCAGTAGTGAGATTTGGGGGTCCGACTTTTCGTTTGTTGTGGGGTTGGGGAACCATCCACTGCATTGTTGAGCAGCATGGCTGCAGTCTACCCACGGGGTGCCCCCAGCATCTCCATCCTCCCGGTTGTAACAACCAAAAATAGCTGCAGAGGTTGCCATGTGTCTCCCAGGAGGCAACGCTAGACATGAGACGCTAGAGTCACAACGCTCCAGGTGAAAGCCCCATCCTGGAATCACACACACTCCTGGACTGGAACAACTAGAGACCCAAACAGCCCAACCTCTAAGGAGGAAGCAAGTGGAAAAACGCATACCCACTGAAGCAGAATTGCACAGATGGCCCAAAAATGTAAATGTTATTAAACATACTCAGTAAGATAATGGAAGAAGGCAGCAATATAAAACAGGTAATGGTAAGTCATGCAGATGAACCAAGTAGAAATGTGTAGTGTGGAAAACACGGTCCTGTGTGCTTAATCACTCAGACCCTTTTGTGACTCCATGAACTGAAGCCCACCAGGCTCCTCTGTCCATGGGATTCTCCAGGCAAGAATACTGGAGTGGGTGGCCATCTCCTTCTCCAGGGGATCCAAGGATCATACCCAGGTTTCCTGCATTGCAGGCAGATTCTTTACCAACTGAGAAAAAGGCTCAGTTAAAATAAAGAATGCAGGCGATGGACTGAGTAGCAGAATGAATACAGCTGAAGAAAGCCTGCTGCATGGCTAAGCGGCAAGATAAGTTCTAAGACTTGCAAAAGTCCGACGTTCTCCGTCCCATGAAACATCAGACAAGTCTAAACAGGAGAGAATTAGAAACACCAAGGACGTGGTGAATAGAAGTAGAACTAGCAACACGTAGAGGAGACCCAGAAAGTGAAAGGAAAACCAGAGGAAGCGTTGTCACAAAAGAAGTCAGGAGAAGCCTCCATAATTAAAAAAAAAGAAAACAATTAAAAAAAAAAAAGAAGAAAACGAGACATGTTTGATGGAAATGGCTCCCACAGGAGGGCACATTAAGAGGGGACAAACTTCAAAGTGCAAAATGAAGGGAAATCATGAAGCTCCAAGGAGAAAGCAGGAGGTTTCCCAAGAACAAGAGTCAAACTGACAACACGTTTCTCAACACCAACTCTACCCTCTGAGAGGTCAGTGTCGTGACTGAATGTCTGTGTCCTCCCCAGCTTCGTAACTTAAAGCCCTAGTCCTCTGTGTGATGATGTATGGAAGGTGATGGGGTCATGAGAAGGGCGTCCTCATGATGGGATTGGTGCCTTTATAGGCAGGGAAGTCAGAGAGCCTGCTCTCTCAGTCTCTCCCTATACCCACAGAGGAAAGGGCAGGGGAGGACTCAGCTGGAAGGTTCTACCTGCAAGCCAGGAGGATTGATCGGTTGGCACCTTCACCTGGAACTTCTACCTTCCAGAACCACAGGGAAAGACATCTCTCTGTCGTTTAAGCCACCTCGGCCCTGGCATTGTGCTAGCCAACAATTTCATTCCAGTTTTTCCTGACAATCTTACAGAAAACCTGAATGACCTTCTTTGGCCATCCCAACATTTTCTTATGGCCCTGGGAGCGGACTAATGCAGTCAGACTAATATTTTTAGAATAACTTCAAACATTAGAAACCTTCCATCTAAGCGAAATGTCACTTAAATGTGAGAGTGTGACAAGAATATTTTCAGGCGTGCTAATTTTCAGAAGATTTCTCTAGACAAAAATCCACTTTGAAAATAGTCTGAAAAATTGGTCAACTCCAGGAAGAGGCTGTAAGAAATATACATGAAGGGAGGTGATATCTCCTAGGTTGATTTGTTGTTGTCTAATATAAGACCAGGGTAAGAAAAAAATAAGACAACAGAGATCTTAACCCACAGGTAAAATTCTAGACAGAATCAAATGGTGAGTGACGGTGGAGAGATTGAAGGCATAAGGGAACTTGCTTAAATACATATTCTATTGAAGAAAGACCGGCATACTCCTAAGTTTAAGAAACCAGTACTGAATAGGCTCCTTAGAAGAATAGCTATGACCAACCTAGACTCTGTATAAAAAAGCAGAGACATCACTTTGCCGACGAAGATGTTTATACTAAAAGGTAGGGTTTTTTCCAGTAGTCATGTATGGATGTGAGAGTTGGACCATAAAGAAGGCTGAGTACCAAAGAATTGATGCTTTTGAACAATGCTGTTGCAGAAGACTCTTGAGAGTCCCTTGAATGGCAAGGAGATCAAACTAGTCAATCTTAAAGGAAATCAACCTTGAATATTCATTGGAAGGACGAATGCTGAAACTGCAATACTCTGGCACCTGATGTGACTCATTAGAGAACAAAGACCCTGATGCTGGGAAAGATTGAGGGCAGGAGGAGAAGGGGGGTCAGAGGATGAGATGGTTGGATGGCATCACTGATTCAATGGACATGAGTTTGAGCAAGCTCGGGGAGATGGTGAAGGACAGGGAGGCCTGCTGTGCTGCAGTCCGTGGGGTTGCAAAGAGTCAGACACAACTGAGCTACTGAACCACAGGGAGCAACTGAATATCTTAATGAAGACTGACCATGAACAGAAGAAAAATAAAATGTGTTACATTTTACATCAGCCAAGGGAGGAAAAAAAAATCATCTATAGATAGGAAGCACAGAAAGAGTATAGAAACAAACATACATTATAGCAAGTAGAGATGTGTCATAGATGGTAGAACAAATGAATATATAAAAATTGGGAAATCCTATACCTACCAATTAAACGTTGGAGGCTACAAAATAACATTCAATCACTTGTTGCCAAGTAGAGTCATGCTTGTAAGCTAGAGAAAATGTGAAAGTAAGTGGACGTCCATTATGAAGCAGTGAACAATGGGCTAAGAAACTTAAAATAGGGCAATACAGATTTTAAGACATACCGTGAAGGAAAAAGAGGTGTAGTAGATTGTATAAGGAACACTGCTATAAGAATTCCAAATCACTATGACTCTGTATTATGGAGAAATACATCTACCCACAGCTGTAGTTTGTGATGCTTTTAAGAAATTGTTTGATAAAGCTTCCCCCCCAATAACGATTATAAAGATCTGAAGGACACGACTAATAAGCTTGAGATATTATAGTTAGTTAAAACCCTATGACAGCAAACAGTATGCATTATTTTTTGCAAACTCACAGGGCATATATCTAAATAGTCCCATCCTTAAACTTCCCATTGATTTTATTCTCCTTTGGCTATGGAACAGGGCTTCATATACTACAACATTTGAGATGAAACGATTATCTACATACAAAAAACAATAGAATAAATAAACAGCTGTAATTAGAGTTCAGCAAGGTTTTTGGAAAGGAGATAAACTTAAAATAAGCTAAAGCAGTTGTGTATACCAGCAGATTGAATGTATAATCAAGCATAAGATACCATTCACAATGGCAGTAAAAGCAATCCAGTATCTTCTTTATGCACAGCAGCTATAAAGAAAAAATGTAAAATTCTCCTAAAGGACCTAGAAGGTAATTTGAATATGTGAAGAGACATTACTTTCTTGAGATGATGCATTTTAGTATTAAAGAGATGTCCGTTCTCCTAATTAATCTATAAATTCAATATTTCAGTTGGATTTCTCCAGAAACATGAAGAACACAACCTAAAACTTTTATCGAAGAATTTGATTTTCGGGGGTCATTTCCATGAAAAAGGCAAAAGTATGACAAAAAATACTAAAGAGGGAAGACTTGCCCTAACAGACGCGATTGTGTTGTTCAACTGCTCAGTTGTGTCCAACTCTTTGCAACCCCATGGACTGTAGTCCGCCAGGCTCCTCCATCCATGGAATTTTCCAGGCAGTAATACCGAGTGCTGCACTCAATATGCCCAAAAATTCGGAAAACTCAGCAGTGGCCACAGGACTGGAAAAGGTCAGTTTTCACTCCAATCCCAAAGAAAGGCAATGCCAAAGAATGCTCACACTGCTGCACAATTGCACTCATCTCACACGCTAGTAAAGTAATGCTCAAAATTCTCCAAGCCAGGCTTCAGCAATATGTGAACTGTGAACTTCCAGATGTTCAAGCTGGTTTTAGAAAAGGCAGAGGAACCAGAGATCAAATTGCCAACATCCACTAGATCATGGAAAAAGCAAGAGAGTTCCAGAAAAACATCTATTTCTGCTTTATTGACTATGCCAAAGCCTTTGACTGTGTGGATCACAATAAACTGTGGACAATTCTGAAAGAGATGGGAATACCAGACCACCTGACCTGCCTCTTGAGAAATCTGTATGCAGGTCAGGAAGCAACAGTTAGAACTGGACATGGAACAACAGACTGGTTCCAAATAGGAAAAGGAGTACATCAAGGCTGTATATTGTCACCCTGTTTATTTAACTTCTACGCAGAGTACATCATGAGAACCACTGGGCTGGAAGAAGCACAAGCTGGAATCAAGATTGCCGGGAAAAATATCAATAACTCAGATATTCAGATGACACCATCCTTATGGCAGAAAGTGAAGAGGAACTCAAAAGTCTCTTGATGAAAGTGAAAGTGGAGAGTGAAAAAGTTGGCCTAAAGCTCAACATTCAGAAAACGAAGATCATGGCATCCGGTCCCATCACTTCGTGGGAAATAGATGGGGAAACAGTGGAAACAGTGTCAGATTTCATTTTTGGGGGCTCCAAAATCACTGCAGATGGTGACTGCAGCCATGAAATTAAAAGACACTTACTCCTTGGAAGGAAAGTTATGACCAACCTAGACAGCATATTCAAAAGCAGGCACATTACTTTGCCAACAAAGGTCCGTCTAGTCAAGGCTATGGTTTTTCCTGTGGTCATGTATGGATGTGAGAGTTGGACTGTGAAGAAGGCTGAGCGCCGAAGAATGGATGCTTTTGAACTGTGGTGTTGGATAAGACTCTTGAGAGTCCCTTGGACTGCAAGGAGATCCAACCAGTCCATTCTGAAGGAGATCAGCCCTGGGATTTCTTTGGAAGGACTGATGCTAAAGCTGAAACTCCAGTACTTTGGCCACCTCATGCGAAGAGTTGACTCATTGGAAAAGACTCTGATGCTGGGAGGGATTGGGGGCAGGAGGAGAAGGGGACAACAGAGGATGAGATGGCTGGATGGCAGCACTGACTCCATGGACGTGAGTCTGGGTGAACTCCGGGAGTTGGTGATGGACAGGGAGGCCTGGCGTGCTGCGATTCATGGGCTCACTAAGAGTTGGACAGGACTGAGCGACTGAACTGAACTGAATACCGAGTGAGTTGCCATTTCCTGCTCCAGTTACAGACGTTAAAGCATACACAAAATCTTTTATAATCAAAACAGCACAGTTTGATATAAAGGACAAAAACATAAGACAACTGGGGTGTCTTAGAAAGACCCATGTGGAAACAGTACAAAAAATATGTCTAATTTAACCACTCTCAGTGGCAACCTACTCCAGTACTCTTGCCTGGAAAATCCCATGGACGAAGGAGCCTGGTGGGCTGCAGTCCATGGGGTCGCTAGGAGTCGGACACAACTGAGTGACCTCACTTTCACTTTTCACTTTCATGCATTGGAGAAGGAAATGGCAACCCACTCCAGTGTTCTTGCCTGGAGAATCCCAGGGACGGGGGAGCCTGGTGGGCTGCCATCTATGGGGTCACACAGAGTCAGACACGACTGAAGCGACTTAGCAGCAGTAGCGAAAGACCCAAATTTGTGCTCTGAGTATTAACTCCAGTAAATGTTTACAGCAGGTGTGCTGCGAGTCACATATGATAGGGTTCATCCTGGTGTTGTGTGTTTGGTCAGCAACCATAGAGGTCCCTGAAGAGTGGGGAGAGAGACTGTGTATTGGAATGCAGAGGGTACAGGCGTGGGCCCCTTGTCCTGCGGTTGGAAGCCATGTACTCTGTGTATATACTGCCTTACGCATAGATCCAGACAACAGTGCTGAGTGAGAACAAGAAGCAGAATGCAATCTATCACACAAAACAGCTGTGTCCAGCATATGGCAACTCATGAAAAAAAAAAATCATATAGACATGGCTTCATGGAAAATAGATGGGGAAACAATGGAAACAGTGACAGAATTTATTTTGCGGGGCTCCAAAATCACTGCAGTTGGTGACTGCAGCCTTAAAATTAAAAGATGCTTGCTCCTTGAAAGAAAAGCTGTGACCAACCTAGACAGCATATTAAAAAGCAGAGACATTACTCTGCCAACAAAGGTCTGTCTAGTCAAAGCTATGGTTTTTTCCAATAGTTGTGTATAGATGTGAGAGTTGAACTCTAAAGAAAGCTGAGCACTGAAGAATTGATGCTTTTGAAGTGTGGTCTTGGAGAAGACTCTTGAGAGTCCCTTGGACTGCAAGGAGATCCAACCAGTCCATCCTAAAGAAATCAGCTCTGAATATTATTTGGAAGGACTGATGCTGAAGCTGAAACTCCAATACTTTGACCACCTGATGCAAAGAACTGACTCACTGGAAAAGACCCTGATGCTGGGAAAGATTGAAGGCAGGAGGAGAAGAAGATGAGATGCTTGGATGGCATCACCGACTCAATGGACATAAGTTTGGGTAAACTCCAGGCATTGGTGACGAACAGAGAAGCCTGGTGTTCTGCAGTCCACGGGGTCGCAAAAAGTCAGGCACGACTGAGTCACTGAAGTGAACTGATACGCACACATCTGGAGCTGAGAAGAGCAATGCACATTTTAACATGCACACGTATGACAAATGTGTGTTAGGAAGACTTGTTTCTGTGGGGATGAGAGGAGGACTGTGGACCAAGGAGAAGTCACGTACATTAGGGGTAAACGTGCTCGTTCATTTATACCTAACCCACGCCACCTTGAGGAAGTTCCCATGTGCAGGCAAATAATGATCATGTACCATGGTGTGCGATTTCCAGAATGAAAGAAGACAAAATTCGGTGATGACTTTGATCGTCCAGCATCCAGTTCATTTAAAAATCTTGTGACAAGAACTGGATTCAGATTGCAAGGTGGGGAAACACCTCTCAGGTGGTGGGATTCGACAAGGCTGGAGGCCCTGGCAGACTCGACCTGCCCTGGGTGTGTCCTTGGGGGTGGGTTTCCATAGTGGGGCATCCTTAGCATCACATGATGCTGTTCATTCGATCAGTCATGTCTGACTCTTTGCGACCACGTGGACTGAAGCACGCCAGGCTTCCCTGTCCTTCACCAACTCCCTTCACTACAAGAACATAACGTGTCATACCTAGATTGTGGGCAATCTTACAGGGACATTGACTCAAGTTCTTCACGATACAAATGACACAGGAGAAAAAATGCTGGGGAAGTAACAGAAGTTTTAGCTGACATACCAGTCATAGGAGTCATGACTCACATTAGCTACTGACACTTTCTCTTTCTGTAGGAAGTGAAAAAAAAAAATGAACATGGCTGGTATGAAATGATACTTAGGAATATTTGTTAATTTTGTCTGTGGTATTGTGGTTGAGTTTTTAAAAGCCCAAATTAGAGATAGCTGGTGAAGAAAGTTTTTGGTAAAGGATGATATTTTGACTCAGGATAGCCAAGCATTCTGGTTTGCCTGGGACTGAGTGCCTGAGGTACGGGACTTGCAGTGCCAGGATTAGGATGTTGTTGTTGCTGCTCAGTCACTCAGTCATGTCTGACTCTTTGCGACCCCATGGACTGCAGCACACCAGGCCTCCCTGTCCATCACCAACTCCCAGAGCTTGTTCAAACTCCTGCCCATCAAGCCGGTGATGCCATCCAACCATCTCATCCTCTGTCATCCCCTTCTCCTGCCCTCACTCTTTCCCAGCATCAGGGTCTGTTCCAATGAGTCAGCTCTTCACATCAGGTGGTCAAAGTACTACAGCCTCAGCTTCAGTATCACATCATTTTAGCTTCACATAATTAGAGAGAAAGGGCTGGGAAGAGTTTTATCTCCTTAAAGAATTGCAATTCCAGAGGCACAGAAAAGATTGCCCTCTTCATTTCTTTTCACTCTCTGTGTCCCTCCTCGGCAGACAGAATGACTTGCAAAGATCTGTTTGGACTGGTAAACACATCCTGCCTGTTGACTGAGAGCATCACTTGCCTCTTTCCTGGAAAAATGCATTTACAGTTGGAACAGCAGGCTCAGCTGTGCAAAGGAAGCACCTCCTGGCTTAGGTGAGATGGGAGAGAGCCAGAGCAGAGAGCTGCAGAAACGGGGAGGTGGCCCGAAAAAGCCATTCTTTCCACGCTGTACAAACAGAGGTGGGAGAGATGAAAAAAGGCCAAGATTTGGAGCAAGTCCAGGCTCTCTCCGGCTTCTCGGAACTCCTTTCCAATCCTAGGGGAAAACCAAGGATTAATAACACGAGAGCTTGCCAGTATCCTAAGGTTAAGCTCATATTTTCAAAGGACAGTAATTACAGAATCACACACACACGAGCATTAAACTTGGACACGAGAGTTAATTTTCCCTTCCAGTTGTGTAGAAAGGTCGAGTCTGACCATAGAAATCAAAGGCGCTGAAATGTGAGCACATTTTATAAAGAATCTTCTTGGGGATGCCTTGAAGGGAGTACTCAGCTGAGAGAATCAAGACGGACTCTCTTTGGAAATAGAATTATCTCCCAGCACGGGACTCAAGTGACGGAACATGATAAAGCCAGCACTGGGGGTACTTACTCAGCCTCCATGTGGTTGCCGGGTCTCCTGAGCCCCTGCTGAGACTTCCTGACTGCCCAGCATCCCAGAGTGTGGTCTCAGAATACCTTGCATGGTCTCTGAGTCTCCCGTCCCCCAAGACCAACTGAGACCCTGTTCTCCAGTCTTCAGGGGGTCCTTGGAGCCACAAAGCAGAAGGGGCTTCGAGTTTCATCTGCAAGAACACTGGATTCCGAATATCATTTCATGGAATGGATATATCCTGCTGTTAAAACATTAGCAGTCAGAGACTTCCCTGGTGGTTCAGTAGCTAGGACCTCACCTTCCACTGGTGGGGAGAGGGGGGTTTGTGTGTTCCACCCCTCATTGGGGAGCTGGGATGCTACATGCCTTGAGGCCAAAAACACCAAAATGGAAAAACAGAAACAAGGTTGTAACAAATTCTATAAAGACTAAAAAAAATGGATGAAAGTCAAAGTCGCTCAGTCGTGTCCAACTCTGTGATCGCATGGATTATACAGTCCATGAGCATTCTCCAAGCCAGAATACTGGATTCCCTTCTCCAGGGGAACGTTCCAACCCAGGGATCAAACCCAGGTCTCCTGCATTGCAGGTGGATTCTTTACCAGCTGAGCCACCAGGGAAGCCCAAGAATACTGGAGTGGGTCAGATCAGATCAGATCAGTCGCTCAGTCGTGTCCGACTCTTTGCGACCCCATGAATCCCAGCACGCCAGGCCTCCCTGTCCATCACCAACTCCCGGAGTTCACTCAGACTCATGTCCATCGAGTCAGCGACGCCATCCAGCCATCTCATCCTCTGTCGTCCCCTTCTCCTCTTGCCCCCAGTCCCTCCCAGCATCAGTCTTTTCCAATGAGTCAACTCTTCCCATGAGGTGGCCAAAGTACTGGAGTTTCAGCTTTGGGATCATTCCTTCCAAAGAAATCCCAGGGCTGATCTCCTTCAGAAAGGACTGGTTGGATCTCCTTGCAGTCCAAGGGACTCTCAAGAGTCTTCTCCAACACCACAGTTCAAAACTATCAATTCTTTGGCGCTCAGCCTTCTTCACAGTCCAACTCTCACATCCATACATGACCACAGGAAAAACCATAGCCTTAACTAGACGGACCTTTGTTGGCAAAGTAATGTCTCTGCTTTTGCATATGCTATCTAGATTGGTCATAACTTTCCTTCCAAGGAGTAAGCATCTTTTAATTTCATGGCTGCAGTCACCATCTGCAGTGATTTTGGAGCCCCCCAAAAATAAAGTCTGCCACTGTTTCCACTGTTTCCCCATCTATTTCCCATGAAGTGATGGGACCAGATGCCATGATCTTCGTTTTCTGAATGTTGAGCTTTAGGCCAACTTTTTCACTCTCCACTTTCACTTTCATCAAGAGGCTTTTGAGTTCCTCTTCACTTTCTGCCATAAGGATGGTGTCATCTGCATATCTGAGGTTATTGATATTTCTCCTGGCAATCTTGATTTCCAGCTTGTGCTTCTTCCAGCCCAGCGGTTCTCATGATGTACTCTGCATAGAAGTTAAATAAACAGGGTGACAATATACAGCCTTGACGTACTTGTTTTCCTATTTGGAACCAGTCTGTTGTTCCATGTCCAGTTCTAACTGTTGCTTCCTGACCTGCATACAGATTTCTCAACAGGCAGATCAGGTGGTCTGGTATTCCCATCTCTTTCAGAATTTTCCACAGTTTATTGTGATCCACACAGTCAAAGGCTTTGGCATAGTCAATAAAGCAGAAATAGATGTTTTTCTGGAACTCTCTTGCTTTTTCCATGATCTAGCGGATGTTGGCAATTTGATCTCTGGTTCCTCTGCCTTTTCTAAGACCAGCTTGAACATCAGGAAGTTCACGGTTCACATATTGCTGAAGCCTGGCTTGGAGAATTTTGAGCATTACTTTACTAGCGTGTGAGATGAGTGCAATTGTGCAGTAGTTTGAGCATTCTTTGGCATTGCCTTTCTTTGGGATTGGAATGAAATCTGACCTTTTCCAGTCCTATGGCCACTGCTGAGTTTTCCAAATATGCTGGCATATTGAGTGCAGCACTTTCACAGCATCATCTTTCAGGATTTGAAATAGCTCAACTGGAATTCCATCATTTCCACTAGCTTTGTTCGTAGTGATGCTTTCTAAGGCCCACTTGACTTCACATTCCAGGATGTCTGGCTGTAGGTCAGTGATCACACCATTGTGATTATCTGGGTCGTGAAGATCTTTTTTGTACAGTTCTTCTGTGTATTCTTGCCATCTCTTCTTAATATCTTCTGCTTCTGTTAGGTCCATACCATTTCTGTCCTTTATCGAGCCCATCTTTGCATGAAGTGTTCCTTTGGTATCTCTGATTTTCTTAAAGAGATCTCTAGTCTTTTCCATTCTGTTGTTTTCCTCTATTTCTTTGCATTGATCACTGGGGAAGGCTTTCTTATCTCTTCTTGCTATTTTTTGGAACTCTGCATTCAGATGTCTATATCTTTAGCCTATCCCTTATCCAGTGGATCTTCCCGACCCAGGAATTGAACCAGGGTCTCCTGCATTGCAGGCGGATTGTTTACCAACTGAGCTATCAGGGAAGCAAAGTCTAAAAATGGGCCTCATTAAAAAAAAAAATCTTTAAAGACATTGGCAATCATAGATTGTCAGATTACATGTTCAGAATATAGACTATATTGTGTGGTTAACCGTGGATGTGGGTTTAAAATGCATGCTCTTCATTCAGTGTCAGTTCATTAGCTAGTTAGTTCGTTAAGTCATTTAGCAGCTCTGAGGCATAGTGTCCTCACCTTAAAATACCAGCAGTGACATCCACTGCATGTCAGAGATGTAGGATCCTTGGAGGCAGTGTCTGAGGTTGTTAGCAATGGGAGTGGCCCCTCCAGCACTCAACACCAAAGCAATGTCTGTCTAAGGGAAGGTTATAAGCAGCCTGAAATGCCGTGGACAGGAGTTCCAGAGAACTAAAAGCAATGATCAGTTCAGTCAGTTCAGTTCAGTCGCTCAGTCATGTCCCATTCTTTGCGACCCCATGAATCACAGCACGCCAGGCCTCCCTGTCCATCACCAACTCCCGGAGTTCACTCAGACTCACATCCATCGAGTCAGTGATGCCATCCAGCCATCTCATCCTCTGTCGTCCCCTTCTCCTCCTGCCCCCAATCCCTCCCAGCATCAGTCTTTTCCAATGAGTCAACTTCCCATGAGGTGGCCAAAGTACTGGAGTTTCAGCTTTGGGATCATTCCTTCCAAAGAAATCCCAGGGCTGATCTCCTTCAGAAAGGACTGGTTGGAACTCCTTGCAGTCTAAGGGACTCTCAAGCGTCTTCTCCAACACCACAGTTGAAAAGCATCAATTCTTTGGCGCTCAGCCTTCTTCACAGTCCAACTCTCACATCCATGCATGACCACTGGAAAAACCATAGCCTTGACTAGACGGACCTTTGTTGGCAAAGTAATGTCTCTGCTTTTCAAAATGCTATCTAGGTTGGTCATAACTTTTCTTCCAAGGAGTAAGCGTCTTTTAATTTCATGACTATGACAATGATAAGACAGGCTAAATGTCTGCTTCCTGTCTATTATCACCACTCACTGGCAATTCTGTGCAAAGTTACTGATAAAGTATTCCACAGCTCAGGGTGTGGGTTCCACCTACTCCATGCCCTAACCTTTACAATCCTGCTGGAAAGTTTAATGCTCACCACATGCATAAGAGGATTTTTCCTTGTTATTAAGCACTTAAGCACTTGGAGAAAGGGTTTAACCCAATTTAATGGCAAAAAAGGAGATCTTGTAGGCGTTTTCTGATCACTCCACATTCTTGCTACCCACTCATATTTAATTTGAGGCCAGCTTGCTCCAGTTCTGTGAGCTGAGAAATCTCCAGTCATTCATTGTTGCCATTCAGCCGCTCAGTCGTGTCCGACTCTTTGCGACCCCATGGACTGCAGCATGCCAGGCTTCCCTGTCCTTCACCATCTCCTGGAGCTTGCTCAGACTCACATCCATCGAGTCGGTGATGCCATCCAGCCATCTCATCCTCTGTCGCCCCCTTCTCCTCCTGCTTTCAATCTTTCCCAGCATCACGGTATTTCCCAATGAGTTAGCTCTTGGCATCAGGTAGCCAAAGTATTGGAGCTTCAGCTTTAGTCCTTCCAATGAATATTCAGGGTTAATTTCATTTAGGATGGACTGACTCAATCTCTTTGCTTATTCTTTGCCTGCAAAAATTATTCTCTCCTCAACAGTATGATATGACTACTTACCTAACTATTAACATTAATTAAAGCTAAATCTTTGCCTTTAAACATGGATTTACATGTTTCTTTTTTCTCATAGAAGCTAGTCATCCATCTTTATTTTAATCTTGGCTATTTTGTTTGTGTCCTTCAAAATGAAATAAAATATTTCTGATTGATGAAGGGACAATACCCCTTAAATTTATATGTAACTCGAATAATGATTTTCATCAATATGGCTTGGTGCAGTTCATGGGGTCGCACAGAGTTGGATATAACTGAGCGACTAAACTGAACTGAACTGAGGGAAAAGTTGGCCAGTGAAAGAGGTATCTGATTAACTCAAAGATGTTTTAATTTGTAACAGGAAGTAGACTACTGTCTAGTTTTAGGCACTTTGTTTTGTGGAGTTGGGGATTGGGGAGTTTTGATTCATGCCATACGACTCAGCAATCCCACTGCTGGGCATACACACGAAGGTAACCAGAATTGAAAGAGATATGTGTACCCCAATGTTCATCACAGCGCTGTTTACAATAGCCAGGACATGGAGGCAACCTAGATATCCATCGGCAGATGAATGGATAAGAAGGCTGTGGTACATATACACAGTGGAGTATTACTCAGCCATTAAAAAGAATGCATTTGAATCAGATCTAATGAGGTGGATCAAACTGGAGCCTATTACACAGAGTGAAGTAAGTCAGAAAGAAAAACACCAATACAGTATACTAACGCATATATATGGAATTTAGAAAGATGGTAACGATGACCCTATATGTGAGACAGCAAAAGAGACACAGATGTACAGAACAGTCTTTTGGATTTTGTGGGAGAAAGCCAGGGTGGGATGATCTGAGAGAATAGCATTGAAACATGTCTATTATCATATGTGAAACAGATCTCCAGTCCAGGTTCGATGCATGAGACAGGGTGCTCGGGGCTGGTGCATTGGGATGACCCAGAGGGGTGGGATGGGGAGGGAGGTGGGAGGGGGGTTCAAGATGGGGAACACATGTACACCTGTGGCGGATTCATGTCAGTGTATGGCAAAAGCCAGCACAATATTGTAATTAGCCTCCAATTAAAATAAATAAATCAATTTTTGAAAACCTTATGTATAAGCAGCAGTGTCCGTATCGTTCCTCTCGCTCAGTCGCGTCTGACTCTTTTCGCGCCTGCGGACTACAGCACTCCGGGCTCCTATGTCCTCTGTGCTCCTGTGTTGTCTACTGCCTCCTGGAGTTTGCTCAGATGCATGTCCATTGAGTCTGTGTTGCTGTCTAACCATCTCACCCTCTGCTGCCCCCTTTTCTCCTTTTGCCTTCAGTCTTTCCCAGCATCAGGGTGGGATATCCATAGTGAAAGTGAAAGCGAAAGGGAAAGTCGCTCAGTCGTGTCTGACTCTTCGCGACCCCATGGACTATACAGTCCATGGAATTCTCCAGGCCAGAAGACTGGAGTGCGTAGCTGTTGTCTTCTCCAGGGGATCTTCCCAACCCAGCAATCGAACCCAGGTCTTCCACACTGCAGCCGGATTCTTTACCAGCTGAGCCATAAGGGATGTCCGTAGCCAAAGATATTTTTGGAGGTCAGATTTTTACATTGAACATTCCGGCTTGTTGAAATTCAGTGAGTTTTCAGTCAGCATATTCTGTGTTAAACTTTTACATCAAGAACCTTCAAAATCATTTGAGTATATTGCCCGTCATTTCTACCCTTAATTTTATCTACACGTGAGCCAAATAAAACACAGTGGAGAAATCCTCACGGACTCTCTGTTTGTTCCATTTCCAATGAGAACAGTTATCCTGCACGCTCACACTGAGAACTGCTCTGACATTATCAGCTGCTCAGCTGGGAGAGCTCCCCCTGAAAGGGCAACTTGCTCTGACAACAGGAAGACTTAGAAAGGGAAATAGATGCACACCCTCGGTCCTCAGTGGGGGAGTAATTCATATGAGAACGATGCTCCATGTGCTAAGTGCTGTCCTGTGTTGGAGGGCACCTTGGAAGCAAAGGTACGTCTCATTAGCTTTCAGTCAAGTCGTAAAAGGTAGAATTTGGAGGCTTGTAAATTGTAATGTAACTCGTGCTGAATTAGTGCAGAATCCAAGAATGGCGGTTAGCAGTGAGAGCGGGCGGTCCCTCCAAGGTGCAAGTCTAAAGTGATGCCTGTAGAAGGGAAGGAGAAACACTGGCCTGGATTTCCCCCCGTCCCACCCTGAGCTGTTGAATGGGGCTTCAGTTCCACAGCTACCTTTCCTCCTGGTGATGTTTACATTGTTTGGGAGGGAGGAAGTGATTTAGGAGGGAGGAAGTGGTTTAAAACACTGCCTTTGCATGTAACCCAGGCCTGCATGTTGCCATTTGGACAGGATCGCTCACAATGGGCTGTGAACAGAGAGCTTTTAACCATTTCCATTTTCAAGGTTCGAAGGAAACCTCTGACAAACGTAGATAGCATACTAAAAAGCAGAGACATCACTTTGCCAACAAAGGTCCATCTAGTCAAAGCTATGGTTTTCCCAGTAGACACGTATGGATGTGAGAGTTGGACCATAAAGAACACTGAAGAATTGATGCTTTTGAACTGTGGTGTTGGAGAAGACTCTTGAGAGTCCCTTGGACTGCAAGGAGATGCAACCAGTCCATCCTAAAGGAAATCAGTCCTGAATATTCATTGAAAGGACTGATGCTAAAGCTGAAGCTCCAGTACTTTGGCCACCTGATGCGCAGAGCTGACTCATTGGAAAAGACCCTGATGCTGCGAAAGATTGAAGGCAGGAGGAGAAGGGGACGACAGAGGATAAAATGGTTGGATGGCATCACTGACTCAGTGGACATGAATTTGAACAAACTCTGGGCAGTAGTAAAGGACAGGGAAGCCTGGCGTGCGGCAGTCCATGGCATTGCAAAGAGTTGAACCATAACAACAAATTTTCAGAGTCGTGGTACTCAGTCTGTTCTTATGCCTTTCACAATGAGCACATAAGGAAGATGTGGGCATTCCTGCAGAGTGTTCACGATTTCCTGGAAGATTTGCTTGAGCTTTCTTATTTAGGATTTTGACTGTTTTGACCAAGAATATCTGACATGTGTAGTGAAATCCAATTGTAAGTGGTGGGTGACTTTCTCACTGAGAGCAGCTCTTGAGATCTGTGGATGTCTTGTGTAACTAGAGACTCACCTCATGAAGTGTTGATGACTCTGTAAGGGGTAGTCAGGTGACAGAAAAAGGCCTTTTTTTTGAGCAGGTTATTGCCCTGGGGCGTGGGCCAGGTGGGAGTGGTGGATGTCTGTGCCTGAGTGTGCCAATCCCGGCCATTTAACATGGTGTGGGTGGGGTCTACCCAGCAGCAGGTGATATTTCTCAGAGGTGGGCATTGCTCAGGAACCCTCTGGTGGTGCTGAATGTCTGGGGAAGGCAAGCTGGCATTGACAGAGGATTGAGAAGAGGCATGGGCTTCCCAGGTGGCACAGCAGTAAAGAATCTGCCTGCCACGCAGGAGGTACAAGCTTCATCCCTGGGTCAGGAAGATCCCCTGGAGAAGGGAAGGACAACCCAGTCCAGTCTTCTTGCCTGGAGAATCCCATGGACAGAGGAGCCTGGTGGGTTATGGTCTGTAGGGTTGCAAAGAGTCAGACTCAACTGAGGACTGAGCACACACGCTAGAGGTCTTTAGAAGAGCTTGTTAATCCAGTGGAAATCTACCCAGCTAAGGGTTCAGGGACAGCACGGGTGTGTTTTCACAGCCACTTGTCATGCTGTTTCCAAGTAAATCTCCTCACCGGAGCATGTCTGTGACTGTGCTGCTTGGCACACTTACTACCCAGCAGCTGGCTCTCATAGAAAATGCCTCCTCGCCAGCCTCGAGGAGAGGTTACAACAGTAACCCTCTGGAGAGC
Source organism: Bos indicus x Bos taurus (assembly GCF_003369695.1). Lineage (NCBI taxonomy): Eukaryota > Metazoa > Chordata > Mammalia > Artiodactyla > Bovidae > Bos > Bos indicus x Bos taurus. The sequence goes on along the minus strand of NC_040105.1, from coordinate 6,050,606 downwards.
GTTCCCGCCTTCTCCCTGGGATGAGCGAAGCTTAAGAGACCAGCTGAGAGGCAGAATCCACACCAGAAGCAAAACAAAAACAATTCTGATGCTGTCTCTTAGCTCCCTTCCTCCCTCTGAAGTCGACTTTTTTTATGTCCTGGTTTTCCACCTTTATTCTTATTAACCATGTCTTTTTGAACACACACACGGGTACAGGCTTAAAAGAAATAGAAGAGCAAGGCAAAGCATGCCAAAGTAATCGAGGGCCACCCTCTGCAGAAATTCTTCGTAGCCTTCAGCGCCCTTTCTGAAATTTTAAATGTACGGACAAGCAGAAAAGTACATATGTGTATGCCGTTCATGCATGTAAGGTGTTTTATATACCTGAACAGCCTCAGTTTGTGACTATTTGGGTTGTGATCAGGGTGATCATGTTCCCTTCGCCATAACCTGAGATGGAGCACACTGGGGTCTGCTCTGCTTTCCTCCTGGCCGTCTCAGAAAACTAGCCAGCTGTGTCTTCCGCCGTGCATGTTCATATTTGCCAATCTGGACTTGTGAAATTTAAATTTCTCTTTTTAAGGGACATTTCTTGAAACAGAATGAACTATCATTTTATGACTGTAAGTCATTGCTGTTTCTTTTATGCGACCTGCCTGTTTGTATCTTTTGCTCATTTCTTTTTGAGTTGAGTTTTTTTAATTTGATTTGAAATCTTTATATATTAAAGGAATTAGTCTCCTTTCTTTTGTGTGAGTTACACATATTTTCTGTTTCCTCTTTAAGCAGGATAGTGACTTTTGAGATACACAAATACAGACACTTTTGACATCTTACAGACAGGCCAGGTATACGTCTTTAAAGAATTTTCATATGAATGGATTTTGAATTTCATCCCATGCCTTTCCAGATCCCCACTAAACATAATCTTTTGTAAAAGATGGACTTCCCTGGTGGCTCAGACGGTAAAGTGTCTGTCTACAATGCGGGAGACCTGGGTTCCATCCCTGGATCGGGAAGATACATTGGAGAAGGAAATGGCAATCCACTCCAGTACTATTGCCTGGAAAATCCCATGGACAGAGGAGCCTGGTAGCCTACACAATCCATGGGGTGGCAAAGAGTCGGACACAACTGAGTGACTTCACTTTCCTTTGTAAAAGATGGTTAATAATTCAGTAACTCTCCTTCAGCGACTTCTTTCTTGAAGATAATGCTTAATAAAATAGCTTCTGATTTCTGCTAATATTTTGCTTGTGTTAATAAATATGATTGTTTTTTTCTTTATTTTACACGTGGCAAATTGGTTAGAATTTTGTATAAATATTAACTCATTGTTGCAAAATGAAGAAAATATTTATCTATATTGTGTCCCAATTTAGTTAGTTTGACTATAATATTTAAGGGGCTTCCCTGGTGGCTCAGCTGGTAAAGAATCTGCCCTCAAGGTGGGAGACCAGGTTTTGAACCCTGGGTCGAGAAGATCTCCTGGAGGAGGGCATGGCAACCCACTCCAGTATTCTTGAGCCTGGAGAATCCCATGGACACAGGAGCCTGATGGGCTACAGTTCATAGGGTAGGCAAAGAGTCAGACACTACTGAACGACTATCACTACAACTGTAATACTGAAACAGCAGTTTCATGGAATAAACACACAGTTCAGTTCAGTTCATTTCAGTAGCTCAGTCCTGTCCGACTCTTTGTGACCCCATGAATTACAGCACGCCAGGCCTCCCTGTCCATCACCAACTCCCGGATTTCACTCAAACACACAACTCCCCTTTAAATTTATTCCTCCATTGACTGGATTTCTTCTCTCCATTTCCCTGGATGAAATATCTGGCAAGACCAAAAGCTTTTCTGTTTATTCTTGGGCAGTACTGCTTAGCAATGTTAATACTAATTATTAATGTGTGGATTATGCTGGTGGGTAGTAGTAATGATTAATTTGGTAAGTTAAAATTGGGCTGCCCCCAAAAGTTTCAGTTTATTCATAAGATGTTTTATTAATAGGGAAACCTGAATTTGCTTTTTGGCCAAACCAATACTTAGTTTTAATTAACTAAATAGTATGAATGTTCATCTTAAAGTCACTATCGTACTCAGATCTCTGTGTATGTAAATTTCAATATTCCTGCGGCTTATTTACACCAGATCAAGAGAAAGGAGCCTTCTGTGTTCCTGTCCTCTCTTACACAATTACAACCCTTCTAACTTGTACTCTTCCATTAATGTCAAGGGATCCATAGCTATTCCGTCTTCCTGCTACAGAAACAAGAAAACATCTTTTCTACTTTTTAGTTCTCCCCCTCACCGCAAGTCACTTCATATGCTTCATCATCATTATTTGTAATTTTACAGTATGCTTCCTCTACGTTAGGAGTGATAACTCATTGTACTTCTCAGTGGTCTTATTATCAGTCATTTAATTTTAATTGTAAATTTCCCAATTTAAGTGCTCACTGCTGTTTCTTCTCCCCCTGTTATCACATCCATAGTTTTTTTTTTGCAGTACAGGGCTTTGCTTGTTTTTCTTCAGAGAAGATACATGGTTGGATCGAGTGCTTGGATAATCATAGGATTTATTTATTTATTTTTCTTCTCTTTCATCCTCACAGTAAAAAGATAGATGACCCAAGTGGAGAAAGATTTTAAAGTGAGGATGATTCCTTAAAAATAAACCAAGAGCCTAAGTGTCAAAACTGACCCTTACAGATGAGATAAACTTGTCTTAGCAGTACAAAGCTGCTACTCTCAGTAGGAGCACTTAGCAACACAAACAACCCCTGCTTACAAGACCCCGCGTTTCCAGACAGTAAGAATGGTTTCAGCCTCATGGTATGTTTTATATTTCATTAAGTCTTAAATGTTAGCGATTCATAGTAGAGATGACATAGCTAAATCTTAAACAGGTTCCTTGGTCAAATATAAGCCTATAACCTTACGACACAATCTTTTCTTTCGATTGCAGTAATTAAACATTGAGTGGGTTGCCAACTTTTAAAAAGAAGAGTATTCACTTAAAAAAAAAAATCCACATTTTCCCACTCTCCTTGAAAAACTAGAAAAGCCGGTAATGCTGGTCATGCATGTGTACTATGTACCATTTTGCTGAGGCTGACAAAACTACCCAGGGTGATAACCTTTGAATTTCTGCCCAGATGTTTCTCTACACTTTGCACTGCCCATGAGCACTGGAACCCACAATGCCTGATAAAGATGGGTGCATCTCATCCAGAAGAGAGGACCAAACCTGAGTGGAGTCCAAGCATCACTCCTTCATGACGCCTGCTTTGAAAGACCCTGCTGCTACTGCTGCTAAGTCCCTTCAGTCGTGTCCGACTCTGTGCAACCCCGTAGACGGCAGCCCACGAGCCCACCAGGCTCCCCCATGCCTGGGATTCTCCAGGCAAGAACACTGGAGTGGGTTGCCATTTCCTTCTCCAGTGCATGAAAGTGAAAAGTGAAAGTGAAGTCGCTCAGTCGTGTCCTACCCTCAGCGGCCCCATGGACTGCAGCCCACCAGGCTCCTCTGTCCATGGGATTTTCCAGGCAAGAGTACTGGAGTGGGGTGCCATTGCCTTCTCCTTGAAAGACCCTACCGCCCCTCTATTTTCCTTTTTCTTGCTCTTCTTTGTATTGCAAACATATAGCTATTTTCACAGGTCTCCAAATGCATGACGATTTGATTTTTAAATTTATTTTATTACGGATACTGCAGGTAATGAACATTTCTTTCCCCCAGTTGTTCAGACAAAAAGCACGGAGTGGGTCCACCTTGATTGGCTTCATGGACGTTGGAGCTGACTTGAGAGAGCCTGCCTGGGATACCTGCAGGATGCTGGTGAGCAGATAGAAGGGTTGGGCCCCCTGGAAGGGCTTGTGTTTGACAAATGACAAGGCCTCCAGCGGAGCTGGTCTGGAGTGACAGGTATCCTCAATGCCTAGCAGGTATCCTGACTGAGCCACACTGCAGTGCCATGTTCCTCTAATCTTATCTGTGGCCTTTCTTTCCATTTTTATTTCTCTAATACCCCTCTATGCTGTTGCTTAGTTGCTGAGTCATGTCCGACTCTTTTGCAACCCCTGTGGACTGTAGCCCACCAGGCTTCTCTGTCCGTGGGATTCTGCAGGCAGGAATCCTGGAGTGGGTTGCCCTTTCCTTCTCCAGGGGAGGGTCTCAAACAACGTTTCCTACATTGGCAGACAGATTCTTTACCACTGAGTCACCTGCAAAGCCGCTAATAGCCCTGAAGGGCTACTTTCCATTGCTTGCTAGGACCTCTCTGGAGGAAAAGTCTTCTTTTATGGTGGGAAAAAAAAAAGAATGTCCTGTCCTAAAGCCATTCATCTTAACATGTTCTTTAATTTCTGTTGCCACCATGAAACTTTTAAAATGTGTGTGTGTGTGTGTGTGTGTGAAAGTCACTCAGTTTTGTCTGACTCTTTGCGACCCCATGGACTATACAGTCCAAGGAATTCTCTAGGCCTGAACACTGGAGTCCAAGATCCCCTTCTCCAGGGGATCTTCCCAACCCAGGGATCAAACCCAAGTCTCCCGCATTGCAGGTGGATTCTTTACCAGCTGAGCCACCAGGGAAGCCCAAGAACACTGGAGTGGATAGTCTATCCCTTCTCCAGCGGATCTTCCTGACCCAGGGATTGAACCGGGGTCTCCTGCATTGCAGGCGGATTCTTTACCAGCTGAGCTATTTATTGGGTCTTAGTTGTGCCCTGTGTGATCTAGTTCCCTGACTGAGGATGGAACCCAAGCCCCCTGCATTGGGAGCAGAGTCTTAGCCGCTGGACCACCAGGGAAGTCCCCCCAGTATAAAGTTTTTGATGTTGAAATCAGGTCTGGGTGGTCCATGATGGTTGTCCATGTTAAGTGGGTCTCTCTTGTCTTTCCCAGTGTGGGTTACTCTGATGATGGGATTTAAACAGAACCTTTCCCACAGTATTTTGAAGAGACATTTCGCCCTTTATTTGCATCTGAAGACATAGGAGCTCTCGTCCCTCAGAGTTGTGTGATCTTGGCGGGGGAGGGGCAGGCGGGTGATGCATGGCATTGCTAATATTTCCATTCCTCAGTTTCCCTCATGTGCAGACAATGGTAGTTGCAACTCATATTGCTGTTGGGGGGCTACATGAGCGCTAACATGTGGAAAAGGCTTAGAACAGTAGCTGGTACATAGCAAGCTGATGTGTTTGTGGCTACCATAGTAATAATAGTTTAATAGTAATAAAATAGTAATTCAGTTCAGTCGCTCAGTCGTGTCTGACTCTTTGCAACCCCATGGACTGCAGCATGCCAGGCCTCCCTGTCCATCACCAGCTCCTGGAATTTACTCAAGCTCATGTCCATGGAGTTGGTGATGCCATCCAACCATCTCATCCTCTGTCGTCCCCTTCTCCTCCCGCCTTCAATCATTCCCAGCATCAGGATCTTTCCCAATAAGTCAGTTCTTCACATCAGCTGGCCAAAGTATTGGAGTTTCAGCTTCAGCATCAGTCCTTCCGGTGAATATTCAGGACTGATTTCCTCTAGGATGCACTGATTGGATCTCCTTGCTGTCCAAGCAATTCTCAAGAGTCTTCTCTAGCACCACAATTCAAAAGCATTAATTCTTTGGTGCTCAGCTTTCTTTATAGTCCAATTCTCACATCCATACATGACTACTGCAAAAACCACAGCTTCGACTAGACGGACCTTTTTGGCAATTAAATACCAATAAAAATTTTAAGCTGTTCCAAGTGGAAGCCACTTCCAGGGTCATTATACTTCTGGAATATTTTTCCTAGAGAAGGGGTGTTTCTGATGTGTTATGCTGCCTGATGAAGTGCTAGTCACTCAGTTGTGTCCAACTTTTTGCAACCCCATGGACTGTAGCCCACCAGGTTCCTCTGTCCATGGGATTTCACAGGCAAAAATACTGGAGTTGATTGTTGTTCCCTTCTGCAGGGGATCTTCCTGACTCGGGGAGTGAAGCTGAGTCTCCATCGCAGGCTGATTCTTTGCCATCTGAGCCACCAGGGAAATCCAATAATAATAAAAGTAATTAAGTATCGATAAAACTTGTAACATGTTCCAAATAGGAGCTACTTCCAAATGCATTATACTCCTGGGATATTTTTCCTATGGAAGGTGTATTTCTGAGATATTGCCTCAGAACATTGGCCCAATGTTGATGGCCTTTTCTGAAATGGAACCTCACAGTGCCAAGAATATGTGTCTTTTCTTTGTCATCTAGAAAGATTTGTTATATAAATATGCTAAACAAATGGGTAACATTGATGTAATGATTTTCCACTTGTCAGGGTAGTCTTTGAGGAAAGAGGTACAAATTTCCTGAAATGCCTGCAGGACACTATGTAATATTTTTATTACATTGAAGGTCATATTGAAGACATTTTTGATGAGTGTATTTGCTGAGAAATCAAGTCCATTATGCCATACATCGAAAGGTCAGCTGGCTGCCCCTTTTTACTTAAGAGATGCTCTTCAAAATCTTTTTCTGTAGAAAGTGATGGGCTTTTTAAAATCAACATTATAGTTTTTAAAATACTAATAGAAGTAACCTAGATGTTCATTAATAGGATCGTGTTTAAAAAGTTTTGGTTGCAGCTATACAACTGTGCAAAATGCAGTCGTTTTAAATGAGAAGGCATATTAACATGTTTAGTATGTTTAACATGTTTAATATGTTTAATATTTAATATTAATGTTTAATTTTTTAGAGGGCTCAGAGAAAGCATATGTATGATAATTTCATCTTTGGAAAATTACTATATTTATAACCATATCTCTAGCTATATGTATAAAAATGATGGAATGTTATAACAAAATTTGCTATGTCAATCTATAAAGGTCAAAAAAAGGAAAATGACTCCTATTTTGTAGAGTTCAATGTAGTTTAGTTTTTCTTATAATGATCATTTACTGTTTGATAAAAATAAAGCAATTAATAATCGCATTTTAAAGTATAGGCAATTTTGTAGATCCATGTGCTAGTTACTGCAAGAGAATTCTAAATTCAACTTCTGTTCTTTTCAGGATATGATATGATCTTCTTAAAACTATATGGCCTATTTTCTGGGTGGAAAGATATGAACACTATCAATCTAGTTTATTCCATGTTGACTATTATTTTCCAGTTTCCATCTAATATTCTAAGTTCTACTTTAACAATAGTCATGTAGTAAAACCCAAACCGTAAAAAAAGAGGAAGGAAATATAGCTTAAGAAGAAATAGAAATGGCCAGTAGACACATGAAAAGGTGCTCAAATCTCCAGTTTTTAGAGAAACGAAAATCATAACTGCAGTGAGGTACCACCTCAGGCCAGTCTGAATGGCCACCAGTTTAAAACAATCTACAAATAGCAAATGCTGAAGAGGGTGTGGCCAAAAGGGCACCCTCCAAGACTGTTGTTGTGAGTGGAGATTGATTCAGCCACTGTGGAAAAGGATAACGGAGGTGCCTCAGAAAACCAAAAGCAGAATTACCATATGATCACCCAATCCCACTCCTAGTCATATAGCCAGACAAAAAAACTACAATTCAGAAAGATATATACACCCTTATGTTCATAGCAGCATTATTCACAAAAGCCAAAACATGAAACAAGCTAATGTCCATCAACAGATGAATGGTTAAAACTGAATGTCCATCAACAGATGAATGGTTAAAACTGAATGTCCATCAACAGATGAATGGTTAAAACTGAATGTCCATCAACAGATGAATGGTTAAAGAAGGGGCGGTACCTGTATACAATGGACTGCTACTCCACCACACAAAAGAACAGAATAATATCATTTGCAGCAACATAGATGCAACTAGATTATCCGAAGTAAGTCAGACACAAAGACAAATGCCATATGACATCACTTATATGTGGAATCTAATATATAACACAAATGAACCTATCTTTGGTGACAGACAGGGAGGCCTGGTGTGCTGCAGTCCACGGGGTCGCAAAGAGCTGGACACGACAGAGCGACTGAACTGGACTGAGCTGATGAAACAGAAACAAAATCAGAAATATGGAGAACAGACTGGTGGTTGCTAAGGGGGAGGGGGACGGGAGGGGTGGATTGGGAGTCTAGGCTTAGCAGACGCAAGCTGGTATATAGAGAATGGGTAAATGACTAGATTCTACTGTATGCTACTGCTACTAAGTCGCTTTAGTCGTGTCCGACTCTGTGCGACCCCATAGACAGCAGCCCACCAGGCTCCCCCGTCCCTGGGATTCTCCAGGCAAGAACACTGGAGTGGGTTGCCATTTCCTTCTCCAGTGCATGAAAGTGAAAAGAGAAAGTGAAGTCGCTCAGTCGTGTCCGACCCTCAGTGGTCCCATGGACTGCAGCCCACCAGGCTCCTCTGTCCATGGGATTTTCCAGGCAAGAGTACTGGAGTGGGGTGCCATTGCCTTCTCCGAGATTCTACTGTATAGCAAAGGGAAATATACTCAATATCCTGTGATAAGCATAATGGAAAAAGTATGAAAAATAATGAATGTATATATGTGAATATATATATAATATTCATAAGAATGAATATATATATAAGAATGAATATATATATTCTCCGAGTCACTTTGCTGTAGAGCAGAAATCAATACAACACTGTAACTCAACTTTACTTCAATAAAGATAAACTTTAAAAATATAAAAAAATAAAATATTAAGTCCCAAAAGACTCAGAGTGAAAGTTGAAAAAATACAAGTCAAATTAAATCTTATTTGTTACTGTAGGTGGTTGACATTGGAGGAGGGGTCAATGAGGAGGGGTCATTAATCTCTTCTGTAAAAATCTCTAGTTGGTTCCATAACCCCAGAATTAATGGTCATCTTTCAAATTGCGGACTTTGTTATTATCTCAGTTTCCGGATCTTTCTGTCTCTGCGTGTCTGAAATTCCCCAGATTTGAAGGTCATGTCATTGTATTATTTCAGCAACTTCCCATCATCTCAGCTGTCTTTCCACAAGTCCTGGGTCATCCATGCCCACTCCTGGATAGCTTTAGCTCCTAGTTTGCTGTCCTTTTCTTTAACATAATTTTAGTCTTAATTCTTGGTCATTAAAGAAATACACACATACATACAGATGTACCTGCAGCTTTTCCCATTATTTTTCTTCCTTAAACTTCTCTTTAATAACCGTGTCGTCTCACTGGAGCTGCTCGCTCCTTCCATGCTTAATACCAACAATTAGACACTTTTCATAATCACAGTTTTGTGGAGCTGCTCGCTCCTTCCATGCTTAATACCAACAATTAGACACTTTTCATAATCACAGTTTCGTGAATCCAGCTTCTTATCACCACCTTCCATCTTGCCAGCATATGCCTTCTAGTCATATATTCCAGCTGATATTTCTCCGGCTTCACTGTGAATTCCAACCTGTTAGTCCGACCACCTTTGACTGTCCTTCACCTCCCTGAGATTTCTCCACCCTCCATAACCGTCTTTAAATATCAGTCATTGTGTGTTTTAGTCACTCCGTCGTGTCCAACTCTTTGCGACCCCTTGGACTGTAGCCCGCCAGGCTCCTCTGTCCATGGGATTCTCCAGGCAAGAATCCTGGAGTGGGTTACCTGTGCATGACTCCACCACTCCTTTATACTCGCTTGGCCAAATGACGGTGTTGATGAATGAAAACCTCTGTCTCCTGCATGTCAACGAGCAGGTGAACACAGATGGAGAAAAATTGCCGTCTGTTCCCCTTCTGTATCCAAGACCTCAAATAGTTGCCCTGGATGCTGTCAAAACATCGGAGTAGGATTTCTTTCACTTAAGACTCACGGATTTACTTTCTGCATCATTATTTCCCACCTTCTGTCTCTTGCTTTCTAAACTCTTGACTTTTTCTCTCATCTTCATGTGTCGCTGAGCCGCTTCCTCCTGATTCACTTAAGGAGGTTAAAGCGATCAGAAAGTGAAACCCACAGACTCCCACTAGCCCATCTACCCACATTATCAGCCTCTGCACTGCTCCCCCCATCACCAGATCCTTCCCTCTCATTAAGGTGAGTGATCCATAATGCCATCTCACACCAACTCCTTCATTCAGTCATTTCCTAGATCATACGCTCCACTGACTCAAGGATATTATTGATCATGCATTTTTCTGCACTGCCCCATCTTATAAATTATCCTTTCTCTCTTCCAACTGGATCAAACCCCTAAGAAATCTTCCTGTTTTTTTTTTTTTTTTCCTCTCCCAACTAAAGGGAAAATCCTTCTCTTGCCTTGCTCAACTGCTGGCAACCCATTTCAACTTTCAATTTTTTTTTCTTTCTAATATAGACAGACACTGTTACATACAAATACAGTTTGTATATTAACATTGTCTCCTGCAACCTGCTAAACGCATGTCTGATTTTACAGCCTGCTTTTTGATAGCCGATTTAGGATTTTCCAAATATTTTCTTATTCCATGTCTCTGAGCAGAGAAAATTTTAATTCTTTCTTTAAAACTCTGTGTGCGCTTAATTTCTGTTCATTTGTACAGTGTATTGGCCAGGACTTCAAGCACAATGTTGAATAGAAGTGGTAAGAGAAAGCGTCCTTCTTCCCTATGTTGAGGAGAAATAATTCAGTCTTTTGCTGATTCAGTAACTCAGTAGACACACTTTGTAAATTTGGGAAGTTCCCTATTAGTCCTAGCTTTCTGAGACTTTGTATCATAAATCAGTGTTGAACTTTGTCAAATGCTTTTTCTGCCTCTACTGACATGATTTTATGGCTCTACCTTTTTGGTAGCTTGATGTGATTTTTGTATGTTAAAGTAATATTGGTATTTTTTGTGTCAAATTGGTATTGTTTGTGTCAAAACTCTTTTATAAAACTCACCAGTGAAGCCATTCGACTCTGGAATTTTGGGTCAGGTGGGTTTTTTTGTGTGTGTGTATGTGTTGTTGTTTTTTATTTTTTTTTTACGAATAATTCAATTTCTTAATAACATGGCTACTTTGGTTTTCTGTTTCTACTTAAACAATATTTGATAATTTGCATCTTTCAAAAATAGTATCCATTTCATTGCAGTGGTTGAATTTATGGCTACAAAATGTTCATGTTTTTTTAAAGTATCTCGTAAACATCTATAGGCTTTAAATATTTACTTCCTCTCTTTACTTTGTGATGCTATTAATTAGCATTTTTTTCTCTCCCCTGTTTCTCGCTGTCTGTCATGATTTTTCTGGTTAGAAATTTATCAGTAAGGTTTTCATTTTCAAAGAGCAATCTTCTGGTTTTATTAATTTTCTGTTATTAATTATTAATTTCTGATGTTATATATTTCTTGCTTCTCCCACCCTGTTAATTTGTTCTTATTTTTGCTTCTTTTTTAAGTTTCCTGTGGTGAGAGCTTAGATCAGACAGCAGCAAACTTGGGTCCATGGGCCAAATATGGCCCAGTGCTTATTTCTATAATTAAAGCTTTATTAGAATCCAGTCATGGTCATTCCTTTAAAATATTGTGTATAGTTGGTTTTGTGCTACAATAGAATTGAGTAAACTCAGCATAGACAATGTGGCCCACAGAGACTAAAGCCTTCCCTTTCTGGCATTTTTAGGAAAAGGTTTGGCAACCACTGGCTAAAATCATTAATTAGTGACCTTTTTTTTTGTTTGTTTGTTTTTATATGTATGTATTTAAGACCATAAAGTCCCTCTAAACACTATTGGATGGACTTCCTGTAAGTATGTCGATATTGTGTGTTTTCAGTGAGTTCTTTAATTTCCAGACATTTGCTATGTTTATGTTGATTTCTGAGTTAATTCCATTTCGGACACAAAAGGTACTCTGCAATATTTAGATATTTCTAAAGCTGAAACTCCAGTCCTTTGGCCACCTCATGCGAAGAGTGGACTCATTGGAAAAGACTCTGATGCTGGGAGGGATTGGGGGCAGGAGGAGAAGGGGACGACAGAGGATGAGATGGCTGGATGGCATCACTGACTCGATGGACATGAGTCTGAGTGAACTCCTGGGGTTGGTGATGGACAGGGAGGCCTAGTGTGCTGCAATTCATGGGGTCGCAAAGAGTCGGACACGACTGAGCAACTGATCTGAACTGAACTGAACCTTGATGGCACTGGTTCTGTGGCCAGTCGAATGATGTATGTTGATGGACATCTGCTTCCAGTAAGTACTTTGTACATGGTGTGTTTATGTACATCTCTGCCCTGTTCTGTTTCTTTCCACTTCTACGTTCTTGGCCTGGGTCTTGTGGGTCTCCCCTGGGCCTGTGTGAACTGACAATCAGCTGAGTATTTGGGAAAGATACAGGGTAGGGATGCTGTTCATTTTTTTCAGCTGCTCTTCCGGGTTTGGGCTGTAGACTGTGACCCATCTGGCTCCCTGCTCTCCAAGCTGTTCATGTTTAGAGAAGGTACTGATTTATAGCTGGGCTTCCCTGGGGGCTCAGATGCAATGCAGGAGACCTGGGTTCAATCCCAGGATCAGGAAGAACCCCTAGAGAAGGCATGGCAACTCACTCCAGTATTCTTGCCTGGAGACTCCCCATGGCCAAAGGAGCCTGGTGGGCTGCAGCCCATGGGGTCACAAAGAGTCAGACACGACTGAGTGCCTTTCACTTTCACGCATTGAAGAAAATCACCAACTTGGCACATTTTTGCTCCTCCCTGCTCTGTTTCCAGGGTCTCCCTGTACCTCTGTGGTTAAGCAATCTGTCTGCTAGTGATCTGGGCAGACTGCATTCCGAATTTGGATTTAAATCCCTCGCAGGCTATCATGCTCCCCCAGGATTCCCCATCGTATTTCCCTCTGCCCTCCTAACCTTTACCCAGCAAAGGCGTGGATACGCTCACATAGTTTTCCAGTCTTAGGTGGTGCTCTAAGTCTACCACGTCTTCCTCTTACAACTGGCAGTGTTTGAGGGTAAACTCCCCTCCAGTTTTTGTCTCTTTTTAGAAGCTTTCAAGCATATTTTAAAAGTTTTACCAAGTGCGTGGGGTCGCTTCACTCCACTGACATTACCAATGGCCTATTCCTGCCTGAATGATTTTTAAGTCAACTTTCTGTTGAATTGAAAGCACATGAACAAATGCACATATCATGATTATACAGCTCACAGAAATGTTCCTGGAATTAACATGTCTGTAAATAAATAACACACCACTCTTGTAAAGAAAAACTGGAAAATGGTCAGCCCTTCAGATGTCCCCACCCACCCTGGAACCTTTCCGAAGACGTGGGTAACCACTCTGCTGACTTCAAATGATGTTGTTTGCCTTTCCTTGAAGTTTTTATAAGTGGAACGATACAGTAAGGACCTTTTGGTCTCCGACTTCTTTTGCTCAAGGTTATGTTTGAGGAATACCTGCAGCTTTGTGTAGACGCACAAACTTTGTGTAGTTTGTGTGGTGTAGACCCACCTTGTATGTTTTCGTTGCTTTATAGAACTACCTTGCATGAAGGTGGCAATCTGCCTTTTCTCCATTCTGCTGTTGGCGGGCAGTAGTTGGGTTGACCATCTACGGATGAGTTGGGCTGTTACAAAGGTTAGAGCTGTGGTCATCCTAGGAGTGGCTCTGATGGGTCGTGAGACACGTACGTACTCAGCTTTGACAGACTTTTCCAAACAGGTTGTGTTTGTTATACTTCCTCCAGCGATGTACGAATGTTCCAAATGGTCTGCTTTACATTTTGTTGGCTCAGTCACGGTTTCGCGTAGCTGCTGCTCAGCGTTTTCTTAGCGTAGCGGTGCCCTCAAGTCCATCTTCCCAACGAAAGCCACATTTAACAGCATTGAAAGTACAGCCAACCATCTGGCTAGAGGGCTATTGACAGGGATCCCTGAGACCTGCTTCTCTTTAGGTTAGGGCAGAAGACTTATTTCCAAGAACCGCAGACATAAGCCCATGAATCTCAGACTCTTTCTGGATTACATGATGTTATGGATTCCCCTTATTGTCTTATGTTTTATTTCAATTTTTCGATTCAACCTTTCTATTTTAATCCTTGTAGAAAAGAAAAGCTTAAATTTTGTATGCTTCCAAAGAGCATGTGGGTAAGGATACTAATCTTAAAACCCAGAGGTGTTGATACTTGTTTCGCATAGTTTTCTCTATAAGGAATCTTTTCTTTTTACTCAGCTCTTTTCTTCATCACGATTGTCGCAGGACTCTGAAATCATCCGTGGCAACACGTAATTCTTCGTGTGGTGTACAGATGTGTAATGACATCTTCCTCTACTAGTAGGCAGAATTCTACGGTGGTCCCAATATCCCTGCCCTTTAGTGTGTACACACTTATGATCCCACCCATTGAGGGTGGGCAGGCCCATGAGTATGACAAAGATTATGAGAGACCCGTCCTGTGATTAGGTTACTGGTTCATCGACCTTCGTTGGAAGGACCAGTGCTGAAGCTGAAATTCCAATATTTTGGCCATGTGATGTGAAGAGCAGACTCATTGGGAAAGACCCGGATGCTGGGAAAGATTGAAGATGGGAGACACATATTATAAAACTCAGACATTTTCATTTCGCTTTTTACATGTTTATGTCTTTGGCTATCTGATGAACTCTTGGTTGATAGGAAATGATGACATACTTAGATGGCCCAGCAATCACAGTGATAATTATACCCACCAGAGGAGGGATGTTTAGGGTGTTCGAAGACTCTGATGCTGGGAAGATTGAAGGCAAAAGGAGAAGAGGGCGACAGAGGATGAGATGGTTGGATGGCATCACCGACTCAATGGACATGAATTTGAGCAAACTCTGGGGGACAGTGGAGGACAGGGAAGCGTGGCATGCTACTGTCCACGGGGTCACAGAGAGTCAGGTACAACTTAGGAACTGAACATCAACAGCACACCTTGATAAGCTGTTTCATCCCTCTTTTTCATTTTGAAAAATGACTCCTTGTGATAGACCATCACTTTTTCCAAATCACAGAGGAGGAAGCTGAGGTCCTCAAAACAGCCCTGGGTGATAAGAACATCTAGACTGGAAGCCAGGCATGTCTGATTCATTCACCTGGGTCCTCAGCCCCCATGCTTTTTATTTATTTATTTTTTTGGCTTCGGACATTTCTGGAGCAGATCTGTTGAGTCATCAGGCGACTTTTGGTCCTTTTCAGAAATGGTGTATTGAGTAACTTTCTGGGATAACTGAGCCCCTGGATGGGGCACTTAGGCACTTAGAGAGCAATCTCCAGCCCCTGTAGATAGCTTATTGATAGCTTAAGGCCTTCCTAAGCTGGTGGTTCAGTGGGAAGGAATCCACTGCAGTGCCAGAGATACGGGAGACTCGGGTTTGATCCCTGGATTGGGAAGATCCCCTGGAGAAGGCAGTGGCCACCCACTCCAGTATTCTTTCTTGGCGAATCCCATGGACAGAGAAGCCTGGAGGGCTGCAGTCCATGGGGTTGCATGGGGAAATGACTTAGTGACTAAAGAACAACAAGAGATATCTCATCCTTCCACTGGCATCTCTTCAACCAAAGAGAGTGGTTTTACTTTAAAGGATCTCATAGTTTAAAATAAAAATTTTTTTATTTTAATTTTTTTTGGCTGTGCTGGGTCTTTGTTGCTGCTGTGGGCTTTCTCTAGTTGCGGCGAGTAGGGGCTGCCTGTCATTGTGGCATGTGGGCTTCTCCTTGCAGCGACTCCTCTTGTGGGGAACAGACTCTAGGGCACTTGGATTCAGTATTTGCGGTTCACAGGCTTTGCTGGCTGCAGCACGTGAGCTTCAGTAGTCATGGCTCACAGGCTCTCTAGGTGCGTGGACTCAGCAGTTGTGCAGTACGGGCTTTGTTGCTCTGCAGGCACGTGGGATTGTCCAAAACCAGGGACAAAAGTCGTGTCCCCTGCACTGACACATGGATTCGTAAGTACTGGACCACTAGGCACATCCTGGATGTCAAACATTGACCACGTAATGAAAACTGAAGGGAAGTAGCATGTCCTTCGCTCCTCATAAGTCCAAGTTTACATTTTGGAAATAATACTAGATGAGCCAGAGCAGCAGCATCAACAAAGGAAATCCACGTCCATGTGTGATGCCTTTCGACTTTTCCATGACAGCTGTTTCCTGATGATGCATATTTCATCTGCTGCCTTCTTCACTAACTGGCTTCCCTTGTGGCTCAGCTGCTAAAGAATCCGCCTGCAATGAGGGAGACCTGGGTTCGACCCCTGGGTTGGGAAAATCCCCTGGAGAAGGAAAAAGGCTCAATTCAGTTCAGTTCACTCGCTCAGTCGTGTCTGACTCTTTGTGACCCCATGGACTGCAGCACACCAGGCCTCCCTCTCCATCACCAACTCCCAGAGTTTACTCAGACTCATGTCCATCGAGTCGGTGATGCCATCCAACCATCTCATCTTCTGTCGTCCCCTTCTTCTCCTGCCTTCAATCATTCCCAGCATCAGGGTCTTTTCAAATAAGTCAGTTCTTCACATCAAGTGGCCAAAGGATTGCAGTTTCAGCTTCAAACTGAATGAATGATCAGTCCTTCCAATTAATACTCAGGACTGATTTCCTTTAGGAGGGACTGGTTGGATCTCCTTGCAGTCCAAGGGACTCTCAAGAGTCTTTTCCAACACCACAGTTCAAAAGCATCAGTTCTTTGGCACTCAGCCTTCTTTATGGTCCAACTCTCACATCCATACATGACTACTGGGAAATCAATAGCTGAAACGCTACCCAATCCAGTATTCTGGCCTGGAGAATTTCACGGACTACAGTCCATGGGGTCGCAAAGGGTCAGACACAACTGAGCGACTTTCACTTCACTTCACTTCACCCATTAGTGTTGGTTTCTTGGTGCAAATCTTTGCAGTTAGCCTGTGGAAAAACCAAGGAAAACTGTAATGAGACAAATAAACTGCTTGAAGATACATTTCATATAAAATAAATACTGTTGCCTGTAAAACCAACTATTTTAATGGGGCTGTTTCTTGGAAGGAAAGGGAATTATTTTCTAAATAAGGAAGGGAAAATAGCTCTAGTTGTCAGCTCGTCGCTTGATGGATTATTGCTTCTCTTGTCATCTGTTTGGGCAATGTCTGCACGTGGTCCTTGTGTAACAAGAGGAAAAACCACCAGCATTAAAAGGGAAGGCGGAAATCTGCTTCATTTAAATTTAGATGCTGTATCAAATTATCTTCCTGTGTTCATATTCACTCTTAGGACCAAAACCCTTAAGAACAATATCTGAAAGATAGCCATGATAGGCACTTATAGTTGGGATCATAGACTTAGATGTATTAGAGAAGACTTTTATATACTAATATGAGTAATGGTATTTAAAGCCTGTTTATCAGAAGATTCCCATGGGCAGAGGTGCCTAGCAGGCTACAGTCCTGGGTAGTGCAAGGAGTCAGACACGACAGAAACGACTAAGCACACATAGACGTCACTAGTTTGCAGGTCTTCCACTCAGTGGAGCTGCCTTCAGAGTTGCTGAGTGTCTTATCCCCTCCCGCATAAACATTTTGGATGACTGTGCCATTGCTTAAAGTCTTCCAAAATCTTTTTTTTTTTTTTTTTTTTCACTTTAAAGACTGGAGGGCACGGCAACCCACTCCACTATTCTTGCCCGGAGAGTCCCCTGGACAGAGCGGTCTGCCAGGCTACAGTCCATGGGGTCACAAAGAGTCGGACATGACTGAACTGACCTAGCAGCAGCATAAGGCTCGAATGAACACGGGACAGGATCGACAGAGCACCAGCCGTCAGTCCTGAGAGGGATTTCCTGCCCTAGAGAGTGAGAAACTGAAGCTGGAGTTGCTTTCAGGGGCTCTTTGCAATAAATTATATTTAACCATTTAAGCAGGAGACGACTGATGGTTGGATGGCATCACCAACTCCATGGACATGAGTTTGAGTGAACTCCGGGAGTTGGTGATTGACAGGGAGGCCTGGCGTGCTGTGGTCCATGGGGTCACAAAGAGTCAGACACTACTGAGCAACTGAGTGGCTGAACTGAACCGTTTAAGCAAAAGCAGAGAGAGGAGGTTCAGCTTGTCATGACAGCCATATTTACTTCTTCCATGGAAGAAGGGACTTGGGAGGCAGATGGCTCCCTAAGGAGGACCGCAGGAAGTTGGTCTGGCTTCTAGAGGACCTCAGAGGCTGCAGGAGCCTCTGACCTGCACGATAAAGCTTCAGTAGCCAGAACTTTCTGGACGTGATGACAGAAAGTGTGTCGAGAAGCACTGCTTGAAAAAGGAATTCCTTGCAGAACGTTCCATTTGATATGTCAGCAAAGTCTTTAGAAAACTTTCTTATCCTCTGCTATCTTGTTTGGACCAAATTGTTACTGGGTTATTTTCAGAACTGCTCCATAATTCTCCATTTTCTGGTGCCCTAAAATGAGTGTTTGCTTTCCTTTTAAAATCTTCAATCTTTACCCAAGGTCCTAAGTCTTTTTTTTTTTTTTTTTAATCTGTGTACCTCAGAGTAAGTCATGGATATTTCACAAAGAGATGAAAAACACATTCCCCAGACAGTAGTGTCTCCACCCAGACACCCCTATTCTGTGCTTATGTCTCAAAAAAGGAAGGAAATGGTACACCAGTGTTATTAGGCGTGCTAGAGAAGACAGCGGAGAAGGAAATGGCAACCCACTCCAGTATTCTTGCCTGGAGAATCCCATGGACAGAGGAGCCTGATGGGCTACAGTCCATGGGGTTTCAGAGTTGGACACAACTGAAGTGACTTAGCATGCATGCCCTAGAACTCCTGAGACCTGTAAAGATCTTCCTGGGCCTTGCTTGTCTTACACATAAGAATATGATAGTGTCAGTTGCTAAGTCGTGTCCAATTCTTTGCAACCCTATGGACTGTAGCCCACCAGGCTCCTCTGTCCATGGGGTTCTCCAGGCAAGAATAGCGCAGTGGCTTGCCATTCTCCTCTCCAGGGGATCTTCCCAGTCTGGGGATCACACTCAGGTCTCCTGCAATGCAGGCAGGTTCTTTGCTGTCTGTGCTACAGGCCTTGTTTGCCTTACATGGAAGAATATGATGATGCTCCGATAAATGACTTTGAGTTTTCTTACATTTTCATATTAATTGGGGTCCTCCAGTGGAGAAGGCAATGGCACCCCACTCCAGTACTTTGGCCTGGAGAATCCCATGGTTGGAGGAGCCTGGTAGGCTGCAGTCCATGGGGTTGCTAAGAGTCGGACACGACTGAGCGACTTCACTTTCACTTTTCACTTTCCTGCACTGGAGAAGGAAATGGCAACCCACTCCAGTGTTATTGCCTGGAGAATCCCAGGGACGGGGGAGCCTGATGGGCTGCCGTCTATGGGGTCGCACAGAGTCGGACACAACTTAGCAGCCAGAGGAACAGAGGGCTTCCCTGGTGGCTCAGAGGTTAAAGTGTCTGCTTGCAATGCAGGAGACCTGGGTTTGATCCCTGGGTTGGGAAGATCCCCTGGAGAAGGAAATAGCAACCCACTCCAGTATTCTTGCCTGGAGAATCCCATGGACGGAGGAGCCTGGTGGGCTACAGTCCACGGGGTCACAAAGAGTTGGACATGACCGAGCAACTTCACTTCACCTCACTTGAGAGGAACAGAATCAACACGAAAAGTCTTCTTTGATTGATGGTTAAGGAGTTGGCTCATGTGATGGTGCAACCTGGCAGGTCAGACAAGATTTTGCAGGGTGTGTCAGAAAGCTGCGGGCTTGCAAAGGCCGAAGGTATTATTTCTCATCTGAACCCCAGACCCTGAGATCCAGGCGGAAGCAATGTGTCAGTTCAAGTCTGAATGTGGGAGAGAAGTTGATATTCCGATTTGAAGGTGTCAGGCAGTAAGAATTCTTACATGGTGGATGGTCAGCCCTTGAGTTCTACTCGTGTCTTCAGCTGTCTTATGGACGACAGTCTGCTGTCTTCAGTCTCCTGAATATGTTACCCTTATCCCAGAACGCCCTCACAGACACATCCAGAGTAATGTTGGACCAAAATATCTGGGCGCTCCATGACCCACTCAAGTGGACACGAAATTCACTATCACCGTGTTAAAACTCTTTGGAATGGCCTTTAAACTCAGTCCAGGTGGGTCTTCTAGCTGTGACCTATCTATAGACGTACCTGGTTGACCTCCGTAGGGATGAAATTGGATCAGCTTTTTTATCTGCGCAAGAATTTACTAGGAAAATACCTATAGCACGTTCAGCTCTGACCAGTGGTGGGCGTGGAAGTTCACACCGTGGACGGAGAATGCATAGGGCTTAAAAATTAAAGGTTCCAATCGGGTTTGAATGTCTTACAATTTATTGCTTGAATGCTGAACGCCTAAAATTAGAGCATTTGCAGACACTGGCAGGCTGATATAAATATATATTTTTTTCTGTGTATTTCATTTCCAGCCTGTGCCCAACTTGCCCTAACCATCTATCTCTGCATGCAGCTGCTCAATTTCTCTTTAGAAAAATAAGCAGAGCCTCCCTTTGTGGTTGTCACAAAGGGTGTTGTCACTCCCGGCTTCGCCGCTGCTCATGGAATCCCAGTTCCCTTTTGGCTGCTCGTGGTTGCTCTATGGCCGTCACACAAGTATTTAAATAACTGTGATGAATTCAAGTCAACGCGTCAGTTACAGAAAGGAAAAAGAGGACTCAGAAGAAAAGAATGAATCAGGAGAAGGGAGGGCCATAAAGAGAAGGATTAAATATATATATATATATACCAGAGAGAAAACAGCCATCAGATTGAAGAAAATTGGGCAAGGAAACATCTGACATCTCAGGGAAACATAGCACAGGCAGGCAGATAAAAGTGGAAAAGTACCAAAGAAAAGAAAGACAAGCCATGAAACGAGTAAGCGTAGAATGGAGATTTCTTTTCCCAAGATGGTCTTGGGAGTCAAGAAAAACAACCCTCCTTTTCTCTCCGTGTACCCTGATAATCTTCTGTATAATATTTCCCCTGGCCTGACTCCCCTATCGACATTAAACACGATTAAGAGGCCTTTTGTCATTAATTCCAGAGGCAACTGAAGACTCTGGAACAAGTGACCTGATCCCCTAGTAGCTCTGAAGTTAATACTTCTACAGTTATTTCAAAATAAGGAGCAAAACATCCACCCACCCACCCCCCTGGGAAGAAATATCGATGTGGGATTTCACCCTTACCACCTGCATTAATGTGTTTGATGAAACTGATGAGCTCAAATCAAAAGTTTTGTGTGTTTTGGGTTTTTTTTTGCCCAAATCTCTCCTTCAATGATGGACTTCCCTGGTGGCTCAGACAGTAAAGCGTCTACCTACAATGCAGGAGACCCAGGTTTGATCCCTGGGTCGGGAAGATCCTCTGGAGAAGGGAATGGCAACCCACTCCAGTGTTCTTGCCTGGAGAATCCCATGGACAGAGGAGCCTGATAGGCTGCCGTCTACGGGGTCGCACAGAGTCGGACAGGACTGAAGCACCTTAGCAGCAGCAGCAAGCATCTATTAAGTGCCTGGGTGTGTAGTGTGTGGAAGGTTGTGAACTGAAACCTCAGTTTTTGCCCTCAGGTAACATGCACTTTGGAGGAGGATGGGACTTTCTGATGAAGGGCTTCCTGGGTGGTAGAGTGGTAAAGCATCTGTCTGCCAGGCAGAACATGCAGGTTCCATCCCTGAGTCAGGGAGATCCCCTGGAGGAGGAAGTGGCAACCCATTCCAGTCTTCTTGACTGGAAAATCCCACGGACAGAGGAGCCTGGTGGGCTACTACAGTCCATGGGATGGCAAAGAGCTGGACACGATTTAGTGACTGAGCTTGAGTGCACACATCCATGTTCAGTTCAGTTCAGTCGCTCAGTCGTGTCCAACTCTTTGCAACCCCATGGACCACACAGTGCACCAGGCCTCCCTGTCCATCACCAACTCCCAGAGTTTACCCAAAGTCATGGCCATCGAGTTGGTGATGCCATCCAACCAACTCATCCTCTGTCGTCCCCTTCTCCTCCTGCCTTCAGTCTTAACATCCATGTATTTATACATAAAATGAAAGGAGTGGGAGATTACACATTATGTGTATTAATGCTGGAAATAAGGGGTGCCCTTAATTAATTAAGGAATTAATCTGGTGCCCAGATGCCCCTAGCCAGTCCCATACAGGACAGCTTGATCACTGACCCTTGAACGCAGAGTGGTTTTCTGCCCAGCTCTTTGGAGGAGGTTGCTTGTTTTGCTGCCAAAAGAAAGGGGCTGAGGCCTTTCAGGGACCACGAATTCCTGACCCCCTGCTTTCCCAAGTGTAACGACAGAGAAACTTGAGGTGATCAGGTACCTTTGAGCCACTGTTTCCTGACTGATGTCACACACCATGGGGAACACCTGATTGGAATTCAAAGGATGTCTCAGGACTCATTAGATAGACCTTTTTGCATGGTCCTTTTTTATCCCCAAAGGGATTGTCTTTTTCAGTCTTGTGTTTTTATACTGCTCACGCTGCTCTGAAGTAAGAACATTTTCCAGACAATCAGAAAAACAACAACAACAACAACTCTATTTAACTTTAAAAAGCCATTTTTTAAAAGCACTGTCCTCTGCAAAGCATACAGAATGTTGTGTGTTTTTTTTGAAACTGTATTTTGGTCTATTCTCCCACAGCTTTTATCACGGCTGGATCTCTCTTGATTACGTTAATTACTCGGTGAATAAGTAAAGGTCATTTCATTTCAATCACATCTATTAATCATTCACATTTTCTCATTAACTTTTTTTTTTTTTCCTGTTTACATGAAGCTGGGTTCTTAAGTGATTCTGTCAGAGCTATTAAGATGTTAATGTCAAGCCTGGCTGTAGTATAGTAAATTCCCAATGAAGGCAGTGGAGGTTTGTTTATTTCTCCCAAATTGTGTTTGTTTTCATTTGGTGAATATTCGTGATGAGGGCCAGGGGCAGCCCTCGGTCTAATGGGGCACAGATTACCGGTTACCGGTGAGAAATTAATCTTTTTCCCCTTTGAAGGGGGTACTGCTGAGATGTGGTAATTCTGGTTGTACCAAGTGGGTTTTTTTCTTGGTGATTCTGTAGGTTGTCAGTAGCAGGTCATCTAAATAGCATTGATCCTATAAAGGATATTAAAGCTTTTGTTTGTATCCATTAGAATCTGCCAGCTCAACTTCACAACACCAAATGTGTCTCTTTACTATGTAGATATGCCAAAAAAAGAAAAGTATCAGTTAAAAGGAGCTGAAATGACATTTTTGATTATATACATGCAGTCTAGTAACACGCAGTGGTAGACAGCTTCTGAAAGGGTCTCTAGATTCCCTGTCTCTTCCTATTGTAAAAGAAAAATGCCTCTGGATGTTTCTTTAAAGTGGCAAGAAAGATTTTATTCAAGACTCTTGCAGTAAGGGAGAGAACCTGAGTTCAATTTTCCTGAAACAAAAAATTGATAGAGATTTTAAGTCCTGTGGAACACTAGTTGTAAACTGTTGGAGGATGTTGGGGGAGGTTGCTCGGGGTGGTAAGATTATCTATGTTTGCTGGTTGGTAACAGTTAGACTCCTGCCCTTGTGCAGAGACTGGGAGCTGGGGGTCCTGTCTTCCCTGATCATTAAGTTTCCAAAGGAGGGCTCCAGGATGCCTGAAAAAGATTCTCCTGGGTGTTGAGACTGGCAGGATCTTGGAAAGAAGGTGCTGATCTCAAGTGAAAGTCACTCAGTCCTGCCCAACTCTTGGCAACTGTATAGTCCATAGAATTTTCCAGGCCAGAATACAGGAGTGGGTAGCCTTTCCCTTCTCCAGGGGATCTTCCCAACTCGGGGACTGATCCCAGGCATTGCAGGCAGATTCTTTACCAGCTGAGCCAAAAGGAAAGCCAGCTGGCTGATCTCAAAGAGCCACAGAAAGAATTTGCAATTCCAATTTTCTGAAGCGAATTCCTTAAGTAAAGGTAGTCAAGAAGCAATCTGTCTAAAGTTTGGATGAGTTGCGGGGAACATTAACGGTCTTTTGGGATCCGTATCGTGTCTTTCTATAATCCATTCTTCTCAAGTGTCATCCAGGTCTAGTAACTTGCCGCTTACAAATAGAATAGAGCGAAAGGGATGGATGCCACTTCGAGACGAAAATGTCAAGGACTGTGACTTCTGTCTTGAGTGCACGGTCTTTCTTTTGATTGTGCTGGCTTGCTCTGAGGAACCCAGTTGCAGTGTTGGGAGCTGCCCTGTGCAGAAGTCCATGTAAATAAAGAAAAAATGGTGTATTTGGCTCAACGGCCGGTGAGGCGTAAGCGTGGCACACAAATAGCTGAGTGAGGTCACGAGCTCGTCTATGCTCAGCTGAGCCTTAACGTGATCACAGCGCCTGCAGAATCTGTGGCTCCACCTCGCCTAGAATCTGTGAGGTAATAAGTGCTTGCTGCTAACAAATGTTTGAAAGCCGAGCCCTTCATTTAGTCGTACTTGTCATCTAACAGTGGATGACTAATACATACAAACTGGCTTCCCTGGTGGCTCAGACGGTCAAGAGCCTGCCTGCAGTGCTGGAGACGCAGGTTCGATCCTCGGGTCGGAAAGATCCCCTGGGGAAGGAAATGGCAACCCACTGCAGTATTCTTGCCTGGAGAAGCCCCTGGACAGAGGAGCCTGGTGGGCTACAGTCTGTGGGGTCGAAAAGAGTTGGACACCACTGAGCTATTTCACTTCAACACATATACATGCCCAGTATCTATCACATCAGAAACACTGCGTCTAATAAGTGCCGTGTGTTTCTGTGTGTAGGTCTGTGTGTGAGGAGACCTGAAGCCAGCAATCTCCAGTGGAAACTAAAATTTTTCATGAGAGGGTGGAACGTGTAGGACTCCCAGAAGGATTGAATATGAGGAGAGAGACTAAACCAAGGAAGGCTGGTGAGCCGCTTGAGCAAGGCGGGGAATGGATAATAGTGACATTTATGGACATAGGGAAAAAGAGAGTAACTATTTCCATTTTGGGACTTTCAAGTGAATATGTTAGAGAGTTGAATAACCAGTCTGGCCATCAGGACATTTTCCAGGAATATACCAAGCAAAAGATGTATGTGCACACAGAAAAATTATGAAACAAAGCTCAGCAATATAGATAGACCCAATAAATGGAATAACATGAGTTGATTGATGGATGTTCTTGTTATTTAGTTGCTAAGTCATATGCAACTCTTTTGTGACCCTGTAGACTATAGCCCACCAGGTTCCTCTGTCCATGGGCTTCTCCAGGCAAGAGTACTGGAGTGGGTTGCCATTTCCTCCTCCAGGGGATCTTCCTGACCTAGGGATTGAACCCATGTCTCTTGCTTGGCAAATGAATTCTTTACCAGTGAGCCACCTGAAGTCCTGTTTGATGGATAGACTTTATGATAATAATATTGATTCTCTAGAAAGAGGTGAAAAAGTTTAGAGAACATTTAATAAAAATCCTAATAAATAAATTTATTTTGTTTTGTTGATGTTTGGCAAACATGGTTAGGTTTATGAATAATAGCAGTCTTTGCAAAATAACCAGAATAATAATGGAAATTCTGAAAAACAAGAACATAATAAAGGGTTCTTTTGTAACTGAAAAATCAAGATTTTTGCAAAGTGCTGTAATAAAATCCTGGATGTGTGGGTACAGAAACTGACCCCCAAATATATGCCCTTTCATATATTTGAATTCAGTAAACAATGTAGAGATATTTGGCTTTCTATCTAGGAAAAAGGAAAAAAAATTAATTAGATCTCTATCTCATAGCATAGATGGTAACAGATTAAAATCTAAAGATGAAAAACAGAGCTTTGAAGCTATTTGAAAGAAAATGGTTAATATCTTTATCATTTTAGAATAAAAGGTAGCATTTTAAATCCATATACAAAAACCAAAACTCATAAGTAAAAGATTGCTAAATATCTGTTTATCAAAATCTAAAGTATTTTCATGACATATCACCATGAATTTAAAACTTAAAGGTACACAGAAGAATAGATGACAATATCTGCTATCTCATATTAATAGCTATTCATCTGTTTTTCTATCTCTACGGTGTATCTGGGCTTCCCAGGTGGCTCAGTGATAAAGAATCTGCCTACCAATGCAGAAAATGGAAGAGATGAGAGTTCCATCCCTGGGTCAGAAAGATCCCCTGGAGGAGAAAATAACAACCCACTCAAGTATTCTTGCCTGGAGAAGCCCATGGACACAGGAGCCTGGCGGGCTACAGTCCATGGGGTCACAAAGAGTTGGACACAGTTAAGTGACATGCACACAAACACACACCATGTATCTGTATCAGACCACAAGATTGCTGTTTTGGATATAAAAATCCAGCAAGTCAATTGGAGGAAAAAAAAAAAGACAGCCAAAGGAAAAATGATTAAAACCTCGCATAAGTGAAGTCAAAAGCTCAGTCGTGTCCAACTCCTAGCGACCCCATGGACTGCAGCCCACCAGGGCGCTCGGTCCATGGGATTTTCCAGGCAAGAGTACTGGAGTGGGGTGCCATTGCCTTCTCTGAAATTAGCAATAACGACAGTGAAATGGAATAGCAGTAAAACTTGAAGAGATGCTCACGCTCAAGCTCAGTGGTATTGCGGAAAATGCAATTAAAAAGAAGAGAGAGAAACGTTTTTACTTCCATCAGAGTGGCAAAATCTCTGAAACTGAGAGCACTGTATCAGCAAGGCCAGTGTGTGCGGGCAGTTTGCAGGTATCCAGGGGCGTGGCAACAATGCCTGCCGTGAGTGCCAGCTATTCCACTCCCAGGATGCACCCTAGAGAAGCTGCCAGATGCCCAAAGACACAGTCAGGGAAGGGGGTGTCTGCCAAAGTGACGGCATTTCCAAGCAGACCCAAGCCACCGTCTTTGCCCTCATGGCGGCTCGATTATGCAACCACCGCTGGATTTAACCATCTTCTGCAGTTATGGTGAAAGTCACAGGCATATTCACTGACATTTTCCTGATGGACAGGGAGGCCTGGCGTGCTGCAGTCCATGGGGTCGAAAGAGTTGGACACGACTGAGTGACTGGACTGAACTGAACCGACAGCACAGGGAGCTCTGCTCAGTGTCATGTGGCAGCCTGGGTGGGAGGGGAGTTTGGGGGAGAATGGATACATGTATGTGTATTGTGATACTCATAACAAGAGGGTCAGCTTGGAGATTGGGTCAGAGCTCTCCGAGGACCCACGTCACACGGAAGTGAGGAGGTGGTCTAGAGATCTGCTCAAAGATTCTGACAAGTTTCATCACCGTCAAGGGTATTTAGAAGAGGGTCAGAAGTTAGAAAAGTTTGTAATGGCTCAGAGTCTGTCATCTTACAGTACAGCACAGCTTCATGGCAAACAGATGGGGAAACAGTGGAAACAGTCACAGACTTTATTTTTGGGGGGCTCCAAAATCACTGCAGATGGTGATTGCAGCCATGAAATTAAAAGACTCTTGTTCCTTGGAAGAAAAGCTATGACCAACCGAGACAGCATATTAAAAAGCAGAGACGTTACTTTGCCAACAAAGGTCCGTCTAGTCAAAGCTATGGTTTTTCCGGTAATCATGTACGGATGTGAGAGTTGGACCATAAAGAAAGCTGAAGAAATGAAGAACTGTGGTGTTGGAGAAGACTCTTGAGAGTCCCTTGGACTGCAAGGAGATCCAACCAGTCCATCCTAAAGGAAGTCAGTCCTGAATATTTATTGGAAGGAGTGATCATTCATTCAGTTTGAAGCTGAAACTCCAATCCTTCGGCCACCTGATGCGAAGAACTGACTCAGTGGAAAAGACCCTGATGCTGGGAAAGATTGAAGGCAGGAGGACAAGGGGATGACAAAGGATGAGATGGTTGGATGGAATCACCAACTCAATGGACAGGAGTTTTGTGCAAACTCCAGGAGATGGTGATGGACAGGGAAGCCCAGAGTGCTACAGTCCATGGGGTCGAAAGAGTTGGAGACAACTGAGTGACTGAACTGAACTGAACCAACAGCACAGGGAGCTCTGCTCAGTGTCATGTGGCAGCCTGGGTGGGAGGGGAGTTTGGGGGAGAATGGATACGTGTATGTGTATGGCTGAGTCCTTTTGCTATCCATCTGAAGCTGATGCAACATTGTTAATCAAGTATACTCCAGTGTAAAATAAAAAGTTTTAAAAAGTAAAGGGGAACCTGAAAGGTAACAGGGTTTCCTCATTCACAGCGTGATTTTTTCAGTGCTGCCAGTCTTTCTGTATTGCAGCCTTTCCCTTTCCACATCCAGCCTGTTGTGCAAGCTCCTGCCATAAAGATACAATTCAGTGGTTGGTGGTGGACCAGATAATAACCTCGCGACCTCGAGGTATTTGTCTACGTGGAGAGGAGGCATTTATGCAGAAAGGATAATGAGAATTTAATTGCTCGGCCTTCTCTTTTGCTCAACCACTGAACCTTCACTGAAGAACCCCATACTAGAATGGAGCTTTTGGGTACTTATGAAATGACGTTCTCAAGGGCCCTCTCTCCGGAGTTGTTGTCTAGCTTCAACCACACCCACACATGTTGTTGATTGCTGTTGTTGTTTAGTTGCTATGTTGTGTCCAAGTCTTTGTGACCTCGTGGACTGTAGCCCACCAGGCTCCTCTCTCCATGGGATTTCCCAGCCAAGAATATTGGAGTGGGTTGCCATTTCCTCCTCCAGGACATCTTCTCGACCCAGGGATTGAACCCACATCTCCTGCACTGGCAGACAGATTCTTTACCACTGAGCCAGCAGGGAAGTGTGTGCACATGTCGTTGATATGAATGCAAGTGTGTCAATCAAGCATCAACCTTCTGACAATAAAGTGCGGCTGATTTTGGCTGAGATGATGGTGTGAACGCCTTACACCTACGTCGTGTTGATTGTGCACATGGACACGTGCCTCCTGCCTTTCCTGGAACAGTGCAGGTTCAACCCTGCAGTCCTGGCATAATTAATAGTGAGTTTCTCTTCTTACTAGTATAAGGCTCCAGGTCTGGACAATAGAATTATATAGTCATCCTTTCAGTTCAGTTGTTCAGATCAGTTCAGTCGCTCAGTAGTGTCCGACTCTTTGCCACCCCATGAACCACAGCACTCCAGGCTTCCCTGTCCATCACCAACTCCCAGAGTCCACCCAAACCCATGTCCATTGAGTCGGTGATGTCATCCAACCGTCTCACCCTCTGTCGTCCTGTCTCCTCCCGCCTTCAATCTTTCCCAGCATCAGGGTGTTTTCAAATGAGTCAGCTCTTTGCATCAGGTAGCCAGAGTACTGGAGTTTCAGCTTCAGCATCAGTCCTTCCAAAGAACACCCAGGACTGACCTCCTTTAGGATGGACTGGTTAGATCTCCTTGCAGTCCAAGGGACTCTCAGGAGTCTTCTCCAGCACCACAGTTCCAAAGCATCCATTCTTCAGCACTCAGCTTTCCTCATAGTAACCCCATGATTAATGAAGTGCCGTTTGCTGGGGCAGGATGCCATGTCCTGTGTGTCTACTCTGGCCAATGTAAAGCACTCCTTCGGCCTCATGTGTGTGTGTAAAGGGGCCCAGAGACCCTCCTTGATTCACTTCCATCATCCACATCCAGACCCCTTGGCCCACCCTCACTCTGCACATGGGTTTGGAGGTCCTGAATCACCTTTACCCATGCTGACGGCTCCGCTTGGCACTCTGGCTACGCTGCCCTCTCTGTTCTTCTAAAGACATAACCTTGGCTTCCTGTAGTCAGATCTGTTTCCACAAGGACTTTCCTTCAACTGAAGTCGTCTTTCGTCAGCACAGCGCTCGTGCTGTAAGATTAGCCCGGTACTGGATGCGGTCCATGTGCGTCGCGCATCCCCAGGAGCTGAGCCATGGCATTGCGCCGGAAACTTCCAGGACCTTGAAGGCTGATGTGCCTGTGTGTGCCATGGGCCCCAGAGTGCTGGGCAGCAAAACATTCCCTGGGAAGTGTCGTCCACAGATAACACATGCAAGTTTTAAAACTCCTTTTTTAAAGTTTTTTATTTTGCATTAAAGTATACCCGATTAGCAATCTTGTGATAGCTTCAGGCGGACACCAGAGGCACTCAGCCATGCATGCACATATATCCATTCTCCCCCAAACCCTCCTCTCATCCAGGCTGCCACATGACATTGAGCAGAGTTCCCTGTGCTGTCCAGCAGGTCCTTGTTGCTTCTCCATGTTGAACATAGAAGTGTGTCCATGTCCATCCCAAACTCCCTAACTATCCCTTCCCCGATCCTTCCCCCTGGGAACCATAAGGTTATTACAGAGGATTGAGCAGAGTTCAAGGACAGCAGGTCCTTGCGGGTTCTCCATGTTAAATACATCAGTGTGTCCATGTCCATCCCAAACTCCCTAACTGTCCCTTCTCCCCAGACAGATGCATGTTGTTCTGTAATAATGCAGCTTCCTCACCCCTTGGGTGAGATAATTCCAGCACTGGCATTTCACCCCAGCCTCCACAGTTGGCTCTCGGGATGAAGTCCCAGTTGCAATTCACAATAGCTCACCTACTAGCATCCGTTCCATGGGCTGCCTTCCCTTCCATAGCTTCCCTCTCCTCTCCCCAATGAGTCCCTCCAAACAGACCACTCGTGGTCTAACCTCAGACTCGGGGTCTGCTTCTTTGAGAACCCCGCTTAAAGAGGTCTAGCTCTGCAGTCTCTCCAGAAGCTCTGTTTCTTCACTAGCCCTTATCTAGACTGTGACTGCGTGGTTAGCTCTGTATCCCATGCCTGTCTACCTGCCTGCGTGGCAGGCGTCTGTGTGTTCATGTCTCGTTGACATGATGCTTCACAGAAGCAGGTGCACAGATGAATGAATTTAGTGAAATCTGAGTCTGTGACTCCCAGCAGGTGTCACAGACCAAGACCAAACAGGTCTTGAGAAAGTTAGTGGGAAAAGAGAAGATGATAAACCAAGGTCGGTCACATTCTTGGCAGTGGCTGAGAACAGGATGAAATAAAGTCTTTATAGCGGGGGCTTGAGGATGAAACAACAGATAAAAACTGTTTCCAGATCCTTGCTTCAGAGTAGCATCATTCCATCCTCTTCTTGCTTGTTTTTCATCTAAAGATTCGCCGATGAATGTAAGGATAATGTGTTGAAAGTCAAAGTAAGCCCACAGTTAGAAATAGTACTACAGGCCTCACTCCTGTGGCCAGGTGAAAAATCTTGGTGTCAGTGATTGTAAGAGTGCTAGAAATCTTCTGGAAAGTTTTAGGAAAAATCCAGACTCCTGCGCTGCTATCCTTTCTTATTAAAGATACTTGGACTCTGCAAACAAGAGGATGGACCCAGGTCTGAAAAATTACCATAACAGACCTTTCATTTAGTTTGAGATATTTTAGCCAGCTTCCCTGAACCATGACTGTTTTCTTAGCTTTTATTATTGTTGTTTTTATTATTAAAAGTCCAATTTTCTGTATGCTTTCCTGTCAAATGAAGGAACCATAATTTACTTAGCAATACCTTAACTTTCTGTGTTTCCATTGATTCTAATCTTTCCTATTATAAATCATATTCTTAGAAGAATCTCTGTGTACAAGATTTTTCTGTATTTTTGTCTCATTTCCTTAAAGAAAAATCCTCAAAATTTTTTTTCCTCCCTCTTAGCGTTTCTTTAACTCTAGTTCCGGTCTTGCAAAGCTTTGATCTTCTAGAGAAGTCCCATGATGCTTGGATGATACTTATGTGAGTTTTTCTTCACCAAGCGTCTGTTCTCATGGTCCTGCTTTGGTCATCTTCCTCTGGAGTTTATCCACAGCTCTAAGTCCATGGCCTTGTTCCATCTTGCATTATGATAAATCGACCCAGCTTCCAGGTCTTATCTGCCTTTGGTAGTGATCTCACCTCACGTACAAGGTTTCAGTTTTACATGGAGCCTTCAGCGTTATCTGCTCTGGTTTTCTTCGTCATTCCTGCTGTTTCATTTCCATAATCGACAGCTCTCAGCTCTGCACATTGACCTGGGCTCAGATCCAGCAATTGTACCACTTTCTTCCCCGGAGGACCCAAATCTCAGGCTGTACACGGGCCTTCAGATGAAGGAAGGTTTCTTTGCAAATTTCAATTTCTAAACAGAATACCTACTTTTTAAAACACAAATTGTGTCCCATTTAATTTTGTTGGAATGAATTGGGGAATAGGGCGATAAAGTAGGATATATGATATTTAAGGGTCCAATTTTTAAGCATATAATCATTGAAAAGGAATTTTATATACTAGAAATTTAAATTATTTATATCATCTACGAGGGCTTCCAGAGAAGGCAATGGCATCCCACTCCAGTACTCTTACCTGGGAAATCCCATGGATGGAGGAGCCTCGTAGGCTACAGTCCATGGGGTCACTAAGAGTTGGACACGACTGAGCGACTTCACTTTCACTTTTCACTTTGATGCATTGGAGAAGGAAATGGCAACCCACTCCAGTGTTCTTGCCTGGAGAATCCCAGGGACGAGGGAGACTGGTAGGCTTCCGTCTATGGGGTCGCACAGAGTCGGATACAACTGACATGACTTAGCAGCAGCAGCAGCAGCAGCAGCAGCAGCAGCAGGAGGGCTTCACAGACGACGCTAGTGGTAAAGAATGTGTCTGCCAGTGCAGGAGAAGAATGGACACAGTTTCGATCCCTGGATCGGGAAGACCCCTGGAGGAGGGCATGGCAACCCACTCCAGTATTCTTGCCTGGAGAATCCCGTAGACAGAGGAGCCTGGCGGGCTACAGTCCATAGATACGGTTGTAAAGAGTTGGACACACCCTACCTGACTTAGTATACACACAGCACATATTTTTTAGAATTTAAAGTTGACGATAGTTCCACTATATTTTTTAAAACTCTATTTACTCTCCCAATAGAAGGTGTAAAATAAACATGTAGCCATGGACTTTATTTTACAAAGTAATGTTCACCTTCATTGTTTAAAATATATATATTCCGAAAATGAATTATTTGCTTTTGAAGTGAATGCAGAGTGAGTGTGACCGGTCATTATGGAGTCATCTAATAAGCCAAGATAACTGTAAATCTCTTTCCCCAGGTACAAGGCAAACAAGGGCATTGTATTACAGTAGCTGGTTGTCATGGGTACCAAATTTTTAGCACGCTCTTAAATGACTTAGTGTGAGTTACCCTCGGCAAATTTATCCAAGAGACCCTTTTCACACCTAATGAAGATCGTGACTCATTAGATTTGGTAGAACCGAGACTCTAAATTTGAGGCATGCCCCGCGCTTTGAAGTAAATACTTATTTCATAGCTGTGAAGACAAGACCGTGTTCGCCAGTTAAGCACAGAGGTGCTCGGCAAACCACAGTGCTAATCTTGTCCTTCCTTACCGCCGACTCTGTGTGAGTCAGGGGGCACGCACGATGTCACCTGAAAAGTCCCGAGAGCTGGTGTTCCGTGACAGCCCTGAACTCGTGCAAACGTCTGAAGGTTTGACCTCGGTGGCGCTTGTCACCGGGAGTGGGAAGAACTCGGCAGTCCCAGCCCACGTGCGGGAGTGTCCTTGTTCAGTCGCTCAATCGAGACCAACTCTCCATGACCCCATGGACTGCTGCACGCCAGGCTTCCCTGTCCATCACCAATTCCCAGAGTCCACCCAAACCCATGTCCATTGAGTCGGTGATGCCATCCAACCATCTCACCCTCGGGATAGTGTTCAATCAATTACCTGAGATGGTCCAAGCTTTTATTATAATGTAGACTCTGTGTTAGATGGCTCTGCCCAGCTGTGGGCTGATGTCGGGATTCTGAGCACACGTCAGGCAGACGGGGCTAAGTTCGGGTCGGGGGTGTGTGTGGATATACCCCATTGTAAGCAGAAGAAGATGTGTAGTCTTTCTGGGGTCTTATCTCTGCCCACAGCGGCGGAAGCAGCCTGTGTTAACGTGCAGAGTCGCTTAACTCCTCCTGACTCTCAACTCTGTGTTTTGAGACTAGGATGAGGCTTCGTCTTTATGTATCCAAACAACCTGTTGTGGTATTTCTATTCCCAAATGAAAGCTCAGTCTTCCTCCAGAAAGGAGATCTGACTCTCCTGCTAGATTAACCACAGACTGCCTAGAGCTATTTATACATGTCTATGTACGTACAATGGCTCTATACTAGCTATGTATGAATCACGGAGAAGGCAATGGCACCCCACTCCAGTACTCTTGCCTGGAAAATCCCATGGACGGAGGAGCCTGGTGGGCTGCAGTCCATGGGGCCCCTGAGGGTAGGACACGACTGAGCGACTTCACTTTCACTTTTCACTTTCATGCACTGGAGAAGGAAATGGCAACCCACTCCAGTGTTCTTTTCTGTAGAATCCCAGGTTTGGCACAGCCTAGTGGGCTGCCGTCTATGGGGTCGCACAGAGTCGGACACGACTGCGGGACTTCACTTTCACTTTCTTTCGCTTTCAAAGTGGAGATAAGGGTACATTCCTGGCAGGGTAGTTGTTGAAGAGTTAGGAATGAAGTTAGAGAGACGCATCGTCATGGTCATCAGCTCCTAATCCAGTAATAGAACATTTTGATCTGCACTTCACTGGACAAAGATGATCTAATATTACACTGGGAAGATCCCCTGGAGGAGGAAATGACAACCCACTCCAGTGTTCTTGCCTGGAGAATCCTATGGACAGAGGAGCCTGGCAGGCTACAGTTGGAGGGTCGCAGAGTCAGACACGCAAGAGTTAAACAACTTAGCATGTACATACGTACTTCATCAAAACTGTGGCTTTTGTATTCATGTTACTACATGATTATCACATTGTAGAATGCCTGAGACCCATGCGTCTCATCAGTTCTTTACATTTCTTTTTTTTTTTTTTTTAAAGAAAGTTTAGCCCTCTTATCTAGCATGCTGCTGCTACGAAGTTGCTTCAGTCGTGTCCGACTCTTAGCGACCCCATAGACTGCAGCCTTATCTAGCATAGGAACATCCTTTTTGCCAGACTGTACTTACCGTAGCCTGCACATTTCTTACCCTGCACTCTTTAGAGACTGTTCAAACCATTCCATTTCTGCAGTCACTCTTGTTAGAGCTTTGGGCATGGCCAAATGGTTTTTCTGGAAAGCATCCTGGAAAATAATGTTTTTCTTTCTGAGTGCCAACTAGCAACTCAAACCTGTCATTCTGGTGGTGGAATTCAAAAAGCCTTATAGGCTGAGTAACGTTGCTTGTCTTGTTTTGGTTCCTAGGTGTAAGAACTTGGGGTTCTGTGTGTGTGCAGAGGAATTCTCCCATGGTGCAGGGAGTTCGTAATGATGTAAACAAACGAATCTTCATGCGTTCATCAAACTCGTCTTGGTTTTAAATCTCCCCGAGACCTGGGCAATCCGGGACAGTTGGTCACCCTACCTATCAAAAACATTCAACACCTTTCTTACTTTAAGGTCAGTGACACAACAGAAACAGGAAGTCAGAAAAGCAAAGGTCGTCGTCTTAGGTCCTTTCTCTGTTTCAGCTCCACACTGTTGGAAGGGATCATTTTGCTAGGTGTCAAGGAAATTCGTATTTTTTGCAGCGTTCCAGAATAGAGCATGTGTGTGCAATCATTAAATTTCATAAGTAGGCAATTTGCATTTCCCAAATTCTCACTCTGTATCGGGTTGACAGGCATGCAAATGGGGGAAAGACAGGAAGCAGTGAAAGTTGTGGGTGAGTCTCCTTAGCAGTTCCCTCACGGTGAGTCGTGTACAGGGTACGCGCTGTCTCCCTAGCATTTCCCTCACGCTGAGTCGTCTATGGGGTACATGCTGTCTCCCTACCATTTCCCTCATGCTGAGTCATGTACAGGGTCCTCGCTGTGTCCTTGCCAAGTGTCATCTGGGTGAGGAGAAGGCTGCCATGTTAGGCTCCCTTCATCAGGATTTATAGTCTCCTCTTCTCTATGGAGAGTTTCCTTTAGGCTGGTTAATAATGAGCTGCACAGTGACATCTAGTGTAGGAAGCAGAGAGAAATTACGGAGAACACAGGGAGGTTGATCACCGTTTAATGCATAGTCTAAAGGAATATGATAGATGCTACTGAGAGCAGGGCTCCCTTTCCCGAATCTGAGTTCTCCGCCTTTTCTTAACTAGCACTGATGAACATCCCCACGGCTGTATGGTCACCTAGGATGTCTGAGTCACAGCAGGGGACAGTGAACTCGTGTCAGAGGACGCTGTCAGAACTAAACCTGCTACCGTGGTCCCACAGTGTCCATGGCAGGCTTTGGCTCCAGGACCCCCAGTGATAACCAAAATCCCAGGATGCTCAAGCCCATACTGTAAAGTGGCTTAGAACGTGCATATAACCTATACAATCCTCCCAAATACTTTAAAAAATATTTACTTATTTATTTATTTTGGCTGCTCTAGGTCTTCGTTTTGGCTGGTGGGTCTCTGTCTTCTCTGCGGTCTGTGGAGTCTCTAGTTGCACCACTCCCAATACTGTGACATCTTTGTGCAAGTGTTAGTCACTCAGTCGTGTCTGACTCTTTATGACCCCATGCACTGCAGCCCGCCAGGCTCCTCCATCCATGGAATTCTCCAGGCAAGAATAGAGTGGATTGCCATTCCCTTCCCCAGGGGATCTTCCCGATCCAGAGATGGAGCCCCAGTCTCCAGTGTCCTACATTTCAGGCAGATTCTTCTGAGCTGCCAGGGTTAAAGCATCTCTACATTATACTTACAATACCAGTACCAGGTAAACACTGTGCAAATAGTTGTAAATACAATGGAAATTCTATGGAAATAGTTACCAGCACATGGCACTCAAGTTTTGCCTTTTGGAACTTTCTGGAATTTTTTAAAAAGTATTTCTGATCCATAGTTGTTGAAGCCTACGATGCAAAACTTGTGGATACAGAGAGCTGACATAATATAGCTGAGGCATTTTCTATCCTGTAGTTCTCTTCTAAAGAACAACTGTCTAGGGAGGCTGACATATTAAACCACACATCTGGTGTGTCTCTGATCAGCGTGGAAAGCAGTGATTCACTGCTGAGCTCTGTTTGCATGAGACTGAGTCTACAAACTTAAGACTGCTTCCCTAGTGGCTCAGTGGTAAAGAACCCGCCTGCCAAAGCGGGAGACATACGAGACGAGGGATGGATCCCTGAGTCAGGAAGATCCCCTGGAGAAGGAAATGGCAATCCCCTCTAGTATTCTCGCCTAGAGAATTCCATGGACTGAGGAGCCTAGTGGGCTACAGTCCATGGGGAGTGTTGCAAAGAGCTGGACACGACTGATAACACACACCACGCAGTCTACAGAGGGTGCTGTTCTTTAGGTGGGACTGACCCAAGTGAGAGCAGTGTGAAGAGAACGGAGCACTTGTACATTCTGATGCGGAGGGAAGTAGGGAGCATGAAATAGAATAGTCGTCATGACAAACCGGTAACCTCATGGTTGTGACCTCACGCCGGCAGGACCCAAGGTCATGTAGCGCCAGTCATTCTGGGCATTAGGGGTTATTTTCATCGACATAACAAATGGGAACCATTTAATAAGTATCTACTTGCACGTGGCCTTCCAGAGCTGACCAAGTTAATGGGCAAGAGTTGATTTTTACAGCTCTCCTGCCTGACCTCTGTACTCAGCCCACCAGCCTTGCTGTGAGTGCTCAGACACACGAGGTGTGTTCCCCGCTCTGAGTCTGTGTACATGTTGTTCCCTTTGCGTGAAGCTTTGGTCCCTCTGTTGTCTGCAGAGGGATGTGCAGAAAGGTCAAATGTGCCTGCAGTCAGGTCACTGTTCTGGTCTTGGCTCAGGTTATCCTCCAGAAAAGCCTGTGTAAACAGCCGGTTGTCATTTCCATACTGCATTATACTAGCAGTCCTTGTTGTTCATTGGCTCAGTCGTGTCCTACTCTTTGGGACCCCCAGGGACTGCAGCACGCCAGGCTTCCCAGTCCATCACCAACACCCGGAGCTTGCTCAAACTCATATCCATCGAGTCAGTGATGCCATCCAACCATCTCATCCTCTGTCATCCCCTTCTCCTCCAGCCCTCAGTCTTTCCCAGCATCACGATCTTTTCCCGTGAGTTGGCTTTTCGCATCAGGTGATCAAAGCATTGCAGGTTCAGCATCAGTCCTTGCAATGGATATTCAGGGTTGATTTCCTTTAGGATTGATTTGATTGATTTGATCTCCTTGCAGTCCAAGGGACTCTCAATTATCTTCTCCAACACAACAGTTCAAAAGTATCAATTCTTGGACGCTCAGCCTTCTTTATGGTCCAACTCTCACATCCATACATGACTACTGGAAAAACCACAGCTTTGACTATACAGACCTTTGTCAGCAGAGTGATGTCTCTGCTTCTTAATACACTGTCTAGGTTTGTCATAGCTTTTCTTCCAAGGAACAAGCGCCTTTTAATTTCAAGGCTACAGTCACTATCCACATGGATTTTGGAGCCCAGGAAAATGAAATCTGACACTGTTTCGACATTTTCCCCAATCTATTTGCCATGAAGTGATGGGACCACATGCCATGATCTTTGTTTTGTGAATGCTGAGTTTTAAGCCAGCTTTTTCACTCTCCTGTTTCACTTTCATCAAGAGGCTCTTTAGTTCCTCTTTGCTTTCTGCCTTAAGGGTGGTGTCATCTGTGTATCTGAGGCTGTTGATATTTCTCCCAGCAATCTTGATGCCAGCTTGTGATTCATCTAGCCTGGTATTTCACATGATGTACTCTGCATAAAAGTTAAAGAAGCAGAGTGACAGTATACAGCCTTGATGTGCTCTACTAAGCCCCAAATAAAAGGAAAGCAAAACCTAAAAGTTGGAAAGAGAATTGCTGCCAGTATTTGCAAATGATACGATGAATCACTGAGAGAACTCTAGAGAATCTAAGGAAGCGGCAGAATGAATAAGACACTTTAGCAGGTTGCCTAAAATAAGATCAAGATACATAAACTCCATTTCTGTGCATCAATAAGAAAGGTGGTCACAACACACAACACAGCAATCATCAGAAAGCAGTACGCAAGGATTTCTGTGTACTTTGGGAACGCAGGTAGAGAGAAACACAG
Organism: Bos indicus x Bos taurus; assembly: GCF_003369695.1. Lineage (NCBI taxonomy): Eukaryota > Metazoa > Chordata > Mammalia > Artiodactyla > Bovidae > Bos > Bos indicus x Bos taurus. The sequence goes on along the minus strand of NC_040105.1, from coordinate 6,011,675 downwards.
GATACTTTTGATGAAAATGTTTGGCTTGAAGTCTTTCAGGCATCACTGGTGCTGTACTGGCAAATCTGGAAGCATGTAGGTGAAAATTTAGGGTTTAAGAATTTTTGGAAACCATGTTATGCTTTTTTGCAATCCATTTAAAGCTCCATCAGACAAATGTATTTACCACTCACCCTTGGAGCATTTTCTCCCCAGGGTTCCTGCCCTTTGAGGCTCAGGAGTGTGCAGGAGTCTCAGAGCCGATTTCCCCACAAGCTTGGCCCCATCTCCCGCAGTTCCCTGCTGGCCCAGTGGTAAAGACTCTGCCTGCAATTGCAGGAGACCTGGATTCCATCCCTGGGTCAGGAAGATCCCCTGGAGAAGGGAAACGCTCCCCACTCCAGTATTCTTGCCTAGAGAATCCCATGGACAGAGGGAGCCTGGCGGGCTCTCGTCCATGGGGTTGCAAGGAGACATGACCGAGCAAGTATCCCTTTTTCTTAGGTATTGAGAACATGGGCACCAGATCAACAGGAAGTGATCTCTACTCCCAGGTTTGCTTACCCCGCCCCCTTCTTGTGTCCCTGTCGTGTCTGACCTCCCTAGTTTCAGCGCAACAGTTATCCCGAAGTTACTGGTAAACGTGCTTATCTACAAAGTATAGTGGTTTTATACCACGAGTGCTTTCCAGAAATGAAAGTCTCTTTTTTTTTAGTGCAAGTTGTACATACTCGCTTTCATTATTTCACTGATCCATGCTGAATAAATATTTGATGAGTAAACAGCAAGAGAGCCTGTCTTCAGTCCGAGTTAAGCTAGTCATTGATGGACGATGGTGTGTAGACATTGACATGTTTGTCGGCTTATCCTGTACACTGGATCCTTCGAAGCCTGTGCCCTTCGAGTTTTCTTGAGAAATCCAGCCTTGGTTGGCAAGTGTAGTGAGCAGTGAGGGGATAGCTGTTGTTGTTAGCCGCCAAGTTTGTGGGCCTCTTGTTACACAGTGGTGGGAGACTTAACACACTGCAGGCATTTGTCATGGAGGTTGTTCACACAGAACCCTTTACTGTAGCTGAGGGCATTTTTCAGATGAGATAGATATTTGGGTACTTGGCATTACGCTGCAGTATTGGGGGAGGGGGTTGACACCCATTGATATTCTAAATGAAGTTGAATTCATTCCTTCAACGTCATTCAATTCCTAACCATGCCTAGCAAACCCCCATTACAGCCTTCTTTATTAGCAGTCTGCAGAATCGTGGGTCCTCAAGAGACCACCCTGCCCCTCCCACCCCCACCCCCCCACCCCGCAGAGGTCATCTGTTTGATCTCAGATTAATCCCCAAACCATTCCTCTTTATCACTCCCTTCATGGCTTATCAGTGTGATGATGAGTTTCAGTCCTTGCAAGGCTAGAGAGGAATTAATGTAGGCCATCAGGAAAGGTTAAGGGAAAAGGCAGGTTAATCTAGTTAAAACTGAAGCTGAACATGAAACAGAAAGTTGCTGCACTCCACTTCTCTTTCCTTCTCCCCTCTCCTCTTTCTCTCACTTCAACATTTATCGAGGCCCCTCTATGTGACACGCATTGAGCACTAAGTTGGAATTAGACCTGTGTCTAATATGTCTTCTTTAGTAAATGACATGCAAGTCCTATTTAATATCCTATGTCTTGAAAGACCTCACTTCCAAGCCGGGGAGGGGCGGGAACAGATACACAGTCAAATAATTGTTACAGTCAGATAGGTGATAATAAAATCGTGTGCAAATACTAGAGACAGCCAGGATGTGGTTGAATGTTTGTCTCGGTTTTTCTTCCTTTCATACCTGGACTTACAGGGAGGGGATAGTAGAGAAGAAACATTCACAAGTGCTTCAGTGCTTGGTGGTGTGGGTTGAGTGGTGTCTCCCCAGATTTGTTGAAATGCTAACCCTGGGACCTATGCACGTGACCTTGTTTTCAAACAGGGATCTTTGCAGATAAAATCGTGTTAGGATGAGACCGTCAGGGTGGACGCTAATCAGATGACTGGTATTCAAAGAGGGAAGGCTGGACCAGAGACAGACGGGGAGGACGGACAAGGCAGAGATTGGAGGAAATCAGGGAGAGCCCATCAGGGAAAGTCAAGGGCTGCAGAAGGACTCCAGAAACTAGGAAGGTTCTTCCTGAGAACCTCCCGACAGCCACATTTCCTACTCCTCACCTCCAGAACTGGCCTGCAGTCAGTTTCTCTTGTTTCGTTCTGCCCAGCTTGTGGTATTTTGTGATCACAGCCCCACAAGGCTAATGCACATCATGAAAGCACATGGATCTGTTCCAGGATGAGGTAAGGACTGGAAATAGCCTGTGTGAGTCAGCAAAACCTGAAGCCTATAGATGGCAATTGTTTGCCCTTTTTCATTCCAAGGCAATAGAGATGCTGAAGTCCACGGTACATTGCTTGTGTTCAGCTGGCAGCATTTGGGAAGCACTGGCTGCCTGCTTTGAAGCATATTTGGAAGGAAGTTGAGCTGTTTCGAATCCTGAAAGATGAAGCTCTGAAAGTGCTGCACTCAATAGGCCAGCAAATTTGGAAAACTCAGCAGTGGTCACAGGACTGGAAAAGGTCAGTTTTCATTCCAATCCCAAAGAAAGGCAATGCCAAAGAATATTCAAACAATTGCACACTTGCACTCATCTCACACGCTAGCAAAGTAATGCTCAAAATTCTCCAAGCCAGGCTTCAGCAGTATGTGAATTGTGAACTACCAGAGGTTCAAGCTGGTTTTAGAAAAGGCAAAGGAACCAGAGATCAAATTGCCAATATCCATTGCATCATCAAAAAGCAAGCGAGTTCCAGAAAGACATCTACTTCTGCTTTATTGACTATGCCAAAGCATTTGACTGTGTGGATCACAACTGTGGAGAATTCTGAAAGAGATGGGAATGCCAGACCATCTGACCTGCCTCCTGAGAAATCTGTATTCAGGTCAAGAAGCAACAGTTAGAACCAGACATGGAACAACAGACTGGGTCCAAGTTGGGAAAGGAGTACGTCAAGGCTGTATATCGTTACCCTGCTTATTTAACTTACATGCAGAGTACATCATGCGAAATGTGGGCTGGATGAAGAACAAGCAGGAATCAAGATTGCCGGGAGAAATATCAACAACCTCAGATATGCAGATGACACCACCCTTATGGCAGAAAGTGAAGAAGAACTAAAGAGCCTCTTGATGAAAGTAAAAGAGGAGGGTGAAAAAGTTGGCCTAAAACTCAACATTCAAAAAACTAAAATCATGGCATCTGGTCCCATCACTTCATGGCAAATAGATGGGGAAACAATGGAAACAGTGCCAGAATTTATTTTTGGGGGGGGCTCCAAAATCACTGCAAATGGTGACTGCAGCCATGAAATTAAAAGACGCTTGCTCCTTAGAAGAAAAGCTATGACCAACCTAGACAGCATATTAAAAAACAGAGACATCACTTTGCCAACAAAGGTCCATATAGTCAAAGCTATGGTTTTTCCTGTAGTCATGTATGGATGTGAGAGTTGGACTATAAACAAAGCTGAGCACTGAAGGATTGATGCTTTTGAACTGTGGTGTTGGAGAAGACTCTGGAGAGTCCCTTGGACTGCAAAGAGATTCAACCAGTCCATCCGCAAGGAACTCAGTCCTGAATATTCATTGGAACGACTGATACTGAAGCTGAAACTCCAATACTTTGGCCACCTGATGCGAAGAACTGACTCATTTGAAGAGACCCTGATGCTGGGAATAATTGAAGGCAGGAGAAGGGGATGACAGAGGATGAGATGGTTGGATGGCATCACCGACTCAATGGACGTTAGTTTGAGTAAACTCCGGGAGTTGGTGATGGACAGGGAAGCCTGGTGTGCTGCAGTTCATGGGGTCTCAAAGAGTCAGATACAATTGAGTGACTAAACAATGCTTGTCTTGGGACAGTGACCAGAACCTATGTGTCCACTCTCTGGCCCGGCCCTGGGCACACAGCCCTCCCTGTCTCCTCACTCGTCACCTGCGTGCTCCCTCTCTCATATGCACGTGTTACTGCTCTGGTCTCAGATGTCACCCCAAATGTCACCTCTTCCTGATCAGCGCCACGCCCCTAGCGTGCTGTGCAGATTTCCAGCACATCGCTTCTAAGTGGTTCTTAGTTTCTGAGGTCCCTTGAGGATGTCTGTCGTCTTCATGGGATGTCAGCTCCCCGACACAGAATCTGCGTTCATTCAGTTTACTCTTGAATTTGCAAGGCTGAGAGTAGTTTTGGGGAATAAATAAGTTCAGGGGTGTAGTAAAAGCAAGGCATTTTGAATAATACTTTTGTCCTCACTGCATAAACTTTACAAAAGGATACAGTTCTTCCCTTTTTTTGTTGTTGTCTACTGTTCTGGTTCGTTTCTTTCTTTTTTCGAAATTAGGATAAAGCAACATTTTCCCCTTTCTCTAGAGTTTGAATGAAATTAATCAATAAAGAATGCATGCTCAAATTTGAGTCTTCAAGGTACAAAAGAAGAAAAACAAAGGCTCTTGGAAATTCACACTCCGATCCACGTTCATGCCAGGGGCATATGAAATAGGAAAAGCTTGGATTACCTTCAGATAAATATCTAAAGTGTAAAATCCATTAAAATAACTTAAAATCGTGAAACCCTCCACCACTGTGCCATCATGGCTCCCAGTTCCATGGAAAATCTTTGTCAATAAAAGCAAGACGGATTCCAATTACATCTTCTATTTTGTTGTGCTGTTTCATTATCTATAATGATTCAGTTTACTGATCTCCATTAATATTTATGGAACGTCTCTGATGCTCCAAGCTCTATGTTTGCATAGATGCTGGTAAGATACTTTGTGTGTAAACGTAACAGTGACTGTCTTCAGTGCATTAGTGAGCAGATTGGTGTGGAAGAGTAGTCTGCACAGAAAACAGTGTTCTCCAACGTGGTCGCCACTCAATGCGCTTTTAAATTTAAACATAAGTCAATTAGGATTAGACGTTCAGAACCAACACGACATTGTCAAACAATTTTCCTCCAATTAAGGAATAAATTAAAAACATATTAGGTGAGCTGATGAATTCTTGGCATAGGGAGTGTAAGTTCATGATACATGTGCCAACAAAGTGGGAATAATTATCTGATGCCAACTTCACAAAGATAGCAAGATATGTGTATCCTATGCATGTAAGAGATGATGTTTATGTACATTATGTTTGACGCTTAAATGTCCCATTTCTCATCCAACTGCCTGCAGTTCCCTGAGTTCTCTTCTGTCTTTAGACTTTGGTCATTTGTCCCAGGGGTTCCCCTCCCTAGATTGCCCTTCCCCTCTGTTGGCATGGAGAGTATCTTATCTTTTAAGGTCTAGCTCAGTTGTTACTACCTCTGAGAAATAGTTCCTTTTGTTCAGTTGTTCAGTAGCTCAGTCGTGTCCGACTCTTTGCTCATGAACCGCAGCACGCCAGGCCTCCCTGTCCATCACCAACTCCCAGAGTTTGCTCAACCTCATCTCCATTGAGTCGATGGTGCCATCCAACCATCTCATCCTCTGTCGTCCCCTTCTCCTCCTGCCCTTAATCTTTCCCAGCGTCAGGGTCTTTTCTAATGAGTCAACTCTTTGCAACAGGTGGCCAAAGAGTTGGAGTTCAGCATCAGTCCTTCCAATGAATATTCAGGGTTGATTTCCTTTAGGATGGACTGGTTTGATCTCTTTGCAGTCCAAGGGACTCTCAAGAGTCTTCTCCAGCACCACAGTTTGAAAGCATCAATTCTTCAGTGCTCAGCTTTCTTTATGGTCCAACTCTCAACATCTGTACATGATTACTGGAAAAATTAAAGCTTTGACTATACAGACCTTTGTCAGCAAAGTGAAAATGTTAGTCGCTCAGTCGTGTCTGACTCTTTGCAACCCCCTGGACTGTAGCCCACCAGGCTCCTCTGTCCATGGGATTCTCCAGGCAAGAATACTGGAGTGGGTTACCATTCCCTTCTCCAGGGGATCTTCCCAATGCAGTGATCAAACCTGGGTCTCCTGCACTGCAGGTGGATTCTTTATCATCTGAGCCACCAGGGAAGCCTATTAGCAGAGTGATGTCTCTGCTTTTTACTATGTACGCTGTCTAGGTGTTTCCTTCAGGTTAAATGGACCTCTCCTTTCTTTGTGCCTCTGCATGTGTCTGTACATACCCCCCAAGTAAAGCTCATCACTCTCTATTTGCAGTTGTTTATTTATAAGTCCTCCTCTCCTGTTGAGGACGGTCATCATGATGTGCTTATCTTAATGTCCCTCAGTCCAGCATAATTCCAGGAACACAGAAGAGCTCAATAAACATTTGTTATGTAAAATAAAGAAGCCTTCACTCCATAGCATGCATCAGGCATGTTTCAAGTACTCAGTATCCACATGTGGCTAGGGGCTACCATCCTGGACAGCACAGAGAGTTTTCCATGATCACAGAATGTTCTCTTAGACAGGGACAGTCTAGAGAGCTTTGTTAGTTGTATCCTCAGTAAAAATGGGTAGTATGCTTCATGGTTTTTTTTTTTTTTTAACACAAATTTAGATGAACAGAAATTTAGTGTGCAGAGAAAAGCAGTCGCAATTCCCCAGGGCTCTTTTTCTGCTTCAGACTCACCTAGATGAGCAGTCAGCAGACTGCACATCCACTCCAGCCTGATTCCTATTTTTCTGAAAATAAGGTTTGATTACAATACAGTCATCCTTCTTCATTCACTTTGTGTGTCCGCTTTTGTAAGGAGTGGCAGAGTGGAGTGGCTGGTACAGAGCTCTGTGGCTTGCAAAGCGGAAAATACCATCTGAGTGGTTTTAGAAAATGTTGGCCCACCTTTGGTCTCAGTACCTGTGTCCCACTCTACACAGAATCTTGATGAGTTGGCTGTGACCCACCAGAGAATAAATAGCAGTAAGGCATCGTTAACAGAGATACTTGTTTTTGTATTCACAATACAGACACGTGTTCTAGGGGAGACACGCTTTGAGATGCTGCTGCTGCTAAGTCGCTTCAGTTGTGTCCGACTCTGTGCGACCCCATAGATGGCAGCCCACCAGGCTCCACTAGTTGTATTCAAATATTTTAGAAGCATCATCTTTCTCCTGGAATCGAGAAGAAGACTGAAGTGTAGAATTTATGAAGAGGAAGAATTCATGGATAGTTTCAGTTCAGTTCAGTTGCTCAGTCATGTCCGACTCTTTGTGATCCCATGGACTGCAGCACGCCAGGCCTCCCTGTCCATCACCAGCTCCTGGAGCTTGTTCAAACTCACATCTATCAAGTAGGTAATGCCATCCAACCATCTCATCCTCTGTTGTCCCCTTCGCCTCCTGCCTTCAATTTTTCCGGCATCAGGATCTTTTCCAAGGAGCCAGTTCTTCCCATCAGGTGGCCATATTTAAAATGGAAAGTCCTGAAAAATGGAATATAGTGACAAAATAACCACGTTTGTACAAGTGTTCTTACAGCTTGCATTATAGTCATTAATTTCTGTTTCTAGTCTAATGTTAGTCATTCAGTTGTGTCCAGCTCTTTGCGACCCTGTGGCCGTAGCCCACCAAGGTCCTCTGTCCATGAAATTCCCCAGGCAAGAATCGTGGAGTGGGTTGCCATTCCCTTCTCCAGGGGATCTTCCTGATACAGGGATCAAACCAGGCTCTCCTGCGTTGCAGGTGGATTCTTTGCCATCTGAGCCATCAGGGGTCATTCTAATGACTGTATACACTCAACTTCAAATCCTTTATCTGTTTCTACCTACCTTCTCACCAAGATATTATGTTGGATAATATTCATGTTTCCTTTCATTAAAAAAAAAATAGGAGTTGCTTATATATTTTTGAGATTAGTTGTTTGTCGGTTGCTTCATTTGCTATTATTTTCTCCCATTCTGAAGGCTGTCTTTTCACCTTGCTAATAGTTTCCTTTGATGTGCAGAAGCTTTTAAGGTTAATTAGGTCCCATTTGTTTATTTTTGCTTTTATTTCCAATATTCTGGGAGGTGGGTCATAGAGGATCCTGCTGTGATGTATGTCGGAGAGTGTTTTGCCTATGTTCTCCTCTAGGAGTTTTATAGTTTCTGGTCTTACGTTTAGATCTTTAATCCATTACAGCTCAACTCCAGAAAAATAAACGACCCAATCAAAAAATGGGCCAAAGAACTAAATAGACATTTCTCCAAAGAAGACATACAGATGGCTAACAAACACATGAAAAGATGCTCAACATCACTCATTATCAGAGAAATGCAAATCAAAACCACTATGAGGTACCATTTCACACCAGTCAGAATGGCTGCGATCCAAAAGTCTACAAATAATAAATGCTGGAGAGGGTGTGGAGAAAAGGGTTCCCCTCTTACACTGTTGGTGGGAATGCAAACTAGTACAGCCACTATGGAGAACAGTGTGGAGATTCCTTAAAAAACTGGAAATAGAACTGCCTTATGATCCAGCAATCCCACTGCTGGGCATACACACTGAGGAAACCAGAAGGGAAAGAGACACGTGTACCCCAATGTTCATCGCAGCACTGTTTATAATAGCCAAGACATGGAAGCAACCTAGATGTCCATCAGCAGGTGAATGGATAAGAAAGCTGTGGTACATATACACAATGGAGTATTACTCAGCCATTAAAAAGAATACATTTGAATCAGTTCTAATGAGGTGGATGAAACTGGAGCCTATTATACAGAGTGAAGTAAGCCAGAAGGAAAAACATAAATACAGTATACTAACACATATATATGGAATTTAGAAAGATGGTAACAATAACTCTGTATACGAGACAGCAAAAGAGACACTGATGTATAGAACAGTCTTATGGACTCTGTGGGAGAGGGAGAGGGTGGGAAGATTTGGGAGAATGGCAATGAAACATGTAAAATATCGTGTAGGAAACGAGTTGCCAGTCCAGGTTCGATGCACGATGCTGGATGCTTGGGGCTGGTGCACTGGGGCGGCCCAGAGGGATGGTATGGGGAGGGAGGAGGGAGGAGGGTTCGGGATGGGGAACACATGTATACCTGTGGCGGATTCATTTTGATATTTGGCAAAACTAATACAATTATGTAAAGTTTAAAAATAAAATAAAATTAGAAAAAAAAATAGCCAGATTTCCTATGTGACTGAGATAGAAACCTAGCAATTTTAAGAAAGCCAAATCAAAAGTTCTAGGAAAATTCACAAATGAACAATGTCTTTATTGTCATGGGTATTTATTATATATCCAAATCATATGATATCATCAGAAATCATAATAACGCCATTATACTCTGCAATTACGTGCTTCAGCGGCAACTTATCATGTGTTTACTGTAATTACACCATTTGACTAATTACAGCAATTATGCCTCTTAGTGGCTGAATTCTTAAGCTCTGAATTCCACTGATTGGCTGGACTTTCTCCATCCTTCTGTGAGATATTGTGCCTGAAATTTGGTGACTGTCGACTCTCATTTTGTGGTGCTAGGGTTCTCTCAACTTCCGGTGATGATTGTAAGGTTTGGGGGTGAATGCAGTGTCATCATTTTTTTTTATCCTCATATCAAAACGTCCAAAGGAGAACAGAATGTTTCCTTCTGGCCCCAGGCACTGAAGCTGTGCTGGGCTGTTGGAGCAAGTCCTTATCTTGCAAGCAGGGAGCCCCATCTGTGTGTCATATTCTCTGGGACCACATGGTCCAGCTGGACCGACAGGCTGCTTAACTGAGAGGAGAGGTCAGTTTGGTAACTCGATAAAAGTAGTCAATTAGCTTGATTCTTTCTCATTGCACTGATCACTTATTAATAGGCTAAATGGATTAAATAGAATTTTTTTTTTTCTTGAGGCTTGTAAAACCAGAATCTAAAGGAGGGCAGTCAACACTCACACAGGCTGCAGGCACACGGAAGCTCAGCTACAAATTCCATCCGCAGATACGACCACGTGTCTGCTTCACACAAGGCACTGGCCCAGCTTCTCATGAAAAAGGAGAAGCGTTTAGGATGCACTCCCCATAGTTAGTGACTATGTTACCTATCACACAACTGTCCTCAAGACCCCTACGAGGATTGCAACTTCCAACAAAAGTCACATTAAAAACGTCTAAAATCCCCAGATCAACTTGAGTGTCGAGTCCCTGTTGACCTTGGAGAAGGAGGGACGTCATCATTGGGATTCAATCTGCTCCTCAGCTCCCTTCTTCAGGCAGAGAGGTGGCCGTGCAGGTGGAGTGAATCTGGCCAGTATTTTGAACACCGGGCTGTGTGCTTTCAAAGCTCTTAGACTCTGAGGAACTCAGGGTCCACACCTCAGTTTCCTCATATGCAATATGGAAATTAGAAATAGCTACTTCATAGGACTGTGGTGAGGCTTAAGTGAGAACAGCAATGCTCTCTGTTAACTCTGAGATGCACAAATGTCTGGAAGTTCAGCCTCAGACGTTTCATGGGAAAATTCACTTTACGGAAGAATTCACCCTCATTTCCCTGAGTCAGAGTTCAGAGACACGATGCAATTGGTTGTACTGAAATATATATCTGCACATCTCTGGAGCCCTTCTCATCATACTCATATATGGATTTAAGGAAAAGCTTTGAAATTGAAGCTTATGTAGAGTTGAGTCTTTTTTGAAAAATTAGAATAACAAGAATTAGATAATCAAATAGGGCTACTTGGAAGTAGATCTTAGGGAAAGTATCATGTATTTACCAGTAATCAAAATTTTATAAACAACCAGAGAACACAAGAGAATGTCCTCCCCCCGCCCCCCCGCCATATCAACTTCAGTATCTGATATTTAGACTGCACTGTCTAAGTTTGCCAAATCATTAATTACTTACTGGGCTTCCCAATGGCACCCCACTCCAGTACTCTTGCCTGGAAAATCCCATGGACAGAGGAGTCTGGTAGGCTGCAGTTCATGGGGTTGCTGAGAGTCGGACACGACTGAGTGACTTCACTTTCACTTTTCACTTTCCTGCATTGGAGAAAGAAATGGCAACCCACTCCAGTGTTCATGCCTGGAGAATCCCAGGGACGGGGGTAGCCTCATGGGCTGCCGTCTATGGGGTCGCACAGAGTTGGACACGACTGAAGAGACTTAGCAGCAGCAGCAGCTGGTGGCTCAGCTGGTAAGGAACCTGCCTGCAATGAGGGAGACCTGGGTTTGATCCCTGGGTTTGGAAGATTCCCCTGGAGAAGGGAAAGGCTACCCACTCCAGTGTTTTGGCCTGGAGAATTCCATGGACTGTATAGTCCATGGGGTCGAAAAGGGTCAGACACAACTGAGTGTTTTTCACTTTCACTTTCACTTTAATTACTTATGAAGGAACTGTTATGATGAGAGAGAGAAACCAGAGTGAAATAGAGCACATACACATATGTCTGCTTTTTAATCTGATGGTGGAGTATCAATAATAAATAATAATTGACAGTGAGGGGTATTCACAAAATAGTCACTGTTTCAGCACGTTCTGAACAAAACTTTGAATGTATTCCATTTGATTATTCTGTATTACTGATGCACGAGCGAAACAAATTATTAGTCCTGCATATTTATTTGTTTCTTTTGGCTACTCTTTCCCTCGTAAGAGCTTGGGTTGAACTTTTACTCAGCTGCTGTTAGCATCCACAGACAGCTCCAGGGTTTCTGGGGGCAGCTCAGAGTGGCATTATCTTCAGACCTCGATGGTTCTTTTCTGGCTCGTTTGTAAATGATAATTCCCAAATGACAATAATAACGACTGGACTAGCCCAGGTAATTTCATAAACAACAGAATGGCAAATTAGCAAAAAACAAACAAACAAACAAACAAACAAACAGTGAAATGTTATTTTCCTCCAATATTTCAAGCAAGACTTACTCGTCCTGCTCAGGATCTCATTTGAACAGCGTTTATGTGACAGAATAGGAGGATTGCATTTGGGTTTGTAAATGCACCGCCCGGGTCACGCCTCAGCATAAGCAGTATTGGCAGCACGTCTACACTGGAAGACAGGCGAGCCTTCACCTGCTCACCTCCTGCAGCAGCATTTCGTCTTCCCCTCTTTAGCTGAGTCAGCACCTACCTACACACGTCCTCCGAACACCTCAGCCAGTGCTCAGTGGGTTGCCTGCAAGGAAAGGGCTCATTTCCTCAGTCCCTAAAAATGACTCCCAGAACTGGACTCTGGTTTGGATGTCCCTTGTCAAGCCTGGCGTGCTGCAGTCCATGGAGGTCGCAAAAGAGTCGGACACGACTGAGCAACTGAACTGAACCGGTCAGGTGTAGAGTATTATTACCTTTTTCCCCACCAAACAATGACGTTCTCACTGGGACAGCCTGAAATTGCATCTGCTGCTTTTGCACAACACATTATTGGTTCCTAGGGTGATTGAAATCGTCCCCCAGATGTATATACACTTGCTTCCTGTTTTGCATAAAAATGACATGTGAATTGCTCTTCATTACTTTGAAAGACAACACGGGTGAACTGTTTTGGTCACGAGGTATGGTCATTTTTTTTTTTTTTCTTTCTGTGAAATTTTCATTGTTTCTTTGATTAGGGATATAGAATACCGGGTGTTAAATTTAGTCAGATTAGGATTTGATTCTTGGTTTATCCATTTACTTGGAGAAGGAAATGGCAACCTACTCCAGTGTTCTTGCCTGGAAAATCCCATGGACAGAGGAGCCTGGTAGGCCACAAAGAGTCGGACACGGCTGAGCAACTGCACTTTCTTTCACTTTTATCCATTTACTAGCTAAATATGGCTAATTTAAAAAGAGGCTTCCCTGGTTGGTCAAACAGTAAAGAATCTGCCTGCAATTGCAGGGCACCTGGGTTCAATCCCTGGGTGAGAGAGATCCGCTGGAGAAGGAAATGGCAACCTGCTCCAGTATTCTTGTCTGGAAAATCCCATGGACAGAGGAGCCTGGTGAGTTGCAGTCCATGGGGTCACAAAAGAGTCGGACACGACTGAGCGACTTTCTTCTTTATGGCTAATTTACGCATTTCCCATAGCACATTTTTCATTTGCAAAGCAGAGATATTTTATTAGTTTGTGTCTCAAAGGGTTGTTGTAAGGATGAATGTGATGACAGATGCAAAGTGCCTACCGCAGAGTGGAGAACATAACAATTACTTAATGCAAGTTGTAATCGCTTCCTTTTTTAATGATTTTCGTGGCTTCCTTGAGAATAGCAATTTACACTGAGTCTCATTTCTATATCCTATGTTGTTTTTTTAAATCTACTTATTTCTATTCCTTTTCTCTGAGTTCTGAGAGTATCTCGTTTGTTTCATACATCCTTGACTTGGGTTTTTCTCCATGTTGGTTTTGATCTTCCACTCCGGCTCCTTTGACTGTATTTGCACGTCTTTCTCATCGACTTTTCATTTTCACTTGTTCTCTCCTTGTGGACTCCTCTTTTTCACAGAAGCCGTGTCTTCTCAGTTGCAACATCAGAGGCAGAGTCTTCTTTTTTCCCCAGTTTCTACAGGGAATACTTTTTCTACCAGAAGTCCCCATATTTGAAGGCTTCCTGTTCATCTTCTCTTATTCTTGAGAAGCAGTTCACATCCAGCCTTGGTTAACTGCTCCTCATACCAAAGACCGGAGTCCTAGAGGTTTTACTGCCTTGTTATGCAAAGGTCTGTACCAAGGGTGAGTAAGCTTTTTAAAATAAGGGACCGGGAAGTAAATATTGTAGACTTTGTGGGCCACACGGTCAGCTCTGCCCTCATTGTGCAGAAGCAGCTGTACACACTGTATCAACATACGGCCACGAAACTGAAAATGTGAGTCACTCAGTCGTGTCTGACTCTTTGGGACCCCATGGACTGTAGCCCCCCAGGCTCCTCCATCCACGGAATTTTCCAGGCAAGAATACTGGAGTGGGTAGCCATGCCCTCCTCCAGGGGATCGTCCTGACCCAGAAATCAAACCTAGGTCTCCTGCATTGCAGGCAGACTCTGAGTCACCAGATAAGACAGTATGTCAACATATAGGCAAGGTGTGTTTCAATAAAACTTTATTTACAAAAGTAGGAAGCAGACCAGACAGGGCTTTAGTGTGCTGACCCCTGGTCTTGACTGTCAGTCCCAGGAGGGCAAGGACCACTTCTGTTTGGCTCCTGTCTGTGTCCATAGCCCTAAGCATGGTGTGTAGCTGAGTAAATATTTGATCAGGAGCTGCTGCAAGAAAGGAGCCTGTTGGGATTCCCTGGTGGCTCAGATGGTAAAGATTCCACCTACAATATGGGAGACCTGGGTTTGATCCCTGGGGTCAGGAAGATCCCCTGGAGAAGGGAACGGCAACCCACTCCAGGATTCTTACCCGGAGAATCCCATGGACAGAGGAGCCTGGCGGGCTACAGTCCATGGGGTCGCAAAGAGTCAGACACGACTGAGTGACTTTCACTTTTTCCTTTTCCCCTCTAACCAGTTTTCATGCTCTAAGATGCCTTCCCCAAGTGAGCATCTGCTGAAATGTTTCAGGGTGTGGCTTGCCTTTCTCTTTGTGGTTCACTCTGACAGGACCGTGCTGGTTAATTTGATGTGTCAGCTTGATTAGGAATTGGTGGCCAGTTCTTGGGCCAGACAGTAGTCTAGATGTGGGTATGGAAGTATTTTTGAGATGTGCCTAACATTAGCAATCATTTGACTCTCAGTAAAGCCGATTGCCGTCCCTGCTGTTGTGTGGGTGTCGTCTAGTCAGATGGAGGCCTTAATAGCAAAGGCTGAGATTTCTCAAGGGAGAAGAAACTTTGCCTCCAGACTGCAGTATAGACATTCTGCCTGAGTTTCCAGCCAGGAGACCCAAGATCTCCTGGAGAAGTCAATAGCAACCCACTCCAGTATTCTTGCCTGGGAAATCCCATGGACAGAGGAGCCTGGTGGGCTACTGTCCATGACGTCACAAAAGAGTCAGACACGACTGAATGACTGAACACGCATAAACACACACACAAAGGGAAAGATCTCGTAACATTTACGGAAGCCTTCTATGATCTTGTATATGCCTGTGTACTTTTCTGTAATAGTCCTTACCACAGTCAACGCGGCACCTTCTAACCGGAACACTCCTTTAGAGGGAGAGGTTGCCTAGGAGTCCTTTTATGCACCATGCGTCTGTAGTAGTGACTGGCTTGGGTGGTAGCAGTGTAAGTAGTTCCTGAATGAATGGATGGATGGTTGGGTAGGTGAATACTTCTACAGGGATATTTTTCTCTAGTAACTTAGTAAGCGAGGACATTTGCATCCTTTCTTTACAAATAACTGATCGGGAATGAGTGTGATGCTAAAAAAAAAAAACAGGTGGTTGAATATACCTGTGTTGCCTTTTTTGAAAACTGCAGTGTTTGTCTAAAGTCTGAAACTTGACCCGTTCTCTGTCATCCTCAGACTGTGATGCCGGTATTTCCGTGCTCTGGTCTTCACGTCTTCGCATTAGCTGGGATATAGTTTGTGCATGTGTGGACATAACGGATTCTAAACCAGCAAGCATTCTCTTAATCACAGTAGCCCTTGGTTTCCTGTGAGTCATGTTTTCCTGCATATCCACTCTGAAAACTTCCGAGCTGCACGCTCAAGACACAGTGATAAAGAACTCTAAAGCTCTCCCTCTGCTTGATTCACTGCTGTCTCATAACCACCAGCACTAGATCTGTGCTTCCTTCGGTCCACCCGTGTGCTGGGCTAAGTCGCTTCAGTCCTGTCTGACTCTTTGTGACCCCATGGACTACTGCCCACCAGTCTCCTCTGTCCATGGGATTCTCCAGGCCAGAGTACCGGAGTAGGTTGCCATGCCTTCCTCCAGGGGATCTTCCCAACCCCAGAGATTGAACACAGGTCTCCTGCATTAAAGGCAGATTCTTTACTGCTGAGACACTGGGGAAGTCCCCCACTGTGTGCCACATTTTCCTTCAAATCTAACTTTCAAAACAGTTACGGCCTGAGGACTTTTACCACATCGGTCAAATGATTCCTAGGATTTACCATCTGGTACATTATTTGGAGATAGAAGCAAAGAAATGAATATTGTGACCATGTGTGATTCAATGATGACTGGGGAGACAAGGCAAAAACACCCTTCATGTCTCCTCCATTCCTAGTGATGTAGAATCCCCTTTACAGCTCTCTCTGCTGGAGGAAAAAATGAAAGAAAGTGAAAGTTGCTCAGTTGTGTCGGACTCTTTGCAACCCCACAGACTATACAGTCCGTGGAATTCTCCAGGCGATAATACTGGAGTGCGTAGCCTTTCCCTTCTCCAGGGGATCTTCCCAACCCAGGGATTGAACCCAGGTCTCCTGCATTGCAGATGGATTCTTTACCAACTGAGCTATCTGCTGGAGAGAAGTGCTGCATTAGTTATGGAAACAGGGAAGAGAAAGACACAAGTGCCACAGCCCACACCCCACCCCACCCCCATCTCCGCCCCCGCACCGCACCCCACCCCCCCCCACCCGCCACAACCGCTCCTATCAGAGTTCTTCCAAAGGTAACTTGGAAGGCAGCATTACCCTCCCAACAACAAGCTACTGACTGGTGTCATTTGCTGGAAGGCAGGTTTACCCAGCGGAGAAGGCAATGGCACCCCACTCCAGTACTTTGCCTGGAAAATCCCATGGATGGAGGAGCTTGGTAGGCTGCAGTCCATGGGGTCACTAAGAGTTGGACAGGACTGAGCGACTTCACTTTCATGCATTGGAGAAGGAAATGGCAACCCACTCCAGTGTTCTTGCCTGGAGAATCCCAGGGACGGGGGAGCCTGGTGGCTGCCGTCTGTGGGATCACACAGAGTCGGACAAGACTGAAGTGACTTAGCAGCAGCAGCAGGTTTACCCAGAAGCCAGTTCCTCTTTAAATCACTTGTAAGAACTTCATTTGGGGGTGGGGAGTGGGGCAGAATCTGGAAATTTCCATGTGAAATGGGCTTGACTTCATTAGCATTTCCTAGAGTTGCCTCTTGTCAGGCGAGTGGAGAGAATGAGAACTTATCAGCTGAAGTGGAAATCGCGCTCTCTATTTGCAGTCTGAGAATGAGCAGCCTTCTTTACTCCCTCCACATGGCTCTCTTTCTGTTGCAGGAAGGGGGACGCCTTCCAGGGCCCGAAACTGGGCTCTTGTCGAACACTTGGAAATGAATTGTCCGAGGAGACACGTGTGCTAACAAAGTGAAAGATTTTATTGGGAAAATGTGCCCGGGTGGAGAGCCCTAGGGTTAAGGGAACCCAGCAGAACTGCTCTACCATGTGCGGTCTTGGGTTTTATGGTGATGGGATTAGTTTCCGGGTTGTCTTTAGCCAACCTTCTGACTCAGAGTCCTTCTTGGTGGTGCACGTCTTGTTCAGCCACGATGGATGCCAGCGATCGGGGTTCTGGGAGGTAGTTGGACATGCGGTGTCTGCTTTAGACCTTTCTGGAACTCTTCTGGTTGGTGGTGGCTTATTAGTTCCATGTTCCTTACAAGGACCTCCTGTCGTAAAGCAACTCTTGCAAATGGTTACTATGGTGCCTGGCCAGGGTGGGCGGTTTGGGTCAGTGTGCTTCCCCTAACACTTCTTTGGCACTCACTCTCAGAAAGTCATGCTCAGCGGGGTTTGCTAATGAGGTGAAAAAGAAGTGATTTTGATACGAGGGAAATCTCTGCTTTTCTCTTCAGGGGAATTGTAGAGGCAGCTCTTTGCTGGGTTCAGTATTGTGTGTGGGATGTGGGATGTCTAATCTTCTAAAACCCCAGGCACATTTGGGGGTGTGCCTCCCAGAGGCATGAGTTGTTCAAACTCTTCTTGGCTGACAAATAACCAACATGCTGCAAATGGCAATTTCAGGGGACAGAGAAATCGAATCATATCATAAATTAACCATATTTGGTGCCATGTTTCCACAATAAGGGAATGAACTTTTTTTCTGAACACTTAGTGATTGAAAGGTCACGTGCGAGATACTTCCAGATAAGCTGACTCATACGATCTTTACAAGTTTACTCATGTGGTATGGCTACAACTATATTTTTGGTGCAGAGAGAGTAAAAAAGCTTTCCACCCAAGGTGCAGACATCAAATGGTACATTAGGATGTAAACCAGCTCTTAAGATTCCAAGTCCTGCCTCCTTGACCAGGCCTTTAGAGACTTCTCAGATCTGTTTTGAGAGATGGCTTCTCAGATGGTGCAGTGGTAAAGAATCTGCCTGCCGATGTAGGAGACACAAGAGACGTGGGTTCAATCCCTGGGTTGGAAAGATTCCCCTGGAGTAAGGCATGGCATCCCATGCCAGTGTTCTTGCCTGGGAAACCTCATGCATATAGGAGCCTGGTGGGCTATGGTCCATGGGATCATGAAGAATCGACATGACTGAACACTTGAACACACACTGGGGAGATGGAACCCTCCTTTCCCAAAAGATAGGTAATTCCATGAGTCCATCACTGTGCACAAGATCCAGAGAGTGGCAGAGACCACAGGGCCGTGGGAGAAGGCAGGACACAGAAGCCAGTGGTCCAGACAGGGTTCGGTGCATCTCCTTGCTGCCTGGGCTGGTTTGCATCTAAGCGAACACATAGGCATCCCCTTACGTGGGGAGATTGGAGGCGACATTTATTGTGCCACAATGGAACTCTTCCAGCCTCTCATTCTTCTGAGACCACACCTTCTTTTCATTTAGAAAGCATCCCACATGCTCGGTAGCACACTTAAGGTTGTAAACTATTAATAACATCATTTACTTTTACTTGTTTTGCTAGCTGAGGAATGCTTTTCTGCAAGGTGGTGGATTTATTTTCTCTTGCTGCATAACCAACGACCACCAACTTAGCAGCTTACAACCACACAAATGATTATTTCCCAGTGTCCATGAGTCAGGAACCCAGGCGTGGTTGAGGCTGTCTCTCCTCTGCTCAGTTCTTGACGAGGTGTTGGCCGGGCTCCGTTCCGTTCTCACGCACAGGGTCCTCTTCTAAGCTCGGAGGGTTGTTGAGAGAGTGGATTTCCTTGCAGCTGTGTGCTTGAGGTCCCTGTTTTCCTGCTGGCTATCATCCAGGGCTGCTCCCAGCTTTAGAAGGGTTAGTCGCTCAGTCGTGTCCAACTCTTTACGACCCCATGGAATGGAACACCCCTGCCCCCAGGCTCCTCTGTCCGTGGGATTCTCCAGGCAAGAAGACTGGAGTGGGTGGTCATTTCCTTCTCCAAGGCAAAGCTTTGGGAAGCTGCCTGCAGTTCCTTCCACATGGACCCTGTGTGTATGTTACAACGTGGCTTTTGCTTCCCTCTTTGACCAGGACTGTATCTGCTGCTGCTCCTTGTCATTTTTTACTAGGCCAGCACAGATGGTCTCCCTTTAGATTAACTCAGAGTTATTTTCATTAGGGACTTAGTCAGGGGACTGATGTCCTCCACAGTCATTGGTTCTGCCCATAGTCTTGGGGGAGTGGATGACATAGGATGTACGCACGTCCTGTGTGGGAATAAGGGTGGGAAAGGGGTGGGAATCTTGGAGTCCCTACTATACTTCTGCGCATCGTGGATGGAAAATGAGAATCGAAAATGGTACAGGTCACTGATGGGGCTGGTGACAACTTCCACCTTGCGTGTCTAGATGGGGCTGCCTGGAGAAGGGTAGTGAGACCGTGTCCAGGCTTCATGGGAAACACTGCAGCCAGGACTAAAGGGAGTTGTTTTCATGTCTAGTCTTGCCTTTTGTGGTTGGTCACAGCAGATATCATAGACTATGGCTCTGCAGGTACCACAGAGTTACTGCAAGGACATGTAGCAATATAAGCATTGAACAGTCCATCCTAAAGGAAATCAGCCCTGAATATTCTTTGGAAGGACTGGTGCTGAAGCTGAAACTCCAATCCTTTGGCCACCTGATGTGAAGAGCTGACTCATTGGAAAAGACCCTGATGCTGGGAAAGATTGAGGGCAGGAGGAGAAGGGGACGACAGAGGATGAGATGGTTGGATGGCATCACCGATGTGATGGACACGAGTTTGAGAAAGCTTTGGGAGTTGATGATGGACCGGGAAGCCTGGTGTGCTGCAGTCCATGGGGTTGCAAAGAGTTGGACGCAACTGAGCGACTGAACTGAACTGAGCTGAAGCATTGAATGCGTGTAGATTGAATAATCACACTAAATTTGCCTACAAACCTTTCGCATGTATCAGATTTATTAGTCTTCTCACATACAGACCACCACATGTAAAACAGATAGCTAGTGGGAAGCCGCTGTATAGCACAGGGAGCTCAGCTCAGTCCTTTATGATGACCTCAAGATGCGGGATGGGGATGCGAAGGAAGGCTAAAGAGGGAGGGTCTACATGTAAACTTACGGCTGATCCACATTGCTGTGCAGCAGAAACCAACACAGCCTTGTAAAGCTTTTATTCTCCAATTAAAAAAAAAAAAAACTCATGGACATTGAAATCTCAACATTATATAATTTTCATAAGTCATAAAATACTATTCTTTTAAAAAATTTTTTTTAATTTAAAGACATTAAAAAAAGTATATTAGTCTCCTATGCCTGCTATAACAAATTACCACAAACTTAGTGTCGTGAAACAACATCACTGTATTACCTTCCAGTCCTTGGGATCAGAAGCACACAGTGGTCCTCACTGGGGTAACACCAAGGTGTCAACAGGGCTGGCCCCTTGGTCCTGGCTTGAGGCTTTTAGAAAGGGAAAGTCACTCAGTCATGCCCGACTCTTTGTGACCCCATGGACTGTACATGGACCCCATGGAGTTCTGTGGGTCAGAATACTGGAGTGGGTAGACTTTCCCTTCTCCAGGGGATCTTCCCCCCACCAGGAATCAAACCAGGGTCTCCTGAGTTTCAGGCGGATTCTTACCAAGAGAGCTATCAGGGAAGCCCTAGCTTTTAGAGGCCACCCACATTCCTGGGCTCCTGGCCCCTTCCTCCATTTTCACAGTGCAACGCTTCAAACTCTGCCTCTCTCTTCATCTTCTCTTTTCTGACTTTGGTTCTCTCGCCTCCACCTTATAAAGACGCTTGTGGTTACATCAGCTGGACTCAGACAATCCTGGAAAATCTCCCTCACTTCATGTCAACTGATTATGGACTTTAATCACATCTGCTAAACACTGTCACCAAAACATGTGGATCAGTGTCTGACTGGATAGCTGGGGATTGTAGTCCAGTGACGTTGACACATAAAAGTGAGCTTTACAGATAGGACTAATAAAATACAGATGTATTTAAAAGTGTTCCAGAATTATTAAAAGGGTAGTGTACTTCATCAGTCATGACTCACGCGTATTGTCTCAGGGAGGAGGGTCTTTTGAAGCTATGCAGTTGACTTTGCGCTGCAAAGATTTGGACACTGGTTGGTAAGGAAGGGCATCGCTTAGGCAGGGGATGATCCTGGGATCCTCAGGGCACTGGGTACTCCGGCTCCCATCCTAGAAACAAGTAGAAGAGAGACGGGAAAACAAACATGAGGGGAGTCTTGGACAAACTTCACCCTTGAGAGTCACACTTCCCATGCAGTTAGTCTCCGCTTCTGTAGCCTTAACCTCCTTTGCATGGATTCTTTTTGTTTGCTTTGGTCTTGGCTCAAAATGAAACAGGAGGCTGTCATCAGAAATTTAGTGGATCAGCGTTCTGTGTCTTCAGAAATCTACCGCCTGAAAATCACAGGGAGGACCATAATAGTGGATCAGCGTTCTGTGTCTTCAGAAATCTACCGCCTGAAAATCACAGGGAGGACCATAAGAACAATGATTTTTTTTTCTCCCATTTATTGAGCAATTAAATGTGATGAATATGTTATACACTATGGTGAATGTTGGAATTAATAAGCTGAAAAGTCAATGCACGACTATTTGTATACTTGACAGTTAATAATTGCATCATTTATCATTTAAAAAATCTGGCAGTCTTAAGCAGGGAACATTTATAATTAATTTTCTTGCCCCGGAAAGTCCAATTCATTCCACAGTCTAAAGGAATCAGTGTTAATTTCGTTTTTCTATCAGCCGTGGGCCACAAGTTAATGTATTAAAATCAAGAACATTTACAATAACAGACTAATTAAATTATTTCCTCTACTGTAGGAGAAAAATGCATGGCTCTTGTGCTGAAAATCAGTCACCACAAGAAACCGCATTTAATTCTCCTGGAAAGTCAGATTCCTCCCAGTGGCCATTTTAAACAATCAAGTGGCTTGAGCAACTCAGTTTGCTAGAGTCATGAAGACTATTGACTTCTGCTTATCGTTATGGTTAATATACTTTAAATGAGACTGATAAGGAACTAACTCATTAAAACAGTGTTTTTCAGTCAATGAGCTAGAGTCATCAGCAAATGCATGAAGCAGAGAAAAAGTATCTTAATCTCACGGAATGGGCACAGATTTTGAAATGTTTGTTCTGATGCACTTTCTATTATAACTATAATTCAGCAAATGAGATACGTATTTTTAAAAGAAAAATACAGGGCGTCTAATCACAGCTTTCCACTTGAGGTCAGGAGCCACAGATCACTAAGAGCAATAGAAGAAATGTGAGGTTATCCTTTTTTTTCTTCCTTTTTACTTTGCTCCATCAGGTCTTGCTGCAGCTCTCAGGCTCTCCGGTTGTAGCATGCAGGCTCTAGAGTGCGTGGACTCTGTAATTATGCACAGGCTTAGCTGTTCCTCCACTTGTGGGTTCTTAGATCCCCGACCAGAGATCAAACCATATCCCCTGCATTGGAAGGCGAATTGTCAGCCACTGGATCACCAGGGAAGTCCTAGGATATCAGTCAGGTTTGAATACTCAGAAATAGGACCGAAGAAACTAAGTTGTCCAGGATCATTAGTTGTTCAGAAACCATAAGCAAGAAATGGCACAGGTGGTGTCTATGCATTCTAAAATCCATGTGTTCTAAAAGTGTAAGAGAATTTCTATGTTCTCAGAGTGTTGGAAAGGAGGGAGTCTGCAAACAGGCCGATGTCATGCATGGCATGACAATAATGACACCGATCTATTTCAGGGTCCCCCAAACGAAAGAGAAAATAGTGATCTTATTTGGTGTCCTTGCTGCTAAGTCGCTTCAGTCTTGTCCGACTCTCTGCGACCACAGAAACAGCAGCCCACCAGGCTTCCCCGTCCCTGGGATTCTCCAGGCAAGAACACTGGAGTGGGTTGCCATTTCCTTCTCCAAGGAAATGTGTCCTTAGGTTAAGATTTCAAAGACTATATCGTCTCACCTACTCTCTGGTAAAAAAGGAGTTTTCCAGAGAACTTTGTGACCACAAGGGGTGGGATGGGGAGGGAGATGGGAGGGAGGTTCAAAAGGGAGGGGATATATGTGTACCTATGGCTGATTCATGTTGACGTTTGACAGAAAATGGCAAAATTCTGTAAAGCAGTTATCCTTCAATTAAAAAATAAATAAATTAACAACTAAAAATAAAATTTCAAGCCTAAAAAAAAAAAAAAAAGACAAAACACTTTCTCAGTAAGAACCACAGAGGCTCATCCAGAGATGACGACCTTCTTGATATGCACAGCGCTTCCCAAACTGCCTGGCATATGACTGGTGCTTGATATATGTCAGTGGCATAATTCTAATTTCTTCCGCAATTCATTATTTATCAGTGTCATGTGGTGCGCCAGCTAATTTTTCATATGACACCCTTCTTTGCAACAGCTCTGCAAAGTTGGCATTGTCATGAGAATATTACAGACAGAGTGGGTGGCATTTGGAGACCTTCAGGAGGGTCAAGTAAGCTGGCACTTGGCAAGGCAGGGATGTGAGTCCATTCGCTTGTCTCCAGTACCAGAGTTGACAGCACCCAGTTGTCAGCTGTGTGTGAAGGATACAGTGATGGGGAAGGCATTCATACAGTCAAGGGAGGTTTAGCAAAGACTAAGAGGTTGCTTACTTTGCTTATAGTTGGTAAGGAATATGTATATATCCATAAGGAATATGGAGGAGGGAGGAAAAAGAGGGGAAAGGGAAGGGAACATTGCACAAAGCTGAAGAGAGTTAGAAGCAAACTTAGAATTAGTAGAAGGAGGAGTGCAAGGGCATTAATTCATGGCAAGAGAGACCCGATTAAAACTCAGAAACACTAGTTTACTTTCAGTGATGACAAAGGGCCTGGAAAAGCTCATAAAGGAAGGTGTGCAAACCATAATGCATAATCTGAAACCTGACTCGAAGCTTTGCTTGCAAGAGAAGATAAAGCTCTTCCTTCATTTTCCACCATGCCGCTATGCAACGTGTGTGGAGTCTTGCAAGGCATACACACTAAACAATTACACACACCTGGGAAGTCAGAATTCATGCGATGACTAGCTCGAGAATCTTTATTGATTTTGTGTCATCAGACGTGACTTTGGACTCTGAAATTTAATAACAAAACTGGTATTGCAGAAAAAGCAATTTATTTATCTTCAGAAGACTTCTCTTGCTGCAGAATTTGCAATAATTGTTCACCTTTTGCTTATTTTGACCTAACGAATGTTTTGCATATGTGTGTACAGCGTTATAGAATACAACTAAGTCTCTATATTTTTTTAGAAACTCAAACTAAAATGAAACCTTATCAGTTGATATTTCAAAATCTAGTTGTGGAAGATCTGACTTTGAAGAAGAAATGGTTCCTGGCAACTCTTGCTAAAATGAAGAGATAAGTTATATACTACATTTTATGCCAGAACCATAACCAGGACATTTGTACCAAAAAAAAAAAAAGAAGCTATTGTGCCAGTCTCAGATCATTATAAATCTTCATTTATAATGTACTTAATTATACATATATAATATATAATGTTATATATATTATATTATAATATATATAATATATACTGTACTAAATTAAAATCTTAATTTATAAAGTACTCCTTGTCATGAAGGATCATTTCTTTCAATAGATTTGAAGTTGTTTTTTTTTTTAATTCAATTCAGTTTAGTCACTTAGTTGTATCCGACTCTTCAAGATCCCATGAACCTCAGCACTCCAGGCCTCCCTGTCCATCACCAACTTCTGGAGCCTAACCAAACCCATGTCCATTTTGTCCGTGATTTTTTAATTTTTTATTTGGATTGGCCAAAAAGTTCACTTGTGTAAGATGTGATGGAAAAGCCAAACAAACTTTCTGGCCAACTGAGTGGAATGTGTTAAGTCTTTTTAAGGTCACACACATTCTTTGAACTATCTTTCCAGACAGATGAACACTCTTTCATTATGTTTTCATTAAAGGATTGTCCTAAAATATATAGCTCCTCTTTGGGTCAGCAGAGTGTAGTAAAATTCTACACTCTAATACTCTCTGCCATTGTTTTGGAAATGGTACATTATTTCCATTTTATGGGGAGTACTGCGGCTTTAATGAGCTGTCTCCTTGGTTCTTTCAGTACTAGCGCTGTGAATGGCTCTCCTTGGGATGGAATAGTGACTTTAAAGGCCATCCTATGACTCCGTAAGAAGCACAGAACATGGAGAAAAAAAAAAAAAAAAACACGTATTCCATCAGGGCAGGAACTGACCTCTTTGGGGAGAATTTCTGAGTTGTAGATTTCCACACAGCACCTACGTGACTGTGCACTAGAAATCTGAAAGCACCTTTACAACCCAGATTGCAAACCGTATACATCCTTTTACACAAGGCCGATTAGTAACATGAATGAGTCAGATAATACCTCCTCAAGTGGAAGATTTCATATCAGTGGTTACAGGCGCTTATAGCAAACCTGTATGTGTTGAAACTTAAACCCGCTTTTTTCACCATTTAACCCTAGGAATGTTGAATGCCGAGTCTTCAGTTCTGCAAATGAGCATTTCAAAAGACAAGCTGTGATTTTCAGCGGAAATAATATTGGATAAGAGGCTGAAAGTAAGAAAATTGTGCCTTTCAACGCTTTCCCAATCTTGAAAGTCAGTAAAAGAGGATTTTTACGGGAGCAAAAATGGTATTATTTACATTATGCAGCTTAAAAAATGCAACAGTAGATCTTTTCCTTCCCCATGTGAAGAAATGTTAAGCACAGACAACTGTATTTCCGTCAATAACGTGACTTTTGATCCAGTAACAGCATCGCATACTCAACAGGAGTGCAGGGATGAAAATGCCCGGCGTCTGCTTTGGGGAAATACGACTCCCGAGTTCTTCAAATGAAAGATAATCAATCCTGGCACCCACTTGATTGCATCTGAATATGCGATGTGTATCTCTCTGAATTTAAACGCACTGCAGGTGGATTCTTTTACTAGTTGAGCCACCAGGAAATCCTATAACATTGTGGATGGAGGAGCAAGTCAGGAAGAAGATGGGAAATGCAGCTGGATACAGTGGGCTTCAGAGGTGAGTGTCATCATATTCGTGTGTGGGTTTCCAGTACATTGTTGGCTTTCTGAGTCTGAAGCGTGGCGGACAGGTCACATGAAAAGACTCTGAATGTTGGGAGAGCAGCTGGGAGAATGTAAACTGGAGGGGTTGGCATACTTTTTCTATGAAAGGCCAGAGAGTGAATGTTTTAAGCTTTGTGCACCATAGAGTCTCCATTGCAACTCTTCAACTCAGCTTCAGCAGCTCAAAGGCAGCCGTTGGCAGTATGCCAACCAGTGGGTGTGGCTGGTTCCAATAAAACTTTATTTACAAAAACAAGTGGTGGGCCTGAGTTGGTCCTTGGGCTGTCTTTTACCAACTTCTGCTATAAATGGTGAACTGAAGATGTGGAGCAGGCCTGTGAGGAATATACGTACTTATCACAGTGTTTCTGAAAGCTTCGAGTAAAGGAATCTCCTGGGAGCTGTTTGAAAGGCAGAGGTTTCCAAGCCGCAAAGGAGTTGCACTTGCAATAGCGATCCAAGCTTGGCTTTAAGTGATGGACAATGATAATGAGCATAAAGGAAAAAAAGGGTGAGGGCCGTTTCCTGCAGGCTGGGGGGAGGGGCTGCAGTCAGCATCCTTAAGAAATTGAGAGTGATTAGGACCACCGCTCACACACTGTATCACAAAAGATTTCAGTTTATGGTGGGGGCACAAGTCTGCCTACGTAGGTGAAGAGGCACAGGGAAATAAAAACAAAGCCACAGTGGCTCTACATAGCTTTTATGTAAGTGTGTGTATAGGTACATGTACATATACATAGATTTTGTGTGTACTTGTGTGTGTTCCAAACCCAGGTCTGCTGAACTGCAAGCAGACTCCTTACTGTCTGAGCCACAAGGGAAGCCCTATATGTATCATATATATATGATATATATATATATATATATTTATGTGGATGTGTGCGTGTGTGTGTGTGTGTATGTATATGTATGTTTGGCTGCAACGGGTCTTATTGCAGTCTACAGGATCTTTTGTTGTGGCCTGTGGGCTTCTCCAGTTTTGGTGTGTGAGCTCCGGAGTGTGGTTTCTAGAGCAAGCTGTTTAGTTGCCCGATCAGGAATCGAACCCACGTCCTCTGCATTGCAAGGTAGATTCTTAACGATCAGACCCCCCAGACCTATACAGCTTGTTCATGAAGGGGAAAGCAAAGGTGGTTTTTAATTGGAAGAAGAGGTTCCAGGGAAATACTTCTTTGTTTTAAGGTAGGAGAGACATCAGCATATTTGAGTCCTGGTGACAAGAAGCCAGTGGAGAAGTGATGAGAGGAACACAGGAGAGAGAAGGCGGCTAATGTTCATATCCCGGATATTGGAGAAACAGCTGTTTGGCAACTAGGGTTTCATGGGAACTGTTGTTGAGTCGTTCAGTTGTGTCCGACTCTTTGCAGCCCCATGGACTGCAGCACATCAGGCTTCCCTATCCTTCGCTATCTCCCAGAGTTTGCTCAAATTCTTCTCCATTGAGTCGGTGATGCCATCCAACCATCTCATCCTCTGTCATCCCCTTCTCCTCCCGCCTTCAATCTCTCCCAGCATCAGGGTCTCTTCAATAAGTCAGTTCTTCACAACAGGAGTTTCAGCTTCAGGATCAGTCCTTCCAATGAATATAAAGGACTGATTTCCTTTAGGATGGACAGGTTGGATTTCCTTGCAGTCCAAGGGACTCTCAAGAGTCTTCTCCAACACCACAGTTCAAAAGCATCAGTTTAGCCCTCATCCTTCATCATGGTTCAGCTCTCACCTATGTACATGATCCCTGGAAAAACCATAGCTTTGACTATATGTACCTTTGTTGGCAAAGTGATGTCTCAGCTTTTTAATACACTAAGTTGGTCATAGCTTTTTTTTTCAAGAAGCAAGCATCTTTTAATTTCATGGCTACAGTCACCATCCACAGTGATTTTGGAGCCCAAGAAAATAAAGTCTGTCACTGTTTCCATTCTTTCCCCCATCTATTTGCCATGAAGTGATGCGACCAGATGCCGTGATCTTAGTTTTTTGAATGTTGAGCTTTAAGCCACTTTTTCACTCTCCTCTTTCACCTTCATCAAGAGGCTCTTTAATTCCTCTTTGCTTTCTGCCACTAGAGTAACATCTGCATAACTGAGGTTGTTATTTTTCCCAGCGGTCTTGATTCCAGCTTGTGATTCATCCAGCCAAGCTTTTTACATGATGTACTCTGCATAGAAGTTAGATAAGCAGAGTGACAGTGTACAGTCTTGACACGTACCCCTTTCCTATTATTGAACAGGTCTGTTTTTCCATGTCTGTGGTTCATGGAAATAGACGTGTTTATAAACAGAATAAGAGCAAAGCATCAGTTGCAGCTCAGCCGAGAGGCAAGAAAATAAAGCGATTCCCACTGATGGCCTCTTTGGTTTTGCTAAACTGGGCCTTAGACCATCTGCTCGAGGTGAGGTGGGAGGGCCTGTGGCTGGTTGACTGGAACGGATGCAGAAGATGAGAGGGAAAAGCAGGTAGGAGAGTGGAAGGGCTGTGCGTGGACTTTGCATCAGAACTCAAGTCCAGTTCCTCCCATGAGCCGTCAATATCCCTCCTGGGTGGTGTTCGCCATTTTTGTCTAAAAAAAGATAAGCGACAACCTGAAAGCAGAAAGTTGTTTTATTCAGTGGAAATTCTTAGGACTTTAAGCTTGACAGGCAGCCACAAGTGCCCCTGGGAGAACCGTTGTTGGGGGGTTGGGGGGAGCCAAGTTATATAGAAGTTTGCAACAAAAGGGGGCAGGTCGTCTGAACATCAAAGATTATTGTTACTTAAGGAAAAGCAGACATCTCAAGTTAAGGTATTTAGCATTCTTCTGTCTATGAGAAGGAGGCTTCCCTGGTAGCTCAGCTGGTAAAGAATCCGCCTGCAATGCAGGAGACCCCGGTTTGATCCCTGGGTCGGGAAGATCCCCTGGAGGACGGCATGGCGACCCACTGCAGTATTCTTGCCTGGAGAAGCCCCATGGACAGAGGAGCCTGGTGGGGTGCAGTCCCTGGGGTCAGAAAGAGTCCGACACGACTGAAGTGACTAAGCACATGTATGGGAAGCTTCAAGCATCTGGTGGGGGGGGGGTCCCGGAAATTGTTCTTTCACATGCGTCTCAGCTACTGGGGGCCAGCATCCTGTATTTTCACATCCACGGGGAGTGGTTGCAGTCTGATGGCTGTTAGATAGCAGGGATTCTTCTCCTTCCTGAATTCTGTTAGGGCTCACCGTTCGCTTGGTGAGGGTTGTGTGGCAGAGGATGCGAGGTCAGTGAAATGTCATCCTTGTTCTCCGGAAGGCACGTGGTGGTGTCTGTAGGAAGAGGTAACCAAGAGCTGCCCACAGAGGCAGTCCTTCATTCTCTCTGCTTCAGGCACACACACACACACACACAGGAGGTCAGATGCTCTGTGACTCTTGCACACTAGCCTTGTACGCCCAGCCAGTAGTCCTGTTGCCATTCCCCAGGCCTGCCAACTCTCTCCCTCTCCAGGTATTAAAACTTATACCCATCTCCAGGAGCCTAACTCTAACCCTAACCCTACCCCCGACATGTTGTCTCCCCCGCCACCCTTTAAACACTTAGGGCATTGTACCTCAATAAAGCACCCTTTTCACAAGGGACATGAGGCAAGAAGTGCTGGAGGAGAGCCTACTTTCCAAGGCGAGCAAAAACCCAACAAAGGAAATCATCTAGGCAAACTGCTCTGTTGTCATTCAGTCGCTCAGTCGTGTCTTGACTCTTTGTGACCCCGTGGACTGCAGCACGCCAGGCTTCCCTGTCCTTAACTATCTCCCGGAGTTTGCTCAAATTCTGCTTGCTTGCTTGGTTGCTAAGTCGCTTCAGTCGTGTCCGATTCTGTGCAACCCCATAGACGGCAGCCCATCAGGCTCCCCCGTTCCTGGGGTTCTCCAGGCAAGAACACTGGAGTGGGTTACCATTTCCTTCTCCACAAATTCTGCTTAGAAGTCACCATTCCTGCGTTAACAATTTCTTATCAGAAAGGAATGATCCAGAATTTGTTACGATGACAAAAGCAGGAAGAAGTGTCAGAAAACGCGATGCTGACTCTCTCCTGAAAACAGTCAGCTTGTTCTCATATCCTCCTGCCAAAGAACTTTCAGCATTTCTACATTCATTCTCCAAAAAAAAAAGAAACAAAACCCAAGGCTGTCAAATCAATTGAGTGAATTGATCGCCCCTTTCAGGTACTCTGTTTCATGAATAATGGAACTGTGTCTTAAGTCAAAAGATCGTTTTCTATTCCGGACTTGCAAGGTTAAAAAAAAAAAAAAAACACATTATACATAATAGATCCAATTAATTGAGTTATAACCTGTAAAGTTACCAGTAATGGCTTGCGCAGAGTTAGATATAATCATTGTACGTGGGATTAATTATACTGAGTCCATGTTCATTTTCCAAAGAAAGCTATAAAGTGTCGCATCTTGGGCTGTTCAGCAAATGCAATAAGGAATCAAAACCATCTACTTGGCAGGTCATTTCAAACTCTCTCCAAAGCAATTATTCAAAGATTCACATACAACAGCTGAAGGTTTTGCCCTTTACCTGTTGAAAAGAAGTGTCCAAAGTCATATTCTTATAAGATTTATATATACACTAGCCTCATCTTAAGGTTTTATTACTTGTGAATCAGTCTCTGGGAGGAGCAGGAGGAAACTTTCTGAGGGATCAAACTGTTCTTTTCTATTTGGGTGGTGGTTTACGGTTATTTGCAAATGTAAAATGTCATGAAGCTGTGAATAGTTAGGTTTGAGGGCTTCCTAGATGGTGCTTTTTAGTTAGTGTTAGTGGAGAAGGCCATGGCACCCCACTCCAGGACTCTTGCCTGGAAAGTCCTATGGACGGAGGAGTCTGGTGGGCTGCAGTCCATGGGGTTGTGAGGAGTCGGAGACGACTGAGCAACTTCACTTTCACTTTTCACTTTCATGCATTGGAGAAGGAAATGCCAGCCCACTCCAGTGTTCTTGCCTGGAGAATCCCAGGGACGGGGGAGCCTGGTGGGCTGCTGTCTATGGGGTCGCACAGAGTAGGACACGACTGAAGCGACTTAGCAGCAGCAGCAGTCGCTCAGTCATATCCAACTCTTTTCGACCGCATGAGCGGTAGCCCGCACGGCTCCTCTCTCCGTGGGATTTCCCAGGCAAGAACACTGGAGTGGGCTGCCATTTCTGTCTCCAGGGTATCTTTCCAACCAGGGATCGAACCTGGGTCTCTTGCATTGCAGACAGATTCTTTACCATCTGAGCCACTAGGGAAGCTTGCTAATGGTAAGCAATCCACCCACCAATGCAGGAGAGGCAAGAGACACGGGTTCAATATCTGGGTCGGGAAGATCTCCTGGAGAAGGAAATGGCAACCCACTCCAGTGTTCTTGCCTGGGAAATCCTATGGATGGAGGAGCCTGCCAAGCTGCATGCAGTCCACAGGGTCGCAAAGAATCAGACAAGACTGAGAGACTAACCCATGTGTGTGCTGTAGGTTTCCATGGTAGAATGAATCATCTCTGATTTAGAGATCTTCTGTCAGATGTTCCCATAGATAAGCATGCGTTAATAGAAGAACCATTTCTTTGCCAAATTCTAATGTGATTATTGACAGACACCCACCAAGTCCTGGCTCGTAAGCTGTAAATAAGCCACGTCGTGCATCATGCAGCCAGAAGACCTCATTCTCCCCCAGGAGAGGGAGCATCCTCTATTATTTTGAGCGAACCCTGTCTGCACAAATGGTGTGGCATCTTACAAAGAAGCCAAGATAAGATTTTTTTTGTAATGCTCACTTCTCCAAAGTCTATAATCCATTTCCAGTATTTAAAAATGGAAACATTTGACCTTTTTTTTTTTTTTTTTTTTTAACCTGAGACACAGTTCCATCGTCAGATTCAAGGCTAAGGGCAGTCATCTCATGACAAAGGATGGAACAAATCTCTACTTTGGCGATCTCATTCTTTAGACAATTTGTGTTGCATATTAATGATGCCATTTTGCATTTTCTGTGTTCCTGTTGTATCTGATCATGCGCTTTTATTGAAAATTTAGAGAGTTGAGCTTTGTCTGTGCTGACTTGGCCCACGGAGCAAGGAGGTACTATAAGAAGACCGCAACGTAGGGTTGATTTCTCTGTGTTGTCAGAAATACTCTGTGATTTCTTTTTCCTCCTTGTGATCACTGTCCATTTCATCTTCTTATCGGCAGACTCTTATCACAACTGTTCTTTTGTGCCAAGTAGAAAACTGTCAATATTTTCTTATCTGTTCGTTTGAATGGGGAAAGGTCTTTTAATATTCTGAAACTGTTTTAACCCTCTTGTGCCCTTGGCTGATTTAAAACTTGGATATTATTGAGACGGAATGTGACGAGGTCTTGCGTCAAATCCCAGTGATGACTTTAAGTGTCACTCTCCCCTCCCTCAAGCCTTCTTCCTTCTTACCTATAGAGCCTCAAGGGGTTTCCTCAAATTGGGAACTTAATTTGCTGAGTTTGGAATTTAATCAAAGCAGTTGAATGTGAATTAAATTCAAGCCTCTAGAGACAAGAGTTTATTCACCCTTTGCCAAAGAATTTGGACTTCCCTGGTGGCTCAGATGGTAAAGCGTCTGCCTACAACGAGGGAGTGAAGTGAATGAAGTCGCTCAGTCGTGTCTGACTCTTTGCGACCCCGTGGACTAATATCGCACCAGGCTCGTCCGTCCATGGGATTCTCCAGGCAAGAATACTGGAGTGGGTTGCCATTTCCTTCTCCAGGGGAATCTTCCTGACCCAAGGATCGAACACAGGTCTCCCACATTGCAGGCAGATGCTTTAACCTCTGAGCCACCAGGGAAGCCTGGGGAGAGCTGGGTTCAATTCCTGCGTCAGGAAGATCTCCTGGAGAAGGAAATGGCAACCCACTCCAGTACTCTTGTCTGGAAAATCCCATGGACGGAGGAGCCTGGTGGGCTACAGTCCCTGGGGTCCCAAAGAGTTGGACATGACTGAGTGACTTCACTTCACTCACTTTGCCAAAGAATAGCCTTTTTTGTCAACAGAAAGGGATACTGAGTATTTGTTGGCCTCTGATAGTATATGCAGGGTTTCTCATATATAATCCCCAAAGGGGAAACTTTAACAGAAGTGAGTTATGATGGACAATATGGATGCATTTTAGAGGTCTTCAGAACAATTATCTTGTAAAGTCTGTACTCCTTATGCTTTCAGAGTATGCATTGGTTTTTAGAAATGCCTTGAAATTTTCACAAAGGTGACTGTACCCTAAGGGGGAGGTGTTGAGGGG
The DNA here is from genome assembly GCF_003369695.1 of Bos indicus x Bos taurus. Lineage (NCBI taxonomy): Eukaryota > Metazoa > Chordata > Mammalia > Artiodactyla > Bovidae > Bos > Bos indicus x Bos taurus. The sequence goes on along the minus strand of NC_040105.1, from coordinate 5,978,080 downwards.
AGACAAGAAAATTTGTTTCTGTGGGCATTTGATGTTTCCTGGAACTGTTGTCCCCAAAAGAAACATTGTTTGGAAGATCATAAGTGAGGGAAGGATGTCTCTTATTAGCCTTACCAGTCAAAATCAACCTGGCTTGGGAAGAATAGAATAGCATCATGTGTAATAAAAATCATATTTGTTCATCCAGAAAGGAAGGCAAAAATTGAATCATTATTGTCTATTCCGGTAGTCATGTATGGATGTGAGAGTTGGACCATAAAGAAGGCTGAGCACTGTAGACTTGATGCTTTTGAACTATGGTGTTGGAGAAGACTCCTGAGAGTCTCTTGGACTGCAAGGAGATCCAACCAGTCCATCCTAAAGGAAATCAGCCCTGAATATTCATTGGAAGGACTGATGCTGAAACTGAAGCTCCAGTACTTTGGCCACCTGATGCGAAGAACTTGACTCATTGGAAAAGACCCTGATGCTGGGAAAGATTGAAGGCGGAGAAGAAGGGGACGACCGAGGATGAGATGGTTGGATGGCATCACGGACTCAATGGACATGAGTCTGAGTGAACTCCAGGAGTTGGTGATGGACAGGGAGGCCTGGCGTGCTGCAGTCCAGGGGGTCACAAAGAGTTGGACACGACTGAGCTGAACTGAACTGGTGTCCTGGCTAGCTATTGTAAACAGTGTCTCTGTGAAGCATTGTGGGTGCGTCTATCTTTTGGAATTACAGTTGTCACCAGAGAGGACACTTTTGAAGCCTAGCATGGCCAGGTGATTGCTAGGCTAGATGCCGTGAACGTAGACTTTAGTCATCTGAGAAACCAGTGTGCACAGATGAGGAGCTATGAGACAGCTATGAGACAGTGCCCAGACGGAAATGTGCAGGCACGTTTTCCTGACGTGTTGATTTGCTTGCCATGGTTGTTCTTGCCCTTGCACCTGAAATGGGTGAAGGTTTCCCAGTAAAGACAACTGAAGGAAGGTACTGCACCATATATTTATGGGTTTCTTGCAAATTTGCCTGTGCACACCTGCTCAGGAAGTTATGATAGAGCGCAGCAAATCTATTTGCATGTGTACAGCAGCTCAATGAGTTATGAAAATGCATCGAAGAGCGGGCCGCAGAGAATTTAAAATGTTGCTCCTTTCCCTCCTCTATTCCCCTCCCTCCCCCGCAACCGAAGCTTTATCGATCGTCTTTCGGACTCCTACTGTTTATCCTGAAATGTAATAAATGAAAGGAAAAATATCACACATCTATTCTGGTCTTTTTCCGAATGGAATCTACTTCGAGATAACCAGATTGTCCATGACGGAAAGCGATTCCTTGTAGAGAATCACATGAAGACAGGAAGGAGGGGTAATAGAATTAGCATATCACGCTCGCTACCCAGTAATGATGTCATACATCAAAGCTGTGATCCCCAGTGACTTCCAGAATCTTTATGTGAAAGGCTGATGGGGGTTTTCAGATGGTTCCATCAGGGTTACCCCTCCAGAACCATAGGTCAGTCTTAGCGGTATGATTAATGCCACTCCCCTCCCCCACCAAATCAACTCTGAAGCTAATCAAGTTTCTAGAGCTAAATAGCACTTTGTATATCTATGTATATACCTATGGCTGATTCGTGTTAAGGTTTGACAGAAAACAGCAAAATTCTGTAAAGCAATTATCTTTCAGTAAAAAATAAACTATTTTTTTACATGCATGCAATAAAGAAGTATATAAAAAAAAAGCCACCACAAGATTGTAACGTGTAATATACCTAGATTGTGGGAAGTCTTACAGGAACATGGACTTAAGTTCTTAAAGACATCAATGGCACAGGAGGAAAATGCTGGGGAACTGAAAGGAGTTTTAGCTGACATACCAGTCATAGGAGTCCTGACTCAGATTACCTATTGATGCTTTATCTTCCTGCAGGAAGTAAAAAATAACTAAATAAATAAGTGAACATGGCTGATAATGAAATGATACTTAGGAATACTTATTAAATTTGTTTCTGGTATTGTGATTGAGTTTTTAAAAGCCTGAACTAGAGATAGCTGGTGAAGAAAGTTTTAGGTAAAGGATGATATTTTGACTCAGGATAGCCAATCATACTGGTTTGCCTGGGCCTAAGTGGATTCCTGAGGTATGGGACTTTCAGTGCTAAGATTGGGATGTTGTCTTACTCCTTGTCAGGAAAGTTATGGCCAACCTAGACAGCATATTAAAAAGCAGAGACATTATATTGCTGACAAATGTCCATCTAGTCAAGGCTGTGCTTTTTCCAGTAGTCATGTATGGATGTAAGAGTTGGACTATAAAGAAAGCTGAGAGCTGAAGAATGGATGCCTTTGAACTGTGGTGTCGGAGAAGACTCTTGAGAGTCCCTTGAACTGCAAGGGGATCCAACCAGTCCATCCTAAAGAAAATCAGTCCTGAATATTCATTGGAAAGACTGATGCTGAAGCTGCAATTCCAATCCTTTGGCCACCTGATACGAAGAACTGACTCACTGGAAAAGACCCCGATGTTGGGAAAAAATGAAGGCAGGAGAAGAAGGGGACGACAGAGGATGAGATGGTTTGATGGCATTACCAATTCGATGAACATGCATTTGCTTAAACTCTAGGAGTTGGTGATGGACAGGGAGGCCTGATGTGCTGCAGTCCATGGGGTCACAAAGAGTCAGACATGACTGAGTGACTGAACTGAACTGAACTGATTGTTTTTCAGTCACTAGCTGTGTCTGACTCTTTGTGACCCCCATGGACTGCAGCACGCCAGACTCCTCTGTCCTCCACTATCTCCTGGAGCTGGCTCAAATTCATGTACATTGAGTCGATGATGCCATCCAACCATCTCATCCTCTGCTACCTCCCTTCTCCTTTTGGAAAAGGAAATGGCAACCCACTCCAGTATTCTAGTCTGGAGAACCCCATGAACAGTATGAAAAGGCAAAAAGATTGGGATAGTCCAGAGCAGATATGGACAGCGGGTCTTTCCGTCTGAGGTTTGCTTTGACATGGATGGAGCTTTGGAAAATATTGATGGTGAAATTGAGCAGCAGGTGCCTAAAGGTTTATGACTCTATTCTATTTGGGTCTAGGTTTAAGAATTTCTGTTATAATAAAAAAATTAATAAGAGAGTAAACATAAAGCAATCTCTGATTTTAATAGTGTTTCTGAATGATTTAGGGTGTCTTCTCCATTTGGTCATCTCTGGAGAATCAAGGGGTCAAAATAAGGGATCTTAGGGAACCTGTGGGCCTGGTGAAGTCCACTCAAACTTTGTGTTACAGGGAGAACTTTTGGCAAAGATGCGAAGCTGGAGACAGATTTCCTTCCAGCTGGACCATGTGTGTTTCCACTGAACACGTCATACAGGGGTTTAGTTACCAGTTAGACAATGGCGAACTCAGGAAAGGATTTATTTGCAGAGAACATTATTTATATCCGAGACTTGATGTGAGGTCTTGTTGGAAATACAGGGCCAGCACATTCACAGAGCATCTTTCTCCAGGGAGTGGTCATCAGCAACAAGTTAGCTCTGCGGTGCTGAACCTGAGGTCCACAGGAAACAGATATTTCTGAGAACTGGATATTTTAAGTTCATGTGGCAGTTTAACGCCATGAGGGAAAACGCGCGAAGGAAGCAGAGACCCTTCGTCACGTAATCTAATATTTGACAAGTTTTAGACAAACGTTTTGACAGCTTTCAGGTCAATGTTTGACAGTGTTTAGATTATCCGTTCTGAAAGAGGCAGCTAAATGCCATGTGACCTGAGTAATGTTTAAGAGGGAAAGTAAAACGGTGTCAGGAGATGACGGTCAGCCCCAAATATTTTTACTTTCTCCTTGGATACAAGTTGGGCTTATTCCGTAAAACCCTTTTCGGCTTAAGTCAATAAAGACAATGTGAGAAATAACAAGGATTTCCCTGGTGGCTCAGATGGTAAAGAATCTGCCTGCAGTGCAGGAGACACGGGTTTCATGCCTGGTTCGGAAAGATCCCTTGGAGAAGGAAATGGCAACCCACTCTGGTATTCTTGCCTGGGAAAGCCCATGGACAGAGGAGCCTGGTGGGCTACAGTCCATGGGGTTGCAAAGAGTTGGACGCAACTGAGCGAAGGTGCCTACGAACGGCAGAATCTGGTAGAACAAGCCCGGTAGAGACCCACTGCCCACCTGACCTCAGAGCTTCCATGGGGCTGTGTGAGTGCTATCCACATGCCTGTGAACTTGTGCCCCTGAAAAGCCCTTTGACCACTGAGCGTGCTTATGCACAGCGATGCCCAACTGCAAGAGCAGAGGCAACTGGCTTCGCGCTGGTCTCTACAGACCGAACCTCTTGGGACTGGATCTCTAATTCTCTGGATGGCTGTGTGTGGTCATGTGCACAGGATACATGGGTATGTACTTGTCTTCTCAGTCGTGTCCCACTCTTTTGCAACCCCAGGGACTGTAGCCTGCCAGGCTCCTCTGTCCATGGGATTTCCCAGGCAAGAGTACTGGAGTGGGTTGCCATTTCCTCCTCTAAGAGAGTGTGTATGTTCCTCCCCAAACCTAGACATGAACTAGGGTGAAGTGAAGTGAAAGTTTCTCAGTCCTGTCTGACTCTTTGTGACCCCATGGACTATACAGTCCATGAGAATTCTCCAGGCCAGAATACTGGAGTGGGTAGCCTTTCCCTTCTCCAGGGGATCTTCCCAACCCAGGAATTGAACCCAGGTCTCCCACCTTGCAGGAAGATTCTTTACCAGCTGAGCTACCAGGGAAGCCCAAGAATACTGGAGAGGGTAGCCTATCCCTTCTCAAGTAGATCTTCCCAACCCAGGAATCGAACCAGGTTCTCCTGCATTGCAGGTGGAGTCTTTACCAACTGAGCTATCAGGGAAGCTGAACTAGGGTACCACCTCCATATCCAGGGCAAGAAAATACAAAACCTGACATCCGAACCAAGGGCCTAGCATAGAGGGGCCTAGAGTTTTTCATTTGAAGTTGCCAACAGCACCCTGGGGGAGGAAGACCTGGGATTCCAGCTTCTTTATTGGAAACAGCCAGCTCTGCTTTGTTTTACTGACTGCGGACTCCTTGAAAGTCCAATGAATGGGATAAAATACGGCTTTTTTTCTATGATGCTGTTCGGGTGAGAGCAGCTGGGTTTTGTGGCTCCTGGGAGCTCTGCCGTCAAGACTCTGCATTTAATAGAAAATATCATTCGTTTAGAAGGTTTAGGAAGCAGCCTGTGCCTTTGGGAAAGATCGGTTTGAGGGTTTACATGTGCACAGCGCCATCATCAGGGCAACCTGGGACATGCATGATTTCCACAGCGAGTCAGCAGCTGGGAGGAAGCCTGCAGGGAGCGATGTGTGCTCAGTCCCTAGTCTCAAACCCCTTGGGACTCCTTGGACTGTAGCCTGCCAGGCTACTCTGTCCATGAGGTTCTCCATGGCATGGGTTGTCATTTCCTCCTCCAGGTGATCTTCCCGACGTGGGGATCTTCACGATGTGGGGATTGAACCCCTGTCTCCTGCGTTGGCAGGCAGATTCTTTACCACTGACCCAGCTGGACAGCCCCATGTTGTGGTCACGGTCATCATTAATGGGATGAGGAGAAGTCAGTGTCTGCAGGCTCCACGCTGGCACGGCAGGTAAATAGGGTGCTATGGACATGAGTTTGAGTGGACTCCGGGAGTTGGCAATGGACAGGGAGGCCTGGTGTCCTGCAGTCCATGGGATCCCAAAGAGTCAGACATGACTGAGCGACTGAACTGAACTGAACTGAACAGTCTGAGGAGTTCTGCCAGCCTTTGAGTGTGTGAGTGTCCCCTGCAGAGGCTTGGGTCAGCAGTGGCCTGCTACAGGGCCATGGGCTCTGAGTGCAGCAGACCCGGGTCACATAGCCTGTGGCATCAGCCCTCTTGAAGGAGGTCACTATTAACCCCACCATAGAGCCCCGAGCAGACGATCCACCAAACTACAGAGCAATTATACCAAATAAATTCTTGCACTGTTAAGAAAGTTCCACGACCCACAACAGATTTCTTGCCTTATGGCAGAAAGCAAAGAGCCTCTTAAGGAAAGGGAAAGAGGAGAGTGGAAAAGCTGGCTTAAAACTCAACATTCAAAAAACAAAGATCATGGCATCTGGTCCCATCACTTCATGGCAAATAGATGGGGAAATAGTGGAAACAGTGACAGACTTTATTTTGGGGGGGCTCCAAAATCACTGCAGGTGGGAACTGCAGCCATGAAATTAAAAGACGCTTACTCCTTGGAAGAAAATTTATGACCAACCTAGACAGCATGTTAAAAAGCAGAGACATTACTTTGCCAACAAAGGCCCAAATAGTCAAAGCTATGGTTTTCCAGTGGTCATGTATGGATGTGAGAATTGGACTGTAAAGAAAGCTGAGTGCCGAAAAATTGATGCTTTTGAACTGTGGTGTTGGAGAAGACTCTTGAGAGTCCCTTGGACTGTAAGGAGATCTAACCAGTCCATCCTAAAGGAGATTAGTCCTGAATACTCATTGGAAAGACTGATGCTGAAGCTGAAACCCCTATACCTTGGCCATCTGATGCAAAGAACTGACTCACTGGAAAAGACCATGATGCTGGGGAAGATTGAAGGCAGGAGGAGAAGGGGACAAAAGAGGAGGAGATGATTGGATGGCATCATTGACTCAATGGACATGAGTTTGAGCAAGCTCCGGGACTTGGTGATGGACAGGGAGGTCTGGCGTGCTGCAGTCCATGGGGTCAAAAAGAGTTGGACACAACTGAGCGACTGAACTGACTGACTGACTTGAGAAAACTCTTATTTCTTGTAAGAGCTAAGAGCATGCTCTGAGCCGAGGCGGAGATGTAGGTTTGGAGTCACAATAGATGGAGAAGCCCAGAAAAGGAGACTGGTCCAAGAGGATGATGGCTGGGGCACTTCCTTGGTGACGCCTGGGCTAGACTTTGCTCTTGAGTTCAAGAGCAAGCCTTCCTTGCAAATGATAAGCCCCAACTCCCAGCAGCCTTCTCCAAAACTTCTCTGCTCAGCTGACCTTTATGTTTTCTTTAAGAAAGATGAAAAAGTACCCAAGGGCAGTGTGTCGGATTAGACAGTGCAGTGTGAATTGGGAAAAGACTGACATTTGCTGAAATCTCAGGGATTCCCCCTGGACTTGCATTGTGACCTAAGTCATAACTGTTGCTCTGGGTTTGCATTGTTGAATGAGGACCAGTTCAGTTCAGTCACTCAATTTCATAAGTATTAGTCACCTATGTGATTATATTAGACTTGAGTAAAGTTACCTGAGTTGTTAACCCAAAGAAAAAATGAACGTTTGAATTAAGCCATAATTTGCTGATATTTTATGCTAGCTCGGCAATTTCACTTTCTGTTTTTTCTTCATTTTTCCTTTTTATTCTTTGTCAGTGTTAATATAGGTAATCTATCTGTATGGTGCTGCCTTAATAGATAAGCAAAAGATCAGTAATTGTGAGCTGGTTTTTAAGTGAAGTCTATGAGGAAATTCGTCACATCTATAGAGTAAAGAGAATTCACTGACTTAAATGTCTGTCCGTAAAGGCAATGCTGATTTTAGAAGTACGCCCCTCCCCACTTTCATCACCATAGAAACACCGACTCTTTCTTTTTCTCTTGAGTATGTAACGGAATTAAAGGATGGAATGACTGCCCTCTTGTGTTGCATTTGTTAAGTGTTATTCAACTGCCTTCAAGAAAAATAGATATAAAATCTTTATATTTCTAGCTCCTGGATTTCACTAAGTAGGGAAAGCTCTTCATCTCCTATAAATAGCTTTTTTTCTTCATCAGGGACTGAGTATGATATATATTTTTTAAATACCGGCAATGGCACCCCACTCCAGTACTCGTGCTTGGAAAATCCATGGACAGAGGAGCCTGGTGGGCTGCAGTCCATGGGATCACTAAGAGTCAGGCACGGCTGAGCGACTTCACTTTCACTTTTCACTTTCATGCATTGGAGAAGGAAATGGCAACCCACTCCAGTGTTCTTGCCTGGAGAATCCCAGGGGTGGGGAAGTCTGGTGGGCTGCTGTCTCGGGGGTTGCACAAAGTCAGACACGACTGAAGCGACTTAGCAGCAGCAGCAGCAATGAATATTTAAATTTAAAATCCAGAAAAGCATCTGAGTCATCCTTTCTCTTCATACAGAAGAATTACTATTGACATCTAGCAATGCAGATTTTTTTTTTATCTTGATCTCATTGCATCAAAATATTATTTAGCTATGCCTAATAACTTTATTTAAGTGATAAGGTTGCTTGTATTGTTTAAAAGCTGGTAGGGTTATGATTGACTAGTATAGGCATATCTCATTTTATTGTACTTTGTATCACTTGGCTGCACTGCAGGATACTTCAGATTTTACAAACTGAAAATTTAGTTATCTCTATGATGGACAGGGAGGCCTGGCGTGCTGCGATTCATGGGGTCGCAGAGTCGGACATGACTGAGCGACTGAACTAAACTGAACTGAACTGAATAAGCCATAACGTTACCTGTATTGTTTAAAAGCTGGTGGGGTTATATCGACTAAGATAGACAAAACTCGTTTCCTTGCACTTTGTATCACTTTGCTGCACTGCAGGATACTTCAGATTTTGCAAATTGAAAATGTGTGTCCAGCCTGGGTTAGGTGACGGTTAGCCCTTTTTAGCAATGAAGCACTTTAAGATCTATAGGTTGTTTTTCAAGGGTAATGTTATTGTGCACTTGACAGACTACAATATAGAATAAACATTCCTTTCATAATGCACTAGGAAACCAAAAAATTAGTAGCACTTACTCTATTGCAGCATTAGCTTTCTTGCTGTGGCCTGGAGCCAAACCTGCAGTAGCTCCAAGATACGCCTGTGTTTTGTTACAGAAACTTGAACAGACTAAGACACCTGAAACAAAACTATAAATTATTTTAAACGTTACTTTTATCTATTTATTTTTTAAAGTCTTTATTGAATTTGTCACATTATTGTTCTCTATTTTGGTTTTCTGGCTGGGAGGCACGTGGGATCTTTGCTCCCCAACCAGGGGGTCAAACTCACATCCCCTGCAACGGAAGGTAAAGTTTTAAACAGCTGGACCACCAGGGAACTCTCTAAATGTTACTTTTTAACAGTGTCTTGTAACCATAAGACTGAAGAGTTTATAAACATTTTTTTCTAGCTGGTGTTGTCATTGAATTTATTATCATTATATAGTTAAAGCCACATAAACAGACATTGTTTAAATAAAGCATGTGCCTTCATGATTATTAAATGAAATTTCTTTAAATGAATCATTCATTGACGTAAGTAGAAGCTTTTCCCCTCATTTTAAATTTATTTATATATTTCTGTATGTAAGAGTATCTCAGCTTGGATACTGTTGACGTCGGGGCAGGATAATTCCTTTGCGGGGATGGACCTGTCCTATGCATTGTGGGATTTTTGGTGGTGTCTCTGGTCTCTTCCACTAGATGTCAGTTAAGTCATCCAAAAATGCCTATGGATTCTGCCAGGTCTCCCCTGGGGAGCACATTTCCCCTTCCCTCCAAAATGACCCTGCCGGCTATTCCGTTGGGTCACCCTTCAGTTTTCTGAGAATAAGCACTTGGAAATAATGACCTTCAAAAGGATTTATGACCCATCACGAAGTTCGTTTTTTCCTCAAATTCTCATAATTAAACCAAAAAGAGTTATAACAGGACTTGTAAAATGATGATTAACTTTATAATTTTTCCTTTGAAAGTGAAAGTGTTAGTCGCTCAGTTGTGTCCAACTCTTTGTGACCCCGTTGACTGTAGCTCGTCAGCCTCCTCTGTCCATAGACTTCTCCAGGCAAGGATACTGGAGTGAGTAGCTGTTCCCTTCTCCAGGGGATCTTCCCGACCCAGGAATCAAACCCAGGTCTCTCGCATTGCAGACAGGTTCTTTACCGTCTGAGTCAACAGGGAAGCCCCCATAAACAGAGTTCATGACAATCGAAATACTGTTAAATTATAATAAACCTTTCCCAACACATTTTTTCTTAAATAAAAATGTGCCCTACACATCCTTTTGTCAAAACCTTGCATCTATGTATCCTCCTTTCTCAGTAAATGAGAAATTTGTACCGTGAAACTAATTAGCAAATGAGCCTTTTCTTTTTCCCCCAAAGTAATCAACCATATCAGATTTCCTTTCCGTCAAAACATTCAGATGAAACAGTTCAAATGAGTCGAATGAGTTAATTTGTGTTTCAAAGAATACTATAAGCCCTGCCGGGGAATAAATTTACAGTAGACATTTTTAAGACTGATTATGAAAAGGAGTAAAGAGCTAATATAATGAATTTATCCATTTTTATTGTAGGTTGTACAAACAAGAATGAATCTACAATTGTGTTGCTCATTATTTAATTTGCAGCAACGCAATGTGATGTGTTGTTTAAAATGGCAAGGGATTTTTACTAAGCAAGGGATGTGATAAATGACATAATATTCTTTGGGGAAATACACGTGCAGGTGTTAGGCTTTGGGCAATCAGTAATTAAGAATCATCTATAAAATTCAGACATAACTATATTAATTCTGTGAGACATCATGGTCTTGTTTTTCCTCTTTATTTAATGAAAAAGAAAAGATAACAGACTAAAAATCATCCCTGGAGCCGGTGCGTTTTATGTCTGATTATTGAGAAATACTGTTCATGGGGTTCTCAAGGCAGGAATCCTGAAGTGCTTTGCCAGTCCCTTCTCCCGTGGACCACGTTTCGTCACAACTCTCCACCATGACCCATCCGTCTTGCATGGCCCTGCATGGCATGGCTCATATTTTCATTGAGTTAGACAAGGCTGTGGCCCATGTGATCAGATTGGTTAGTTTTCTGTTACCATGGTTTTCGGTCTGTCTTGCTCCGATGGAGAAGGATAAGAGGCTTATGGAAGCTTCCTGATGGGAGAGACTGACTGAGGGGGAAACTGGGTGTTGTCTGATGGGCTGGCCATGCTCAATAAATCTTTAATCCAATTATCTGTTGATGGGTGGGGCTGTGTCCCCTCCCTGCTATTTACCTGGGGCCAAACTCATGACAGTAAAGCATCTGTCTGCAATGCGGGAGACCCAAGTTCAATTCCTGGGTCGGGAAGATCCCCTGGAGAAGGAAATGGCAATCCACTCCAGCACTCTTGCCTGGAAAATCCCATGGACGGAGGAGCCTGATAGGCTACAGTCCACGGGGTTGCAAAGAGTTGGACACAACTTCACTGTCACTTTCACTTTCAAACTCACTACAGATGGTGACTGTAGCCATGAAATTAAAAGACGCTTACTCCTTGGAAGGAAAGTTATGACTAACCTAGACAGCATATTGAAAAGCAGAGACATAACTTTGCCGACAAAGGTCTGTCTAGTCAAGGCTATAGTTTTTCCAGTGGTCATGTATGGATGTGAGAGTTGGACTGTGAAGAAAGCTGAGCACCGAAGAATTGATGCTTTTGAATTGTGGTGTTGGAGAAGACTCTTGAGAGTCCCTTGGACTGCAAGGAGATCCAACCAGTCCATTCTGAAGGAGATCAGCCCTGGGATTTCTTTGGAAGGAATGATGCTAAAGCTGAAACTCCAGTACTTTGGCCACCTCATGTGAAGAGTTGACTCATTGGAAAAGACTCTGATGCTGGGAGGGATTGGGGGCAAGAGGACAAGGGGACGACAGAGGATGAGATGGCCGGATGGCATCACTGACTTGATGGACGTGGGTCTGACTGATCTCCGGGAGTTGGTGATGGACAGGGAGGCCTGACGTGCTGCAATTCATGGGGTTGCAAAGAGTCGGACACGACGGATTGACTGATCTGATCTGATCTGATGTAAATTCTGGCAGCTCTATAGTGGGGTTAATGGTGACCTCCTCCAAGAGGGCTTATGCCATACCCACAACCAGAGCCCCTGTACCAAAGCTGACCCGTACATAACTCCACAGGAGATGCTCAAACACAGATGCTCAAATCACTGCAGATGGTGACTACTGTCACGAAATAAAAAGACTCTTACTCCTTGGAAGTAAAAGTTATGACCAACCTAGACAGCGTATTAAAAAGTAGAGATATTACTTTTCCAACAAAGGTCCATCTAGGGTATGATTTTTCCAGTAGTCATGTATGGATATGAGAGTTGGACTATAAAGAAAGCTGAGCACCAAAGACTTGATGCTTTTGAACTGTGGTGTTGGAGAAGATTCTTGAGAGTCCCTTGGACTGCAAGGAGACCAAAGCAGTCCATCCTAAAGGAAATCAGTCTTGAATGTTCATTGGAAGGACTGATGTTGAAGCTGAAACTCCAATACTTTGGCCAGCTGATACGAAGAGCTGACTCAGTGCAAAAGACCCTGATGCTGAGAAAGATTGAAGGCAGGAGAAGAGGATGACAGAGGATAAGATGGTTGGATGGCATCACCGACTCAATGGACATGAGTTTCAGTAAACTCCGGGAGTTGGTGATGGACAGGGAGGCCTGGCGTGCTGTGGTTCATGGGGTCAAAAAGAGTCAGACACAACTGAGCGACTGAACTGAACTGAATGACAAATAAAATATTAAACATTTTATATGATGAAATAAGGTAGGATTGACTCTAAGTAAATCCAGTTCTGCTTGTTTTGGTTAAGTATATTTCCATTGTTATTGGAAAAACTGAAAGTGTTAGTTGCTCAGTCGTGTCGAGCTCTTTGAAGCTCCATGGACTGTAGTCCACCAGCCTCCTCTGTCCATAGGATTCTCCAGGCAAGAATCCTGGAGTGGGTTGCCAATTCCTTCTCCAGGGGATCTTCCTGGCCCAGGGATCGAACCTGGGTCTCCCACACTGGAGGCAGATTCTTTACCGTGGAAGCTAACACACCAAATCCCAAAAAAATCTCATCAGATTTTTTTCTTCTAAAGGTTTACATGGAAAAGTCATGTGAAGATTGGTAGATTCTGATGCCTGTCAGTTGCATTTAATAAAATCAAGGTTACAAACCTGTATTGATTTAGCTGTTGGAAGATGTTTTTCTTTCAAACTCATGACACGCCATTGGACTGTGTGTTGATACTGAGAATTGTTTGCATCGAGCTATATGGGAAAAATAACTTTTCTTATTTGACATTTTAATATCATGCTCTTTTTACTTTATTACCTGCAAAGGATTCTCTTGAAAGACAGCCTTATCTTCGGAGAAAGCTGAGATTGAGGTTTTGGTTAAGAAAAACCGATGTCGATGTCAATGTCACACTGCCCACCCTCTACAGCACGTCTCGGGTCAGAACATGCCAGGAAGAGCCCAGAGTCCTCATTTCAGAGCCCACCCCTCTCCTGAAATGCAAACAGAGTGTGTGAGCAGAGCTTGAATCTGTAATTCTACTTGCTTTTCTAATCAGTTCCTGATTAGACTTTCCTGGTGGCTCAGACAGTAAAAGCGTCTGCCTACAATGCAGGAGACCCAGGTTCAATCCGTGGGTTGGGAAGATCCCTCTGGAGAAGGAAATGGCAATCCACTCCAGTACTCTTGCCTGGAAAATCCCATGGACCTACAGAGGAGCCTGGTGGGCTACAGTCCATGGGGTCGCAAAGAATCAAACAGGACTGAGTGACTTTACTGCACTTCACTTCTAATCAATGAACATGTTGCATTCACTTCCCAATTTCCAAAATGTGTTGAAATCTCTTCACCTTCAGTCTCGTTTTCCCCATTCTGTCTGTCCTGATGAGTTAGTGAAAGGGAAAGTCGCTCAGTCATGTCTGACTCTCTGCGACCCCCTGGACTATACAGTCCATGGAATTCTCCAGGCCAGAATACTGGAGTGGGTAGCCTTTCCCTTCTCCAGGGGATCTTCCCAACCCAGGGATCGAATCTAGGTCTCCCACGTCTTCCACATTGCAGGCGGTTTCTTTACCAGCTGAGCCACCAGGGAAGCCCAAGAACACAGGAGTGGGTAGCCCTATGCCTTCTCCAACAGATCTTCCTGACCCAGGAATCGAACCAGGGTCTCCTGCATTGCAGGCAGATTCTTTACCAGCTGAGCCATCAGGGAAGCCCAATGTATGAGATAGTACATTGATTGAAATGCCATTATTGTGAGCTTTATTTATTTATTTTTGGCCTTGCTGGGTCTTCCTTGCTGTGCGGGCTTTTCTCTAGTTGTGGAAAGCAGGGGCTACTCTCCAATTGGGGTGTTCGGGGCTTCTCATTGCACTTGCTTCTCTTGTTTCAAAGCATGGGCTCTAGACTAGTGGGCTCAGTAGTTGTGGCACAAGGGTTTAGTTGCTCGTAGCGTGTGGAGTCTTCCTGGACTGGGGATTGAACTTGTGTACCCTGCACTGGTAGGCGGATTCTTAACCACTGAACCACCAGGGGAGCCCTGCCGTGAGCTTTGAAAAGGAGAGAGAGAGAGCATGTGTTCTTAATTTACCCATGGCTCAGATGGTAAAGCGGCTGCCTGCAGTGCAGGGGACCCGGCTTCAATCCCTGGCTTGGGAGGATCCCCTGGAGAAGGAAATGGCAACCCACTCCAGAACTCTTGCCTGGAGAGTCCCAGGGATGGAGAATCCTGGTGCAGGCTACAGTCCATGGGGTCGCCCAGAGTCAGAGACGACTGAGCCACTTCACTTTCTTTCTTTCTAATCCACCATGGGTATGCAGACCTCTTCATCTTTCCAAAACTCAAACTCAGACTTTATTTAACAAATGAGTTGACTTCGTTAGCAAGATAAACTAACTCCTCTTAGCCATCATGGAGACTTTTTTATAATATCACCAAACCAAAAGCCTTTTTAAAATTCCTCGGTATTGTATTAGAATAGATTGATAGCATTCAATAATTCTTACAATTGATTTTCCTTCCTCTGATAAGTAAAAAGCTTATCACAGATACAAGTAGGTCCTTCCAGACTCTCTGTTTGCCTTAGGTTGAGGGGGTGGTGGCAGACTAGAACCTGGGGGTCAAATCCCTTCAACCCCCTGTTTGTGTGAATAAAGTTTTACTGGGACACAGTCAGCTGTTTGTGTAAATAAAGTTTTATTGGGACACAGTCACGCCAATTCCTTTCTGTGCTGTCTGGGGCTGCATTGGAGTTACAGTGATGGAGGTGGGTAGCCGGGACAGATGATAGATTTCTACATAGGAAATCCTGGGTCCCCTGATGCTGGCTTGCTCCATGCCAAGCTGTATTAATTATTTGTGGGTGATTCCAGATGCTTCAGTTACAGATGTTTCTGACTAATATATTTCCCATGCTTTATTCTTGCCATGCACATTAACACATGTCTGGCACATGCGAGCGGGTCTTCCATTTCACAGTTAATCAAAGGTTTGCTTTGATCGAGGGATCTTCCACCCCCAGTCTTCCTTGAGTTACCACCAACAGGATTGTTGACTTGTACCCTCCTCGTATTTTGTTATTTATATCATGCAGGAATGAAAACAGATATTAATTCATTCTCCTCTAATGCTGGCTCTTTTGTGAACATGTCCAATTTGCATTTATGGCTAGCTTTGCCAGATTCAGCAAATAGACATACAAGATGCCTGGTTAAAGTTGTACTTCCTATAAACATCAGATCGATGTTCAGGAGAAGTACGTCCCAAGAAAATATAATTCAAATTTAATAGGGCATCTTGGGTTTTTATCTAGTGACTCTGTTTACGATTTAAATTTATAGCATGTTCATTTTCCACGGTGGTAGAGCTCTAGGGAACGTACCCCAACAATGACAAATAGACTTGAAATAAGGAACCAAAAACTCCACTTCTAGAAATGCATCCCATTGTGTTGATTGATGACAGCCATTGAAGAAACAGATTTATGCAGACAGTAGTTGATGCCTTGTTGCAAAGCAATTATGCCATAACCTAGACTGATGAAATATTCTACACACCTGGGAAAAACAAGGAAAAAAAAATCCATGTTCCACAGGTAGGAAATTAGCACAGAGTCTGCTGCTGCTGCTGCTGCTGCTGCGTCGCTTCAGTTGTGTCCAACTCTGTGCGACCCCATAGACGGCAGCCCACCAGGCTCCCCCGTCCCTGGGATTCTCCAGGCAAGAGCACTGGAGTGGGTTGCCCTTTCCTTCTCCAATGCATGAAAGTGAAAAGTGAAAGTGAAGTCGCTCAGTCGTGTCCGACTCATCTCGACCCCATGGACTGCAGCCCACCAGGCTCCTCCGTCCATGGGATTTTCCAGGCAAGAGTACTGGAGTGGGGTGCCACTGCCTTCTCCAGCATACAGTCTAGCACTTCATAAATATTTATTGCATCATCTCTGGATGGTAGGTACAGATGGCAGCAAAAATGAGAGATTTCGGAAGGTGCTGAAATTGCCACGGAGTGAAAACAACTGCTGAGTCACAGCTCCACTGATTTCCCACACACTTGTGATGGCCTAACTCTGCTCCTCATCTCCCCTAGTTTTGTCTTGATCTTCCTAAATCTGAGTGTTCTACACCACTTCCCCTAGATCACTCTCCAAGAACTACAAAGGGAAACCGCCACCCCCAGAATTCATCATGAAAATATTTTAGAAAATAGAGACAGTAAGGGAATGAATGAATGAATGAGCCAACCGTGTACGTTGATGAAGGCTGAGTGATGGACTTCACGTCAGGGAGGAATCCTGGTCTGAGAAGGGCATCCGGATGTTGTCCTCACCTGAGCACTCACCTTGTCCCCGGAACCTGATATAGTGAGACTGCGGGTTTCAAATTGATGTTTGTAAACAATGGTTTTGACTCTATTATATCTCACCCATTAATGGCAACAGCTTTAAAGTCCCTCTCATAAAAATACTCTTGGGGTTGTTCCGTCGCTCAGTCATGTCTGACTCTTTGTGACCCTATGGATTGCAGCACGCCAGGCTTCCCTGTCCTTCACTATCTCTTAGAATTTGCTCAAAAACTCATGTTCATTAAAGTTCGTGATACCATCTGACTATCTCATTCTCTGTCACCCCTTTCTTCTCCTGGCCTCACTTTTTCCTACCATCAGGGTCTTTTCCAGTATGTTGGCTCTTCACCTCAGGTGGCCAAAGTATTGGAGCTTTAGCATCAGTCTTTCCAATGAATATTCAGGGTTGATTTCCTTTAGGATGGACTGATTGTGTCTCCTTGCAGTCCAAGGGACTCTCAAGAGTCTTCTCCAACACTACAGTTCAAAACCATTGGTTCTTCAATGCCAGCGTTCTTTATGGTCCAACTCTCACATCCAACGTGACTACTGGAAAAACCATAGCTTTGACTAGACGAACCTTTGTCAGCAAAGTAATGTCTCTGTTTTTTAATATGCTGTCTGGGTTTATCCCAGGCTTTCTTCCAAGGAGATAACTCTTACATTCTGTATATCTGACTCTGAAATATTTACCATCAGGCTCTGCTTAACCACTTGACATGAAATTCACATCTAAATCTATTCATTGGGTAAACAGCTGATTGAACTTGCAAGTACAGAGGACATAAGAGTGTCCTTGACCTCCCACGCCTTTAGATGGTCCCTGGTTTTGAAGTTGCATTCCTTGGGAGCAAACTTTGGTTTTTCAACAGTGGACGTGGGATTGTGACCGAGGACCCGATGCTGTGTAGATGTCTCAAGGGGGAACGTGAGCTGACCACTGGTCATACTCCTCTTCCGACACCTCGGTCTCCCAGCTACCTGCTCTTCTGGCCTGTGGGCTATAGTTATCTTTCCTAACTGAGACCCTCATTTTTATCCTGATCCTGTTTCTATCGCAAACTACAGGTTCTGGCTTTATTAAATTATCCTTCAAGTCAAAAATGAATGCTTCTGGATGTTTATAATTAGCGGTTCCTCATGGAATCAGTTCAGTAATGGAGGATTGTGTGTGCTTCATAGATGCTCTGTTTTGTTTATATCAGGATGATTTTATATCCATAGAAATACATAGGATGCTCCAGAGGGTGATTTTAGGGAACTTTGGCCAAAAGCTCTCCCAGGGGTTTGCATACAGTTTTAATAATATTCAACCAAATGCATAATCACATGTTTCTAATATATTTTCAAAAGCCCCATATGGCAAGAAGCTCCTGCCAGATTTTTCTGTTTCGATAAACAGAATGACTTTTATTTAAATAGTTCTGAAAAAAAATATATATATCTTCTTTCTCTGCTTTGTACTCAGCAGAGTTAATTCCGCATTGCCTGGACCTCCCTCCTGATGACTTGTTTTTCCCTCACGTGTCATCCCAGAGAGACCCCCGAGGACACCAGGCTTCAAAGATTTAAGGGTTTTAAACCAAGGACAGATGATGGCAAACATCTAACCTCAGTGAACTGCTTGGCATTGAGTCTCAAAAAAAAAAAAAAAAGATTTGTTGTCTGTGGCCCATGAAAACTTGATCTTTTCTCTAAAAGAGGTTGTTATTTTCACCCCATGGCATTCAATGTATTTATCAATTCTAGTAATAGAAATTCAAGCGGAATGGGCTGAAGCGAAGCAGATAGGAAAAGGAGTAAATTCTTTGGACGCTGTGGTATTGATGTATTTTCTCCTCTGGCTGGATGGGTCACTGCAGCCCATTATTTAGACAGCGAGGAAATATAATTGAACTGGAAGTCCCCGCGTCCTTGAAAAAAAGCCGGGCTGTTTTGTGTGGCTTTTCCCCCTGTCAGCCTTGCCCCCATCTCCGAGGTCTGCTTTGACAGCCCTGAAGTCTGCATTATATACAATAGCACATATAAAGGAAGGGAATCATTAGGTTGTATAGTATGTTTTTCCTTCTGAGAAACCAACTGCTTTAAAGTCTTCCTATTGTCTTTGCCTGTGCCTTGCCGCCAACTGATAGTTAAACACGGCCTCGTGGGGGTGGGGAGAGGATGCGAAGTTGTGTTCATAGGCACAGCTCAGCTCCCCCTGCAGTCCCGAGGAGGGCCTCTGTGTGTGCTGGGCCAAGTACAGTTCTGCCCAAGTTCTGTCCCCAGTGCCATCAGCGAGCTCTCTAGAGGTGCTTGGAGCCCTGAATAATTACGAGACCTGCCTGCTGTTGCTGATGGTTGAACAAAGTCCCCATGTCACTTACTGTCTAAGAAGTGTGAGCAAGACATGAGATCAGCATACCCAGGATTTGCAAAAAAGTGGATTCATCCTGCAGAAACCAAGGGCAGTCAGAGATTGAACTCTGGTTGGCATCCCACAGAATGTATTTCAATGTTGGGTTACGTACCGGGAGTTTCTGAAGTGTTCAGAGGGTATTCTGCATTCTTTTCAGCTTCCCTGTGGTGGGACTGGGTTCTCACAGCTTAGTTGCAGGATCCGACTTCTCTAGTTTCTCTATTATCATTTGTACCATTTCTGTGTCTTTGGATGATCTTGCTGAAGCAATGCTGCTAAGTCCTTATGAGAAGCTTTATGATAATGGTGACACTGAAGCTCCAGTACTTTGGCCAACTGATGCGAAGAGCTGACTCATTGGAAAAGACCCTGATGATGAGAAGGGTTGAGGGCAAAAGGAGAAGGGGGTGGCAGAGGATGAGATGGTCGGATAGCATCACTGACTCAGTGGACATGAATTTGAGCCAACTCCAGGAGTTAATAGAAGACAGAGGAACCTGGTATGCTGCAGTCCATGGGGTCTCAAAGACTTATAGACTGAACCACAGTGATAATACTTTATCTAATACCAATATTTATTCTGGGAAAGATTGAAGGCAGGACGAGAAGGGGACGGCAGAGGATGAGATGGTTGGATGGCATCACCGACTCAATGGACATGAGTTTGAGTCAACTCTGGGAGTTGGTGATGGACAGGGAGGCCTGGTGTGCTGCAGTCCATGGGGTTGCAAAGAGTCAGACATGACTGAGTGACTGAACTGACTGATATAGGCTTACACCAATCCGTTTTTTGCAACCTTTTTATAACTCCCAGAGATTATGGTGGAGCTTTATTCTTCAGTACTCAAATATCTTTTTAAAAACATCAATGTGTTTTTTGATGAGGAGTCTGCATTAGATAGATTTTGGTAATTACTAAAATTAACGCTTGTCTCACTGAAATGGTTTCCACATTCATACAATGAAGCAAGATGGGAAATAGAGCGATAGATATTTTCATATAAATTCAGGCAAGTCCATCTGCTACTAGAGATTGAAAATTTCTACTTTAAAGCTGCAGAATAATTTCTAGTGCTATTTTCGTTTGAGATGAGGGAGAGAAAAGACATGCTGATATTGCTTGCATTAGAGGAACTTTGGAGGCTAGAAATTTTTAATGGAAAGCCTTGGTCTCTGACCCGACAATGTCGCTGCTGAAGAATCAGAAACAGACTTCTATCTGGGAGTGGGTTGGGTAAATGTACTGCTTTTTTGATCCCTGGGTTGGCAAGATCCCCTGGAGAACAGAATGGCTACGCACTCCAGGACTCTGGCCTGGAGAATTCCAAGGACTGTACAGTCTGTGGGATTATGAAGAGCCGGACAGGACTGAGCAACTTTCACTGCTTTTTCTGAAATGAATTGACAGAAGGGGCTTTGGGGTGACGTCTCTTAGTCGACCTTGTACCTCTCCCACAGCTGTATCACCGTTGCTTGCAATCCCACCATTTCTTTCAGTTTCCCAACTGCCGGAATGCTGTCATGCTGTTGGGGAGAAATGACTAATTCACCCTAACTTAAAAAAAAAAATGTTGATTGTCCACATTTTGGAGAATTAGAAAAGTAGTGTGGAGTAATTTCATAAGAAGACCAAATCTGTAGAAAAGGGAGCCTTTATTATAAAAACGCAACTCTCAGAAGCAAATGAAAAAATAACAATGTGAAATAAGAAGTTAAAGGAAAAGGCAGGAAATAACTCAGGTAATCTGTGTGTATGAACACATAGTTTTAAGTAATAGAACATCTGACCACTTTACTGAATTCAAAATATCTGAATAAGTTGCACAGTAAGGTGTTTTGGAAGGCATATGAAGAAGAGTAGCCAGACAGAACTTTCTGCTGAGTAGCCATGACAGAAGAGTCATGTCTGACTTATCTTTGTAATAAATTTTTGTTTTGTATCATGAATAGCAAACCCATTATTCATGTTGTCAAAAGCAGTCAACTTGTTAAAAGTCTTCCCAATACTGATGAGACACTAATGCGGTTTTACTACTGTCTACAGGGACGGGGGAGCCTGGTGGGCTGCCGTCTCAGGGGTCACACAGAGTCAGACACGACTGAAGTGACTTAGCAGCAACAGCAACCAAAGACTGGCTCTTCTTGGTGCCTAAAGCACTGCAGCAGAGGTCCCACAGATACAAACGTCAAAGACGCACAATGAGGTAACACACCTTGTATATTCCAAAAACTTTCGGTGACAAAGTATTCACAAGCAGAATTGCGTTTTAAAACAAGCCAAGCAAAAGGAGAGACAAATAAAAATACATGAATTGTTAATACCTCTTCAGATAGTCTTGCACGGTCATGTGGACTGTGTTGATCCTGAAAAAAACCTTGACTTGGGTGCATCCCAAGTTGCAGGAAGGGGCACCCCATCTAGGGCCCAAAGGGGACTCTTGTCCAAAACTGGGGGTGGGAAATTAGTTTCTGAGGAGACATACATGCTGACAAAGCAAGAGATTTCATTGTGTGTGTGGGGGGGGGGTGGGGTGGGGGGGGTGCCCAGGTGGAGACAGCAAGGTAACTGGAGTCCAGGAGAACTACTCTGCCACGTGCCTCGTGGTCCTGCATTTTATGGTGATGGGGTCAGTTTCTAGGTTGTCTTTGGCCAATCATTCTTACCCAGGGTCCTTCCTGGTGGCTCACGCATTTCTCCGCCAAGATGGAGGGCCAGCGAGAAGGCTTCCAGGAGGTGGTAGGACACGTGACATCTTCTTTTGACCTTTCCTGAATTCTTCCGGTTGGTGGTAGTAGCTTGTTAGCTCCGTATTCCTCACCAGGACCTCCTGCCGTAAAATAACTCATGCTAATGGTAACTATGGTGCCCTGCAGAGTAGGCAGTTTCGATCTGTGTTTCCTGTAACGATCTTGACCATCAGCACATCAGCTATAAGGCATGGAGAGGGAAGACCCAGGTCGCTCTGGGTTCCTATGGCCAGCTTTCAATGGGAAGGATGAGCAGGGAACTAGCTGAGGTTTATTGAAGAAGAAGTGGCAGAGGTATCTTGTAGTCATCATTGCTCGGAAATAATGATCGATCATGCGCTTGTAGGGAGGAAAATGAATACAATGCGTGCTTGGTAAGAGAGCCAGGCAGCTGCCAAGTGGCAGTGCTAGTCCCTAGAATATGTACAGTCTTTGTACTGGGCAGCTTTTTGACAGAAGCCCAGGATGTAACCCACACCAGACAGAGGCAGGCGGTTGACCAGTTATCTCTCCTCTAGGCAAACCCATCACTCTTCAGTGGAACTCCTTAAAAACACCTCCTCGCTGCCTGCTGGGTTATCAGAGTCTTTGCATCCTTGTGATACATCGCCCTCCTGTTACTAGTGATGGATGTTGCTCATAGTAAGGTCTGAAGACGACTTTGACTTTCTTAATTAAAAATAGTAGGCATGTTATGTAAATTAATTGCCTCTTTTGCATGTGAACTTCTCCGGTAATAGTCCTTGAAGAGGAAGAACTTGAGAAGAATGATAATTTAGTCTCTTTGCAGCCAAAAGGATTTTCATCATATTCCTTGACATTTTGTTGGCTTGTAAGTGGACTGTGTCCCAGAATGCAATGCACACAAAGAGATTTATTTCTCATAGCGTCTCTGACAAGTGAAATTCCCCCATTAGACTATAAATAAAAACAGCTGTGCAGCCTCCGACATGTTACATAAACCGAAGATGTGTCAAAATTTTAAAAATAAAACAGCTATTGTGAAATTAAACTCCTCTAGCTTTTAAATATCATTAGTGACAACTTAATAATGCATTTCAGACTAACTGTAGCTTTTCAAAAATAAAACAGAGGCTTTCAACTTTAATCTAAGAGAACTGATTTTGTTGGAGATCCTTCCCTATTATAGTCATAAAACAAAAAAGCAAAACCAAAAGTATACATTAAAAATTGTCTGTGGATAAGATTATTAAATTACGTATTTCATTAGAGCTATTTTTAAAGTAAGACCACAAGTCAAGTGAGACTGAGAATATTTTACATCTATTGAGAAAGCCAAGTTGAAAATGTTAAATAGCCTATCATCATTTAAACAGAAGACATTTATTATTCACAGCGTTCTATGGGATGCTGTAAATATTTTATAAATGATGCCTGCCAGCCTAATCTCCTGAGAGTTTTAGCAATGCTCTCTTAAAAATCTGGGTGAGTGGAGTGTCATTCAAATACAAAACAGAAATAGAGATAAGTCATGAGAACAGTTTAAAATATAGTATGTGGTCGAGGGAAGAGAAATCCTTTAACCTGGTAAAGGAAGCCTGCAAATTAATATATAGTTTCCTAATAAAGACCAGAAGGCTATAGTCCATGACCTCATCATTTCATGGGACTTTCAAGGTTAAATTAGTCAGTCCAGGCCCCTGCACGTCACAGAAGCTTTTGAACTTTATTATCTTACCCAAACTCACGCAGCTAGTTAGAAGCCGGCTCAAAACTAGTCTAGTTGGTCTGCATTTAATTGATTTCACTGTAATATCAGAACACTTATATCTTTTCATTTTTTAAAAATTTTTACTTTATTCTGGAGTATAGTTGATTAGCAGTGTCCAGGTATAGAGCACAATGATTCAGTTATACCTGTAGCTATCCTTTTTCAAGTTCTTTAACCATGTAGGTTATTATAGCGTATTGAGCAGAGATCCTTGTGCTATACGGTAGGTCCTTGTTGGTTATGCATTTTAAATATAGCAATGTGTACGTGTAAATTAAAACTGTCAATCTACCCCTACCCTCCAGCCTTCCCCGCCGCTGGTAACCGTAGCTTTGTTCTCTAAGTCTGTGAATCTGTTTCTGCTTTGTCAGCAAGTTCATTTACATAGTTTTTATCCTATTCTACATGTAAGTGATGCCATGAGACTTGTCTTTCTCTGTCTGACTAACTTCACTCAGGATGGTCATCTCCAGGTCCATCCATGGTGGGGCAAATGGGGCAGGAAGCTGGGGACCCCTTCCAGCCAGCCAGTGGGCTCTTTCTAACACTCAGAAATGACTTGTCCAAGGAGACACACGTGCTTATAAAGCAAGAGACTTTATTAGGAAAGGGGCGCCCGAAGGGGAAAGCAGGAGGGAACCCAGGAGAACTTCTCTGCCACATGGCTCACGGTCTCAGTTGCGATTAGTTTCTGGGTCATCTCTGGCCCGTCATTCTGACTCAGGGTCCGTCCTGGTGGTTCACCACTTATTCTGGGAGGCTAGTAGGATGTCTGGACTGGCCTCTCTCCTGTTGATGATTCTTCTAGTCTGTGGCGGCTCATCAGTGCTGCATTCCACACCAGGACCTCTTGTTGTAAGCCAGCTCATGCAAGTGGTTACTCTTGTGCCTGGCCAGGGCAGGTGGTTTCAGTCGGTGGTTTCCCTAACACAAATGGTATCATTGCATTCTTCTTAACGGCCAAGTAATATTCCACTATGGGCTTCCCTGATAGCTCAGTTGGTAAAGAATCTGCCTGCAATGCAGGAGCCCTCGGTTCGGACCTTGGGTGGGGAAGATCCCCTGGAGAAGGGAAAGGCTACCCACTCCAGTATTCTGGCTTGGAGAATTCCATGGACTGTATAGTCCATGGGGTCACAAAGAGTCGGACACGACTGATCAACTTTCACTTTCAATATTCTACTGTATATACCTACTACATCTTTCCACATATAAGGGATATGGTATGGTATTTGCCTTTCTGCCTGACTTACTTCACTAAGTATGATAATCTCACATTAATCTGAAAAGGAGCAAAGGGAAAAACCCTGTTCATTTTTCTTAGTAGGCGTTTTTGTCTTTAAGAAATTTTTTTATTGAGGAAACATTGATTCGTAGCACTACATAAGTTTCATGTGTACAATATTATATTTCTTCCTTCTCTGTAACTTACAGTGAGCTTACCGCACACATTTAGTTTCTATCTGTCACCATACCATTAACCTTCTTTACCTATTTTTCTCTTAGCCCACTCCTCCCCTTTTATTGAAAAGCAGAGACATTACTTTGCCAACAAAGGTCCGTCTAGTCAAGGCTATGGTTTTTCCAGTGGTCATGTATGGATGTGAGAGTTGGACTGTGAAGAAAGCTGAGCACTGAAGAATTGATGCTTTTGAAGTGTGGTGTTGGAGAAGACTCTTGAGAGTCCCATGGACTGCAAGGAGATCCAACCAGTCCATTCTGAAGGAGATCAGCCCTGGGTGTTCTTTGGAAGGAATGATGCTGAAGCTGAAACTCCAGTACTTTGGCCACCTCATGCAAAGAGTTGACTCATTGGAAAAGACTCTGATGCTGGTAGGGATTTGGGGCCGGAAGAAAAGGGGACAACAGAGGATGAGATGGCTGGATGGCATCACTGACTCGATGGACGTGAGTCTCAGTGAACTCCGGGGGTTGATGATGGACAGGGAGGCCTGGCGTGCTGGGATTCATGGGGTCGCAAAGAGTTGGACACGACTGAGCAACTGAACTGAACTGAACTGATGGTGTGTTTTGCTTTGTTTTGTTTTGTTTTTTTTTTGGTGGGGGTGGGGTATATCACATCTTATTGGTCCACTCATCCGTCGATGGGCACTTTGTTTCCATATCCCAACTGTTGCAAATACTGTCGTATGAACATGGGGATGGACTCGTCTTTTTAGCGCTTTCATATTCTTTGAATAAATACCCAAAAGTGGGATAGCTGGGTCATATGATAGTTCTCTACTTAATTATTTGTCACTCAGCATTTCTTAAAGTAATAGGCCCACTGAAACCTAATTTTGAATGATGTTTACTAATATCTAGATGCAGTGGCATTAAAGTGGCCAAAACCTCTTGGGCTGAAGGGGGAGACTTCCAGAATGTTTGCATGATGAGCTTAGCAAACCGTCTCCCCCAAAAGCCTTGACAAAAGTGGAAAAGATCATCAAAAAGAGCACATCAGTTCTGGAAACTCCAACCACAGGATATACAAGATCCAACAAAGTATTTTGGATTCTCCTGCCATTTCTGGATTGTCCTGCTGGATTTTTGAGATCTCGCATCGCCTTCCTGTTCTGGCCATTTTGCCAAGCCCAACCCTAGACTGAGACAACCATCTGCTCTTTCCCATCCAGCATCAGAAAACTGTGCCCTGCCATGAAAATAAAAACAAGGAACCAAGCAGAGCACCCAAGCAGGTGCCGATGGGCTCTGCTGTGTATTCCAGCTTCACCCGGGCTCTGGGTACCACTTACAGATGCTCCTACTTTTTTTCTTCACAGCTTCCTCCGACGGTACCCAAGGTGGTTTTAAGGACAATTTTTACTGCTCACTTGGGCATCCTTTTCAATTCTTGCTTCCCTGGATCCTCAGATAACTAGTTTCCTTTTTATTCTAGATGGAGAAACGATCAAGTCAGAAGTACCTGACTGTGCCTGCTTATTTAGCCCTTTCTGTTTCTTGCCTGTCAAGGTCATCTCCCTGCCTGAGCCCAGAGCCCTGTTCTCAGCGCCTACTCTCAGTTCTTCCAGCTCCAGTGTGTCTCCTGCTTCAAGCTATGAAAACCTGTGACAGTGAAAGTGGTTAGTTGCTCAGTCGTGCCCGACTCTTTGCAACCCCACAAACTGTATGCAGCCCACCAGGCTCCTCTGTCCATGGGATTCTCCAGGCAAGAATCCTGGAGTGGCTTGCCACTCCTTCCTCCAGGGGCTCTTTCGGACCCAGGGATAGAACCTGGGTCTCCTGCATTGCAGACAAATTCTTTACCATTTGAGCCACCAAGGAAGCCCTATACAAATGGACAATTATCTCCTTCCGCGGGAGGAGGGGGGGAACTGTGTTCCCATCACCTCACATCTGTCTCTCGTTTCATAATTGTATTTTTAGTGTGTGTTGAAACACATACAACATAAAATAACCATTTTAACCGTTCGAAAATGGCATTCGATCTTTTTTTTTTTCCCAAGTGGAAGACTCTCCTTTTAATTATTCTTTTAGGCATGATTTATTACTGCTTTTTAAAAGTCATTTAAATGTTATCTTTCTCAGATTATTTTAGACATTTCAGTATTAAAATCTAAAGCTCTTTTAAAGAAATTTTGTTCTTGGAGTATAATTGATGTTGTGTTAGTTTCTACTGTACAATAAAGTGATTCAGTTAGACGCATACACATATACACTCTTTTTTAGATTCTCTTCCCATATAAGGTCATTACGGAGTATTGAGCAGAGTTTCCTGTGCTGTCCAGCAGGTCATTGTTGGTTCTCCATGTTAATACAGCAGTGTGTCCATGTCCATCCCAAACCCCCTAACTATCCCTTCCCCCATCCTTCCCCCTGGAACCATAAGATTATTCCAGAGTATTGAGCAGAGTTCCCTGAGCTGTCCAGCAGGTCCTTGTGGGTTCTCCATGTTAAATACAGCAGTGTGTCCATGTCCACCCCAGACTCCCTAACTGTCCCTTCCCCCATCCTTCCCCCTGGGAACCATAAGGTTATTCCAGAGTATTGAGCAGAGTTCCCTGTGCTGTCCAGCAGGTCCTTGCTGGTTCTCTATGTTAAACACAGCAGTGTGTCCACGTCCATCCCAAACTCCCTGACTATCCCTTCCCGGATCCCTCCCCCTGGGAACCATAAGGTTATTCCAGAGTACTGAGCAGAGTTCCCTGAGCTGTATGGTAGGTCCTTATTACTTACCTAATTTGTATACAGCAGTGTGTGCATAGCCCAGTCTTCAACATATTAAAGTGCGCAGTTCTGTGGCATTTATTTAGTCCAGGCACAGTGTTTAGCAACCAGAATATCCTGTCAAGTCCCAGAATATTTTCATCACTCTAGAAGGAACCCCTGTAACCATGAGTGGTCACTGTGTCCCCTGGCCAACCCCTGGCAAGCCCCAGTTTGCTTTCTGCCTCTCTTTTCTGATTCTGGGTGTGCTGTATAAATCCATAGCCAGAGGTCTCGAAAAGACGACACAAGCTGCTTGCATCCACGAGCTCACGTCTCCTGTCCTTCTCACGCCGCTGTAACCTAAACGAGCTCTTGTCCTCTGCTTTCCTCTCCAGACCTGCTCACGCCTCTGAACTACTGGAAATGGATCAGCAGCTTATTTGGGGCTTTCGCTGAAATCCATGTTTCTTCATTTCTCAAGCAGTAAAAGATATCCACAGCAAGGCGGGAGCTACTCATGGCATCTTGCCCAGTGGTGGAAAATTAAAACCATTGCAGTGCTGATGAGTTATCCCCTGGGACATTAGAAAATACCATCTAGGCTTCGTTTGCATTTTAGAATTTTCACATAAATTTTGGTCTCATGGGTTACACCAAAGTGGCCTTTTCACATTTTCCTATTGTCTCCAAAGCTTATAGTTTTTGCATATGTGAATGGTTTTTGAAGGTTTAGTGTGTACACACATGTTGACTTGGCTTTGGTGTTGTTCTGCGACTCAGTTATGTCTGACTCTTTGTGACCCCATGGAGCGTGCCAGGCTTCCCTGTCCCTCACCTTCTCCCAGAGTTTGTTCAGACTCATGTCCATTGAGTCCATGATGCTTAAGACTTTCAGTATTTAGTAAGAATTGTGAGATCTTATGAAGCTTGAATAGAAAGACTAACTCTAAGAATATAGATCTTATTTTATCATTTATCTTAAAAAAATACAATTTAAAATGTACCTGTCCTCATATGGAAAGCATTTTGGGGCCACTACATACAGAGAAGGGAAAATGTTTTAAAGTAATTTTAAAAGAAAAAATACAGTATAATAGTGATATGGAAAATGGAGGTGGGGTGGGAAATGGATTTATTTTTGTACTTTAAAAAGATTTTTGTTTCCTAAAATAAGAGGGATTGCCACTGCTTGTCTGAAGGCTAATGCCAGAAGTCATTAGGAGGCTTCCAGGGACTTTGCTTTTGCAAGGAGTTGACATTTACAAATTTGGTGAAGGTCATCTTTTCCCCTCGGCCTGAAGACAGCAGGACATTAATTTTCCTGTATCATAAAATCAACCAAAGGGACTCGTGATCCAGGACTGTTGCCTACAAATGAGCCCCCAGTTTGGAAGAGTAATGGAGCAAAGAAGGAAACACTGCTGTGTAATGTCAATGAATAATAAGGCTGGGCTTCTCTTCTCACAAGTCATTATCTAACAGTACACCAGGCTGTGATTTTTCTAGCATCGAGGTAATCAGATCATGCCAAAGTCAATAAACCAGGTTAAAAAACACTGCTTCATTTCAACATGCTGGCTGTTATCTTTATGATCAGGATTTTTTGAAATACTCCTTATATGTGGAGTGAAATTCATATTAAAAAAAAAAGTCTCTGTTTATGACAGAAGTAGTTTGATTGTTCAAGGGTTTTGGACCATACGTAGCTTTCAAAGTTCTTTCTCATTATTAAGGAGACTAAGTGTCTTTTTTTTTTTCCTCACCTATCTAAATCACGTTTAAAATTTTTTATTAATTCATAATTAAGTGGTGACTGTCTATCACTTCTAAACCTGCAACGGCCCTCTGTCCTTTATAAATGAAAGGGGTCAGATTTTTGTTTGCTTCTTCTGTGTGTGTGCTTGTGTGAGAGAGAATTATTTATTTGAGATAGTATTTGTGCAATGTCATCCACCAGGGAAGTTCATTAAAGAATCATGGGTTAGTCACATAGGTACCCTCTGCCCTGTGCTGAGTTGTTCAGTCGTGTCCGACTCTTTTGTGACCCCATGGACTGTAGCCCACCAGGCTCCTCTGTCCATGAGATTCTCCAGGCAAGAATACTAGAGGGGGTTGCCATGCCCTCCTCCAGGGGATCTTCCTGACCCAGGGATCTAACCTGGGTTTCCCGAGTCTCCAGCATTAGCAGGCGGGTTCTTTACCATTGCGCCACCTGGGAAGCCCCCACCCTCTACGTACACAGCTCCTACCCAAATTCCAGACTCTCAGGGGAGCAGATATTAAACCACGTGTAGCTCAGTGAGCCCTTCTTAACAGGATTGACAGCAAACTTTCTGAGCTCCACGTTCCCAGCTGCCAGCCAAGGGCTGACCTTGCAGGTGAGGTTTTCCCGGAGAGCTGTCTGAGGTCTCCTATGTAATATTCTTTTATTTACTTTATTCAGTTCAGCTCAGTCGCTCAGTCATGTCCAACTCTTTGTGACCCCATGGAGTGCAGCATGCCAGGCCTCCTTGTCCATCGCCAGCTCCTGGAATTTACTCAAGCTCATGGCCATTGAGTCAGTGATGCCATCCAACCATCTCATCCTCAGTTGTCCCCTCCTCCTCCTGCCCTCAATCTTTCCCAGCATCATGGTCTTTTCAAATGAGTCAGTTCTTCCCTTCAGGTGGCCAAAGTATTGGAGTTTCAGCATCAGTCCTTCGAATGAACATTCAGCACTGATTTCCTTTAGAATGGACTGGTTGGATCTTCTTGCAGTCCAAGGGATTCTCAAGCATCTTCTTGCTCAAGGGTATGATTTTCCTTAAACTGTGTACCAGTGATTAAATAACAACAATGTATTCTGCTTGAGGACACGTTTCACCTTCCCAAGAACCTTCTGATTAATTCTAATACAAACTGTGGGAGTGGGTCTGGCAAGCCCTTTACAACCTTGAGACATTCTTTTGATTTAACTGTAATAACCAGTTGAAAAAGTATATAGCTCCCTTGCTAAGACTATTGAGGGGGGCACCCTGCGCCCCCCTTCCAAATGTCTGTCAGGAGCTTTCTCTGTCCCTTTGTATACTGTAATAAAACTCTGCTACACAAAAGCTCTTGAGTGATCCAGCCGGGTCCTGAAGCTAAATCTTCTTCTTCAGAGATCACAAATCTGACATCATTCACCTATGATTGTAAGCTATCGCTATGACATGAATGACCCTCAAAAAAGTGCTGCTCAGTGAAAGAAGCAGGCATGAAACGCTACCTGTTGGATCACTCGATTAGGATTGCATTTCCAGAACTGGCAAATCCATAGAGACAGAAAGTAGAGTTTTGGTGACTGGGGGTTGGGCGGAGAGGAGAGTAGAGAGTGACTTCTAATTGGTATGGGCTTCTTTTTGGAGTCAGTTCAGTGGAAGTGAATAGAGTAAAATCCCTGACCTGTACACTTTAGTAATTAGCCTCCAATTAAAATAAATAAATTAATTTAAAAAATCCCTGACCTGTACACTTTAGAATGGTGGGTTTTGTGTATGTGAGTTATATCTCAAAGAAAAAACAAACAAACAAAAAAACACCTCATCAATTTCCATTTGAAGATAAGGGAAAAAAATATTCTCATTTTCTCTGTGAAGCACTTAAAAGAATTTTACGACAGAGGCCATAATGAAAACATTTAAGAGAAATGAGAATTGAGAACCAATACTGATCCTACTTAATTTCATAGCTATGTGACTTTTTTTTTTTTTTGGCTTTGCTGGGTCTTGGATGCTCATTTAGCAATTAGCGGAGTTTTATTAAAGTATAAAAAGGAACAGAGAAAGCTTCTGACATAGACATCAGAAGGGGGAATGGAGAGTGGCCCCCTTGCTATGAAGCTGTTTACCGCAGATTGGGACTTGAACCCACGTGACTGGGACTCAAATCCAGCCAAAACCCATGGTACCTGGTTTCAGGACCTAATGAAGCTCAGGTTCTTGATGCCTCATCAAACACTGAATTCCATGAGAGACAAAGTGCTCGGTAAGAAGTGGATTTATTCAGATTCAGAGAGAAGCACACTCCACAGACAGCATGTGGGTCATCGCAGAGGGTGAGTGTGGCCGGAGAATGTGGCCTTGTTAGTTTTTATAGGCTGGGTGATTTCATTTGCCAATGAGTGGGAGGATTATTCCAACTATTTTTGTGAACGGGCTGAGATTTCCAGAATCTGGGCCACTCATCACTCCCTGGTCTTTTAACAGTGCCCTTGAACTGTCATTACTTTTCCAACAAAGGTCCATCTAGTCAAAGCTTTGTTTTTTCCAATAGTCTTATATGGATGTGAGAGTTGGACTATAAAGAAAGCTGAGTGCCTAAGAATTGATGCTTTTGAACTGTGGTGTTGAAAAAGACTCTTGAGAGTCCCTTGGACTGCAAGGAGATCCAACCAGTCCATCCTAAAGGAAATCAGTCCTTAATATTCATTGGAAGGACTGATGCTGAAGCTGAAACTCCAATATTTTGGCCACCTGATGTGAAGAGCTGACTCATTTGAAAAGACCCTGCTGCTGGGAAGGATTGAACGCGGGAGGAGAAAGGGACGACAGAGGATGAGATGGTTGGATGGCATCACTGACTCAATGGACAGGAGTTTGGGTAAACTCCGGGAGTTGGTGACGGACAGGGAGGCCTGGCGTGCTGCAGTCCATGGGGTTGCAAGGAGTCAGACACAACTGAGTGACTGAACTGAACTGGAACTGCCATGGCACCTGTGAGTGTCTCGTTTCACCTGCTGATTGAGGATCAAGGTCTAGTCTCGTCTGCCATCTTGGTCCCACTGGATTCTAATTGGCTTACGTTGTGTCCTTGGGCTATGTCATTCTTTCAGCAGTTGTGCCCTGCCCCTCTTCCTTCTGTTACAGCTAGCCTTAGCAGGGGAGCTATATACTTTTTCAGGGACTTCCCTGGTGGCTCAGACAGTAAAGCATCTGCCTACACCATGGGAGACCCGGGTTCAGTCTCTGGGTCAGGATGATCCTCTGGAGAAGGGAATGGTAACCCATTCCTGTATTCTTGGCTGGAGAATCCCATGGATGGAGGAGCCTGGTTGGCTAGAGTCAGACACAACTGAGCAACTTCACTTCATGTATATACTTTTTCAACTGCGTTTCCTCTAGTTACAGTGTGGGGACTTCTCTGTAGTTGTAGTGTGCTGGCTTATCTTATTAAGGAGCACAGGCTCTACAACCCCACGGCATGTGGAATCTTAGTTCCCCGAGCGGGGATTGAACCGGAGTCCCCTGCATTGCAAGGCGGACTCTTAACCACTGGACCACCAGAGAAGTCCCAGCTGTGTGATTGTTTTTGAAGAATCATCTAATCCAGCAGTTTTCATTTCATTTGTCAGAGTCCCCAGTCACAGCTAATAATGCTAAATGATGTACAGTTAGGGATCCCAGTTAAGTAAATAGCTTTCTTCATGTAAGTCTTCACTCTGGTCCCAATGTTTTGAGATATTGCAGATTTTTTTCACACATACATGAATAGCGTGAGTCAAAGACATATTAAGGGCATTTGGAAAACCTCAATTTCTCCTATCACTCCGTCACCAGTAAAAGTTAAAAAAAAAAAATGTGTCTGTTGATATACGCATAAAGCTCATGTCTTTCCTTTCAACTCCCCTGAAATGCTGCTGCATTTTTCACTCTGGCTGTCTTTGGTAGCTTGTGTTTGGGCTGAAAACCCTTGGACAAGAAGAGGAATTACTTTAAGCAATGCCACAGTTAATATTTCATTTCTCGCGTCTGGCTTTTCAAGTCTAATGATGTTGTTAGACCATCAGATAGTTTCTCAGTGTGTTTGGCTACTTGAAGAAATATAGTCATACTTTCATATTTTTTTAAGTGTTTGTGCTTGTTTTTTTAACTTGGAACTCATGCTTATGATAATTTTGTCTTTGTGCTGCAGTAAGTACTTCACTGATAACACGGAGCAGGTGGAATACCTTCACTCTGTCGACAGAGGACTGGTTGCTGTTCAGTCACACAGTCGTGTCTGACTCTTTGCGACCCCATGGGCCGCAGCACACCAGGCTTCCCTGTCCTTCACCATCTCCTGGAGCTTGCTCAGACTCATGTCCGTCCAGTCTGTGATGCCGTCCAACCATCTCATCCTCTGTCGTCCCCTTCTCCTCCTGCCCTCAAACCTGCCAGAGGACCGGTGGAATACATTAAATGTTCGAAAATGATAAGACTTGTCAACAGATCCTTTTACTTTGGTTTCTGTTTCTGTTAAGATGTTATAAAATTAGGCATTGCTCTTTGCAGGAGATTCAGAATAAATATTCACTTCCTTACAGAATATTACTGCGTAGGTACCATCGGTCAGACGTGGGTACTAGGAGGATGACTAAACACACAGAGCGCCTCTTCCATCCGCCAGGGAACCAGGAGGGGCGTCCGACGGCCAATCAGCGCGTCCCACTTCCCCAGAGCAGACGATCATGGGCTTGCCCTCACTTTTGTTTTATTTATGCGGTTGCTTCGGGTCATAGTTTTACCGTTGGGATTCTTCATTGTGTCATGCAAATCTTTTTTTTGCAGGGTAGGGACTCTCTGGTTGTGGCATGCAGGCTCAGGAGTTGTGGCTTGTAGGCTTAGTCGCTCTGCGGCATGTGAGAGTTTGGCTTCCCTGGTGGCTCAGCTGGTAAAGAATCAGCCTGCAATGCAAGAGACCCAGGTTCGATCCCTGGGTCAGGAAGAATCCCCTGGAGGAGGAAGTGGCAACCCACTCCAGTATCCTTGCCTGGAGAATCCCATAAACAGAGGAGCTTGGGGGGCTACAGTCCATGGGGTCACAGAGAGACGGACATGACTGACTGACTAAACACATGTGGGATCTCTGTTCCTCCACCAAGGATCAAACCCCAGTCCGCTGCATGACGAGGCGGATTCCTAACTCCTGGATTTCATTTTCTTTCTACATCTCAAAGGGCCAACAACATCCCTTGAACCAAGAATGAACCCAGAGGGAAGCCGCACATGAGTGTCAGGAGTGTAAGTAAGTGTTACACGAGTGTCAGGAGCGTAAGTGTTAGTCACTCAGTCGTGCCTGACTCTTTGCGACCCCATGGACTGCAGCCCACCAGGCTCCTCTGTCCGTGGGATTCTCCAGGCAAGAACACTGGAGTGGGTCGCCATTTCCTTCTCCAGGGGATCTTCCCAACCCAGGGATTGAACCCACGTCTCCTGCACTGCAGGCAGATTCTTTACCGACAGAGCTACAAGGGAAGCCCCTTGTAGGAGGGAGTAGAAACTAGAAAAAGCCAGCGATTGTATACGGTTCACCTTCGCTAATTTTAATCCCATAAGATTATAAATCATTGACCAAACTGCCAGAAAATATGATTTGGGAAGTGGAAGTACTTCAAGAGAAATCTGAGTCCCAGTGTACAGCAGCAAAAATGTCGGTCCCTAAAGAGGGATGGGATTTGACCACAGTTCGACCTCACTTGAAATCTTTTGATGATAAAAGATGATGTAGAAAAGTCAATGCTAAAATGACAAGAACTTCTGGGATAGAACAACTGGAGATATGAGGGACAGTAAAATCCAGGGAGCCACTGAAGATAGCTTTGAATTGCTTCACCTAAACAACAAGAACAGAACTTTAATTTCGTGCTCTGTGTTGTCTTCAAAGTTGTCTGTATCCTTCTGGGGGAGAAGAGAGGAGAACCTTTAGGAAGGGGTGGTAACCTAACTAATTGGAATGCACCACAAGATCAGCCTTTCGTGGCCAAGGGCTACGCTGTTCAAGGCTTATTATCTCAATTGATCCTTTAATAGCCTGTAAATTAGGTATTACTAGTATCTCTATTTTATGGGCATAAAGACAGAGAATAGAATGCTAAGTACTTTGCCTCAGAATGAATAGTAAGTAATTGGTAAAGATGGATGTAATTGGTTGTTTAACCATCATAACTGGCTCTGCAGACATCGTAGTCTCTGTCTATAGGGACTTCTTTCTTTCAATTCCTGTTTCGTTCGAAGTCACTTTATCCTTCACCTTTTCTTGCACCATTGTCCGTTGGTTCTCAAACAAAATGGTATTTGTTCTTCTCTCTATAGTGGTTCCCTAGCTCTCAAATCACGTATTATGGCTGCTATTTACTTAACAGGAGAAACTTTTATTGCATTCATGGTTTTATTCTTGGAACCCAGGCATAGAGAGGCGCTCAATAAACATTTGCTAAATGAATGATTGATCATCGAAGGAATAAATTGGATAATGTTGACTGAACATTAATTCTCCATTCTCTGTGTGTTCAGCTCATGCTAGAATTAACTCCCCCCTAGTAAAAACGTTGTCTTGAAATGTGTTCAAAGTTCCCTGTTTTCTGTGAATTAACCAGAAATGCTCTGTTTCGAGATTTTCACTAGTTAAGTTATGCCTCTTTTGACTTACATCATTTTAAAATATCAAGGGGGATACAATCAGGCAGTTCAAATAGTTCACGTCTCTTTTAGGAGCAGGGGTCACCCGGCCGTCTGCCTCCCTGTCTGAATGTTCAGACAACACTTGCCTTGATGAGTGTTGATGCACATTAAATCACATTTCTTTACCTGAACTCCGAGGGTGCCTTGTTCAACAGGTCAGTCGGTCATTGTTATCCTACACCCAGGATCAAGACGAAATATGTGCCAGAGAGACATGTCTTATAGGGTGTCTCGAAATGGGCTATTTATATACACAAACAAATAAATTACCAGGCCCAGTGAGCCTACATTTTCAGAGGACAAGATTTGTTCCAGGGGTTGAGAGTGGAAGAAAATCGATCCTTGTTGAACTGATAAATGTCCCTTCCAAATACTTCACATTGCCTTTAAAGCATAAAGTTGCCATTTTCCTTTTATCTGTCAGCTACTTATTTCCTGCATGAGCTATTCAGGCTTTCTAAATCATACCAGTTGGTCTTTTGCCAAATGCTTGCCGCTGGGTGCATATGGAATAAATTATCCAGTGAAAAACATCTCAATCTTCTAGCTGTTTGATCAAATGCCTCTGTAAGTGTTGAAATGCTGTTCATGTCTAAGGAGCACCTTGGCCACAAGATACAAAAATCTCACAGAGGACAGATAACCAAATTATGGAATGTTCACTTGACTTAGGAAATTTTAATAGGAAAAAAAAAAACCCCACATCAAGTCTTGAAATTCTAGTAGAAGGTAACCACTACTTTACACACACTGTGATTGCTCTTGGTATTCAGGAAAATGATGGAGACATGGATGGGGGTATTTCCTTTTCAGAGTAGGAGAGGGACTTCCCCAATAACGGACATGGAGAAACACCCAGGAGAAATGGAGCAGTCTCTCTTTCCCCAGCCGTGGATTAGGGTCTCAGCTCTGAGCTTGGCTACCCTGTGTTGCTTGCTCTCCTGTAGAATTTGTCAAGGCCACCTGCTTGGTGAGGGCTGGGGCCTCCTGCCCAGTGTTCCAGAAGGGTATTCGTGCTCATGGCATAAATGTAGGTCATTGCTTCAGCTTCAGCATCAGTCCATCCAATAAATATTCAGGGTTGATTTCCTTTAAGACTGACTCTTAAAGGTAGGGGCTTCCCTGGTGGCTCAGAGGAGAAAGTGTCTGCTTGCAATGCGGGAGACCTGGGTTCGATCCCTGGGTTGGTAAAATTCCCTGGAGAAGGAAATGGCAACCCACTCCAGTACTCTTGCCTGGAAAATCCCAAGGACAGAGGAGCCTGGTAGGCTACAGTCCATGGGGTCCCAAAGAGTCGGACACGACTGAGCGACTTCACTTTAACTTTAACCCTTAAAGGTTTGATCTCCTTGCAGTCCAAGGG
Source organism: Bos indicus x Bos taurus (assembly GCF_003369695.1). Lineage (NCBI taxonomy): Eukaryota > Metazoa > Chordata > Mammalia > Artiodactyla > Bovidae > Bos > Bos indicus x Bos taurus. The sequence continues at coordinate 5,940,543 of NC_040105.1, read as the reverse complement.
ACTCTCAAGAGTCTTCTCCAACACCACAGTCTGGAAGCATCAATTCTTCAGTGCTCAGCCTTCTTTATGGTCCAACTCTCACATCCATACCTGAATACTGGAAAAATCAGACCACTTTTTGCAAAGTGATGTCTCTGCTTTTTAATACACTGTCTAGGTAGGTCATAGCTTTCCTTCCAAGGAGCAAGCATCTTAATTTAACGGCTCAGTCCCTGTCTGCATTTATTTCAGAGCCCAAGGAATGCTTTCTTATCTCCCCTTGCTATTCTTTGAAACTCTGCATTCAGATGGGTATATCTTTCCTTTTCTTCTTTGCCTTTCATTTCTCTTTTTTTCTCAACTATTTGCAAGGCGTCCTCAGGCAGGCATTTTGCCTTTTTGCATTTCTTTTTCTTGGGGATGATTTTGATAATTGTTCCCTATACAATGTCACGAACCTCAGTTCATAGTTCATCAGGCACTCTGTCTATCAGATCTAATCCCTTGAATCTATTTCTCACTTCCACTGTATAATCATAAGGGATTTGAGTTAGGTCATACTTGAGTGGTCTAGCAGTTTTCCCTACTTTCTTCAATTTAAGTCTGAATTTGGCAATAAGGAGTTCATGATCTGAGCCACAGTCAGCTCCCAGTCTTGTTTTTGCTGACTGTATAGAGCTTCTCTATCTTCAGCTGCAAAGAATATAATCAGTCTGATTTCACTGTTGACCATCTGGTTATGTCCATGTGTAGAATCGTCTCTTGTGTTGTTGGAAGAGGGTGTTTGCTATGACCAGTGCATTATCTTGGCAAAACTCTGTTAGCCTTTGCCCTACTTCATTTTGTACTCCAAGGCCAAACTTGCCTATTACTCCAGGTATCTCTTGATTTCCTACTTTTGCGTTCCAGTTCCCTATGATGAAAGTGAAAGTGAAAGTTGCTCAGTCGTGTCCGACTCTTTGCAACCCCATGGACTATTCAGTCCGTGGAATTCTCCAGGCAAGAATACTGGAGTAGGTAGCCTTTCCCTTCTCAAGGGGGTCTTCCCAACCCAGGGATCGAACCCAGGTCTCCCGCGTTGCAGACAGATTCTCACCAACTGGGCTATGATGAAAAGGATGTCTTTTTTTTTTTTGGTGTTTGTTCTAGAAGGTCTTGTAGGTCAAGATAGAACCATTCAACTTCTCTGGGGGAGAATGGGTGTGTGTGTGTGTGTATGTGTGTGGCTGAGTGCCATTGCTGTGCTTCTGAAACTGTCACAATATTGTTAATTGTACTTCCCTGGTGGCTCAGACCGTAATGCGTCTGTCTACAATGCGGAAGACCCGGGTTCGATCCCTGGGTCGGGAAGATCCCCTGGAGAAGGAAATGGCAATCCACTCGAGTACTCTTGCCGGGAAAATCTCATGGACAGAGGAGCCTGGTAGGTTACAGTCCACGGGGTCGCAAAGAGTTGGAGACGACTGAGCGACTTCACTTCAATGCAAAACAAAAAGTTTAAGGACTTCGTTAACCGAGGATGCAGAGATGAAACCACGCCTCGCAGTTCTCCATTGCTAAGCACTGGCCTGCAGTGTCTACTGGTCGGTCTGTGTTGGCCACTGTTCCATGGATTTGGCCGCTGAGGACACTAGGCATCCAGATAGATGCAGAGAGCTGTGACTTACACAGGCAGCAAGCACACGGTCAGCTTGGCATCAGCGCCCTGGGAATCAGGTCCCAGCTGGTAGCAGAGAACTCAGGCACGCAGATGGCAGAGGTCTGGAGCTCCCCATGAAATCACAGGACATCTCTCCATGATGTGGGTCAGACTGTGGTCAAGCTCTGTGTTCGTGGCCCATAGCAGGGCCATGCAGGATGCCCGGGTACCAACCATGCAGTGTTTCCTACTGAGAATCGCTCGGCGACAGAGGGAAGGAATCTGTGTACTCCACCACTCCACAGCCGGGGTCCCCTCGAATCTCTCAGCAGCTCTTACAGTAGTAAGAGGAGTCATAACTCTTTTTTTAAATTTATTTTAATTGGGGGCTAATGACTTTACAATACTGTAGTGGTTTTTGCCATACATTGACATGAATCAGCCATGGGTGTACATGTGTTCCCCATCCTGAACCCCTCTCCCACTTCCCTCCCCATCCCATCCCTCAGGGGCGTCCCAGTGCACTGGGCCTGAACACCCCATCTCATGCATAGGAGTGGTAACTCTTAATAGTAGTAACTCTCCAAGGAGTCTCTGCTGCCAGCCTTGGCTCGGGAGTGTTGATGATTACATGGGAGTGTGTGCTCGTGAAACTGAGACCAGAACTTAGTGAATCCGTGTTCTCTCTCTCGGCTACTCATTTAGAAAAGGTGATAACGACCAAGCAACTAGATAAACTAGCTTCCCCTGTGCTGTGTTTCCTCACCTCCTGGTCTGTGTCCTGCACCGATTTCAGTGTCTGTTCATGACACCCCAGTGCCCTGAAACGTGCTTGGAATCCCCCCACATGGGAGTGACCTTCCCAGTACAGGTCTAATTTCTGAGGACTTTCATCTCCATCGTGAATGTCAGTCTCTGTGGTCAGTTCCAAGGTGCACAGGGATTGAGGAGAAGGCAGTGACCAGTGGTGTGGTCACTGCAGATCTTCCCAGCCTGCTCTTAGTCATTCAGTCGTGTCCGACTGTTTGCGACCTCATGGACTATAGCCCTCCAGGCTCCTCTGTCCATGGGATTTCCCAGACAAGAATACTGGAGTGGGTTGTCATTCCTTTCTCCAGGGGATCTTCTCGACCCAGGATCGAACCCTCATCTCCTGCATTGCAGGCAGATTCTTTACTGTCTGAACCATCAGGGAAGCTCCTTTGCCAGCTAGATGCCCCCAGAGATCCTTCCTCTCGTGATTCTCATGCAATAGCACAAGCATTTGCCCTCAGCAGTTCCTGCTTCAAACTCCAGAAAGATTTTTCCTCATTCATATACTCGTGGGTTATTAGAATTCTTGTGTCGTCTTATACCGTCATGTGAAAAGCGCAGCGTGCGTAATTTGGAATATTTTCAGTTCATCCATTTCACCATTAAATGAGCATTTATCAAATATCTGTTAACATTTCAGGTATTGAAGTGGATGATGAGGACTCAGAGATGAATCCAGTGTGTCTCTTCATATAATTAAAATCACATGATGAATGACTTTGCCATATATGACTGCGATTCTACGGTACATGGGGTTATAGCTCTTGTCTACAACGGTGATTTATAAAGCATCTCTCTTGTGATAACGGAGTAAAACCTATTAAACCAGAGCTTATCTGCTAAACCCATTGAGCAGCTAAGTTGCTTGGTTTCGGTCTGCAGTGAGTCATGAGTGTGTCGGCAACCACTGCCTCGCTTGGCTTTCTCTGACCTGACTTCTGGGAAGGTGTTAAAAGCCAGAAGAAATGTGAGTGTGCATTTCAAGAGTCTTCCAGGAAAACAAAAACTACTCCGAGTATTTAAAACAGAGGAAACACAATTCAGGAACGTGATGGGCAACATGGGGTGGGAAGAGAAGCAGAGAGCAATCTCCAGGAAGACTTGTCAAAGCCTGCCTTTTAGGGAGACCTGCTAAACCATCAGCATTTTATATTACTCGTAACTATATTGTACAGAATTATTATAGTCTACATAATGATAACTCTGTTGTTGTTCTTCAGTCGCTGAGTCAAGTCCAAGTCTTTGAGACCCCATGGACTGCAGCACGCCAGGCTTCCCTGCCCTTCACCATCTCCCGGAGTTTGCTCAAACTCATGTCCATTGAGTCAGTAATGCTATCTAACCATTTTATCCTCTGCCACCCTCTTCTCCTTTTGCCTTCAGTCTTCCCCCCGCCCCCAGCAGCAGGCTCTTTTCCAATGAGTCTTCTTGTTCTATCAGGTGGCCAAAGTATTGGAGCTTCAGCTTCAGCATCAGTCCTTCCAATGAATACCCAGGACTGATCTTTAGGATGGACTGGCTGAATCTCCTTGCAGTCCAAGGGCCTCTCAAGAGTCCTCTCCAGCATCACAGTTTGAAAGCATCAGTTCTTCAGTGCTCAGCCTTCTTTATGGTCCAGCTCTCACATGACTGACTAGAAAAACCATAGCTTTGACTATATGATCCTCCTTTGTCAGCAAAGTGACATCTCTGCTAAATATTTATTTTTATTTATTAATTTGGCTGAGTTGGGTCTTCGTGGTGGCACAGGGGGCCATCAGTCTTTGTCATAGCATGAGGGATTTTTAGTTGCAAGTCCCATGAGCTCTCACTTATGGCCCTTGAGATCCTGTTTCCTGAGTGGGGCTCAGGAAAGGAAGGTAGGAAGGAAGCAGTGATTTCCAGACCCAGGGGCTGCACCGCCTGCTGGGAACCGGAGCCACGGAGCTGCTGGGATCTCATGAAAGACACAGCCTCCTGGGGGTCACCTTCTGTGGGCTCCTTGGAGAGCCTGGGGATACTCCCTGATGTGAGGAAGGGAGGATAGTACAACACAGGGACTGTGTGCCCCCTCCCTCAGCCAGAGTCATCTGCTGAAATGCTTTCCCCCGTGTGGTGCTCTTAGGACGTGGAGCCCTTGGGGGTGACTCGGTCACGAGGGTGCAGCCCTCATGAGTGGATTAGTGCCCTAATCTGAATCTGCCCAAACTTGGCCTTGACTTCCAGTCTCCCAGCTGCGTGTTATAAAGGACTATTTTATCCGACATCACGGACAGGTCACCTAATATTTTATTTTTTTAAAAAATATTTATTTTTGAGTATACTGGGTCATCGTTGCTACAGGTTGCTGGCCCTTCTCTAGTTGCTGCAACTAGTAGTGGAAGCTACTCTCTAGTTGCTCTAACTAGCGGCGGAGGCTACTCTCTAGTTGCTCTAACTAGCGGTGGAGGCTACTCTCTAGTTGCTCTAACTAGCGGTGGAGGCTACTCTCTAGTTGCTCTAACTAGCAGTGGAGGCTACTCTAGTTGCTCTAACTGGTAGTGGAGGCTACTCTCTAGTTGCTCTAACTGGTAGTGGAGGCTACTCTCTAGTTGTTCTAACTGGTAGTGGAGGCTACTCTCTAGTTGCTCTAACTAGCAGCGGAGGCTACTCTCTAGTTGCTCTAACTAGCGGTGGAGGCTACTCTCTAGTTGCTCTAACTAGCGGTGGAGGCTACTCTCTAGTTGCTCTAACTAGATGTGGAGGCTACTCTCTAGTTGCTCTAACTGGTAGTGGAGGCTACTCTCTAGTTGCTCTAACTGGTAGTGGAGGCTACTCTCTAGTTGCTCTAACTGGTAGTGGAGGCTACTCTCTAGTTGTTCTAACTGGTAGTGGAGGCTACTCTCTAGTTGCTCTAACTGGTAGTGGAGGCTACTCTCTAGTTGTTCTAACTGGTAGTGGAGGCAACTCTCTAGTTGCTGTAACTGGTAGTGGAAGCGACTCTCTAGTTGCTCTAACTAGTAGTAGAGGCAATGCTCTAGTTGCTCCAACTAGTAGTGGAGGCTATGCTGTAGTTGCTCTAACTAGTAGTGGAGGCTACGCTGTAGTTAGTTGCTCTAACTAGTAGCAGAGGCTATGCTCTAGTTGCTCTAACTAGTAGTGGAGGCTACTCTCTAGTTGTTCTAACTAGTAGTTGAGGCTACTCTAGTTGCTCTAACTAGTAGTGGAGGCGACGCTCTAGTTGCTCCAACTAGTAGTGGAGGCTACGCTGTAGTTGCTCTAACTAGTAGTGGAGGCTACTCTCTAGTTGCTCTAACTAGTAGCAGAGGCTACTCTCTAGTTGCTCTAACTAGTAGCAGAGGCTACTCTCTAGTTGCTCTAACTAGTACTGGAGGCAATGCTCGTTGCTCTAACTAGTAGTGGAGGCTACGCTGTAGTTGCTCTAACTAGTAGTGGAGGCTACTCTCTAGTTGCTCTAACTAGTAGTGGAGGCTACTCTAGTTGCTCTAACTAGTAGTGGAGGCGACGCTCTAGTTGCTCTAACTAGCAGCAGAGGCTACTGTCTAGTTGCTCTAACTAGTAGTGGAGGCTACTCTCTAGTTGCTCTAACTAGCAGCAGAGGCTACTCTCTAGTTGCTCTAACTAGCAGCGGAGGCTACTCTCTAGTTGTGGTACAGGGCTTCCCATCTCCATGGCTTCTCTTGCTGTGGAGCAAAAGCTCTGGAGTGCACGGGCTTTAGTAGCTGTGGCCTGTGGCCTCAGCAGTTGTGGGGCAGAAGCTTAGAAGACCCCGAGGCATGTGGGGTCTTCCCAGACCAGGGATGGAACCGCGTCCCCTGCACTGGTGGATCGATTCGTAGCTACTGGACCGCCAGGGAAGTCCCAGCCAACACTTAATAAATATTGAGTTCTTATTACATGTCAAGGATGGTAAGTGTGATACACATCAAACCCTGCTTCCGTGAAAGTTACATTCTGATTAGAGACACAGAGCAAGCAAGTAAATTAAATAAATAGTTGTACTAATAAAAACAAAAACGGGCTTCCCCAGTGTCTCAGATGGTAAAGATCCACTTGCAATGCAGGAGAGCCTGGTTCGATCCCTGGATCAGGAAGATCCCCTGGAGAAGGGAATGACAACCTGCTCCAGTATTCTTGCCTGGGAAATCCCATGGACAGAGGAGCCCAGCAGGCTACAGTCCATGGGGGTCACAAAGACTTGGACATGACTGAGAGATGAACACTTGCACTTTCACAAATAAATAGAATTTCAGGCAGAGATAAATGTCAGGAAGGAAAGTAAAACAGGGTCTAGTGAGTGATGGAATTAAGAGTATATACATGACTGCTGCTGCTGCTGCTAAGTCGCTTCAGTCGTGTCCGACTCTGTGCAACCCCATAGATGGCAGCCCACCAGGCTTCCCCGTCCCTGGGATTCTCCAGGCAAGAACACTGGAGTGGGTTGCCATTTCCTTCTCCAATGCATAAAAGTGAAAAATGAAAGTGAAGTCTCTCAGTTGTGTCTGACTCTTCACGACCCCATGGACTGGAGCCTACCAGGCTCCTCAGTCCATGAGATTTCCCAGGCAAGAGTACTGGAGTGGGCTGCCATTGCCTTCTCCGATATACTGGACAAGAGACGGACAAATGAGTACTCAACAAAAACATATTTTTCTTGGCTTATTACAAGCGAGTTTACAACTTTTTTTGGTATAGTGATGATAGGGAAACAAAAATCAACTGATATGCCATGCTCTTTTTTCCTCTTTCTTTTTATATGCCATGGTTTATGTATCGAGAATTTTGAGGATATTTGCCATTTCTTGTTCAATGACATTCAAAATGCAATACTTGTAAAGACTAGAGTTATTTCTGCTGGAATTTTTTCAGAACTATCCTCCTTGCAGCCAAGAAAGTGGTGGTGAGACATGAGTGGGTACTGGAGGATGAAGGGCTGGCTGACTGGGTGTAAAAACGTCTTTGGCTCTGGAAGTATTTGCTTGTCTTTGGAGGAAGGGACAAGCTGGAAGTCCAGCCGGATAAGTGCTGGGCTGGAATGGACAGATCCAGAGAGGACACAAGACCAGAGGGAGGCCGGGCAAATCAGGACAGACTAGAGGACAGGGAAGAGAGATTGAATGTAATCGACAAGTCATGGAGTCCATGGGATTCGAAGGAGGAGAGATCCATCATCTGCTTTGTGCCTGGAGGGCTCAGTGGTAAAGAATCTGCCTGCCAGTGCAGGAGATATGGGTTTGATCCCTGGGTCAGGAAGATCCCCTGGAGGAGGAAATGAACACCCACTCCAGTATTTTTGCCTGGGAGAATCCCAAGGACAGAGGAGCCTGGCCATGAGGTCTCAAAGAGTCAGACACGACTCAGTGACTCAGCAGCTGCTGATGTTGCTGTGAAGGGCAGGGGTGAAGAAGACCCCCCCCCCCCACCCTGCCTCAACAGCTCTGGAAGCAGCGAACAGAAAAGAGCACCCTGAGGGGAGGTCAGATGTGACTGAGGTGTATCCGGAGCTGTGCAACATGATATTGTTGCAAAAGACTTGAACAAGAGCACACAGGCAGGAGGGAAGCCAGGTGCTTCCATCACGTTGAGATCGCATTTGCTCCGCACACTCGGCCCCCAATTTGTGCTCAGGGTGACTCAGTCCCCGCTTTGTACTCAGGGTGGGCAGACTTGCTCCATAAAGGCTTAGCTAGTCCATCTTCGAAGCTGGGCAGATCATATGGTTTCTATTACAGCTACTCACGTCGGTCCCTGTAATGTAAAAGCAGCGGTAGGCATTATGCTAGTGAGTGGAAGTGTCTGTGTTCCAATAAAACTTTATTTGCACCAAGAGAGGGCACGCAGGATTCAGTTAGCTGCTTTAAAGTGTTGGGGAGAAGGAAATGGCAACCCACTCCAGTATTCTTGCCTGGAGAATCCTGTGGACAGAGGAGCCTCATGGGCTACAGTCCACGGGGTTGCGAGAGTCAGACACGACTGAGTAACTAAACCTACCTCCCTACCTTAGAGTGTTGGATCACTGGTAACGTTTCCTGATGTCTGGTCCATGCAAGAGACTGTTGCCAAGTAATCTGCTCACATTTCCAAGGATCCATTCTACAGGACATTTTGACCCGATCTAGTACCACCCCCATCCAGAGGGTGTGTGTGTTTACTTAGTGTGTGTTTACTAAGTCACTCAGTCGTGTCCAACTCTTTTCGACCCCATGGACTGTAGCCTGCCAGGCTCCTCTGTCCATGGGGTTCTCCAGGCAAGTATACTGGAGCAGGCTGTCATTTTCCTCCTCCAGGAGATGTTCCTGACCCAGGGACTGAACCCATGTCTCTTTTATCTCCTGCACTGGCAGGCGGCTTCTTTACCATTAGCACAACCTGGCCTTGTAGGTTCACTTAATCTCTTGACTAAGATGATCCTTTTCAGAGTTCACTGGAATAATATCCTTGCTCTTAGTATTTACTTTTTGGTTACTAATCTTTTACTTCTGCCTAAGATTTGAATGCTACCCTTTAACTTCAGGTTATCACAGGTGAAGCTGTAGGTGCGTTTATTCTGCCTCCAGTGACTTGCTTCTTTCCATTGAAATCTTTTATTTTTCGTCCCTGGGAAGATGGTCATGGAGTAGCTGGACCTGGGTTTGGATAAGAGTTCCATCCTTAACATTGTGCAAATCGGGCAATTAATTGATTTCTGTGCACATTCATCTCCTGACCTGTAAGACTCAGATAATGATATTGCCTTCGCATCCTGCTGCTGCTGCTGTTAAGTCGCTTCAGTCGTGTCCGACTCTGTGCGACCCCATAGACGGCAGCCCACCAGCCTCCTTCCTCCCTGGGGATTCTCCAGGCAAGAACACTGGAGTGGGTTGCCATTTCCTTCTCCAAAGAGTGAAAGTGAAGTCACTCAGTCATGTCAGACCCTCAGCGACCCCATGGACTGCAGCCTACCAGGCTCCTCCGTCCATGGGATTTTCCAGGCAAGAGTACTGGAGTGGGGTGCCATTGCCTTCGCATCCTAGTTAACATTAAATGACAATCCTAAAGTACCAAAGTACCAGGCATTGCAGCAATTTAGGATTTCTTCCTTACGACATAACAAGTCAAATCAGAAAACTGAACAAATCACTGAACCCAGTAGAAAATGTTAAGGTTTATGAAACCTCCAATTATTAGTTTACTGTTTTGTAATATTTTCATAAAGTTCCAGTGACCCCTTAATTTGACTGTTCTATTTGCAAATGAAGCCCATAAACTGGAAGTATGTATTAATAAGAGATCGTCAACTAATGGGTTGTTCTTAGGGAATACAAGATGTAGTGCCGGGAAACCACATCTTCTAAAGATTTAAGGGAAGTGTTAGTTGCTCTGCTGCTGCTAAGTCACTTCAGTCGTGTCTGACTCTGTGTGACCCCATAGATGTCAGCCCACGAGGCTCCCCCGTCCCTGGGATTCTCCAGGCAAGAACACTGGAGTGGGTTGCCATTTCCTTCTCCAATGCAGGAAAGTGAAAAGTGAGAGTGAAGTCACTCAGTTGTGCCTGACTCTTAGCGACCCCATGGACTGCAGCCTACCAGGCTCCTCCGTCCATGGGATTTCCCAGGCAAGAGTACTGGAGTGCGTTGCCATTGCCTTCTCCAGTTAGTTGCTCAGGCATGTCCAATTCTTTGGGACCCCATGGACTGTAGCCCGCCAGGCTCATCCGTCCATGGGATTCTCCAGGCAAGAATACCAGAGTGGGTTGCAATTTCCTTCTCCAGGGGGTCTTCCCGACCCAAGGATCAAATCCAGGTCTCCAATACTGTGGGCAAATTCTTTACCAATTCTTTAGCCACCAGGGAAGCCCTTTGTTTAAATGCCATATCAATACACAGAGACAAAAGTAGTGAATAGCTCTATAAGGATGGACATTTTTAATACATACAGTCGGAAGGTCACAGTCACAGGAGTCAAAATGTTTTAAACCATCTACTGGTGCTTCATAAATAGATATAACTACAGACCTCACGTTTTGCAGCTGTAAGCATCGACATTATAAGAGTATCATAAAAAGTGCCATGCCTTTTCTTTCGGTCCTTCCTCGTAGGTCCTGTTAATGTTCCTGCTAGGCTTGGAAGAATTGATGCTTTTGAGCTGTGGTGTTGGAGAAGACTTCTGAGGTCCCTTGGACTGCAAGGAGATCCAACCTGTCCATTCTGAAGGAGATCAGCCCTGGGATTTCTTTGGAAGGAATGATGCTGAAGCTGAAACTCGAGTACTTGGGCCACCTCATGCGAAGAGTTGACTCATTGGAAAAGACTCTGATGCTGGGAGGGATTGGGGGCAGGAGGAGAAGGGGACGACAGAGGATGAGATGGCTGTATGGCATCACTGACTCGATGGACATGAGTCTGAGTGAACTCCGGGAGTTGGTGATGGACAGGGAGGCCTGGTGTGCTGCGATTCATGGGGTTGCAAAGAGTCGGACATGACTGAGCGACTGAACTGAACTGAACTGAACTGAGGCTTGGAAAGTGAAAGTAAAATGAAATTGAAGTCGCTCAGTCGTGTCCGACTCTTTGCCACCCCATGGACTGTAGCCTACCAGGCTTCTCTATCCATGAGATTTTTCCAGGCAAGAATACCGGAGTGGGTTGCTAGGCTTGGAAACCCAGTGGGGGGGTGGAGGGGTGGGGTGGAGTCTTAGCCACTGGACCACCAAGGAAGTCCCTTCACTTTCCTCTTATTTTCGATATTTTTTTTTCCTGGTCATCAGTGATGCTGAACATCTCTTCATTTAACTTTAAAAACTACGTGTTTCTCTGTGTGCTTGTTCATAACTTTTGCTTAGTTTCCTTTTGGTCTGTTCATGCTCTTTTTATTGATTTGTAGGAATCCGTTCCCCAGTTTTCATTCTAGTATTTTGTCAGTCGTATTGGGAAAATATTTTCTCCTACTGTGTATTGAATCTCTTTCTCTAGGATGTTTTGGATGAACACTGTGTCGTAATTTTTAATGCAACTGCATGTATCTTTCATTTAAGTGAATGTGTTAAGGGAAGCACATTGATTGAAACCCTCCACCCTGGCCAGGCACCACAGTAACTATTTGCATACGTGCTTTACGACAGGAGGTCCTGGTAAGGAACTAATAAGCCTCCACCAACCGGAAGAGTTCGAGAAAGGTCAAAAGGAGACACCACATGTCCGACCAGCTCCCAGAATCCTTCTCCCTGCATCCATTTGGCTGGACAAGGCGTTCGCCACCAGCAGACTCTGAGTCAAAATGATTGGCTAAAGAAAACCCGGAAACTAATCCCATCGCCATAAAGCTGGAGACTGCCAGCCATGTGGCAGAGCTGTTCTCCTGGGTTTCCTTACCCTCCTGCTCTCTGCTCGGGCGCCCTTTCCCAATAAAATCTCTTGCTTTGTCGGCACATGTGTCTCCTCGGACAATTCACTTCCGAGTGTTAGACAAGAGCCCAGTTTCGGGCCCTGAAACGGGTTCCCTTTCCTACAACAAATGCATTGTGTGTTTTATTGAAGGAGTATTTTGTCTGGTCTTTGTTCAGGATTTATCTCTGATCTCAGCCCAGGTTTGTTCTCTCCTGTCAGATACTGGTTTGAGTACTTACTCACTTCCCTGAGCCTAATTCAGGTTTTGCTGGAGGGTGAATCTGGGTTGCTTCCTGAAGCTTTGAGCCGGAAACAGTTTCTCCAGGGAAAGAGCTTCCCTCCTGAGGTTCCAGCCCTCTGACTCCGGGTGCAAAGCTTGGTGTTGCCTCCCAGCCCTTTGCTGCCCCCTGCAGGCAGCTGTGACCAGGGGCTGCTGCTTTTAAATCAGCCCAGTTGCATGCTGGGAAAGAGAGAGAACCACGTGGTCGTTTGGGGGTCTCAAGAATTTCACCTAATTCCTATGCTGTTAGTAAACAGAGCCCTGCCCCATCCCACCCCCATCATATTTTCAAATACTTTGCATAGGGGCTTCCCTCCTGGCTCAGTGGTGTAGAATCCGCCTGCCAATGCAGGAGACACGGGTTCGATTCCTGGTCTGGGAAGATCCCACGTGCTGCAAGGCAACTAAACCCCACCCCCCCCCAACAACTACTGAGCCTGTGCTTTATAGCACCACCTACCTCCTGGAGCCACAACTACTGAGCCCACCCACTCTAGAGCCCCTGCTCTGCAACAAGAGAAGCCACCCCAATGAGTAGTCCACACCCCAACAGCTACAGAAAAGGCTGCAGAAAAGGCTGCACAGCAAAGAAGACCCAGCACAGCTAAAAGAAAGAAATAAAAATTTAAAAAATACACCTTGCATGAATAAAGGAATAAACTGTTCCTGCTCCGAATATGTTGAATTCAAAACCATTGTGCTCAGTGGGAGGAAAAAAAAAAAAAGCCAGACACAACACTGCCTACCATCATTTATATGACGTTCTGGCAAACACAGAAATGGAAGCACAGAAATCAGATTGCCAGAGTCAGGAAGTGAGGGCAGGATATTGATACAGGAGAGAGAAGAGAAGTGTGTATGGTGCTGGAAATATTCTAGATGACTGTCGAATTGGTAGTCACACGGCTGCATACTTTAAGGCAAAGGATGTCTTCACAGTCAAATTGCTCATTTAAAATTTACAAATTGTTATTTTCTGTAAGTTAATTCTATTTTAGTAAATACATCTTGTTAAAACTGACTGAGAAGTAAAGAGTTAAATAAAGGGGAAAAAATGTATGATCTAATTCCACAACGATGAAATTTTATACTGCAAGCTCTTAAAGAGGGGTGTTTAAAGTCAAGTAGAATGTTTGACCAGGTGTCGAAAAGTGACTCTGGTGTTCACGTCTGCTGTGCAGGTTCTTTTTGGATAATACCTGTGGCTGGACTGCTTATCTTGAATACTCTGGACGGGCACCTGTGAGTTGTACCTGGGTATTTGCTTTTCTTTTTAGTCTGTCATCATTTAGGAAGCCTGGCATGCTGCAGTTCATGGGATCGCAGTCAGACATGACTTAGCAACTGAACCCCAACACATTGTCAAATGAGCCATTTGGTTATTTTAATTAAAAAAAATTTTTCGATTGCAAGATATTTGCTTGACAATATTGTGCTGATTTCTGCCATACATCAACATGAATCTCAAATGAGTTGTTCTGAGAAATCATTTTGGAAAGTGAACTTCATTTTTATGTTCAGAAGCTAATGTTCATTTCAGTGCTCATTTAAAAATCATCTTTACCTTTCCATTACTGCGAATTGACTCTTCCGAACTAAAGAGGCATTGCTGTAACTCAGCGGTTCTCAGCTGGAAGTCATTTTGCTGCCCCCCCCCCCGCCCCCCGCCGGGGAGACATGTGATACTATCTGGAGACAGTTTTGTTAGCTGTCCCTGTTGGGGGATGGGGTGGATGCTACTGACATCTAGCGAGTAGAAGCCAGATTAGCTCCCTATGGGAAATTATCCCTGAGAGTCACTAGTACTGAGGTTGGAAAACTGATTATTCAGGATAATCAATCCTGGATATTCACTGGAAGGAGTGATGCTGAAGCTGAAACACCAATACTTTGGCCACCTGATGCGAAAAACGGACTCATTAGAAAAGACCCTGATGTTGGGAAAGACTGAAGGCAGGAGGAGAAGGAGATGGTTGGACGGCATCACTGACTCAATGGACATGAGTTTGAGTAAACTCTAGGAATTTGGTGATGGACGGGGAGGCCTGGTGTGCTGCAGTCCATGGGGTTGCAAAGAGTCGGACACGACTGAGCCACTGAACTGAACTGATGCTCAGTTGTGTCTGACTGTTTGTGACCCCATGGCCTGCAGCTTGGGGGAAACCTAGGTATGAAATTTATACAAAAATGTCACAGAAGAAGTGAAAGTCGATCGGCCGTGTCTGACTCTTTGCAGCTCCACAGACTGTAGCTTGCCAGGCTCCTCTGTGCGTGGGATTCTCTAGGCACTAAAAGAATAGTCAAAACCAAAACATATGTTACAAATCCATTGGTTAATACCGTGAATGCTGTATCTACCTTGCCTGGTTTGGGCACTTATTATTAATTGAAGGTCTGTACCTAATGTTTTTGAAGTATTTAAGTAGAAGTGTGAAAGTGTTAGTCGACTCTTTGTGACCCCATGGACTACAGCCCACCAGGCTCCTGTGTCCATGGGGATTCTGCAGGCAGGAATAATGGACTGGGTTGCCACTTCCTTCTCCAGGGGATCTTCCCAACCCAGGGGTCAAACCGTGGTCTGCTTCACTGCAGGCGGATTCTTCACCATTACCTGAGAATCACCCTGAGAGGTCGTTTCCTTTACGACCTCTGTTTTACAAGGCGAAGACACAGAAATGAAGGGCAGTGAAGGAATCTGTGTGGGTAGCACGTCCCTCATTTCTCCTGCTGAGATTTCAACCCCAGGTCGATTTCGAACTGATACTTTTCACTCCTTTGAGTCTTCACACTACGTCATTTCTCATAATCCCTTGATATCGGAAAAGGCAATTATGAAGTCATGACTTCAAAATTTTTGTAGATACAAGTATAATTTTAGTTAATTACTTTGGCAGAGAGGGAAAAACCTCTATGTAGATTTGGCATTAAACTGACATTGAACATGTGCGCCTAATTCTCTAAAAACAGAAAGGGGCTTAGATCACTTTCATTTCTTTCATTGTCTGTAGTAACGCCAGGAAACTGTAATTCATTTAGTAAGATCTTGCTAATATGACAGTCAGCCGGCTCTTAACATCCCAGTCTCGTCTTAACTGGCTTATTCTGTATCCGTGACCCAGGAACACATCCACCCACAACATTGCTCTGAACTAAACATTTCCTAGCCTCACCTATAAAGAGCAGGACGAATACCAAGATACTGAAAATAAATATCTCTAGGATGACTGGTGTCTGTAGAATCATCGGGAATGGTAGCTACTAAGTATTTGCAGAAGAGAAAGGGATGGATTGAGTTCCCGTCTGTGCCCTCCCTGAAGTTCTTCTTGAGCTGAGAAGTTGCTGCCGTGTCAACAAGGACTTGCTCTACGTGATTCAATAGCCAGAAGGACCGCAGGGAACACGGCTCCACTAGGAATGCCACTTACACACGAGGGGGAGCCCCATTTACCAGCTTTGAGAGCCCACTCTTGGCAGCCTGTGTCCCGGAGAAGCACAGATTGCTGAGAAAACAGAGCAGAACCGACCAAAGAGGGCTTAGCATTCCTCGTCTGGAATTTAAAGTCAGCCTTGTGTGTGAGAAGGCCGCACCCGTGGTCCAGAGGCTGCTGGATGGTCAGAGGAGGAGAGGGAATGACCTCTGGATTCGGACTCCTGGAAGCACCCAGAGCGGATCAGAGTATTCTCCAGCTGGTTCCAGTTAGCCAGGATAGAAAAATCTGGACTTACACCCAAACATTTTTGTTTTGTTTTGGTCCCAGGGTGTGCTTTTTTTTTTTTTTTTTAAGCCCCTGTGGATTCACAGGGCTTCCCTGGTAGCTCAGATGATAAACAATATGCCTGCAATGCAGCTGACCTGGGTTCCATGCCTGGATTGACACGATCCCCTGGAGGAGGAAATAACAACCCCCTCCTTTAGTATTCTCACCTGGAGAATCCCATGGACACAGGGGCCTGGTGGGCTAGAGTCCATCAGTTCAATTCAGTTCAGTCGCTCAGTCGTGTCCGACTCTTTGTGACCCCATGCACTGTAGCACGCCAGGCTTCCCTGTCTATCACCAACTCCCGGAGTCTACTCAGACTCATGTCCATTGAGTCGGTGATGCCATCCAACCATCTCATCCTCTGTCGTCCCCTTCTCCTCCTGACCTCAATCTTTCCCAGCACCAGGGTCTTTTCAAATAAGTCAGCTCTTCGCATCACGTGGCCAAACTATTGGAGTTTCAGCTTCAACATCAGTCCTTCCAATTAACACTCAGGACTGATCTCCTTTTGGATGGACTGGTTGGATCTCCTTGCAGTCCACAGAGTTGTGAAAAGTCAGACACAACCAAGTGACTAAGACTTGTGGATTCAGAAGAGAAACCTATCAATTCAGGCCTCAGTCACACTCATCGGTCTTTTCCCTTGGCTCCAGGGTATCACGGTGCTTCCCTGAGTTCCTCGAATGTGTTTATTCTGACCTCCTGACTGATGGGAATCTTGCGTGCAGTGGCCACGGAGTGATGAAAGGCAGTGTGTCTGGGTTTTCTTTCCATTTGCTGACACTGAAGATAAAGCCTGTCAACTTTCTTTAGTTTTCCCTGGCTTTGAATTTTATCCCAGTCTGAACAAGCATATGATGTCTGAGCTGCAGAGATATTCCGAACCAGGAGCTACTTCGGATATAATTCACACAAGTCTGCCTCTGTCGTTTAGTTTAGCAGTGAACAGAGGAGTGCTTAAAATTAATCTGAAGACAGCTTTGCACATTTCCCCGGTTTAGTTCAGCGTGACTGTAGTTACTCGGGAAACCTTTCCCTTGCTTAAGTCCGCAGTGGAATTAGTCTAGTTGGTATTAGTTGAGAAGGGTGCATGATGACGCCAGTTGGATTTAAGCTTTATAGTTGACAATGCAGTCTTCAAACTAGGTTATCAGACTGGATTGTTGACTGCCGTTGCCAGGGCAGGGAAGCCTGGCATGCAGTCAGTCCGTGGGGGTCTGCAAAAGAGTCAGACGCGACTGAGCAACTGAACTAAGCTGTCGCGTTTTATTCAGATGGCCGCCATGTGGCGCTGTTTCCTGTTAAAAGTTGCCTTGTTCGTTTCTTTATCAGATTAAGTCTATCCAAATCTCTGGTATTTACATGGCTCAATGTAAATTTCCATGGGCTTAGCAGCATCAAAGAACAGCCCCACTTAAGTCTGTCAACAGAACAGAGCTTCAGTATTTCTAAAGAGCACCTGTGTGGATTTCTTTCATGTCTCGGGATGAAAATCAGGATAAAAACTATGATTATTTATCTGAGCTTCATTTCAAAAAGCTAAAGGAGTCTCATTTTACCAAGTGTTAAATAGGAATTTTACTGAGAAATTCATTATTCCTTTCCCATGAAAAGTAGGCCCTTCAGAAGTGAGAAATGAAAAAAGTTATATCATTAAAAAAAAAAGTCACTCAGTCGTGTCTGACTCTTTGTGACCCCACGGACTATACAGTCCATGGGATTCTCCAGGCCTGAATACTGGAGTGGGTGGCCTTTCCCTTCTCCAGGGGATCTCCCCAACCCAGAGATTGAACCCAGGTCTCCCGGATTGCAGGAGGATTCTTTACCAGCTGAGCCACAAAGAAAGCCCAAATTATATAACTTTGGTTAAAATTGCATAATTTCCAATTCTACTAACTTGCTTATGCTTCTCAAAATGCATGATTGGGAGCAAACCAGTAATACTTTGGTCAAGAACCTGAAGTACAAAAGTCGCCTTTGATATATTTTAGTCTCCTGCATTTGGCTGTTACATAGCATTTGTTTTAAGGCTCTGTGTATGCTTTTCAATATCTATGGTTCAGATGTAAAATCAGATATGAGGACCCTGGCTCTTTCTGGTTGTACACTGGAGTGTTGCCAGCATTAAACTTTGGGGAAAAAAATCAGTTAATTTGCCTAGTCACTGAGACGAGTGTTCAACTTGAGTGACAGTGAACATTCTTTGAAACCACTGGGTTTTAAAAAACTCTGTGTTCCCCGTAAGGTCCAGAAGCTGTTATGCTCAACGAGACACTTAAAATCAACAAATGTCCTCAAATAAACTAAAGTCAAAATCTCCTGGGGCAGAGGGGTTGGGAAGGGAAAAAAGCATTCACAGTTGAACATGTTTATCGCCGATCCTTCAAATGTAAAAATGCACACTCCAACACACTTTATTTTTAGTAATTAAATTTTAGTAACTATGGCAAGGACAGAATAAAAGTGTAGCAATCACTTAATCTAGAACAGGCTTTTAGCATGACTACAAAACAGGTATCAAATGTAACACTAATCGATGGATTAATGGTGACTTTGGGGGAAGGGAGGAAAGCAAGCAGACAAATCCTTGACATTTGACAATTCTTTGTATATTTTTCAAAAATCTTCTTTAAAATATGCCTTCGCCCACAAAAGTAATAGCAAACACATTTCTGATGCTTTTCACTAACATCTTAGTAAACATCAAGGTGATTAAAAATAATACCTTTAAACCTATGTCTAGTGCAGCTGAATTTTTATAATCGTGCCGAAGAGGAAAAAGGAAGCAAAAAATTATTTCCAAGTAGGCTGTTTCCCCTGCAAGATGATAAAAGAAAGCAGATCATTGCAGATGGACACTGTTGTCCTGCCCCAAAAAGCAGAGTGTATATTCAGTGACCCGGGGCAGAAAACTATAATTTTCATTTGTCAGTGGTTAAATCTGCCATGAGGGAGCGGATTGGTACAGCATCAGAGAGGGGGGTCACCCCATCCTTGCCTGAAATCATGTTACAAAGGATGCAGATTTGATTCTTTATCCACTCAGTTCTTAACTGCATCTGAGCACCTCAGGTCACTCGTGTTTTGAAGTGCAAAGCTGAGCAGAAGAGAGTGAAATCTGGATGGGAAGAGAAAGGCACACTTGAAGAAGAGTGGTCGTCAGAAGAGATCTGGCCGCCGAATCCTGACAACTCCACACGCAGACATAGAGCTTGAGTGTGGGCCTAGCTCACTTACCGGTTCCTCTCGTGATGCTAATTTCTAATCTTTAAAACTCAACCTTAATTTCTCTGGACGTTGACTGCCATTCCTGAGAGAAGAGGCTTGTTACTGCATCATCAAATGAAAGCCATTGGAAGGAAAAAGGAAAGTGGTCTCAGTCTCTGAGACCCCCGTGGACGGAAGCCCCGCCAGGCTCCTCTGTCCATGGGATTCTCCAGACAAGAAAACTGGAGTGGGTGGCCATTTCTGCCTCCAGGGAATCATCCTGACCCAGGGATCGAACCCAGGTCTCCTGCACTGCAGGCAGATTCTTTACCATCTGTGCCACCAGGAAAGTCCCCATTAAGAAGGAACTGGGCACCCTGGGCCACTTTCTTGCCTGCACGTGACTGTCCCCTATAACCCGTAACCAATGAGCGTGGACCACACTCACATTACAGCTCAGGAACACCATCAGATTAAAGCATTGCTCTTCTCCAGTTTAGAGCGCATTCTCAGTTTGCTTTTCCAACAGGGGAACGTCAGAAAAAGTGTGACTGTTTCCTACCCAGTTTATCCTTCTCGAATGCCACTGAAAAGCCTTTGAAGAGACAAGCTGCTGGCTCCCAAAAATGAGTCTAAGAGGGTCTTGGCTAAACGTTTCTGGGGGAAAATATATCAATGTGATTACTAAAAAGTCGACAGGCATGTCAGCACACATACCTCAAGAAGGCCCTTAAAATGAAGAAACGCGTGCTCTTGCAATCAAAGCTTCTGCTCCATTTTAAATGGGGCGCGCGTTTTCTGACTCAGTCTCCTCCCAAACCAGCCCTTGGCTCACTTGCTGTAGCTTCAGGAGGTGGTTCAAAGCGGAGAGTCCACGGCGGCTTTATCTCACATAGGCTGACCCAGAATCTCTGGATGGGAGTCCTGGAGTACACCTTTAGCAAGCCTCTCTGATTAAGGATTAAAAAAAAAAAAAAAAAGATAAAAAAGAAAAGAGACTGATAACCTAAATCAGTTGCAAGGAAAAGCATTGCTAACTTTTTGGAAACTGGGAATGGGGGCCTTGTTTTCCGTTTCATCGGTAACCTGAGACAGGCCATGTATTCTGCTCTTTTCTCATGGAGTTAATCAAGGGGTTCTTCTAGATTCTCTTTAATAGATTGGGTGTTTTGTCCAAGTCCCACCGAAGTGATTACAAGGTTCATTTCTTCTCCAGACAAATTCGGACAATCAGGTCCACCTTGGCTTAGAGGAAAGACATACTAAGTGCTTTCTTACTAATGCATCTGGACAATTCCCACTCAGCCATTTACCAGTCATCATTCCTTCGGGACATACTTCAGGTTCCCCTCTCAGGTACTTGGTCTTGACTAACGTAGGGTGTGGCTTAACCAGTCATGTCAACAGTTAGAGAACTTCTGGCTTTGTAGTTGGCACCATTGGGAAGGAACCCGCCTGCCAACGCAGGAGACATAAGAGACGTGGGTTCGATCCCTGGGTGGGGAAGATCCCCTGCAGGAGGGCAATGGCAACCCACTCCAGTGTTCTTGCCTGGAGAATCCCACGGACAGAGGAGCCTGGCGGGCTGCAGTCCTTGAGGATGTCTGTGATACTTCTAAAAGAAGAAAGCTATATAACCACAGGTACTATTGTAACATATGCATAAGAAAGCAGACCCTATACCTTTAAACTAAGCTTCCTGTGCGGCTCACTAGATGTTCTTTTGTAGTTTATGATAAAATGCATTTGTTCATGGAAATGAAAATGCTATGTCAGACATATAAGCAGCAAGCATATTGCTTTGTTAAAAAATACAGTGATCCCTTTGAACACTTAAAAGCTCAGCATGCTTGTCCTTGTGACTTCACTTTCTAGAATATAAATTTAATGATACAACATGCAGAGTTATAAACCAAACATACCTTAAGAAAATACAGGCATGCATGATACCCTTGCCTTCACAGAGCCAAGTTTTTGCTTAACTTTAAAATGCAAACTCCAGAATCCGCTACAGCTTTTAGAAATGTTTTTAGTAATTCCCAGATGAAAGTGATAACATTCAGAAGACAGTTCCTGTGTTCGGATGTTTGTTCTCCATTCATTGATTTAAGGCTCAACACACCTTCCTGCTTGGAGTTTCCAAGAAGATGCTCTTCTTTGCTCTTAGTCAATATTTAAGTGTGTTTGTTGCTGTTGTTTAGTCACTAAGTCACGTCCCAGTCTTTGCAACCCCATGGACTGCAGCACGCCAGGCTTCCCTGTCCTTCACCGTCTCCAGGTGCTTGCTCAAACTCATGCCCATTGAGTCAGCGATGCCATCCAACCATCTCATCCTCTGTTGTCCCCTTCTCCTCCTGCCCTCAATGTTTCCCAGCATCGGGGTCTTTTCCAAGTCAGCTCTTTGCATCAGGTGGCCAAAGTATTGGAGCTTCAGCTTCAGCATCTGTCCTTCCAATGAATATTCAGGGCTGATGACCTTTAGGAAGCTATGTTTAACATACTTTAAAAAGATTTCCATCTGGAGTTCTTAACATCTTTTCAACAAACTTATGAGTTTATGTGAGCCCACGTCTAAACTTTTTATGGTTCCGGCTCATGTTTAGAACTGTCATGCTAAAAGCTACCGATGAGATTGTCTGTGTCATTTGTAGGGCCTCGGGCAAAATGAAAATTCAGAGAACCATGTTGAAAATGAAAATCAAGATTGTGACAGATGAACATTACACGAAGTGTGGATCCTTCTAAGGTCACACAAGCCATGAGACCAGCTCTGCCTACAGAGCCTTTTGCACAAAGCGACTGATTTTTAAAACCCACTGGGGGAAACACGCTAAACAGTTAATTCTCTTGGCCCTGCTGATTTGAACTATATGAAGAAATATATACACAAAATGATGTAAAAAAAAGGGGGGGTATGAAAGGATCACGGCAGATGGTTGTCATTGTCATTATCACTTTGCAGGAAGATCTCAGAGTGTCAGGGTGGAAACTGTGGGGAATTTTAGGAAGAGAGAACTGGAAATTGGAGCAAGCCGTGGGCTCCATGGGAAGGGGACTCCAGCTTTGCGCTCTGTCTTTGAGCAGGTTGCGTGCGTCTAGACAGAACTGCCGCTGCATTTGGTGGTGTGCTCAGGCCCCTCCTTTAGAATGTGTGCGTGCATTCGTGCATGAGGACCAGCTCGTGTCAGTGCACAGGAGTATCAGTCCCATTGCCCTGCCTCCCAGCTAGTGTCTTTGGGTCTTCTGGATTCGACTGTTACATAAATGTCCCAGGTGTGGAGCACAGCCTTCCTCAGACCCCAGCTGTCTGTGGGGTCTCCTACCTGCAGAGGGCTGGAGCACTGTCCCTTCCCCGTGGAGCTCCGGGAAGTACAGAGCTTTGTCAGAGGGAGGGGGTGTAGTCCAGATGATGCAGTGTCCACATCGGGATAGAGAGCGTGGGTGGTGAGAGAGCGTGGGAAAAGATCACAAGAGGTGTGGTGTGCTGTGCCTGGTCGCTCATTCGTGTCCGACTCTTTTCGACCCCACGGACTGTAGCCCACCAGGTTCCTCTGTCCCTGGGGATTCTCCGGGCCAGTGGCTGTCTTGCTGTTCAAAGGGCCAAATCAAAAGACTGGGGGCAAAGATGAGCAGGGTTCAGGAAAGACTGCCAACTTGAATAGGTCCCTCGTGCTGGCCAGGTAAGGCCTTACACCTGCGGAGACGAGGTATGTGCGGCCATGTCATCAGTTCAGTAGCTCAGTCGTGTCCCACTCTTGGCAACCTCATAGACTGTACCATGCCAGGCTTCCCTATCCATCACCAACTCCTGAAGCTTGCTCAAACTCATGTGCATTGAGTCAATGACGCCATCCAATCATCTCCTCTGTCGTCCCCTTCTCCTCCATAAATGTTCCTAGCGACCTGCCTTAATGGATTTCTAGGTGATACATGCTCGTTCAGAGGGAAGCAAAAGACTAGTGAAAGGTCTCAGTGGACGCAGTTGAAGAAGAGAGGGAAGGAAGGAAAGGAAGCAAGCAGGAAGGAAGAGGGCAAAGGATGAGGAAAGAAGGAACGGGGGAGGGGGTGGAGGGATTTGGGGAAGCGGGGGGGGGGGGGGGGTCAAAGTCCCTGCCTGTCTCCTCTTATTGCGCCCAGGCAGTTCTGTCCATTCGCTCCTTTCCGCTCTTCGGAAAAGGGAAATCCAAATACTCCAAAGCATATGAGTAGGACCTGGGACCACTGGAGTCGGAAGCAGGGATGGAAGCCCACAAGTTCGGGGGGCGCTTCCGTCTGTCCTTAACCTGTTCTCACGTCCAGGTGGGGTTCCAGGCCCTGATGCCCAGGCCAGCACTTGACACCCAGGCCCGGGGCCTGCTGTTGAGGCCCGACTGGCGAGGGGGTGCTGAGGGGCAGGAGGGAGCGTAGGCGGAGTGCGCGGAAAGCGGACTCCCAGGAGAGGGGCGCACGGGGGGCGCTCGGCAGGCGGGCGCGCTCGGCAGGCGGGCGCGCGTCTGGCTAGCTTGGACCTGCCCACTGCCCTCCGCCCGCCCCGCCCATCCCTGTCACTCACTTTCCTCTCAGCCAATGGCGCGGCCGCCTGTCACCCTCGCTCCGTCCCCCCCGGAGGCGGGGCCTGGGGAGGGCGCGGGGCGGGAGTGGCCTGATTGAACTTTGCCAGCGGAGTTGCGGCGGCCGCGCGGTCCCCGGCGGCGGTGCGGAGCTGGCAGCGTCGGCCAGCGCCCGGCGCCCGCGCGCCCTCCGACCCGCAGCCATGGCGGCCGGGGCGCCCGGCGCGGCCCTGACCCTCTGCCTCTGGCTGGCTGCCTCCGCTGGCTGCCTGGCTGCCGGCTCCGGCGCGGCCGCTGCCCGGCGCTTGGATGAGTCGCTGGCGGCAGGGAGCGTACAGCGCGCCCGCTGCGCCTCCAGGTGCCTCAGCCTGCAGATCACGCGCATCTCCGCCTTCTTCCAGCACTTCCAGGTACGCACAGCCGCGCGCCCGGGTCCTCCCCTGGCGCTGCGGGGCGCGCGCCTTCCAGCCTCGCCGCTCAAACTTCTCGCTCAGCGGCAGCCGGCCGGGGTCCGGCCTTACGCGCGGGGTGGGTTGTACCTTAGGGGAGGGGGGGGGGCGGTGGGCGAACCCCCTTTGCAGCCCCTAGCCGGCTCCCGACCTAACTCCCTTCTTCCCCGGGGAAAACCAAAAGGCGGTTTCCCTTGGGAAGGGAGAGCGGTTTTGTGGCTTCCAAGGATGGAGTGGGGTGGGCTGTGGGCTTGTGAGTTGCCCCGGGACCTCCGCCGCGGGACTTCGGGCCTCTGGCCAGCCTCCCCTCAAAGTCCCCGGGCGCTCCTGGCCCTCCGCGTCGCGGGCAGAGCGAGCGAGGCCCGCGCTCCGCTGCTCCCGAGGACCCCGCGCGACCAGCCCCGGCGCCGCAGGTGCCCGCCGGCCGAGACTTTTTTGTCTCTGTTGAGCTTTGCTTTCGCACTCGGCGGGCCGAGAGCTCGCGGTCCACCCTTGGAGCCTCGGCCAGGGGTCGTATCTTTCAGCGAGTTTGTGTTGCGCGGGGTGGGGTGGGGTGCTGGTTACTGCCGGTGACTGTGCCTCCCCAGTTCGGAGCCTCAGAGCTTCTTGATGTCGCCAGCGAGTGGCGTGGAGACTAAGGGAAGAGATGGCAACGGATAAGGGACTTGGAGGCGTCAAGTTCGGATGTTCCGAGAGGACTCCCGGAGCCAGTATCTCTTCCAACCCTCGTAGATTTCGCCGGCTTCGGGGTATAGGGGCGCGTGTGCGTGTGTAGAAGATTCAGGGGACAGGAAGCTTGATTGGGATGCTGGGGGGAACCACAGCGGGGAGTGACTCAGGGACCCTGGGTGCCGATGGGCGCGCGGGAACCGCTCCCGAGCCGGCCCCAGGCGCGTCTCGCAGCCGCGGTCCCCAGCTGATCGGAGCGCGCTCACTCTGCAATCATTCACGCGTATAACCTAATTTCTCTCGTGTGCTAGCTTCTCGCCCTCGCCGTCTTCTCTCTAGCCTTGTAGTCGTTCACCTGTTATAAGATCCCAACTTCTGGCCGCAGGGAAAACTGCGGCTCCCATAAAGGGGCCGCGCGGCTCCTCGGTGGGTTTCTAAGCGGAGTCCCTCTGAAATAAACGAGGCGCTTCTCGCGCTTGCGCGGGGTCAAAGGGGCCTTCCAAGGGTCCGCGGGCACTAAGCTGCGATGGGAGCCATCGTAGTGACCGTGGAGTTTGGGACGAATCTCCGAAGCCTTTAAGCCCCGTTCATTCTGGCGTGAGAGAGCTAATGAAACCTTGGCCAGAATGGCCCACGAAGAGCTAAAAGTTGGGATGTGCGGAGAGTGAACCCGCTGGCCAAGTCTGCACGCGCCCGAGTACGCTCGGTTCTGCGTGTTCGCAGAGAAGGGGCATCCGTAGGTTTGAGAAAACTCCGCGATCCCATTTGGTCTTCAGGGAAGGGACCCGGGGGTGTGGTCTCCTGCGCTGAAATTCCGCGGACACCCTGGAGAGGGTCCCTCCCAGCCACCTGGATTCTTGCCCCCCTGCCCTGCCCTGCGGTCGCTCTTCTGAGGCAATGCCACCCTATTGTTCAAACAACGACATAAAACAGCATCCTGTTCCCAGGGAGAAAGACTGTCTTTTCTTTTTCTTCTTCCCTTCCTTCCTTCTTTAAATTGAACTGTCAGTCGCTGTAATTTATTTGTTTTACAGTTTCAGCGCCTAAAGAAACAGTGCAGATCAAGCCAATTCCCGTGAAAGGCTTTTCTTGTGGTCTCTTGGCATGATTTCTCTTCGGAAGAAAAAACTGCTGACAGAATACACATTGCCAGACAATCCTGATTACATTTTAATTAGTTGGGGTGGGGGGTGAACTAAGCTGCAAATTACTCAGTTAGGACTTAATAACTGCTGTTTCTGCAATCAATGGCAAAGCCATTCTTGGAGGTTTAACCCTACCCTGGTAATGCCTATCTGATTTATCTAAATTGCAGGGATTAAGCTTTCTTAAGATTTGAAAAGACAGAGGCGCACGCTCCTTATAAAACCTCAAGCTTCCCCGTCCCTCCCCTCTTTAAATAATTGGAAGGATGCTGAGGTATCAGGCAGGGGGCAACTGCAGGTGGGATTTGTGAATTGGTGGGAAGGGCTGGGCTGGAGAAAGGGCTTGGAACAGTGCCTTTTATCAGGGATACCCCAGCCACCCACACTTGTGCAAATAAGCCCGAGCAGAAGGCTGTCTCTGGTGCAGGTGGTGGTTCCTGACCTGCTTGTAAGGGTGGAGGAAGGTTCGCCTGCAGCCTTGAGGCCAGACAAGGGTGTGGACTCTCAGTTGAGTTCAGTTCAGTTGCTCAGTCGTGTCCAACTCTTTGCGACCCCATGGACTGCAGCACGCCAGGCCTCCCTGTCCATCACCAACTCCCGGAGCTTGCTCAAACTCACGTCCATCGAGTCAGTGATGCCATCCAACCATCTCATCCTCTGTCGTCCCGTTCTCCTCCTGCCTTCAATCTTTCCCAACATCAGGGTCTTTTCAAATGAGTCAGTTCTTTGCATCAGGTGGCTAAAGGATTGGAGCTTCAGCATCAGTCCTTCCAATGAGTATTCAGGACTGATTTCCTTTAGGATGGACTGGTTGGATTTCCTTGCAGTCCAAGGGACTCTAAAGAGTCTTCTCCAACAAAAACGTTCAAAAGCATCAATTCTTCGGCCCTCGGCTTTCTTTAGAGTCCAACTCTCACATCCATTCATGACTACTGGAAAAACCATAGCTTTGACTAGACAGACCTTTGTCGGCAGAGCAATGACTGCTTTCTAATATGCCGTCTAGATTGGTCACAGCTTTTCTTCCAAGGTTAGTAGGTTGATTTACTTCAGAACCAGCTGCCTTTTTTTCTGGCCCCGGGGCCACATAGAAACGTGCTGTCCGTGGTTAAAGAGTAAGAAGTGTTGTGGAAGGAACTAAACTATCAAACCCGTTTTTTCTGCTGTGACCCTTCTCTCTTGGCTTCTCCGTGGTGTTTTAAATTTGCTCTCCAGCACTCTTCTCGATAAAGAATAATTTAAAGATGAAGTCATTCGCGTGGATTTCACCGTTCATCTTTCTCTTGTGCAGTGCTTGTGTTATACCCAAACATCAGACGTTTCACTTGGAATTACCAGCAGTACACAATTTGGATTTTCTGGCTCATCCCTCGAGGGCCAAGCTGGGGCCAGACTCAGAAAGGTGGCAGAGGTAGTGTTAGTCGCTCAGTCGTGTCCGACTCTTTGCAACCCCATGGACTGTAGCCCTGCCAGGCTCCTCTGTCCATGGGATTCTCCAGGCAAGAATACTGGAGTGGGTTGCCATGCCCTTCTCCAGGGGATCTTCCTGACCCAGGGATCAAATCTGGGTCTGCCACATTGCAGGCAGATTCTTTACCGTCTGAGTCACCAGGGAAGCCCACCTCCCAAAGTGCCCTGTGTGGGGGTGTACACAATGGATGCCCCACAGGGGAATGTCGCAGGATGTGTGTAGACCATCATGGATACCCAGGATCTGATGAGCACGCACACTTGCTCAGGCATGATGCTCGCCTGGGGTCCTTTCCTGCCAGCTGCTGGGCCAACGTGTTGGACCTTGTTTTAGCTAGATCATAGCTCAGCTGGTAAAGAATCGACCTGCGATGCGGGAGACCTGGGTTCGATTCCTGGGTTGGGAAGAGCCCCTGGAGAAGGGAAAGGCTACCCACTCCAGTATTCAGGCCCGGAGAATTTCATGGACTGTATAGTCCACGGGGTTGCAAAGAGCTGGACACGACTGAGCCACTTTCCCTTTCACTTTCGGGAAGTTAGGCTTCCCTGGTGGCTCAGTGGGTAAACCGTCTGCCTGCTATGTGGGACACCCAGGTTCGATCCCCAGGCTGGGAAGTTCCCCTGGAGAAGGAAACGGCAACCCACTCCAGTACTCTTGCCTGGAGAGGCCCATGGACAGAGGAGCCTGGTAATCTACAGTCCATGGGATTGCAAAGAGTTGCCCATGACTGAGCGACTTCAGGAAGTTGAACTAGAGGTCTCCCCTTCCTCCTGCTCAACCTAGAGTGGATGGGCAGCCCGCCCCCCCCAAGGGTGCTCAGACCGCCTTAGCAGAGGCAGTTAGCTGCCTGCACCAGGAATGGGTAACAGGCTCATTCCTGTGGCGTTGTGGCCTGTGGCTGGTTGTCCACAAACACAGCTTGCAGCTTCCAGCGTGGGATGGGCATGGCCACCACTAAACTGTGGGCGCATCAAAGCATGCACGTGCCCCCCCAGCGTTCCTTGTGCCCACTCTCAGGTTGCTGCAGGGGGCAGAGTGTGACAGTACTTTGATGGGGGGGCGTTGGCAGGGAGAGGTTGGGGAGGACTGGGGCTCCGGGGGGCCCCAGAGTGTTAGGCAGCTCAGAACCTTTGCTGGAGAGGAGAGGGAGGTGAGAGGCATCATGCCTGCAGAGATCTCCAGAACATGCTTCAGCATCCCAGCAGATTCCACATTGAAAAATGCAGACTCAGAGACGAGATCACTGAGAATTCCAGTAGGTGGTCTTGGCGCGGTCACCCCCAAGCTGCAGGGCTCTTTCTGAGCTTGAACCACATGCACGGATCTGTGTCCCTGGGGCCGGCCCTGGTTTGTATTGTTCAACCCCTGGAAGCGGTTACGCCCGCTTGTCCTGGGGATTTATTCATAGGTGGTCCTTAGTGTTCAGAGATCTGATAACTGACGTGTTCACTTTGGAGTAACCTGGCCCTGCACTTATTTTCTCCGTTCTGTTCAGTTGCTCAGTCGTGTCCGACTCTTTGAGACCCCATGAACCGCAGCACGCCAGGCCTCTGTGTCCATCATGAACTCCCGGAGTTTACTCAAACTCATGTCCATTGTGTCGGTGATGCCATCCAACCATCTCACCCTCTGTGGTCTCCTTCCCCTCCTGCCTTCAATCTTTCCCAGCATCAGGGTCTTTTCCAGTGAGTCGGCTCTTCCCATCAGGTAGCCTAAGTACGGGAGCTTCCTTCACTAGAAGATTAAACAAGAGGGACACTAAGCCTGAAAGAAGCTCTGTGTCTTTTTGGGTGAATCTCACGTATCCTGCCTGAGTGGCTTCCTCGCTTGTGCTGGGACATTCCTGATGGCCACCCCGCCTGTCTCCCCAGGTTCTGCGCATCACGGCTGTGATGGAGCTGAGCCTCAGATCCTCGCAGAGAGGAGTCCTATCCCTGAATGTTAGCAGACCTGCAACCTGCTCTTCCTGTGCCTGGGTATTCTCAAAGTAGGCGCAGTAGACGAGGGCTTGAGGAAAAATAGCCCGAGTGGAATAAAAAGTCTGAGTGAGCCTTATTTCTTGGCCAGATTTTGGGACCTGATGGGGCGAAGTGGATGGAGTCTTGGAAGATAAGTAGCAGGTTGCTGGCAGCCTTGGTCCTAGGGCTCTAGGATTTTATTAGTGCGAAGAGATTCTTGCTTAATGGGACATGATTCACTCTTCCAAGTAGCACTGAGAGCCTGGTTTAGGTAACTGATTAGAGATCAGAGGCTTTCTTCTAGCAGTAATTGGAGGCTGTTTGTTTTGGCAGAAGAGAGAATAGAGCTGGTGATTAGCTCATTCTGCATAGAGGACTAGCCTCTGCTCTCAGAAAAAGTAAGCAAATAATTAGCGCTTCGGAAGCCTTCGGTAGCCACGAATCAGCCCCAGGCTGGCAGAGTTTTAAAGCAACGATCTTGTGGTGAATATACTCAAGTCTTGGTGTGTCTGCTGGGCCTGCAGTGAGGTCGAAGTGACGTGCTGAAAGTCTCTGGGAAGAAAGGCCATCCTCAAGTTTCACCTTCGTATATCCTGGTCTGGGTTGCTGGATCTCTAGTTGTGTCTCCAAGAATTTCTAACTTTGACCCAAAACTAAACACTATTAGGTTGTTTGCATGCATGCTCGGTCACTCAGTTTTGCAACTCCGTGGACTGCAGCTCATTGGACTTGTCTGTCCATGGGATTTCCCAGGCAAGAATACTGGAGTGGGTTGCTGTTTCCTCCCCCCGACCCAAGGATCGAACCTGCGTCTCTTGGGTCTCCCACATTAGCAGGCAGATTGTTTACCACTGGGGAAGCCCAAACATTAGGTTATACATGGCAAATTTTCTTGCTTCTAATAAACTGTTTCTCATTGAACATGATTTATTTATTTTAATCGGAGGCTTATTACTTTACAATATTGTAGTGGTTTTTGCCATACACTGACATGAATCAGCCATGGGTGTACATGTGTCCCCCATCCCGAACCCCCCTCCCTCCTCCCTCCCCATTCCATCCCTCAGTGAACATGATTTAAAAGTCTATCTTATTGTAACTATTATAGAACGTTATAAAACTACATTGGAAAATACTTGTGGACTTATTGATTTCTTTGTGCTGTGTATCATTAGAGGAGAAATATGTTTATATATTTTGTATATTGTGTGTAGTATGTATCTATATACATTTCAGTATATTATCCCTTGTGGCTCAGCTGGTAAAGAATCCACCTGCAATGTGGGAGACCTGGGTTTGATTCCTGGGTTGGGAAGATCCCCTGGAGAAGGAAATGGCTACCCACTCCAGTATTCTGGCCTGGGGAATTCCATGAACTGTGCAGTCCATGGGGTCGCAAAGAGTTGGACACGACCGAGCGACTTTCACTCACTCACCCATATTAATAAAAAACATACACGTATGTATGTTTAGAGACTTCCATTTAAAAGCTAAACTTCAGTTCTTTGTGTAGTCATTCCTGTTCTAAAAAAATTATGTGAGATTATTATATTTTTTAAAGATAGACTCATCAGTTTTCATTGTATAACCTCCCTTGGTGTGTTTCAGTGAATGGGCATACAACTTTCAGGCTAGGTAAAGAAACTTATAACACTCTCTGCAGGCACTGCTTGTATTAACTCAGAAATGCAGAAGTCCCTACATGTGACGCATCCAGCCATCTCACTGACTCGATGGACGTGTCTGGGTGAACTCCGGGAGTTTGTGATGGACAGGGAGGTCTGGAGTGCTGCGATTCATGGGGTCGCAAAGAGTCGGACACGACTGAGCGACTGAACTGAACTACATATGACTTGGTCATTGCTTTCCAGAAATCTGACTCTTAAACAATTTTGAGGGTTGGGGTTGGGAAGATGATCGGTGAAGCATATCCATATTATTGACCGATGTTTGGTATCTGAACGGTAGTACTGGGGGAAATAATGTATGCCGGTCTGTCTAGTCAGGGCTATGGTTTTTCCAGTGGTCATGTATGGATGTGAGAGTTGGACTATAAAGAAAGGTGAGCACCAAAGAATTGATACTTTTGAACTGTGGAGTTGGAGAAGACTCTTGAGAGTCCCTTGGACTGCAAGGAGATCCAACCAGTCCATCCTAAAGGAGAACAGTCCT
Source organism: Bos indicus x Bos taurus (assembly GCF_003369695.1). Lineage (NCBI taxonomy): Eukaryota > Metazoa > Chordata > Mammalia > Artiodactyla > Bovidae > Bos > Bos indicus x Bos taurus. The sequence goes on along the minus strand of NC_040105.1, from coordinate 5,909,106 downwards.
GGGTGTTCATTGGAAGGACTGATGCTGAAGCTGAAACTCCACCCCTTTGGCCACCTGAGCTGACTCATTGGAAGAGACCCTGATGCTGGGAGGGATTGGGGGCAGGAGGAGAAGGGGATGACAGAGGATGAGATGGTTGGATGGTATCACCGACTCGACTCAATGAACATGGGTTTGGGTAAACTCTGGGAATTGATGATGAACAGGGAGGCCTGGCATGCTGCAGTTCATGAGGTTGCAAAGAGTCGGACATGACTGATCGACTGAACTGAACTGAACCGTTGGGATGCTTTGTCAAATTATTCCATAACTGCGAACACTGTTGGTACACTGTCTGAGCGCCAAGCCCCGACTGAGAGTTCTGAAGTCAGCCACCTTTCCACATTTCTTTTGCACTCACCCTGGACTCCATATTCTGAAAGTCTGATTGTCTGTCAACATATGGCATTTATTAAGTGTGACCTAGTTTTTGCTCTTCCCATTAATCAAAGATATCTGTAAGTCCTTCCAACTTCAGATCAGCATGAGGTAATGAGGCATTACCAAAGTAGACTGATAAAACGGATATCGTCGACCTTGTAGTTATTTTTTGCACCATCCGTCTAAGGAGAATGTGTAATTTCCTTTGGCTTCCCTGAAGCAATGGATCTGGGGCATAGCCGCCTATCCCTTCTCAGGAGATGCTGTTGGTGACCTTCTGGCCCCCGGTCTGCTCCACCGCCCCCCACCCCAGCCCCTGGATCAGCTGCTAATAGCTTACAGCTGCTCCCCCTTGGAGACTGACCTTTCGCCCCTGGGCACCGTCTTGCCAGCAGGGTCGCGAATCCTCCTTCCTTGATGAGGGCAAATCATGGTCATTGGCTCACCGCAGGGGGGATCCAGGAGGCCAGCCCTCTTGCTGGGATCAGCTCTGGTTCAGTTTATGCTCTGCAGCCTTGCGTGGGGCCAAGCTTCTCAGGGCTCTCCCTGAGACGGCATGCCTGCTTCACCTCTGCCCTTCCCTCCCCTTCCTCTGAGAGCTTCCCCTATCCATCACGTTCACAGAGATGAATGCCTCCAGGAAGCCCAGACACCTCCCTTCAGGTGCCTCTTCTACCCTAATTCAGCCCCTTCCTCCTGCAGGTTACACACCTTGATTCTTATCGGAATGATTCATTCAATCTCGTACAGATAATAGACTGTAGAAGTAAAAACATGACCCAGCTTCCACAACCCTCAGTTCAGACTTTTCCCCACTGTCCCCTTTATTTATTTAATGTTTATTGTAGATTGAAGTATACCTGACGCAGCTCAGTGTACTTGAAGTCTGCTTGGTTCAGCTCGTAAAGAATCCGCCTGCAATGCGGGAGACCTGGGTTCGATCCCTGGGTCGGGAAGATCCCCTGGAGAAGGGAACAGCTACCCACTCCAGGATTCTGGCCTGGAGAATTTCATGGACTGTATAGTCCATGGGGTTGCAAAGGGTCGGACACGACTGAGCGACTTTCACATACTTGACTTACAATGGTGTGTTACTTTCTGCTGCATAGCAAAGTGAATGGATTATGCATAGACATATATGCACTCTTTTTCCGATTCTTTCCCCAGGTAGGTCATTACGGAGTATTGAGTAGAATTCCCTGTGCTGTACATCCTTGTTAAACATCCTTGTTAGTTATCTACTTTATATAGAGTAGCGTGTACATGTTAGTCCCAAACTCCTGTTTATCTCCCCCACCTTTTCCTCTTTGGTAACCATAAGTTTGGTTTCCAAGTCTGGGAGTCCGTTTCTGTTTAATCGTTCTAGATCAGGAAGCACTCAGAGAGTCAGGACGTTTTCTGTTATTTGTTTTAGTTTTCTCTCCTGATGATTTCAGTGGAAAGATTAAAATCTTGATCCTAACACATAAGCATATCATGTGTTATCCTAACACACAAGTATATCCCTGTAAATATACACATGTGCGCACATGCATATATCATGCTTCTTCACTGCCTGTGTGAAATACACACACACAGACACACACACACACATCACATATATCATGCTTCTTCACTGCCTGTGTGAAATACACACAGATACACACACTCATCCCTGTATATAAATACAGTCGGCACTGTGTATGTGCTGGTTCTGCCAGCTGCAGTTGGGCGAATCTGCAGATGAGGACTCTGCAGAGACAGAGAGCCAGCTCTACTCTGCCACTGTGTATGAGACTTGAGTGTCCGCAGATTTTGATACCCACGGGGGTCCCAGAAGCCCACAGTCCTCACGGGACAACTGTACTATGAAGCCAGCTTGAAACAGTGTGTGAGAGCTGGACAGTAGATAGCGTCAGGGGACATCAGTAACCTCAGTACCCCCGGCAGGTCTAAGAAGATGCAAGGAAGACCAGTTAGTTCAGATATTACGCAGCTCTGGATTTACTCAGCAAGTGACCAAGGGTGCCACGTCCCCCCAGGACCTATTGGACCTATTTGTTGTTGTTCAGTCACTCCGTCAGGTCTGACTCTTTGTGACCCCATGGACTGTAGCCCGTCAGGCTGCTCTATCCATGGGATTCGCCAGGCAAGAATACTGGAGTGGGTTGCCATTTCCTCCTTCAGGGGATAGTCCCCACCCAGGGATGGAACCTGCATCTCCTGCATTGACAGGCAGATTCTTTACCACTGAGCCACCAGAGACCCCGAGTCCCCTCCATATGTGTAAAAGACTTTACATGCCCATGGTTTCAAAGTGGTGAGCTGAGGCATTTCCCCAAGTCTGGGACAGACGGTTGGATAAAAGTGGTCATCCCTGAGAGCCAACAAGTAAGGAGTGATTGATGCAAGCCTTGTCTATGGCTCAGTTTCATGTAAATTTCAGACTGTAGATGCTGGATCTCTTTCTCCCTTTAAAAAAAAAAGAAGCACGTCACTTTAATCACTTCCATTTATTTCAGCTGATATCGATGGATTGCTGCAATTTCAGAGATGAGGCTGTAAAATCCTGAGGGATTTAGAGTCTGATATAAGAACTAAGACTTATAAACAGACCACGGCAGTCCACCAGGGAGGGGTTGGGGAGAGTTATTTGTGTGAGATCTCAGAGGAGGGGTCCTGTTGCTTGAGTGGATGTTTCCCAAGGGAGATGATACGAGCTAAGCACAGCCACTGTGGGCTCTTCCAACGTAGAAGAGCCAATGTGAGTCGATGCAGAGTCCTGCGGGAGTGCGGTCTGTCTGCTGGGGACCTCTTGGTGGCTCGTGATGGACAGGATACAGCGTCAGCCCACCCAGACAGCAGCCAGGTGTTGGGGACTTTTGGTGAAAGCTGTTACAAAGCTCAAGTCCGTTGTTCTGCAGGACAGGTTGAGAGCAAGTCATCACACTTGGCGATGTCTTCCTGGTTCTTGCTGATCTGGTTGAACTTCGGGCTCCACCACCAGTTGCCCTAGGCTATTGAGTTGATCTCTCTAGAGATCCTTGCCAGCATCCCCTGAGAAAAAGCCCCAACTGAGCATCAAAAAGAAAGAAAGGACTGCCTTTCCCCTCTCCCTGCAGTCACACTTTGGCTTACAGTAGGATCCCACTTCTGAATTGGTGGGGCTGGACCCAAAGCAGAATCTCTGCTGAACGACCAAACCACAGGCTAGGTTATTTGGTGTTCATTATTTTTTATGCAGTCTTGATGTTGACAGAGTTCAGTTCAGTTCAGTCGCTCAGTCGTGTCCAACTCTTTGTGACCCCATGGACTACAGCATGCCAGGCCCTCCCTGTCCATCACCAACTCCCAGAGTCCACACAAACCCGTGACCATTGAGTCAGTGATGCCATCCAGCCGTCTCATCCTCTGTCATCCCCTTCTCCTCCTGTCCTCAATCTTTCCCAGCATCAGGGTCTTTTTAAATGAGTCAGCTCTTCGCATCAGGTGGCCAAAGGATTGGAGTTTCAACTTCAGCATCAGTTCTTCCAATGAACACCCAGGACTGTTCTCCTTTAGGATGGACTGGTTGGATCTCCTGCAGTCCAAGGGACTCTCAAGAGTCTTCTCCAACACCACAGTTTAAAAGCCTCAATTCTTTGGTGCTCAGCTTTCTTTATAGTCCAACCCTCACATCCATACACGACTACTGGAAAAACCGTAGCCTAGACGGACCTTTGTTGGCAAAGTAATGTCTCTGCTTTTTAATATGCTGTCTAGGTTGGTCATAACTTTTCTTCCAAGGAGTAAGCATCTTTTAATTTCATGGCTGCAATCACCGTCTGCAGTTTACAGAGTAGTTTCACATAAAATCTCTCTCTGACCTTCACAGCAACTCTTTTGAGGTCAGGAGCATTATTTTGATAGATAAGACAACCAAAGCCATCGGAAGGTGAGATAATCAAGGCTTCGTGGCAGAAACTCAAGCCCTAATTGTCACATTGCCAGACGTTTATGCTAAATGATCCACTTCTCAACATGTTAACAGGGAGAGAAGACAGAGTTAACACGTCAGCTGTAATATCATCAAGGATCACTGAGTCTGGGGGGACATGGATTCATTGCCTCCTGGAACCACCATTGTGTCACGAAGTATCGAAGTGAAAGGTTGTTGGCGTGATAGAAGAAAAAGATATGTTAAAAATACCACTCCATCAACAAGATCCCATGTGCCCTCGTCTATCCTAGTTCTTCCAACCAACACAAATCTGTCACACGCAGTTATCATTCAAGTAGCTTAGTTTCTGGGGACTCAGCGTGTTTCGTGATTCCCGCCCACAGAAGAATTATTTTCTACTAGAGGGAGAGACTGATAGACATTTGTGCGAACAGTTGTGGAAGTGAAGGAAGTATTATAATCATTAGTCGTCTTTTAAATCTTTATACAGCCATTTGACACACAGTTGTAATTTCTTAGATGAAGACTTTTCCCTTATAAATTGAGTTTGTGTTAAGTTGCTTCAGTCACGTCCAACTCTTTGCAACCCCATGGACTGTATCTTTCCAGGTTCCTCTGTCCGTGGGATTCTCCAAGCAAGGATACTGGAGTGGGTTGCCATTTCCTTCTCCAGGGGATCTTCCCGACCCAGGGATCGAACCCGTGGCTCTTACGTCTCCTGCATTGGAAGGTGGCTTCTTTACCACCGGTGCCACCTGGGACGTCCTGAGTTTGTGTAGGCCTACCAGAATTCCCCTTGTCTACCCAAATAGCAGAGAAGTATTATAATCCTCGCAGAAATATTTCATGAACAGCTGGACTTCTTAATGTCATAGAGGATGAATCTGTTGTCTGGGAATCCCAGAGGTCTCAGGACTTCAGCCTTGACCTTCATTCTTGGCTGCTGTTGCTGTTCTGTAACAGGACATATTCAGAGTATTTGCCAGTGGTGATGGTAGCTTGTAGGTATGTGAATAGCAACTTCCAAGACCTGTCATATGCTCATTCACTTGCTTTTTTTGTTTGTTTTGAGTGGTGTGTGTGTGTTTACACTTGATCATTCTTTCCAGCTTTCCAATAATACATAAGCATTAGACAATAAGGAATTCTGAGAAAGAATGTAGAAAATTGTCAAGGCTGCATGTGGAAAGAAAATGGTGATGACCTGCGATTCTGTAACCGCCCCCAAAGTCCAACAGTCTATCCTCAGGGGAACCTGAGGAACAATGGCTCATCAAGAGGGGGAAAAAACCACTAATATAAAACTCTTCATTCACATGCTATTTATCCTTTCATTTTAAATTGTAGCTTCCTTCATTTAGTAAGCTTTTTCGTCTCCAAGTGATTAACACCCTGCCAGCTGGAGAAAATGACACTGTATTAGAGTGGCCTCAAAATACATAATTCCGTATTCCCTGGTACCTTCTTTCTTTGAAAGATAAAGGACACATGCTGTCTCCACTGGAAAGAGTCATATGGCTGGTGATCAGCGTCTTCACTGTAGGGAAGTGCATGGTCCTATTGGCACACGCAGGATCTCAAAGAACCTTCAGAGAACAAAAATGCATGTCCCGCCACCGCCCCCTCCCAGTCCTGAATCTAAACCTGATGACTTTTAAAGTTTCATAGCTAATTTCTAATGATAGCCAAAGAAGTGACAATTTTATAAGTCCATAAATGAAAACATAAAACAGAGTCCTTTTAATGAAGCAAGAAACATTAATTTTGCAAAGTAATCCATCACCTTCCGAAAATGTCATTAATCATGCCACTGCTGGGGACAACAGAAGTGTTGGGAATTCATGTACGTAAGCAATTTACAGCTCTTTTCTCCATCTTGTGTTCTCAGTCTGCACCTTTTTTTCAATCCCACTTTACTATTCCAATGCATTAATAATTCGTGTTTGAAACACAGCACAACATTTTGTCCTTCCTATCTCCCTCCAATGCAAGTGATGTTCTTATCTAAGAACAAGCCAGAGGGGGCACATTCTTGGGAGGTGACTGAGAGCTTCTCTCAAAGAAAGACCAAAACAGTCAAGAAACTCTAAATGCAAACAAAAAGTAGAAGTTTCAGGTTAAACGTGATTTTTCCCGATTACTTATGGTGTCCCTATTGGATTCATACAAACGGTCCCTCCGATGACACTTTACCAACCCTTGCTTCATTCTCTGATGAGACATCATTGAGAGAGATGGCAGTTTGTAGTCTTATAGATGTCTCAGCCCTTGTCTTTAAATGCCTGCACTAGAGGAATGAATGTACACCCTTTGTTGTGCTTTGTGGACTGGAAGCAAAATTGAGAAAAGACTCGCAAACCTAGAAGAGTGAGAGAGAGATTTTCAAGAGGACTCACATCTTACAAGTGATATGTCACGCTGACCCCTGGACAGGTTGCTCAGTGCTGTTACGAAAAAGCAAATTTGCCAAGGAAACTGGCATCTCTGCATCAGTAGCTTGCTTTCCAACTGTTGATGCTCAGGAAACTGGCATCTCTGCATCATTAGCTTGCTTTCCAACTGTTGATGAGGAAACTGGCATCTCTGCATCATTAGCTTGCTTTCCAACAGTTGAACAGACCCCCGCAGGATGCGAATACCAAGACCATTTCCAGTTGTGAGGGAATCACCACCACCATCATCATAATCATCTCCGTCATCACCATGACCACCACCATCACCACCATCATCATAACCATCACCGGTATCATGGTAACCATCATCACTACCACCACCACCATCATCACCATCATGATAATCATCACCATCCGTACCACCACCACCATCATCATGAGCATCATCATTACCACCACCATCATTGTCATCACCACCACAACCACTATCATCATCACCATCATCGTAACAACCATCACCATCAGGACCATCATCACTCCCACCACCATCATCACCATCAGTATCATCATCACCACCACCATCACATCTTCATCATCATGACCATCATCACCACCATCGTTATCATCATGACCATCATCACTACTATCACCATCATCATGACCATCATCACTACCATCACCATCACCATCATCATGACCATCATCACTACCATCACCATCATCATCATGACCATCATCACTACTATCACCATCATCATGACCATCATCACTACCATCACCATCACCATCATCATGACCATCATCACCACCATGGTTGTCATCATGACCATCATCACTACCATCACCATCATCATCATGACCATCATCACTACTATCACCATCATCATGACCATCATCACCACCATCGTTATCATCATGACCATCATCACTACTATCACCATCATCATGACCATCATCACTACCATCATTATCATCATGACTATCATGACCATCATCACCACCATCGTTATCATCATGACCATCATCACTACTATCACCATCATCATGACCATCATCACTACCACCACCATCATCATGACCATCATCACCGCCATCACCACCACCATCATCATGACCATCAACACTACCATCGTTATCCTCATGACCATCATCACTACCATCACCATCATCATGACCATCATCACCACCATCGTTATCATCATAACCACCATCCCCTCCATCACCGCCATCACCAGTGTTACCATCGTGACCGTAATGCCTCCACCATTATCACTATCATTATTACCATCATAACTGCCATCACCAGCATCATATCGTCATCCCCATCTTCCCATCTTCATCGTCAACATCCCCACGTTTGGAACTGTGACACAGTTCCCTGAGAAATCTCTGTACAAACAATTCTGTTGAGACACTCAGATTTCCACACTTTACACATCATGATGGGGCTACCTACTTTGCCCCTGCTTACTGAAGTCAGTACTTCCCTTGATGGCCATTCCCCCAATGAATAGGGTTTTGCTCACCACAGAGGAGAAACCTGGTGTGAAACAAGAATAAGAAGACCCCCCCACCCACAACCCAGGCATCTGGGGTGGTCCAATCTTGCTCAGCGGTCCTCCCATATGGGTGAGTCAAATAGGGGTAAAGTTACAGGCTACAGCAAATCCCAACTTGGACCTCACTTTCTGGGGTGGAAGTTTATTAATGGTAAGAATGCCAAGTATGTGTAGAAGTTACTGATGACTTTCAGAAACAGTGAGCTGCCGGTTGCCATTGAGATGTATTGGTAACTGCAATTTTTTAAAATTTCTTCTGTGGAAAGAAACTGCAGAGCATCACCTGAGATGCTTGCCACAATTAAAGGTAGTCATTGGTTGAAGGCGGGCACTTACTTGGCTTCTAATGATTTTCTCTTCCATGTTTTGGGCTATCATAGCCATTTAGAACTGAAACTTTGCCTTTAAAACCTAAAATAGGTACCCCAGTTCCTTTCTTCCTCTTTTAGACATAGATAGGCCCACAGTAGGGGTTTGGCGAATATCCCCGAGGCATCTTTGACTAGAAATGCATCTTTTCTCTCTCTCTGTCACCCCCCCTCCTCTCTTCCTCTCCTTCCTTTATTTTGACACTTGGCTGTCCCGTTTTGAAAGCTGCACAGCCAAACCCATTCGCTGATCATTCCAGAAATGGCCAACATCTGGGAAGTGATTTTTCCCATTGGGCCACAATCTAAAGGAAAGTAGGGAACATTTTCCGTTGTTGTTTCCACGTGTTTGTATCCGGAGCTATGAGATAATGTCCTCACAGCTGCAAAGAAATTAAAAAAAAAAAATACTTCTGTGCAGGATATATTTACTTGTTAACTATCACTAGAAAAAAACATGTAGAGGTGAGGTTCCATGAGAACAGATCTCCGTTTGTATTTTGATCTTTCTGTTATTTGGAGGCCATGGACTTGTATTATATTTTAAACCTGTTTTTCTTGGGCAAGACTTGTGTACTCTAATCTCATTTGTTACTCCACAATTTTGCAAAAAAAAAAGGAGGAAGTTTTTCTTCTTCCTTTTTGAACAACTGTAAAAAATTAGTACCCCAAGTATTTTTTTTCATATCTGTGTCTGTATGTGTGTTACCCAAAAGTATCCAGTTCATGGTTTCTCAGCCTTGACACTGTTGATCTTTGGGGGCCAGATTATTCTGTGTTATGGGGTCTGTCCTGTGCATTGTTGGGCTGTTCAGCAGCACCCAGCGTGCGTGCTTAGTCGTGTCTGTTTGGGACCCCATGGACTGTGTAGCCCACCAGGCTCCTCTGTCCATGGGATTTCCCAGGCAAACATACCGGTGTGTGTTGCCATTTCCTCCTTCGGGGTATCTTTCTGACCCAGGAATCAAACCTGTGTCTTATGCATCTCCTCTATTGGCAGATGGATTCTTTAGCACTGAGCAATCCTCTGGTCTTTACCCAGTAGATTCCTCCCACCCCCAATCTTGACACTCACATACACACACACACATGAATATCTCTGGACATTACAATCTGTGCCAGAGGGTAAAGTCACTCCTGTTGGAAACCACTGATCTAGTTTTCTCTCTTGTTACTTATCTCTCTCGATCAACATGTGTCTAGATCAGTATCTGTATTCAGACATGCATATCCATATCTAAATGTATATGTATGAGTCTTCTATGACGTATACAGTCATCTTCTTCGAAAGAGTAAACTTAGATACATGAGCTAGTAGATTGATTGCAGTAACAACGTTCTTTTTTCACTTAGGCTTCTCTGATAGCTCAGTTAGTAAAGAATCCACCTGCAATACAGGAGACCCCGGTTCGATTCCTGGGTCAGGAAGATCTGCTGGAGAAGGGATAGGCTACCCACTCCAGTATTCTTGGGCTTTCCTGGTGGCTCAGCTGGTAAAGAATCCGCCTACAGGGCGGGAGACCTGGGTTTGTTCCCGGGGTTGGGAGGGTCCCCTGGAGAAGGGAAAGGCTACCCACTCCGGTATCCTGGCCTGGAGAATTCCACGGACTGTATATCCATGGGGTCACAAAGAGGCAGACACAACTGAGCCACTTTTTCACTTTTTCCTTATAACATGGGAGTTTGGAAACATGCTCATTTCTGTCATTTGAGATTCTAAGAAAGCATGAGGTACTTGTTTCTGCAAAGTGCAAATAGAAAAATGCTTGGCTCCCATTCTATAGCAGTTCATTCTCCTGAATGCAAACAGCTGTATCTCTTTCCTCAGCAGTGATGATTCTGGAGATGGGTCATGGCATATGTGCATGTGATAGCCTGTAAGAAAATTGTTTTTTTTTTTTTTTTTCCAGCCATGAGCAGGCTAATGTGAAGTTGATCATAGAGCATCTTTTCCTTAAAATATCCACTATGTTTTTAAAATTTGGTGCACGGGTCCTAAAATCGGATTCCCTTGTGACTTCTTTGCAAGTAAACTCTTTGCCTTTTTCAAACAACCTTTAGTCTCTGAGCCTTCTTACGTGCTTCTTTTTTTTAAAAAAAAATTATGTATTTTTGGCTGTTCTGGTTCTTTGTTGTTATATGGCCTTTTCTCTAACTGAGGTGGTCAGGGGCTCCTCTCTAGTTGCAGTGTGCAGGCTTCTCGTTTCTGTGGCTTCTCTTGTTGCAGAGCACGGGCTCCAGGGCATGCGGACTCAGAAGTTGTGGCTCCCAGGCTCTGGAGCACAGCCTCAGTAGTTTCGGTCATGGCTTAGTTGCTCTGCAGCACGTGGGATCTTCCTGGAGCAGGGATCAAACCTGTGTCTCCTGCACTGGTGGGCAGATTCTTATCCACTGAGCCACCAGGGAAGCCCTCCGTGTGCTCTTCATATCAAGTGTGTCACCTGTAAAGTGGTGGCCGTGGTAACGCTGCCTCTTTGGACCCTGCTACGATGCCACACGATTCACTTGGGTCAGAACCTCACATGTATCAATCCTCAGCTCTGCACAAGTCTTGGCTGCTGTTGTTAAGATGAGCGAGGCCCTGGTGCTGAAGGGCTTGGGATGCAAAAATGAATCCTGGGCACCCCTCAGTCTTCACAGGCTGGTCTGTGAAGTGAGGGCTGCTGTTGCTGCTGCTAAGTTGCTTCAGTCATGTGCAACTCTGTGCAGTGCAAGGGAATTTAAACAACTCGATCTAACCAAGGAATCATAGACAGCAACAGACACTTTACCAAAGAAAATAGACAGATGGCAAAGAAGCATATGAAAAACATGGCCCATGTCACATGTTATCAGGAAAAGGACAGATTCCAACAGCAAGATACCAGCACATGCCCATTAGAGTGGCCGTAATCCGGGAGACTGATGATATCAGATGATGCTGAAGAGATGGAGCACCAGGAACTCGCCCTTCTTGCTGCCTGAAAGGCAAAGTGGGGCAGGCAGTTTCTTACGAAACAAAACATACCCTTACTCCTCGGCATTTGTTTGAATGGGATGAAAATGTCTGTACATAATGAAGCAGACATCCATGCCCATGAATGTATAGACCAGCTTTATCGATTATTATCCAATTTTGGACACAACCAAGATGTCCTCCAGTAGCTGAAAGGATAAATAGAATGAATAAAGTGAGGTCCATCCAGATTATGGACTTTTACTGAGCACTACACAGAAATGAGCTGTCAAGACAGAAGGGGACATGGAGGAAACTAAAATGTATATTATTGGGTGAAAGAGGCCTGTCTGAAAAGGCTGCACACTGCAGGATTCCAATTGTGTGTCCTTCTGGAAAAAGCACAACTATGCAGAAAGTGAAAAGATCAGTAGTTTCGGGGGCTGGGGTGGGTAGCAATGAACAGGTGGAGCACAGAGGATTTTTTTTTTTCAGGCAGTGAAACTATTCTGTATACTATTATTACGGATTTAAGTAGTCATACATTTGTCCAAATCCCTAGAATGCACAACGAGGAGTGAGCCGTGGAGTAAACTGTAGGCTCTGGGAGACAATGATGTTTCACTGTAGGTTCATCACTTGTAACAAATGAGCCACTGGTGTGGGTGTTGATGATGGAGAAGGCTGTGCGTGTCGGGGAGCAGGGGGCTATATGAGTGCCTTTCTCTGTGCATTTCTTTTAATTTTTCTACGAACCTAAAATTGCTCTAAAAATGAAAAAGAAATACTTTTTAATTTATTATTTAATTTGAAAACCTTACCCTTTGAAGTTTCTTGGAAAGCGCCTAGTTCTCCATAGGGAATGAGATTCAGATCTCTTATCCGCTCTCGCCACTTAAAGATTTTCTTTTCCTGTGTGATGCATGGGAATAGCTTAAGTAGATTTTTAAATTGTAATGTGAAGTCCTGCCTAGCTATTGTATAAGGAGAAAAGACCACTGAATTCTAGGTCATCTATTCTGTTAGGAAAACATAACCTGCCTTCCCAGATGCTAGGTGCTTATAAATCTGCAGATACGACATTTTTTTTTTTCTTGCAATTAATTTTTTTTCCCTGCAAATCGAGGTCTTGTCTTGAGGTTATTGCTCCTTCTCTTTCAACCGATTTAATTCATCATGTTTTCTCAAGTGATCTCTCATTAAAACAGGCTATCTTTTGAACTTTGTATGAAAATAACTCAGTACCGTGATGAATGGGCTAGAATACCATATGAGCCAGGGTATCACGGACTATGAGATGCTGTGTTTTAATTTGATTAATTATCCTGTACTCTCTAATGAATAACACATAAATTAGCACCGTGAAGAAGCATATATCCCAAGAAAACCAAGCAAGAGAAATCTGACTTAGTAAAGTCAAGTAGAATGGGAAAGCCATGTAGTACAGCTAAGTCATTGTTTTTCCCTGCTTAGATTTTCCCCACTACAAATGAAACTCAGCTGAACCAGTCCTGAATCTTCCATCCCTTGTGTGTGTTTATCAAGGTGGTGGATTTTGCTTTAGTAGTAAAGTAAGTAGTTCTAGGATTTGTTGTATCCCCAAACGGGATACTAAACTGTTTTGAAGAAATACAAACAGTTTTCATTTACGGGGTATTGTCTATTTTTTCAAGTAACATTTTTTAAAATGGTTGTGGTGATAATGGATAGCATCGTCAACTCAATGGACATGAGTCTGAGCAAACTCCAGGAGGAGCCTGGAGTGCTACAGTCCATGGGGTCAAAAAGAATCAGACGCAACTGAGCAGCTGAATAAAAACAAGCAGGTGATAACATCAATAGAAGAGAATCCAGTGCATATTGCCTGCCGATATATTGTCTCTGGTTGCTGTTTATGCTTATGAGTAACCAGCTTGACAATTTTAAATTGATCCTTAACCTCTGCTGGTTAGCATGCTAGAATCCAGGCCGTCATGTGCCTCGTGGGAACTTATTATGAAGCACGGGTCGCCCTTTTGAGCTTTACAGCTGCCAAGCATCTATTTTGAAGAATAACAGGGAACTTGAGAGGGCGTTTAGAGTCGGCTGTGTTTCCACCCTGTCATCCCCATGAACACACAGCATCTTCCTAGACTTGTTGACTCTATGCAGACGGAGGTGACGCTGAGACAGGGTGGAGGGGAGAGGGGTCTGGACCATGCTGGGGGTCATTGCCCTGGGAAATACATGCTTCCCCGAGGGAGATGGGCCCAAAGGCTGAGAAGCAGAAATGGACATGGACTAGTGGAAAATGATACACGCACACATGTGCCTCCGGTGATCAATTTATTAGTTGATAAAGAGGGTTGTCTTTCTCAGGACCTGGATTGCAAGGAGATACCTGAAGGGCTACACGAAGTGCTCACAAGACTGAGAGGAGAGGGGCACGGCGCCAACCTTGGGAGCACTGGCTCCGTGTGGTTCTTTGAGGTCCCGTGTAGCCCAGTATGATGGACTGTCCTTCTCCCTTCCCGGCAAGGTCATCGAGCTTCAGTGAGGATCAGAATCATCGGGAGCCTTGTTAAAACACATTTCGCGGCACCCACCCTCTGAGCACCCGATTCTGTGGATCTGGCGTGAGACTCAAGACTGACATGTCTAATAGGCTTCCAAGTGAGGCCGATGCTGCTGGTCTCAAGATCTCACTTGGAGAACCACTGCTGTGGTGTTATGTATGTTCTAGGGCTTCTCTCTGGTGTCTTTCTCTGCCTGGTGACTTGTACCAATTTCAAAGTATTGACGCATTACATTCTCTGCCTCCCTGCCCCTACATACTTGTTCTGACCAACCTTCCTTCTAGTCTGTTGTTGTTTTTGAATCACTAGTTTTTGTCCGACTCTTTCCAACCATGGACTGTAGCCTGCCGGGCTCCTCTGTCCTTGGGATTTCCCAAGCAAGAATACTAGACTGGGTTACCATTTCCTTCTCCAGGGGATCTTCCTGACCCAGGGATTGAACCCACGTTTCCTGCATTGGAAGGTGGGTTCTTCACTGCTGAACCACTTGGGAAGCTCTGGTCCTGAGTTGTAGCCCAGTAATCTAGGAAGCGAAATGTTTCTCTGAATTCTGGGGGCTGCTCCAGCAAGTAAATCAAAAGTTAATCCAATCCAATCCAATCAAACCCAATAGAGGTCATGGGACTATCTATTGTAGACAGTTGGCCAGGAGTACAGGTAACAGTTTGAACTTGCAGCTGGTGTTTAAAGCCAAGGAAGGATTGTCGGGGACCTAAGAGACAAAGGTTCGCTCTCTGGGTCGGGAAGATCCCCTGGAGGAGGACATGGCAACCCACTCCAGTATTCTTGCCTGGAGAATCCCATGGACAGAGGAGCCTGGTGGGCTGTGGTCCGTAAGGTCAGAAAGAGTGGGACGTGACTGAAGTGACTTGGCATACCACAGGGATCGTCGGACTCTCTGATCTGTAGTTGGTTGGTCAAAGGCTCTGATGGTAGCCTGGGCTTGCTGTTGGCGTCTGAAGGCGGTGTGGGGGCAGTCCAATGGGACTGAGCCCTTAGCCCGTGAGTTCTGTGCTGTCTCAGGGTAGACCGTGTCAGAGTCAAGTCAACCTGTTTGTGCAAGCGAATTGCCTGGTGGTGTGGGAAAACCACCATCCCTCCCACTCCCTGGCAGCGTGCATACTGGAATTGGGTCCAGGAACCCCAAAGAAATAGTGTTTGCTGATATGAGACTTTTATGTTCCCCCAAATGGGGCTAGGAGTTATGGATTTCATTTTAGTGCAGCTTTGCACTGAAGCAGTGTTCTGATTCTAAGCTTTTTGCAGGCCATGTGCCTTTAGAAGGACTCCAAAGAGCCAAATAACATAGCAGTTCATAACACTGACCTTATTCCCAAGCAGTGGAAAATCGTTTTCTTTATCATTACATCAGAACTTATTGAGGGCTCTCAGAATTCTGACTTCTCCACAGTCCATCAATCATGTGAGGCAGGCAGGACTCCAGAACTTTCTGTGAATGTCTTCTACATTATTAAGAGTCATTCCTTGTGCTGAGAGCTCTCCTATACATGGATTTGCATCAGTTTTTTTTTTTTTTTTTGCCGTACTGGTAACAAAGATTTACTGGAACAATGTTTGTTCCTTGATGCACGTGGGCTTTCTCTAGTTGCGGCCAGCAGAGCTTCTCATTGCAGTGGCTTCTCATGTTACTGACCACAGGCTCCAGGGCACACGTGGGCTTCAGTGGTCGTGGTTCCAGACTATATAGAGTACAGACTCAATACTTGTGGCACACGGGCTTAGGTGCCCGTGACATGTGGAATCTTCTCAGATCAGGGATGGAACCCATGTCTCCTGCACTGGGGGTAGATTCTTTACCACCAAGTCACCAGGGAAGCCTGAGAGATTGGCATGTTGACACCTAGACACGACCATTTGCACATTTCCCCTGAAGTAGGAAATGGCAACCCACTGCAGTATTCTTGCCTGCAAAATTCCATACTCTGCACTGAGGTTCACAGTCACTGGAGAAGGAAATGGCAAACCCACTCCAATATCCTTGCCTGGAGAATCCCATGGCCAGAGGAGCCTGGCGGGCTACAGTCCATGGGGTTGCAAAGACTCGGACGTGACTGAGTACGCAGGACCTAGACAGAAGCCTTGACTTTAGATGATCCCAGGGTGTCTTGCTAAACATCTCTGTGATGATCTTTATAAAAACACTCTTCCTCGCATTTTAGGAAAAGAAGAAACTCATTTTCTCGAGAGCTCACAATTTATGATGGAGAGGTAACCCGGGATGTGAAGTAGGGTCTTTTGACTCCATGTGGGATGTGCTTTCTATGAAAATTATTTTGATTGGAATCCACAAGGTGTTTCGTATTTTTTTGACTTCCCGGGCTCTACTCTCTGTGTCTCTAAAGAGAGGACATTGGTCCTCAGTCTCTCTTACCTGTCAGAATTCTCCTGGATCTAGAATTTTCTCTAGCACCTGTTGTTGCCAGCATTGCTCATGGCTTGCACGGGTTCTTCAGATCCTTGATAATGAGTGACCTGTGTGGCCAGACAGTCCCCGGCATGGTCCTTCTGGGATTTGTGCCGTTGCTGGACTTAACAACCTCCTTCCCCAGCCTTTCTGCAAATGCCCTTCTCCTCAGACATTGCTGGGCACTTCTCAGAAGGTTTCCCGTTTCACGTTGGTGCCCAAGATGTGGCTCATCTGCATCATCATTTTGGTCTGGCCCTTGAGTTTATCGATTGTGAGGCTGAGGGCCATCTGTCTCTGTGGTCTTCCCACCCTTGAGTACCATGCGTCTCTGTGGTCTTCCCTCCTAAGACTCACACTGGATGGACCCTGTGTTGTGTCTTTCTCATCTGCTTTTGACCTTTCTTCGTGGACACTGTCAGTGTTCTGCAGAGAGTTATTAGAGGTGTTGGGATTCCCCGGTGGCTCAGTGGTAAAGCATCTGCCTGCAATGCAGGAGATGAGGGTTCGATCCCTGGGTCGAGACGATACCGTGGAGAAGGAAATGGCAACCCACTCCGGTATTCTTGCCTGGAGAATCCCATGGACAGAGGAGCCTGGTGGGCTACAGTCCATGGGGTCGCAAAGAGTTGGACACGAGTTAGCGACGAAACAACAGTTAGAGACGTTAGTTTATTAGAGGATAAAATGTTAGCGGGCAGAAGGTCTGAAAGTTAATCTCTCACCCTCTGCTCTTGAATGGATTTGAGAGTTTTGAGTTGGATTCCAGGGTTGGAAAAGTGCATGAGACAGGCTTACATGTTAACTGGGGCCCTGTAACCTCTTTGCTTTGCAAA
The DNA here is from genome assembly GCF_003369695.1 of Bos indicus x Bos taurus. Taxonomy (NCBI): domain Eukaryota; kingdom Metazoa; phylum Chordata; class Mammalia; order Artiodactyla; family Bovidae; genus Bos; species Bos indicus x Bos taurus. Next base: position 5,891,696 of record NC_040105.1, on the reverse strand, counting down.
GTTCTCTGTATTATAAGACAATGACATGTCATTCACAGCTCACATGTGTCTTGCGTTCAGCAAGAAGAGGGGTTACATGACCCTCAAAGGTCTTCTCTGACTTGTAATTCCACTGGGAGCATCTGACTCAGAACCCTGCAGTTTCTAAACATTTCGAGTGGGTGTTTGGAGTCATGGTTGGGGTTCCTTTCCTTGTTCTGTTTGTACTTAGAGCACAGGCTTGGTGGTAGTATCAGATAGATCTGAACATTTTGAAGACAGAGATGGACAGAAATGCTCACTGGCACAGATGCAAGATGACCGTTAGTGATTTTTGAAAATAATTCTATTCATTTATTTATTGGTCATGCCAGGTCTGCGTTGCTGCGTGGGCTTTTCTCTGGTTGCAGAGAGCTGGGGCTCCTCTCTAGTCGTGGTGCCAGAGCTTCTCATTGCGGTGGCTTCTCATGGCGGTGCCAATGCAGTGAGAAGGTCTAAAGCATTTGGACTTCAGCAGTTGCAGCAGAGGCTCAGTAGTTTCTGCCCCCGATCTCTAGAGCAGACCCTCAATAGTCGTGGCGCACAGACTTAGCTATTCAGGGGCATGTGGGGTCTTCCCCACCCAGGGAATGAACCCAAGTCTCCTGCACTGACTTACCCACCAGACCACCAGGGAAGCCATCAGACACAAAACTTCAGATCCACAAGCTCACTGAACAAGTGGCAGAAATGACCCAAACCTACACCTCTGCATATGACTTTCAAGAGACAGAAAATGAAAGATAAAAAAAAAAAGAAAGCCTCAAGAAAAGTCAAAAGTGAAAACAGTGTTAGTCGCTAAGTCATGTCCGACTCTTTGCGACCCCATGAACTGTAGCCTGCCAGGCTCCTCTATCCATGGGATTCTCCAGGCAAGAACACTGGTGTGTGTAGCCACGCCCTTCTCCGGGGGATCTTCCCGACCCAGGGATTGAACCCGGGTCTCCTGCATTGCAGGCATATTCTTTACCGTCTGAGCCACATGGGAAGCCCACCTGGTAGTAATTTTGAAGAGAGCCCTGGAATCCCACCGGACTCATTTAACAAATGATGCAGAGTCAGCATTCTAAGAGCCCTCAGTTAGCTTTGATATAGTAAAAAAAAAAAAAAAAAAAAATTGGTTTTCAATTGCTTACAGATAACAGCAGCTTCTGTACACTACCCTTCTGAGGCAGGACAAGATTAAATCCCGCTGTAGCTCAGAAATCTAGTGAAGTCATTGCTTTAGTAGCTGACTATATCCCGTTAGTTTTTGCTAGGAGGTCTCCTGATTTTCTGTCTTGTCCACCTATAAAACAGCCTTCAATAAAAACATAAGAGCAATAATAATTAAGGAAAGAAAAGGCCTAAGAGGACTTCTAGACATTTCTCGTCCTCTAATGCTGCCTAAAGTGTGTTTTTGTTATTGTTGTTCAGTCGCTCGGTGGGGTTGGTCTCTTTGCGACCCCATGGACTGCAGCACGCCAAGCTTCCCCATCCTTCACCATCTCCTGGAGCTTGTTCAAACTCACGTCCATCGAGTCGATGATGCCATCCAACTGTCTCATCCTCTGTCGCCCCCTTCACCTGCTGACCTCAATTTTTAGCGAGTTTCGAATATCCACATCACTGTCTTTGCAGAGAAAGGTAGTGAGAGATGTAATTAACAGTTGCGGAAAGTTATGTTTCTAAATTGCGGTTCCTCATTGCTCTTGCATTTCTGTCTCCTTTGATCTTGGTTTGAATTCTTCACAGGGACTCTGACGTGTTTTCTTAAACAATGTTTCCACTGTTCCTTTCAGTTGCTTGGTACGCAGACTCACACGAAAGTATAGATGAACGCAGCTGCCAATAACGAGTCAAAACACATTGGAACAACAATACGTTCTTTGGTGAATACTCTCAAGACACCACGATTCTCTTAGTTTCAGGAAAGCTATCTTAACCTCCAGTGAAATTGCAGTGCTCCCTAAACTAGCTTGGTTCATTGAGGAAGAGCTTTGTTGGGGCTTAAAATGGGGAGATGTGTCTTTGGGCGGAAGTGGTGACCTGCTCATCTCCTATTTCATGTGAACGAATATTCTTCTTCCACACTGAAGGGGCTACCCCTCCATACTGCTCTTAGGTCTTCCCACCACAGGGTTAATGCCTTCCCCACCCTCATCTCCGAGAAATACACTTCGTATCTACTTACTTTTGTTGAAATCGTGGCATTGGAGAAGACTCTTGAGAGTCTCTCGGACTTCAAGGAGATCCAACCAGCCCATCCTAAAGGAAATGAGTCCTGAATATTCATTGGAAGGACTGATGCTGAAGTTGAAGCTCCAATCCTTTGGTCCCGTAATGCAATGAACTGACTCACTGGAAAAGACCCCGATGCAAGATTGAAGGGAGAAGGAAAAGGGGATGACAGAGGATGAGATGGTTGGATGGCATCACTGACATGATGGACATGAGTCCAGGAGTTGGTAATGGACAGGGAAGTCTGGTGTGCTGTGGTCCATGGGGTGGCAAAGAGTCAGACACGACTGAGTCACTGAACTGAACTGTAGTCCCCTTCTCCTCCTGCCTTCAGTCTTTCCCAGCATCAGGGTGTTTTCCAATGAGTCAATTCTTCACATCAAGTGGCCAAAGGATTGGAGCTTCAGTTTCAGCATCAGTCCTTCCAATGAATATTTAAGACTAATTTCCTTTAGGATTGACTTGTTTGATCTCCTTCCGTCCAAGGGAATCACAGGAGTCTTCTCCAACACCACAGTTCAAAAGCATCACTTCTTTGACGCTGAGCTTTCTTTATGGGCCAACTCTAACATCAATACATGACTCCTGGAAAAACCATAGCTTTGACTATATGGGCCTTTGTCAACAAAGTAATGTATCTGCTTTTTAATATGCTGTCTAGGTTAGTCATACCTTTTCTTCCAAGGAGCAAAGAGTCTTTTAATTTAATGCCTGCCGTCACCATCTGCGGTGATTTTGGAGCCCAAGAAAATAAAGTCTGTCTTTAATATTCAAAGGGGTTTTCAAAGGGGTTTTAACATCTCACAATTATGCCCTGGGACCTAATATGCCCTTTACATCAGACTTTTGGGACTTTTTCTATCTTTCTTCCCTGTTTCTTCTCCTTCCTCTCTATGGCTCCTTCTCCTCTTCCCAGTCTCATCTTTCCCACCAACACTGAGACCCACGCAGGTGATTCAGACTGAAGTTAGGGCCACTTTGAAGTAAGGGTTAGAAATGCAAGGGTGTGTGGCCGTCCCACCTCGGAAAGAACCCTTCCAGAACTTTGAAGTCGATGGTCATTCCTACCTGAGGAATGCCATTATCTCTGCCCTTTCAGCCTGGACGCTTTATTCCATACATACTTGTTTACTTTCTCTACAAGCAGGTATGGCGATGGGGGAGAAATTCCTGGAACGGGGAGGATCCACACAATTTGCAAGAACTTGAGAGCGATGTCTGAGCACGCCTGCCTTTATAGGCTGCGTTCATCGCCGTTCCTTGTCTCCGCTGTGAAGCAGGAGGTGGGAAGAGAATGAGGTTTATACAGACGTTTCTTTATTTTTTTTAGGTTTCCCGGGAACAATGCTGTCGTTGTTTAATTTGTGTAGCTGCTCTGTTGCTCACGCTTCCCTTACTTTGTAATATGAGTCATTAACTCAATTTTAGTTATTACCTTTAACGCTCCCTCTCAACCTACCGAAGGTTGGATTTCTTTCCGCACAAGTCACTTACTCTGTCTTGAAATATCTTGCAGGGCTTAATGTGATTTTCGTGGAGAGGGCACGGTTTACCAGAATTTTCTTCTGAGAATGTACATTTGAATACCAAATGTAGTTTACATATCTGCAGTCACAGCTGTGGCAAGGATGAATTCAGAATTAACACATCTTCTTGGAGGAGATTAAAGTTGGAAGACTGTTCCTTGGGATGTGCTAACAGAAGCTGGTACCTCCAATTCCGTAATTCCATGATGGCTCCCCTCATTCCATTGGGGAGAGTGAGTAATAAAATTTGTATGCAGTCCTTTCCCCAAGATGGAATTTGTAAGCATATTGCTTGTTAAAATTCATAGTCAAGTGCTAATAAAAGGAATGCTTTCCCATATGGCATTGTCTAATGCTTGCCGTTCTATAAATTTTCTTTAGATGACTTTATTTACATCTATAAAAAGATTGTCAGCATGATTATTTCTTAAATGATTTACACTTGACTTTGTATACAAGCCTTCATTCAGTGTTTCATATTCTCATGCTGAATCTCTAGGACGCTGAATCTCTTCTCTACAGGAAGCAAACTGCTAAGTCGCTTCAGTCGTGTCTGACTCTGGGATCCCATAGACGACAGCCCAGCAGGCTCCCCCGTCCCTGGGATTCTCCAGGCAAGAACACTGGAGTGGGTTGCCATTTCCTTCTCCAATGCATGAAAGTGAAAAGTGAAAGTGAAGTCGCTCAGTCGTGTCCAACTCTTCTCGACCCCATGGACGGCAGCCTACCAGGCTCCTCCGTCCATTGGATTTTCCAGGCAAGAGTACTGGAGTGAGGTGCCATAGGATGCAAACTAGTAAAGCCATTTTCTGAAGTCTCGACCTAGTGAAGATGAACAGTTTGTTCATCTCTCTCTATTTCCTTCTTTTCGGTTCCTCATGACCTAATGATTAAAGTGTAATTTATTTTATGACTCCCTATTCCATTCATTTATTATTCAGCAAGTATTCTTTAAGATCATGAGGAAGCCAGTGGTGAGGGGGGGATACAGACACATTTGTATTTGAGGAACTCATAGGCAGCAGGGTGGGGGGTGAGGTGGTGATGATCATTAAGGAAAAACAATACAAATACGTTTATACTTGACCACCATTTAGAGTGCTTTGGAACAGAAGTGCAGGGAGGCCAGGGCATGTGCCGCTGGGGGGCTGTCGTAATCAGGGAGTCCGGCATCAGGGAGGGCTTCCTGGAAGAAGTGGCATGGAAGTTGCCTTGGGGAGCGGACAAGTCCTGGATGGGAGAACAGCACTTACAGAGGTTCTCATTCCTGGACAGGCTGCCAGGTGTCAGGAAATGAAGCAGAGAGCGTGCCCAGACCCTGGGTTCCAGTGGTGGGGGCCACAGGGGAGGGCTGGGTGTTTGAGGGGGTAGGTTTGTGTGGTCTGATAGTGTTTTCCTGTAGAATTCAGTTCACTGTGAGATAATTGTCGAATGTAGAGGGAAATTTATGGGGAGGGGTTAGTGAAAAGATTGCTTGTTTACTGAGGATGTGAAAGTGAAGTGAAGTCACTCAGTCGTGTCCAACTCTTAGCGACCACATGGACTGCAGCCTACCAGGCTCCTCCGTCCATGGGATTTTCCAGGCAAGAGTACTGGAGTGGGGTGCCATTGCCTTCTCTGTTACTGAGGATAATCCATAACAAAAGAACTTGTACTGTAAACAACAAATATAAACATTGAGCTTTTTTTTTCTCTTCTCTTTAAGTAGATTTTGTTTTAGAGCTTCTTAGCTTCACAAAGGGAGAAGGAAATGGTAACCCACTACAGTGTTCTTGCCTGGAGAATCCCAGGGACTGGGAAGCCGGGTGGGCTGCCGTCTATGGGGTCGCACAGAGTCGGACACGACTGAAGCAACTTAGCAGCAGCAGCAGCAGCTTCACAAAAAAATTGAGCAGAAAATACCAAGAGTTCACATACACCCCATGGCCCCATATATGCACAGCCTCACTCGTTACCAACATCCCACCCTAGTGGTACATCTGCTATGCTAAGGAACCCCCACTGACGCATCGTCATCACCCCAGGTCCACAGTTTTCATCAGGGTTCATCTTGTGCATTCCGTGAGTTTTGGACAAATGCATAATGACATGTGTCCACATGACAGTGTCACACAGAGTTGCCCTAAAAATCCTCTGTAGTCTACCTGTTCATCCCTCCCTCCCCGCAACCCCTGGCCACCACTGATCCGTTTACTGTCTCCACAGCTTTGCCTTTCGTAGAACGTCGCAGAGCTGGAATCATACAATGCGTAGCCTTTTCAGATTGTCTTCTTTCACTTAGCAATATGCATTTAAGTTTCCTGAGACATATTTAGAATGGATGTATAGTTGTGATGGTCACTAGCAAAGACTCATTAAAAAAAAAAAAAGTACTTTGAGGGACTTTGCTGGTGGTCCGATGGCCAAGACTCTGCGCTCCCAATGCAAGTGTCCTGGGATGGATCCCCGGTCAGGGAAGTAGTTTAAACATGGGCCACAATTAAAAAGAGTTTGCATGCTGCAATTAAAGATCTGCTTGCTGTAACTAAGAATGGCTGCAGCCAAATGAATAAATGTTTAAAAAAATTTTTTTAATACTTTGAGCCATGAAAATGTCTAATCTCAATCGAAGTCTCTGAACACCCCTCTTAGCTGCTGTTGAATATACGAGAAACTTGTGAGTATATCGACAATACAAGGAATATCCTTGCAACGATGAATGAAATCAAGTATTTTATTTCTTAATTCCAAGGTCACAGAAAAATATTCTGGATTAAAAGGAAATTCCTAAATTTCAATCCATGCCCTCTTTTTAAAAACCCTCCATTTACCACGAAAAGAAAATCGATTGAGTCACAGCTAATGATATTGGGGTTTCAAAGGGCTGATTTGTTAAGCTTCAGTCTGTCATGGGTTCTCTGGAATGGTTTCAGGTCAGATGTTCCGTCTTGCTCTTGGGCACTCATTCAGTGTCACGTTCCTGAAACTGCACCCTGGTTAGTCCTTATGGGTTATGCCACAACATCACCTCCAAAACAAGGGGGATCTGTTCTAATTCTCTTTTTTCTCGGCAAATGACTGTATTGAGATAGCTAGTTTTCATCTGTCTTTATCCTTCCCTTGTGGGTCGTCTTTGAGTGAAGTGTTTTCTTTACTTGAAGCTTTTGAAGAATTATTATTTTTTTTCTTGAAGGGAAAAATCAAAAGGCTGGAAATGAAGCGACTTTGAAAATATCATTGAAATAGTGTCTGGGTTCAGCTGACTGAACTTACATAAACTCTTTGAAAGTTGGACTGACTGGCATTCATGTTTGATCCCGTTAAACCAATAAAATACAGGATGTAATCTTTCTATAATTACCAAAGTCCCACTGTCTGATGCTACCTGGAGGTTAAAGTGATGATTCTAGAGGCAAATATCTTTCATGCCTAATGTACTTTGGCCTTTATTTTTGCTGGCTTTCAGCCAGAGTGAGACTTTATTGGAGATACTGTATTTTATTTTTTGTTGTCAAGTGGCTTAACTGGTGAAGGCTATTGTAATCCGGCTAAAAACTTCCCCCCGGGCGGGATGTTGAAATGCTCAGGGTTTTTATATTTCTCCATTGCTCCTCTGCTCAGAGAGCATTCCAGGTAAGCTGCATAGGTGGATGGTGGGGAGTTCTTGCACACCTGGCCCAAACACAGGGGCCGGAGCTAATCGGGGATTTACAGACATCCGCCATGCCATTAGGCAGGGTTCTTAGAAGTTCTTTGTACAGATAAATTGTGTGGAAGATGCTGATTGATAAAACCAAAAGCATAGGGCAGCTGCAAAACCTTGTCATGGGCGGGCTTGGTGGGGGGTGATTGCTTTAAAGAAAACAGGAAACTCAAAACCCCAAAAGGAAATAGAGACACTTTGGGTAGGAAAATGTGTGTGTGTGTGTGTGTGTGTGTAGAAAATTTCTACGTGGAGAAAACTCCATGAGTAAATTCAAAAGTCAAACAATGTACTGGAAATCTTTTACTTAAAGCAGTAAATAACAGGCAAATTATGACTAAGTCTAATTGGTACTAATAGCTGCTACAGTATCTAAGAAGAGGCTGGACTCTCCAAAATAGAAATGCTAAAATGCAGAGACAGTTCTCCGTAGAGGAAATACAAATGGCCAATAAAAGGCAATTAAAGCAATTGCCCTCTCATCACATTGGCCAATGTTGGAAAATTGCTACCGCTCAGAGAAGAGCTGACTCATTGGAAAAGACCCTGATGCTGGGAAAGATTGAGGGCAGGAGGAGAAGGGGACGACGGAGGATGAGATGGTTGGATGGCATCACCAACTCAATGGACATGAGTCTGAGTAAACTCTGGGAGTTGGTGATGGACAGGGAGGCCTGGCGTGCTGCAGTCCATGGGGTCGCAAAGAGTCGGACACGACTGAACTGAACTGAACTGAACTGAAGGGAAGAAAATACGGTACTTCCCACCCCAACCCGACCCATCTCAGTACCCCAAACCCCCTCACCTCTGAGCCTCACTAATAAGAGGCTCCAGTTAGCATGGGGTGCGTGTTGTACACGGGAGCTGGGACTTTGAAAGTCCAGGATTACTCTTCCACTCCTCAGAACAAAAATAATGGCAAACATAGTAAAATTTATAATCACAATCGTCTTTGTTTTTTTTTTTTAAACATCTAACTCTGTGCCACCCATTTTGCTAAACACTTTACGTGGATTATCTTTTTAATCTTCCCCAGCAAGCTATGACATCCTATCTTTTGTAATAAAAAAAGTTAACGATTATAATCATAATAAACCTTTCATGCCTGCTTGCTGTTGCCCCCAATATTTCTTTCTAAGGACAGCTTTTCATTTTTTATGATTAATGGGAGATTTGGCCTCAAATGAAAGAGCTTCAGTGGAGGAAATGCGTTGGTATTAAATCCCAGGAAAATGTCAATGACAGATGGCCTCAGAGGCTGTCGGGATAGGGTGTGCAGGCCAACGGGACCTGCGGCAATGTGTGTCTCAGCCTGGGGCTGGCAGTCGTGTTTGCGTTTGCCAGGCGACTGAAGGCACCTTTCCCTGGTTTCGTCTGTTGTTGAGATTTGACCATTTTACCTGCAAAGCGAACAGAAGGATTCTAACCAAGATGTGCCATGAATGGATCTTCTCACAGCTCTAATCTATGTTGTTATTATTTTTTTAACCCTCTGATATATACTAAGTGAAAAGTGTTCTTTCCAGTAATTTGTAACCTGCTCCGCTTCCTGCGTGTTCACCCCATCTCCTCTGCTATTCCCTGCTCCAGCCGCGCCACCTGATCTGATATTCTCCGAGCTTACAATGTTGGGAACTCTCTGGTCCGATTCCTACTCTGCTTGTGGTTTACACACCTGGAGATTTCATTCACAGCCCGCTCTCAGCCTCTGTCTGTCTCCCTCGCTTTTCTTCACCACGGCACTCGTAGCTGAGTTTCACCACTGGCTGCAGGATGTGTGTGTGTGTGTATATATTATTTGCCCTCTTTGACTCCGAGTGCCTTCAGTGTCAAATGGGCAGAGGAAGCTTGTGTGGTCCGTGGATTGATCATGTAGGTGACTATGACAGATAACCAGAGCAAATGCTTGTACTGTCTCAATCATGATATTTATCGATAATACTCAGGTCAGTAGCATATGACCCCGCTGGTAATATTTTTGTCAGCCCATCACTGGGGGCAGGGAGCAGTTGCCATGACTGCTTCTGAAGCTCTGGGCACCCTTGCAATTGGCCTAAGAAGCTGGTCCAGTTGCCAGTGTGAAGATATCAAGTGGAGCGGAAACAGGAAGCCCTGTCTCCAGGACCACACTCCCGTTGAGGAGCTTAAGACTCAGATCAGGGGAAAGAGATCCCAGAGCAGGAGGGTGTGTGAGGCATCTCTCAAGAGCAGAGGCAGAGCTGTAGAGGGCCTGCCCATGTGTCCAGGGGAAGGAAGACCTGGAGGGGAAGCTGGTGGAAGCTGGTCCCAGGTCAGGGATCCCAACTCAGGGATCCCAGGGCAAGGGGCAGGACATGCTGACCTGACTCACGAAGGCAGAAGGTCCTTAGACCACACTGTTGTTGTCAAGGAGTCGCTCAGTCGTGTCCGACTCTTTACAACCCCACGGACTGTAGCCCCGCCAGGCTCTTCCATCCATGGGATTTCCAAGGCAAGAATACTGGACTGGGTTGCCATCCCCTTCTCCAGGGGATATTCCTGACCTAGGGATTGAACCCAGGTCTTCCGCATTGTAGGCAGATTCTTCATCAGCTGAGCCGCAGCGGAAGCCCAAGAATATTGGAGTGGGTAGCCTTTCCCGTCTCCAGGGGATCTTCCCAACCCAGGGTCTCCTGCACTGGCAGGAAGATTCTTGTCTGTCTGAGCCACCAGGGAAGCCCCCCTCAGACCATGACCCTGCTGAAGGAGGTGGTCAAGATCTGGCCTTGACCTAGTCTCCAAGGTTGGGAGTCCATTCGCTTTAGCCCTGTGTCTCTTTGGAAGGAACCTCACTGGTTCCCATCTCTGGGGTGTGAGTGCGGGGCACTCAAGTTGGGGTCAGGCTGTGGTCTGGCCAGACCTGGTCCTTGGAAGTCCCAGCAGGACCCAACCCCACATGGGACAGGCCACAGAAACCCTCCCAGACAGGACGACGAGGAGACAAGTTCTCCGGATGCCCCAGACCCTGCCCCCAGCGTTGCCATAACAGCATACTTCTCAGCGTTTGGCCCCTGCTTCTTGCTGCTGTTGTTAACCCTCTTTATGGGCCTCTCAGGCGGCTCAGTGGAAAGGAACCCGTCTGTTAATGCTGGAGATGCAGGTTCGATCCCTGTATCTCCAGCAAGATGTCCTGGAGATGGGAATGGCTACCCCACTCCAGTATTCTTGCCTGGGAAATCTCACAGACAGAGGAGCCTGGTGGGCTCCAGTCCCAGGGCTCGCAAAGACTCAGACATGACTGAGACATGTCTGAACACAGCACACCCTGCTTGTGACCCATACCTTGGTCTGCCTAAAGCCCTTGTGAACTTTGTCTCCAGTTTTTATGAAACACAGGCTTTTCCCATGATGGCCTCTTTCTTGAACACATTATTGCCAGTAATTAAACCAGGTTGGTGATGGACAGGGAGGCCTGGCGTGCTGCGATTCATGGGGTCGCAAAGAGTTGGATACAACTGAGCGACTGATCTGAACTGAAACCATGTCCACTGTTTGTCCAGCTTTGGCCCCCACCCAGTCTATTAAATTCTTATTTCTCTGATATCAAGCCTACAGAAGACCATGCCTGACCTCAGTCCAGGCTGTTCATACACAGCTCCAGCCCTTATTGATGGACTGGTAGGTATTGATAATGTAGGGAGGTATCAGTGGGCACCACTGAGGTTGGGTGCAGCTCAGCGAGGGGGTAAGGAGGTTAATACTAGATTATCTAAAATTGTTAGGGGCATTCAGCAAATTTGGGGGAGTTAAGCTTGTAAAGGAGACTTGAGTTAGTGTGACGGAGACACTTAATGGGGAAAGCTTTCCTGCAGGACTGAGATCTTTTAGCCAAATGATTTTTAGATAGAAGAGGGGAATTTCTAATCCTAAACAGTTGAGATCTACCCTGTGATTTTGAGAATCCTGCATTAGGAAGATATGTTATTGTGAATGGAAGAGCAGATATCCATACAATAGGATATGACGTAAAACAAGAATGAATGAAGTATTGATGTATGTGACAGTACAGATGAAGCAAAAAGACCGCTGTTCACTTGCTAAAGCTGTGTCCAACTGTTCGCGACTTCATTGACTGTAGTACACTAAGCTTCTCTGTCCTTTACTGTTTCTCCTGGAGCTTGCTCAAACTCACGTTCATTGAGTCAGTGATGCCATCTCATCCTCCGTCGCCCTTTACTCCTTCTGCCTTCAATCTTTCCCAGTATCAGGGTCTTTTCTAATGAGTCGGCTCTTTGCATCAAGTACCGGAGCTTCAGCTTCAGCATCAGTCCTTCCAGTGAATATTCACGATGGATTTCCTTTAGGATGGACTGGTTTGATCTCTTTGCTGTCCAAGGGACTCTCAAGAGCATAATGTAAAACAAGATGAAGCGAAATAATCCAGACACAGAAGACTACGTATGTGAAAGAATGTATGTTAGTGGTTGTCAGAGTCTGAAGAGAGGGACTGCAAAACGGACAGCTTTGTGTCAGAGGTGATGAAAAAGTCCAATAATGAGTGATGATGGTGGCACTGCCTTTCTACTAAAAACCACTGAATTATACAGTTTAAATGAGTGATTTTTGCATATGTGAAGTATAGATCAGTAAATTTGTAATACGAATATTTTTTAAAAGGTATATTATTGGTTCAGTGTTCTTTTGAGTGCAAACAAAGGTGATACTCTTCTATTCACTATGACATTCTTAAAATTACAAGTTTAGGCATTCAGCCATAGGTAATGGGCTACTTTAATCTTGTAGCCAACTTTGAACTTCAGAGAACAGGAAGTCAGAGCATCTTAATTACCAGGTGACCGTTTCCATTAGCTCTCCCAACCTATCCCAACCTAGCACAGTCTGATGTAAAGTATCATAATCCAACCAAAATTTTAGTCATGTATGAGGACAAGTTTCAAACAGAAATTCAGAATCCAGGGATAATAAATCATAGTCCTACAGAACTGTAATTCGGTAAGATACATGCAGCCCTATATTCGTGGTGTCACTATGTACAACAGCCAAGATATGGAAGCAGTGTAAATATCCGTCAACAGATGAGTAGGTAAAGAAACTTATATATACAATAAAATACTAGTCAGCCACAGAAAACAATGAGATAATGCCATTGGCAGCAACAATGCAGAGATTATCATACCAAGTGAAATAAGTCAGACAGAGAAAGATCAGTAGCATATGATGTCACTTACGTGTAGAATCTAAAATACGACCCAAGTGAACTTATCTATGAAGCGGAAAGAGACTCGTAGACATAGAGCACAGGCTGATGGTTGTCAAGGGGGTGGGGTGGTGGAGAGGGGCGAATTGGGAGTTTGGGGTTAGCAGGTGGAAACACACACATATATATAGAATGAATAGACAAGGTTCTACTTTAGAGTGGCAATGGAGAAGGCAGTGGCACCCCAATCAGGTGCTCTTGCCTGGAAAATCCCATGGGTGGAGGAGCCTGGTGGGCTGCAGTCCGTGAGGTCTCTAAGAGTCGGACACGACTGAGCGACTTCACTTTCACTTTCACTGTAGAGTGCAGGGAACTGTACTCAATCAGCTCAGTTCAGTCGCTCAGTCGTGTCCGACTCTTTGCAACCCCATGGACTGCAGCACGCCAGGCCTCCCTGTCCATCACCAACTCCCAGAGTTTACTCAAACTCGTGTCCATTGAGTCGGTGATGCCATCCGACCATCTCATCCTCTGTTGTCCCCTTCTCCTCCTGCCTTCAATCTTTCCCAGCATCAGGGTCTTTTCAAAGGAGTCAGATTTTTGCATCAGGTGGCCAAAGGATTGGAGTTTCATCTTCAGCATCAGTCCTCATTCACTCAATATCCTCTGATAAACCATAATGGAAAAGAATATGAAAAAATGTGTGTATATATATGTGTATATATATATGTGTGTGTGTATAACAAACTCACTCAGTACAGCAGAAATTAACACATTACAAATCAGCTATACTTCAATAAAATCAATTTGAATTTGAATAAATCCTAGTCCTGGCATTTGGTATGTTTGAGTGCTTTGTGCGTATCCCCTCACTTAGTTATACCACTGACCACATGCAAGAGCTAATGTCTTTATGCTTTACAGATGGATGAACTGAGGGACAGACATAGTAAGTCCCTTGTCCAGAGTCACACATGGAGAGAAGGGGGAAAGAGAGAGAGAGAGATAGATTGAGAGAGAGAGAGAGAGAGAGAGAGAGAGAGAGAGAATGTTTTTCCCATGGGATCTGACTTCCAGGCTCAAACTCTTTTTAGTGATTAGTTGAAATTGAAAAGCCTCCAGTAAGACACCTCTGCAGGTCATTTTCCTGCTGGTCTGTATTTCATCACTCAGCACACCCCTGAGAGATGGCTCACACACTTTTCCTTCCCAAAACAGCTTGAAATTGTTCATTATTTTATAAGTATTGGTATCATGCAGTCAAGGGCAAAACACGATTTCCATTAGAAACCCACTTTTCTGTTTTAGAAAGAAAGATGTAGCAGGGTGGCAGGTTGGTCTTTCATTAGGGCGGATATTTTAAAATTATATTAATGCACGCAGGTGTATGTAGTTTTCAAATAGAAAAGTATCTAATGAGTCAATGTTTCTTTTTTCGTTTTGCAGAACAATGGTTCCCTGGTTTGGTGCCAGAATCACAAGCAATGTTCAAAGGTATGTTCCCTACAACTGTATCAGTGTTTTTTTTTTTAATTAATTTTGGAATAAGTGTAGAGTCACAGGAAGCCACAAAGCTAGTAAGAGAGAAATCACATGTACTGTTCACCCTCTTTCCACCAATGTTTATACCTTATATATTCATAGCACAGTATTACAAGCAGAAAATCATCATTGGTACAAGGGATGTATTAATATAGTTTTGTAAGGTTTTTATCACATGTATAGGTTCCGTTAATGTAGTCACTGCTTCAATCAAGATTATCAGTATTTCTATATATTACCTTATTTGTCTCTCCATTCTATAGTTATTTTAGTCAAAAATGTTTTTAAGAAGAAAACATCTTCTGATTCCACCAGAAGACTTAATGCATTCGACTTACAGCTAAGTTATTTTGTATGTGTTTACTTTGTGGGCAGGAACTGCTCATTAAGTAATTCGATTCTTTAACTAAGCAGTCTCTTTTCTATTTCTGAGTATTTCTTATTGCACACCCATAGTCTAAATTTCACATTATTCTCATTCATATGTTTGATGGCGTAAATTTCTCAGTCTCAAAACATCATAAGCTATAAGAATCTGTATGTGTGTATATATATGTAGTATACATGTAGGTATATGCTTCAGCTCTAGCCTGAAAGTTGGCTTTATATTCAGATAGTATAAGTGAATACAGTTGAAACCTGCTATACATCCTGGAGTGCTTTGCGATTGTAGTAGAGTTTGCTGAATTTTCTTTTGTGGGTGCTACTATGAGACTGAAAATTGAAGCATTCTTTTATTTTACAGTCAAAATTGTATAATCGTGTGAATGTGAAATAATTTGGTGAAAGCAAGCTTTGCTTATCTCTGACTCTCGAGATTCTGGGCCGAAATGGAATGTCTGGTTTATGATCCTTTTCCTTTTTATATAGTATCATAAACATTGGCCGTCATAAGACATTTTCTGGTATTTGTTATATTAATTGTTCTTCAACTAGTGTTGAATTTGTTTATGTCGTCACTACAGAAAAAGATTGTGGGTGTGTGTGTATAAGAATATATGGCTACGTGACTAAATTTCATAAGTAGTTTTTTTTTCCCAGTTTTGTTGGTTGGGTATTCAGTTCAGTTCAGTTGCTCAGTCGTGTCCGACTCTTTGCCACCCCATGGAGTGCAGCACACCAGGCCTCCCTGTCCATCACCAACTCATGGAGTTCACCCAAACTCATGTGCATTGAGTCGGTAATGCCATCCAACCATCTCATCCTCTGTTGTCCCCTTCTCCTCCTGCCCCCAGTCCCTCCCAGAATCAGGGTCTTTTCCAATGAGTCAACTCTTCACATCAGGTGGCCAAAGTATTGGAGTTTCAGCCTCAGCATCAGTCCTTCCAATGAACACCCAGGACTGGTCTCCTTTAGGATGGACTGATTGGATCTCCTTGCAGTCCAAGGGAATCTCAAGAGTCTTCTCCAACACCACAGTTCAAAAGCATCAATTCTTTGGCGTTCAGCTTTCTTCACAGTCCAACTCTCATGTCCATACATGACCACTGGAAAAACCATAGCCTTGACTAGATGGACCTTTGTTGGCAAAGTATTATCTCTGCTTTTTAATATGCTATCTAGGTTGGCCATAACTTGCCTTCACATGATGGTAATTTTTTTGTATCTGTATTATTTATACTTAGCACCCCTTTTATCCTTACCCCATCAAGAAATTAATTTTTCTATACATTTAAAATTTGAATGGGAGAGATTCATTTGAACTGCTTCTAAAATACCCTAATTAAAGAATATTGCAACTCTGGGGAATACAGATCGTTGAACCATATTTCATAATTGAATGATCAAGGCTGACATGAGAGACTGAATTTCACAAGAACAGAAATCAATTCCTTTTGCCTGAAAGCAAAAATGAATCAGTAAGTCACGGCTAACTGCAACAGAACCTCTGGAATATATTACAAAGCTGACATAAATTTCAGGGGTGTCTTTAGTCTGAATCCGTGGGGATGAACCTTACATGTTAATCAAAGTTTATCTCCTTTGGATATTATCCTCACTGAGTACATTCGCAGATAATTTGCATTTCTTTTCAGACTTTGAAGCACTGTGTAAGCTTTTCCTCTTGATCTTCTGGGTAATGAAGTGAAGGGTAAGCGATGATAACTCCATTTTACACGTGGGGAAAATCAAGCACATACATATTGGATAATGGTCCTGAAATAACTCAGCAAATCGGGTGTGGTGGTTGTTCAGTCACTAAGTCGTGCCTGATTCTTTGTTATCCGACGGACGGTGGCCAGCCAGGATTCTCTGTCAGTTGGACTTCCGAGGCAAGCAAATCAATAGAGGCAACTCAAGTTGGGAATGCTGTCTCCATTGTGGTCTTGAATAAAGATCTACAACTTTAAAAACCGTTTTGAACAAATATTGGGACAGAAGAGTAAAAAAAAAACCCAGCAAGTCAAAAAGTTACGCTGATGAGATAACTGAATGTATGTTAAAAGATAAAGTTTACGTAATATTTCATAGAAAGTTGTTGTTCAGTGGCTAAGTTGTGTCCGACTCTTTGCGACCCCATGGACTACAGCACACCAGGTTTCCCTGTCCTTCACTATCTCCCCAACTTTACTCAAACTCATGTCCATTGAGTCAGTGATGCCATCCAACCATCTCATCCTCTGTCGTCCCCTTCTTCCTGCCCTCAATCTTTGCCAGCATCAGAGTCATTTCAAATGAGTCAGCTCTTTGCATCAGGTGGCCAAAGTATTAGAGTTTCAGCTTCAACATCAGTCCTTTCAATGAATACCCAAGACTGATCTCCTTTAGGATGGACTGGTTGGATCTCCTTGCAGTCCAAGGGACCCTCAAGAGTCTTCTCCAGCACAACAGTTCAAAAGCATCAATTCTTTGGTGCTCAGACTTCTTTATGGTCCAACTCTCGCATCCACAGATGACTACTGGAAACACCATAGCTTTGTCTATACAGACCTTTGTTGGCAAAGGGGCGTCTCTACTTTTTATAGAAAGTACACAGTTTCTAATTAGTTCTGGTTGCATCTGCAAAGTTGGTCACCATCAAGATCTTTCCAGAACATGGGTTCTTCGTCCCATCCCGTTGCCAGCCTTGTCCAGTCTGCCAGCATCTCTCATCTGGACCAGTCCACGAGCATGCTCTCTGGGCTCCCAGATTCTCCTGTGTGCATGCGGGTGCTGGAAAGACCCTTTCCACGTGTAATCTGAATCATGCTGCCATTTGCCTCACGCCCTTTAATATCTAAGCATCTCCTTCAGTGTAAACACTTTCTCATCTGCCTGTGGTCTCTCTCCACTTCCTCCTGTGTTCAACACCCTTCAATGAGTCTTTTCCTTCCTCCCAGACATCTCCCAATGACGCCCAGTTCACCACGCACCACCGCCTCCCCCGCCACCCCTCATTCACATCTCAGCACAAATGCCGCCTCCTCAGCCTTGCCCTCCTGTATCACCTCCCACACCTTTACAGTGTCCTCGGCCATGTTACACCCTTGCCATTTTATATACCTATTTCTTTGTCTCTGCGATTCTGTCTCCTTCACCAGAAAATAAGCTTCAGGCAGCCATTGATTGTGTCCCGCTTTGTTCATTGTGGTATCTTGAGGCCTAGAACCGTGTTTGGGTACAGAGTTGTTGCTTACCGAGCATTTGTGTTTTGGGTTGTTTTTTTTTTCAACTTTTTATTTTGTATTGGGGTACAGCTGATTAATCACAAACAATGTTGTGATAGTCTCAAGTGAACAGTGAAGGGACTCAGTCATACATATACATGTATCCATTCTCCCGCAAACTCCCCTCCCACCCAGGCTGCCACATGACACTGAGCAGAGTTCCCTGTGCTGTCCAGCAGGTCCTTGCTGGTTCTCCATGTTAGATACAGCAGTGTGTCCATGTCCATCCCAAACTCCCTGACTATCCCTTCCCCCATCCTTCCCCCCAGTGACCATAAGCTTATTACAGAGGACTGAACAGAGTTCCCTGTGCTATACATTAGTTCCTTGCTGGTGATCCATTTTAAATATAACAGAGTACATGTCTATCCCAAACTCACTGATTATTGTCTCCCTGGCAACTGTAAGTGTGTTTTCTAGGTCTGTTGGTCTCTTTCTGTTTTGTAAGTCGTTCGTGTGTATCATGTCTTTGTAGATTCCACATATCAGGTAGGTCATACTGCATTTCTGCCTCTCCATCTGACTTGGGTTCACTTAGCGTGACAATCTCTAGGCCCATAGATGTTGGTGCAGACGGCGAGATTTCATTCTTTGTAACGGCGAGTAATACCCCGTTGCATATATGCACCACAGCTGCTACAGCCTTTCTTCTGTTGGTGAACGTGTGAGCTGTTTCCATGGCTTTGCTGTTGTGGACAGTGCTGCAGTGAATACTGGGGTGCATGTATCCTCCTGGGTCAGGTTTTTCTCTGGATGTGTGCCCAGGAGTGGGATTTCAGGGTCATGTGCGTATGCTCAGTTGCTTCAGTCATGTCTCACTCTTTGCAACTCCATGGACTGTAGCCCACCAGGCTCCTCCGTCCATGGCATTTTCCAGGCAGGAATACTGGAGTGGGGTGCCATTTCATTCTCCAAGGGGGCAGGGCCATAGCTCTATTTTTCGTTTTTTAAGGACCCTCCATACTGTTCTCCATAGTGGCTGTACCAATTTACATCCTCACCAACAGTGCAGGAGGGTTCCCTTCTCCCTACACCTTCTTCATCATTTATTGTTTGTGGATATTTTTTACGATAGCCATTCTGGCTGGTGCTCATTAAGTATTTGTGAATTATCCATGAATGAAATGTATACATTACATTTTCTTCCTCCTCCAAAGTACATTCTTACTGTACTACCTTCAGGGAAAAAATAAGTTATACAATCCATTTTGTATCTGAGTAATGCAGCGTGATCATTTATTCAGTTTAGTCCGGTTGCTCAGTCTTGTCTGACTCTTTGTGACCTCGTGAATTGCAGCACACCAGGCTTCCCTGTCCATCACCAACTCCTGGAGCTTGCTTAGACTCATGTCCATCGAGTCAGTGGTGCCATCCAACCATCACATCCCCTGTTGTCCCCTTCTCCTCCTGCCTTCAGTCTTTCCCAGCATCAGAGTCTTTCCCAATAAGTCAGCTCTTTGCATCAGGTGGCCAAAGTATTGGAGTTTCAGCTTCAGCATCAGCCCTTCCAATGAATATTCAGGACTGATCTCCTTTAGGATGGACTGGTTGGATCTCCCTGCAGTCCAAGGGACTCTCAAGAGTCTTCTGCAACATCACAGTTCAAAAGCATCAATTCTTCGGCGCTCAGCTTTCTTTATGGTCCAACTCTCACATCCATACATGACTACTAGAAAAACGTTAGCTTTGACTGTATGGACCTTTGTCAGTAATGTCTCTGCCTTTTTTTTTTTTTTTTAATATGCTGTCTAGGTTTGTCATAGCTTTTCTTCAAAAGAGCAAGTGTCTTCTAATTTCATGGCTGCAGTCACCATCTGCAGTGACTTTGGAGCCCAAGGAAAAGTCTGTCGTGGTTTCTATTGTTTCCCCATCTATTTGCCATGAAGTGATGGGACCGGATGCCATGATCTTAGTTTTCTGAACGTTGAGCTTTAAGCCAACTTTTTCACTCTCCTCTTTGACTTTGTTCAAGAGGCTCTTTAGTTCCTCTTCACCTTCTGCCATAAGGGTGCTGTCATCTGCATATCTGAGGTTATTGATATTTCTCTTTCTCTCTGCAGTCATGATTCCAGCTTGTGCTTCATCCACCCCGACATTTTGCTTGATGTACTCTACCTGTAAGTTAAATAAGCAGGGTGACATTATACAGCCTTGAAGTATTCTTTTCCCAATTTGGAACGAGTCCATTGTTCCATGTCTGCTTCTAACTGTTGCTTCTTGACCTCCAGATTTCTCAGGAGGCAGGTAATTAATTATTTCCTAATTAATAATAAATAAAGATCATTTATTATTAATTAGGAAAATTTTCCTCCTTTAATGAAGTCAAGGTTCATTAGCAGCTTTCAGCTCCTTCGTAATTTAGAACAGTGACTTAATGTCCAGCATAGCTTGAGGCCACTGGTTACCCAGCTAGAGCGATTTTGCTCCCCATGGGATGTTTGGCAATGCGGGGAGACATTTTTGGTGGTCACTATTGGTGGTGGGAAGCTACTGGCATCTGGTGGGTGGAGGTCAGGGGTGCTGACAGTCGCAACACGCAGGACTCCCTCATGGTGAGGAGTTTCCTGACTTCAATCTCAATAGTGCCAAGAGAGGTTCAGAAGCCTTTGTCTGTCCATTTTGCAAGTTATAAAAAAGAATTAAGGGAGAAGGCAGGAGGAGAAGGGGACGACAGAGGACGAGATGGTTGGTTGGCATCACCGACTCAATGGACATGAATTTGAGCAAGCTTCGGGAGATGGTGACGGACAGGGAAGCCTGGTGTGCTGCAGTCCATGGGGTCCCCAAGAGTCGGACATGACTGAGCAACTGAACAGCAACAAAAAGAATTGAAGAACACAGTTCTGTTCTCAGAAGTTTTACTTTATAACTTGAAGGGAGATAAACACATGATTTACTGACCATGTGGTATGCGCCTAGCACCTTTTCAGAGGCCCATTATAATGTTAGGAATTCTGATTCTCACCATATACAGTTTCTGTAGAAGGTCTAATAGTAAATATTTTCATCTTTGTAGTGCTTCAGGTCTCGGTGGCAACTACTCTTGTGGCCACTGTAGCCTGAAAAAAAGTGATAGATAGGAGATAAACAAAGGTAAGTGGCTGTTTTCCAATGAAACGTTATGTGCAGACACGGAAATTGGAATTTATATAACTTCCATGTCATGAAATTTTGTTTTCGCCAGCCACATTTAAAAAAGTAAGAACAATTCTGTGCTCGCCAGCTGTACAAAAACAGGTGCTGAGCTGGCTTTGCCCATTTGCTGCAGTTTGCCAGCCTCTCTTGTCTGCCAAGGCATTCCCATGAGCAAAAGCAAGCAGAAACAAAACAGTAAAGTAGTATTTTTCTCTCAATACAAAGACGTATCTTGATGTATTGAAACTAATAAATGGACCGTTTTTAACACCATGGGTGGAAGATTGTTGATCAGCTTTTGAGGATTCGTTGACTGAATGAATGGTAAATAATAAGAAAGGAAAGTGAAAGTGAAGTCGCTCAGTCGTATCCAGCTCTTTGCGACTCCATGGACTGTAGCCCACCAGGCTCCTCCGTCCATGGCATTTTCCAGGCAAGAATACTGGAGTGGGGTGCCATTTTCTTCTCTGGGGGATCTTCCTGACCCAGGGATCGAACCCGGGTCTCCCACATTGCAGGCAGATGCTTTACCGTCCGAGTCACAAGGAAGCCCAAACAATAGGAAGAAAATATTAACTCACAATTACTTTTTGAACGTTGAGTGATTATTAGAGCCAGCAAGAGCTGTGCATGTGTGCTAAATCACTAAGTTATGTCCGACTCTTGAAACCCCATGGACTGTAGTCTGCCAGGCTCCTTTATCCATGGGATTCTCTAGGCAGGCATATGGGAGTGGGTGGCCATGGCCTTCTCTAGGGGATCTTCCCCACCCAGAGGTCAAACCCATGTCTCTTACATCTCCTGAATTGGCAAGCGGGTTCTTTACCACTAGCACCACCTGGGAATCCCAGTAAGACTTGTTCAGTCGTTCAGTGTCCAGCTCTTTGTGACCCCATGGACTGCAGCACGCCAGGCTTCCCTGTCCTTCACGGTCTCCCAGAGTTTGCTCAAACTCATGTCCATTGAGTCGGTGATGCCATCCAACCATCTCATCCTCTGCCACGAGTAAGACTTGTGGAGGACTTCAGAATGGGCAAAATGAAAGGTGGCTGGATGCTCTCCACCTTGCATCTTGTGGCTTATCTACACTGTTCATATCTTTGAGCTGTTTTCTTCCTTTGCAAATGGTAGGAGGCTGATAAGAATGCAGATGACTCTGGTCCGTGGAAATGCAAATGGTTGTGTGCAGGGGACTGCAACTGAAGCTTCCCCATCAACAGAGCATTTTGCGTGTATTTGTAAATCCACTCAAGCGATCCTTTTTGTGTGTCCATATGTTTGTATTCCTTGGATTTCTCCTTTGAACCAAATGTAAGATATCCCTGGTCCTGGTAGTATTTCATGAGTTCAATATTTGACACTTGTTCATTTTATGTTTGCACGACAGTCATGCATTTGTAAGATAAGTATGCTCTGACCTTATGGTCTGTTAGCTTTCTGAACCTTGCGCCTAAGACTGGCACTCTTGGTGACAGCCACCCATCTGGGGTGCATGCGTGCTCATCCTTCTCCTTCTGGATGTTGTAACTCTGTTGGTTGACTTTTGTTTCCCATTTGGTTGTGAGGATTTGAGTTGAAAAGCAGTAATTCAGAGCTCAATCTTGGTGTGGTGGCTTGTTACTTTGATCTCAGTGGGAGTTCTGTTCTTATAAGGGCCATAACTCCAGATGCTTAGTGATTTTCCCGGCGTATTCTGAAGCCAAATTTGGAGGTGAGGAAGATTGGTTTTGCTTGTATGAACATCTGGACGGCTTCATTTGGCATCTGTGAAATTTATTGGATAAAGGTCAAACCCCAGAAACATAACTGAATGTGACTGTTGGAGGCTTTTGTTTTGTGTTAAATGTTTTCCATGATTTATGTGGTAATGACTGTAAGTCCATAGAGCCCCAGGAAAATACATCCTAAGGAGGAAAATGAAAACTCAGGCACCCATGGAAATGTGCTATGTCCAAATAGCCAAAAAACCAAAGTTGAACAGTTTATCTTTTACAGTGCTGTAATATGCAACAGTTTGAAATTCCAGTTGTTCCTTATACTTTAAAACACTTAAAACCTATGGTAATACTTACCGATATTCATGCAGTTTTCCCTGACTTTGTATAAATATCCATTTCAGGGACAAAGTTGATGTATATTGAGCATCTCTTGTCCAACGTACTGATGTCTTTTGGGAGTTTACAAAGTATTTCATTAAGCTTCCTGGTGGCTCAGAGGTTAAAGTGTCTGCCTCCAATGTGGGAGACCTGGGTTCGATCCCTGGGTCGGGAAGATCCCCTGGAGAAGGAAGTGGCAACCCACTCCAGTATTCTTGCTTGGAGAATCCCATGGACGGAGGAGCCTGGTAGGCTACAGTCCATAGCGTCGCAAAGAGTTGGACACGACTGAGCGACTTCACTTTCTTTCATAAGTACAGTCTCCAGTAATGTGTCAAGAGAAGTTGTAGGTTTATGCTGCTGCAAGAGTAGAAAACTTCTCGAGTGTTGTAATTAATTCCCTTTATTTTTAATATTAGTGTTATTATTTTCATAAGTAATGATCATGGCGTTGTTCTTCACTTGCTAAGTCGTGCCTGACCCTTTGCAACCCCACCGACATGATAGGTTTCCCTGTCCTTTCCGATCTCCCTGAGTTTGCTTAAACTCATGTTCACTGAGTCAATGATGCCATCCAACCATCTTGTCCTCTGCCACCCCCTTGATTATAACTTCATTTTTAAGTAAATGGGATGTGATAATTTAGGAAGAGAGATATTCTATTTCTTTAAACCAGTGGTGGAATTAAAATGTGTATGGAACACATAGGAAAAGAAATCGTGAGGTGTGTTAAAGTTTGGCTACTGTTCTTTTGAAAAATCGGTCAGTAATGCAATATTGTGCCAGCATGATGAATAAAACCTGTTGAATGCACATTTTTCAGACTCTGCTATAACACCATGGCAGTAAATGGCATAATCTCGAGGACGCCAAAGACTGCTGAGTGCTCGCCAAGCGATGAAGTCTCTCCTCTGGGAGACCTGAGCTCTTAGAGTTCCTGGTCTCCGTGCAGTTGCAAATCACACAGTCAGCAAGTCTGAGTTAGGGTTCCACGTGCCACCATAGTCTCCAGTCCTCCATCCAGTATCGCTGTAGGGAAACATGCAAGTCGATATGATCTCTGACTTAAAGGCAGAAGTGGAGAAAAGAGAAAGAACGAAGTGGGAGAATGTGGAGCCCATGAAAACAAAAACAAGTTACAGATGGTTGTTTGTTGTTCAGTTGCAAAGTCGTGTCCAACTCTGCGACCACATGGACTGCAGCACACCAGGCTTCCCTGTCCTTCAGTGTGTCCTGGAATTTGCTCACACCCATGTCCGTTGAGTCAGTGATGCCATCCAACCACCTCGTCCTCTGTCGCCCCTTTCTACTGCCCTCGATCTTCCCCAGCATCAAGGGTCTTTTTTCCCTGAGTGGTCTCTTTGCGTCAGGTTGAGGCAGATGGTGCAGCTAAATAAATACCTAGTTTCCGAGCTTCGTGTCTGAAGTGGTAAGTGCTGAAGGCTCTTAGCAGGGTCGCTGCCCGGCCGGGCAGGTGGATTGGTGAGTTAATGGTTTTAACAACGAGAGATCTGAGGCACCCTTCCATCTGACGCAGCCTCCTGGAACGCAGGTTCACAGCTCTAATTGGAGCCTCTAGCGTGGAAGGCAGGCTATAGCAGTGTTGTTGATTTGCTTTGCCTCACACCGTCATTCTTATGGTAAGTGTTTTCCGCCCTCACGCTGGGAACTTTTATCAAACATATTAGTGTGCTTTGGGGCATCATTAGCCAGCCGTAGCTGGAACATTCTGAGGGTTTTTTAGCCTAGAAACTAGCCTGTGTGCTGCAGTAACTTGCAACACTTGGCCAGTAGCACAATCAATATTTAAGGAAAAGAACAGGTTCTTATTTGGATTCAAGTCCAGCATGTGGCACGCGAATAGCCCAACGTGTTTCTGATTGTTCCCTATCAGTTTTTACGGCGATGAAAGAATGTCCACCTGCCGTAAACTTCAAAGAAAAGACACGGGGAAGGGAAAAAGCACCTCCGTGTGACTCGTAATCCCCACCCCTTCCGCATCTCTTCCTCGATTTCTCCTCCCATCTCACGGAAGGAGACACAACCGAAATCTCTTACTTGGCCCATGACTGAGGAAGAGTTCCTGAAAGCTGACTTGGGAAAGGGATTGTCCATGGACCGTATGAAAAGCATCTCCGTCAGCATGCATTGCATGGTGATGACGGTCTGCCAGATGTTCTGAAGGTGTAATGTATTCCATCAGAGGTTAGATTGCATCACCAACTCAACGGACATGAATTTGAGCCCAACTCTGGGAGGCAGTGGGGGACAGAGGAGCCTGGTATGCTGCATTCCACGGGGCCGCAAAGAGTCGGACAGGACGTAGGGACTCAACAACAGGGTTTGATTTAGCCAGAAAGTGGAACTTACCCAACCAGGGGACCAGAGATTGACCCTGTGCCCCTTGCAGTGAAAGCACGGAGCGGTAACCTGGGGCCATGAAGGAAGTTCAGGGAAATTTTTTTTTTACTTTTTGTTTTGTTTTGGTGTATGCTGCTAAGTCGTTTCAGTCGTGTCCGACTCTGTGCATCCCCATAGACGGCAGCCCACCAGGCTCCCCTGTCCCTGGGATTCTCCAGGCAAAATTACTGGAGTGGGTTGCCATTTCATTCTCCAATGCATGAAAGTGAAAAGTGAAAGTGAAGTCCGCTCAGTCGTGTCCGACTCCTAGCGACCCCATGGACTGCAGCCCACCAGGCTCCTGCGTCCATGGGATTTTCCAGGCAAGAGTACTGGAGTGGGGTGCCATTGCCTTCTCCGGTTTTGGTGTATAGCCGATTAATAATCTTGTGACAGTTTCGGGTGAACAGTGAAGGGACTCAGCCATACATACACATGTATCCATTATTCCCCAAATTCTCCTCCCATCCAGGCTGCCACACTGAGCAGAGTTCCCTGTGCTGGATAGTAGTTGCTTGGTGTTACCAGTTTTAAATATAGCATGTCCATCCCGCATGTCCATACATGTCCATCTCAAACTCCTTCTCTTCCCCCTGACAACCATAAGTTCATTCTCTAAGTCTGTGAGTCGCTTTCTGTTTTGTAAGTAGGTTCATTTGTATAATTTCTTTATAGATTCTACATATCAGGGATGTCATAGCGTATAGGGAAATGTTTTTAATGACTGGGTGCGGGAGAGGGGTTGCAGGTGTGTGATCAGCTTATGGACATTATTCTGCTTGGTTGGTGGTGAGGTACCCAAGTGGTATTTTCAGAATCAACCTCATCAGACTTCTGGTTCTGTCGGGTCTGGAATGCTTGTGGTCAACATGAAGTAAACTTCCTTCACATGGTGGGGTTCCGGTATCCGTAAAATGGCTCAAGGACATAGCTCAGAATATTATCTGTAGCCCCTGAGGAGGAAACAGCCATCCTTGATTTTGTTTAATGGGTAAAGTGTTATTATTTTGTCTTCCTTGACTGTTTTCCCGTCTTTTTGCATTCTCTCCTTTTTCAGATTAACTTTGCTTGTTGGATCTCAGGGAAAGCCTAGGAGGCTAAAGTTTTCGAAGAATCAGGAGAAAGTCAGAGGACTTGGGGGAGGTCTATCTTGGGAAAGTCCCATAGGGCTCTGCTTGATTCCAATATGAACTGTGTATGTGTGTTTAATGGTAAGCTGGGCACTTGTTCTAAACTCTCTTTCAGCCTAAAATTACTGCAGCCATGGGTAGGATGTCCCATTGAGCTTGTACCTTTTTGGTTTCTTCCATATTGTAAGAGAAAGTACTATTTCCTAAGAAGGATCTTGACCAAGTACTTCCTTCACCTTCTTTGATGTATGTGTAGGCAGAGTTAGGGTGACATTCTTATCCGAACAATCATCCTCGTTAGGATATGTAATTTTTGCTGTGGGTATCAGAGCTAACAGCACCTCTGCTGCCTGTGAAATGACAGTGATAATCCACACGCCACTGCTTTGCTGGTACATGCCAAGGCTAGCTCAAACCTTTTGTATCCTTGCAGTACAGAAAGTCACCCAGAGCACCAACATTTGTACGTGCCTCATGGATAGCTCAGTTGATAAAGAATCTGCCTGCAGTGCAGGAGATCCTGGTTCGATCCCTGGGTTGGGAAGATCCCCTGGAGAAAGGAAAGGCTACCCATTCCAGTCTTCTGGCCTGGAGAATGCCGTGGACTGTATAGACCGTGGGGTCGCAAAGAGTCAAACACAACTGAACGACTTTCACTTCCATGCATACAGAGTTTCCAGATGCTGTACCATCCATGCCTTGATTACAGGACTCAACTATGTCCCTTCACTATCTCGAAATTGTCCTTTAATGAATGACATTTACTGAACCCCATGTTGCTGCAATGCAAGGCATGCGGTATTCTCAGAGAGTGTCTGAGAAACTCAGTCGTTGGGGAACACTCTGAGGAACTTGCCGAGGACATCAGTCTGTTATTCCGTGCCGTTTTTAGGAGAAAACTTGGGAGGGCATTCATCGTATTCATCTTGTTGTGTGCTTAGTCACTCAGTCGTGTCCGAATCTTTGCGACCCCGTGGACTGTAGCCCGCCAGGCTCCTCTGTCCATGGGGTTCTCCAGGCAAGAATACTGGAATGGATTGCCATGCCTTCTTCAGGCATGCTCATCTAATCAACAGGAATTATTCTTCCCCTACAAACTGGTATTGGAGAAGGAAATGGCAACCCATTCCAGTGTTCTTGCCTGGAGAATCCCAGGGACGGGGGACCTGGTGGGCTGCCGTCTATGGGGTCGCATAGAGTAGGAAACGACTGAAGCGACTTAGCAGCAGCAGCAGCAGAAACTGGTATATATTTTAGCCCTTGGACACTGTATTTTTCCTTTAGAGTTGGCTGTTGGAAGGCTCAGCGGTAAATAAAATCACTTACTTTAGCAAGGTTACTGAAATTTATCTCATGTATTTTGGGAACTAGCTTTATCACTGATCCAGTTTTTATTGTCCAGTTTTTATCTGTTTTTCTGGCTATATCCGATGGAACTTTGAAAACTGTCTCGAATGCTATTAAGAGTGAGAAAGGGAACAGATAAATCTGTAAATCGTAAAAGAATAACTCGAGAAATCCCACATTGTGGCTGAAACTTGCCCCCGTGCGTTGCTTGGTTTCCTGAACCATTCTGCCTACAATTTCATGGTTAACTGACGTGAGATGACAAGACATCTATATTCCTACCAGACCCCCTCTCAGCCGGGTGGTGACGACCAGGGCTTCATTCCCTGCAAAGGAGTGAAGGTGGCCACTTGTCAGCTCGGCAATGGCTGTAACTGGGCCAGAGAAAGGGGAGAATTCAGTCTGTGAAACCAGGGGGCTGCGGTAGGGATGTGTCCTGAGTCAAGGGGGTTGGGGGTGGAATGAGGTACGTGGAACAAAGGTGAAAAGCTTTTGTGTGTCAGCGCCTTTTGGAGCCAAAGGGGCCTGGCCCTGTCTTCACAGCTTTCAAGTCATAAATAGCAGAGGTCAAAGAATAGTCTTTAAAACCACACAATAAAGAAAGGACTTCTCTCAACTGCGTCCTTTCAGAGCGGAGCGACCAGTGTGGGTGAGTTCATTTTCCATTGGTGCGAGGGATGCACTGGCTTCAAGAGTGCACTTTGTAAGGATGGCCTGCCTTCTCTCTCCCCTCCTTCCTTGCCTCCTTCCGTTCTCCTGTTTCTTTCTTTTTTTTCTCTCTCTCTGCCTCTCTCTTTCTCTTCTTCCTTTTTCCTTTCCTTCCTTCCTTCTTTCTATTACAGTCCCAAATGTCTGTGGACCTCAAAGACAAACCTTCCCAATCTGCCTTAGCTTATAGGAAGTCCCTCTTGAAAATTTTTGGCATAGAGACACAGGTGTGGATGAACTGGATTAATCACCTTCTTTAGCTAAATGGAAAACCCCACAACCCGGATGCACTTTTCGTTACACCAGTGGCTCCGTTCCTGGTAACGTCTCTTCGCGTTGGGAAGACAGGTTGTGGGTAAGGCCGAGCTGAGAAGGAGAAGTGGGATCATAAGCCACTGCCTTATTAAACCGCGTGCATTTGAATTCACTACAGGGGACTGATTCTTTGTCAGATTCCATGTCGGGAATGCTGTTTATGATGAGAGCCGTGGAGGCTCCTGGGCCTTGCACTGTGCAGGCAAAGGTCACTTTGAGGGTTCGGCTGCCTGCAGGTGGGGCTGGCCCAGCCTTTCGCAGACTCTTCTCCCGTGCCTCGATGGCAGCATTGTAGCGAGGGGCCGGGGAAGCCGAGCCGTTCTTCCTCAGGACGCGACCGGACGGACATGGCACCTCTTCTGGCCTCCTCCTGCTAAAGACGGTGGGACTCTGGAGGGCGGTGCACCCCCCCTACCCTCACCCCACCTCGGTTCTCACAGCTGAAAGGTTGAACTTGGGCGGTTGCAGATGAATGAGCCCCCTTTCCCAGGAGAAAGTGCACAATGGCCCCGGGACTATTAAGCTGTGAAGATTCATGCTCTGGCGTTTGGGGAGTGTGTGTTCAGCATCTTTTCCTTGGGGGAGGGAGGGAGGCGGGGAGCCGGGCGCGTTTTGGCTTTTTATGCATTTCACTGTATGCATGTTTTCTCTTTTTGTATGAAGAAATAATGCCTTCACTAAGGCTCACCCTCCCCTCCTCCTAAATCCTTCCACACAAAAAAAGATACTTATTAAGGCTGCCATTCTGAAGAACTAAATGCTTCTTTAACTTTGCTTTATCTGCTTCAATGAGCACAGTGTACGGAGCCTGGGGAATGCACATTACGGCCGCGAGCCGCCCTCCCCATTCTCTCGGGCTCTTTGGGCACAGAAGTAATCCCTTCCTAGAAGCCTTTGAGAAAGCAACTCAGCTATGCAGGTTAATCAACTGTAAATCTCGGCCATCCCCAACCTACTGCGAGGAGCTACATCGAAAAGTGTCCTGTTCCCCAGGAAAGCCTGTTGCTTTAAAGACAGACACTAATTTCAAGACCCCAGGGCAGGTTTGCCACCAACACATCGGTTTGCTGTATTTTAAGGGTCTGGGATGCAGCTCCGTCCTGCACCCATTCTCTGCTTTTATGCTTGGCATCCCACGTATGTTTATTTCATCTCTTTGTCACTTGGAGACAAAAAGACAATGAAACGCCTTACAACTTTTGTTTTCCAACTGGTAATGGAGAATATTATTAGGAGACGTGAACTCTGGTGGAATGTTGAATTATGCACACTCGGAGGCTCTTCTCTTTGACTTCTAAATCATTTTCTGCTCACTCCTGGGACAGAGTTTGGGAGGAAAAAAAATAACCTAGGTTGGGTGAGTCCCATCTCCAGCCCTCTGTGAGCCACTGTGCAGAAAGCTTGTACGTTATTACATTAGCTGCCATCTGTTGAGAGGTTGTGTTTTGCTCAGGAGGAAGTCAAGGCTAGGCGGCCTGCATTCTCCTTTCACTTGTAAGAGTGCATCAAGAATGCCTTTATAGTAGTATAAATCAAGCCTTAAGATCCTTAATGTATGGAGTTGAAGGCTCTTTCTGAATCCCTAGTGTCTAATGGAAATGGGACAGTGGTACTTGCCCTCTGATATTTGGAAGGAAGAATGAGAATGTCATTTTTGGTCAATGAAATGTCCTTTCTTTACCTGCCTCATTCTTTCTGATATTGCTCTGTCCATATGTGCATAAACCACCACCATATTCTTACCGAGTCCAAATTTGCTCTGCTGAGTGCATGACAGGCAAGTAAGTTGGGAGACGAGGTGATGCAGCAAGGAATAATGACTTTATTGGGAGAGCCAGCAGACTGAGAAGATGGCAGACTGATGTCTCAAAATAACTGTCTTACTGGAGTCTGGATGCCAGGTTCTTTTATAGAACACGCAGAGACAGGAGATTAGGAAGTAAAGTTTAAAAGGCCATTGATCTTGCAAATATCTCCTGGAATGGCCAGCCTTGGGGACAGTTGGGAAGGGGAATGTGTTAACTTTCAGGCAGAGGGCAGGGTTCCCCGAGGCAGGCCTTTATGTACAGAGGTACCCTTTTAGTAAAAGCACTGGGAAGCAAAGGTTAACGTAAACAGGTTCTTCCCTGAAACAGTATTTCTATCCTGAGGTGTGGACTCGACTCAAATCAATCCGTTCTGATTTATGGTTCTTTAAAAGCCCTTTAAGTCACTGTGCCCTGAGTGAGACACGTTTCTTCTGCCCTGTGCATGAGAGGCTGTGAATGGCATGTGGCAAGTCTGGTCTTTGGGCCATGGGCCTGAGGCTGTGATTTGTAAACTCTGTGACCTGGCCCCAGTTGCTTATTTGCCTTCCCCAAACCAAGTCCTCTCCCTGGAATCTCCATGTTAATGAAAAACATGAATATTCATTCAATCATTCAGCCTAAAAACTCAAAATCCTCTTTAGGGCCACTCTCTCCTTTAACTTTTTACCCATCTTTCTGCAAAGCTCTTGAGATTCATGTCGAGCTAATTTGCCATCCTCTCTATTATTCACATATGAGTTGTCTCTGAAATACACTCGTCTCATGACTTCCATTTTCTCCCCAGTTCTATTTTTCATGGATCCCAACTTCTTAGAGCGGTGCTTCTGAAACATCAGCTTGCTCAAGTGTCTCCTGGGGAGCTTGCTCAGATACAATTTCCTGGGCCCCACCTCCAAAGATGCTGATTCAGTAGGTCTGGGTAGGGTTTGAGATGCTGTGTTTCTAAGAGACTTCCACTGGATTCTGGTGTTGCCAGTCCAGGGTAGCTTCAAGTTTTTCACCATTAAGTTTGATGATAATTGTAGGTATTTTCTTAGATGCGTGTGAGTGTGTGTGTGTGTGTGTGTGTGTGTGTGTGTGCTTAGTCATATCTGACTCTTTGCAACCCCATGGACTGTAGCCCACAAGGCTCCTCTGTCCATGGAATTTTCCAGGCAAGAGTACTGGAGTGGGTTCCCGTTTCTCACTCCAGCAGTTTTTCCTTACCCTGGGGTCAAATCCATGTCTTCTGCATTGGCAGGCAGGACCTGAGAAACCATTTTTGTAGATAGTCTTTATCAAGTTGAGAAAGTTCACCTGTATTCCTAATTTACTGAAAGTCTTTATGATGAATGAGTGTCAGATTTTGCTCAATGATTTTTCTGCATTTATTAATATAATTGTGTTTTTCGTTGTTAGGCTGTTGATATTATGAAGTAACGTATTTCCCACTCTTTGTGACCCCATGGACTACACAGTCCATGGAATTCTCCAGGCCAGAATACTGCAGTGGGTAGCCTTTCCCTTGTCCAGGAGATCTTCTCAACCCAGGAATCGACCAGGTCTCCTGCATTCTGGACAGATTCTTTACCAGCTGAGCCACAAGGGAAGCCCAAGAATACTGGAGTGGGTAGCCTATCCCTTCTCCAGGAGATCTTCCCAACCCAGGAATCGAACCGGGGTCTTCTGCATGGCAGGTGGATTCTTTACCAACTGAGCTATCAGGGAAGCCCGATGAATTATATTAACTGATTTATTTGAGTGTTGAACCATCATGACATTCAGTGCTGGGATAGATCCCAGTTGGTCAAATGTGAATTCCTTTCATACATTTTTTGATTTGGTTTGCTAATATTTTCTTGAGGATTTCTGTGTGTCTGTTAATGAGAGATGTTTTCTACAGCTTTCTGGTATTGTCTTTATCTGCTTTGGGTATTAGAGTAATGCTGGCCTCATAGAATGAATGAGGAAATATTCCCCCTGTTGTTATCCTCTGAAAGACACTGTAGACAATTAGTATGTTTAGCCGCTCAGTCATGTCTGACTCTTTGCGACCCCATGGACTGTAACCCGCCAGGCTCCTCTGTCCGTGGGATTCTCCAGGCAAGAATACTGGCGTGGGTTGCCATTTCCTTCTCCAAGAGAATTAGTATAATTCCTTCCTTAAATGTTTGGTAGAATTTACCAGTGAACCCATTTGGGTTTTGCTGCTTTTTATTAGTTATTGACTCAATGTCTTAACGTAGATACAGTTGTATTCAGGTCACCTCTTCTTCTGAGATTTGGCAGATGGTACCTTTTAAGGAGTTGGTGGATTTCATCTAGGTCATTGAATGTGGGGGCATAGAGTTGTTCATAATATTCCTTTATTACACTCTGAATTTCCATGTGATCCATAGTGATGTCCCCACTTCCATTGCTAATAGTAGTAATTTGTGTCCTCTTTCTCCGTTAGCCTGACTAGAGTCCTAATGATATTATAGCTCTTTTGTGAAGCAATAGCTTTTGGTTTTGTTGATTTTCTTTATTGACTTCCTATATTAATTTCTTTCCTTTCTATTCTAATTCTTATTACTTCTTTTCATCTCCTCACTTTGGATTTAATTTATTCTTTCTGGTTTTCTGCATTGGAAACTTAGATTATTGATTTTAGATCTTTCTTCTTTTCTAATATAAGAATCAGTGCTGTATGTTTTTCTTTAAACACTGTTTCCACTATATGCCACAGATTGTGAAAAGTTGTGTTTTTTTTTTCCATTTAGTTTGAAATAATTTTGAATTCCTTTTGAGACTGCTTTGACCCATGTGTTATTTAGAAGTGTGTTTTTTCACTCTCCATATGTCTGTGGGTTTTCCAGTGATCTTTCTGTTACGAATTTCTAGTTTTCATTCCATTGTAATCTGGGAGCAGACGTTATAGGTTATCTGTCCTTTTAAATTTGTTACAGTGTGTTTTGTGGCCCAGAATGTGGCCTCTCTTGATGAAGATTCCATGTGAGCTTGAGAAAAACGTGTATTCCGCTGTTGTTGAATGATGAGTTCTATATATAATATCAATTATGTACTCTTGAGAGTCCCTTGGACTGCAAGGAGATCCAACCAGTCCATTCTGAAGGAGATCAGCCCTGGGATTTCTTTGGAAGGAATGATGCTAAAGCTGAAACTCCAGTACTTTGGCCACCTCATGTGAAGAGTTGACTCACTGGAAAAGACTCTGATGCTGGGAGGGATAGGGGGCAGGAGAAGGGGACGACAGAGGATGAGATGGCTGGATGGCATCACTGACTCGATGGACATGAGTCTGAGTGAACTCTGGGAGTTGGTGATGGACAGGGAGGCCTGGCGTGCTGCATTTCATGGGGTTGCAAAGAATCGGACACGACTGAACGACTGATCTGATCTGATGTACATCTGACGTCAATTATATGCAGTTGGGGCTTCCCTGGTGGCTCAGACAGTAAAAGAATCCGCCTGCTGTGTGGGAGACCTGGGTTCGATCCCTGGGTTGGGAAGATCCCCTGAAGGAGGGCATGGCAATCCACTCCAGTATTCTTGCCTGGAGAATCTCACAGACAGAGGAGCTTGGTGGGCTGCAGTCCACGGGGTTGCAAAGAGTCGGACACGACTGAGTGACTTAGCATATATGCAGTTGAGTTCAGTTTTGTGTTCATTGATTTTCTGCCCACTGGATCTGTCTGTTGCTGAGAGGAGGGTGTTGACGTCTCCAGCTATGACAGTGAAGGCATCTATTAATATTTCTCCTTGTGGTTCTACTTGGTCTTGTCTCATGGAGTTTGTTAAGAACCGTTACATGTTCTTGGAGAATTGACCACTTTATCATTATGTAATGCTCTTTTTTTTTTTTTAATCTTTGATAACTTTCTTTACTTTGAAATCTTCTCTGAAATTAATATAGCTACTCATGGTTTGTTATAATTAGTGTTGCTGCTGCTGCTGCTGCTAAGTCGCTTCAGTCGTGTCTGACTCTGTGTGACCCCATGGACAGCAGCCCACCAGGCTCCCTCATCCCTGGGATTCTCCAGGCAAGAACACTGGAGTGGGATGCCATTTCCTTCTCCAATGCATGAAAGTGAAAAGTGAAAGTGAAGTTGCTCAGTCGTGTCTGACTCTTAGTGTCCCCATGGGCTGCAGCCCACCAGGTGCCTCCATCCATGGGATTTTCCAGGCAACAGTACTGGAGTGGGGTGCCATTGCCTTCTCTGATAATTAGTGTTGCTGCTGCTGCTGCTGCTAAGTCACTTCAGTCGTGTCCAACTCTGTGCGACCCCATAGACGGCAGCCCACCAGGCTCCCCCATCCCTGGGTTTCTCCAGGCAAGAACACTGGAGTGGGTTGCCATTTCCATCTCCAGATAATTAGTGTTAGCATCCTTTTAATGTATATGTGTCTTTACGTTTAAGGCAGACTTCTTATAGATAACGTATAACTGGGTCTGTTTTTTTTTTTTTTTATTCATTCTGACAATCAGTGTCTTTTAATTGGTGCATTTAGACATTATAGTGATTACTGATTTAGTTGGGCTAATATCTTTCATATTTGTTACTGTTTTCTTTGCTGCTGTTGTTCTTTGTTCCTATTTTTGATTTTTTTAAAAAATTGAAGTCTAGTTGGTTTGTAATGGTTCATGTGTATAGCAAAGTCATTCAGTTTACATGTATACATAGATGTATAGATATTCTTTTTCGTATTTTTCTGTTGTACATTATAAGACATTGAATATTGTTCTCTGTGCTATACAGTAGGTCCTTGTTGATTACCTATTTTACATATACTAGTGTGTAGTTTGGAGAAGGCAATGGCACCCCACTCCAGTACTCTTGCCTGGGAAATCCCATGGATGGAGGAGCCTGGTGGGCTGCAGTCCATGGGGTTGCTAAGAGTTGGACACGACTGAGCGACTTCACTTTCACTTTTCACTTTCATGCATTGGAGAAGGAAATGGCAACCCACTCCAGTGTTCTTGCCTGGAGAATCCCAGGGACGGGGGAGCCTCGTGGGCTGACATCTATGGGGTCACACAGAGTCGGACACGACTGACTTAGCAGCTTAGCAGCAGCAGTGTGTAGTTAATCCCAAGCTCCTAGCCTATCCCTCCCACCTCTTTCCCCTTTGGTAACCATGTTTGTTGTCTATGTTTGTGAGTTTATTTCTCTTTAGGAAATAAATTCGTTTGATTTTTTTTTTTAATTTCCGCATATAAGCGGTATCTTGATATTTATCTACTCTGTCTTCACTTGGAGTTTTTTTTTTTTTTTTTTTTCTTTTCTGTGTGTTTGCATATGGAACACAAGATTCTCAAGGCATGGAACCTCATTACCCTCACCCCATTTATTATAATTTGTTTATCTCTCTTCACTCCCTTTCCATTATTTCAACTTGAATTGTGTTATGTCTGTGTGCCTGGCCCAGTGCTTATGGAGGGTCAAGCAAGATGAAGAGAAGGGTTGGATATAAATTTCATCATCTGATCAGAATTCTTCAGTTCTGTGTTCTCAGAAGTACCTTCTGATCAGTAGAATTCTTTCACTTCCTTAACATGCGTTGCTGGTAAGTTGACATTTATATTACCTCTAGATGGCTCTGGAAATGTGTTGATGGCGGCTTTGGCTTGATCTTCAGTCCTGACTTTCAGGTCTTTCGTTTGGTTAAGATTTATAGCCTGCAGACATCTTCACTGAAATTAATACAATTTGCTTTGCAAAGCATCGTTCTGAACAGAGGAGGGAAAGCACCGACTTTCTTTGACTGTTGTGTAGGGTACGGTATGGGGAGTAGCCCCCTCCGTGTGTTGAGGCTAATGTGTAAGATGTGGGCACAGGGGACTCACATCTGTGTCCTTGGTAACTCTAGGGAGAGAGGACTAGGTGAGCCTGGACGACAAGAACCTGACTGCGAATGCGTTGAAAATGTGCAAAGGAGGACATCTGATGCTCTTTAAGCAGAGACATTACTTTGCCAACAAAGGTTTGTCTAGGCAAGGCTATGGTTTTTCCTGTGGTCATGTATGGATGTGAGAGTGACTGTGAAGAAGTCTGAGTGCCAAAGAATTGATGCTTTTGAACTGTGGTGTTGGAGAAGACTCTTGAGAGTCCCTTGGACTGCAAGGAGATCCAACCAGTCCATTCTGAAGGAGATCAGCCCTGGGATTTCTTTGGAAGGAATGATGCTAAAGCTGAAACTCCAGTACTTTGGCCACCTCATGCGAAGAGCTGACTCATTGGAAAAGACTCTGATGCTGGGAGGGATTGGGGGCAAAAGGAGAAGGGAACGACAGAGGATGAGATGGCTGGATGGCCTCACTGACTCGATGGACGTGAGTCTGAGTGAACTCCGGGAGTTGGTGATGGACAGGGAGGCCTGGCATGCTGTGATTCACGGGGTCGCAAAGAGTCGGACACGACTGAGCGACTGATCTGATCTGATGGGGCACCTCGTTTTGTAGTTTGTCCGTGAGGAAGACAATAAAATCGGGAATCGGGGTTTTGAGAAACAGGACAATCTCTTAAAAGACTCTGATGCTGGGAGGGACTGGGGGCAGGAGGAAAAGGGGATGACAGAGGATGAGATGGCTGGATGGCATCACCGCCTCGATGGACGTGAGTTTGAGTGAACTCCAGGAGATGGTGATGGACAGGGAGGCCTGGCGTGCTGCAGTTCATGGGGTTGTAAAGAGTCAGACACGACTGAGCGACTGAACTGATGGGGCCCCCTCGTTTTGTAGTTTGGCCGTGAGGAAAGCAATAAAGGCAGGAGTTGGGATTTTGAGAAACAGGACAATCTCTTAAAAACGGTAGATTTAGCTCTATTCTCTTGAATGTCTATGAGTAAACATTCCTCCTCGCATTCTGTTTCATTTGCTTGGATATTGATCTTTGCCTGCTATATAGCTGCCAGGGGCCTAGACGGGCATATAAGGAAAACATTTCCTCCACCCTCTCAGTTTCCCCAGCTTGATGTGTTGGCTGAACTTGGCAGGTGTGCTAGTTTTGTGGTGCAGGTAAAGAAAAATGGCAGGGTCTTGGGACGGTTCTAAAAACCCACATGCAGTGTTTAATGTGCTCTGATCATGGGGCTTCCCAGGTGGCTCAGCAGTTGAGAATGTGCCTGCCAGTGCAGGAGATGCAGAGGGTAGGAGAGATCCCCTGGAGGAGGAAATGGCAACCCACTCCAGTATTCTTGCCTGGGAAATCCCATGGATGGAGGAGCCTGGCAGGCAACAGTCCATTGGGTCACAGAGAGTTGGACATGACTGAGCAGCTGAACCTGCACACATATGCATAATATACTCTGCTGGAAACAATTTTTCTATCAGCTAAAATTTTGAATTATTTCACGTTATTCTACGTAACATCTTGATGTCTTAATAACGCTTTATTATCCCAGGGGTGCGGCCAGGGAAATTTCTGGCCTTGACTGTGTCTTCTCCCTTCCCCTGACTTTGTTTCCCAGCCAGGGAACCTTATGGAGAAATGCAAACGTGTGAGACTTTCATTTTAGATGAAACATGATGCGGATTTACCCATATGTATACCGGCTTCCCTTGTGGCTCCAATGGTAAAGAATCTTCCTGCAATGCAGGAGGCCTGGGTTCAACCCCTGGGTTGGGGAGATCCCCTGGGGAAGGCAGAGGCAACCCACTCCAGGATTCTGGCCTGGAGAATCTCATGGACAGAGGAGCCTGGTGGGCTACAGAACACAGGGTCGCAAAGAGTTGGACGCGACTGTGCCTCTGAGAAGCCAAGCAAGACACATGTATTTATTTGATCTTGACAACTGTTGTTGCTATTATTACAGACCACAACTTACTGGAGTTATGTCACCCACATGTGTGCTCATGTGTTAAGACCCTGTTAGGGGGGCCTGCTTACCTAGATGGGACTCCTCAAGGTTCAGTTTGCATCACCCGAAGGTCTTGTTCCAATGTAGATTCAGGTTCAGCAGGTCCGGCTGAGACTCGTGTATTTCCAGCAGGTTTTCAGGTGATGCCGATGCTCTTAGTCTGTGGACCACAGCTCGAGGAGCAAGGCTCTACCCAATAAACTGTAAACATCACAGCCCTTGGTGGGGGTAGCATCATATCTAGAATATCAGTGCCCGTTAGTGGCAAAGGTTATGACACATAGTTGAGTGAACTTTCCTTTTTGCTGTGTATACCTGGTTTATCTTTTTTATTTTATTTTATTTTTTGCTCCTAATGGAAATGATTCTGTTTCCTATGCCATGAAAGGACTGTATTTCTCCACAAACTGAAAGTAACCCAGACACGCTGAGTTCCAGGAACTTCTACTGTCATTAGAGAAGGAGATACTTGCCTAAAATAGGAATTTTAAAAATGTTTTTCTTAGGCTCAGCTGCTCGCTCATCAAGCAAAGAAACTTGTTTGATGTGGTCACAAGACAAATGGGTCACGTTCCACCCTCAGGACAGGGGCAGTGGGCAGGAGTGCTCATGCTCAGTCCTGTCCGACTCTCTGTGACCCCCTGGACTGCAGCCCGCCAGGCTCCTCTGTCCGTGGGATTCTCCAGGCAAGAATATTGGAGTGGGTTGCCGTTGCCTCCTCCAGGGGATCTTTGCAACCCAGGGATCAAACCCATGTCTCCTGCATTGCAGGCGTGTTCTTTACCACTGAGCCACCAGGAAACCCCTACCGGCAGGAGACAGGGAGGCACTTTCAGCAGCGTATCTGCAGCGAGGAGAGTCATGTAGCGTTCTCCCCTCAGCACTGGTTCTGCGGTTCACCCCCTGGAGAGATGGGTGTCCCAGGACATGCTTTCAGGGCTGTTTCCTTCCTGTGAGTGGAGTGTGCCCTGAGAGGCAGTGAGAGGTTTCTCTGCTGTCATCTCCCATCTTTATGCCAAGCGCACTATAGGTGCCAAGTGTGTGTGTGTGTGTGTGTGTGTGTAAGTAAGTGTGAGCCTGTGTCTGTGTGCAGGTATATGTGAGCCTGTGGTCTGTATGTGTGTGTAAGTGTGAGGCTGTGTCTGTGTCTGTGTGTGCGTAGGTGCTAGCCCATGTCTGCATGTGTGTGTGTGAGCCTGTATCCATGTGTGAGCCCGTGTCTGTATGTGTCTGTAAGCATGAATCTGTGTCTGTGTGTGTGAGCCTGTGTCCGTGTGTATGAGCCTCTGTGTGTGTGTGTGTGAACCTGTGTCTCTGTGTGTGAGCCTATATGTGTGTGTGTGAGCCTGTGTCTGTGTGAGTGTGTGATCCTGTGTGTGTGTGTAAGTGTGAGCTTGTGTCTGTATGTAGGTGTTAGCCCACATCTGTATGTGAGCCTGTGTCTGTTGGTGTGTGTATGTGTGAACCCACGTCTGTGTGTGTGAGCCTATGTGTGTGTAAGTGTGAGCCTATGTCTGTATGTAGGTGTTAGCCTACATCTGTATGTGAGCCTGTGTCTGTTGGTGTATGTATGTATGAACCCACGTCTGTGTGTGTGAGCCTATGTGTGTGTAAGTGTGAGCCTGTGTTTGTGTATGTGAGCCTGCGTTTGTGTGTGTATGTGTGAGCCTGTTTCTGTGTGTGTATGTCTAAGTGAGCCTGTGTCTGTGTAAGTGTGAGCCTGTGTCTGTGTGTGTGAGCCTGTATGTGTGTGTGTGAACCTGTGTGTGTGTGCCTGTGTGTATGTGTAATTGTGAGCCTGTGTGTGTGTAAGTGTGAACCTTTGTGTGTGTGTGAGCCTGCGTCTGTATGCACACCTGCCTCATAGCTAGGAGTGCTGCATAACCAGCTGTTTATCTTCTCTTTTCCTTTTTTTTTTTTTTTTTTAATATTTACGTATTTATCCACCTGTCTTCCTGGGATCTCAGTGGCAGCACGCAAGATCTTGAGGTAGGTGGGCTCTTTTGTTGCAACGCCCTGGCTTAGTCGCCCTGCAGCACGTGGGATATTAGCTCCCCGACCAGGAACCCATGTCCACTACGTTGGAAGGCGGGTTCTTAACCACTGGGCCACCAGGGAAGTCCCCATCTTTTCTTTTGATTGTGATAAAAGGCACATAAGGTTAACAAGTCACCGTTGTAAATCACCTGGAGGCACACAGTCCGGGGGCTTTAAGCGCACGCTCACGGTTGTACAGCCATCACCACCATTCATCTCCAGAACCTTCCCATCATCCCAAACCCAAACTCTGCACTCACCAAGCTCCTGACTCCCTGTTTCTTTATCCCGCAGCCCCTGACACCCACCCTTCCACCCTCTGCCCCTGTGAACGAGACTCCTCTCTGAGCCTCATATAAATGAGATCATTCGGTCATTTTGTGTCCAACTCCTTTCCCTCTCTGTAATGCTCATCTTTTAATTTTTTTCAATTAAAATTTTTTTTTATCCAAGTATAGGTGATTTACAGTGTTAATTACTGCTGCATAGGAAGGTGATCAGTTGTACCTACATATATATGCATGCTTTTTTTTTTTAGGTATTCTTTTCCATGATGGTTTATTTAGGATGTTGAAAACCGTTCTCTGTGCTGTACAGTGGGAACTTGTTTATCCATCCTGTATATTTATCAAAGGTCACATCTGCTAACCCCGACGTCCCCCTCCATCCCTCTCCCAGCCCCTGCCCCTTCAGCAGTCATGACCAGTCTGTTCTATATGTCTGAATGCACACCTTTTAAAATCAAGTTGTTGCTGAGTTGATCCTCATTGTTTGTTTGTTTGTTTTCCTCTAATCTAAATTGTCTAAACAAAAGTTGTTGGGAACAGTGTCATCATTTAATCTCGAGGACTCTTGAGTTGACTAAGGACTCGTGTGAATGAATGGGTTTTGAGCTATTTCTCCTGTGGGAAGAGCTCTTGAAACTCACAGATGCCCGAGACACCCCCTCCCCGCCTTTTTTTCACAATTTAAGAGAGTTGTTTATTTTGCTCTCTTTTGGTAGCTGTTCACTTAGGGGGCATTTCCTCTCCAAAGTATATGAGCCATGGCGTCCGGCTTGCTCCACCGATAAGTGGTGTGTTCCCACCGTGTCTCTCTTTCATCTCCGGCGGTGTTTATGCGCCTGTCTCCTGCAGTGAGGAGACTGTGTGCTCACACCGTCTGGGGCTCCCTGAGCGCCTTGCTGGGCGGGGCACTCTATTCTTTTCTGCATCTTCCACCACCAAGAACACCAAATAATACTCTGGGTCAAAGGAGACTGGAAGTCAGGGCATGAGAAATGGGCAAAATGTATGGCTTGGCACACTCTGCAAGATGCTCTTTTCAGTTTTTGCAGAAACCCCAGGAAGTGGCTGTTATTTTTCCCCTTTTGCAGTTCAGAAAGCTGGACCTCAGCTGAAATCATGACTTGTCTGAGGTCCCCGAAAACTGGCCGACTGCGGGCTAAATGTCAGGACTGTTTGTCTCTACAGCCCGTGTTCCTTCTTTGGACTTTAACCAGGTGTTGCCGGCAGCAGAAATGTTGAGTGGATGCCCCCTCCGAGTGTTTGGGAGGAAACCATCAAATGTTAGTGCTTCACCACACTGCATATTGTTTATTTCCAGCAGTACCCGTGTGTTTCCTGGGATGTAGCCTTGGGAGGTGAGACATTTCAGCCTCCAGGGCTGTTGCTGGTCAGTTGCCTTCGACATTCCAGCGAGGCAGATTGCTCTCTGAGCTTGTGCCTTTGAACCTGGACTCACTCTGGGGGGCGGGGGGGTCTCACTCTTGTTCCCAGGATTCTCCGACCTGACACAGTCATCTCCTGTCCCCGGGGGGATTGTCCTCTCTGCTCAAACTAAACCTGTCTCTAAGCTTCCCGTGTGTCAGATGAACCCTTGTAACCCCACTTGAAAGGCCCTGGCGTCAGCTCAGTATCCAGCAGTGGAAGTGGGGTGACCGTGGCGGGCTGGGGGGATGCAGCTTGCTGGATCAGGTCAGTTAGGCTGCCCAAAGCAGTCGCACCTGGTCCCCTTTGTGTGTGTGTGTGTGTGTGTGTGTGTGTGTGTGTGTGTGTGTGTGTGGTGGGGGGGATTATTCACGAAGAAGGGAGTGAGAGCCAGCAGGAACAGCTTGGGGTGGTCACGGCTCTTAACTCCCTCTTTGGTTCAGGCCCCTGCTACTGTGGGCTCTCTGTTCATCTCATTATGCCCTCCCTGGGTGGCAGGTAGGGATAAAAAAACCCCAAAAAACCCTGTGGTGGTTTTTTAAAGATCCTCTTTTATTATGAATCTTGTACCTTTTTCACACATTGCTGGGTTACCATTGCTCTCAGTGCCCTGAGCTGAAGACAGCAGAAAAAAACAATTATTATGCAAATAAAGTGGAAGTTTTTATTGTTTTTAATCTTTAGCCCTTTCAGGGAGAAAAAAAAAATCCTGAACTTCCCATCATATTTGCTGTCAGTCTAGCTTTTCATAATAATCTCATGGGTTTTAAGATAATGCTGTTCAAATAGTAGCTGGTCAACACATTTGCTGCAGTGGTTCAGTCGCTCAGTCGTGTCCAACTCTTTGCGACCCCATGGATGGCAGCACACCAGGCTTCCCTGTCCTTCACCATCTCCCTGAGTTTGCTCAAACTCATGTCCATTGAGCTGGTGGTGCCATCCAACCATCTCATCCTCTGTCGCCCCCTTCTCCTCCCGCCTTCAATCTTTCCCAGCATCAGGGTCTTTTCCAGTGAGTCGGCTCTTCTCATCACGTGCCCAGGGTATTGGAGTTTCAGCTACCGCATCAGTCCTTCCAATGCATATTCAAGGTTTGCTATTTAAGTTGGATGCGGTTAGAAATTCGGTTCCAATAACCCCATGGTTCTCAACAGGGAGATAGTTTTGCTCCCCCAGGGGACGCCTGGCGGTGTCTAGGGACGGCTTTGGTTGTCACCACTGGGAGAAGGAGGTGGTGCTGGGACCCCGTTGCGGCGGGAAAGGGGTGCTGCACTCTGCACCCTGCGGTGCCCAGGGCAGCCCCCCATCAAAGAAGTCTTTGACCCAAAATGTCAGTAGCACTCAAGTACAAAGAGTCCCCACTGGCTGCGTTGCAGGGGCTCAGTGACCACTCACAGCTGGAGGCTGCTGTGTGTGTTTAGAGGAACAACAGAGATGGAGAACATCCCCCCCACCCCAAACCCATCCCACTTCCCCCAGTTCTGCCAGACTGCCCTGTCTAAGGTGAGAGAAGAGACGTGACTCATAGTGACTCTCCGGGCGAGAGCTGGGAAGTGGTATTCTTCTAAAGGCGATTTCTCTGAACAAGGTACTGCAGAGTCTATATTCCTTTTCTTTTCTTAAAAAACAAACAAACAAAAAAAAAAAACTTTATTTTTGGCTGTGCTGGGTCTTTGTTGCTGAGCAGACTTTTCTCTTGGAGAAGGCAGTGGCCACCCACTCCAGTACTCTTGCCTGGAAAATCCCATGGACAGAGGAGCCTGGTGGGCTGCAGTCCATGTGGTCGTGAAGAGTCGGACACGACTGAGCGACTTCACTTTCTCTTTTCCCTTTCATGCATTGGAGAAGGAAATGGCAACCCACTCCAGTATTCTTGCCTGGAGAGTCCCAGGGACATATGTGAATGAACTCATGTATTTTCAATAGAAGACCTCGTGGCTCACCCCCGTACCACAGGGGTGGAGCCCAGGTCTCCCGGTTTCGGAGCTGACACCCTCTCTACATTGCCACCACCGCCGCCTTTGAGAAAGCAGTCTGAAGTAGTCAGCGTATGATGTTCAGAAATAGGCCAACTCTTCAAATCCCAAGTCGTTTTTGCATCTCTCTTTTCCATGGTCAGTCTTGGAAGGGAAAGAAAGATATCAAGACAGTGTGGTTCTTTTTCTCCTCATCGAACAATCATGAGACAGGTATGGATCTTCTTCAGTTGACAAATCAAGTTTTCACAAATATATATTTTACTGTACT
Source organism: Bos indicus x Bos taurus (assembly GCF_003369695.1). Classification (NCBI taxonomy): domain Eukaryota; kingdom Metazoa; phylum Chordata; class Mammalia; order Artiodactyla; family Bovidae; genus Bos; species Bos indicus x Bos taurus. Next base: position 5,847,114 of record NC_040105.1, on the reverse strand, counting down.
ATCTCAATATAAGAAGGGAAGACATCCCTCCCGTCCAGCCCAGCTTCAGTGGGACTTACCAATGAATGATGCACCATGTTCCCAAAAGTATCATTTTATTTTTCATCTTTGGAACGATCATTTTCCCCCAGATTAGCTTGTGCAAATAAAGATAGCATATGCATATGCCTAACTTTCTTAGTAATGTATGCATGTGAGAGTTGGACTATAAAGAAAGCTGAGCACAGAGGAATTGATGCTTTTGAACTGTGGTGCTGGAGAAGACTCCTGAGAGTCCCTTGGACTGCAGGGAGATCCAACCAGTCCATCCTAGTGGAAATCCGTCCTGAATATTCATTAGAAGGACTGATGTTGAAGCTGAAACTCCAGTACTCTGGCCACCTGATGCGAAGAGCTGACTCACTGGAAAAGACCCTGATGCTGGGAAAGATTGAAGGCGGCAGGAGAAGGGGACGACAGAGGATGAGATGGTTGGATGGCATCACCGACTTGATGGACGTGAGTTTGAGTAAGCTCCAGGAGTTGGTGATGGACAAGGAGGCCTGGCGTGCTGAGGTTCATGGGGTCGCAAAGAGTCAGACATGACTGAGCGACTGAACTGAACTGAATTTTCTTACAATTTCTTAGTTTCCTTCAAAGGGAAAGCTGTGAATGTCCTAACACAGTTACACTTATGCCATTTCAACCCAGTGAGTGACTCTGGAGAGGAAATCAAAGTATGTGATATTGAACCAGTTATAAAGGAACCCCATAGTCAACCCTGGCTAGTTTACCACTTGAGTTAAGTGAAAATCAGTCAAAACAGCAAGTAAGAGAAGCTAGGACACCCAAGGAGAAACTCCTCCTAACCATTTCTAAACAAACAGGACTGTTGAGATGGAAATGTGTGGTTTTAGAGACCAAAGTCAAGGGCTTCTTATATTTACATATGCTGATGCTTGCGTTCTCCCAGAGGCTGAGACCCAGAGCTGGTTTAGGAGCACATTCAGATATGGAGACAACCGCTGTCATCGATTTCTTATGACTTCACCAGGCATCTGGATGGACTCTCTCAGCATACCAGCGAGGAGGAGATTTCTGGGGAAATGGTTCCCAAGCCTTTCCTTTGAGGAGATCTTGTTCTCCTACGCTTTGAGAGTTGCGGGCAGCATATGATCAGTGTATGTCTTTATGTATTAGCACATGTTTTGGCCTCAAGACGATGCCTGGGGAAAATGTGCAGTACATTATGTTTACAGAATACTCGGGCGATTCACTCTGCTAACTTTTGTGCCCGTTGAGGGGTGCCAGCTTTTGAAAGGAAATTTCTGTTCTCATCCAGCAGTGCCAAGTTCATAGCTTGTGGGTTTCGAGAAGTTCCTTTCTGGGATGGGATATATAGCAGTCTATGCACGCAAGACTCAGTTTCTCGACTGCCTTCTGTGGCCCATATATGCCTTCCAGATCGTCTTTGGAAAGAACGACGCTGCTGTTGAAACAGGACTGAGAAAGTGAGAACCTGCTTTTAGAATACGTGGAGCTGACTGTGCGGAGACGGGGCAGACATGGCCACGTCGGGAGGTCTCATGTGCAGATGCCACGGTTTCCTGTTGCAATTCCTCTATTGCTCCAGGGATCCCGCACGTTTTAGAGGCAACTCAGGGATTTCTGTGTGTGAGTGGTGAATTTCACATCAGCGAGGCATATGCATTTTATTAGGAACTCTTCATGTGTAGAGTTTTATGCACGTCACTTGAGACATCTGTGTCTTTAAGACCTCAGAAAGGAGATAAAGCAATTGTTGTTGTTCAGTCACTAAGTTGTGTCTGACTCTTTGCGACCCTGTGGACTGCAGTGCGCCAGGCTCCTCTGTCCTTCGCTGTCTCCCAGAGTTTGCTCAAACTCATGTCCACTGGGTTGGTGATGGTATCTAATCGTCTCATCCTCTGTCACCCACCTCTCCTCCCACCTTCAGCCTTTCCCAGCATCAGGGTCTTTTGCAATGAATTAGCTCTTCCCATTAGGTGGCCAAAGTATTGGAGCTTCAGCATCAGTCCTTCCAGTGAATACTCAGATACAGCGATCCCATCCCTCAGTAACATTTGTGGTTTTCTTTGTGAGGCTTGTTGATTTTGTAAGTGTGACTTAAATGGGATCACAGAATTGTTAACATAAACTACAAAACAGAGTAGGCATTCTTAACATTTCTAAAAGAAATTAACAAGAGTAATATATTTGAGACATACATTGGTTGAGACCCTGAGGAAATCCAATCTTGGTTTTGCAAACTGTTCGGAGAGTCTGCGTGTCCTTTTTCCATCATGTAAAAGTGAAGGGCTTTACGGAATCGTCCCACGTTAAAAAAAAAGAAGAAGAAAGGAAATCCAGACTGTGAGTTTGTCGGTGTAAAGAAATAAGCCAAAAGGTGCTTGTGTTTTGTTTATGGGTCCCTTCTCGGGAGCCTGTGAAGTTTCCTTTACTGCTGGCATTTGGAGCCTGGCGATGGGCTGGTTGACACCTTGGGCAGAGAGAGGCCAGAGGCAGCCTTGCAGGGCAGATCTTAGTTCTGGTAGGGGGTTGGGGGGTTGGGGGGAGTGGGGTGGCTCCTTGTGAAGCCGGCCTGCCTGCCTGGGGTGTCATGCTCAACCCAGCGTCCTCCACACCCCGATTGCCCTGCTGGTCACGTTCCCCGAGCATTTGCCCTTCTGGCCTGTCCATCTCACTGGAACACTGACAACGCTAAGCCTGGAAAACGGATTAAGTGTCATCATCTCTGTGGCGATCCGGGGTAAGGATTCCACAGCAATCATTTCAAAATGTGAGCTAACTTTATCTGACATTTCAAGGTGGAACAGAACTCACTGTCCACTTCTCAATTTTTTTTTTTTTTTACATTTGTATTTATTTTATTTTGGCTGCTCTGAATGTTCATTGCATGCGACCCTTCTCTAGTTGTGGGGTGTAGGCTTCTCGTTGTGGTTGTGGTTCCTGGTCGGGGTGGACCACAATTCTCCAGCTTCTCTTGTTGTGAAACACGGGCTCAGTAGGTGTGTCTCATGGGCCCAGTGGGCCCCTGGGCATGTGGAATCCTCCCAGACCAGGGATTGAACCCATGTCCCCTGCACTGGCAGGCAGACTCTTAAGTGCTGCGCCACTAGGGAAGTCCCATTGTCCATTTCTTATCCCTCCTGGAATGCAGACATAGAGGAGGGCAGTCTGGAGACAGGAGTTGTCAAGGGTGCCACAGCGGAGCACCTGAGACCCACCTGTAAGGTGACATCACGGCCCGTGGCGTCCTGGGTCTGGAGCATCTGGCGTGTCTACAGGCTGCTCTCTTTGTACGAACCGGGGTTTCTGATTTGGACAGCGTTTGGGAAACCTCCACAGCCCTGTCCACCAGAGACTTCCCTTTTCCGTGAAGACTGTAGTCATGGTGAACAGAAACGCGTGCAACTGCCAAGTTCCATCGTCCCCAGCGTTGTTTTTGAAGTGCCGTCAAGTTGTATGACATCTCTTGTCAGTTTCTGAAAAAGAACAATGGAGCATCATTGCTTATGATGTCAGGGAACACAGAAAACAGCCAAGTTCAGTGTTCCACGCCAGTTTGAAAAGGACATGAGCTCGGTGGTAGGTGGCTGTGCTGTGCTTCGTCGCTCAGTCGTGTCCGACTCTTTGCGACCCCATGGACTGTAGCCCACCAGGCTCCTCTGTCCATGGGATTCTCCTAAGCAAGAATACTAGAGTGGGTTGTCACTTCCCGTGACCCCATAGGCTGTAGCCCACCAGGCTCCTCTGTCCATGCGATCCTCGAGGCAAGAATACTGGAGAGGGTTGACATGCCCTCCTCCAGGGTCTCTTTCCGACCCCGGGTTTGAACCCACATCTCCAACATGGGCAGGTGGGTGCTTTACCACTGAGCCACCTGGGTGGTTGTGCAGGAACCATTAAGTAAGCATTTACCTAATTAATGCCCCAAGCTGAATGGATGATGGGGGTGCAGTAAAAAAAAAATTATTAAATATGAGTTTTGTCTTAAAATCATTTTCCATCACCTTCATATTTTAATTTTTTACATGTATTTTGGGCTGTGTGGGGCTTTCCTTGTTGCACAGGGACTTTCTTTAATTGTGGCGAGCAAGGGCTCCTGTTGATTGCATTGCAAAGGGTTCTCATTTGCAGTGGCTACTCTTGTTGTGGCAGACAGGCTCTGGAAAGACAGGGCTTCAGTAGCTGTGGTACACGGGCTTAGTTGCTCTGCAGGATGTGGGATCCACCCGGACCAGGTATCGAACCTGTGTCCCCTACGTTGGCAGGCAGATTCTTAACCACTGGACCACAAGGGAAGCCCCATTATTTTTATGTTGAAGGCTATCTAAGGTAACAAATGATTTCAGTGTTAAAAAAACAGCCACACTGTTCTGTTTTATTCTGTAATATATGTAATAGCATTGAATACAGCAATTCTCCATAGTAAGTAGTATTTAGTTCTGTGCTTACCTAGATGGGCCTCCCTGGTGGCTCAGATGGTAAAGAATCCGCCTGCAATACAGGAGACCCCGGTTTGATCCCAGGATCAGAAAGATGCCCCTGGAGAAGGGAATGGCAACCCACTGCAGTATTCTTGCCTGGAGAGTCCCACGGACAGAGGAGCCTGGTAGCCTAAAGTCAACGGGGTCGCAAGAGAATCAGACACGACTGACCGACTAACACTTTCACTTTTCACTTTACCTCGGTGAACCTCTAAGTTCTCTGGTTTTATTATTTTAGTAGGTCTTCCTTATTTTTATGTCCCCTGGAGAAATTCGGAAAACCCTCTGTTCACACTCTTGTTTTTTTTTTTTTTTTTTTTTTTTTGCCTCCTGGAAGAAGACTGGGAAGGTCCACGGTTCTCTCCTGCTCTGAGCTACCAGCCACCTTCTGGGTGAGGAGTTTTTTCCTGTTACGATCAGGATATGACTGGTGTTCAGGTTGAAGAGCCCAGTTGATGAATTAACAGGCTGGTTGGCCCCGTGACGGGCCGGTTGAGGGCGAAGCCGTCTAGCTCTCTCGGTTCCCATCCGGCTGCCAGGGGATAAGCCACTGTGCCCCGCTGTAGCCAGTCTTGCTACCAATGCCCGGCTCCCACATTGGGAGCAAGGACATCCCCAGACCCCGGCATGGATGAGCAGCTGACCCGCAGTCACTTGTCAGGGAGTGCTGTGGCGTTGTGGGACACTTTCCACTGCTTCTGGCCAAGCCTCAACACACCATTCATTGGAGCTGAGCTGATGGATTTGAAATTTTTTTACGCACAGGTTAGGGCAGCAGGTGGATCCACATATGTCCCTCAATTTACCTGCAGCCTCCAGGGAGAGCCTGGCATTTTCCTCTTATAAAGCAGGGTTTCAAACTCTCCTTGGCATTGTCAACGGGGTGGGTCCAAGTTTAAATTCTCTCTAAGGTCTGGGGAGCCATGTAATGCAAACAGGACTCTGTGTGTGTGTGTGTGTGTGTGTGTGTGTGCACGCAATTTCTCTGCAGAAGTGATTATTTTAATCCATTCAAGGAAATTAATTTGTCATTGGATTTTTTACATACTTGGTGATGGGGAAGTCTCTTAGTCATGTCCCACTCTTGGCGACCCCATGGACTGTAGCCCACCAGGCTCCTCTGTCCTTGGGATTCTCCAGGCAAGAATACTTGAGTGGGTTGCCATGCCCTCCTCCAGGGGATCTTCTCGACCCAGGGATGGAACCTGGGTCTCCTGCATTGCTGGTGGATTCTTCACCACGCATAGTATATAAACACATAATATGTACCATCATAATATCAAGTAGGGGCACATGTTGCTTTACTTGAGGCAAGGTTGGTTTTCATAAGCGTGCAGAAGCCTTTCCTAAATCAGAGGAGCACACGTAACATCCCGGCCCTGTACTAAGGTTCACAACCACATTCTCTTTTTTTCTCTCTTTATAAATTAGCAGGAAATTACTGTTCAGAAGATTAATTTAGCACTGCGTCCCTCAGTAACAACCAGAGAGGAAATATAATTTGCAGCTTTCTACAAATAGCCTCTTATCTGATCTCTGCATGCCTTGACCCACTTTTCTGGGGGATATATATATATATATATATATATATACACATATAGATTTGAATGTTAAATATTTAAATTAAGCCATTTCCCTTCATGGAGATGAAAACATCTTTCCTTGAGGTAGATTATTTGACCTTGTATACATACCTCAAATTGGAGATATTAGTGAGAGTCTGGTATTTAATCTCTGTGTTCTGGAATTGAGAGTGTCTCCCACATAACAGGTACCTTGATTATTGTTATCGTTCAGTTGCTCAGTCGTGTCCGACTCTTTGCAACCCCATGGACTGCAGCACGCCAGGCTTCCCTGTCCTTCACTGTCTCCCGGAGCTTGCTCAAACTCACGTCCATCGAGTCCATGATGCCATCCAACCATCTCATCCTCTGTCCTCCCCTTCTCCTCCCACCTTCAATCTTTCCCAGCATCAGGATCTTTTCCAATGAATCAGTTCTTCGCATCAGGTGGCCAAAGTACTAGAGCTTCAGCTTCAGCATCAGTCCTTCCAATGAACATTGAGGACTGGTCTCCTTAAGGATGGACTGGTTGGATCTCCTTGCAGTCCAAGGGACTCTCAGGAGTTTTCTCCAACACCAGTGTTGGAAAGCATCAATCCGTCGGTGCTCAGCCTTCTTTATGGTCCAACCCTCACATCCGTAAATGCTCTTCCTTGTTGGGCGAAGAGGGCTGGACCACGTCGAAACTCCCTCTTGGATGTGACAGACTGAGCTCGTAGGCAGAGATGTCTGAGGTCTCTGGCTCAGGAGAGGGTGGGACGAGAGACGTGAAGTTATGTTTTCCGTGACTGCACAGTGTTTGAAGCTCCCTACGAGGATCTGTGGGTTGTTGCACTCTGAGTGCATGGAGAGAGTGTCCATCACTGCTTTCTCAGCTTGGTGACTTAACAAGCACCTTTCTGTTCATGAAGGCAGTCAGGGACTCAGCATCATGGACAGTTAGGGCCGTGACCCCAAGGGGCAGGGCCAGAGGCTGAGTCAGCCTGGGGTCCATTCTCCCTCTCTACACTCATCACGTTTTTCTCCCTGCTCCTGGCAGTTGCCAGCACCTGGCAAGTCGAAACTCTTGGCCAGATCCCACTGCAGTCTTATCAAGTAGAAGTTACTCTTTTTCCCCTGACTGTAGAATGTGAGGGAGATGGGATTTAAACCTGGGACACCTCACCCAACAAGTCCATGTTCCGAGCTTCCATCTGCTCTTGCACAGCTGCAATCTTGCTCTCCTGACCCAGGCAGACCTAAGGGACGACCTTCTAGAAAGCGATCGGACCTTTCTGGTCTTTGGCAACGAAAATTCTTTAAATTCCACCCACTCGGCCCCCAGAGAAGCTCCCCTCATCTTTGCTGGTGTGTGGGATCAAACACCCTCCACTGTGTGTGTTTATTCAGTCGTGTCTGACTCTTGCAACCCCATAGACTGTAACCTGCCAGGCTCTTCTGTCCGTGGGATTCTCCAGGCATAGATACAGAAGTGGCTTGCCATTTCCTTCTCGCGGGGATCTTCCCGACCCAGGGATTGAACCCAGGTCTCCTGCCTTGCAGACCGATTCTTCACCGACTGACCTATGAGGGAAGCCCTCAGGAAGGCTTGAATCTCTTCCAAGCAAAGTGTAAACTCACTTTCCTCTTCATTTTAGACTTGAATTTTCCTAGATGCGTCCTGGGATTTGGAGGGAAAGGGTCAGCAACCCATGAGAGCTGATGGGATAGGGCTTGGTAGAAGAATATGGACGGAGTTTCTGTTCAGAGTCTCTATACAGTTCTGCACTTGTGGGTGATGGCTGGAGTTTGAGTTCTCTTCACACGTCTGGTTGTCCTGGAGCAAGATGTATTTTCTCCCAGTCTGCTCCTCCGTTGAACAGTTGGCGTGCTTGTCCGGGGTGGGTAGCGAAAAATGGATTGCCGGCATGCAGCGATGGTGTCAGCTCTTGGGTGTGATCTCAGGACTCCTAAGGTTGAACGGAACCCCCGAGGGTAGAATTTTCCAGTTATCAAGATGTCTGGAGGCTGGGAGGAAATACCAGCTTGAAGGGCACTTCTCACAAGTGATGCCAATCTCCACGTCTTGGAGAGACGCCACGGTTTCATTCAGTACAAAACCGCTTATCTGCTGTTCCCTCCTGGCCACTGCAGAATGTACAGCATTCCCTTTCAAGGTGCTCAGCATGTCACAGACACTAGGGCATGCACTCCCAAATTCCTAAATTCTTACACTCCTCCTCTTTAACGAATGTGGGAGCCGGACCCTAAAGAAAGCTGACCGCCCCAGAACTGATACTTTCGAACTGTGGACCAGGGTCTGGTCCACGGGATGCAGAGCTCCCAGGGCTGAGCTAGGTGAACAGGGTCCAGGTAAGCCATTTGCTAGGGTGACCGAGAAAGTGGCTGCCTTGCGTAGCAGTGGGCAGGACCAGGAGGTGTCTTTTTGCCCCTATGGTATTGATCAGAAAACCACGGCAGGGAACTGCTATGTGAGTTGCCGGGTTCACACGGCGTTTCCCAGTGGGGCTTTCTCACCCCCTCAAGACTGTGTTCTTCACCAGCACTGCTGGGTCCAGAGTGTACTGGTGGCAGGAGCCTCCTTGCTAGAGGAGCCTCCTTGCTTTTTGTCGTTTAGCCACTCAGTCGTGTCTGACTCCTTTGCGACCGCATGGATTTCAGCCTGCCAGGCTCCTCTGTCCTTGGGATTCTGCAGGCAAGAATTCTAGGGTGGGTTGCCGTTTCCTCCTCCAGGAGATTTTCCTGGATGGGGGATCAAAGCCATGTCTCCTGCATTGGTGGGCGAGTTCTCTACTGCTGACTCAGCAGGGAAACCCTGCTGTTGTATAAGGGGTGGGGGGTGGTTCTTCCCATTGTAGGCGATTGCAGAAACGCAAGAAGAGGTCTTATGAAGGTGCTGGGAATATGGAGGGCGTGGGTTAGGTGTTGCAGACCTACATCCTGCAGGCCTCTTTCAGTACTTGGATTCCTTACTTTTGCTCCCTTCAGGGTGATCAGCTTGCTTTGTACCCGCCGGGGCACTGCTGTGTTGATGCCACTGAAAGGAGGGCTTCCCTGGTGGCTCAGACGGTACAGAATCTGCCTGCAGCGCAGGAGACCTGGGTTCGATCCCTGGGTTGGGAAGATCCCCTGGAAGAGGGAACGGCCACCCCCTCCAGTATTCTTGTCTGGAGAATCCCAGGGACAGAGGAGCCTGGTGGGTCTCAAAGAGTCAGACACGACTGAGTGACTAACGCTGTGATATAAAAGAAAACGATTCTGAGGTCCCGGATTCTTTCCAGAGGTGAGAGTTCTGCCCATGTGAATTGGATACAGATTTGAGGATGGCCGGCCGGGTCCCAGGTTCCTGCTGTTGCGTGGGGAGAAGTGATGAATTAGAGCAGGGCTTGACACGTCTTTCTCTAAATGGCCAGAGAACAGGGGTTTGGGGCTTCGTGGAGCCGAGTGACCCGTTGCACCTACGCACTCCTGCCCACCTGGAAGCAGCTGTGGGCAGCGGGCATCGCGTGGCTCATGTGGCAGTCCCACCTGGGTTCTGCGCTGGATTTCCACGTAATTGTCACAGACTGTGAAACTCTAGTTCTTCATGTGATCTCTTTCAACCATTTAATTTATTTTAAAAATTAGCTTGTTTCTTGGATTAATTTGTTTTTAAATTAATTTATGTATTAAATGTAATTATTAATGAAGTCCCTTAAATTTAAGTAATTTGTTTTTAAAATTTATTAATTTTGTAAATTAACTTTCTTCTTAAAATTAATTTTAAGATGAAATCAATTTAATTATACGAAATATATTATTTCATATATATTCATATATTATAAATATATGATATATCATGTATTATATTATATATTAATATATTATGTACATTATTTTGTAAGTTAACTTTCTTTTTAAAATTAATTTTAAAAATGAAATCTGTTCATTTATATGAAATATATTATTTCATATATGTACTCATATATTATAAATATATATTATATATTATGTATCATATATTAATATATTCTGTACATTAATTTATTTTGTACATTACCTTTCTTTTTAAAATTAATTTTAAAAATGAAATAAGTTTAATTATATGAAATATATTATTTCACATATATAAATATAATTATATATACATATATTATATATATTAATATATTCTGTACATTAATTTATTTTGTAAATTAACATTCTTTGTAAAATTAATTTAAAAAATGAAATAAGTTTAATTATATGAAATATATTATTTCACATATATTATATAAATATAATTATATATACATATATTATATATATTAATATATTTTGTACATTAATTTATTTTGTAAATTAACTTTCTTTTTAAAATTAATTTTAAAAATGAAATAAGTTTAATTATATGAAATATATTATTTCACATATATTATATAAATATATACACATATATTACATAAAATATAATATATTATGTATTATATTATATATTAATATATTATGTGTATTATAATATTGACTTCCCTGGTGGCTCAGGCGGTAAAGCATCTGCCTACAATGCGGGAGACCCAGGTTCAATCCCTGGGTCGGGAAGATGTCCTGGAGAAGGCAATGGCACCCCAGTCCACTGTTGTTGCCTGGAAAATCCCATGGATGGAGGAGCCTGGTGGGCTGCAGTCCATGGGGTCTCAAAGAGTCGGACATGCCTGAGCAACTTCACTCACTCACATATAAATATATATTTATATAAATTATATTAAATATAAATAAAATTTATTAACTTTAAGATTATGTTTATTTTTAAAAGTAATTCGTGCAGCTGCATCAGGGCCTAGTTTCAGCCTGCACACTTCTCTAGTTGCAGGCACCTGGGGTCAGTAGTTGCCCTGTGCAGACTTACTCGTGGCCCGTGGGATCTTATTTCCCCAACCAGGGATTGAGTCCATGTACCCTCCATCTTCATTGTTGTCCTTTTTTGTTTTTTTATTTATAGATTTTTGATTGGATGATAACTGCTTTACAGTATTGTGTTGGTTTCTGCCGTACGTCAGCATGCATCGGCCATAGGTAGATGTATGTCTTCTCTCTCTTGAGACTCCTCACCACCTCCCACCCCAACCCAGCGTTCTAGGTTGTCACAGAGCACCGGGTTTGAGCTCCCTGAGTCATTCAGCAAATTCCCACCGCCTATAAGGAGATCCAACCAGTCTGTCCTAAAGGAAATGAGTCCTGAGTGTTCATTGGAAGGACTGATGCTGTAGTTGAAACCCCAGTACTTTGGCCACCTCATGCAAAGAGTTGACTCATTGGAAAAGACTCTGATGCTGGGAGGGATTGGGGGCAGGAGGAGAAGGGGACGTCAGAGGATGAGATGGCTGGATGGCATCACCGACTCCATGGACCTGAGTTTGAGTGAACTCCGGGAGTTGGTGATGGATACGGAGGCCTGGCGTGCTGCAGTCCATGGGGTCACAAAGAGTCGGACACGACTGAGCAACTGAACTGAACTCAACTGCTGTATTTCACATATGGTAGTGTATATGTTTCAATGCTGCTTTGTCAACTTGACTCACCCCCTTCCCTTCCCGTCCTTTGTCCATTCTCTGTGTCTGCATCTCTATTGCTGCCCTGCAAATAGGTTCCATTTTTCTGGACTCAGTACCGTCTTTCTGGACTCCATACATATGCATTAATATATGATGGCTTTTCTCTTTCTGACTTACATGGAAGGTGGATTCATAACCACTGGACCACCAGGAACATCCCCGCAACTACGTACTCCCATGGCTGATTCATGTCAATGTATGGCAAAAACCACTGCTGCTGCTGCTGCTGCTAGGTCACTTCAGTCGTGTCCGACTCTGTGCGACCCCATAGACGGCAGCCCACCAGGCTTCCCTGCCCCTGGGATTCTCCAGGCAAGAGCACTGGAGTGGGTTGCCATTTCCTTCTCCAATGCATGAAAGTGAAAAGTGAAAGTGAAGTCGCTCAGTCGTGTCCGGCTCTTAGCGACCCCATGGACTGCAGCCTACCAGGCTCCTCCGTCCATTGGATTTTCCAGGCAAGAGTACGGGAGTGGGGTGCCATTGCCTTCTCCAGCAAAAACCACTACAATACTGTAAAGTCATTAGCCTCCAATTAAATAAATTAAAAAAAATTTTTTTTCAAATCATGGTTAGGGCTTCCCAGGTGGCCTAGTGGTAAAGAATCTGCCTGCCACTGCAGGAGGTACACGTTGGATCCCTGATCCGGGAGGATCCCACATGCCGAGGAGCAGCTAAAAGCCCTTCCATCACAACTGCTGAGGCCTTGTGCCCTGAAATCCAGGCTCCACCACCAGAGAGAAAGCCACCAAAATGAGACGCCCACATGCCACAGCTAGACAAAGGCCCACACAGCCATGAAAACCCAGGGCAACCCAAAATAAAAATAAATTGAAAAAATTATTAAAAAAAAAAAAAAAGGCAGTTAGATCGTGGACTGTAGAGAAACAGGTGTCAAGCTAGTTTGGCCTGACGTTGCCAAGCCCGGAATGACCGCACCAGCCCCTGCTTTAAGGAGCTCATTGAGGATTCTAGGGGAGGAGTCAGAAAGGAGAGGAGTCATGCCAGCCCTGTGGAGTGAGCTCTGTGTCATGGGACACAGATGAGCTCAGGCCCTGGGCTAAGTTCTGCTCCTGGACAGACGTTAAACGCTTTCTGTGTTCATTTGTTTAAAAATCTGCTGACAATTCCTGGACTCGATGGTGTCCGACTCTTTGCGACCCCACGTACTGTAGCCCCGCCAGGCTCCTCTGTCTGGAGGATTTTCCAGGCAAGAATACTGGAGTGGGTTGCCATTTCCTTCTCTAGGGGATCTTCCCAGCCCAGGGATTGAACCTGGGTCTCCCTCACTGCAGAGAGGCTCTTTACCATCGGAGCCACTTTGTGGATTAAATGGACATAAAAAGCAAGAATCAGGAATAGCAACTCTTGTCTGTTTGCTTAGCATGGACTTTTTGTCATCATAGTAAATCTGCAGCAAAAGATCAGACACGTATTTTGTTGTTGTTCTTCAGTTGCTCAGTCGTGTTTGACTCTTTGCGACTCCGTGGACTGTAGCACAACTATCTTCTTGAGTTTCACCATCTCCTGGAGTTCGCTCAAACTCACGTCAGTTGAGTCGGTGATGCCATCCAACCATCTCATCCTCTGTTGTCCCCTTCTCCTCCCGCCCTCAATCTTTCCCAGCATCAGGGTCTTTTCCAATGAGTCAGCTCTTCACATTAGGTGGCCAGAGTATTGGAGCTTCAGCTTCAGCATCCGTCCTTCCAATGAATAGTCAGGACTGATCTCCTTTAGGATGGACCGGTTGGGTCTCCTTGCAGTCCAAGGGACTCTCAAGAGTCTTCTCCAACACCACAATTCGAAAGCATCAAACATGGACTTTTTTTTTTTTTTTTGGTCCTCATCATGGTGAATTTGTAGCAAAAGGTCAGAAATATACATTGTTGCTGTTGGGCAAACCCAGTAGAGACCGACCTTCACCAGGACCACAGCTGTTCTTTCTTTTATGGGGATTACATTGATATTTCCTGCTCTCAGAGGACCGGCTTCTTTGGGGGGGGGTGGGATGGAGCTTCTATTCCGTTTTATTCAATGTCGTTTGTAAATATCTAAATGCCAATACTGACATCCTATACCAGTAACCTGTGCCTCCCTGGATCCAGACCTGTGAGGGGAAACACACAAGGTCAGTTTCAAGGGCACACGGCTGGCAAAAGAGGTGTCAGCTCTGGCCCTGGGCCTGGATGGTTTGGCCTTGAAAGTGAGACCAGAGACGGTCTGAGGCCAAAGCTAAAATGCGAAGCCTTGAATTTGATCCCACTGAGGCCAGTGCCCAGGAAGCCAGCTGAGAAGTCCCCTTGGAAGCTGAGCCATGTCTATTTTGGTGCCCATTGAATCGCCCAGCACCTGGCTCCCTGCTTGGCACTCACCAGTTCAGCTGGAGAACAAAGACATTGCCCCGTATCCGTTCATTCCTCACTCCTGCACTGAACGTGTGTTGAGTGCCTGCTCCGTGCCCGAGACTGTGCGGGACTCTGGTGATTCCAGAATGAAAGTGTGCACACCTGACCATGTCCTCACGGAGGACCGTCTAGGGTGGAGGAGAAACAAGACACAGAAGAAGCAAATCTAAATTATGCTGGTTGGCGAGGAGAGCAAGGGAGAACACTGAAGGCAAATCTGGGGGAGACGGAGTTTGAGGAAGGGAGTGTTTATTTAGCAAAAGGTCCCTGCTAAACACTTTTCTCTCAGTAGTGTGACTCTTTGTGACTCTGACTCTGACTCTTTGCGACCCCATGGACTGAAGCCCACCAGGCTCCTCTGTCCATGGGATTCTCCAGGCAAGAATACTGGGGTGGGTTGCCTTGCCCTTCTCTAGGGGATCTTTCTGACCATGGGCATCGGTCCCATGCCTCCTGCATTAGCAGGCACATTCTTTACCACTGAGCTGTGGGGAAGCCCTCCCAGGATACTGTTGTGTAAGCTCCATCACCAGAAGGGGCTCCTCATGGACAGTATCAGAACGTTGTTTTTAGTATCTGTGTTGAGAGCAATTGTTCCTGCAGCCTCCTTCTTGCTTGTGACATCTGAGTACTTGAATTGTATGGACTGATCAGGGTCTCCTTTTCCTGTTGGCCGGTCAAAAGCTGAGACCAGTATTTATGTTAAGACCTCCACAGGGTGTAATTTGGTATCAGTTCTGTTCAGTTGCTCAGTCGTGTCTGACTCTTTGCCACTCCATGATCGGCAGCACGCCAGGCCTCCCTGTCCATCACCAACTCCCAGAGTTTGCTCAAACTCATGTCCATCCGTAATGCCATCCAAGCATCTCATCTTCTGTAATCCCCTTCTGTTTTTCCCAGCATCAGGATCTTTTCCAGTGAGTCAGCTCTTTGCATCAGGTGGCCAAAGTATTGGAGTTTCAGCTTCAACATCAGTCCTTCCAATGAACACCCAGGACTGGTCTCCTTTAGGATGAACTGGTTGGATCTCCTTGCAGTCCAAGGGACTCTCACGAGTCTTCTCCAACACCACACTTCAAAAGCATCAGTTCTTCAGCAGTCAGCATTCTTCATGATTTATTTCCTCTTATCTCTTCTCATAGGCTTCCAACGTAGGTCATTTGTCTGTTTTATGAATAAGTGTATCATTGAAAATCATTCCTAAAAAGAAAGCCCGAGGCTCTGATGTACCTCCAAGCTGCTGCTGGCAGCCCGTCGCCATTGTCTGTAGCCACTGTCCACCGTGTCTGTCTGCGTGTTTTAGCCTGGCCCCGACCCCCAATCCCTTACCTCACTAATTACGATGAAACCTTTAGGACAGGAAATGCAATTCCAGCTGAACCACTGGTTTGACAGGAGTTTATTTCACGTAGATAAGAGCATAGCCATCTGAGTCCTTTCTCTCTGTGCCATTCTCCACTCTGAAGTGTTTTATTGGTGACCTTGTGGGAAGCCAGTGCAGAAATCTCAGCTGGGGAAATTGTTTCTTGATTTAATAGTTTTAAATGGTTTTTTGAGCACCCACTTGGCATAGTCCACAAATCAGCGGCCCCTCCCCCAGACACACTCTTGTTCTAAAAAATGTGATTTTAAAAAATGATGAATTTCAGGCCCTTTGGCCACCTATCAGCTGAGAATGCGGTCCTGGAAAAGGATTTCTCTCTAATTCCTGCCAAGTAATCTTCTCTTCGCCCTAGAGTTTTATCACTTTGCCACTCTGTGGCGAATTTTATTTCACGTTTTCTCCCCCCAGTTCGAGGATTTAATGTATTCTGGGGTCCTTTTCATGGCCAGAGTACTATTGGAGGGTCTTGGGAAGTGATTTGCATTGGTTCGAAGACAGAGGGCGTGAGAAGGCCGTCTGCTTTTGAGCAGGCTACGTGTTTTGCGGTTTGAGAGGTGGTCGGGCCACCTCTGAGCATCTCCGAGTCCCTCGGGTGGGCTGGGAAGGACCCCCGTGCCCAGCCACCCCGCGCCAGCCGCCCCGGCGTTCCCAGGGTAGGCGGCGCGGGGCTCTGTGTCCTGGCCGAGCCATTCCTTCCCAGTCATCTGCCCAGAGTGCAGAGGCTGCCGGCTTTCTTTCAGGTGTCAGTGTGGATCAAAGCCACCCCGGGGACATTTGCATGAGAATCTGTGGAATGATTCATTAGCAATGGTCATTAGCGGTTTTCCTTTAAGGGCTTTGAAATGTCTTCCATTGATAAACTAGTGCTGTTAAGCCTTGACTCCTTTTCACACAGTTTTCACCCGGTCCTCCCTCTGGGATTACAAATTGCATCCCCCCCAACCCCAGCCTGTCTGTACCTCTTTTGGCCTGTGGTTAAAAGCACACACTCCTGAAGGTACCAGTTACCATCATCAGACTGTGTCCCATTGGAGGATGCCTTCCATCCGCTCTTGTTGGCTGTGTCTTTTCTTTTCTTTTTTTTTTTGTAACGGTGCAGTTGGCTTCCCTGGCGGCTCAGATGGTAAAGAATCTGCCCGCAATGCCAGAGACCGCAGTTTGATCCCTGAGTCGGGTAGATCCCCTGGAGAAGGAAATGGCAACCCACTCCAGTGTTCTTGCCTGGAGAATCCTGTGGACAGATGAGCCTGGCGGGCTACAGTCTGTGGGGTTGCAAAGAGTCGGACAAGACTGAGTGACTCACACACACACACACGCACGCACACACACACAGTTGTCCTATTTACCCCACCTTCTGGTTGCCTCTCCGTTCT
Organism: Bos indicus x Bos taurus; assembly: GCF_003369695.1. Lineage (NCBI taxonomy): Eukaryota > Metazoa > Chordata > Mammalia > Artiodactyla > Bovidae > Bos > Bos indicus x Bos taurus. The sequence goes on along the minus strand of NC_040105.1, from coordinate 5,830,315 downwards.
CACAATGTTGTTCTGTCTTTACAAGTAGAACGTGATCTGACACCCTCTGATCCTCACGTGTCTCTTCCTGATCGTTCAGGAGACCTTGAGGGTGTTTTTATAAAGGGCACGTACGTGGACAGGGCTGAAGTGGACAGAGGGAACAGTTTCACACCCAGCACAGACCCTGGAGACCTCCGTCCTCTGGAAGACGCGGTTGCATGTCTCCACGCGGGGACCATGTCAGAATGCCCTGGCAGCTGCCGTGGGCGGCAGATCAAACTTGATACCGACCGACCCTTTGCCAGAAATAAAGCCTGTCCCCATCATGTGATGGAGCTGTGGGAAACAGAAGCCATCACACAGTTTCTTGTTTGTTGTTCAGTCACTCAATCGTGTCCTGCTCTTTGCGACCCCATGGACTGCAGCATGCCAGGCCTCCCTGCCATCACCAACTCCTGGAGTTTACTCAAATTCATGTCCATCAAGTCGGTGATGCCATCCAACTGTCTCATCCTCTGTCATCCCCTTCTCCTCCACCTTCAATATTTCCCAGCATCAAGGTCTTTTCAAATGAGTCAGCTCTTCCCATCAGGTGGCCAAAGGATTGGAGTTTCAGCTTCAGCATCAGTCCTTCCAATGAACATTCAGGGTTGATTTCATTTAAGATTGACTGGTTTGATCTCCTTATATAGTTAAGAAAAACGAATGAAGATTTGTTAGTTTTGTAAATTTTGTACACAGCTTTGAGAGGGTTCGTGATGGGTGAGGAGCCCTGAGCTTTGAACTTCAGGCACACCCTGGGGAATTTGCTTAAGTGCCTGGAGAATGAGGGTCCTGAGAAGGTGTACCTTAGAAATGGCTGGTTCTTGCAGGAGCCCCACTTTGTGCTGGGGAAGGCTAAGATGCGTCACCAACTCAATGGACACGAATTGGAGTAAGCTCCGGGAGCTGGTGATGGACAGGGAGGCCTGGCGTGCTGCAGTCCACGGGGTCGCAGAGAGTTGGGTACAACTGAGCGACTGAACAACCTGACCTTTCCTATGCGTGACAAACTTTACCTTGTAGGACTTGGTCCTGTGGCAGTCCGGGGCCCCTGAATGTGATGGGCTGCCTTCATTCCTGGGATGCCTGCTCTGCTTATGCAGAGCGCATCTGGGGATGAAGAGAAGAAGGCTTCTCTTTGTGAGCATAAGAAAAGAGGCTGGTGGGGCCATGGCAGAAGGTCGAGTGAAGGAGAAGACAGGCATGGGCTCAGGTAGATGCTATGCCTGGTGGCCGAGTGAGCACTGGGGAGCCTGATGAGCATTTGGAGGCAGGGGCAGAGTGGGGCCCTGGCAGGCAGGCTAGGCGACAAGTTGTCCGGTCCTGCATTTGTCATAAGACCATCTTTTGTCCTGAGACCACATGTTGCTTTGAGTTCCTCACACGTGTCAGCTCCCTGGGCTGTCAAGCCCTCAGCAGGAAAGTGGGGTCCCGTAGACTCTTTAGGATCGTTCCTGTGACTTGAGAACTCTTCCTCTTTATTTTCTCCATCTCACGTGTGGTTCCGATGATCCCAGCCATGTCTGTTCCCATCAGACACGCTGGGATCATCTGAATTTTGCACTTTATGAACTGCCTTGGAGTTAGGGATGAGCCCCTTTGTAAATTCATCAGGGTGCTCAAGTAATTCAGATGTCCTTCCTGGGAGAGACGTACGCTGTGGCAGTATAGCATTTTTATTTTCTAGTGGCTTTTCACAGCTTAAAACGTTTCTCTGTTGGAACCCTTTTAAGGAACTGTCTGGTGATAAGGGAGGGTCTGAAGGAGAAGGGAACGATAAGATGGCTGGATGGCATCACTGACTCGATGGAAATGATTTTGAGCAAGCTCTGGGAGTTGGTGATGGACAGGGAGGCCTGGCGTGCTGCAGACCATGGAGTCACAGAGTTGGACACGACTGAACAACTGAACTAAACTGGTAGTAAAGGCAATGCTGACTTCAGACATTGCTACTCCTTGCTTGGTTCTTTATATTGAGGAAGGTGTTCAGTCGTGGGTTCAGTGTGTACTTATTAAACATGCAGAAGGCACCTGGTCCTGTGTGATATCCTTCAAAAGACCATACCCCCATAGGTCTATAAGAATGTGTTAAAACAGGCTATTTTCATGTTTTGAAAATTTAATTAAAAAGTAAATGATCTTGTGTTAAAACGGGCTATTCAGTAACATATCTGGAAACGAAACTAAAAACATTAATAAGGAAATGAGCGTGTATGTTAAAACTGGCTGTTGAGTAACTCTGGTCCTTTTAGAGATTTCTGAAGAGTCCTTCCCTGGAGGCTCAGACAGAAAAAGCGTCTGCCTGCAATGCGGGAGACCTGGGTTCAATCCCTGGGTCAGGAAGATGCCCTGGAGATGGAAATGGCAAGCCATTTCTGTATTCTTGCTTGGAAAATACTATGGTCGGAGGAGCCTGGCGGGCTACAGTCCTAGGGGTCGCAAAGAGTTGGACATGACTGAGCGACTTCACTACTAACAGTCCTTTCCATGATCTGGAGGGGTGGAACTGGGGTGGTGGGAGGGGACCCAAGACAGAGGGGATATATGAGTACATAGAGCTGGTTCACTTTGTCATACAGCAGAAACTAACACAATATCGTAAAGCCATTATACTGCAATGACAAGTAATCAGTAAATATCAAATAGTTAATAAAAGTACAGTAACAGGTGTCTATGGTTCTTTATTTTTGCAAAGTGACAATATATTGCGACCCCATGGACTGTAGCCCACCAGGCTCCTCTGTCCGTGGGATTCTCCAGGCAAGAATACTGGAGTGGGTCGCCATGCCCTCCTCCAAGGGATCTTCCCAACCTAGGGATCAAATCCGGGTCTCCTGCATTGCAGGCAGACTCTTTACTGTCTGACCCAGCATGGAAGCCCAAAGACTACAGAGTTCAGTTCAGTTCAGTTCAGTCGTTCAGTCGTGTCCGACTCTTTACGACCCCATGAATCGCAGCACGCCAGGCCTCCCTGTCCATCACCAACCCCCGGAGTTCACTCAGACTCACGTCCATCGCCATCCAGCCATCTCATCCTCTGGCGTCCCCTTCTCCTCCTGCCCCCAATCCCTCCCAGCACCAGAGTCTTTTCCAATGAGTCAACTCTTCGCATGAGGTGGCCAAAGTACTGGAGTTTCAGCTTTAGCATCATTCCTTCCAAAGAAATCCCAGGGCTGATCTCCTTCAGAATGGACTGGATGGATCTCCTTGCAGTCCAAGGGACTCTCAAGAGTCTTCTCCAACACCACACTTCAAAAGCATCAATTCTTCGGCGCTCAGCCTTCTTCGCAGTCCAACTCTCACATCCATACATGACCACAGGAAGAACCATAGCCTTGCCTAGACGAACCTTTGTTGGCAAAGTAATGTCTCTGCTTTTCAATATGCTATCTAGGTTGGCCATAACTTTCCTTCCAAGGAGCAAGTGTCTTTTAATTTCATGGCTGCAGTCACCATCTGCAGTGATTTTGGAGCCCCAAAAAATAAAGTCTGGCACTGTTTCCACTGTTTTCCCATCTATTTCCCATGAAGTGATGGGACCAGATGCCATGATCTTCGTTTTCTGAATGTTGAGTTTTAAGGGAATATAAAGTTAGTATATATTTAAGACGTTTTATTCTTCAACTTGCCTTACGTATAGCAAAATGATTTAAAAAACAGCAACTTTCCCACTTTTGAATTATTTTGCTCATTTTAGATTCCGGACTTACAGTCCAGAGTAGCTTAGTCTGAACATTTGTTGAACGCTTTCTTTTAGCATTTACTTGACCTGATTAAATTTGTTTCCTTTGTAATAGAATTCTCTTTTTATAAGTATCTTAATATATTGTATTGGTCCACTTTCAAAGAAACATTTAAAGTATTTCCCATTCTGAAGATTAACCCAAGAAGCATTATTTCAGTCGGCTCATCTAACAGTTTATGACATCATTACAATTTAATGAACTTCACCAGGTTTCCGATTCTTAGTACTATAGAAGTGGAAAGTTTTGATGGTATTTGTTGCCCTCAATTAGACGGCTGAGTGGAACAGAACACAGTGCCCAAATGAGATGCAGTCTAAATGTGTGCCTTTAAAGCGCTCCTTTGGCTCTCTGCGCATAGTGATGGAATTTTCAGTAATGTAATGATTCTCTTTTCCCCATGTCCTTCATCTTTCTGGAGTTCTTAGGCCTTTTCTGAATAATGTGGAACATAGTAATTCTGCTTGCTTACTGCTTACAGCTAAGAGGGAATGCATTGGTTCACTTCAAGACTAACAGATGTGACCTCTTACATAAACGTTTCAAAAGTGCCCCAGAAACATTAATCGAGACAATCTTGATTTGCTGCTGTTCAGTCACTCAGTCGTGTCCAACTCTTTGTGACCCCATGGACTGCAGCATACCAGGCTTCCCTGTCCATCACCAACTCTGGGAGCTTGCTCAAAGTCATGTCCATCGAGTTGCTGATGCCATCCAACCATCTCGTCCTCTGTTGCCCCTTCTCCTTCTGCCTTCTGTCTTCAGGGTGTTTTCCAACGAGTTGGCTATTGGCATCAAGGGGCCACAGTACTGGAGCTTTTGATTCAGTCTCAGCCCTTCCAATAAATATTCAGGGTTGATTTCCTTTAGGATGGACTGGTTGTATCTCTTTGCTGCCCAAGGCACTCTCAGGAGTCTTCCCCAGCTCTTCAAGAACAGAATTCGGTCTCTGTGCGAGAGATCGTGCCACGTGGGGGTCAGGCCCTCAATCTTGGTGTCTTCCAAATGCCACATGACATGTTCCGTTAAAATTCTATTTTAAAGACTTTCCTCCTTGGGCGGGGCAGGGGGAGGGGTAGCCTTTACTACTAATTGCAGTCTAGAAAAGATATAGAGCTTTTGTTACAGCCAAGTAAGGATGGAAGATGGTGTGATGTTTTCCATTAATAGTCATGCTGAGAAGGACAGTGTCCTCTCCATGTGGCCGTTCTTAAAGGGTATCCTCAGTATTCTGGCACCAGTTGCCAAAATCATTAGGCCCACAGAACTCAAATTTCACCTGCCTGAAGATCTCTTCCTCGAGGGTCGCACGTTTATTACCCTTATTCTTGAACTCAGTGGCTCATCCTTTGCTCTTAATTATTGCCTTGAAAGGTAGAGTCTGTGCAAGACATATTTCATTGTATTACTCACCGTCCCCAGGTAAAGATTCCCGTAAAGCTGAACGCCTGGGTCCAGCTAAGGATTTTCTTGCCTCTTCTGAAAAAGTAAGTTAGGAGAGGCTCTTAAAATACGTATTGCTTTATTTTTCGCTGTGCAGGGTCTTTGATGCTGTGTGTAGGCTTTTCTGCCTACAGCGAACGGGGGCTTCTCTCCAGTTGCAGTGTGTGGGCTGTCGTTTCTCTCATTTCTGAGCACAGGCCTCCGTCGTTGCAAGTCCCAGACTCTAAGCACAGTGTCACTGTGGCACATGGGCTTAGCTACCTCTAAGCATGGAGGATCTTCCCGGACCAGGGATCAAACCCGTGTCCTCTGCATGGGCAGACAGATTCTTAACCACTGAACCACTCGGGAAGCCCTCTTTATGGGGAGTTCTAAACCAATCTGCAGAATCAGAGACAGTCCATGTGTCTGTATACCATCACCTCCCCGCACCCTGGACTTTTTGTAAAAGACACACATATGGAACTGTATCAGGTAGACTCAACTTTCAGGCAATGTTTGAGTTCATATTTCTTCACCGAGGAGAGAAAGAGAAGATGAATTTTGAAAGAAATGGGGAAAACAAAAAAAAACCGGAAGAGGGTAAGGATAGCGCATTTGAAGGTGAGTGGAGAGGTGTAATAAGAGGAACCATAGTAGAAACACCAAGTGTAATCATCTTAAGTCTATCATGCATTAGCTCAGCACGGCTGTCAGTTGAAAATTAAGCTCCCTGCAAAGTCCGAGAGTCTTGAATGTAGAATCTGAGGGTCCACCCAAGTTTTCCTTCTGGGAAACCAGAAGTTGGAAGTCTCAGTCAGCTGATGCTTCACAAACCTCTGCAGAAGGCCCTTTGGGTCACCCTTCTGGGTCCAGCGGGCATGGACATTTCTCCTGGACATTTGACCTCCCTCCATCAATGGGAGGTTGCACATGGTACACAGTTACTCCTCTGCTTCACTGTATTTCTTCTCCAAGGAGCCTTGAATTCCATGTCAAGGAACATGCATTCAAAAGTGGGTCTGTTTATAGTAAAAGCTTCTCACTTCAAAATTTTACCCAGAAAGCCCATCTGATGCAGTGTTGAGGAGGAAAAGTATGTCACATGCGTCAGTTCCTTCAAACCTGTGTCTTCAACAGAAGCACAACAGGACAGTAACATGACTTAGAATGAGAGGGCCTGATTCATTAGTGCAGTGGGGAAGATTTGAGCTCCAAATTGTAGCCACCAGCATCTCAGGCTATGGTTTTTCCAGTGGTCAAGTATGGATGTGAGAGTTGGACTATAAAGAAAGCTGAGTGCAGAAGAATTGATGCTTTTGAAGTGTGGTGTTGGAGAAGACTCTTGAGAGTCCCTTGGACTGCAAGGAGATCCAACCAGTCCATCCTAAAGGAGATCAGTCCTGGGTGTTCATTGGAAGGAGTGATATTGAAGCTGAAACTCCAACACTTTGGCCACCTGATGCAAAGAGCTGACTCATTTGAAAAGACTCTGATGCTGGGAAAGATTGAGGGCGGGAGGAGAAGGGGACGACAGAGGATGAGATGGTTGGATGGCATCACTGACTCAATGGGCATGGGTTTGAGTAAATTCCGGGAGTTGGTGATGGACAGGGAGGCCTGGCGTGCTGCGGTCCATGGGGCTTCAAAGAGTAGGACGTGACTGAGGAACTGAACTGAACGGAACTGAACTGAGCATCTCAGGATGGTACATCACTTTGCTACATTGGTGAGAAGACAGTCCAAGGATTGCAAGTTGCAAACCCACCTTCTGTTTTGTTTCACTGTAATGAGCTTTACCCGGATACCATATTGCAATGTCAGGAATCCATGAACGAGTGCCGAGTCTTGGCATTGGTATGTCTAGAATTTCCTTTTTCAACAGGTCATTTCGTTTTCAAGAGGTCATTTTTTTTTTCTAGGTGACAAACAAATAGAAAAAAATGTTTCGACTGCCCTGTAAAACTTGAGATAATGCTTTTGTTTTCTAGCATTTTCTAGATTTATTGCTTGAGGGTGGTTAATTATGTTGCATGGGGGAAAAAAAAGTTATTCCAAAGTTAATGTGGAAGTGGAAACATTTAAAGATTATTAAAAAAATTTTTAATCTCACTTAAAAATTTTATTGATTGATTTCAGGCTGTGCTTGGTCTCCTTTGCTGTGCGGGCTTTCTCTAGTTGCGACAAGCAGGAGATACCTCTAGTTTCGGTGTGTGGGCTTCTCTTGTTTCAGAGCACAGGCTCCAGAGTGATTCTGGCACACAAGCTAAGCTTCTCTGCAACATGTGGGCTGTTCCCAGACCAGAGATTGAACCCACTTCCCCTGCATTGGCAGGCAGATTCTTTACCACGGGACCGCCAGAGAAGTCCCCCAAAGAGTCCCAGTTTTGTGTGGCCAGGGTTTTCTTCTGGACCGGGTGTGACTTGAAGTCACGGTTATCATTTAGGCCGTGGTCCTCAAGTGCGGCCTGCGTAAGCATCACCCCGGAGTTCCTGCTGACACCTCTTCCGGGGTGATCCTTCGGACTGAACCCCAGTCTTGGTGAGGTGTGGGGATTGGAGGACCATGCCCACACACTGAAAGACTGATGTACGTGCTCAGTCCTCTGAAGGGAATGGAGGTGGCTGAGGATGTGAATCTGTTCAAAACGGGACAAACAACACTACGTTTTTAATTTTTAATTTGTTTTTTTTTAATGGAAGGATAATTGCTTTACAGAATCTCGTTTTCTGGCAAACCTCAACCTACATGACTTTCACTTTCAATTATTATTCAATAAAAATTACATAGTGATGAATTTATGAGCATAATTTTTAAGAAATAGTAACATTATTGAGATGTGATTCACATGCTGTGCAGTTTACCTTTTTACATAATTCATTGGGTTTTCATGTACCCACAGACTTTGTGCCACCAATCGCACAATAACAGGGTATTTTCAACACCACCCCCAGAAAAGCACCATAGATGTTGGCAGTCACTGCCTTTTCCTTCTCTCTCATGTCCCCGGTCCTAGAGAACCTCTTATCTAATTTCTGTCCCTGTGTAGACTGGCTTCTTCTGGACTTTTCATGAAGACAGCATCACAGAGTCCGTGGTTTCCTGTGCCTGGCCTCTCTCACCAACTACAATATTGCTAAGGTTCATCTTTGCTGTCTCATGTATCACATCAGGGTTTCGCTCCTTTTCATCGCCAAGTAATATTCCACTGCACATTTTCATTGTATTTATTCCTTCATCAGTTAATACATGTTAGGACGGTATCCATTTCTTGACTGTTAATGAGTAGTGCTCTCATGAACATTTGTCTACAAATTTTGGGTGGTGTGGACAAAATTACAAACCTATTAGACATATTTTATCCTGAAAGTTTTGCATTAAATTTATTCTTTGAGTTGCCTGTTACAATAGCAAGATGACCTTTTTCATGCTTTACCCGCATTGTAAATTCCTGACATAATAAAACTCATGCCCAATATCAAAATAATAACAAGGTTTGGGAGGGAGGGGATGTATGTCTACCTATGGCTGGCTCATGTTGATGTATGGCGGAAACCATCACAATATTGTAGAGGAATTATCCTCCAATTAAAAATAAAATAAAATTTTAAGGGGTGGGATGCGAGGGAGTTTCAAAAGGGAGGGGATATATGTATACCTATGCCTGATTCATGCTGAGGTTTGACAGAAAACAGCAAAATTCTGTAAAGCAATTATCCTTCAATAAAAAATAGATGAATTAAAATAAAATATATTAAAAACCAATAACAAAACAAACCCAGAGTGGATGTCTTTCTGGAGCACTAAGCACTAACCTTAAGTCAGCTTTCGAGGAAATTCACTTAATTCTTTTGAGAAAAGATGAACAGACTTCCTGCACACAGCCACGTTCCTTCAGAGTGACATTCCCCTGAACACACGGGCGTATCTGGGGTCTGCGTTTGATATCTGAGCTGTACCTCATGGGCTCTGATATATCTAGTGATATCCTATAAACTAGTGTGTGCATTTCTGTGTGTGTGCCGACGTGTTTTATTTGCTTTTCAGTCTTTGGATTTTCGGGTCTTGTACTTCATAGTATTCTAATGAATCAAGGAAGGAGCACAGTTGTAAAGAGAGAGATTTTCCACTGATACTGTCTTTCTTTTCAAAAGACTGGTGGAATAATTGCATCTACCTCAGTGAATGGGGGGAAAGGATCGTTGGGAATAATAGTGTAGAGAAAAGGGGAGTGTAAGGATTGTTGTTTTATTTCCCTGAAAACTCTCTTTTCTCTTCTCACACGTCTGATTATTGATCACTCCTTTGCTCACCAAGGGCAAATTAGATAGTTGGCAGTGTATTGCTTTTATCTTTCTGTTGTGTGTGTGTGTATGGTTTTATATATATATATAATTATGTATGTTTATATATTATATTATACTATATGATATATATTGTTATAATATATATTATATTATAAATGGTATACCATTATACCATATTATATTGTATTATATATGATATATTAATTGCATTATATTATATGATATATAAATTATGTTATATTATAATACTATTTTATATATATTATACAATTTCTTATATTTTTGTATTATATATGATTATAATATATATTATAATATACATTGTATATGGTTGAATATTATATTATTATATATTATACTATACTATATTATATATGATTGTATATAATATGATATATAAAAATGATCTAATATTATATTATAAATTATATTATACATTATATAATATAATATTGTTATACATGATAGTTTATATATTATATAAATTGGATATGTGTATATATAATGACTTCAGACTCATAAAATATAGTAACTATTATTGCTTTCTTCCCTGTAAAATTCTTTGCTTTTTGAGCATTCTGTATGTCTGACTAACCTACTTATTTCTGGTAGCTTTCTCATAATTTAAAAATGTTTCTTTTTCTTCACATCAGCTGAGCTAGTGAAGTACAGCCTTAGCATCAAAGAAAGAAGTACAGTCCTGTTAAAATGGAAAAACACTGCTCTGTTGATTATCATGACTTTAGAAAACTCTTATTTTTGAACTACTGGTTTGGGTCATATGCAGTGATCTAACTTTTTAGGGGGCATCTCTCCCCGTTAGTTTCTTTCTGCAGTGGAAATTGTAGCCATATCTTACGCATGCATGCCTGCTCAGTCACTTCAGTCATGTCTGACTCTTTCTGACCCCATAGACTGTAGCCTGCCAGGCTCCTCTGTCCATGGGATTCTCCAGGCAAGAATCCTGGAGTGTGTTGCCCTGCCCCCTCCTCCAGGGGATCTTCCCGACCTGCTGATCGAACCCGTGTCTCTTATGTCTCCTTCGCTAGCAGGCAGATTCTTTACCACTGAGCCACTGGGGAAGCCCCAGTTATAACTTACAGAAATAATTCAATATTAACCATGTCCTGTAAAGCTCTTCTCATAGAGACTGTCTTTAGATAGAATGGCCTCTTTGTTAACCTTGCATAGCAAATATCTCTTCCTCGGCCAACAGGGTTCCTGAATTAAGAAGAATTCATTTCCAAGTTCTATGTATGATTTTATTGCAAACGGTGGGAAAAAAACACCGTTAAGAAATGCATCTTTAATATCTCCAATACTATTTTCTGCAGTTCTTCTTGCTGATTAAGAAGTCTGAGCAGAGGTTCTGCCTCATCACTTTCGAGCAAGAAGAGAGGGCTGAGACTGCAGGATGAAGACTAGGCATCTCACACCTAATCGAGCTGATTTGTGGGGGGCTCTCCTTGTGGGGGCAGCCCTTTTACACGTGCCTGATTCCTGCTGAGTGGCAGGAGGGAATTTGTACCCCCCTACCCCGAAGATGGCTTTCAGAGGGGACATGCCTTCCTCTCCCCTACCCCCGCTCCCCTCTCTCCCTCCCCTCAGGAGACCTTGCTGAGGACAAACAGATGCATGCTGCCAAAACGCAGGACTTAACCTGACCCTCCGGCAGCTCACAAAGGAGGGCTTTCAGGTCCCCGGGGGAAGCAGCCTCCAGCATCTTATCAGGCCGTGAAATTCGGAGAGAAAAGCCCTTTGCCTCCGGCTGCCTAACCATGCAGGGCAGTGATAACCATGCTGCTGCCCCGGAGGGAGGAAGGGAGAATGGACACAGAGAATACTGGCCAGCACACAAAGGCGGCCGGGCCCCCCACCCGCCTTCCTGGATTGCTAGGTGGTCTGCAAAGCTCCTGAGGACCCATCACGGTGGGGAGCACAAGAGCATTCTGTTGTCCCTGGGTCGCTCTGGGTGGGAGTGGGCTGCAGCGGGAATCTGGATCTCTGCTCTAGAGGGTCCCTGCCTTCGTCTGATTAACAAAAGCAGCGGCAACTTCATTTCCAAAACTAATAATAATAAAAATAACAGAAGGGAGAGGAGCTCATCCCTTCATGGAAAAGACAAGTCTTGAGTCGAAAAGTACTTAGCATGCTGTGCTTCCTGCAGCTGCTGGAGTGCTCTTTGCAGTCACGTGCATGTTTGAGTCGCTCACGTTTCCCGGGTAAAGTTAATGACTCGGGTGCAAGGTGCTAATGTTTCGTATCAACACGTGGAGACGTTGAGAGTATATGAAAAGACACAGAAGAAGAGCGTTCCTCAGGGTGTGGAAGTGCCTTCCTTCGGTGCACTCAGGAATCAAGCAATGGTTGTCCGCCCGCGATGTGGTTCCACGGACCATCAGTCAGCAGTGTCCTGGCTGAGCTTGCTGCAATGTTGCTGTACAAGTACAAGGTGTTCTCATCCAGTCTCAGGAAATAACAGGTGGACAATAAGCTGAAGGAGTTGCACGGAAAATAATAGAACCTGTGGAAGAAATAGCCTTTGCTTTTCCTTTTGTATGTCTGCAGCCACTTATCCTACCAGACTGAGTGGTCTCAGTTATACTGAGCTGCCAACTCAGATTTGTGGGGTTTGTGCACCTTATCTGTGTGGTCAGAGGTATGGTTTTTCCAGTAGTCACGTACGGATGTGACAGATGGACCATAAAGAAGGCTGAGCACTGAAGAATTGATGCTTTTAAACTGTGGTGTTGGAGAAGACTCTTGAGAGTCCCTTGGACTGCAAGGAGATCCAACCAGTCCATCCTGAAGGAGATCAGTCCTGAATATTCATTGGAAGGACTGATGCTGAAGCTCCAATATCTTGGTCACCTGATGGGAAGAGCTGACTCATTGCAAAAGACCCTGATGGTGGGAAAGATTGAAGGCAGGACAACAGGACGACACAGGATGAGATGGTTGGATGGCATCACCGACTCAATGGACATGAGTTAGAGCAAATTCCGGGCGATAGTGAAGGACAGGGAAGCCTGGTGTGCTGCAGGACATAGGATCTCGAAGAGTCGGACACGACATACTGAGCAACAACACCTTATCTAAGATTTGGAAATACTCTCATGTGTGAATGAGACCATTTTTAAGCTCCCCTAAAATCGATGAAGCAGTCTTAATATACCAGCTATGTCACAAACACCACACATGTCTTTTGTAATACAGGAGTGTCCTAACACACGTTATTTTCAAGCGTGCAGACTCTTACTTAATAACATTCCTGTTTCATAGAGCAGCACTCTACATGCTGTATTTATTAGACGATTAAACAATTGGTTCTATAAACGGCAGTGGGTGTTTGGAGAAACGGAAGCTAGATCATTTGTCTTCGATAAAGGGAGCATAAATTTTTTTAATAACAGAGTCGTTTTCTTGCCTCCGTTTTACACTTTGACATCATCTCTGCTGTGCTTCTGGAAACGCATTCAGCAATTACTCCAAGGACAGCTAAGATCCCAGCTCTCACTTCCCAACAGCTGAAGTTTACTCTCAGAAGCCTGTGTGTTGTAAATCATCTATGTCTCCCTTCTCGCAAACCAGCAGAAACTGCTGGGGGTGGATCCATACTGCTGAAATTTACAACCTTATTTTCACGCTTCTGAAGGTCGGATCCGACAAGAACATCCCGCTTGCTTCTGCTACTCATTTTTCTCCCACTTGGCATTCTGTTTGCTGCCTGAATATCCGTTCATCCAGAGAGCTCTGTCCAGTTTTATGCTAGAGTTATGTAGTCTTTGTGTGTACTTCTCTTCTTCCATGGTATTGATCCCACGTGTTGCACTTAATTAACTTTTCCTCCATCACACTCACCATCCAAGCAGGCTGTCTGTCTTGTGTGTCCACTAACTTTTCATGTCTCTGGGTGTTGGACACACAGATGTGGCCCAACAAATAGTATGCAGGGGAGGTAGGGAGGTACCAGAGTGGTTATCCACTTACAGGTAAGACCTGTAAAGCCGTGGCTCAGTTCTTTGCGTTGTTGATGGCATCAAGGTTAGATTTGAACGCACATCTATCATCTTGCTGGCTCGGGTTAGCCAGTGTCAGTCAAGAGAAGAAACCACGCCAGGTATACACACTGGAAGGAGTTTAATCCAGGGAAAAAAAGTGCTTCTAAAATATAAGTGCGGAAGGAATTGGGCTCTCCACTAAACCTCGGGAAGTGAGTCGAGAACAGTACAGAGCTGACCCTCTTGGTCACTCTAGAGATCTCTCTCGAACAACGATCTCAGGTCTAGGGGTCTTCCCCTGTGACTCTCTGGATACCCAGAAGCTGAGCAACGAAGGCTTGAGGAAGACAGTAGAAATCCTGGACAGGTCACACGTTCTGTACAGCAGAAACGGTGATGGGGTGCGAGGAGCAGGCCGGCAAGGAAACAGCGTCTTCCTCCTTTAGAGGCGGCCTCGTTGGGTTCACTAGAATGGCCAGGTGGCGTTCCGAGTCTTCGTGACAAGCTCATCTGGGGAATGTACTTTTCATTTCCTTCCCCACTGGGAGAAGTGTGTAATGGGTGTTGAATGTGCACTCTTGTACTTTTAACACTCTCCAAGGTTTTTAAAAGGTGGGGCAAAAGTTAAAAGATGGGGAAAAGGTGGAAACAGTGACAGATTTCATTTTCTTGGGCTCCTAAATCACTGTGGATGGTGACTGCAGCCGCGAAGTTAAAAGATGCTTGCTCCTTGGAGGAAAAGCTATGACCAACCTAGACAGCATATTAAAAAGCAGAGACGTCACTTTGCCAACAAAGGTGTGATCAGTCAAAGCCATGGTTTTTCCAGCTATCATGGATGGATGGAAGTAGCTTTCATTGTTATTTTATCAGAGTGGAATTCCACTGGACACAAGAACCTCAGTATCACTCTTTTCCGGGGAAAAGGACAATGAAATGAAACACCCAAGTGAAACTCGGCATGTTCTGAGTTTGGGTTAAAGGCAGAATGGGTTCTATAGAAGCAGTGTCTCCCACACATCACTAAAGCATATCCCCTTCTCCGGGGCTTTCAGCTTCTGGGAAGTTACAGATATTATGACTCACTCAAGTTGGAGCAGAGCTACTGCATCAGGCCCCCTTGAATGGGTGTCCTAAGGGATGGCGTAATGTGCTCGAGGCCCATCTCGGTCCACAAAGCTGGGATGGCTTGACCTGCTGGCACGGGAGACAGGAAACATGGAAGTGCTCACGAACCTTGCTTGCCTCCCCGGTCTTTTCAGGAGCATGCCATGCCTTCCTGGAGCTGGATGTGGTCAGACAGCCCAACTGCAAAGATACAGATTAAGCCGTCAGTGGGAACAGGCTGCTTCTCTCTGCAAAGGATTAACGCCAACACTCCCGATGATTTGTGCACCTGGAAGCACTTGCTCTGCTCCCCTGTCCTTGCTGGAGACCTGCTACAACAGTCACTCACCTCCCAGACAGATAGATCCACCTGCTTCAAATGGAGTAGCTGCAGTGTCCATCCACCTAGGCGTTGCGCATATAAATAATCTTCTTAACTCAAACCACATATTATATACACATATATAAGTCCCAAAGTTGCTCCATGAGATGGAACACAGGGCCCCATGGCAGAGTCACTCATTGCTGTTGACTTAGGCACCATTTTGTAAGAGCCGACGAACAGCAGACCACCCGGCAAGGGAATACCATTGACGTGGTTCTCCAACGCCACTGACGACGTGATTCCCTAGGATCTGTGCATTAAGAAAATGTGCAGGTGAAGAAAAATACATATGTTCAGGGGTAAGGATCACCACTGGACGAGCTTCAGCATCTCAGCATCGCATGAAGGCGGGGGGCCCCTAATCTCACTCGGCGTGTGGCACGTCAGGAGGGTTTTCAGACCTGGCCTCCGAGCTGTCAGGAGCTGCTGGGCGGATTACACACTCTGGCTTTTCACCACGGGGCAGGGGGGACCGGCTGGTTAAGCTCTCTGGATGCCGTGACTGGGCATCCCCGTCGAGTTGTGCAGAGAGTCTGACTGAGTGAAAGCAAAGGACGGTTCTCAGCCCGTGAAATCTTGACTGATGGCGGTGACGGGTTTTCCCGAGTTACTCTGATTACCTGGGGGTCCTTCGTGGAGAATGAGGCCTGGTTGATTTGGTAGCTTGCAAAAGACACAGATGCCTATAACCAAACTATTGAAAAATATTTTTTGCACGTCAGACCGTGTGTGTGTCTTTCTGGCTTTGAAATGATGTAGAGGTCATATTTCTTAGCCGTTGTTGGTTTTCTGCCCATGCCGATGAAATATACATGTTTTATTTTCCCAGAGGAAAGGCTGTCTTCTCGTGCACATCGTTTGCCGGGACCGCGCGCGTCTACAGTCCGTTGCCCTCAGGGAATCGATGATGTCAGGATGAGGAATGGGACGGATTCAAAAATCAATGAAATCACCCTTCTCTTATGCCCCCGTTTTGGCCAAACAGCAGTATCAGTTTTTCCTATTACTGGACTTTAATAGGGAAGGGCTGATTTCTGCCGCTTTCAGAATTTTGGTATGAATTTAAGGTGGCTTGGGCAAATGGTACTGAAAGCTGATAATTTCACAGGATGGATCATCGAGTGGTTTGCAGCAGCGCAACAAGGGGCTTATACTTCTTTCCTGTTTTAACTGTGAGACACAGTTTGCATCCATGTTGTTAGAGGGTTTCTTTAGGACAAAGGAGGGAGGCACATTCTCACAGGCAAACTGGACCGTAGGGCTGAGTGCACTCGCTTCCTGTGTTTATAATTGGAAACCGAGGCAAGGGAAGGGGTGATTGGGGTCATCACACACCCACCGTGGAAATACCCCCGGACTCCAGGTTGAAAGGACTACTCTGGCACCATCAGGGTTCCTGAGACTGTTGTTAAAACACCTGTCTGTCTGACAGGTAAGGATGGGGAAAGAGACAGGGAGTTTGCGATGGACATGAACACACTTCTGTATTTAACATGCAGAACCAACAAAGACCTGCTGGACAGCACAGGGAACTCTGCTCAATCCTCTGTAATAACCTTATGGTCACCAGGGGGAAGGATGGGGGAAGGGATAGTTAGGGAGTTTGGGGTGGACATGGACACACTGCTGTATTTAACATGGAGAACCAACAAGGACCTGCCAGACAGCACAGGGAACTCTTGCTCAATGTCATATAGCAGCCTGAATGGGAAGGCAGTTTGGTGGAGAATGGATACATGCATATGTATGGCTGAGTCCCTTTGCTGTCCACCTAAAACCATCACAACATTGTTAATTGGCTATTGGTTCAGTTCAGTTCACTCACTTAGTCGTGTCCGACTCTGTGACCCCATGAATTGCAGCATGCCTGGTCTCCCTGTCCATCGCCAACTCCCGGAGTTTACTCAAACTCATGTCCATTGAGTTGGTGATGCCATCCAACCACCTCATCCTCTGTCGTCCGTTCTCCTCCTAAGTTCAATCTTTCCCAGCATCAGGGTCTTTTCAAATGAGTCAGTTCTTTGCATCAGGTGGCCAAAGTACTGGAGTTTCAGCTTTAGCATCAGTCCTTCCAATGAATATTAAGGACTGATTTCCTTTAGGATGGACTGGTTGGATCTCCTTGCAGTCCAAGGGACTCTCAAGAGTCTTCTCCAACACCGCAGTTCAAAAGCATCAATACCTAAGTGCTCAGCCTTCTATATAGTCCAACTCTCACATCCATACATGACTACTAGAAAAACCATAGCTTTCCCATAGCTTTACAGACCTACTTTACAAAAAGCAAAGTATTGTCTCTGCTTTTTAATATGCTGTCTAGGTTGGTCATAGCTTTTCTTCCAAGGAGCAAGCATCTTTTAATTTCATGGCTGCAATCACCATCTACAGTGACCATCTATATCTACACCATCTACTGCTGCTGCTGCTAAGTCGCTTCAGTCGTGTCTGACTCTGTGTGACCCCAGAGACGGCAGCCCACCAGGCTCCCCCATTCCTGGGATTCTCCAGGCAAGAACACTGGAGTGGGTTGCCATTTCTGTCTCCATCTACAGCCCCCCAAAATAAAGTATCTTACTGTTTCCATTATTTCCCCATCTATTTCCCATGAAGTGATGGCCATGATCTTCGTTTTCTGAATGTTGAGCTTTAAGCCAACTTTTTCACTCTCCTCTTTCATTTTCATCAAGGGTCTTCTTAGTTCCTCTTCACTTTCTGCCATAAGGGTGGTGTCATCTGCATATCTGAGGTTATTGATATTTCTCCCGGCAATCTTGATTCCAGCTTGTGCTTCTTCCAGCCCAGCGTTTCTCATGATGTACTCTGCATATAAGTTAAATAGGCAGGGTGACAATATACAGCCTTGACGAACTCCTTTTCCTATTTGGAACCAGTCTGTTGTTCCCTGTCCAGTTCTAACTGTTGGTTCTTGACCTGCATACAGATTTCTCAGGAGGCAGGTCAGGTGGTCTGGTATTCCCATCTCTTTCAGAATTTTCCACAGTTTCTTGTGATCCACACAGTCAAAGGCTTTGGCATAGTCAATAAAGCAGAAATAGATGTTTTTCTGGAACTCTCTTGCTTTTTCGGTGATCCAGAGGATGTTGGCAATTTGATCTCTGGTTCCTCTGCCTTTTCTAAAACTAGCTTGAACATGTGGAAGTTCGCGGTTCGTGTACTGCTGAAGCCTGGCTTGGAGAATTTTGAGCACTACTTTACTAGCGTGTGAGATGAGTGCAATTGTGCGGTAGTTTGCACATTCTTTGACATTGCTATAATTGGCTGTATAATTGGCTATACCCCAATACAAATAAAAAGATTTAAAAAAAACAGCTGTTTGCAGAACCTTTATACACACCTTTGCAGAGCCTGGAAGGTTCTTGTGAACCATTATGTGGGAAGACCCACTCTCCAGTCAGTATGAAGTTTCAGGTCCCAAGCCTCCATCTTTGACTCTCCGTGTCTTCCCACAACTTGTTCATAGCCACTTTGCTATCTTGATTTTTAAAATTACATCTATTTATTTATAATTGAAGGATAATTGCTTTACAGTGTTGTGTTTTTGGTTTCTGCCAAACATATAGGACTTATATCTATGTCCCCTCCCTCTTGAACCCCCTCCCACCACCCTCCCCATCCCACCCCTCTTGGTTACAGAGCCCCAGTTTGGGTTTCCTGAGTCATACAGCAAATTCCCATCACCCCTTTACTAGTTTTAAATCACCTTTTACCAACAGATCTATGTCTGTACTAGATTTCAGTGATGCCTACTATTGAAGATTGGTTGTTGTTTAGTCGTTCAGCCCTGTCTGACTTTTTGTGAGCCCACGGATTGCAGCACACCAGGCAAAGTCTGTGGTTCTGAGTAGTTTTAAGAATACTTGATGTATTCATTTTTAAAAAAATTAGAGTACAGTTAGTTTACAATGTTGCCTTAATTTCTACTATAGAGAAAAATGACTCAGTTATTCACATATATACATTTTTTAAATATTCTTTTCCATGATGCTCTAGCACAGAATATTGAATATACTTCCCTGTGGCTATTCAAGAAGACCTTGTTTTGATGTATTCATTGTTAACTTGATTTAGAACACTTCCAGAAACCTTTTGAGAATAGTACTTTCATATGCCTTTCTTCTGAATCAAAGTACAGCAACCGTGTTGACAAAGACTACTAAACATTTTTGCCTTGCTTGGCCATAAAAGGGCTTCCCTGGTGGCTCAGCTGATAAAGAATCCGCCTGCAATGTGAGAGACCTGAGTTCGATCCCTGGGTTGGGAAGATCCCCTGGAGAAAGGAAAGGCTACCCACTCCAGTCTTCTGGCCTGGAGAATTCCACGGACTGTATAGTCCATGGGGTTGCAAAGAGTAGGACACGACTGAGTGACTTTCGCTTTCTTTAGCCAAACTGTTGCAGCTGTTCAGCTCAGCTATCGTGTGGCACAAAAGCAACCACAGACAATACATTAATGAATGAGTGTGGCTGTGTTCCCATAAGTTTTACTTGGCGAAAACAGTTGGTGATTCAGATTTGGTCCCTGGTTTCTAGCTTCTGATCCTAATCGACATGTACCGGTTATTAACTTTTATTTGCTTATTCACATTCTCTCTAGATAGATAGCTATAGATATAGGTGTAGGTGTATACTTAGAGTTGTTCATTTTTCCATCCATTTAAAACTAAGTTGCAGACCTCACGACTTTTTAGCCTTCAAAGTTTTAGCATGTATCTCTTACATAAGTTGCAGATGTCATGACTTTTTATCCTTCAGTGTTTTAGCATGCAGCTCTTACATAAGTTGCAGACATCACAACTTTTTACCCTTCAGTGTTTCAGCGTGTATCTCTTACGTAACTGCCGTGGAATGATCACATTCAGAGACTTTCCCATGGGTGTAGCCCGATAATCTCCTATTTGGTCTGCGGTTAAATTTCACTGCTTGTGCCAACAATGCCCTATGCAGCATTGTTTTCTCTGGTTCAGGGTCTGGCCCATCCAGCAGTCCTTGTGTTCATCTGTCACGTGTCTTCAGTCTCCTTTCATCAGGAAGCAGTCCTCAGCCCTCCTTTGCATCTCACAACATTGGTATGTTTTACGACTAGAGGCTTTTGGCTTTGTAGAAGGCGCCTCATTCTGGATTTGTCAGATTTTTTTCCTGGTGGTTCCGTTAAGATTCAGGATGCTACCTGGGTGGTGGTGAGGCTGTGTTTTTACCAGAGCATCATATCAGGGGCATGCCATGTGGGGTTCCCCTGGAGACCTTTCCTTTATCACGTAGTTAAGGTGTTATATCCAGATTTCTCCACTGTAAAGCTGTCACTTTATCTTCATTATTAATATCCTTTTAGCATATTAAATATTTTAAATTAGACTATAGTTGATGTACAATCTTATGTAAGTTACAAGTATAAAAAGTGAAAGGCGCTCAGTTGTGTCCAACTCTTTGCGACCCCGTGGACTATACAGTCCGTGGAATTCTCCAGGCCATGATACTGGTGTGGGTCACCTTTCCCTTCTCCAGGGTATCTTCCCAACCCAGGGATCGAACCCAGGTCTCCCACATTTTGGCAGATTCTTTACCAGCTGAGCCACAAGGGAAGCCCAAGCAGACTGGAGTAGGTAGCCTATCCCTTCTCCAGTGGATCTTCCAGACCCAGGAATCGAACCAGGGTCTCCTGCATTGCAGGCGGATTCTTTACTAACTGAGCTATCATGGAGGCCCAAGTTCCAAGTATACGTAATGTCTTTTTAACTTGACAAGTAACCATGGGCTGTTATTGGGTCTTTCAGTACTGTGCCAAAAAACGCCGTAGCAGAGGAGCAGGTGGAGAATCCGGATGCTAAGAAAGTACAGTCATCACAGTGGGAGAGTGACTCTCCTCTGAGCATCTCAGAGAAAGCTGACTTTCTCTGATGTGAGATGCGGGAGGCGGCGTGACATGGCAGAGTTGGGCTAGTTTGCTGATCTTCTTGGGTTTAGGGCTCTGCTGGTCATGCAGCTGTGCATCCGTGGGCTGACCGCCAAAATTTTCATTATTTTGGCAAGATGTGGTACGCTTTTCGACACACGGGATTGCAACAATTTCTCTACCAATTTAGAGTTGGAGAGAGTCCATGAAGACTTCTAAAGCCAGCACAGTACACATATTTTATGAAATATATTGGGGGGGAGAAACTGGGGAAAAAAAACAAAACAAAAAAAACAGATCCATAGTTTTCCAAAGAAACTTGCTGCCCTTAATTCAGAAAACAGCAAAGGTCTTTGGAAACTTCTGTTGAGAGCATTATCATCAGCTTTTTGAGTATATACCGGTGTGAAATGAAAAGTGGATTTGTGTGTGTGTGTGTGAAACTCCAAATTTATTTTTTACATGCAGCAAAAGTGAAGTATATATGACTATTCAGCTTTTTCTTATTCAACAGAAATGTTTGTGTATGAGAGCATTCCATATATCCTATAAATGGTACCGTGCTCTGGTGTCAGATTTTCCTTCTGATTCCAGCTTCCAGCCACACCCAAGAACCTGACACCTCACCCAACCACAGCAGTTGGACTTGGGGCTGAGAAGTTGGCAGTTTAGAAACAATGACTGAAACAGGCTTGAGAGACTAGAATTAAAAGAAATGTTCATTTCTTTAATTTAAAAAAGCAGTTATCAAGGAAATCTGAGAGAACGAAAATAAATTCTCCTTACTGGTCTTTTAGAAATGGAAGAGAATCAGATTTCCTGAATACCCACCACTGTGTGAGCATTTAAAAATGTTGTCTGTATGAATTTTTTTTTAGAAAGTATCTTCTGAGGCAAATATTACTCTTTTGTGGGGGTAGCGGGGAGGGTTCCCCAGTGGCTCAGATGATAAAGAATACACTTGCAATGCAGGAGACACAGGTTAGATCCCTGGGTTGGGAAGATCCCCTGGAGGAGAAAATGGCAACCCATACCAGTATTCTTGCCTGGAGAATTCTGTGGGCAAGATGAACCTGGAGGGCCACGGTGAGTATTACTCTTTTATGTATCAGAAACCTCAGACCTGCCTGGAACCATCCATCTCTGGGTGCTTCACTTTGTGTTACCTTTCCACTCATGATCTCTCGAGCTTAGTCACAAGAGTCGCACCTAGAAGGGCACACACGTCTGGTCATCAGCACTTTCCCACCTTATCGGAAAGCTGTGGACACAGTGTGCTTCTCATGACCGTTGTTGTGTGCCTCTGCATCCGGATTCTCACATCCGCTAAGCTCAGCGGTGAATTGAATGGTTTGTGTCCAATCACAGATGGAGCCGTGAACATAAATCCCGCTACCCGGCCATTGCTCCTGTAAACACGTGTTAGTTCCCAAATCTGCAAGAGGCAGGGTTGGTTTCGATGCCACCGGAGATTCTTGCCTCTCTAAAATTCTGGATTTCCATGTTGTAACCCCTGGAGCATTCTCTGATGAGTACTTTCTGTTTCTCCTAGCCCTTCAGTCAGACTGCCTCCGTCGGGTCCTTTCTTTTTGCCTACTAATATGTTCTGCTGCTGCTGCTGCTGCAAAGTTGCGTCAGTCGTGTCCAACTCTGTGTGACCCCATAGACAGCAGCCCACCAGGCTCCCCCGGTCTGGGATTCTCCAGGCAAGAACACTGAAGTGGGTTGCCATTTCCTTCTCCAATGCATGAAAGTGAAAAGTGAAAGTGAAGTCGCTCAGTCGTGTCCAACTCCTAGCGACCCCATGGACTGCAGCACACCAGGCTCCTCTGTTCATGGGATTTTCCAGGCAAGAGTACTGGAGTGGGGTGCCATTGCCTTCTAGTCTCTTCTTTTTCATGTATCCTCCTGTGTCAGTCTCCCCACGCACTAATACAAAAAGAGGGGACAAACAGGTGAAAAGATGCTCAGGTAACTCATTATTAGAGAAATGCAAATCAAAACTATAATGCACATAGAACTATATTCTGACCTCACACCAGTCAGAATAGCCATCATCAAAAAAAATCTTTAAACAGTAAATGCTGGGGAGGGTGTGGAGAAAAGGCAGCCCTCTTGAACTGTTGGTGGGAATGAAAATTGGTGCCACCACTGTCGAAAACCATATGGAGATTCCTTAAACAGCTAAACAAAGAACTACCATATGACCTGACCCTTGGGCATATATCTGGAGAAAACCATAATTCACAAAGATACAAGTACCCCAGGGTTCATAGCAGCACTGTTGACAGTAACCAAGACATGAATTAACCTAAATGTCCATGGACACAGTAATGGATAAAGAAAAGTGGTAACTACCCAGCCACGAAAAGGAATGAAATTGTGCCATTTACAGAGATGTGGCTGGACCTAGAGACTCATCCAGAGTGAAGGAAAGTGAAAGTGAAGTCACTCAGTTGTGTCCGACTCTTTGCTACCACATGGACACCAGGCTCCTCTGTCCATGGGATTTTCTAGGCAAGAGTACTGGAGTGGGTTGCCATTTCCTTCTCCAGAGTGAAGGAAGTCAGAGAAAAATAAATATTGAATAATGTTGCTTATATGTGGAATCTAGAAAAAGGATACGGATGAACTTTTTTGCAAAGCAGAAATAGACACACAGATATTTTGGACACCAAAGTGGGGGAAAGGAAATGGGGTGGATGGGGAGACTGAGCCTCACATATACATACTACTGTGTATGAAATAGATGACTAATGAGAATCTAACTCGGAGAAGGCAATGGCGACCCACTCCAGTACTCTTGCCTGGGAAATCCCATGGACGGAGGAGCCTGGTAGGCCCCAGTCCATGGGGTCGCAAAGAGTTGGACATGACTGAGCGACTTCACCTTCAATGAGAATCTACTGTATAGGTCAGGGAACTCTGCTCAGTGTTCTTTGGTGACTTGAATGGGAAGGAAATCCAAAACAGAGAGGATATACATACACGTATAGCTGACTCACTCTCCCGTACGTGGGTGCGTGTTCAGTCGCTTCAGTCGTGTCTGACTCTTTGCGAGCCAATGGACTGTGGCTCACCAGGCTCCTCTGTCCATGAGATTCTCCAGGCAAGAATACTGGAGTGGGTTGCCATTGCCTTCTCCAGCTCTACCGTACGGCAGACCCTAAGACAATATTGTAAAGCATTCTATACTCCAGTAAACATTAATTTAAGAAAAAGAGGGGACAAGATAGATCACACAAGAACGCTCTGCCGAACCCTGAGACCTCCAGTGTCGTCATTCTAGCGCTCACGTATCACAGCTCCCCAAATCCTTTACACACCGTATTCACGTTTCCTCTACTTCCTTTTGATGTGAATCTTAGATTTTCGCTTCTAAGTGAGTTGTTTGCCTTTCTAGACTGTGAAGAACTTGAAGATTGTGTGTGTGTGTGTGTGTGTTCAGTTTATAAATTAAGCAGAACCATCGCTTTGCATGACAAAGTGGTAATGGAATGCAGCATATGTTTATGAAAAAAAAATGAATGATGAAGAAAGAAAAACATATGCTGTAAATGCTCCTCACTCGCTTTACCCTTTCTGCAGAACTGCAGATCCACAATTGTGCGGTGCAGTGGGCAACCGTCCCTGTATATCCACTCAAGACCTCGGACTCATCGTGTTAAATGTTGACTTCCAGCCCTTTCTCTGTGTATCTTCCTCCTGCACCCTTTGTCTTAGGGGCACCCTCAGCTCCTTTCAGGTGGAGATTAGCAAGTTAGGTGCCTCTGCCATTCTCACTTCTCCGACTTTGCCGTTCGCAGGTTGACTTTTCTCTGCCTTTCGCTCAGTGTCGTCTGCCATCCAAACGGCATGTCGACACTACAAGTGGTCAGGGAGAATGTTTGGGAGGCACTATAATAATTTTTGCTCTGGTTTGGTTTCCTGTGTATCTCACCTCCCTACTCCACCTCCCATTCTAACACTCATTTTAAGCACAAACTGGGGCAAGCAACTCTGCTCTGTTGGGTTGGCCAAAAAGTTCTTTTAGATTTTTCCGTAACATCTCATGGCAAACCCTGAGCAAATGTTTTGGCCAACCCAGTAAGATTGTCAATGGCTCTAGTTGAATTCCAAGGGCCATCTTTCTAGCTGTGTGTTTTATGGCATCTTCTCTGTTTTAGCTTTCATACTCCACATATTTACAGTCCTGTTCAGGCCCCAAACCTGTTTACCAGGGATCAGATTGTCCTCATCCTTCTAAGCTGATTCATGTGCTCTTCATTCTGTGAAACCTTCTCCATTTATCACATATGGAACAACATACCACTTCTTTGGCTTCTCACGGGTTCTTCTTCCATCATTTATTGTACACATTGCTGCTATTGTTATTGTTGTTCAGTCACTCATTCGTGTCCACTTCTTTGCAACCCCATGGACTGCAGCACGCCAGGCCTCCCTGTCCATCACCAAATCCCAGAACTTGCTCAAACTTATGTCCATTGAGTCGGTGATGCCACCCAACTGTCTCATCCTCTGTCATCCCCTTCTCCTGCCTTCGGTCTTTCCCACCATCAGAGTCTTTTCCAATGAGTCAGCTCTTTGTATCAGGTGGCCAAAGGATTGGAGTTTCAGGTTCGGCATCTGTCCTTCCAGTGAACATTCAGGACTGATTTCCTTTAGGATGGACTGGTTGGATCTGCCTTGCATTCCAAGGGACTCTCAAGAGTCTTCTCCAGCACCACAGTTCAAAAGCATCATAATTTGTCGCTGTAGGCTTTTCTCCCATGGAGGTTACAGACTGCCTCAGGGAAAGACAAATTTCAACCATATTTACCCCCACCATACTGAGTAGATGAGCAGTTAGACCATAGGAAGCATGAATCCATATTTGTTGATTTAGCAGATGTTAGTTTGAACAGGTTGAAATGTATAGAATGCTGCTGCTTTATTTTTACAAGGGTCGTATCTATTTGTGCTCAGTCACTCAGTCGTGTCTGACTCTTTGCAACCCCATGGACTGTAGCCCTTCAGGCTCCTGTGTCTACGCGATTTCCCAGCCAAGCGTACTGGAGTCGGTTGCCATTTCCTCCTCCAGGGGATCTTCCCGACCCAGGGACTGTACCTGCGTCTCTTGTGTCTCCTGCATCGGCAGGTGGATTCTTTACCACTAGTGCCAGCTGGGAAGCCATCTATCTATTTAACATAATGTAATTATGGGTTCTATTTCCTTGAGAATGGGGTGTGTATGAAAATTTGAATTTCATTGGAACGCTTTTGCCTCAGAAATTTTTTGTGACTGCTATTTAGGTAGTATAATTTCCTTTGCTGTACGTTTGAGAAAGTTTTGTGTTGAATGTAAGGTATGGGATTTTGTGCTAAATACTGTGAAGATGGAGGTTCACCAAAGCAAAGATGGAGGTTCACCAAAGCAATATCAATCATTTTTCTCTTTGTCAGTACTTTGGCTCTGAAGAGGTGGATCTCTTTATCTGTGGTGTACATAAAATCTTTGCAATTTGTAGCACCTAGAGCATTCTGGAAGTGAATCCTCCTTGGGATCATAATAAATTAGTAATCTCATAGATTTGCAGAGTAAATCCCTTTCAAATATATCATCTCATTAAGCCCTTCTAGCTCATGGCAGAAATAGGGCAGGGCTTTATAGTGGAAATAACATCCCTTTGAGTGGGCCAAAGTGTGCCTCCAAACACCAGTTTCCACAGTCTCAACTATCTTTACTTGCTTTCTTTCCTCAGCCTCTACAAAAAGAAGTTTCCTCTCTCTAAAATAGAATCGTAGTACTTACTGTTACCTCCATCAATTCATTGTCATGAGGCTCCACTGAACCAATCATTTTAAACATGCTCCATAAGTCTATAAAGATCTGGGGACACTCTCATTCAGCAAGACTGTAGCAAGTTAACGTGGATGACTGTGTTCTCATATTTTAATTAGCATTCTTGTTGTTGTTCAGCTGTGAAGTCATATCTGGGTCTGTGGGACCCCTGGACTGCAGCATGCCTAGCTTCCCTGTCCTCCACTGTTTCTCAGAGTTCGTGCAGGTTTTTGTTCATTGAGTCTGTGATGCCATCCAACCATCTCATCCTTTGTTACCCAACCCCCCGCCCCTCCCCACCACACTTCTCCTGCCCTCAGTCTTTCCCAGCGTCAGGGTATTTTCCACTGACTCACCTCTTTGCATCAGGTGGCCAAAGTATTGGGGCTTCAGTTTCAGCATCAGTCCTTCCAGTGAATATTCAGGGTCGATTTCCTTTAAAATGGACTGGTTGGATCTCCTTGCAGTCCAAGGGACTCTCAAGAGTCTTCTCCAACATCATGGTTCAAAAGCATCAAGTCTTTGGCACTCAGCCTTCTTTATGGTCCAACTGTCACATCTGTATATGACTGTTGGGAAAACCATACCTTTGACTCTACAGACCTTTGTCTGCAAAGTGATGTTTCTGCTTTTTAATACGCTCTTCCCCAGTAGCATATTGGACACCCTCCCACCTGGCGGGGGCAGAGACGGGGGGCTCATCTTCCAGTGTTGGCATGTCTTTTTGCCTTTTTATTCTGTCCATTGGGTTTTTCCAGGCAAGAATACTGGAGTCGGGTGCCACGTCCTTCTCCACTGGACCACATTTTGTCAGAACTCTTCACTTTGACCTGTTCATCTTTGGCGAACTGCATGACATGGCTCATAGCTTCATTGAGTTACACAAGCCCCTTTGCCACGACAAGGCTGTGATCCATGAAGCAGCTGAATTAGCAAGCTGAAACTGAATAGTTCATGTGATTTTATCAGTTGCAGGGTAGACACATGGTCAAGTTAGCCTTAGACCAAGACTTTGCTTTCCATGATGCCCATGGCTCCTTCATAGATGGTATTCTCTGAGGGCATGCTCTGTCCCACATGCCTTGGGAAGGGTTATAAAAGGGTTAGCAGACATGTTCCCCCCTCACCAGGACTTGGAGATACTATAACTTCAGTACAAGTCATAGACTCCCACCAGTCTGTCAGCAATATGAGCATTCTTGGGGGAAATTCTAAATCCTACCTGGTTGCACAGAGGGGAAATCAGTTTGTGCTTTGTGCACAGCAGTGGCCAAAAGTAGATGGTTTGGTCTGAGTGGAGAAGAACAGCATAGCTAGTCTGTAAGGAAGACAGGTTGGTTTAGTCACTCATTCGTGTCTGATCCTTGTGACCCCATGGACTGTAGCGCAACAGGCTCCTCCGTCCATGGGATTCTCCAGGCCAGAATTCTCCAGGAGTGGGTTGCCATTTCCTTCCCCACGGGATCTTCCCAATCCATGGATTGAACCTGGGTCTTCCGCACTGCACGTGGTCTTTTGCATTGCAGGCAGAGTTTTTATCCACTGAGCCACCAGGTAAGCACTTTAGGAAGACATATCATGATAAAAGTTGGGTTAGAAAGGATTTGGTGTTTAGGGAATGGAAAAGCAACTAGCTTCACTGGAAGCAATTCATAGGATATTGAAAGCGTTAACTGGGCAGAATTTGCTGGTTGACCAGATGTTTGGAATGTAAGGGCTTCCCTGGTGGCTTAGATGGTAAAGAATCTGCCTGTAATATGGGATACCCAAGTTCGATCCCTGGGTTAGGAAGATTCCCTGGAGAAGGAAATGGCAACCCACTCCAGTATTCTTGCTTGCAGGATTCCATGGACAGAGGAGCCTGGCCAGCTACAGAAGATGCAGTTGCAGAGTCAGACATGACTGAGTAGCTAACACTTTTTCTTCTCTTTGAATGTAAACCCAGGTACTCTGGGTTAGATTGAATAATTATTGACTAGTTGTATCAGTGACCTCAGATCTTCAAAACCATGACTTGGTAGGATGAATGTGGCCAGTTCCATGATTAGAGGTCAGAGTCCCAAGTAGCATTTTATCCTCCATCCTGGGAAGGTTGTTTCTCAGGACCAAATCGATTACCATGGTCACTTGGCATGTTCAGAAATTCTCAGTCTCGACACTGTTAACATCTGCAGCTGGATAAGTTTATCACGAGAGTGCTATCCGGATATTGTACGATGTTTAACCAGTATTCATAGCCTCACCCACAATAAGTCAGCACCTCTCCTGTTAATCAAAACAAATAAAATGACTCCAGAGTGCCAAATGCACCCCCCCACACACACCAGGAATGCAAAGTCCCTCCCATTTCAGAAGCACATACTTAGAGCAGTGAAAATGGTTTGTCTAGTATCTTATAAATAAATTACAGTAAAGAGACCTGTACAGTGTGTGTATTTGTGTATGTGTGTGTGTGTGTGTGTGTGTTAGTAACCCCATACCCCGGGAATGCAAAATCACTCCCATTTCAGTCAGTCAGTTCAGTCACTCAGTCGTGTCCAACTCTTTGTGACCCCATGAATCGCAGCACTCCAGGCCTCCCTGTCCATCACCAACTCCCGGAGTTCACTCAGACTCACGTCCATCGAGTTGGTGATGCCATCCAGCCATCTCATCCTCTGTCGTCCCCTTCTCCTCCTGCCCCCAATCCCTCCCAGCATCAGAGTCTTTTCCAATGAGTCAACTCTTCACATGAGGTGGCCAAAGTATTGGAGTTTCAGCTTTAGCATCAGTCCTTCCAAAGAACACTTAGGGCTTATCTCCTTTAGAATGGACTGGTTGGATCTCCTTGCAGTCCAAGGGACTCTCAAGAGTCTTCTCCAACACCACAGTTCAAAAGCATCAATTCTTCGGCACTCAGCTTTCTTCACAGCCCAACTCTCACATCCATACATGACCACAGGAAAAACCATAGCCTTGACTAGACGGACCTTTGTTGGCAAAGTAATGTCTCTGCTTTTGAATATGCTATCTAGGTTGGTCATAACTTTCCTTCCAAACAGTAAGTGTCTTTTAATTTCATGGCTGCAGTCATCATCTGCAGTGATTTTGGAGCCCAGAAAAATAAAGTCTGAAACTGTTTCCACTGTTTTCCCATCTATTTCCCATGAAGTGATGGGACTAGATGCCATGATCTTCGTTTTCTGAATGTTGAGCTTTAAGCCAACTTTTTCACTCTCCTCTTTCACTTTCATCAAGAGGCTTTTTAGTTCCTCTTCAGTTTCTGCCATTTCAGAACCACATACTTAGAGCAATGAAAATAATTTGTCTAGTTTCTTAGAAATAAATTCCAGTAGAGAGACCTGTATAGCGTGTGTATTTGTGTATGTGTATGTGTGTGTGTGTGTTAGTAACCCCCCACCCTGGGAATCACTCTCATTTCAGTCAGTCAGTCAGTTCAGTCACTCAGTCGTGTCTAACTCTTTGCGACCCAATAAATTGCAGCACGCCAGGCCTCCGTGTCCATCACCAACTCCTGGAGTTCACTCAGACTCACGTCCATTGAGTCGGTGATGCCATCCAGCCATCTCATCCTCTGTCGTCCCCTTCTCCTCCTGCCCCCAATCCCTCCCAGCATCAGAGTCTTTTCCAATGAGTCAACTCTTCGCATGAGGTGGCCAAAGTACTGGAGTTTCAGCTTTAGCATCATTCCTTCCACAGAAATTCCATAATTTGTCTAGTATCTTACAAATAAATTCCAGTAAAGAGACTTGTACAGTGTTGTGTGTGTGTGTTAATCACTCAGTCATGTCCAACTGTTTGTGACCCCATGGACTGTAGCCCACCAGGCTCTTCTGACCATGGGATTCTCGAGGCAAGAATACTGGAGTGGGTTGCCGTTCCTTTCTCCAGGGGATCTTCCCAATCCAGGGATCGAACCCCGGTCTCCCACATTGGAGACAGATTCGTTACCATCTGAGCCCCCCGGGAAGCCTGTACTGTGTCGTACAATATATTTAAAAGTTGGAAGGGTTTACGTAAATTCTCCATTGGTGGCTTCTGTATAGAGTTTGAGTGTGAGGCAATTCTGGAAAATGACCAGAAGGCAGGGAAGAGCAGCTGTTTCCTAGATAATTGACTCACCTCGCCAGTGACCATCCTTTTTGTCACCTCCAGTTGTCCACAATGGACCCCCTTGACTCTTACTCACTGTGAGCCTGGTCCCTGGAAGTATTGACATTTGGGTGTCCCAACCCTAAGTGCTGATTATGAGAGCATTTCAATTTATCAATGCATTTATTCAACATTTCCGTTTGTCAGTTTATTGAGCTGCTACCCAATGCTGAGAGTAGAGTAGTAAATGTAATAAATGTCACAGAGTCTCATTGCTCACTGTTCCATGAGGGGGATATTATATGAGTATGTCTTGTATTACTGTTTATCTTAAAATAGTAATGTAATGTATAATTATCATCTGAGAAAGCGATATTGTGACCATATCTTTCTAGTTCAGTTCAGTTCAATCAGTCATGTCTGACTCTTTGCAACCCCATGGACCTCAGCACAACAGGTCTTCTTGTCCATCACTAACTCCCGGAATTTACTCAAACTCATGTCCATTGAGTCAGTGATGCCATCCAACCATCTCATCCTCTGTCATCCCCTTCTCCTCCTGCCTTCAATCTTTCCCAGCGTCAGGGTCTTTTCAAATGAGTCAGTTCTTTGCATCAGGTGGCCAAAGTGTTGAAGTTTCAGCTTCAGCATCAGTCCTTCCAATGAATATTCAGGACTCATTTCCTTTGGGATGGACTGGTTGGATATTTTTGCAGTCCAAGGGACTCTCAAGAGTCTTCTCTAACACCACAGTTCAAAAGCATCAATTCTTTGGCTCTCAGCTTTCTTTATAGTCCAACTTTTACATCCATACACGACTACTGGGTATCTTTCTAGATTAAGTAAAAACAGAAATCAATAGCTCCATTCCAAATGACAATCAATGTGATTAGCTCACTCAGCTTTTTTGTTTGTTGGTTTCTCTGAAATTTGAAGTTTCTCTTCACTGAGTGAATCAGTAGCCTAGGAGAAAGTGATTTCGAACAGTTGATCATCCTAAAACTTGAAAGCCTGAAACACTGGTTAGAACATTCATTTTGATTGCTGTTATTCATTGATTGATTTTTAGCTTGAGGCAGTATGTGATCCGGGCACTTAAAGCTGCAGTTGGCTGTCTGTAGGATTATCTGTCTTCTGTTCCCTTCACTGCGTGCTGCAGTCCATGGGGTAGCAAAGAGTCAGACATGATTTAATGACTGAACAACAATTCCCTTCACACATGGAAGAGAGTTTTGGGGGCTACCTTTTTTGGCAAACTTTTTATTGCTTGGAGAAATAGGAAGTGTTCTACTCTTGTTTGAAGTGTGAGAGAAATGGCTGCCTTTTTTTAAATCTTTGGCTTTTGTTGAAATCATTTTACCTGGCCGGTAGCATCATAAAGAAATAGAGCTTTGGCAAACTCATCCTGCAAAGGTTTACTCAAATGTTTACATCTAGGTTGGTCTTGTAATTTTCACAGTAGTAGCCGTAGCGTTAGTTGCTCAGTCGTGTCCAACTCTTTGCAACCCCACAGGCTATAGCCCACTAGGCTCCTCTGTCTATGGGAGTCTCCAGGCAAGAATACTAGAGTGGGTTACCATTCCCTTCTCCAGGGGATCTTCCTGACCCAGGGATCGAATCCAGTCTCCTGCATGGCAGGCAGATTGTTTACCATCTACAGGGAAGATTACTAAAAGACAGTGTTGCCTGTCATTAATAATATGTTGATGTGTTTATTTAAATGCTTCTGATTAGTGGTGATTGGAAAAGAAGCAAGCATGCAATTAAAATAGAACTTTAAATTGCATACACTAATGCTAGATTTGACAGATGGAGATTGTGGATTAACAAGAAGATAAATGTAGTTTCTTGGTTTTACACACTTTCATCAACCTTTTTGGAGAAGGAAATGGCAACCCACTCCAGTATTCTTGCCTGGAGAATCCCGCGGACAAAGGAGCCTGATGGGCTACAGTCCACGGGGTCGCACAGAGTCGGACACGACTGAGCGACTAACACATTTTACACATGTATCTCTGGCATTAGTGTTTCAGACATATGCCTCTTTTTGTAAATGACGTCTGTGTTCTATAAGGTATTTTTTCCACAGGTTGTCAGGATTATGGTTATTTGGTACTATGGACATCACAGAGGACTGACTTTTTAATACACTGCTGTCTATAGTTGTCAAAATGCACATGTGTACATATAATACCTTGTTTTCCTAATTTACACGTTCAGCAATGACAGAAAGATTCACACAATTATTTTGCGATATATTTTTTAGCCACATTGCATTGAACAGTTTTTATATGGAACGGATGCTTGTTGGATGTTTCCCGAATGAAATGATGGAGACTTAACTTGTCAGAAGCTCAGCTTATGTCTGGGAGAAATCCCCAGGTCTTGTGGAGTGGTCCTTCTTGGTCATATGACACTTTTTCAGATGAAAAAAAAAAATTGCAGGTTATTTTTAAAGAGTGCCATCGATTCATTTTGAGTAGTCTTGAGAAGGAGTTGGGCTAAACATATTTATTAAATGGCTAAGCACCAACTTTTTTGGCTAGGAGCCACAGTCCTGAAAAGAATGAAGACAGCTTAGAGGGTAAGACACTGGACTTAACGTTTTAGCAAACAAATTAACTCTTTAGGGAGTTTATAAAGTATGTAAGGTGGACAACTGTTTACACTGTTTCATTTAAATTTTTAAATTATTTCATTACTGTTAGAAAATAGTATTCTTTTAGAATTGCTATATTGACAAAAATCAATACATTTAACATACTTGGGAGAGGTGGACACTAATAAACTTGGGACAGGCTTGTACTGGTCTTGGAAAAGCATTGATGAGCTTAGCATTTTTTTTCATTAAGTAACCAAGAATGAATCTTTTATATTCAGTATTAAAGAATATAAAATGTAGAATATTCTCGGAAGAAATAGCTTGCCCCTTGAAGTCTACACGGAAGAAGAAAGAGACTGTTGTCATCAAATCCTGTAGCAGTTTCCCCCCCCCCCCCCAGCTTTACTGAGATATAATCGACATATATAACATTGTTTAAGTTTAGGGTATACAGTGTGAGATTGGATACATGTGTGTATTGGAAAACGTTTACCACACTAATGTAGTTCTTTTTAAAGATCAGTGTCAGCACCGAGATTTCCAGGCGAAATTGCTGAAAGAGGATCTTGGGTTTTGATCCCAGAGATCTGACCCTGTTGGTGTAGGGGCCGGTCGTGGGCTTGCATTTCTGATACCCTGCAAGGTGACGCTCCTGTTGCTGGTCACTGATCACACGTTGGGAGCAGTCCTATGACAGACTGACAGTTGATACAGTCAGTGGTTTGCTTTCATTTATGCAGTTTTGAATATATGAAAGCTCTGAAATAATCATGAGGTTACGGGAGCCATGAGCATACCAACATTTAGATAACTGGCGCTTAACCGGACATAACGAATATTTAATAATGGATAAGTTAATAATTAACTGTTGTATTAAAATATATTTTGAGAATCATATATCCATTCATGTGGAAGTATGATTTTGATTTCAATCATGAGGCCTGACTGTTATCTCTTTCTCATTTTGATATATAGATAATGTATATTTTATGAGTTATATTAGTAGTACTACATATGTATAACAAAGTGCGTTTATGTCTATATATACCTTGTTTATTCCATAATATTATTATTTCTTATTAAAATTGTTGCTGAACAATGGATCCTGGCTATTATCTTTGATTTATTAAATCATGTGTATAAATCATATTTAAGAGTTCAGTTCAGTTCAGTCGCTTAGTCGTGTCCGACTCTTTGCGACCCCACAGACTGCAGCACGCCGGGCCTCCGTGTCCATCACCAACTCCCGGAGTTTACCCAAACTTATGCCCATTGATGCCATCCAACCACCTCATCCTCTGTCATCCCCTTCTCCTCCTGCCTTCAATCTTTCCCAGCATCAGGGTCTTTTCCAAGGGATCCCATCAGCTTCCCAGGATGGGATGGGGGGAGGTTTAGCTGGATCTCCCAGAGTCACTCGGAAACGCTGGGGCGTGCACAGTGGGGACCTTTCCTTTGGGGCCTTGTTTGTTACCTGTGTCCACTGATCGGTCTTCACTGTTCTCTCTCCCAGTGCCTGGAGCCCTGCAAGGTGTCCTGGGACCTGCGAAAGCAGCAGTGCCAGAGCTTCTGCGAGGTAAGGGGTGTGTGTGCGGCCACGGGCCAAGCCGTGGACCAAGGAGCCCCGGGCATTCGGGAGGGCATCGTGTCCTTCTGGGGCTGGGAGGCTCAGTTTACTTCTGGGGGGTGTGTGTGTGTGTAAACATTCACAGTCAACAAAATTGTTGAGACTTCTAAAAACCCAGCTGGCACTACTGGTCAAGAACCTCGCCTGCCAACGCAAGAGACTTAAGATACTCGGGTTTGATCCCTGGGTCGGGAAGATCCCCTGGAGAAGGGAATGGCAACCCACTCCAGTGTTCTTAAGCTGGAGAATCCCATGGACAGAGGAGCCTGGCGGGCTACAGTCCATGGGGTCACAGATGGTTGGACACGACTGAAGTGACTTTGCATGCACTTAAAGCCTCACCACTCACTGCTTCCATTATTAATTAAGCAGGGAAATTATTTTTGTTTTTTACTATAAATTAAAAAAAATGACAAGCCTCTGGCAGCCTCTCCACCTCACAGGATAACTCTTCTCTGGGTGGCTCTTAGCATGAGGTTGGAATGCTTGTGCCTTTTGGAAGGAGCCTTGCATTTTATGGGCTTCCCTGGTGGCTCAGCTGATAAAGAATCCACCTGTAGCGGGAGACCTGGATTCGATCCCTGGGTGGGCAAGATCCCCTGGACAAGGGAAAGGCTACTCTTTCCGGTATTCTGGCCTAGAGAATTCCACGGACAGTCCATGGGGTCACAAAGAGTTGGACACAACTGAGCGACTTTCACTTCACTTCACTTCACTCGCATTTTATGAGTGGCGGGGTTCTCAGACCATTCGATCTTCCTCTGGGCCGGCCGCAGCCCGGGGCTGAGACTGGCCCACATCTTCCTGTGCAGAAGGCACCTTCCTTTCCCCGTGCTCTCAGTTAGATAACAGAGCTCTCCTGTCCTGGGCAACTGCTGTCTGAAGTCACTGCTTGTGCCAAAGAAAGAGGGTGCTGCTTTGCAGCACTGTATCCTCCACGACAGGGAGAAGACTCTTGAGAGTCCCTTGGACTGCAAGGAGAGCCAACCAGTCCATGCCAAAGGAAATCAGCCCTGAAGATTCATTGGAAGGAGTGCTGCTGAAGCTCTAGTACTTTGGCCACCTGATGCAAACAGCTGACTCATTTGAAAAGACCCAGATGCTGGGGAAGATTGAAAGCGGGAGGAGAAGGGGACAACAGATGGCTGGATGGCATCACCAGCTCAATGGACATGAGTTTGAGTAAACTCCAGGAGATGGTGAAGGACAGGGAAGCCTGGCGTGCTGCAGTCCATGGGGTTCCAAAGAGTCAGACATGACTTAGCAACTGAACAAGAGCAATTCTCCAGGGCAGACCAGGGGCCCTGCTGTGAAGCAGACAGGCTGACTACACAGTGGCCACTCAGTGTAAGGAGGCTCAGAAGTCCACAGGGGCCTCGAGGATGTGAGTTGGGCCCACATGGGAACCAGAGTACCACTGCGGAGGGGTGGGGAGGGAAGCAGAGACGTGCCTGGGTGGTGTCAGTGGGAGACCCTGCTGCAGGTCTGCTCCAGATGGAACCAGGGCCGATCAGAACTTCCGAACTGTTCCAGATGATCACAGGGGTGGGTCTGGTCCTCCCCCCAAGCCCTCCCCCGACCATGTGAGTGTGGTCCTGTTGCCTGAGTTTCACCTCAGAGGGCACATGGACTCTGTCCTGAAGACATGCCTGTGGACATGGCATCGTAACAGCCCCTATAGTTTTAAGGTCCATGAGATACATCCACGTTCCCAATACCATCTGACCTTCTGATTGACATGAAGGTCATCGGAGTTGTGCATGAAGCTTGCAGGAGTGGAGGCTGGAAATTTTCAAGCCCTTGGGCTCACCCACTGCAGATGCCCAGAAAGTGAAAGTGAAAGTCGCTCAGTCGTGTCCGACTCTTTGCGACCTCATGGACTATACAGTCCATGGGATTCTCCAGGCCAGAATCCTGGAGTGGGTAGCCTTTCCCTTCTCCAGGGGATCTTCCCAACCCAGGGATCGAACCCAGGTCTCCTGCATTGGCAGGTGGATTCTTTACCATCTGAGAAGGCCTCAGTACAATATATGTTTATCTTACATGCCCCTTGTCTCATAACAGATCACCCTCAAACTTATGTGGCTGAATCCACACCCAAATCTTGTTTTGTTCGCTTGCTGTTTTTTTTTTTCTTTAATATATATATTTCATTGAAGTATACTTGACTTACAGTCTTTCATGTTCCCAAATGATTTAGTTATACTTAAACACATACCTTATTTTTCATATTATTTTCCATCATACGTTATTACAAGATACTGACTACAGTTCTCTGTGCTATAAACTTTTTGTTGCCTGTTGCGTACTTTTTTTTTAAATTAGAACTCTAACGTTCTGTTCATGGGCACTGGTATCTCATCCCACCATTTCTTTGGGTCAGGAGCTTGGGTAGAGCTTAACTGCACTGTCTGCCCAGCATCTGTCGTGGTTGAAGTCAAGGTATTGGCTGGGGTCCCTTCTCATCTGGGGGCTCGACTGTGGGAGAAGTTTGCTGTCAGCTCATTGCAGTCGTTGGCAGCATCCATTTCCTTGCAGTGGTGAGACCGTGGGCCTGTCGCATTGATGGGGCTGGGGTCCACTCTGAGCTCCTGGGAGGTGCCTGTGGCCCCCTTCAGCGGCAGGTCACAAAATAGCTTTTTTCTTAAGACTGGCAGTAGCGTCCTGATCTCCAGCTTGCTGAGACAGAATTTTATGTAACACAACATAATCTCAGCAGTGACAGTGCTTAACCTCAGCTGTGTTGTGTTGATTAGAAGCGTACACACACACACACAGACAGACACACACACACACACACACACGGGAGGTGATGACATCAGACAGGTTGTGACTCAGTGAGGCTCACTCTGCACCCTGTCTAATTGAGAGTTGGCGGTTTGGTCACTAAGTCAAGTCCACCTCTTGTGGTTCCATGGGCACAGGAGCCTGGCGGGCTGCAGTCCACGAATACCTGAGTGGGTTGCCAGGTCCTTCTCCAGGGGATCTTCCCGACCCAGGGAAGCTTGTGTCTAATACAGAAGCAGGTAAAAAGAGGGGATTCAGGTCTCTTGAGATGCAGAACAGAGCACCCTGATCAGAAGTGGAACGTAAAGCAAACCAATGCATGCATGCAAAGACCAGGGGCACGAGACCACCTCTGCATGCCCTACATTCTGTTTTATTTTGTATTCTATTCTGCACACAGACCACACATCTCTAGGAACGAAAATGTGCTGCTGTCAAGTCTAGAGGAACAGAATGTGCTATTCACTTGAGAAACGCATTATCCATTAACATCCCTGAGTCTGGGTTAGTGGGTTTATGTCAGATCCCTGAAACGGGGAATACAACTGAAGGTCATTTGAAACCTTTCTCCATGCAATTTCAGACGTGATAGTGGGCTTCTATGAATCTTGTTCTGTCTGAAATAACCGTGGGGGCTTCTGAACCACGTCTGGTTTATTAAAATGAAACTGGAAGCCTGCCCACTACAACTAACGTTGGGCCCCTCTAGGAGCAACTAAGCAAGCCTGTGAGGTGGCAAAGACCCAGCACAGGCAAAAATTTTTTTTTTTTTTAAATGGGATGCGTGTCCAAATTGTGATATGCTGTGGCAGAAAGGTTTGTTGAAACTTGAAAGGTGGGGAAAAGAGGGCTACTTAACATGAGGAACTTTGTAGAGAGCTCCCAGCCCAATGGTCCAAAAGCCCAAGCCTTAATATTCAACTTTAGTTGCTCTGATAGTTCTTATTCATGTGGGTTTTTTTTTTTTTTTTCTCCTGTTTTATTGTGCTAATAAATGTCTGACTTTTGCTTAAAGAGACTGAATCTTGGAAGGACTCATTCCTGTTTCAGTGTTTTCAAGGCTAGACATTCATTGAGAAGACCTGTCCATCCTCCTGGTTATTACATTTTGTGTTAAGAAGGTATCCAGGTTCCATATTGTCAAGAACCTAAGCTTTCCCTTTCTAAGAGTCCGAACCCAGGATGACTCCAGATTTTAGTCTTCTATGGCAGAAACTAGACAATTAGAGATTTGGTCCAGTGTATTCACTTGTAAAATGGTCCAGGCTTTATCTTCAAAGGCGTGAGCTTGCAAACCACACCCCGAAGAGCAAAACCCACTCTGTCCCTTGCTTTTGTAATTCAGGTTTTATTGGAACGTAGTCAGAACAGTTTTTTTTTTTTTTTTTTTAATGTATACAACTGCCAGAGTTGGGTAGTTGTTACATGTCCTGTGGTCCATAAAGCTGAAACTTTGGCGAAAATCTGGCCGTTCCCAGAAAGTATGTCCCACTTCCTGAGTGAAGTCGCTCCGTCGTGTCCGACTCTTTGCAACCCCATGGACTGTAGCCCGCCAGGCTCCTCCGTCCATGGGATTTTCCAGGCAAGAGTACTGGAGTGGGGTTGCCATTCACTTCTCTAGGGGATCTTCCCGACTCAGGGATCAAACGTGGGTCTCCTGCATTGTAGGCAGATGCTTTTACTGTCTTCTGAGCCAGCAGGGAAGAAGAACCACAAGGCATCATGATCCCCACATAACCCCCCTACCCAGTCAGACTGCCATCGTGTCTTCATCTGTATTACCAGCACCCATGTCTAAACAGAAACCATTGTTCTTGGTAAGTTTGGTCTTAGAATTATCCTGCATGGAAAGGATTTTCAGGGGCATCTTGTTTGTTTGTTTTTTGGCTATGCTAGGTCTTCATTGCTGGGCACTGGGCTTCACTAGCGGCAGTGAAGAGAAAATAGTTTGTTGCGATGTGGTGTAGGCTCACGGCGGTGGCTTCTCTCGTTGCAGAGCATGGGCTCTAGATGTGTGGGCTTCAGTAGTTGCAGCTTGCAGCCCCGGACCACAGGCTCAGTAGCCGTGGTGCACGAGCTGAGTTGCTGTGGCATGTGGGATCTTCCCAGCCCAGGGAGTGGAACCCACGTCCCCTGCATTGGCAGGTGAACTCTTAACCGCTGGACCACCAGGGAAGCCCCCAGGGGCACATATATATATATAATAACATACCTGGAACCGATTCATCACCTTCTCATGTACTGACCCTTTCAACTTCTCATTTGATATGGATACCATTCTGCTTTCACTATCGTTTCAGGCTACAGGCAAAGCTAACAATCTTATTTTTTAAACAAAAAAAAGTTAAATGTATTAGGACAGGAGTCTTTCAGG
This sequence comes from Bos indicus x Bos taurus, assembly GCF_003369695.1. Taxonomy (NCBI): domain Eukaryota; kingdom Metazoa; phylum Chordata; class Mammalia; order Artiodactyla; family Bovidae; genus Bos; species Bos indicus x Bos taurus. Next base: position 5,790,112 of record NC_040105.1, on the reverse strand, counting down.
ACTCTTTCTGTGGGTCATAACAGATGATTTCTCATGTGTTATGAAATGTGTTTTTTTCCCACAATAGGTACATGGCTGGATTGTGCTTTGTTGCTTTACTAGCTATTATTCCCTTGCTCTAACTTTTATAAAATCCTAAAAACCACAATAAACTATGAAAGTTTGTCTTACTAGTCGTAAAACGCATGTCTTCCTATGTTTAAATGTTCTTTGTTACGATTGATGGAATCTGAAATTATAAGAGAAAGCACCTTTTTTCCTTGCTAGAAGTATGTAAGATAATCATCTGTGTTACAGCTGTTGTTGCCTTACTTTCGATGGCTCAGGATACATTGTAGTTTACACAGGGCCTTCTTACACACCTCCCACCTTTACCTGTGATGTTTTTGACTTCCTAACATGCCCCCTCTAGCAGGATGTCAGCTGGCAGTCAACACGGGCCATCTGAACTGTGCACTAGGGGTCTTGGAAAGCTGAGAGCTCACCTACATCAGGTGTGAGTCAGCGAGGGAAGCGTCCCTGGTTGGTATTGAACTTGACATTCGGTCTGCCTGGTGATCCGGTCCTTGTCAGGGTAAAAATAAGAACATGAAGGAGCTGGCACTCTGTCACAGACAGCAACATTGATTTATTTCTTTGTGCTTTCTGATTTTTCAAATATTTTTTTCCATCTTACTCCATTTGATTTTCATGGCAATTCTCGGGAGAAGTTAGGTCTGAATTTTGCTAGGTAAACTTTGTGGACAATAAAGCTGACATGCAAGGAGAAAATGAGATGACATTGTTGAGAGGCAGAGAAATGAGACATAAAATCGAGGGCGTGTGACTTCTAGTTATGTTTCTTTCCCACCGCCCTCTGTCCCCAGGCACCTCTGTCTAACCTGCTCCATGTCACAATGCCCAGAGTGGAAGACAAGAGTTTTACATCCCTCAGCAGAAAGTACAGAATGAGCCTGTCTCTTAGGTAAAGTCATTGTCCCAACCATTTGTGTGTTCAGAGACTTGCTCTCAAATGAGAAGGAAGCTTTGATTGTGCAAAATCAGACTTTGTTCAAGGTCCTTCAAGGAATTAAAGGAAGAGCAAGGTTCGTCACTAACTTCAGGGTCTCCTTGGCCTTGGGATATTCCAGCATGACTGAAAAGAGACCCCCAAAAGTGTGGTGTTCATCACACTCCAAAACTGTGGTGTTCATCACACCCCACTTCTTGCCATCAAACCTTGTCTTCCTTCTTCTCCTCCACAACCCAGTTTCGTTGTCTTCCGATCTGGGGTGTTAAGTAAATGCATCACTTGAGGAATTCAGGCAGAGCCCTCACCTGTCTGGGTGCATTTCTGTAAGAGTTAAAGGTACTGACAGAAGCGGATGAGAGCTAAACAGATAAAATTATATAATCTGGCCCAGGTGTGTTCATGAGGATCGGCCCATAGAATTTGCTGCACGTTAGCAGTCTTTGGCTTCAGTGTATCAGAACAGTAGCTAACCTGCTTAGAACATTCCTGTGAAGGGACATGTGCAGATGGACTTTGGTGCTGATGCTTTTGAACTGTGGCGGTGGAGAAGACTCTCGAGAGGCCCTTGGACTGCAGGGAGATCCAGCCAGTCCATCCTAAAGGAAATCAGTCCTGAATGTTCATTGGAAGGACTGATGTTGAAGCTGAAACTCCAATCCTTTGGCCACCTGATGCAAAGAGCTGACTCATTTGAAAAGACCCTGATGCTGGGAAAGATTGAGGGCAGGAGGAGAAGGGGATGACAGAGGATGAGATGATTGGATGGCATCACTGACTCAATGGACATAGGTTTGGGTGAACTCCAGGAGTTGGTGATGGACAGGGAGGCCTGGCGTGCTGCGGTTCATGAGGTCACAAAGAGTCAGACACGACTGAGCGACTGAACTGAACTGAACTGATATACTAAAAGTTTGTACATACTGTGTCTGAGACGCGAATCATACTTCTACTTGAGACGCGTTATGGGCACACCACCAATCCATGAGTCTGCAGTTGAGGGGAGAGATCAGGCTGGAAATGCACACATCATGGTTGATAGACGGTATTTAAAGTCATGAAGCTGGATGAAGTGCTAGAAAGACAGGAGCTTCCCGGGTTATGCCCTGACTCACAGTAGTATAAGGATGGGAGCCTAAGAAGACCCAGCAAGTGGAGTAAGTTCAGTTCAGTTGCTCAGTCGTGTCTGACTCTTTGCAACCCCATGGACTGCAGCACGCCAGGCTTCCCTGTCCATCATCGACTCCCAGAGCTTACTCAAACTCGTGTCCATCACATTGATGATGCCATCCAACCATCTCATCCTCTGTCGTCCCCTTCTCCTGCCTTCAGTCTTTCCCAGCATCAGGGTCTTTTCCCATGAGTTGGTTCTTCACATCAGGTGGCCAAAGTATTGGAGCTTCAGCATCAGTCCTTCCAATGAATATTCAGCACTGATTTCCTTTGGTTGGATCTCCTTGCAGTCCAAGAGCCTCTCAAGAGTCTTCTCTAATAACACAGTGGACTCAGGTAAGCTGTTAAGATGGGAGAAAGTTGAGCTTCCCTGGTGGTCCAGTGGCTGAGACTCTGTGCTCCCAGAGAAGAAAGTCCAGGGTAGAGGTCTAAAGGACACACAGCAACAGTTTTTCAAGAAAAGTATTAGTAATTCAGTCATGTCCAGGATCCCAGGGACAGAGCAGCCTGATGGGCTGCCGTCTATGCGGTCGCACAGTCGGACACGACTGATGTGACTAAGCAGCAGCAGCAGCAGCAGCAGCAGCAGCATGTCCAACTCTTTGCAACTCCATGGTCTGTGCATGGAATTCTTTAGGCAAGAATACTGGAGTGGGTAGCCTTTCCCTTCTTCAGGGGATCTTTGCAACCCAGGGATAAAACTGGGGTCTCCTGCCCTGCAGATTGTTTTCGCGTCTGAGCGACCAGGGAAATCCCCAGAAGGATGCAGTAATGGACTGTGTCTGCAAGACGGGGAGGTCTGAAAATTGATCACTGGGTGCCGTGATGCACAGGACGTGGGCAGCCTTCATAAAGGCAGAGTTACAAGATGGCTGCAGAGAAAGCCTGCTGGATATGCTCCAGAGGGGTGGGTGGGCGGCTTGCAGAGAGAAGGGAAGCTGTGAGAACATTTCATGGATGTGGGTTCGGGTAAACTGCAGGAGTTGGTGATGGACAGGGAGGCCTGGCGTGCTGCAGTCCATGGGGTTGCAGAGAGTCGGACACAACTGAGTGACTGAGCTGAACTGGACTGAAGGCACGTGGGCCCAGCTTCCGGGCATGCGCGGGTGTGAAGGGGGATGCGTGGAACTGTTCTTCTGTTGGTGTAAGGGAGTGGTTTGCTGAGAGCAGTGGTGGCTAGGAGGACCTGCACATTTTCCGAAAGTGTTATCTCCTATTACTACAACGAATAAGGTTTTATTTTTACAAATGCTGGACGTTTAGCTTTTATATTTTTATAATAAAGAAACGTGTTGGCAATAGATTCTGGGTCATGATCTTTGGGTGAGGTGCAAATTTGCTCCAAGTTTTCAACTTGGTGTGGAAGTCATGGAACTGAAACGGTTCGCAGAATGGTGAAGAATTTTATAATCGCTATGAGATTTCCTTTACCATCGTTTTATAAAAGAAGCTGTCCTCGTTAGAACCAGTTTCACATTCCTGGAAAATGAGGATATCAAGAATATGGAATGATGTTTTGCTGTCATTGGGTGGATTATTCTTAGGGTGGAACACGTTCTCCATGGAATGTAGCCTTTTTTTCCCCCGAGCAGTGAGGCTCAATTTTCAGTGAATTTTTATGTGGTGCTGGAGAGTATAAAATTATGTGAGACTCTGTTGAGGAGAACTGATGAGGTTTGAAAATTTGTAACAGACCAAGACTGGAGGCTATTTGGAATGATTTAAAGACTTATCCTGTCTGAGAAGAGGGACTAGGCAGGTAGCCACACAAGGAGTGGAATGTCTTAGAAATTGCTAAAGCTAATTTAAGTAAATGATAAAACATACACATTAAAGCATTTAAACAGTGACAGAACATAACAGAGATGGGGTAAATAGTAGGTGTTTTTATGATGAAGACAAAGTACCAGGTCATTGCTTTGAAGATTCCATGATAAAGTCCCACTCAACAGTAGAAAAGTTAAAGCGTCCACTGTTCAGTCGCATCCGACTCTTTTGCGACCCCATGGACTGTAGCCCGGCCAGGCTCCTCTGCCCATGGGATACTCCAGGCAAGAATATTGCAGTGGGTTGCCATGCCCTTCTCCAGGGGATCTTCCCAAGCCAGCGATTGAATCCCCTGTCTTCCAGATTGCAAACAGATTCTTTACCATCTGACCCCCCAGCAAAGCTCAGTCGTCAGTATGCAAACACACAGGAGGAAATGCAGAGCAAACGCACACAAGTCTGTTCCTAAGTTTTAACTTCCTTCCCAAGACTGTCTGGATGGGAAAGACGAGAAACAAGGGGCTGTGGTCAGGGGCTTTCATTCTGGGGAAGCGATTCTTGTGTGTTCTCACCTTGGAAAGGCTTGAATACACTCAAGGGGAGATGAACAGGAGTGTGCAGTGGGAGATGCGCTGGGGAAAAGCCCAGATTTCCGGAGTCAGAGGTGAGGTTTTTGAATCACGTTTCAGGTGCAGAGATGGGAGAGAGACGGCTTCTCTGTACAGCTTCCAGGGACCAGACTTGGTCCTGCTGCACACACGTCATCTGGAGTTTTCTTTTTTTTTCTAAAGTGCAGATTCTGACCCAGCAGGTGTGAGCCGTGGGCATCAGGGTCTGTGTGTCCCAGTGATGCTGGTCAAGGACTAGCAAGCATGCGTGTGGATGCTGCTCACAGATCCTGGGGTTCCGTGTAAGCGCTCAGTTTGTGTCGCCTGCCGACTCGATGAAGTCTTTTCATCCTCTCTGTTGTTCCTTGGAAAGAAAGTATGCAATGACTCATAAAGGTGTTTTAAGGTGGCAGGGGGAACACTCACTCTTTGCATCATTTAAAATGCAGAGTTACAATTGTTGTCTTATTTCTGCCCCCAAATGAAAGGTATTTGAATGGGGTATAGAATTCAAGTGAAATAGTAATAATTTTTTTTTTATTTAGTGATTTAAAAATAGCTCTTCATTTACTCTTGTCTTGAATATTTTCTTAAAATTTTCTGACTTCCTTTTTTTTAAGCTGTATGTAAAGTATCTTTTTATTTCTCTGCCTGCTTTTTTTTTTAAACTTGAGGTGATATGTTTGTTCTTTCAGTTTTCCTTCTTTTTTTTTTCCTGCCTGTGCTGGGTCTTCATTTCGGAGCACTGGCTAGGTAGTTGAGGCATGTGACCTGTCTAGCTCTACACAGGCTTAGTTGTCTCAAGGCACGTGGGATCTTAGGTCCCCGACCAGGGATCGAACCTGCATCCCCTGCGTTGCAAGACAGATTCTTAACCACTGGACCACCAAGGAAGCCCTCTTTTCAGTTCTTTTTTTTTTTTCTGTGTCTGATCGTAATATGGTTATGGTATACCTTGATGGGGTAGCCTGTATATGTCTTCTTTTTGGGGTGAGTAAGATTCTTCTAATTGTAGGCTTATAATTTTCATCAAGTTTTTTTTTTTTTTTTTTTAACATCCTCCATGTCCTGTCTTCTGGCGACCTGATTATATATATCATAGACTTACATGGTCTTCTCATCAGAGACTCTCTGATCTTGTTTTTGTTGGTGGTGGTGCTCATTTCCACACCCACCCCCACTCTCTGCTTCATGTTGATAATTTTCATCATTGTGACTCCAAGTTCCCATCAAGGAATCTTTTCTTTTACAATGTCTGACACTTTAAAAATCCTATCTGGTATAGTTTTTGTGTTTTCATCTTTGCTTCTGCAAGTCTCACGCAGGTCTTTCTTGCATCTTCTGTTTCTCGTTTCTCTGTGTCCATGTTTTCTTGTATATTCCTAAGGTATGCAGAGCATATTTATAATATTCTGTCACATGTCTTTTTCTGCCAAGGACATCACCTTTAGACTCTCTATTTCCCTTTTGGTTGCATGCCATAATTTCCTGCTTCTTTGCACGCCAGCTGATTTTTGACTAGATGTCACTTTTTCGTGTTCTCAATTCTGCTGTATTTCTGTAAAAAGCATTAGACTCTTCTGGCATGGAGATAGTTACTTGACATCAGTTTCTTCTGCAGAGACTTGCTTTTAAACTTTCTTAGCGCAGAGTCAGAGCAGCCTTGAGTCCGGGGCTCACGTGTCCCCGTTACTAAGGTGATTAGAGAAGGAAATGGCACTGAAGTCCAGTATGCATGCCTGGACAATCCCATGGACAGGGGAGCCCGGCAGGCTACAGGCCATGAGGTTGCGGAGAGCCAGACATGAATGAGCCACTGAGCAGTGTCTCTTAGGACTCTGTCCAGTGCCCTATGTATTCTGTATCCTCTCTGCTCTGATGGCTGGAATGGGAGGTGCTAGGCTCCTTGGAAGTCCAGGCGTGCTTTGCCTGGTGCTTTCTCTTCTGGTGCTTTCTGCCGTTCTTCAGAGCTTTCACCACATGCACGTTCGAAAAGCAGTATTCAGCCCAACTCCAGGGGGTCCCTCGCACCTCTCTGGGTTTCTTTGTCCAGTTCCATCCTTCCTGACTTTTTTGCTCGCAGGACTTATGCATTTCAGCCCCCTCAAACTTTCATTTTGGCTAGGCTGAGCCTTCGTTGATTTGCACAGGCTTTGCTCTACTTGCAACAAAGGTCCGTCTAGTCAAGGCTATGGTTTTTCCAGTGGTCATGTATGGATGTGAGAGTTGGACTCTTAAAGAAAGCTGAGCACTGAAGAGTTGATGCTTTTGAACTGCAATGGTGGAGAAGACGCTTGAGAGTCCCTTGGACTGCCAGGAGAACCAACCAGTCCATCCTAAAGCAAATCAGTCCTGAGTGTTCATTGGAAGGACTGATGCTGAAGCTGAAACTTCGGCTCTAATGCTTTGGCCATCTGACGTGAAGAACTAACTCATTTGAAAAGACCCTGATGCTGGGAAAGCGTGACTGAACTGAACTGAACTGCTCTCCTTGCAGCCGGCAGGAGCTACTCTCTAGTTTTGGTGGACAACGTTTCTCATCGCGGTGGCTTCTCTTGTTGCCAAGCATGGGCGCTAAGCACATATTGCTTCAGTAACTGCAACACTCAGGCTTGAGAGTTGCAGCTCAGGAGCTCTGGAGCATGGGCTCAATTAGTTGTGGTGCTTGGGCTTACTTGCTCTGCAGCATGAGGGAATCTTCCCAGACCGGGAATTGAACCTGTGTCCCCACCTTTGGCAGGCGGTGATTTTTATCCACTGTGCCACCAGGGAAGTCCCAGCTTCCTCAAACTCTGATCTCTTTCTCCTCAACTCAGAAGCACCTGTCAACATCTGGCCCCGCCCTGTGGACCCGAGCCCGCCTCCAGGCGTGCACTTTTGGTCATTTCTGGGGTCACCTCATGTGTGTGAGCTCTCAGGGAACACAGCCCTGTGCAACCTGGGGGCCATTATCTGAATGGCTCCGGTAAAGTGTAAGGATCGTACACTTTTATCAGAGTGGTAGTAGGAAAGTGGCGTTCTTAAAATACATGTTTCTGATTTTCTCCTAACTTGATAGCATTCATGGCCACGGTCTACAGTTTGCCTGGGAAGCAAGTTAATGGTCATCACATTTAATCCATTAGGATATATAACTGAGTTTCCAAGCAACTCATAATTGCATTTCCAAGCCCAGGTTAGAAATGTTTGAATTGAGAATGCGTTTTCCGATTTCACGAATACTTAGTCATTAGATGCCTTCTTTGAAAGATGCAGCTGGCAGTTTGGGTTGTTTCGTCTCAACAGGTTAATGTATTTATTTTTCATAGAAATTGTATATGAGCATTGAAACACTAGTAAAACAAACTGCACGAGAGAGTAAAACTTAACCTTCATTCCAAATTCTCAAACCTAGACAATGTATTAAAAATCAAAAACATCGCTTTGCTGGCAAGGTCCATTCTAGTCAAAGCTGTGGTTTTTCCAGTAGTCATGGATGGATGTGAGAGTTGGACTATAAAGAAAACTGAGCGCCTAAGAGTTGATTCTTTTGAACTGTGGTTTTGGAGAAGACTCTTGAGAGTCCCTTGGACAGCAAGGAGATCCAACCAGTCCATCCTAAAGGAAATCAACCCTGAATACTCATTAGAAGGACTGATGCTGAAGCTCCAATCCTTTGGCCACCTGATGGGAAGAGCCAACTCATTTGAAAAGACCCTGATGCTGGGAAAGATTGAGGGCAGGAGAAGAAGGGGGCGACAGAGGATGAGATGGTTGGATGGCATCACTGACACCATGCACATGAGTTTGAGTAAACTCTGGGCATTGGTGACGAACAGGGAAGTCTGGCATCCTGCAGTCAATGGGGTCGCAAAGAGTCAGACACGGCGGCTCAACAACAACTACCGTCTGGAAATAGCCGTGATTACCTGCACAGAGACGTTAACCATAGCAAAACTGTCTTTAGAAATTCCTGCTTAAAAGGTTGACCCTTGGCAGGCTTCTGGAAACTTAAGAATTGGAGGGAGGGCTTCGCACCCACCCCTCACTGGTAAGAGGGGCTCGCCCTTCCTAAACTGTTGGCCCCTGTTCCCTTCTGGGAGTCTGGATTGTGGTCCATGCTGGGCAGAAGGAACCTCAGTGACCAGCCTCCCAGAAGAATTTTGGGTCTCAGGTCTGCCCCCAGAACTTCTCTGGATGACGGCATTCCACATGTGCTATTAGAACTCACGGCTGGACGGACTGAGTGTGTCCTGTGTGACCCAATGGGAGACTCTCCACCTCGTTTCCTCTGGACTTCTGCCCACGGGCCCTTCCTTTCTGCCTGTTTTGCTCTGGATCTTTCTACTGCAGTCCATCCATCACAGCCCTGAGTACAGTGGTCCTAAAATTAAGTTCAAGATTTCTTGCCCCATTCCTTCTAAGCCACCAAAGTTTTAAAGACATACTCTTTTATTTTTAGTTTTATTATATCATGTTCTCTTTAAAAAAAAAAACAAACTGTCATTCATACTTTTTTCCATTTTCAGTTCAGTTCAGTCGCTTAGTCGTGTCTTTGCGACCCCATGGACCGCAGCACGCCAGGCCTCCCTGTCCATCACCAACTCCCGGAGTTTGCTCAAACTCATGTCCGTCGAGTCGGTGATGCCATCCAACCATCTCATTCTCTGTCGTCCCCTTCTCCTCATGCCTTCAATGTTTCCATTTTAGTTTCCTATATATGCGGATAAGAAAATGATTAGTAATTCTTTTATGCAAATTTCTGTATTTCTGGCTTTCTAAATTTGATCCTGTCTGGGTGTCTTTTAAAAGACACCATTTTCTTTGAGATTATTCATGACAGATTCTGCCTTCTGTTATACCTGAAGTCCAAATTGATTTGTACGAACTCGTTTTCTCACATAATATATATGTGCCTACTAAGTCACTTCAGTCGTGTCCAATTCTTTGTGACCTCATGGACTGTAGCCCACCAGGCTCCTCTGTCCATGGAATTCTCCAGGTAAGAATACTGGAGTGGGTTGCCAGGCCCTCCTCCAGGGGATCTTCCCGACCCAGGAATCGAATCCACATCTCTTCGGTCTCCTACATTGGCAGGCGGGTATTTGCCAGTAGTACCACCTGGGGAGCCCTACGTATACATATGTATTATATGCTTTTTTTTGGAGGGGTGCTGTGCTAGCCAGTCTACTCTTTATTTCTGTTAATTGTGGAACAGCTGGATTTTACCACTGCATAGTTTTGCAAGAAAGACCCATGAGTGTTATATCCTCCGAGTCTTTATGTCTTTGAGAATATTTCTGTCACATGTATATTTAAATAACAGTTGAGCTCGTTTATTGTTTTATATTCTTTAGTATTTATATATATTTGATATTATATATATATATAGTATTATTTTATATTCTTTAGTATTATATACTATTATATATTCCTAATATATATATAGTTATATATATATTATATACATATTTAGTATTATATATTTTTCTACTGGCTTCACACATTACATCTGATAGAGAGAAATTAACCCAAGAGAAAGGTTATTTTCCCCATCGTAATCAACTTGCCTGTTCTGTCTGCATGCCTGAAAAATTATATTTCTGTTGTTGAAGTTCAATATTGCAAGCTGTATCTCAGTGTTGCTCATTCTTGTCAGTATTCCTGGACTATAACTGCTGTTTTGGTTTACATATGTATGATTTATGTGTGTGTGCCTGTGTTCAATAGTATCCAACTCTTTTGCGGCCCCATGGACTGTAGCCCGCCAGGCTCCTCCGACCATGGGATTTCCCAGGCAAGAATACTGGAATGGGTAGCCATTCCCTCTCTAGGAGGTCTTCCCATCCAGGGAGGGAACCCAGGTCTCCTGCATTGGAAGGGGGATTCTTTATCATTAATGCCGCCTGGAAAGCCCCATGTATGAGGTACATGCATCTGGGTATGTGTGTGTGGATATAGACATGCGCATATTTATGTGTGCCTGTATATGTGCATTTTCCCTCTCTGCGCTTGTCTTTGGTATTTCCGGAGTGTTGGAAACCCCCAGATAATCCTAGCAGGGAAGCACGTTTAGAGCCCCTGCCTTAGTCATCTTTTAATTTTACCCTGAGATACGGAGCACCCCTGAGATAAAACTTGGCTGCCCCCCACGCTTCCTTGTGTGCAATTTGGGGTAAATTGCAGCCTACCTGAGGGTCTCATCCGCCAAGTGAAAATAATCCTGCTTGTGGGGTCTGGGGAGGCATAGAAGTGGGGGTGAGGGTCTGGGAGACCCTCAGCAGTTGTCAGAGGTTGACCTGCCATGGAAGGTCCGTCAGCTCATCATTGGTGAGGACATGGGGAGATGGCAGTGGTGACGGTGGAGAACTCATTTCAGGGGGCCCACGCTGAAGCCGCCTGTGTGTGTGTGTGTGTGTGTGTGTGTGTGTTGGCTGGAGCAAGGAGAGAACCCCTTGGCCCCTTGCTCTCTGCAAAGGCTGTGTACTTAAGACCTGGCTCATGTGCAATTTTGGTGAACTTGGCCAAATACCAAATGCAGAGTTTTCTAGGGAGAAAGTGTGTACAGGTGTGTGTTAGTCTCTCTGTCGTGTCCAACTCTTTGAGACCGCACGGACTATAGCCCGCCTGGCTCCTCCGTCCATGGGATTCTCCAGGCAAGAATACTGGAGTGTGTTGCCGTTTCCTTCTCCAGAGGAACTTCCCGAACCAGGGATCGAACCCTGGTCTCCTACATCGACAGCAGTCTTTACCATTTGAGCTACAGGGGAGTCAGGGAGAAACTGAGACCTCCTATTTAGGTGATTTCTTGCCCATTGGCTTATTTTACTGAATTTGATGTGTTTGTGTTCATCGTCCCATGATTTCCACACTAATTATTTTAATGTACGGTAATGGCGACCCACTCCAGTATTCTTGCCTGGAGTAATTCCAAGGGCAGAGGAGCCTGGCGGGCTACAGCCCATGGCGTCGCAAAGAGTCGGACACGACTTAGCGACTACACCGCCACCATCACCATCTTGCATTGTACACCAAAATGAAGATAATGGTGTGTTTTTAAAAAGCACCCAAGAACCATCAGCTGCCGTTGTTAGGGTTTCATTTTCGTTTCGCCATCGGCCACAAGAAAGTTGATCTTAGCTTGTTGCGCAGGTTGGGTACTGAAAACAACTTTAGTTCTGAGCTAAGAGATGGGGATGTAGGAGAGATTTATAAACTAAAGAGTATTGATTAAAGTAGAAGTATTTTCCCCTTAATCCAGTGCATCCCATGGCGTTTCCCCCGAGTGCACTGCTTTTCTGAGCCTTTCTTTGAATGTACTGGACTTCCCTGGTGGCTCAGCTGGTAAAGAATCTGGCTGCCATGCAGGAGACCTGGGTTTGCTCTTGTTGTGCGGAAGATCCCCTGGAGAAGGGAATGGCAACCCACTGCAGTATTCTTGCCTGGAGGATTCCATGGACAGAGGAGCCTGGCTACAGTCTACTGGGTCACAAAGAGTTGGGCACGACTGAGCGACTAACACTGACATGTTTTCTTACTCCGACATCATTTTCTGTCACCCGTAAGCATTTTTGTCCTTATTCCACTGAACTCATCAGTTCTTACTAAGTGATGATGAAAGACATGGGAAGAGACCTCTTGCACAGACGCCAAATGTTCTCTCCTTTGCGTTCAGACCAATAATATTTTTCAACCGAATCCAAGAGGATTATCCAAGATGATTGACAGAGAACGTCAAAATTTGCCTTCAGTGCGTGTTAACAGTGGAACCATTAAGTAGAATGCCTCTGAAAGGTTACTAAATCCACGGATGTGTGAGACTGTCTTCATGTAAGTTCAAAGACTACAGATGGTTTCTTAGAAGTTCCAAGGGGGCCCAGTTCCCTCCTTAGAGGTCTCAGGGCCAGGCCTCCTAGGGGGGGCACGTTGGAGACTTGTGGGTGGTCATATCACTGGGGAAGCTACTCTTGCTTTGGCCTCTGTAGCATTTTGGTCAGAATAACAGAAGAATCTGGAAATGTTACACAGGAAATCTGTAGCAGTGGGGAAACAAAAGAGACGTCCGTGGGTCCAGTCCTGTTGAGCATCTGGTGTGACCCACTCTGCACGGCATTGCCTGTTTGTCTGTATGCACAGTCTCTTGTAATTCTCATCATCTCATCTGCAACATGACAAGCTCAGGGACCAGTCTAGAAAACTCCAGCACAGACAGGAACTTTCCCAACTTCTTTCCATGCACCTCAAAACAATCACCCTCCCGTAAAATCACGTTTGTGAAACCCTCACGAAAAGGAGATGTATTTAATTGCATGGAACAGCCCTCACATCCACTGGAAGATCCAAATTATTGTACAAATCATGGTTATTTGGAGAAGGGAATGACAACCCACTCTTGTATTCCTGCCTGGATAATCCCATGGACAGAGGAGCCTACAGTCCACAGGGTTTTAAAGAGTCAGACATGCCTGAGCAACTAACACACTCAGATGAATCAAAGAGAATGAAATAAAAAGACTGATAAGACCATAAACTTGAATTTAGATGACACACTCAAAACGTTGTTTTCATATATTTGTTTTGTTTTAAAAAGAATGTTGTTAAGGGTTTCTCACGGTGACTACACTCTGAAGCAATTGATGGAACAATAGTTCACATAGTAACTGTAGAGACTTAACTCACTAATTAGCAAATAGTCCTGTCATCCCCTTGTATTAGGGCTTCCATAGTGGCTCAGATGGTAAAGAACCTGCCTGCCGATGCAGAAGATGTAAGAGATGCAGGTTCGATCCCTGGGTCGGGAAGATCCCCTGGAGGAGGGCGTAGCAACCCACTCCAGGATTCTAGCTTGGAGAATCCCCATGGACAGAGGAGCCTGGTGGGCTGCAGTCCGTGGAGTCGCGAAGAGTCGGTAGGGATTGAGTGCCTAACACTTTCACTTCATGGTCATTCAGCTTTCGCTCTCAGTGGGAACCAACGTTCCAGGTCTGTCTCTGCCCCTGTGTTTGTTTTTGACTTTGACCTGTTAGCTCGGCGAGTAAACTAGCAACAGGAGGAGACAACATCTCTGTTTTTCTGTCTCGGTTCAAGGGCATGGTGGTCGGCACATGGGTGATTAGAGTCACGTGGACAGAGAGCTCTTTCTTTGTTTTCTGATTCCAAGTTACACCTCGTTTTCATATGTGAACAAGTTTGCACTCAGCTGATTTGATTACACCATAATACACACTTAAGTCCCTGTGATTGCTAACTTAGCCAGCAGTAAACACTTGCCAGCTTGAATAAAATCATTTCTGCTTGCAAAGCTCAGCCTGTGCTGCAGGGGCCAGAGATTTGGGTAACTTTAGGGCTTTCTTTCAACCCATGTAATGTATACACTTTGCTGAAAGAGGAAAGTTGACCAGCACTCCACAATTGTTCCCGATCCTTTAGCACGCTTCCTCAATTCCTTAGATTTGGGCTGGAATTTTTCAAAAGCCAGTGAAGTAAAACAGATCTCGAAAGTAAGAGAACAGTGAGCTGTGAAACTGAGTAAGAAAAGCCTTAAGAACTGATAATGCTTTAAATGTTTTACAAAGTTTTTTTTAATTATCTACAGATTTATGCTACTTCAGTATTGAAAATGTAGCCTTTTTTCTGTCTTACCTGGATAGTTCTTGAGCTGAGACGCGATTTTAATCCAATCAGATCATATTATTTTCAAATTTTATACATGACTGTTGTCGCTGTTCAGTCGCTAACAGTCGTGTCCGACTCTATATGTAATTATTAACAATCAATTGTATTGACGTCTACAATTTGAATTCAAACCTTGGGACTGAACTTTTTCCACCTAGTACCTCCAGTGTTCCACTTTTTGTATTAAAGAGTGTGAAATTTCCCCCTGGTATTTGTCAGAGGACTGATGGCATGTACATTAAATTTGTACTTTAAATTTACAGGGTCGGGACTCAGAATGTATTAACCATAATCTGTGGATGTGTGTGTGTCATTGATGTGTATCTGTTGCGTCTAATATAAAGTTACAGTTCATGGCTCATACTTCTTTAGAAAATCAACATATCATTTCTTTGAGGCTTCCCTGGTGGCTCACACAGTAAAGAATCTGCCTGCAGTGCAGCAGACCTGGGTTCGATCCCTGGGTCGGGAAGATCCCGTGGAGAAGGGAATGGCAACCCACTCCAGTATTCTGACCTGGAGAATTCCATGGACAGAGGAGCCTGGTGGGCTGCAGTCCATGGGGTTGCAAAAAGTCAGACATGACTGAGAGGGAAAGAAAGCAAGTACATTTATTTTGTAAACAATTCAAGGAAAAATCTGATGGAGCAAGATTCTTCTTTCCTTCCCTACCCACGTGCAGATACAAATACGCACATCCCTCCTCTTTTTCCATTTTGACAGTATTGATGATGAAATTTGTTTACATTCCACTCTTTCCAGAAAGGACTTGAGATAGCTTTTTAAATTCTAAAATATATTCTGTATATGAAAATAGGAGTTTACATAAAAGATACTTTATGGGATGATCATCACTTTTATAAAAGGAGTAACTATAGTTTCTTTTTATTTTTTATTAATCTTTTTCTTTCTATTGTGGTATAGTCGATTAACAGTGTTGTGATAGCTTCAAGTTGGACAGCAAAGGGACTCAGTCAAGCATATGCACGTATCCATCCTATTTCAAGTGCCCTTCCCATCCAGGCTGACACATAACAGCAGAGTTCCCTGTGCTGTACAATAAGTCTTTGTTACTTATTCATTTTAAATACAGCAGTGTGTCCATGTCCATCCTAAACTCCCCAACTATCCCTTCCCCCATCCTCCCCTCTGGAAACCATAAGGTTATTACAGAGTATTGAGCAGAGTTCCCTGTGCTGTCCAGCAGGTCCTTGTGGGTTCTCTGTGTTCAATAGTGTTCAGTACAACAGTGTGTTCATGTCCATCCCAAACTCCCTAACTATCCCTTCTCCCCATCCTTCCCCCAACCCAGCAACCGTAAGTTCATGGCTAAGTCTCTGCATCTACTTCTGTTTTGTACATAAGTTCATTTGTATCATTTCTTTTTAGATTCTTCACATAGGGGGTGTCATACAATGATTCTGCATCTCTGCCTGACTCACTTCACCCAGTATGACAATCTCTAGGTCCATCCACGTTGGTGCAGATGACACGACTTCATTCTTTTCAATGGCAGTGTAATATTCCATTGCATATATGTACCACATCCACTTTATCTATCCCTCTGTTGAAGGACATTGAAGTTGCTTCAGAATTTTGACCTGACTCTCCGAAGTCGTGGACATCAGACCCCATGAGTCTTTAATTTAAGGATTTCTGTTCTCTCACAGTCTCTGTTCCCCAAGAAGAATTACGAGTGTGTGACCAGCTGTGAGTTCCTCAAGTACATCCTGTCGGTGAAGCAGGGAGACTGCCCCTCCCCAGAGAAGGCCAGCGGGTTCGCCGCCGCCTGCGTGGAAAGCTGCGACGCGGACGACGAGTGCTCTGGGGTTAAGAAGTGCTGTTCCAATGGCTGCGGGCATACCTGCCAGGTGCCCAAGACGCTGTACAAAGGTGAGGAGCAGGGCAGAGCCGGGGTGAAGGGGCCTGCAGCCTCACAGCTGCTTGTGTGTGCGCGTGGGAGAGGGTGTCCATCAAAGACGTGACGATGGCCAGGAAACACGGAGCTGCAGGAAAAAATAACCTGCATCACACAAACATCTGAAAATTTGTGAACTCACGTTGTGGTGCAGTGAATCGTCCATGTGAACACTTATCCATGTATTTACTGAAGTACGGTTGATTTACAATATTGGTTTCCTGCGGACAGCCTCGTGACTCAATATAACACCATTGAGTGTAATAATAATAGAATAGAATAAAAATGATAAAATATATTGTATTTTAATATAATCAAATATATCATAGTACAATATATTATATTTAATATAATAAAGTATATTTTAATATTATAAATATATATTAAAATATAATACTCCTCCTTCACCCTTGGCTTCCCTGGTGGCTCAGACCGTAAAGCGTCTGTCTACACCGCGGGAGACCTGGGTTTGAGCCCTGGGTTGGGAAGATCCCCTGGAGAAGGAAATGGCAATCCACTCCAGGGCTATTGCCTGGAGAATCCCATGGACAGAGGAGCCTGGTAGGCTATAGGCCATGGGGTCGTAAAGAGTCAGACACAACTCATAAAATATAAATATAATAAAGTATATTATATTTAATATAATAAATATATTTTAATAGGATGACTATATATTAAATATAATAAACATATTATAAAATATACATATAATAAAATATATTTTAATATATTTCACATATAATAAAATATATTTTAATAGAATGAATACATATTAAAATATAATAATAAACATAAATATAATGAATATGTACTTATAAATATAATAATGAAATACATAATAAAATAAATGTAATAAAAATTTATATATAAATATATATAATAAAATATGTAAATACATATATAATAAAAATCATTATACTCCAGTTAAAGTTATTATCAGGACTTCCCTGGCAGTCCAGTAGTCAAGACTTCATCTTCCAATGGAGGGCGTGCGGTTTGATCCCTGGTCTAGGAGCTAACATTCCACTCATGGTGAAAAAAGCCAAAACAGAAAGCAGAAGCAATGGTGTAACAAATTCAATGATTACTTTCAAAATGGTCCACATAAAATAAAAACTCTTTAAAAAGTAATGGCTATGTTGTATGAATCCTGCCGAAATTGACCATGTAGGAAGGCCATCATCAATTCAGGGACTTTATGGTGTGTTTTTCTCGAAAGTGAGTAAACCACCGAGGCTCTACTGGCTTCCTAGGAGTAAATGTGTTTAGATCTTTGGAAAATAGGCTAGGGGTGGCACCCTTGAAAAAGCCATAATGCACGCGTGATTATTGTGGTTTTTCTGTTTGCGTTATCCAAGAAGAGAGGTGTGTTTGCTAGACAGTGCCATACTGACGGAAGTAAGTCAGACATAGAAGAAGAATGTCCTTACATATGGAATCTAAAAATGATACAGATGAACTTACTGAACAGACACAGACTCACAGACTTAGAGGAGGAACTTATGGTTGCTAGGGAGGAAGGAAGGGGGAAGGGATAGTCAGGGAGTTTGGGATGGACACATGGCTGTGTTTAACATGGAGAACCCACATGGACCTGCTGTTTAGCACAGGGAACTCTGCTCAATATCCTGTAATAACCTTATGGTCACCAGGGGGAAGGATGGGAGAAGGGATAGTCAGGGAGTTTGGGATGGACATGGACACACTGCTGTGTTTAACATGCAGAACCCACATGGACCTGCTGGACAGCACAGGGACCTCTGCTCAATGCTCTGTAATAACCTTATGGTCACCAGGGCGAAGGATGGGGGAAGGGATAGTTAGGGAGTCTGGGATGGACATGGACACACTGCTGTGTTTAACATGGAGAACCAGCAAGGACCTGCTGGACAGCACAGGGAACTCTGCTCAATGTCATGTGGCAGCCTGGATGGGAGGGGAGTTTGTGATAGAAAAGATGCATGTGTACGAATGGCCGAGTCCCTTTGCTGTCCGCCTGAAACCATGACAACAGTGTTAATTGGCCTATATACCCCAATACAAAATAAAAAATTTAAAGTTAGAAAAAAAAAAAAAAAAGAAGGGTGTTTGCAGGGACTTTTAGTATTTTTAATAATATCTTGAGATCCTGGGCTTTCCTGGTGGCTCAGCTGGTAAAGAATCCGCCTGCAGTGCTGGAGACCTAGGCTCGATCCCAGGGTCGGGAAGATTGGGAAAAGAGAAAGGCAACCCACTCTGGTATTCTGGCCTGGAGAATTCCAAGGACTGCATAGTCCATGGGGTCACAAAGAGTCAGACATGACTGAGCGACTTTCACTTTCACTTGAGATCCTAGATGGTAAGATTGCCCTCTTCCAAAAGACCGGGATGAGGCTTGTCAAACAATTTAGCTGAAGTAACACTTTGCCTTCACAGGCAGTTTCTAGGGCACTTGACTCCTGTATGCTAAGTGTTACTTGACTCTGTGCAAACGTGACCAACTTCTTTCATGCCAAACCGATGGTATTGTGTTATGCACAAGTTTTGGACGCCGTCAAAGTATACTCTGAGAGACGTAGCATTTGGTTACTTTTTGGAGTGTGATTTGAAGAGAAAAACAGAATTACTTGGCATTATGCATTACAAGCAGAAAGAGAAATCTCTCTTGCTTTGTCACTTTGACTGTCACACATCAAGTTGATACTGTTGCACTGCTGGTTTTGAATTCAGTGCTTGCTGAGCATTTTCCCAAGTCCTTACTTACATTTTCAGAAGTCCACTGTTAGACTTATAACAACTCGGGTGTCCCAGAAGCCACATAGCTGCACCGCATTCCTCCAGCTTCCTGTTGGAAACATTCTTATCTGAAGTCTATATAATCCATCTCATTTTCCATTTTTCTCACCCTAAGATCCTTGGAAACCTGGCACAGTTACTATCTCAAATTCAAAATAATTGCTGTTTTCTCTTTCTTAACAGACTGACATTTCTTTAATGGATCTGAGTTTTATTATTTCCACACTTTTTATTATAAACCACAAAGAATGAGTTCTGCCAAAATCTCTCACCACTTAAGTTTTTAACACTCTACTCTTAGGAAACCTTTGCTGTTATTAGAGATCATTTGCTATTTAACTATTTGCATTTACCATAAAAATAGGATGCTATTAGGAGGATTGTTGAAAACCCATTTGCAAAACCTTTTTTGTTTTAAAAGTAAGGTGGTTAAAAGAGGCGCTATAAATTATGCTTTTTGTGTGAAAGCAGTGAAGAGTCGCTGTGAATTTCAAGTATGCCTGGTTCACCGAGAATAAGGGGAATATTACAGAGAGGGCGAGCATAAATGATTAACAATTAAAAGGTACCACGATTTATTATTTTTTTTATATTTATTTATTTATGGGTGTGTCCCGTCTTAGTTAACAGCATGCAGGATCCTAAGTGTGCAGCGCACAGGCTCTTTATTGCAGTATGGGGGTTCTCCCTTGCTGTGGCGTGTGGTCTCCAGAGCTTGCGGGGGCTCTGTATAGTTTGTGGGACCCGGGTCTCTCTCATTGAGGCGCCCGGGCCCAGTACTTGTAGAACACACTGGCTTATTAGTTCGTCCTGGATGGGGGATCTTAGTTCCCCGACCAGGAACTGAACCTGCAACCCCCTGCGCTGACTGCAAAGCGGACTCTCCACCAATGGAACCACCAGGGAAGTCCCAGGACGCTTGCACTTGAACCTTCACACGATGCGTTTTTTTCCAGGGATGAAGTCCCCTGTCTGCTACCAGTAACTCTGGACGTGGATGTTTGTGGAGAAAGGGCATTCACAGAGAGCCAACCATCAAGACCATAAACAGGCTCTGTTGACTTGCAAGTGATTTTGGCATAATGAGCATAAGGATAATAGAGGATTATTTGGGGGGAAAAAAAATCTAAGTACACATAGAGAGATTTTCCCTTCTCTCTGAAGCATATATCTGTACACATATGTCCTCCTTCTTAAACTTCCCACCCCTCCAGGTCATCACAGAGCACCGAGCTGAGTTCCCTGCGCTGTACACCAGCTTCCCACTAACTATCTGTGTTACACACGGTCGTGTATATATGTCAGTGTATATATCGTGTGTATATGTCAGTGGTACTCTCTCTGGTCGCCCCACGCTCCCCTTCCCACGTGATGTCCACAAGTTCTTTCTCTATGGCTGAGTCTCTCTTCCTGCCCTGCAAACAGCTTCCTGTGTACCATTTTTTCTAGACTCTGCATACATGCATTGATATGATCCAGCAGTCCCACTACTGGGCATATACCTTGAGAAAACCATAATTCGAAATGACACACGCACCCCAGTATTCACTGCAGCACTGTTTACAATAACCGGGACACGGAAGCGACCTGAATGTCTGTCAATAGATGAAGGGATAAAGACATGGCCCACGGATGTTGCTGTTGTTTTAGTCACTAAATCGTGTCCAGCTCTTTTGTGACCCCATAGACTGCTGCCCGCCAGGCTCCTCCATTCATGGGATTCTCCAGACAAGAATACCAGAGTGGGTTGCCATTCCCTTCTCCAGGGGATGTTCCCAACCCAGTGATCAAATCCATGTCTCCTGCATTGATGGGCAGATTCTTTACCACTAAGCCGCCTGGGAAGCCTGTGACGCCTATATACAATGAAATATTGCTCAGACATAAAGAGGAACAAAATTGTTTCACTTGTAGTGATGTAGTGATGTGTAGTGATGTATAACTCTTGTTACACAGAGTGAAGTAGGTCAGAAAAAGACAAGTATTGTATGAAAGTGAAAGTCGCTCAGTCGTGTCTGACTCTTTGCGACCCCCATGGGCTATACAGTCAATGGAATTCTCCAGGCCAGAATACTGCAGTGGGTAGCCGTTCCCTTCTCCAGTGGATCTTCCCAACCCAGGGATGGAACCCGGGTCTCCCGCATTGTAGGCGGGTTCTTTACCAGCTGAGCCACCAGGGAAGCCCGAGAATACTAGAGTGGGTAGCCTATCCGTTCTCCAGTGGATCTTCCCGACTCAGGAATTGAACCGGGGTCTCCTGCATTGCAGGCGGATTCTTTACCAACTGAGCTATCAGGAAAGCTCAAGTATTGTATATTAGCACAGATATGTGGGATACAGAACAGTGGTTCTGAAGTGCAGACTTTTTCCTCAAGAAGAACACGCTCCAACACAAGTTGAACTCGACCAGTCCCACTGTTAGCCCCGCAGCGCCGAGGCTGAGGTTGCGGGCCTCTCTGGGGCTATCTGGTGGTTGACATCATACACACCTCCAGGGCCTAATCCCACCTGCCCAGCTGTCCTGTCATCTCTATTGTGACTGTCCAGCTACTATAAGAGGGCCCTCAACTTCAAGCTGTCTTTGGGCGCCCCTGTATTATTATATTATAGGTTGGTTAAAAGATACATCGGGATCACTTAGGTTAAATCTAATACCATCACTAATTAAGCAGTCGTTTTAGGCTAATAAAGAACATGGAGCTTTTTTTCTCTGAAGGTAATTTTTAGCTAATTTCTGGAGTTGTAGGAATGGCTGCCCACTCCAGTATTCTTGCCAGGACAATCCCATGGACAGAGGAGCCTGGAGGGGTACAGTCCATGGGGTCACAGAGTCGGACGTGACTGAACGACTAACACTTTCTACTTTCAGTATTTAAATGAGACATGAAGCATATACCTTGTGAAGGGCTTCCCTGATGGCATAGACAGTAAAGAATCTACCTGCAATGCAGGAGACCTAGGTTCAATCCCTGAGTTGGGAAGATCCCCTGGAGAAGGGCATGGCAACCAACTCCAGTATCCTTGCCTGGAGAATCCCATGGACAGAGGAGCCCGGTGGGCTACAGTCCACAGGGTCACAAAGAGTCGGACACAACTGAGCAACTAGCGCACACACACACACACACACGTGAAGAACCAGACACTCCTGGACAGACCTGTAAGGTCTTCAATTTCCGTTTGTTCATTGTTAACTTACTGAAGTGTCAATCTCATAGGGAATCCCAAAAAGCATTTTTCTTTGTTTATAAATTAATTTTTTGACTGTACTGGGTCTTTGTCGCTTTGCCAGGCTTTCTCTAGTTGCTGCAGTGGGGGCTACTCTCTTAATTCCAGTGGTTTCTCTTGCTGTGGTGCATGGGCTCAGTTGCTCCCTGGCACGTGGGAATCTTCCAGGACCAGGGATCGAATCCATGCCTCCTAGACTGCCAGGCAGATTCTTCACCACTGAGCCTCCAGGCAAAGCCCACAAAGCATTTTCTTAATGTCTTCCCCAGTTTGAGTTCTAAAGGGTCAGCTCAGTCTACAAGTATGGATCCCTGTTCGCTTGGTGAATATTGACCATCAGTTAGAACACCAGGAGTTGGTGATAGACAGGGAGGCCTGGTGTGCTGCAGTTCATGGGGTCGCAAAGAGTCGGACACGACTGAGCGACTGAACTGAACTGAACTAGGAGTTACTAGGATTGCACTGACGTTCAGAACCGAAGCACACAGCCTCTGCCCGGCCCAGCAGTGAACTCATCGAGGTGGTCACGCACACACATTGCTGTTTAAGTGGACCACTCACTTTAGAAACTTTTGCCATTAACTGATACGGGCCAACCACTGCCCTAATTTTTTTCCTCTTTCTCTCTTATGGGGCTAAGGAAAAATTATAAAAATTCATGGAAACACATATATCCTTTCTGTGCAGTCCGTATGTGTAGGACATGCGGGCTGACCTCATAACTTCAGAGGCTTCGTACGCCGGAAACTTGACTTTTTAGAAACACAGTATGTTTTGAAAAGATGGTCCACGGAGTGACCCGTTACCCTGGGGCATGTAACTTGGGGTAGTGCTGTGAGAACTGTCCTTGGCTGACGCCTCACGTTACCTCTGCAGGCTGGTATTGGGGTTTGACACGAAGGAAAAAACAGCAGTGAGGTTTTCCTTCACCCTTCAAGTAAGGCTGTTACAAGTCTCGAAGACTTGACAGTGTTAACGCTGGGTGAACCAGGCCCCGTCTCTGAAACATGAGCCTTTGTGAGGCTGTGGGATGTTCACAAGCTGACCTTCTGCGGGTGACTCACAAGCTCTCGTTTGTTGGGGTTCTCCTTTGATTCCCCCTAGTTTAGTTCTGGTTTACTTAACAGCTTTGTCAAACTGTCCTCTGTCTAGAGGTCTTGCTTTCTTAATTTACTGCCTCTCTTGATGCCCATGGCTCCCCTGATAGCTCAGTTGGTAAAGAATCCACCTGCAATGAAGAAGACCCCGGTTCGATTCCTGGGCTGGGAAGATCCCCTTGGAGAAGAGATAGGCTACCCACTCCAGTATTCTTGGACTTTCCCTATGGCTCAGCTGCTAAAGAAGCTACCTGCAATGAGAAGACCTCGGCTCCATCCCTGGGTCGGGAAGATCCCCTGGAGAAGGGAAAGGCTACCCACTGCAGTATTCTGGCCTGGAGAATTCCATGGACCGTATAGACCACGGGGTCGCAAACAGTCGGACACGACTGAGCGACCTTAACTTTCACTTTTCACTTTCCTGACGCCCAGCTGCAGCGGTCAGTTTGGGCAGGGAAGGAGAAACGCTGAACTTCTCTTCCAGACAGAAAAATGCCAGGCAGCCGTGGCCTTCAGTTTTATAGGTGGCCGAGACCCAGGGCTCATCTTTAGCGGGTGCTAACCTGCAATCAATCGCGTTATCAGTTGGTTTCTTTTCAAAAGGGGCTGATGACGCCACTGCTTTAGTATTTCCATGAACCTGTCAGGATTTGAAATTTGTAAACGTCAGGATTTTCGAGGTGGACCACTTTTCACAAAGTGATCACTCGCATTTTGAATACAGTGACTGCATGCCCTCATGTGATAGGAACCCAGATGCCTTGAGTATAGCTGTCTTTATGAGAGACGCTGCTGCTGCTGCTGCTGCTAAGTGAGAGACGTTATGCAGTGACTAATTAATGACTCACTGGAACTCTGTATCTTTGTGCACTTGCACACCTGGACTTGTGACAAGTCCTTTTATGAACACTCAACACGGGTGATTTGCAACTGCCGACTGCTAGCCTTCCTCGATTTTTCCATCAGTCTGTTTTGAACATTTTTTTTTGAAGTGTTGGGTTTCCATGCCTTAGACTTGCTACGCTTTCAAGAAACACCCCCATATATTGCAGGATGCTACACCATAGCGTTCTGACATTTTTGACGGAATCGTTTACATTTCAGATGACAAAGTTGTTTGAAACCAATAAAGAAAGATGGTAGTCATTTACATAATGAAAACCACTCTGAGGACAGATCTCTGTCCTCTGTTCCGGGGATGCCTTCAGGAGGCTGGGGGAGCTCGCAAGAATGAGACTCCTGGAAGGGGCAACGGTGGGGGCCGGGCCCCATCTGCACACAATTAACAGCCCAGAGGGTGCAGTTCCTCCCAATCAGGGCAGCCAGCCGACCCTAATGCAGACCAGATGGACCATTTCTTCACGTGCAAATGGCGAGATCATTGCCCATCAGAATGAAGGAGATACTTAAGGGAAGGAATTTGAGTTGACAGCTCCCTGATGCTCAGTCATGTGGTGTGGAGGCCCATGGCAGTCAGATGACATTCATGACCGAGGCCTCAAAGCATGTGGGTGTAGGGGCGGGGGTCCCCCGGCTGAGTTCAGGGTACTTCAGCGCTGGGCCAGTTACTGGAGCTGCATTTCCCCTAGAGGATTCTCCGTGGAGGGCCAAGGAGAAGGGCGGGTTTGCAGTCTCCGGCAGTGCTCTGTGAGGTTAGGAACCTAACGAGCCATCTTCTGTCCCTTTAAAAAAAAAAAAAAGAATGTATTTTTAATTGGGGGATCATCGTTTTGCAGTGTCGTGTTGGTTTCTGCCATACAACAAGACTCAGCCCTACACGTATATATAACATGTATATATATACAATACAATACATATATGTTATATATATATGTGTGTGTGTGTGTAGATATACATAAAGCAAAGTACACCCTAAAGGAAATCAGTCCTGAATACTCATTGGAAGGCCTGACGCTGAAGCTGAAACTCCAATTCTTTGGCCACCTGATGCGAAGAACTGACTTACTGGGAAAGACCCTGATGCTGGGAAAGCTTGAGGGCGGGAGGAGAAGGGGACGGCAGAGGATGAGATGGTTGGATGGCATCACCGACTCGATGGACATGAGTTTGAGCAGGCTCCAGGAGTTGGTGATGGATGGGGAGGCCTGGCTCGCTGCAGTCCATGGGATCACAAAGAGTCGGACACGACTGAGCGAGTAACACTTAGACTTTAACCGTTTTCCTAGATTCCACATACATGTGTTAATGTACAATCTTTATCATTCTCTTTCTGATTTACTTGTATTAACAGGCTCTCGTTTCATCCATCTCACTAGAACTAGAGTCAAATTCATTTTTATGGCTGAACAGTATCCCACCGTTTGTATGTAACACAACCTCTCTATCTACCTGTCTGTCGATGGAATCACAGTAGCTTCCACGGCTTAGCTGTTGTCATGAACAACTGGGGTACCTGTGTCTTTTTCAGTTGTAGCTTTCTGAGGGTATATGCCTGCTGATAGGATTGCTGGTTCGTATGGAAGGACTGATGTTGGCCTTCTGACCCTTTGGCCACCTGATGCGAAGAGCTGACTCATTGGAAAAGACCCTGATGCTGGCAAAGATTGAAGGCGGGGGGAGAAGGGGATGACAGAGGATGAGATGGGTGGATGGCATCACCGACTCGATGGACATGAGTTTGACTAAACTCCGTTCTCACCAACAGTGCAGTGGGGTTCCCTTTTTCTCCACACCCTCTCCAGCATTCATTGTTTGTAGATTTTTTTTTTTTTTTGGTGCTTAGCCTTGCTCTGTTTAAAGAGGAAATAAAGGAATGTTTGAGTCCCAAGACCTTGATGGCGGAGGGAGACGTGAGCTCCTTGAATAGATACGATCCCAGAGGAGGTGGCAGTGAACGCCTGCGATGATTCCTCTCTGAGACTCTCAAGCGGAGATTTTTACCCCTGTTGCCATGTCTTCCTCCTAATTCTTCCTGAGAGAAGAATAAAGAAGTGGGCTGCTACTACTTTTCCAGGCGTATTCCTGAGAGGATAACGCAGTGGGCTAGGCCCTTTCTTCAGTGAACAGTTCCACACCATTTGCTTCTGCAGAGTGCTCCTTATGGGGCATTGGTTGGGGGGCTGAGGAGGGTGGAGGAGAACCCAGTTCTTGACACACACACACACACACACACACACACACACCCCTGGAGCTTGAGCTTCATAGGGAAGATAAGACATTCAGAGAGCTGGCTGTGTTCAGAGGCACTTGAATGCCTGTGTCGATGGTCACAGGTTCAACGTGGAATGGCAGAGCAAGGAATGGAGCCCTGCACTTCTAGCTGGAGGTTGAGGGAAGGTGGCTGAGAAGGCGGTGGCATCTGGACTGAGCCTGGACATATTCCAGAGTCTATGTCAGAAAACGAAAGGCAAGAGATTTCAGAACGAAGGAGACCGTGTGACCAGACCATAGCAGTAGGGAGCGCCTGGCAGTGTGGTCTGGGGAAGCCGGGTGTCGAAAGCAGGCTGTGTATTATTTCTCTTTAGTGGTTCCGTCTTGTCCAACTCTCTGCAACTCCGTGGACTGTAGCCCGCCAGGCTCCTCCGTCCATGGGATTCTCCAGGCAAGGATACTGGAGTCGATTGGCAGCCCGCACTCTTTGACTCCTGCAAGCTGCGGCTAAGACCCAACACAGCTGGAAATGAATAAACATTAGTAAATGGTATTTTTTTCATGTACACCTGTGGCCGATTTCATGTCGATGTGTTGGCAGAAACCCCCACAATACTGTAATTAGCCTCCAATTAAAATCAATTAATTAAAAAAAAATCAGTGAGCTTTTGAGCAGATACAGACGTGGTGCGTTTTAATCACCCAGCTCCATCCAGATCAGTGATGAATGGCTTTAGAATTTCCCACCATAAGAAGACCTCAGCGTGAATTCAGATCAGAATGAGATGAGTTGGAATTTCAGCCATGCTGCTAACCTGCATCAGAACTTCTCTGTGGTTTGTAGCCTTCCCTCTGCTGAGACTGAAGACATGGAAAGCAGAATGCAGCGCTCCGAACTCACCGTTTCAAATGAGGCATCAGCGCTCTAGGTGAACGCTCATCCTCAGTGCAGAACAGCTTTACGGGCGGCTGGTGTTCTTGGTTTGAGCATCAGGGTGCCCTGCACTCTAGCTAAATTCGGTCAGTTCCATTGATCTCTTTGGAATTATGAATTTGTTCTAAGTTCCCCTTTCCATCATGGCTGCTATTTTGAACCGTGGTTCTTACATCTTTGGGTTACCAGGCAACTTGCTCGCTCCGTTGCGGGGAGAGAGAAATCAAAATGATGAAGTATGTTCCGACGAGCCACCTGTGAGGGACTGTTTTTGAAGCCAGGCACTCACCCGTGCCAAAACCCAAACATTATTAATTCATCTTTTTTTTTTCCCCAATTTTAAACAGCAAGTCAGCAGGGAGAGCCCCAGCAATCACTTGGGGAAATCCACGAGTCTTGTGGTTCAGAAACCATTCCTGTATGCTTTGACCACATGAGAGCATTGGGCTTTATAATGTTTTCCTTAAAAGGAAAACTCACTCGGACGGAGAGGAGAGGAAACTCGGGAACCATGTCATAAGGACCCTGAGATAGAGCAGCAGGGGCAGAGCATGTTACGTGGAGAAGGACTTGAGACTCCTAATGACTGTCATCTCTGGTGGATTCCGTGTTAGGCTGCCATGTGCAGCTTGCTGTGTACATGCGTGCTCAGTCATGTCCAACTCCCTGTGACCCCGTGGACTGCAGCCCGCCAGGCTCCTCTGTCCATGGGATTCTCCAGGCAAGAATGCTGGAGTGGGTTGCCATGCCCCCCTCCATTGGATCCGCCCAACCCAGAGATCAAACCAGGGTGTCCTGCATCTCCTGCATTGCAGGCAGATTCTTTACCACTG
Organism: Bos indicus x Bos taurus; assembly: GCF_003369695.1. Classification (NCBI taxonomy): domain Eukaryota; kingdom Metazoa; phylum Chordata; class Mammalia; order Artiodactyla; family Bovidae; genus Bos; species Bos indicus x Bos taurus. The sequence goes on along the minus strand of NC_040105.1, from coordinate 5,762,008 downwards.
GAGTCATCAGGGAAACCTGTTTATGACCATGTCAAGACCTAATTCCACCTGTTCACTTATGTGTTAGAAAATGGGAATTCTATCAGGTTTTCATTACAAACCAAATTGAACCCAATTGGGGTTCAGAAGGACACCTGGCACATAGTAAATATCAGGTATTTCTCTTCCCCTTACAAAAGGTTCCGTCTGCCCATTTGTCAAGTTTTAACTTCAGCAGGAGTGCTTTCTAACACTGCCATCTATAAAGTTCTTGCACTTTTTCTTTCATTTGAAAAAATGTACATAAAAGAACTGCTCTGAGGTTATGGCTCAGGTGGTAAAGAATCTGCCTGCAATGTGGAAAACCTGGGTTCGATCTCTGCTTCAGGAAGATCCCCTGGAGAAGGGAATGACAACCCACTCCAGTACTCTTGCCCAGAGAACCCCAGGGACAGAGAAGCTTGGCAGGCTACCATTCTTGGGGGTCACCAAGAGTCAGACACAGCTAAGTGACTAACCCTTGAGATTACTGGGGAGACAAAACCTTGTTCAGGGTCAAGAATCAATTTAGACCCTATAAAACAGTGGGAATGTGAAACTGAACTTGGCATCATATGATTTCAGACTGAACCCCTGATAGGGAGACGCTGCTATTAAGAAAGGAAGCAGAGGGTCCTTTGTCATGAGATGAGTTTCATCTCCTCTTCAGTTCTTCTTCCTTAGCATTCACCACAGTACACAGTGCACGAAGGCTCTTGTGACCGGAGTGGTTCTGTTCCAGGCGTCCCCCTGAAGCCCAGGAAGGAGTTGCGGTTCACAGAACTGCAGTCTGGGCAGCTGGAGGTAAAGTGGTCCTCGAAGTTCAACGTTTCCATTGAGCCCGTGATCTACGTGGTGCAGAGAAGGTGGAATTACGGGATCCATCCCAGCGAAGACGACGCCACGCACTGGCAGACCGTGGCACAGGTGAGTGCTTCCTGGGCTCTGTTTGTCCGACTCTTTGCGGCCTTGAGGACTGCAGCCCACCAGGCTCCTCTGTCCATGGGATTTTCCAGGCCAAAGTCCCGGAGTGGGTTGTCATTTCCTCCTCCAGGGGATCTTCCCAACCCAGGGATCGAACCTGGGTCTCCTAATGTCACCCTTGAGGTGACATCTCCTGCACACCTACACAGAGAAGGTTAACGTGCTGTAGCTTGCTCAAAATAGCCTGAGTGTGCAAGTCACTTAAACTGCTGTGCACACACCTCACCTCCAGCCCCCATCCCTTGGGGTGAAAGATAGGAGAAGCTCCATGGGTGTATAACCTGGTACCACGAGAAAGTGGGCTTCACGTGCTCACAATGCATGGTGAGTGAGTGAGTGAAGTCACTCAGTCGTGTCCGACTCTTTGAGACCCCTATGGACTGTAGCCTACCAGGCTCCTCCATCAATGGGATGTTCCAGGTAAGAGCACTGCAGTGAGTTGCCATTTCCGTCTCCAGGGATTGAACCCAGTTCTCCCACATTGTATGCAGACACTTTACCGTCTGACCCTCCAGAGAAGTGCCAATGCATGGTGTAGCGACATAATTCTCCTTTTCAGAAGATCCATTGACTTACTCGTGGCTGTGCTGGGTCCCTGTTAGGACATTTGGGCTTCCTCTCATTGCAGCAAACGGGTTCCTCTTCACTGTGGAGTGAGGGCTTCTCATTGTGGTGGCTTCTAGAACACGGGCTCTAGAACTCAGGCTCAGAAGTGGCGGCCCACAGACTTCCTTGCTCCAAGCACTGTGGCATCTCCCCAGAACAGGGATCCAAGTGGTGTCCCCTGCATTTCAAGGGGGGTTCTTAAAGCACTGGATCACCAGGGAAGCCGTTTTCCGATGCGTGTTCACATTCATTTCCTCCAAGAACTGCACTTAAGCCTTGAGATACATGTAGAACCCGCTAGACTGAGGGAAATTCAACAGCCGAAGGACTTGCTAACCTGCCATGTCTTGACGTCTTCTACTGTATTGCTCCTGAAACGTTGTTGCCGAACCATGAAAGATGGTGGGATTCTTGGCCTCCAGAGGAGAAGAATTCGATCTGGGGCCAGAGACGAGGCTTGATTGCTCAGAGCTTTTGTGTCATAAAGTTTTATTAAAGTATAAAAGAGATAGAGAAAGCTTGTGACATAGACATCAGAAGGGGGGTCGGAAAGAGTGCCCCCTCGCTAGTGTGAGCAATGGAGTTACATACTTTTTCATAACTTATTACCGTGAATCAAAAGAATGTCTGGAGGTTGTAAAGACCTTCCTAGACCCACTCCCATAATTGGCATTTTAAGATAAGAGGATTAGCCAGAAGGTTTTTTTCCAGAAACTGTCCTCAAACAGGATACATTATTGTTATATAATCCTAAGGGATGTAGAAGGAAAAAAAGTTTGTTCTTTCCTCCTCCTTGAGAATTCCAGACCCCTCTCTCCTTGGGGACCCCCGGACTTCTTATCAACCTACCTAGGATTTGACTCTCTCACTCCCACGTTTAAGCTTTCATTCCGCACAGGAGTTGAGCGGCTGAACGAAGAATCCTGTCACCAGACTGCTTGGTGGGAAGCAGCGGGCAGATCTTGAATCTTCCCTGAGTACTTCCTTCTCCTTCTTCTTGCTCAACTGCCCAACCAATGGGCCACCAGATGGTACCCCTCCTGGGGGTCATCTCCCCAGTGCTGAGGAAAGAATAAATGATCAGTATGAAACCGCTTCATGCTTTTCAACAAGTAAACATGCCTTCCCCACGTGTCGGTCTATAGGGAAATCTTCTCTGCTGATGTGTGTAAGACTGTGTTTCTCCAAAGACGAGATTCCCTTGATTTTTTTTTTTTTTTCTTTTTCAGTACATGTAAACTACAGTGCAACACTCAGGTGTTTGAAACAAAAATGTCATCCCTTTCTCATCAGTAGTGTCTCAGAGAGGATAAACACAGGAGTAATTTAAAGACCTCAAAAGCAATGAGAAATGTGATGTTAAAATGATTTTTTTAAAAAAATTGGAGGATAACGTGCAACGTTGTGTTAGTTTCTGCCGTATGACAAAGTGAATCAATCACAAGTGTACAATATCCCTTCCACCTTGACCCTTCCACCCCTCTCTTCTGTCCCTCTAGGTCATCACAGAGAAGTGGGCTAAGCTCCTTGTGGTACACGGCAGGTTCTTGATAGATTTCTATTTCACACATAAAGTAGTGCATACAGTCGGTGCTGTTAGTGTGCATAATCATCGCTACTTGCTGAATTTGTCCCACTCCCTCTTTCCCCTTCTGTGTCCACATGTCCATTCTCTACGTCTCTGTGTCTTTCTTCCCTGCAAATAGGTTTGTCAGTACCCTTTTTTGAGGTTCCATATATATGCACTAATATTCTACATTTATTTTTTTCTCTCTCTGCCTTATTTGACTCTGTATAATAGGCTCTTGGTGTATCCGCCTCATTACAACTGACTCAGATTCGTTCCTTTTTTATGGCTGAGTAATATTCCGTTGCATATATGTACCACATCTAAAAGAAACATCTTCAACTAGAGGAAAAAAAGAACTGGTCAGAAATATTTAGTAATTTTATTCCATATCTATCTTGTTAAATCCTTTTGCTTTAACAAAACATAAAGATGTTCAGAATACAGCCTAAAATTATGTTTGGTTTACATGGCATTCTCCCCTAAATAGTGCTATGGTATTACTTGTAGAATTTACAAATTACCAATTTGAAGATTTATGAAAGGAACTGATGATAAGACTTTCTCTCTCATATTCTCTTTCTTAGAGAGAGGAAAGACCTCTATCATTTTTATTATTATTGCTGTTTTCACTGGTTAACTCCACACGAAATGCTTCCTTTCTGTGTCTGCTGAGAATGCTTTAGTTCCTTAAACTAAGGACTTTAGTTCCTTAAACTGAAGGCTGAAACTAGACAAAGAAGTCAATGGAAATGTTGTCTCAAAGTCTGCCAGATAAGGTAGAAAGCCACGCTTGTCACCGTCTTCCTTTAAAAAAAAAAATTACATTTTTTTTTTATTTAATTAGAGGCTAATTACTTTACACTATTGTGATTTTTGCCAGACATTGAGATGAATCAGCCATGTGTACATGTGTTCCAACCAGTGTCCACGTGTTCCCCGTCCAGAATGCCCCTCCCACCCACTCCCCACCCCATCACTCTGGGTCATCCCAGAGCAACAGCTTTGAGTGCCCTGCTTCATGCATCAAACTTGCACTGGTCATCTGTTTCACATATGGTAATATACATGTTTCAGTGCTGTTCTCTCAAATCACCCCAGCCTCGCCTCCTGGGCATACACACTGAGGAAACCAGAATGGAAAGAGACACATGTACCCCAGTGTTCACCACAGCACTGTTTGCATAGCTAGGACATGTAAGCAACCCAGATGTCCATCGACAGACGAATGGATAACAAAGTTGTGGTACACACACACAATGGAATATTACTCAGTGATAAAAAAAAGAACACATTTGAGTCAGTTCTAATAAGGTGGATGAAACTGGAGCCTATTATACAGAGTGAAGTAAGTGAGAAAGAGAAACACCAATACGGTATATTAATGCATATATATGGAATTTAGAAAGACAGTAATGACAACCCTGTTCATTTATTTTAATCATGGAAGTGCTCAGCTTCTTTTGAAGCTCACGTGGCAGTCCTTTCAGTAAGTTATCACAAGCTGAGGCTTAGAAGGATTTCATTTCTGTTCTGTTGCCCAGTTTCGTGCACTGAGTGTCTCGTTGAGCTCAGCTGGCAGTAGGCCCAGATGACGCACAGAACTCAGACATTTATCCCCTGGAGTTGATAGCTTACGGTGAACGATGTTGGATTCATGATCTCCGAAGAAGGAGATTTAGCTTTGGGACCAGGGACCAGGCTTCATTGCTCAAGAGCTTCTGTGTAGCGGAGTTTTATTAAAGTAAGACAAGAGACAGAGAAAGCTTCTGACACAGACATCAGAAGGGGGATGGAGAGTGCCCCCTCCCTAGTGTTAGCAAGGGAGCTGTATAGTTTTTAGTTATTATAATAAATCAAAAGAATGTCTCAGGGTTGCAAAAATTTTACCAGACCCACTCCCACAATTTACATTTTAGGATAACAGGATTCAGTGAAGTGAAGTCGCTCAGTCGTGTCCGACCCTTTGCAACCCCATGGACTGTAGCCTACCAGGACTCTCCATGGGATTTTCCAGGCAAGAGTACTAGAATGGGTTGCCATTTCCTTCTCCAGGGGATCTTCCCAACCCAGGGATCGAACCTAGGTCTCCCACATTGTAGGCAGACGCTTTACTGTCTGAGCCAGCAGGGAAGTCCTTAGAACTTGACAATAGAAAGATCCTACCACACCAACTCCCATAATATACATTCTAAGATATCAGGATTAGTCAGAAGGTTTTCAGGAAGGAGAAACTGTCTTCAAGCAGGATACATTATTGTTATATAATCCTTCAGTTCACTTCAGTTCAGTCCCTCAGTCGTGTCCAACTCTTTGCCACCCCGTGGACTGTATGTAGCACGCCAGGCCTCCCTGTCCATCTCCAGCTCCCGGAGTTTACTCAAACTCATGTCCATCAAGTCGGTGATGCCATCCAGCCATCTCATCCTCTGTCATCCCCTTCTCCTTCTGCCTTCAATCTTTCCCAGCATCAGGGTCTTTTCCAAGGAGTCAGTTCTTTGCATCAGGTGGCCAAAGTATTAGAGTTTCAGCTTCCACATCAGTCCTTCCAATGAATATTCAGGACTGATCTCCTTTAGGATGGACTAGTTGGATCTCCTTGCAGTCCAAGGGACTCTCAAGAGTCTTCTCCAACACCACAGTTCAAAAGCATCAATTCTTTGGCTCAGCTTTCTTTGTAGTCCAACTCTCACATCCATACATGACTACTGGAAAAAATATACATTCTAAGATATCAGAATTTGGACAAAATGTGGTCCAAGATATCAGGATTAGTCAGAAGTTTTCAGGAAGGAAAAACTGTCCTCAAGAAGGATACATTGTTGTTATATAATCCTTAGTACAGAGTTTAAACTGAGTTGTTTGTTGTATAATCATCAGTTCCAGGCTTAAAGGAAAAAAAAAATCAACAAATGTTTTATGTGACTGCTGCTAAGTCACTTCAGTCGTGTCCGACTCTGTGCGACCCCTTAGACGGCAGCCCACCAGGCTCCACCGTCCCTGGGATTCTCCAGGCAAGAACACTGGAGTGGATTGCCATTTCCTTCTCCAATGCACGAAAGTGAAAAGTGAAAGTGAAGTCGCTCAATAAGTGTCCGACTCTTCGTGACCCCATTGACTACAGCCTACCAGGCTCCTTCGTCCATGGGATTTTCCAGGCAAGAGTACTGGAGTGGGTTGCCATTGCCTTCTCCTTTATGTGACTAAGACTAAAGAATGTAAAGAAAAAAGATGTTTGCCCTTTCCTCCTCCTTGAGAATTCCAGGTCCCTACCTCCTCCTCGAGAACCCCAGATCCCTCTCTCTTCAGGGACCCCCGGACTTCTTATCCACCTGCCTAGGAAGTGCCTCTCTCAGAGTCATGGCCAAGTTCTCAGGTGTGCCCTAGGACACTGTTGGAAGTGGGCATATTGCCCTGAGCTTGACCAAGCGGGGCAGTGACAATATGGTCAGGTTGCCTGAGATCTTGGGACATAACCAGAGGGACAGCAAGCCCTGTTGATGTGTCCCTGTGTCCAGTTTTCTTCTTTGCAACGTTTTATTGGACTAAGATCTATTCATACAGCCACTCCTGATGGCTCAGTTGTAAAGAACCCGCCTGCCAATTGAGCAGACCCAGGTTTGATCCCTGGTTTGGGAAGATCCCCTGGAGAAGGACATGACAACCCACTCCACTGTTCTTGCCTGGAGAATCCCATGGACAGAGGAGCCTGGAGTCTGTGGGGTCAGACATGAGTCAAACATGACTTAGTGATTAAACCACCTCCACATAGAGATCCACCAGTCCATTCTAAAGGAGATCAGTCCTGGATGTTCATTGGAAGGACTGATGCTGAAGCTGAAACTCCAGTACTTTGGCCACCTCATGCAAAGAGTTGACTCTTTGGAAAAGACCCTGATGCTGGGAGGGATTGGGGGCAGGAGGAGAAGGGGACGACAGAGGATGAGATGGCTGGATGGCATCACTGACTCGATGGACATGAGTTTGAGTAAACTCCAGGGGTTGGTGATAGACAGGGAGGCCTGGTGTGCTGTGATTCACGGGGTCGCAAAGAGTCGGATACGACTGAGCGACTGAACTGAACTGAACTGAACATAGTAACACACCTCAGCCTTCAGGAACATGAATCTGTGCACATCTTACATGATATACTCAAACTGAAAAAGAAAGAAAGAAAAAGCCTTGAGTTGCAATATACTTGGGGAATTGAAGTGTGTGGGTTCGCATAGCTACTTCCAGAATTATATTTGGTGTCCAAGTAGGAGGCATTTTCCTTCTGTCATCTATAGATGATTTCATGTTCTCTGTAATGTAATGATCGCTTCATATATTTATTCATTCATGAAGTGAAGTGACAGTCGCTCAGTCCTGTCCGACTCTCTGCAACCCCACGGACTGTAGCCCACCAGGCTCCTCTGTCCATGGGATTTTCCAGGCAAGGATACTGGAGTGGGTTGCCATTCCCTTCTCCAGGGGATCTTCCCGACCCAGGGATCAAACCTGGGTCTCCCGCATTGCAGATTCTTGACCATCTGACCCACAGGGAAAGCCCATTATTCGTTCTTATGTATACTGCATTAATGAAAACCCTCCAAAACTGTATGTAGTCATCAGAGGTAAAAACCAGCCTGTGCATTCAATCATGAGATTTTGACTTCCACAGAGCCATCCGAGTCTTTGGGAATAAATACCCGTGAGTGGCATGGAGCCACTGGAACCTCCCCTGGGAATTCCCTGGTCCTGACAGCCCTCCCTGGAACCCAGCAGGGTTGCCCGTCCTAACCCAGGAGGGCAGGGGGAGGGCGGGACTGTGTCAAGTCCGCTGATGAGTCAAGCGTGTGTTTACAAAGCATACGCAGCGGGCACATCAGGGTAACAGGCTTCTGTGTGCCTCTCCCCCTCAGACCACGGACGAGCGGGTGCAGCTGACGGACGTCCGGCCCAGCAGGTGGTACCAGTTCCGGGTGGCGGCCGTGAACGTGCACGGGACCCGAGGCTTCACCGCCCCCAGCAAGCACTTCCGCTCCTCCAAAGGTCAGTGGTGCTTGCCGCCCGCCCGCCCGCCGACCCACCCACCTCGCGATGGAAGGTCAGGGGGGGTGGGGGACACATCCGTGGTGTCTCCAGGCTGGTATGGGTGTGTTTGACCAGCACGTGGCTTTGCTGTGCTGAGCGAATGGGACCAGATGCCTCTGAAGGAGCTGCATGAATTCACGGCTGGGAGGATCCCTGGGATTTGACCTCTGCGAGGCTCCGGAAACTGTCATCACGATGATGTTTTCTCAGCTTGGAACAGGCCGTTGTCTAGAATCAGCTTCCACTGCCTGGGTCTCTCCATCTCTTATCCATCAAGCACCATTCACTTTAAATTTTTTTGGAGAGAAGGCTTTCGTGTTTGCCACATCAGATGATGCAGGTTTCTTGAAAAGAGTGGCTCTGATGCGTGTCATTCACCTCCTGTTTCACAGCAGGCGGAGTTTAAATCCGTCCTGAGTCAGTGTGTCGTGGCTATCGCTTTCTTCCCTTCTCATTTCACTGCTGTTCTAAAACCTCTGTGGGTGTGATGGATACTCAGTTTTCCACTTGTGGTTGGTTTAGGCTGTGATTCTGCAAGGGCATGATTGGGCTGGATATTTCTGTGTTTATTTCTCCAGTTGTCTTGCGCGTTCTGAATTAATGAGACGTCAGCCTGGCTAATCAGCAAGCTCCGTTTTCACGGAAGATGAGTGAGGTTACTCACTGACTAATCAGCAGGTATCGTCGTCCACAGGAGGTCACTCCACCTCCGTTTAGGCAGGCATTGTGATGTTAATGAATAATGTGAGGCGTGTAACGTCCGTCCTGTCTTTCAAGATGGGAAGGTTTGCACTGGCTGCTATAAATTGCAATTCCTTTCCATTTAGGATGTCCAGGTGGCTCCGTGGTAAAGGACCCGCCAGCCAATGCAGAAGATGCAGGTTCGATCCCTGGGATGGAAAGATGCCCCGGAGGAGGAAATGGCAACCCAACGCAGTATTCTTGCCTGGAGAATCCCATGGACAGAGGAGCCTGGTGGGCTACAGTCCGTGGGGTCGCAAAAGTGCCAGACGTGACTGAGCCCACACACGTTCTTATAAGTGTCAGCTAGTCTGTCTATATGTTGCTAGAATAATATTGCCACACTTTTACCGAGATAATCACAGGTCTCACGTGGAAAATTTGCAGCCAAAATAATTTAAATATTTGGATGCCGTTCCAGTGTTTATTGCAGACTTTTTTTCTTTTTAATTGCCTGCACTAGATCTTAGCTGTGACAGGCGGACCCTTCAGTCTTCACTGTACCCTGTGGGGTCCAGTTCCCTGACCAGAGATTGAAGCCGGGTCCCCTGCACCAGGCGTGTGGAGTCTTAGACTCTGGATCACTGGGGAAGTCCCCTGTGTTGTAGATTATTTTTTTTTTTAACTCTTTCTTTTAAAAGGCCCTTTTAAGAAAGGTATATCCCGCACACCCCGCTCCCAGGTGAATACACTAAGCAAGCTGGAAAGAGAAATAGCAAACAGAGACATGAGACCTTTCTCGAATGAGGCCTGTCTCCCTGTGGTCCAATGATCTAGAGAGGCCACGTGAATAAATAGTCAGTGGCGGGTTCAGAGGCGAGGATCCGAGCGGGGCTCGGGAAGTCTCCGCCTTGACTTTCCCAGTTCACATGTGGTCCAGGTGTGTGTGGTCACACCGTGTTCCCACTGGCCCCGTTGCCTGCCTGTGGTCTGGCACTCTCAGATCAACACGGCTTGTGCACACACGAGGCACAGCAGTGCCCAGCCTCTGCGTTGCACAGGACAAATCCCCTTTGGAGCTGGGTGGGACCTGGGCAGAGGTCCCGTGACCGTGGCTGCCAACCTCCAAAGAGGCATGTATCCTGGGGAGATAGCAGGGCCATGTCGCCCCAGCCCTTCCTGCATATCTGAACACCCCTCGGGTCTTGGATTAGCCCTGTGCCTGTCAGTTGAAATGGTCTTTCGTTGAATGAAGGTGCACCGTTTGGGCAATCCCCACACTCACCATTAAATCATTCTGTTTCTTGGTTTGACAAATGTGCCCAGCATTCACCATTGCAGAGTGCACGCCTGAAGCAAAAAACACACACCTAGAATTCGTGGTAGGTACTAGTGTCTTCACTGAAGACACAGGCCCGCTAAGCGGCTGAAGCTGATTCATGCAGGATGCAGCTAAGGGTTGTGGTTATTGCTCAGTCGCTAAGTCGTGTCCATCTATTTGTGACTCCATGGACTGCACCACGCTAGGCCTCCCTGTCCATCACCATCTCCTACTGTTTGCTTAAACCCATGTCCATTGCATCAGTGATGCCATCCAACCATCTCATCCTCTGTTGTCCCCTTCTCCTCCTGCCTTCGATCTTTCCCATCATCAGGCTCTTTTCTAATGAGTCAGCTCCTCATATCAAGGGGCCAAAGTATTGAAGCTTCCGCTTCAGCATCAGTCCTTCCAATGAATAATCAGAGTTGATTTCCTTTAGGATGGACTGGTTTGATCTCCTTGCTGTCCAAGGGACTCTCAAGAGTCTTCTCTAGCACCACAATTTGAAAGCATCAATTCTTGAGGTTCCACATGTAAGTGATATTATATGAAGCTTGCCTTCTGCAGTATGGCCATCTAAAGGTCTCTCTCTTTGTTGCAATTTGCGCGCTGGCTTTCTGTGCAAATGTGGAGGTGGGTTTCTGTATGTAACCATTAGCATTGTCGGGACACCTTGAGGTGCCTGCCTCACAGATGATGGCTTTTCTCCCCGGGCAGGACAGAGCAAGGGCTCCTTTCTCATGGGGTTTCATGTCAGTGCGATAACAGACCTGCATTTCTCCAGGGGTGACAAGTGGTTTCATTTGGCATTTTCTGCATCATAGGCGCTGGATTGTTCCATCATTGTGCCTGTTACTTTTTGCGCGTGGAATTAATCATGAGGTTCAGAGAGGAAACCATAAATCTTTCTTCTGAAATCCAAGTGTTCCATCTTCCTTTTCCAAAAGCACTACATAGAGTTGTTAATAAAGGAACTGTTTTCAAGGCTGAATTTGGATAGTCCTGCTAAATACTGAATATATCTTGCCCTGGAAATCACGCAGATTGTAAAAGGAGCTAACATGGCCTTCCTGTTCCATTCATCTCTGAGGGTGTGTTTGCTTCCTGCCCCGTGAGATGGGTTTCTGTAGACGACTGGGAAGGTTGTAAAGAGGGAGTGGGTGAGGCAGAAAGAGAAGTGGGATAGGGGGAAATGCTCTCATGTAAGCCTCAAGAAAACTCTCATCTTGTGATGTGACTCTGGCCCTCTCATGCTACACTCCCCAACTAGTGAATGAAACGCTGATCCTCAGTTTCCTCATCTGTAAAATGGGAACACGGTGCCAACATTTCAAAAACAAAATACAGCCATAAGCTCATTAGAAATAAGCACCACTTATGAGACCCTGGGTTTGATCCCTGGGTTGGGAAGATCCCTTGGAGAAGGAAATGGCAGCCCACTCCAGTGTTCTTGCCTGGAGAATCCCATGGACAGAGGAGCCTGGGGGGCTACAGTCTACGGGGTTGCAAAGAAGTGGACATGACTGAGCGACTAACACTTTTATGTCCAGTTCCAGAGACTAAATGGTGTCATGGCTTTAGAAAGACTGACTCGGGGTTGGCACTCTGTGGCCCATGGGCCATGTTTGGCCTGCTCCTTGTTTCTGCAAATAGCGTTTCATTAGCACAGAGCCACGCTCATTTGTTGCCGTGTTGTCAATTTTTTTTGTTGTTTTTGTCCCGTCATTCAGTTGTGTCCAGCTGTTTGCGACCCCATGGACTGCAGTGTGCCAGGCTTCCCTGTCCTGCACTGTTTCGTGGACTTTGCTCAAACTCACGTCCGTTGAGTCATGAAGCCGTCCAACCATCTCATTCTCTGTCACTGCCTTCTCCTCCTGCCTTCAATCTTTCCCAGCATTGGGGTCTTTTGTAATGAGTCTATGGCTGCTCTTTTAAAAAAGCACTTTTTAGTTTGTATTGGGGTAGAGCTTATTAACAATATTGTGATAGTTTCAGCTAGATAGTGAAGAGACTCAGCCGTACATGTACATGTATCCATTCTCCCCCAAACTCCCCTCCCATCCAGGCTGCCACATGACACTGAGCAGAGTTCCCTGTGCTGTCCAGCAGGTCCTTGTTGGTTCTCCATGTTAAATACAGCCGTGTGTCCATGTCCATCCCAAACTCCATAACTATCCCGTCCCCCAACCTTCCACCTGGTAACCATGAGGTTATTACAGAGTATTGAGCAGAGTCCCGTGTGCTGGACAGCAGGTCCTTGTTGGTTCTCCATGTTAAATACAGCAGTGTGTCCATGTCCATCCCAAACTCCCTAACTACCCCTTCCCCAACCATTCCTCCGGGAACCATAACGTTATTACAGAGTAATAAATGCAGACGAGCAGAAGTGTGAGAATCTCAGCCCCTCTGTCTCCCCTCCCTGTCTTTCTCACTTCTGACTGCCACCAGTTACCTGAATGACCTCGGGCAGGCCACTTCACCTATTCAACCCTATGGGTTAAAAGATTGAAAGATCCTTACCAGTTTAGAAAACAAACAAACAAAAAGACCAAACAAGTAGCTTATAGAATCCTTTGAGGCTTTATCATAATGTGGTGTCAGCTATATGCATATAATTGTTTTCCACAAACTTCCAACTGCATTTCAAAGTTTTCATATAATCGAAACATTATGTAAATTGAAAGAAAAGATTTTGTACCTCTCAACAAAGTAAACATACTTCATTTCACAATGTAGGGAACCACTTCACAAGGCCATGGATGGCTGCAGTGTGGGGATTTGTTGGGACTGATTGAGATCCTTCAGCTTAGACAGGTTGGACAGACTCATCTGAGGTCTTCCGTGACTAAACAGATAAACAAAAAGCTGGTTTACAGAGACTAATTGGGGCTGATAAACACATCGTCTCTGCTATTCCCTCTTGGCTCTGTAATTTTAAAGTGATTATTTGGGGGCGGAGGGAAGGAAGAGATTGGAGTGTCTTATCTTCGTTATGGGAATATGCCATCTTGGTATTCTGAACACTGAAATGGGCCTTATGTTTAACAAAATGTGAAAGTGAAAGAATTAGCCACTCAGTCGTGTCCAGCTCTTTGCGACCCCATGGACTGTAGCCCACCAGGCTCCTCTGTCCATGGGATTCTCCAGGCAAGAATACTGGAGTGGGTTAATTCCCTTCTCCAGGGGGATATTCCTTACCCAGGGATCAGACCCAGGTCTCCCGCATTGCAGGCAGATTCTTTACTCTTTGAGCCACCAGGGAAGAAAATTTGAGCCAAATACTATCAGTTTATTTAAAGGCATTATTTCCTAGTGCTGTTTCATCAGTTAGGTTGTCTCCTGTTTCACAAACTAGGTGATGTTATCCTGGACTATTGCAATCACATGTAAGGCATGAGATATTTTTCCAGGGCGGTGAGTAATGATAGAATGAATGAAGTAGATTAAGGAAATGATGAAACACCACCAGTTGACTTTCCTAAACTGGGAATTTTCTTTAGAAATGTAGATGATTTTGCTCTCTTCCTGTGAACTTCGGATTTCTGGAAGCATAACCGTGTATTTTCAGCACATGGACATCCAGGTGCATCATTGAAAATGTGAATGCCTGTGATTATCCTTACATGTTTTAATTTTTCTTTTGCTTCGAAGCAGTGATGAGCTTGAAGACTAGCTTCCTCTGAGAAGGATCTGCAGTGACTTGCCGTAGGTTTAGGAGTGAATCATGCCACAGATTTGGTTCTAAGGGCCTCAGAGAACATGAAGGCAGGAGGAAATGGTGACAATATTCTGCCAGTAAGAGGAGGAAAACACATATAACGGACTTGGATAGCGAGACATCTGGTCAACCCGCAGTAGGTGAACAGTCAGGTCAGGACTCCCTGGGGGGAGGTGTTGAGGCTCAGTGACCATTGGAAGAGCCTCGGTAGCTCTTGGTTTCATATCCAAGAAGTAACCTGGGAACCAGCGTGGCCAGAACAGCAGGAGGAGCAGGGACAGGAGAGCAGACTCAGGATGTTATGTATGGAAGGAAGGCACAAGGCTTTGGGGAGACTGCCAGCTCTTTTTTGGTGAGGGGTGGGCAGTGAGAGCTCCTGAACTCATGTCATGAAGAATCACCAGCTGGGACTTCCCTGGTGGTCCAGTAGCTAGGACTCTGTGTTCCCAACACAGGGGACCCAGGTTCAATCCCGCTTGGGGAACTGGGTACCACCTGCCACAAGCAAGAGTTCCCATGTGCCAGCTAAAGATACCACCTGCTGGAATGGAGACCTGGCATGGCCAAAGAAATACTAATAAATTTAAAAGCAAAATAAAATGAAACATAAACAAAAATAACAGCATACTGGAGTGGGTAGCCATTCCCTTCTCCAGGGGATCTTCCTGACCCGGGGATTGAACTGAGGTCTCCTGCATTGCAGGTGGATTCCTTAGTGTCTGAGTCACCAGGGAAGCCCAAGAATACTGGAGTAGGTAAGCCTATCCCTTCTCCAGCGGATCTTCCCAACCCAGGAATTGAATCGAGGTCTCCTGCATTGCAGGTGGATTCTTTACCAGCCGAGCTACCAGGGAAGCCAGAAAAAAAAAAAAAACGATTCACCAGCTGCCATACTGAGAAAGACTCAGACAGGCCTTCCCAATAATCAGGGAGAGAGGAAGGTGAAATGGGCCCAGGGTGTTATTCTGGTAGAGACAGTGGGATTCCAGATAGACTCAGTAGTATTGATATGCCCACAGGAGCTGTTCAGTGAGAGCTCAGGAAGGATACAGCCTCGAAGTTTGGGGAAGGAGCCGTGGGAAGGAGGACTGTGCATTTCCTGAGATGGGGTGTCTGTGGTGGGGAGTAGGTGCTGGAGGGGCCAAGACTCTGGTGTTGGCAAAGTAGGCTCCCAACTGGCTCAGTGGTAAAGAATCTGTCTGCCCAGGCAGGAGACACAGGTTCGGTTGGGTCAGGAATATTCCCCTGGAGAAGGGAATGGCAACCCACTCCAGTATTCTTGCCTGGAGAATCCCATGGACAGAGGAGCCTGGTGGGCTACAGTCCTTGGGGTTGCAGAGAGTCAGACATGGCTGAGTGACTAAACAACAACAGTTATTTTATATAAAACATATTTCACATGAATATATTTCTGGGCCCTCCCAGGACTCACTGAAAGCGCATTATCTCAGCATAAGTCTTGGGCGCTCCTGGAGGGTTCCTAATGTTGATTGTTTGAAAACCACTTGGTCACAAAAAAAATCATATAATGTGCTTTGGATTAGTGATTAGCCTAGAAACGCAATTACAAAACTTAAAAAAATAATAATAATAGCCCACAAACCTCCAGAACTTAGCTATCGTACAGGAAAGCAACAGATTTAAGAAAACAATAATTCATGTTTCCATCATTCCAAAAATGCAAAGCATCCTGAGAATAAAAACACGGGTATTTTCGCCCAGTCTTCCTCATGTATATCGAGTTTGCGTCTTTGCTCCTCTGATGCAGATGGTGTTAGAACTGTTGGGCAGGCGTCTTGATGCAAAACCATCTGGAAGTCCTTTGTGGTGAGCAGCATCTATAGTTGCTCAATTTCTGGGGCTTCCCAGGTGGCGCTAGTGGTAAAGAACCCACCTTTAAATGCAGGAGACACATAAGTGACTTGGGTTTGATCCCTGGGTCTGGAAGATCCCTGGAGAAGGAAAAGGCTACCCACTCCAGTATCCTTGCCTAGAGAATCCCATGGACAGAGGAGCCTGGCGGGCTACAGTCTATAGGGTGACAAAGAGTCAGACACGACTGAAGTGACTGAGCGTGCACACACACACTTGGCAAAAAATGAGGGAAAGACCCCCAAGTTCACACATGCTTAGTCATTCTCGTATATATATCTCAAATGGAGATTTGTCGGGGGCCGGGGGCAGGGCGGCGGTGGGGGGGGAGTCGTTCCAGGACCTGGTCTCTCTCGACAGCTGAGAAGGTCTCGGTTTATGCAACAAATGAGAAAAGGTGAAATGACAAACATGTTAGCCATCTGTCATCCCATTTGTAATGTGGATTAAAAAAAAAAATGGTTTGTTTTTGCTGATGTCTCCATGTGGCTCTAAACTTTGGACTCAAGGATGTTCAGCTCCAGGTCCACTCAGATGAACACTTATTTGTATGAGCTGGCCCCGGATTTCTGTTTCCTCTTTTCAGAATTTTCACAGGTGTTTCACCATTGCTGACGTGTTTAATGTCACCCAACCTAAATGGAATTTGACGGTGTTTTACAGAATTTTGTCAGTTTCAGGACTGTGGAAATTGGGCAGGGTTGCCATGGTATGAAACTGTCTAGATTACAAACATGGTCCAATGCACGTGTCTTACCATTCTGTGGACTTCCCTGGTGGCTCCGTTGGTAAAGAATCTGCCTACAATGCAGGAGACCCCGGTTCAGTCCCTGTGTTTGGAAGATCCCCTGGAGACGGGAAAGGCTACCCACTCTGGCCTGGAGAATATAGGGTTGCAAAGAGTCAGACACTACTGAGCAATTTTCACTTTGACTACTTTTCTGTAGACTGTATTTCAATTTGAGGCTGAAAAAGTGTTTCTGAATGCTGGGAAAGATTGAAAGCAGGAGGAGAAGGGGACGAAAGAGGATGAGATGCTTGGATGGCATCATCCACTCGATGGACATGAGTTTGGGTAAACTCCGGGAGTTGGTAATGGACACGGAGGCCTGGCGTGCTGCAGTCCGTGGGGTCGCAAAGAGTTGGACATGACTGAGCAACTGAACTGAAGTGCTTGTTTTCAAGTATCCTACATATAAAGGGCAGTGTTCCTGCATTGACCCTGTAGTCGTCACATGAGCAGAAATGGCGCTTCCATGGTTGTTGTTCAGTCGCTCAGTCGAGTCTGACTCTCTGCGACCCCACAGATGGCAGCATGCCACGCTCCCCTGTCCTTCACGGTCTCCCAGAGTTTGCTCAAACTCCTATCCATGGAGTCGATGGTGCATTTGTGGTCATCCTCAAAACTGAACTCTGTCTCCTGCGATTTCAGATCCATCTGCACCCCCGGCCCCAGCCAACCTCCGGCTGGTGAACTCCACCGTCCACAGTGACGGAAGCGTGGCTGTGACCATCGCGTGGGATGTCCCCGAGGAACCAGACATCCCGGTGCACCACTACAAAGTCTTCTGGAGCTGGACAGTCAACGGCAAGTCCCTTGTGCCGACCAAGAAGAAGAGGAGGAAGACCACGGATGGGGTAAGTGCTGATTCCGGGGAGGGGGCCTGGTGTCTCGTGGGGGCGTTGAACTCAAGGTGCCCCATTTAAGAGCAGCCTCCAATGAGCCCAGAAGAGGGGTGGATGAGGAATGAATTCCCATCGCTTCCCTCTGGCCAAGGAGAGTCTGTGATCAGAGGACCACACCAGCCAATCAGCCTCGGACATTTCAGGCTGAGAACGCTTGAATGTCGTCTGTTGACTTACTCATATCCAAAGGGCCAGCACAAACTCTAGAAATCAAAGGGACTGGAATGATGTCCATCTTACCTGTCTCAGTTCAGTTCAGTCACTCAGTCATGTCCGACTCTTTGCAACCCCATGAAAGGCAGCATGCCAGGCCTCCCTGTCCATCACCAACTCCCGGGGTTCACCCAAACTCATGGACATCAAGTCAGTGATGCCATCCAGCCATCTCATCCTCTGTCGTCCCCTTCTCCTCCTGCCCCCAATCCCTCCCAGCATCGGGGTCTTTTCCAGTGAGTCAACTCTTTGCATCAGGTGGCCAAAGTATTGGAGTTTCAGCCTCACCATCAGTCCTTCCAAAGAACACCCAGGATTGGTCTCCTTTAGGATGGACTGGTTGAATCTCCTTGCAGTCCAAGAGACTCGCTAGAGTCTTCTCCAACACCACAGTTCAAAAGCATCAATTCTTTGGCGCTCAGCCTTCTTCACAGTCCAACTCTCACATCCATACATGACCACTGGAAAAACCATAGCCTTGACTAGACGGACCTTTGCTGGCAAAGTAATATCTCTGCTTTTTAATATGCTATGTCTAGCCACTGAAAATGGTACAATTCAAAATATCCTTGATATTAAGGTTTGCTTTTTTTTTTAAGCGATCCTTCTGAATTGAGGAGTTAAAGTTTTTACTTTTTCTGTTGTGTATTGTAAGGTGCTCCTATCTGTAATGTCATTGCTAGAACTGCACACAGTTTACAAGATGTATGTTTGACGATATATGTTTCTCTTGGATTAAAAGGATGTGGGATGGCTTATTGTCCACATACCAAGAAATAAAATCTTCACCAAAACATTTCTTGCAATGAGATCTCCATAACACTGAACATTCTGCCTGGTGTGACATATGCTTAATGTATAAAAAAAATGTCTTTTTATTACACACTTTTTTATCTTGTTGTTATAAAACATAAATGAACAACTTCCTCTCTAATTTATACAATTGAATTGCACAAACTAATGTTGAAAAGAGCTTTTAAAAGACAGCAACAAATTTTTTTAAATGAACATTCCTGTATTTGTGCCATCGAGGATTGTAAAACACGTCTCTACCAGTACACATCACTGATATCCAGCTGCAATGCTGTTTTATTTATAAGAAACTTTCTGACAGTTGCAGGTTTTATTTCGTACAGCTCTGCAACAAGTGATAATTGATGATGTGTGCTCATCTCATAGAAAGTGCCGAAGGAGATAAAGGTGGGAAATCACAGAAATGGAAATCAGAATGTGACATGATGAAATATATACATGTATAGTGTACATATAATGTATATATAGTACATGTGGTATCAGGTGGCCCCAATGGCACCCCACTCCAGTACTCTTGCCTGGAAAATCCCATGGACGGAGGAGCCTGGAAGGCTGCAGTCCATGGGGTCGCTAAGAGTCGGACACGACTAAGCGACTTCACTCTCACTTTTCCCTTTCATGCATTGGAGAAGGAAATGGCAACCTGCTCCAGTGTTCTTCCCTGGAGAATCCCAGGGACGGAGGAGCCTGGCGGGCTGCCGTCTCTAGGGTCGCACAGAGTCGGACACAACTGAAGCAACTTAGCAGCAGCAGACTAAAAGGAGATTGTGTGTGTGTGTGTGTGTATGTGTGTGTGTGTGTGTGTGTGTATTTTGTGCATCTGCAGGATGTCTGTGTGTGTATCCTATGCCATTTGCAGGGTGTGTGTGTGTGAGTTCTGTGTCATTTGCAGGATGTTTGTGTGTGTATGTCCTGTGAGTTGCAGTGTGTGTGTGTGTGTGTGTGTGTGTATCCTGCACCATTTGCAGAGTGTGTGTGTTTCCTCACCATTGCAGGGTATGCCTGTGTATTCTCTACCATTTGCAGGGTGTGTGTGTGTGTGTGTGTGCTGTGCCATTTGTAAGATGTGTGTGTGTGTGTGTATCCTGTATCACTTGCAGGATATGTGTGTATTTGTGTGTGTGAATCTTGTGCCTTTTGCAGGATGTTTGTGTATGAGTGTGTGTGTGTGTTAGGGCCATTTGCAAGATGTGTGTCTGTGTGTATTTTGTGCTATTTGCTGTCTGTGTGTGTGTCTTTAACCATTTGCAGCATGTGTGTGTGTATTCTGTGCCATCTGTAGGATATATATGTGTGTGTGTGTGTGTGTGTTTTATGCCAGTTGTAGGATTGTGTATGTGTTAGAATCATGTGCTGCTGGCAGGATGTGTTTGTGTGTGTGTATCCTGTGCCCTTTGCAAAATGGGTGTGTGCTTGTCTGTGTATCCTGTGCAGTTTTCAGGGTATGTGTGTGTGTATTTTGTGCCAGTTCTAGGATCGTGTGTGTGTTTGAATCGTGTGCCATTGGCAGCATGTGTGTGTGTGTGTGTGTGTGTGTGTGTGTGTATCCTGTGCCTTTTGCAGGATGGGCGTGTGTGTTTGTGTGTGTATCCTGTGCAGTTTGCAGGGAATGTGTGTGAATGTGTATTTTGTGCCAGGTCTAGGATTGTGTGTGTTTGAATCGTGTGCCATTTGAAGGGTGTGTGTGTCTGTGTGTGTCTGTGTGTGTGTCCTGTGTAAATCCTGTGTGTGTGTGTGTGTTTTGTTCCAGTTCTAGGATTGTGTGTGTGTGTGAAGCCTGTGCCATGTGTATCCTGTGCTATTTGAAGGATGTGTGTGTATATGTACCCTGTGTCATTTGCACGGGGGGTGTGTGTGTGTCCTGTTCCATTGTGTGTGTGTGTGTGTGTGTGTATTTTCTGACAGTTCTAGGGTTGTGTGTCTGTTTGAAGCCTGTGCCATGTGTATCCTGTTCCATTTGCAGGGTGTGTGTGTGCATGGTGTGTGTGTGTATCCTGTTCCATTGTGTGTGTGTGTGTGTGTGTGTGTGTGTGTCCTGTTCCATTTGCTGTATGTGTTCCTCCACAGGGAATTGAACCCTGGCCCCAACACTGAAAGCACCAAATCTTGGCCAGTGTACTACCGCGGAACTGCCCATGTACTATCTTTTGACAGATGTTTGAATTCTAAGACCACAAGCTTATTTCTCTCAATTCCCAGTTCTTGTAAGGGACCTTATTATCATACCCACAAGCCATAAAAACATACTTTTAAAAGCATTCTGTCAAGTCGATTCTTAACAACTTTCGCAGGAAGTTTTCTCATAGAAGACGGAGGATCCACATTGGGGAAATACAGTGAATGTCCGTTCGCTGGGTCTCTCCAGGTGTGCGCTGCTGTGACTCTCTGCTAGTCTGTTATAAAGGGCGCTCATTGTCTCTGTGAGCTGCCGTCCAGGAGGGAGTGAGGGACACACACGCAGAGACGCACATATATCCTGCCAATGGCACACGATTCACACACACACACACACAGCCCTAGCACGGGCACAAAATACACACACAGACACAAACACACACACACCCATCCTACAAAAGGCACAGGATACACGCACACAAACACACATCCCACAACAGGCACAGGATACACGCACACACACACACATCCCACAACAGGCACAGGATACACGCACACACACACACATCCCACAACAGGCACAGGATACACACACACACACACACACACACATCCTGCCAGTGGCACAGAATTCAAACACACATACAGTCCTAGAACTGTGAGTTCTAGGAGTGAGTTGTTCATCCTCACATAACTGCAGAGCATCCAATAATGGGGTTAGTGACACAGTTTCCAAAAAAAGAAAAAGATGCTTTTGTGTGACATTTATTTGGATCCACGGCACGACTGGCTTTGCTAAAGATGTAGAAGGTTCCGTGATCTTAGTCCTGGCGGAGGTCAGGTGGGAGCTGGTGGGCTCCCTGAGGACCGGGGACCCCTGGCGGGAGGCTCAGGGTCCGGGCGGCTTCTGACGCAGTCTCGTCTCCCCTCCTCCTGCAGTCCCAGAACTCGGTGACCCTGGAGCCGCTGCAGCTGGGCTGCGACTACACTGTGGAGCTGCAAGCCATCACCTACTGGGGCCAGACACGCCTCAAGAGCGCCAAGGTGTCCCTGCAGTTCACGTCTGCACATGCCGCCCACAACAGTGAGTGTGCACGGCTCCTTTCCCTCACTTCCCGTCTTCACCGGGCAGGTCTTCCTACCAGCGTGCGTGTGACTGTGTCCTGTGAACCAGCACGTGTGCAAGTGTTACCTTGGCGTCTTCCTCACGGTCTTCATCTATTCTGCGTGCAGTGTTTTGGCATCATAATGGAAACTTCAGAGGAAAAGATGTCCCATACTAGCAGATGCTAATATTGACATGATTCAGAGTCCTTATTCTAATGGAAACTTCAGAAGAAAAGGTGTCTCATTCTAGCAGATGCTGATATTGACATGATTCAGGATCCTTATTCTAGTGGAAATTTCAGAAGAAATGGTGTCTCATTCTAGCTGACGCTAATATTGACATGATTCAGGGTCCTTATTCTAATGGAAACTTCAGCAGAAAAGGTATCTCATTCTAGCAGATGCTGATATTGACATGATTCGGGGTCCTTCTTGTAATAGAAACTTCAGAAGAAAAGGTGTCCCATTCTAGCAGATGCTGATATTGACATGATTCAGGGTCCTTATTCTAATAGAAACTTCAGAAGAAAAGGTGTCTCATCCCAGCAGATGCCAATATCGACACGATTCAGGATCCTTATGCAAATGTGTCTTTATTTTTATAGTTTTTGTTTTTTTTTTAATGTGTCTGTGCTGGGTCTTCATAGCTGTGTGAGGGCTTTTCTCTAGCAGCGGCAAGCAGGAACTGTTGCCTAGTTATGGTGCCCAGGCTTCTCACTGAGCTGCTTCCTCGTTACAGACCACGGGTTCTAGGACACACGGGCTCACTAGCTGTGGTACCTGGGCTTAGCTGCCCCATGACGCGTGGGATCTTCCTGGACCGGGGAGCGAACCCGTGTCTCTTGCTTTGACAGGCGGATTCTTTACCACTGAGCCACCAGGGAAGCCCTGCCTTGGAGTTTTCTGTACGACTTTTATCTGTTTCACAGATACTTGTGGTGTCACAGTGGACACTTAAGAAGGTGTCCCATTCCAGCAAACGCTTGTGTTCACACGATCGGGTCCTCACACACGCGTACGGGTCTTCGAGAAGGATCCTTGTAGCTAAACTCTCAGAAACTGTTAATTCCCTCTTCAAATGCAACATGCATTTGAGGCTTTCAACCCCTTTCTTTGTGGGTTTCACACAGTGGTCACAATTCCTGCAGAAGGCTACCCAGTACCGCACTGGCAGCAGTGACCACGTCACCCCACGCCCACATCCTAGGTGCCAGTGTTACCAAGCTCGTCTGTGACCATGAACTTAGCACAGTGAGAGGAAGGGCATATGAGACCCTCGTCTCTGAGCCAAATGTTGGATGCTGTGGTGTTTCTGGCTTTTGCTGACAGCTGGGGAGTGGTGGGTAGGGCTGTGGGGAGGCTCCTGGGGCCGGGCTGATGGACGGTCAGCCTGGGAGAGGCCACAGGCATCTCCGCAAGTGTTGCTGCCCCAGGCTCACAAGGTCTGCCTTTCATCATGGCTCCAGGCCTGGGTCAAACCAGGACGGTGTGACAAGCGTCTAGAATTTAGGAAAGAGTAGGTTGAAGCTGAAACTCCAATACTTTGGCCACCTGATGCAAAGAGCTGACTCATTTGAAAAGACCCTGTTGCTGGGAAAGATTGAGGACAGGAGGAGAAGGGGACGACAGAGGATGAGATGATTGGATGGCATCACCGACTCAATGGACATGGGTTTGGGTGGACTCCGGGAGTTGCTGATGCACAGGGAGGCCTGGTGTGCTGCAGTTCATGGGGTCGCAAAGAGTTGGACACGACTGAGCGACTGAACTGAACTGAACTGAGGCTGCCTCCTCTGAGTTAGATGCAGGGATAGTCCATAACCATGTTCCTTGAGCTTGTGTGCATGCTCAGTCATGTCCAACTCTGCGAACCCGCATGGACTCCTCTGTCCATGGGATTCTCCAGGCAAGAATATTGGAGCGGGTTGCCATTTCCTTCTCCGGGGGATCTTCCCTACCCAGGGATGGAACCTGTGTCTCCTGCATTGGCAGGCGGCTGCTTTAACCACTGACTGAGCCATTTGGGAAGGAAACCCTAATTATCTTGTACCACCTGGAAGATAATGGGGATCCAAAGGAGCAGGTCCACTTGAAATGGTGTTTTTCAAAAGAGTTCTCGAAACAAGAGCTTCCTCCCTACTTCAGAAATGGGTCCTTTGGGAGATTAGATGGATTTGAAAAGTCCACTATTTCTGTGTATCAGTCTGGGTACACTACAACTTTTATGTAAAAATTCTCATGGAAACATTTCTGAGCATGTAATAACTTCCTTGATTTTTTAAAAGAAGTTTTTTATTGAAGTGCAGTTGATGGACCACGTTGTGGCAATTTTCTGTTGTACAGCAAAGTGATTTCAGTTATGTATATATATGTACATTTTAAAAAGTATATTCTTCTCCATGATGGTTTATCACAGGATGTTAAATATAGTTCCCTGTGATACACAATAGGACCTTGTTGCTTATCCATTCTCTATATCAAAGCTCACATCTGCTAACCCCAACTTCCCACTCCATCCCTCCCCATCTCTGGCCCCCTTGGTAATCACCACTCTGTTCTCAACGTCTGTGAGGCTGTTTCTGTTTCATAGGTAAGTTCATTGGCGTCATTTTAGATCCCACGGGTGAGACCATACAGTATTCGTCTTTCTCTGTCAGACTTAATGCGCTTAGTATGATCATCGCTAGGCCCATCCATGTCACTGCAGATGGCATCGTCTCATTCTTTTTCACGGCTGAGTAATATTCCATTGTCTATATGTACCACACCTTCTTTATCCCTTCCTCGCTTGGTGGGCCTTGGGGTTGTTTCACATGTGTTGGCTGCAATGAACGTAGAGGTGCGTGTACCTTTTTGGATTATAATTTTGTCTGGATACGTGCCCAGAAATGGGGTAGCTGGGTCATACAATAGTCCTATTTTTAGTTTTCTTAGGAACTTTCATATTGTTTTCCATAGTGGCTGCACCCACCATTCATTAATTTCTTTAAATGCAATCCTACATCCATTCATCCAGTATTCTTGGGCTTCCCTGCTGGCTCAGCTGGGAAAGAATCCACCTGCAATGCAGGAGACCTGGGTTCAATCCCTGGATTGGCAAGATCCCCCTGGAGAACGGAAAGGCTACCCACTCCAGTATTCTGGCCTGGAGAATTCCATGGACTCTATAGCCCACGGGGTCGCAAACAGTCAGACATGACTGAGCGACTTGCACACTTTAATTCATTCATCAATCTGTGCCTAACTATGGGAACAGTTACTATATGATACTATCATAGACCTCACTAGAGTATAAACAAATATGTCATATACAAAGGAAAAAGTGTATATATATATATATATATATATGTGAGTATATATACAATATAGACTATTGTATGTGTACATTATACAGTCTCTATGTATCTATTTCTGTGCATTCTATATAATACAATGTTTTCATGTATTAACATGAACTCACGCACACGTTACCGCATTAGACACACCTGATGTCAGCCTTCCGAGAGCCCAATGTGGAGTCTGTAAACACGTGGCCAGGATAACAGAGAGACTAGCCCATGCATAGTGCAGAGAGCTGCCGGGGAGTCGTGGAGGCAGACAGACTGACACGGCAGTAGGCACTGAGCCTGCCGGCCTCTCCTGGGCCTTGCAGAGCAGCGGGCATCACACCGCACACGTGCAGCACTGGAACAGAGCACTGTGTGTGCAGAGAACCAGCACAGGGTGGGGGCGGGGAATGAAGCAGGAGGAGCTTCCCCCCTTGGAGATCGCAGTCAGTCCCATGGGTGTCCTGCCATCCGTGTGCCGAGGCCACCCTGGGCACCCCACAACCTGATGCCCCCACCCCCCCACCCCCAGAAACCAGAGCTGTATGTTTGGCTGCCTGCCCGGCACCACCACTGGGATGGCTGACAGCTTCGTGAAATGGACCATCCTCCAAACCACGATCATCTCATCCTTTCACCGCTGTTTCTCTCCACGGCCCTACCCTCAGAGCACCTGTCCCTCAGCCCTTCTGTTCGAGCCTGAGGTCAGGAGAGGTCGTTTTTCATGCCTCGGTTTACCTCTCTCCAGAAATCCAGTTCATGAGGAATCAAAGTCCTCTGGTGTTCTAACCTCACCTGCGACGTGGGGACCTGTCCAGGTCTTGCCCACTGTCCAGGCCATTGCCACCTTCCTGATACAATTTATCTCCTAATTATTATTCGTTTCCAGCCTTTCTTCAATATCTGTCTTATAGATGACTGTCAGAACAGTCTCTAGAAAACATTAACCAGTATCACAGATTTCTCCCCCTCTCAAGACCATCACATATTCCTGCCGTCTCTTCACTTATGCCCACATCTCACGCTTTCCTGTTTCCCCAACTTACTACTCACTGATTTCTCCTCAAACCAAAATCCTTTAAACATCTGATTCTCCTGAGATGGTAGTTTTTCTTCTACTGGTGGTGGGGATTTCTGTCTTGTGCAAAGTTAAGTTGGCCTTTTGGTGTTTTTCCAGTTTTCCCAATAAACAGCGTTCCTTCCCCCTTAGAGGCTGGTATAGCTGCGATCCATGAAGGGGCCGTATGAGTCCTGTAATTGAATATGCATTTCTGCCCACAGCCGAGAATCCCATGAACAGAGGAGCATGGTGGGCTACAGTCCAGCTCAGTTCAGTTCAATAGCTCAGTCGTGTCCGACTCTTTGTGACCCCATGAACCGCAGCACGCCAGGCCTCCCTGTCCATCACCAACTCCCGGAGTCCACCCAAACTCATGTCCCTTGAGTCGGTGATGCCATCCAACCATTTCACCCTCTGTCATCCCCTTCTCCTCCCACCCTCAATCTTTCCCAGCATCAGGGTCTTTTCAAAAGAGTCAGCTCTTCGCATCAGGTGGCCAAAGTATTGAAGTTTCAGCTTCAACATCAGTCCTTCCAATAAACACTCAGGACTGATTTCCTTTAGGATGGACTGGTTGTATCTCCTTGCAGTCCAAAGGACACTCAAGAGTCTCCTCCAACATCACAGTTCAAAAGCATCAATTCTTTAGCTCTCAGCTTTCTTTATGGTCCAACTCTCACATCCATACATGACTACTGGAAAAACCACAGCTTTGCTCAGATGGACTTTTGTTGGCAAAGTAATGTCTCTGCTTTTTAATATGCTGTTTAGGGTTGGTCATAACTTTTGGCTACAGTCCATAAGGTCTCAAAGAGTTGGACATGACTGAGCACGCATGTACCATTTTACGTAACCAAGAAAGAGATATGATATTTAACCTACCAAAGGCCACTTTATTCTAGGATTAACTGATTCCTGTCAGAAGGATCAGAACAATTAAAAAAAAATAAGTGATGCTGCAAAGTACCAGTCATAATACATGTTACTTGGGTTTCAAGGTGGCCTCCAGCAGAGACTGTCTTAACACAGGATTAGGCAGGACACAGCTGAGTGTGTGTCAGGACACGCTTTGTAACCCAACGTTGATGTATAATCCCATAAACATTAATGTGTGCCTGTGACAGGAACACAATGAGTTTTCATCATGAACCAACCAGAAGTAAAGAATCATTACAACTTTCCAGTTTAAGCAAAGGAAATTATATTTTATAGGAAGCAGTGCTGTAAATGTCAGCATATAAATTACTTTGTGAATGCTGTTTTTCCAGGGCTGCAGGCTACTAGGCGTTTTCATGATAAACGTTTCTATGAAAGCAAAGGGTGCGTGTTCACACAGTTTTATAAAAGGGCCCCTTGAAGGAAAGAAAGACATAATCCTGTCTTTAATAGAAACGTAACTTGCTCTCTTGGGAGGCAGGAGGAACATTTCCGGGGGTGACAGTTTCCAAATGCTTGATGTAGTGGACTCACATTACAGAGTTCATCTGACATCTGGAGAAACGGCCTAGTCACTCAGTTCTGTTTCACTTTCAGGACTATTAAAGAGTATAAACCAGACCTCATACATTTTCAGAATATGGACAAATGGCTTTTATTCCATTTTTGTTTCCTGCTGGAAGTGGAGGACACGCTCAGAGGGAGGGACGACCCCCAGGGCTGAGGTTGGACTGTGCGTCCTCTATGTGTCGGCGTGTCCTCTGGGGGCGTGCCCCTCTGTGTGTGCGTGTCCTCTGTGTGCGTGTCCTCTGGGGCATGTGCTCTGTGTGGGGGTGTGCCCTCTATGTGTGGGGGCGCGTCCTCTGGGGCATGTGCTCTGTGTGGGGGCGTGTCCTCTTGTGGGGGCGTGGCCACGGGTGTTCACCCTGAAATCATTCAGTAAAGCAGCAGACGTTCAATCCTGAGATATATACGCTTTTTTTACGTCGGTAGTGAAAACTAAACATTTCCATGGGATATAACAGGCCGAAGGACGACAATATTCACAGAGAGGTTAAACAACCGTCTAGACTGACTTGGTTATCTGCCAGTGAATTCTTAACAGGACAGGTTATTTAAGGAATTAGATGCATAAATGAGCTTGTGAAAAATTTAAGATTTGTGAAAAGCCTTAAACTTTCTAAAAAAAGCTTTTTATTGGAGTACAGTTGATTTCACAGTGTTGGTATTAGTTTCTGCTATACAGCACAGGCAGTTATATGTATACACGTATCCTCTCTTTCAGATGTCTTCTCATATAGACCACTACAGAGCATTGAGTAGAGTTCTCTGTGGTATACAGTAGGTTCTCATTCACCTTCAGTTCAGTCACTCAGTCGTGTCCCATTCTTTGGGACCCCACGGACTGCAGCACGCCAGGCCTCCCTGTCCATCACGAACTCCCAGAGCTTGCTCAAACTCATGCCCATCGAGTGGGTGATGACATCCAACCACCTCATCCTCTGCCGTCCCGTTCTCCTCCTGCCTTCCATCCTTCCCAGCATCGGGGTCTTTTCCAATGAGTCAGGTTCTCATTAGTTTAGTGTATGTGTGTAAATTGCTATCTCCCAGTTCATCCCACGCCACTCTTAACGCCCTTGGTATCCTTGGCTGTGTTCTCTATGTGTGTGTCTCTATTTCTGCTTTGCAAATATGCTCATCTACACTATTTTTCTATATTCTACATACACGCATTAATGTATTTGTCTTTCTGACTTCCTTCACACTATGGCAGTCTCCAGGTCCCTCCATGTTTATGAAGAAGGCAGAGTTTAATTCCTGTTTATGGCTGAGTAATATTCCATTACACCTTAAATTCTTTTTAAAAAATGTCTTAGGTGTAAGCAGCAGGATTCTGTAAGCCCACGGTGGCATCCAGAAAGGGGCATGTTTGGGTGCCTGTCTTGTGGGTTCCCTGTGACCCTGCCCCTACTCTGGGCCCCAGGCTTGCTGTGCTGGGGTGTGTAGACTTGGATGTAAGGCTTCTCACAGGCTGTGACGTTGTGACTTAAAGATGACATTGGTGTTGGCCCGTTCCAGGCACACGGCTCCAAAACTCTTGGAATTCCCTAAGCAGTGAGAGCCATGAAGGTGTGTTTTCTTATGTGAAATGAGGTGATTTTTTGGACAGCACCGAAGGACAGGGTGGGCATGAGAGGAACGTACCAGTGACTGGAAGCTTGGAACTTTCTGTCTCCACTTCCTACCACCACCTCTGAGGAAGAGAGAGTGGCTGGAGGTGCAGTTCAGTCATCGGTGGCTAATAATTTAATCAATCATGTCTGTGTAATGAAGCCTCTGTAAACCCCGGACGCCAGGATTCAGAGGGCTCTGGACTTGGTGAATGCATGCTGGGAGGGGGACTCCCTGGAGCAGGAAGCCCCACCCCCTTCTCCCCACCCTATCCCATGCTGCTCTGCCATCTGGCTGTTCCTGAGTTATATCCTTTTTTCTTCTCTTTTTTCATATATATAAATCCGGTTTCACGCCTAGGCATTACTACCTTTGAAGATCAGTCAGTTTAGTCACTCAGTTGTGTCTGACTCTTTGCGACCCCCTGGACTGCAGCACGCCAGGCCTCCCTGCCCATCACCAACTCCCGGAGTTTACTCAAACTCAAGTCCACCGAGTCACTGATGCCATCCAACCATCTCATCCTCTCTCGTCCCCTTCTCTTCCCGCCTTCCATCTTTCCCAGCATCAGGGTCTTTTCCAATGAGTCAGCTCTTCACATCAGGTGGCCAAAGGATTGGAGTTTCAGCTTCAGCATCAGTCCTTCCAATGAATATTCAAAATTGATTTCCTTCAGAATGGACTGGTTGGATCTCCCTGCAGTCCAAGGGACTCTCCAGAGTCTTCTCCAACACCACAGTTCAAAAGCATCAATTCTTCAGTGCTCAGCTTTCTTTATAGTCCAACTCTCACATCCATACATGACTACTGGAAAAACCATAGCCTTGACTAGACGGACCTTTGTTGGCAAAGTAATGTTTCTGCTTTTTAATATGCTGTCTAGGTTGGTCATAGCTTTTCTTCCAAGGAGCAAGCATCTTTTAATTTCATGACTGCAGTCACCATCTGCAGTGATTCTGGAGCCCCCCAAAATGAAGTCTGTCACCGTTTCTATTGTTTCCTCATCTATTTGCCATGAAGTGAAGGGACCAGATGCCATGATCTTAGTTTTCTAAATGCTGAGTTTTAAGTGAACTTTTTCACATTGCTTAGTGGTTTATCATCAATACAGGTTGAGATATTATATCTCATAGGAGTACTTGGAATTCTGAAAGCAGAAAAGGACATTATTTCTATATGTGCAACTTCTAAAAGTCAGTGAGCTGCAAAAGGAGAGATCGGAGGCCAGGAGTTTTGGGTATCTTTCCTACTAAGCCATGTCAACTCGCCTCTGTCTCTCTCAAGATGGAGGAATCTAACATGCTGGTCCTTCAGCGAAAACCCACCGAGTATATTGTTTTCATGAAATGGTATTTTAATATTACTTCATTGACTTCCTTCACAAGTGCCAAAAAAAAATTCATGTATTGTGAGAAATACTATTTCCACTAATTACTGAAATCAGAGCATCTATCAAGGTTGGTGAAAGTATGTTCTTACTAAGTTAAATTTGCGGATTCAGTGTAATGTACACAGCATACTTTTAGGTCTGCATTACAGCCTGTGATGAAGGGGGAGGTGTGATCAACCTGGGCAGGAAGGAATCTGTGGCTGAATTACGTCTTCCTTTAAAAAACAGGCGCTAAACAGGAAAGGATCACAGAAGGAAATCAGGTGCACTGGGATTACCATCAGGTTCCATGTTGCTTTCTAACCAGTAAATCAGAATGTTGTGCACTCTTGTAGAAGAACAGCTCGGGAAAAGTAGGAAGAGTGTGATGCACACGCAGCCTCCCCTTCAAAGACGCCGGCCCGCTCGCCTCCTGGAAGTCGGGGCTCCGTTCTTCCAAGACAACCAGCTGCAGGTCAAGGTCTACTGGAAGAAGACCGAAGGTGAGCAGATGATTGCTTAGTCATCGTTGTCCTTGAGTTTTATTCTAATATCGGAGTACAGTTGATGGACAGTGTTGTGTGAGTTTCAGGTGTACACCAAAGGGATTCGGTTGTACATATACACAGGTTGGTTCTTTTTCAGATTCTTTTCCAGTTGGTGGTGGTGGTGGTTTAGTCGCTAAGTCGTGTCTGACTCCTTGTGACCCCATGGACTGTAGCCTGCTGGGCTCCTCTGTCCATGGGACTCTCCAGGCAAGAGTACTAGAGGGGGGTGCCATTTCCTTCTCCAGGGGATCTTCCCGACCCAGGAATCGAACCCGGGTCTCCTGCATTGCAGGCAGATTCTTTACCGACTGAGCTATGAGGAAAGCCTTAGGTGATTACATTGAGCAGAGCTCCCTGTGGTATACAGTAGGTCCCTGTTGATTATTTTAAATATAGTAGCGTGTACCTGTCCATCCCAGACTCCCAGTGTGTTCCTCAACCCCACCAGTCCCCTTTGGTAACTGTCAATTTGCTTTCTAAGTCTGTAAATCTATTTGTGTTTTGTAAATAAGTTCGTCGGTATCATTGTTTTTAGATTCCGCAGAGAAGTGATACCCTGTTTCTCTCCCTGATTCCCTTCCTGTGATCATGTCTACCTCCCTACCCATGTCACTGCACGTGGCATTGATTTCAATCTTTATGAAGCTGAGTAGTATTCCGTGTGCCTGTGTACCACATGGACTCCTCTGTCGATGGAGATTTAGGCTGCCACCGCGTCTTGACTGTTGTCAATAGTGCTGCAGCGGGCTGCATGTACGTCTTCAAATGACGGTTTTCTCCAGGTATGTGTCCAGGAGTGGGCTTGCTGGGTCATATGGTAGCTCTGTTTTTAGTTTTCTTAGGAACTTCCAGACTGTTCTCTCAAGTGGCTGCGCCAATTTGCATTCCCACCAGCAGTGCAAGCGAGTTTCCTTTTCTCCACACTCTCTCCAGAATTTATTGTTTGTAGACTTTGATGATAGTCGTTTTGACTGGTGTGAGGTGGTAACTCATTGCAGTCTTGATTTGTATTTCTGCAATAATTACCAACGTTGACCATCTTTTCATGTTCCTCTTAGCCACCTACATGTCTTTGGAGAAATGTCTTTTTAGGTCTTCTGGTTTTTTGATTGGGTGGTTTGTTGGTATTGAGGTGTATGAGCTGTAGATTAAGGCTTCATCAGTCATATGCAAATATTTCCTCTCATTTCTGGGTTGTCTTTTTGTTTTATTATTTCCTTTGCTGTGCAGAAGCTCTCAACTTTAATTAGGTCCCGTTTGTTTCTTTTCTGATTTTATTTTCATTACTCTTAAGAGGTGAAGCCAAAAAGATCTTGCTGTGATTTATTTCAGAGAGTGTTCTGCCTGTGCTTTCGTCTAAGAGTTTTGTGTTTGTTGTTTGCGTTTAAGAGTTCTGAGCTGTCAGGGTGCTTGTGTAAATGTCACCATCAAGCCACACTACTGCTATTAAGGAAACGGCTGAACAAAGTGCATGCACGCTTTCTTCTTTTATCGAATGCCTTCCTGCTCTGACGTTTGAATGGGTTGCCCCTGGTTCCCAGGAATGTGTTACCACGTTCTGAAATCTGCTGCTGACGTTGCATCCTTTCAGGGATATGGACCTGTCTTCACCTCTTTCCTAGAAAGCCAGTCTTGTGTTCAAATACTCAAAACAGTTGTTATTTTGCACTTTAAAGCTCTGTTCTAAAGTAATTATTTATTACAAAGGTGCATAATGCAGATAATTTGGGAGACAGGAAAAAAGCCAATTCTCTTCCCAGTAGTTCACAAAAGTAGCATTTTAGTAGGTTTGCTTTGCTAAGTTTCCTATACCTCTCGTGTCTCACCAAGTTATTATATATGTATGCATAGTCTCTCAGAAACAGTGGAAACAGTATCAGACTTTATTTTGGGGGGCTCCAAAATTACTGCAGATGGTGATTGCAGCCAGGAAATTAAAAGACACTTACTTCTTGGAAAGATAGTTATAACCAACCTAGATAGCATATTAAAAAGCAGAGATATTACTTTGCCAAGTCTAGTCAAGCCTGTGGTTTTTCCAGTGGTCATGTATGGATATGAGAGTTGGACTGTGAAGAAAGCTGAATGCCGAAGAATTGGTGTTTTTGAATTGTGGTGCTGGAGAAGACTTTTGCGAGTCCCTTGGACTGCAAGGACATCCAACCAGTCCATCCTAAAGGACACCAGTCCTGGGTGTTCATTGGAAGGACTGATGCTGAGGCTTAAACTCCAATACTTTGGCCACCTCACGCGAAGAGTTGACACATTGGAAAAGACCTTGATGCTGGGAGGGATTGGGGGAAGGAGGAGAAGGGGACGACAGAGGATGAGATGGCTGGATGGCATCACCGACTTGATGCACTTGAGTTTGGGTGAACTCTGGAAGCTGGTGATGGACAGGGAGGCCTGGCATGCTGCGATTCATGGGGTCACAAAGAGTCAGACACGAATGAGTGACTGAACCGAACTGAACTGTAGTCTCTCATTCGTGTCCAACTCTTTGGGACCCTGTGGACTGTAGCCAGCCAGGCTCCTCTGTCCATGGGATTCTCCAGGCAAGAATGCTGGAGTGGGTTGCCATTCCCTTCTCCAGGGGATCTTCCCAACCCAGTGATCGAACCCAAGTCTCTTGGATTGCAGGCTGAGCCACCAGGGAAGCCATTTTTGCGTGTGTGTGTGTGTGTATATGTAAAATGACCACATTTTCAAATAATATATTTGCATTTTATATACTGTTAGTCTTTTTAATAACATTTTGAAATGGTTACTTTGATGGATATTGTGTGCTGTCGTAATTGCACTGTAGCCAAACATTTAGTTGCCTTCAGAATTTGTTTTATCGTTAATACTGCAGTGAATGTTCATCCTTAGAATAGATTCTGTTTTCTTTTTATCTTTGAGATAAATTCCTTTCATTCCTTTGTTTCCTAAGAGTATTTGTTTTGCATTACTGAAATACTGCTTTTAGAGATAATTGACATACGTATTATCACTTCTATGCATTTTAAGACTCAAAATCTCTTTTAGGCAAAATTGTTTCATGAATTAGTTTTCAAAATTCTTACTTTTCTGAGGCACCGTTTTACTCAGTGTTATCAGCTCATGTGCCGGGATATGGATGCTGGAGCTCTTGTTCTGGAATTTTCTTCCAAGCTGCTCAAATTCATTCTGTAGCTAAAATAACATTACCAATAAGGTTTAGTATTTTATTACTATCATGTTAATTTAAATTTATTCAATATTACTAAAGTAACATTATGTATACATATTGCAACATTTAAATTAATATTAATTGATTAATTTTAATATTCATATTAACATTAAATGATAGAATTTATTTAATCTCTTATACAGTCAGCTCTCCACATCAGCGGGTTCTGCATCTGCAGATTCACTGGTCTGTGGGTCCCGTACTCTTGTCTACAGTCAGCAGCTGGTTGAACCCAAGGATGCAGAACCCGCAGGTATGAAGGGCTCACTGTGGGACTCCAGCATCCATCCTTGGAATTTGGTATTCAAGGTGGGGGGTCCAATCCCCAGCCTCCAGTGGGTATCGGAGGATGACTGTCCTTACCAATTTAAAATTAGCATCGTACGTCCATATGACATTAGTATCAATGAAATAACACGTTTTATTATCGAACGTGTAAGCATCTCATCTAAGGAAAAGTTGAACATACGGGAGATGAAAGCATATCAGGCTCAGAGGAGTAAACCACCAACATCCTGACTTCTGAACGTGCACACATGTTGTACCTGTACTTGAGTTTATCCAGATAGGATCTTAACGACCTGTACCTGGCTTCCCGCAGTGAACAGTACATGGGGGACACTCACCCAGTCTCCTGCAGGAAGCACTGATTCATCCACTCATCTTGCTGCACCGTTTTGTGCCCGGGACACCTCCAGCTGTGACGTTTCTTGTCAACAGTGGCTGGAGATTTGGTTGGCCCCAGTGATGGGCTGGGAAGAAGGACTTCCCTGGTGGTCCAGTGGTCAAGACATCACCTTCCAAAGCAGGGGCCGCGGGTTCCGTCCCTGGTCGGGAAGCTAGGATCACACATGCCTTGGGGCCAAAAGCGAAACGAAACATAAAACAGAAGTGATGTAGCAAATTCAATACTTTTCAAAGGATCTGCATCAAAGAATCTTAAAGATGGAAAAGAACAGCACCGTTGTGGACATCCTGTGAACACACCTTCTGAGTCACACATGTGCATACATATTCCCCCCACCCAGAGGTGAGACTCTTAGGTCAGAGGACATAGACCCCTAGGAGAGTCTTGCACAGAGCATGCACCCGCCCACAGAGAGGCTTAGATGTTCTCCCCACAGTCTCCCCAAGTGGAGAATCCATCTTTTCCTCGGCTCAGCCCTTCTGGTATGTGTGTCGTGATGGCTCGCTGCTCTTTGTTCTTGCGTCCAGGGGTTGAACACCTCGTCGTGAGTTTATTGGCGATGGGGCTCCTCTTTTCCAAAGCACTCTCTAGGTGGTTTAGCCAGTCTGTCCTGCAAGAGTCCTTTATGTATGGGGTATTCGAGCCATGTGCTGGTTTCATCTCAGTTTCTTTCTACTTTTATTTCTTTCAATTTCCTGATAGTTCTTAATTTGGGGCTTCACTGGGCTTCCCTGGTGGCTCAGTTGGTAAAGAATCCGTCTGCAATGCAGGAGACCCTGGTTCAATTCCTGGGTAGGGAAGATCCCCTAGAGAAGGGAAGGGCTGCCCACTCCAGTATTCCTGGGCTTTGCTGATGGCTCTGCTGGTAAAGAATCCGCCTGCAATGCGGGAGACGTGGATTCGATCCCTGGGTCGGGAAGATCCCCTGGAGAAGGGAACGGCCGCCCACTCCAGTACTCTGGCCTGGAGAATTCCATGGACTATATAGTCCATGGGGTCACAAAGAGTCGGACACGACTGAGCGACTTGCACTTTCATTTGGGGCTTCACTACTGGCTCAGACGGTAAACAACGTGCCTGCAACGCGGGAGACCCGGGTTCGATCCCTGGGTTGGAAAGATCCCCTGGAGAAGGGAAATGGCTATGCTGGTTTTACCCAGGTCATTCCTGGTTTTATCTAAGTCTTTCTCTACTTTTTTTTTTCAGTTTCTTAATAGCTCTTCCTTTAAGGGATGATCAGTTCATCGTCTTGCTTCCTTCAGGTCCACTGGGCTCCGTGTACTATGTGAGCACTCTCCTCACACAGGGTCACTCAGGTGCCCTCCTTACGTCCGAGGAATGCCGTTGCTCCATCTTTGCCTCTCAGCTGGCTTTCGTTCGGATTTCATTTCTGTCGTAAGGATCCAGCGTAGGGCATCCGTGTTCCTTTATTTTTCTTTCCCTCTTTTTTTCCCCCCCAAAGAAAAAAATTTTTTAGTTGAAGCATAGTTGATTTCCAGCATTTTCTATGAAAATGATCATGTTGTCAGTCAATCATAAGAAAGTTGCATTTTCCTTTCCGGGCTTTGCACATTTTTGCTTCTTTGCCCTGTCTTCATGCTGGCTGAGACTTTGAGTACAATGTTGAATGAAAGTGATGGTTATGGACATTAGGTTTGCTTGAAATTCCTTTCTGCCTCTTTCATTTCTGTTTATTCAAAATAAGGATCAGTCAGAAGCACTTTTTTCTTTGCTTTCTTCTGGGTTACTTGATCAGTTTACCAGTCGTTAGAAAACAGGTCTAACTGTTCGACTAGGAATATGGAAACAGGTGGTAGTATTCTTTATAAGTAAGAGAAATCACTGCAATTGAGCATCTCCAAGCAACCACTGTGTGTAAATAAAACACAGTTCACTTATAGTACTCGGACCAGAGTAAGTCGGAGTTTAAGAATACGTTCTTAAGTAAGGGAGGAACTAGGGATCTAGAGATCCCCTAGAGCAGCGGTCCTGAACCTCGGATCTAATGCTTGGTGCTCAGAGGTGGAGCTGATGGGATAAACAGTAAGACAAAGCACACGGCAAATGGAACGCCACTCGTGAAAGTGAAGTCGCTCAGTCGGGTCCGACTCTTTGTGACCCCATGGACTGCAGACTACCAGGCTCCTCTGTCCATCGGATTTTTCCAGGCAAGAGTACTGGAGTGGGATGCCATCGCCTTCTCCAGGAATGCACTTGAATCATCTCAAAAACCCATCTACCCCCCACCCCCCTATCCGTGGAAAAGTCATCTTCCACGAAACGGGTCCCTGGTACGACCACGGAGGTTGGGGACCACTGCTCTAGAGAGAAGAGGAATCAAGACCCATCTCAACGGCATGCCCAAAGTGGGGTGAGGTGGCCAGGGACCCCAACAGTGACTGCCCAGACGAACTGGAGAACCCTGGGGAGCGCCGAGGCAGAGGCCCAGAGGAGCCGGGGTGGCTTCCAGAGGAGGGAAGGGGTGAGTGAGGTCAGAACCCCCTGGACGGCGTGTGAGGTGCTGGAGTTGTGGTCCAGCACGTGGTCACTACGCACACCGAGTGACGACTCTGGAATCAGCCGCGTCAGTATCTTTGCAGCAAGAGGAGAGGACTGGTTCAAAGGAGGGCTTCCCATGCTGCTGGTGGTAAAGAACCCGCCTGCTAATGCAGGAGTCGTAAGAGACGCGCGTTCCAACCCTGGGTGGGGAAGATCCCCTGGAGGAGGGCATGGCAACCCACTCCACTGTTCTTGCCTGGAGAATCCCCTGGACAGAGGAACCTGACGGGCTACAGTCCATGGGGTGGCAAAGCGTCGGACACGACTAAGTGACTGAGCACGCATGCATGGCTTGAAGGTGACCCGTGAACATGCTGTGGGCTGTGTGTCTTTAAAGCTCTACCTTAGGCTACTGATTTGAAAAGGAAAGACAGGCTGTGGATCGTGCGTGCCCACGGGACTGTGTCCTTGCAGATTCGTGGCCTCACTGGGGTTTATGCGTCAGTCACGGGGTGCTTGTGGTCCTCAGTGGAGATGCTCGTGCAGGGCATGGTGCTGGGCTGGAAGGGACCCCGCGTCCACGTTCACACCCGCCGCTGCCCTCTCAGTTCCTCCCTCGAGCTGGGAACACACCCTCGGCATGGTCTGCTTTCCCGCCGTGGACACTGTGTCTGTCTCATTGAGATCTGTTCTGTGTAAAAGTGGCCCAAAGTGCAGAGCTGCCCCCTAAGGCTCCCCAGGAGGAAGGTGACGCCCCACCCGGCAGCGGAGGTGGGTGGCGGGCCATTCCCCTGCAGGTGTGGCCTGTGGCACCATGAGCTCAGTGTGAGGGAGGTAGTAACGTGGAGCCGCCTCCAGAAACAGCGAGAGGAGAGCCCCCGATTCAGGCTTGAGGCTGCGTGTCGGGGCCTGGGGTCACACTGAGAGCCCGTGAGGATGCTCTGAAAAAGGGGAAGAAAGTAACTGTGCAAGTCGCTCAGTTGTGTCCAACTCTCTGCGACCCCATGGACTATACAGCCCATGGGATTCTCCAGGCCAGGATACTGGAGTGGGTTGCCTTTCCCTTCTCCAGGGGATCTTCCCAACCCAGGGATCAAATCCAGGTCTCCTGCATTTCAGGTGGATTCTTTACCAGCTGAGCCACCAGGGAAGCCCCAAAAAAGGTAAAAAAGGGGTTAAGTTTGTGGGTTCTGAGATGATGACGGATTAAAATACAGTGGCGCGGGAGGCAAAAGACACTTGCTGTCCTTCTATCCGGGATTGTGAAAATGCTTTCAACTAGAGTTCTTTGTGTGTGTGTGTGTGTGTTAGTGGCTCAGTCGTGCGACTCTTTGCAACCCCACGGACTGTAACCCACCAGGCTTCCCTGTCCATGGAATTCTCCAGGCAAGAACAGTGGAGCGGATTGCCATTCCCTAGAGTTCTTTCAGTTCATAAATAATTGTAATATCTCTTAGATTAGATTTGGGTTTTCCCTAGTGGCTCAGATGGTAAAGAATCCCCCTGCAGTGCAGGAGACGTGGGTTCTGTCTTGGAGTGGAGAAGATTCCCCTGGAGAAGGAAATGGCCACCCACTCCAGTGCTCTTGCCTGGAGAAGCTCAGATAAGACAGAGAAACCCGGCACGCTACAGTGAGCCTATGGAGATCACAAAAGAGTCAGACATGACTGGGGTGACTAATGCTTTTAAGAGAGATGTAATAAGTTTTTTAAAAAACAAACACATTAAAACAGCTTACTTCCTGATTGGCGGACAATGATACCTGTCACCGCAGGAAGCCAGTAACCCTGCATTTCCACCAAGGAGCAGCCACCCAGGATTTGCTACAGTGTGTTCATGGTTGACTTTCTAAACCCTAACTTGTGCGAGTTACAAGACAGCTGCAGACTTTATGTGAGATGCAGGCCGCTGTTTGGAAAAGCCTGGACTGCGAGTTGTGCCTGAAAACATGCTATAAAGGCCTGCGGGAAAGACAGGCAGTTCCTGTAAACTGTGTTTTGCAGTGTGGGTTTGGTGGAAGGCAACTGATCAACAGACACCTGCCGTTGAGAAGATGGTTTGTGACTCTTGGTGGCCAAAGTGAGGGCCCTCCATGCCTCTCAGGGAGACCCCAGGGTCGGGCAGGAGGCAGAAACAGTGCTCAGGAGGCTTGACCGTGCTTTCTGTGGTCGGGGAGGGACAGGAAACACTGGTCATTCTGGGGGTTGGCGGGTCTGGATCATCACAGTGGGCTCTGGGAAGTGGTGGTGATTTAGTTGCTCCGTCGTGTCCTACTCTTTGCGAGTCTGTAGGCTCCTCTGGCCATGTGGATTCTCCAGGCAAGAATACTGGAGTGGGTTGCCATGCCCTCCTCCAGGGATCTTCCCGACCCAGGGATGGTACCTGGGTCTCCTGCATTGCAGGCAGATTCTTTACCAACTGAGCCACCAGGGAAGCTCAGGTTCTGGACACAGGCTGCCGCAGTTCCCTGGCCCTGGAGGGCTGATGAGGGTGGACCTGGTGACCCCAAGGGTGAGGGTCCCCCCTCTGAG
Organism: Bos indicus x Bos taurus; assembly: GCF_003369695.1. Lineage (NCBI taxonomy): Eukaryota > Metazoa > Chordata > Mammalia > Artiodactyla > Bovidae > Bos > Bos indicus x Bos taurus. Next base: position 5,721,891 of record NC_040105.1, on the reverse strand, counting down.
GGGATGCTGGGGTGCAGGCTCTGGGTTGGCCGGTCTGCACAGAACATGGATGCCTGCAGGTGAGCTGTCTGCTCTCTGGACATAAGGCCATCCCGGGGAGGGCCGTCCCACCAGGCTCTAGGAGGTCAGAGCCTCACAGATACAGGAAACCAAAGGAATCGTTAAATAAAGGCAGAGGGAACGCAGTGGGGTAGGAATCTAGGGTGTGGAGTCTGCTGAGCCAGCCACGGGAAGTGACTGGAAAGCCTTGGGTTTGCACGGAGATCCTCACCAAGGTGGGGGTCCATGTCCAGAGACCCAGGGTGTGCACTCAGAGCCAGCAGCTTGCAGAGCTAAAGGGTGGGAGGGGCCATCGGATATGTGGCTCAGTACATGCTCCTGTGAACCGTGCTATAGGAACACATGGGTTCTTGGGGGACCTGAAGCCGTGGGTAACAATTGCACATCGCACAGCTGTAGTGCGGCAAAGTGGGGTCCACTTGGCTGCTCGGCACCGGAGACTGTGAGGACTCTGCTGTGCCCTGCTCCGGACTTGGCAGGAACTGGCCTATTCTCTGTGGTGCGAATCACGCTCTCCGATACAGGGCGGGGGGGCACCCACCTGTCCAGTGGGATTTTACATTAAGATGAAAAGTCTGATCCTTTCAGCAGCAGCAGCAAATGCTTTGATTTGCTTTGTGGGCTTGAGGGACGCAGGGGTTCACCACGTACAGAAGTGAGTTTGCTTTGGGGCACACAGGGGCGTCGTGTGGCACCCTGCCCACCGCTACCTGCCCTGCTCAGGGCTCTGCCCACCCCTTCCGTGAGCTGTGCCCATGCTGTAGTTATCGCCATAACCGCCTCGTCAGTACACTGTGCTTCTGTCACGATGGTTCTGTATTCACCTGTATCCCACCTCCGTCCAACCTAACGTGGATGTCACCCACGCACGCTGTTACTTACCCAGACGCCTCCGTATTTCGGGTCCACGAGTCCAGCTGCCTCTGGGAGGTCATTTGAGCACAATGCGTCGAGCAGCAGCACCTGTTGAAAGAAAGGGTATGAATTCGCTCATCACTTGACTTTGTACTTTGCGTATAATGTACAGTTCTTCTCCAGTCAACCCATAGCTCTTGACGTCTGCCGTGTAAAGAGTTACAACCTCAACCCTTTTTAGCTAAACAGCGTTGATGCCTGCTTGGTATCTCTTTGCTTTCTGGTGGAAAAGTCCTCTTCTCATTTCCCAAAGTGCTCCAGAGCAAGTTTCCAGCGGACCCAGCACTCCATCAAAGACGTCTGAGCTCTGAAAACCTCCCATCAAACGCTTGGTTTGAGTGCGGCCAGGATGCGAGGCTGATCACCCCAGGGGTGGCAGGAGGGGGCAATGCCTTTCACGAGTGGCTGGGGACTTACTGGGTGATTGATAAACCCGGCCCAGCCTCTGTTCCCACACTCAGGCCTGGCTCTGGAGCACTTTTGTGTTTTTTTTCCACTCGGTCGATCGCCCAAAGAAAAGACACGGACAGAAAACGGGCTGCTCGGGGCGGAAGTGGAGACGTTACATAAGGGGCCCTGTTCTCTGGGTGCTGGGGGAGCAGGTCTGATTCTGCAGGGGTCACACAGGCAGTGAGGCTGGGGCGCACTCACTGCAGACTGTTCTCACCCTCGTCTCCTGAGGAGGAGACCCTGTGCACATGGAGCACACACGGAGCAGACATGGAGTCCACACGGAGTCCACACAGCACACGTGGAGCACACACCGAGCACACGCAGAGTCCACACCGAGCACATGCAGAGTCCACACGGAGCACACACACAGTCCAAATGGAGCACACACGGAGCAGACATGGAACAGACATGGAGTCCATACAGAGCACACATGGAGCACACGGAGTCCACACAGAATCCACACAGAGCACACATGGAGTCCACAGAGCACACACGGAGTCCACACAGCACACACACAGCACATGCCGAACACACACAGAGCACACACGGAGTCCACACAGAGCACACATGGAGCAGACGTGGAGTCCACACAGAGCACATGCAGAGTCCACACAGAGCACACATGGAATCCACACAGCACACACGGAGCACACACGGAGTCCACACAGCACACACCGGGCACACACATAGTCCACACTGAGCACACACAGAGTCCACACCGAGCACACACGGAGCAGACATGGAGCAGACATGGAGTCCACACAGAGCACACACGGAGCACGTGGAGTCCACACAGAATCCACACAGAGCACACATGGAGTCCACACAGCACACATGGAGTCCACACAGCACACACAGAGCACATGCTGAACACACACAGAGCACACATGGAGTCCATACAGAGCACATATAGAGCAGACATGGAGTCCACACAGAGCACACGCAGAGTCCACATGGAGCACACACGGAGCAGACATGGAGTCTACACAGAGCACACACAGAGCACATGCTGAACACACATGGAGTCCACACAGAACACACACGGAGCACACACAGAGTCCACACAGCACACACCGGGCACACGCAGAGTCCACACTGAGCACACACAGAGTCCACACCGAGCACACACGGAGCAGACATGGAGCAGACATGGAGTCCACACAGAGCACACACGGAGCACGTGGAGTCCACACAGAATCCACACAGAGCACACATGGAGTCCACACAGCACACATGGAGTCCACACAGCACACACAGAGCACATGCTGAACACACACAGAGCACACATGGAGTCCACACAGAGCACACACGGAGCCCACATGGAGCACACAGAGTCCACACAGAGCACACATGGAATCCACACAGCACACACGGAGCACACACGGAGTCCACACAGAGCACACACAGAGCACACGGAGTCCATACAGAATCCACACGGAGCACACATGGAGTCCACAGAGCACACACGGAGTCCACACAGCACACACAGAGCACATGCTGAACACACACAGAGCATACATGGAGTCCACACAGAGCACATATGGAGCAGACATGGAGTCCACACAGAGCACACGCAGAGTCCACATGGAGCACACACGGAGCAGACATGGAGTCTACACAGAGCACACACAGAGCACACGCTGAACATACATGGAGTCCACACAGAGCGCACACGGAGCCCACATGGAGCACACAGAGTCCACACAGAGCCCACATGGAATCCACACAGAACACACGGAGCACACATGGACCACACATAGAGCACACACTGAGCACACACAGTGCTCATATGGAGTCCACACAGAGCACACTCGGAGTCCACACCAGGTCCACACAGAGCACACTGGGGTGGCCAGGCCTTCAGGGTGAGGAAGGGCCAGGCGTTTACTCCTGCCCGACTTCAGGATTTCTTCCACCAGCTTCCTCAGAAATATGCAGGATTGAGAGACTCCTGCGGAATCTCTCTCATCACCTAGGAAACAAGAAGACGGACGCTGGGCATCCCCCATTCTCCTTGGGTTTCGTTACCATGGGTGCCACGGCTGGATTAGGCTCAAGACCTCTGTGGAGGCATCACACTGTCACTTTTCTCATGATTTTTTTTTTTCCTATCTGGTTCTCGTATCTCAATTTACTTTTCCTTTTACGCTCTATTATGTTTCCCCTGACTTCATTCTTTTCCCCTACTCCATTCTTGAACATTTCTTTGATACGGACCGTTTTTAAAGTCTTCACAGAACGAGTGAAGCGATATCGCTTCCGTTTTACACTTTGGTTCTTTCGCCATGAGGCGTGTGGGATCTTACATCCCCAAACAGGGATGGAACTGACACTCCCTGCATTGGAAGGTAGAGTCCCAACCACTGGACCATCGGGGAAGTCCTGAGCTGATTTTCTATTGAGGAAACAGCAGGCAGAATTTGGGGAGACCTCCGTCCTCGGCCTGGAGGGTGCCCGTCTGCATTGCCTGCAGGGTGCCCATCTACATTGCCTGCAGGGTCCTCTGTCTCCTTCCTGTTCTCTCCAGCTTCAGGAATGTCAGACCGTGAGCCCTCTTGCTTGCGGACTGTTTTTTTTTTTTTTTTTTCTTTTTTTTTTTTTTCACTTAACTGTGTTCACCTTACAGATCCCGGCATCGGACAGTATCATGTGGAGTGGTTTCCGGAAGTCTGCACCCACAACGAATCCGCCAGGCTGGAGGCATCCTCAGCCGTGACCCAGGTGAGGAGGAGGAGGCCTGAAATGGGGGTGCTCGGGGGCTCTTAGACGCACCCGCCCTGCGGGCACAGCTGCACAGGAAGAGGTGCAGGCTGAACATGCCATGGGTGACTCAGTCACCGACCCGTTACCTTTGGACAGGTGGGGAGGAGACACAGCGTCACGTGTTCACTCACCCCTCATCCCTGCATGTTGTCAGCATGGTGGGGGGACCCTGAGACTCGGAGATTCCAGACACAGCTCACAAGGAGCTCCCAGGGCAAACGCCGTCAGCCTGGGAGTGTTTTATCTTAATCACACAGAAGCTCGGAATTCTCTTCTCCATTCTGAGTCGGAACCCCCTGTGACCTGAAGGCCTCATTTTCCCAGGGCAAATGGGAACACTTCCCAGGGTTTCTCTGCAGCCCTGTCCCTCAGCCTCACCTTCAGCTACATCCCTACCTTGTGCCAGCTTGTGCTGGGGGTGGAAGACCCGCCCGTCCTGGGCCCCAGCACGTGCTCTTCTGACGTTAAGGGTCCCGGACACGCTCCCAGCTGCAGCTCTTGTATAAGGGTAGGAGGCCGTGACAACTGCATGCCTAGAATTGACCCATACACTCCCTAACACAACTTACCTACAGTTGACACACACACCCTAATACAACTGCTTGTCTAGAATTGACACACACACCATAACACAACTGCTCGCCTGCAAGTGACACACACACCCTAATACAACTGCTGGCCCAGAATTGACACACACCGCCTGCCACACCAAGGGAAGGAGACATCACATGAGCTTGTTCCAACCATCACTCTCAGCTTTCCTGTTGGTGTCAGGTTATCTACATGTATACAAGGCCCTGAAAACAACACCCTAGAAGGGACACACACACACACCCTAACATACCAAGGGTAAGAAACATCGCACGAGCTTGTTACAAATGTCACGGTCAGCTTGCCTGTTCCTGTAAGGTTATATATGTGTGCAGGAGGCCACAACAATGCCACCCTACAGGGGACACGCACACGCTCACAAAGAGAGAGAAACAGCACAGTAGCTTGTAACAACCATCACCATCAGCTTCCTCTTCCTGTAAGGCGACAGTCCCAGCCCCGTCAGCCCTCCACGGTTGAGTCTGGCCTCGTCATTCTGTTTAATCATCACACTCCAGCCGGAAGCAACAGAGAGAGCCCTCCAGAGAGGGGAGACGAGACACGGCTCCAGAATGTCGTCTCTGCCTTCAGGAAAGACTCAGGTCTAAACTGAGCCTGTGTCTGGGAGGAAGCCCGAGTTAGCTTTTTTTTTTTTAATAACAATTCGGGTTGCTATTCACAGCTTTTCACCCTCCCTGTCCAGCCAGCTCCCCATGGTGGGTCGTGACGGTCAGAATGGGGCTGCCGTGGACTGAATGCTTCCACCTGGTTGTTCTAGAGCCTGGGTGACACCCCCTCGCCCCAGGAGCGGGGGTCATGGTGTAAATCATCTCGGTGAGGACCCTGTGTGGTTTTTGTAAAGGCTGTATCGCACACACGCACACACACACACACCCCCCACCACATACAAGAAGACAACCGCATGGGACATCATCGCATCTCCTGCCAAGTCCGTTCCCTTGTGAGAATTTTACAGCTGACGTGTTCTCTCTGTCTCCGTCTCGCTCTAGGAAAACTACATGATTCTTCTAGACCTGTCGTTCTCCTGCAAATACAAGGTGATCGTGCAAGCCGTGCGGCCCCAGGGCCGCTGGAAGGCGGAGAGCGCGTCCTTCACAACCCCGCCGTGCTCCGCGCTCAAGGGCAAGGCCCACAAGCACTTCAGCTGCCCCAGCGCGGAGGAGAGTACGTGTCACCTGGAATCCCCAGAGGGGCGCGGCGCTAGGCACAGCTCCAAAGCACGATTCACGAGGCCCCGAAACCCACAAGGGTCACCCCTTTCTAGACGGCCCTAGGACAGCCCTGTCTAAAGGGAACGTGTATATACGAACACTCGCATAGCCTCCGAAGTCCAGCTGCACTTAGCCACCCAGGCTTTGCTGAAGGATCAGCCCTTAGAAGTGAAAGAGAAAGTCGCTCAGTGGTGTCAGACTCTTTGCGACCCTGGACTGTACAGTCCATAGAATTCTCCAGGCCGGAATACTGGAGTGGGTAGCTTTTCCCTTCTCCAGGGGGATCTTCCCAACCTAGGGATGGATCCCAGGTCTCCCACATTACACACAGATTGTTTACCAGCTAAGCTACCACGGAAGCCCAAGAATACTAGAGTGGGTAGCCTATCCCTTCTCCAGGGATCTTCCCAACCCAGGAATGGAATCAGGGTCTCCTGCATTACAGGTGGATTCTTTACCAGCTGAGCCACCAAGGAAGCCCAACCTTGGAAGCCCAAGCCCTTAGAAGAGGGGCCGGTATCTGTCCCCGGGTGCTCTGGGGTGCACCTCGTGTAGCTCACTTGACTCGTGTTCAGCCCAGCCCCAGGGGCGTTACCCTTCACAGCCTTTCCATCCCCCATCTCCACCTTCTGCAGCCCTGGCCCACATCGAGGGACACTTATCCTCAGAAGCCCCGCCTGGGAGCTGGTTCTGGTCACTGCCGACGGCTCTCACCACGACCCCAGCCTTCCCCACCCACCCTATCCCCCAGCACCCACTCCTGCCCTCTCAGTGGCCCGGTCCTCTGAGATCACAGCACTCTTTTCTGCATCGTCCACTCCCATCTGCAAGCTGGACTCGAAAATGACCCTGAGCCGTCAGCAGCCACTAGGCACAGAGCTGCATAGATGAGGGTCCAGCTCAGATGTCATCTGCCCAGGCGGCCATGGGACCTCCCCCCGCCCAAGGGAGGTTGGGTCACTGACCCCGGGGCCCAGAGAATGGCACTCTGAACACCGTCTACTCTGGGGCTGCCCTCTCTCCACCCCTCTAACCGCTTCATGGTTCCCTTTCCTGCACCCACAGGTCACAGTCACGTGCGCCCCAAAATGCAGGCCAAACCTGAGAACCTGTCTGCCTCCTTCATGGTACACAATGCCAACATCACGGGGCACTTCTCCTGGAGGGTGAACCAGGCAGGCTTGCCGCAGCCGGCCACCGGCTTCCAAGTGACCTGGGCCGAGGTCACCACTGAGAGCCGGCCCAACAGCCTCCCAAACAGCATCATCTCTCAGTCTCAGATTCTGCCCATGGTGAGTGCCCGCCCACCTGCCCCATCTTGGGGTGGGTTCCCCCCCACCCGGAGGGAGCATCCCTGGGGGAGGCAGTTGGGCACCCCAAACCCCCACTGCAGGGGCAACGTGTTGAGACTCACATGTAGGCTTTCTTCTCCTGTGTGAATTCTTGTGCAAGAATCAGAACACACCACCAGGGTTCCTGTGGGCCCCCAGTGAATTCTTTTGTAAGAATCAGAGCACACCATCAGGGTTCCTATAGATTAACTATCACCATCATAAACTTAGGAGAAACCATCATCTAGCTAAACATGATGACCAGGGCCAGCTCTTAAGGAGACCTCTCCTGTCCACACAGAACACAAAGGTTTCACCATATTCTGTTCTTTTGAATCCCTGTCCTTCTGGGCCAAGCGGACGTGCCCCGTTTGAAGTGCTAAATTTGGCGGGGGGGGGGGGGAGAGCTAAAAAGAACCTTGTTCTTTCTCTTCATTTTCCCCTTCAAATCTAGCCAGAGCACATAATGAGCTGGAGTGCCTTCCAGGCCAACTTAATTCCTTGGCTTGGGGGGTGGGGGGGAAAGCATGTGTGGGCTTTTACCAACTCTCAAAATGCCCTTAGAATATGCAACTCTTGCTCCAAAAAGAGAAAAAAAAAAAAAAAAACACCTAAATCCCGGAAGGAAAAAAAAATTCCATGGAATTGGACAGTAATTATTCTGTGTATGTGCATTAGGTTCTATTGAGTTCTAAGACCAAAAAAAAAAAAAAGCGTTGGCATAAAAAGAAACATTTTTTGGCTGCGGGCACTGACAGATACTGTCTTTTAAGGAGCACAAGTTGGCGCGTTTCCCCGAGACGTGGATTATCAAGAATTCACATCACAAGATGTGCAGATGAAAACTTTTAAAGCCTGGGAAAGTCTTAGGTTCAGGAATGGAAAATGCAGTCCCCGGGAGGGGGTGGGGGTGAGCCACAAGAACTGGCCTGACTCATGTGAGCTCTTGGCTGCCAAGAGCCGGGGTCTCCTTGCTGCCCAGACCACCAGAGGCGGGGGACGGGGCGGGGAGGGGGGCTGTCTCCAGCGAACGTGGACAGATCGCGGTACCCTGACCATGGCGGAGTGGAAGCAAGCGAACCGCACCTGCGCGTAACACGGTGACGTCGCGAGGGGGTGTGGTCTCTGGAGGAGAGTCCAGACGTGGGTCGTGGTCAGAGGCAGCGCCTGACAGCCCCGTGTCCCCCAACGCCTTCCCTCCCCTTCCCCAGGATCACCCCGAGCTCTCGGTCCCGGGTCTGCGGCCCGCCACCCTCTACCGCCTGGAGGTGCAGGTGCTGACTGCGGGTGGGGAGGGGCCCGCCACCATCAGGACCTTCCGGACCCCCGACGTGCATGGTGAGTCCCGGCCGAGGGGGTGGGGGTCCCGCCTGGCTTGCAGACACACAGAAAGTCTTGGTGAAAAAACGAAAATCTATAGATCCAACATTGCAGGCTCCTACCCACAGGGAGTTCTCTGAACCTGAAGCCCCCCCACCCTTTGTATGTACTTCCTCCCAGCCTACCTGATCCGCTCCCTTTTTCCCTCCCCTGCACCCTCCTCCCCCCCTTCTGTTGCTTTTTTGCTCTACGGAAGGCATGCTTTTTCCTTATCTTCTAACCGTAAATACACAAGAGGTAGGGTTTCCAATGCAGATAGACGTTAGAGACATAAGGCTTGATCCATCGGTCGGGAAGATCCCTTGGAGGAGGGCATGGCAACCCACTCCAGGTTTCTTGCCTGGAAAGTCCCCACGGACAGAGGAGCCTGGACACGTTATATTCCATGGGGTCGCACAGAATTGGACACGACTGAAGTGACTTAGCATGCACCCACACAAGGGGGAAAAAATCCATCATCTCATATCATTCTGAAATTTTTTAAAAAATTAAGATGTTCAAATATAACTATATAGGAAATACTACTTTGGTATGGAGCTTATTACAGGTATTTCTACTATATATAATCTATTGGCTTCCCCGGTGGCTCAGCTGGTAAAGAATCCACCTGCAGTGCAGGAGACCCTGGTTTGATTCCTGGGTCAGGAAGACACCCCTGGAGAAGCGATAGCCTACGAACTCCAGTATCCTTGGGCTTCCCTGGTGGCTCATCTGGTAAAGAATCCGCCTGCAATGCAGGAGACCTGGATTTGATCCCTGGGTTGGGAAGATTCCCCCTGAAGAAGGGAAAGGCTACCCACTCCAGTATCCCAGCCTGGAGAATTCCATGGACTGTATAGTCCTTGGGGTCACAAAGAGTTGGACACCACTGAGCCGACTTTCATTTTCACTATCTATATTACATAAATTTTCTTCATGATATGATCCAAATCAGTCTACTTGACTTCCTGCTAAATCACGTAGATTAAAAATAATTGTCACCTATTGTTTCAAAACAAAGAGCCTCCCGGGCAGCACTAAGGAGATACGCTGGGGAGTGGTTGCAGTTATTTACCATAAAGGAGTTCTCATCCAACTGTGTTTGCTGATATTGAAAAAATGGGAAAGAAAATCTAGTGATGTCTTCAGAGGCCGCAACTGTTAGCTTTGGCAGTGATTGAATACGTGCTGGGTCTGCTAAGCCTGAAGTCCTGATCCACCCCCAACCCCACCCTCCCTTCCACCCTCCACATCCACAAGTCTGTTCTCTATGTCTGTGAGTCTGTTCTTGTTTCATAGATGTCACTCACGTGGAGTCTAAATTACGGCACAAAGGAACTTGACTAGGAAACAGAAACAAACTCAGAGACAGAGAGAACAGACTTGTGGGAGTTTGGGATCAGCAGATAGAAACCAGTATCCATAGGATGGATAAACAATGGGTCCTACATTGGAGCAAGGGGACTGCATCCTATATTCTATGATAAACCACGATGGAAAAGAATATACATAGTGTGTGAGCAAGGGAACTGCATCCCATATTCTGTGATAAGAAAGAAAGAAAGTGAAGTTGCTCAGTCATGTCTAACTCTTTGCAACCCCATGGACTATAGCCCACCAGACTCCTCCATCCATGGAATTTTCTAGGCAAGAGTACTGGAGTGGGGTTGCCATTTCCTTCTCCAGGGGATCTTCCCAACCCAGGATCTCTCGCATTGCGGGCTTTACTGTCTGAGCCACCAGGAAACCATGATGGAAAAGAATATATACAGTGTGTGCACACATATAGAAGCCGATGGCACCCCACTCCAGTACTCTTGCCTGGAAACTCACATGGACGGAGGAGCCTGGTGGGCTGCAGTCCATGGGGTCGCTAAGGGTCTGACATGACTGAGCGACTTCACTTTCACTTTTCACTTTCATGCATTGGAGAAGGAAATGGCAACCCACTCCAGTGTTCTTGCCTGGAGAATCCCAGGGATGGGGGAGCCTGGTGGGCTGCCATCTGTGGGGTCGCACAGAGTCGGACACGACTGAAGCGACTTAACAGCAGCAGCAGCAGCAGCAGGGGCATACATATAAAAACGGTATATATAAAACTGTACTCTCTCTCTCTCTCTATATATATATATATATATATATATACACTGTATATATAAAATTGAATCACTTTGGTCTACAGCAGAAATTAAACGCAACATTGTAAATCAACTATACTCTAATAAAATTTTAAAACGTATGTGTTGGGGAGCAAAGAGTATGCACAGTGGAATAAGTGCAGGAGGAAGCCAAGAGTCATTTAATGCAAGAGGGTGTGGTTCACTGGAACATGGTCCAAGGTGCTTGAGGCCCAGGTCAGGGTGTGAGACGGAGGATGGTGAGATTAACGTAGAGACGACTGCCTCTGAGTCACTTGTGGGATGGTGAAACGGAGACTTCCTGAAGGCCTTCGAGACTGCAGGGTCCATCGCTGAAAGCTTTGAAGGTCATTGGCACGTGGGTAGTAATTGAACCTGGGGGTGTGTACTGGAGGTCAGGAAGGTGAGGAGAGAACAAGACCAGGGAAGTGCTGTGGAAACCAGAACACCACGGCTCAAGGTGTCGGGCAAAGCGAAGAATCTACATTGGGGATAGTCTATGTCTTCCCAAATTCTTGTGGCTAAATACCAATTTTTTTTTTAATAGTCATTTCAACAGCTATATCTTAGGAGCAATGCTTTCATTTCTATTCCTGTTTTTAAACAGATCACTTAAAATATCAGATTCTTACTTTTCGCTTCAATTCTTCTGTCACTTTAAGTTCTTCATGTAGATGATGTGCTAGAAATAGTAGGTATCCACCCCCTCCACTGTTACACACTTAAGCCTCTGCTCTATTAGGAAAAACACACTGGAAGCTAATTTTAGTTCTTAGCAAATGGCAACAATTTTAGTTATTAGCTAAACGGCAACAATTGTGTATTTACAAAGATTAGTTATCAGCAGAACTAAACGGCAACAATTGTGTATTTACAAAAATTAGTTATTAGCAAAACTAAATGGTAACAATTGTGTGTTTAAAACAAAGAGAGCCTCCTGTTGGGTTTCAGATTATGTACATTGCTTTCTCAGCTTAAACTTTAAAAAGGCACGTCAACGGTTTATGTGTTGATAAGAATGAATGATCCTGGGTTTATTTTAGTTTTTAAATGATGGATCAGATTTGCCCCAGCAGCTTTTTGCACTTAGGAGTTTAAACACAAATAAAAGCCACCCCACTGGGAGCACCCTGTGTGACATCCTGTCCTGTTTGGGACCACATCCACCCATCACTTACAACGTCCCTCCACCGAAAGTGTGTGTGTCGTGAAAGGATGTGGTAATTTCTAAACTTTTCCAAGGAAATACAAAGGGTTCTGGCCGGCTTACATTCTTATAAAGAAAGGAGCTTGTCTTCTTTCTCTTGAGATCTTACAGTTCTACGGAGGGAACCAGAGAGCCGGGGAAGGCAGAGAGAAAAGAGAGGCAGGGTGGATGTGTATCTGCAAGTTCAGAGTCAGGGCTGGGAGGACCTGGGTGGCAAGGACCGCGGGCAGGGCACAGACACACACCTGTTCCTCCAGTCGGTCCAGCCGGGGACAGCGGCCAGACTGACACGTCCGTTCTGTCTCTAGGCCCCCATCTGAAACACCACCATCCCCACCACTACAAGCCTCCTGCAGAAAGATACTGAGCTGCTCTGAGAGCCCGTCTGAACCCTGAGTGAGTGTGGAAGCTGGCACAACCCCCCAAGGACTGGCTGTGCCCACTGGGAGGCATCAGGCCCTTCCTGGAGGACCGCCCGCCTCTGCCTAATAACCGCAGGGCGCTCAACGCTCCGTCTACCCTGGAAAACGCGCCGCGAAAACCAGGGACCCGCAGTGAGCCTTGCGAAGGTGGGGGTGGGGTGGGGGGGACAGGTTCCCGTGACAATGGACGACAGGTAGCCCAGCCCTGTTCCGCTTCTAATTCTTGCCTGCCTGTGTGGTGAAGCTCCTCCAATGCAGGTCTGAGATGTCCCGGAATTTGCACCAACAAATTCCTCAAAGAAGCCATTTACACACGTAATAGGCCTGCCCTATTACGTAAGCATACAGTTACTCACTGAACATTGGAGATTACATTCTTGATTGGATTTGCCAGATCAATGGAAGAGTATCCAGATTTTTACGTCCTAATATTTATTCAGAGATTTCTGAAGATGAATTTTTTTTTTAAATCACCTGTGGGTTTTTTTTTTTCAACTGAAAAATCTGTAAACCCAAAATATTGCCCATTAGTTTGAACCTAAAATGCTCCAGCTTCAAGCACTCAAGCTTCATTTTAAACAAAGACATAGATAAGTTTGACCTCGAAAGGACAGTTTCTGTTAAGACATGCCCAGCCAGGAGGAGTCAACAGTGCTACCCAGAGTCTGCCCTGGAGAAATTGAAACTGTTTTCTGGGGCTTTAATATTTTGTCCTTCGAGAAGTTTTCCTGATACTGTATTTATATTTTCCTTTTTTCCTTAATGGGGAAAACACCTGCTGATTTGCTTTGTTTTGCCACTTTCTTATATCTTAACACGCTACAAAACCTCTTGCTTGAAATGAAAGAAACCCAACTATCGAATATTTTCAAATCTTTACTGAGATTTTCCCCTTTTCTTAATTAAAGCAAGCTCTTTAGTAGAATATTCTCCATAATGTAGAAAAGGCAGAGGGGGACTCTGGAAGGTAGAGAAGGACAGCTGTTTGTCTTGGACTAACCTACCTTTGCTTTCCAGGTGGCTCAGTGGTAAAGAATCTGCCTGCTAATGCAGGAGATGCAGCTACGGGTTCGATCCCTGGGTTGCAAAGATCCCCTGGAGGAGGAAATGGCAACCCACTCCAGAATTCTTGCCTGGAGAAAATCCCATGGACAGAGGAGCCTGGCGGGCTACAGTCCGTGGGGTTGCAAAGAGTCAGACACAATTTAACAACTAAACAGGAAACCTTGCTCTACTCCTTCAAATCTATTACATCTTATTTGAAAAATTTAATTGAAAAATTACGAGGCACCATGCTAACACCTCATAGCATGAACTCAACTGAAGACACGGTGTTAGTATATAGCGTTGAGGGGAATGTTGGGGCACCCTTCAACTAGAGATGTTTTAATATATTTTTTGCTTGAAGGGACACCCATGTGTATACACATGTATGTATGTGTGTCTGTATACTTCCGGGTAGGTATACTATATATATGGAGAAGGAAATGGCAACCCACTCCAGTATTCTTGCCTGGAGAATCCCAGGGACGGAGGAGCCTGGTGGGCTGCCATCTATGCGGTTGCACAGAGTCGGACACGACTGAAGCGACTTGGCAGCAGCAGCAGCATACAATATATACATACATGTAAATACACACACACAGACAGACATATATACACGTGGGTAGCTTGAGTATAAGTCGCTGCAAAAATTGTTTTCCCAACTCACCCTTGATGGATGCAACTCTAAAGATCATTCAAGTAATCTGTTTTCCCCATCGGTGTCGATTCTATGAGAAAACGGCGATTTCTCCAAATTAAACATTTGCACGGAAGGGCGTCCTCATCTCATTATCTACACGAGGAACACAGAAAAAGCTCTTGTGCACCTGGGAGCCTGCCCTTTTTCTTCCTTCCCGAAAGCCTGCGGTGGGCGCCCTGGTTGCCAGGGGTTGAATGAGCAGCGAGGGGTTGAATGAGCACCGCGGGGCGAGAACGTGAGGGTCTCGACTCCTCCCCGGAGGCCCAGGCTCTTAAGTGCGGACACTAGGCAGAGAGACGACCCCTGTTATCACACGCACGCCTGTCTCCCCGGAGAACCCCGGGGCCGGTAGGCATGGATCTCTGACGGAACAGATGGAAAAAAACTACTTCCTGCGTCGTCGACGAGCTTGGAAGCTTGAGCAGGCGGGCGGTGCTTTGCAGCCGGCAGGAGGGGCTACGTGGGGATCTCAAGGGTGCAGGCAGCTCATGGGGCTTCGGGCTGTTTCTCTGCAGCTCCTTACGTGGTCTGGGGTGGACTCTGCAACAGAGTGTCCCTGCAGAGTCAGCGCGTTCCCCTTCTGCACGGAGATGGGAGAGCCTTCACGGAGGACGCATGCGCAAACACAGAGCTCATCTCTAAAACCACGGGTTTCCCCCAGACACGGTTCCCAGCATCTGGATTTTCAAACCCTCAGAATCTCAAAAGGGAAGTCTTCAAATTATTATTGGCTGTGTGTTTATTGTCTATCTTCATTGGTCCTAAATATATCCGTAAGTATTTGTGCCAGCCTATCTTTGTACTGTTGTACAGTTTAAAACGCGGGAGTATATACATAGATGCAAAATATTATTAAATTATTAAATACACTTAATTTTGTAAAATTTAATGACGTTTGTTTTGCCTGGGCCATAGACGTTGAGCAAATACATTTTTAGTTCGGATCAAGGTTCTGAAGCTTCTGTCTTCCTTGAAATACCTGAAGCAGGTCTTATGAGCATTTCATTCTGCTTTAATATTTGATACATTTTATTAGTATTATTGGAAGAGAAGACTAGGCAGTAAAAGAAAGCTGAGTTTCCTTTATAAATTTCAATAATATTGAAATGAGCAAAAATATAATTACAGTTTTTTGAATTTTTTAAAATTTGCCCTAATAAAGGTCTAAAATTTTATGTTGTTTAATTTTAAAACCAATTTCGTAGCTGATTCTCTGTTTTATTGAAATTAGATGCACTTCTCTGATATGAGAAAAAGTATATTGAGTGACAGTATTTACTCTTTAAAAAAGTCAAGCTCATCAAACACATGAAGTCATCAAATACAAGTGCGTAACGTGATATACATCGAGGCTGTGTGCATCTTTTTACTGAGAATATTCACTCCTCGGTGATGGGTTTATTTATCGGGGCTGTCCTCTTGTTGTATGTGGGCTCAGGGAGCAATCTTTATAAACGAATGTGTGCCCTTCACATCATCCAGTGTTATTTTAATATAAAAATGGGAAGGAAATCCAGAAACGAGGGAATAAACATACACTTAGACCTGAGCAGAGACTAACACATTACAAAGCAGTTACTCCCAGTAAAATTTTCTTCAAGAGACAGTAATGTTTATGACAGGTAAAATTTCCAGAATCCAAAGTTTACAAACAGATCTCTGTCCTAGAAAGACCTGGAGGAACCCAGAACCCATCTAGAGAACAGAACCCATCCTCCAGCTCAGCGCTGCTGAGACTTAGGGCCGCACGGCTCTCTGTTGGTGGGCAGGACCTGCCCTCGGCACTGTGGGGCGTGGAGAGGCACCCCTGGTCTCCACCCACCAGAGGCGAGGAGCACCCCACCCCGGATGTGATGACCACATGCTCTGTTGTCACAGCCCACACCATCTTGGGGTACAGAGTCACCCCCGGTGACAAATACCGCATCGTAATAATGTTCACCGAATAGAGGAAAACTGCCCTCTGCAAGGCGGAACTGAGTCAACTGGAGTAGGCACACCTGGGAAGTGCTTACACTGGACCTCAAAGCCCTTAGCGGTATCTTTTATCTGCACTGAAGAACCTGATTAAAAGGCTGAGTTTGTGTATCATGTGAGTGCAAAGATTCACTTTGTCCTACTGACCAGGCAGCATCATTTACAATGATGGGAGTCTTACTTAACGCCCTTTCTCACACCATATGTTGTGGGGTTCGTCAGATTCAGTCCTGTGAGTGCAAATATCTCAATCTAGACTTAGGCACACGTGCATATCGTCACCAGAACACAGAAGCTAAATACCCGTTGCGTTGTACGTTCATTTACGATAAAAATGCGCAAAGCTGGCGGCCCATGTCTATGGTTTCGCATGGCCAAACTCAGCTTCTCACCTCTCCTGGACATTTGGCAAGTTACACCACTCACAGAGTGACTCACACAGGTCTCTGCAGAGCTGTTAGGACTTTTCCTTGACATAACCATAGTGCGCAGATAACAGAATGGCTACCCTCTCATCCAAACCATGTCCCTTAGACAGATCATTTAAAAGTCAATATTTATTTATGTATGTAATAAAAAATGATTTTGTGTGTCATGTTATTTAGAGAGAAATAATCTTGTAAACAGATGTTGTAAAAAGAAAACACAAAAGCATTGTAAATAGTCTGATCTCTGTCACTCGTTATTTTCATGTTAGAGTCTGTACATACTGACTGATTCCATAATAAAGGACCTTTAAACCTGCTCAGTGGACTAAACTTGTTACTTTCCTGAAAACACACACACACACACACATTTTCTTTTCACTTAGAAAAATGAGCAGTTTCCTATGACGCTGGGGAGACTGAAAAAGCTTCATTCTCCTGTCAGTATGACTAGAACTCAAAGTCTGGTCAAAGATCGAAGGCGGGAGGAGAAGGGGGCGACAGAGGATGGGATGGGTGGATGGCATCATCGACTCAATGGACGTGAGTTGGAGTAAACCCCGGGAGATGGTGATGGACAGGGAGGCCTGGCGTGCTGCCGTCCACAGTGTCACAGACAGTCAGACACAACTGAAAGACTGAACAACAACAAACAGAAATGCAACAAGGCAGCTCGTTGTCCTGCACAGAATGTTCTGGACTATTGACGGAGATCACTGCATCACGGTTTTCACTCTGTTTACAAGCATGACTCTCAATGGTTTTGGTGGCATTTTCCATCCATTGGTCCACAGGCTTAAACAACTGTCCCCCTCCACCACCCCCGACCCCAGGAGCTGTCCATAAAATGCTACTAGATACATGTTGTGCTCATAAGCTTTCAGCCACAGCCCTTGGTTCTCAACAGCAGTCACTGCAGGTGGTGGGGGGCGGGGGGCGAGGAATCCCCTCCCCAGCAGAGGGTTGTGCAGACCCTCACACCGGGTGGGCGCTGTGCCCACGGGCATCTCCACCTGTGACTTAGGAGGATACTACTCCATAAACCACCCGAAGAAGGTGGTCCATCTGAAAGCTGAGATGAGTTCTGTCTCCATCAAATCACCTTATTTCTCTACGCATTCACCAGGCAGGAATGTCCTTAAAGTTTCTGCTGCTGCGTGGTCCTGCTATATGGGTGAGATATTGGCTATGAGGGCAGTCCCAGGTCTTCAAGGGCTGCTTCTTCTAGGAGAAGGCGACTAGACAACTGGAGAGGGTGAGAAACCCGAGGAGGAAAAGAAAGCAGAGCGTTGGGTGAGGGAGAGGCTGTGGGGTCCTGACTTTCATGTTCTTAGGCAGGATCACCGTGGGCTGAGACCCCCACGGTGAAGAAGCTGGTGGCTACCCAAGGGATGGATGTGGGGCGCCCACAGGGAGACACGGGACCTCTGAGGTGTGAGCCTGGGCTTCCTGAGTGACATCCAGAGCCAGCTAGCTTTCCTCCTGTTGTTTTCTGATCTCTCCTTGAAAAAATGATGGGATTTTCCTGACAAAAAAAATCAAACATTTGTGTTGTGTTTATAATCAGAAGCGGCTGCATGTAGAGAGACCGTGCTGGTCAGTGGCCCAGTAAATTCTCAAACAATGGTGATGGACTCTTTTTTTAAAAAAATACATGAGCCACACCTAAGAATCTGGACACACAAGGTGCACTGTCGCCTGACTACGTTTTTGTGAACTTTCTAGAACAGCAAAGTCCGTGGAAGCAGAAAACACCTGGGTTAGCTGCCGGGGACTGGAGGGGGGACCGGGTGGGAAGTGCTTCATGGGGACAGCGTTCACGTCTGGACGTGATGACAAGGTTTTGCAACTTTATAGAGGGGATGGTTGTGCGTTTTGAACAGGAACTGAACGCCACTGAATTACACTCTTTAAAAATGGTCCAGTTCATGCGACGCAAGCCTTCACTAGGAGAAACATATAGGCAACACCACGTAATTTCCAAATACAACAGAGGTTAAATATCACAACCCAGCGTGAGTACAAATACAACTTATTTGCAGAACGAATTATCCATCTGACTTTCAAATGAAAAGCAAGCAGAAATCCCACTGAGGAAATAATGTCCCTGGCCAGGAGGGTGTGCTGGATCTGAGTCCCACTCCTGGTACCCCAAATCCAGGCCTGGGCAGTGCCCCTCCTGATGGCAGCCCTGCTGCTGAGCCCCCACACCAGCTGCCTGAGTCACTCTCAACATTGAGGCTTCACCCCCGAGGAACCCCATTTCAACCCCCTCAGGTCCTCCAGTCCATGATGACACCATTCCCCAGACCCGTTGTCCATGCTGGCGCTGAGCTCCACGTGCCGGCAGCTGCATTGCTCCTCCATGTGGGCTCCACCTTCCCTGCTTCCAGCCACTCCCACCAACATCAGAGGGACTGTGCACTCAGCTCTGAGGTGACTGTGGGCTCAGAGCTCAGGCCCAAGACATTCAGCTGATGTCTCTCAGAAACCCCACAGGCCACAAGGTGGGGCGGGGGAATGGTGGGTTCAAGATCTATTCACAGTCCTAAGAAAGGGAAAATGTCTGCAATCTAGGATAGTCTACCCAGCAAGATGATCATTCAGAATGGAAGAGAGAGAAAAGAATTTCTCAGTGGAGCAAAAAAAAAAAAAAAAAATCTCCAAGAAGACAGCAATACTCAACCTATCTTAAAAGGAAAACAAATAGAAAGTTCTTCTCTACACAGAAAAAGGGAGCAAGAATCCATAGGGAAGAGAAAAATCAACAGTAGGGAAAGCAAACACACGAGAAAGGCATGACAGCCACCTAAATAAGCCACTGCATAGAGTACACGACGGAAGAAAGACAGTCTCTTCAGCCAGTGGTGCTAGGAAAGCCAGACAGATGCATGTAAATCAAAGAAGCTAGAACACTTGCTCACACCATGTGCTGTGTGCTCAGTCGCTTCAGTCGTGTTCGACTCTTTGTGACCCCGTGGATTATAGCCCGCCAGGCTCCTCTGTCCATGGGATTCTCCAGGCAAGATTACTGGAGTGGGTTGCCATTTCCTCCTCCGGGGGGGATCTTCCCAACCTAGGGATCGAACCTGAGGCTCCTGCATTGCAGGTGGATTCTTTACTGCTAGCAGCACCTGGGGAGCCATCGTCACGTCATACTCAAAGATAAACTCAAAACGTTTTAAAGACCTAAATATAGGACGTGATACCCTTCAACTCCTAGAGAAGACCGTAGGCAAAACATTCTCATACATAAGTCATAGCAGCACGTTCTTAGCTCAGTCTTCCAAGATAGAAGAAGTAAAAGCAATAATACACAAATGGGACCTAATCAAACCAAATTTTGCACAGCTAAGGAAACCACAAACAAAATGAAAAGACAACTTACACAACAGGAGGGAATATTTGTAAATGAAGAGAATGACAAGGGATTAATCTCCAAAATACACAAACAGCTCACGATTCAACAAGAAACAAAAATACCCAATTAAAAAAATGGGTAGAACACCTACATAGACATTTCTCAAAAATGTCCGTTGGCCATACAGATGGCCATACAATAGGCATGTAAAAAGATGCTCAACATCACTATGTATTAGAGAATTGCAAATAAAACCTACAGTGAGGTACAACCTCACACTGGTCAGAATGGCCAGCATTAAAAAGTCTACACATAACAAATGCTGGAGAGGATGTGGACAAAAGGGAACCCTCCTACACTGTTGGTGGGAATGTAAGTTGGTGTAGCCATTACGGAGAACAGTATGGAAGTTCCTTAAAAAACTAAAAATAGAGCTACCATACAATCCAGCAATCGCACTGCTCGGCAAGTATCTGGAAAGAAATGAAACCTCTAATTCAAAAAGATACATGGACCTCAATGTTCACGGCAACACTGCTTACAACAGTCAAGACACAGAAACAACCCAAGTGCCCGTCGGCAGACAACTGATTTAAGATGTGATACATGTCAATATATATGTGTTCAGTTCAGTTCAGTTGCTCAGTCGTGTCCGACTCTTTGCGACCCCATGAACTGCAGCATGCCAGGCCTCCCTGTCCATCACCAACTCCCGGAGTCCACCCAAACCCATGCCCCTCGAGTCAATGACGCCATCCAACCATCTCATCTTCTGTCGTTCCCTTCTCCTCCCACCCTCAATCTTTCCAAGCATCAGGGTCTTTTCAAATGAATCAGCTCTCTGCATCAGCATCAGTACTTTCAATGAATACTCAGAGTTGATTTCCTTTAGGATGGATCGCTTGGATCTCCTTGCAGTCCAAGGGACTCTCAAGAGTCTTCTCCAATACCACAGTTCAAAAGCATTAATTCTTTGGTGCTCAGCTTTCTTTATAGTCCAACTCTCACATCCATACATGACCACTGGAAAAACCATAGCCTTGACTAGACGGACCTTTGTTGGCAAAGTAATGTCTCTGCTTTTGAATATGCTGTCTAGGTTGGTCATAAGTTTCCTTCCAAGGAGTAAGGGTCTTTTAATTTCATGGCTGCAGTCACCATCTGCAGTGATTTTGGAGCCCAGAAAAATAAAGTTAGCCACTGTTTCCCCATCTATTTCCCATGAAGTCATGGGACCAGATGCCATGATCTTCATTTTCTGAATGTTGAGCTTTAAGCCAACTTTTTCACTCTCCACTTTCACTTTCATCAAGAGGCTTTTTAGTTCCTCTTCACTTTCTGCCATCAGGGTGGTGTCATCTGCAAATCTGAAGTTATTGATATCTCTCCCAGCAATCTTGATTCCAGCTTGTGTTTCCTCCAGCCCAGCGTTTCTCATGATGTACTCTGCATATAAGTTAAATAAGCAGGGTGACATTATATAGCTTTGATGTACTCCTTTTCGTATTTGAAACCAGTCTGTTGTTCCATGTCCAGTTCTAACCATTGCTTCCTGACCTGCATACAGGTTTCTCAAGAGGCAAGTCAGGTGGTCTGGTATTCCCATCTCTTTCCAAATTTTCCACAGTTTATTGTGATCCACACAGTCAGTGGCTTTAACAGATACCTCTTCCCTTTGGTAAGTACAGTATATAAAATAGACAAGCATCAAGGAGCTACTGTATAGCACACTTGGGCAAACTCCGGGAGATAGTGAAGGACAGGAAGGCATGACATGCTACCATCTGCAAGGTTGCAAAGAGTCAGACACAACTGACCCAACAACAACAACAGGGAATGATAATTTCTTGGAATCACCTGCAATGCTAATTAATCTGAAACAATATATATACATAGATCATGAAATTACTTTGATGTACATCTGAAACTAACACAATACTGCAAATCGACTACAGTTCAACTGTAAGAACAAATAGTCAAGACAGGTCACTGCCCGAGAACCTCATCTGGGTTTTCCCCCCAGCGGTAACGTTGTTCAAACAAATTACAGGACAGAGTCATAACCAGAAACCTGCCATCAGCACCACCCAGAGAGCTTAGTCAGATGATTCACATGTCCCTGGATTTACACACACATGCGTGTGTCTTTATTTAGTTCTACGTGATTTTACCACGTGTATATACATGCCACTGGTTTTTTTTTTGTCTTTTCATACTGTGCATGGGGTTGCTCCTTGGAAGAAAAACTATGACAAACCTAGACAGTGCCATTAAAAGCAGAGATATCACTTTGCTGACAAAGTGATATCCATATAGTCAAAACCATGGTTTTTTCCAGTAGCTGGGTATGGGTGTGAGAGTTGGACCATAAAGAAAGCTGAGTGATGAAGAACTGATGTTTTCGAACTGTGGTGCTGGAGAAGACTTGAGAGTCCCTTGGACTGCAAGGAGATCCAACCAGTCCATCCTAAAGGAAATCAGTCCTGAATATTCATTGGAAGGACTGATGCGGAAGCTGAAACTCCAATCCTTTGGCTACCTGATGCAAAGAACCAACTCATTGGAAAAGACCCCGATGTTGGGAAAGATTGAAGGCAGGAGGAGAAGGGTACGACAGAGGACGAGATGGTTGGATGGCATCACCGACTCAGTGGACATGAGTTTAAGCAAGCTCTGGGAGATGGTGATGGACAGGGAAGCCTGGCGTGCTGCAGTCCATGGGGTTGCAAAGAGTTAGACACGACTAAGCGACTGAACAGCACTGTTTTCTAAGCAAAAGAACATCTAAACCACAATTAGTTAAATTCACTTTAAGGAAGTATTGTGTATTTTTGCAATTTCCCTCAAGCTGGATGCCATTTGTTGCATAACGGTGTTAACTTCAACGCTATCGAAACAATCAGTTCATTAAGCATTTGACAGTATCTTGAATTTCAGGCTATGACTTGTTTTCCTAAAGCTGCATGCCTACCACCAGTTCTGGCTATAAAGCTCTGTCTTGTCCAGTGAAACTAAACCTATGTGTAAATAAAATCCACAGATCTGAAAACTCATTTCACGGATTGAGAGGAATGTATGTGCATATTTATGGTCGAGATGTGGGTTTTAGGGAGGGTTAAAAAAGAAAAAGGAAACAGTGATATTTGTTCCTGTGTAGAAAGTCAGACCTTGCCCAAAGTAGTAAACACTCTGTTGTTTCAGATTAACATAACGCTGAGAGATGAATTTTGAATAACTGCCTCCAGTTGATATCAACCTCACTTCAGTCCAGATGCTTTCAAAACTCACTGCAGGTTAGATCCTGGGGGAGACCTCGCTAGAGTCCTCTGGCACCTTCAGGTCTAGAGTGAAAGAATGGACATCAGATTTGTGTTCAAGGGTCCCTGGGGGTCTTGCCTGGGGGTCCAGTGGTTAAGACTCCAGGCTTTTACTGCAGGGCACATGGGTTTGATCCCTGGTCAGGGAACTAAGATCCCCACCTTCCACACAACAAGGCCAAATGTAAATAAATGAATAAGTAAATTAAGGGTCCCGGGATAATTCTAAGATGGACCCACGGTGAGAACCTGTCCTGCAGACCCTGTTACCTGTTACAAACATCCTGGTCGTGGAGCTGAAGAAGTTAAAAGTCTCAGGAAAAGGCACTAAACTGGGAGTGCACCAGAGTTGCTTTCTTGCCCCACTTTTACCCCAGAGTAAATTATGCACAAAGACTCCGCCGCCCACCTCAGCGTGGGTGCAGCTATACAGCTGCGTAGATGGATGTGGGCATTGCTATACGCAGACATCTCCCATTCTGTGTTTGGGGCATCATTGCAAATTTACTGTGGGAAACACTAATAAAACACAGGGTAGTCAGATACAGTTTGGGATATTCTAGGGTGTATGGGCTTCCCAAGAGGCTCAGTGGTAAAAAACCCACCTGCCATGCGGGAGACCTGGGTTCCATCCCTGGGTCGGGAAGATCCCCTGGAGGAGGAAATGGCAACCCACTCCAGTATTCTGGCCTGGAGAAATCCCATGGACAGCGGAGCCTGGCAGGCTACATACAGCTCCCAGAGTCGCAAGAGTCCGATACAAACAGCAACGGGGTGTGAGTTAGGAGAAACTGCCTGTTTTTCCTAGCTGCTGTGAAAGAGCTTTCAGACAGGCAGCTTGGAGTGATTTAAATGCAATCTCAGGAGCCAATTAGGATGGAGCAGGGAGGCCTACCTACAGCACCAGCTCGTGTGTGACCCTGACTCGATGCTGACTGACCTTCTCAACCCCGGTATCGCCCTCCCCATCTCAAACAACATCCCATCACAGGCAATTAGGTTCATTATGTATAATGGAAACCATGCTTCATTCCTGTGTTGATTCAACCCGCCTGGAACTGCCCCGGCGTGATCTGAAGACCACCCCCTCCCCCGCCCCGCTTTGTATTTTCGTGAGCGGGCTGAGTCGCTTCAGTCGTGTCTGACTCTTTTGCGACCCGAGGGACTGCAGCTCACCAGGCTCCTCTATCCGTGGGGATTGTCCAGGCAAGAATACTGGAGTGGGTTACCAAGCCCTCCACAGGGAGATCGTCCCGACCTAGGTATCAAACCCGTGTCTCATTAAGTCTCCTGCATTGGCATACAGGTTCTTGACCACTAGCGCCACCTGGGAAGCCCTTGCATTTTAGAGACACAACTCCTGGAATCAACCCCAGAGCTAAGACAGCACCAACGATAATGTGTTTGGCTAAAGGTGCTGTTTGCATTAACTCATTCATTTCCGGAAGCATCCTTGGGGGAGGGGGCAAGGGGAGCAGGGAGCATCTTACAGCTCAGAAGTACAAGAGAGAAACCAAGTCAGTGGCTCAGATCAGGTAGTGGGGGAATCCCGGAGTCTGAAAATGAAGCCACGCCTCCAGCATCAAGGCAGCCTCCTCGCCGGGAAGCACAGATGCTCAGCTTTAGCCGCTGCAAGAAACCCCAGGAACCACTGACCAGTGACACAAAGCATACCTGTGCCCTCTTAATTGTCAGATTCGCCTCCACTGCCTCCCTCCTAAATGTCAGGGCGTGACTCTGGTTCTTGGCGTGTCAGGAGGTGATCACACCCTGTCACCCCAACCCCGCCACAGCCCCATCTATCAACCTATGCCTCAGGCTCACCCAGGGATCCCGGGAACTGTTCTAGACCCAAGCCCTGGCCCAGTTCTGTTCCCACGGCAGGAAAGGCCCATTTTGGCCCCCGCAGAGCCACCAGGGACCTTTGTCCCCCTGTGTTCACGGGTGCTGGACTGTCCTCTGGAGCCAAACATGGCTGTTCACCCAGTTGCTGACAAGCCAGCACCTGTAAAAAGCAAAAGCAAACCCTGCAGGCTGGGGGGCAGACAAGGTGTTCGAGAGTCACACAGGGTGCAGGGTCTCTGTTCTGCCCATGGACTGGCCACCGTGAACTGGGCAACTGCAGCCCCTCTGACATGAGGTCAGCTGAAATCTGCACAGACTCCACAGCAGCTGGCACAAAATCCCATGTAACCCTCAGGACATGTCGCATACCTGGGATAGGGCACACCCCATCTTCTTGGCACTCAGTGAGGACTCAATATAAGGCTGAATGTTATGAATCAATACACCTTTTATGTGTGTGTGTGTGTGTGTGTACAATACTGCGTTAGTTTCTGGTGTAGAGTTACTCAGTTGTCTTTAGGCTCTTTTTCAGATTCTTTTCCCTTCAGTTCAGTTCAGTTCAGTCGCTCAGTCGTGTCCGACTCTTGCGACCCCATGAATCGCAGCACGCCAGGCCTCCCTGTCCATCACCAACTCCCGGAGTTCACTCAGACTCACGTCCATCAAGTCAGTGATGCCATCCAGCCATCTCATCCTCTGTCGTCCCCTTCTCCTCCTGCCCCCAATCCCTCCCAGCATCAGAGTCTTTTCCAATGAGTCAACTCTTTGCATGAGGTGGCCAAAGTACTGGACTTTCAGCTTTAGCATCATTCCTTCCAAAGAAATCCCAGGGCTGATCTCCTTCAGAATGCACTGGTTGGATCTCCTTGCAGTCCAAGGGACTCAAGAGTCTTCTCCAACACCACAGTTCAAAAGCATCAATTTCCCTTACAGGTTATTAAAAATTACTGAGCATAGTTGCATGTGCTATGTGGTAGGTTCTTGGTGTTTTTTTTTACATAAATGGCAACCCACTCCAGTATTCTTGCCTGGAGAATATCCATGGACAGAGGAACCTGGTGGGCTACAGACCGCTCAGTCCTGTCCGACTCTCTGCAACCCCATGGACTGTAGCCCACCAGGCTCCTCTGTCCATGGGATTCTCCAGGTGAGAATACTGGAGTGAGCAGGCAGTCCCTTCTCCAGAGGATCTTCCTGACCCAGGGATCAAACCCAGGTCTCCTGCAATTGCAGGCAGATTCTGTTCTGTCTGAGCCACCAGGGAAATGTGTATATGTTAATCCCCACCTCCTTTTTAATCTTTCTCCCCACTCCCAACCTTCCCCCTCTGGTAACCATAAGTTTGTTTTCTAAGAGTCTGTGAGTCTCACTCTCTTTTGTAAATAAGCTCCTTTGCATCTTGATTCTGCAATCCCACTCCGGGGCTTGTGTCTGGAGAAAAGCATAACTTGAAAAGATACATGTACCCCACAGTACACTGCAGCAGTGTTTATAATAGTCAGGACATGGGAGGAAACTTTGTCCGTTGAGAGATGAATGGATAAAGAAGATAACACACACACACACACACAGTGGAATACTGCTCAGCCACAAAAAAGAATGACATCATGCCATTCACAACAACATGGACGGACTCAGAGATTATGATACTAAGTGAGGTAAGTCAAAAGAGAAATATCATATGATGGTGCTTACATGTGGAATCTAAAAAAGAAAACACTCAATACATCTTCAGTTCAGTTCAGTCGCTCAGTCGTGTCCGACTCTTTGCGACCCCATGAATCGCAGCACGCAGTCACCCTCTTAACTCTTTAGGTAGAAACACAATATTAATAAAAGGAAGTTCTAGTACTTTCTACACCCAAATCAATTATCTTATGAACTTCACCCTATGTTAGACAACACCACTGGAGTTCAGCCAAACTGGGACTGCTGGTGGAATGACGCCAGGGAGGGCTTTTATAAAAGCTCTCTGGCATTTTTCAGTTCATTTCGTACATCAGTTCTGGCCTGCAGTGGGGGAAGGGCACTTCTTGGGGTACAGAGAAAGGAAGTGCCTGAGGGTAACATCACCGTTTCCACAGACTATACCGACTCGGGTGTGAGGACACGAACGCTGTCCAGTGCTGCCCACGTTCTGCTTACCCAATCCTCGAGCCCATTCTCCAAGGAAACTTAGCATTTTAAGAAACATTTGTGGGGACTTCCCTGGTGTTCCGGTGGTGAAGAATCTGCCTGCCAATGCAGGGGACGTGGATTTGACCCCTGGTCCGGGAATATCCCACATGCTGTGGAGCAACTAAGCCCGCATGTCACAACTACTGAGCCTACGAGCTGCAAGTCCTGAAGGGCAAGCACCTAGGCCCTGTGCCCTGCAACAAGAGAGGCTACCGCAATAAGAACTCCATGCCTTGCAACCAAGAGGAGAGTGGGCCCCGTGCATTGCAACTGGAGAAAGCCCACACAGAGCACCCAAGACACAGCACAGCCGTCAATTAAGAAAGAAAGATACAATTGCATAATGAATGAATGAATGAATCAATGACTCCTGAACAGATAAAAAGTGTCACCTGAATTCTTCTAGAATCTGAACGGGGCACTCTAGCTTTCAAGATGGTGGCCACTCACATTTGCCCTTGTCTGGTAATCATGGGCAAATTTACGTGTCTCCTTGATCATCCTAAGGGAGCTCAGTCCTGGTTGTTCATTGGAAGGACTGATGTTGAAGCCGAAACTCCAATATTTTGGCCACCTGATGCGAAGAGCTGACTCATTGGAAAAGACTCTGATGCTGGGAGGGATGGGGGCAGGAGGAGAAGGGGACGACAGAGGATGAGATGGCTGGATGGCATCACCGACTTGATGGACATGAGTCTGAGTGAACTCCAGGAGTTGGTGATGGACAGGGAGGCCTGGCGTGCTGCGGTTCATGCGGTCGCAAAGAGTCAGACACGACTGAGCGACTGAACTGAACTGAACTGATCTGACAGTCAAACACACCTGATGGTAGCAAAAAGCAGTGTTAGATTCAGAAAGTTTTGTTTCCTCCTTCATCTTTACCTCTTTCTTTTTTTAAACCTATATACTGAACTACTATGGAGTCCTTGTTAAAGATAAATACATCTTTGTAATAATTTAAGGACACCAAGTAGAGAATGACTTAAAAGCTGGCTTAAAACTGAACTTTCCAAGAACTAAGATCATGGCATCCGGTCCCATCACTTCATGGCAAATAGATGGAGAAAAAATGGAAATGTTCACAGACCTTATTTTCTTGGGCTCCAAAATCACTGCAGATGGTGACTGCAGCCATGAAATTAAAAGACACTTGCTCATTGGAAGAAAAGCTATGACCAACCTAGACAACATATTGTAAAGCAGAGACATTACTTTGTCCACAAAGGTCCGTCTAGTCAAAGCTATGGTTTTTCCAGTACTCATGTATGGATGTCAGAGTTGGACTATAAAGAAAGCTGAGCGCCGAAGAATGGATGCTTTTGAACTGTGGTGTTGGAGAAGACTCTTGAGAGTCCCTTGGACTGCAAGGAGATCCAACCAGTCCATCCTAAAGGAAATCAACCCTGAATATTCACTGGAAGGACTGATGCTGAAGCCAAAGCTCCAATACTTTGGGCACTTGAAGCAAAGAGCTGACTCATTGGAAAAGACCCTGCTGTGGGGAAAGATTGAAGGCAGGAGGAGAAGGGGATGACAGAGGATGAGATGGTTGGATGGCATCACCGACTCGATGGATATGAGTTTGAGCAAACTCCGGGAGACGGTGATGGACAGGGAGGCCTGACATGCTGCAGTCTCTGGGGTCGCAAAGAGACAGGATTGAGTGACTGAAGAACAACAAACAGAGACTTAAGGATGAGAGGGGGACTTCCCTGGCAGTCCAGTGGTTGAGACTTTGCCTTCCAATGCAGGGGGCATGGCTTTGATCCCTGGTTGGGGGACTACGCTCCCATATTCCATGGAGTGCAGCCAAAATGTAAAAAATGCATAAAGAAAAAAAAAAAGAATCAAAGATGGGAACCAACACTGACCTGGCCAGTGTGGAACTGGTACCAAGTCTACTAAGTCTACTAAGCAACAGCTGCAGAACTCTAATTCTCACCGGAACCCAGGGATGCCACAGGAAGCCACGAACAAAAGTCAAGCTACCTTGAAGGGGTATAGAACGTGTTTGCGAGGTCCAGCCAAAGATCAAGAGACACACTACGGGGAAGACTGAAGGGAGCTGACTCTGAACAACACAGGCTGACTTCTTTTTCCGCGTTGTTCATAAAGGAGCAGAGAAAGACCACTTTTTTTTTAACCACAATTAAATTTGGCAGGGGAAGGTTTTGACCGATGCTAGATGAAAACGGAGGGAGGGAAAATGTTGCTTCTTGGGGAAAATGTGCCCTTTTCCATCAGGAGCATGTTTGTTCAAGTGGTATCTGTTTATCCCAGTAAGTTTTTGCATCTACTGTTGAGAAAAAAAAAAAGAAGCAATGTTGATACCTGTTTTGAATGAAGGACTCCATGTTTTCCATTTAACACTGGAAACCCAAGGACAGTTTCGAAATGTCTTTAGACATGATTGTTACTTGTCTTAAGTAGGAATAAATTCTAGTTACTTTTCCCCTGAAAGTGCTTTAGGGCTTAACTATAGATATTTTTGAAGCAACGACAGAGCTGGTTGCGAACTATTCAACAAAATGCAAAGCTTGGAATTACCAGCCAAGTCAATTTACAGCCGAAATAAACCTCCCAAACAATAACGCTCTTCCTCCAGCTTTTATGAAAGGCGAATGCTGATGACTACTCTAGGCTCCTGCAAAGTTCAGTTGAATTTCTCACAGCAGCACGCCTACCGATGCAAGCTGACACAACCCACATGCATCTCACCTCTCAGCTCTTAACTTCTGCACAGGGACATCTACAGCGCTTTGCAGGTAGTTGGCGGCATCCGTCGAGACAGCACGTGGAACCATCGCAGGCTGCTGGGAGACGTACCCAAGAGGCTGCTGTCCAAGGTGCACTGGAAACCCTTGCCTTGGAAAGAAGTCTGTTGTTGCAGCGGTTTTTCCGTTTTAAGCAATGCTCCTCGATTCAACCGTAACTAGAAGTCTTTCTAGCAGTAACCGTAAGTCCTGATGCCCACCCCAGTGCTCTGTGGACGGAAGCCCAAGGATGAGGATGTTGCCTTTCATCTTACTGCAAAATCTTTCGGGGAACCAGTAATTTACAAGCATCAGGTCAACGCAACGGGAACAATCAGAAGGACTTCCTTCGTGGTCCAGCGATTAAGAATCTTGCCTTGCAACACAAGGGGCATGGGTTTGATTCCAATATGCCTTGGAGCAACTTAAGCCTCCCTGCCCCAACTACCAAAGTCGTGATCTAGAGCCTCGGAACCGCAACTTCTGAGCCTGAGTTTCTGAGTCGTTTCTGAGCCAAAACGACTGAAAGAAACCCACACGGCCTTAGGGCCCATGCGCCACCACGAGAGAAGCCACTGCAGTGAGAAGCCCACAACCCCAGCGAAGAGTAACACCCTCTCTTGGCGACTAGAGAAATCCCACCGGCAGCAATAAAGACCCAGTGCAGCCATTAAAAAAAAAAGATTAATTAATGATCAAAGGAAAACTCTGGCTACACGTGGCAGAGTCAGATGTCTTCCTGGGATGGGGCGGGGGGATCTTTCACATCCTAATTTTGGCAGATGTTTTAACAGTCCCCTCTGCTAGGTCGTGAACACATTTCTTTTTCCTTCTTAGAACATAAGACTAGTCGGTCCTCATGAGCTCTGATGCAACACAACCTCACAGAGTATTCTGATGCTGTTTAGCGAGTTGACGTGCACCTATGCTAGAGGTCAGCCAAAACAATCCACTATGCCCCCAGTGTTCTTAAGACCCTAAGAACATGTCTGTTACACAGATTGTGTGGTTTTGATCCTGGAGAGCAACACAGAACCGTCATCTAGCAAATGAACATCTGCTACATTTCTGTGTTGAGTTTAATTGTATATTGCAATTTGTAACATTTTTTTTAAGAAACGGAATTATAAATGTCATTCTATGTGGGAAAAATACAGATATCATAAATCATTTGTGCATCTTGCTTTTCATACAGAACAAAGCCACTTTTAACACTGTGCATTACTGAGGAGTCACAATTTACATTTGTATTCCATTTCTTTTGAAGCTAAGCTAATTATTTCCTTTAAAGCATAATGATGAAAAAAATAACATGCCTCTGGAATCTTTGAGGTAAATTTCAGAGGAAACAAATATACCGAGTTACCAAATAAAATTTCTACCAGATTTCACTGAGTTGTTTGAGAAACCGTGATGGGAAGGCTGAAGGTAGCATCGGTCAGCTCTCTCACTCAGCAACGATCTCTGTTGCTAAGACAGCTGAATGTTCACAGAGCTTTGATTCCTATTTCAGCAGATGTCACTTGAAATCTATCAGAGACCTGGTATTTTCTTGCAAGTCTTTCTGTCATATCTGTAGTCTTTGGAGCTTCACTGATGCACCTTTAAAACACTGCATTAAAAAATCACTTTACAGCAAGTGCTGTATGTGGTAGTTAAGTGTCTGCCATGGAACCATGATCAGTTCAGTTCAGTTCAGTCGCTCGATCGTGTCCGACTCTTTGCGACCCCATGAATCGCACCATGCCAGGCCATCACCAACTCCCGGAGTTCACTCAGACTCATGTCCATCGAGTCAGTGATGCCATCCAGCCATCTCATCCTCTGTCGTCCCCTTCTCCTCCTGACCCCAATCCCTCCCAGCATCAGAGTCTTTTCCATTGAGTCAACTCTTCGCATGAGGTGGCCAAAGTACTGGAGTTTCAGCTTTAGCATCATTCCCTCCGAAGAAATCCCAGGGCTGATCTCCTTCAGAATGGACTGGTTGGATCTCCTTGCAGTCCAAGGGACTCTCAAGAGTCTTCTCCAACACCACAGTTCAAAAGCATCAATTCTTTGGCACTCAGCCTTCTTCACAGTCCAACTCTCACATCCACACATGATGGTTTTCATCATTACCAAACTAGTCTTCCTCATGTAAAACCATACAGTCCTGGGATGTTCTCTGCTGCCACAGAAATGACACTGGACCCAACTGGACTTCTCAGGGTGATACCACATCTAGGTGATACCTCTGGCAGAAGGAAGGGCTGCTTGGCTATTTATAAACGTAGCAGTTTAAAAACATCTTTTAAATCTATTCCTTTCATATTAGTTCAAGCTAAAGTTATTAAAATACCCAATCAGAATTTCAAATGTTCATATATTCATTTTTTTAAGATTTTTTTTTGATGTGGACCATTTTCTAAAAGTCTTTATTTGAATCTGTTACAATATTGCTTCTGTTTTTTCACGTTTTTGCCACAAAGCATGTGAGACCTTAGTTCCCTGATTAAGGCTTCCCTGTCCATCATCAGATCCCGGAGTTTGCTCAAACTCATGTCCATCGCATGGGTGATGCCATCCAACCATCTCATCCTCTGGCATTCCCTTCTCCTCCTGCCTTCAGTCTTTCCCAGTATCAGGGTCTTTTCCAATGAGTCAGTTCTTCACATCTGGTGGCCAAGGTATTGGAGTTTCAGCTTCAGCATCAGTGCTTCCAATGAACATTCAGGACTGATCTCCTTTAGGATGGACTGGTTGGATCTCCTTGCAGTCCAAGGGACTCTCAAGAGTCTCCTCCAACACCACAGTTCAAAAGCATCAATTCTTTTGCAAGATGGTGAAGAATAAAAGTAGCAGAGAGAGTAAGGAACATCTTCCATGCCATCAAGCGGTCTGCAGGGTCTCCCAGTCCGAGCTGTGCCAATCAGCTGCTGTGGTTATCGTGACACTGCGTGCTCATTCATTGTTTTCCTGGAACTCTGTTGAATCCAGATGTTTGTTTGGGTCCCGGTGCACTGATTTTACGGCAAGCAGACAAAACATGTCCTCAGGAGCATCTCCTCCTCGCGTGGGGGCGTCCGTTTACTCAACGTGTAAGTGGGCTGAGCTGCAGGAGAGCCAGCATCTGACAGCGCTGTCCACTCCAGCATGGCCCCGAGAGCTGAGAGCACCCGTCCGCTACTTCAGTGTCTTCCTTCCTGTTGGGTTCAAAAACCAAAAAAAAAAAAAACAAAAAACCCACAACATGATGCTGCTTGCAACTGTATCAAATCCATATACTGATTTTGAAGCAGTGTGTTTTTTTCATCCTCTCAACCAAAAGTATTTTTTTTCCTTCAATATGCACAAAAAAACTCCTGAATTTATCTATTATATACAGGTAATATATATAAGGCAGGGCTTACAAAGAGTGGGCTTCCCTGGTGGCTGAGACAGTAAAGAATCTGCCTGCAATGCAGGAGATGAGGGTTGATCCCTGATTCAGGAAAATTCCCCTGGAGGAGGGGATGGCAACCCACTTCACTATTTTTGCAAGGAGAATCCCATGGACAGAGGAGCCTGGTGGGCTACAGTCCATGGTGGTCACAATGGACTGTCACAAAAAAGTCACGACTTGAGTGACTAAGCATACACAGTACATATATGTTCATAAATATATGGCATATGATATACTGAAGTACTTACATAAAAATATATTAGAAAAATACCTTATATAAGATGTATATTATATGCATGCAATATGTAGAGAGAGAATGACTAAGAAAATAAAGCCATGCTTGTATACAATAAATTTATTATAATAATGTTTTCCTTAGGCTTTCTGTCATTTTGGCTGCTATTATGAATACAGTGTAGGTTTTCCTCACTTCCTCTTGGATATGGTTAGAATAGAGAGAAAGCTTTATATGTGACTTGCATCATTTATTCTAATAGTTTATCTTACAAATTGCTACTTGTAATTTAGAAAAATTAGATATACAGTATCAGTGTCTGTATACTAAACTTTTCTGTAACCTAAAATATGTAAAATAATTGATTTTTTCTGGCATTTGTGATTTAATGCTTCAAAGCAATGATGGCTAAGAATGGTGGTTTCACATCAGTTCAGTTCAGTCGCTCAGTCATGTCCGACTCTGCGACCCCATGGACCACAGCATGCCAGGCTTCCCTGTCCATCACCAACTCCCGGAGCTTATTCAAACTCATGTCTGTCGAGTCAGTGATGCCATCAAGCCATATCATCCTCTGTCGTCCCCTTCTCCTCTCGCCCTCAATCTTTCCTAGCATCAGGGTCTTTCTCAATAAGTCAGCTCTTTGCATCAGGTGGCCAAAGTACTGGAGTTTCAGCTTCACCATCAGTCCTTCCAATGAATATTCAGGACTGATTTCCTTTAATCATACATCCCTGGATAGCACATACCCCTGGTTTTTTTGTTTTTCCTATTTTTAATAGAACTAGTTTATTCCGTCTTTCTGATGATAAGTGGTGGTAGGTAGTCTTCTTCGTGATTAGGCTGTTTTCCTCTAGTCCTATCTCAGACTTTACTCAGGAGCAGCTACTGAACATATCTCAGGCCTTGAGTCATGAGCTACCACGGATATGAACGCATGGTTTATCCTTTAGTTTGTTACAGAGGAAGACCCTCAATCATCTTTGCATCCTGGACTGAAAATGTCAGGCATCTTCTTGAATATCTTAGGCTCTATTGACTAATAATCCATAAGTTTTTGTATCAAATCATACACAATAATCATATATATTATAGAATTTGTTCAATGATTTTGTACTTTAGCAAGTTTCAGCATTAAAATTACACCCATACCATGAAACTGGACTGTTTCCCAGTTTTTTTTCTACAGCCTAGAAAAGTTTTCATTACATAGAAATGACTTGTATCTTAAAGCTCAAATAGACTCCGGCTGTAATACCATCTGGGTCTGATGAGTATTATTTTTTAAAAACCTGTGTCTCTTTAAGTTGCTTTTTCAACACCCTCCTTGATTACCTGTGGATTCAGTTTTCTGCCTCTTTGGGATATTTTTTCAAGAAATCAGATATTCTCTTCAGAACTCTCAAGTGGATTGCAACAGCAGTGTACAAAATATGTTCTCATAATTCTTTCCATCTCTTTAATATATGATTACATTGCTATTTTTATTCATAACCTCATGCATTTTTGCTTCATCTAATTTTCTAATCTAACTTTCTGAAAAAAAATTAACTTCAATGGAATAGCATCTGGATATATTTATGACATTAATTATTGCTATTATTTACACTATTTTAGCAATTTTCAGTCTTTTCTTTAATCATTTATTCTGCTTTATTATGAATACTTTTTTTATCAAGTTGAAGTTCATCTCTACTGCTGGTTTACTGAGAGCTTTTATCATGAATATGTGTTGGATTTTGTTCAATGTTTTCTGTGCATCCAAGGATTCATAGAACCACGTGTTTTTTTTTTCCCCAAAGTGTTAATGTCATGAACTACATTAATTTTTGAATACTGAACCCACACTGGATTCACTGCAGGAAAATTCCCACCTGCTCATGGAGTATAATTCTTCTTATACTTTTTTATATTTGCATCACTAACATTGTCCTAACGATTTTGCGTCAATGTTCACGAGAGAGAGATTCATCTCTAGTTTTCTTGTGATGTCTCTGGTCCTCACAGAATGAGTGAGGAAGTATTCCTTCTGCTTTTGTCCTCTGACAGAGACTATAAGAGAACTGGTATAATTCCTTCCTTACATGTTTCGTAAAGTTCACCAGGGAACCCACTTGCGCCTGCTGCTTTCTGCTCTGGAAGGTTATTGTTATTAATTATTGATTCAATTTATTTAGGAGAGCTAGGCCTAGTCACGCCATCTCTTTCTTCTTATGTAAATTTGGAAAGACTGTATCTTTCGAGGCATTGGTTCATTTCATCTAGGTCACCAAACGTGTGGACATAGAGTCATTCACAGAATTTCCTTATTATCCTTTTAGTTTTAATAATTGTTTTCCTATTTTCATTGGTTTCTGCTGATTCTTACTATTTCTTTTCTTCAGCTAAAAACTTGGGTTACTGAGTTTAGGTCTTTCCTCCTTCCTAATGTATATATTCAGTGCTCTAATTTGGAGAAGACTCTTGAGAGTCCCTTGGACTGCAAGGAGATCCAACCAGTCCATTCTGAAGGAGATCAGCCCTGGGATTTCTGGGAAGGAATGATCCTAAGGCTGAAACTCCAGTACTTTGGCCACCTCATGCAAAGAGTTGACTCATTGGAAAAGACTGTGATGCTGGGAGGGTTTGGGGGCAGGAAGAGAAGGGGACGACAGAGGACGAGATGGCTGGTTGGCATCACTGACTCGATGGACGTGAGTCTGAGTGAACTCCAGGAGTTGGTGATGGACAGGGAGGCCTGGCGTGCTGCGATTCATGGGGTCGCAAAGAGTCGGACACGACTGAGCGACTGAACTGAACTGAATTTCTCCTTTAAGCACTGCCTGCATCGCATCTGACAAATTTTGATAAGGGGTGTTTTCATTTCCAGCTAGTTCAAAATACTTTAAACTTTCTCTTGAGATTTCTTTTTACCTCTGTGTGATTTAGAGGTGTGCTCATTTCCAGGTATTTGGGGTTTTCCAGCTATCTTTCTGTTACCGATGTCTAGTTTAATTCTGCTGTGTCCTGAGAGCAGATACTGTATGATTTCCATCCCTGTAAGTTTGTGCTTATAGCTCAGAACAGGGTCTGTCCTGGGGAGTGATTGCATGTGAATCCGAGAAGCACGAGTCCTCCGCTGCTGGACGAAGCAGCCAACAGATGTGACTTACACACTACTGATCGCTGCTATCTGAGTTCCCCTTCCTCCTGCTGGAATCGCGAGGGCATCCTTCTCTAGTATTTACTGTAAAAACCTAATCGAGTTCCTGGCAGTAAGTGCCTGGAAAATTGCACCTTCCACCCCCCACACCCCTGGACTTGTGAACGTGAGCCTCCGGCAATTCATCAATGCTGGAGACACTCGTGTCTTCCTCTCTGTTGTGGATTTGAGAACAGCTGTTGATTTTTCTCCTATTTTTATGGAACCAGAAACCAGATGTCTTCCTTTGCTTTTCCAATTACATTTTCTAGTTTCTTACACTGAAGATGTAGCTCATTGATATTCAGTCTTTTCCATGGTAATAAGGAAAGTTTAGGTGGATATAAATAGGTCTGTGGCAGGCTTTGCCATATGGAACTCAGCTTTTCATTACGTGGTAGACAAGGGACAGTTAGTTCTGTTACAAGTTCCCCTTTGATCTGGGTCTCACTTTACACAATCCTCTTTTTTTCATCAATGTACACATGAGTCAACTTATAAATGATGGGGGGGGTCAATCTGTACTGCTGTTATGCAGTTTTGTGTATGAAAGTGTTTTGTAAAACCTGGACATTTTCTGTTTTCTTAGGATTTTTTTTTAAACCGAGTCATAATCGGTATGTGGATTCATATATGCAGACATGGATAGTTATATACTTAGATATAGACACAATTCCAGATGCAGATACAGATATATTACAGATATAGGTACAGTTACAGAAATAGTTACAGACTTAGATACAATTACATATGAAGATGTAGATATACATACAATTAGACATAGACACAGTCACAGATACAGACATCCCACTTCTATGTTTCCTTAGTCCCGATGATTTTCATGCACACTGCTCTCGTCTGTCCACCAGTCTTCCAGCATCAGTGTGCCCTTGGCGCAGGGCTTTCCCAGGCCACCTGGGTCTACTCTGCAAGTGCCAGGGGATAAAGGCCTCCTACACTGGCCCAACCACTGGCTGAAAGGAGCTGATGCCTCAGAGTTCAGCTCCCTCTTTCCTCAGAGTGACAACTCCAAGGTTTGTGCTCAGGACTGCCTCCCAGGGCTAAAGCTCCAATACTCTGGCCACCTAACGTGAAGAATTAACTCATTGGAAAAGACCCTTATGCTGGGAAAGAATGAAGGCAGGAGGAGAAGGGGATGACAGAGGATGAGATAGTTGGATGGCATCACTGACTCGATGGCCATGAGTCTGAGTAAGCTCCAGGAGTTGGTGATGGACAGGGAGGCCTGGCGTGCTGCGGTCCATGGGGTTGCAAAGAGTCGGACACGACTGAGCGGCTGAACAATACTAATAAGGACAGGACATTCCAGACTTAATTTGACCAGAATAGAAAGACATGGAATGATCTGGTAACATTTTTTGGTGAGTAATACATATACTACAGAAGTTAAAAATCTCCATTCTAATTCAGACCACAATCTGTTATCTTGAATGAAGTTACATGACATCA
This sequence comes from Bos indicus x Bos taurus, assembly GCF_003369695.1. NCBI lineage: Eukaryota > Metazoa > Chordata > Mammalia > Artiodactyla > Bovidae > Bos > Bos indicus x Bos taurus. The sequence goes on along the minus strand of NC_040105.1, from coordinate 5,683,513 downwards.
AAGTGGGCATACTATGAGCAGAAAGACTTTCCCCAGAATGTTAGGTTAGTCTCTGAATAGGGGGCCACTCTCACCCTGATAAGGTTTCTCAAAGTGGCAGATGACAGGGTCAGTTAACCCCAGCTTCCAGTGGGGGGATTATTTCAATCTTACTAAAAGCAGATATTGGGGCTTCCCCAAGGGCTCAGTGGTAAAGAATTTGCCTGCAATACAAGAAATGCAGGACACACAGATTCGATCCCTGGGTCTTGAACATCCCCTGGAGGAGGAAGTGGCAACAGACTCCAGTATTCTTGCCTGGAGAATACCATGGACAAAGGAGCTTGGTGGGCTACAGTCCATGAGGTCGCAAACAATCGGATACGAATGAGCAACTGAACACGCAGACACTGATGTTAACTCATTTCGGTAACTTCTTCTTGAACAACAGTAAAAGACATGCAAGCTGGGACAATCCAAGCCTTGAGATTTTGAGGAGAAAAAAAACAGCATTAACATTTTGGCATATACCATGATATGTGGTACAATAGCCAACGAGTCTGAGTGAACTCCAGGAGTTGGTGATGGACGGGGAGGCCTGGCGTGCTGCGATTCATGGGGTCGCAAACAGTCGGACACGACTGAGCAACTGATCTGATCTGATCTGATGCATACTGGCCTGATTAAGAAAAACCCAACCAACTAACAACAACAACAAAAAAAAAAACCCGAGTAAATATAATACATATTGCTGAATTACATTTCAGCAATCATGTCAAACTAGATACAGTTAAAGTCAGAAAACTTCCATCAGTGTTTCTTACCTCTATGGCACCCAAACTGGTATAAATAGGATGAGTCCTGGCATGTAACCCTTGTAAAGCTCTTACCTAATTTTGGGGGCTCACGAAGTAATATGCCAGAGGCAGTTTAACAGAGGATAGGTAAATTTCCCCGACATTCTCTGAATCATGTCTTCACGCAGATTGTACGTCCTGTAATTTCACAAAATGCTGCCAGAGATAGGATGCTTAGAGAGGACATGGATACAAATTGAGATGAAACGTGCTCTCTGTTATCTGGCCTTTCTTCAAGGGGTATTTAAAAGAATAACAAGAGCCTTTCTACTGTAAATCATCAAAGACTCTTTCAGGCTTCTCCAGCGTTCCAGTGTACATGAGGTTGTTCAGAAGTTCTGCGTCACGATCATCATGGGCGCCAGGAGTTCCCTTGCGTGTCAAAGTGTACACTGCGACCAAGTTATTCATCGGATTCACCTCATTCCACGAAAAACCAGTGGAAATTATTAAGCAGCCTTACTCTTTGGGGTGGTACGGATATGATGTTTAAATACTGAAAGCATTTTGCTTATTAAACAGAACAATTCCCTATTCAGCATGTAGTTAGGCAAAGTAAACACTTGGTATTTAGACAGTCCAGATAACGTTATATTCTATGTCACCCAAAATTTCTCAGCACACACACATCAGATGTATGTGGATATAAGCAATTATTATAGTTCAGTTCAGTTCAGTTCAGTCGCTCAGTCATGTCCAACTCTTTGCAACCCCATCAATCGCAGCACACCAGGCCACCCTGTCCATCACCAACTCCCGGAGTTCACCCAGACTCACGTCCATCAAGTCAGTGATGCCATCCAGCCATCTCATCCTCTGTCGTCCCCTTCTCCACCTGCCCCCAATCCCTCCCAGCATCAGAGTCTTTTCCAATGAGTCCACTCTTCGCATGAGGTGGCCAAAGTACTGGAGTTTCAGCTTCAGCATCAGTCCTTCCAAAGAACACCTAGGGCTGATCTCCTTCAGAATGGACTGGTTGGATCTCCTTGCAGTCCAAGGGACTCTCAAGAGTCTTCTCCAATACCACAGTTCAAAAGCATCTATTTTTCGGCACTCAGCCTTCTTCACAGTCCAACTCTCACATCCATACATGACCACAGGAAAAACCATAGCCTTGACTAGATGGACTTTTGTTGGCAAAGTAATGTCTCTGCTTTTCAATATGCTATCTAGGTTGGTCATAACTCCTTCCAAGGAGTAAGTGTCTTTTAATTTCATGGCTGCAGTCACCATCTGCAGTGATTTTGGAGCCCAGAAAAATAAAGTCTGACACTGTTTCCACTGTTTCCCCATCTATTTCCCATGAAGTGATGTTATTTGTAACAAAAACTCTCTCTCAATAAAGCCAGAGAACATTTTGATTTTTCTCTAATGTAATCTAGTTTAACTCCCAAGTTGTTGTCTGAATTTTTTTTTTTAATATACCTTTCATGGATCACAGCCTTGTCATGGCGAAGGGGCTTGTGTAACTCAATGAAGCTGTAACCATGCTGCACAGGGCCACCCAAGAGGGACGGGTCATAGTGAAGAGTTCTGACAAAATGTGGTCCCTTGGAGGAGGAAATAGCAGTCCATGCCAGGATTCTTGCTGTGAGAACCTCGTAGACTGTATGAAAAGGCAAAAAGATACTCCCAGACGATAAGCCCCCCAGGTTGGAAGCTGTCCAAACACACAACTGGAGAAGAGCAGACGGCAGTTACTGACAACTCCAGAAAGGATGAATTGGCTGGGCCAACGCGCAAATGACGCTCAGCTGTGGATGCGTCTGGTGGTGAAAGTCAAGTCTGATGCTGTCAAGAACAATATCACACAGGAAGCTGGAATGTTAGGTCCATGAGTCAAGCTAAGTTGGACGTTGTCAAGCAGGAAATGGCAAGACTGAACGTCGATATTTTGGGAATCAGTGAACTTAAATGGACTGGAAAGGGTGAATTTAATGCAGAAGACCATTATATCTACTATTCTGGGCAAGAATCCCTTAGAAGAAATGGAGTAGCCATCATAGTCAACAAAAGGGTCCAAAATGAAGTACTTGGGTGCAGCTTCAAAAATGATAGATGATCTCTGTTCATTTCCAAGTCAAACCATTCAACATCACAGTAATCCAAGTCTATGCTCCAACCACTGATGCCGAAAAAGCTAAAACTGGCCATTTCTATGAAGACCCACAAGCCCTTCTAGAACTAACACCAAGAAAAGATGTCCTTTTCGTCATAGGGGACTGGAATGCAAAAGTAGGAAGTCAAGAGATATCCGGAATTAACAGGCAAGTTTGGCGTTGCAGTACAAAATGAAGCAGGGCCAAGGCAAACAGAGTTTTGTTAAGAGAACACACTGTTCATAGCAAACACCCTTTTCCAGTGAGCGAGGGATGACCCGACACATGGACATCACCAGATGGTCAACACTGAAATCAGATTGATTATATTCTTGGCAGTCAAAAATGGAGGAATTATGCAGAGTCAGCAAACACAAGACCTGGAGCTGTGACTCAGATCATGTGCTCCCATTGCTAAGTTCAGACTTAAATTGAAGAAAGTAGGGAAAACCACTAGACCATTCAAGTATGACCTAAATCAAATCCCTTACGATTATACAGTGGTGATGAACAGATTCAAGGGATTAGATCTGGTAGACAGAGTGCCTGATGAACTACAGACAGAGCTTCGTAACACTCTACAGGAGGCAGTGATCAAGACCATCCCCAAGAAAAAGAAATGCAAGAAGGCAAAGTAGTTGTCTGAGGAGGCTTTACAAATAGCTGAGGAAAGAAGTGAAGTAAATGGCAAGGGAGAAAGAGGAAGACATAACTGAATGCAGAGTTACAGAGAATAACAAGGAGAGAGAGGAAATCGTCTTTGATGAACAATGCAAACAAATAGAGGAAAACAATAGAATGGGAAAGACTAGAGAGCTCTTCAGGAAAACTGGAGATATCCAAGGCGTATTTCATCTAAGGATGGGCACAATAAAGGACAGATATGGTAAGGACATAACAGAAGCAGAAGATCCTAAGAAGAGGTGGCAAGAATACACAGATCTATACAGAAAAGCTCTTAAGACCCAGATAATCATGATAGAGTGATCACTCACCTAAAGCCAGACCTCCTGAAGTGTGAAGTGAAGTGGGCCTTAGGAAGCATTACTACAAACAAAGCTAGTGAAGGTGACAGAATTCCAGCGGAGCTATTTCAAATCCTAAAAGATGATGCTGTGAAAGTGCTGCACCCAATCAGCCAGCAAAGTTGCAAAATTCAGCAGTGGCCACAAGTCTGGAAAAGGTCAGTTTTCATCCCAATCCCAAAGAAGGGCAATGAAAAATAATGTTCAAATTACTGTACCTTACCTTACAAGTCACTCAGTCGTGTCCAACTGTTTGCAACCCCAGAGACTATACCATCCATGGAATTCTCCAGGCCAGAATACTGGAGTGGGCAGCAATTCCCTGCTCCAGGGGATCTTCCCAACCCAAGGATCAAACCCAGGTCTCCCGTATTGCAGACAATTCTTTACCGGCCACCAGGGAAGCCCAAATTACCATACAATTGTGCTCATTTCACACGCTAGCAAGGTAATGCTCAAAATCCTTCTAGTTAGGCTTCGGCAGAATGGGAACTGAGAAATTTCCGATGTATAAGCTGGGTTTCTAAGAGGCAGAGAGGAACAAGAGATCAAATTGCCAATATTCACTGGATCATGGAAAAAGCAAGGGAATTCCAGAAAAACATCTATTTCTTCTTCATTGACTATGCTAGAGCCTTTGACTGTGTGGATCACAACAAACTGTGGAAAATTCTTAAAGAGATGGGAATACCAGACCACCTGACCTGCCTCCTGAGAAACCAATATGCTGTTCATGAAGCAACAGTTAGAACTGGACATGGAACAACAGACTGCTTCAAAATTGGGAAAGGAGTTCGTCAAGGCTGTATATTGTCACCCTGCTTATTTAACTTATATGCAGAGCACATTGTGAGAAATGCTGGACTGGATGGAACACAATCTGGAATCAAGATTGCCGGGAGAAATATCAATAACCTCAGATATGCAGATGACAAGATCCTAGTGGCAGAAAATGAAGAGGAACTAAAGAGCTTCTTGAAGGTGAAAGAGGAAAGTGATACAGCTGGCTTAAAACTCAACATTCAAAAAACAAAGATCATGGCATCTGGTCCCATCACTTCATGGCAAATACATGGGGAAACAGTGGAAACAGTGGCTGATTTTATTTTGGGGGGGCTCCAAAATCACTGCAGATGGTGACTGCAGCCATGAAATTAAAAGAAGCTTGCTCCTTGGAAGAAAAGCTATGACCAACATAGCATATTGAAAAGCAGAGACATCACTTTGCTGAGAGAGGTGCTTATACTAAAAGCTATGGTTTTTCCAGTAGTCATGTGTGGATGTGAGAGTTGGACCATAAAGAAGGCTGAGTGCCAAAGAATCGATGCTTTTGAAGTGTGGTGTTGGAGAAGGCTCTTGAAAGTCTTTGGACTGTAAGATCAAGCCGGTCAATCCTAAAGGAAACAAATACTGAATATTCATTGGAAGGATTGTTGCTGAGGTTCAAGTTCCAATACTTTGGCCATCTGATGGGAAGAGCCGACTCACCGGAAAAGACCCTGATGCTGGAACAGATTGAAGGCGGGAGTAGAAAGGACAGCAGAGGATGAGATGGTTGGATGGCATCAATGATTCGATGGACAAGAATTTGAGTAAGCTGCGGGAGTTGGTGATGGACAGGGAAGCCTGGCGTGTTGCAGTCCATGAGGTCGCAAAGAGTCGGACACGACTGAGCGACTGAACAAGAATGGCAACAGCAAGAACAACATAATACGCTCTTACTAAAGCCGGAGAAGGTAAAGCAATGGGTAAACGCACCCCAGGACTTCCGGAGACTTATGGAGAATGACGCTAAAGAATCAAGTTGCTGTCGTTCAGTCGCTCAGTCATGTCTGACTCTTTGCAACCCCGTGGACCGCAGCACACCAGGCTCCCCTGTCCACCAGTATCTTCCTGAGTTTGCTCAAACTCAAGAGGGATGATTGAGTCACTGCTTTCCATTGTTCCCGCTCTCCTGGTCCTAGACTTACACCTTTGACCCACAGAGTGGGAGCTCCAGGGTCCGCCCCTCTTGGTTCTGGGCTTGGAGAAGAGACGTGGTCAGGCCCACGGGAAGCGGATGACATTGACGTGGAGCCTGAAGAGGCACAGCTTGTTGACTGCACTCCCTTTGGGAGACCATGTCCCAAGCAGTCACTGATAAAAAGGAATGGGATGCCTATTCAAACAAATCCCCAAACACATTCAAGTCACACGTACATTGGTTTTTCATTATCTTAGATCTAGGATAATCCACCCCGCTAGAGGAGTCTTTCCCAACACTGCAGAAACATAAGTGAAGAAGATTCCAACTGAAAAGCTCTCCCTTAGAAAGACAACATTAGTATTACTAGCATTTAAACTACTGAGTTAAAATCTTAACCTTTCCTACTTAAAGTGAAATTCAATCATGTATAGCAAGGTCATGCATACATTAGTGGTTCACAAGTATAAATGATAAAAGCGAATGAGGCTCCTGTCTTTCTAACACGACGGAAAAAATCAGAATCTTCTAAATGGATTTTATAAGCCTCAACTCTGTCATGATTAGTGTGCGGCTTCTAGGCTGACTTACTGAGAACCTCAGGGGAACATAATTCAAAGCTTTCCAGTCTAATACGCTTGGTCATTCATAAAAAGTGACTTCTTCATAGATACGTGGTTACCAAGGGGGTGGGGAAGGGATGGACTGACCGTTTGCAGTTGGCAAATAATTATATACAGGATGGATAAATAATAAGGACCTACTGCAGAGCACAGGGAACTCCATTCAATACCCTGTGATTGATCATGATGGAAGAGAATATGGAAAAGAGTGTGTGTGTGTGTGTGTGTGTGCACGCGTCTGTGTACAGTCAAGCCCTTGGTTTTTCCAGCAGTCATTTACAGATGTGAGAAAAGTGAAGTGTTCTTCGCTCAGTGGTGTCTGACTCTTTGCAACCTCATGGAGCCCGCCAGGCTCGTCTGTCCATAGAATTCTCCAGGCCAGAATACTGGAGTGGGTAGCCTTTCCCTTCTGCAGGGCATCTTCCCAACCCGGGGATCAAACCCATGTCTCCTGCATTGCAGGCGGATTCTTTACCACTGAGCCACCAGGGAAGCCCCACTGAGATCTGAATCCAACGCAAATGCTCCCAGTCACCAAAGAGCTCTTAATATAATAAGGACGGCAGAAATAGTTAGGGGAAACTATGTTTCCTTATTGTAGGTCCTTATTGTTTAATAGATGCAGGTTCACAGCAATTGGAAAACAGGCTCAGAAACTATCATCCCTTCCTGTAAATACTGAGAACACCTCTGGTTGGCTGACTCTGAAGAGAGAAAAAGGGAAAATGCATAGGGCTGGGATGCCTCCCACTTACTAAGATTTCATTAGCTAGCGCTGAAGGGGAGGCCAGACTTCACGACGACTCACGAGCTTTCCAAAGCCAAGCTAGAAGGATGAGAATATGCAGGTTTGATCGGTAATTCAAACTACAAGCGATGCCCAGCATTTATCTCAAACACACAGACACACACACATACGTTACCCATGAAAGGCTGCCCTTAACTCACTGTACAGGAAAGATGCCTGTATGAGGCAATGAAGCCCGTATACGCTATAATAAAACTTAAGATCCTGCAGAGACAAAGACATTAAAAAAATTTTTTTTAATTGAGTAGAATAAAGGAGAAACAGGGATGAAAACTGAGACAAAAGAAACATAGACGTATGGGTTCCCTGGTGGTCCAGTGTTAAAGAATCTACCCACCAGTGCAGGGAAACGAGGGTTGGTTCGATCCCTGGTCCAGGAAGATCCCACGTGCTGTGTGGCAACTAAGCCCATGCTCCACAGGCACCGAGTCTGTGCCCTGGAGCCCAGGAGCCACAACTACTGAGCCCAGGTGCCCTGGATCCTGTGCTCCCCAACAAGAGAGGCCACTGCAATGAGAAGCCCGCGTGCTGCAACTGGGGAGCAGCCCTCGCTTGCTGCAACTAGAGAAAAGTGTGCCCACAGCAACCAAGACCCCGTGCAGCAAAAAATAAATGAATAAAGAGCAAAATATTTGTTTTTAAAAAGAAAATGACCTGTAAGAAAATCCTGTTAAAAATAAAAGTGATACTGCTCGTTCCGTGAACGTCTGATATCAAATCTGGGGCAACCAGAGAATGCCGCATACAGCACGTGACATTAGAGCTCACCGTACATCAGTAAGCACCTTCTAGAATGTGCATCGTTGCAAAACAGAATGTAGACGAGTGTGATGGCTTCAAGCTCTCACATTTGGAACTGGGCCTCTGCTGTTTCTGCTGAGCAGCTCAGGCGTTCCAGACACTTCTGCAGACACCGTGGCACAGCCTGGAAACCTAAGTAGTTATAAGGCGTGTTGCTGGCGAGGGGAAGATCCACTGGGCTTCACGGTATGACGTGTCCTGCCGTATCCCACTTCAACATTGACTGTCCACCCTGGGGCTTCCTCTCTGCCTCCCTAGAACCTGGCTTTTGTATGTCAGAGAGCCTAACACCACAGCACAAACATACCGGAAAGCCAGCTCTATCGCCGCAGTCAGTTCCTCCAAAGATTCAGTCGGGATGACCTCAAGATACAACTTCTTGCTTACCCAGAGATGTACAGTGGTTTATATTTCAGTTCAAGCTTAGCTTGCAGAGGCAGATTCCAAGTTTAATTACATGTATACAGTGTTGCTCATTCCATTCATGGAATTCAATGTCATGATGGATTTCCAGGAATGCACCCACATGACATGTATTTGAGGAATTCGGGTCAGAAACCTCATTGCCAATTCTCTTTCTCCATAGGGCAAAAAAAAAAAAAGCATCTCTTAGTCCCATTGTCTGGGGTGAAGGCTCAGGGAAGGAAGGAAGGACGAGATGCAGACAGGAGGTCTAAATAAAATAAATGAGCGTTGAGTGTCTCGTTCCCATTCGGAACATGTTTTAAGAATACCCTAAGTAGGTTTAGTCCACTCCACGAATAGATGAAATGGTGATTAAATAGCCCTGTTCCCTGAGACTCGGTCTGGAATGGATTCATCTCACTCTCTCCTGGAAGGAGTTTAGCGTTGTTTCTACGCTGAAGCCTGAGCTTCAGATGGCAGATAGAAGGCCCAGGGGTTTAAGCTGAGGCTTGAAAGCTTCCGAATCCCCAGCACTGCTGAACCTCCTTGAGAAAACAACATCACAGAAGGGCTCACAGAGGCTCCCGCAGGTACAGCAACCTGCAGACAGAGCCGGAGGGCAACTGTCCACCAAGCGGTCAAACTCCCTGAGATGCTGGAAACAGTTCATCCTCCAGGTACCAAGGGACTGGTGGACTTTGGGGCCCAGATGACCTCAGGTTGGCACTGACGAGCTTGTCCTGAGAAAACGAGACATGTGCCTCACGGAAGCAGGTGGTGCTCGTGTGAAAATGGCATGAACAGTCCCTCCAACGGGAGGCTCACGCCCATTCCTGCCTGCCCCAGATCCATTCTGAGACCGGAGACTATCCAGGCATCAAGCCGACATTCACAACAAGTCAGCTCCCCACCAGGCCTTAATCCCCACATCCCTGGACCAAGCTCTCATTGCTTTCTGTGAACCGGGGCCAAATTCTGCAAAGTTACAGCTCTTGGAATAATTTTTTTTTTCCAGTTGTGAGCCTGATCTGCGGGGTGTCCCTCATTCAGGCAATGTCCCCGCCGAGTAAATCTGTTATCCCATAGATCGACACCACTTAGACGAGCATCAGAGGAAGCTTTCACATAGAGGCCAAATTCTCACCGGAAATGGATTTAAAACTATGTTTCCCGTAAAGTCTCACAGTGACATCACCACTGCATACTATGCTCACTGCAAAACCTCAGAGGCTAGATTCATGGCGCTTTCTGCATCTTGGCTCTTTCCCAACTCCAATGGACTGTCTCCTCTCAAAATCAAATAATGGAGATGTGGATGGAGAAGTGGAAAACTGCACGTTTCGTTCTTCATTTCATCGTGTGTATTTCAGGAGAAGAGCTGAAAGTGTTTTATTCTTCAAGATTATACTCAAGCAACTGACACAGGATTACTCTCCAAGATAATCAAGCAGCTCATACAGCTTAATATCAGAAAGACAGCACAATCAAAAAAATGAGCAGAAGACCTCAACAGACATTTTCCAAAGAAAATACGTACAGATGGCCAAAAAACATATGAAAAAAGAGGCTCAACATCACTCATTATGAGAGATATGCAAATCCAAACTATGGTGAGGGATCACCTCACACTGGTCAGAAGGGCCATCCATCATCAAAAAGTGTATGAACAATATAAGGTGGAGACATCAAAAAGTCTATGAACAATATAAGCTGGAGAGGATGTGGAGAAAAGGGAACCCTCCTACACTGTGGGTGGGAATGCAAACTGATACAGGCCGTTATGGGAAATGGTATAGAGATTCCTTAAGAAACTAGGAAAATTCTGCCACATGACCCAGCAATCCCACTGCTAAGCATATAACCTCAGAAAACCACAATTCTAAAAGACATCCCAGTGTTCATTCCAGTGCTATTCACGATAGCCAGGACATGGAAGCAACCTAGACGTCCATCAAGAGTTGAACGGATAAAGAAGATATGGTACATATACACGATGGAATACTACTCAGCCATAGAAAAGGAACAAATCTGAGTCAGTTGTAGTGATGCAGATGAACCTAAAGCCTCTTATACAGAGTAAAGTAAGTCAGAAACAGACAAATAAGTATCATCTATTAATGCCTAGATATGGAATCTGGAAAACCAGTATTGACAAACCAAGGGGAGGCTCAAGAAGGAGTCCATATACACATAATTATGCCTGATTCGCATTGCTGCTGCTGCTGCTGCTAAGTCGCTTCAGTCGTGTCTGACTCTATGCGACCCCATAGACGGCGGCCCACCAGGCTCTTCTGTCCATGGGATTTTCCAGTCAAGAGTACTGGAGTGGGGTGCCATTGCTTTCTCCACTGATTCGCATTGCTGCACAGCAAAAACCAACACAACATTGTAAATAAAATTTTCCACCAAGTTAAAAAAAAAAGGTAATAACCCATGAGGAGAGAGAAACCACTGTATAACCCAGAAATATGAGTCCTCTAAGTGAGAAGTAGACATCCCCTGATGTATAATGCAATGGAAAATTCCAAGAGGAACATACCGTATTCCTAAGCCTGTCCATTTAATTTGTGGTCACCTTTTCCCCGTGATTCCGTGGGACGCACCGCTAGGAGCTGGTGAAGAATGCGGACTCTTAAGTGATTTTCCATTCTTCCCCACCGAACGCAATGGTAAGCATTTTAAACGCTCAGAGTGCCACCACCCTTTGGTGCCCGCCTGCAAGGCGGGGTGTTTGCGATCGTCTTACGTTAAGTAATGGGGGTAATGAGATTTGTGTTCCTGTCTTTGGATGCAGGAGTCATAAATCTTGAGCGACTTAACAGCCCTTGAGCAGAGATTTCACGAGAGCTTGGGGTTCCAGAGGTCTGTTTGCTCCATCAGACATCTGTAGACAATAGCTCACCAAGATCCTCCAGCGGCGTTACAAGTCACACGACACCAGTTTCCTCTGCGATAACTCAGGGAAACACACGGGCTCCCTGGTCTCACATGAGACATTCTGCAAATATGTCTGCATGACTTCAACTATGCAGATAATTTTCCCTTCTGTTTTAGCAAAATCTCTCTGTTTTCTATCACTCACAACTTTTTTTTTTTAAGTCTTTGGAAGAAAAAAAAATTCCCAATGTTTATGTTACAAATATAAATTATATCAGTTTCCCTAGCTTGGCGATTATAAGAACATGTAGAAAGACACTTTATTTCTTAAATACAGAAACTTTCCTTTCAGCAGTAATTCAAAAAGACATAGGGAGGGGAACAAAAGACAGGTTCATTGTAGATTTGGGAGATTATATGCAAGTAAGAAAATCTTAGTGAAAGAGAATGGAAAAAGAAAACAGAAAACAAACTTTTTTGATTTGTTGTATCAATATTTTCAAAGTGTTTCAGGAGACTCACTCAGGACTGATGTAAAACTTTGGTGATATTTCTTCTCAGATAAATATGTTCTCTTTTTGGCTTTAGGTAAACTTATAAAAACCTAAATTAAGTGTTGTTTCTTGACTCGACCTGCTCATATAAGTGAACGTGAAAAGGATATGTGTCAACTTCTTCCTCATTTTCTGAATGATCACTGTCCAAAAGCATCCTGATAAGATTTGTACTCTTCATTCCAAATTTTTATATGAATACACGTTACTGTAATTTTTTGGAAATGATATCTGGCACACGTTTTCTTCTTGGTACTTATTTTCCGCAGATCCTCACCGTTAAAATCAGCCTTTGGTCCTGAAGCTCATGCCTCTAGGAAAGGATAAGCATGTAAGAAAGATTAGAGTTGAATTCCTGGCTTTAAAAAGAGGAAGATAACGATTCTCTTACTTCATAGCAGAAGTACAGGTCTTAGGATGTTCCTGGTGGTATCAGTGGGCAAAATTCCAGCTCCCAATGCAGGGGGGCCTGGGTTCAATCCCTGGTCAGGGAACTAGGATTCCCACATAGTGCAACTGAGAGTTTGCATGCCACAACTAAAGATCCTGTGTGCTGCAACTAAGACCAGCTCAGTTCAGTTCAGTTGCTCAATTGTGTCTGACTCTTTGTGACCCCAGAGACTGCAGCATGCCAGGCTTTGCCAACAAAAGTTCATCTAGTCAAAGCTATGGTTTTCCCAGGAGTCACGTAAGGATGTGAGACTTGGACCATAAAGAAAGCTGAGCACCAAAGAACTGATGCTTTTGAACTCTGGTGTTGGAGGAGATGCTTCAGAGTCCCTTGGACTGCAAGGCAGATCCAACCAGTCCACCCTAAAGAAAATCAGTCCTGAGTATTCATTGGAAGGACTGATGTTGAAGCTGAAACTCCAGTACTTTGACCACCTGATGTGAAGAGCTGACTCATTTGAAAAGACCCTGATGCTGGGAAAGATTGAAGGCAGGAGGAGAAGGGGACGACAGAGGACGAGATAGTTGGATGGCATCACTGACTCGAAGGACATGAGTTTGAGCAAACTCCAGGAGCTGGTGATGGACAGGGAGGCCTGGCATGCTGCAGTCCCTGGGGTCGCAAAGAGTCGGACACGACTGACTGACTGAAGTGAACGGAAGTTCACTGAAGAGTTTAAAATGGGTGGATTGTGGCTCTATACATTTGCTGACAGACTTCCGTACACGTGGCAGATTTAGTACACTTCCTGCCCTAAGTAACTACAGGGCTGGGTCAGCACCACCTGAGTCTCCCCAACCCCCACCCCCCAGCACTCCCCCAGTCCTCCCCCTACCCACTGGGGCATCATCACACCCAGCGTGGGTGGGTGGGCCTTGATTTCCATAGCAACCACCAATCAGGTGAATCCTGCTCTATCCCCCTCAGGGAACTGCCTGAGGCTCCCAGGACCTTGGACCCCAAAGGTGTCTTCCTCCCTGCCTATATGATTCAGAGATGCTTCATCCACTCCAAGGCCTGGCTTTATGCTGGAAATTACTGAGCATTGATTTGAAGTGGTGTTCAGTCAGAGGGCCATAAAGTATGCCAGAATAAGGGGAAGAAAGGAGCAAAACCCAGGAAAATTGCAAAAGAAAAAAAAAAAAAAAAAAAAAACAGATCCAAAGCCCCAAGTAATCTCTCCGTGAACCAACAAAGACTTTTATGTGACATCAGTCAGGAGTCAACATTCAAGAGACTGGAACACAAATCTTCTGTTACATCTGGTTCCCCGCGCACAACGTGAATCCTTCAACATCATTTAATAAGAACACTGGAAGGTATACGTGATTTAAAAAACAAAGAGCCTAACGATGCCAACATTAATATATGAAATACCAACCGTGAAATGTCCACCCTAAACTGTGTATACTGCCTGGTACCCAGTTTGGTGGGGATTCCAACATTGTTGCTACTCCTCAGTGAACAATGCATTGCTGTGAGAGACGGAACTTACTAAGCAGGAGAAACACTAAAGGTCTAAGGATTTATACAAACTTCATTTACTATTCCCTACTGCAAGAGAAGACTCTGCACATAGACATCACCAGATGGTCAACACCAAAATCAGATGGATTATATTCTTTGCAGCCAAAGATGGAGAAGCTCTATACAGTCAGCAAAACAAGACCGGAAGCGGACTGTGGCTCAGATAATGAACTCCTTATTGCCAAATTCAGACTTAAATTGAAGAAAGTAGGGAAAACCACTAGACCATTTAGGTATGACCTAAATCAAATCCCTTATGATTATACAGTGGAAGTAAGAAATAGATTTAAGGGACTAGATCTGATAGAGTACCTGATGAACTATGGATGGAGGTTTGTGACATTGTATGGGAGACAGGGATCAAGACCATCCCCATGGAAAAGAAATGCAAAAGAGCAAAATAGCTGTCTGGGGAGGCCTTACAATAGCTGTGAAAAGAGAAGCAAAAAGCAAAGGAGATTTCCATACAAATTGTGAAATTATTTGTTCTAGCTCTGTGAAGAATACTGTTGGTAGCTTGATAGGGATTGCGTTGAATCTATAAATTGCTTTGGGTAGTATACTCATTTTCACTATATTGATTCTTCCAATCCATGAACATGGTATATTTCTCCATCTATTAGTGTCCTCTTTGATTTCTTTCACCAGTGTTTTATAGTTTTGTATATATAGGTCTTTAGTTTCTTTAGGTAGATATATTCCTAAGTATTTTATTCTTTCCGTTGCAATGGTGAATGGAATTGTTTCCTTAATTTCTCTTTCTGTTTTCTCATTATTAGTGTATAGGAATGCAAGGGTGGAAATACAAAAAACCTCGAATAGCCAAAGCGATCTTGAGAAAGAAGAATGGAACTGGAGGAATCAACCTACCTGACTTCAGGCTCTACTACAAAGCCACAGTTATCAAGACAGTATGGTACTGGCACAAAGACAGAAATATTGATCAATGGAATAAAATAGAAAGCCCAGAGATAAATCCATGCACATATGGACACCTTATCTTTGACAAAGGAGGCAAGAATATACAATGGATTAAAGACAATCTCTTTAACAAGTGGTGCTGGGAAATCTGGTCAACCACTTGTAAAAGAATGAAACTGGACCACTTTCTAACACCATACACAAAAATAAACTCAAAATGGATTAAAGATCTCAACGTAAGACCAGAAACTATAAAACTCCTAGAGGAGAACATAGGCAAAACACTCTCCGACATACATCACAGCAGGATCCTCTATGACCCACCTCCCAGGATATTGGAAATAAAAACAAAAATAAACAAATGGGACCTAATTAACCTTAAAAGCTTCTGCACATCAAAGGAAACTATTAGCAAGGTGAAAAGACAGCCTTCAGAATGGGAGAAAATAATAGCAAATGAAGCAACCGACAAACAACTAATCTCAAAAATACACAAGCAACTCCTACAGCTCAACTCCAGAAAAATAAACGACCCAATCAAAAAATGGGCCAAAGAACTAAATAGACATTTCTCCAAAAAAGACATACAGATGGCTAACAAACACATGAAAAGATGCTCAACATCACTCATTATCAGAGAAATGCAAATCAAAACCACTATGAGGTACCATTTCACACCAGTCAGAATGGCTGCGATCCAAAAGTCTACAAATAATAAATGCTGGAGAGGGTGTGGAGAAAAGGGAACCCTCTTACACTGTTGGTGGGAATGCAAACTAGTACAGCCACTATGGAGAACAGTGTGGAGATTCCTTAAAAAACTGGAAATAGAACTGCCTTATGATCCAGCAACCCCACTGCTGGGCATACACACTGAGGAAACCAGAAGGGAAAGAGACACGTGTACCCCAATGTTCATCGCAGCACTGTTTATAATAGCCAAGACATGGAAGCAACCTAGATGTCCATCAGCAGATGAATGGATAAGAAAGCTGTGGTACATATACACAATGGAGTATTACTCAGCCATTAAAAAGAATACATTTGAATCAGTTCTAATGAGGTGGATGAAACTGGAGCCTATTATACAGAGTGAAGTAAGCCAGAAGGAAAAACATAAATACAGTATTCTAACGCATATATATGGAATTTAGAAAGATGGTAACAATAACCCTGTGTACGAGACAGCAAAAGAGACACTGATGTATAGAACAGTCTTATGGACTCTGTGGGAGAGGGAGAGGGTGGGAAGATTTGGGAGAATGACATTGTAACATGTAAAATATCATGTAAGAAACGAGTTGCCAGTCCAGGTTCGATCCACGATACTGGATGCTTGGGGCTAGTGCACTGGGACGATCCAGAGGGATGGTATGGGGAGGGAGGAGGGAGGAGGGTTCAGGATGGGGAACACATGTATACCTGTGGTGGATTCATTTTGATATTTGTCAAAACTAATACAATTATGTAAAGTTTAAAAATAAAATAAAATTTAAAAAAGAAAAAAAAAAAGAAAGAAAAAAAAAAAAAAAAAAGCAAAGGAGAAAAGGAAAGATACAAGCATTTGAATGCAGAGTTCCAAAGAATAGCAAGGAGAGATAAGAAAGCCTTCCTCAGTGATCAATGCAAAGAAATAGAGGAAAACAACAGAATGGGAAAGACTAGAGATCTCTTCAAGAAAATTAGAGATACCAAGGGAACATTTCATGCAAAGATGGGCTCGATAAAGGACAGAAATGGTATGGACCTAACAGAAGCAGAAGATATTAAGAAGAGGTGGCAAGAATACACAGAAGAGCTGTACAAAAAGATCTTCACAACCCAGATAATCACGATGGTGTGATCACTGACCTAGAGCCAGACATCCTGGAATGTGAAGTCAAGTGGGCCTTAGAAAGCATCACTACGAACAAAGCTAGTGGAGGCGATGGAATTCCAGTTGAGCTATTTCAAATCTTGAAAGATGATGCTGTGAAAGTGCTGCACGCAATATGCTAGCAAATTTGGAAAACTCAGCAGTGGCCACAGGACTGGAAAAAGTCAGTTTTCATTCCAATCCCAAAGAAAGGCAATGCCAAAGAATGCTCAAACTACCGCATAATTGCACTCATCTCACACGCTAGTAAAGTAATGCTCAAAATTCTCCAAGCCAGGCTTCGGCAGTACGTCACCTGTGAACTTCCAGATGTTCAAGCTGGTTTTAGAAAAGGCAGAGGAACCAGAGATCAAATTGCCAACATCCTCTGGATCATCGAAAAAGCAAGAGAGTTCCAGTAAAACATCTATTTCTGCTTTATTGATTATGCCAAAGTCTTTAGCTGTGTGGATCACAAGAAACTGTGGAAAATTCTAAAAGAGACTGGAATCCCAGACTACCTGACCTGCCTCTTGAGAAACCTATATGCACATCAGGAAGCAACAGTTAGAACTGGACAGACTGGTTCAAAATAGGGAAACGAGTACCTTAAGGCTGTATATTGTCACCCTGTTTATTTAACTTCTATGCAGAGTACATCATGAGAAACGCTGGGCTGGAAGAAGCACAAGCTGGAATCAAGATTGCCGGGAGAAATATCAATAACCTCAGATATGCAGATGACACCACCCTTATGGCTGAAAGTGAAGAGGAACTAAAAAGCCTCTTGATGAAAGTGAAGGAGGAGAGTGAAAAAGTTGGCTTAAAGCTCAACATTCAGAAAATGGAGATAATGGCATCTGGTCCCATCACTTCATGGGAAATAGATGCTGAAACAGTGGAAACAGTGTCAGACTTTATTTTTTTGGGCTCCAAAATCACTGCAGATGGTGACTGCAGCCATGAAATTAAAAGACGCTTACTCCTTGGAAGGAAAGTTATGATTAACCTAGATAGCATATTGAAAAGCAGAGACATTACTTTGCCAACAAAAGTCCGTCTAGTCAAGGCTATGGTTTTTCCAGTGGTCATGTATGGATGTGAGAGTTGGACTGTGAAGAAAGCTGAGCACCGAAGAATTGATGCTTTTGAATTGCAGTGTTGGAGAAGACTCTTGAGAGTCGCTTGGACTGCAAGGAGATCCAACCAGTCCATTCTAAAGGAGATCAGTCCTGGGAGTTCATTGGAAGGACTGATGCTAAAGCTGAAACTCCAATACTTTGGCCACCTCATGCAAACAGTTGACTCATTGGAAAAGACTCTGATGCTGGGAGGGATAGGGGGCAGGAGAAGGGGACGACAGAGGATGAGATGGCTGGATGGCAACACCAACTCGATGGACATGGGTTTGGGTGGACCAAATCCATGTCATCCTTTGCCATCTCATCCTTTGTCATCCCCTTCTCCTCCTGCCCTCAATCTTTCCCAGCATCAGGGTCTTCTCCGATACAGAAAGGGCTTGTGATAAACTCAAGACCCAGTTGAGATTACGGAAGTCTGCTGATGAAAGACCGAAGGCTTTCCACTCCGACAAGGATATAAAGGAGAGAATGTTCACTCTCATCTTTATTCACGGCTGTATTGGAGCTCACGGTGCAATAACACAGTGGATTGCGTTACTTAAGGTAAGAATATTAACAAGGTAGAGGTAATGGTCTATCAGTGCAGAGACATGCTTTTCTGGGTAGAAAGTGCTGAGATGTACAAGCCACTACAGGGCTTCCCTGGTGGCTCAGTGGTGAAGAATCCGCCTGCCAACGCAGGGGACACAGGTTCGATCCCTGATCTAGAAAGGTCCCACCATGCTGAGGGGGCAGCTAAGTCCGTGTCTTACAACTACTGAGTCTGTGCTCGAGAAACCATGAGCCACAACTTCTGAAGCCCGTGTGCTCTAGAGTCCGTGGTTGCCAACAAGAGAAGCCGCCACACTGAAAATACCTGTGCGCCTCAACTCTAGAGGAGGCCCTGCTCGCCGCAAGCCCACGTGCAGCAACAGAGACCCAGCATAGCCCTCACATAAACACTTAAAAAAAATCTAATTACTTTCATTATTCCACTCTCAGGTCAGTTCAGTCGGTCAGTCGTGTCCGACTCCTTGCGACCCCATGGACTGCAGCACGCCAGGCCTCCCTGTCCATCACCAACTCCCGGAGTTTGCTCAAACTCATGTCCATCGAGTCGGTGATGCCATCCAACCATCTGATCCTCTCAGCTCATCTATTCCATGCTAGGTTAACAAAAGTAAATAACTAGTAGTCCTAATGAGTGAATTCAGCATGGGTATGGAATCAAAGGTCAATAAACAAAAGGTCAGTCTTTTTACACAGCATAGTACCGAACAAACGGAATTTCGAGTACCAAAATGCCATCCACAGTAACCTCATAAAACAGAGAACAGTGGAGATAAATTGAACAAAAGTGGAGCAAGACCTCTACCCTGAAATAACAAAACAGTGCTGAGAGGGAATTAAAAGCCGATTGAGATACATGAAAAGGTAAATCACAGTTAACAATTAGAAGACTCAGTATCATCAAGCTCTCGATTGTCTGCAGATTATCCAGAGATGGAATGCAATTCTAATGATCATGCCAGCAAGCTTTGTTGACTAGCAACTCCTGACATTCATGAGGAGTTGTCAAGGGCCCAGAAGAGCCAAATGACTTTTGAGGAAAAAAAAAAAAAAATCTGGAGGTTCACATGACTTGTTTTGAGTACTGACTCTGAAGCTAGAGGGGTCAAGACTGAATCAGGGACTTCCCTGGTGGTCCAGGGGGTAAGACGCCACTTTCCCAATGCAGGGGGCCCTGGGATCTATCCCTGGTCGGAGAAATAAAAGTCACATGCTACACGCAGCTAAAGATCCTGTATGCCACAATTAAGAAGAGGCACAGCCAAATTTGAAAAAGATTTGAAAAAAAATATGTATGTCTACACGTAGACTTGTTCACGTAAGCTTTACTCATCAGTGCCCGATGTTGGAGACCCACCACTGTTTGGTGCACAGGAGGAGAGACCAACACACTGTCTACTGATGCTAGGAATGTCCTCGGTACAAGCAATGAGCTGTTTATACACCCCACACCACGGGTGCGTCTCGAGAACACTACGCCTGGGAGAAAGGAGCCAATCACCAAAGAGAAGACTCTGTAAGACAAAATTTACAGGATGTTTGACAACTTGCAGGTGAATCCACCGTGAATCTGGGAACAGGTGGCTGGCGGGGAGGGCTGACTTGGAGTGGGGCTCAGATCAGTGGGTAGGCACACGAGGGAACTTCCTGGGGTGCTGCAATGCTCAGCGTTTTCACACGGGCTGTGTTTCATATGGGTATGTGTATTGTACACTATTCCTCAAACTGTGCTGTGCTTAGTCACTCAGTTGTGTCCGACTCTTGGTGACCCCATGGATTGGAGCCCGCCAGGCTCCTCTGTCCGTGGGATTCTCCAGGCAAGAAGACTGGAGTGGGCTGGCATTCCCTTCTCCAGGGGATCTTCCCGACCCAGGGATCGAACCCAGGTCTCCTGCACTGCAGGCACATTCTTTACTGTCTGAGCCACTATTATGGGGAGCCCATAATAGGATAATGCCTAAGTATGTAATGCACATGTAAGAAAATCTATCTGGCACTTAAAATTAACAAATTTATACCCTCATCTCACAGCATGACTGAAACTCAAGCACAATTTTGTGGAAAAAGGCAAACACTCGAGAACAGGGATACTACGATGTCATTTCCATAACATAAGCACGTTGAGTCATACTTGTGTATTGTTTACAGATGCCCATGCACAATAAAAGTGTAACAGCTCATAAGGGGGTAATCAGATCAGATCAGATCAGATCAGTCGCTCAGTCGTGTCCGACTCTTTGCGACCCCATGAATCGCGCCAGGCCTCCCTGTCCATCACCAACTCCCGGAGTTCACTGAGACTCACGTCCAAGGGGGTAATAAAGACCACAAAAAGATTGTTAATTATGTGTGGGGAGGGAAGGAGGAGGCTGGAGGACTGGGACCAATCCACCTGGTCGATGACTCCATCTGTAACGCTTTAAAAACATCGATAACAAATGAGGTGAAATACAAAAGCTCAGGGCAAGGTGCAAAACTGTTCATCAGAGCATTCCTTATACTCGTCTCTGTGTTAAAAATGACTTTATGATTGGAAAGCACTGACAATAAACACGAATGAAAATATAACCAATGGGACAGCAGCAGAGCAAACATTCATACCGAGGTCTACCACCAAAGTTGTTATTCTTGTATTATTTTATGAAGGATTTTCTTCTTTCTCCAGGCATAAGTTTATATCCTGACTCTGATTTGTTTTTAAGTCTTCTATCTTCCTTCCTAAAATTCCTTCCCTTTGCCACTTTCCCTATTCGTCATGAATACAATAGACTTAAGAAAGGCGCAAACACACACGCTTGTGAGCAGCACTGTGTTTTCACTATGGTCTATTCACGGGCAGAGAGAAACGCACACAAGAGGATCTGATTTCACCGCAGAACGGAACACTTCGGGCTCAGCGTTGGAGCCTGGTCCACGCGTCATTGCTTCCAGACCCTCACGCCCAGGCATGATGAAGTGTGAACTCAGGAGAACTTTCAGTGAAACCAGCACCCCCATCGCCGGGTATATTTCCAAGGAGAAGTCGGCCGAGGCACATTCTCAGCTTACCAGCCAGCTTTAGAAAGGATCGGGGCTGCCATAAAAGCAACCTTTCCTGCGAACTCGAAACACTGTTTAGATCATTTACATAAACCTTGCCTGGCTTTCTTTCCTCTGCTGCAGACGTCACTTTGCAGCTGTCAGACTCCTCACCTTAGAACAGAGAAATCCAGGGAAGGTGGGGAGAGAGGTCTGGCATTGACAATGTTTCAAAACAGTTGCTGCTTTTCAAAACTGCAGAATAGTAACTACTTTATAGCTGGAGACACCCTGCATGCGTGCACCACCCACTTCCCTCTGGAGGGCCGTCTTGTCCATTGCAACCGCAGGGGAATGACCACTCAGGGCAGGACTCCCCATTCATTTCTTCCTGCAGGGATACACACATTCTTTCCACGCATGTGACAACTGCTACACACAGTGATTTGGGGGATACAAACATTTCCTGGTGCAGCAGCCTTGGAGGGGAAAGAAACTGACTTTTACATGCATCCTGTGTGCTGTGTGGGCTCCCCTGGTGGCTCACAAGGTATAAAGAATCTGCCTGCAATGCAGGAGACCCAGCCTCAATCCCTGGGTCGGCAAGATCCCCTGGGGAAACGGAATGACCACTCAGTCCAGTATTCTCGCCTGGGCAATCTCACGGACAGAGGAGCCTGGCGGGGTTACGGTCCACAGCGGTCGCAAAGACTCGGACACGACTGAGCGACTCTTTAACTTTCTGTGTCATCTGCGTGGGACTGTTGCATTTCACTCTCCAATGGTCGGGAATGGCAATCTGACTCTCGCCTCACCCAGGAGTAACATGAGCTCAGAGACACACACACACCATCATGCGTGTGCGCGTGGCTCTCCGGTTCACGCCTCAGCCCCCGCCCCCACCCGGTTTCTGTCTCCACTCTCCCCTGTTGCCCCTGACCCATCAAAGCCCACCTTTCCCTCCCTACCAGCCACTCCTTTCACTCCCTGCCTCCTGCCGCCCACCTGACCCCACTGCCTCTAACCTGGGGACACGCTGGAAGCTCCCTTGACCCCTGGGTTTCCTCTGCTGCGTCCTAAGCTTTTGCAGCAAACCTGCACTTGGCGGGCAGGAGGTCAGTTCTGCAGAAGACGGATGGAGATGAAACAGAATGCAGGTCCACTCCCTGCAGCCCTGTGACATGGAACTAGGGGCACCGCCCCCAGGGAGACTGTTCCTCCACCTTTAACAGTAAATCCTTCCCTAGAAGACGCTGTGAGAACGGCACGGAGTCACACCAATTCCACGGCTGCCTTGCGACAGCCACCTGCTAAACATCTGCCTTGTCTCTAAGGGCTTTATAAAGTTTCCATAGTCAGTGCAGCCTCTTGTCAACCCTGTTTTGAACCTACACATGAGACTCAGGGTTTCTAAG
The DNA here is from genome assembly GCF_003369695.1 of Bos indicus x Bos taurus. NCBI lineage: Eukaryota > Metazoa > Chordata > Mammalia > Artiodactyla > Bovidae > Bos > Bos indicus x Bos taurus. Next base: position 5,660,644 of record NC_040105.1, on the reverse strand, counting down.
TGGCTCAGATCGTAAAGAATAATCTGCCTGCAGTGCAGTAGACCTGGGTTCAACCTCAAGTGAGGAAGATCTCCCAGAGAAGGGCACAGCAACCCACTCCAGTATTCTTGCCTGGAGAATCCCATGGACAGAGGAGCCTGGTGGGCTACGGTCCACGGGGTCGCATAGAGTCAGACACGACTGAGCGACTAACACTTTGCTTTGTTTATGAGACTCAGGACTCGATAGAAAACAGCAGCCCAGGTAATACTGTTTGAATTTAAAATTCCAGATAAGCAAAAAAGATCTACTGTAGAGCTCAGGAAACTCCACATGATACTCTGTATAAGACCATCTGGGAAAAGAATCTAAAAAAGAATTGATACAGTTCAGTTCAGTCACTCTGTCGTGTCCAACCCTTTGCGACCCCATGGACCGCAGCATGCCAGGCCTCCCGGTCCATCACCAACTCCTGGAGCTTGCTCAAACTCATGTCCGTTGAGTCGGTGATGCCATTCAACCATCTCATCCTCTGTTGTCCCCTTCTCCTCCTGCCCTCAATCTTTCCCAGCATCAGAGTCTTTTCTGATGAGTCAGTTCTTTGTATCAGGCAGCCAGAGTGTTGGAGTTTCAGCTTCTGTCTGTGTATAACTCAACCACTTTGCTGTACACGATGCTAACATTGTCAATCAACTATACTCCAGTATAAAATTAAAAAAAAAATGAGCTCTAAAAGATAAAAACATATATACATTTCCAATCTCTTGTAAAGATGTTGTCCTCCTCCAGGGTATCTTCCCAATGCAGGGATCGAACCCACATCTCCTGCATCTTCTGCTTTGCAGGCAGATTTTTTTCCTTCTGAGCCACTGAGGAAGCCCTGTAAGGATGTAGCTTTCTTTAAGTAAACTTTTAATTTTTTAAAATTCCTGGATATTACATGCCTACCGTGTGGAATCTATAAAAACGGTACCGATGAACTTATCGGCAAAGCAGAAACAGAGACACAGACATAAAGAACAAATCCATGGATACCAGGGAAGGAGGAGGGGGTGGGAGGAACCAAGGAAGGAGGAGGGGGGTGGGGGGAACCAAGGAAGGAGGAGGGGGGTGGGGGGAACCAAGGAAGGAGGAGGGGGGTGGGGGAACCAAGGAAGGAGGAGGGGGGTGGGGGGAACCAAGGAAGGAGGAGGGGGGTGGGGGGGAACCAAGGAAGGAGGAGGGGGGTGGGGGGAACCAAGGAAGGAGGAGGGGGGGTGGGGGGAACCAAGGAAGGAGGAGGGGGGTGGGGGGAACCAAGGAAGGAGGAGGGGGGTGGGGGGAACCAAGGAAGGAGGAGGGGGGTGGGGGGAACCAAGGAAGGAGGAGGGGGGTGGGGGAGGAAACCAAGGAAGGAGGAGGGGGGTGGGGGAACCAAGGAAGGAGGAGGGGGGTGGGGGGAACCAAGGAAGGAGGAGGGGGGTGGGGGGAACCAAGGAAGGAGGAGGGGGGTGGGGGAACCAGAAGGAGGAGGGGGTGGGGGGAACCAAGGAAGGAGGAGGGGGGTGGGGGGAACCAAGGAAGGAGGAGGGGGGTGGGGGGAACCAAGGAAGGAGGAGGGGGGTGGGGGGAACCAAGGAAGGAGGAGAGAGGGGGGGGGGGTGGGGGGAACCAAGGAAGGAGGAGGGGGGGTGGGGGGAACCAAGGAAGGAGGAGGGGGGTGGGGGGAACCAAGGAAGGAGGAGGGGGGTGGGGGGAACCAAGGAAGAGGAGGGGGGGGTGGGGGGAACCAAGGAAGGAGGAGGGGGGTGGGGGGAACCAAGGAAGGAGGAGGGGTTGGGGGACAGGAGGAGAGGGGGGGGGACCAAGGAAGGAGGAGGGGGGTGGGGGGAACAAGGAAGGAGGAGGGGGGTGGGGGGAACCAAGGAAGGAGGAGGGGGGTGGGGGGAAACCAAGGAAGGAGGAGGGGGGTGGGGGGAACCAAGGAAGGAGGAGGGGGGTGGGGGGAACCAAGGAAGGAGGAGGGGGGTGGGGGGAACCAAGGAAGGAGGAGGGGGTGGGGGGAACCAAGGAAGGAGGAGGGGGTGGGGGAGACCAAGGGAAGGAGGAGGGGTGGTGGGGGGAACCAAGGAAGGAGGAGGGGGTGGGGGGAACCAAGGAAGGAGGAGGGGTGGGGGAACCAAGGAAGGAGGAGGGGGGGGGGGACCAGGGAAGGAGGAGGGGGGTGGGGGAAACCAAGGAAGGAGGAGGGGGGTGGGGGGAACCAGGAAGGAGGAGGGGGTGGGGGGAACCAAGGAAGGAGGAGGGGGTGGGGGGAACCAAGGAAGGAGGAGGGGGGTGGGGGAACCAAGGAAGGAGGAGGGGGAGTGGGGGGGAACCAAGGAAGGAGGAGGGGGGTGGGGGGAACCAAGGAAGGAGGAGGGGGGTGGGGGGAACCAAGGAAGGAGGAGGGGGGTGGGGGGAACCAAGGAAGGAGGAGGGGGGTGGGGGGAACCAAGGAAGGAGGAGGGGGGGTGGGGGAACCAAGGAAGGAGGAGGGGGGTGGGGGGGAACCAAGGAAGGAGGAGGGGGGGTGGGGGAACCAAGGAAGGAGGAGGGGGGTGGGGGGAACCAAGGAAGGAGGAGGGGGGTGGGGGGAACCAAGGAAGGAGGAGGGGGTGGGGGGAACCAAGGAAGGAGGAGGGGGGTGGGGGGAACCAAGGAAGGAGGAGGGGGGTGGGGGAACCAAGGAAGGAGGAGGGGGTGGGGGAACCAAGGAAGGAGGAGGGGGGTGGGGGGAACCAGGAAGGAGGAGGGGGTGGGGGGAACCAAGGAAGGAGGAGGGGGGTGGGGGGAACCAAGGAAGGAGGAGGGGGGTGGGGGGAACCAAGGAAGGAGGAGGGGGGTGGGGGGACCAAGGAAGGAGGAGGGGGGTGGGGGGGACCAAGGAAGGAGGAGGGGGTGGGGGGGACCAAGGAAGGAGGAGGGGGTGGGGGGACCAAGAAGGAGGGGGGGGTGGGGGGGACCAAGGAAGGAGGAGGGGGGTGGGGGGACCAAGGAAGGAGGAGGGGGGTGGGGGGGACCAAGGAAGGAGAGGGGGGTGGGGGGACCAAGGAAGGAGGAGGGGGGTGGGGGGGACCAAGGAAGGAGGAGGGGGGTGGGGGGACCAAGGAAGGAGGAGGGGGGTGGGGGGGACCAAGGAAGGAGGAGGGGGTGGGGGGGACCAGGAAGGAGGAGGGGGGTGGGGGGGACCAAGGAAGGAGGAGGGGGGGTGGGGGGACCAAGGAAGGAGGAGGGGGGTGGGGGGGACCAAGGAAGGAGGAGGGGGGTGGGGGGGACCAAGGAAGGAGGAGGGGGGGGGGGGACCAAGGAAGGAGGAGGGGGTGGGGGACCCAAGGAAGGAGGAGGGGTGGGGGGGACCAAGGAAGGAGGAGGGGGTGGGGGGACCAAGGAAGGAGGAGGGGGTGGGGGGACCAAGGAAGGAGGAGGGGGTGGGGGGGACCAAGGAAGGAGGAGGGGTGGGGGGACCAAGGAAGGAGGAGGGGGTGGGGGGACCAAGGAAGGAGGAGGGGGGTGGGGGGGACCAGGAAGGAGGAGGGGTGGGGGGACCAGAAGGAGGAGGGGGTGGGGGGGACCAAGGAAGGAGGAGGGGTGGGGGGGACCAAGGAAGGAGGAGGGGTGGGGGGGACCAAGGAAGGAGGAGGGGGTGGGGGGGACCAAGGAAGGAGGAGGGGGTGGGGGGAACCAAGGAAGGAGGAGGGGGTGGGGGGAACCAAGGAAGGAGGAGGGGGTGGGAGGAACCAAGGAAGGAGGAGGGGGTGGGAGGAACCAAGGAAGGAGGAGGGGGTGGGAGGAACTGCGAGATTGGGACAGATGTATCTACACTTAGTATGTATAAGATGTCGTGATGGACTCTTTGCGACCCCATGGACTGCAGCCCACCAGGCTCCTCTGTCCATGGGACTCTCCAGGCAAGAATACTAGAGTAGGTTGCCATGCCCTCCTCCAGGGCATCTTCCCGACCCAGGGATCGAACCTGGGTCTCCTGCAAATTGCAGGCAGATTCTTTACCAACTGAGCCAGAAGGGAAGCCCATGGTGTATAAATGGAAAAACTAAGGAGAACTTGCTGTACAGCACAGGGAACTCTACTCCAAGCTCTGTGGTGACCTAAATGGGAAGTAAATCCAAAAGAGAAGGGGAGGTATGTATACACGGAGCTGACTCGGTTTGCTGTACAGCAGAAAGTTAACACAACATTGCAAAGCCACTCCAAAAAAAAGTTAATAAATTAAAAAAAAAAAAGGAAAATCCTGGACATACAGCAAAGTTGGGGACGTGCTAATAGAGAGAGCTGTATTAGACCCCGTTACCCATTACGGCAACTTCTTCCGTGACCACAGGGCAGTTGCCATGAGTAAGACAGTCACGACTACCATCCGCCCTGCAGAGTACATTTGGTTTCCTAATGGCTGCACCAGCCTCCTCTGCCTCATCCCAGGTCCCGTTTAGGACCTCACACTGCACTCGTCTTCAGGTCCCACCCTGTTCCTCCTAGGTGTGACACTCCTGTTTTTTCACGACCTTGATGACACTGAGGAGTGCTGCTCAGGAATTCGTGCTAATAGAGGATGTCCCTCCATCTCCGCTTGGCAGATTCTTTTGGGAGCATCACGGTGCAGTCACAGGTCTGGAGCGCAGGGGGGAGAATACCCCAGTGGGGAAGACTCCTGTCCCCACAGCACTCTGGGGCCGTGATAAGGATGCTGTGCGAAGTGCCTGGAAGCAATCATGTGCTAGTAACGAGTGCCTGGTTCTGAAAGAGCCTTCGACGCTTCTGGAACCCCACTTTTACAGAATGCCTTTGCTCGGGGTGTCCTGTCTGGCGTAGGCTTCTTGGCGGCGCGTGGATGACAGAGGTCACATGTTCCCGACAGGACCGATGAGCGCTGAGCTCAGGGGCACGGAAATGAACAAACAGAAAAGCAGATGGGCCACGGTCACTTTGGGAAACGCCTCCCTGCACCGATGGCTTTCAGAGCGCCAGCCTGACTATCTTCTGTCCTCTGTCATTACCAGCTGCACCAGGCCCTTAGCTCACGGTGCATACATATGTGTTCTCGGGCACACGTGGCTCTGTGTGTGGGCCCCCCGGCTCGGCCCGGGAGCTGGGCCTCCAAGAACAGGAGAATTCTTCCCACTAGGACAGCGAATCGGTCCTTCAGAAATGTGAGCTTGGTGGAAAGGATGCACGCAAGGCATGCAACTTCCTGTCTCGCAAGGCCACCCAGCACAGACCAGGGACGGCGGTGATTTTAACTGAGTCAGTGCTGGTGGCATTTGAACGCTGGTGTTGGAGAAGACTCTTGACAGTCCCTTGGACCGCAGGAGATCCAACCAGTCCATCCTAAAGGAGATCAGTCCTGAATATTCATTGGAAGGACTGATGCTGAGGCTGAGACTCCAGTACTTTGGCCACCTGAGGCAAAGAAACAACTCATTTGAAAAGACCCTGATGCTGGGAAAGATTGAGGGCAGGAGGAGAAGGGGGCGACAGAGTATGAGATGGTTGGATGGCATCACCAACTCGATGGACATGAGTTTGAGTAAACTCCAGGAGTTGGTAATGGATAGGGAGGCCTGGCATGCTGCAGTTCATGAGGTCGCAAAGAGTCGGACACAACTGAGTGACTGACCTGAACTGAACCCTCACCGTGCTGTGGAACCCCCCTGCCTGGCATCTCCACTGCACGCCCCTCTGGGTCACCCCCAAAGCCCACGGGCAGCAACAGTGTCCGTGTTGTGGTCTCACCCCTGGCTTGCTCCCTCGTCTGCACTGGGGCTGGGGACCCCAAAGAGGCCCCCTCGATTCCCGTGGGCCCTGCTCCTGAGTCTCCCCAAGACCCCGGCTGCCTTCACGGCTCTGTGCTGGTCCACCGTCAGTCTGTCCTTCCCGCCCAATCACGGCGTCTGAAGGTTTCCAGCTCAGAGTCCCACCTCGGCTACACCGTGTACGCAGCCTGCGGTATTTTGCATCACGCCTTCCGACGCTCCTTTCAAGTTGGCTCGCGACGCCATGAGATCACTTCCGCTTGGACGTGGTCCCTCCCTCTGCGTCAGCGTGTGTTTCCACTTCCTCCTGCCCTGTGTCCATCACAGGGACTTCTCTTCTGCAAACGAGTCTGTGATCGCCCAGGCTTCCAGGCTTGGATGTTGACTACTCTATCGGGTTCAGCGCTCGGTCACTCCCTGTCAAATCCAGCCACCCGCGATCCGGAGCACAGAACTCATCAGGTCCTCCTCGGAAACGGCCTTCAAGCAGGCATCTCTTTCCTGCCACCTCACCCGAGAAGATCCCCTTTCCTGCTCACCGTGTCTCTCTGTCTTTAGTTCATCAACCTCCTAACTCCCAGCCTCATCTCCTCCAACACCGCAGGGTTTTCCCGCATCGCGGGTTCACGGTCCAACCTCCACCCATCTGTCCTCACCTCACTCCCTTCTCTCTCACCCATTCCTCTGGTTTGGAAAAAGAAAACAAAACCTTCTCACTTAGGAGCATTTCTGGATTTACAGACAAGCTGTGAAGACATCACAAACTGTCCTTGGTGCCCACGCATCCAGGCTGCCCTTCAGGTCAAGCCTTTGGGCCCCAAGGGCATGTCTGTCAGGCTAAGGAAAACCCAAATCCTTGCACTGCTATTGACCAGACTAGGTTTCGTCAGACTTTTAAGAGTTTTGTTACTGAGGTTCCTTTTTTTCCATTCCGGCCTGCAATTTTGGCCACTGTCCTTGGGGGACGTGGTCTTTGTCCACCCTGGATGGGCACTTGTCTCGTTCTGGATGACCCTGACAGATCTGAGATGCACTGGTCAGGTTTGTTTGTTTCTTTTTTTTTGCAGAACCCATTTAATCTGGGTTTACAGGATGTTTTTGTCATGGGGTGACTGGGGTTCTGGGTTCTGGAGAGGAATACCACAGAGGTGAGGTGCCCTGGTCTCTTTGAGGTGACGTCAGATCAACAGGGACAAGCTGTCCACGTGGCATTGCCAGGGGACAGAGTGTTTGCCCATCTTTTGACTACAGTGACCATTCCTTTCCTTTCCACGTGCTGTTCTGGAAGCCCTTCACTCAGTTCAGTCACACTCAAGAGATCTGGCGATGGAAGCTCGTGGCACTGTGCTTGCAAACTTACTTCTAACTTTCTTTTTTTTTTATTCCACCCACAATACACTGATCCTTTCTCCAGTTCATGGTCTACAAGACAGCCTGGGGGACTTCCCTGGTGGGCCACTGGCCAAGACTCTGAGCTCCCAGTGCAGGAGGCATGGGTTCCATCTCTGGTCGGGGAGCTAAATCCCACAGGTCATAGCAAGAGATCTCGCGTGTATATACATATATATGTTATTTGGAGATTATATACACACATATATTTATATATATGGGGCTTCCCTGCTAGCTCAGCTGGTAAAGGATTCGCAGGCAAAGCAGGAGACCTCGGTTTGATTTGTGGGTCGGGAAGCTCCCCTGGAGAAGGGAGAGGCCACCCACTCCAGTATTCTCAGGCTTCCCTGGTGGCTCAGATGGTGAAGAATCCATCCGCCTTGAATGCAGAAGACCTGGGTTTGATCCCTCAGGTCAGTTCAGTTCAGTTGCTCAGTCGCGTCTGACTCTGCGACCTCATGGACTGCTGCATGCCCTTGGTTGGGAAGATCTCCTGGAGGAGGGCATGGCAACCCACTCCAATATTCTTGCCTGGAGAATCCCCGTGGACAGAGGACTCTGGTGGGCTACAGTCTGTGGGGGTGCAAAGAGTCAGACACAGTTGAGAGATTAAGCACAACACATAAAATGCACACACACAAACATACACACACACACACACGCAGGAGACAGAACCCACTCCAGTATTCTTGCCTGGAGGATCCCATGGACAGAGGAGCCTGGCGGGCTAAAGTCCATAGGCTCACAAGAGATGGACATGACTTAGCTACTAAACAACCACACACACACACACACACACACACTTTTACTGGTTCTATTCCTCTGGAGAACCCTAATACAAAACAGAAACTAAACCAGACCTATTGTGTGAGTATGTATACACACACACACATCTATTGCTTCTAGTCCTGACTAATAGAACATAGGAACTTAAACAGACCTGTGTGTGTACGCATGGTATGTATGTGTACAAACATACACACACCTGTTGGTTCCAGTCCTGATGAATACAATGCAGAAACTAAACCAGACTTGTGTGTGTGTTAACTCACATATATACACACTTTATTGGTTCTGTGTGTGCTAAGTTGCTTCAGGGTTCTGCATTTCTCTCTTTATTCCCCACTTCTGCTCCAAGACTTCTAGCTCTCCTACAACGGAAATCTTGTCTCATGCAAAACTGTGTCCATGAGACACACTCAAAAGATAACTTGTTAACAGAAATGAAAGACCCATTCGTGGAGATCTTACGTTTATGTCCTCGACCACAAGATCGTATGTCTGGCACCACAGTGACACTGACATGGGTTTAATGAAGACAATGTTGAAGAATTTTTCATTGCAAAGCTGACAGCATGTGAGGGCTCTGAAAAGTAGCCTGTTTTAAACAGGGGGCGTATGTACAATATGTAGGTAGCTTGTGCTTTTTAGGGCTTCCCTGGTGGCTCAGATAGTAAAGAATCTGCCTACAATGCAGGAGACCCAGGTTCGATCCCTGGGTTGGGGAGATCCCTTGGAGGAGGGCATGGCAACCCCTCAGTATTCTTGCCTGGAGAATCCCATGGACAGAGAAGCCTAGCGGGCTACAGCTCATCAGGATGGAAAGTGTTGGACACGACTGAAGCGACTTATTGAAGAAACATCAATAACTTCAGATATGCAGATGACACCATCCTTATGGCAGAAATTGAAGAGGAACTAAAAAGCCTCTTGATGAAAGTGAAAGTGGAGAGTGAAAACGTTGGCGTAAAGCTTAACATTCAGAAAACTAAGATCATGGCATCTGGTCCCATCACTTCATGGGAACTAGATGGGGAAACAGTGGAAACAGTGTCAGACTTTATTTTTGGGGCTCCAAAATCACTGCAGATGGTGACTGCAGCCATGAAATTAAAAGATGCTTACTCCTTGGAAGGAAAGTTATGACCAACCTAGGTAGCATATTGAAAAGCAGAGACATTACTTTGCCAACAAAAGTCCGTCTAGTCAAGGCTATGGTTTTTCCAGTGGTCATGTATGGATGTGAGAGTTGGACTGTGAAGAAAGCTGAGCACCAAAGAATTGATGCTTTTGAACTGTGGTGTTGGAGAAGACTCTTGAGAGTCCCTTGGACTGCAAGGAGATCCAACCAGTCCATTCTGAAGGAGATCAGCCCTGGGATTTCTTTGGAAGGAATGATGCTAAAGCTGAAACTCCAGTACTTTGGCCACCTCATGCGAAGAGTGGACTCATTGGAAAAGACTCTGATGCTGGGAGGGATTGGGGGCAGGAGGAGAAGCGGACAACAGAGGATGAGATGGCTGGATGGCATCACTGACTTGATGGACGTGAGTCTGAGTGAACTCTGAGAGTTGGTGATGGACAGGGAGGCCTGGCGTGCTGTGATTCATGGGGTCGCAGAGTCGGACACGACTGAGCAACTGAACTGAACTGAACTGAACTGAAGCGACTTAGCATGCAAATACCCAGGATACAGTGTTACCGTTAAGTCTGTCCGTCGATGCCTATTTGCTGATGGATTAATGGATTTCCCACTGTGTCTGACTCCCAGCGGTCCCCTCACTGCAAACACCCACTCCATTAGGGTCCTGGGCTGCCTTGGGAGATGCCACAGATGAAAGCAACATTCAGTAGCAACCTGCATCCCAGGACACGCCTCCTCGCCAGTCTTCCGCTGTGCATTTTTATTTCAACGGCTCTGTACATTCTTAGAACTACCAAAAATACTTCCAGTACTGCTTGTCATAATCAAACACAGAAAATACAGCAATGCTGTTTGGGTCACGTGCAAATGGTGCTTTCTGCACACCCTGAACTGGATGCTGGACCCTCTGGAGGCAGTGGCTTTGTGCGGTTTTACTCCAAACAAGATCACTCATGCTAAATGATTACATAACTGACTTCATTGTTCAGAAGACCACACACGTTAAATGCTGAATCTATCTGGAGTGACAGTTCCACTTTTTTTTTTTTTTTTAACCTTGTGCTTTTCCGGGCTTCATCTACCATGCATCATTATTAAGAAAAGCATCGATGAAGTAGTTCTGGGAAATACAGACATGTCTCCAATGAGATCACAGCCGCTGCTTAAATTCACACCATCAGCTTTGGGGGCACAATTCTGTCCCGCCCAGACCATGAGACGATGCTACATCTCAGGAGATGCCCCTAAGCCTCCTGCCAGATGCATGGGACCTGTCATTGCTCTCTCGTGATTTGAGCTGACCCAGTGCAACAGCACAGATGTATGAACGCCTCATCACAACCAATACATCAGCAGGAAACGGCCCAGGGCAGAGGACTCTGATTTTAATTACTGTTGAAATGTGTGCATTTCTCATGTTCTGCCGTCTGTGAGCCATAAAGTGAAGGAACGACATACAAAAAATGCACATCATTCAAAAGCGGCTGATCTTTATCAGTTATTTGAGGATGTCAGGAAGGGATCTGAAGATTAAAAATAGATCTGAATCTTTTAGATGGGCACAGATAAGGGGTAACTTCGAGAGTTAACATACAATTAATTTTTTCATGTTTACAGTGTTAACGTTTCATTGAAACATCTTAAATACGATGAAACCGAAATAGAACAAAAGACAGAAGAAATAACTGTATAAAACCTGGATATGAATCATAAGATGGCAACGTATTAAGGAATGACTGGACATTCAGATACATAAAACGTTCCTGAGGTCACTGAAGCGGCCAAAATGAAGACTGAACTTTCAGAAGTAGATTCATTTCAGAGATACGTATGTTAGTATCAGTACATGACTAATCGTCCAAGCCATGGATGGATCTTTCAGACAATGTTGCGTACTTAAATTGGAAGTAGAATCCAGAGACTGTCCTGGTGGTCCAACGGTTAAGAATCTGCCCTGCAACGCTGGGCACACAGGGTCGATCCCTGGTCAGGGAACCAAGATCCTATGTGCATCAGAGTAGTTGAGGGCCTTGCACCCCGACTACAGAGCTCCTGTGGCCCAAGTAAAAAGCCCACGTGATACAACAAAGATCCCATGAGCTGCAACTGACACCCAACTCGGCCAAACCAATAAAATAAAATCAACAAAGTAATTTTTTAAAGAAGCAATTAAAAATAAAAGCAGAATGCAACCCTTGAGAAACACACAGAGCCTATATCTGTTCAGAAAGGAGTTGCCCATGTCCTTTGTCGTCTGAAAACCTTTTCCCCCAATTCTCAGATGCACATTTCGCACGCTTTCAATCAAGAATCAGGCAGACAGGCACGCTTGGGGAGGGTTGGCTGGGAAGCTGGGCAGTATCCCCTCCACGCTTTGTGACAACACGCGTCAGATACCCACCAGGAACCTGCATAACGGATGAATGTTTCAACCATCTAACGCCGGCATTCAGTGGTTTTAACCACGAAGATCTCTCAACCTGCTACTCCTCCCATACAGGGCAGGTTCTCAGCATTTTTGAACCGCAGTATTTCTCTGCTACACCGAAAGCGAATGGACTGATGGCCAGTCACCATGGATCAAAGGGAGGAGGCTGTGTTTGTTTACTGCATATAATGCTCTACCCACAAAGGAGACCAGAGATGGAGCCGAGCTCGGGACAGGGAGAGATGCCCCTTTGGTTCCCTAATGCCCTGCTGTGTCCGTGAATCCCACTCTTTATTAGAAGTCTCTGGGTTTACGTTTGTTACGGTGGACCCAGGAAGGGCAGGAGGGATAATTGCTCTGGTGCTGCGTGGGAAGCCGGACTCCCAGGCAGCCTGGACAAACAGCCCGGCTGGACACCGGTGCTCAATGTTGGGTTAATGAGGGACCTCGGCAGTCCCACAGCCCGAAGCGAGTCTGAATTCTGCTGACGTAGCAATTCAGACTCTGGTCTGCGGCTTCCTGATGATGCTAGCAAGACTTCAGGCTTCCCTCATGGGGTTGGCATGGCTTTTCCTTCTTTTTTTTTGTTTTTGCTTCCCTACTCATCATTGTAATGTAAGAGCTGTTTTTCTTCTGCACCATCTTGAGTTAACCTACCTTTACCGTCCAAATACCGACACAGACATTGAGAGTATGCTCAGCAAGTTTGTGCGTCAAAGTAGGCCTTCTAGTGAAAGCGTCGGTCCCTCAGTCGTGTCCGACTCTTAGAATCCATGGACTGCAACACCTCCACGCTCCTCTGTCCATGGGATTCTCCAGGCCAGAATACTGGAGTGGGTAGGCTTTCCCTTCTCCAGAGGACCTTCCCCACCCAGGGACTGAACCCAGGTCTCACACATTGCAGGCGGATTCTTTACCAGCTGAGCCACCAGAGAAGCCCAAGAACACTGGAGTGGGTAGTCAATTCCCATCTCCAGGGGATCTTCCTGACCCAGGGATCGAACTGAGGTCTCCTGCACTGCAGATGGATTCTTTACTGTCTGAGCCACCAGGGAAGCCCAAACCTTAGAGCAGTGTTCATTAATGTGGAAATATGCAAAGGTCCTGGAATGAACCCTGCGTAAAAATCAAGGCTCTGATTTTACTAACACATATCTGCATGGCTCTGTTTACAAATATTGCCACTTAAGCTGACCTCCCCAACCATCAGGAACAACAGGCCTTCTGCTCTGTTTACAAAACTTAATTTCTCATTGGCTAGGATACATGAAAACTTCCAGATTAACCACTAATTAATTGTGTGCGTGCGTACGTTTTTGCGTACACATGCCAACCAGCAGTGCCTCCAAGAATGACATTTAATTTTAAACGAGGAAACCTGCGTTTCTGAAATACAATTGGGGAATCATGATGATGGGATCCTGTTAAAAACCTTGGAGCAGCTACCAGAGTCCACAAGTCCACTGAGGACGACAGCAATTTAGGGGAAAAGTTGGAGCGATGCTGAAATGATTTCGGGTTAATCAAAACAGGGTTTGACCTAATTGCGCTACAGACCTCTGTGGGCTGGTATGACCTGGGTCAGAAATTCCCCTTGGTGCACCGGTCTGTCAATAAATAAGCCGCTGTCCTGCTGTCTCTATATGTTTTTTTTAGAAAACAGACACAGAAGCCTGAGACAGGCCTTCCGGGCTTTACAATCAAATTCACATTAAAGAGTCCACAATCAAACAAGAGCCTACGCGCGTATCCTCCCAGCCAAATTGCACCACAGAGAACCAAGCAAATAAGCATCGAACAATGCTTCCGTTTCCACAGTGCTGCCTCCCAGGCTGGGTCATTTTACTTCCGAAGCTGTTTTTTGTTTTTCAAAAAGAGAGGAACAAAAGAAAACTCTATACAATCTGTTAATAAATGAAATGAAAAGATGTGTGTCCCCTGAAGAAGGATTCAGTATGTATTTTCTGGGGGGAATCTTTTGAACTCTCATGCATGTTGATCACTGCAAATGCATTTTCGTTATTAACATGCATTGGTTACATTGTAATAGAAACATTAAATGGTGTAATACAGTGCTTCCAGTTTAACATGGGACAGTCTATGCTTTTGGGATGTGCAACATGCATACCCCACACACAAAATGAGGTGAGAAAAATGGAATCCGGTTTAAAAAAAAAAAAAGAAAGAACTGGCTATTAGTATTTTGAAAACGGAATCTATTTATCCCACGGGGCTTCCCAGGTGGCACTAGTGGTAAAGAACCCGCCTGCCAAAGCAGCAGCTGCAAGAGACGTGGGTTCGATCCCTGGGTGGGGAAGATCCCTTGGGGGCGGGAACCCACTCTGTTACTCTGGCTGGGGAAATCCCATGGACAAAGGAGCCTGGCGGGCTACAGTCCATGGGGCCGCAAAGAGTCAGACACCACTGAGCACACACACGCCTATCGCATCACTTCAGTTCAATCGCTCAGTCGTGTCTGAGTCTTGGCAACCGCACAGACGGCAGCACGCCAGGCCCCCCTGTCCATCACCATGAAAAAGGACGCATAAGTGGGTGAGGGGAGATTGTAGTAGTTGCCTGAGACGCGAGGAGCAAGGGGAGGGCTACAGAACAACACGGGGTTTGCTCTGACGGGAACCCAAGAGGGTGGCTGCTTGTCTGAGAAGCCAGTGCAGCTTATATTTCCAGTGGCTTGTGGAGAGGAAACAACTTGTCATTGGGAGATGCACAGGAGACATGAGTGTAGGCAGGAGTGAACATTCTCAGTAATACCAGGGATTCATTATGTTATCACTCTCGACAAAAGGGACAGCTGATCCTTGGGGTGGATAGGCGGGGAATCCCCCAGGATGTCTCTCAAGCATTCCCCACCTGGTTTTACCTCTGAGCTTCCACTTCTCTTGTCCTTTTTTATAATTTTAACATTTAATTGGAGGACAATTGCTTTACGATGTCGTGTTGGTTTCTGCCACACAGAACACGAATCGGTTGTAAGCACGCATATATCTCCTCCCTCTTGACCTCCCTGCCATCCTCCCAGCCCCCATCCCAGCCCCCTAGGTCATCACAGAGCACCGAGCTGAGCTCCTTGTGTTAAAAAGCAGCTCCCACTAGCTGTCTAATTCACACCCAGGAGCGCGTATATGTCAATGCTACTCTCTCAACTCATCCCACGCTCTCCTTCCCCCACTGTGTCCACAGCTCTGTTTTCTCTGTTGGCATCTCCCTTGCCGCCGTGTAGATAGGTTCGTGAGTACCATCTTTCTAAACTCCATGTGTGCGTGCAAAGTTGCTTTACTTGTGTCCGACTCTATGCAACCCCATGGACTGTAGCCCACCAGGCTCCTCTGTCCAGGGGATTCTCCAGGCAAGAGTACTGGAGTGGGGTGCCATGACCTTCTCGTCTAAACTCCATACATATGTGTTAATATATGATTTTTGTTTTTCTCTTTGTGACTTATGTCACTCAGTATAATAGATTCTATGTTCATCCACCTCATTAAAACTGACACAAAAATCGATCCTTTTATGGCTGAGTCGGAGAAGACTCTTGAGAGTCCCTCGGACTGCAAGGAGATCCAACCAGTCCATTCTAAAGGAGATCAGTCCTGGGTGTTCTTTGGAAGGACTGATGCTAAAGCTGAAACTCCAGTCCTTTGGCCACCTCATGCGAAGAGTTGACTCATTGGAAAAGGCTCTGATGCTGGGAGGGATTGGGGGCAGGAGGAGAAGGGAACGACAGAGGATGAGATGGCTGGATGGCATCACCAACTTGATGGACATGAGTTTGGGTGAACTCCGGGAGTTGGTGATGGACAGGGAGGCCTGGCATGCTGCGATTCATGGGATCGCAAAGAGTAAGACACGACTGAGCGACTGAACTGAACTGAAATGAACTGAATATTCCACTGTGTGTATATACAATAGCTGCTTTATCCATTCCTCTGTCAATGGATAACTTTTGAATCTTTACCCCATCTAGATATTATTGTATATTTTTTTGTATATTGTGTATATATTGTATATTATGAGGTAACGCATAACTTTGTTTTCAAAATAGCCAGACGCCTCAAATCCATTTACTGGTCAACATCACCCGTTTCCACTGATGAAGATTCCACCTTTATCATATCGTACTTTCTTATCCATCTTTGGAAATACTAATGGAACTTAAACGTACATTTACCAGCTTCTGTAATCTCTTGGGAATACTTTCAATAATTGCTAATACTTTCAATTGTTGCTTTTGGAAAATATTTCAACTTTGTTTCACAGTTACTCTGTTTTTTCTAATGTTGTTTAATCATTTCTGTGTTCTAGGGCCCACACCTCCTTCCAAATGTTTTGATTAGAGTTGCAGGGATTATGTAAGTACAACACATATTACACAGGATCACAGAGAGAAAGGAGAATTCACATGAGAATCTTACCCATTTTCATGCCCTTTTGACAGCTACTAAAATTCAATAGCAGAGTACAGTTAATGTAAAATATCTTCTCATATAAACTAGACTGAGCAACCACATTGTCACACTGAGTGAAATAGAGTCAGAGAGAGAAAGACAAATATCGTATGACAGTCCTTAGATGCAGAATCTAAAAAGAAGTGATACGAATGAACTTCCAAAACAGGAGCCTGTTACACAGAGAACGTCAGAAAGAAAAATATTGTATATTAATGCATATAATTAATGTGTCCGTCCGACTCTGTGCGACCCCATAGACGGCAGCCCACCAGGATGCCCTGTCCCTGGGATTCTCCAGGCAAGAACACTGGAGTGGGTTGCCATTAGGGAAGTGAGACGCAGGTGCAGAAAAGGGACTTGTGGACACAGTGAGGGAGGGAAAGAGTGGGACAAATGAGGAAAATACCACCACCACGTGTGAACCAAGGATGGAGTGCTGGTGAGAAGCTGCTATGAGGCCCAGGAAGCTCGCCCTGGTACTCTGTGATGACCTGCAGGGATGGGATCGGGGGCTGGAGGGAGGCAGGATGTCTGCATAATTATGGCTGAACTGAGGGCTGCATGGCAGAAACCAACACAGCAGTTTACAAATTAAAAGTTCTCATTTTTATATAAACTTAAGAGATAATTCTATACAAATTTATTTTATATAATTTTAAATATGTATCTTTAAAATTTCAAAAATAGAAAAAAAAAATAGACTCACAGACTTAAGAGAATGAACTTACAGTTGTCGGGGGGGAAAGATGGGGGAAAGGATAGTTAGGGAGTTTAGAATGGACATGGACTCACTGCTGTATTTAACATGGAGAACCAGCAAGGACCTGCTGGACAGCACAGGGAACTCTGCTCAATACTCTGTAATAACCTGATGGTTCCCAGGGGAGAAGGATAGGGGAGGGGATAGTCAGGGAGTTTGGGATGGACATGGACACACTGCTGTGTTTAACATGGAGAACCAGCAAGGACCTGCTGGACAGCACAGGGAACTCTGCTCAGTGTCACGTGGCAGCCTGGACGGGAGGGGAGTCTGGGGGAGGATGGATCCATGTACCTGTATTGCTGACTCCTTTCACTGTGCACCTGAAACCATCTTAACATTGTTAATTGGCTGAACTTAAACATAAAATAAAAATGTTTTAAAAATACACAATGTAACTTTTGGGAGTGTCCTATATTCACAAGTAGCCATGTAATTTAATTGATTAATTAAATCTTGGAAAATATAATAATAATTATATCAGTGATTATTTTTATCAGTAAAATTATTATCAGTAATTGTTATTATCAGTAATATTTTACTATAATATTTAGAGTAATATTTAGTATTATCAGTAATAATTTATTATCAATAATTAAAAGTAGCTTTTAAGACCCTTAACTCCTAACATTTTTATGTAAGCAGATTTTTACATAATTATTACTTAAGAAACAAAATTATTAAATGAGATAACATCATATTTGAAAAGCAGTTGTTGATTTCTGTGATCATAGCAATGTCTTCAAAATATCAAAGAAATGAGGGCAACACTATAGCAGAGTCTGGACTAATAGCTTCAACTTGACACAGGCGGGCCCATCAAGCCCACATGCCTCATTCATTAGCCTCGTTTCCCAGAAGTGCATAATTTTTAGGCCTCGCAGAACCATAGCTCTGACATTACCGAATTTTGTCATGAATAATGAGTTCTGCTCATTACAGAATTTTGTCATGAATAATTAGTTCTACTCATAATGCTTATAAGGCTTGAGACCTCAAGCCTACTCTAAATACTCCTTTAAGCAAAAGCCCCAGCAGAAGGCCAGTAAAATGTAAAGAAGAGTATTGATTAAATCCTGTAAGAGGAAAAAAGTCGTGAAATAGGATTGTTTGCTCAAGATACAGGACTTTACCAAAAGCTTCCTTCCTTTCTTAAGAATAAAACTGAAGTGAAGTGAAGTGGCTCAATTCTGTCCAACTCTTTGGGACTCCATGGACTGTAGTCTACGGGACTCCTCCATCCATGGGATTTTCCAGGCAAGAATACTGAAGTGAGTTGCCATTTCCTTCTCCAGGGGAACTTCCCAACCCAGGTATTGAATCCGGGTCTCCTGCATTGTAGGCAGACGCTTTACTGTCTGAGCCCCAAGGGAAGCCCCTTTAAGAATAAAGGTAATGATATATACATGTGTCTGGGCTTCCCTGATGGCTCACGTGCTAAAGAATCTGCCTGCCAAAGCAGGAGATGTGGGTTGGATCCCTGGGTCAGAAAGATGCCCTGGAGAAGGGAAGGGCAACCCACTCCAGTACTCTTGCCTGAAGAATCCCATGGACAGAGGAGCCTGGGAGGGCTACAGTCCATGGGGTCACAGATAGTCAGACACAACTTAGCAACTAAACAGCAACGACAACATACAACGGTAAAGATTTCAAGTCTGGAGGATAAAGATTTCGAGTCTGGAGGGCAGGGTAAGCCAAGTAGCCACTTTGTCTCACTGACAGCTTGTCAGGAGTCCCCAGTCTCTGGGATCTAACCCTGGATGATCTGTGATGGAATTGATGTAATACTAAATGAAATGAAGAAAGAAAAAGAAAAAGTCACTTATTCGTATCTGACTCTTTGTGACGCCGTGGACCGTAGCCCACCAGGCTCCTCTGTCCATGGGATTCTCCAGGCAGGAATACTGGACTGGGTTGCCATTTCCTTCTCCAGGGAACAGAAATAAAATACACAATAAATATAACATGTTTGAATCATCTGAAAACCACCCCCCCTCAGCCCCGGTCCGTGGAAAAACTATCTTCCACAAAACCAGTCCCTGTTGCCAAAACAGGTTGGTGACAGCTGGTTCAAGTGTCTGACCTCATAAATGAATGGTTGAAAAGGCTGGTTATTCTCAAACAGTTACACAATGGCCTTACACCACCATACGATTTTTAACATAGGCCTGATCCCCCCCTTTTTTTTTTCTTTTTAGCATTAAAAAGACCCTTAGGGAGGAGGGAGGAGGGTTCAGGATGGGGAACACATGTATACCTGTGGCAGATTCATTTTGAAATATGGCAAAAGCAACACAATATTGTAAAGTTAAATAAAATTTAAAAAAAAATAAAATAAAAAGACCCTTAAAATTGTTCACTTAGGATACAGACCATACGTCCTTCTCCAAATGGATGTTATTTAACAGCCATGAAATTAAAAGACGCTTACTTCTTGGAAGGAAAGTTATGACCAACCTAGACAGCATATTGAAAAGCAGAGACATTACTTTGTCAACAAAGGTCCGTCTAGTCAAGGCTGTGGTTTTTGCAGTGGTCATGTATGGATGTGAGAGTTGGACGATAAAGAAAGCTGAGCGCCGAGGAATTGATGCTTTTGAACAGCAGTGTTGGAAAAGACTCTTGACAGTCCCTTGGACTGCAAGGAGATTCAACCAATCCTTCCTAAAGGAAATCAGTCTTGAATCTTCATTGGAAGGACTGATGTTGAAGCTGAAACTCCAATACTTTGGCCACCTGATGTGAAGAGCTGACTCATTTGAAAAGACCCTGATGCTGGGAAAGATTGAGGGCAGGAGGAGAAGGGGACGACAGAGGATGAGATGGCTGGATGGCATCACTGACTCAATGGACATGGGTTTGGGTGGACTCCAGGAGTTGGTGATGGACAGGGAGGCCTGGTGTGCTTCGGTCCATGGGGTCACAAAGAGTCGGACACGACTGAGTGACTGAACTGAACTGAACTGAACAGCTGAGTGTCTGTAAAGAGACTTTAGGGTTGTGTCCACCATGTTTCAGTGGTCTCAGAAGATGGGCCACTCTATGTGAAGAAGCTTTTGTTTCTTGATATCTGAAAATAAGCGGATTGCTGCTGCTGCTGTTCAGTTGCTCAGTCGTGTCTGACTCTTTGTGACCCCATGGACTGAAGCCCACCAGGCTCCTCTGTTCATGGGATTTTCAGGCAAGAACACTGGAGTGGGTTGCCATGTCCTTCTCCAGGGGGTCTTCCCAGACCAGTGACTGGCAGGTGGATTCTTTTCCACTGGGGAAGCAGGAGGTCATGGTAGCAGATTTCTGAAGGACTTGGGCACACAAATGTGCCCTAATTGGGCAGGTCAGTTGGGGTGGGCACAATGACCCCCCACCCCCACCCCCAGAGGCCTTGTCTGCAGAATTTGGCTCCAACCACATGAGCTCTGTTCGTGTCAATGAAGTGCGAGAAAAAATGCATCCTGTTTGGGCTCAGCAGATGGTCTAAACAGGTGTACCATTTTGGGGGTGGGCTTGGCTCTCTTGCTGAGGACTGCACGGGGCTCAGGGATCATGCCTCTGAACAAGGGCCCACATGTCTGGGAACCCTTGTAGCCCTTCCTAGGGAAGGCCAGGAAGAAAAAAAAAAAAAAAAAAAGGAATGTGTTCTCTGTAGAATTTATGGCCTGTAGAGATTCGCCACACTGGCATCTGTTTGCTGTTACTGAGAACACAAGAAAACGCATGCAATGGAAGGAGAAGTCACCTCTCCGGGGTCTAAAGCGAACCACGGCAGGAACCCCAAGGAGGTCTGGGAGACATCAGGCATGCAGAGCTCCAGGAGCTGGCTGCAGCAAGGTGAGCATGGGGACTGGCAGAGGAGAGACCCTTCACTGAGTGCCTCTTGAGCTCCAACCAGGAACTGCCATGAGAACAGAGAAGGTCAAATTCCAGCACGAGTTTGGCACCATATACGGATGGAACGGGCAACTGCGTGTGCTCAGTCACTCAGTCGCGTCTGACTCTTGCAACTCTATGGATTGTAGCCTGCCAGGCTCCCTGTCCCTCGGATTCTCCAGGCAAGAATACTGGAGTGGGTTGCCATGCCCTCCTCCAGGGGATCTTCCCGAACCAGGGATCGAACCCCCCATCTCCTGCATTGCAGGAGGGTTCTTCACCATCTGAGCCACCAGGGAACAGCCAGGTGGGCTCCTAACAAGCACTATTATCTCCACAGTTCAGGTTTGTGAACCAGATTCATTCCTAATCACTCACTCTATTTAAAATGCAGTTAAATGGCTCTATTTCTTGTAAAAATATAACCACTCTATTTCTTGATATTAAAACCTTGTTTTTGTTGATAGTGTTTCCTACTCTTTCCCATTAAGGTAATAGTCTCCATACAGCTTATGATAACTTTCAGAATCTCTAAGCCACCTCCATAAGATTCGTTTAAAACAAGTTTGTAAAGGAACATGTCTTAATCCTTAAGGAAAAAAATCGAAGACATGATTCGGAAGGGATCTTAGATCATGTATCATTGAAATGTCTGTTGGGTTGGCCAAAGAGAATGGACTTGCTGTAATTAGAGAAAGCCCACACACAGCAACAAAGACTCAATGGAGCCAAAAAACAAAAAAACAAAACTCCAGTGTATCCTTCAATATTCCAAGAGCTACATCTTATGTGAAGTAGTCTTAACACACACAAACACCAACGTTAGCAAGCTGTGTACGTTAAATAATCACAGTTTTTTTTACATGTCAGTTATACTTCAATAGAATGACTTTCGAAATGTATCAAAAGAACCACACAGTGTTACAAAAAAAAAAATACCAGGTTTTCAATCAGGTAAACAGTCAATCCCTTTTAGAAGTTAAGACTGTCTCTTGTTTGAGTGTCTGCAGTGGATCTAAAGGCTACTTTGGTAAGGTTTCTGGCATTACATGTCAGATACGTAGAATATGAGAATGCCCTTTATTGGACAACTTCACATTTGGAAATCTATCCTGAAGATATTCAACCTAAAACATATAATTGTATCAAATATTCACAAATATCAACAAGCATCAAAAAAATTTGCCAAAATGTTAGTGAAAATAGGAATTGTTAGCAAAAAAGAGAAAAATGTCCAGAAATACAAAAAGTAAGTAAGTAAAACATAAGATGGATTGTTATGCAAATATTAAAATGTTTCACAGGGGTATGATTGCGTAAAATTTAAAAATAAATTTATTTTGTTGTTGTTTACTCACTAAGTTGTTGCTGAATTCTTTTTCGACCTCATGGACTGCAGCCTGCCAGGCTCCTCTGTCCATGGGATTCTCCAGGCAAGAATACTGGAGTGGGTTGCCGTGCCCTCCTCCAGGGGATCTTCCTGACCCAGAGGTAGAGCTCGGGTCTCCTGCACTGGCAGGCACATTCTTTACCACCGAGCCACCCAGAAAGCTCCAAATACATTGATGGATTTTTATAAATACAGAACAAATCCAAAGCAACAAATCCGTAAACAAGAGAGGCCATACAGCAGATGGCGATTGTCAATAGCTAGTCCTGTATTTTTTTTTTCAAAATTTCTTAGAAGTAATAAAACAACATTAAGTTCATTTCAAGAGAGCATTGCCAAGCCACGTGTATCTTTCCAACCTTCATCTAGGTTTTAAGCCTGGCCAGGACGTTGTTCTGAAATCTACTCTCAGATTTCATAATAGACCCTAGTGGCTACATTAGCACTAGGCCAACCTCCAGCTTTCTACTAAATTAATTCCTACCATTTACTTTTTAAAGGAGATAACATGGATGCTGCTTGCCTGGTGGACCAGATGAGAAAGAATCCACATGCAATGTGGGAGATACGGGTTTGATCACTGGGTGGGGAAGATTCCCCTGGAGGAGGAAATGGCAACCCACTCCAGTCTTCTTGCTGGGAAAACTCCACGGACAGAGGAGCCTGGCGGGCTGCTGTCCATGGGGCCACAAAGAGTTGGACACGACTTAGCGTGCATTTTAGCAAATCGACCAGATGCCGGGTGGAGCCAGCTCATTTTACACAGTGGGTTGGTCCATCACATAAGCTAAGAAAAGGTCTGGCTGTGAAAGAGGGCGAACACAGGCAACGCCACTGAAGTGCTCCCTTTGGTCGTGAAACGCAATTGTGGCTGTGAGCCTGGTGATGCCACGTGAGACTCAAAGACGCTCATCTGTCTGCGTGAGTCATTCCAGGCACAGGAGGCGCTCACAGCCAGCAGGCTGAGACCACAGAGAGGGAAGCGTGGCCGTCCACTCTCTACTACATCAAAGGAAGGGATAAAAACAAGAAAACTCTGCCACTGAGGACAGATACTCGCCTACACACTCAGTCTAACGTAAAAGAGATATGCTCGTGAGCACTGTGGTTCTAGTTTACAAATTCGTGGGCATACAATGTTTCTTTAAAATATTTTGAGAGGCAACAGTCTCCTGTTTCATGTGATGAAGTGAAAGCTTCAGTGACTTAAGTGAATGTCACTTATAATCATAATTATATTATAACTTATAATCCTACACAGTGACACTCGGTTTACATGGTACAAACTGAAAAACCACGGCCACATAACGCTCTGCACTTTCCCCGGGGATGCAGAGACCATGACTGAGCTTCTGTCATACTTTTGCAGATGAGACAAGGTGAGCTGGAGAGTTCCATAAGACGTTTCTACAATTTTGAGTTTCTGATAAAAATACTGAAAACACGCTGCGTGTGATTTTGTAAATGAATCCACAAGTTCAATTAATTTTATGGGAAGAAGACTGACACAGACGTTTCTCCAAAGAAGATATACCGACAGCCAACATAGGGGAAAAGGTGATCAATACTGCTAATTATTAGAGAAATGCGAATCAAAAATGTGAGTATTAGCACCTCACACTGCTCAGGCTGGCCATTATTTAAAAGTCTACAAATGCTGGAGAGGATGTGGAGAAAAGGGAATCCTCCTATACTGTTGATGGGAAAGTAAATCGGTACAACCATGATGGAGAACGGTGTGGAGGTTCCCTAAAAAGCTAAAAACAGAGTTACCGTATGATCCAGCAATCTCACTCCTGGGCGCATATCCAAAGAAAACTCCAACTCAAAAGCATGCACACACCCCTATGTTCATAGCAGCACTGTTTACAGTAGCTGAGGCATGGGTGCAACCTACGTATCCATCGACAGATAATGGATAAAGAAGATGTAGTGTGTGAACACACACACACACACACACACACACACACACACACACACAGTGAAATACTACTCAGCCATGAAAAATAACAAATAAATGCCATTTGCAGCAACACAGACAGACCTAGAGAATATCATACTTAACGAAGTAAGTCGGACCAAGAAAGACAAATATTATGTATCACTTACACGTGGAATTTAAAAAAATACTACAGATGAACTTATTTACGAAGCAGAAATAGACTCAAATACACAGAAAACAAACTCTTGGTCACCAAAGGGGAAAGGGTAGGTGAAGGGATAAATCAGAAGTTTGGCATTAAAAGATATACGTTACTGCAGATAAAATAGATATGGAACAAGGAATTACTGTATAGCACACCAAATCATACTCAGTACCTTATAATAAACTATAATGGAAAAGAGTCTGAACATGTATATGCACAAGCACATATACATAACTGAATCACTTTGATGTATATCTGAAACTAATACGATTATTATAAATCAATGATACTTCAATAAAATAAAATATTGAAAAGTTTAAATTAATTAAAAAAATTTTTTAAGATTTATGTAAAGAAAACCTTGGTCTTTGAATCTTTAACCACCGCCCCCCCCCCCCCGACACACACACAATTTATCTGTCCCTTCAAAGAAACATAACATGCCTAAGTGAAGTGAAAGTCGCTCAGTCGTGTCCAACCCTTTGAGACCCCATGGACTATACAGCCCACGGAATTCTCCAGGCCAGAATACTGGAGTGGGTGGCTGTTTCCGTCTCCAGGGGATCTTCCCAACCCAGGGATAGAACCCAGGTCTCTTGCAACCCAGGTCTCTCGCATTGCAGGGCAATTCTTTATCAGCTGAGCCACCAGCGAAGCCCCTACCATGCCTGAGGTTCACTGTATGCTTTTATGCCCAGGTTGTATGCACGACTGCACTAAATGCACACATTTTCTGGTTGTTTAAAGTCTTTATTGAGCTTGTTACATTATTGCTTCTGTTTTATGTTTTGTCTTTTTTTGGCCAAAAGGATATGGGATCTCACCTTCCTGACCAGGGATCAAATCTGCTCCCCTCCAGCTGGGAAGGCGAAGTTTTAACCACTGGCCCACCAGGGAAGTCCTGATTTTCTAGCTGTTTAATTTGCTGGTCCATGCTCAATTCAGTGTCCTACTTCATTGTAAACTTTAAAAACGTAATAAATAACTTACTGTAAACAATGCAGCTACAGCACCGTCCTGGCAATTCTTGGCAGCTCTTTATGTTGATATATGATTTCTTTAACAAGTACTATAATGCTGGTCTCTTGGGTAGTTTACTGTCGTGCGTTTACAAAACAGCACTGAAAAGAATTTCTTGTCTATTTACCTGGTGTGACTGTGATACAATTTCTGAAAAAAAAATAAAAAATAAAAAGTTAACTGAACTGTTTATCCCAAGGGTGCAAAATTCAAGAATGGTCTTCTCCCTACTGATGCTCTGCAAATGCCTTGTTATTTTGCGTTACTGCTAATGATGCCTACAAATATTAGCACCACTTCCTCTCTCTTTCTAATACCGCATGCTACTTGTCTCTTTGCTGACTTTAAAATGCTACCTGTTTTTGTTCACCTCTTTTTAATTCTACTGTATCTTTTTAATTTAAACATTTCTTTAATTAGCGTTCTATATGCAATTCATAATTCTGAAAATGGTCTGTAATATCCCTTGGTTCCCCCCACCTCAACCCCCACACTCTGGGCTTGCCTTTTTCCTATGGTTCTTAAAACCTTCTGTATAATTATGTAGGTCAGAATAAAATTCCAAATGTCACAGTGACAATTACCTCCATGTGTCCTTATGGTCATGTCATTGTAAGGGTAGGGAAAGTGCTGAAAGTTAAAACATTTATACTCTACCCGAAACACAGTCAGTTAAATTTACAGAATTACTGGTGAAAAATCCAAAGACTCTTATCAAAGTCTGGTTCTTGAAATCCAAGATGGAGGAGACACAGTTATCGTGAGAAGTAAAATCTGCCTGGTGTCCTATTTAACCAATGGATAATCATCCATTCATAATTAACACACATTTATCAACTAATGAAAAAGAAGCAGCCAAACTATTTTAAGACGCTCCACCACCTTTCCCCACTCTCTCTCTAAACTAACACTGCAGCCTTATGATAGGTATTGCTGAGGATAAATTTTAAGATATGTGAACAAGGAAATTAATACTCAGGTCTCAAATGCGTGCTTACATTAGTGATAGCTAATCTCTGCATGATGTAGCTTTGCAAAATGCTTTAACACTTTTCAGCTTGCAGGAATATACACACACACACACACACACACACACACACACACACACACATATATAACTAACTTGCCATCACCCTGCAATATTAAGAGAAAATATTTTCAATGGTAAGAAAGGGGGGCATCCCTGATAGCTCCGTTGGTAAGGAATCCACCTGCAATGCAGGAGACCCCAGTTCGATTCCTGGGTCAGGAAGATCAGCTGGAGAAGGGACAGGCTACCCACTCCAGTATTCTTGGGCTTCCCCAGTAGCTCAGCTGGTAAAGAATCCAGCTGCAATGCGGGAGACCTGGGTTCAATCCTTGGGTTGGGAAGGTCCTCTGGAGGAGGGAAAGGCTTCACTTCAGGATAAAAAATTTTTCATGTCATAGAGCCTTTGGCTTATCAGCAACTGGTAAGCAATTAAGTGCATATAATTTTCATGAAAGAGCAAAAATTGGTATTTTGCTGAGATGACAGAAGGTACTGCTTGTAACTCTGTCAGCTACTTTTCATGCACACGTAGGTTCAAAGTCCCAGACGTCCATCTGAATACTGTATAAAGACATGCAGGTCCCATGAGGTACATGAGATATGCAGGTTGTCTGAGGCCTGCAGCAGCAAAACAACACAGTTTCAAGCTGTGGTTTTATTACTCCAGAATGACTTCAGTGAAACAGGAAAAAAAAAATCCAAAAGCCCCTTTCCCTATTCCCAATCTATTTAAACTGAATAAAACAAAAGTCCAAGCCAACCAATTGAGAGCAGGGATTTGATGCATCAGAACAGCTTCAGGCACTGACATACATCTTCATCCGGGAAAATAATCAAATGAGTTGACCCAGAGTTATCGGCATCACCTTTCAATCATTTGGCTTGCTGTGAGTGTGCGTGTGTGTGTGTGTGTGTGTGTGTGTGTGTGTGTGTGTTAGTTGCTCAGTCATGTCTGACTCTCTGCGACTCCATGGACTGTAGCCCACCAGGCTCCTCTGTCCATGGGATTCTCCAGACCAGAATATTGGAGTGGGTGGCCATGCCCTCCTTGAGGGGATCTTCCCGACCCAGGGATCGAACCCTGGTCTAGTGCATTCCAGGCGGATGTTTTATCGTCTGAGCTACTAGGGAAGCCCCTTGCTGTGAGTATCCTGTAGAATTTCACTGAATAAACACTTTGTGTGGAATCAGTCATTTCTTCAAAAAAAAAATTCTCCACCATTACCAGTCACAAATTAGATGAAACATGCTATTTGGTTACAAACCACAAAACCTACATCCTATAGGCTACCTGCCATATGCCATCCATTTCCCGGCTCAGTCTGGCGCCTCACTAGTAACGGTCTGCTGTGTCCCATGGCACTTGGCACACTCCGAAAGAGCTGGAACTGACCCAGCCAAATGGACAGTTTGACTGTGGCCCAGGTCAGGGGGCTTCCCTGGCAGCTCAGATGCTAAAGAATCCGCCTGCCATGTGGGAGAACCTGGGTTCGATCCCTGTGTCGGGAAGATCCCCTGGAGGAGGGCATGGCCACCTGCTCCAGGATTCTTGCCTGGAGAATCCCCATGGACAGAGGAGCCTGGTGAGGCTACAGTCCACAGGGTCGCAAAGCCTCGGACACGACTGAGGGACTAACACTTTCACATTTCAGGTCATCTACCGCTGTCTGCTTTCCATGTTGTCCCACAAAGCAGCTGTTTTCGGCCTTGCTGCAAACGTGTGAATATGCATGGGGGAGACTCGGTTCGATGGTAAGGAATGGAAAATGCATCAGTGTAGGTCACACACACACATGTACACACTCACACCGAGGGATTTAAAGGTACTCAGAAATGTCACGGGAATCCAGGAAAACCTGACTCCCCACACTCAGGAAACTTTGGCACCTAATGAAATGTGCATGGGCCATGTCTGAACCAGTCACACCTCAGCTTCCGCAGAGACCCACGCTCTTTCTCGAAGATTGCCAACCTTCACACAGCCGACCCCAGGTAGGTCCTTCGTCTCCCTATGGTCAGATCTCTGAGTCACACGCCACATCTTACAGACGGATTTTTCAGTATGAGAGAAAAATTAGGACATTTAGCAAAGATTTGTCCTGGATTATGCCAGTATGTTTTGATGGCAAGAATATGAATGCAAAAACAGCATTTGTTTGGAGGGGATGGGAAGACGTGTCCATCTGTCTTTCCCATAAGGCATTTAACTGAGACTTAATGGGTGTAAATCGCTCCTCTTTGTGGGCTGAACAGTGAAGGAGGACTTGTTTGAAGGGCAGGGCGTGGGGAGGACTTGCTTGAAGAGCAGGGCGTGGGGAGGACGGACCATTTAATCTCCAGGAATCCAGCACATTCAGCCTAAGGCAGCGGGAGGAGGCGAATGAACTGAGGCTGACTCTCTCTCCGTGAGGCATCTCTTCTATCTCAACTTGAGACCCTGTTCCTTCCTTTTCTGTACTCAAGTAAAAATACTACTTCTGAGTCTTAGCCGCCCACGTTGCTCACAGAAATCTTGCCTCTCCAGTGACATTTGCAGAATAGATTATTTTTTAATGACTCAGCTCCTTGGGCTTGAACTGTGCCGATTACGACTTGCTTTCCTTGTTCTCAAAGTTAACAGATTTGCACAAAATGGTAAGTTGTTAGATTTTTAAACGAAACGCCCACCCCTCTCAAGAGTCTCTCATAATTCTACCCCCAGAGAGAGAGAGAGGAACAGAACATACTAAAGGTTTATCTCTGCACACACTGGATCTTATTACATGTTTACTTAACAACATATTATTCACATCTTTTCAGAGCATCTTTCATGTCCCGAGTGGTACCCTTAAGTGCTGGACGCTACTCCAATGGATGAATGTAAGGCAAGCTATTGAATAATTTTCTGTTGTGAACAATCATGGGTTCACCTTTTGCTTTATAAAAATAAATGGCTGAATCTGGGACTCTACACATTTAAATCTATTCATATTTTCCAGCTCTTTGTGGACTTTTCCAAATATTTTCATAAAAGCAGGCCTCTTGAAGTAAATCACACTATCAAGAAGTATCAGTTCAGTCGGTCACTCATCCGTGTCCGACTCTTTGCGACCCCATGAACCGCAGCACGCCAGGCCTCCCTGTCCATCACCAAGTCCCAGAGTTCACCCAAACCCACGTCCATTGAGTTGATGATGCCATCAAACCATTTCATCCTCTGTCATCTCCTTCTCCTCCTGCCCTCAATCTTTCCCAGCATCAGGGTCTTTTCCAATGAGTCAGCTCTTTGCATCAAGTGGCCAAAGGATTGGAGTTTCAGCTTCAACATCAGTCCTTCCAATGAACACCCAGAGCTGATCTGCTTTAGGATGGACTGGTTGGATCAAGAAGTATATTTACCTTAAAAATGAACATATAGTGAGTGAATATAACATAACTTTGAGTATATTCATAAATTTATAATACAAAATTGTATGAAGGTTTTCATTTTCAGCACTTTAAAAAAATATGATATCATTACTTTGTTAAATCTTTCCCAAAGTAACAGAAAAAAAGACAAAATCTTAAAAAGTAATTTTTTTGGCAGGAATTATAAGTAGTGATATATATTTTAATATATATATTTATATATATAATTTTTTATATATTTTTTATATTTATTTTAATATATTTATTGATTATTTTTCTCTTATTCTGGAAACTGCCTGTTCATGTCTTTAATTCATTTTTGTTAAGACAGTTGTGAAGGCTATTTTGAGGGGGTCAATAAGAGATATCTTTTTTTTTTTTTTCTTGCCTATTGATGTATGACCATTTCTTTCCAGGTAACTGTCATTTGGATTTTTACTTAGTGCATTTTGCATGCAAAATAAATACAATATCAAGGTTTTCCTTCACATTTTCCTTTCTAATTGCCATAGCTCAGAACACGTTCCTCAACAGAGCATTACAGAAGTCACGCATAGGTTTTTTCTCTTCGTGTGTGTGTATTCATGGGGTCGCAAAGAGTCGGACACGACTGAGAGACTGATCTGATCTGATGTTAACAGCGGTGTTTACTACATGTCAGTTTTAAAAGTCTACCTTTAATGCTGTGTGGAGTGACACAGGCATCTAGTTTTCATCAGAAGAACCTGTCTCTTCGTGAGTGATCTGGGATGTTAGCTTTACAAGCTCCAGCTTCCATGTTATCATACTCTTGGTTTTTTCTTTTTTTAACTTCTCTACTCTAGCATGTTTGCCACTGTTTTCATTGTATAGTCCTATATGTTCTATTATCTCACCATTTCTCTCTGCAGTATCTTTCTGGCTCCTCTTTCACTATGGGATAAATTTGAAAAGTCAACCAACGGATTTGGCTTGAAGTTTTGTAAAGTGACCTGGAGAGTGTCAACATTTCTATAGTATCGAGCCGCCTCCGTGACAATGTACGCATCCAGTTTTGTGCAGCACTTCATAATTTTCTTTTTAGCTTGATGGCTTTCTTCTTATTTTTCATTCACAGTCCTTGTACGTCACTCTACTCCTGGGAATGCAATTATTTTGTGTGCTACTGTGAATGCAGTATTTGTAATCCATTTTTTTCTGAGTGCTATCTGGATGCAGAAAACCTTTTTATATAAGTATCTTTCCCAAGTGATTTTTTTCCGAAGCCTTTTTTTAGACTTTTCTATACGGTTTCAGCGACGAGCATTTTTGTGACGTTGTTTAAACGTTTTGGTGATAACCAAACACTTCTCTTTATTCTGACTGTGCTTCAAAGGGGCTTCTGTTGTTTCACCGCCTCACCAGACAATGAGCTGAGCTTCATCAACTCTCAGATTAAGAAATGCCTAAGATGTCCTCTGCAGATGTCTGTTTTTCTGCAGTAAGGAGGCAATCTCATTGCTTTAACTTTGTCATCATGACCGTTCTCATCTATGTGTTTACTAACTTCTCACGGCTGATCCTTAGATTTCTAGCACATAACACTGTCATGATATGCTCTTTATTTTAAGCACTGCTGCTGCTGCTGCTAAGTCGCTTCAGTCGTGTCCGACTCTGTGCGACCCCATAGACGGCAGCCCACCTGGCTCCCCCGTCCTGGGATTCTCCAGGCAAGAACACTGGAGTGGGTTGCCATTTCCTTCTCCAGTGCATGAAAGTGAAAAGTGAAAGTGAAGTCATTCAGTTGTGTCTGACTCTTCGCGACCCCATGGGATTTTCCAGGCAAGAGTACTGGAGTGGGCTGCCGTATTTTCAGCACAGGGAAGTTCATTTCTGTATTCATTCATTCATTTTTCTGCCATGCAACACTGTCAGGATAGACTCTTTATTTTAAGCACAGGGAGGTTCATTCCGGTATTTATTCATTCATTCATTCTTCTGGCATGTCACACTGTCAGCATATACTCTTTATTTTAAGCACAGAGAGACTCATCCCTGTATTCATTCATTCAACCTGTATTTGACTACTTCAAATTACTATCTGTACAATAAGGTAACGAACATAAGGTAACGAATGGAAGGTAACAGAAGACAATCCTGGAGCAAGCCAGTATTAAAGTAATACAATGGGGTGGTGTTCCAATGCTGTAGATACTTTATCCTGGCTCCATCTCTTTGAAAAGATTAATAATTTCAGTGGATGAGCCAAGAGAAGGATCCAATACCGAGCTAATAGGAGCACTCTGAGTGGGGAGTGGGTTTGACCTCCTTGATGTACAAAAGGAAGGCCAGTTTGGCATTGCTGGATTAATGCCTGGTATTGAATTTGCTGTGCTGTTGCTGTTCAGTCGCTCAGTTGTGTCCGACTCTTTGTGACCTCATGGACTGCAGCACGCCAGGCTTCCCTGTCCTTCACCATCTCCTGGAGCTTGCTCAAACTCATGTCCATCGAGTCAGTGAGGCCATCCAACCATCTCATCCTCTGCCCTCCCCTTCTCCTCTTGCCCTCAACTCTTCCCACCATCACAGTCTACGAATTTGCTGTAAAACTAAGGAATCTTTGGAAGCTCCCTTGTACCCTAAGACCATGCACCTAAATTCAGATTTTGCAGTTTAATATTCTTTTTAAACGTAACTCAAGCTTCACATCTCACAACACCTGTACCTGTGTCTGCCAATGACAGCAAGACAGAGATCAAAGATGTGGTCTGGTCGACCTTTGGCCAGGTTATACTAAGGAGTACATACCTTCCTTTAGGAATAATGGAACACTTATAAACAAGAAAGCAGGCTGACATCACATATGCATGTATGTATGTAATATATCTTAGACTTTCCTTTTAGGGTAGCTTTAGATTCACAGCATAACTGAGCAGGAGGTACAGACAATTCCTATACACTCCCTGCCACCGCACAGGCACATACCACCCCCATCCAACCCCCACCCCCTGTCAACAAAATCAACACCCTCCACCACGGAGGTACATGTGGTGAAACTCATGAATCTATACTGAGCCATTATCACCCGAGTCCGTAGCTTACATTAGGGTTTGCCCCTAGTGCCATACAGACTGCGGGTTTGGACAAACATATAATGATATATATGCAACATTTTCCTTGTTCAGTCACTCAGTCGTGTCTGACTCCTTGTGACCCCATGCACTGCAGCACGCCAGGCTTCCCTGTCCTTCACCATCTCCCAGAGCTTGCTCAAACTCACGTCCATCGAGTTGATGATGCCATCCAACTATCTCATCCTCTGTCGTCCCCTTCTTCTCCCGCCACATCACGGGATCACAAGGAATTAACTCATTGCCCCCAAACACCTCTGTGTTCCACTGATTCTTCCCTCTCTCCCTCCCTCCCGACGTATATTTTCAAAACACCCTCTGGTTCGTGGTCAGGTAATTTATTAGACAAAGGGAACCATTGGAACAAAGGAAACAAGTTTCTGGGAGCCAAGGTTTTGTTTGGCTCTCTGCATTCATAGTTTAAAAATGAGACCAATCTGACTTTGGTCAGATTTGGCACTTAGGATATCTTTCAGAAGGCCTCCCCTCCAAAACAAGTCTATGACTCTGTAAAACCTTTGGCATGATAGGATCCAAGGGAATATTACCAATCTCCTTTTTATTGTTTAGCTGTCAGCAGACCAAAGTGTATGGATGTGAGAGCTGGACTATAAAGAAAGCTGAGTGCTAAAGAGTTGATGCTTTTGAACTGTGGTGTTGGAGAAGACTCTTGAGAGTCCCTTGGACTGCAAGGAGACCCAACCAGTCCATCCTAAAGGAAATTAGTCCTGAATATTCATTGGAAGGACTGAAGCTGAAACTGAAACTCCAATCCTTTGGCTACCAGGCGGGAAGAACTGACTCATTGGAAAAGACCCTGATGCTGGGAAAAATTGAAGGCAGGAGAGGGGGATGACAGAGGATGAGATGGTTGGATGGCATCACCGACTCAACAGACATGAGTTTGAGTAAACTCTGGGAATATGTGATGGACAGGGAGGCCTGGCATGCTGCGGTTCATGGGGTCACAGAAAGTTGGACACGACTGAGTGACTGAACTGAACCGAGACCAAAGCTATGCAGACAATGGTTACTCTTCAAGAAATTTCTCAGGAGGTGGAAGAATCAGACTACAGGGAGGCTGTGGCCACCAAGCAAAGCAGACCAGAGTCTCCAGCTGTGTTCTAATGGTCCTGAAGGACACTTAACACCGGGGCCTCACAGACCCCTTCCTTTTCTAGGTATGGTTGCTTTGCGTCTTCCCCTGATACCTATGCATGCCGCCTGTAGCACAATAACACGCTTCTACCTATACACACACACTTTTACACACACACATACAGTCAGTCCTCATTATCTGTGGTGGCATTGTCCTGAACATCACCACACATATCCAGTTAGCGAATACAGAACCATTGGCTCCTAGAGGAAACACAGGGTAAGGTGCCTATGGGCTTCTGAGCACAACATTTTAATCCACTGATTGGCACATAACTGCTTCCCCAGTGGCTCATTAGTGAAAAAGAAAAAAAATCTGCCTGCAGTGCAGGAGATGTGGGTTCAGTCCTTGGGTGGGGAAGATTCTGTGGTGGAGGACATAGTTATTACCCACTTAAGTATTCTTGTCTGGGAAACTCCATGGTCAGAAGAGCCTGGCAGGCTACTGTCCATGGGGTTGCAAAGAGCTGGACTCGACTGAGCAACTCAGCACTGTTTACAGACACCTTATTGAATACATACTGCTGATACACTAACACTGAACACACATCCATCACGCAATGCCCCTGCATAAAGCTTATCCAGCACCTATTTGCTCCATAAGAGACGTGGCAATCTTAACTACCTCCATAGTTCAGTACCACACCCCAGGTATTTTAAGTGGTGCAATCATGAAACAAAAGCACAGAAATGCAAGCAGCTTTTCAGACCAGGTGAAGGACACCTGTTTAGAGGAAGAGAGATAAGACAGGAAGGCAGAGGCCTGCCCTCAGCTAGGAGCACGGTCGCCAAGGGAACCCCAAGATCAGTGAAGATACATTATTTAAATGAACTGCACACAAATCTGCTGCTGTGGGCCCACTGAGAGTGGACTGACAATTTCCACCACCGTGCATGTCCATGGATGACTATCAACACACGGCAAGGACTAATTTAGGGGGCTTCAAACCTACAAATGCCGAACCAACAAATAAACGAGAGTTCACAGCAGTGTGTCTTTTCTGCAACAGACTCTGTGAGCTCTTTGATGGCAGGACACACGCATGGCCCATCCTTGACTCAACGAAAACAGCATCACACCCAATCCTGCTAATCCACAGATTAGTATTTTCAAACTTTAAACAATTGTAACATTTTTTTTTAAACCTGAAGTCTGATAAAAGTGTGCTTTTCTCTGCTTGACTTGTGTCCTTCTCCTTGCCCTTTTGGGAAGGTTTAACACGAACTGAACAAGATGTTATTACAAAGAGACATCAACACTTTCTAGGAGTCACGCTTTTCAGATTCTAGACTCTCAGCTTAGTCTGTTTTTCTTGACTCAAAGCTGACTCACTCCCCAGGTGCAATACCAGTGAAAGGCCATGATAATTCCTCTCCTAGAAAACCAGAGATCAGACACCACGTTCAATTCCCATCCACGTGTCATTCCTGAGCTGTCTGCAGTGTGAAAATGTCTAATATACAATAGCTGGTACCGCTGGAATAAACACTTCACCAAAAATTGCAAGCTCTCTGGTGGGGGTTTCAAATGCCCCACTTTCCCATTGGGAATTATTTGGGAAAAGCACCTCCTGGAAGCAAGTAATCTCTGCTCTACATGGAGTTGTATGAGGGCGAAGTGAACTCCGAGATTGGTGAAGATACATGACTTATAGGAACCTGCATGCAGACTCGCCTCTGATATGCCCATCCACGTAGGAGGTCTTTCGGAGCAGTTTCAATGCATTTTTGTCGAATAACTCACCCCTGTGGGAAGCTTTTCAGAGGGCTGTTCTTCAACACTCGGGGTCTGATACTGTTCAGGGCAGCAAACTCAGAGCTGAATCTATGCTAGCACCAAGTCTATCGAGTTTTCAGGAGATGTCGCCCCTGGCTGTGCTGAGGATGGGGGTGACGTAGCCCACAGCTGACACACGTCCGTCAGCTCTGTGTTCTCTGCCTCCTCTGAGGGCTGAGTTAGAAAGTGTTCCCACGGATCAGCGGGGGTGGAGGGGGGGTGCTCCAGAATCTCCAAACGGGCATGTGGCCCCATTCACAAGCCCAGTGTTCTGGAAGAGACGCTGGTGTAAATGTGTGACCCCTCGGGACAGACAAGCTCCAAACTCTTCCCTTCTCTCATCTCCCAGAAACGTTTCCACAGGAGGAAGCATCTGGGGTTTCCTGGCTTGAAATTCTAGGACTCAGTGGGAGTTAGTGACATGTCCCCAAGGAGGCTGCTCCAACCAGGGAGAAGGAGGGAAGATGGGAGGCTTATGAGACCCAGGCCGAGGGGTGACCCAGAGCTGGGCTCTAAACTGGACCTACTGGTTTCCATTAGAGCCCTCTTTCTGAGCAAGGAGTCTGGCAGGCAGCTGAGTCCTGGGACTAGAGCCCGTTTATTGGGAGGCCACTGACCCACACGGCACGTGTAGCAAGACCACTTCCCAGTCCCAACCAGGGCAGCCCTGGCTTTCGAAGATGCCCGCAGGCACCACTGGGATCCAGGCCTCAAGTTCAGGCCAACCTTGCCCCTGAGCTACAGAGTGTGGTATGCTTTAGTTCCCTTCATGTCCCACCCAGTGGAAATAAACTGGCTTTCTGGAAGAGCACCCAGACAGTTCCTAGGCAGGCACAAAAGAGACGCTCTTTTGATGCAGAGGGATTCGAACACTCATGCCATCACTGAAGACTGCTATGATCTGGGCATTACTGCAGGACATTTGGATGGAAATACGGTCCTGCTAAGAATGAACACTGACGAGATACTTGGCGACTCCGTCAGTTCAGTTCAGTTCAGTCGCTCAGTCGTGTCCAACTCTTTGTGACCCCATGGACTGCAGCACGCCAGGCCTCCCTGTCCATCACCAACTCACAGAGTCCACCCAAACCCATGTCCATTGAGTCGGTGATGCCATCCAACCATCTCATCCTCTGTCGTCCCCTTCTCCTCCTGCCCTCAATCTTTCCCAGCATCAGGGCCTTTTCAAGTGAGTCAGTTCTTCTCA
This sequence comes from Bos indicus x Bos taurus, assembly GCF_003369695.1. Classification (NCBI taxonomy): domain Eukaryota; kingdom Metazoa; phylum Chordata; class Mammalia; order Artiodactyla; family Bovidae; genus Bos; species Bos indicus x Bos taurus. The sequence continues at coordinate 5,623,837 of NC_040105.1, read as the reverse complement.
TCAGGTGGCCAAAGGATTGGACTTTCAGCTTCAGCATCAGTCCTTTCAGTGAATACTCAGAACTGACCTTCTTTAGGATGGACTGGTTGGATCTCCTTGAAGTCCAAGGGACCCTCAAGAGTCTTCTCCAACACCACAGTTCAAACGCATCAATTCTTTAGTGCTCGGCTTTCTTTATAGTCCAACTCTCATATCCATACATGACTCCATATATACATGCCCACTCCACATGCATGACCATTTCAGCATTACTTCCCAATAAAATGCTAGCAGAGCAAAAACTCACCACATACACTACAAAAGTCACTCTAGAAACAGGAATAGTACAATCTGCCTTCCTCTTCATTCATTCTCTATAAACAATTCACCACGAAGGAGGAGTATAAGACACTCACCATATCATTGTTCTTTTTCACTTCCTTTCAGATTCATTTACCTTTCATCCATTCATATGGACGGATGGATCAAAAGCTCAATTATAAACTTTGTTTTTCAGAATTTCAGTTTTTACAATTCAAGCTTGTTTTCATTTCTATACTATAAATGGTTTCATCGAAGAACTGAAATCATTCAGCACAACAGATGCCTAACTCTCTAGTATGGTGGATTATATTTTAAGATGCTCTATCTTGAAAACAATAGGTTGACTGCAACTTTTTAAATTCGTTGCTTTGTTTTGTCGTTTGCCAGTCTCAAAGTTAAGACCATTGCTACTTTTGCCCCAAAAAGCATGTTGCTCTAAGAAATCTCTAGATAACTCCGTCTTTGTTCTTGTCAGGAACGAAAAAGAGCTACCACACACACTTAAGCATTCTAAAATGTATTTTGGGAGGTCAAATTCATTCTCAGCTGTGATTATTTTTTTACAAGGGTATACATTTTCCTTGACTGTTTTAACTGGTTTAGCAGTAAGTAATAGAAAATGGTATAGAGAGAATTTTTTTTCCTTAAAAAGATTTGGTTAATTGACTTTGAATAAAATAGTTTACTTCAATCAAGTGATAAACACCCATGAATTAAATCTACATGGAAGAAAGGCAAATGAAATCAGCAAAGCCTAAGACAAATTGCAGTCTAATGCATTTTAAACGGTTTCTCCTATATTGAGTAGGTTGGGCGAGAAAATAGGATGTGATGGGAAGAAATTGAGCTGGAAATGGAGCTGGGAAAATGAGGCCTCAGTCCCCAGCTGTTAGGACCTCACCGTGTACATCTCTGTGATTAAGGAAGTGGCTTAGATGACTTGGCTCTGACACAGAAATCTTCACTTAGCTCCTTCCGACCTTGATTCAAGGGTCTCTCTAACAGCGAAAGGAACACTGATTCCCCACATCTCTGTCACGTGAGTTACTCCTTCACGTTTAGTAACGAGACACATGGCTCACTTTTCACAAATCATGTGCTTAACGTGTGTCTTTACCAAAGAATACACATTCCGTAAGGGAGGAAATGACCGTTCACTCCTTTTTTCCCCCCAGGGATGACTCCAATCTTTGGCACACAGTAGACACTTAACAAATATTCGTTGTAAGACGGATACATAAATTAATGGACACCAACTCTATTAAAAAGCTCTTCCTTTTTCACATTGAGGAAACAATTTAGGTAACATTTTCCCAGATAACCAACAACACGCTTTTAAATCCCTTTGTGAACACGGAAGGAGGCGGAGCGTCTGTGAACCACGAAGGAGGCGGAGCGTCTGTGACCCAGGAAGGAGGCGGGCTCTTACCAGACACAGAATCCACCGTCACCTCGATCTGGAACTTAGAGCTTCCACAGCTGTGAGAAAGAGTTGTCTGTGGTTTATAAGCCACTCAGAATGTAGTATTCTATTGTAACAGCCTGAAGCAACTAAGAGAAGACCCTGGTACCACAGCTGGTAAAAGAATCCACCTGGTAATGCAGGACACCCAGGTTTCATCCCTGGGTCGGGAAGATCCCCCGGAGCAGGGCATGGCAAGCCACTCCAGTGTTCTTGCCTGTAAAATCCCAGGGACAGAGGAGCCTGGCAGGTTACAGTCCAGGGGGTCGCTAGACTCAGACACGACTCAGTGACCAAACCACCACCACTATCATTCAGAATAGTGCTTGTATATACCTTTTAAACTGACGCAAAACACAATGAATAACCTTTGCAAGTGTACAGTGTTATGGAGCTTATGAACAAGATGAAAACACTGGTAGCAGATCATTCATTCTTACCTTGGTCACTGTGCTAAGTTGCTTCAGTTGTGTCCAAGTCTTTGCGATCCCACCGACTGTAGAGCCTGCCAGGCTCCTCTGTCCTCAGAGTTCTCCAGGCAAGAATACTGGAGTGGGTTGCCAGGACCTCCTCACCTTGGTCATGAGTCAAACGTTGTTCCAAGTTGTTCTTACTAACAACATTCTGTAAGTTCAACATGAACTGAAAAAAAAAAAAAAATATATATATATATATATATAAACTGCTAGGCAGTTATTTACAATTACCTTCCTGGAGAGTAATTTAAAAAGTCAAATGGCAATTTTAAAAGAACAGGAATAATCAGTTTTCAGCAGCCATCTCAGCCTTTCTAAGGACTGAACTGATGCAGGTCTGTGAGGCTTTCATTTGGTTTTCGGGATAATCATATTCAGAGGTCAAAATTTTAACCATCACCATGTGAAAGGTCCTTTAACTCATTTGTGCAATTCACTTCTATAACTGAAGTGAGAAGACAGGAAAGGCTAAACCATCACCGTGTGAAAGCTCCTTTACCTCACTTGTACAATTCACTTCTATAACTGAAGTGAGAAGACAGGAAAGGCTAAACCATCACTGTGGGAAAGGTCCTTTAACTCACTTGTACAATTCACTTCTATAACTGAAGTGAGAAGACAGGAAAGGCTAAACCACACTCCATGCCACCGTTCATCAGTGCGTTCAGTACAAGTGATGTGGCCGGGAGTCTGAGAGTGCAGCCTGTAACAAGGGACCCAGAATCATAAAGATCTGACCTCGGCCGATGCCAGTTACAGACACGGGGCCTACTGCTCTTTCAGCAAGGTGCTGGAGACGGAAATACAGCTGCCTTGCAATCGTCACTGGCCTTCCGCTTTGTCTATTTTAATATTATATATTTATATAGATGAGATCATATGTCATCGTATATATAACATGCATTTGATTATATATATAAATGTTATACATAAACAAAAAAAGTCAAAGTGTTAGCTGCTCAGTTGTATCCTACTCTTTGCAACCGCATGGACTGTAGCTCTCTGCCCATGGGATTCTCCAGGCAAGAATACTGAAGTGGGTTGCCATTCCCTTCTCCAGGGGCTCTTCCAGACCCAGGGATCAAAATACATATGTAAATAAAATCCCAGAAACGATATGTATACATACATGTGTATTTGTATGTGTATATGTGTGTGTGGTTGTATATGTAAACTACATACAGGATTTTGTCTGTAACCCACTTTTATAGGCATCTTTTTGTGTCTAACATTATTCACACAAGAATATAAGCACTGTCCATGTCTTGCTTCCTGCATACTTGGGCCTTGCTTGTAATCTTTTGGAGAAACAAGCAAAACCACATTGGAACATAATCAGGGCATTTAGAGTCCCTGGAATGCCCAGAAACTCCCCAGTAGCTTACTGCCAGAGGCTCAGAGAGAAGTCTGCCATGGAACACATACCTATGAGTCTACTGTTTGTTTCATTACTAACTAAAACTATTCGGGACATTTGACACACATCTATTAAGTAATACAGTATTACTATGAGTATTTACTTAAGCCTGTAGCTAATCTTACGAGACTTATCTTGCAAGGTGGCAAAAGAATTCAAGATACGATAATGTTTGTGAACCTGTGTTGACTTACGTAATAGGACTGCTGACTTTCAGACATCTGGGAAAATAACATTTTTAAATGAAACCATTAAAATAATGTACCCTTAGGTCTCCATCCTACGGCACGGCCACACGTGGGCCATATTGAACTTGCTAAGATCGGATGTTGTTTCTGAATATTCTGCTAAAGGAGAAAAATGTGGCTTATTTTGTGAAAGCAGGGGGTCTAGAAGGAGAGTTGTATGTTATCTGATAAAAGGGAATCCTCTAGATTCCGATGCAGAGAAGGTTTAGGCTTGTTCACTGCTCAGCAAGTGCACCACGCATCAATACAAGGGAGCAATGTTACAGAATAGGGCTTCCCGGGGGGCCTTAGCGGCAAAGAACCTGCCTGCCAATGCTGGAGACATAACAGACGCAGTTCGATCCCTGGGTCGGGCAGATCCCCTGGAGGAGGGCATGGCAACCCACTCCAGTATTCTTGCCTGGAGAATCCCACAGACAGAGGAGCCTGGTGGGCTACAGTCCGTGGGGTCACAAAGAGTCAGACGTGCTTGACCATGTTAAAAAATGATGTTATTCAGTCGTTTTCATTTCAAAGCTCTGAGATCCCTGGAACTTTACGCCGTCACGATATGTAAACCAAATCCCCAGTGAATAGATATAAAAGGAACACAGGGGCCCTTTCAAGTCACCGTAGACGGGAGCTATGACTACCAGGCTTTGAAGTGTCCCCAGGACGCAAATTTGCAAAGCTCTCCAAGCTCACCGCTCTCTGCGTTCACGCAAGAATCTTGAGGAACTTCAGACACATTGCAAATACCAACTACACGTTGAGTATGTGAAGCATGTAAGAGGCCGTAACTGCAAGCAGATAAATATTATCTTCACACAGGGTACGGAGGCCACTGCTACTCACGCCAGGTGTGCGGACTTGGAAGACTGTCCACAGAGTCCTTCACTGACTGGAGCCACGCCCTTCTGGATCCTCTCTTCCCTTGTGGAAGGAACTATGACACAGTTCTACTGCAGCACAGAGTCCCGTCACCAGGCCCGGAGCAAAGCTCCTTAGAACGGACATGTCAAATAACCCGTTGGGGTGAAATATCCTGTAGTTGTCAATTAGGTCTAACTGGTCCATCGTATCATCTACAGTTTGTGTTTCCTTGCTAATGTGGGGGACACATGTATACACCCGTGGCTGATTCATGCCAATGTATGGCAAAAAAAACCACCACAATATCGTAAAGTAATTAGCCTCTGATTAAAAGGTAACCATTTGGATCATCGGTGGGGTCTAAGTCAAGCCGTACTCTGGGGACACACGTGTATCCAGAAACAAAGGATGGGGGACCGACCTACCCGTCCACGTGCTCACACAGTGCTTGTGAAATGAACAGACATGCAGGACTCAAGCTTTCTTACTTTCCTTGAAAAAGGAGCCCCCTGCAAACAAACTACTCAACCTCCAGGAAGAGAACAACGATAACATGTCCGCGTGTGTCCTGGGCAAGCTCTACCTTCAGCGGGCATGGGGGCCTGTGAAGGAGAAACCCTTAGGGTCTTTGCACCTAAGCAGGAAGGATGGGGCCTCCTGCAACCAAAGACGACCAAAGTAACAAGCTGGAAGTGACACAGGCCGCAGACCTGAGTGTGTCATTGCAGGGCTCCGGGGCTCAGAGCAAGGGGTTAGAGTGCCAACACCTCGCTTAACTGCAGGTTAAATCTGTTTGGCTGTGTGGAGCCGACTGCTTCAGCTGGCATTCCTCTATCAAAGTAGCTGCGACTTCCCAGGTGTCCAGTGGTCAAGAATCTGCCTGCCAACACAGGGGATGTAGCTTTGATGCCTGATAGAGCAAGTAAGCCCGTGTGCTGCAACGAAGATCCAACATGCCCAGAGTAATTAATTTTGTTAAATTTGTTTACAAAGTTGCAATTAAAAAAATATTTTTTATTAACTTATTTAATTGGAGGCTAATTATTTTACAATATTGTGGTGGTTTTTGATGTACATTGACATGAATCAGCGACGACTTTATATGTATCCCCCCGTCCCAAACCCCCTGCCCACCTCCCTCGCCACCGCATCCCTCTGGGTTGTCCCAGAGCACCGGCTTTGAGTGTCCTGTCTCATGCATCAAATCCGGACTGGTCATCTATTTCACATATTGTAAATGATGTACATGTTTCAATGCTATTCTCTCAAATCATTCCACCACCCTCCTCTTCTCCCACAGAGTGCAAAAGTCTGTTCTTTATATCTGTGTCTCTTTTTGTGGTCTTGCATATAGGGTTACCATTACCATCTTTCTAAACTCCATATATATGTGTTAATATACTGTATTGGTGTTTTTCTTTTGACTTACTTCACTCTGTATAATAGGCTCCAGTTTCATGCACCTGATTAGAATGGGCTCAAATGCATTCTTTTTCATAGCCAAGTAATATTTCATTGTGTATATGTACCACAACTTCCTTATCCATTCGTCTGCCGATGGACATCTAGGTTGCTTCCATATCCAAGCTACTGCAAACAGTGCTGTGATGAACATTGGGGTACACGTGTCTCTTTCAATTCTGGTTTCCTCACTGTGTTTCCATTCATCTGCTGATGGACATCTAGCTTGCTTCCATGTCCTAGCTATTATAAACAGTGCTGCGATGATATTGTAAAGATCCGGCAAACGTCACCCTTGCCAGCATGTCTCTGTCCCCAGGATTTCACAAAGTCACAAACGGGAAGGAATCCTCCACTCAAGGGAGCGGACGGTTCTCCTCTCACTTCTAATTTCAGACCCTGCGTCTGCAGCTCTCAGGGTCCACTGGAGATGGGAACCCTTCCTGTCCCGGGAGAAGGGCCATCCACCTTCGTTGGCACAATGTGGGGTTGGGGTGGGGGGCTACGCTTGCTTCTGGTCCCATCAGAACAACTTCATCACAGGACTACAGTTTGCTCAGCTATTCCTTCACAACCATCCATTCATACAAGCACCATCTGCCAAAGACCTGCCTTGGGCAAAAACGTGACTTCTGACTTCCATTTCCTACGCTGGAGTCTGTAAGTATTAACACAGTGCAGAACAAAAGAGACACGTCCCTGTGTTTGCAGAATCATGGTCTGTTGTTCACAAGTCCCCACTCCTCCAGTGTCGGCCACAAGCAGACCTTCCCCAGATGCACCAGCAGGTTTTCCTGAGTGTGAAGAGCTGGGTCGTCCAGCCTTACATGAGTGTGCACAGTCCAGGCAACACCCTTACAACCCAAGACGTCCTTCTCTGGTCGCACCTTGCAAATTGCTGTTCGCACCTTGACACATGCAGCTGGGCCAAGATGATCCATATCTGCAGTCACCCCTGTGTCTTTTATATTCACACCGAAAAAGGTGGTTGAGTTTTAAACTGGTGTTCCCTTGGGCAGGAGATCTGAGAGATGCAGGTTCGATCCCTGGGTCGGGAAGATCCCCTGGAGGAGGAAATGGCAATCCACTCCAGTATTCTTGCCTGGAGAATCTTTTTTAAAGATTTCTTTAAAAAAAAAATTCTCAATTTTTTTTCTTCCTGAAAAAAAAAAAAAATAATGAAACCCTTGCAGAGAGACCCAGCTGACACTGGACAAATCCCAGCAACGTCCCGGGCCAGACTGAATGCTCTCTCTCTCCCGAACCTCCCTGCCTCCAGGACTGAGGGTCGGCCTGCAAGGATTCACACAACAGCTTCACAAAATAGGTGTATGGTTACAGAGAGCACAGACTTGGAAATTCCTGTGTGGCCTCAGGGGATGGGGGGCAGAGGGGAACAAAGCAGGATGGGGTGGGGCTTGAAAGAGGGGGCGCTGCTGTGTGGTGGGGCCTCTGTGGGCCTGGGGGGTGGTGTGGGTGCAGAGGACGTGGCAGGGGGTGTCCCTAGAAGCCAGGAAGTCTGCTCCAGGGAACTGAGTGGGTCGCTGGGATGGTCCGTCCACGACCAAGAGCAGCAGGTGGGGAGAGAGGCCGCCGGGCTTCACCAACCCCCGAGAGGCCTGCAGGTTAGATTCTGATCTATTTCTCAATCTGTTTGTCAACCCCTCTCCCCGGGGTTGGGGAGAAGCCTTGGGGCTCTCATGGAAGTGTGTGCATCTCTGCTGGAGAAACTGGGGAGGCCGTGAGCATGACTCTCAAAGAGATCAGAACATCACCATGGGGGTATTGTGTCTGTGTGCTCTACCACCTGTGGGGGTTCCGGAAGCCCCCTGGTTCCTTCCACCTGCCTGGGTCCCAGGGTACTCCTCTCTCCCCACCTCCTGTCATATTTGACCTGAATCCAGGGTACCAGTCAGCTCCCACTTTCTAACCATCTCAAAGGAATCTTGAGCCACGACTCTCAGACCCAGAGCCACGACCTTCTGACAGCTCCTGTCCTGTTTGGGCGTCTCTGACCCTCATGAAACCAGGATAAAAAAGACTGTCAGCCTGAGAGTGATATAGGCTTAACCCAGGAGAAAAACCATGGTGACAAGCTGTGAACACGCAACGCGATATTCACTGATGCTGTTTGCTCACTATTCACCTGGCGTTGTGTGAGTGTACTCAGATGCTTCAGTCGTGTCCGACTCTCTGTGACCCCATGGACTGTAGCCCACCGGGCTCCTCTGTCCATGGCATTCTCCAGGCAAGAACACTGGAGTGGGGTGCCATGCCCTCCTCCAGGGCATCTTCCCGACCCAGGGATCAAACCCACGTCTCTTAGATCTCCTGCGTTGGCAGGCAGGTTTGTTACCACTAACGCCACCTGGGAAAGCCCATCTGGCATTATTTAAGAAAAGAATTTCGGGGCTTTCTGTAATTAACCTTATTTTCGTCTTTCCGCCCAAGGGAATACCGCTGAAATTCAATTGAGCTGTGTTGAATTCCCAAACAGAGAATCCCTCTCTTAAAGCCTGATCACTTATAGTGGAGAGATTAGAGCAAACGCAGTGGCATGATGGTGTTTCTTTGACTGGCAAGTGGAAAACGAGATGGCAGCTCAACTTACCTTCCCCAAATGTGTATATGTGAACACTTGTGTACACACACACACCACACACATACCAATGTACTGACAAAGGCTGACAATGAGACGAGGTGGCCCTCCTCTGTGGGAGCTGACAAGGTTCAGGCTAAAACTCTATTTATCAAAAGCTCCACTTAGGGACTTGCCTAGTGGTCCGGTGGTTAGGACTCAATGCTCATAATTCACGGGTCCCAGGTTCGATCCCCGGTCAGGGAACTAGATCCCGAGGGCCACAGTTGAGAGTTCACATGTCACAACAGAGAGCCTTTACTAAGATGCAGCCACATTAAAGGAAAAAAATAAAAGCTCCAGTTAGCATAGAAGCAGAAAACAGATCTCTCTGCTACTCTATTTTCCCACATTTTTTTTTCCCCCAGAAAACACCACCACCCTTGGTATGAGAGGGAAATGTAAGCATTCTGCTTTAAATTTCCTAGGAGAATACATGCAGGAAGTTTCACTAAGTTCTCTCAGCTATAGCATGCCCTGCATCTAGGAAAAGTCTGATTTCAAAACTAACCAAGTGCCTGTCCTCAGAGTCCCAGGGGTGAGGTCCTGTCCTGGCCTCTCCAGGAAAGACATCTGCACTCTGACGAGTGTCTGGATCCACGCGTGTCTCTGCAAGAGAACCTCACTCCACTCTTTTTCATGGCTGAGTAATATTCCACAGTCTATGCGTACCACATCTTCCTTATCCATTCATCTGTCAGTGGGCATCTAGGTCAGTTCCATGTCCTGGCTATTATAAACAGCACTGCAGTGAACACTGCGGTGCGTGTGTGTTTTTTTTTTTTAATTATACTTTTCTCAGGGTATATGCCTACTCTGTTAAGGCACACATGTCAAGGTTCAGATGAACGTCTCTGCAAGCTAGAAATAGAGACATGGACGCAGACAACATACAGTGACATGAAGGTCAGGAAGGAAGTGTGGGATGAACTGGAAGATGGGGACTGAGGCACACATAGTACTGATATCATGTAGAATATAGATAGCTAAGGAGAACCTGCTTTATAGCACAGGGAACTCTACTCAGTGCTGTCTGCTGACCTAAACGGGAATGAAGTCTAAAAAAGAGAGGGGAGCTATATACATATGTATATGGTGGGCTTCCCTGGTAGCTCAGTTGGTAAAGAATCCACCTGCAATGCAGGAGACCCCAGTTCGATTCCTGGGTCAAGAAGACCCACTGGAGAACAGATAGGCTACCCACTCTAGTATTCTTAGGCTTCCCTGGTGGCTCAGCTGGTAAAGAATCCACCTGCAGTGTGGGAGACCTGGGTTTGATCCCTGGGTTGGGAAGATCCCCTTGGAGAAGGGATAGGCTACCCACTGCAGTATTCTGGCCTGGAGAATTTCATGGGCTGTATATTGTCACCCTGCTTATTTAACTTCTATGCAGAGTACATCATGAGAAACGCTGGACTGGAAGAAACACAAGCTGGAATCAAGATTGCCGGGAGAAATATCAATAACCTCAGATATGCAGATGACACCACCCTTATGGCAGAAAGTGAAGAGGAACTCAAAAGCCTATTGATGAAAGTGAAAGTGGAGAGTGAAAAAGTTGGCTTAAAGCTCAACATTCAGAAAACGAAGATCATGGATCCGGTCCCATCACTTCATGGCAAATAGATGGGGAAACAGTGGAAACAGTGTCAGATTTTATTTTTCTGGGCTCCAAAATCACTGCAGATGGTGACTGCAGCCATGAAATTAAAAGACGCTTACTCCTTGGAAGGAAAGTTATGACCAACCTAGATAGCATATTCAAAAGCAGACACATTATTTTGCCAACAAAGGTCCGTCTAGTCAAGGCTATGGTTTTTCCTGTGGTTATGTATGGATGTGAGAGTTGGACTGTGAAGAAGGCTGAGTGCCGAAAAATAGATGCTTTTGAATTGTGGTGTTGGAGAAGACTCTTGAGAGTCCCTTGGACTGCAAGGAGATCCAACCAGTCCATTCTGAAGGATATCAGCCCTGGGATTTCTTTGGAAGGAATGATGCTAAAGCTGAAATTCCAGTACTTTGGCCAGCTCATGCAAAGAGTTGACTCATTGGAAAAGACTCTGATGCTGGGAGGGATTGAGGGCAGGAGGAGAAGGGGACGACAGAGGATGAGATGGCTGGATGGCATCACTTACTCGATGGACGTGAGTCTGGGTGAACTCCGGGAGTTGGTGATGGACAGGGAGGCCTGGCGTGCTGCGATTCATGGGGTCGCAAAGAGTCGGACATGACTGAAGTGAACTGAACTGATAGTCCACAGGGTCGCAGAGAGTTGGACACCACTGAGCGACTTTCACTTTCACTTATATATATGTGTGTATATATATATATAGATGATTCACTTTGCTGTACAGCAGAAACTGACACAACACCATAAAGCAACAATACTCCAATAAAAATTAATATTTTTTTAAAAAGAGACGGCAGAATACAACAAGCATCAGAACTCAGGGTGGTCAAGCTGAGGCCTTCTCTACTAGGGGTACATTTAAAAACTATATCAACTCCATGCATGCTAATGGATGTGGGTATGTGGGGCAGAAGCTGAAATAAAAACTATGTGAAACAGAGCTTTTAACTTGCAAATTTTGAGGCAGAATCCTGGCCCATACAAGTGTGAAACCAAATTATTTGCAATCTTGGATGTAAAACCATCCAGTACAGTCTAGGCCTGTTCTATTTACTTACTTTCTTTTTTTTCTTGCTGCAGAAGTGTTTTTCACCCCCTCCTTCTTTTCTTTCCCTTAAAAGAAACTAACTGGGCTGGCAAGTTCATCAAAGCAATTTACTGAGAATGCACTTTGACAGACCGCATTAAGAATGTTGACTTGTGAAACAAAGGGCTGTTTTATCATGCACATAAATTACATGCTTCAAAAAAAAAAAGGTTCAGAATTCCTTAGTGATACTCTAGTCAGTGCAGAAAGGAATTTTGCCCATCTTATTTTATTTTTTGTTTCAGTACTTCAAAAGCTTTGCCCGGGAACCCATGGCTCACAAAACTCACAATAGAAAAGACTGCATCGTACATGATGGTTTACTATTTGCATCGATTAAAAATAAATTTAAGTCAACCTATACTGGGCTTCCCTGGTGGCTCACTGGTAAAGAATGCACTTGCAATGCATGAGGTGTGGGTTCCATCACTGAGCCTGGAAGATCCCCTGGAGAAGGGTATGGCAACCCACTCGAGTATTCCTGCCTGGAGAATCCCATGGGGAGAGGAGCTTGGTGGGCTACAGTCCATGGGGTCGCAGAGAGTTGGGACATGATTGTGCACTCATGTACACACAAAGTTTATCTATTAAGTATCAACCACAAGGCAAAGACTGTCAGTTCAGTTCAGTTCAGTCACTCAGTTGTGTCTGACTCTTTGTGACCCCAAGAACTGCACCCTGTTCATCACCAACTCCTGGAGCTTACTCAAATTCATGTCCATTGAGTTGGTGATGCCATCCAACCATCTCCTCCTCTGTCGTCCCTTCTCCTCCAGCCTTCAATCTTTCCCAGCATCAGGGTCTTTTCCAATGAGTCAGTTCTTCGCATAGGGTGGCCAAAGTATTGGAGCTTCAGCTTCAGCATCAGTCCTTCCAATGAATATTCAGGACTGATCTCCTTTAGGATGGACTGGTTGGATCTCCTTGCAGTCCAAGTGACTCTCAAAAGTCTTCTCCAACACCACAGTGCAAAAGCATCAGTTCTTCGGCGCTCAGATTTCTTTCGAGTCCAAGTCTCACATCCAGACACGATACTGGAAAAACCACAGCTTTGACTAGACGGAGCTTTGTCGGCAAAGTCATGTCTCTGCTTTTTAACATGCTGTCTAGGTTGGTCACACTGGACGCTGTTAGAGGCACAAAGGTGAACGGGTCAGTGTCAGGAGAGAGAGCCGGGAATGAAAAACCTCCTCGAACGAGTTGTGCATGGGCGACTGTGAGAGCTGCCCTGCATGACTGCAAAGAAGTGCTTACTTATATTTGCTTGAGGGCTCATAAAGCATTTCATGTTACATCAAACTGTGATCCCACCTTTCTTGGGGGAGGGACCTTCATGGACAGAGATTCTGTAAGCATAAAGCAGCGTGAACACAGGTCACACCCTCCCACTTCAGGTGTGCAAAGGTGGAGGGTTTCACTTCTGGTCCGAAGCACATAAAAGAGGAAGGAGCAGAGATAAAGCTGGATAAAGGGGGGTTGGTAAGACAGCTGGAAATGTTTGCATGATGCCACGAAGAGCTGATAAGATAATGCTATGGTCTGACCTATGATTCAAGACGCCTAATCCAGAAAGATCGTGTGGATGAACTGGTAGGAGGGGTAACAAAAAGAATCGCTGGGGGACTGTCATAAAAATGGTCTGAGAGAGGACTTCCCTAGTGGCCCAGTGGTTAAGCACCCACCTGCCGAGGCAGGGAACAGGGGCTCTATCCTCTTCCGTCCACGATGATCCCATGTGCCGCAGGGGAGCTAAGCCCGTGTGCCCCAAAAATGGAGGCCTGGACACCCTAGAGCCGGCGCTCCTCAATGAGAGAAGTCAGCACAAGAAGAAGTCCATGCTCGGCAAATGGAGAGTAGCCTCCACTCGCTGCAACTAGACTAAGCCCGCATGCAGCAGAGAAGACCCAGTGACGCCAAAAACAAATAAAATTAAAAAAAAATTTTTTTTTAAATTACTGAGAGAGAGACTCTCTACTAAGAGTCGGTAATAACTTTGAAAACCAAGTGAGACGCAAGGAAATGGACCAAGGATACCAGCGGTATATCTTGATAAATGTGCAGTGAAGGAAGCATTTACAAATTACTTCATTTACTGCTGGCTTGACCAAAGGTGAAGGCCAAAGATTTGCTGTTGTGTTTTTTTTTTTTTTGCCAAGACTTAGGAAACCTGAAAGTGATACAGACAGCAATGAATTTGAAACTTAAAGGCAAGGAAACAATACACACACACACACACACACACACAACTGACAACTTCATCAAATATACTAAATGCCAACAAATAAATCTAATGATGTGAAATCTTTTACACAGGAAACAACAGAAAATGCTGAGAGAATTTAAACATGACAGACATAAAGAGAAACCTCTCATGTTTATAGATTGGAAGATTCAATATTTTTCAGGTGTCCATTCTTCCCAGCTTGGTTTATAGGCTCAAGGCAACCCGTATCAATATTTCACCCAGGTTTTTGTGAGCTTGGAGAGAAAGTCAAAGGGCCTAGATTAGCCCAGGTAAGGGAGGCCTGGCGTGTTGCAATTCATGGGGTCGCAAAGAGTCTAACATGACTGAGCGACTGAGCTGAACTGAACTGAATCTTGAAATGGACCAAATGTCAAGGGTGTAACTTACGAGATATCAAGACACACAACGAAGCTACAGAAATCAACACAGCAGCACAAGAGACAAGAGAAAACATTGGAGCAAACAGTCTAGACTCTGGATGATCCACGTATGCAGTCGACTTGTTTATGAGAAAGTATCTTATCAATTCATCAGCAGAAAGGAATGTCAATTAAATAGGTCATTTTGGTTCAACGAGATATTCATGTTTTTAAAACAGGAGTCTTTATCTGAAATAAATTAATATGAAATTACAGACCATCTGTAAAACATTAATACCACAACTTGTAGCAAAAAAAAAAAAAAATTAAGAATAGGTTCATGAGCTTGAGGTATGTAACAATTTCTAAACCACACAAAAATCACTAGGCACAAAAGAACAAAATCACCAAACTGTTTTCTGTTAAAATTAAGAATTTTTGTTCATCAGCAGACATCAGTAATAGCGGTGAAGAACAATACTGGACCAGTATCCAGAACACGGGGGCTTCCCAGATGGCACTAGAGGTAAAGAACCCACCTGCCAACGCAGGAAACATAAGAGACCTGGGTTCGATCTCTGGATCGGGAAGGTCCCCTGGACGAGGGCACGACAACCCACTCCAGTGTTCTTGCCTGGAGAATCCCATGGACAGAGGAGCCTGGTGGGCTACACTCCACGGGGTCACAGATAGTCAGACACGACTGAAGCGACTTAGCACCCAGAACACACATCTAATATATACGAAGAACTCCTACAAATTCATATATAAAAGACGAGTGAATGGAACATTTTAAAACACTTGAGCAGACATTCCAAATGAGGATTTTCAAATGGTCACACACATACACACACACAAAAAACCCAGACACACACACACACAGGAAAAGTTAATATCATTACCTACCAGGAAAAATTACAAATGAAAGCCAGAATGCATACCACTACCCAGCTACTTAGAATGAATGATATTGTTTTAAAAAGATTGTCAACTTCAAGCCTTGCATAGTTGTGAAGCTAACTAAGTATACGGCTTGAGGAAGAGCTGTTTCATAGCGTCCACTAAAAACACCCACCGTGTTTATCCCCAGAGGTAGACGGAATCTGCATGTCCGACAAAAGCACAATAGTGTTCACCGTGGATTTATGCATGAGCTCCAAATTTCCTACGCATGCATGCTCAGTCGTGTCCGACTCTGTGACCCCATGGACTGTGAGCTCCAAAGTGGGTCAACCCAAATATCCACCAATACAGTGGATTAAAAAAAAAATTACCCTTCATTTTTACATTTTTACAATATATTACCAACTAATAATAACCCAGGTGGCGCTACTGGTAAAAGAACCAGCCTGCCAATGCAGGAGACAGAGACCTGGGTTGGGAAGATCCCGTGGAGGAGGCAACCCACTCCGATATTCTTGCCTGGAGAATCCCATGGACAGAGGACTCTGGCAGGGCTACAGTCCGTAGGGTCGCACAGAGTTGGACATGACTGAAGTGAATTAGCACACAGGCAATAATAAAAACAGAACGAAATATGCTGCACACAACACCTTGAATGAATCTCACACACTCACGGACGAGCAGACAAAGCTGGAAACTGCAGAGTGAGCCACGTCAGACCCTATCCACCTACAGGTTAGGGAAGGATAAAGCAACCCATGATGGCAAATGTGCCAGTGATGACAATGTCTGGGTGAGAGGATGCTACTGACTGAGGAAGGGGCACTCAGGTAACTGCCGGGTACTGGAAAGATTTCTATTTTGATCAGAGTGTTGGTACTCTAAATAGGCTCTTTCATCTCTCAGTCGTGTCCGACTCTTTGCAACCTCATGGACTGTAGCCCACCAAGATTTCTCTGCCCATGGGATTTCCCAGGCAAGAATACTGGAGTGGGTTGCCATTTCCTTCTCCAACCTAAGTATACCCCTACGTAAAATATCATAGAATTTCACACTTAAAAGATTTGTACAGTTTATGTTTGCTATGCCTAACACGTGATATTTTTAAAACTCTGATTGTTACCTTACTTAGAATGTTAAAATATATTCCATTTGAACAAAGCAAAAATCACTTAGTCCTGTCCAACTCTTTGCAACCCCATGGACTATAGAGTCCGTGGAATTTTCCAGGTCAGAATACTGGAGTGGGTACCCTTTCCCTTCTCCAGGTGGATCTTCCCAACTGATTATAAAAGCACTTTTTAGAAAGGAGCCAAAAATCTGGTTCATTTCCCGCCTTCCCCCCTCCTCCACACCGAATCCCATTCGCATACATTTTCATATATTACACATTTTCAGCAAAACAAAGGGGGAAAAATACATTTTCTAAAAAAAATGAGCCCTGAGGCTATTGAAAGCATAGCAATGATTGAAAACATAAAAAGGCAACAATCTTCTTTTCTAAAAATGATTACCCTGATGATATTATACAGTGGTAATTTAAAAGAAATGTTCCCCAACAGAATTATTCCTCTACCTGACCATTCACAGCTCTCATTTCATTTCTCATATATCTTATAGTTCTCTCTGAAAAGAAAATGGTCCTTTGGTAATATACAAGAGAACATGTGCTGAATTTGCAAAGATGGGTAATTTTGACTGGAATAAATTCATAACAGCAATCATAAGTTTCAAATAGATGGGCCGATATTCGCTTTAATATATACATTTATATATCTTTTCACCACTCGCTGGCGAAAGATGGCATTTACGGAAAGCTTCACGGGCTGATCTAATGGCTCATGTTCTAAAATGACGGAAGTTTAACTAATTTTAAGCGTGTAAGTAATGATGCCAAATACAATCACATCATTGGAAAATTCATTCAGTCAGTAGTTTTGGGTTCCAAACCTTGAGTAAGTATATTCAGTAAGTCTCTTGGCATATAGAGACATCATCTCATATAACATTTTTTAATTTCTATTTACTTTATTTTTTATTGAAGTATGAAAATGAAAATGCAAGTCGCTCAGTCGTGTCCGACTCTCTGTGACCCCGTGGACTATACAGTCCATGGAATTCTCCAGGCCAGAATACCGGAGTGGGTACCCTTTCCCTTCTCCAGGGGATCTTCCCAACCCAGGGATCAAACCCAGGTCTCCTGCATCGCAGGTGGATTCTTTACCAGCTGAGCCACCAGGGAAGCCCAAAAATACTGGAGTGGGTAGCCTATCCCTTCTCTGGGGGATCTTCCTCACCCAGGAATTGAACTGGGGTCTCCTGCATTGCAGGCGGATTCCTTACCAACTGAGCTATCAGGGACGCCCCACTGAAGTATAGCTGAGTTATAATATGATGTTAATGATTGGTATACAGCAAGCTAACTCAGGGATACATATATACACTTTCCATTTCATACTCTTCTCCATTATGGTCTATCATAGGATTCTGAATAGAGTTCTCTTTGCATACAGTAGGACTCAGCTGTGTATCCACTCTATATGTATCTGGTTGCATCTGCTAATCCCGACAACTTCATAATATTTAAACAAAAGTGATTTGATATCATGAGAAGCGCGTGGTATGGAATGTTTCCCACATACTGGTTCATCAGAAGAGGTGGCTGAAGGTCAACATTTGCTAAGTTAGCGGCAGAGGCAAGAGTCGAACACATGTCTTTTTGGGTCCAAAAGCTGAGACCCCTTTTTCGTGTCTGCTCTTTAATTCAGATGACATCCGGAGGCACTGGCGTGGCAGTCAGGATGAAGGGCTGTGGAGGGAAAGCAGGTTTCCTTCCCAGCTCTGCTTTCCACACCCCTGGGATCTTGGATGGACCTATACCCAGGTTCCTGGGGGGAAAAAAAGGGCCAGTGACGGGACTTCCCTGGTTTCCCAGTGGTTAGGACTCTGCGATCCCAAAGCAGGAGGCCCGGGTTCAATCCCTGGTCAGGGACCTAGATCTCACATGCTTGCAACTAAGAGCCAGCACAGGTAAATAAATTAAAAACACAAAACATATTTTTAAAGCGCCAAAGATAATGCCAGCCTCACTGAGTTATTATGAAATCAGAGAGCAGAATGGTACGGCAAGGATGCCAGCCATATTTATGATCCGACTACATTCGGGCGCAGGGGTAGATCTTTCTTGCTGTGCCCTCTCAAGGTTTCAGTTCGGTTCAGTCGCTCAGTCGCATCCGACTGCTCGTGACCCCATGGACTGCAGCACGCCAGGCCTCCCTGTCCATCACAAACTCCCAGAGCTTACTCAAACTCATGTCCACTGAGTTGGTGATGCCAACCAACCATCTCATCCTCTGTCGTCCCCTTCTCCTCCCACCTTCAATCTTTCCCAGCATCAGGGTCTTTTCCAATGAATCAGCTCTTTGCATCAGGTGGCCAAAGTATTGGAGTTTCAGTTTCAGCATCAGTCCTTCCAATGGACACCCAGGACTGATTTCCTTTAGGATGGACTGGTTGGATCTCCTTGTGGTCCACGGGACTCTGAAGAGTCTCCTCCAACACCACAGTTCAAAAGCATCAATTCTTCTGCTCTCAAGGTTTGTGGGCACACATTCCTGGCATCTTTCTTTGTGCCTGGATTGCTCCTTATAAGGACCCCAGTCATACTGGCTTAGGGCCCAGCCTAATGAGGTCACGTCACCTGAATTACCTATCTAAAGGCCATGTCTCCAAATCGAGTCACATTCTGAAATACTGGAAGTTACGACTTAAACATAGGAACTTTAGCGGGGGGACACAAATAAGACCATTACCCTCTCTCTGTGCGTGTGAGTATGTCTTATACTTATTTACTTACTTAAGTAAGTACTCAAGTAAATAAGTACTCAAAGAAAGTGAAAGTGAAGGCCTTCCGTCGTGTCCAACTCTTTGCGACCCCATGGACTGTAGCCTACCACGCTCCTCCGTCGATGGGTACTCCAGTAAGTACTTCAATAAGCAAGTAAGAACTCACAGCACTTACTTACTCAGAGTATCAGTGCAAGCTGTTTCTTCCAGGCTGCCACGTTTCAGGGGCTTCCCTCATGGCTCAGCATGTAAAGAACCCGCCTGGCAATACAGGAGACTCAAGAGATACAAAGGCTTTGATCCCTGGGTGAGCAAGTCCCCTGCTGGAGGAGGAAATGGCAACCCACGCCAGTATTCCTGTCTGGAGAATCCCATGGACAGAGGAGCCTGGTGGGGCTACAGTCCGTTGGGTCACGAAAGAGTCGGACACGACTGAGCGCGTACAGGCACAATGACAGCCCCGTTTTGAATGCAGCAGCATAATCTCTCATTGATTCAAACAGTCTTTTCTTCCACAGCATGTTTGTTCCTAAGTGTCCTATTCATGAATTCCTTGAACACCTGGGCATATCTGAAATAGAGGTTAAGAAAAAAATCTCTATCTAAAATGTATTTTCCTTATTTAACGTACCACCTGCGGAGTTAAGGAAGTACAAATATGCCCTAGATACTCCTGTAGGCCTTTAGTCGGAAAAACTCCACCAATTCTCTTGTAGCCTCCATCTGCCGGGGTGGAGGCCCTTGTTTATTTAGACCTTTAGAAGCTCCTTGCGTCCCTCATTCTATACATAAACCCAAGCACATATTTGTTCATTCAAAAATATTTATTGGATTCTGTGTCCTGAGTGGTCCTCTCTAAGGTCAAGGGCTATCAACGGTGAGCAACACACACACACACACACACACACAGACCACATACAGACACACACACGTATCCTGAGAAGGACCGACGAGAGAAATGAGGGAGTGTATGGTAACAGAGAATTGGATGATAAAGAAAGCTGAGCGCCGAAGAATGGATGCTTTTGAACCGTGGTGTTGGAGAAGACTCTTGACAGTCCCTTGGACTGCAAGGAGATCCAACCAGTCCATCCTAAAGGAGATCAGTCTAGAATATTCATTGGAAGGACTGATGCTGAAAGTCCAATCCTTTGGCCACCTGGTGTGAAAAATTCACTCATTGGAAAAGACCCTGATGCTGGGAAAGATTGAAGGCGGGAGGAGAAGGGGACAACAGAGGAGATGGTTGGATGGCATCACTGACTCAATGGACATGAGTTTGAGTAAGCTCTAGGAGTTGGTGATGGGCAGGGAGGCCTGGCATGCTGCAGTCCATGGGGTCTCAAAGAGTCGGACACGACTGAGCGACTGAACTGAACTAACCTGATGGTAATAGAACACTTGGTAGAGAGGAGAACAGTCTGTTTATAGAGAACAGCCAGAGAACCCACGCTGATAATAAGACACACAGGCCCGGAAGGGAAGGGATGAATCAAGCAGGAAACTGGAGAGGGTGCTCTGGGCTGAGGGACACGACAGGAGAGTCTCTGTGGTGAGTGAGCTGGGCTGACTTAAGAAAAAGCAGGGGAGGGGGGGTGTTCCCTGGTGGTCCAGTGGTTAACAATCTTCCTGTCGAAACAGGTGACGAGGGTTCGGTCCCCAGTCCGGGAAGATCTACATGCTGCAGGGCATCTGAACCTGCAAGCCACAACTACTGAAGCTCACGCCCTACAGCCTGTGACGTGAAGGGAACTGAAGGTCGCTCAGTCGTGTCTGACTCTTTTGCAACCCCATGGACTGTACATTCCATGGAATTCTCCAGGCCAGAATACTGTAGTGGGTACCCTTTCCCTTCTCCAGGGGATCTTCCCAACCTGGGCATTGAATCCAGCTCTCCCGCATCGCAGGTGGATTCTTTACCAGCTAAGCCACTAGGGAAGCCCAAGAATACTGGAGTGGGTAGCCCATCATTTCTCCAGGGGATCTTCCCGACCCAGGAATCGAACCAGGTTCTCCTGCATTGCAGGTGGATTCTTTACCAGCTGAACTATGAGGGAAGCCCCAAACTGTGTTCTGCAACAAAAGACACCATCGCAGTGAGAAGCCCACACACCATGGCTAAAGAGTAGCTTCTGCTCGCTGCAACTACAGAAAGCCTGCATGCAGCAACAAAGACCCAGAGCGGCCAAAGTTTAATTAACAAACTGTGAATGTTTTAAAAACACATTAAAGAGAAGAAAGGGAGAAACAGCAATGGCAAGCATGTAGAGGAACTGAGTGAATAAGCGTGCCCGTCCTAGGACATGAAGGTGGAGATGACGGTGAGATGTGGACCCATCACCTGAAACCTCCATGCCCGCTGCAAAGCCTTGCCTTTGGTTCTGACGGACACAAGATGCCCCCGGCTGGCTGTGGATAGGAGACTAAGGCTCTGGCTTCATCCTAAATCAATGAGTGTCCTGTGAAACAGCTCTGAACAGCGTGTGAAGAATAAGCAAAGTTGGGACAGAATCAGGCGCCAGCTACAGAGCCACTAACCAACTGAGGGAAGATCTGAAGCATGGAGGTGGTGATAAAGGTCAGATTGTGGACATATTTTCAAAGTAGAGCTGAGTGGCTCAGGAACTGAAAGCTGACTCCAGATCAAAAGAGTGGAATCATCTCTCCTCGGGGGAGTGAAGAGAGAGGCTCCCCTAAGGGCTTCAGACCACGGTGGAGACACCAACCCAGTGCGTGTTCCTGGACCGCCAAGTGTCAGAAGGAAGACGGCTGCAGGGGTCTCTCTGAGATTCAAGGACACGTAGGGGAGACTAGGCCTGTCTTCAGTGGTGTCTGACTCTTTTGTGATCCCAAGGACTGTAGCCCGCCAGGCTCCACTGTCCATGGGGATTCTGCAGGCAAGAGTACTGGAGTGGGTTGCCATTTCCTCCTCCAGGGATCTTCTCAAACCACGAGGGATCGAACCTGAGTCTCCCGCATGGCAGGCAGATTCTTTACCATCTGAGCCACCAGGGAGGCCCTAGACATACACACACTACTCTACATAAAACAGAGAGTCAACAAGGACCTACTGCCATAGCACAGGGAACTCTGCTCAACACTCTCTAATAACATATATGGGAAAAGAATCTAAAAAAGAGTGGATATATGTATACATAGAGCTGAATCTCTTTGCTGTACAGCTGAAACTAACACAACATTGTAAATCAACTATACATTTATATCAACTACATAAAAGGTAAATTAAAAAAAAAAAAACATGTAAGGGAAACCGAATCTTTTACTCAAGGCTACCCTCCTGTTTCCTCTCCATCATCTCTAGAGATCTCCATCATCCAAACGGAAGTTACTGAATCTCCTAATAACCTTCCCACCACTCTCTCTTTCAATGTCTCATCTGGATCTTGTAAGTACATCACTTCCCTGTGGTTGGCAAATGCAGAAACTGTGCATTTTCACAGCCCAGCATTATGTCCAAGGGTAAAATTCATCCATAACTTGCACGACAAAGCCTAAGTTACTGGGGCCTGCCTGGTGGCTCAGAGATAAAGAATCCAGATAGAGGAGCCTAACAGGTTGCAGTCTAAGGGGTCACAAAAGAATCACACAAAACCTAGCAAGTAGACAACAACAAGAAAACCTAATCACTATGCCATGAATTGTTACTGCTCTGTAATGTTTACAAAAGGTCTAAATGATACGACGATATCATTGGACACTTGGTAAATGTCACTCTGAGTAATTTTTTCCCCCGTCGAAATAAGACACATTGGCAATATACCAGATACCTTGTCGAGAGTCGTATTTTACTTGGATAAATACTGTGCTCCATAAAGACTCCTGGATGCTTTTTCTAGTGGGACTCACAGCTGGCTTTCTGTGTAGCTGCACAGAGTCAGCTCATCTGTCCGTCACTGAAATTTGTAAGGCTCGCTTTACAAGCAAGGATCGGGCTGAGCTATTGCAAGTAATGAGGAGACGTGAGCCTTGGAGAAGAGCAAGTGAATTCTGATTCAACAGAGCCCCCACAAAAATTCGCAGCATAGCCTGAGTCTCCTGTAAAATTTTTCTACAGAACTCTTGGGTGAAGAAAATCAGCTTTTTCATTTCAGTTCCAATATTGTCTCTGCTCTTGGTGACATAGGCTATTAGCAACCCTGACTGTATTACTCTACAGACCTGTGCAAATTCTGGAAAGTCTTTGCAAAATGTTTCTCATACAGCAACCTGTGTGCTGAGATAGCAGCCTGCTGAACGAATATACTGCTACCCTGATCAAGCTAATTAAAAGACGGGTGTTCTGACACACTTTGAAGAGGGCTAAGCTCTCGGAACCGTAGATCTACAGTGATGAAACAGCCTGGTTCCATGTCACATGATACCATGAAGACGATGAGGACATTTAAGGCCCTTTTCTAAACCTGGATTCTGTAGGACAATGTACACACACGTTTCAAAAAGCATCACTTGTAGGAAATTGGTTGAGAAGATGGTTCACATGTCCAATTTTTAATATGCTCTATGACACTCACTCATTGCTTCAGTTGAGGATTGTGAAGGCCAGGGGAGCTTGGCGAGCTGCAGTCCAAGGAGTCACAAAGAGTCAGAGATGACTGAGCAAACAATCGAGAGTGGTGCTGGGCCCTGGAGGTTATCTTTTCTCTTGATGTAGGCCCTGTTCATTCAGCACTAGATATAGGGCTTCCTAGGTGGTTCAGATGGTAAAGAATCTGCCTGCCATGCGGGAGACCTGGGTTTGATCCCTGGGTTGGGAGGATCCCCTGGAGAAGGGAAAGGCTACCCACTCCAGTATTCTTGCCTGGAGAATCCCATGGACGGAGGATCCTGGTGGGCTACAGTCCATGGGGTCACAGGAAGTGACAACCCACTCTAGTATTCTCGCCTGGAGAATCCCATGGACAGAGGAACACGGTGGGCTACAGTCCATGGGGTCACAAAGAATCAGACATGAGTGAGCAACTAACAAACACACATAGATTCAGACAGAACGGTGGACAGGTAGATAAATGTCAACATCTATCTATCTATCGTCTAGATAGATGATAAATACTGATCCATAGATATCTACCTCTGTCGATATCTGTATCTATAAACTATCAATAATCCATAAATAATTAATATCTATAGTATATGATAATAATCTATATTCTTAATATAAACCGATAGATACGTAAGATATTATACATATCTGTCCATCTGTATCTATACAAACATTATATATTATATATAATTACATATCGTATCTACATACCTACACCTGTATCTATAAGCTGTCTATGCTAGGATTTCTGCTTCTCTGGTTGAAGTTTTATTTATACAGACATAATATTGCATAGGTGAGCAATACTGACACTATAAACGTGCCTGAAATGAGTGTAGCGAAAACATGATTTTACTACAGAATCCTTGAACACTTCAGTTCACTCAGTCATGTCTGACTCTTTGCGACCCCATGGACCACAGCACTCCAGGCTTCCCTGTCCGTCACCAATTCCCGGAGCTTGCTCAAACTCATGTCCATCAAGTAGGTGATGCCATCCAACCATCTCATTCTGTCATCCCCTTCTCCTCCTGCCCTCAACCTTTCCCAGCATCAGGGTCTTTTCCAATAAGTCAGCTCTTTGCATCAGGTGGCCAAAGTACTGGAGCTTCAGCTTCAGCATCAGTCCTTCCAATGAATATTCAGGACCTATTTCCTTTAGGATGGACTGGTTGGATCTCCTTGCCGTCCAGGGGACTCTCGAGAGTCTTCTCCAACACCACAGTTCAAAAGCATCAATTCTTCGGCGTTCTACACCCAGCCTAAACCACCAGCACAGGGTATTCGGCAGCTGACCTATCAGATTTCATCTTCATGAGCAGCTGCAGCTGGAAGGCACCCTTTGAGGTCAGATGCTGGCATCCCCTTCTAGCTTTGATTCATGGAAAAAGACCAGGACTTGGAGAAAGGCTCGCACATGTGTGTGAAGGCAGCCACATGATAGTTCAGCGTGAAGCGTGTAATTGTGAATAGCAAAGCCAGTCAGTCTTGGGGACAGTCTTCTAGAAACATCAGGACCAACAGTGAAATGCAAAGATACAAAACCACTGATTACGGAATGAGAGAATTTCATACTCTAGGTTTTCGGAGCTTAGAGAATCTGAGAGCCATGCAATCCAAAGCCGTTATTTTCTAGTAGAAAGAGCAGGGACAAAGTGAAGGGATTTATCGAGTTGACTCAGCTTGCTAGACACAGTGACACGGGGAACATCTAGGTATTATGACATCCACCCGATGCCATCTCCATTAAATTTCACAGCTTCTCGTAACACACCTATTGTCTGATACTCATGGAAGCGGGGAACACGTTCTTTGAAGCCAAATCATGTACAATGGACTGCAACTTAACCATAGAAAGTCAAGCCAGCTTGTTTCAATCTTTGTTAATCCAGCCACAGGCGTTGATAGAACTGAGCGCTCTTGACACCAGGAATATTGGTGCTTTATGGACAATCTTAGGGATTCCCAAGAGGCTTGGTGGTAAAGAATCCAGCCTGCAGTGCAGGAGATGCAGGAGATGTGGGTTCAATCCCTGGACTGTGAAGGTCCCCTGGAAAGAGGAAATGATAACCCACTCCAGTATTCTTGAGTATTCTGAGTCTAGAAGATTCCCCTGGATTTAGGGCATGGCAAACAACTCCAGTATTCTTGACTAGAGAATACCATGGACAGAGGAGCCTGGCAGGCTACAGTCCATGGGGTCACAGAGAATCAGACACATCTGAGCACATGTATACACACACCAAGACAACCTCAGCCTGCAGACTGAGGAGGGGGATGGGAGATTACCCAGCATCTGAACTGAGCCTGCTCGGAGTAAAACACTTCCCGACACTGAGCTCATCTTCTGGACCCCCGCCCCACCCTTTCTGCCCATTGCCCTCCAAGTGCCGCCTGTCTCTTGACCAAGGATGCTCCCTGCATCGATCTCATGCATCTGTGGCTTATTTTATCTTCCATCCATGAAGAGCACATCTGTGGACCTTCCTCTGTGAGTCTCCTGTGTCCATGTGCTCTTGGTTCTCTCGGGCACACGTCTCTAGGGGATGAAAACATTCATCCGACGGAAAAGGGGAAAACTGAGAGAGGCCGTGTGACTGCGGAGCACAGGAACAGACGTGGGGACCACAAAGTGAGCAGCGAGTACAGGGGATGATGCTACGGAAACCATGGCCAAATCTCAAAAAAGCATCCTGTTAGAAAGAGAGCCTGTTCTCGAAGCCCGTGTGTGGGATGACGACAAGGCACAGAGTCGGGGGCAGAGGGCGGACCCAGGCTCCCCAGCACTCCGCTGTCCTTTACAAAGAGAAGCTCTTCAGGAAAAGAAGATCAAACGTGCCAGACCTCCTGGCGTGGGAGAATCGCAGCGCCGCTGGGCTGTGAAATATCACTGAATATAAATTAGTCTACGGTGACAGTCTCCTTTTTCTCCTTCCGCACCCCACTCTGTTTTTCATGATTTAAAATAAAACTTCATTAGCGTCTCGACCCAAGGGTTGGCTTTTCCAAAGAGGCAGCAAGCCGGAGCCTTGAACTTGGGTTTTGATCAGTTCAGGAGCCAGATTTCCGCATGCGTGGTTGTTCAAAGGAAGCGACCCGGGAGACGCGGGGTTCCCTTTTCTGCTGGTCCTCTCTATTCAGTCTGGTGCGGATACTGTCTGTGTGTGTGTGTGTCTGTCTGCGCCGAGGGTGGGGAAACCCTGGAGACACTGCTTTCAGCTGTCATAATCACAGCCTTGCTATTTGATCTCCATCCTCACGAAGACACAGTTTTCCAATCTCCCTTCAGTGTGATGTAGTCCTCAGACCCCAAACATTGCATCCACGTCCTGTGCCCGCCTGACCTCTGCACACACTTGTGGGTGCTTTTCTGTGTCTCCCATGCGTCTCCCTGCTGTCTCTCTGCCTTCCTCTAACGGAGTGCCTTTCACTGCATCTTTTATGTCGAGGAAACAGTAGGTCCACAGGCAGGTGTAAGACATCAGGCAGACAGAGATCCCAAGTCATCTTCATCTACCTCCTCCCCCCAAGAGGAACGGAGTTCAGAAGCGCAGTCTGACTCAAACAATCAAAGGAGATGAAAATAATAATAATGTACTCCATGAAGCATGGTCATGCTTCCCCAGGAGGTTTGCTGGTAAAGCATCTGCCTGCCAATGCAGGAGACGCAGGTTCGATCCCTGGGTCAGGAAGACCCCTGGGTCAGGAAGACCCCCTGGAGGAGGAAATGGTAACTTGCTCCAGGATTCTTGCCTGGAGAATCCCATGGACAGAGGAACCTTGTGGGGTTACAGTCCATGGGGTCACAGAGTCAGACACAACTGAGCATGTAGAATGTTGACTTAAAGCATAGTCATAGCCCTTGAAAAGAACTGAAAGTCTTGAAAGTCCTGAGCCAAAACCTGTGAGCTGTCTTGTAGATAATCAAAGTGTCACCAGGGGGAAGAAGTTAACTACATGATGATCGGACTGTAGCCATGACATACAGTACCACAATTCCAAGAAATGGCCTCGAGGAAATGAAAAACAAACTGGCCCTGGAACTGACGATTCAGTTCAGTTCAGTCGCTCAGTCGTGTCCGACTCTTTGCGACCCCATGAATCGCAGCACGCCAGGCCTTCCTGTCCATCACCAACTCCCGGAGTTCACTCAAACTCACGTCCATCGAGGCAGTGACGCCATCCAGCCATCTCATCCTCTGTCATCTCTTTCTCCTCCTGCCCCCAATCCCTCCCAGCATCAGGGACTTCAATGAATCAACTCTTCATATGAGGTGGCCAAAGTACTGGAGTTTCAGCTTTAGCATCATTCCATCCAAAGAAATCCCAGGGCTGATCTCCTTCAGAATGGACTTGTTGGATCTCCTTGCAGTCCAAGGGACTCTCAAGAGTCTTCTCCAACACCACAGTTCAAAAGCATCAATTCTTCAGCACTCAGCTTTCCTTATAGTCTAACTCTGACATCCATACCTGACCACTGGAAAAACCATAGCCTTGACTAGATGGACCTTTGTTGACACAGTAATGTCTCTGCTTTTTAATATGCTGTCTAGGTTGGTCATAACTTTTCTTTCAAGGAGCAAGCGTCTTTTTATTTCATGGCTTCACTCACCATCTGCAGTGATTTTGGAGCCCTCAAAAATAAAGTCTGCTACTCTTTCCATTGTTTCTCCATCTATTCGCCATGAAGTGATGGGACCAGATGCCATGATCTTTGTCTTCTGAATGTTGAGTTTTAAGCCAACTTTTTCATCTCCTCTTTCACTTTCATCAAGAGGCTCTTTAGTTCTTCTTCACTTTCTGCCATAAGGATGGTATCATCTGCATATCTGAGGTTATTGATATTTCTCCCAGCAATCTTGATTCCCAGCATTTCTCATGATGTATTCTGCATATAAGTTAAATAAGTAGGGTGAAGATATACAGCGTTGATGTCCTCCTTTTCCTATTTGGAACCAGTCTGGTGTTCCATGTCCGCTCTGATTAGGTACTTCAGATTGTATGCACACATTTGCCCAGACTCTCGGGGATCCTGATTCCTGTCTGCACTCAGCCTGTAACCCTCCTGCCTGCATGTGAACATTTCTGTATTCTGAAATTCCTTTCAATTAACCAGTCATCTGTTATTTCACTGAGCTGAATTCACTCAGATTAATCAGGACTTCACTGAGCTGACTTCTCTGTGAAGGTGTGGACACTCACTGGGGTTAGGAGTCCTATGTCTCAAGAGTGGATCCTCACACCTCCTTGTCCCAACCCTCCTTCACTGTGACTCAGGCCACCCTATTTTTAAATGATGCTCTGGTCCAGGGCCAGACCTTACCATTTCCTTCTCCAGGGGATCTTCCTGAGCCAAGAATCGAACCCCGGTCTCCCGCATTGCAGGCAGTTGCTTTACCATCTGAGCCACCAGGGAAGCCCTGAAATGACAAAAATATAAATGTAAGCAAAATCTGGGGACAACCATTACGAGTTAGTAGAAGAGATTCTGTGCTTTTTTATTTCATTTTGAAGCCCAAAGTTATAACACAGAGAGGCTATACAATGAAAAAAAATAGAATTTTAGGCTATTTTCTGAGCATGAGGGAAAAAAAAAAATAGAATTTTAGGCTATTTTCTGAGCATGAGATGGATTCTGCTGACCCAAATGAACACATATGTAGGATTTGGTCTGCTTGCCCAGCAGGAAATTTCCTGAACCTGCCAGAAGGATAATAAGAAATAGTAAGGGAGCTAGCTTCCCGGGTGAACGTGGTCTCAAGTGGTGATAAATTGCGTGGAAGAGGTGGGGAGACGTCTGTGGGGACCAACGGATAGCTTCCTCTCCAGATGATAGATTAGAGTTCTCCCTTAAGAACTTCTTTTGCTCAGGACGGAGTTGTGGGGGGGGGAGGGAGGTGCCAGGAAAAAATCCCAACCAGACTTGGGAGCCTGGAGAGAGAACCATATCCTACCAGGGGTGTAACACCGGTAGGAGGTTACATATAAAAGTGTTAGTTGCTCAGTTCTGTCCGACTCTGCAACCCCATGAACTGTAGCTCACCAGGCTCCTCTGTCCATAGGATCCTCCAGGCAAGAATACTGGAGTGGGTTGACATTTCCTCCTCGAGGGGATCTTCCCCACCCAGAGATCGAACCTGGGTCTCCCGCACTGGAGACCGATTCTTTACCATCTGAGCCACCATGAATATATACATGAAAGTGAAAGTCACTCAGTTGTGTCTGACTCTCTGGGACCCCATGGACTATATATACAGTCCAAGGAATTCTCCAGGCCAGAACACTGGAGCGGGTAGCCTTTCCCTTCTCCAGGGGATCTTCCTAACCCACGATCGAACCCAGGTTTCCCACATTGCAGGGAGATTCTTTGCCAGCTGAGCCACCAGGGAAGCCCATGAATATATATATATATATATATATATGAAAATCACTGCAGATGGTGATTGCAGTCATGAAATTAAAAGACGCTTACTCCTTGGAAGGAAAGTTATGACCAACCTAGACAGCATATTAAAAAGCAGAGCCATTACTTTGCCAACAAGGGTCCATCTGGTCAAGGCTATGGTTTTTCCAGTGGTCATGTATGGATGTGAGAGTTGGACTATAAAGAAAGCTGAGCGCCAAACAATTGATGCTTTTGGACTGTGGTGTTGGAGAAGACTCTTGAGAGTCCCTTGGACTGCAAGGCGATCCAACCACTACATTCTAAAGGAGATCAGTCCTGGATGTTCATTGGAAGGATTGATGTTGAAGCTGAAACTCCAATACTTTGGCTACCTGATGCAAAGAGCTGACTCATTTGAAAAGACCCCAATGCTGGGAAAGATTGAAGGCAGGGGGAGAAGGGGACGATAGAGGATGAGACGGTTGGATGATGTCACCGACTCAATGGACATGGGTTTGGGTGGACTCTGGGAGTTGGTGATGGACAGGGAGGCCTGGTGTGCTGTGGTTCATGGGGTCGCAAAGAGTTGGACATGACTGAGTGACTGAACTGAACTGAGTGGTCACATTAATGGTCACCTCTCTGACGGTTCCCTGTTGAAGACAGTCATGGCAACCACGTCCTGGTCAAACAGCTTGAGGTGCCTTTCCAGGAGCCAAGGTGGGGGAGATGAAAGATTGTGGTCCCACCCTGCCCCACACTCCTGCATTAGTGTGATGTACTGAGGTGACATGAAATGGGCGGCTGGGTGTGCGTGGGTGTGTGTCTGTGTGCTAGGCATGGGTACAGGTCAGGACAGGGTGGGAAGCTGCTGGACTAGCTGCCCTGGAAGGAGGGAAGACTGAAGGCAGAGATTCCATTTACAGAGAAATATTTTCCACGGTCATCAAATAGGTGTTAAAGCGAGAAAAGCAACTCGACCAGGCAGTGTTACGCTTTTATGAGTTAAACAAAACTCTGTACCAAGCAGGATTCCCTGGTGGCTCAGACATTACAGAATCTGCCTGCAATGCAGGAGACCCAGGTTCAACCCATGGACCAGGAAGATTCCCCTGGAGAAGGGAATGGTAACCCACACTGGTATTCTCACCTGGAGAATTCCATGGACAGAGGACCTTGGTGAGCTACAGTCTATGCGGTCAAAAAGAGCTACATGATTGAGCAGCTAACACTTTTACTGTCTTTCATATGGATCAAGTAGCCTAAATTCCTAAGAATATTTCTCTAATGGAAAAAAAAAATGCTGATAGGCAGAATCAGTAATAGTCTCTGTGAAAGTCACTCACTCGTGTCTGACTCTCTGCGACCCCATGGACTATATACACCATGAAATTGGCCAGGCCAGAATACTGGAGTGGGTAGCGGTTCCCATCTCCAGGGGGATCTTCCCAACCCAGGGATCAAACCCAGGTCTCCCGCATGGCAGGCAGATTCTTTACCAGGTGACTCACAAGGGAAGCCCAAGAATACTGGAGTCGGTAGCCCATCCCTTCTCCAGGGGATCTTCCAGACCCAGGAATCATACCGGGGTTGTCTGCATTGCAGGTGGATTCTTTACCAACTGAGCTATCAGGGAAGCCCAAACAAATAACATATATGAGACACAAATGATCTCTTTTTTCCTATTTTTTCTAAACTTTTTATGTTGTATTCGGGTATAGCCCATTAACAATCCTGTGATGGTTTCAGGTGGACACTGAAGGGACTCAGCCATACATATACATGTATCCCTTCTCCCCCAAACTCCATCCCATCCAGGCTGGCTTGTAACATCGAGCAGAGTTCCCTGTGCTGGACAGCAGGTCCTTGCGGGTTCTCCATGTTAAATACAGCTGTGTGTCCATGTCCATCCCAGACTCCCTGACTATCCCTTCCCCGATCCTTCGCCCTGGTGACCATAAGGTTCTTACAGAGGATTGTCACTCAGTGTGACAATCTCTAGGTCCGTCTGTGTTGCTGCAAATGGTGTCATTTTATCTGTTTTAATGACTGAGTAGGTTGAGAAATATCATATGACATTCCTTATCTATGGAATCTAAATAGAAATTATACAGATGAATTTGCAAAACAGGAACAGACTGTCAGAGAATGAACTCATTGTTGCCAGGGGGAAGGACGGGGAGAAGGGATAGTTAGGGAGTTTGGGATGGACATGGACACACGGCTATATTTAACATGGAGAACCCACAAGGACCTGCTAGATAGCACAGGGAACTCTGCTCAATACTCTGTAATAACCTTATGGTCACCAGGGGAAAGATGGGGGAAGGGATAGTCAGGGAACTTGGGATGGACATGCACACACTGCTGTATGTAACATGGAGAACCAGCAAGGACCTGCTGGACAGCACAGGGAACTCTGCTCAATACTCTGTAATAACCTTATGGTCACCAGGGGGAAGGATGGGGGAAGGGACAGTTAGGGAGTTTGGGATGGACATGGACACACTGCTGTATTTAACATGGAGAACCCACAGGACCTGCTGGACAGCATAGGGACCTCTGCTCAATGTCATGTGGCAGCCTGGATGGGAGGGGAGTTTGGGGGACAACGGATATGTATGGCTGAGACCCTTCTTTGCTCACCTGAATCTGTCACAACATTGTTAACTAGCTATACTCCAATACCAAATGTTTTTTAGGTGTTAAAAAATAAAATCATAAAAATTTTAAAAGACATATATTTTTTTGGTACCAGGTAGGCTTGGCAGACTGAGAAAGAGAGATTTTTAAACCAAGAGCCTGGATCCTGCTTTCTCTCTCCCCAGATAATCTTTATTTAGATGCTGACTTTTTAGGTTATGTTTAAGCAAAGAATGTCTGAATGGAAAGATGCTCCTCCCAGATATTTTCCAGGATAGATTGGACCATGAGTTTGTGATTTTGAGAAGAACACCCAGTATGGGTGTAGCTAGTCACTGGGAAGTCTTCAGGCAACACGCCAGTCACCTACATTCTTAGAGAATGGAGGTCTCTCTTGGGGCAACAGAAAAAGAGCTCGGAGAAGGCGGTTGTGCTCTTAAGCCAGAAAATAAAGGGGGTGTTTTAAGGACAGCCTTGGCTACTAGCTTCTTCAAAAGGTTTAAAAGAATAATAGAGGTCTGTTTGCTGAGCTGAAAGGGAAAAAGGGAAACCTCCCTATACTTTGATAAATGTGGAGACAGACCTGTTTTAGGAAGATGGCCCCAGAACATGAAAATACTCACTGCTACCCAGAAGAGTTTGGGGGAAAAAAAAAAAAAAAAAACTAAAGAAAAATAAAACATAAAACTCTGGTCTGGACAGACTTACTTCTCTGAAAATAAATGGAACTGTGGCAACGGGACCAGGCCATGATGAGGGTGTGTGTATTTCTGCCCTGGGAACCTCTTCTCCGGTGCCAGTCTCAAGACGGAGGAGGGTCTGGCCGGGGTCTTCAAACTTCATCCAAGTCCCGGGTATCCTGAATCGACAGGTCATCACATGCTTCATCTGACACCGAGACAGCTGCCTGGCCTGCAGAAGGCATGGGTATCACATGGACACTCAGGGTGCACAGGCTGCCAGGATCTCATGATTTTAAGTGCAATCGGATGCTTGTCACTGTGGCCAGCCAGCATGGTGAGAATGATGAGCCAACGGTGTCCTGGATGTGAGGGGAAGCATGGAAGCAGTGAAGTCCAGCAAGAGAGGACACAGAGACAGAAACACACTCCATCTCCTGATGGTAGTTGCTACGTGACCACAAACCTGTTAAACTTGGACACAGTTGCATCTCGCTGTTCAGTGACCTGACCTCAACAGAACAAATACTAACATGTGAAACCGATTTGAAAAACTTAACACAAGAAAGCTACTTAGGGACAAAAACACGTGTAACAAAATTCTATCAAACAGATAATAAAAAGGGCAAAGGTTCAATATAGTGGCTGCTGCTGGGAACAGAAAAAGATGATAAAAGAGGAATAAGGAGGTTGATTCAGCTTCATAGGCATTTGGAAGGGCCCACAGGGTTCATTTCATTCTTATGTTTCATTCTTTATAAATATATATATGACAATATGCTGTCTGGATAAATAAAACACTGCATAATAAATCTTGCTTATGAAAACAAACTCTTGGTGTTTGGGTTAGAATGTTGTAAGTGGTGGCATTCCAAGTACTTTCTTTTACCCCCTCATCTCTGTATTGTGGGAATCACTGTGGTGGGCAGGAATGTGAGGGTCTCATCTGACAGGACGAGCTTGTCCACAAAACCAGCTGGAAGATTCTGAAGACACAGTAAGTTTTCAGGGCAAGTCAATAGGGATTTTTAAAGTGAAGGGAGCTATGCAATCTGATTTATGTTTTTATAGACAACTAGGGACATGGAAGAAAGCTGAGCACTGAAGAATTGATGCCTTTGAACTGTGGTGTTGGAGAGACTCTTGAGAGTCCCTCAGACTGCAAGGAGACCAAACCAGTCAATCCTGAAGGAAATCAGTCCTGAATATTCATTGGAAGGACTGATGCTGAAGCTGAAACTCCAATACTTTGGCCACCTGATGTGAAGAACTGACTCGTTAGAAAAGAGCCAAAGATTGAAGGCAGGAGGAGAAGGGGATGACAGAGGATGAGATGGTTGGATGGCATCACTGACTCGATGCACATGAATTTGAGTGAACTCCAGGAGTTGGTGATGGGCAGGGAAGCCTGGCATACTGCAGCCCATGGGGTCGCAAAGAGTGTTGGACCTGACCGAGCGACTGAACAATGACAACAAGGGATGTGGAGGGCTTCCCTGGTGGCTCAGTGGTAAACAGTCTACCTGCCAATACAGGAGAAATGGATTCAATCCTTGGATGGGGAAGACCCCCTGGAGAAGGGCATGGCAACCCACTCCAGTATTCTTGCATGGAGAATCCCATGGACAGAGGAGCCAGGTGGGCTACAGTCCATGGGGTCACAAAGAGTCGGACACAACTTAGTCGCCAAACAACAATAAACCGCCAGGGACATAGAGGACATTTAAATGGACACCAGTAACTGAAGGTGCCAATGGGAGAAGCTTCTATGCTGCATGGTTCCAGTCGCAGGATATTTTGGAAAAGACAAAACTATGGAGATGGTAACAGAATCAGTGATTGGCACTGATTAAGGCGGGGTGGGGAGTGAAGGATGAAAAAGTAAAGTACAGAGGATGTTTAGGGGCAGTGAAAATACCCCATGATATTGCACAAAAGGATTGCTGTCATTGTTGTAGTTCAGTCAGTCATGTCCAACTCCTTGCAACCCCATGGACTGCAGCCCACCAGGCTCCTCTGTCCATGGGATTTCCCAGGCAAGAATACTGCAGTGGGTTGCCGTCTCCTTTTCTGCGGGACTCTTCAGTGAACAAAGAACAATACATGTTGCTATACATTTGTTGGTTCTTGTAGAATATACAAAACCAAGTGTGGACCCTATGGTAAACTATGGACTTTGGGTGACTGTGATGTGTCAATGTAGGGTCTTCCCTGGTGGAAAAAATAAAAGTACCATTTTGATGATCAGTGCTGATCCAGAGGAGGCCATGGATGTTTGGGGTTGGGGCATGGATAGGTAGGAAACCTCTGTTCCAGCCTCTCAATCTTCTTGAAAAGCTTTTCCTAAACACAGTCGTTAAATAAATATCAGCAGGGCTGCTGCACAGTGAATGAGAACAGGGGAAGCAGAGAAACTGTTGAGTTGTCCACTGCAGGGTGCCTTGGGCTAGTTGGTAAAGATGAAGTTGGATAGGAGCGTTGCTGCTGCTGCTGCTGCTGCTGCTGCTGCTGCTGCTGCGTCGCTTCAGTCGTGTCCGACTCTGTCCGACCCCATAGACGGCAGTCCACCAGGTCCCCCGTCCCTGGGATTCTCCAGGCAAGAACACTGGAGTGGGTTGCCATTTCCTTCTCCAATGCATGAAAGTGAAAAGGGAAAGTGAAGTCGCTCAGTCGTGTCCGACTCCTAGCGACCCCATGGACTGCAGCCCACCAGGCTCTTCCGTCCATGGGATTTTCCAGGCAAGAGTACTGGAGTGGGGTGCCATTGCTTTCTCCAATAGAAGCGTTAGGTAGCTAGAAAAGGAAAAAGAAATCTGAGATGACGGTGACCAGCAGAACCACAAAGAAGGGCAAACAAAGCAAGGAGAAAGCCCTCCAACAATGGAACCTGCAGCCCGGGTGAAGACCTCGGAGGGAAAACATGCCCGACACGCCCCCTTCCCTGACTGGCCTTGAGGGTATGCCTTATTTGCATTCCCTTCCCTGATTGGTCAAGGGTGCACAGCCCTCTTCCCTGCTTGGCCTTGAACATAAGACTTATTTGCATTCCTTTCCCTGATTGGTCAAGTGTACACGCCCCCTTCCCTGACTGGCCTTGAGGGTATGCCTTATTTGCATTCCTTCCCTGGTTGGTCAAGGGTACAAGCCCCCTTCCCTGACTGGCCTTGAGCATATGCCTTATTTGCATTCCCTTCCTTGGTTGGTCGAGGGTCCAAGCCCTGTTTTGCATGGGGCAGAACTGATTAGGCTTACTTAGGAGAGGGAACAAAGGACATAAATAGTGAAACATAAGATGGGGGAGGTTGGTCCTCTCTCATGGTTCAGGAGAGTGCAGTTTGCTACTTGCTTAATAAACCCTGCCTGCTTGAACTGTCCTTGTCTGGCATTTCAATTGCTGCAACAAGACAAGAACTGAAGGAGAAAAGCTGACCGGAGAGAAGGATGTGGCTTTGCTCTGCCCGATGTCACGTGGCAACCTTTATAGGAGAGGAGTTTGGGGGAGAATGGATACATGTATATGTATGGCTGGATCCCTTCGCTGTCCTCCTGAAACACAACACTGTTAATCAGCTATACTTTGATATAAAATAAAAAAAATTTTTTTAAAGGACATGGCTTTGAAAGATGCTCTAGAGTTCTTGCTGACAGAATCTGTTGATGAAAGGATATAATTTCAGAACACCTCTTACACACTGCACCCCTATTAAGCTTCTACACAACGCTTTTGTTAGAACCTACTCGGCCAGCTCGCTGGGGTCATTCTCTGAATTCACAGTCATTTTTGTCTTATAACTGCTATGGGACTGAGAGGCCAGGCTTGACAGCTAAAAGGCAGAAATAATCACCAAGTGCCAGCTGCTAATTTCTTTTGGACATTAATCTTCTGTGGGTCCCAGACCAGGGGCAGGCAACTCAGGGCATTGTAGGAAATTCCCACAGGGAATTATACCACCCACTCTTACATTCTCCTCTGAAGGCATGTGAATGATGAGAGAGTCCCCTCACTCCAAAATAATTCATTCAGAACTTTTATCTACAGAGACCACACTGCCTTGCCCAACAGCAGAAGAATAATACTGAAATCTGAACTTGGCATGTCATAGATGTTCATCTAGTTATAAAAATACACCTTTTAAACTTTCACTGGTTAACAAAGCATTTTGAAAGGGTGGAATGATTACCAGAAAAGAAAAATGAGCACGCCCACAGCTGGCCATAACACTCAATTTTCCCACATTCACTAATCCCACAGGTCACCTCCATCTGCAGGTTTGAGAAGCCTGTGCTTTTTGAACACCAGGCAAGGTTGTCATTTACTGAGGTCCACCCTCCAACCGTCTCTTCCAGATGTTCAAGTTCATCCCGCGTTGGAACATGCCATTTCCCCTGTTACAGTCCGTTTTCTCCATCTTGGCTTAGTGATCAATGTTTCAGGAATCCAGATGGAACTTTTTTTTTTTAGGAAATTACTCCTTTTAATTCTGTTAGTGAGGACCTTCCTGTTTTGTTTCGTTACAAGAGCATTTCAGTTTTAAATCGAGGCATGGAGCCCGGAGAACAAACAATCAGAACACGAATGTCTATGCATAAGCCAAGGTCAAAATTATTGCATGATCCTCACGCCGTTAAGTGAAGAAAAGGCAGGTGTGTGACTTGAAATGAATTCAACTTCTCACCCCCTTAGCAGTTGCACTTTACTGTCAGGGTTACTAGTTACAGAGTTAGGAGGAATTTGAATGCAGGGGATCCAATAATAAACTATCTAAATGAACAGAGAAGAACTTCTACTCACTGCAGCTTGATGAAGACAACAGAAAAACACAACCCCATTTGAATTTCATCCTCACCAATCAGTGATGCTGAACCAAAGCATGGGGGGAGTGGAGTGTACCAATGAACCAGAGTAGATAATTACAAGCCAACAAAACCCCAAAGCCCACCAGGGAATGACAAATGAGCAATTTTCTAACTTCCATTGGCCTTTCAGATGTTGATGGTTAGCTGAAACACCCCACAGTAAAGAAGGACATTCCTCAAAATACAAGTATTCTCTGGAGCCTCAGCAGGGGCCGGGAGGAAACCGAGGCTTTGTCTCACTTTTATCTCATGTCCTCAACAAGCCAGGCTGCCAGGGGCCTGACTTTGAACATCCTTAAAAATCTCTGAGATTTCTCTCATAACTTCCACTCCTTGTAGAAAGGACGGTTCCAATGCCATGCAGAGGAATACTCTTACCGCACTGTGAAATCATCTATTCAACTGTTTACAGACTGAGGCATAGTTTGACTTAGAGTGAATTGTACAACCCATAAGAATACAGGGGTTTCCTTGGTGGCTCAGATGGTAAAGAATCTGCCTGCAACGCAGGAGATCCAAGTTCGATCCCTGGGTCGGGAAGGTCCCCTGGAGAAGGGAATGGCAACGCTCTCCAGTATTCTTGCCTGGAGAATCCCATGGACATTGGAGTCGCCACAGAGGTCTGGCTGGGCTACAGACCTTGGGGTCGCAAAGAGTCAGACACAACTGAGCGAGTAACAGTTTCACGCTTTTAAGAATACAGCTCTACGATCTTCATCTGCACAAATATGAGATAGATTACAATTCAGAATGGTCTCTTCATCTTGACAAATTTCCCTCTCCTGACATACATAAGTGTATCCAAGATAACCTCGAGTCTCAGCTTCATCATCAGGGGTTAGTTTAGACTTGTTTTAAATTTTGCACAAACATTTCCAAAGCACAGTAACCCATGTATAGCCAGACATGTAAAAATATTCCTGCATGTAAACATCTGGATTTATATTAGCCCACACACGAATGTATGCATATGCCTCCCACCTAATCCATGACCACATGGACCCATGTACCTCCTGACTGGCACTTGGCAACCGTCCCTGCAGACACTGAGAAATCCGGCCCCTACCACCCACTTACCCATTTGTTGTTATTTAGTCGCTCATGTCTGACTCTGTGCGACCCCAAGGACTGTAGCGCTCCAGGCTCCTCTGCCTGTGGGCTTCTCCAGGCAAGAATACTGGAGTGGGTTGCATTTCCTCCTCCAGGGGCAAGATCTTCCCGACCCAGGAATTGAACTCACATCTCCAACGTCTCCTGCATTGGCAGGCGGATTCTTTACCACTGAGCCACCAGGGGAGCCCCACGACCTCTATAGTTACTGTTGACGTCCAGTATACATGTGCTGCCTGATCACCGCAACAGACCATTCACCACTCACAGTGTGGGCTAGACCTTGAGCAGCCTGTGCCCACGCAGCTGCTTCTGCCTTTATTCACAGAGTCTCTGCTCTTTCCCGAGGTTACTGACCTCAGCTCTTTCCCTCTGCACCTCCTTCACCCAGGTATTTTGTGCACGGTGTTTGCAACCCAGACTCTTTCACCACACTCTGCATTCTATCCCCAATCCTCTAACTTAGGTGACTCCGAAAAGTAATGCCCACGTTTGTTATCTGTGCTGTAAACTTTGAGAGATTTTGCAAATTCCTTGTGCTATGTATCATATGAGGCTCTTCCACCTCATGTAAAGGGCTTGAAAGTCAAAAGTCGCTCAGTCGTGTCCAACATTTTGCGACGTCTTTTGGAATTCTCTAGACCAGAATACTGGAGTGGGTAGCCATTCCCTTCTCCAGGGGATCTTCCCAACTCAGGGATCAAACCCAGGTCCCCCGCATTTCAGGCAGATTCTTTACCAGCTGAGCCACCAGGGAAGCCCAAGAATATTGGAGTGGGTAGCCTATCCCTTCTCCAGGGCATCTTCCTGACCCAGGAATCGAACCGGGGTTGCCTGCATTACAGGTGGATTCTTTACCAACTGAGCCATCAGGGAAGCCCCGTAAAAGGCTTGGACATCACCTAACTAATCAGTCTGCACCCTCCAGCCCAATCTGTAGAGCACAAATGTTCGACCACCTCTAACCATCCGTTCTCCAGAATGCCACACAAATGGAATCACACACAGAATGGATTCTGTGAAGACTGGCTCCCGCACTCAGCAATATGCATTTAAGATTTCTCCACTTCTTCTGTGATCTGCTCACTTACTCTGTTTTCATGTTACTGAATCATATTCCAACCAGTCCATCCTAAAGGAAATCAGTCCTGAATATTCACTGGAAGGACTGATGCTGAAGCTGAAACTCCAATACTTTGGCCACCTGATTCAAATAACTATTTGAAAAGAGCCCAATGCTGGGAAAGATTGAAGGCAGAAGAAGAAGGGGATGAGAGGATGAGACGGTTGGATGGCATCACTGACTCAATGGACATGAGTTTGAGTAAGTTCTGGGAGTTGGTGATGGACAGGGAGGCCTGGCGTGCTGCAGTCCATGGGGTTGCAAAGAGTTGGACACGACTGAGCGACTGAACTAAACTGAACTGAATTACATCCCATGCTCCACCAGAGTTTCCTCATCTACGAAATGACATCTTGATCATTTCCAGCTGTGGGTGAATTCAAAGTAAAGCTGATACACATGTTTGTGTGCAAGTCTGTGTGTGTGTGGACATTTTCAGGTCAGTGGGGCACATATTCAGGAGCTTGACTGCTGGACTGTACTGGTGGCCAACGTTTAGCTTTCTCAGAAACTGCCCAAGTGTGTTTCAAAGTGCGTTTTGCATCTCCTCCCCGTCAATGAATGAAATTTCCTATTTCTCTACATAGTCTCCAGCAACTGGTGGTGGTGTTTTCTTTTGGTGGGGGGCAGAATTTATTCTGTTTTGTTTTAACTATTCTAATGGTGTGGAAATAACTCATAATTTTAATTTTTAATTCCCTTTAAAAAATACATTTAATATTCTTTTAAATGCTTATCTGGCAGCTATATATTATTTTGTTGATAAGCCTGTTCAGTTTTTTTCTTTTCTTTCTGATTTTGACCTGAGTTGTTTGTGCTGTTGTTGACTTCTACGAGTTCTTTGTATATTTGGACACAACTCCTTCATATGTGTTTTGTAAATACTTCCTTCTGGTCTCTGTCATATATTTTCGATTCTTCTAATAGTGCAGTTCCTTATTTTAAGGAACTCTTATTTTCTTTCTTTGATGGGTCATTCTTTTTTGGGTGTATGTAGAAATTGGTTGCCAAGCCAGAGGTTATCTAGATTTTTATTGTATGTGATTTTCTAGCACGGTTAAAGTTTTGCATTTTGCATTTAGGTCCAAGGCTCCATTCTGAGATGGTTTTGGAAGGGGTCGCTTGTCAAAGGCCGAGAGACCAAGTTCCGCTTTGTTGTATATGCTTAGTCCCCCATTCGTGTCTGACTCTTTCTGACCCCATGGACTGTAGCCCACCAGGCTCCTCTGTCCAAGGGATTCTCCAGACAAGAATACTGGAGTGGGTTGCCATGCCCTCCTCCAGGGGATCTTCCCAATCCAGCTCTTCCACATTGCAGGCGGATTCTTTACTGTATGAGCCACAGAGGATGAGATGGTTGGATGGCATCACTGCCTCAATGGACATGATTTGAGTCAACTCCGGGAGTCAGTGATGGACAGGGAGGCCTGCAGTCCACGGGGTCACAAAGAGTCGGACACGGCTGAGCGACTGAACTGAACTGAACAGACATACAACTTTACAATCAGACTAAAAAACATGGCAATGTAGACTTTAGAAGGGTAAATTATTTCTCCTGTTTCCCCAGCCATAAAAAAAGAACGAAATAATCCCATTTGCAGCAACATGGATGGATCCAGAGATTGTCATACTGAGCGAAATCAAAGACAAACATCAGATGATATCACATGGACGTGGACTCTTAAAAAAGGCTACAAAAGAACTCATTAACTAAACAGAAATAGAGTCACAGACACAGGAAACAAACGTAGGGTTTCCAGGGATAAAGAGCAGAGGGATAAACTGGGACAGTGGGATTGACAGTGAAAGTGAAAGTCGCTCAGTTGTGTCTGATTCTCTGTGACCCCATGGACCATAGCCCACCAGTCTCCTCTGTCCATGGGATTCTCCAGGCAAGAATACTGGAGTGGGCTGCCATGCCCTCCTCCAGGGGATCTTCCCAACCCAGATCCTCTTCCCATTTAGGTTATTATAGAATATTGGGCAGAGCTCCTTGTGCTGTACAGTAGCTCCAGTCCACTGGGTTTTTCATTATACGTTTCCCATGGTATCTCAAGGTCGCATCTGGAAAAGTCAGAGTTCTAAAACGGTTGACGATTTCATAGCAGCATCCTGAAACTGCCGCTCCAGCGCCCATTTGCATCAATAAAATCGTCCCGTCACCCTCTCCACGGCCGCTCCACCACAGCGATCCCAGTCGCTGTCACGCGGGCAGACCTGACCCTGTGTGCCTTTGGCCACTCCCTTCTCCTCTGGCCTTCCTGGCTCCGTCGCCAGGAGGATGAAGAGAACTGAACAGGTCTACAAGCGCAGCACATCTCGATAAACTTCAAACGAAGTTTGAACACAGGGTCAGGTCTGCCCGCGTGACAGCGACTGGGATCGCTGTGGTGGAGCAGCCATGGAGAGGGTGACAGGACGATTTTATTGATGCAAATGGGCACTGGAGCAGCAGTTTCAGGATGCTGCTATGAAATCATCAACTGATTTAGAACTCTGACTTTTCCAGATGCGACCTTGAGATATCATGGTCGTTTGGTCCAGATTCTTGCATTATGCAAAATGGAACACTGGGTTCTGTTTTGCATGCTCCAACCCAGAGGTTCCTTCAGTTGCTTCTCTACTTGCATTTTCTGTTCCTCTTAGTCCGATGAGTTCTGCACAGGCCTCAGAGAACAGCCGTGTGTCCTAGCGTGGGTTTCAACATCTCCAGGCTTTGCAAAAGTCTCGACAGAATTCATATATATATATAAAACAGGTCAAGTCCGAGTTCTTCCAGTTTCAGTCAAGTTGGGACAAGGTCTCTTCCACGGCTTTTCTGTTCAACAAGGGGCTTCCTTCTTGCTCAAGAGTCACAGATGATGCGGAACCAGCAGTAGCAGATGCTTTTAGTTTGGGGTAAAAGATAAGTGAGTGGTCAGAGATTCTGGGGTGTTTGTTGGCATGAACAGAGGTGGAGTGTAGAAAGATAAGAAACAGGGGGTAAGGGTAGTGTTTGCATTTTGGGGCTCAAAGCAATCTCTTTCACAAGATGAAGTTCAAGAGACAACTTCTCTTTACCAACTGATCTTTCATTTTCTAAGACTTGTTTGCCAGACTGGGTGGTGAATCCCAGTGATGAGTGAAGTCACATCACATGGGCTCTATTCCAGGACAGGTTTGCAATGGGAACAGCAATGCCTGGAAAACAGGTGTTATCTAACACTTGATATCAAGATCCCCTGGAGGAAGGCATGGCAACCCACTCGAGTATCCTTGCCTGGAGAATCCCATGGACAGAAAAGTTGGTGGGCTATAGTCCTTAGGGTGAGAAAGAGTTGGATACGACTGAAGCAACTTAGCATATGGCACAACGCTTTATAAGGGGTGATATTAAACATAGATATAATTAAATTTGGGGCTTCCCTGGTGGCTCAGATGGTAAAGAATCTGCCTGCAAAGCAGGAGACCCGAGTTCAATGCCTGGGTCAGGAAGATGCCCTGGAGAAGGGAAAGGCAACCAACTCT
Source organism: Bos indicus x Bos taurus (assembly GCF_003369695.1). Taxonomy (NCBI): domain Eukaryota; kingdom Metazoa; phylum Chordata; class Mammalia; order Artiodactyla; family Bovidae; genus Bos; species Bos indicus x Bos taurus. Next base: position 5,580,044 of record NC_040105.1, on the reverse strand, counting down.
AGTATGCTTGCCTGGAGAATCCCATGGACAGAGGAGCCTGGCGGGCTACAGTCCATGGAGGGCGCAAAGAGTCAGACACGGCTGTGCAAACTAACAGTTTCAGTTCTCTTAATTAAATTTGCTGACAAAGCTCTGGGCCAAAAGCCTGCTTTGAAGATGACACGAAACAGCCTTTTGAAAGATGCCACAACCCGCATAATGCTTTGTGGGTTACACGTGATGTTACTGATAGGACATGGATGTGAACACACGTTGGACACACAGCAGTGCAGTCCAATCCCTGCCATTCCTACTTCCTTAAATACGGGCCGTATCCCGACGTGAGGAAACGATGCACTGTGTGGATTTCGACTGCGTGGGAGAAGCCGGGAGATATGACATAGTGGAGATGCTTCACGGACAGTTTCCGGACTGTGCTACACCGCCTCTCACATGGGGAACTCCCCGCCAAAAACACAAGAGTCTAACATCTGCCACCAGATACTGTCTCATTTGCACCGTCCCACTCATCTGACCACACTGAAAGAGATTCTATCCCGCTTCGATCTGCCCCATTCTCAAGCTGAAGTTGAGCGTGGTCAACAGAGAAACAATCAGAGCCTTTAATGAACATGTGAGCAACCAGACATCATGAAGTTGGAAGAAGAGTTGTTTCCAATGATATTAATATAAAAAGAGAGATTGATTTACGAGAAAGTGTATATACATACATACACACACACGTGCATATATATTCAAAAAGTACACTGCACATCTGGTAAAATTTTTTTTTAAAGTTATTCCTCCAATATGTCAGCTGGGAAATAACCATCGTAGGAAATGTCAGTATCTGCCTTGCCAGACCCTTCCTGTGTTCTCAGGAGAGATTTCTCTGCCAGGAAACCAACAGATGTGAAGAAGCATGACATGACAAGGTTTGACGTGATGGCCGTTAACTCACAAATTAGGGTCCTGTGGTCTAAAGAGCAATGTAATTTATTTCCATATTATGCAACGAGTGGCCTTCATTTTCAGCCGGGTAACTTCCATTAGACTCTACACTGAGACCTTCGTGGGAAAACAATGCCAGCACCTATTAGCTGAACTACCCTGTTGACATATTTTATACTCATAGGACACAAACTATTTGCTTGGTGGTACTGGGATACATGAAGCTGAGCAGCTTTCACCTGCTGAGAGGGATACTGTTGGTGTTGAAAATCAGGTGTCGTGTGGCATCTGTGAGTCTTCCACCCTAAAAGATTGTAAAATTCAGTAGGAGCAAGTTTCAGTTATTCCCCTAACAAGCAAATAAAGCAGGCACTTAAAATTTAGTGCCTTTGTAATACTGCCCTTGGTTCTGTGTTTAATGCTTCCTGCCAGCTCCCTTTAATGTATATAACCTTTCAGTGTCTTAAACAAATGAGATTTTTCTCTAATGTAATTTGTATGACGAGGAAGTGGTATGAATATAATTTGCCACAGTAAGAACGGAAAACATAGGTTACATTATAGAACTGACATCAACAGAACGTTCTACCAAATGAAGAGGCAGACAGCAACTTGCTAAAGAGCTAACAACAATTAAGACACAGGAGCAAACACAGGTATGAAGCCAAAGAGACGCAGGTATTCACAATCTTTCCTTGAAGTGGCCAGCGTGTACATATTTCGGAGGAAACCAGGTCTGCTGAAAACCACCGTTTGGAATATTACAGTTGAGCCTACGGGACGGCGAAAGCTTTTCCAGTGGCTGCGCTGTAAACCGTGCCAAAAAACGAGCCCGGCTTCAAAGGTACCTGAGAACTACGCCATATGTTTGAAGTTCAAAAAACAACGGGTATATTCATTTCTACAAAGTCGTCATTTAAGGGAAAAGGTTAGTTTTTTCATCCTGTTGCCATCCAGGAACTTCAAAATGTTCAAATGCATAGCCAAAAAAAAAAAAAAAATTTTTTTTTGATTGCAGCTTTATAGACATGAGTTAGGACTTGGATGCTACTTTTAGGCAAGTTCTGGCGAATGAAGTATTTCTGTCGAAAACTTGTTTCAACAAAGGAAGGAAGACACCATTATGAGATATTCAGGCGCTATTTATTTGGAGGTGAAAAATATAGTTCTTGCTCCCGATGAAACATTACCTGACTACGTACGCGTCCCTTCCATCTTTCTCAGTGTAATTAAACAGGAAGGATACAAAATGAAACAAGCATTGGGAAGCACCCTTCTCTAATATTTATAAAACAGAAGCAAAAGACATAGGCAGATTAAATTTTGTAAATAATGTAAGAATAAGGTTTGCCAAATATAATTTTAAGGGGAGGGGGAAACGTTGATTGCAGGAGGAGAAGGGGTGACAGAGGATGAGGTGGTTGGATGGCATCACTGACTCGATAGATGTGAGCCTGAGCCAACTCTGGGAGGTACCAAAGAACAGGGAATCCTGGCATGCTGCAGCCCATGAGGTCGCAAAGAGTCAGACACAACTTAGAGACTGAACAACAACAAGAAAGCTGATTGCCCTTTGCTATCTACATGCAGTCACCGATGTTTAAAATGTAAAGTAGGAACCGGATTCACTGACGGATGATCTAGAAACCTGTGTCCCCACGGCCTGGAATCAGGTTCCCCTCTGATACAGAACACGGAAACGTGAAAAAAAAAAAGAGTCGTACTTCCTTTTGGTCACACCAACCAAGCATGTTCCATGAGGGAGAGGATGGGAAGAGTGTGAATACCCTGAAGTCTGCCTCCTAGAGTTTATGACTGTATTTGACAGGCCATCCATCTTAACCTAAATGGTCTAATTCATTTCAGAAGTGTCCAAATTTACATTCTCCCCTGGGACGGAAAGAACTAAAACTTCTGGATAAAATAAGACTTGGCTTTAAGGCTTGTGGGGAAAAAAAAAAAAAATATGCTTTAGGCTCCACTGAGAGTTCAAACTATTTTTGAAATGTGTTCAGTTCAGCCAACTCTGAGATACAGTGTGCCAAAATCAAAATTCCCTTCACTCTGAACTCCAGAGAATTTTCAGGAAATTTGAATCCTATGGCTATTGTTCATTCCTTTGCTCAACACATCAAATAGTTCTCTTTATAAGCTACTTGATGCCCCAAAATTGTTCACATCGGATTTCTTACAGACAGACGGCCACAAGTGCCAGGAATCTATCAAATTTGGCACCCAACATTTGGGATTTGGTTTATATTTTCTACCTGCTTGGAAATTTTGATGTTGGCCCCAAATATTTTTTCTTTACTCGGTCTGCTTCTCTTCAAAATCCTTTCTATGTACCTAGATGTCTGTTCTTATTATCTGTAAGTTAAATGAAAAACACAAGCAAAATAAAAACATAAGCAGAATACCAAAGTCAATCCAGAAATGCAAATTGCAATAAAAATACAATGCAAGGAATAAAGAAAGAAACCTTCATCCAGTATCTTTTACACTGAATGCTAAAAGATGCTGAAGCATCTCTGTGGATGTGTTATTTTCTTGATTTAAGGAAATGGCAACCCACTCCAGTGTTCTTACCTGGAGAATCCCAGGGACAGGGGACTCTGGTGGGCTGCCGTCTATGGGGTTGCACAGAGTCGGACACGACTGAAGTGACTTAGCAGCAGCAGGAGCAGCAAGGACCTAGATGGTGAACAATGTATCCATGACATACTTGTATCTATATAATGAGGAATCATCACTTAAATCATGAAGTCCTAACACCACTGAACCCTTTGCAGACCTCTGTAATTTTTAGCTGCTTATAAATGATTTGGTTCTTGCGTCAACTGTGAGGAGGCGAGGATTTGCACTGTGACCCACAAAGGAGGATAAGAGGAACGTGCCCCCGTCGTGGAGAAAAAACTGCAGGGCAAGAGTCCCGAGGGTCACGCTCTCCACTGCCCTTAGCAGAGGAGCCTGGAACCAGACTTGCATCCAAACTAGGAAACCACGGCTGTGGACTCGGGACATGAAGCAGCATCTTCATATCACATTATTGTCTACGAGTCAATACATCATTGTCTCCATCTGTAATAACAGCAGGAGCACTCACTTGTGAGCACTTGCCACAGGCCAAGGACTGTTCCCCTGAGCTTTCATTTCGTGGGCTCCGTTTTCACAGCAATCCCACCTGAAGGTATATGCTATCCCTCTTTTGCAAATGACAGTACAGCCACAGAGAGCTTCAGACACTGGTCTGAGGTTACACGGCCAATAAGAGGTAAGGATGGCTTCTCCCAGAGTTTGTGCTTGGAACTGCTGTGCTAGTCTTCTGCAGGAGAGTGGTCTTCTGAGGGCTAAAACAGGTAAGAAATTGCAAGAGCTAAAGGAAATGTATGGTCCAGGGGTTAACAGTCTGCTTTGCAATGCAGGGGACACTGGTTCAAATCCTGGTCTGGGAAGATCCCTCCTGCTGCAGAGCAACTAAGCCCGTGCACCACAGGTCCTGAAACTTGTGCCCTAGGGCCCAGGAGCCACAGCTCCAGAAGCCCGTGAAACACCTACAGCCCATGATCCACAAAAAGAGAGACCACCGCCATGGGAAGCCTGCACACCACACCCCACAACCAGAGACAGCCAGCAAAGCAATGAAGATCCAGCAAAAAAAAAAAAAAGAAAACCAATTAAAAAAAGAGCCTTGACTTATGGACCTGGGGAGAAGAGGGGGGAGGGTGAGATGTATGGAGAGAGTAGGATGGAAACTTACGATGTCATATGTAAAATAAGATAGCCAATGCGCATTTGCTGTATGGCTCAGGAAACACAAACAGGAGCTCTGTATCAACCTAGAGGGGTGGGATGGGGCAGGGAGATGGGAGGGAGGTTCAAAACGGAGGGGATACATGTATACCTATGGCTGATTCGTGGTGAGGTTTCACAGAAAACAGCAAAATTCTGTAAAGCCATTATCCTTCAGTAAAAAAAGAAATTTTTTTTTTTAAAAAAAGGAAAAGTAACTATGTGGGCATTTTCTTACCTCCTTCAAAGAGAAGCGATCAACTGTGAATGTTCTGATGTAATTATGTTGACACGCACAGCTACACACACACCTGTGTTGACTTCCAGTGAAATGATGTCATATATACCGGAATCCTGCGTAAATGCAAGAGACAGCGTCTACAATCCTGTTATTCTAGGTAACGACAAACATTGAGAATGGTGGTCTTTTCTTAAGGAAGGGATCGATCCTCCAAAGCTGACAAAGCAGAGAAACTCTTTCGGTGAAGAAAACAAAGCAGACGTTAGACAGGGTGCCGCACTCAACGCGAGATGAGAAAAGAGCCTCCGCCTGTAAACATCCGCCAGGCGGAAGGCGCCAGGATCTCACTCCCCTTCCCGGCACGCATTTGTTTCTTCTCCACCCCGGTAAAGAGAAACTGAACAGGCGTCTTGCGATGATCAACAGTTAAGCCCATGTACTTCTAAAGATATCTTGGGATTCATCACCAAATTGCCTGATGCAAATTTAAAAATAAAAGAATACTCTTCTTGCTTCGGAAGCGACTAACTGTACACATCACACTGGGAAGAAACTTGACGTTTTCAACAAAAGTGATTTTTTTTTTCCCCCCTAGAGTCAGCATTTTGTCACTTCTCCCTCTTTTTACCAGGAGAGGATTTCAGTTCCATCCACTCTTCCGTGTCCTCTGCCTCTGGCTCACCCTTTTTTCTCATTTCTCACAGTGGCCGTATGCTATTGTGTTAATTTCAGGTACACTATGCAGGGATCTGACATTTGCATACAATGTGAAATGACCCATACAACAAGCCTACTAACCATCTGTCCCCATGCAAACTTTTCATCATATTTCTTACTGTATTCCTTATGCTGTCAATTATGGCCCCATGGCTTATACACTGATTGGAGCTGTGTCCCCCTAAATTCCCTTCACCTACATCATCCACCTCTTCCTCCCCTCTGACAGCCATTCATTTGTTCTCTGTACCTGTGACTGTTCCCATTTTGTTGTTTCGTTTTTTGGATTGCACATATGGAGATCCAACCAGTCCATCCTAAAGGAGATCAGTCCTGGGTGTTCATTGGAAGGACTGATGTTGAAGTTGAAACTCCAATACTTTGGCCACCTGATGCGGAGAGCTGACTCACTGGAAAAGACCCTGATGCTGGGAAAGATTGAGAACAGGAGGATAAGGGGACGACAGAGGATGAGATGGCTGGATGGCATCACTGACTCGATGGACGTGAGTCTCAGTGAACTCCGGGAGCTGGAGATGGACAGGGAGGCCTGGCGTGCTGCGATTCATGGGGTCACAAAGAGTCGGACACGACTGACCGACTGATCTGATCTGATCGAAATACCAATGGTACGTCCCACAGATCTAAGACAAATACTTTTTAAATTATATGGAAACACAAAGACCCCCAAACAGCCAAAACAAACTCGAGAAAGGACAAAATTGGAGGTACAGGCCCCAATTTGAAACTATACTACAAAACTACAGTCACCAAAACAGTATGGTACCAGCACAAAAGCAGATGCCTAGATCAATGGCACAGAACAGACAGCCCAGAAATAAACTCACGCTTATATGATCAAGTATTCTTGCCTGGAGAATCCCATGGACAGAGGATCCTGGTGGGCTACAGTCCACGGGATGGCAAAGAGTCAGACACGACAGAGCAACCACCACGTCCACTTTGACTATATGATCAATTAATCTACAACAAAGGAGGCAAGAATATACAACAGGGAAAAGACAGCCTTTTCAATAAATGGTGTTGGGAAAACTGGACAGAGAATCAAACTGGACTTCTCACCCCACATGCAAAAAAATCAACTCAAGACGGATTAAAGGCTTAACCCGAAACCATAAAACTACTAGAAGAAAATACGCAGTATGTAATATGTTTTTGGGATACATCTCCTCGCGCAAGGGAAGCAAAAGCAAAAATAAACGAAACTGCATTGAACTAAAAGATTTGTGCACAGTGAAGGAAACCATCAACAAAAGGCAAAAAAGAAAGGCAGCCTACAGAACGGGAGGGGATATTTGCAAATGATACATCCAGTAAAGGTTTAATATCCAAATATACAAGATCTCATACACTTTGATATTGAAACAAACAAACAAAAAAAAGATTTAAGAAAATGGGCAGAGAGACTTCCCAGGTGGCACAGTGGATAAGAATCTGCCGGCCAGTGCAGGTGACACGGATTTGATCCTTGATCCAGGAAGATCCCACATGCCACAGCTACCAAGCCTGCCCACTGAAACTGCTGAGCCTGTGTCCCACAACCACAGAAGCCTGAATGCTTAAAGCCTGCGTTCTGCAAGAGGAGAGGCCACTGTAGTGAGAAGACCCTGCACCAATAGGAAGACCAGCTCCCCACTCACCACAACTAGAGAAAGCCCGTGGAAAGCAATGAAGACCCAGCACGGCCAACGATAAATGCATCAATTAAAATGGACAGAGGACTGCAACAGAGATTTTCCCAAATAAGACAAATGGATGGACAACAGACATGTAGAGAGATGCTCAGCATCACTACTCGTCAGGGAAGTGCAGATGAGGCCACAGTGAGAGCTGTGAGAGGGACTACCGTCAACAGCAATAAACGAGCACTGGTGAGGATGTGGAGAAAAGGGGACCCTATGCACTCCAATACTTGGACCACCTGATGCGAAGAACCGACTCACTGGAGAAGACCATGATGCTCGGAAAGACTGAAGGTGGGAGGAGAAGGGGACGACAGAGGGTGAGATGGTTGGACGGCATCACTGACTCCATGGACATGAGTTTGGGTGAACTCCGGGAGTTGGGGATGGAGAGGGAGGCCTGGCGTGCTGCAGTCCATGGGGTTGCAAAGAGTTGGACATGACTGAGCAACTGAACTGAACTGAGGGTTTTAGAAGCCCTAGGAACCACAGCCCCTACCCAACCTCGGACACAGATACGAGGAATTTGCAGTATTGGAAGATCACTGACCGCTCGGTGACTCAAATATGGCTTGCAACTTCAGTGGCATAGAATCCCCACAGAACTCTTGGTTTTGAAAGAGCATCATTTAGGAGGGAAATTACAGGAGAAGAAACTTTGGAATCTGCTGCTGGGTCTTGTAGGAACTTCGTCTGTTTGACATCTGAACTTGACGTGCATCACCTAAAGACGACCTAGTATCCGTTTCACACAGTTGCCTGGAAGTGCTGGTACAAATCACATGGTGTTTTAACAAATTGCCAGTGACACTTTTGCTTGAGAACTGATGGTTCTGATATAACAGAGAGTGCTGGAGGCTACAAGCAAACCCCACTGAGGGGGGAAAAAACTAATGTGTTTTCTCTGAAGCTCTTATTATCTGCTTGTTTGTGGTTTGCTCATTAGGTGGTTTTGTAAAATAAATCGTGAGCATTCCAGGAAATAATCCCAATACCATGGGACCTTCTTATAAGGAATAATATTCTATGTCCCGAGGCTTTAAAATATAATCCTTTAATTTTTTCCTTGTGTACTTTTCATAATTTCATGAGAGTTTTATTATTATCATTTTTTTTTTTTTTGCCCCCTGATGAATGCTCTCTATTCTGAGAAAAGTTACTAAGTGCAACTTTGGCCTCTCTGTGAAGTCATCGTGATGGCCTTTAATCCTCACGGCACCAGAAATAACACAAATGACATATAATTGAACATGACTACTCTAGGGAGAAGCTCTATTTTAAGGATAAACAAAGAGATTAACTCCTAATGTCCAGAGTACGTTCCTGATTGTGTTTCTTATATGTCTGGTATTCAGCCTCAGGCCAAAAAAAATTTTTTTTTCTTTGAGGTGGTAGCATTCAGGGGGGCCTGAATAAAAGCAGCAGCACCCTGTATTGCAACCAGCAATGCTGAACTATGACACCGTGGGGCTGAAGATGGGGGAAAAGCTGTCATCAGCTCAGTCAAGCTCCTCCCTGCCCCCCCAGATGTGAAGGATGGTCACAAGTACCACTTGGGGCTGTCCAGCTAGCAGCTCAGGAAGTCAACTGAGGGCAGCTCTGTCATGGCTCATGTTGGCAAGCTGTGTGCTGGCTGAGACCCTTGGGGGCTCAGCTTGAGGGAGATACACCTGGAGATGTCTCCTTCTTTCTTTTCTACACGGGTATCCTCAAAAGCCCTGGGCCTCTGCACAACGTGGAAGGTGGCTTCCCAATCCACAAGTCCCGAGAGGTCATCCCAGTGAACCAGAAGAAAAACTGAAACCGCTTAGTTGTGTCCGACTCTTTGCGACCCCATGGACCACCTATCAGGCTCCTCTGACCATGAGATTTTCCAGGCAAGAATACTGGAGTGGGCTGTCACTTCCTTCTCCAAGGGATCTTCCCAGCCCAGGGATCTAACCCACGCCTCCTACATTGGTAGGCAGATTATCTACCACCGAGACACCAGGAAAGTGCTTGTACATATAGATGCTAAATACACACACACATACACACACATACATGCACATATACATAAGTATGCACACATATGTATGTATACTTTGGCCACCTGATGCGCAGAGAGGACTCACTGGAAAAGACCCTGATGCTGGGAAAGACTGAAGGCAAAAGGTGAAGGAGGTGGCACAGGAGGAGATGGCTGGATGGCATCATCGACTCAACAACATGAGTTTGAGCAAACTCTGGGAGACGGTGGAGGACAGGGAAGCCTGGCTTGCTGCAGTCCATGGGGTCACAAAGAGTCGGGTACAACTGAGCAACTGAACAACAAGAAAAATATATGTACATACATATATATACCTAAATATATGTATACACCTCTACCTATTATTATTACATGTATATTATCCATATGTGTGTGTATATATATATATCTTCCCAACCCAGGGATTGAATCGGGGCCTCTTGCATTGCAGGCGAATTCTTCACTGTGTGAGCCACCAGGGAAGCTGTATATATATACAGGTGTGTGTGTGTGTGTGTGTGTGTGTGTGTGTGTATGTATAGATGGCAACCTACCAGGCTCCCCCGTCCCTGGGATTCTCCAGGCAAGAACACTGGAGTGGGTTGCCATTTCCTTCTCCAATGCATGAAAGTGAAAAGTGAAAGTGAAGCTGCTCAGTCGTATCCGACCCTCAGTGACCCCATGGACTGCAGCCCACCAGGCTCCTCCGTCCAAGGGATTTTCCAGGCAACAGTACTGGAGTAGGGTGCCATTGCCTTCTGTGATATATAATACACATGAATATAAATAATATATATATTATAGATATAAATAGATGTATCATATGTATATAAATAGTGTGTGTGTAGATAATATGTACAAACAGCTGCACATATACACACATTATATACATATACTATACTCTGTATTTGAGAAAAAAATTCTAACAGCAAAAAAATCTTTACCTTGAAAAGTAAGTACTTCACAAGCAGAAGGCTCTATGAAAACTGTGACAGGCACCTGTGCTGAGGAAAGTTATTCTGTGTCCCTAGGTACACAGTAAAGCTTGCTTTCCGGTCGTTAACGGGAAAGTCCGCAGTGCCCATTTCTTCCTTTTCCTTCACTGCCTGTACTAACCAGCTCTTATCTTTGGACTAATGGCTCAAATCTCAATGGCCAGGAAAAATTTTTATAGAATTTTGCCTCTCAACATGTGGGTCAATGTGTGCACTCAGGATTTGCCTTAAAAAAAAAAAAAAATCAGTAATTAAAAAAAAAAAAAAGGCAGAAACAAGATACGCTTCTGCATTGTCTTTCCAGAAGAGGTGGGGAAAAGGCTGCCACACTCTTGCTGTCAGGAGCTGCAGGGCCCCACGCCTCAGGTCACCAACTGCCAACCTCCATGGACTTTGTGAGTCTATCCCACCCACTTTCCGTGAACCGTCACGAGCCAGTTTTCCTTCAACTGGACCTCAGGGCAATTTAATTGCTCCCTCCCCCAGAAAGCACAGGGAGCAGAAAGATGACTGTCTCCAGTGGGGTGAATCCAACATCTGTGCAGACCAACCCCACAGACGGGAAAGGCTCAGATCATAGTTGAGAGCTAAAATACAAACTAAATAAGCAGCTGACACAATCTTAGGACAAAGCTTGATTTTTGGTGATCGCTGACAGTAAAACCTGGGGAAACTTGGAATACTCTCCTAACAGTCATGAACAGAGTAATAGGGAATAACTGTTAAAAAAAAAAAAACCCTCCCCCCTCTGCCCATGAATATACAATAACTTCTTATGTTGCGTCTGGATTCAACTTCCAGAGCATGACATCACTGACAATATGTCATCCCAATGTGCCAACAAGACATTGTCATGTGTTTGCTACTCAGAAAATACGTGCATGGTGAAAGAACAGCTCATGGAACAGACCTGTAATTGTTATTAATGTTCCAACCATAAGAAATACGTCAGCTGTCAGGGAAACGGGAGTCGCTGACTCTCTGGGGTGCAGGGTCACTGGATACAACTGTTCAACAGCAACGTCTCTGCTTCACGCTGGAGACCAAGCCATATATAGGTAACTCCATGACCACCTTCTTTTCCTTCTTGCCTGTGACCTCATCTCTCTAGTATTTTCTTTTTTCTTCTTCTTCCTCTCAGGCACAAATGTCTGCCTTGTAAGGCTGTCAGGGAGCGTCATAGACAGAAAGAAGTGACTCTGTTCACAGAGCATAGTATCAGAGATTGAAGACCTGAGACCCAAGGTCTCCAGGAGGTAAGGTGGGCAGAGAGGTCAACGATCCAGAAAGTGTCTGTGCTGTCTTATTCCTCAAAGTCCTCTATAAATGCACCCTTTGAATGACTGGCTTGTCCAGCCTAAAGCCTGAAAGCCTAAATGCAGACCCTCCACAATCTGTGTCTACCCGATTCTCAATACCCCAAGCACAGGTTGGATGCTCCCAGGTTTAGCTAGTACCACTGAGGATTAGCAAACAGGCAGGCCCAGTGGACTGGAGAGTGTCTCAGTGGCTCAGACGTGGAGGTGGACATTATGGAGCCGGCAGTCAGAGATGAGAGATCAGGACGATCCCTCAAGAGACCAATGGAGGAGGCTCCGAGGCGTGCCCTGCTGGGGCGGGGGCCGGCTGGAAGCATCCCCCACCACGTCCGGGACTCTCGGTAGCTAACCACCTTCCTAGGAAGCTTCAGCATCAGTGGGGACCCTGACACACGCATGGTCTCACTGGAGTCTCTTCACGTGTCTGCAAGGTCAGCAGAGGCAGAACCACTTTTCTGAGACGAGATGGAAACACCCCACTGTGACTACCCATGGCTTCCCTTGTCCTTGAACCCTCTGTCCACCTCTCTCTGCGCCGCCAGGTGGTCAGCGAGTGACATCAGCCAAACTCTGCTGACCCCTGCTCTTGTTCCTTCGCCCAGTACAGAAAAGATGCTATAAGCTGTCTTATCAAAAGAAGGAATGGGAGCAGGGGGGAACTTCCCTGGAGGTCCAGTGGTTGGGGCTCTACCTTCCAATGCAGCCCATGCAGGTTCAGTCTCTGGTCAGGGACCTATGATCCCACACGCTGCGGAGAAACTGAGCCCATGTATGTAATTACTGAGGCTGAGACGCCTGTGCCCTGCAACGAACCATCGCACATGCTGCAAGGAAGGTCCTGAGTGCCGCACGTAAGGGCCAGCACAGCCAGAGAAATACTCGAAGTGAAGTGAAACTGGAAGTTGTGGAGTCCCGTCCTCCTCTCTGCGACCCCATGGACTATACAGTCCATGGAATTCTCCAGGCCAGAATAGTGGAGTGGGTAGCCTTTCCCTTCTCCGGGGGATCTTCGTGACCCAGGAACAGAACTCAGGTCTCCCACATTGCAGGTGGATTCGTTCCCAGCTGAGCCACCAGGGAAGCCCAAGAAGACTGGAGTGGGTAGCCTTTCCCTTCTCCAGCGGATCTTCCCGACCCAGGGATTGAACCGGAGTCTCGTGCATTGTAGGCGGAGTCTTTACCAACTGAGCTATCATGGAAGCCCTAGATAAACACATAAAAAACTAAGCGAAACAAGAAATAAGGAATGGAGCCAGGCAGCCAACCAGTTACACAAAGCAGCCAAGCTGAGTCTCAAATTTCTAACCACGCTTTTTTTTTTTAATTAACTGGAGGATAACGGCTTTAGAATGTTGCCTTGGTTCCTCCTGTAGAACAACATGAATCAGCCATATGTATACACATGTCTCCTCCCTCTTGAACCTCGCTTCCCCTTGAGCCTCCCTCCCACCTGCCAAGGTCAACACAGAGCCCCGGGCTTAGCTCCATGTGCTCTACAGAAGCTTCCCACTAGCTGTCTATTGTCATGTGCGTAGATCAATGCTCCTTCCTTAATTCATCTCGCCCTCCCCTTCCCCCTGCAGCACCCACAAGTCCATTCTCCAATTCTGTGTCTCTCTTCCTGCTGTGCATACAGGTTCATCTGTACTACTGTTCTAGTTTCCACATACATGTGTGAGTATACGACACGTGGGACATCGCTGATGACCCAGGGCTTAGGAATCCCCGGGATTCAAGGGACCTGGCTTCGATCCCTGCCAGGGAACTAACACACCACATGCTGTGGAGGGACAAAGTCCACATACCACACAAATACTGAGCCTGTGCAGCGTAAGGAGAGATCCCTCGTCCCACAAAGAACACCCAACACGGCCACGCAAATAAATATGTAAAAACAGTAATTAAGGAAAGAGATGTCCCGGGACATCGCCACATGTTTCCCAGGAGTAAAGTCACCCCTGGCTCAGCTCCAGTGTTGCACACACTCCCCAGCCCCTGTAACGACCGCGTGTGTGTGTGTGTGTGTGTGTGTGTGTGTGTGTGTGTTACACTCTGTGCAACGAAGCCTTTTCACAGGTGTCTTCCCAGCCTTTCAGACCTTCCTCCTGAGTGTCAGACTCTTCAATCCTCTTTCATAATTCCACTCGGGGATGCCCGAAGCCCTGGAGTGGAGGTTCGACATTCTGCCATGCTGACCCACCTTCTCCCCTAGCGTGTCTGAGCTCCCCTGAGGCTCCAGTCCTCAGTGGACAGTACTGTCATTACCTCCACTTCCCAAGCAGGACCTCTGGGCCTCTCTCCTGGCATTGACCCCAGCACCCAGCCCCTCCTATTTTTCTTCATTAACACAGCAGGGTCTTCCTGTCTCCCTCAAGCTTCTGCGGGCTCTCCTCCCCCGAGGGTGCCCAGCTCCCTCCCTGACTCCCCACCATTCATTCATGCTAAACTTTCATTTGTCCAGCTGTGCCCACAAGGATCTCGTGAAGGTTTCAGTTTGCCTGTGTCTTGGGCATTCCAGGTGGCTCAGATGGTAAAGAATCTGCCTGCTGACATAGGAGACTTGGGTTTGATCCTTGGGCTGGGACGATCCCCCTGGAGGAGGAAAGGATGACCCAGTCCAGTGCCCTTGCCTGGGAAATCCCATGGACAGAGGAGCCTGGTGGGCTATGGCCCTTTGGGTCAAAAAAGACTGAGTAACAGAGCACAAATTCACTATCTATGCCTTGCAAGGGCTTCCCTGGTAGCTCAGTTGGTAAAGAATCTGCCTGCAATGCAGGACACCACAGTTCAATTCCTGGGTCAAGAAGATCTGCTGGAGAAGGGATAGGCTACCCACTTTAGTATTCTTGGGCTTCCCTGGTGGCTCAGCTGGTAAAGAATCCGCCTGCAATGTGGGAGACCTGGGTTCGATCCTTGGGGTCGGGAAGATTCCCCTGGAGAAGGGAATGGCTACCCACCCCCGTATTCTGGCCTGGAGAACTCCGTGGACTGTATAGTCCGTGGGGCTGCAAAGAGTTGGACTGGGCGACTTTCACTATGTCACTATGCCTTTCGAATAACCTTCACATTCTCAACAGCTTTCAACCTTGTGACAATAAATTCCAGAGCATGGTGTGTGAGGTCCTTTCCTAACGTCTCATTGTGTAGCCAGTGATCTATTTACAAAAAAATCCATCTCTGCACCCCCTTTGAAGCTGTGGACGGAATGTTCCTTCAGCCTGAAAGCCCTCCTCCTGATTCTGTCTCTCCGCTGCCTTCTCCCGCCTAGCTGACTCCTCCGAAACTCAGCTCACCCAGGACACTTCCCAGAGAAAGGTTTCAGTCTACCGCAAACCACCCGCAGAGACCGTCTGCTTACTGATTCAGCTGCAACCCCGGGCTCTAAGACCCAGGACCATGTGCTAGTCACTTGATGATTGTTTGTTGTTGTTTAATTGCTAAGTCGTGCCGGACCCTTGGTGACCCCGTGGACTGTAGCCTGCCAGGCTCCTCTGTCCATGGGATTCTCCAGGCGAGAATGCTGGAGTAGGTTGCCATTTCCTTCTCCAGGGGGATCTTCCCAACTGAGGGATGGAACTCACGTCTCCTGTGCCACCTGTCTTGCAGGTGGGTTCTTTACCTCTGAGCCACCAGAGAAGCCCCAAGGGACTGGCAATCAGTGTCATTAAAAAAGCAAAAGTCATCAAATCAGGTCTGCCAAGAAAGCTTGTGTTGCTGGTAGCAATGTCCCTTTCTATAAGAATCACACAGCCATACTAGATCCAAGTGCATTCCTATGCACCTAAGTGGTTTCCCATCCTTTGGAACAGCTTTACAAATGGCCAGTGCTTGACAACAGAAGATCTGAGTGAACACACAGCTGCGGCACCAGGTACAGGGGCACTCTGCTCGGGTGGCTCTGGGCACAGATTCATGGTGCCAAGCTGGCATGACATCAGACACCAGGTCCAGAGGGGGACTGAGGGCAGGCATTCCTCGATACGGTGAAACTGCAGAGCAGGTAGGTCTGGACTCAGGTGGGGCTGTTTCCTGGAAAAGCAGAGTGATCCAGTCCCAACTGGAGTGGCGCCTTGTCAACCAAACCCAAAGCTTCAGAAGGTAAAGAAAAAAAAAAAAAAAGCCTTCCTGGAGCCCAGGGTTTTTTCATCCTTGGCACTGTGGACAGCTGGGGTCTGGATCATTCACTGTGGCCGGGTTGGAGCTGTAAGAAGGACATTTAGCAGCATCGCTGACCACTACCCACTGGAAGCCAGAGGGACCCCCTCCCCTGTCAAGAAAAAATGTCTCTATACACAGCCCCCAGGGAGGGGTGCTAAGTGACTCCCAACTGAGAACCATGGTTTTATACAGAGTCATTTCTATTCTCAGTACCCACTTACAATCAGATGATCAGCATGTATAAGATTAGACCAGCTAATAAAGGGGAGGATTCGAGATACATTGCTGTGACTCTGGGGCTTCCCTGGTGGCTCAGCGGTAAGGAACCCACCTGCCAATGCACGAGACGTGGAGTCAGGAAGATCCCCTGGAGGAGGGCATGGCAACCCACTCCAGCATTCTTGCCTGGAGAATCCCAAGGACAGAGGAGCCTGGCGGGCTGCAGTCCACGGGGGTCGCAAAGACTCGGAAACATCTGAGTGACCAAACACACACATGCACGAGCTGTGAGTCTGAAACACAAAGAGTTTCCAACATCCACCACGGCTCAAGGTGCCTTTTAAACCATGCACGTAACTTTGCAGAAACAAGAGTCGGGACAGTGAGCCTAACGATCACGAAGGCTACATCATCTGTCTTCTTAATAGGCTCCTGTTTTACAGGGTAACAGCAGTATGGATCACAGAGGGAGGAAGCTGCTTTACTTGACAATGTGTAGACCACTCAAAATAAACATTTCTCAGGAGAATCCCTCAGGGATTCTATTTTAAGACAGACAAACTAGTTGCTTTACAGAATAGCGTTCTGCGTTCCTTATAAAGAGGGTTATTGCTCTGAATCACATCATCAGCTGTTGACTAGAAAGCATGGGTTCAGGTTTCTCTAGTCTGTTTCGGTGAGTGGCCTGAACCGTGATGAAGATGGGTTGCTACGAGATGAGTCTTGGGGCTTGGAACATCACGATCATATGTTATTGCCGTTCAGTGTCTAATTACGAAAATCTTTACATTTCCTTTGCTTGCTTGAGGAAAGACCCTCATTCATTTTTAACTATTCCCATGAACATCTTATGTTAGTTACAAAACATGAAGCAGTTTATCTTAAACGAGACTCAACAATGTTCAGTGCAAAAAACAAAAGCAACATTCAAAGGAGGTTTTTTTTTTTTTTTTTGGCTGACTTATTTTAGGTAAAATTACCATCCTCTCTAATATTCTATTTTTTTTAATGGAGTAAGCTTTCTGTTCCCTGATGGGCATATTCTTAAAATGAATACAACACTTCTTTTTCAATTGTTTTCCCTACATCAATACATATAAATCACATGTGTGTCAAAATGTATTAAAATATGAAAGTGTGTTTTAAAGTCTTTCCTCACAGGTGGGAGACTGAATCCCAGAGATGTGGGTTTTATCTTAAAAGAAAAATTTCCTCCTAACCCAAAGTAGAGTGATGCTGTTTCTGGACTGAGGATTACATTTTAAATAGACTGGGAGACATTTTTACACAGCATAGTCAGAGTACGGGGTGGGCAGGAAGTTGCGGGCACAAGGGTTTTTTTCTAAAGTCATAAAATGAGATGTCTCAGAATCTGCCCATGTGGAGAGAGACAGAGAGACAGAGTTGAGGGGCATGAAGGCAGTCAGCATCCCTTTCTGTCTCACACGGCAGCTTGCTCACTGACCAGCGACGTCTGTCTAAGATTCCGGGACCTGCAGAAGAACCACAAGCATTGGGTTAATTTAGACCCTTTCCCCTTCTGACCATGAGCCTGACTGACCGTCAGCTGAGCATCTGCTGGCTTCTGGCCCCTCAGTGGAGGGACGAGAACCTTCGATCTCTGTGTCGGAACTTCCCCACCACGGGACAAGGCACAGCAGAGACAGCCGTGGAGCACCGCGACCAGACACTCGCACATCTGCATGTGAGCAGGTGTGGAAGTGGTCAGGCAGACTCTTCTAGCAGCAAGGGAAGCCTGGCTTCTTGTTCTTAGAAAACCAAGAAGCACTGTGCTTCTAAAATGCACCTGCAGCCCGACACCATGGCCTCGGGGATTGGGCTCCATGAGTCCCAGAAACTGCCGTCTTCCGCCCCGAGCTTTGAGCCCACCCCGGGCTGAGTACTGACCCGGTCCCTGCAGGGCAGGGACCACGCTCTGGCTTTCCCGACCAACACCGTTCATTCCACGACCCTGTCTCTTGTTGACTGCGGTTTCTGACACCACTTATGTCATTGAACAAATCAACTGGCACCGTTATCAACAGCAGTGCTGAGGACTCCCCTGCTGGCTCGGTGGATAAGCATCTTGCCTGCCAGTGCTAGGGGACGTGGGTTCAGAGAGGGTAACAGGCAGGAAGGCCAGGGGTCTCCAAACGGAGGAAATAGGCTGCAAGTGTCAGACATTTGTAATCTCTCTTAAGCGACAGGAGGAAACAAACTAGTGATTTTTTTTTTTTCCCCTTCTCTATACCAATTTAAAGGAGAAGGCAATGGCACCCCACTCCAGTGCCCTTGCCTGGAACATCCCATGGACGGAGGAGCCTGATGGGCTCCAGTCTGTGTGATCTCGAAGAGTCAGACACGACTGGGCGACTTCACTTTCACTTTTCACTTTCATGCATTGGAGAAGGAAATGGCAACCCACTCCAGTGTTCTTGCCTGGAGAATCCCAGGGACGGGGGAGCCTGGTGGGCTGCCGTCTATGGGGTCGCACAGAGTCAGACATGACTGAAGCGACTTAGCAGCAGTAGCAGCAGCATACCCATTTAAAAAGAGGTTTCTCTTAAAATACTGTGTTGCCATAATGACACCTGGTTCCACCTGAAGTTAACTTTTCTCAAACCTTGCGTTAACCAACGCATTTTTCATATGGAAATGTTTGTCTTAAGCTATGTTAATGTATTATGCATTCACCCCAGACTCTGTCTTCAAGTCGGTTCTGCCTAATGGCTCAGAACCGACTTGACAAATACTCAGACATTGTTCCCCTAATCTGTGTAAACGAAACTATTTGTATGGTAACCTGCCTTTATACAAGATTCAAGTCAATTGTTTTATGGCCCAGGATGACTCTTCTGGTGCCAAGATTATCCCAAAATACATCTTATGGATGAGGGGCCTGGTGCCATTCTCTGAGTTTTAAGACATTCCTTTCTTTCATTAACAGACTGCTGAGTGACTATATAATATCCAGCTAAAAACTATCAGGGGGGTATTCTTTCTGCCCCCTTCTGATGCCTATGTCGGAAGCTTTCTCCATCTCCTTTATACTTTAATAAAACCTTATGACACAAAAGGTCTGAGCAATCAAGCCTCCTCTCTGGCCCTGGATTGAATTCTTCTCCTCCAGAGGCCAAGAATCCCAGCGTCTCCTCGTGGTTCAGCAACAATCTTGCAGTTCCATCCCTGATCCAGGAAGATCCCACTGTGCCTCGAAGCAGCTCAAAGCCCACAACTACGAAGCCTGTGTGCTCCAGATACAGAACCTGGGGGCCTAGAGCCAGTGCTCGGCAGCAAGAGGAGCTGCCTGGAGAAGGCCGTCCTCTGCTCGTCTCCAGTTAGCCCTGGCTTCCCAAACCTGGAGAAGAGCCCCTGCAAAGGCCATGAAGACCCAGTGCAGCCAAAAGTAAATACATTTTTAAAAGAAAAGACTGTTAAAAAGTACTGGGAAAAAAAAAAAAGCAATGCTTAAGTACTAAGGAATCTACCCCCCACCCCTGCGGGGGGTCCACCCTGTTGAAAGTCACCCCTGATTTGTGATTTTCTGCTCAAAGTCCTTCAAATGCAACATGCCTTCTCCTCAGGTGTATAGTGGGGATTACTTCAGTTCAGTTCAGTTGCTCAGTCGTGTCTGACTCTGCGACCCCATGGACTGCAGCACACTAGATTTTCCTCTCCATCACCAACTCCCAGAGCTTGCTCAAACCCATGTCCATCGAGTCTATGATGCCATCCAACCATCTCATCTGTCATCCCCTTTTCTTCCCGCCTTCAATCTTTCCCAGCATCAGGGTCTTTTCCAATGAGTCAGTTCCTCGAATCAGGTGGCCAAAGGATTGGAGTTTCATCTTCAGCGTCAGTCCTTCCAATGAACACTGAGGACTGATCTCCTTTAGGATGGACATCATTCACTACAGGAATCCAATTACAGCAGTTTAACCAAGCAGAATTATGACAGCTTAAATGAGCAGAGTCCACCAGAACACCAGAAGAAAAAACAAAAACCAAATCAGATCACCACGGATAGTTTAAGCTAAGGTCAGTCAGTTCAGTCGCTCAGTCATGTCCGACTCTTTGTGATTTCATGGACCACAGCACGCCAGGCCTCTCTGTCCATCACCAACTCCCAGAGTTTACCCAAACTCATGTCCATTGAGTTTAATTAAAGTGGTTTCCTAACAATTTGTTGCGACGTGGCCCCAGGCTATGTGCGGCACTGTGAAAACGGGATGTCCCCCCACAACTGCCTCAAGCCCCCTGCATTAGCTGAACATTCCAAGTTTGGACCCCTAAACCGCAGTTAGCAAATCAGGTAGCTGTTTTCCACCTCTTGGGGCGGACGACCAGCCTGCCTCCAGAGTCAACACTCTCACGGCACAAGAGAAGTGCCCTTAACATGGGGAAGATGTCTTTAACGGCCCCTGGGTCTGGCTAAGACTGGGGAAATTTTCAAGCTGTCTCTTTAATAAGGGGCAACCGACATTTCCATAGGGAACTGGGATTTTTCCCTTCCCTTCGACGGAGGCAGATAAATCACCCCAAAAGGAAGTGGGCTTAGTTATGTCACTTGCTAATGTGTCTGCCGAGACAGAGACACCATGGCCATTGATACAGACATTTCCATCCATTTCTGCAAGAGACGGAAGATTCACAATCTAGGGAGTTTCCCCACAGCTGGAGCCCTCGGGGTGCTACTGCTGTGAAAATAACGAGTTCCTTCCAGACAGATGCCAGTAGGTAGATTAGGTATCCTTAACTAGCCACCCCGTGCTAGACTACCTCATCCCAGAGCCTGTGGCCTGTGGGTACCAGTTATTTTTCTCATCTTCCCAAACTCCCTCTGACCTTTTAATCCTTTTCTTTGCGCAGTTTAGGAGATGCAGACAACGGAATTAATGCACACATACAGTTTAAACAGCAACGATGATATTTTTTATTTCATTGAAAGTAGTCTTCAACGTCCGCAAAGAGGGATATCGTGGAAACAAGAGTATAAATGTTTCTTGATATTAAATGGTTCTCTAAAAGTGGTCCCTGGAGCAATAGTATCAGTACTGCTTGGGGAACTTTTGGAAATAGAATTGATTGTGCCCTACACAGATTGACAGAATCAGGAATTCTGGGGGTGCACCCAGCTCTCCACCATTAACACTCTGGGTGCTTCCAACATGCAGGGAAGCTTATAAGGATTCAACACGCTTTGAAAAAAAAGAATCCTCTGCTGTCATACAATATTGTCAGTGATACAGTGTCACTTCTATATTTATATTTCATAGTTGAAACTCACTTTGTATTAAAAAAAAAAAAAAACCTAGCCATTTTCTACTAAAAACACTATTTTCTAATTATCATTAATTGGCTTTCCTAGTAGCTCAGTTGGTAAAGAATCCACCTGCAATGCAGGAGACCCTGGTTCGATTCCTGGGTCAGGAAGATCCCCTGGAGAAGGGATAGGCTACCCACTCCAGTCTTCTTGGGCTCCCTTGGTGGCTCAGCTGGTAAAGAATCTGCCTGCAATGTGGGAGACCTGGGTTCTATCCCTGGGTTGGGCAGATTCCCTGGAAAAGGGAAAGGCTACCCACTCCAGTATTCTGGCCTGGAGAATCCCATGGACTGTATAGCCCATGGTTAATTAACTGACTTGTTTACAAGGAGTGGTAAACTTATTCACAAGATGTGCCTGTGGTTAATTAATTCACTTATTTACAAGAGGCGGTAAACTTATATACAAGATGAGGTTGCGGTTAATTGATATCTGTGTGTGACAGTCTGTATGACTTTCTCGTCTTTGAAGGCTCACCTGAAGAACTCATGAAACGAGGAGACAGCTAACAATACCAGCGCTGGGCTAGTATTAATGATACTCAGGATAATAATGAGTTTGGCAGGTTGATGCATGCAAACATGGGATCTCTGTTGTGCCAGATGCCAGGCCCTGATTATTTCATTGCAGCCTCGTGGTAGCCTTATGATACAGAGCTCCATACATCTGCATCAGACCCAGAAGACCTGGGCTGCCCAGTGGAGGACCAGTTCATCCCAGAGCACATGGCCTATGGGTGCAAGTTTCAGGCCCCGGGCTGGAGAGCTCCTGCCCCCCAGTCTGCGGCGGCCCCTGATCCATCAACACAACCACAGTCAGATTCCTTCTGGTCAAAGCCGACAGTTACTTTTTAGGCCTCCCAGTAACCTCTTTGCAGAGAGACATCTTTACCATATGTATTCTGATTCAAGGGAATACAGTAAGGCACTGCGGTCACGATTGTAACTGAGCACCATGGAGGTCCCCCAGGGTTCAGACCATGCGTGTGCAGGGACAGGTCAGTGTGACCCGCCGCGTGGGACCTGGGAGGGGACGATGGGGAGACAGGCCTCTCTCCTTTGTGATCAGGACAACACCGCTACGCCCAGCTCACTCACGTTTTGTGGGTCCAAGCCTGGTTTGGGCAGCAGTGCCGTGATGGGGGAGGCGGTCTTTGTTCCAAGATGTTACTTCGCATAAATCACGTGCCAGCACCTGAGTCCCCAGCATCTACCCACAGAAAGAGAGAAATTAAGTTTGCTCTGGACGCATGAAAGGACAGCCAGAGAACTGTAAGAGTTGATAAGGTGTTCAATGAACTCAAATGACAACACTCAAGACATTTGTAGGCATGCTCAATTTCAGAGTTTATATCTCAACTGTGGGATCAAAAAAGATCTTGGTGCAACTTATGACTGTATCCTGCCTACATGTTCCCCTAAGATGGTAAAGAGTCTGCCTGCAGTGCGTGAGACCTGGGTTCAATCCCTGGGTCAGGAAGATCCCCTGGAGAGGGGAATGGCAATCCACTCCAGTACTCTTGCCTGGAGAATCCCATGGACAGAGGAGCCTGGTGGGCTACAGTCCGTGGGTCACAAAGAGTCAGACACGACTGAGCGACTAACACAAGAGTTCTACCATATCTGGCCTTGCATTTAGGTCTTTAATTATGAGTTTATTTTTGTGTATGGTGTTAGAGAGTGTTCTAATTTCATTCTTTGACATGTAGCTGTCCAGGTTTCCCAGCACTTATTGAAGAGACTGTCTTTTCTCCACTGTATGTTCTTGCCTCTTTTGTCATAGATTAGGTGACCATGGGTGTGTGGGTTTAACTCTGGGCTTTCTATCATGTACCACCTGTCTTTCTGTTTTTGTGCCAGGACCATACTGTCTTGATGACTGTGGCTCTGAAGTAAGAGAGTCTGATTCCGCCAGATCCATTTTTTCTTTTTTAAGATTAATTTGCCAAAAAAAAAAAAAAAGATTAATTTGCTGACTTGTGGTCTTTTGTGTTTTGATACAAATGGTAAAATTTTTGGACATTAGTGGCGGCAAGATCTTTTTTGGTCTACCTCTTAGAGTAATGAAAATAAAAATGAAAATAAGCAAATGGGATCTAATTAAACTCAAAAGCTTTTGCACACCAAAGGAAACCATTAATACAAAATGCAAAGACAATCTTCAGAATGGGAGAAAATATTTGCAAATGAAGCTAACGACAAGGGACTAATCTCCAAAACTGGAGAAGAGAAAGGCTACCCACTGCAGTGTTCTGGCCTGGAGATTTCCTTGGACTACAGTCCATAGGGTCGCAAAGAGTCGGACACGACTGAGCAACTTTCACTATCTCCAAAGTATATAAACAGCTCATGTGGCTCAATATCAAAAAAAAAAAAAAAAAAACAACCCAATCAAAAACTGGGTAGAAGATCTGAATAGACATTTATCCAAAGAAGACATACAGATGGCTAAAAGGAGCACATGAAACGATGCTTCACACCACTAATTATTAAAGAGATGCAAGTCGAACCTACAATGAGGCGTCACTTCAGATTGGTCAGCATGGCCATCATCCATAAAAACCTAGAAGCAATAAATGCTGGAGGAGGGTGTGGAGAAAAGGAAACCCTCTCACACTGTCGGTGGGAATGTACACTGATACAGTCGTTGTGAAGAAGAGTACGGAGGTTCCTTAAAAACCTGAAAACAGATCTAGCCTATGATCTAGCCATTTCACTGCTGGGGATACAGCTGGAGAAAACCATGATTTGAAAAGATACACGTGCCTCAGCGTTCAGAGCGGCACTGCTCACAATATCCAAGACGTAGAAGCACCCTAAATGGGCCCCAACAGAGGAACAGATGAAGAAGACGTGCTGTATACAGACAACGGAATACTAGTCACCGTAAGAAAAGAATGAAATCATGCCATACGCGGCAACACAGACGGACCTCGAGACGGTCATACTGTGTGAAGTAAGTCAGAGACAGACCGACAAATATCATATGACATCTTGCATATGTGGAATCTAAAAAAAAAAAAGATACAAATGAACTGACAAAATGGAAACAGAACTACAGATGTGAAAAAAAAACCACAAAAAACAACTTGTAGTTACCAGAGGGTAAGAGAGGGGGAAGGGATAAATTAGACCGGGATTGGACACATTTAGACACAATTCTATATACAAAACATATAGGTAAAGTAATAAGACCTAGTACATCATGAGAAACGCTGGGCTGGAACAAGCACAAGCTGGAATCAAGATTGCCGGGAGAAATATCAATCACCTCAGATATGCAGATGACACCATCCTTATGGCAGAAAGTGAAGAGGAACTAAAAAGGCTCTTGATGAAATGGAAAGAGGAGAGTGAAAAAGTTGGCTTAAAGCTCAACATTCAGAAAACGAAGATCATGGCGTCTGGTCCCATCACTTCATGGCAAATAGATGGGGAAACAGTGGAAACAGTGCCAGACTTTGGTTTTTTTGGGTCCAAAATCACTGCAGATGGTGATTGGAGCCATGAAATTAAAAGACGCTTACTCCTTGGAAAGAAAGTTATGACGAACGTAGATAGCATATTCAAAAGCAGAGATATTACTTTGCCAACAAAGGTCTGTCTAGTCAAGGCTATGGTTTTTCCTGTGGTCATGTATGGATGTGAGAGTTGGACTATTAAAAAAAGCTGAGCACCGAAGAATTGATGCTTTTGAACTGTGGTGTTGGAGAAGACTCTTGAGTCCCTTGGACTGCACAGAGATCCAACCAGTCCATCCTAAAGGAGATCAGTCCTGGGTGTTCATTGGAAAGACTGATGCTGAAGCTGAAACTCTAATACTTTGGCCACCTCATGTGAAGAGTTGACTCATTGGAAAAGACCCTGATATTGGGAGGGATTGGGGGCAGGAGGAGAAGGGGACGACAGAGGATGAGATGGCTGGATGGAATCACCGACTCGATGGACATGAGTTTGAGTAAACTCCGGGAGTTGGTGATGTACGGGGAGGCCTGACGTGCTGTGATTCATGGGGTCGCAAAGAGTCAGACATGACTGAGCGACTGAACTGAACTGAACTGAATAGGACCTACTGTTTAGCATAGAGAACTCTAGTCAATACTATATAATGATCCATATGGGAAAAGAATCTAAAAAAAGAGGGGATGTATGTATATGTCCAGCTGATTCACGATGCCGACCAGCAGAAACTGACCCAACAGTGTAAATCAACTATGCTCCCAGGAAAATTGAAATAAAAAACTGTTGGATAATTTGTATCTAACCTGTACGGTATAAAGTAACACAGTTTATGTTTCAACTATGTGTGTGTGTCTGTGTCTGAGAGTCAGAATGTGTGTTTTGTGTGAGAGGAAATACAAATATCCATAAACTGTCTTACTGACTTGGACACACACACACATATAGTTGAAACATAAACTGTGTTACTTTATGCCATATAGGTTAGATACAAACTACTATCCAATAGGTTTTTTTGGAACAGGCAGGGTTTCCCTGATAGCTCAGTTGGTAAAGAATCCACCTGCAATGCAAGAGCTGCTGCTGCTGCTAAGTCGCTTCAGTCGTGTCCGACTCTGTGTGACCCCATAGACGGCAGCCCACCAGGCTCCCCCGTCCCTGGGATTCTCCAGGCAAGAACACTGGAGTGGGTTGCCATTGCCTTCTCCAAGGCATGAAAGCGAAAAGTGAAAGTGAAGTCGCTCAGTCGTGTCCGACTCTTCACTATCCCATGGACTTGCAGCCTACCAGGCTCCTCCACCCATGGGATTTTCCAGGCAAGAGCACTGGAGTGGGGTGCCACTGCCTTCTCCACAATGCAGGAGACCCCGGTTCAATTCCTGGGTCCGGAAGATCCCCTGGAGAAGGGATAGGCTACCCACTGCAGTATTCTTTTCTGGAGAATCCTGTGGATGGAGGAGCCTGGTGGGCTGCTGTCCATAGGGTCGCACAGAGTCAGACAGGACTGAAGCGACTTGGCGGCAGCAGCAGCAGCTGCATCGCTCTCATTAGCGCCTGAACCACTGTTTCACTCCCCATCCGTGGGGGCCCTCATGCCAAAAAGGTTGGAGACTGCTGCTCTATGCAACAGTGAAACGTACACTTTAAAGAGGTGTGTAATATAGAATAAAGTATATAAATACATCTCCATAGCACTATTAAAGAAATACTGCTATACAACTGGGGGTGGAAAAAAGCCTACAGTGAGACCTAGCTTCATGTGAGTTTAACTACGTCATGTTTAACCCAAAGAAGGGAGGGTCGGCAGCAACAAGAAAAATTATTTCATCTGTGTTCGGAATCCTTTGTGAGTTACTCCTGGATAACTGAAATGATTTTCAGAATCCTTGTGTATATTGTGTGATGTGACTGAATTCCAATTGTTTTTTAGCTTGCTCACTATTTTTTTTCTTTTTTGCTGTTACCTCTCTTTAATCAATATTTATATGACACATATTTGTAGACTCATCCTATGGATGCATATTAAGTCATCGTCATTTGTGTGATTTTTTGCATGTGCGCTAATGGCGGTGGTAGGTGGTTTAGTCACTAAGTTGTGTCTGACTCTTTGCGACTGCATGGACTGCAGCATGCTAGGCTCCTCTGTCCGTGGAATTTTCCAGGACAAGAATACTGGAGTGGGTTGCCATTTCCTTTTGCAAGAGATCTTCCCAACCCAGGGATTGAACTTGAGTCTCCTGCATTGCAGGTGGGTTCCTTACTGACTGAGCCACCAGGGAATCCCCCTGCACTCTAAAAGTTGGGAGCCCTAACCCTGTAACCTGCGTCCACAGTGTTCCCGGACTAGGAGGGCTTGGCAAGTGGAGAGATGAGAGTAACAAAGACGTGTCTTTCCTCCCATGCATGCTTTACCACGCCACTGCACGTTCAGTCTCTGCAGTGTGTCCCCCTGACCAGCAGAGGCTAAGCTGTGTGCTTACTCTCAGTTGGGGGGAGGGCTCACTTCTGGGAAAAGCGAGGCTTCCCATAACTAATAAACACTGACCCACAGACATAGTTTCACTTCAGCAAACGTCAAGTCCGAGCAGACTCACACACCCTGGGGTGTGTGGTCAAGATTCCCCAGCCATGGGCCCCGAGGACACAGGCAGACACACCGTCCATCACACCCGCTGTGTACGGTCAGATTCCTACGGTTGATTGCTGAGATCAGACCTTGCGTGTGCTGCCCAGAACTGACTGTAGTCTGTTGCTAAGTTCTGCTGTGTGTTTCCTTGTACACACGTAGCCCATGGGAGGTGGCCAGCTGCCTACAACCAGTCGAGGTGATTCTCTTTGGTCTTCCAACCACTATAGAGACATGGACTCCTGGTTTTATAAAGAAAACCATCAATTTATGGGGACTTCTTATGGGGGGTGGCCAGTGGCTAAGACTCTGTCCTCCCAATGCAGGAGGCCCAGGTTCAATCCCTGGTCAGGAGACTAGATCCCACATGCCACAACTAAGCCTCACCACAGCTGAATAGATTGTTTTGTTTTTTTTCTTAAAGAGAGAGCAGATTATGAATGGAGGTGAAGCCCTGAACAGGTCCAAAAGCCATGTACTGGTGATGATTTGAAGAGAAAGGAGAAGAAGATGATCCTGCATGTGTGAGGCCATGTCCCATGGGGTGGTCACAGGGAGGAAGAGAGTTCCAGGTAACCAGGACTTTCCTGGGTCAGAATCCCACCATGTCCAGAGTTCATCTGCTTCTCCTGGGTCCCGGGGGTGGGGGGAGGGGGTCCCTTTATTTCCACTCTCTCTTCCCGCTCTGGAGCCAAGAGATGATCATATTCATTCATAAGTGCCAGAATGAGAAAAGCAATCAAGATACTTGGCTCACCATCTCTTTTTTCACCAGTTAAGGAACATTAGGAAGGTTCTTTGCCTGCTCTTTTGGCAATTAGACAAGAGATATTTTCTGGACTTCATGTGCCTGGAGCTAGGCATAAAGTAAGGAAAAGTTATGACCAACCTAGACAGCATATTAAAAAGCAGAGACATTACTTTGCCAACAAAGGTCCATCTAGTCAAGGCTGTGGTTTTTCCAGTGGTCATGTATGGATGTGAGAGTTGGACTATAAAGAAAGCTGAGTGCGGAAGAATTGATGCTTTTGAACTGTGGTGTTGGAGAAGACTCTTGAGGCTCCCTTGGATGGCAAGGCGATCCAACCAGTCCATCCTAAAGGAGATCAGTCCTGGGTGTTCACTGGAAGGACTGATGCTGAAGCTGAAACTCCAATCCTTTGGCCACCTGATGGGAAGAGCTGACTCGTTTGAAAAGACCCTGATGCTGGGAAAGATTGAGGGCAGGAGGAGAAGGGGACGACAGAGGATGAGATGGTTGGATGGCATCACCAACTCAATGGACGTGGGTTTGGGTGGACTCCGGGAGTTGGTGATGGACAGGGAGGCTGGCGTGTAGCAGTTCATGGGGTCACAAAGAGTCAGACACGACTGAGAGACTGAACTGGACTGAACTGAAGGAAACCTGAGATATTGGAGAGACACATTTTAAAAAGCCTTGCTGCTGTTGCTGTTTGGTTGCTAGGGCGTACCCAACTCTTTGCGACCCCATGGAGTGCAGCACGCCAGGCCTCCCTGTCCTTCACTCACTCCCAGAGCTTGCTCAAACTCACGTCCATTGAGTGGGTGATGCCATCCAACCGTCCCACGTGAGAACACACGTGCTTACCCAGGAATCCTGGGCACAGCCCTTAGATGGGAATCTCCCTGTCAACTCTGCCAAGCCTTCAGTGTAGGGCTGAAAGTGAAAGTCACTGAGTGGTGTCCAACTCTTTGCGACGCCATGGACTATACAGCCCAAGGAATTCTCCAGGCCAGAATACTGGAGTGGGTACCCTTTCCCTTCTCCAGGGGAATCTTCCCAACCCAGGGATAGAACCCAGGTCTCCCGCCTTATAGGCCGATTCTTGACCAGCTGAGCTACCAGGGAAGCCCAACAGCACAAGGCTACTGGTTAACAATTGAGGAAATACACAGAGGAGACTGAGAAGGAAGGAGACATGTAATCCAGCTATCACTGGCTTGGCCAAAAAGTTTGTTCCGGTTTCTCCATACCCTGTTAGGTTCCCACACACATCGTATGGAAAAAGCCTGAATCCACTTTTGGCCAGTCCAACATGTTAGCCCTAGAAAACTGGTCCTTATGAACATGGAGCGCTTTCACATCCCAGGTCTATTCAAATGGACTCAACAGCATTCTCTCAGTACTTCCTGGCCACCCAGTGAACACTTCGCGTGGCTCGAGTACTGGGTACTCTCAGATGTTATCAAGTCCACACTGCTGACACAGTTACTGTTAAACAAGGGCCTTCTCAAAGCTCGGTTTCTTTACCCACTTGCATGACTCAGGGAGGAAAATTCATGCACTTAGGGAGCAGTGGAAAGCATATTTTGAAGCAGCCGGATTTCTTACAAAGACTAATTTTAAATACACTCAGAAAAAAAAATGCAAATATGTCATCTCACTTGACCATAGTAACAGCATCGGATTTAATATTTTTCGGTCCAGACCATCTGGGCTTGATTCTCATCGTTCGAAACTCTGTGGGAGCTATTTCGGTTGTGCTTGGGAAAGTTTCGTTTGAGTCACAAGTACGGTGAGAACCTAGTCCTGTTGCCAAAATAGAAAGCTCTGTCTCTTCCCCCGCCGCTCCCCGCCTCACTCTCTGAGAAAGTTGCTTTGGGAAGAATAATTTGGGACCTTAGAACAGATTTAGGAGCTGATGGGACTTGCCCTGGTGGTGCACTGGCCAGAACTCCAGGTTCTCAATGCAGCAGACCTGGGTTCCATCCCTGGTCAGGGAAATAGATCCCACATGCCGAAACTGAGTGTTCACCTGCCACAGCTAAGACCTGGTGCAGTCAAATAAATAAATAATTGTTTTTAATTTAAAAAGTTTTACATTAAAAAAAATTTTTTTAATTTACATTTTAAAAATTTAAAAATTTTACATTAAAAAATTTACATTAAAATTTTTTTCATTTTACATTAAAAATTTTTTTACATTTTAAAAAATTAAAATTTTTTACATTAAAAATCAAAAAATTTTACATTAAAATTAAAAAATTTTACATTAAAAATTAAACTTTTTACACTTAAAAATTAAAAATTTTTACATTAAAATTAAAAATTAACATTAAAAATTAAACATATTTACATATAAAATAAAAAATTTACATATAAAAATAAAAATTTTACATTAAAATTAATTTTTACATTAAAAAATTTTAATTTAAAGGAAAAAAAGAAAAGACAGCTGAAGAACATTTCACACACCACCAGCTATCAATTCAGAGCTCAAGCAAATGACAGTCAGTTATCTATGAATGAGACAGTCTATCTTCCCCGTATTAGAAGAAACTCAGTCTGTTGCCATCCCATGCTGTTGATGTTTTTATGCTGTCCTTCCCCATGTCTACACTGCCCCTTCCCTGCATCTACGCTATTCCTGACTGCATATGCCTTTGGATACGTTTAGTCCTGTTTCCTGAGAAAGCTCTGGAAGAGTACACACAGGCAGGGTGGTGATAGACTTACCCGTGAAGGAAACCAGTCTTTCAACCTCTCTTTGCCTCCCTCCCTCCCTCCCCGGGTTCAAATTCTAGGGAAGCTGCTAAAATAGGCTGCAAATCTCTGATTTGTAAAAGTGTCTGAATTTTACAAATCAGAGACTGTTTTCTCTTAAAACTTACACAGATGCTGTTACAACAGCAACATCAGACTTCTGAAGAGACAAACGCCACTTGCAGTCTTTCCACCCTAACACTTCTTTTAATTTACGGAAAAAAAAAAAATGGTACAGAGATTCTTCTTTACAAAGTACAGAGACACAGACAGAGAAGACAGACACGTGGAGATCAAGGCAGGGAGGTGGGTGGGATTAACTGGGAGACTGGGAGTGATATACACCCACTACTGATACTGCCTATGAAATAGACAGCTAATGACAATTTGCTGTATAGCCTCTAGGGAATGCGCTGTGGTGACCTAAATGGATAGGAAAATCAAAAGAGGGATATTTGTACGCATATAGCTCATTCACTTCGTTCTACAGCAGAAATCAACCCAACGCTGTAAAGTACCTGCACTCAAGAATTTAAAATAAAAAAAATTTTTTTGAAGCCCCCATCTTATCCATATATTATAGATATATCATTGTTTAAATGGATCAATAACAGTGTAACATGTAGTACAACCCAATCCTTTATTTTTAAGGAATTCTTTGCCCTTGATTTGGCCTCTTGCAGAACCGGCCACCAAATCCAGTAATACTCATGGAATATTCCCTCAAAAGATTCCTTAATTCAAACATCAGGAAATACAGACTTCTGTATCCTTTTAAAGACAGAAACAGCTTTAAGATTTCAGAAATCATTTCGGCATTCATATAGGAGTCCTGAGAAATGCTTCAGGGATTGACCAAACCCTCTGTTTAAAAAGTGCTCCTATGTCACATATGAGAGTAGGCAATTTTTCAGGATATACTCCATCATGTTGAGAGTTCAGGATGCCCACCTTTGTAGAAATCCAAGGTGGCCATGGACACAGAATGAGTGAATGACAAGTAGGTGACGGGTCTCCTGGGCTACCAATAAGAGGGTCAACCTCAGCCAAGAGTTGAGTAGGTGCTTCAGGCTGCTCTTCTACGCTGACCTCCAAGTTGCCTCTCCTTTCATGGGTCAATCCCCCACCCTCATCATACAGATTATTCAACCTTGTTCACACTCCTTATTTCAGGGTCCCACTGAATAGCCAAAACTAAATGACTGTTATCAACTCAAGTGTTCACATTTTTGAGTCCAGAGTCAAAGTGCTGTTGAACTTCATGAACCACGTCTAACACAAGGCCAAGAAGAAGATATTACCATTTATCAAAGGTTTATTGAAGAAAAGTATGCCAATACTCAAAACACATTATAAGCATCTTTGAAAATAATTTAATTCTCTGGTGTTTAGAACAAGATTCCCTTCCTGCTGCTGCTGCTGCTAAGTTGCTTCAGTCCTGGCCGACTGTGTGCGACCCCATAGATGGCAGCCCACCAGGCTCCCCCGTCCCTGGGATTCTCCAGGCAAGAACACTGGAGTGGGTTGCCATTTCCTTCTCCAGTGCATGGAAGTGAAAGTGAAGTCGCTCAGTCGTGTCCGACTCTCACCAACCCCATGGACTGCAGCCCACCAGGCTCCTTCATCCATGGGATTTTCCAGGCAAGAGTACTGGAGTGGGGTGCCATTGCCTTCTCCATTCCCTTCGTATAAATTATCAATTACAAGAAAGGGCCTCCTCCATACATGTATATGTATGGCTGAGTCCCTTTGCTGCCCACTTCCAATATAAAATTAAAAGTTTTTAAAAGGCTGGGGTGGGGGGGGGGGGTCTCCTCTAATTTTTTTTTTTTTAATGTCAAAAACAGTGTAAAGTCTTTGTTTATTCCCTGAAGATTGTTTTATCTGAAGATTCATTTACATTTTAAGAGAATATAACTGGTTCAGTTTTAGGGGAATTATTTGCAGTTTCAAAAGGGACTAATGACCTGAGAAGCTTGCTTCCCCCCCACCCCCTGCTTTCAAAGGCCTTCTGGTTGACTGCTTTGCAGAGGTATTTGACTGCACTTTAATACTTATGCAGGGCTTCCCTGTTGGCTCAAGTGGTAAAGAATCTGCCTGCAATGCAGGAGACCCAGGTTGGATCCCTGGGTCAGGAAGACCCCCTGGAGGAGGAAATGGCTACCCATTCCAGTATTCTTGCCTGGAAAAATTCCACGGACAGAGGTGCCTGGTAGGCTACAGTCCATGGGGTCACAAAGAGTTGGACTCGACTGAGCGACTTACACACTAATACTTAAAGCAACTAATTATCAAAGTTACTCATCTTGGATTTATGATAAACATGAAACATTTACAAAGATAAGATCTTAAGTAAAAACTGCTTATCCTAGGGCCTTTACCAAAATCACCATAAAAGGCTTCCTGATAGCTCAGACGGTAAAGGATCGGCCTGCAATGCAGGAGACCAGGCTTCCATCCCTGGGTCGGGAAGATCCCCTGGAGGGAAGGAAATGGCAACCCACTACAGTATTCTTTCCTGGCGAATCCCATGGCCAAAGGAACCTGGTGGGCTATAGTCCATGGGAATCTCAAAGAGTTGGACACGACTGAGCGACTTACGCAGACAGAAGGTTCATTCAAGGGAATTTTGTCTATGGATTGTCTTTGTCCAACTCCAGCACTGGAATGATCCATAAAATGGACCCATGGAGCTAACAGGTGTGAGAAAAGACAACAGTAAATTACCGGAGACCATGAGTCCAAACTCTGCAGAGAGCTAGGCTTCAGTTCTATTAGCCGAGGCTGAAATGTATGTAGTCATTAGAAACAAATATCTATTGACCAATCTGGGTTCAAGCAGGGAGTTAGAATAGTAAGCTATTAAAAACAGAACGAAACCAAGTGCGTGTGCAAAGAAAGAGGACAAGGATCGTGAAATCACAATCCTTTTGGCAAGCAGCCAAAGCTTCATACAGACAGGTTGGCCGTCCAGCCTGCAGCGTGTTAAATCCCCGCCATGCCAGCCCGTCGAGGTCACTCCAGCCAGAATCTCTGGGCTAAGAGTCCGCATTGGAGCTCGTCATCCAGGCCTCAGAGGTTACCTCCTCTAACTGTGGTCCCCACGTCAGCAGCATCAACATCACCATGGTACCAAACGGGAATGCAAAGGCTGAGCCTGAACCCAGAGAGCAACAGATGAGGGAGTCTGGGGGTAGGGGAGCGGGGGGTGGGGATACTACAGGGATCAGTGTTTCACAAGCCCCAGATACACACTTAAGATGTAGAACCACGGGCACAGCTCCTCTCGTGACCATTTTGCACATGAGGACTTGAACGGAAGAGCTGATCGTCAAAGCTCTGCAAACTGGGAAGGGCTGTGGGCAAGACAAGAAACCTGTGCCACCAGGTGAGTCAGGAAGAATTTTAAAACTTTTTAACTCTCTCTGCTGATACGCAAAGTCCTGCTTTCAGTAATGTATTGATGGCTTTCGGTCATTCTCTTTAAGACCTGTGATAAACAGAACAACACAGAGTAGGTAATAAGAATGAATTACAGGGCTACGCAGGCTGTATTTTATATCAGAACGCAGCTGTTCCAGTGTCATAGGTTTGCTTCCTAATTACTTACTCTAATGCTCCATTTGTCTTCATAATGCGTGCACTTACCGCGTATGCATAGCTGTGCCTCAAATAAAAATGGATTCACCATTCAGTTTATGTCAATTTTGTTTGAAGCTCTTTCTCCTAACTGCAACCCAGATGAGATGCAAATGATTACATTAAATTTGAGAGGTGAGCCAGGGAGCATTTAAGTGTCCATTCGAGACGGTATTTTGTTAAGAGCATACTAAATAAGATTAAGATCGTCTGGGATCTTAAGAGTACACACTGGACTAATTAATTCCTTAGTACAAAAGAACTATCAATACTGATCCTTCCGTGGCTTTTACTTGTGCTGTTTGATTCTTTATTTTATTAATGGGCTTCCCAGGTGGCTCAGCTGGTAAAGAATCCGCCTGCAATGTGGGAAACCTGGGTTCGATCCCCAGGTTGGGAAGATTCCCCTGGAGAAGGGAACGGCTATCCATTCCAGTGTTCTGGCCTGGAGAATTCCATGGACTGTATACTCCATGGGGTCACAAAGTGTTAGGGATTATATTTTATTTTATCAATATTTTATTTTATTAATATAAAGAACATCTTGTGGTTTTAACCATGTTATTACCTAGGCTAAAGTCAAGATGCAGCAAGAAAACAATGGGAGGA
Organism: Bos indicus x Bos taurus; assembly: GCF_003369695.1. Taxonomy (NCBI): domain Eukaryota; kingdom Metazoa; phylum Chordata; class Mammalia; order Artiodactyla; family Bovidae; genus Bos; species Bos indicus x Bos taurus. The sequence continues at coordinate 5,544,805 of NC_040105.1, read as the reverse complement.
AACCCAGAAACACTTTTCACAGCCATAAGCAGGATAAACAGAAAGAAAACAAAAGTAAAAACGAACAGAATTACTAGTGCTGAAAAACAGAAAATGTGAAAGCACCTTCCACACACTTCATGAAATGGCAAAAAAGGACAGAGATGCTCCTACTAAACCGAACTGTCAAAAGTGAAAGGGAAAGTTGTTCAGTTGTGTCTGACTCTGTGCAACCCCGTGGACGACACGGGGAGAATCCATGGGATTCTCTAGGCCAGAATGCTGGAGTGGGTAGCCTTTCCCTCCTCCAGGGGATCTTCCCAGCCCAGGGATTAACCCCAGGTCTCCCGCATTGCAGGTGGATTCTTTACCAGCTGAGCCACGAGGCATCTTCTCTCATCTACCTTTTTCTTTCAGAAGTATGGTTTTTCCAGTGGTCATGTGTGGATGTGAGAGTTGGACTGTGAAGAAGGCTGAGCGCCGAAGAATTGGATGCTTTTGAACTGTGGTGTTGGAGAAGACTCTTGAGAGTCCCTTGGACTGCAAGGAGATCCAACCAGTCCATTCTGAAGGAGATCAGCCCTGGGTGCTCTTTGGAAGGAATGATGCCAAAGCTGAAACTCCAGTACTTTGGCCACCTCATGCGAAGAACGGACTCGTTGGAAAAGACTCTGATGCTGGGAGGGATTGGGGGCAGGAGGAGAAGGGGACGACAGAGGATGAGATGGCTGGATGGCTTCACTGACTCGATGGACGTGAGTCTGAGTGAGCTCCGGGAGTTGGTGATGGACAGGGAGGCCTGGCATGCTGTGGTTCATGGTGTCGCGAAGAGTCAGACACGACTGAACTTCTGTTTTGCAAAAGAGCTATCTGTTAGATTTTTATATCTCAACTTTCCCTCATTATGAGACTAACTTTTCCGCGCTCCCCAAAGAAACGAGTATGCAGTATTGATGTCTCCCACTTGGCCATTAAATTTTCATCTATCACCGAAGGAGAAACCCAACATTTCCCGGGCTTAATCACGCTCCAGTTTTCACAGGCAGAAGGCTCCCTGGAGAAGGCAAGACCCTCCCATGAGCTCAGAGCCTCAGCTATCTGCCCGGAAGGCATTTTCCCCTTCTTCTCAGTGAAGGAAGTCATCCATGGATGCTCTCCTTGATAAACGACCCCTGATAAACTACTTTGCATGGTGGTTACAACAAGCCAGGCTCTGACTTCTCATGGCTCACTGTTTTTTTCTGCACCTACCTTCTCTCCTTACACAACTGCCACGTGCAGCTTTCTGCCTCGCAGCAGAAGTGTTCAATATTTATTGATCATCTGATCAGTGCTGAGTACTCATGAGAAAGCTGAGGTCCAGATTCTGTCTCCAGATAGAGTCCAAGACACTGACTTAGATTTGAAGGTCAGAGAAAACAGCAAGTATCTGAAAAACAGTTTAGCCGCTCAGACGTGTCCAACTCTTTGCGACCGCATGGACTGTAGCACACCAGGCCTCCCTGTCCATCACCAACTCCCAGAGCTTGCTCAAACTCAAGTCCATGGAGTCGGTGATGCCATCCAACCATCTCATCCTCTGTCGTCCCCTTCTCCTCCTGCCTTCAATCTTGCCCAGTATCAGGGTCTTTTCCAATAAGTCATTTCTTTGCATCAGGTGGCCAAAGTTTTGGAGCTTCAGCATCAGTCCTTCCAATGAATAACCAGGATTGATTTCCTTTAGCATTGACTGGGTCGATGTCCTTGCCATCCAAGGGACTCTCTGTTGGAAAAACATAAGCCTGATTCAAATGCAGCATGAGCCATACTTGTACCAAAACCACATCACATCCTTGCTTTTCTGACCTTCAGGTTTATTAGCTGAGTCGTGTAGCCTCGTTTGCTAAATCTGGCAACGCTAGACCTGGAACAAGAAGCAGACACAACCACTGCCTTTCCAGACTTCACTGTCTAGCTGACACGACAGGACATAACTAGGTAATTATGAGGTTTCTTTTTTTTTTAAGTGAAAGGAAGCTGAAGGAAAAAGGAGGAACTTGGTATTTGGGGTTATTTAATGGGTACCCACATTCATTGTGTGCATTTCAGAAAAGGTTTTGTGCTCTCTCTTAATACTCAGGTATTAAAATAGTCAGTGCATCGGGTATCCCCTGGTCGTCCAGTGGTTAACACTTTGCCTTCCAAGGCAGGGAATGTGGGTTCAATCCCTGGTCAGGGAGCCAAGATCCCACATGCCTCGTGGCCAAAAAACCAAAACATAAAATAGAAGCAATACTGTCACAAATCCAGTAAAGACTTGTAAAATGGTCCACATCACAGCCTGGACAGGGGACAGGAGTTTGGGGGGAGAATGGATACGTGTATATGTATGGCTGAGTCCCTTTGCTGGTCACCTGAGATTCACACAGCATTGTGAATCAGCTATACCCCAATACAGAATGAAAAGTTTAAAAACCTTAAAAAAAAAATGGCCCATATCAAAAATCTTTAAAAAAAAAATAGCATATATTCATACTGTCTCACATTGTCAATTACTTTCACTGTAACTAAGCAACTGATACTGAAGGTCCAACCCTTTGGCCACCTGATGCGGAGAGCCAACTCACTGGAAGTGACCCTGATGCTGGGAAAGGTTGAAGGCAGGAGGAGAAGGGGATGACAGAGGATGAGATGGTTGGATGGCATCACTGACTTGATGGACGTGAGTTTGAGGAAGCTCTGGGAGTCGGTGATACACAGGGAGGCCTGAGGTGCTGCAGTCCATGGGGTCGCAAAGAGTCGGGCACGACTTAGCAAGCAAACGAGAAGCAACAAAGTGAGCGGTTCCTGGGACACAGGATCGTGACAAGGAAGCCCATGGTTTTGCACAGGGCCTTGGGCAGTGTCTCAAAAGTACAGCATGTCACTTCCTGCACCCGGCCGGGGCTGCCAGCCGGGCCTGCCTCCCTGAGTTCAGGGGACTCCCCAGGGATGTATCTGTTGCAGGGGGCCGATGCTGCTGTCTTTGCAAATGGACACAAAGCTGTCAGGCTCAAGGCAGCCCTTCTCCTCAGCTCCAGAGGACTTTCTGAAAGCTGATACTGAAACGACTGAAATCACCAACCCAACCCGTAAGCAGCCCGCCCCACCTCCATTGAGCTGGGGGATGGGATAACGGTGCAGATGCTGGTTCACTGGGCTAGGGCAGGGCTGGGGTTCTAGATTTCGAAGTGGCTACTGGGGAAGACAGACGCTGCCGGTCTGGGAGCCACCCTTGGAGGAGCAGGGCCCTCATCGGGGGTTTTGCTTACAAGCTTCCATGCTGCCCTTCTCACGTTTCTCCCCCCACGACAGGGTATCCATCCCAGAAATCTCTCCTGCAGTGAATGACTCTGGCACGGCCAGTGCCTCTCCCTTCTTTGGGAGACTAAAGAGATTCTGCACCCTGGAGTCTCCCACCACCTTCTACAGTTGCCCAAGTTCAAGGTGCACATCGAAGCTGAAATGAGCGCAGGTGTTGGTCGCTGAGTCGTGTCCGACTCTTTGCGACCCCATGAACTGCAGCCCACCAGGCTCCTCTGTCCATTGGGTTCTCCAGGCAAGAATACTGGAGAAGGTTGCCATTCCCTTCTCCAGGGGAATCTTCCCAACCCAGGGACTGAACTTGGGTCTACAGCACTTCAGGCAGAGTGTTTATCATCTGAGCCACAGGGACATTGCAGGTGCAAAGAAACTACAGCCGGCATCACCCAGGGGACGCAAAAAATACATAAATAAGCTGTGATCTAACCGCTGTGTCTGAGCTAGTGGCAGCGAGCTACCAAGCCTGTAATCTGCCCAGGCAGGATGGACGGGGCTCCTGAGGATGAACCTTGGGGCACGCTCATGCCTTCTGCTGTGTTGGTGAACCCTCTACCACGTTCCGGGCAGAGAGTTCAGGATCTCCCTGACCTGTCTCCACACCAAGGGATGAAAGAGATGACTGAAAAGCCACGAGTAATTCAGCCAGTGTGAAAATCAGCGCTGTAATTCCCCTATCACCGAGTCTGTCTGCAGGCAGAGACCCGAAATACGTGTGGAGAGGTGGCTTAACGTTTAGAATCACAGCTCTCAAATGCTTCAGTTGTCTCAGTGCCAAAGATAGTTTATTTTTATAAAAATATCTTAAATTCAGGAATGCAATCTCAATCATTTAAAAGTGTATTCCAATGATAGCTGTTTTTGAAAATAAAAATTAAATTCACAACATAATCTCATGCATCCAAAGGAGTGTATTATCAAATTTGATGATCTGCCTAAGCCTGAAGTAATCTGGAGGGTGGATTGGACGGTTTTGAGAAATTTGAACATAAGCGTATTCTGTGGCTGACATAGTCTTAATTCCCTGGGGACCTTCATTTAGCCTGAATTTAAACATTACATGATTTACTACTGTGGCAAACAGCATATCAAATCGAAGTAATTATTACCAGGGAAGCCCATTCTTCATACACAGGGAAATAAAAAAGAATGAACCTTCTGCCTTCCCCAAAATTTTGCATGAATACCATGTATATACATCTGTGTATATATGCAGATATTGTATGTGTATATATATATATATATGAGTGTGGCTGTGTGTATATCGGAGACGGCGATGGCACCCCACTCTGGTACTCTTGCCTGGAAAATCCCATGGACGGAGGAGCCTGGTAGGCTGTAGTCTATGGGGTCGCTCAGAGTGGGACACGACTGAGCGACTTCATTTTCACTTTTCACTTTCATGCATTGGAGAAGGAAATGGCAACCCACTCCAGGGTTCTTGCCTGGAGAATCCCCGGGACGGGGGAGTCTGGTGGGCTGCCGTCTATGGGGTCGCACAGAGTCAGACACGACTGAAGCGACTTAGCAGCAGCAGTGTGTGTGTGTGTGTGTGTGTGTATACATAAGACAAACTACTTCTCTGTTAAACAAACACAGCTTAGCTTATCCTAATTTTGAAAGAACAATTATTTGGGGAGGCTAGTTTGATAAACCCCATGTAAACCATGAATTTCTGTGGCAGACATACAGAAAGTTTACAAAAGATATTAGTCCTCCTCTCTTGGACTGTATTGAAGCAGGAACCAGCACTGAACAATTTTATGGGTGGAAGAAAAGGTAAAATGAGTTCCACTTTAACTTAAAAAAAAAAATTTGAAGACACAGGAGAAAAACCTTTTGAGCAGGTGTATCTGCTGACCTCCTGAAACATTTTAATATGTCAACGTAGAGGAACAGAAATTGAAACGGAAGTGTGGACTGGATGAGTTTGAGCAAATATGTCATGTAAGAAATTGAAACTGGTCTCCTGACACACCTTCCTTTAACTAAACCACTGGGCTTTTCTTTCTTTGAAATAAAACGTATCAATGACAGTCTCGCTGGACTGCCCACATATGGGCTGTAAATATGCCACTAGTCTCCACCTGGAATGCTCTCCCTCAAACACCTAGCATGACGCCACCTCGTTATCCCCCTTATATCTAGAGAACAGTCTGTTTGAAAAGGGAAATTTTTATTAAAGTCATCTTTAAGAAAGTCATCTTTTCTTAAAGATCATCTTTCAAGGACAGAAACTGTTTTTTGAAGCAATGTACTCAATGGAATTAAAAGACTCTTGCTATGACCAATATAGCATATTAAAAAGCAGAGACATCAATTTGCCATCCAAGGTCCATCTAGTCAAAGCTATGGTTTTCCCAGTAGTCATGCATGGATGTTAGAGTTGGACCATAAAGAAAGCTGAGCGCTGAAGAATTGATACTTTTGAACTGTGGTGTTGGAGAAGACCCTTGAGAGTCCCTTGGACTGCAAGGAGATCAAACCAGTCCTTCCTAAAGGAACTCAATCCTGAATATTCACTGGAAGGACTGATGGTGAAGCTGAAACTCTAATACTTTGGCCACCTGATGTGAAGAACTGACTCATCGGAAAAGACCCTGATGCTGGGAAAGATTGAAGGCAGGAGGACAAGGGGACAACAGAGGATGAGATGGTTGGATGGCATCTCTGACCCAATGGATATGACTTTGAGTAAACTCCGGGAGTTGGTGAAGGACAGGGAAGCCTGGCGTGCTGCAGTCCATGGGGTGGCAAAGAGCTGGACACAACCTAGCAAGTATACGACAGTCCGTGGGGAATACAGATTAATGGTTTAACCATTAACGGGTGTTTGTGACACGCCAGCCAGCTTGGAAAGTGTACCCAACAACTAAACAAATGCAACAGCCAGTGGTTTTTGAAGTACAAAGCATGAATGGGATTTCTTATGTATTATAAGAGAATTTTTTTCTCTTTCCAACAGAAGCTCAAAGAGAACGGCTTCTCCTTCTGTCTGTGATTTACTTTCCTGATTATGCGTCTGCCTGAAGCATCAGCTTTGTACCTGCAAGGGGAAAACTGGGGAAAAAGCACCAACCTCATCAATCTATCTTTTGAGATAGCACATATGTGGGGGAAAAAAAGAGAAGTCCATGAAGTTTCCAAAAGAGTTTTGTAGATGTGGTTGGCATAAAGCAGCATTCAGCCTCGAAGCTTCTTGTGTTGAGGTGTTCTTTTCAAAACTGCCAGAGATAAGGAAGGCTAAAATACTTTTTTTTTATCCGTTTAATGAGTGTTCCTTGATGGAGGAGGTGCTTTTTACCAAGGGTGTCATCAGAGACATCAGAGTAGAGGCAAATAGGTGAGTGAACGTTTCAATGATTCTTTTCCATCAAAAAGAAAAAAAAATGCAGGAACAAAAGAAAGAGTAAATACAGAAGTGGCACACAGCAGTCAGCCAGACGTCAACGTCTACTGTGTAGGATGCTCAGAGGGTACAGTGACTGTGACCAAGAAGATACTTGTTGCTGAGATGCAGAATCATCCCCACTGTGATGGCCACACTCCACCCACCCCAGACGAGCAAACACGCATCAAAAAAGGCTGAAAAATACTGCTTCACAAGAGGCGGAATGACATCTTGCAATTACAGGGACTTGGTATAAAAGGATTCTGTTCCCTGCCTCGTATTGTCACGACAGTGCTGTTGCTGAAGCTTGCTTCTCAGATCGACTAAAGGTCAACAAAACCCTTGGTTACTCGGGGAAAAGGAAGTAATGGGAGGAGATGTCTCGGGAACAGGTCAGGTGGGGGGCATCTCAGAGAAGATGATGTGGCTTCTTCCTTTCCGGCGACCAAGAATAATGGTGTATAGAAGACAAAGCGAAGGGCTTCCCGGGTGAGCCAGTGGTTAAGAAATCCCGCTTGCCATGCAGGGGCTGTGGATTCGAACCCTGGTCCGGGAAGATCCCACAGTGCCCAAAAGCAACTCAGCCCGCACCTCACAGCCACTGAACCTGTGCTCCGGAATCCAGCAGCTGCAACTCCGGAAGACCACGTGCCCCAAGAGAAGCCACCACGATGCAACGGGAGTAGCCCCGCCGCGGGCTGCAAGCAGAGAAAAGCCTGCTCGTAGCAACCAAGACAGACATAAGGAAGGCTGAAATACAGCGAGACTGCCATGGATATGTTTCATTTCAAAGAAAGGAAAGCCCACTGGTTTCCTTAAAGGAAGGTGGGCCAGGACATCAGCTTCAACTTCTTAAATTAGTTCCATTTCAACCTCAAAAAAATAAATAAATAAAGACACAGGAGAAAAACCTTGTCAGTAGATGTATCTGCTGTCCTCCTGAAATGCTTTAACATGTCAATGCAGAGAAATGAAAATTTCTGCTCATAGCAACCAAAATCCAGCTCAGCCCCAAATACGTTATATATATATAGATAGATTTATATATATATTATATATATATTATATATATATATATACATTTTATATAGATAGATAGATATATAAAATGGAGGGAAGATTCCGCCCACTTCCCCACATCCATAACAAGCTTATGTAGGAAAGAAAAAATTAACCATATCCCAGGAAGGGAGAGAACTAAACTCTATTGTCTTTTATGGATACATCTAGATACTCTGGTGGTATCTAGACCACCTCTGTAAAAATATTCTGCTTGCTTCCTGGGGAAAAACAGGATGAGAGATGCTTTCATCAAATAACTGAACTTCACACAAATTTTTAAACAATTTTAAAACAGAAAACCCCAAACCCTGTAAGCAGAAACACAGGGACGGTCAGAGAACACGGCTCCCCAGGAGAGGGTCTGAGTAATTATGTATCGCCATGCGAATGTCTTCAGGTTTGGCCCACTTCTCGACTCCGAGAAGGCCGTCTACTCTTACACAATGGCAGAGACCTTGGCTGCCGGACAGAGATTTCCTCGTTTCAAGTTCCAACTCGACAGTCTTTGCTGGGTAATCTGAAGCCTATTTGAATGAGCTAAGCCTCGATTTTCTTGAGTGAGTGAGTCAAAATTGCTCAGTCAAGCCCGACTTTGTGACCCCGTGCACTGTAGCCCCACCAGGCTCCTCTGTCCATGGGATTTTCCAGGCAAGAATACTGGAGTGGCTTGCCGTTTTCTACTCCAGGGGAACTTTCCAACCCATGGATCGAACCCGGGTCTCCTGCATTGGCAGGTGGGTTCTTTACTGTCTGAGCTACCAGGGAAGCCTGGTAACTGTATACAGAGCTTGGTATTTCCTGCCTGCAGAATCAACTTTCCTCTGCCAGCCTTCAGTGAAGCCTGATTTCATCAAGGGCTCCTTTGAGTCAAACTGAAGCTTACTTATAGTGCTGGGCATCCGTCAGCCAGGTAAAGAATGTATGTTAGGGTCTTTGAGTTTTACATTAAATGATCACTGTGCCAGCTACTTTCCTGTTAGTGAAAGGAATGATGTTCCTTGGAAACACAGGAGCAAATGGTCTACCGTTGGAGTTCCTACTTGGGTATTTATCTGGGGCTGAAAACTCTACTGACATCCCTTCTATCTCGCCGTACTCCTACCAAAGAGGAATTATTCTCTTTTACAAAAGAGGAACACAGCATGTCTGAATTTTAGACCTGTACAGAAAAAAATCTGATGATCCCGCAGACAGGAAATACCAACGTCTATGTATATGTACCAGGCTTCCCTGGTGGCTCGGTGGTAAAGAATCCAGCTGCCAATGCAGGAGACACCGGTGTGATCTCTGGGTAGGATAGTTTTCTAAATAACATTGGTTAAAAGGTGACTTTTTCACTGAAGTTGAACATAACACAGAAAATTGCAAGCACACATTTCACAATGAATGAATGATGTAAATTCACAGATAAAATTCACAAAGTGGACAGAGGTGAATCGAGAAACGGGAAAATCGCCAACCTCCCTGCAGCCACTCTCAAGCCTGTTCAACTTCTGTTCATTCCCCTACTTTGGTCACCTGACATGAAGAACTGACTCAATGGAAAAGACCCTGATGCTGGGAAAGATTGAAGGCGGGAGGAGAAGGGGACGACAGAGGATGAGATGGTTGGATGGCATCACCGCCTCGATGGACATGAGTTTGAGCAAGCTCTGGGATACAGGGAGGCCTGGCGTGCTGCAGTCCATGGGGTTGCAAAGAGTCGGACAACTGAACTGAGAATGTCTGACGTGAGCAGGACTGATTAAAGGCCATCATGCAGGGAGCCTGGACACACCATCCCTTCCTGACCTGAGATGGTCTGAACCATCTTCCTGCAACAGAGGAGCTCATGACACAGCTGCTGTGGATTACCCTATATGAATTACATCATCTCCTGGCAGAAAGCCCTTTACAAAGGTACAGTTTATCAATGTGCTGTTACATTTAATGAAATGTCTTGGTTTGGGTTCTCCCAGAGGAGCTGTGGAGTCTATGACTTGAGGGTAGGTAGTTTCTTTGCAGAAGGATGTGGGGAAGTCTTAACAGAGAAAGGACAAGAAGGTTCTCACCATGGGGATCTCGCAACTGGAGACTCAGAAAACTGAGAATTATTCCGAGGGTTGCTTTACATCCGAGGGTTGTTTTCAGGGGTGTAAATCCCTTTGCGCTGGACAGTCAAGGCTGCCCAGGTGGGATTCAGCTCTAGTAGGGTAGGGAGAAGACGTTAGCAAAAAGAGAAGAGTCACCCTGCGTGTGGGCAGAGTGTCACCTTCTTAGAACCCGAGCCACCATGGCGCTCTCACAACACCAAGACCTTCTGTCTCAAGGGCCAATGGGAGTCAGAGTTACACTTTTTAAAATTTTTTTAAAAATTACTTTTTATTTTTATTGTGGAATGCCTTGACATAGTTTCAGGTCGACAGTGAAGGTCTCAGCCATACATGTACATGCATCCATCCTCCCCCAAACCCCCCTCCCATCCAGGCTGCCACGTGACACTGAGCAGAGTTCCCTGTGCTGTCCAGCAGGTCCTTGTTGGTTCTCCATGTTAAATACAGCAGTGTGTCCATGTCCATCCCAAACTCCCTGACTATCCCTTCCCCTATCCTTCCCCCTGGGAACCATAAGGTTATTACAGAGTATTGAGCAGAGTTCCCCGTGCTGTCCAGAAGGTCCTTGTTGGTTCTCCATGTTAAATACAGCAGTGTGTCCACATCCATCCCAAACTCCCTAACTGTCCCTTCCCCCATCCCTCCCCCTAACAACCACAAATTCATTCTCTTAAGTCTGACACTCTCTGTTTTTTAAGTTCTTTTGTAAAATTTCATTTTAGATTCCACATATAATGGATATTATTACTGTTACAATAAATAAGGATGTCATTCTTTTTTTATAGGATTTTTTTTGATACGGACAATTTTTCAAGTGTTTATTGAAGCTTTTACAATATTGCTTCTGTTTTACGTTTGGGGCTTTTTCACCACAAGGTATGTGGGATCTTAGGTCCCCAAACAGGGATCAAACCTGCACTCACTCTACTGGAAGGCAAAGTTTTAACCACTGGACCACAAGGAAGTTCCTATACTGTTTTTTATTTTTTTCAAAAGCTATCATTGACAACCCTGTCTTCACAGTTTACACAACGGTTTGTGCCAGGCTGCCTTGGTGGTAGAATGAAGAGGAATCCGCCTGCCAGTGCAGGGGACACCGATTCCATCCCTGGTCTGGGAAGATGGCACATGCTGCTGAGCAACTGAAGTCCACCACTCCTGAAGCCTGCATGCCTAGAGCCTGTGCTCTGCAGCAAGAGAAGCCACCACCATGAGAAACCCAAGCACCACAGCTGGAGAGAAGCCCCCTGCTCGCCACAGCTGGAAAGAAGCCCCCTGCTCGCCGCAGCTGGCGAGAGGCCCCCTGCTCGCCACAGCTAGAGAGAAGCCTCCTGCTCACCACAGCTGGAGAGAAGGCCCCTGCTCACCGCAGCTGGAGAGAAGCCCCCTGCTCACCGCAGCTGGAGAGAAGCCCCCTGCTCACCGCAGCTGGAGAGAAGCCCCCTGCTCACCGCAGCTGGAGAGAAGCCCCCTGCTCACCGCAGCTGGAGAGAAGCCCCCTGCTCACCACATCTAGAGAGAAGCCTCCTGCTCACCGCAGCTGGAGAGAAGCCCCCTGCTCACCACATCTAGAGAGAAGCCCCCTGCTCACCGCAGCTGGAGAGAAGCCCCCTGCTCACCACAGCTAGAGAAAGTTTTTGCACAGCAACCAAGAGCCCATACAACCAAAAATTAAGGGGTCAGTTGTTTCCAAAGTCAGAGTGTGTCATCAATACGACTCGGACCCAGGACAACACTGGTGTCTTCCGGCGGGTACAGTGGGCACCACCATCTCATCAGAAAGCAATCACCTTCAAGTCCTGGTGTCTCTCTCTGCTTGCCATCCATCCTGCGGGGTGTGGGTCAGCTCTTCAGCTGCCCACCAGTAACTCCCCTTTCCCTTATACGTCTCTATCAATGCTCCTCTCACTGCTGTGGAGGTTTTATCCAAATTCTTTTCATAGGTTCGCACACTGCTAGGGGGGGTTCCCTGGTGGCTCAGACAATAAAGAATCTGTGTGCAGTGCAGGAGACCACGTTCAGTCCCTGCGTGGGGAAGATCCCCTGGAGGAGGGCATGGCAACCCACCCAAGTATTCTTGCCTGGAGAATCCCATGGACCGAGGAGCCTGGAGGGCTGCAGTTCATGAGGTTGCAAAGAGTCGGACATGACTCAACAAGTCACACACACACACACACACACACATTGCCAGGTGTCTTAAATGTTGCTCAAGATACATTTAAAAAAAAAAAAAAAAAGATGAGTCAGAAATCATAAATCAAAGGGCACCAAGAAGAGAAATAATGATGTATTTTTAGGGCACTCAAGAGAGCTGAGTCCAAGCAGAAAGCACGTGGGTGGCGTCTGAGCTTTGTTCGAGGCCTGATGTGCGATGTTGATTTGTTTTTAAACCGCCCACGTCTCCCCTGCGCACTTGAGGAACTCAAGGCTCACAGGGTCTGACCGCCTGCCCCAATGACCCGGGGAAGGGGAGGGTCAGCCCTGAACATCACCACGTCTGTCTGGCCTCATCTGCTTCATGGTACGTACGACCCACAAACACCAGAAGGCAGGGACGGGCAGGAGGTATTAATCATTCCTGGTGAGGGAGACGTGCAGTATTATACACGTATGGATACATGACGCGTTGCTGTTTCTGCTTTTAACTTGCGGGACTTTTCCCAAAATCACAGAGACAGTGGAGAATGAAAGATTCTGTCTGGGCTGCACATTTCCTCTGCTCCTGGGACGTTCCCAGAGCCGACATACCAGGGTGAGATGGCACATTACCCGGTTTGGCCCACGATGAGAAAAGGTTTTGAAGTAGAGCAGACTTTTCTGCTGGAGAAGGCAATGGCACCCCACTCCAGTACGCTTGCCTGGGAAATCCCATGGACGGAGGAGCCTGGTAGGCTACAGTCCATGGGGTCACAAAGAGTTGGACAGGACTGAGCGACTTCACTTTCACTTTTCACTTTCGTGCACTGGAGAAGGAAATGGCAACCCACCCCAGTATGCTTGCCTGGAGAATCCCAGGGATGGGAGCCTGGTGGGCCACCGTCTATGGGGTCGCACAGAGTCGAACACGACTGACGTGACTTACCAGACTTTTCTGCACTTACTGGCGATGAACATTTAGAGGCAATGACAAAAGAATTAGGATATCCATCATTTAAATCAGATACTTACTTTGAAAAGAAGATTCATGATGGTAGAGGAAGTATAAATGTCAGCTAAAGCTTGCTTGTGTTGGTGGCGGGGGCGGGGACGGTCGGGGGAATTTGGCTCTTCCAGGGGGTTGGCACAGGGGAAAAGGAGTCCCTGAGAAAGCTTCCCGCTGACCTGCACCATTCGTTTTGAATAATACTCAAGCTGGAGAGCTTTCTTTGTCAGAGCCTGACTTTCCTAATTCCAGTGATGTTACCACCTGGGCTTAACAACAGGTATGAACAGATTTATATCTCACAAGTCAGTTTTATGGGAGCCACTAAGTGACATGTTTGGGACGGTAAACTTCTTCCATTTGGTCTAAGTGGACGTCACTGTGTAAAAAGCTGCCCTCTCTGATGAGTCACTGAGTTCACAAAAGGCGTTTCTGTCTCAGTTCCTGGGGGAACGTGAACTGCCAGATTGGTGTTTATTCTGGACTCAGAGGGTGTCCCTGGTCCCGTTTGCAAGGTTTATACAAGAACACAGGCAAAAAAAAAAAAACATGAGTTCTAACAGCTGAAGTGGCTTCAAATACTGAATAACCAATAACCAATATAGGATAAGGGCATATATTGATCACGGTGGGTGGGACAGGCTTGACCAGAATGACATCAACTGGAGGACAGATACACCCACACTGGTGCATTCAATGGGAAACCCCTGGGATTAAATACATCTAAGGCTGCTTCAGCTGGCCCAGATCTCAAGAAATTCAAAGACGCACTCGAGTTCAAATTAGTAACTCAAGACTTCAATGGAAAGTGCAGACGATAGATATTTCCTGTTTCTAAAGTGGATTGAGATGGTTCTACACGTGCTAATTTGCTTCAGGATATTGGTGTCTAAAAATACCAATGGGAGAAATTTACACGCCAGCAGTTACAATTCAGTTTGCTTGGGAGCTAGAAACACTGTTTCAGGCTTCACAGCCTCAATTATTTCTAAACAGCTGGCAAAGATTTAAAAATCATCAAAGGCATTTATTAATAACAAACTCCCTGTCAAACACTGATGGATTAGCGTAGCTTTATTTGTGTTTATATCTGACGACTATTTCTGCGGTTTCGGGGGTAGCGATGACACATGCTGAAAAGCTGGAAGTGAGGACTCGTACTCGTGAATGGAAGAAAAAAGCTCAGACACGGGTTTAAAATCTAAAGCTGCTGATTGACAATACAACTCTCCCACACCTCACCTTGCTTTCGTGCTAAGTCGCTTCAGTTGCATCCGACTCTTCACGACCCCGTGGGCTATATTCCACCAGGCTCCTCTGTCCATGGGATTCTCCAGGCAAGAATACTGGAGAGGGTTGCCACGCCCTCCTCCAGGGGATCTTCCCAACCCAGGGATCGAACCCGCATCTCTTCTGTCTCCTACATTTGCAAGCGCTTTCTTTACCACTGGCACCACCTAAGAATTTCCTCACACCGAACCAGAGACACCGGAAAACAGATGTTACTTTCCAAACTAGCTCTCATCAATGTCTGATTTGTCATATTCCATCCAATGGCTACAATCCAGGCCACATCTAGAATTTGCAAATGAACTGGAAATAAGTTCCATCATGCCGGACTTGCTGAGCAAACTCTACTAAGCTACACAGTGAAATACTATGTGTCTGTACAAAACAAAAGCATCAGATCTTTTCATGTGGATGTGGACATAGAGACGGAGTCCCTGTTGACATTTACGGAAAGAAACTAATAAAAGTCGTATTCACAATGGGTGGGCTGGGCTGAATAGAGGCAAGAGGAGAGGCTGAGAGTGAGACCTTCTATAAACTGCTTTCTCCCTCAATACATTCATTTTCTTTCCTGTTAAAGGCTGTCCAATTACGGTGTTTCAGGGTTCTTAACGTCCAGGAAAATCTTCCTTGAATACTGCAGCTTCATGCTTTTTCAATTGTCATTGAAAGTGAAAGTTGCTCAGTCATGTCCGACTTTTTGCAACCCCATGGACTATACAGTCCATGAAATTCTGGGCTACAGTGGGTAGCCTTTCCCTTCTCCAGGGGAATCTTCCCAACCCAGGGTTCGAACCCAGGTCTCCTGCACTGCAGGCAGATTCTTTACCAGCTGAACCACCAGGGAAGCCCAAGAAGACTGGAGTAGATCATTGTAAGTCCAACCATAAAGTTTTATTTCAAATTTTGGATTTTTGGTATCACCAACTTTTAAATTTTATCTCTACTGACTTGATTTTACTCATTTTTATCAAGAGTCAGTGGATTTATGTTTTATTATTTGTCTGTTTTCTAATGTTCAATTTCATTTTTGTTCTTTTCATTATTAGTTTTATATTTTTTATATTTTTAATTCATACAGGGCTTTCAGAGTTAAGGTTCATAGCAAATCTGAGGGAATGCATTAGTTTTATTTTTAGTCATTTTTTCTAACAACTTCAGTTGAATATTCCTCACTATTTTTCTTTCTATTCCTTATTTATTAAATACCATTTCTGAGCATGTTGCAGCTAGCTACAACTAATTTATTCTAGATAAAATCTGTATTTTGGGGTTTTCTTTTTTCTTTCACTCAACAGGTAAGACATTTTACTTAAATATATACATAAATATATATTACTTAAAAATATAAGTAATATATTTTACTTAAAATTTTCAGAGTGCCTTTTTTTTTTTTTTTTTACTTTCTATATGTTTCTGGTCATTGATTTCCCACTTTAGTGTTTGTGATGAAATATGATGGTGATTGCAATTTCTACTCACTATAGAAATTGTGTGTGTGTGTGTGTATTTAAGTGTGATAATCTTTTGTTTTTAATGGGCAGATAAATTTATGTCATTTATACTTATTTTTAATTGAAATATGACATTATATTCATTTCAGGTGCACAACATGATTTGCTATTTGTACATGTTGCAAAAAAGATCACCACCATAAGTCTAGTTAATATTAATCAGCACATAGTTACAAATTAGTTTTCTTGTGGTGAGGACTCATTTATACATATTGCTGTGAAAGATCAATTTGCCGTTTTTTCTGTTTCCTTTAATCTTTTAGTTTTAGCTGTTTAAAAATTTTTGATAGAGTTTTGGTAATGGTAAAAAAACGAAGGAAGGAGGTTCTGAGACATTTTAGTAAAAAAAAAAAAACAAAAAAAGAAAAAACTTATATTGTTCCCTTCTACTAGCCAAAAAGATCTAGAAACTATTACTCATAAGACTGTAAATAAAAAAATCTGAAAAAGTGCCTATAATTAGCACTTCTCTTTATTTTTAATACAGCTTTAACAATGATGAACCTCTTCTCTTATGTAAAGAAGAGAGTAAGAGTCACATCAGCTTTTGATCTTGGTAATAATTCACAAAGGTTTCAGAGAGAAATCATATCTAGGAAATACCTCCAAGTTCTTAAGAATAAGCTTCATGTTTAAGCGGGAAAACACTTTTTAAGTGTTCTTCCCCGCCACCCGCCGCCCCCCGGAAGTTCTGATGGCTATGTGTAGATGGACATCATTGCTTTTTCAAGCAAGGATGCTGACTTTTTACCCCCGAAGCACTTGAAACGTGCTATGTAAGAATTTTTATACAGAAATTCATTGACTTTGACAGAATTTCAAATTGTCTCTTCTATCATGATGGTTCATCAGCTGCTTTTGGTTTATCAGAGTTGAAGTGTTTTACCCTCAAATGGTTCCGCTTAAATTCCTCTTTCAGACTAAGATTCCCAAAACATGAAATTCATTTAGCATTACGCTGGGCTTTGTTGAACCCACTGTGTTTTTCGCCCGGAGGCTGGTAAAGGAAAACAGAATAGAAATGAACCTTAGGGGTCGTACTTTCTCAACAGAGAATCAGACCCAAATGTACAAGCTCACCTCTTTTTACAATCTTGCATTTTCATGGAAAACTTTTTCAATGAATTTTATCTTAATGGCAAAAGAAAATTTGAATACTTCAGATACTCTTCTGGTTTATTGGTTAAAAATATTTAATATGACCTTTGATGTTGAGTGGCTTTCCCTGGTGGCTCAGCTAGTAAAGAACCTGCCTGCAATGTTTCACATTGCTTTACCTTTCTGAAAGACATTATGAAAATGACTGAAATCAGTAGATGTGACTTTTAACAATCTGTTAATAACTTATAGTATAGGGAAATAAATTGCCCAAGTGATAGATTTTTTCCCCCTTTACCAAGCGGCCCTGCGTGAATTTGCTCACCATTCCAGATGAGACCATTATCATATGTGAAGAGGAGAGATAACCAGCTGCAAAGACAGAGCTGTCCAGACCTTTCCATCCTGACTTATGGTGGAGCAGACTTCAGAGGTCAGTGGCTACAGAGTCATGGGCCTTGGGGAAGACATGAACGAGTCTGTTCTCAGCAGCAGTAAGCAGACTGGCTTGATGGCGAGTGTGTAAACCTGCTGAGCACGGTCCTTTCTGGCCCTCCACCCATCACCCACGGCAGGCAGTGGTCACTCCAGGGGGCAGGGATGCCCATCTGGTGGTATGGTCCCCAGAGCAACATGACGATCTCCTTGATGACCCATCAGAGAGGAGGAGAGTGCAACACTACATCTCCTTCCTGTTAGGGGTGGAGGGGGGCTGGGCAACAGAAAACACTCCAAAGTGGCAGAGACCTTGTCTCAGCGGCAGTCTCAAGCTCAAGAAGCCATCCTCTGGATAAACAACCAGCTCCTACTGTAGACCACAGAGAACTACATTCAACATCCCGTAACAAGGCATAACGGAAAGGAATATGAACATGGCAGGTTTAGGAGATTGGCATGGATCATTCCCAAGGCTTGTGGGCATTCAATCTGAGGTTACGGTTACAATTCAACAAGTTTCATGTCGCCAGTGTGCAGTTACGGAAAATAGACATCTTAGTTGGAGAAAAGAAAAACAAATCATCTATTTTCTTCTCCTTTAAGTCACGGATGACAAGGGGTCAAGCCAAGACGTCAAGCGGACTTGTTTCCAAGGTCAGAAATGGGAGCGAACGAGACCCTCAGAAATCAGTAACCGTATTCACTGGAATGACACCCTAATGTGTAATGAATGGCAAAGTGCTTCAGATGCAATGGTTTTCTTCTCCAGTAATTATTGAGATGTGGCCCTCGTGTGTGTATTGGGGGTGAGAGGCACTTACAAGTGTTTCAGAATTGCCCTGACACAGAAGTCAGAGAGCAGGACCAACTGCTAGGTCAGAAAAAGAAAGTGTGTGAATAGCAAGGGTAACAATTACCATACAAAGATGTCTCAAATAAAAGCAGTTTTTCCTTCTCATCTTTTGTCAAAAATAACATTTTTTCCACCTACAGACTTTTGATCACCCTTGGGATTTGGAACAAAGAATTAAAGAATTGAGGTTTTTTTTTTTTTTTTTTTAAGGTTTCTTTATATATGTAATCAAAACAACATACTTTCTCTCATGAAATGTATTTTTCTATGCCTTCTTCAGGGGAATTTTTCAACCCAGAGATTGAACCTGGGCCTCCCAGATTCTTTACCATCTGAGCCACCAGGGAAGCCCAATCAACACACACATTAATAATTTCAGATTATTTCTAGCTAATGCGTCATTTAAAAATTAAAAAGCCTTTGCTGGTGGTCCAGCCAATGCATGAAAGATCTTGCATTTCATAACCAAGATTGAAGATTGTGCATACCACAGCTGAGAGCCAGTACACCTAAATAAATACATACGTAAATAAATATTTTCAGGAAATAAGTGAGAAAAAACAGGTCTGAAAAGAGAATTCTCTGTGAGCCCAGAGGTACCAGCAGGGAGCAGAGCTTGGGAGTCGGACAGCATCGCTCTCACAGGCATGTTCTAACTGGACTTTGTAACTCGCTGGAAGCATGAAAAGAAAGTGAGTTAGTCTCTTAGTTGTGTCTGATTCTTTGCGACCCCTTGGACTGCAGCCCATCGGCTCCTCTGTCCATGGGATTCTCCAGGCAAGCATCCTGGAGTGGGTTGCCATTTCCTTCTCCAGGGCATCTTCTGGACTCAGGGATGGAAGCCAGGTCTCCTGCACTGCAGGCAGATCCTTTAGCATCTCAGCCACCAGGGAAGCCGCTGAAAGCATACACATCTCGAGAGTCTATAGCATTTACTGAGCTGTACGTGCACTGAGGAGCTGCAAGAAGACATCATTCAACACTCAGGGAGTAAAACATGCTACGCTTCTAAGATGAATGAAACTGTGAGAACTGCAACACCAAAATGGCAAGCCACGCATTAGATGGAAAGTGTACATGTTGATAAATCTTTTAATCCCTTCAAATGACTGCAGGTATAATGATATGGATTGCACACGCAAAAGATAATTACTGTTTCATAGTGCCTCATAAGTCTAGCGAAGGAAATCTTTAATGTTGTTAAACCCAGAACAAAATTATTTGTTTACACACCATTTTTGACAAACTGAAGAAATTAATGGTGTTTAACACAGCCGCTGTACCAGGAACAAGGATATGTCTTTTAAAAAAATCACTTAGTAAAATAAGCCTGCTCATGATAAAAATAAAAAACCATCCCCTTCCCTTACACCTACCATTATGTATATCACTGCAAGGAATAAATGGTACTGAAAAATCAATATTTCAATAAACCTATGATTCTGTCTTACTAACTCTAAGCATGTGTGCATAGCTATTTTTCTTGAAGTATTATCTTCAGATAGAGACTATTAACTTGTGTTTAGGGATATCAGAGAGCATTATTACACCACACTTGGGGCCCCTGTAAACAGCAACGTCACTGAAATAAACCACTAGGAAGGATGTTGAAGGGCTTCCCTGATAGCTCAGTTGGTAAAGAATCCGCCTGCAACGCAGGAGACCCTGGTTTCAATCCCGGGTCGGGAAGATCCGCTGGAGAATGGATAGGCTATCCAATCCAGTGTTCTTGGGCTTCCCTAGCAGCTCAGCTGGTAAAGAATCCACCTGCAATGCAGGAGACCTGGGTTTGATCCCTGGGTTGGGAAGATCCCCTGGAGGAGGGAAAGGCTACCCACTCCAGTATTCTGGCCTGGAGAATTCCAGGGACTGTAGAGTCCATGGGGTCGCAAAGGGTCGGACACGACTGAGCGACTTTCACTTCACTTCAGGATGCCAAACAGGGCAACAGGTACAGAGTAAGCGTGGGCTCATGTTCACAGACCGGGAGCTGAAAGAAGAAGACAGAGTGTGTGATGCCCGATCCAGCTGGGCAAGGGTGCGTCGGGCGACACAAATCTTTCACCACCATGGGCACGTCCACCAATGACTATGAAAGCCCTGTAAGCACTGATCTAGGGCTTTCGTGTACATTTCAGTGCAAATCAAAATCCATGCATGACTAAGATTAAAGGTATGTACTGCTTACTCTTGGTGCTCAGAAATCTCACAGTGTCGCACAGCAAGGCACACGGAGGGTCTGTTTTTATTCCCCATGCTTAGCTTTCTGCGAGGTTTTAGGACACTGGCATCATCTTTTCTCTGCACTCTTCTTTTGACATTTCCACCTCTCTGCTAGCTCTGATCATCGTTCTGGACACATACACGAGTCATATGGTAGCAAGAAAGAAGGAAGTAGTGGTAAGAAAAAGAGAAAAAATATGTACGATTCCAAAGAATGAGGAAACAGTTAAAACGGGATGAGAAGCGGATGATAATGAGATTTCATGGCAAGGAACAGAGCATCATTATTAATGAGTGAAGAAAACTCTGATTGCTCCCATCTGCCAGGCAAGGGGCCAACCACAGTGAGTAATACACTAAGTGAATTCTCCTTTATAGCCCCATATCCCAGATGAGGAAAATAGGGCTGAGAAGAGCTTAGGAAGTTCCCCGGTGTCCCCAGCAGCCAGAGGCATGGCCAGATAAAGCCACAACTGTCTGACTCCACAGGGCAGACGGTCAATTCACTCCTTCTAGATAAGGCGGGTGAGCAGACCTGGCCACTCCAGAGCATCTCTGTGGCCTGGAAACTATTACTGGATGACGACCTAGACAGCATATTAAAAAGCACAGACATTACTTTCCCAACAAAGCTCCATGTAGTCAAAGCTATGGTTTTTCCAGTATTCACGAATGGATGTGAGAATTGGAATATAAAGAAATCTGAGTGTTGAGAATGGATGCTTTTGAACTGTGGTGTTGGAAAAGACTCTTGAGAGTCCCTTGGACTGCAAGGAGATCCAACCAGTTCACCCTAAAGGAAATCAGTCCTGAATATTCATTGGAGGGACTGATGCTGAAGCTGAAACTCCAATACTCTGGCCACCTGATGCAAAGAACTGGCTCATTGGAAAAGACCCTGATGCTGGGAAAGATTGAAGGTGGGAGGAGAAAGGGACGACAGAGGACGAGATGGTTGGATGGTATCACCAACTCAATGGACGTGAGTTTGAGCAAGCTCTGGGAGTTGGTGATGGACAGGGAGGCCTGGCGTGCTGCAGTCCATGGGGTTGCCAAGAGTCGGACACGACTGAGCGACTGAACTGAACTGAACTGGACTGAGGACAATAAATGCCCTGAAGACTCAGGAAGAATCCCCAACCTTCCCCCTAACTGCCTGAGGAGTGTAGATGGAGTACCTGTTCCAGGAAGGGAGTCATCACCCTAGAAAACCACTCAGTGAACCAGATGTGTGGACTGAGAGGAAGCCAGCAAAGGCTGTCTGTGACACCCTTCTCTTACCCCTTCCTACACGTGACTGATCTCTAACTTTATTTAGGACTTTATTCTGATTTCCAGATGCATGTTTCAACTTATCAACCAGGTAGCTCTACCTGAACCCCCCTCCCCCGCACCCCCCTCCCCCCGACACACACAACTCTCACATCCATTAAACCCCATCCTGGACAATTCCTTCACTTCAACCCGATTCCCTACACAGACCACACTTCCTGTGTTCCCTGCTTGGGGCAAGCTAAGGAAACCCCACACTGGTCTAATCTTGGGACAGTCCCTGGCCTAAACCATGGATGTGCAAGCTTTTCAAGGGGTGGTCGTATTCATTACCTAGTCCCCCTTTATTCAGACAGGGTGCTTTCTAAAAAATCACAGCAGATGCTTGAAATCATGGATCGTACTGACCTGTATAGACATGATATATATAGAAAGAGATATCAGGGCTTCCCTGATGGCTCAGTTGGAGAGGGGAGCTATATACATATGTATATAGTGGGCTTTCCTAGTAGCTCAGTTGGTAAAGAATCCACCTGCAATGCAGGAGACCCTGGTTCGATTCCTGGGTCAGGAAGATCCCCTGGAGAAGGGATAGGCTACCCACTCCAGTCTTCTTGGGCTTCCCTGGTGGCTCAGCTGATAAAGAATCCATCTGCAATGTGGGAGACCTGGGTTCGATCCCTGGGTTGGGAAGATCCCCTGGAGAAGGGAAAGGCTGCCCACTGCCGTCTTCTGGCCTGGAGAATTCCACGGACTGTATAGTCCATGGAGTCACAAAGACTCGGACATGACTGAGCGACATTTGTTTTTGGGGAGGGGGCAGGGGTTTGAAAGCATCACTAACAATGAGACACAGCTGCAGTGTTTGCTGAGAGGTCTATACAGAAAGGATTTAGGACTGTTCAAGTAGACTCATGGTGTCTGAGCTTCTGTAAGGGAAGGAAAAAACACAGGAGGAGTTATTCCCCCACTTCTATCAATTCTCTTCCAGAGATGAGATGCCCTGAAGACTGTCAGCTCAACATCAGGGATCAGAGTGCCTGGGAAGTCAATGCCAGCTGAAAGCAAGAAGCCTGAGTAGTCTGCTTGAAGAACGTACCAATCACGAAATTAGGATTCTGACTAAGTTTCCCTCTTCACACACTTTCCCTCCGTGCAGTAGAAGGTGAGGAGCCTCATTAGACATAACAAATGTATCAACATATTCAGTAGCAATGACGTTCATGGACAAGGATGATAAGCCCTGGACACTGATGTGGTTTCCAAGTCTGGAATTTCTGACGAGAAATTCATCTCATTGCTAGCGAAATATATTCTTTTTTTTTTTTCTTGGTAACTCAGTTTTACAAGGGAAATTGCTTCTCTGTGCCCCTTCCTGCCCAAAGGAATTAAGATAGCATGGGCATGAGAGAAAGAGTATGTTTAATCGTATAGAAAATGACCACCCAGCTGTGAGAAGCACAGCACTGTCAGCTCGGGTTGATGAGTATGGAGAAGGCAAACTAGTCTGTATCACTTTTTAAAAATATAAATTTCTAGGGTTAGCAACATTCCATATAACAAAGATTCTGGTCACCGAAACAAGTCTATTCTAACAGTTTAAGTCTATCTACAAGGGAAGATATTTTTGTCTCTTTACCTTTATTTTGATGACCTTTTGGAAAAATATGTTAACTGATATTTTAAAATATAGCCCCTTTCCCCCTTTTGAGGCTCTATTGGGGAAGTGAAAGTCACTCAGTCGTGTCTGACTCTTTACGACCCAGTGGACTACACAGTCCATGGACTCTCCAGGCCAGAATACTGGAGTGGATAGCCGTTCCCTTCTCCAGGGGATCTTTCCAACCCCAGGGGTCGAACCCAGGTCTCCTGTATTGCAGGCAGATTCTTTACCAGCTGAGCTACCAGGGAAGTCCTGTTGGGGAAGGCTGAGTAAATTATATCCCACACTGGTTAGACCAAGGGGTCCCATCACCAGTGGTCCATGTGAAGATTCTCTGCTCTTGATCACGTGCCCTTTCATCACTACTGCTCACCCCAATTCTCTTTCCTGTCCTGTTCACTCCAACCGAGTGGTGAGCAGGCTTCTTTCTGAAGTCACAACCACAAGGCTACCTGCACGCTTACGTCTTCCCTATCAGTTCTGCCGTGAACGCTACAAGCACAAGGAACTGGATTCCCCCCTACGGCCGGCAGGAGCTCAGAAGTGGCTCCTTCTCCACTCAAGCTTCCAGATGACAACACAGCCCAGAGCAGACCTTGACTGGAGCCACATGAGACCCCAGCACAGGACCCGGCCAGGCCACATCCAGATTCTGGACCCACAGAAACTACAAGGTAACAAGCATGTTTTAAGCAATTCAGCCTGTGGATATTTGTTACGCGGTCATAGCTAACTGATACACTTTCCAATAGTGACTTGAGCCTCTTCGAAATCAACTCTTCAGTCAACTCTTCTGGAACAGAAGCACAGAGCTCTTTGCTTCCCTTGGTTTTCACTGTTGTCTGCTATGCCAAGATCTATGATGCAGGCACAGGAATTCTCTTGACTATGATACAAGTTTACAGCTCTCGGTTCAGAAGGTTGAACTATTTGAATCAAATCAGAGACCTTGAAAAATTTGTTTTCTTTATTTTCTTGGGCTCCAAAATCACTGCAGATGGTATCTGCAGCCATGAAATTAAAAGACACTTCCTCCTTGGGAGAAAAGCTATGACCAACCTAGACAGCATCCTAAAAAGCAGAGACATTACTTTGCCAACAAAGGTATGTCTAGTCAAAGCTATGGTTTTTCCAGTAGTCACGTATGCATGTGAAAGTTGGACTATAAGAAAAGCTGACTGCCAAAGAATTGATGCTTTTGAACCGTGATGTTGGAGAAGACTCTTGAGAGTCCCCTGGACTGCAAGGAGATCCAACCACTCCCTCCTAAAGGAAATCAGTCCTGAAGATTCACTGGAAGGACTGATGCTGAAGCTGAAATTCCAATACTTTGGCCACCTGATGCAAAAAACTGAGGCCTTGGAAAAGACCCTGATTCTGGGAAAGATTGAAGGTGGGAGGAGAAGGGGAAGACATAGGATGAGATAGTTTGATGGCATCACCGACTCGGTGGACATGAGTTTGAGTAAGCTCCAGGAGTTGGTGATGGACAGGGAAGCCTGGCGTGCTACAGTCCATGGTGTCACAAAGAGTGGGACACAACTGAGCAACTGAACTGAACTGATTGAGCAATTTGCCAGCATCATTTGTACAACAGTTACTAGAGCATCCATCCCATATTTATACAGAGAAGTTTAATGAGATCATTCGCAGATATCTTCAAAGCACCACTCAGCACTCAAAAAGTACTCACAAAACAGTCACCACTAGAGTCAGTGTTCACAGCTGGATCATAAAGACGGCTGCTGCTGCTGCTAAGTCACGTCAGTCATGCCCAACTCTGTGTGACCCCATAGAGGGCAGCCCACCAGGCTCCGCCATCCCTGGGATTCTCCAGGCAAGAATACTGAAATGGGTTGCCATTTCCTTCTCCAATGCATGAAAGTGAAAAGTGAAAGTGAAGTCGATCAGTTGTGCCTGACTCTTCACGACCCCATGGACTGTAGCCTACCAGGCTCCTCAGTCCACAGGATATTCCAGGCATGAGTACTGAAGTGGGTTGCCATTGCCTTCTCCTAAAGAAGGCTGAGTGCCAAAAAATTGATGCTTTTGAACTGTGGTGTTGGAGAAGACCCTTGAGAGTCCCTTGGGTGGCAAGGAGATCAAACCAGTCAATCCTAAAGGAAATCAACCATCGATATTCAGTGGAAGGACTCATGCTGAAGCTCCAATTCTTTGGCCACCTGATGCAAAGAGCTGACTCAATGGAAAAGACCCTGATGCTGGAAAGACTGAAGGCAGGAGGAGAAGTGGGGGACAGAAGATAAGATGGCTGGGCAGCATCACTGACTCGATGGACATGAGTTTGAACAAACTCCAGGAGATAGAGAAGGACACAGGAGCCTGGCGTGCTGCAGTCCATGGGGTCGCAAAGAGTTGGACACGACTTAGTGCCTGAACAACAGCAGCAAGAGTCAGTGTAGCCTAACTGAACTTAATGAGCACGTGTTTGTATGCCATAGCGCAGGGGTCCCCAGTCTCCGAGATCTGATGCCTGATGGTGTGAGGTGGAGCTGATGTAATGATAGTACAAATAAAGCCCACAATAAATGTAATGTAATGTGCTTGAATCACCCCAAACCATCTTCCTCTCCCCAGCCTGTGAACAAAACTGTCTCCCATGAAACCACTCCTTGATGTGCAAAAGGTTCCCCACCGCTGCCTCAGAGAACAGCTGGTTCTCAGCAGTGGGTGTTAAACTAAATGAACACACTGAAAGAAATAACAGCGTTATCTGATACCAATTAGGAGAGATCAACTGAAGGAAAAATCAGGAACGCAGTAAGACATTCCACTTTTGGACACAAAACGGTAATGGGGCTAGTTCTCCCTGGACTGTCTGATTTCAAATCTAAATCTGATTTGCAGAATGAGGTCTCCTTCTGTTTAATCGTAGGTGTCTACAGCATCGTCGAGCAGAAGAACATTCTCCTGCCCTTGGAGGAGACACAACACCGATACACAGACAAAGACTGTTCACACTGAGCCTTTGCCTGCTGCAAAAGCTTGAATCTCAACATGCACAACCTATGAGCAGAAAATGGGTCAATCCGAACACCTCCCTGAATTATGGAAATCTACAAAATTGTGTTTATTCACATCAAAAGGAGCTGTGTATCTCACTCTTTCCAGCATGATAGCTGCAGACAAGACTGATGGCTTCTCTCTTTCTCGGTTGCTACAGACACAAAACCTCTTTCATCTTTTCCTGTCAGAATCTTTGCTCCAACAGTAGCCTCTCTCTGTTCTGAATCCTGGATATGACTAACTAGCTCATCCTGCGTTTGCAATAAACACATATTTTCAGGAGCTCTCCAGTTCTCTGATCTCTCCCAGAACCACGCCTGGAGGCCCCCCTTTCCCTGAATAAAACCACAACACAGCCTGTTTAAGAGGCAATTTGGAACAGGATGATACATTTCTGACATAAGACAGCTGATTCAGCTTGTCGTAGCACAGAACCCAATAAAACATGGTAAAGCAATTATCCTCCAATTAAAAACGAATTAAGAAAAAAAGACTAACCTTTCCATGAAGGATGCAGAAACTTTTAAAGTTAGTTTTATGTTTGGGGATTTATATGGAACATGACTGGGGGGCAGGGGGTAAGGCCCAGTCTCCGCACAGCAGCATGATGCAAAGACGGAAATTATGGACAGATCCAAAGGGGACAAAAATGTGTATTTTGTTGGAGAAAAATTATGGTATCATGTAGGGAATAGATAATCATGGGGTTATCTGCTAGGGATACATGAAATCCCACCTAGTGTTATAAATAAAGGTTTACTGGACCACAGGCACACGCATCTGCTTACCTGTCACAGATCTCTGAATGCTTACTTGCTAGGCCAGCACCGTTGAGCGGTTGAAATCAGGACCCTACAGGTCACAAGGCCTGATGTACTGCCTTCCTGAGTCTTTACAGGAGACCGCACTGAGCCTTGCAGAGCAGGTACAGCACGTGGATTTTGGTGCCATGAAAAATTCAGATGTTGGCTAGGAATTGCATCTTGTTCTTTTGGTTTTGTTGATCAGAATCAACACAGGCAGATCAAAGGACGTACCTGGTGCTCCAGCGGAGAAGACTCAGTGCTCCCAATGCAGCTGGGCCAGGTTCCGTCCCTGGACGGGGAACTAGACCCTACATGCTGAACTAAGAGTTCGCATGCTACAGTGAAGACCAAAGACCCCACGGGCTGAAACTAAGACCTGGTGTAGCAAAATAAATAAATATTAAGAAAAAAAAAAAAGGCGGAAGTACACCTAGGCCTGAGCACTGGAGGTACTTGCCACATGGCAGCTATTTCTCATCCCTTCTGCAGATAACTCCACAAAAAGCAAATCACTGCGTCCATACCTCTCACAACGGGTGTCATCTCAGGGAAACGTGAGCATAGCAGATGGCATCATGAGTCGGTGTGCTGCCGTGTGGGTCAGCTACATAGGTTCTATGTAATATTCGCCGAAGTTTAGCTGGGGATTTCTCAGTGAGGATGGCTCACCTGGTAAAGAATCCGCCTGCAATGCGGGAGACCTGGGTTCGACCCCTGGGTTGGGAAGATCCCCTGGAGAAGGGGTAGGCTACCCACTCCAGTATTCATGGGCTTCCCTGGTGGCTCAGCTGGTAAAGAACCCACCTGCAGCATGGGAGACCTGGGTTTGATCCCTGGATTGGGAAGATCCCCTGAAGATGGGAACAGCTACCCACTCCAGTATTCTGGCCTGGAGAATTCCATGGACGGTACAGTCTATGGGGTCGCAAAGAGTCGGACAGAACAGAGCAACTATCACTTTCACTAATAAATTACTTACCGTCAGGATCGGTAAACGTTACGTTTTCTAATAACTTTTGGGAAGGAAAACTTATTTAAAATTGCCTTTCAAGTACAGGTAAAGATATAATTGAAAACCAATTTGGATAACCTACGATTTAATTTCCTGAGCCTATGAGTCTTATGTTTGACACTAAATTCTAAGGTACAGTTTTAATAGAATAAAGGTCACACTATTGTTGGGACAAAAGAAAAGGGCAAAGTAAAGATAACTAAAGAAACGCTGGAGAAGGGATAGGCTGCTGCTGCTGCTAAGTCGCTTCAGTCGTCTCCGACTCTGTGCGAACCCATAGACGGCAGCCCACCAGGCTCTCCTGTCCCCTGGATTCTCCAGGCAAGCACACTGGAGTGGGTTGACATTTCCTTCTCCAAGGGATAGGCTACCCATGCTGATATTTTGGGGCTTCCCTTGTGGCTCAGCTGATAATCTGCCTGCAATGTGAGAGACCTGGGTTTGATCCCTGGGTTGGAAAGATCCCCTACAGAAGGGAAAGGCTACCCACTCCAGTATTCTGGCCTGGAGAATTCCATGAACTGTATAGTCCATGGGGTTGCAAAGAGTCAGACATGACAGAGTGACCTTCACTTTCATAAATAGGCTGAAAAAGGAGAGACGACTGAGTGCGGGTCAGGCTTTAGATGTGACTTTTGTTTTCTCTACTTTGGGCAACGGAGGCTGGATGAGTGCTCAGTTTTTGTAAAAGCAGCCCTGGGGATTCTGGGGGCATTCCCTGGCCGTCCAGTGGTTGAGACTCCGTGCTTCCAATGCAGGGGACATGAGTTCAAGCTGTGGTCAAGGAACTGAGATCCCATATGGTACATGGTGCAGCCCCCAAAAAATTTTTTTTAAAAAGCAGACCTCCAGGGCTCCTCTTATCTGAGCATCAAGGCCCAAAAGATGGCCCTGTGTCTGGCACAGCTCCTGCCTCCTGGATGGAAGGTGGAAGTGAAAGAGAAAGTCGCTCAGTCGTGTCCAACTCTTTGCGACCCCACGGACTATACAGCCCATGGAATTCTTCAGGCCAGAACACTGGAGTGGGTAGCATTTCCCTTCTCCAGGGGAATCTTCCCAACCCAGGGATCGAATCCAGGTCTCCCACACTGCAGGCAGATTCTTTACCAGCTGAGCCACCAGGGAAGCCCAAGAATACTGGCCTGGGTAGCGTACCCCTTCTCCAGGGGATCTTCCCCGATGCGGGTGTCAGAAGGAATCCACCTGTTATTCCCAACTCACTCAGCCTCAGCACCCACGCTTTTCTACTCCAAGTTGTTTCTGGTCCCCACGACACAGCTCAAATCAGCGTCATCTGCGTGGTCTTGGTGTATGTGGCCACTGAAAGGAGCATCTCTCTGGCACCTTTATCTACAGTCTCAAAGAACTCTTGTGAAGACGGGCCATTGCTCAGGGCGTAGCGGCTATTGAAAAATCTCTGGCCAGCCATCACAGCAGAGTTCTAGAGTTTCTTCTGCAGTTGGAGGGGCAGGGGGTGGGGGTGGGTGTGCCAGTCCGGGGAGACCGCCTGGGGAGCCTGGGAGCTAGTGGAGAGGGTCTGTGTCAAGCTTGGCAGTGGCCCCGGCCCCAGCTGAGACCCAGCGGGACCACCCGGGCGCGTGACACCACCGCTGGCCTGCTGGGTGAGCTCCAGCTGGACGAAATACACATCAGCCTAGGAAACATGCATCGGGATGATGGAACGGTAACACAGAGGTAATGGTGTGAGCAGGGGCGGATGTACTGATGGGAAACACGTGTCCACATCCTGCCTTTCACGGACCCGATCGCCGCGTCTGAACTCGCCAGGCTGCCTGGAACCAGCACGTCTGGGACGATGAACACGCTTTGGCCTTGGCTTCCGCCGTGCATATATAAAGCCGCTCCGGGACTGAATGGCCTGTGCTATTTGCCTGGCAGGCTCTCCAGCTGGACTCGAAGACACAAGACACCCTTGTCCAAAGAGGAGGTGCCCGGAATACGAAATTTTCCAGAAAGCTGGGGGGAGGAAGACCCTGTCAGAGCCAGAATACCTGCAAAGCAGGAAAAGGACAAAGCCTCAGCAGCCGTTTACACCTCGTTTCTCGGTTTGCTTCTTTTTGTTTTTTACTTTATATCTCTTGTTTTCTTAGTCTCGGATATAGAGTCCTTGAAGAGCTTTTTTTCCCTTCAAATGGAGATTCATAACTCTTTGAACAGTGCCCCTGGAAGATGACGCACTAATTAGCAGACAATCTGCTGATGGGAACGATTTGCGATACAGAGGCAATCAGTCCAGTTCACTCGCTCAGTCGTGTCCAACTCTTTGTGACCCCATGGACTGCACCACCGCCAGGCTTCCCCATCCATCACCAACTCCCAGACCTTGCTCACCCTCA
This sequence comes from Bos indicus x Bos taurus, assembly GCF_003369695.1. Lineage (NCBI taxonomy): Eukaryota > Metazoa > Chordata > Mammalia > Artiodactyla > Bovidae > Bos > Bos indicus x Bos taurus. The sequence goes on along the minus strand of NC_040105.1, from coordinate 5,514,246 downwards.
TGTCCATCGAGTCAGTGATGCCATCCAACAGAGGCAATACCCTCTGCTATAACATCGGAGAGATTAAAAAATCGAATAATAGTAAACACATACACACACATCTCATTAAAGAAATAAACACTTCAGTGAAACTTAGATAACCCCTATATCCCATCAGCAGGCAAGCTTGGCAGGCTGCTAATGAGAACAGTTTCAGGCAGCGCCTGTCTAATTCAACGTGTGCATTTAAGAATGAGTTCAAGCTACAGCCCGTCTATTCTGTCCACCGTGCGGTCGATCGGTTCTGTCTGAGTGTGGCCTCTCCCATGTCATGATCTTAGAGAAACTGGATGTGATTAGTGAGGACTCTTGAGGAGAATGCTGAGGGTCTGCTAAGCCCTCCCTCCCGCTGTAATCAGAGAAAACTCTTTGGCCATGTGTCCACCATGATCACAGCCCTGGGAGGTGTTCTCCGAGGGTGAGTGAGGTGGGCGGTGGCAGTTTGCTTGTTGCGTCTACAGTTTTTTTTTTTTTCTTTTTCATTAGCAAAAGGATAATCACTTTTTATTTGGAAGCAAAACATCTTTTTCTCTAAGGAAAATGTCTCTTTTTCCTTTTTTCCGTCTGTAACAATTCATCTCTACCTCCTCAAAATCAAGAGTTTTTTTTTTGCAGGCTGTCTTTACTTGCAGAAATACAAAACGGAGTTTGCTATGGAACAAGTCACTGAGAAGAAAGAAAGGGCATACATGCATCATCTTATTACCCCAGCCCCTCTCCCAGTGAGATTCACAGGCTCCCTTTGTGGATTTGGGTCTCAGTGGGAAAGGCCTGAAAGTGAAAGTCTTTCAGTCGTGTCTGACTCTTGGCGACCCCATGGACTACACAGTCCACAGAATTCTCCAGGCCAGAACACCAGAGTGGGTAGCCTTTCCCTTCTCCATGGAGATCTTCCCAACCCAGGGATCGAACCCAGGTTTCTTGTATTACAGGCGGATTCTTTACCATCTGAGCCACCAGGGAAGCCCAAGGAGACTGGAGTGGGTAGCCTATCCCTTCTCCAGCGGATCTTCCCGACCCAGGAATCGAACTCAGATCTCCTGCACTGCAGGAGGATTCTTTACCAGCTGAGCTGCCAGGGAAAGGGCTACCCTCCTGCAATGCTGAAAACCATCCTGCTAATTCATGGACTGACTCCCCAGGAAGGTGTCAACTGGATTAAGCTTACAGGACACTTCAGATGGTGTCAGTTCTGTTGCAACCAAGAGATGAAGAGACAGATGTGAGAGAGAGTGATTTCTCCACCTTGATGGTGGAATGGATTACGCAGTGGATGAGAGTTACTCACATGGTGTACAAGGATTCTACACCAGTTCGCCACACAGTCCATCAGAACCAAAGACTGTTTTGTCTCCTGGATAACCAGCTGTCTCCACAGCAGACAAAGAGATCTCGGATCTAAGAGAACCACAACACAGAGTTCCATCGTGGAGAACCGAATCTACAGCGGAAGCCTCACTTTATTTTAAAAAGCTGCAATCTCGAACTCAAGCCTCTTTTATTCTACAGCGAGGAGATCTGAGCAACGGACCAACTGCAACCCATTATTTTTTCCGGAGTCTTTCAGGCTACAAATAAAAAAAAAAAAAAAGCTTTTTTTCTTTCAAAATAAACAAGCACAGAAGAAAACCGTACCCTATGGAATCAATATAAACAATCATTAGAGTCACGTTAAGAAATAAAACGTTCAAGGGCTACAGGAGAAAAGTGAAAGTCACTCAGTCGTGTCCGACTTTTTGAGACCCCATGGACTGTACACTCCATGGAATTCTCCAGGCCAGAATACTGGAGCGGGTAGCCTTTCCCTTCTGCTGGGGATCTTCCAACCCAGGGATCAAACCCAGGTCTCCCTCACTGCAGGCAGTTTCTTTACCAGCTGAGCCGCAAGGGAAGCCCAAGAATACTAGCGTGGTTAGCCTGTCCCTTCTCCAGCGGTTCTTCAGTTATCTCTGCTCTGCCCTTTCCCTTTGTTCCAACAACATTGTCACGTTTATTCTATTAAAATTGTACCTTAGAATTTAGTGTCAAACATAAGACTCACAGGCTCATGAAATTCAGTCATAGATTATCCAAGCTGATTTTCCATTATATCTTAACCTGTGCTTGGAATGCAATTTCAAATACGTTTTCTTTCCCAAAAGTTATTAGAAAATAGAATGTTTACTGATCCTGATGGTACATTATTTATTAGTGAAAATGAAAGTTGCTCCGTCATGTCTACTCTGTGCGACCCCACGGACTGTACGTTCCGTGGAATTCTCCAGGCAGGAATACTGGAGTGGGTCGCTGTTCCCTGCTCCAAGGGATCTTCCCAACCCAGGGATCGAACCCAGGTCTCCTGCATTGCAGGTGGATTCTTTACCAGCTGAGGCACAAGATGATCCAGATGGTGCCTCTGAGAGCAAGTGTTCCCACAAAGGAAGAGCTCCAGTCTGCGGTGGGATGTGAGCACCCCCAGGGGGGCCGTGTCCAGTCCCCTCCCTGACCGCATGCCTACAGCAGACCTCAGCTGTCCTCCAGTCTGTGATCGGAGACGCCCATCCGGGGCCTCTCAGAGTTACTGCTGTCAACCTGGGAACACAGTGGCTTTTTGGAAGAAGCTGGGAGTAAATATAAACACCCTCTGTGAAGAAGCTTAAAGGCTGCTTGGCAAACGGCAGGTAAGTGGTGGCCCGGAGAGGGCGGGTTGTTGTCAAGGCAAGTTTTGTGTATCTCCCAGTTACATCGGGTACTGCTGGGGCGGAGGGCTCAGAAGAGACCTGGGAGTCCTGCTGAGAGGAGCTGGGCGCGCAAGGAAGGGCTGGCTAGAAGGGACAGCGTATGGAACCGCAGTTCCAAGATCGGAGACTCCAAACCCAACCTTCTGCACGCCCGGTAGAGCAGGGTGGGAGAATGGGGTCCTAACTTCCTTTGCACGACACAAGAGAGAACACTTTTATTTTCCCCGAGGAAGACATAACCCTGTGTGTCAGAGAAGGAAATGGCAACCCACTCCACTACTCTTGCCTAGAGAATCCAGTGGACAGAGGAGCCTGGTGCGCTACAGTCCATGGGGTCGCACAGTCAGACATGACTGAAGTGACTTAGCATGCGTGCATGTGTCAGACCGAATAATTTTTAAAAGAAGTTTACTTGGCTGGGCTCTAGTCGAACACTTTTATTACAATAATGTAGAATCTATAGGCACCCCCCTCAGCATGGGCTGAAACGCTTCTGGGTAACAAAATGAAGGTCCCTAAAAACCAGACTTGAAAATTCACAGTGAGGTCAGTCGGCCTAAATCATTAAAAAAGAGAGAACGAAGAATTTTATATATCGAAATGGTGGCGTTTCCCCCCCTCATAACTAGTACTTTATTTACTGCAGAGTTACATGTCTGTATCCAAACCAAAAGCACTGAATAAATAAATAAAATGCTTTTTCTCTTCCTTGCTCCCCACCTGCAAAAGGCCGAGCGGGAGAAGATGTAGGCAGAGAGGAGAGTGAAATCCCACACCCTTCCCTCTGCTTCCCCTGCGGCCACCGGCTGCAGGAGCAAGAGACACTCAGCGGTGCACCCAAAAACGAAAGCAGGCGGGACCTGTCCATATGGGACAAACGAGACTTCATCACAAAAATGAGGACTTGTTTCCTTAACTGCAAATGTGTGGGAAGTTTGCAACATGGTCAAGATGTCTTCAAGGGTTGGGAAAAGGTCCTTAAGCGCTTACACGTGCAGGCAACAAGAGAAACGCAAAGTGTCCTCGTCTACCCTACTTCAGAACTGCACTCTCCACTGGCTCCCTGCTCCTCCTAGGAGACCAGCATGCACGCTGCCTTCTCTCTGGCTTCTCCATCCGTCCAACTGCTCCCAGCAGGTGTCCGTCTCCCTGTATCTCCCCTTCTCTGCTGTCAAGCCTTGCCCCACCCGGGTATATATCATCCAGCAAAGAAAAGGCTTTTTTCCACTGTGACCCCCCAAGGAGATTTCTAAGACTTTTTTTTTTTTTCCCCTAATCAACACCCTATGATTGACTATAGTCTTCCAATCCCACTCCTGGGCATATATCCAGAGGGGCGGGGGGGAACATGATTCAAAAGCATACACGCACCTCAGTGTTCACTGGAGAACTATTCACAACAACCAGGACATGGGTGTAACCTAAATAGTCACTGACAGAGGAATGGATAAAGAAGATGTGGTACATATATACACAAGGGAATAAATATTACTGAGAAGGAAATGATGCCATCTGCAGCGCATGGATGGAGCTAGGGACTGTCATCCTGATGGAAGTAGTTTAGACAGAGAAGGTGAACCATCATATGACATCCGTTATCTGAGCAATCTAAAAAGAAACGATATAAGTGCACTTATTTATGAAACAGAAATAGACTCACAGACATAGAGAATGAACTTACACTTACTGAAAAAACAGTAGCGGGGAGAGACAGGGAATTTGCAATGGACGTGGACACACTGCTTAATTTAACATGGAGAACCCACAAGGACCTGCTGGATAGCACAGGGAACTCTGCTCAATACTCTGGAATAACCTTATGGTTCCCGGGGGAGAAGGATAGGGGAGGGGATAGTCAGGGAGTTTGAGATGGACATGGACACACTGCTGTATTTAACATGGAGAACCAGCAAGGACCTGCTGGACAGCACAGGGCACTCTGCTCAATCCTCTGGAATAACCTTATGGTTCCCAGGGGGAAGGATGGGGAATGGATAGTCAGGGAGTTTGAGATGGACATGGACACACTGCTGTATTTAACATGGAGAACCAGCAAGGACCTGCTGGACAGCACAGGGAACTCTGCTCGATATACTCTGTAATAACCTTATGGTTACCAGGGGGAAGAATGGGGGAAGGGACAGTTAGGGAGTTAGAAAAAAATGAAATCTAATACCACGAATATCCTTGTATCCGTTTATCTTCTGTATTATTCTGTGCTTTATATACAACATAGTAAGATTTTTTTTTTCCCGCACTCCCAGAAAACGACATTTTCTGGAAATGCCTGCCTTAGACAATTCCCTTACTCTTTCTCTGCTGCAGGTAAAATCAAGAGGCAGGTCTGCAGGTGTGGTTTTCCATGCTGTATATGAAGGAGGCATAGGGTTGCAGAGAGCCGTCTCCATGACCACCCAAAGGAGTTCGGGCAAGAGTTGCCATGCTGTGCTGACCGCCACCCACAAGGAGCCCCATCCACCCGACTCATACCCTGAGTGCTCAGGATGGAGGGGGCCTTCCAGTCCAATTCTAGCACCTCTGCTCTCACAGGTCTCCGCTTTAAGCTTTCCTGTAATATGTCAGTTTATCAACTTAGTCCAGAGTTTTTTGAAAAACAAATGAAAAATTCTTTTGTCCAAAAGTCCTGAACGGCACCCCACACGTTCAGCTTCTGACTCTGTGTTTAATAAGGTCACGATGGCTAGGTGAATTTTATAAGAGGCCAGGTATGTACTTGGAAAGCATCACAGCTGTTGGTGGGATCCCATTACACAGGGAAAATGTATTCTTTGTGGAGACTGTTCTGTGGATCCCTCGGATCACATTGCTGGCTGGTTGCTGATAAGACCCATAACTCATGCAAGAGCCCTGCCACTGGGTATACTTATAACTTTATATATATTTATATTTTACAAAAACCTGAAGCTATAATAAAGCATGTACCTTTTTGGGATTTCATTACTGTTCATCTGCATAACAGTGCAATCTACAGTGAAATTAAAGTATGACAACTCTAACGTGATTACGATCTATTTGAGCCTTATTTCATGGCAGGCAAACTTCCACGTGAGAAGTCAACACCGTAGCAATGTCTCTTCTCTTCCAGTTTGTATGGTTTGTAGCTGGAACATCTGATCAACCATACCATTCAGCTGATTTTTGACACAAAACCAACGGAAATGCAGCCTGGTGGCTCGGCGGTAAAGAAGCTGCCGGCCAATACAGGAGACGCGGGTTCAACACCTGGGTGGGGAAGATTCCATGAAGGGAAAAACATCAACCCATGCCAGGATTCTTGCCTGGGAAATCCCATGGACAGAGGAGACTGGCGGGCCACAGTCCATGGGGTCACAAGAGTCTGACACGACTGAGCACCTGAACGACAGAATTGCAGGCACAGACCCCAAGGTGTACATCCACCTGAAATGCTAGCCTTGCCCTGAACAGCTGTTAATAAGGAGGAACAGACACACTGACGTGTCGATGAATGAGATATTCCGGGAAATCAGAGGGGAGAGTGCATTGGCTCAGAAGCTCCTAGACAGGGTCAGGGGATTGGGCATCTGTGTTTCGTAGGGTCTCCCCAAGAAAAGAATAAGGATAGGGTTCCACAGACAGGAAACAACCCGGTTAGCACAGGAGCCTTCTGGTGGATGGTGTTTCCATCTAGGACGTGGGATTCTTTGGGCGAAACTGATATAAGACATAGTAGAAGGGGGCTGAGATGGGAACAAGGCTGGTACGCAAGTGAAACCACACCACAGGCTTTCCTGTTTCTCAAGAGTCACGCAACACCAACATGCCTGACGTGAAGTCTTAGTGGCTCAGCCATGTCCGACTCTGTGCAACCCTCTGGACTGCAGCCCGCCAGGCTCCTCTGTCCATGGAATTCTCCAGGCAAGAACACAGGGGGTAGCTATTCTTCTCCAGGGGATTTTGCCAACCCAGGGATTGAATCCAGGTATCCTGCATTGTAGGCACATTCTTCACTGTCTGAGCCATGAGGGAAGCCCAAAGCCCCCTGAGGTTCACCCTATATGTGACAGCAAGTCCCTGAAAGCGTGAAGCAGGGGAGAGAGGTGCTTTGCTTTTTTAAATAACTTTGGCAAGTCCACAATTACACAAAATGTAGACAGTATAAAAGCCATGCAGTGTGAGTGTGTCAAGGCTATATCTGGTGATCCTAGGCTCAATCCATGCCACTGAATTGAGCCTTATCAGGATATTCACTGAACATAATGTAATTAAGTTACACTTACAATAAACCCATTTGCAAGTATTTAAAAACATGTGACCCAGTATTTGGTTTTAAGTATTTCTTTGAGCAGAGATACATGCATACAGACAGAGATGTAAATCGATAGGGAAGGCTTAGACAGAATATGTATGTATCTATGCCCATAAAGAAGGCTGAGAGCCAAAGAATGGATGCTTCTGAATTGTGGTGTTGGAGAAGATTCTTGAGAGTCCCTTGGGCTGCAAGGAGATCGAGCCAGTCCCTCCTAAAGGAAACCAGTCCTGAATATTCATTGGAAGGACTGATGCTGAAGCTAAAACTCAAATCCTTCGGCCATGTGTTGGGAAAAACTGACTCATTGGAAAAGACCCTGATGCTGGGGAAGATTGAAGGCAGGAGGAGAAGGAGACAACAGAGGAAGAGATGGTCAGATAGCACCATCAGCTCAATGGATACAAATCCGAGCAAGCTCCAGGAGATGGTGAAGGACAGAGGAGCCTAGCGTGCTGCACTCCATGGGGCTGCAAAGAGTTGGACACGACTTAGTGACTGCATAACAACAGCAAATGCCTGCTTTTGAAGACCAAAAACCAACTGATTTTATGCTATTTGAAATCAGTGCCAAATGTCTTAGAGAAGCTGTGAACCCCCAATGAAACTACAGGATTTAAATCCTAAACAAGGACAGTGAAATATCCAACTCAAGGGAACAACTTCAGGCAGAGAACTCAAGAGATTCGGAACATGACAGAATGAAAAATTCAGCGACGTACAAATCTCAAGACAACCATGACGGGTGTTCTCCAGTGAGCCCGGTACTAGACTAGATCTTGATGGACGCACTAAAACAACAAACGGATGAGCTGTGAGCCTATTTTGCTTGGATGAGCGGCAGAGAGATGTTGCTCCAAGTATAATTTGTGCCAGCTGGCCAGTTGAGGCGTCCTCCCATCTTTGGGTTTGAATAAACCAAGCATGTGAGCTCTGCACACTGCATTGGTGACCAGCCGACAGGGCCTGTAAACTGTGCCGTTTGGCAGTATCTCCACGCGTCTAGCTCCAACAAGAGTATTATACTCTGTGCGGAAAAGTCCTGAGCACTTATGAGATCATCGCCAATCACCAAGGATATTTTCACAGATAACATCGTGTGCAAATGTAAAATCCACGGGCACGTTTTGCAGCTGGACGCATGACAGTGGCCCATAGCGAGGGCTTGCGAGGTAGGATCTTGTAATGCAAGCTGTATTACTCTGATGACTGATCTAATAACATCGATATAATCATCTTTCAAATTACAGTTCTTCACACGAGTAAAGATTTTCGCCTGTTTGCCATAAACAGAAGAACCAAAGCTGTGATCCTTCCAACACGGGAAGTAATTTCGAGCTTAATAAAATCAAGCTAATTTTTGAAGCAGCTCTTCCTCGAGAAAATTAAATACAGGGGAACAAAACCAAAGTTTATCGAGAGAGAGAGAGAGATGGATAATTTACTTCACAGACTGACGTTTTGCTTTACGAGAAGAGTCAGTGAAGGGTTACTTGAAATATTGGACGGACCTAACTGCCCACACATATGGAGAGAGTTTAAAAGTCAGGATTTGGAAAGCATCTGTTGTATCATATTATCCAGTGAATCGCATAAACACGTCAACTCACTTGTGCTTAAACTGTGCCAGCCTCTGGCGTTTCCTCTGCTTAGTGTCTGTCCACACCAATTGACAGAGAGTGTTACACACCGTGGCCCACAGCTGATTATAACCTTCCGAGGCCCACCCGAGTGAATCTCTTCCAAAGACTCTCAGGTGTGGGTTGAATAAGTGGTTTGATGCCATAGCTTGTGCAGCGGAACCATTTCCAAATCTAAAGTCTTTTTTCCATCCATCTCTTTCCCAGGAGGCTTGCTTGCTGGCCAGCGTTTGGACATGACTTCTGCTCGATGACGTCATGTACCAGAGCTGCCTGTTGAATCACCCTGAAGTGGAAGTGACAAGGCTCAGGCCAACACAAAGCCAGGAACGCGTGCTCATCCTATGGAACCGGACGCCGTTCTCTGATGCGCTTGGAGACATAACACTCGACAGAGAAAGATGCCAAGGATGACCTAACTGGAGCTGGCCTTGGCTGAGGGGCCAGGTTTATATGAAATGTAACAGACAGCTTGACATTGGAAGAAGAATCAAGGAAGAAAATTTATCTCATGAAGACGGAAGACTGGAAAAGGCAGCAGCCAAGGCAAGTAATGACACACCATTGTTGCAAAAACAATAATGCAAATGCAGCACTGGTTTTTTTGATTAAGGAGACGGGGAAGAGTTTGTTCGTACCTCACGCAGGCCGGTGATCAGATTTCCAGGTGGGGTGAGGCGCAGAGGGCACTTTTTTATTTCAGTTGATTTCTTTCTTGTGGGCCGTGCCTGGGTCTCTGTTGCTGGATGGGGCTTCTCTAGTTGCAGCGAGTGGGGGCCGCAACTAGAGAACAACTCTAGTTGTGGTGTGCGGGCTTCTCATGGAGGTGGCGTCTCTTGTTGCCGAGCACAGGTTCTCGAGGGCGTGAGATTCAGGAGTTGTGGCTCCCGGGCTTTTTTGGCCCTTGGCATATGGGATCTTCCAGGGCCAGGGATGGAAACACGTGTGCCCTGCATTGGCAGGCGGATTCTCATCCACCGGACCACCAGGGAAGCCCAAGATTGCACTTTAAAGATCATCCTGCTTGACTTGCATCATTTCTTTCAACAACAAGTGCATGAAATATCTCTAATCAGACATATTTTAAGTGGGCTCTGTCATTTACTGTCTGTTCCTGAACTTACTCAGATTTTCCTCTTACGACCACCGTGTCATCTTTCTTCAAAGACAGAGAACTCTGGGGTCACAGCTCAGGCTGCTAGAACACAGTCTCCTGCAATGGGCAGCTTGTAAGCAATAAGAGTTTACTTCTCTGAGTACCAGCCTGCTCAGGCTCTGATGGGGACCCTCCTCCTGATTCACAGAGATAAGAATCTGGGGGTACACATTCAGTCCACAACACTTAAGTCTGTAATAAACTGTAGTAAGCAAAAGAAAAATCATTGAATAGAAAATCATTTGCTGTCACTGATTCTGATAAATGTGAAAGTGAAAGTTGCTCAGTCTTGTCCGACTCTTTGCAACCCCAGGAACTGTAGCCTGCCAAGCTCCTGTGTCCGTGGGATTCTCCAGGTGAGAATACTGGAGTGGGCTGCCATTCCCTTCTCCAGGGGATCTTCCCCACCTCAGGATCCAACCCATGTCTCCTACACTATAGGCAGATATTTTTTTTTTTTTTTACCACTGAGACACCAGGGAAGCCAGATTCAGACAAAGTTGCCATTAAAACACAAACATTCCTTGAAAATGACTCTTTAGAAGTCACCATATCTCTTTATGCTTGATGGTAGACGATAGACTAGACCAAATGATAGATTACATAATAGATTAGACAAAGAAACACACAGAGAGGGGGGAGAGAAGAAAAAAGGAAGGAAGGAGAGAGGGAAGAAGGGAAAGAAACAGTCTTTCTCTGTGTGTGTCTGTGTTAGTTGCTCGGTCGTGTCTGACTCTTCTCGACCCCGTGGACTGCAGCCCGCCAGATCTTCTGTCCATGTGATTCTCCAGGAGTGGAGTGGGTTGCCCATCCCTTTATCCTGGGTTCCCCCCAAAAGAACACCTCAAACAAGACCTTTTGTGCAGCTGGCTCATGTAGGTGATTTCAGGAATCTGGGTAAAGAATGCAAAGAGCTGTGGGTAAAAGGGGCTCATCCTCCCCTATTCACTGAGGTCTGTATACCCAGGTTTGTGGGCATTTCACCTTCAGGAGGAGCATTTACAGTGGACCCTAAACAGCACAGGGGTTCGGCCGCTGAACCTCTAAGCAGCAGAGAAAGTGCACGTGAGTTTAGTCAACCTCTGTATCCACGGTTTCTGCCTGTCTCTGACGTTCTGCATCTCTGCTTTCAACCAACCAGCCATTCCGTAATACTGGAGTATTTTGAAAAAAAAAAAAAAAAAACCACAGATGAGTGGACCTGTGCATTTCAAACCCATGCTGTTCCAGGATCCATTGTATCAAAAAGCATCCATGCCCTATGTACTACGGGCTGTCCCAGGGTGCTAACTCCTTCCCGTCTGGATTAACATGCCCCCTCAGAGGTCTCCCCTGGGGTCCTAGAGAGGGCGAGTTTGAGAAGGAACAAGGGACAAGCCATGTGGACATATTAGGGGTGATGTCACCAGGGAGAGTGAGCCAGACCTGCAAGGAAAGGCTTCCCAAGGCAGCTGCAGGGCTCCTGGGGCAGGAAGGCTGGTTCTTGTGTGGCCATTAAGACAGTAAGGATCAGAAACAGAAGTCACAGACATGCAGAGTGGCTTGGTTTCTGGAAGGCATCCTCCACGTTGAGAGTGGTGTTGGAGTCCTCTTTGAGTGACCATGCTTTATTAAAGACCAAGTGCTCTGGACTGAATGCTTGAGTTGCAATCAAGAATTAAGGAAAGAGACTCTCCACTTCACTTGGACAGGCAGAGGTCAGGGGCCACTCCTGGAAGAATTCTTCGGTACCCGTATTCCTAAGCCATGTCCACCAGCAGTGAGAAAACAAACGTGAAAAACATCCTTTTATAAGCAGTAGATGGACAGAAATTTCTATACTATGATTGGGCTGGATCCTAAATGCACTGATCTCGTCAGTGACAGGCTATGCCATTTTCTGATCTGTCTGACGTTTTTATTGCATCATTTCTTTAAGACAGTAGAAAGAAGCCAAAACAAAAATCACTGGTCTATTTCTTCAAAGTCAGTATTCAAAGAGGAATATGAATACACAACATTTATTTGAGACTCCGTCGAAAAGCAAGAGGATTACACACGTTTGTGTGTGTCCAGAAAATAGATTCCTAATATTTTTCTAAAGGTTATAAGTTATTATTAGACATTCTTTGTTTTTTTACTTTTTATTTTATATTAGCAACCTGGTAGCTTCAGCTGGTAAAGAATCCGCCTGCAATGCAGGAGACCCTGGTTCGATTCCTGGGTCGGGAAGATCCGCTCGGGAAGAGATAGTCTACCCACTGTAGTATTCTTGGGCTTCTCTGGTGGCTCAGCTGGTAAACAACCTGCCTGCAATGAGGGAGATCTGGGTTTGAATAGGTCAGGAAGATCCCCTGGAGAAGGGAAAGGCTCCCCACTCCAGTATTCTGGCCTGGAGAATCCCATGGACTGTATAGTCCAAGGAGTTGCCAAGAGTCAGATACGAAAAAGTGACTTTCACTTTCATAGCCAACTAATAGTGTTGTGGTAGCTTCAGGTACAGAGAAAAGGGACTCAGCGATGCATACACACGTATCCATTCTCTCCCATCCAGGCTGCCACATGACACTGAGCAGAGTTCCCTGTGCTGGACAGCAGGTCCTTGCTGCTTCTCCGTGTTAAATGCAGCAGTGTGTCCATGTCCATCCCAGACTCCCTAACTATCCCTTCCCCCATCCTTCCCCCTGGGAACCATAAAGTTATTACAGAGTATTTAGCAGAGCTCCCTGTGCTGCACACAGGTCCTTATTGGTTCTCCTTGTTAAGCACAGCAGTGTGTCCATGGCCGAACTATCCTATTACGGTTCTGTCTTCACAAGATGCCCCACATACTATGAACTAGTCAAGACAGCAAGAAAAATGTGCAGGAGTGATAAAATTAATAAGAAAGGCAGTAATGGAACTATTTCATCTGGATTTCAGAAATACAGGCGTGACATAAAAATACTCTTGTATATTTATAGGCATTGTCATAACATTTGAGCAGCTCTTCTTCACCGAAATTCAAAAATAAAATTAACAATGTTGCGGTTGGAAGCTCCTGCCTGTAAATCTCTAAGAATCTGAGGCTATGCATTTGTCCCGTTAAACAGTTCTGCCTTGTAGCAAAGACACATAGAAATTAGTTTCTGCGGTCTCTTTAATTTTTTTTTTTTAATATTATTGAAAATTATTTCAGGAACCCACAGAACTATTGCGTTTTTGTCTTTCTAATAAACATTTGTAAGAATAATGCCGTGGTGATGGTTTCCTGGATCACGCAATCCATCAACAGGATCTTGGCATCTGGTCTGACTTCTCTGTGTGTGGTTGTCTGTCTCGGCAGAGTAGGGTCCAAGGGCCTCTGTGGACCGAGTTCCCTCACGCTCTCCTTTCGGGGACAGAGGTGTTTCCGTGTTTAGGTACCAGGCCAAGGAGTTCTACACAACACCACCCGCCTGCACACACAGAGCCAACTTACACAATCTAGTGGGGTTTTCTCTGTTTTTTTCACTAGTACCCAAATCTCTTATAGTCAAGTATCCTGGAGCACCAGAGCCTAAGATCTCATTATACTTTAAAAGCTCCTGAGACTTTTCTTATTATATTATTCTGGCAGTGGGACAGACTGTTCCAAGTACTGAAAGGTACAAAGGAATACGATTTCAGAGGCATGACAAAGCAGACGAGTATACATCCCTCAATATCATTATTAGCACCACATTCTAGCACTACCTGTCAATTCTCCATGTATTATAACAGTGAACAGTGATGGTCTCATTTGGATTTTTTCAGGTTCCCCGATGCTCGCTGCAGCATTATTTACATCAGCCAAGACATGGAAGCAACATAAATGTCCATCGACAAAAGGATAAAGAAGATGTATATACACACCCACGGACACACACACATACACACACACAGACACACAATGAGACATGAGTCTGTCATAAAAAAAGAATGAAATAATACCATTTATAGCAACATAGCGGAGAAGGCAATGGCACCCCACTCCAGTACTCTTGCCTGGAAAATCCCATGGACAGAGGAGCCTGGTAGGCTGCAGTCCATGGGGTCGCTGAGAGTCAGACGTGACTGAGGAACTTCACTTTCACTTTTTACTTTCATGCACTGGAGAAGGAAATGGCAACCCACTCCAGTGTTCTTCCCTGGAGAATCCCAGGGGCGGGGGAGCCTGGTGGGCTTCCGTCTATGGGGTCGCACAGAGTCAGACATGACTGAAGCGACTAAGCAGCAGCAGCAGGAGCAGCATAACAGAGATGAACCTAGAGATTATCACACTAAGTGAGGTATTCATAAGTCAGACCTAGAGAGACAAAGACCTGACGGTTATCGCCTGTAGGCGGAATCTTTTGAAAAACTACACAAATGAGCTTATTTACAAAACAGAAATAGACCCACAGGCACAGAGAGTTGAATTACCAACACCGGAGGGGAAAGAGGCAGGGGAAGGGATAAAATAGGAGGTTGGGATTAGCAGACACAAACCACTACATACAAAATACATAACCCACAGGGACCTACGGTATATCACAGGGCACTCTACTTGGCATCTTGTAAGAACCTGCAATTGTAAAGAATCTGAATATACATGCATATATATACATATATCTCCTTTCTCAGATTCTGAAAAGAATCTGAATATATATATATACATCCTTTTTCAGATTCTTTTCTTTTCAGAGATGTGAATCCCTTTGCTTTACACCTGCAATTAACACAACACTTTATATCAACTCTCCTTCAATTACTGAAAAGCACGGCATTGCTATTCTCTTCTCTGCAGAGGGGCGGCAACCTCAACCCTTGGCTCGCGAGTTTTTTTTTTTTTTCCTAATCTTTTCATTCTCCTCCCCTTCCTCTATGATATTCTAGTGAAAGAGGTGTGTACAAAATGATTGTTTCTGTTCATAATTCTTTACAGAATGTTCATCAGGTGATTCCGTGCCTCCCACTCACCTGTCCGGGTCTGAGACGATGCCATTTCGTGGGTTGAGAGGCAAGCTCCAGGCACAGTAAACTGGAGATCATTTGAGCGTGACACTTTGTAACGAAGGGGGAGTGCTCTCAAGCTTTCCCAAAGACCCCTCTCCCGAAAGAAAGGATCCAGGGCATGGACTAACAAATGTCAAAGTCCCCCAGCTCATGCTGGTTACCACATCACAGCCCGCTCACCCCAGTCCTATTAAGTAGTGTTTTTCTTGTTCAGTCGCTCAGTCGTGTCTGACTCTGCAGCCGCACAGACTGCAGCCCACCAGGCTCCTCTGTCCATGGGATTCTCCAGGCAAGAATACTGGACTGGGTAGCCATGCCCTCCTCCAGGGGATCTTCCCAACCTAGTGATCGAACCCGGCTCTCCTGTGTTTTCTGTACTGGCAGGCAGATTCTTCAGTGTACAAGGTATGATTAATGTGTCAACAGGCTGTGATCACTAATATTAAAAAGGCTGGACACACAGCTCTTGATTAAGTGTGCACACACACACACACACACCCCTAACATAATGAAGGTAAGGGATTTACTGTAACACTTTTCATTCTGTATTGAGCAATAAGAGATACTGAATACTAAAAATTAAATATATTGCAGCCTCATGATTAAAACACCAAGCCTGGTTATTTTTTTAACCTTCATATGCATTAGAATAGAATGTTAGATATCATTTTGTAAATTATGATATTGACAGGCAAGTTAGCAACAGGTATTTCAGAACAAATACTTAATCCAAAAGGGGGGCTTCTGATACCACATATTCATCGATGTCTGCCATGTGCATTCAACATGACTTTACACATATTATTTCTTATTTACATGACATACTCGTCAAGCTAGCTTCCCACTGTATGGATGGCGAAGTGAAGACACAGGGACGTTAAGAAGCTCACTAACCATCACACAGTGACTAGTCCCTTCAACTTTGCTTTCAAGGACCCAAAGAAACTGAGTCCACGTTCAATCCCTGGGTCTGGAAGATCCCCTGGAGGAGGGCATGGCTACCCACTCCAGTATTCCTTGCCTGGAGAATCCCCTGGACAGAGGAGCCTGGCGGGCTACAGTCCACGAGGTTGCACAGAGTTGGGAGAAGACTGAGTGACTTCACTTTCTTTCAGAAGTGAATGATAGCAAAGGATGAGTAATCATAGGAACGACTTCCCTTTTCTAATAGACTGGTTTGGAACACTGGTTTCGGGTCACCGCAGAACTGAGCGGCAAGAACAGAGCTCCCATATACTGCCGGCACCGACAAGCTCACAGGCTCCCTCTTCCTCAGTATCTTCCACCACAGTCCTCCCACCCCACCCCCTCTAAGTGCTGTTCTTGTTGTTCAGTTGCTCAGCTGTGTGTGACTCTTTGCCACCCCGTGGACTGTAGCCCCGCCAGGCTCCTCTGTCCAAGGGGATTTTCCAGGCAAGGATGCTGGAGTGGGTTGCCATGCCCTTCTCCAAGGGTTCACTCTTAATGCTGTATGTTCTATGGAATTTGGCAAACATAGCAGCATGTATCCACTGTTAAAGCATCACGCAGAACCGCATCGCTGTATCAGAGTACCAGGGCCTTCCCGGGTAGCTCAGCTGGTAAAGAATCCACCTGCAATGCAGGAAAACCCCAGTTCGATTCCTGGGTCTGGAAGCCCCCTGGAGAAGGGATAGGCTATCCACTCCAGTATCCTTGGGCTTCCTTGATGGCTCAGCTGGTAAAGAATCCACCTGCAATGCAGGAGACCTAGGTTCGATCCCTGGGTCAGGAAGATCCCCTGGAAGAGGGCATGGCAACCCACTCCATGTATTCTTGCCTGGAGAATCCAATGGACAGAGGAGCCTGGTGGCCTATAGCCCATGCAGTTGCAAAGAGTCGGAGATGACTGAGTGATTAAGCACAGCACATGTCAGACTGTCAGTCCTTTGCCTTCGCCTTATTCACAATTATTTCCTTCTGAACATTATCTCCTGCATTATTTTTAAAATATTTATGTATTAGGCTTCCCTGGTGGCTCAGCAGTGAAGGATTCGTCGGCCGATGCAGGAGACACGGGTTGGATCCCTAGTCCGGGAAAACCTGTCACAACTACTGAGCCAGTGCTCTCGAGTCCAGGAGCTGCAACAGAAGTCTCTGCAATGAGAAGACTGCACACCACAACTAGAGAGGAGCCTCTGCTAGCCATGACGACAGAGGAGCCCACACAGCAAGGGAGACACGGCACAGCCCAAAATAAACAAGTTAAAAAAAAATTTTTTTTAATTTTATTTTATTATTTAACTTTACAGTATTGTATTGGTTTTGTCATATATCAACATGAATCCATATACACAGGTATACACATGTTCCCCATCCTAAACCCTCCACCCTCCCCGTACCATCCCTCTGGGTCGTCCCAGTGCACCAGCCCCAAGCATCCAGTATCGTGCATAGGTTTATTTATTTACTTTTGGCTGTGCTGGGTCCTAGCTGGGGCTTCCAAAAACTCTTGAGTTGTAGCATGTGAGATCTAGGCTCAGACTAGTCCCCCTGCATTGGGAGCGCAAGTCCTAGCCGCTGGACCACCCAAGGAAACACCCATGTTATCTTTTTAAAAACTTTCTTAGATCATAATCCTTCCCATTTGTAAAATGAGCAGTCAAAGTAAACTATCACTTTGGTACCTGCAAAGATACAATGACTGCGTTTGCAAACAAATCTATCACATGTATAGAACTGTGAGAAAACTTAGGGGCCAGGTTTTTTGAAACTCACAACAGTTATTCAGTATTAGTTCTAGCTCTAAGAAATTGCAAGAAACTCTTGTTGCGTTGGAAAAGACTCTGATGCTGGGAGGGATTGGGGGAAGGAGGAGAAGGGGACGACAGAGGATGAGATGGCTGGATGGCATCACCGACTCAATAGACGTGAGTTTGAGGGAGCTCCGGGAGTTGGTAATGGACAGGGAGGCCTGGCGTGCTGCAATTCATAGGGTCACAAAGAGTCGGACACAACTGAGCGACTGAACTGAACTGAACTGATTGTTGCATGTTGGCAGTAATCCCAAGTTACCGGACTAACTTACCGATAACCGTCCCACAAGGAAGTTGAACCCATCTCTACAGAGCATCCCGTCACTTCAATCCAATACTTGCGTGCATGCTCAGTTGCTAAGTTATGTCTGACTCTTTGCGACCCAATAGACTGTAGACTGCCAGGCTCCTCTGTCCATGGGATTCTCCAGGCAAGGATAACTGGAGTGTGTTGCCATTTCCTTCTCCAGGGGATCTTCCCAACCCGGGGATCGAACCCAGGTCTCCTGCATCTTTACTGCTGAGGCAACAGGAAAACCTTACAATCTAATACAAATGACATCAAATATTAAAGACACTGCTTCCCTTCATGGCTCAAATTGTGTACCAATCTCAGGATGGATTTGACTTAAAAGAATGAATAGGGTGCATGAAAATAATCAAGTTTACTCCAAGCAAGGAGCTAATACCAGAGTTACATGGAGCTGTAGCTAATTGGTTATGCAGTTGAGTCAACTAAAATTCACTAAGTGAGCTGTATGTAAGAAAAATGGAAAACAGTAAAAGAGGAAAAATGGAGACTTTTAATATAGTGCAGTCTTTGCTCTCAGAGAATGAGATCAATAAATAAATATGCATTTCATCAGAGTATGTCAAAGTTTAAATAAAACACGCTGTTTAACGTTAACAGTTGTAATAAAGAATACTTTGCATTCCGTGTGTATACGTAGCATGATTTGACAGTTGGGTACTTCTAATTAAAATGACTAATGCCAGCAACTAAGATATGCAAGAAAAAATCTACAAGTATGATCCCAAAATGTGTCATGAACTATCACCCAAATGAAATTACAAAACCCTCTTTCTGTCCCATGGTTGTAGAGCATCTGAATTCCCTTCCACTGGTTGTGTATTTGAGGCCAGCCATTCTGCATTAGGCAGGATGAACTCAGATTATTAATTATCAGCAATTCACTGATCAAAGACATACTAACATGTCTTTTGTTACCTGAACGCTTACTGATGAGAGTGTTTCAGTATTCACTTACATAACAAATCACCAGCCACGGGCACTGATTTGCAAAATCCCACAGTGGAGACTGTGTTACATCATCAAAATTAGCACAGTACTCAACTGTTTGTTTCACAACTCAAAGAAAATTATGAAACAGGCAGTTTTTAAAGGCAAGCAGCACCCTGTACTCATTTTTTTATGTTTATCAAAGGTAGAAAAGTGCACTGTACAACTCAGGTTTTGCCGGGTAGAGGGATGGATGGGGGAATGGATGGATGGGTGAATGAATAGATTGATGGATGGGTGGATGGATGGGTGGGTGGGTGGATGGGTGGATGAGTGGATGGGTGAATGAGTGGATGGATGGGTGGAAGATAGATGGGTGGGGGGGTGGATGGATGGATGGGTGGATGGATGGGTGGAAGATAGATGCATGGGTAGGTGGGTGGATGGATTGGTGGGTGGGTGGATGGGTGAATGAATGGATGGATGGGTGGAAGATAGATGGATGGGTAGGTGGATGGATGGATGGGTGGATGGGTGGATGGATGGATGGGTGGATGGGTGGGTGGATGGATGGGTGGGGGGGATGGATGGATGGATGGGTGGATGGATGGATGGATGGATGGATGGGTGGGTGGGTGGATGGATGGGTGGGGGGGGTGGATGGATTAGTGGGTAGATGGGTGGGTGGATGGGTGGGGGGGATGGATGGATTAGTGGGTAGATGGGTGGGTGGATGGGTGAATGGGTGGATGGATGGATGGATGGGTGGATGGATGGATGGATGGGTAGGTGGATGGATGGATGGGTGGATGGGTGGATGGGTGGATGGATGGATGGGTGGGTGGGTGGGTGGATGGATGGGTGGGGGGGATGGATGGATGGATGCATGGATGGATGGATGGGTGGGTGGTTGGTTGGATGGATGGATGGGTGGTTGGTTGGATGGATGGATGGGTGGGTGGGTGGATGGATGGATGCATGGATGGATGGATGGGTGGGTGGGTGGATGGGTGGACGGGTGGATGTTTGAATGGGTGGATGGATGGGTGTGTGGATCGATGGATGGATGGGTGGATGGATGAATGGATGGATGGGTGGGTGGATGGATGATGGTTGGATGGATGAATGGGTGGATGGGTGGGTGGGTGGGTGGCTGGGTGGATGGATGGATGGGTGAATGCACACACAAATGATTATCATAGACTATTATTAGTATAGTATCATACTATACTAGTGATTATCATATCTATATGACACATGGACAGAGGGCCCTGTCAGGCTACACTCCATGGGGTCACAAAAGAGTCGGACACAACCAAGTGACTGAGCACACACATATGCAGAAGGCTCATTTTATCTCCACTTGTAAAATGGACAGAATGCTCTATTGTGAGTAAACACATACACACATGTATTTTAAAAATATTTTTTAGAGTAATTTTACGTTCATAGAAAAATTGAGCAGCAAGTATAGGGGTTTCCCATATATACCATGTCCTGACTCATGCCTCCCTGACGACGAGCATCCACCACCAAAGTGGATTTGTTATAACTGATGAACCTCCACTAAGACATCACTATCACTCAAAGTTCATAGTTTATGACAGCTTCACCCTTCAGTTCAGTTCAGTCACTCAGTCATGTCCGACTCTTTGGGACCCCATGGACTGCAGCACACCAGGCCTCCCTGCCCATCACCAACTCCCAGAGCTTACTCAAACTCATGTCTGTTGAGTCGGTGATGCCATCCAACCATCTCATCCTCTGTTGTCCCCTTCTCCTCCTGCCTTCAATCTTTCCCAGGATCAGGGTCTTTTCAAATGAGTCAGCTCTTCACATCAGGTGGCCAAAGGACTGGAGTTTCAGCCTCAGCATCAGTCCTTCCAGTGAATATTCAGGACTGACTTCCTTTAGGATGGACTGGTTGGATCACCAAGTTCACCCTGGGTGCTGTACCTTCTGTGAACTTGGGACAAACGCATGACAACATGTATCCATCTCCTATCATCACACAGAGCACCTGCACTGCCCCACCCACACACCATGAACTTCACCCCCAGGCCCTGGCAACCACTGATCTTTTTACTGTCTCCGTGCATCAGCCTTTTCTAGAATGTCATAGTAGGAATAGTGCAACACAGGGACTTATCACTTGGTCGTCTTTCACTCAGTAATAAGCATACTAAGATTCTTCCATGTCTTTCAGTGGTTTCACAGCTCATTTCTTTTTAGCACTGAAAAATAGTCCACTGTATGGATGGGCCACAGTTTATCTATCCCCTACTGAAGGAAAGCTGTGACAAACCAAGACGACGTATTAAAAAGCTGAGACATCGCTTTGCTGACAAGGGTCCATCTAGTCAAAACTATGGTTTTCCCAGGAGTCATGTATGGATGTGAGAGTTTGACCATAAAGAAGGCTGAGTGCTGAAGAACTGATCCTTTCAAAATGCAGTCCTGAAGAAGAGTCTTGAGAGTCCCTTGGACTTCGAGGAGATCAAATGAGTCAATCCTCAACGAAACCAACCCTGAATATTCACTGGAAGGGCTGATGTTGAAGCCGAAGCTCCGATACTTTGGCCACCTAATGCAAAGAGCAAAATCATTGGGAAAGACCCTGATACTGGGAAAGATTGAAGGCAAGAGGAGAAGGGGGCAAACAGAGGATAAGACGGTTGGATGGCATCACCAACTCAATGGACATGAGTTTGAGCAAACTTCGGGAGACAGCGAAGGACAGGGAAGCCTGGTGTGCTGCGGTCCGTGTGGTCACAAAGAGTCAGACACGGCTTAGTGACTGAACAGCACCACTGAAGGCCATCTCTACTGCTTCCAAATGAAGGCGATTGTGAATAAAGCTGCTAGAAGCATTCATGTGCAGGTTTTGTGTGGAAATAAAGCAGAGGTCCGAGTCATAAAATCAAAGGCAATAATTAGACACATACACACATTCACACAAACATGAAAAAACAAATAAAAAAATACACATAATGCTTGGCCTTGCTGTGTAAAACTGCACACTACACATTAGGCACATACTTCCCACTTAAGTAACCAGATTATCACTCAGTGTATGTTTTTCTTTTCTTTGGAAACCAAAGAAAGCAGGTCAAATTAGTAAGATTCCCCTTTAGTGGGGTATGTATTTGAACTGGGATTATAGTATGCAATAAACTGGAACACTGTGCAAAAATCAGATTGCTGACTTGCTTTGAAATACCTAGCATTCCTCAAGGTTGAATACGAACCACGTTAGAGCACATTAATATGCAAACTGTCCACAATAAAATTACAGCATTTTGTGGCTGTGAGGTTACTTGATAACTCAAAGTGTTGCCATTTTAGAGGACTATCGCATTAATTTTCAAAGCCAGAAACCAGGGGTCAATTTTACTTCCCTTACATCAGAAGAAACCTATCTTCTCTCATCTGAAGAACTTTAAAATACCTTGTCTCATGAACGGAAGACAGCAACAGGTGGGATAATCTCATAGGTGGGAACAAATGTCCTGACAGACACGGAGCCAAAAATAAAAGTTATTTTTGCACATTCATTACTTTTCCTTGACCTCCCTGGAAGAGCTGCAAAATCTTTCAAGTATTATCCAAATTATGTAAAACAAGGAGCTTCCATAGCTTTTGGGTATCTCTTATGAAATATCATTAGTAATAAGAGCGAAAACAGCATATTATGGTTTTGATATAACGGCATGTCTCTGAAATTAACCACGTACAACTTAAAATGGAACCTTAAATAATCATGTCTCTGCTGCTGCTGCTGCCGCCAAGTCGCTTCAGTCGTGTCCGACTCTGTGCGACCCCATAGACGGCAGCCCACCAGGCTCCCCCGTCCCTGGGATTCTCCAGGCAATAACACTGGAGTGGGTTGCCACTTCCTTCTCCAATGCATGAAAGTGAAGAGTGAAAGTGAAGTCGCTCAGTCGTGTCCCACTCTGAGCGACTCCATGGACTGCAGCCCACCAGGCTCCTCCGTCCATGGGATAAGCAGTGCAAATTTAGAATTTAATGAAGGAAGCTAATATAAAATTAGATTGAATACATCATTCCATATGGTGTCCTTTGAAGCAAATTGAAAATCTTTTTATTCTTTATGTTACTCATTTTTCCCACTCTCTCAGTCATCAAGAACGAAAGTTCCGATTTTACTATTTTTGGCATCATGTGAAGGGTTTGAATGTTATTTGCTGGCATTAAAACTTCTTTAGAAGACAACAAAATTAGGGGAAAAAATATATGAAAGTAAAGATTTCCAGAACAAATATTTTTGAGGGAAAAAAAAGAAAAACATTATTCCATATTCCGTTACTATTTCTAAACCTTCAACTCAATGACTATAGAATTACATAATTTGGAAACCAACTTTTTCCAACCCCTTCACATCACAGAACCACTGAATGTCTTTAAATTGATTTTTAAAATGAAATCCCCTCTTTCCAGAAAAAAGATAAATAAGAAAATACAATAAATAGTCCCCATTATTCGAAAATAAGTTTTATAGCAGAGTATCTTATTTTCTAGTTTTCTGGGATTCTTTCTCCCTTGAGTCCCTTGGGAGTTTAAAAAGCTGTTTTAAATCCATGAACGAGAATGTCTTTTGAAACAGAGTAAGTGTCTATTTCTTGAAGGGATCCGGGACAAGACAGGGAGACAGCTATGTTTCCAGGGCACCGAGGAGATGGATTTCTGTGTCTTGGGTCTGAACCTGTGTCCCACTGAGGAGGGCTGACGGGCGAGAATGACCCATTAACCCAACACACAGATGGGAAAAGCAGACACTCGTTCACACAGAGGCCTGAGGACCCAGGCAGACGGAGCGTGTGGAGGATGGCGCTCAGCAGGTGAAACCACCACCCCCTTCCCCAATCCCACCGACTTCTACTCTATCAATGATTTTGACCTCAGTAGAATGTGTTGGCCAAATGCCCTTACCTAAAGAGGAGAGTGAAAAAGTTGGCTTAAAGCTCAACATTCAGAAAACTAAGATCATGGCATCCAGTCCCATCACTTCATAGTAAATAGATGGGGAAGCAGTGGCAGACTTTGTTTTGGGGGGGCCCCAAAATCACTGCAGATGGTGACTGCAGCCATGAAATTAAAAGACACTTGCTCCTTGGAAGCAAAGTTATGACCAACCTAGACAGCATATTAAAAAGCAGAGACATCACTTTGCTGACAAAGGTTAGTCTAGTCAAGGCTATGGTTTTTCCAGTGGTCATGTATGAATGTGAGAGTTGGACTATAAAGAAGGCTGAGCACCAAAGAACTGATGCTTTTGAACCGTGGTGTCGGAGGAGATGCTTGAGAGTCCCTTGGCCTGCAAGGAGACCCAACCAGTCCATCCTAAAGGAGATCAGTCCTGGGTGTTCATTGGAAGGACTAATACTGAAGCTGAAGCTGAAACTTCAATACTTTGGCCACCTGATGCAAAGAGCTGACTAATCGGAAGAGACCCTGATGCTGGGAAAGATTGAAGGCGGGAGGAGAAGGGGGCAGCAGAGGATGAGCTGGTTGGATGGCATCACCGACTCGATAGACATGAGTTTGAGTAAGCTCTGGGAGTTGGTGATGCACAGGGAGGCCTGGAGTGCTGCACTCCACGGGGTCACAAAGAGTCGGACACGACTGAGCAACTGAACCGAACTGAATGTGTGGAGAAAACTCCAACTGCATTGCCCAAGATCCAGGAAAAAAAAAAAAAACAACTTCCAGCTCAATCACCAAGGATCTGAGAGACCGGCCTGAAAGCTGCCCTCAACGTCTTTGAAGATCAAAGACACTGTGACCGAAGAGAGAGCCAGAAACGGCTTTAGTAAAATGCCGGTGGGAAGCCCATGTTCAGAGAAGGGCACATCTAGTGCTCAGGGCACATTCGGGTTTCTATGGCAACTGGCGTCCATCACATCATACAGTGGGTATCATTTTCATTATATAAAAACACCATTTATTTATTGTATCGTTAACTAGGTCATTTCTCCCAACACAGGCAAAGCCAGGCTAATTTCGGCATTAAAGACAGTACCAGCTCCTGAAAGAGGAAATCTCAGGGTCCTAGCAAGAGCTCCTTCCTACAATGCTGTGTTCCCAGAAGACTCAATCATGTCCAACTGTGCCTGGCCACCTGAGAGCCCAGGGCACCGTCCTTGCCTTGGTTAGCATCCGTGCCAAGTCAACATGATGCCACGTGCCGGGAGGCCTTTGAACAACTGGAAAGGTCCTTTGAAAAGACGCTTTCCACCAAAACAGAAGATGATCCAAAAAGGACGACTGCATTTCCTGGTCATTTTAAAATCCAGCCACCTGAACCTCCCATAAAACTGTACAGTGATTTCTTTAGAATATTAAGACATAAAAGGCAATGGAGAATGTTTTCAGATAACAAAGAATAAAGAGGGCTTCCCTGGTGGCTCAGCTGGTAAAGAATCCCTTTGCCATGCGGGAGACCTAGGTTCAATCCCTGAGTTGGGAAGACCCCCCCGGAGAAGGGGATGGCAACCCACTCCAGTGTTCTTGCCTGGGGAATCCCATGGACAGAGGAGCTTGATGGGCTACAGTCCATGGGGTCACAAAAGAGTCTGACACGACTGAATAGTGAACACTTCAAGAATAAATATGCCCTCTGGAACCATCCAGAAGAGTTTCCTGACTTTATCCTCACTGATTTCTCATTATTAGTGCGTGTAATTCATGTCTGAATCGGCCTTATCTGATTACGCTACATATTACTGAAATGTATCTGGCACAGGCTTTTTAGCTATCACGACTGTGATAGTCATAATCTTTTGAGGCAAGCTTGGAACTACAGAAGAGCTATAGCTACTTTGGCATTCAAAATGAATGTAACGTTGCCATTGGCAGAAACATGGATGTGCCTAGAGATGACTGTACTAAGCAAAGTAAGTCAGAAAGAAAAAGACAAATACCATATGATGTCACTTAATGGAGTCTAAAATGCAGTACCCATCAACGTACCTCCGAAACAACACCAGACTCACAGATACAGAGAACAGACTTACGGTTGCCAAGGTGGAGATGAAAGCGGGGAAGGAATGGGAGTTTGGGGTTGGCAGAGGCTAACTGGTATACAGGCATAAAGATAAGCAAGAAGGCCCTATTGTACAGCGCGAGGAAGTAGATTCAGTGTGCTGTGATAAGCCATGATGGAAAAGAAGATGAAAAAGAATACACAGATTCATAACCGAGTCACTCTGCCGTACGCTAAAAATCAACACAGCCTTGTAAATCAACTACACGTGAATAAAATTAAAAAAAAAAAACCCTAACTGGGCATTGAGACACACCGGTCAGTGAACAAAGTGATTTTATTTGATATTATCTTGAGAAAAGACAAAGCTATGAAATATTTCAGTTTGACGTGCTTGACAATTTCAAGTCCCAGGACTCGTTTCCTCATTCATAGAAAATAGGAAATAGTAATATCTACTTCATCTGAGGTATTCTATCGTGAAAGTATTTCAACAGCGTCTGGGACCTATTTTCTCCAATGCCTCTCCATTACCTGCTGTCACAGGACTCAGGAGCTGGGTTCTGACACCGATTAAAAGAAAAAAAGAAAAAAATCAGAAAAGGTTTCAACACTGTCTAGCGTCACAATAACACTTTTGGAATACAGGTGTAGGCTCTCAAGGGACCACTTGGAAAGCAAACACTCAGCTGTGTGTGTCAATTCTCACAGGACTTTTTTTTTTCCCCTAGTCATCACGCAGCTAGAGGGCGTTCCGGAACTTGCCTTGTCTATTGACACTGGACTGATTAGCACTTGATATTCGTGGCATCTGAAGGGTACATTTGGAGAGGGCAAACCTTCCTACTGCTTCTAATTGTTACTCCCTTGACAGAGATGAGGAACGGGGTGGGCTAAGGACCTCCCCACATTAGGAATGCCTTTCCTTCCTGGAAGAGGCTTTCTATGTTTTGAAATGGGTATGTGTGCCAGGCAAGAGTGAGACAGAGCAGAAACAGTCCAGTGTCACAGATACACTTTCTCTGTCAGGCAAATAGGACCCAGATCCTGGCAGGCACCTGCCTTCTAAAGGTGGGAGTCGGCTACTGGCAGGATCCTAGACCCAGGAAGGATAGTCAGCCTCAGACCTTGACCCATTCCCACGACCTTCATGGGAAGACAGCTCCTAATCCCTCGATTCAGTTAGAATTCTTCTAAAACTGACAAGTCATGTATATACGGCTGTGAGAGTTGGACTATAAAGAAAGCTGAGCACCGAAAAATGGATGCTCTGGAACTGTGGTTTTGGAGAAGACTCTTGAGAGTCCCTTGGACTTGCAAGGCAGATCCAACCAGTCCATCCTAAAGGAAATCAGTCCTAAATAATCACTGGAAGGACTGATGCTGAAACTGAAAGTCCAATCTGCTGGCCACCTGATGTGAAGAGCTGACTCATTTGAAAAGACCGTGATGCTGGGAAAGATTAAAGGCAGGAGGAGAAG
Organism: Bos indicus x Bos taurus; assembly: GCF_003369695.1. Lineage (NCBI taxonomy): Eukaryota > Metazoa > Chordata > Mammalia > Artiodactyla > Bovidae > Bos > Bos indicus x Bos taurus. Next base: position 5,486,931 of record NC_040105.1, on the reverse strand, counting down.
GGGACGACAGAGGATGAGATGGTTGGATGGCATCACCGACTCGACGGACATGCATTTGACCAAGCTCTGGGAGTTTGTGATGGACAGGGAGGCCTGGCGTGCTGCAGTCCATGGGGTCACAAAGAGTCAGACATGACTGAGCGACTAAGCTGAACTGAACACTGAGAACAACAGTTTTCTCTCTTCTCCAACAGAGCCATGATACAGCAAGCATGCCTGCCCTTCCAGCAAGAAGACACCTCTCACGGAACTTCACAGCACACCTTTCTCTTTCCGTATGACTCTGCTTTGTTCAGTGAGTCAAAATACCAACAGCATTTTGCATAGAACTAGACCAAATAATTAAAAATTTTGCATGGAAACACAAAAGACCCCAAACGGCCAAAATAATCTTGAGAAAGAAGAATGGAGCTGGAGCAATCAAGGTCCCTGACTTCAGAATATACTTCAAAGCTATAGTAATCAAAATAGCTTGGTACTGACACAAAACAGACACAGAGATCAATGAAACAGAATAGAGGGCCCAGAAAGAAACCCACGCATCTGTTCAATTACTCTACAATAGAAAAGGCAAGAGTATAATATGCAGAAAAGATAATCTCTTCATTAAGCGGTGCTGGGAAAACTGGACAGCTACATGCAAAAAATGAAATTGGACCATTCTCTAACACCACACATAAATAAACTAAAAATCTATTAAAGACCTAAATGTAAGACCGGACACTATTAAATACTTACAGGCAGGACACTCTTTGACATGAATCACAACAGTGTCTTTTGGGAAATAACCCACAGAACGGGAGAGAATATTTACAAATGATGCAACCGAAAAGAGGTTAAACTCTAAAATAGACAAACAGCCCATACAGCTCAAAACAACCCAATCCAAAAAATGGGTAGAAGACCTAATTTGACATTTCTGCAAATAAGATAGAGAAATGACCAAAAGGCAAATGAAAAGATGTTCAACACTGCTAATTATGAGAGAAATGCAAATCAGAACTACAAAAGTGTACACATAATAAATGCTGGAGAGGGTAAGGAGAAAACAGAACCCTCTCACACTGTTGGCAGGAGTGTAAACTGATGTAGTCATTATGGAGAACAGCATAGAGAATCCCTGAACAAACTCAAAACCAGAACTGCCATATGTTCCCCCAGTCCCACTCCTGGGCATATATCCAGAGAAAACCATAATTCCAAAAGATACATGCACCCCAGTGGTCACTGCAACGCTGTTCACAAGAGCCAAGACATGGAAACAAGCTAAGCGTCCATCAGCAGATGAACGGATAAAGATGCGTATATACAATGGAATATTACTCAGTCATAAAAAAGAATGAAATAATGCCATTTGCAATGACATGCATGGACCCACAGAATATAATGCTAACTGAAGTCAGAGATAAATACCATATATCCCTTTTATGTGGAATCTAAAAAAATTGAAATAAATGAACTTACTTACAAAACAGAAACAGACTTACAGACACGGGAAACACACGTCTGGTAACCAAAGGGGGAAGGAGGAGTGGATAAATTAGTTGTTTGGGATTAAAGGGTACACCCACTGCTACATATAAAGTAGATGACCCACAAGGACCTATTGTATAGCGTGCAGAACTATATACTCAATATTTGATAATAACCTATATGGGAAAAGAATCTGAAAAATATGTACATATGTATGCTGCTGCTGCTGCTAAGTCGCATCAGTCGTATCCGACCCTGTGCGACCCCATAGACGGCAGCCCACCAGGCTCCTCCGTCCCTGGGATTCTCCAGGCAAGAGTACTAGAGTGGGGTGCCATTGCCTTTTCTGAATATATGTATATACATGCCTTCTCCATATATATGTACATACATGCACAAATACAAATGCATATATACATATATATGCACATATAACTGTATGTACTTATACACATATCAGTTCAGTTCAGTTCAGTTGCTCAGTCGTGTCTGACTCTTTGCAACCCCATGGACTGCAGCACGCCAGGCCTCCCTGTCCATCACCAACTCCCAGAGCTTACTCAAACTCATGTCCATCTAGTGGTTGATGCCATCCAACCATCTCCTCCTCTGTCGTCCCCTTGTCCTCCTGCCTTCAATCTCTCCCAGCATCAGGGTCTTTTCCAGTGAGTCAGTTCTTCGCATCAAGTGGCCAAAGTATTGGAACTTCAGCTTCATCATCAGTGCTTCCAAAGAATATTCAGGACTGGTTTCCTTTAGGATGGACTGGTTGGATCTCCTTGCAGTCCAAGGGACTCTCAAGATAAATGCATATATATACATAACTGGATAACTCTGCTGTACACCTGAAACTAACAATATTGTAAATCAACTATACTTCAGTAAAAAATAAAAATGGAATGTCTGAACCTATGACTAGTTTCTAATTCCAAAATTCATACTCCATGAAATATAAACATTCAGAGGTACTGGTGTGAACTGTAGCCATTCTATTAGGACAAAACCTCATTGATGGGCTGACTGAAGAGATTAAATAATAAAACTATACATAGGGGTAAGAGTTAAAAGGAAAAGGTTCATCTTCTCCTGTAGGTACTTTATGGATTGAACCGAATTTGTACTTCACTGGAGTGATTTATAAAGGACTGATTCAAGCAGGGGTTTTAACTATCAAAGTCCAAATGGATATGGCAGCTTTTTGCTCCTTGTCACATGCATTTACAGCATAACCTGAAAAGGAAAGTACTGTGTACTGCTCTGAAATGTTTCAAATTTTTAGTCTTCTATAAATGCAACTCACACAAGTTATTACATAACCCTAGATATCAGAAAGCAATTGCTTATGAACAATTTTCATTTCAGCACCTTCATTCTATCATCACACATATCTCTTATTTTTGTTACTAGCAGTATTGCGTACATGCCAAGACTTTAGTGAAAATCTGTTTTTCAGAGTATGTAAGTTTGTAGAATGCAGCATTCCCAAAGACTTTTGGATAATTACAGAGAAAGTGAAAAGTATAAAAACTATTAAAAAAAATCTGAGTCATCTATCTTCATATCAGGTTCACTATTGTTATAATAACACTGCCTTTTTAAAAAACTCAAGTACCAGCTTTCTAGTACTTGATAACATCTAATGACGTCGAACAATTCACTGGAACAGGCAGCTTCTTCGATCTTCAAATTGCTGGAATTCAATTCTCTGCTACATGTTTTTTTAGGCAAAAATAAGACCTGACAAATTCTCCCATGAAATAAAACAGGGATACCTTGTCAAAATAACAGTCTTTTTACTGATCATGGCTTTCTTCTTAAATGGAGCTTCCCTGGTGGCTCAGCTGGTAAAGAATCTGCCTGCAATGTGGGAGACCTGGGTTCAATCCCTGGGTTGGGAAGACTCCCTGGAGAACGGAAAGGCTATACCCACTCCAGGATTCTGGCCTGGAGAATCCCATGGACCGTACAGTCCACGGGGTCAAAAAGAGTTGGACACGACTCAGCGACTTACACTTTCACTTTCTCTCTTCTTCCCCTACTGTACGCAGAAGTCTAAATCCACAAGATTGTTTGCAGCTTCTTTCTGCCTTTTTCTCCTCTTTTTCTTGCCTACTTGATCATTCATGGTGTTTTAGTGATAATTTCAGTAGCTTTTTTATGGGACTTACCCTGCATGTTCATCTTAATGAAGCCTGGAGCTAATGACTACCTTCACTTTCTTGGCATCTACACGGCTCTAATCTTATACACTTTCATCTTTCAGGATAGCTAAAATTTAATCATCTCAAGAGCACAGCAGAAAGAAGACTGGCTATGAAATCTGACAGTCTTGATTTTTCATCTTAGTTTCATCTTTTCTTGGGTAGATGTCAGTAAATAACTTACCTTCTTTGAGGCTTGGTCTTCTGATATGTGAAACTGAGACATAATATTTAACTGCATACTTGAAAGAATAGGATTAAAAGGCACATGTTAGGTTCTTAGAAGTTTCAGTGATTCTTTCTACAAAATTTAACGAGGCAGCTATTAATAAGAGAATCACATCCACATGATTTGAAATATTCAAGGTAACACTGACACGTATTTCTACCAATTCATGATACAGTTCAGTTCAGTCGCTCAGTCGTGTCCGACTCTTTACGACCCGATGAACCTCAGTACACCAGGCCTCCCTGTCTATCACCAACTCCCGTGATACAGTGTGAACCTAAAATCATGCCTAAACAGAAGGAAATAGAAAAATGATGCCTCAGTGCATTCAAGAATGAATGAATGGATGGTGCTCCCCCGGTGGCTCAGTTGGGAAAGAGACCACCTGCCAAGGCAGGTGACACGGGTTCAATCGCTGGTCTGGGAGGTTCCACGTGGAGCAACTAAGCCCAGGCACCACAGACCGATGCCCGTGCACCCTAGAATTCATGCTATGCAACAAGAGAAGCAGTGAGATGCCTGCACATGGTAACTGGAGAGTAGTCCCTCCTCTCTGCAACTACAGAAGAGCCCGTGCACCAGAGAAGGCCCGGCAGAGGGAAAAACGAACACAAATACATAGAAGTAAAATAGAAAGAATGAATGAATGCACTTCCATGGAAGTGATGTAATAAACACCTGTAAGCGAATACAATTCAAAACTAGAGACAGAATCATAGAAAGTGCTGTCTTTTCATCTTGTTTGTTGAATTAACACATTGGTCAAGTCCTTCACTTTGACAAGCCTCAGTTTCTTTATAAAATGCAGATACGGGATAATAACATATTTAATGTGGATTTCTAAATTTTTAGGATTCTCTGACTTGATAATTTGGAAAAGTAAACGATGTATCTCTGTTTATGAACCAAAGCACGAGCAGGTCTAAGGTTTCAATCTGTAACATAATTCCACAAAGATACTTTTAGAAATGTAGTTAATGGCTCAGATTGGTAAAGAATCCACCTGCAATGCAGGAGACCCAGGTTCAATCCCTGGCTTGGGAAGATCCCTTGGAGGAGGGCATGGCAACCCACTCCAGTGTTACTGCCTGGACCCCATGCACAGAGGAGCCTGATGGGCTACAGTTCATGGGGTCGCAAAGAGCTGGACACGACTAAGGGACTAACACTACTATAAAGGGAATATTTTAGATAAATAAAATTACCCCAGGTGTTTTATTTTATTTTATTTATTTATTTATTTTTTACCCCAGGTGTTTTAAAGACTTTTTTTTTCGGAAGAAATAGGTAGCTTCTTGTGCAATAGCAGTAAGGCCCCTATTTATTGTCCGGTCATCTCTCAGAGAAACATGTTTCACTGATTTGTGTTAAAACGCTGTCAAATTGCGCTTTTCACACTATAAACTCAACACTTTGATGCATTCCTTTCCAGAAGGCCAGCACGCACAGCCCTTTTCTGGCAGTGCAGTAGGCTGCGTTCTTATTAACTGCTTTTTCCATATGAGGTTTAGATGGCGTAGGACATTATCGCTTTCCTTTCTCATGAGGACATGAATCTCATCACTGTCCTAACTTGTGGGTATTCTTTTAAAGGAGTGATATTGGATCAAAATACGCTTCTGTCAATTCACTGAATGCCTAAGAATATAACACACTTTTTACATGAAAGCAAAATCACTTTACCTAGTGCTGCTTTCCAAAACAACAGCAACAGTGTTTGAACGCCTCTTTATCATAGATATTGTGTCAATTTCCCTACTATTCTTGCTTGCTCTTGTCATATCAAGAGGGATATATTAATAAAGTGCTCTGAAGTCATCTAATATTTATCAGCATTTCTTTGTATTACTAAACTATCTGTCATTTTATGTTTTATTTCATGGCATCAATGTTTATATCACCAGATAAATGAATATGCAATAGTAATCATCAGAGTTCAGCTTTGCCTACAAAATTAACTCCATTTTTATGCCTGTTGCTGTTCAGTCACTAAGTCATGTCCAACTGTTTGCGACCCCATGGACTGCAGCACACCAGGCCCCTCTGTCCTTCACCAACTCCCGGAGCTTGCTCAAACCCACGTCCATTGAGTCAGTGATGCCATCCAACCATCTCATCCTCTGTCGTCCCCTTCTCCTCCTGCCCTCAATCTTTCTGAGCATCAGGGTATTTCCAGTGAGTCAGTTCCTCGCATCTGGTGGCCAAAGTATTGGAGCTTCAGCTTCAGCATCAGTCCTTCCAACCAATATTCAAGGTTGATTTCCTTCTGGATTGACTTTTGTGCCTGAGACTATTCTTTTTCACATAGGTTCTTCACTCATAAGAAACAGATTTTTTGCAACTTGAAATCTGTGCTTCATCGAGCACAAGGTCATCTGTGATGACCCCTTCCATCTGGAGTGTTCCCTGTATTGCTACCCCTTCATTCACATCTGACCTAACAGCCCTTCTCCACATCAATACCAAACGTCCATCTCTTCCATCCTCCACCGGTCCTTCAATCTTCTCTGGAATTTTGCCCCTCTGACAACTTGACTTCTCTCCTTTGTCTGCAGTTTCTGCTCTTCTGCGGCTCACTTCCCTCCGAATTTGAAGATACACTTAATTTTTCCACATTCGTAGAATCACCCTCAATTCCACTTTCCCCTAAATTAGTGCACTTGCTCTTCTTTCTATCAAGGGAAAAATCTCTTGAAATTGTAGTCTAACATCAATAATTCCTCGTCTTTTCCCTCTCCGATACTTTTGTTGCTGTTGCTGTTTACTTGCTAAGTCGTGTCTGACTCTTTTGTGACCTCCATGGACTGTAGCCCACCAGGCTCCTCTGTCCATGGGATTCTCCAGGCCAGAAGACTGGAGTGGGCTGCCATGTCCCTTTCCAGGGGATCTTCCAGGGATTGAACGTGCGTCTCCTGCCTTGCAGGCAGATTCTTTCCCTCTGAGGCACCAGGGAAGCCCTTGGCAATACTTCTAGCTCCTTACGATACAGATTCTGCCTCTAGTATAGAACCGAAACTGTATTTGGAGTTTGCTTCACTAGATAATTTTTTTTAAAAAAAAGATTTTAACCTGATCAATTTTGCAGCATTTAAAACCACAGACTACACTTGCTGACTGCTGCTCTTCTCCAGTTTTCCCAGCTTTCCCTCTCTCTCTGAGACCGCACTTTCCAAAGCTGTCCAGCTGGGTCGTCTCTCCCCCGCCACCACTCCACACACCCTTTGGCGCTGACATTTACTCAGGGTTCGTAACCCGTCCTCATCTTTTCACTCTGGACTCCTGGCAGTATCACCCAGCACCATCTCCAGCCCACCGGTACCGTCCTCTTTTAAGTCTCCTGTTTTTCAGATTTGTCTTTCTGACCGCCTCCTGGGCATGTCCATGTGGACGCACCAGGTGACTGACATGTGTTTTTACTGGCGAGAGAATTTGCAGGTTCAAACGCCCAAAGGTACTATTCTTGCTGGTGCACGCCTGGATTATGAGCATCAGTGAAGACGTCTAGGCAGTGTGCTGAAAAGCAGACGGTACTCTGCAGACGAAGGTCCCTACAGTCAAGGCTATGGTCTTCCCAGGGGTCCCGTATGCATGTGAGAGCTGGAGCCAACAGAAGGCTGGGTGCCAGAGAATTGATGCCTTTGAACTGTGGTGCTGGTCAAGACTCCTGAAAGTGTCTTGGACAGCAAGGAGATCGAACCTGTCAGTCCTCAAGGAAATCAACCCAGAGTACTCATTGGAAGGACGGATGCTGAGGCTGAAGCTCCAGCACTTTGGCCACCTGATGCAAAGAGGAAGAAATGGTTGGTTGGGGGTGGGGGGGGGAGTCATGGCAGAAAATGAGGGTGGGGTCACGGGAAGAGAGCAACAAGAGGGAGCCTGGGCTTTCTTCCCTGGGACCTGCCCCCTTTCGGTATCTTCCACTGCAGGCAGCTCAGTCCTTCTCTGCCCCTAACTCAATCCCAGCAGGTCTAACGACATCTACTCCTGAAGCACAGGGCTCTCTGCTTCTCACCGCCTCATGCTAACCACGACATGGTCCTCATCAGGGGACCAAGGTGGACTGAAGCTGGAACTCCACATCCAAAGCTGCTCACCATATGGCCCCAGTCAGTTTGCTGCCTGGTCCAAAAAAAAAAAAAAAAAAAACAATCGAGAGTGAATCTCCGGCTTTCCTGGTTGGGCCAGGGGTTGAGAATGTGCTTTGCAGTGCAAGGGCTTGCTGGGTTCGATCCACAGTCTGGGAAGATTTCACGTGACACAGGGCAACTGAGCCTGTGCACCCCAACTACTGAAGCTCGCTTGTCTAGAGCCTGTACCCCACAATAAGAGAAGGCCCCGCAGGGAGAAGTCTGTGCACTGCAACTGGGGAACAGCCCCCGCTCTCCATAACTAAAGAAAGCCTGCATGCCGCCAATAATAAAAAAATTAATAAAATTATAAAACTCCAGAACTAGTTATGAAAGCATCTACCAATAGTTTCAATATAAATAAACATTAAAAAAAAAGTGAATCTCCCTAACTTTGAAGACACCTCTCCTTCCTAAAGAAGGCTAAAGTGCCTGAGAGTGGATGCTTTTGAACTGTAGTGTTGGAGAAGACTCTTGAGAGTCCTGTGGACTTCAAGGAGATCCAACCAGTCCATCCAAAAGGAGATCAGTTCTGAAGATTCATTGGAAAGACTGATGCTTAAGCTCCAATACTCTGGCCACCTGATGCAGGAAACCAACTCATTGGAAAAGACTCTGATGCTGGGAAAGATTGAGGGCAGGAAGAGAAACAGATGACAGAGGATGACATGGTTGGATGGCATCAACGAGTCAATGGCCATGAGTTTGAGCAGGCTCCAGGAGTTGGTGATGGGCAGGGAAGCCTGGCGTGCTGCAGTCATGGGGTCACAGAGGGTCAGACATGACTTAGAGACTGAACGACAACAAACCCCCTTTCTTCAGCCTCAATATCTCTGCCCACGGAAGTCTATGACAGCAATAACAACTTTATTATCCACTTCTTCCTGGGCACATTTATTTTTGCTGCTCCCTGAAAGGGTTATTTCGGTGCACATGTGCACTTAATAAATGGGGAGATTATTGTTGATTTTATTAAGTCTTAACAACAATTGTTTTAAACACTGATTTCCACATAACATTCAGAATTATGGAGTTTTTAAGAATCAAAGCACCTTTAGACATCTTTTAGCGCAAACAGCTCACTTTCCAGACAAAACTAAGGCCAAACGTTATTTTCTCTGAGACATGAAGCAATCAGTGTCAAAGCAGAAATAAACACCAGCTCTTGATGAGGAACAAAATGGAAATGAACATTATTTCAGCTCATATGATTAATGTGATCTGGCACGATCCATACTGAAAGAGCTCATATAAAACGTAATAAATTAGAGAGCCCATGAAAGGATTCTGACCAGAACTGTACTGAGAGTTGTTTATTCTGCAAGATAAAATGGGTTATTTATACATTTAAAATTGTTTATGATTAGCTCACACACTGTACTTTACAGGCTAGGAAAACTTGTTTTTTTTTTTTTTTACTATTTTTACTATTTTTTTAAAAAAAATTATGGCTATGTAATTACATTTATAAAGTTCCTGCTTTGGCCTGGTGACTTCAAAACATTACATGATTTTATTTTTTCAAGTGATGAAGGTCAGCTAGACAGCCAACACCAATGCATAAACTAGTCCAAAAACTGGAGAATCTGCCTTCAAACCCAGGTATTGCTACCTACATAGAAAAAAAGGATACTGTAGTTGGATTAAGGGCTTCCCACGTGGCTCAGACGGTAAAAATTCTGCCTGCAACTCAGGAGTCCTGGGTTCGATCTCTGGGTTGGGAAGATCCCCTGGAGGAGGAAATGGCAACCCACTCCAGTATTCTTGCCTGGAGAATCCCATGGACAGAGGAGCCTGGTGGGCTACAGTCCATGGGGTTGCAAAGAGTTGAGCAAATAACACTTTCACTTTCATACTTTGACTTTAATTGGATTCAACCACAACTTTATTTTAAAATACCATAGTCCGTTGGAAAATATCCCTTTCGCTTGAAAAATCACATTCACTTACAATTCACATTCTTGATCCTAGAAGTGACATTTTATAATTCCAATATTCGGCATGCCTCTGAGTCAGGAGTTTTATCTTGGATGCCCTTTAAAGCAGCATTCCCGAATGTTAAAATGATGAATGGCTTTTTATTAAATTTACCGGCCAATCTGCCAATACCTATATGGAGAGCAACGCTTCCCTTCCTGAAGGAATTCTTAGTTTTAATTTACATGGTTTGAAATGCAATGTGCTTCAAGTTTCCAATCATGCGGTTTTGCAATTTGAACTCAGAAATAATCTTGTGAGGAAGAAAAAGTCATATCTTGACATAAATGTAATTTCTTGGGCCTCTTGTCTCTTTTCATGCTAAGTCACTTCAGCTGTGTCTGACTCTCTGCAACCCCATGGACTGCAGCCTGCCAGGCTCCTCTGTCCATGGGATTCTGCTGGCAAGAACACTGGAGTGGGTTGCCGTTTCGTCCTCCATGGGATCTACCCGACACAGGGATCGAATCCTCGTCCTTGTATCCCCTGCATTGGCAGGCGGGTTCTTTACCACTAGCACCATCTGGTCACTTAAGACTTTGCAAAACAGCAAATGAGTTTCTGTTCTTAATTCCCTCCCAGGGCAGTCTTCTCCTTCACTAGCCTTGAGGATCTCTAGAAAGGAAGTGGAGGATTTTGTGTAAGTTGTCTACAACCTATCAGTTCGAGAGTTTAGCATCTACACTTCACTGCCTAATTACAAGAGAGAAGTGAAGTGCAAGTCGCTCAGTCACATCCAACTCTTTGCGATCCCATGGACTATACAGTCCATGGAATTCTCCAGGCCAGAATACTGGAGTGGGTAAGCCTTTCCCTTCTCCAGGGCATCTTCCCCAACCAGGGATTGAACCCAGGTCTCCCTCATTGCAGGCGGATTCTTTACCAGCTGAGCCACAAAGGAAGTCCACTTACAACAGAGAAAAAGGTAATTATTGAGTTACTGAAAAATAAAATTTGACCCAACTTATCAAAGCAACTGCTTTGTTTGAAAGAGACAACCCTGACTCGTATGTAAATTGCCCTGAGAGGTGAGTTACACACAGAGTTGGAATAACAGTAGCAGGGCTAACTTCCTTCTGCTACTGGTCGGGTAGGTCAGTTGTAACACTGTGCTAACAAGGTCAAGGGTACGTTACAAGCGCAGGTGGGTGGCTGACATTACTCTTGATTCATGGCCAGGAAATGCACCTTCAATTTCAGCTGTTTCAGAATCTTATTAGGCACAGCAAGTTCCTTTAATTATGTGTATTTTTAATTTATTTATGTATTGTGCTATTCTACATTATGTTATTGCTACTGCTTCTTCTTCTTTTTTTTTTTTTTTTTTTTTTTGGCTGCACGTGGGGCATATGGGATCTAGTTCTGTGACCAAGGATCAAAATTGTGTTCCCTTCATTGTAAGCACACAATCTTCCCCTCGAGAACATCAGAGAAGTTTCAACACTTCTTAAACTTAGGAACACAGCAAACGTTTTCACATGTACTCGTATCTCTTTGGGGGAAATTATCCACTCCAGTACTCTTGCCTGGAAAATCCCATGGCTGGAGGAGCCTGTTAGGCTGCAATCCACGGGGTCGCTAAGAGTCGGACACGACTGAGCAACTTCAATTTTACTTTTCACTTTCATGCACTGGAGAAGGAAATGGCAACCCACTCCAGTGTTCTTGCCTGGAGAATCCCAGGGACGGGGGAGCCTGGCGGGCTGCTGTCTATGGGGTTGCACAGAGTCGGACGCAACTGAAGCGACTTAGCAGCAGCAGCAGCATACATTGATTTATAATATGCATTTGGGTAACTGGGAGATAAATTATAAATTATTCAGTTACAAATGACATTTTCTCCTACAGGAACATGGGCTTGCCTGGTGGCTCAGCTGGTAAAGAATCCGCCTGCAATGCAAGAGACCCCAGTTAGATTCCTGGGTCGGGAAGATTCCCTGGAGAAGGGCACGGCAACCCACTCCAGTGTTCCTACCTGGAGAATCCCCATGGACAGAGGAGCCTGGTGGACTACAGTCCATGGGGTCACAAGGAGTTGGACACGACTGAGCGACTAAGCACACCCCTATGATCACCATCTGAAGGTGACCGTTCAGATTCTATGCTGGACTGCCAGCAAAGGAGGAATGTGTTTAAAGTTCTGTCTTCAGAAACAGACTCACAGACTTAAGAGATGAACATATGGCTGCCGGGGTAGAAGGATGGGGGAAGGAATAGTTAGGGAGTTTGGGCTGGACATGGACACACTGCTGCATTTAACACGGAGAACCAACAAGGACCTGCTATCCAGCACAGGAACATCTGCTCAATCCTCTGTAATAACCTTATAGTCACCAGGGGGAAGGATGGAGGAAGGGATAGTTAGGGAGTCTGGGATGGACATGGACACACTGCTGTGTTTAACCTGGAGAACCAGCAAGGACCTGCCAGACAGCTCTGGGACCTCTGCCCCGTGTCATGTGGCAGCCTGGATGGGAGGGGAGTTTGGGGGAGAATGGATACACGTGTATGTATGGCTGAGTGCCTTCACTGTCCACCTGAAACCACCACATTATTAATCAGCTGTACTCCAATATAAAATAGAAGATTTAAAAGATAAATCATGTTCTATGTTTCCATAACTTCAGTTCCTTAAGAACGTGCCAACTTGGCTCCCAGAGTCCAGGTTAAGTCATACAGACTGGCCTTTAATTGATAACATAAAAGATGCCAAACTGTTTTCTTAGCACTGAAAACATCACGCTTTCCGTGGCCAGCGTTTCACCAAAACCAGGTGGGTCGATTTTCATATTCACGGAAAATTGCTTGAAGGTTATGCAAGTTCTCCGTACTTTGGAGGAGGGGGTGAGGTCATCCCGGGTTTCAGCTTTTAGAAACAGGATTCAACAATGTGGTTTCTGTGATAACAAGCTTTTAGCTCAGGCTCCCCAGTGGCTCAGACAGTAAAGCGTCTGCCTGCAATGCAGGACACCCAGGTTTGATCCCTGGCTTGGGAAGATCCCCTGGAGAAGGAAATGGCAACCCACTCCAGTACTCTTGCCTGGAAAATCCCAGGGACGGAGGAGCCTGGTAGGCTACAGTCCATGGGGTTGCAAAGAGTTGGACACGACTGAGCGACTTCACTTTCTTTCACTTTCCCAGTGGCTCAGAAGTAAAAGAGACCCACCACAATGCAGGAGGCACAGGAGACGTGGGTTCGATCCCTGGGTTAGGAAGATCCCCTGGAGGAGGGCATGGCAACCCACTCCAGTATTCTTGTCTGGAGAATCCCATAGACAGAGGAGCCTGGTGGGCTACAGACCATGGGGTCGCAAAGAGTCAGATGCAACTGAAGCAATTTAGCACACATGTAGCACAGCTCAAGCCTGGGTTTATTATCCTAAACTTAACTTTCCCTTACTCTGATTGTATCTATTTTCCCTAGCCTGTGAACCTTTCTGTAAGCTAACCGCTAATTGTTTCAGAGTGAGGTAAGCCAAGTAAACCTAACTGAATAAATGAGTTAAAACCAACAAGCAAAGTAACTGCAGACACAGTGTCCTCTGGGAACTAGCAAGATTTGTTTATCCATGCTTCTCTTTCCTCCTTCTAAACCTCTGAAATCACAGGGAAAATGTGAATACTTGTTATATAAAACACGTTGCAAAACCGTGGAAAGAATACTTCACATGTCCTGAGATTGAGAGCGGGATCACTAAGCAGAGGGCAAGGCCAACATTCCCATTTTCAGCTTCCCTGCCTCTGGGAGGCTCTCAACACATCCCTGAATGCCAGGAAACAGATCATGTACCCCTCTGGTAGATGGGTACATTTTGACAGTTATCATTTAGTCCGGTTCACGTTCCTGAGTCTAGAGAAAGAGAAAAAGGACTCTGGGTGGAGGAGGCTGACTTGACGGGCAGAAGGGGAGCGCTCCTTTTAACACTTAGCTGCAAACACATTGAGTATTTGAGTTGAAGAAACCCAGGGTTTTTGCGATAGAAATCTCTTTAGTGGTGGACCTGTTAAGCAGCTGTACTTTCCCAGATGCGAGTGACATTTTGAAATGTGGCTAGTGCAACTGAGGAGCTGGTTTTTTAAGTTTTATGCAAAATAATGCCAACGTACGCACAGGTGGCTACCATACCAGACAAGAGCAGGTGACGACACAGGAAAGGCACACACAGTGGCCAGACTCTGTTCTGACACCTCCCTGTGTTAGCTGTCCATGCCTGTTATCTCCTCTAATTATTTAGTAGTTAACTGCATTAGTAAAATTCGGGCTTCCCTCGTGACTCAGACAGTAAAGAATTCTGCCTGCAGTGCAGGAGACCCAGGTTCGATCCCAGATTCGGGAAGATCCCCTGGAGAAGGAAATGGCAACCCACTCCTGTATCTTTGCCTGGAGAATCCCATGGACAGAGGAGCCTGGCAGTTTACAGTCCATGAGGTCGCAGAGTCAGACTGAAAAACAGCAACATCTAGTGTCTACAAAGAAACTGAGGACCGGTGCCCTAAATTTCCTCTGAAGTAATTGAGGCAATTTAAGTTCTAAATTATACTCTATCACATTTATCTCTTAGGTTCACGTAGCTTTTTGAAAACAGGAGATAACCTGATGGTTGTGTGGATCAGCTTGCAAATACGAAATATACAGAAATAAAGAAACTCCCATCCTACAAGTCTCTACATGGGCTGCATAAAATGAAGCCACTCTCCGTAGGCTGGTAAAACGCACGAGTCAATTTTATTACGAGTTAATGACGTGCTAGTTTTGATCACTTGGTGTATTTTTTTTTAACTCAGTAAGAAGCAATTGATGGCAATTCTAATGTGGGTGCTGCTGGCATGTCTGTTATGTATGCTTAAGATTTCCTTGTATAACGTCTAAATTATCCATTGATTCATATGCTATGATCTAATGTAGGATTGTTTTTTCAAGACAGAGAGAAATCATGAGACAATTGTGTCTCTTTCTCCTTTGAAAAAATACAAGCAGCATATTCATCGTAGTCTGTATAACCGAGCAAATACTGGGAAGGATTTTTAATACAACAGTTTTTCTTTTGTCTTCCCAACAGATTTGAAAAGACATACCATCCCTTTTTAATTAGTAAAACAGCAACATGTCCCTGCATGGCTCTGAAAGCCAAGCAGATACATAAAGGTATTAAGATAAAAACTTAAACACGAATGATTCCAATGTCAGGTAATTTTCACCATATGGCAATGAGAGGCTAACTCAATATTAAATAGTGATAGGAATTCTGTTTCATTTACAAAGTACACAAGTCAAAGACGGCTCTTACCACTTCCTGTTTCCTTTGCTATATTATGCCTGCTTTAGTTTCTCAGGCATACGATAACGTGCCTTCTTGAAAAAAAAAAAAATCAAGAAACATTTTCTTGGTTAACGATTAATCGGTGCATACAAATGTTTAACAGGGTGTACTGTCAATTAAAAATAAATGCGAGCCTTCCATAAACTTCTGTACAATGTGGAGCAGGATGTTTCTGGGCCACCCTTTCAGCCTGGGGTTAGGCGAGGATTTTCAGGGTTTTTTTCTCAGGTTTCCAGGGAGTCTCCAGTGAATCGGACTGAGTTTTATTTCTGGGTTCCCAGGGTCCAAGCCTTCTTTGATTGACAACTGTTTGCAGAGAGCAGGCCGCGGGCCCAGGGATCTGGCACGAGGACCTAGAGATGACAGACAGCGTTGCTCTGCAAGGAGGTTCACAGATGCCCACGTGGTAACCACAGGGCTAGGCAACGTGCGACCGAGACTATCTCAGATGACCGAATTCGGATGGAATCACCAAGCGCAAGGCACAGGCAAAGGAGGGCATGCAGAGAAAGGCCGCCTCGTGGACACAGCTCGTGTGTCCTCCTCTCTGCCTCTGATTGCATTATTTATTCCCTGGGAGGCTCTCAGCCCCGAGAAATGGGTTCTTCTCCAAAGTCACCAGTTATTTAATTTTCAAAAGTAAAAGTGCTATGGATGGAAAAACACACAAAGTTTAAAAAAAAAAAAAAAAAAAACACAAGACAAGCAAAATGCTAACTTTAACCTAGAGGAAGAGAAACCAGAGTCATAAACAATACATGGAAATTTGATGTTATTTGTGCAGTCCCCAAGTCATGTCCAACGCTTTGCGACCCCATGGACGGCTTCACACCAGGTTTCCCTCCTGGAATTTGCTCAAACTCTTGTCCATTGTATCAGTGATGCCATCCAACCATCTCATCCTCTGTTGTCCCCTTCTCCTCCCGCCCTCAATCTTTCCCAGCATCAGGGTCTTTTCCAATGAGTCAGCTCTTTGCATCATGTGGCCAAAGTATTGGAGCTTTGGCATCAGTCCTTCCAATGAATATTCAGGATTGATTTCTTTGAAGATTGACTGGTTTGATTTCCTTGCTGTCCAAGAGACTCTCAAGAGTCTTCTCCAGCAACACACTTCAAAAGCATCAATCCTTTGGCACTCAGCTTTATGGCCCAACTCTCACATCTGTACGTAACTACTGTAAAAACCATAGCTTTGATTATACAGACCTGTGTTGGCAAAGTGATGTTTCTGCTTTTTAATACTCTGTCTGGGTTTGACACAGCTTTTTTTTCCCACGGAGCAGTCACCAAGAAAAGGATACTTTCTTTAATGGCTGCAGTCACCATCTGCTGTGATTCTGCAGCCCAAGAAAATGAACTCTGACACTGTTTCCACATTTTCCAATCTATTTGCCATGAAGTGATGGGACCGGATGCCATCATCTTTGTTTTTTGAATGCTCACTTTTAAGCCAGTTTTTTCACTCTCGTCTTTCACCTTCATCAAGAGGCTCTTTAGTTCCCCTTCACTTTCTGCCATTAATGTGGTCATACCAGCATATCTGAGGTTGTTGATATTTCTTCTCCTGGCAATCTTGGCTCCAGCTTGTGCTTCATCCAGCCCAGCGTTTCTCGTGATGTACTCTGCATGTAAGTGAAATAAGCAGGGTGACATTATGCAGCCTTGACTTACTCCTTTCCCAGTTTTAAACCCGTCTGTTGTACCATGTCTGGTTCTAATCGTTGCTTCTTGCCCTGCCTACCGGTTTCTCAGGAGGCAGGTAATGTGGTCTGGTGTTCAGATCTCCCTGGGAATATTTCACAGTTTGTTGTGATCAATACAGTCAAAGGCTTTAGCATAGTCAATGCATCAGAAGTAGGTCTGATGGAATTCCATCACCTCTACTAGCTTTAACATCAATATATGTGTACTGAGCTTCCCTGATAGCTCAGCTGGTGAAGAATCTGCCTGCAATTCAGGAGACCCCGGTTTGACTCCTGGGTCAGGAAAATCCCCTGGAGAAGGGATAGGCTACCCCCTTGGGTATTCCTGGGTTTCCCTGATGGCTCAGATGGTAAAGAATTCAAGTGCATGCGGGAGACCTTGGTTTGATACCTAAGTTGGGAATATTCTCCTGGAACCCACTCCAGTATTCTGGCCTGGAGAATCCCATGGACAGAGGAGCCTGGCGGGCTATAGTCCATGGGGTCCCAAAGAGTCAGACACGACTGAGAGACTAAATACACATATAGCATATGTACATGTACAACTGAGTTACTTTGCTGCACAGAAGAAATTAACAACACTGTAAATCAACTGTACTTCAATAAAATAAAAAAACAAATAAAATTATACCAGATAACCATGAGGTACCCTCAGCAATTCTATGTGACACAAAAGAAAATAACTTTGAAAACAACTTCATTTTACCCAAGTACAAACGAAACATTATATACACAAAATTGTTTGACACTGTTTCTACATTTTCCAAACTATTTGCCATGAAGTAATGGGACAGGATGCCATGAGCAGTTTTCAATACACGCTGGAATCATGTGAGGACCTCGTCCAGGGTGTGCCCTAGACTAATAAAATATAAAATTCTGGAAGACAAATGTGACATGGGCAGCAGTATTCTGGAACTTCTCAGGTGAGCATCCAGGTCAGGCAGTGCTGGGTAGATCAATACCTTTCAAAACTTACTGGGCACACAGGTCACCGGGATACTGGGTAAAATGCTGATCATAATTGCAGGGTGAAAGCTGAGATTCTGTATCTTAAGAAGCTCAAGGTGATATGTGGAATACACTCAAAGTTGCATGTGGCCAGATGACCCTAAAGGGCAAAGTGGGGAGGAAATACACAGAAATTTCTACAAATACACAGGAATACTTAGAATTGAGACTTTCAGGGCTTCCCTGGTGGTCTCAGTTCAGTCAGTTCAGTCGCTAAGTCATGTCTGACTCTTTGCGACCCCATGAACTGCAGCACGCCAGGCCTCCCTGTCCATCACCAACTCCTGGAGTTTACTCAGACTATGTCCACTGAGTCGGTGATGCCATCCAACCATCTCATCCTCTGTCATCCCCTTCTCCTCCCGCCTTCAGTCTTTCCCACCATCAGGGTGTTTTCAAATGAGTCAGTTCTTCGCATCAGATTGGCCAAAGGATTGGAGTTTCAGCTTCAGCATCAGTCCTTCCAAGGAATATTCAGGGTTGATTTCCTTTAGGATGGACTGGTTGGATCTCCTTGCAGTCCAAAGGACTCTCAAGAGTCTTCTCAACACCACAGTTCAAAAGCATCAATTCTCCTGCGTTCAGCTTTCTTTATAGTCCAACTCTCACATCCATACATGATTACTGCAAAAACCATAGCTTTGACTTGGTCAGCAAACTATTGTCTCTGCTTTTTAATATGCTGTCTAGGTTGGTCATAGCTTTTCTTCCAAGGAGCAAGCGTCTTTTAATTTCACGGCTGCAGTCACCATCTGCAATGATTTTGAAACTCCCAAAACTAAAGCCTCTCACTCTTTCCTCTGTTTCCACATCTATTTGCCATGGAGTGATGGGACCAGAAGCCATGATCTTGGCTTTCTGAATGCTGAGTTTTAAGCCGACTTTCTCACTCTCCTCTTTCACTTTCATCAAGAGGCTCATCAAGGTGTCATGTTCTAGGGCTTCACAAAGAGTCACTTGTGAAGAACAATATGCGTCAAGCGTACTAGGAGCTGAGTTCCGTGACGAGCCCACAGCACATGCAGGGTCAGTCTCGCTCGCAGATGCAGTGTCACGCTGCAGGGCTGCAGGCTTTCACAGGGCAGGCTGCCACGCTGGAGCGGCCCACAGGGCAAGGAACTGCAGGCGTCCGGTAACCAACATCCAGCAGAGCGCTGAAGCTCGCAGCCTATGGGAATGGGGAGCTCACCGACAACCAGGAGGCGGGCTCCTCCCCCAAGGCAGGTACCCAAGCGTACAGGGTGTATCTTCCATCATCCGGAAATGGACCTGCTGTGTGCGGTCTGGTTCCACATGTGCTCACCCATCACCACCGTTAACATATGTGGCTCAATGGAACTTGTCAAAGATGCTACAAGGTGTAGCCACGCCTCCTTTGTTTTGCAACGGCTATTGCGGCGTCTGATATTACAAGTGAAGAAAAATGTCCATTAATTAAGGCAGAAATTTAAAGAACATTTAAGTCAGTGCTCTGTGGTGACCTAAAGGAAAAGAAGTCTTAAAAAGCGGGGATGTGTGTGTGTTAGTCGCTCGGCCGTGTCCGACTCTTTGCGACCCCATGGACTGCAGCCCGCCAGGCTCCTCCGTCCATGGGATTCTCCAGGCAAGAATACTGGAGTGGGTCACCATACCCTCCTCCAGGGCATCTTCCCGACCCAGGTCTCCTGCAGTGCTGGCAGATTCTTTACCAGTTGGGCCACCTGGAAAGCTCTGTGTGTACATATAGCTGATCCACTTTGCTGTGCAGTAGAAACTAACGCAACACTCTAGACCAACTATACTCCAATATGCAGAAGGGAACGGCAACCCACTCCAGTCTTCTTGCCGGGGAAATTCCACAGACAGAGCAGCCTGGTGGGCTGCAGTCCATGGGGTCGCAGAGAGTCGGACACGACTGAGTGACTTCCACACACACACAAATATACTCCAGTAAAAAAAAAAATTTTTTTAAAGAAAACTGATGTTCTCATTACCAATTTAAACGCCCAATGGACAAATGGTTTTTTGAGCTTTAACTACCTGACCCCTCCCCAACTGCCATCCCTCTTTTATTTTTCCTTTATTCACAGGACTCTCCCAGCTCCTGGCTGTAGCTGGCTTCTTACCCAAACTGTAAATTACAAAGGAGGCACACTCACGTGGTCCCCAGGATGGCAGTAACTGGATAAAGCCTTCCTCCTGGATCCACTACGTAATCCTGAGCCAGTAGTTTGCTTTTTCTCCCTCAACTTTCTTTCCCACCACAAGGACCGCAAACTACACAGTGATATCGAAACACCAGCTCTGCTCAGATAACCTGCCATTACATTTTCTCAGCTCTGCCTACGTTCTTGCTCCATCTGAGAAGTACCAGGATTTATCTCCCTTCCAAACAGTAAAGAAAGAAGCTGGACAAAATAGTAATAATAACATAAACCATGTATTGTCATGTCAGAGTCCTCCAGGGGAGCTCAAAGTCCCGGTGAACAACTCAGGAATGCAGAGGAGAGCCATCGTCAGCTTAAACTTGAAGCCCATTATGCTGGGCTTCCCTGGTGGCTCAGTGGTAAAGAATCCACCTGCCGATGGAGGAGACATGGGTTCAGTCCCTGGTCCGGGAAGATCCCATGTGCCATGGAGCAGGTAAGATTCACAGTGACTGAATCTGTGGTCCACAGCCTGGGAGTCGCAATGACTGAGCCCACAAGATACAACTACTGAGGCTCATCAGCCCTACATCACATCCTCCACAACAAGACAAGTCACTGCAATGAGAAGCCTGTGCATTGCAACTAGAGAGGAGGCCCCGAAGGCCACACAGCGACAAAGATCCAGTACGTCCCCCCAATTTTTTTTTCTAAGTGATGCTATAACTGTGCTGCTGTCACTTCAGTCGTGTCCGACTCTGTGCCACCCCATAGACGGCAGCCCAGCAGGCTCCCCTGTCCCTTGGATTCTCCAGGCAAGAACACTGGAGTGGGTTGCCCTTTGCTTCTCCAATGCATGAAAGTGAAAAGTGAAAGTGAAGTCGCTCAGTCCTGTCTGACTCTTTGCGACCCCATGGACTACAGCCCACCAGGCTCCTCCATCCATGGGATTTTCCAGGCAAGAGTACTGGAGTGGGGTGCCTTTTCTGGAGATGCAAACTATGAAACACTCAGGTCATAAAGTATCTTTCAAAGGTGGTGTCTTAAATAGTGTTTACGTACAGATACTGTTATCTGTCTTACAGGGACTGCAGATAATTGTGAGTACTTTAAGCATCTTTTATGAGACATCTGCTAGGTCTAATGGTTCACACTCTTTGAGTGGGGCTTTCAAATGTTTAGGACCAAACTGAGAAATCACACACACACACACACATGCACGCATTTGTGAGTCATCTTTAATTGCTGGGCGTCAACGCGGTTTTGAAGCCCTGAATGTTGTGTAATACTGTTGACTGTGACTGAGTTGTGTGGGAGAGGGACGTCACGCCTGAGAATTTCTAATGTCATGATCTTCTGTCTACAGAGATGCCTGTCTGGTTGTGTGTGCCGTCCGTGTGTCTGTTTACCTCTCAGGAGCTGGCATCTTTTCGGGACACAGGAGGACCCCGGGTTCTGACCAGTCTCCTGGGGTGCTGACTCGGAGCGCAACGGCCAGATTTCCCCACACTGCGTTGGTTTACAAATGCCATTGGTTTTCTTTGCTCTGAGGTCACCTATGAGCTCCTCTCAGCCACAGTGGGCTGCCCTGGTGGCTCAGATGGTAAAGAGTCTGCCCGCAAGGCAGTGGGAGGCCCAGGTTCGATCCTTGGGTGGGGAAGATCCCCTGGAGAAGGGTATGGCAACCCACTCCAGTCTTCTCGCCTGGGAAATCCCATGGACAGAGGAGCCTGGCAGGCTACAGTCCACGGGGTCATTGCAAAGAGTTGGATACCACTGAGTGACTAAAACTTTCACTTTTCAAGCCACTGTAAAATGCATCATGGGGGTCTCATCTCTACCAAGACACATTTCATGCCATTTGAACAAAACTATAATTGTCCCTGAAGCTACAGAATTGTGCATGGGACTCTGCTGTTCTGTGGCGTGTCTGAAAAGTCTCAAAGTTGTCAGTCGTGTCCAACTCTTTGTGACCCCATGGACTGTACAGTGGTCCATGGCATTCTCCAGGCCAGAATCCTGGAGTGGGTAGCCGTTCCCTTCTCGGGGAAATCTTCCCAACCCAGGGATCGAACCCAGGTCTCAAGAGACATTTAAGTTTCCTCTGGGGTAAAATGGTCTCTCGAGCAACATTGCCTGCTGACTTGCCGTTCCAGGCTAGCGGTTCCGCAGGCTGGAATGTCCCTTCTTCCCTCTCACCCCCCTGCCCCTTCTACCAACCACAGGCAGCTAAGCAGGAACACCAGGACATTCCCGAGCTTCTGAGCCAGCTCCGCTGTGGGCGTGAAAACACGCCTTCTCAGGTTCACAATTCAGCCATGCTCGGTTTGTGGAAAATGGACAGCTACTAGCTGGCGGCCAGATTTGAGGTTTCAGGGTTTGAGGAAATGTGGGCAAGTCAAGTCTGCACACATCTTTCCCATTCCCACAAGGAGAGAGCTGACTGTGTTCCAAAGTGATTTTCCCTGGGGCTAAGAGCAAATTGTGGATCTCAGCCTGGGGATGACTTCAGTGTCGGAATGTTATTTCAAATCCAGACTCTTATCAACTAAGAAATAATTGTGCAGTACTACATTCATAATATCCAGCAAGTGTCACTTTGGTGCAATCGTCTATGAATCGCTCAGAAGTTATGCAGAAAGCATCAAGAATTAAATAATTTGCTTCTTTGCTCATTTAATTAAATATCTAATGCCTAAAACAAGATGTGGACACAAGCAATGTGATCTAAATTTTAAATTTAGTTTGTGTTGAGTGTACCACACTCTCATATTACACGGGGTGAACCACAAAGCTACATCATATTTTAAGAACACTTAACTCCATTGTATATACGTCTCTGAAATTTGTTCTGCCATGAAGAAAAACTCACACTTCTCCAGTGTCTTTCACGTTACTATGTATGACTCCTCCAGTCTATCAGCCTTTACAGATTTCTAGTTTCCAGTAAACTAAGCTTAAAGGCATAAATGGCTCTGCAGTTGTGTATAGGTCTGTTATTAATATCACAGCTGGAATTTTAGAACACTTTGAGCCAATCTGAAACAAGCTAGTTGCATAGTTGCATCACTGTTGAAGTAATGACAGCCAGTTGTCACAAAGTCTCTAGTTTGCTATGAAATACCTAAGTCCTCCATCCTAAGGGAGATCAGTCCAGAGCGTTCGTTGGGAGGACTGATGTTGAAGCTGAAACTCCAATACTTTGGCTACCTCATGTGAAGAGCTGACTCATTGGAAAAGACCCCGATGCTGGGAAAGATTGAAGGCAGGAGGAGAAGGGGATGACAGAGGATGAGATGGTTGGATGGCATCACCAACTCGATGGACATGAGTTTGAGTAAACTCCAGGAGTTGGTGATGGACAGGGAGGCCTGGCATGCTGCAGTCCACGGGGTCGCAAAGAGTCAGACACAACTGAGTGACTGAACTGAACTGAAGAATGAAAATGAGGAGAACAAACGTAGCCATGCGGATCAAAAGAAAAACTCCATGATACCTGATATAAATGTATGACAGAGAAAAACCAAAGATTCTGAGGGTTTAAACTCAAAGAAAATCTAAACACAAAATCAAAGCAATTAAAAAAATTTCAAAATACACACTGCAGTGCAGGTAGAAAGAGAGAGAAAGGGAACAGAGGTAAATTATACAGAAGGGATATGTCCTCTCTGATCTGTCTCAAGGTCCCCGGGGAGCCCCCTTGGCTGGCAAGATAGTTGCCTCATAGCAAGTGGCTCCAACATCATACCATGACTTGCCACAACAATGTGGTATTATATTATTAAAGTAAAAAATAAAAAATCAAGGGGAGGAACAAGTCCCATTAGAAATTCCATTCAATACCCAGTTCATGTCTGACTCTCCCGTTGCTTTGCTGTCCTAACAATGGAGCCAAGTGGACATCGCGTACCCTAGAACTGAGGTCCACAGTTTCTCCAAACGTGAGCAGCCGCAGGTTCAAAGGCCAAATGAAGACTCAGCGGGATGCGATGATTCCACAGCACTGTCAGCAGAGACACAGGCAGATGGAGGGAAATACACAGTCTAAGGGTTTTAATGTCTCTAAGGGACAGAACATTATCACAGCCACACATACCCCAAAAAAAAAACTCAGGATTTTCCACTTGCACCTGTTATAGATTGCAAATGACTGTCCTTTTTAAAAAAAAAAAATTCTTGTCGCCGTAAAACAATCACTGTAATTCTCAGGTTGTAAGATTTGGCTAGTTTCTAAATCTACAAGTATAATTGTCTATTTTTATCACATTGACGCCACCCAATTCAAACACCCGCTGCGGATGTGGTCTAAAGTTTTTGTTGGCACGAGCTGAGTGGTGACAGATTTCTTCGTTTCTGAGTATGTTCCATCCCGTGACAAGCCCAGTTCTGCAATGCTCACAGCATCTGTGCTCACCCCACATTTTCCAAACCCAGGGCTATTTTAAAGACAACACTTTCGGTGCCTTACTACAGCTCACTTCCTTATCTGCTCACCTGGGCACTTGCTTTGCCTTTCCTTCTTCAATCACAGTGTAAAAGATGACCAACCACACGGATGGTGAGCAGCAAAAAGTGGCAGAGACATGGGGCCACCCCCGAATTAGAGCAATCCTGTAAGAGATGCCCCAGCAAGACGGAAGACGCCCCAACCCCAGGACGCTCTGCCCTGAACCCCAGGATCACGGACAGCAAATGTCACTGCCTGGATGAGGTGAAGGCCTTTGTGGATGATGCCAACAGGGGTACCAATCACTGGCTTTTGAGTCAGTTAAAGGGGAGATTATCTTAGAGGTTCTGATCGTCTCAGCCAGTTCTCCCGCACAAGCAGAGCTTTTTTGCTGGCGGTTTAGCAGACGGGGAAAGTCAGAGATACCCCAGGCATACGAAGGACCAACATCAATCAGCTGAACCAAGGGGTACGGAACTAGAGCCCGACACACGGAGTGAAGTCAGTCAGAAAGAGACATTGAACACATATACGTGGAATCTAGAAAGATGGTGCACGACAAGACTAGAGATGCAGGCGTAGAGAATGGATGTGTGGATATAACTGGGGAAGGAGAAGGTGAGACAGTTGCACTGACTTGTACACGACCACGTGTAACCCAGACAGCTAGTGGGAAGCCGCTGTATAGCACAGGGAGCTCAGCCTGGTGCTTGGAGATGACACAGAGGGGTGCAATGGCTGGAAGACAGGGAGGTTCGAGAAGGAGGTGGTAAGTGTGTGTGTGTTATAACATTATAATGCTATAATATTATAACATATGTTAAATTATAACAATGTCATATACCTAGAATGTTTTATAATATATATACATGGAATGTTATAAAATTCCCACTATGATATTAGTAACAGACCTATACATAACTACACACATACACACAGACACACACATACATAGTAATATCGAAATGGCTGACTTGCATTGCTGTATGGCAGAAAGCATCAATTCTTCAGCGCTCAGCTTTCTTTATAACCTATAGAGTGAATGCTTCTGAACTGTGGGGTTGGGGAAGACTCTTGAGAGTCCCTTGGACTGCAAGGAGATCCAAACAGTCCATCCTAAAGGAAATCAGTCCCTGAATAGTCATTGGAAGGACTGATGCTGAAGCTGAAACTCCAATACCTTGGCCACCTGATGCAAAGAACTGACTCACTGGAAAAGACCCTGATGCTGGGAAAAATTGAAGGCGGGAGGAGAAGGGGACGACAGAGGATGAGATGGCTGGATGGCATCACCAACTCAATGGACATGGGTTTGGGTGAACTCCAGGAGTTGGTGATGGACAGAGAGGCCTGGTGTTCTGTGGTCCATGGGGCTGCAAAGAGTCAAACATGACCGAGTGACTGAACTGAACTGAATGGCAGAAACCAATACAACACTGTAAAACAATTATCCTGCAATTTAAAAAAAAATTAAATTTAAAAATAAATTTTAAAAAGTGTGGTTCAGGATGGGAAACACGTGTACACCCATGGATGTATGGCAAAACCAATACAATATTTTAAAGTACTTATCCTCCAATTAAAATAAATAAATTTATATTTTAAAAAAATTAAAAAAATAAAAAGCATGTCAATGCATTGCTGCTGACTTGGAAGACAGAGGACCATGTGCAGGGACAGGTGAGAGGTGTCCCGGAATAGAGTATGGCCACCACCCGACATCCAGCAATTAAGTAAGCAAAGGCCTGGATCAACAAGCTGCAAGGAGCTGCTTGTCCACCATGGGAGGGAGTTTGGATCTGGGCTCTTCTCCACAGAGCCCACGGTCAGGAGCCTACCCTGCAGGACACTGTGTGACTGGGGTCTTCCAAGACCCTAAGCAAAGAATTCAGCAATGCCTTGATGCGTTCTCGACCTACAAGAACTGTGAGCTAATAGACAGATTGTGTCTGAAGTCCCCACACCTTTGGTCAGTTGTTACACGATGGTAGAAAACTAATACCAATGTCTTCCATGAGAACTTCTGAGTCTGCTGGGTGTAAATCTGCTGGGTACAAGGATGCAGAGCACACCACAAGGAATACAGTCAATATTTAATAACTTAGTATGGAGTATTCAGTTCAGTTCAATCGCTCAGTCGTGTCCGACTCGTTGCGACCCCATTGACCACAGCATGCCAGGCCTCCCTGTCCACCACCAACTCCCAGAGTCCACCCAAACTCATGTCCATTGAGTCGGTGATGCCATCCAACCGTCTCATCCTCTGTTGTCCCCTTCTCCTCCTGCCCTCAATCTTTCCCAGCATCAGGGTCTTTTCAAATGAGTCAGCTCTTCGCATCAGGTGGCCAAAGTATTGGAACTTCAGTGTCAACATCAGTCCTTCCAATGAACACCCAGGACTGATCTCCTTTAGGATGGATTGGTTGGATCTCCTTGCAGTCCAAGGGACTCTCAAGAGTCTTCCCCAACACCACAGTTCAGAAGCATCAATTCTTCGGCACTCAGCTTTCTTCACAGTCCAACTCTCGCATCCATACATGACCACAGTAAAAACCATAGCCTTGACTAGACTGACCTTTGTTGGCAAAGTAATGTCTCTGCTTTTTAATATGTTGTCCAGGTTGGTCATAACTGTCCTTCCAAGGAGTAAGCGTCTTTTAATTTCATGGCTGCAATCACCATCTATGGTGATTTTGGAGCCCCCAAAATAAAGTCAATCACTGTTTCCACTCTTTCCCCATCTATCTGCCATCAAGTGATGGGACCAGATGCCATGCACTTTGTTTTCTGAGTGTTGAGCTTTAAGCCAACTTTTTCACTCTCCTCCTTCACTGTCATTAAGAGGCTCTTTAGGTGGCTTTAGTGAGGCTTCTTCACTTTTCTGCCATAAGGGTGGTGTCATCTCCATATCTGAGGTTACTGATATTTCTCCCGGCAATCTTGATTCCAGCTTGTGCTTCTTCCAGTCCAGCGTTTCTCATGATGTACTCTGCATAGAAGTTAAATAAGCAGGGTACCAATATACAGCCTTGATGTACTCCTTTTCCTATTTGGAACCAGTCTGTTGTTCCATGTCCAGTTCTAACTGTTGCTTCCTGACCTGCATACAGATTTTCAAGAGGTAGTATGGAGTATAACCTATCAAAATATTGCATTAGCTTGTTGTCCACTTGAAACTAATATACTATTTTTTTTTACTTTTTTATTTTGCACTCGTGAATAGCTGATAAACCATGTTGTGATGGTTTCGGGTGGACAGCAAAGAGACTCAGCCATACATACACATGTATCCCTTCTACCCCAAACTCCCCTCCCATCCAGGCTACCACATGACATTAAGCAGAGTTCCCTGTGCTGTCCAGCAGGTCCTTGTTGGTTCTCCATGTTAAATACAGCAGTGTGTCCATGTCCATCCCAGACTCCCTGACTATCCCATCCCCCATCCTTCCCCCTGGTGACCATAAGGTCATTACAGAGTATTGAGCAGAGTTCCCTGTGCTGTCCAGCAGGTCCTTGCTGGTTCTCCATGTTAAATACTGCAGTGTGTCCATGTCCATCCCAAGTTCCCTAACTTTCCCTTCCCCTCATTCTTCTGCTGGCAAGTTCTGTGAGCCTGTTTCTGTTTTGTAAATAGGTTCATTTGTAGCATTTCTTAGGCACCCCTATGTTCCGTGCAGTCCTGTTTACAATAGTCAAGACATGGAAGCAGTGTAAATGTGCACTAAGAGAGGAATGCAGAAAGAAGAGACTGTGTGTGTGTGTGTGTGTGTGTGTGTGTGTACACACACAATTAGGTAGAATGAAATAATATCATTTTCAGCAACACTGATGGACCCACTTACTGACCATCACACTGAGTGAAGTAAGTCAGACTAATATAATATTGTAAAGTTAACTACACTTGAATGAGAGCAACACAAAATAAAATGCCCCCAAAGCTTGGGACTGGCTATTTTGAGATGACCATGGGCAATAAAGGGCTTCCCTGGTGGTTCAGCTGGTAAAGAATCCACCTGCAATTCAGGAGACCCTGGATGGATTCCTGGGTTGGAAAGATCTGCTGGAGAAGGGATAGGCTACCCACTCCAGTATTCTTGGGCTTCCCTGGTGGCTCAGCTGGTCAAGAATCCGCCTGCAATGTGGGAGACCCCAGTTTGATCTCTGGGTTGGGAAGATCCCCTGGAGAAGGGAAAGGCTCCCCATTCCAGTATTCTGGCCTGGAGACTTCTACGGACTGTATAGTCCATGGGGGTTGCAAAGAGTTGGACACACTGAGCGACTTTCATACAATACAAATGGGCAATAAAGGTCCATCTGGGGATTGATCCTGCCTCCTTTCTCCCGCAGTGTACAAGTCACACTGCTTGCACCATCTACACGTTTCTTAAATTCATCCTTCCTGGATTCTCAGCTGGGTGACTTTCACCTACGTTTTGGCAAGAACCTCCTCCTTCTCTCATCTCATCTCCAGCCTCTGGTCTGAGCTCCCTCTGCCCATCCACCACCAGATTCATCCTCCCAAAACAGAGCTGGGACTGACCAGCCTATGCTGCTGCTTTAAAAATATAAAATAAAATAAGCGATCATCATGGGGGGCTTCCCTGGTGGCTCAGTGGTAAAGAATCCACCTGCCAACACTGGAGATACAAGTTCGATCCCCAGTCCGGGAAGATCCCACATGCTTCGGAACAGCTAAGTCCGTGTACCACAAGTACTGAGCCTGAGTACTGGAGCCCGGGAATCACAACCACTGAGCCCACGTGTCGCAACTACTGAAGTCCGTGTGCCCTAAAGGCTGTGCTCTGCGACAACAGAAGCCACTGCAATGAGAAGCCTGAGAACCATAAACAGATAGCAACTTCCGCTCGCCCCAACTGGAGGAGAGTGTGCAGCAGCAAAGACCCAGCACAGCCAATAAGGAAATAAAATCAGCTTTACAAAAGGAACCAGCATTACCCCCTTTATGAAGCAGGAAACCCTCTGCTGGAAGTCAAGTTCTCCAGGACCCATCTCCCGTCTTCCCCTCAGTCATTAATTCTTGTGACATCACACAGTTTTGATTCTAATCAAACCGGTGCCTTGGACTGGTGAGTTCCTGTCACTGCAGTTTCGTGATGTTCTGCTCCCATCCAACAGCGCCAGAAACGTGCTGTTTCTGCAGCACGTGCTAATGTGTGCCTTGGCACAGGCATGGCACTGGTACACGTGCCTCCAGTTCAGTCACTCAGTCGTGTCTGACTCTTTGCGACTCCGTGGACTGCAGCACGCCAGGCCTCCCTGTCCATCACCAACTCCCGGAGTCTGCTCAAACTCATGTCCATCAAGTCGGTGATGCCATCCGACCAGCTCATCCTCTGTCGTCCCCTTCTCCTCCCGCCTTCTGCCTAGCTGCTGTCCATCCTTGACGGCTCAGTCCAGACGCGATGTGCCACATGAGAACCTCTCGCATGGCATTAAGTGTCTCTTCCATCGTGAGTTTGCACCGCCCAGCGACATGGCCCTGGACAGTCTATGCTTCCTGATCTAAGACATCTGGCAGCCCCTGCAGGTGAAGGGCAAAAATCTGCCCCAGATTCATCACTGTCTCCCTTCAAGCCCTCGGTTTAACGCCTTATGATACGAGGAGTCCCCAAGAGGGCGGATTTGTGCAGGACGTAAAGAATACCGAAGGATGGGAGAGAGTCTTCTCAGAACACAGCCACAGTATGAAGTAAAGTTGAAAAGCTGCCAGTTTACAGAACACCCTGCACGAGATGATTTGTGCTTTTCTTTCTTTCTGCGGTTGCTCTTCTTTCACTGATTCATTTTCGGAAGAAAGGAGAAACGGGAAAAAAAGAAAGCTGGACTCAAGTTGTGAAACAAAACAAAAGCTAAGAGTGAAGACTGCCCACGAATAAGATGAAATGAAATGTGAAATGTCTTATTTTTATCCTGCATGTACTTCACACATTATTTCTGTATTTTTATTTCACATATTACACCTACTTGTATGAGCAGTTCCCTGGATGACGTGATGAGTCGTAGGTCAAAACACCCCACTGATGCTTGTCTGCTATCTTCTCAAACTTCCAACAATGAGCATCCTTTGCTCTTTAATTTCCAATCCAATTTAGGCACACAGTAGGGATCAGATGCAAAACGTATCTGATGAAAGTACGATGGATGCAAAATCCAAAGTTTAAGAGTCTTGGGAGGCGCTTTCTTTGCTTACATTTGAAAAGAGAAGGCACAGTCTATAGTTCTCCAGCCCTCAAGTCACTAGGCAGGACTGAACCTTCCATTTCATCAGTTCAGAAAACAGTGAAAACAACCGATATTTAAAATAAAACTGCTGAAGAGGAGATGTGTTTGAGGTGTGCTTTCATATTTACTGAATCAAAGAATATTTCTTAAAGTCTACACAAAAATATATTATGTTCTCTTCTTTCAGATGGAAGGCTATATTCTTATTTGTGAAACTAATTCCAAGAATATAACGTCAAGTTTTAAGTGATTAGGGTAACTGTCACATAATATCTAAATATTTCATAGGAACGGGCTGTCATTGGTAATTCAGCGTTTCTGTTTGTGAAGCCAATGTCAAACATGGCATATGTGATTTGTGTCTTGAATGTTTCCCTATATTATAGCAGAGGGCAAGGATATGGGATATTATTAGTGTAGAAGGAATACCACCAACCACTTATCCAATCTCTTCATTGACAAGAGAAGAAAAAGAGCGAAATGAGGGGTTATTCTGGAAATTACATTCTCTGTGTCTCAGTTGTGGATGACCACATTGCCCTGTACACACATGAAAATGTGTTCGTGGAAACATAAGTGTCTGTAAATGTAATTATTTAAACATACACTCTCAGTATCTTCTTGTTCCATATTGTGGGTGGAGAAGGATCAGAGGTCTTAAGTCACTCCCAGACACCCATTTAAAAAGAAAAATAAAAACCAGGAAGGAATCTATAACTGGAAAGAAAGGTGGATGAGCTTAAACACTGAACAACTAATGCCAATAGGTTTCTGGAAGGACTCAGTTCAGTTCAGTCGCTCAGTCGCGTCCGACTCTGCGACCCCATGGACCGCAGCGTGCCAGGCCTCCCTGTCCATCACCAACTCCCGGAGCTTGCTCAAACTCGTGTCCATGGAGTCAGTGATGCCACCCAACCATCTCATCCTGGAAGACCTTATTCATGTCAGACACTGAGCAGTCCAACCCACCTTCCACAACATGTGTTTCATTCTCTGATGACGATCAGACTTGGAAAAAAAGAACAGGCCAGTGGATGGGGAAATGGAGCTGGGTGACAGAGCTGCCTACGAGGGAAAGTTCACAGTTTCTCAACCTGCCTTCCACGTGCCTGCATGAAAGCAAACAAGGAAAACCCCGAGGGCTCTTCTCTTTACAAGCGGAAAGGCTACCTGGAGAAGAGGAGTCACTAGGGGGAGTCCTGATGTCCTAGAGGAAATAACATTCTTGCTGTACCATTTGGAGGCTCTGTGACATCGAATGGAACCCTCAGAGGTGCAATCCGAAACAAGCTTAGAGGTCACAAAGCCTGCTCATCTGTACTGAACGCCTGGACAGCTCTCACTTGCACTAGGGAAAACAGATGGAAGCAGAACGTCACGGAACTGCAGCGACAGGAGCTCACACCAACTGCCTGGTAAGTTAAACACTGATCTCACACGTGGTTTGAGCAAAGGGAAGGGGTTTAGCTCAATGTATGGCGAAACCACTACAATATTGTAAAGTAATTAGCCTCCAATTAAAATAAATAATTTAAAAAAAAAAAGAAGTGGTTTAGTGAAGACAATGCAACCGACTTGATGCTCAACAGTATTCTAGTCATTCCACATCCGTTAGCAAAGATTAAATTTATGTGCAAAGGAAAATAACGAAAAAGCCAGAAAGAATAGTTGAAAATTAAAAATAGAAGGATGGGAATAGTTCATCGGAACAATGCCTAGAGGGAAACGCCTAGAGTATAAAACTAAAAGATAACGTGTATATATAATTTGAGATAAAAGCAATTTAGTTGTCCAATCAAGTGCTTTATTTTCTTTTTTTCTAAAAATACTAGTACACTTTTCAGAAAGAGAAAATAGAAGGGGATATGTTAGTTTTACAAATATAAAGCCGGAAACATGGTTTTAGGTCCAAGGTTAGAGGAATGAGAGAGAAGTCATGGCCTCCTATAATTCCAGACTCTCATCGAATAAATCAACCACAAATGCTGGGACGTGCAGTCCACATAGATTATTAACCAAGGAGTGCGACTGCAAGTTTAAAAGTCAACCAGTAAAAACTACAGTTGTCATACAGAAACTGATTAGCAAGCGTCTACAGAACACCGTAGTAGACGCAGTAACTCCGCCTCTTCCGGGATGCCCATGCTCTGACCTCAGTAACTCCGCCTCTTCCGGGATGCCCGTGCTCTGACCT
The DNA here is from genome assembly GCF_003369695.1 of Bos indicus x Bos taurus. Lineage (NCBI taxonomy): Eukaryota > Metazoa > Chordata > Mammalia > Artiodactyla > Bovidae > Bos > Bos indicus x Bos taurus. Next base: position 5,453,879 of record NC_040105.1, on the reverse strand, counting down.
CAGAAACCTGTGCAGATGGTACCATGCAGCGACTCAGAAGACGGGAAGAAATTAAGGATCCTTGGACAGAGAATTATCCTGGCTTATCTGGTGTGCCCAGTGGAATCCCGAGGACCCTTATGAGAGGGACGCAGGACGGCCAGAGGTGGGAAAGGGATGCGAGGTAAGAAGCAGAGATTAAAGGATGTGCTTCAAAGGTGGAGAGAGGGGCAGCGAGCTTAGCAATGGGGGTGTCCTCCAGAAACTGGAAAAGACAAAGCACTGGATCCTCTCCCTGGAGCCTCTGGAAAGAATGCTGTCCCGTCCCCCACCGATACCTGGATTTTAGCCCGGGGAGACCCACTGCAAACTTCTGACCTCCATACCTGAAAGATGATAACTGTGGGCTGTGTTAAGTTACTAAATGTGTATTTATTTGCTCAAGCAGCAATAGGGAACTAATCCCAGTATGAGAATGAGCTAATACACATGACTGAATAAGTGGATGGGTGGATAAATAAATGTATAGTTAAATTTGTACAGGGTACACATTTATAGATACATCTATCAGTAAAACTTAGATACATCTATCAATAAAACTTACAGATAGATCTATCAATAAAACTTAGATCTATCAATAAAACAGATACATCTATCAATAACACTTATAGATACATTGATAAAACTTACAGATATGTTATCAATAGAACTTATAGTTTCAGATACATCTATCAATAAAACTTACAGATACATCTACCAATAAAACTTACAGATACACCTATCAATAAAACTTATAGATACATATATATATATCAATATATATATCAATAAAACTTAGATACATCTATCAATAAAACTTACAGACACATCTATCAAAAAATCTTATAGGTACATCTATCAAAAAATCTTACAAATACATCTATCCATAAAACTAATAGATACATCAATAAAACTTAGATCTATCAATAGAACTTACAGACACATCTATCAAAAAATCTTATAGATACATCTGTCAATAAAATTTATAGATTACCAATAAAACTTACAGCTATAGATTTATAGATTAGTATACAAATAAATTTGCATGAGGTGCCTCCTTAGACCTGAAGGAGTACCACCGAGGTCCCGGGGTTGCCCTGACTATGTGTCGCGTACATCTATCATTTCTGGACACACCGTCAAGTTCAGCTGATACTGCATCTCCTAGCTCTCTCCATTGACATGTGAACTTATATGATCATCACTGCATACATTCATTTAAACTAGGGGAAGGCAACAGAGAGATGTCCCCCTCGGTATCAGCGTTAACACACTTGATTAAATGGTTGCTGACTTCTGAGTATTCCTATGATCCTGGCTTGATATGAAGCAGTAGGCTGGTCTCTTAATATTACCCAAATTTCCTTTCATCACAGCCCCAAATCACACGCCAGCCACTTTATAAGGAACAAGAACCAGCCAGTTGGCATCCTTAGCTGGAAGTGAATACCAAGTCTTTTCGTGAGATTGTAACCCCATTTTATTAATTTAACTTGTGAAGTGAAGTCGCTCAGTTGTGTCTGACTCTTTGCAACCCCATGGACTGTAGCCTACAACGCTCCTCTGTCCATGGGATTATCCAGGCAAGAGTTCTGGAGTGGGTTGCCATTTCCTTCTCCAGAGGATCTTCCCAACCCAGGGATCAAACCTGGGTCTCCCGCACTGTAGGCAGATGCTTTACCATCTGAGCCACCAGGGACATCCTATATCCCCAATTTAACTTGGGGGTGGCCTAAAACTTCTCTTTTTAGACCACAACTGTGGAATCCGCTTCTCAGGGAATATCTTCATTTATCGATGCTTCTAAACTATGCTGGGGACTTCTCTGCTGGTGCAGTCGTTAAGAATCCGCCGGCCAATGCAGGACACATGGGCTCCATCCCCAATCCAGGAAGATCCCACGTGCTGCAGAGTAACTAAGCCCTTGCACAGCAGCTACTGAGCCTGTGTTCTGGGGCCTAGGAGCCACAACTACTGATCCTATACTCAGGATCCCGCGTTCCACAGTGAGAGAAGCCACCACAATGAGAAACCCACTCACCACCACGAGAGAAAGCTTACACGCACAGCCATAAATAAATAAACATTATTTTTTTAATACTTGAAAAAGAAAGTAAAATATGTTGCAAAAAAAAAAAAAAACATATCATATATTTGAAGCCAGGTCTTACTCATCTCAATGGAAGTGAAATAGAAACAGAGACGAGGATAGAACCTCAGTTTTATTTCTAACTCCAGGCAGGAGTTTCCGCTCTGGGTGTGCATTCACATCAACTGCGGGGGCCTCAGGAAGCAGCAAGCCATCTTCCACAACCCTCCACCCCCCAGCACTGGGTGAGAATCTCTAGGCGTGGTGCCCCACCAACAACATTCATAATGTGCAACCAGGCTAAAGGAAAAATGACTTCAAGCCACTACGGCATTGAGACCCTACATGTGGTGTGACGTATTGTCCAATGAATATGGAGATTTTCTGGCCATGTTTTATCACACCTGTAACATTAGCAGTGACTAATGCCTCATTTTTCCTCTCTGCTGAAAGCTGTCCCTAACGTATAATTTCTTGTCTTTAACATACCACACGCTCCATAAATGTTCTCACAGATATTACTAAATCTGACTCTAAAATTACTCTTGAAATTGATTCATAATCGTAGAATAGGTATACTGGGCCTATTTATGAATTGTGAGACTGGACTTTCCTAAGAATCTGTTCAGTTCAGTTGCTCAGTCGTGTCCAACTCTGTGACCCCTTGGACTGCAGCACGCAAGGGTTCCCTGTCCATCACCAACTCCCAGAACTGGCTCGAACTCATGTCTATCGAGTGCATGATGCCACCCAACCATCTCCTCCTCTGTCGTGCCCTTCTCCTCCCACCTTCAATCTTTCCCAGCATCAGGGTCTTTTCCGATGAGTCGGCTCTTCGCATCAGGTGGCCAAAGGATTGGAGCTTCAGCTCCAAGAAGCTTCCTATTTTTCCTAAGAATAGTCAGGCTGAAATCAGGCATACGAATTAAAGCTGTTAAAGCTAAACTGTGTTGCAATGGTTTTAAAATACTTTTCATTCCAGGCTTCCCTGCTGGCTCAGTAGTAAGGAATCCACCAGCCAGTGTAGGCGACGCAGGTTCAATCTCTGACCCTGAAAGACCCCACACACCATGGCATCACCAAGTCCAAGCACCGAAAGTACTGAGCCTGTGCTATAAGGCCCGCGGGCCACAAACACTGAAGCCTGAGCTCCGAAGAGCCCCTCCCTGCTCAGCAACAGAAGAAGCCACTGCGATGAGAAGGCCCTGCTCAGCGCATCTAGAGAAAGGCCCACACAGCAACAAAGACGCAACACCTCCAAAGATAAATAAATATTTAAAAAAAGAATTTATGTACTAAAAGACATATATATGTTTCATTCCATTTAAAGATTCATGAAACTGAATTGCTTTCTGAAAGCACTTTTCCAAATCAACTGGCCCTTTTTCTGAATCAGTTCAGTTCAGTTCAGTTCAGTCGCTCAGTCATGTCCGACTCTTTGCGACCCCATGAATTGCAGCACGCCAGGCCTCCCTGTCCATCACCAGCTCACGGAGTTCACCCAGACTCACGTCCATCGAGCCAGTGATGCCATCCAGCCATCTCATCCTCTGTCGTCCCCTATTATTCTGAATAGATATAATCCAAAAGGTAACACAAGAAAGTATTGAGTTTTGGAACACCTTATGGAAAAGCGCAAATGAACTTTATGGCCAGGCCAACAAATTTCAAAATACATTGCTGTTGTTCAGTCCCTAAGTTGTGTGCAACTCTGCAATCGCATGATGGCAGCACGCCAAAATACAGAACTGTGTCAAAATAGAGCTCATTCTAATTTTTCCCCCAATTTTATTTTTCCCCTCTATTTTTTTACCATATCTGTCCAAAGATCTAATTATTTTCTGAACTTTGGAACATTTTTCTCCATGGTAAATTCACCTTAAATGCTGAATTATGTGGAAGTTCCAGCAGGCGCTGCTTATTTAACTGAGTGATTTCCCCCAGCTCTCTCTCATGTTTCTCATCTTTGGAACCATTTCAAATTATCCACATTTTCAGACATCTGGTAAGCTCCTGATCCTAGTCATACAGGTGCAACCTAATAAAGGGAGCACCCCACATCACCCGAAAAGATCAAAGGAGCCACTGCCTTTCCAGCTCATGTATCTAGTTTCTCCACTCCATCCTCCACACTGGAAAGGATTCCTGAAAAGTTATTCTGCGAAATAATGCCATTTGCCTCAACACGGATGGACGTAGAAATTCTCATACTAAGAGTGGTCAATCAGACAAAGAAGGAGAAATATCAGATGACATTCCTTATACTTGGAATCTAAAAAGGAATGATACAAATGAATGTACTTACAAAACACAAAGAGATTCACACACTGAAAGAATGAAGTAACAGCTGCAGGGAAAGCAATTCTTAAGGAGTTTGGGATGGACATGGACACACTGCTGCATTTAACATGGAGAACCAACAAGGGCCTGCTGTCCAGCACAGGGAACTCTGCTCAGTATTGTGTAATAACCTTATGGTCACCAGGGGGAAGGATGGGGGAAGGAATAGTTATGGAGTTTGGGATGGACATGGACACACTGCTCCATTTAACATGGAGAACCAACAAGGAGTTACTGTATAGCAAAAAAAGAAAAGAAAAGTTATTTGCAGTACTTAAACATTTTTGAGTGAATGACAGACGGAATGTCAATGTACCCTGTTCACATTCCCTTATCTAAGGATCGCTGGAGGAGATTCTTCTGAAGTTGACGAGCCGATCTTAATAGCATTCATCTTCCATGCCTGAGATCGTGGTACTGACCAAGGATAGACCGGAGAGCGTTGAGAACATATGCTTCAGCAACACTGTTCATGATATGCAAGTTACAAACCTTCCTCGGCGATTTCCGTGGCATCCTCTTTCTCTGCAAGCAGTCTCCATTTCCACGTAACTCTGGAGATGACACTAACGTGTATCCATCCAAAAGGGATTGTTAAAAAGGAAAAAAAAAAAAAAAAAGAGCATTTTCTCAGCATCTTGAGGCAGAATATGTCTTCCCATTGGAAGTTAAGATCATAAATATTTTTACACACATTTAGGTAGAAAGGGAAGATATGTAATTATGCATGTGATTGCTGACCTGATTTTCTGCTTTAGCTGACTACAAAGAACAAAAGTTTCTGTATTTTTGTAAAACAAAATGACTCCGTGAAAAGGACACAGGGCATTAAATATATTAAAATACAAACTATTCTCAGTTTGCACCATGAAAAGGATTACAAGTTACAAGTGTAAGAGTAAAATCAGTAAGTATGTGTTATTTGGTGTATGTGCTAAGCTTAGTCTCTCAGTCGTGTCTCACTCTTTGCGACCCCATGGGCTGTAGCCCGCCAGGCTCCTCTGTCCACGGGGATTCCCCAGGCAAGAATACTGGAGTGCATTGTCATTTCCTTCTCCAGGGCATTTTCCTGACCCAGGGATCAAAGCCAGGGATTGAACCCAGGTCTCCCACACTGCAGGCAGATTCTTTATCATCTGAGCCGCCAGGGAAACCCTATACTATGTGTATATGTATTCTCCAGTTAAACGTATGAATTGCCTTATAGTCCCACAAAAAACTCGATAGATGTTGTTAATCTATCGAGTAACAACAACAATGGAAAATAATTACAACACCTGTCATTATATTTATAAGACACTGATTCAACTAGTGGTTAACGTGGAAGTCATTTTTCTACTGCTCCCGGCAAGCACAAATAACTATGACCATACAGTTTAATAAACAAGTACTTCTGTGAAAATTTACTTGTATATAAAAGACAGGACAGAATTTCATCTATGTATTAACAGAGACAAATACTTTGGCCACCAATGCAAAGAGCTGACTCATTGGAAAAGACCCTGATGCTGGGAAAGATTGAAGGCAGGAGGAGAAGGGGACGACAGAGGATGAGATGGTTGGATGGCATCACCAACTTGATGGACATGAGTTTGAGTAAACTCCGGGAGTTGGTGATGGACAGGGAGGCCTGGTGTGCTGCAGTCCATGGGGTCGCAAAGAGTTGGACACGACTGAACGACTGAAAGGTGGAGAAGGCATGGATGAGTTTCCATGGATGAAGAGGCAGAGCACAGAGGATTTTTCAGGCAGAGGAACTACCCTGTGAGATTCTATAATGATGGATACATGATTATACATTTGTCCAAGCCCACTGAATGGACAACTTGAAGAGTGAACCTTACGTTAAACAATGGACTTTGAGTGATTATGATGTGTCATAATGAGGTTCCATCTTTGATTTTATAAAAATGCACCATTTTTTATTAAAAAAAAAAAATAGTACCATTCCATGATGTCAATAATGGGAGAAGTCATATACATATCAAGGCAGGAAATACATGGGAAACCTATGTACCATCCTCTCGATTTTGATGTAAAGAAACCTAACACTCAGAATAAAAAATAGTATCTAAAAGAAAATAAACACCAGGTCACAATCCCACTCGTACTTCCACCACAGGGATTCTAAGGGCCAGTATTCCAGAGTGTGGAGACAACTGGAGATCTTCCCGTGGTGGGAGTGAGCTGGCCATGGCTATGCTGAGTGTTCTAACAGTAACTGCTTCTAGCCGTAGTCCTCTATATTCTTGTTATTTCATTCCTGAATCTTCAGTGTATTCTGTTACTTTTTAAATCATTGTCTTAGCGCCTTGGAGAATTAAGGAAAATATATGTGTCCCTCTAGGAGAGAAACCATGGGGTCGCAAAGAGTCGGACACAACTGAGTGACTGAACTGAACTGAGGACAGAAACTGGTTGCACAGCCTGATGCTCTGGAGAAACCGGTTATAGAGAGCATGAGTGATCTGCTAGAGTCCGACAGCGGTCTACATGCTCAGGAGAAGTCTACATGCTCAGGAGAAGTCTACATGCTCAGGAGAACTGCTGTACGCAACAGGGGAGAGTGTAACAGGTCTGCGGGAGGGAAATCCAAAGGAAGAATAGCTTTCTTGCAGCTTATGGAAAGCGGTTTCATAGTTTTCGTAATTTGGATATTAAAGAAAATATGGACTTTAAGAAACACCAAAACACCAGGGAGGATGACTCTGAGTTTAAGCAGCGTACAGTCACAGGTGGATACGTCAGCATCGGCCACTGCTCTAAGAATCAGTGAAGCTGGCTCCTTCACAACGCGGAGCTGTGGTTCTTGAAATGGCCATCGCAAACAGCGGATCTCAGATTCCGGGGATTGATACAGCACAATGTCTCCTCATTGTCACATCGGCTCCAACTTTTTCCAAATACAGAGTGAGAACTGCTGAACACCTCTTGAGATTCTCTGGGTTTTTTTCTTTTTAATTTAATGAATATTTATTAAACATGGATTCGGGGGTATTACTATACTGGTAGTTAATTGGTTAATTGGAAAAGTCAACAAAAGTAACAGTCTAAAAAACAGAAAATCAAAGTGAAACTGAAAATGTATACAACATTCATTCTCCCATATCTTGATGTATGTGTGTTTTTTTTTTTTTTTTCTTTTTTGAATGTATGTCTCTTCAATCCTAAAAGCAACCAATCCTGAATATTCATTGGAAGGGTTGATGCTGACGCTCCGATACTTCAGCCAACTGATGCAAAGGGCTGACTCACTGGAAAAGACCCTGATGCTGGGAAAGATTGAAGGTGGGAGAAGGGGACGACAGAAGACGAGATGGTTGGATGGCATAACCGACTCAATGGACATGAATCGAGCAAACTCCGAGAGATAGTGAAGGACAGGGAGGCCTGGTATGCTGCAGTCCACTGGGTCACAAAGAGTCAGACACAAGTAAGCAACTGAAAAACAGCTCTTAGCTTGAGCTTAGTATCTTTTTCTTTTCCATAAGCCCCACCTCTAATTACTTGCTTCTTATCCAAAGACACTGGTGAAGGAATTTAAACCCAGATTTCTGAGAGAGATTACAGTATCCATGGATTTTTAAATGTCCAAGCTTTTCTTTTTCCTAAATTGCAATATGTCTAGGATCAATATCATATGCTTACTTCGTATGTTTAGAGAAATGATGTTACTTGGGGACTCTAATGGGTCTCTGAAGACTGAAAAGTAGTCATTAAAATATTATCTAATGTCAATCCATCAATAGGACAGACATTCTCTTTATGGATTACTTTTTTCTTTCCTTACATGATACCTACGGTATTAATTTAAGAAGGATTAAAATCAGAGACAATTAGAGACATCGAAATCAGAGCAAAGTTAATGTGTAGTTTGAGGTTCCATACATAAGCCAAACGTTTTACAAAGGAATGGACTAGGGGATTACAGGAAAGGAAAATGCCACAACCCTTTAGGAAAGGAGCATTTCAAGACTCACGAAGAAATGTTCAACATCATTAATAAAGCACTTGCCATATTGTGCCACTTGACAGAGTGTTTTATTGATAAATTGCACTAATAACAGTTGTGCTCAAAACGTTTGTCTACGACCATTGTAACAAGAAGAAAGTAATCTTTGGCGGGCTATATGACATGCTGAAATCACACTACTGGAGGGATGACGTGGGACTAGATGTGAGGCATTTCCTTACGTATCCACTCTCGTGTCTTGTATCACGATGTTTTACTCATGCTCTTGAAATAATCCCAGTAACCTCCCACCTAAACCTTCATTGAAAAGAAACTTAACAAATCGAAAGTTGAGTGCAGGGAAATATTCATAGCAGTAAAAACTGTGAAGCACCCACAGGAGGCAGAAGGGAAGAGTAAGTAAAGTTTGGTATATTGATCAAAAGACAATCATTAAATTCATTTGGTATTATAGAAAATGATGCTGATAAACTATGAAATTAAAAGACACTTACTCCCTGGAAGGAAAGTTATGACCAACCTAGATAGCATATTAAAAAGCAGAGACATTACTTTGTCAACCAAGGTCCATCTAGTCAAGGCTGTGGTTTTTCCAGTGGTCATGTATGGATGTGAGAGTTGGACTATAAAGAAAGCTGAGCGCCAAAGAATTGATGCTTTTGAACTGTGGTATTGGAGAAGACTCTTGAGAGTCCCTTGGACTGCAAGGAAATCCAACCAGTCCATCCTAAATGAAATCAGTGCTAAATATTCACTGAAAGGATTGATGGTGAAGGTCCCATACTTTGGCCCCCTGATGCAAAGAACTGACTCATTGGAAAAAATCCAGATGTTGGGAAAAATTGAAGACAGGAGGAGAAAGGGACGACAGAGGATGAGATGGTTGGATGGCATCAACGACTTGATGGACATGAGTCTGAGCAAGCTCCAGGAGTTGGTGATGGACAGGGAAGCCTGCCGTGCGACCATCTATGGGGTCTCAAAGAGTCAGACACAACTGAGCAACTGAACTGAATGATAATTTGTAATATTAGAAATATAACTTAAGCAACCTTTAAAAATCATTAGAATGTGATTTTCAGTTCAGTCACTCAGTGACTCTGCTTTTTAATATGCTGTCTAGGTTGGTCATAACTTTCCTTCCAAGGAGTAAGCGTTTTTTAATTTCATGGCTTCAATCGCCATCTGAAGTGATTTTGGAGCCCAGAAAAATAAAGTCTGACACTGTTTCCACTGTTTCCCTATCTATCTGCCATGAAGTGATGGGACCAGATGCCATGATCTTAGTTTTCTGAATGTTGAGCTTTAAGCCAACTTTTTCACTCTCCTCTTTCACTTTCATCCAGAGGCTCTTTAGTTCTTCTTGACTTTCTGCCATAAGGGTGGTGTCATCTGCATATCTGAAGTCATTGATATTTCTCCCGGCAATCGGCAATCTTGATTCCAGCTTGTGCTTCCTCCAGCCCAGTGTTTCTCATGACGTACTCTGCATATAAGTTAAAATAAGCAGGATAACAATATACAGCCATGACGTACTCCTTTTCCTATTTGGAACCAGTCTGTTGTAGAATGTGATAATAGTATGTGAGAATTCTGATTATTTTTTTTTGCTTTGGCAGGGATCAAACCATTTTATTGGGAGGCTTTGAGCTTTTGACACTGAAAATACTAGTTTTAGTTCTGTGTAATTTGAATGTAATGAAAATATCCAAAGAAACCCATTTAGATGTGATTAACAAAACAGAGGCCCATTAAGTCCGGAGTCTTGTAATAGAAAAAATAATAATGCCATTAATGTTCCTTTTTGCCATTTAACAAACTCCAGAGAAAAGTGTGAAGTGTCTTTTTGCTATAAGCAACCTCTGCATTTTGGGAATTGTTGGTGTAACCTCTCTGAATAGGCTTCATTATCTGAAAAGGGGTAGGTTTGGAGTCAATCCTTAAATTGCCTTCAGTGGTAACATTCTCTGAATTTTATAAATCTGAGGAAGAAAATATATAAGAAGAAACAAACTCACCAGCATGGAAAAGTGTATAACAAAAGAAGAGTTTTAGAGTAAGTGAGACAATGAAAAACATTGAACTGGGACCATTTCAGCTCAGGATAAATGACATGGGTCTGTATAGATGTGTAAGAGGAAAGATAATTCATTTCTCTATCGATGGATTCTTGGAAAGTTTCCAATGTAGGGGCTGGGAATCAAATATCCAAATGGAAAATCTACTGAATGTGCATACCTTAAGTTAACCCAAACAGACCATGGCCAAAAAAGCGGGGTAGGACATGAAGGATGGAGATACAGTCACGCGGAATGAACTTCTTAACACTCCCTTCACTATCTTGAAACCTCTTTCTTGCCTGGATTTGTACGCTCAAACCCTTTGTAAGAGGGGTGGTCAGAAGCCAGTGCCCCTGTGCTCAGCATTAACGAAGGACGCTAATCAATTCCAGGATGTTCAAACCAAGCGATGACACCATCTGACGCACTGAACTCACTGGTAAGCAGCCGTGTTCTCTTCCGAATACTCTTCTTATATTCTTCCCAGCTGTGAAGGCCACAGCTCACATAGGAAGTGACATCTAATACAATTCCATGCAGCCATAGACTACGCTTGATGATAAAGTCGCAGCTTCTTAGGAGGATGACTTAAGGGGTCATCATCAACATGGACCTATTTGAATAATTACAGACGCTCTTTCTGGTCCTGGATAAGTCTCACTAGTTTAGAAAGTGCCTAGTATGGCATCTACACCTCACATCTAGTGCCAGGAGGTTCTAAGTGAAAGTCGTGCAGTCGTGTCTGACTCTTTGCAACCCCACGGACCATAAAGTCCATGGAATTCTCCAGGCCAGAATACTGGAGTGGGTAGTCTTTCCCTTCTCTGAGGGGATCTTCCCAAACCAGGGATCGAACCCACATCTCCCGCATTGCAGACAGATCCTTTACCAGCTGAGCCACAAGGGAGGCCCCGGAGGTTCTAAGAAATGGTGCAAAACAAGAATACTGACCGGACTCCTGGACTCTCATGAAAGAATGAACTTGACACATTCTTCCAAGGAAGCCAAGAAAGAAAGTAATTTCGGAATTCTGGGTTTGTGCAGCGGCCTAGACATAAATTTCTTTTAAAGGGATTGAATTTCATCTTGTCTCGAGAAACTAAAATAACAGGAAATAAGTAAGACCAAGAAATGAATTTAAAAGTGGGTAAGTTACAGAAGTTTCACATAAACCGTTAGAACAGCACAGTGTGATTTGTAAATGTCTCCAATTTTATTGGAAAACCAAACAGGTATTGTATTTTCGTAGCTTCGACCTGAGGCAAATAGGTCTGTGACAGCAAAGATCCTTAAGTCCAAACTTAGCCACCAGGGAGACCCTGAGTCACCAGGTTAGCCCCTTGATTTTTCTCATTATCATTTTGAGAGTCTATTTTCTTGATGTGGACCAGCCTAACAAAGGATTTCTTTTCCAAGTTAGTGATCATTTTATTGCTTGAATCTGAGAGGTCTCGAACTCTTTCAAATTTCAGAAAAATTTCACTACTGGCTGTTGGATTAATACTGACCCTCTTGCAACCATTGTGAATTTTAAATAACTTAAATGAATTTACAAGAAGCTCACGTAATTTATGGTCCAATGTATTTTGGCCTGAACACTGGAGCATTGAACCCATGTCTCCTGAACTGGCAGGCAGATGCTTTACCATCTGAGTGAACAGGGATCCAGAGGGCAAGACCCTCTTTTGCAAATGCCAATATTCACATCTTAGTATCCAGTTTTATTTTTCAGGCACTTAGATGATGCCTTTTCAAGACCTGGAAGTTCTCCGTTCTTGGAACTGTTCACACACAGCTGGATATACAAGTAGTGGAAATGGAACACCAAGTAATTTGAGTCTACAAAATATCTAAAAAAAAAAAAAAAGAATTCCATGGAATTCTCCAGGCCAGGATACTGGAGTGGGTAGCCGTTCCCTTCTCCAGGGAATTTTCCTGACCCAGGGACCAAACCCAGGTCTCCCACACTGCAGGCGGATTCTTTACCAGCTGAGCCAGCAGGGAAGCCCAGAAAATATATCTAACATCCCACCAAATGCTCACCTAGTCTGAGGTTCTGTGAATCTGAGGATCCGTGTCTTTGCCTGGTTTACATTTTAAATCCTCCTTGGGGAATACAAGGTCTCACCTTTATTTCTAGGGAGCCAGTAAATACAGAACTGAGAGCTTAGGGGTTGAGTCAATGTGCGGACGACATATTACTGAGATGTCTCAGATCTTATGGACAAACCCGAGTGAGCTTTTGTGGCCAAACCAATACAGAGTCTCGGGGCCTCCTCCTGAGAGTTCCCCTGCTTTCTCTCCAGCATGGAAGCTGGATTTCTTCCATGGGAGGCTCAGGGATTTACAGTGTCACAAACATGACATCTGTCACCCTCCCTGAGACTGAGGCGTGGGCTGATACAGCATCACGCAGCTGGATTTCACAGGTGAATTAAGGTCACAGAGAGCCCAGGTTCAGGAGGGAAGGTACGTGAGGGCTGGCATACATGCTGTGGTTCACTGGAAGTCATCTCCGGGTGTGTGCATGCTCGGTCACTCAGATGTGTCCAACACTTTGCGATCCCATGGACTGTAGCCCCTCTAGGCTCCTCTGTCCATGGGATTTCCCAGGCAAACATACTGGAGCGGGGTTGCCATTTCTTTCTCCAGGCGATCTTCCTGACCCAGCGATCGAACCTCCATCTCTTACACTGGCAGACAGATCCTTTACCACTGAGCTACTAGGGAAGCCCATCTTTGGGACGTCCTATATCTGGTTTCCAAATACTCGGTTCTCTTCCAAGACACCAAAGTCATGTCATTCCAGAGTCAAGGGTGGGGTGAAGTTACAAAAGTGCGTCTCCTAAGAACCTTCAGGTGCAGAAGGATTTACTTGGGTGCGCCTCCTTTTGATCTGAAGGCATGTGAACCAAAGAGATGAGTCATTTGCCTCTCGGGTGTAAACACACAACCATGAGACAGGCACAGAAGTAGAAGAATGGCCACAGACACCTCAGTATGAACACTCAAGTTTCATACAGACTTTTCAACCATGTGAAGACTCTTAGAACAACTGACTGTGGACGGTGCCCTACCGAGCACCCATATTTTGGTTCTGATGTACCTTTTCCACTTTCAAGAGGCCAGAGCTTCTTGCAGAAATGACTGGTTCTCATTCAGGGTCAGGGGATAAACAAGATGAGACCAGAACATCTGGACAAATCAAGAGAAATAATGATATCAAAGACAAGCAGAGTTAAGTCAGAAAGGCTCAGTGGCCAAGCTGAAGGAGCTTGCGCTTGCCGATGCTCAGCCAATTTCAGCTTCAGTAGGTAAGGACAGATCTGTAACTGAGTGAAACCTCACAAATATATTTCAGTTCAGTCGCTCAATCATGTCTGACTCTTTGTGACCCCATGGACTGCAGCATGCCAGGCTTGCCTGTCCATCACCAACCCCTAGAGCTTACTCAAACTTATGTCCATTGAGTCGGTGATGCCATCCAACCATCTCATCCTCTGTCGTCCCCTTCTCCTCCCACCTTCAATCTTTCCCAGCATCAGGGTGTTTTCTAATGAGTTAGCTCTTTGCATCAGGTGGTCAAAGTATTGGAGCTTCAGCGTCGGTCCTTCCAATGAACACCCAGGACTGATCTCCTTTAGAATGGACTGGTTGGATCTCCTTGCAGTCCAAGGGACTCTCAAGAGTCTTCTCCAACACCACAGTTCAAAAGCATCAGTTCTTCAGTGCTCAGCTTTCTTTATGGTCCAACTCTCACATCCATACATGACCACTGGAAAAACCGTAGCCTTGACTAGATGGCCCTTTGTTGGCAAAGTAATGTCTCTGCTTTTTAATATGCTGTCTAGTTGGTCATAATTTTTCTTCCAAGAAGCAAGCGTCTTTTAATTTCATGGCTGCAGTCACCATCTGCAGAGGTTTTGGAGCCCAGGTAAATAATCTCTCACTGTCTCCACTGGTTTCCCATCTATTTGCCGTGACGTGATGGGACCAGATGCCATGATTTAGTTTTCCGAATGTTGAGTTTTAAGCCAACTTTTTCACTCTCCTCTTTTACTTTCTTCAAGAGGCTCTTTAGTTCTTATTCATTTTCTGCGATAAGGGTGGTATCATCTACATATCTGAGGTTATTGATATTTCTCCAAGCAATCTTGATTCCAGCTTGTGCTTCATCCAGCCCAGCGTTTCTCATGATGTACTCTGCATATAAGTTAAATAAGCAGGGTGACAATATACAGCCTTGACGTATTCCTTTCCCGATTTGGAATCAGTCTGTTGTTTCATGTCCAGTTCTAACTGTTCCTGCTTGAGTTGCATACAGATTTCTATTTAGACCCATGAATTTGTATATACATTTTAAAAATCGAACTAGTTGATCATTTGTGAACATGAGAGGTGCCAATTTTTCAGTTTGAAAATCTAAATGTGTGTCTTGCTTTTTTCCACATCAGCAACAGAATGTGAGCTGAGATTTACATTTTCGCTACCATTAGGTAAATGAATAAATTAGATGATCAGATTAGGGGACCTCCCTGGTGGTCCAGTGGTTAAGAATCCACATTCCAGTGCAAGGCACATGGGTACCACCCCTGGTCAGGGAACTAAGATCCCACACGCCGTGAGGCAACTCAGCCTCACGTGTACCACAACTGAAAAACTGGTGCATTGCAATGCAGAACCCAGTGCAGCCAAAAAATAAAAAATAATCTCTACAAGGAGAGATCTTAGTAAGTCGAATCTCGTTTAATGATCAGAAATTCCTCTCGATTTTTAAAAGCGGTGTTAGGAGAGACAGAACATTTGACCCAGGATAGAGCAAATGGTGGGCCTCCCCGGTGATCAGTGGTAGAGAACCTGCCTGCCAACGCACGACACCGAGGAGACATGGGTTTGATTCCTGGGTTGGGAAGACCTCCTGGAGAAGGGCATGGCAATCCACTCCAGGATTCTTGCCTGGAGAATCCCAAGGACACAGGAGACTGGCGGGCCACAGTCCATGGGGTCGCAAAGAGTCGGACGTGACTGAGCCGTAAACAACAACCGCCAATCATTAAGAGTAGAGGATGTTTTCCGAGAAGACAAGCTCCTTGATGAAGCCAATGTCCTAGAGAAGACATGGAAAGACCAATGGCGCCCAAGCGGAGATGGGAGGATGGGAAGGGGACACAGTTCTGGTCCTTTCCTTCACCCTGTTTCTCTGGCTCTCAGGAACTGAGCAGAAAGGAAAACCAAAGAGAAACCAGGGCACCTGAGCCCTTACAAATGAGCTGAGCGCTCAGAGAGAGCCCCACGAGACATTTCCCTGCCTACCCTCGCAGAAGAGATGTTGAGATCAGATGCCCTCACTGTTTCACTTTCTGCAAGGGGGTGTGGAAACACCTCATGTCAAACAGTCGGGTCTGGCCAGAAGGAGAACCAAGCTGATTGTGCAATGGGAGGAAAGGCTCCAAGGTTTTCACATGAATTCAGAGAACAAACTCTAAGGGGCTTAGAGTAGCCCCTTCCGTGGGGGAGAAGCCATCCCTACAGAAAGGAGGAGAATTATGCCAGGCAAAACAGGATAAAATTATGCCAGGCAAACCACAGGAAAATTATGCCAGGCAAAGCATGGTAAAATTACGCCAGGCAAAGCACAGTAAAATTACGCCAGGCAAAGCACAGCATGTCCCAGAAGACCACAGACACACCCTCCTCGAATTCAAGGGCTCAAGATAACTTAGTATTTATGAATAAAACCCATTCCATAGGAAAAAAAAAAAAAACAGGGGAAGGGTGTTGACAAGCATTTGTTCACATTAGTAAAAGTAGAATCTCTGAACAGGGCTACCCGTGACAAACATGGTCAAACAGAACAATAAACCAAGGATCTCTGAGAATGTAGGAGGCTACACAGGTGTCGTGGAAATTGCTCTAAGAGACTGAAAAAAATTGTGACCAGGTTTTGCAATCACAATGTGTATGTAGCCCTGTTGTCACTGGTAACTCTGGAAGACAAAAAAGGTACCCAACCAATGGGTACACTGGGACAGAGATCTAAACACAAATTACTACAAGAGTCATCTGGTCCTTACGAACTGCATTTGAGAAGGTACCACCAATAACATGGACTAGATGCAGAAAGAGCAGGCTAACGTGCAGAGAGAAGTTAGAGAAAAATCGAGCTTCTGGCAACAGCAAAATAAGAAAACAAACGTGTCTTAACACCACCCTGGTTAGTAAGAAAATGATTCCCCCAAAAAAGTTAAAACCCTGTGTCGGACAATCCAGCAAGCTACCAGGAAGTTATAGCCTCGGGGACACACCAAAGCAAAGTGGGCTTCCCTGATAGCTCAGCTGGTAAAAAGTCCACCTGCAATGCAGGAGACCCCGGTTCGATCCCTGGGTTGGGAAGATGCCCTGGAGAAGGGAAACGCTACCCACTCCAGTATTTTGTCCTGGAGAATTCAATGGACTGTATAGTCCATGGGGTCACAAAGAGTTGGACACAACAGAGAGACTTTAACTTTCACACACCAAAGCAGGAGTACTGAAGTAAGACCTGTGATAAGACTTCAGAGGAGCTTAAGACAGGCCTAGGAGAACCTCCTGGCTGGGCAAAATAGCTACTAGGAATGTGAGGGACGTGTTTCAGCACAGCCTCACATGCTCCGAGTCATGACTGAGTCTAAGAGGAGAGTATCTCTCAAAAGGAAGTGCTAATCCCATTCCAATCCCAAAGAAAGGTAATGCCAAAGAATGCTCAAACTACCGCACAATTGCACTCATCTCACAAGCAAGTAAAGTGATGCTCAAATTCTCCAAGCCAGGCTTCAGCAATACGTGAACTGTGAACTTCCAGATGTTCAAGCTGGTTTTAGAAAAGGCAGAGGAACCAGAGATCAAATTGCCAACATCCGCTGGATCATCAAAAAAGCAAGAAAGTTCCAGAAAAACATCTATTTCTGCATGGATCACAATAAACTGTGGAAAATTCTGAAAGAGATGGGAATACCAGACCACCTGACCTGCCTCTTGAGAAACCTATATGCAGGTCAGGAAGCAACAGTTAGAACTGAACATGGAACAACAGACTGGGCCCAAATAGGAAAAGGAGTACATCAAGGCTGCATATTGTCACCCTGCTTCTTTAACTTCTATGCAGAGTACATCATGAGAAACGCTGGGCTGGAAGAAGCACAAGCTGGAATCAAGACTGCCAGGAGAAATATCAATAACCTCAGATATGCAGATGACAACACACTTATGGCAGAAATTGAAGAGGAACTAAAAAGCCTCTTGATGAAAATGAAAGAGGAGAGTGAAAAAGTTGGCTTAAAACTAAGATCATGGCATCTGGTCCCATCACTTCATGGGAAATAGATGGGGCAACAGTGGAAACAGTGGCTGACTTTATATTTTTGGGCTCCAAAATCACTGCAGACGGTGACTGCAGCCATGAAATTAAAAGACGCTTACTCCTTGGAAGGAAAGTTATGACCAACCTAGATAGTATGTTCAAAAGCAGAGACATTACTTTGCCAACAAAGGTCGGTCTAGTCAAGGCTATGGTTTTTCCAGTGGTCATGTAAGTATGTGAGAGTTGGAGTGTGAAGAAAGCTGAGCACCGGAGAATTGATGCTTTTGAACTGTGGTTTTGGAGAAGACTCTTGAGAGTCCCTTGGACTGCAAGGAGATCCAACCAGTCCATTCTAAAGGAGATCAGTCTTAGGTGTTCATTGGAAGGACTGATGCTAAAGCTGAAACTCCAGTACTTTGGCCACCTCATGCGAAGAGTTGACTCATTGGAAAAGTCTCTGATGCTGGGAGGGATTGGGGGCAGGAGGAGAAGGGGACGACAGAGGATGAGATGGCAGGATGGCATCACCAACTCGATGGACATGAGTTTGAATGAACTCCAGGAGTTGGTGATGGACAGGGAGGCCTGGTGGGCTGCGATTCATGGGGTCGCAGAGTCGAACATGACTGAGAGACTGAACTGAACTGAATCCCATTCCAGCAACAGCATAGAATCCAATTCATAGGAGACCCTCGCAAATTTTGAGACAAAATTGTATTGGCCCAAGTGTGACCCATCTGGAATAGAAGAGCGTGGCTTAGTTCAAAATGTAAATGTGACCCTTAGCATTCACAGCTATGTATGGGCAGGAAGCAGATTGAGAAATTTATTCACAGGGTGTGTTTTCTGGTTATCGAGCAGCTAAGGAATACATTAGAAAGGAAAAGAACATTCCAGAAGATGGAGCCCAAAGCGGTGGAGAATAACAGACTACGGAACAACTTCCAGGAAGCTGACTTAATCTAGGAATACTTCCCACTCCTGGAGACGGGCCCTTCAGTAAATCACAGCCATGGAAACAATGAGTTAGAGTTGCACATACCCTTATGCACAGCTCGTCAATTTGTGTATTTCATCAACAGAAAAATAAAAAAGCTGTCACTTGTCATTTTCAACTTTTAGTGCTCTATCAATTTTTAAAGATGTGTCTACTTTTTTAAGTATAAGTGGCATCATCTGGACGGTGAAATTAGGAATCACTTTATCTTTTCACCGTACTTCTGTACATTAAAAAGTAAACTCATGTCACTTTTAAAAAAGCATAACTCATGAAAGAGAAATTCTGAATCTAGCATCTTCTGTTGAAATTCTTCAAATATTGAAAGCTTATGAAAAACAGCTGCCATAACATGGATAATTTTAGGGGGGGCGGAAATGAACAATTTTATTGCCCCAAAGTTGAAGACTGAATTTTTTTCAAAGAAGATACACAAAAATATTCTTTAGCCATTAAAATGACCTAGGTACATTTTAGTATCATCAAGTTATGTTTCTAAATATCGTACTAAGTGGTCAAAAAAGGATGACCTGTTAGTGAATGCAGCTACAATCCAGTTCTTCATTACACACACATATATATATATATATATATATATATACATACATATTCAGTATTTGAATATCCACATATATTTCAGTATTTGAATATTTATATACACACATATACCGGAGAAGGCAATGGCATCCCACTCCAGTACTCTTGCCTGGAAAATCCCATGGACAGAGGAGCCTGGTAGGCTGCAGTCCATGTGGTCGCTAAGAGTCGGACACGACTGAGCGACTTCACTTTCACTTTTCACTTTCATGCATTGGAGAAGGAAATGGCAACCCACTCCAGTGTTCTTGCCTGGAGAGTCCCAGGGACGGGGGAGCCTGGTGGGCTGCCGTCTCTGGGGTCACACAGAGTCGGACACGACTGAAGTGACTTAGCAGATACACACACATATACATACATACATACATATATATACACACAGACACCTTGCCACCCACGCACCAGTATGAGTGCACACACACTTCTAACTTAAATACAAATACGAATAAATCAATGAGATAAAATGTCATAGTATTAAAATATTTCACAAAGTTAAAAACAAGTGACTAAATTCTAATGCTGAGACCCTCACTGTCGGTAAGGTGATGACTTCCAAATCTATGACCAGCCTCACACTTCACATGCAAGCCCCACAACTGCTTTGCTGATGCTTCTGAGGCACCTCCACCAGGCCATCCCGCAAACACGATGTGAAAAAAAAAAATCCATTATTTTCGTCTCACAAGCCTATCATTTGCATTCTCTAATATTTATCCATTTTCCCAAGACTATTATCTGATAATCACCATGGAGTGCTATCATCAATAGGCATTAATCAGTATATACGGTGAGGAACATTTCTGGCTGGTATAACGAGAATGATATTTATCTCACGGGGTTGTGGAGGCTATTTAAATGCAGTGCCTTTAACATGCCCTGAACAAGTCCTGGGACAACTGAGCACTAAATGGATAGTAGATACCATTAAAATGATCATTACTATCATTCTCCTTATTCTTCATGTCATATTTACACATGTATAGTGGTTTTGTAACTGCTGCTGCTGCTGCTGTCGCTTCAGTAGTGTCCAACTCTGTGCGACCCCATAGACGGCAGCCCACCAGGCTCCCCCGTCCCTGGGACTCTCCAGGCAAGAACACTGGAGTGGGTTGCCATTTCCTTCTCCAATGCATGAAAGTGAAAAGTGAAAGTGAAGTCGCTCAGTCGTGCCTGACTCTTAGCGACCCCATAGACTGCAGCCCACCAGGCTTCTCCATCCATGGGATTTTCCAGGCAAGAGTACTGGAGTGGGGTGCCATTTGTAACTAGCCAGCTTATTTAACATACTTCCGTTATCCTTAGTAGTATGAACTCTTTTGCCTTTCCTATCTTTTTTTTTTTTTAATGTGGACCCTTTTTAAAGTCTTCATTGAATTTATGACAATGTTGCTTCTGCTCCATGTTTTGCCTTTTGTCCATGATGCAGGTGGAATCTTAACTCCCCCACCAAGGATCAAACCCACATCCTCTGCACTGGAAGCAAAGTCTTAACCACTGGATCACCAGGGAAGCCCCTGGCTTTTCTGCCTTCTAAAAAGATGCTAATGTAGATTCCCAAAATTTTAAATCATTGCATTGGCTAGTGCTCCCACACTGATGTCATTAATAATAATGAAAATGACAGCAGATGCTCTTCTTTGCTGTTCACTCTAGTGGAATATTTCTTCCATCATCAAGATACATTTAGGCATTTGGTTGTAGTTACTTTTCATTTCTATTTTACCTGGCCTTTTATCTGAAACAGTGGCTGAATTGTATCAAATTCTTTTTTGGCACTTATTGAAACAGCAGCGTTTTTTTTTTTTTTTTTTTTTCATTTAACTTAATAACGTCATGAATTACATTAATACATCTCCTAATATTGAATCATTTTGGTATTCCTAAAATAGCTGTTATTTCATTATGGGGTATTACTTCTTAATATACTGCCGGATCAAATGTTCACTTCAAGAGTTTCCATTAATATTTATATAATTCAGATGACACATTATGCATATAAATTTCTTACTCTCTGGTCGCTGTCAGATTTTAATACCAGAGTTAATCTACCTTTATAATATTTAATACAATTAATCCTTTTTATATGGCCTTGGTCAGTTTTAGTACCACAGGGATTCATTGTTCCTTTAAAGTTCAATAGCATAGTAATTTCACTTGCCTCGTATTATGGGGAAAATTACCTATGAAATAACCTTTATCTGTCATTTTGTAAATGAGCAGAGAGAGAGTGGAGGAAGCCTTTGACAACCTTTTTCAACTGGGACCATGACTATTGGTCTGTTTAAACTTTCCTAAATTTCAGCAAGAAGATGTACCTCGTAACTTACAAACATTCTATTGCTTTCCCTATATATCCCAACTTTATATTCTCACTTATCATCGACATTTCTCTCTCCATGTCTCCCACCTCTTTCTTTACCTCACTTGGACTAGGTGTACACAGGATTTTTTTCTACAGGTTCTGCACTGTGTACCAGGCCTCAGGAAAGTAGACTCTACAAGTAATGACCAGGTTTGTTTCTAGATGATAAACCAGCTCAAGGACAGCACACTTAAATCTGTAAGCTTCTAATCCTTGTCTTACCGTAACTTGCACAGAGAAACCCATGGTAACCAGCATGATTCAACCACTTAAAGGGAACATGGTCACCTTGTCCTGCAATGGGACGATGAGAAGCCAGCTCCCAAATGTAAGGACTGGAACCAAGAAAACAGCCAGGCTTTTTTTCCAGAACCACAGCTGCTGCAGTGGTCACTGCTGGTCTGTCGACTGGGGCATGCTCTGAGCTCAGACCGTGCTCTTTTAACTCTCCACCACGTGGGTCTGCGGGGGTGCCTGGCTGAAGACTGACCAAGAGAGAATGAGGTACTTGCATGTGTGGTCAGCCACCCCCCAATCCCCACTAGAGCCCTGGACCATGATGGTGCCCAGGACGGGGACCAAGAGCTACACATTGGGCCCCAGGTCCATTCGCTCCTCCTCTGTCTACTGCACCCGATTAAGTAAGCCTGGGCAAGCAGTCTGCATTTCTGAAAATACTCAACTAGGTCAGCTTGGGTTGGAGAGCTGGACAAGCCACATTGGTATAAACTGGTCCTACTACTGCTGTAGTCAAGACTTTCTACATCCTTGGAACGAGACTCAGGACTTAACATCTGGTGAGAAGCCCCAAAGTATGGACCAGATGAAGCTGTATTAAGGTACACCTAATGCTGTGACCATAGGGGAACTCTGCCATTCCCAAGCTCTCAGAACTAGGCCAAATACTTACTAAGTATCAACAACCTCAGACATGCAGATGACACTGGCCTTCTGGCAGGAAAGCGAAAACGAACTAAAGAGCCTCTTGATGAGCGTGAAAGAGGAGAGTGAAACAGTTGCTTGAAACTGAACATTCAAAACACTAGAATCAAGACATCTGGTCCCATCACTTCATGGCATATTGGGGAACTGATGGAAATAGTGCCAGATTTTATTTTCTTGGGCTCCAGAATCACTGCAGAGGGTGACTGCAATGAAATTAAAAGACACGTGCTCCTTGGAAGAAAAGCTACGACAAACCTAGATAATGTATTAAAAAGCAGAGATATCTCTTTGCTGACAAATGTTCATGTAATCAAAGGTATGGTTCTTCCAGTGGTCATGTGCGGATGTGAAAGTTGGAAACTAAAGAAGGCTGAGTGCCAAAGAATGGATGCTTTTGAACTTCGGTGTTGGAGAAGACTCTTGAGAGTCCCTTGGACTGCAAGGAGATCCAATCAGTCCATCCTAAAGGAGATCAGTCCTGGGTGTTCATTGGAAGGACTGATGCCGAAGCTCCAATACTTTGGCCACCTGATGTGAAGAACTGGCTCACTGGAAAAGACCTTGATGCTGGGAAATATTGCAGCGGGAAAAGGGGGTAGCAGAGGATGAGATGGTTAGATGGCACCAGTGACTCAATGGACATGAATTTGAGCAATCTCTAGCAAACAGTGGAGGAGAGGGGAGCCTGGCGCGCTGCAGTCCGACAGGTCACAAAGAATCAGACGCGAGTTAGCAACTGAACGACAACTTGTCGCTTAAGCTGAATCAAGTTCCACAACAGGTGGATGGCAGATAACTGCAGAGAATCATCTGAATCCAT
Organism: Bos indicus x Bos taurus; assembly: GCF_003369695.1. Classification (NCBI taxonomy): domain Eukaryota; kingdom Metazoa; phylum Chordata; class Mammalia; order Artiodactyla; family Bovidae; genus Bos; species Bos indicus x Bos taurus. The sequence goes on along the minus strand of NC_040105.1, from coordinate 5,430,339 downwards.
CCCATAACCTCCCACAAAGATTCCCACCCCTCCTTTTCTGCCCTTATGTGTTCAGTTTTCAATATCTGGCACCTTCTCTCTTAAGAGGACTGGGGTCCACAGGAACAAGGATAGCATTGCCAGACGTAGGTTGCACTCACTGCACAATAGCTGAAGGAAACTGGTAGAAAGAAACTTCCTTTATAAATCCTACCCTGTTTTCCTAAGTCTTATTTTTTTTTTTAACTTCTCCTAAAACAAAAGATTTCTCCTTCCTCCTATTTTTTGGGCTATCCAGTCAAATTACTGTAAGGTCTATTTTATGGGATTAGAAATGAAAACATTATATCCTTTGAATTTTCTTCAAAGGACATTTTGGACTGAACTGTCTGCCAACGACATCTGCAGCTGGCTCAGTCTGATTTGCTAAATGTTTGGGAATTTGGGGGTGGGGGGGCCTGCTATTCAACACTGTCATTATTAAAAATGAATGTATATAAACTTTCATTCAAAACTGTATTAAAACCATACTAATAAATAAAAGCTGTAATTCTCTCATCGTCTCCTTACTTATTATGGCTAATTTGGGTATTCACGTCTGTGGAGGAGGAGATGGCAAATCGCTCCAGTATTCTTGCCTGGGAAACCCCATGGACAGAGGATCCTGGTGAGCTATAGCTCATGGGGTCGCAAAGAGTCGGACATGACTGAGCACACCACACCCATGGTGGGACAGCTACATACTGGTGAATACCGTACATTTCTTCACATTTCCATGACAAATACCCTCATCGGCAGCTTGAAACCGGCCATGGTAGGGGCATTTCCAGCACAGAAACTGGCAACAGCTATGAATCGGGACTTAAGTTAAACCTTTGTTGATTTCCTAGACTAAAGAATGTGAACATTGCCCAGACACGTCTGACTCTTTGCGACCCTATGGACTGCAGCCCTCCAGGCTCTTCTGTCCACGGGATTCTCCAGTCAATAATCCTGGAGGGGGTTGACATTTCCTCCTCCAAGAGATCTTTCCCAACCCAGGGATTGAACCCAGGTCTCCTGCATTGCAGGCAGATTTCTTTACCATCTGAGCCACCAGGGAAGCCCAGAGTAAAGGAAATGTTGGTTAAAATGGTAACACTGCAACAATAACCATTTTACAGCCAACATCCAGTGGACAGCCATTATACTGTAATTAACCAACCCACAACAAAGCAGAAACGATCTCTAGGATTTGAAGCTCCTTCACTACCCAACTCAGCAAAGAAAGTGCTCAGCTACTCACGTACCAGTGAAGTTCTGATGTAAGTGTTCCCTATTTTGTTTTTGTCTTACTAACACGAATGAATATACCAACCCACTGATGCTTAAAACTCACCTACAAAAGCAGCTGCTAAATAGTTAAATAGATTCTTTACCATTGGAGCCACCAGGGAAGCCCTAAATAGTTACCAGCCCACCACTAACCATGCCAGTCTGTTCTCATTTCTCTGCCCAGCAGCATTAATTTTTAAATGGCTTGCAATTATATTTTAAACGTTCCCTTGTTTTATGTCCTTAATCTCTAAATGCCCTCTTAAAGAACCCTCATTACTTTGAGCCGGTATGTTTAAAAGAACACACCCACTTAGGGTTTTATTACACTGTTTTCTTATTAAGTTCTAATTTTATTCTTCCTGAGTCATAAAATGCGGCATCGACTACTGTTCCCTTTATTGATTTATTGGGTGGGGGGTGTCCTTGTGGCCTAATATGAAGCCAAATGTGGAAATGTTCTGCAGGTCCGGGAGAGGAAGGCTCAGTCTGCCTGAGGGGGCTTTGCGTAACACAGGTATTAAATAGACAGACAGACACGCTACATCCTCCTCAGTACTGTATTTGCTTCTTTGGTTACCAGGCCCCTGGAGGTCTCAGCCTCGGCTTCTCCCTATATTACTAACTGTTTTACCCAAGATGACTAAGCGCATTCATAGTTTATTTCCCCTGGGTCGGGAAGATCCCCTGGAGAAGGGAATGGCAACCCACTCCAGCATCCTTGCCTGGAGAAATCCCATGGACAGAGGAGCCCGGCAAGCTACAGTCCATGGAGTTAGACATGACAGAGCAACTAACAACTTTCTTAGTTAATTTACACTTGTTGAAATTTTTCCTAAATATGTGGCTCCATTTGTTGTAGGTATGTCTCTGGTAGACAGTTAATCACTTGACTTTAATTTGTAATGAGTATCTTTCTGTATTAACAGAGATTCTATTTGCGTGCGTGCACGCGAAGTCACTCAGTCGTGTCCAACTCTTTGGGACCCCGTGGACTGCAGCCCGCCAGGCTCCTCTGTCTATGGGATTCTCCAGATGAGAATCCTGGAATGGGTTGCCATGCCCTTCTCCAGGCTGCAGACCAAGTTTCCACGCACGTGACGATATATTTTCAATTTGCTGTTCATCATTTTTGTGACATCTTTAACAGCCAACATCATTTCCTTAAAAAGTTAACAACTGGATCGAAACCACAGCTAAATTCATCAAAGCTATAAAAAGTTAGAAATAAATCACTGACAAACTCAGAAAAAGGAAAAGCCAACAGATAAACAAGCAAACTATCCACTAATTCCATTTTCTCTTTTTATCCCAAATATGGGTATGTTTTATCATTTTTCAAGTGCAGATACACAGGTACACATGTGAGTATGTGTGCTAAATATACCATATGGGTACGAGGTGACACACACAGATCACGGTTTATATATATGATGCATATTTCTATATCACACATGGAAACATTCTTGTCACTTGAGGGTTATTCCTTAACTCACTGCTGAGACTTTAGTAACTAGAACATTAGAGGCTCCTGGGAACAGTAATCCAAAATCTATCCTCCAGCTACTCAGAGCAGAGTAGCAGAAAACCAAACATGCCAAGAAAAAACCTGCACATAATACCAATTAGTATATGATTCTCAAGGACAGGGTGGACTGTGATACCAAGCGCGTGCGCTGTCTGACTGAGTCCACACAACAAAGATGCATCTCTGGCCCACTTATCCTCAGGTGGACCCCTCATCCTCCAGCTGTCACTTCTAGAGCTGGGTAGCCTCCTGGGGACCTACCTGGCCACCAAGCAGGTGAGTCCTTACCTGGATCCCCAAGCAGGCAATTCCTACTCACCAAAGGGTGCGGGGGGGAGAGCTTATGGTAGAGGAGAAGCTCCAGAATTCAGTGAGCATCGGCCCGTCTCCTCGCCAGCCCCAGGACGTTACCTGTAGGACGTGGGTCCAGCAGAGGCCTGGGGGCAGCTTTCCCTTCCCTTCCTCCTCCGCCATCTGTCAGAACTCAGTCTCACGCTCGCCTCTAACTGCAGAGGGAGATGGGGACGACCCATGCTGGCCTCAGAAGCAGCACGGTGGACGCTGCGCACAGCCCAGCTCCAGGATACAGGCGGCCTGGGTCCCCATGGAAGGAGGCACAGGCTTGTCCCCCCCACCCCGGGGGGTGCGTGCTGGACCACAGGGAAGTGACCACGGGTCAGCAGGACACTGACCTCGTGCCAAGTTGGCCAAGTTGGCCAACTCCTGTGAGAGATGATGTACGAAGCAGGCTTCCCAAGTGGCTCAGTGGTTAAAAAAAAAAAAAAAAAAATCCACCTTGCAATGCAGGAGACATGGGTTTGATCCCTGGGTCAGGAAGATCCCCTGGAGAAGGAAATGGCAACCCACTCCAGTATTCCTGCCTGGGAAACTCCACGGACAGAGGAGCCTGGCGGGCTGTACAGTCCACAGAGGTTGCAAAGAGTTGGACACGACTGGGCAACTAAAAACAGCAACAACCACCACCCACGTTAAAGTTGCTGCAACCGCGAACTCACACACTCCTTTCCAAAGGAAAGGGTCTTCTCAACACTTTGCCCTCTCTGCCTCCTAACCAGCTCCGGGGTATCTCCATGTGGTCTGGCATCACACGGTGTGACCCTATTCTTCAGAACTCTCGAGTAGGAAACTCTTCAGTGGCCGTTATCTCTCGATCCAGTGCTCTGACCACACTGGAATAATAAGAAAAGCCATGTTTCAAGACACTTCCCCCTCCCCCAGTCCTGACACTACACAGGCACTGTAGAATCTCAGCAACATGAAAATGGGGCAAGACGATGTTCAAGGAACCACGGCTGGTAAGACTTGAAGCAGTACATGCAGCTGGCCCCTGGGTGTGGAAGCAAACAGGCTGAGGCTGGGTTTCAAACAACACAGGAGGGCCATGTCTGCTGGTCTGGCTAGCTGCTCAGATTCTGGGAAAAGCAAGACTGGGAGACTGTGATCTGTGATGAGGATGTCTGGAGGGATGTGAGGGTTGGGTCGGAACAGGCACAGAGTATATTCCCGCTCACCAAGTAGGGCGTTATGGTAGAGGAGGAGCTCAAGAATTCAGGGAGCATCAGCCAGTCTCTTCCCCGGCCCCAGGAAGAAGACATACATGGATGGCCAAACACAGCAAAAGATGCTCAACATCACTGACTATCAGCAAAATGCAAATCAATGCTATAATGATGTATCACCTCACAACGGTCAGAATCACTTCAGTTCAGTTGCTTAGTCGTGTCTGACTCTTTGCGACCCCATGGACTGCAGCACATCAGGCTTCCCTATTCATCACCAACTCCCGGAATTTACTCAAACCCATGTCCATTGAGTTGGTGATGCCATCCAACGGTCTCATCCTCTGTCGTCCCCTTCTCCTCCCACCTCCAATCTTTCCCAGCATCAGGGTCTTTTCCAGCAGGTCAGTTCTTCACATCGGGTGGCCAAAGTATTGCAGCTTCAGCATCAGTCCATCCAATGAATATTCAGGACTAGAATGGTGGATGGAAACAATGGAGTACTACTCAGCCGTAAACACGAATGGAGTTATGCCATCTGCAGTGACGTGGGTGGACCCAAAGATGGTCACACTTGAGTGCAGGGAGTCAGAGAGAGGAGGGCAAGCACCGCCTGATGTCACCGATATGTGGAATCTACCACACGACACCAATGAGCTCCTTACAAGATGGAAACAGGCTCAGAGACTCAGGGAACAGGCTTGTGGGTGCCAACGCGGGTGAGGGTGTGGGATAGATGGACTGGGAGCTTGGGATTAGCAGACGCAAACTACGACATACAGAAGGGATAAAGAACAAGGTCACACTGTACAGCACACGGAACTAAATGCAATATCCTGCAACACGTCATAATGGAAAAGAATGTGAGAAAAGAAATGTACCTGTGTGTGTGCTAAGTCGCTTCAGTCATGTCCGACTCTGTGCGACCCCATAGACGGCAGCCCACCAGGCTCCCCCGTCCCTGGGATTCTCCAGGCAAGAACACTGGAGTGGGTTGCCATTTCCTTCTCCAATGCATGAAAGTGAAAAGTGAAAGTGAAGTCGCTCAGTCGTGTCCGACTCTTCGTGACCCCATGGACTGTAGCCTACCAGGCTCCTCCGTCCATGGGATTTTCCAGGCAAAAGTACTGGAGTAGGGTGCCATTGCCTTCTCCTCATGTGTGTGTGTGTGTGTGTATATATATATATATATATATATATATATGTGTGTGTGTGTGTGTGTGTGTGTGTGTGTAACTGAATCACTTTACCGCAGAAACTAACCTAGCACTGTAAATCAGCTATACTCCAATAAAATAAAGTTTAAAAAAAAATTACGAGTTTTCCTAAGCACAACACTTAGGTAATGGTTCATAACACATTTTTAAACTATATTTTACCAAGCGCTTCAGAACACATTTTTCTTTAAAATCACAAATAAACGCCGAATTTTAATTTTCATTCTAGTACACATTTTGTGTCATTTGGCCATTTTTTTAGTCTAGAGATATTTAATGATTTTCATTATTATTAAAGAAACAAATGAGTCCATGAACATGTGAAGAAAGTGGGATTTCTTTAGAAAAAGAACATGTTACACATAACAAATACATGATTTGAAAGTTAAACTGTTGTTGCAATCCCTTGGTGTCGGGTCAACTTCAGGAAAGCTGATAAAAGAAAAATATTCAGATGGTATTTAAATTTTACATATTTAAAACCTTTTAAAAAAAGGTAGATGTGGTAGAAAAATTAGTGGTTGCTGGGGGCTAGAAGGGAAGCAGGAGCGAACAGAGGGCTCTCAGGGCAGTGGGACTATTCCGGACGATACTGTCATCGTGAAGACGGGACGTGGTGTATTTGGTAAAAGCCATGGCACGCTCAGCGCAACAAGTAAGCCCTAGAGTAAACTAGAGACTCCAGTTCACAATTATTCGTCAGTAAGTGAAGTGAAAGTCGCTCAGTCATGTCTGGCTCTCTGCAACCCCATGGACTATACAGTCCATGCCATGGGATTCTCCAGGCGAGAATACTGGAGTTGGATAGCCTTTCCCTCCTCCAGGGGATCTTCCCAACCCAGGGATTGAACCCATGTCTCCTGCATTGCAGGTGGATTCTTTTGCCAGCTGAGCCACCAGGGAAGGGCAAGAAGACTGGAGCGGGTAGCCTATCCCTTCTCCAGAAGTTGAACCCGAGTCTCCTGCATTGCAGGCGGATTCTTTACCAACTGAGCTATCATCGATTGTAACGGAACAGATGAAACTAAGGCAAGATGTCAATGAAAGACTGACCGGAGTGAGAAACGAGCATACACAGGAACTCTGCCCTTTTTGCTAAATTTTTCTGTAAACCTGAAAGTGCTCTGAGAAATAAAATCTGTAACTTTTTAAGCAAAACAAAAACCCTCCATCTGCAGAGCTCAGAAAATGAAATGTTTATGATGGTAGGACACTGAGGTGATGTCTTTATCGGTAAGTTGCAGAGACAGTCTGAATGCATGGCACAGCACATCACAATATGTGAAATACAATTTGGAATTAAACAAACTTCCAAAAGAAAAAAAAAAAAGCAAGTGATCCAAAGTCTCAAGACCAAAGTTCCATATGGTTTGCATAAAAGCCTACCTGAAGAGGTTACACGACGATTTCGAGGGGCTTCCTGCACCCCCTGACCCCCACCCTGGCTGTCTAGACTCTTCCCCGTGCTTAGAGGCCTTTGTGTGAGGAGGGGGTGGTGTTCATCATGTCCTCCTGACTTGCAAAGGGGCACATGAATTGCAAATAACCAGGGACTTCATAAATTTGTTGGAGGGCTCTGTTCCCTGGCAGGTGGAAAATCGGAGCCAGGGTGACCTCGGTGTGAAGGCAGCATGAAGCACAAAAGGAGGGGCACAGTTCCCCGTTACCCACGTCGTGGGTGACCCCTGCATCTGATCAGGGGGTGGCGGGGGGGGGTGCTTTATCACAGTCTATGGGGATGCACCTTCACCTCCTCGGAACCACCCCTGAGAACACTGCCGACCTGTCTGCAGGCTGGTGAGCCGGCCCCAGGAAATCTCAACCGCGTCCTCGGCCGCTGAAGACTGGGCAGCCGGGGTTGGGGGTGCCTCAGCTCCCAGGCCTTCCAACGGGCACCCACCCCACCCCACCACCACCCCCCGAAAGGCTCCTTCAAGCCCATTAACTTTGAATGCGGTCGCCACTGACAAGGCCACCCATTGTTTTACCGCAGCCAAATTCCATGAAATGCTGGGTTTTGAATGCGTTGAGTGAAAAATTCTTTCCCGAGCTGTGAAAAGTTGGCAAGGGCCTGATTCATGGGGCTGGAGCTGAAACAATGCTCCCCCCGTGCAGCCCAGTCATTGGGCAGGCCTGCAAAACGAAGGAGAGACTGAAACACAGCCATGAGCCAGGCGCCAAGGACGCCACAGCAAACCAGACATGATCATGCTCTCGACTGGGGGAAGAAGCATACGGTTGCGGAGCGCTCCGGGATGATCCCAAGATCAAACAGCCACGTCTTTGAAGAAGAAGCAAAAACAAACAGAACACCGAATTTAGAGCCACCGTTCCCTGAATCTGAGGGATTATTATATTACTGGTTTTTATCACCATTAGGAAGAGGTGAGTTGAGCCTTCAGCTGAGTTAAGCCTACAGCTTCCCCGGTGGCTCAGCAGTAGAGAATCTGCCTGCCAAGGCTGTAAGACGCGGGTTTGATCCCTGGGTCGGGAAGATCCCCTGGAGAAGGGAATGGCAACCCACTGCAGTATCCTTGCCTGGGAAATCCCACAGAGAGAAGCCTGGTGGTTATACAGTCGCAAAGAGTCGGATGTGACTGAGCAACTAAGCACAGGCACAGAAGCCAGCAGCTACTTTCTGTATCTGTCTATGCGTGTCCTAAGTCGCTCAGTCGTGTCCGACTCTTTGCGACTGCATGGACTGTAGCCCACCAGGCCCCTCTGTTCATGGGATTCTCCAGACAAGAATACTGGGGTGGGTTGCCTTCTCCAGAGCATCTTCCTGACACAGGGATCAAATTCACATCTCTTATGTCTCCTGCAGGACCTATCAAAGAGCCATATTTCTTGACAAGATCACGCTGACATTTGGACATCAACTTTGACTTTTCAAAGTTGCCCCTGCCTGTTTTGACCTCTAAGGTGTATCTCTTTCTCACACGCTCTTGGAATCCCTTCGAACGGTCTGTCTCCAAAACTCCCCCAAACCTATTCTCAACTGAACACGCCATCTTCTTACTTCAACTGCAAAACAGGAAGCCGTCGGCCTCATCCATGGACCCATCTTAAGAATCTTATGGACATTTTCTGTAGCCGGACTCTATTCTAGATTCAAGAAGTTATTTCTTTTTAAAAAAGATCATTTATGTGGTTGTTTTTTTTTTTTTTTTTTTTTCAGAGTTGCGAGTGAAGTTTTATTCGGGGCAAAATGATGACTGCATCCCGGGAGGCAGGACCTCAGATAGCTCTGAGAAACTGAAGTGGACCATTTGTTTTTTTTAAGTCTTTTATTGAATTTGTTCGGAGAAGGCAATGACACCCCACTCCAATACTCTTGCCTAGAAAATCCCATGGATGGAGGAGCCTGGAAGGCTGCAGTCCATGGGGTTGCTGAGGGTCGGACACGACTGAGCGACTTCACTTTCACTTTTCATTTTCATGCATGGGAGAAGGAAATGGCAAGCCACTCCAGTGTTCTTGCCTGGAGAATCCCAGAGAGGGGGGAGCCTGGTGGGCTGCCATCTATGGGGTCGCACAGAGTCGGACACGACTGAAGTGACTTAGCAACATTGAATTTGTTACAATACTGTCTCTGTGTTTCTTGGTTTTGGGGGGTTTTTTTGGCCAGGAGACATGTAGGATCTTAGGTCCCCAACCAGAGATCAAACCTACACCCTAAGTACTGGAAGGCAACATCTTAACCACTGGACCCCCCAGGGGAGGCCCAAGAAATATTTCTTGATTACAGAATACAGGTACCAGGGCCAGCTTGCTCTCACGGTTTCTGTCCATCACTCACCTTCTCTGGGTTGGTTCTTTAGCCTTCCCCAGGCTTCGGGAGTTACTAGTGGTACCTGCCTCCTAGGGTCTTTCTGACAAATGAACTCAAACCCCTGTGAGATGCTCTGCACAGTGGCATCTGACCTTAGCGTGGGTCCCCTCACCAGCTCTCAGAAACAGTCAACTCTAAGAACCTCCATTGATACAAAGCATGCCATATAAGCAACTCAGAGAAACCCAGTAATCCTTTTCTCATTTCCATTAGCATGCACTGTTTAACACCCTGATGCTCGCTCAGTCGTGTCTGACCCCATGAATCAGAGCACGCCCGGCCTCGCTGTCCATCACCAACTCCCAGAGTCCACTCAGACCCATGTCCATCGAGTCGGTGATGCCATCCGGCCATCTCACCCTCTGTCGTCCCCTTCTCTGTATCCCCTCTCTCTGTATACCTACATGTATCTATACGCATATATCCATTCAGAAACACACACACTAGGGTACAGAATATTCCAAAGACTGACTCATTTCACGTAGAGAAGACAAAGGAGCACAACGACTGTTTACTTAAAAAGAAGAAAGCACTGTTTAACCTGCACAGTAGCCAGCAGTGTTCGTGTTCACACCTTTCTGTAGAAATTGCACTTGCAACCAAGAGTCAAAATACAGAGACAACCTAAGTGCCCACTGAGGGGTGAATGGACAAAGAAGATGTGCTGTATCCATAGCACAGACACACGGGAAGGCACTGTCCTCAGTCACTCGGTCGTGTCCCACTCTCTGCGACCCCGTGGACTGTAGCCTGCTGGGCTCCTCTGTCCATGCGTTTCTCCAGGCAAGGATACTGGAGTGGGTTCATTCCCTTCTCCAGAGGACTTCTCCATCCAGGGAGTGAACCCAGGTCTCCCACACTGCAGGCGGATTCTTTCCCATCTGAGCCACCAGGGAAGCCCAAACATACTAGAATATACTGCTGCTGCTGCTGCTGCTGCTGCTGCTAAGTCGCTTCAGTCGTGTCCAACTCTGTGTGATCCCATAGACGGCAGCCACCAGGCTCCCCCGTCCCTGGGATTCTCCAGGCAAGAACACTGCAGTGGGCTGCCATTTCCTTCTCCAATGCGTGAAAGTGAAGTCACTCAGTCGTGTCCGACTCTTAGCGACCCCATGGACTGCAGCCCACCAGGCTCCTCCATCCATGGGATTTTCCAGGCAAGAGTACTGGAGTGGGGTGCCATTGCCTTCTCCACTAGAATATACCACTCAGCCATAAAAGAGATGGAATTTTGCCATTTGTGACAACATGCATGGACCTTCAGGTTCTTATGCTTAGTGAAATGAGTCAAACACAGAAAGACAAGTATCTTGGATTCAAGTCACGTATGGAATACGAAACCCACAGAGAACAGAGCAGTCGTTACAAAAAGGCAAAGGCGCAGGGAGCAGGTAAAATGTATCAGTGGATCAACTGCACAGTGACTCGTGGAAACAGTTTTGGTGGTGAGCACACTCTAGTGTGTACAGAGTAGACATACAGTGTTGCACACATGAAACCTATAATATTACAACCAGTTACCTCAGTAAAAAAAAATAAATTTAAAACTGAAACAAATTAAGTAAAATCTACATGAAAGTGAGAATTGGACCATAAAGAAAGCTGAGCGCCGAAGAATGGATGCTTTTGAACTGTGGTGTTGGAGAAGACTCTTGAGAGTCCCTTGGACTGCAAGGAGATCCAACCAGTGCAGTCTAGAGGAAATCAGTCCTGGAAGGCCTGATGCTGAAGCTGAAACTCCAATCCTTTGGCCACCTGATTCAAGGAACTGACTCATTGGAAAACACCCTGATGCTGGGAAAGATTGAGGGCGGGAGGAGAAGGGGACGACAGAGGATGAGATGGTTGGATGGCATCACCAACTTGATGGACATGATTTTGAGCAAGCTCCAGGAGTTGGTGATGGACAGGGAAGCCTGTCATGCTGCAGTCCATGGGGTCGCAAAGAGTCAGACACGACTGAGCTACTGAACTGAAAATATACATGGTGAATAAATTTTTTTTTAATGCATGCGCATTCTCCTTCCAAGATAAACTCGGTCTTCATCTTGAAGTGAGGATACCCTGCCTTGCAGACCACTGGACTTTCCCAACCAGTAATCCTCAAAGGCAGGGTAAACCCCAAGGCTCCCCTAAATACCCAGCCTGGGTGTACAAAGCTATGAGCACCCGTGGACTGGAGGTCTAACCCTGATAGGGACAGCGGCATTTTCTGCAGGTAACTGTAGTGGGTTCTAGGGATGTCTCTCAGACACCCCCGTGACCCTGTGCAGAACTGCTGGGTGGGTGGGGGTGGGGGGCTGCTGTGTTCCCCCCGACTCACCCCCACAGACAATCCCAGCACATCCCTCAGCCTCTCACCCATCGAACTTACCCATCTGCCAAGGACAGAGAGGCAACGAGGCCCGTGGTCACAAAGACGTGGTCTCCACATGAGAAACGGGACCGCTACAACCACCAGGATACACTTAGAAAATTACTATTCATGCTAGCTTTACCTGAGGGCAAACGTGAGCTTTCTGCCGTGATGCAGAGCTCTCAACCTCACTCCCTGCTGTGAGCCGTCATTAGTTGGGGGGAGTCGGCCATCTGACTAATTTTAAAGAAGTTCATTATTCTTGGACTCTGCATTTATTTACTCCAGCAAATAATGGGAAAAATGCCGCTCCTCATGAAACAATTGGCCTTTGCAGCAGTTACGACTTGCCTGTCCTCTGTATGTTTTTAAAATATGTTTTCAGTTACATAATGGTTCATATTATCTGCTAAGTGCCAAGGTCACACTAAGTTCAGGTTTTGAAAATACCTGTACAAATAGAGTGCTGTAAAATGATTTTTTTCCCCCTTGGGGGAGACGGGGAGTTGGTTTCATTGTACCATTTTATCAAACAAACTCAAGCCTTTGCTTCAACTGACTGACCTCAAGCTATTCCTCAGCATCTTATAATTGCTGGGAGAAATGAATACCTGATAAAAGATGGTTACGAGATTAATTCCGAAGACATCAAAAAATTCAGAGCCCCAGAAACCTAATTCTGCACATGGCAGAGACCTCATTTAACCACACAGTGCAGACAAAGGGCATATGTCGTTGCTGGTACTGTGCGTTCCTGCCACCAGTGGTTACTTCCAATTCTTGCCATTTTAATCTGCAACAGGAACAGACTTCCTATTGCAGAAGAAAATGTGAAAATCAAAGTGTTAGTCACTTAGTCATGTCTGACTCTTTGCCACTCCATGGACTGTAGCCCGCCAGGCTCCTCTGTCTGTGGCACTTCCAGGCAAGAATACTGGAGTGGCTTGCCATTTCCTTCTCCAGGGCATCTTCCTGACCCAGGGATAGAACCCAGGTCTCCCGACTTGGGGGCAGATTCTTGACCATCTGAGCCACTGGGGAACTGCAGAAGGCACCTGCCTAGACCAGTCTCATGATAATAATATCTATGGGTCGTATGGGTAGCCACCCAGTCCCAGCGCTTCTGAAACCTCAACATCCTCGTGTTCCTGGTCATCTCGTTAAGCAGAATCTTCATCTGAAAACCTGTTTCAAACCTACTTTAAAACGACTCTTGTTTCTCAATGACCCCGACGAGCTCCCCCAAGTTGTCTGGAAGCCTTTGGAGATGCCACGGATTTGGGAAGCTTCTATTCTTAACATGGGAAGATTCCATGCAGGCACCATCTGCTACTGCTAAGTCGCTTCAGTTGTGTCCGACTCTGTGTGACCCCATAGACGGCAGCCCACCAGGCTCCTCTGCCCCTGGGATTCTCCAGGCAAGAACACTGGAGTGGGTTGTCATTTCCTTCTCCAATGCAGGAAAGTGAAAAGTAAAAGTGAAGTTGCTCAGTCGTGTCCGACTCTTCGAGACCCCATGGACTACAGCCCCCAAGTGGTACCTCCTGTCTCTCAAGAACAGGTACCATCTATGGTGTTACAAAGATGAAGTAAGTTGCAGAAGAGCACATAAGAGGCTGCTGTTCCAAGAAGAGAAAGTGAAAAAGTGAAAGTGAAGTCGCTCTGTTGTGTCTGACTCTTTGCAACCCCATGGACCGTAGCCTACCACGCTCCTCTGTCCGTGGGATTTTCCAGGCAAGAGTACTGCAGTGGGTTGCCATTTCCTTCTCCAAGAAGAGAGACTATCGCTAAAAACACCATTAGGAGCTTTGCTTTATACCTCTGTGTACCTAGACGTCTGCCCTCGGAGAACTAGGGCAGAAATAGTCTTTTGGTAAAAAAAAAAAAAAAAAAAATCCTAGTCCAACTCCCATGGGAACCACTTGGAGATGAAACGGCACTTCCCTCCTCTGCTCAGTAAGACACAGCTCCACGAACACGGTTAACTCCCTACCGTACACCGGAACACCACTAACAGAGCTGATGAGACAGAAGTGGAATTAGGTCCCAGGATGCTTACTATTTTATTAGGTGACCTTCTTTTGTTAGGTGAGTGTGAGTTCCCCTACACTCGCCATCATTTTGCAACCGACAGTGGTTATCAAATCAACACTTCCTACACCTTAAACTTACACCATGTCCTACGTCAAGTATACAGCAACACAGCTGGGGGAAATACCATTGAGCTATGCCCACCTCAACCCTGACCATGAACTCCTTTATTCCTATGCATGCAGTGATTCGTTCAGCTCTCACCTGTCTCTCAGCTCCCTTGAAGGCTCAATTACAGCCCCCCAAGTGGTACCTCCTGTCTCTCAAGAACAGTTAGTCTCCGATGCACAAACAAATTCCTTTCAGAGAGCATCTTCCTTAAGTCCAATTGGCCCAAAAAGTCCAACAGACTTGGTCTAGGTAACCCACCTAACACTATGACGCTACGGAATGTGTGTTAGCCACTCAGTCCTGTCTGACTCTTGGTGACCCCATGGACTGTAGCCCAACAGGCTCCTCCGTCCGTGGGACTCTGCAGGCAAGAATACTGGAGTGGGTTGCCATTCCCTTCTCCAGGGGAGTCTTGCCGACCCAGGGATCAAACCCGGGTTCCTGCATTGCAGGCAGATTCTTTACCATCTAAGCCACCTAGAATGGTGTAGTGTAATAGGTCTATAATACTTTTCACAGAAATTAACAAAACAAACAGGGACTTCTCTGGTGGTCAAGTGGCTAAGAATCTGCCTTGCAATGCCAGGGACACGGGTTCAACCCCTGGATGGGGAAGATCCCACATGCCTCAGGGCAACTGAGCTCAAGAGCCACAACTAGAGAAAGCCCATGTGCAACAATGAAGATTTGTACAGCCAAAAAAAATTAAATTAAAATTTGGAAAAAGTTTTAGAAAAGCAAATACAATCCTTCAGTTCAGTTCACTTCAGTTCAGTCACTCATTGGTGTCCGACTCTTTGCAACCCCATGAATCGCAGCACGCCAGGCCTCCCTGTCCATCACCAACTCCCAGAGTTCACCCAAACTCACATCCATCGAGTGGGTGATGCCATCCAGCCATCTCATCCTCTGTCATCCCCTTCTCCTCCTGCCCCCAATCCCTCTCAGCATGAGTCTTTTCCAATGAGTCAACTCTTCGCATGAGGTGGCCAAAGTACTGGAGTTTTAGCTTTAGCATCATTCCTTCCAAAGAAATCCCAGGGCTGATCTCCTTCAAAATGACTGGTTGGATCTCCTTGCAATCCAAGGGACTCTCAAGAGTCTTCTCCAACACCACAGTTCAAAAGCATCAATTCTTCGGCACTCAGTCTTCTTCACAGTCCAACTCTCACATCCGTACATGACCACAGGAAAAACAAGTATTGATGTTACAATACAATACCCTCAAAAGTACGTAGCACAGTACAACAGCTGGCGCTTTTGAGCAGTACCGGGCCACGTCACTGCTGCTTGTCTGACTGTTTGTGGACATCCTGGGCGTGACATAAAGACACGGTCTGTGGTACTCCACGCAGCACTGTACAGCAAGGTACAGAAAGAACACAGCCATTTGGAGAGGACAGAGGCACGTGACCCAGCTTACGCGACTGGATGCGTGAACGCACATTCGTATCTGTGAAGGTTCACGGCTCGGAGGTGCGTATGCAGGGGACTTGCTGTGCACAGCGCTTAGGACTCCACTGGTTTGGCGACATCGCAGGCAACCCATGCAGTCACCTCTTGTCTCACGTGAATACTGTCTGCGTGCTCCTAACTGCATTCTCCTTAAGATCATAAAATATGTTCCATCGGTATTTTATCATCCTTGCACAGAAACACGCCAGGAGGCAGATACCCAATTCAACTCAAAGGGAAAAATAATATGGAGTGTTGTGTTAACCACAAAATTGAGTTTTATTAGAGGCTGGGGAGAAGACTGTTTCTCAAACCCCCTTCAAAACAGATGACCCGGACTCTGTCTGGAAGGATCTCCAAGAAACCTCCATATCCTTGTCTTGTTAGCTACATTCACTGCTTTATTTTTATAAAGCGTTTTTAAATTGAAAGAAATGAAAGAAAGTGAAAGCCGCTCAGTCATGTCCGACACTTTGCGACCCCAAGGACTATACAGTCCATGGAATTTTCAAGGCCAGAATACTGGAGTGGGTAGCCTTTCCCTTCTCCAGGGGATCTGCCCAACCCAGGGATCGAATCCAGGTCCTCCTGCTTTGCAGGCCGATTCCTTACCAGCTGAGCCACCAGGGAAGCCCAAGACCTCTGGAGTGGGTAGCCTATCCCTTCTCCAGAGGATCTTCCTGACCCAGGAAGCAATCCAGGGTCTCCCGCATTGCAGGCAGATTCTTTACCAACTGAGCTATCAGGGAAGCCAATTTTTTTTTCATTACATTAATTAAATAAAATAATAATTTGATCATGAACTATTTACTCGGCTGTGTTGGATCTTAGTTGCGGCAGGTGTGATCTTTGGTTGCAGCCTACAGGCTCTCCAGCTGGGGCACTCGGTCTTAGCAGCCACAAGGAGTGTGGGATTTTCCTTCCCCGACCAAGAATCGAACCCAGGTCCTCTGCGCTGAAAGGCGGATTCTTAACCAGTTGATGGTCAGGAAAGCTCCGATTCGCTGGTTTAAATTACGCCGGTAATGTTTCTGCAGAAACTTACTGTCTATGCCTGTGTTTTTGTTTTTTCACATTCATGGCTCTCCTGAGTCAAGCCTACCACACGCAGGGTACTGCAGATTCCTAGAAGGTTTGCCATCATAGTACATGACTGATTCATCCCAAACTGATGTCCAAAGGAGCAAGTGTCAGCCCCAACCTCAGCTCTCCGCCCGTCCAGTGCTAAACTTCCAGCTTCAATACAGAGATGTTCCTCCCTCCTCCCAGGATACTAATCACAGAAAAAAAAAAAAATGCCAGGACTTTTCAGTGAACACAAGGCAATCATTAAAACTTTATTCTCCATAAACAGAGTAATCAAGCTTTGAGAAAGATCTGAAAATACATCTAGTGACATTTTACCTTGGAGTTCAATCTTCCCCACTGAAATAGCTGTGAGATTAAATGTAGAACAAATAACTCTTTGAGCACGTGAGCAGACATTTATCACTTGACTCCGAGAGTTTGAGGTACAGCAATTTTGGTCTCTGGCGATGAGTGTAAGGGCCCTGTAAGGGCGCTGAAATTCATCTCTGCTCTTTTTGTGTGTTTCTAGAAAATGATCTGTTTGTAACATGTGCTGATATAATCCTGTATCCAGGTAGAACGATTATACTGTTATCCAACAGAGCTTAAGAAAACACTTGGGCTGTTTTCATACACATGTTAATAACTATGTGAGTTAAGAACGGTGGAGGTATTATGTTTCCTTATAAACTAAAAAGATTTCTGGAAGACTTTGGGCAAAGATAGGCATCAGGCTCCTTAAGCAAAAATTCTTAATTCCACGTTAATTGTGACCACCCAGCATTTTGTGGTATAAAACTAAGACATTTTACTAAATAAAGTAGAAATTCTCAGTTTCACAGAAAGAAATGCCTCAAATTACTGTAAAAGTCCTACACGATAGCAATTCGTAGGTATTAAAAATGATCTTTTCCAAAATGTCCTTAAACAACATGTGACATTTTAAGTCCAATGTCAATGAATGTTTATCAGATAAATTATCAGCTTTCCTGGTGGCTCAGATGGTACAGAATCCTGCTGCAGTGCAGGAGACCTGGGTCCGATCCGTGGGTCAGGAAGATTCCCCTGGAGAAAGGAATGGCCAGCCGCTCCAGTATCCATGCCTGGAAAATCCCACGGGCAGAGGAGCCTGGTGGGATACAGTCCGTGGGGTCACAAAGAGTCAGACACGACTGATCGACTAACACACACATCAGCTAAATTACCAAAGACGGCGGCAGTTACTTCATTCACCTACTCCTTCCTCCTCACTAACATTTTCAGACATGCCAGCAGCATGTACCAACGATGCTGCTTCTCGATGTTTGCATTCAAAGAGGACAGTTGGCTAATTAACGCTGCAAGAAGCACTATCCGACCACAGCTATATTTTATGTGGAAATGAACACAGTACTGTGACTCAGATAGGCACCTGAGGAAAAGACTTCAGCCAGCATCTCGATCAGCCCATCCCTGTCCTGCCAGTGGGTCTTCCCCCGAGTGCCATTCCTCCTCATGTTCAACTGTCTCCCCGAGAGACACTTAGCCCCGGACTCCACGGGGGAGGGAACAACTCCTGCCTCAGGCATGTTTAGTTCAGTTCAGTCGCTCAGTTGTGTCCAACTCTTTGCGACCCCATGGACTGCAGCACACCAGGCCTCCCTGTCCATCACCATCTCCCAGAGCTTACTCAAAGTCTTGTCCATCGAGTCGGTGATGCCCTCCAGCCATCTCATCCTCTGTCGTCCCCTTCTCCTCCTGCCTTCAATCTTTCCCAGCGTCAGGGTCTTTTCCATTGAGTCAGCTCTTCAAATCAGGTGGCCAAAGGATTGGAGCTTCAGCTTCAGCATCAGTCCTTCCAGTGAACATTCAGGACTGATTTCCTTTAGGATAGACTGGTTGAATCTCCTTGCAGTCCAAGGGACTGTCAAACGTCTTCTCCAACACCATAGTACAAAAGCATCCATTCTTCGGTGCTCAGCTTTCTTTATGAGTCTGACTTAATTAGGACTTCCACCAGGAAGGGCAGCAAGCAGCTAGATGCTCCAGGGTTCCCCGGACGAGAGACAAAGGCTATAGGAAACCAGGAAGCAGGCCTGGTGCCTGAGAAAGCGCCGGGCTCAGGATGCCCTGTGATCTACTCAGGCTGAAGCGCACAGATCCCCCAGGGCTGTGCTGAGGCAGGCCCCTTAAGCGGGACCCTGGGACAGCCACTGACTGCCCTTCTCCTTTCTGCCCAGGCTAGGCACAAAGTCCCGCTACTCTGCACATTCTCCCCACCAAGCAGGCCAAGGCCGAAGGGGCTCTCGGTCTCATCCACAGCGGTCAACGTCCGAAAACCTCTTCCGAAGAAAAACTGCCCTTGTTCTGAGAAACCACAGCATGGACACTACACAGTGTCTGGAGGAGGGGTCCTTTGATTCTCCATGTGCCGTTACACAAGCAGCAGAAGACCACTACACTATCATAATGGAATTAGCCTTCAATTAAAATAAATAAATTGATTTTTTTTAAAAGTCATAACAGGTTCCCTCAGTGGGCGTCTCCGAATCTGAGACACATGTCACAAATAGAAACCCCAAGGTCCGAGTTCAGGCCCTATCTGTGATACTCAGATGCGTGAAATGGGATTAGACGTGAGGCGGGCTCTTGTTTGCTTTTTCTTGAATGCTTCTCTTCCTAAGGTCTTCCCTGTAGCTGAAATGGTAAGGCATCTGCCTGCAACACAGGAGAGACCCAGGTTTGATCTCTGGGTTGGGAAGATCCTCTGGAAAAGGAAATGGCAACCTTCTCCAGGATTCTTGCCTGGAGAATACCATGGACAGAGGAGCCTGGCGGGCTACATTCCGTGAGGTCGCAGAGAGTCGGACACAATTGAGTGACTAACGCTACTATTACATATTCCTAAGATATAAAATTCTGTATTGACAGATCAAGGTCATTTCTGTAGAAATTCTCATTGTTACGGCATCTATGAGATCTCCATTTGTTTTTTCACTTGCAAATGCAGTACGCAGAAACAAATGACCGATTTTCCTATCAAATGCTGTGCATGCATGCTCAGCCGTGTCGGACTCTCTGAGACCCTATGGACTGTAGCCCACCAGGCTCTTCTGTCCATGGGATTCTCCAGGCAAGGATACTGGAGTGGGTTGCCATTTCCTTCTCCAGGGGATCTTCCCGACCCAGGGATGGAACCCAACTCTCTTGCGTCTCCTGCAGTGGCAGACGGGTTCTTTCCAGTTAGTGCCACCAGGGAAGTCCACATCAAACGCTCATCTAAACCATGAATATCTCAGACCACATAGGTCTGCATTCTCCTCCACAAGCCGAGGGCTGGGTTTTCAACCTCTGGGTCTTTTGGTCTTACCGTCTTTCACCGGCCCTTGTCTGTCCTTCACTACTCTTGGTAACCCTGGTGAACGTAGGAATCACTTCTTCCAGCACAGCACTGAGCTCATTTCTTCTAACTTAGATCACTGTTTTCTCCAGCTCTGCTCTCTGTAGACCACAGGCCCCACGGACGTGCCTGAAAGTTGACGCTGAGTGGGACTAGGGTCAAACGTGTCTCTTTCTCTGTGTCATGTTCACAGGAAGAGGAGGTCTCATCTTAAGACACTGCTGCTCTTGTTCAGTCCCTCAGGCATGTCCAGCTCTTTGCGACCCTGTGGACTATAGCCCACCAGGCTCCTCTGTCCATGGGGATTTCCCAGGCAAGACTACTGGAGTGGGTTGCCCTGTCCTCCTCCAGGGGATCTTCCCCTAACAGGGATCCAACATGCACCTCCTGCATTGGCAGACAGACCGCTGAGCCATCCCAGCGATGACTAGTAACCTACCACTCCTCATTTCTCGGTCTGCAATCCCTAGGTTGGGCTGGGTTTTCCTTTCCCATCCAAACCTTCCCAGCCACTGTTGCTCTGGCCGGCAGTCTCTCATCACTGTTCTCTGCTCACGGGGGTGACCTTCCTCCATGCCTGTTATGCCTGTTTCACCCGCCTTGACTGTTTTGCCCAACACCGACATCCACAACATCAGGAAATCTCTGAGCGTGAAATGACTTTCTGGAGGTGGGGGAGCTGTTTCTCTCAGCCAGCAGAAGAAATCCACTCCCAGAAAGGAGCTGCCACCAAGCAACGCATTTTAAAAGGTTGAGGTCATTTGATAAGCCCCACGCGAAAATGTTCAATTAAAATTGGTCAAGTCACTGTAACAGAGAGAAGAAGAGAAAGCGTGAGTCACCTAATTAGATCAGGCCCTAGACCGCTGTTTCATTATGCCCTCCAGGGTGTCCTTGGTGATGCTCTGAACAGCAGCAAGCATCATAATAAGGCAGGAACCTACTGATAGTGACCTTGAGAAGAGTATCAGAAACAGAAATGGGAGAAATTCCTTAACCTGCTGCTGCTGCTGCTGCTAAGTCACTTCAGTCGTGTCCGACTCTGTGGGACCCCATAGACAGCAGCCCACCTGGCTCCACCGTCCCTGGGATTCTCCAGGCAAGGACACTGGAGTGGGTTGCCATTGCCTTCTCCAATGCATGAAAGCGGAAAGTGAAAGTGAAGTTGCTCAGTCCTGTCTGACTCTTAGCGACCCCATGGACTGCAGCCTACCAGGTTCCTCCCCCGTCCATGGGATTTTCCAGGCAAGAGTACTGGAGTGGGCTGCCATTGCCTTCTCCTTAACCCCAAACGGTCAAAATGTGTCTTGTATCATTCAATATGTTGTACAAGCTTTCTTTTTCACTCTACCATCTTATACTATTGCCCAGTAGCTATCTGGCTATTACATTTATATTTAAGTGACATTAAAACTAAATGAGGGACTTTGCTGGTGGTCCAATGGTTATGTATTCGCTTGCCAACAGGGGAAATAGGGGTTTGATCCCTGGTCCAGGAAGATCTCAAATGCCACGGACCAACTAAGTCTGTGTACTGGAAGTACTGAAGCCCACTCGCCCTAAAGCCTATGCTCTGCAATTACGATGAGCCACTGCAATGAGAAGCCTGCATACCAACACCAAAGATTAGCCCCCAATCACCACAACAAAGGGCTTCCCTGGTGGCTCAGCCACTCAGATTCTTTACCAAGAATCTGTCTGCAGTGCAGGAGACCCTAGTTCAATCCCTAGGTTCGGAAGATCCCCTGGAGAAGGGATAGGCTACCCACAACAGTCTTCTCGGGCTTCCTTTGTGGCTCAGCTGGTAAAGAATCCGCCTGCAATGCAGGAGACCTGGGTTCGATCCCTGGGTTGGGAAGATCCCCTGGAGAAGGGAAAGGCTACCCACTCCAGTATTCTGGCCTGGAGAATTCCCTGCACTGTATAGTCTATGGGGTCACAAAGAGTCATTCACTTCACACCACAACAAAATAAAGCATGCACAGCAAGGAAGACCCAGCGCAGAGAAAAATAAAAATAAAAAATACAGCTTCTCGGTCATCTTGGGCACATGTCAGGGGTCAAAGTCACATGTGGCCAGTGGTCACCATATTGGACAGCACAGGTCCAGGAACTCTGGGTCAGCATGTGAAATTCCACTGGACAGCTCTGTTACAAATATATACGGTGTGTGATGATCAATCTCAGGGCTCGTGTGTCTGCTCTGGGAGGTGAGCCTTGATTATCCCCCCTCAAGTTATGTGCGATCAAGTCAGCTACGGTTTTTCCAGCAGTCATATATGGATGTGAGAGCTGGACCATAAAGAAAGCTGAGCACCGAAGAATTGATGCTTTTGAACCGCGGTGTTGGAGAAGACTCTTGAGAGTCCCTTGGACTGCAAGGAGATCCAACCAGTCTATCCTAAAGGAAATCAACCCTCAATATTCATTGGAAGACCTGATGCTGAAGCTGAAGCTCCAATCCTTTGGCCAACTGATTTGAAGAGCTGACTCACTGGAAAAGACCCAGATGCTGGGAAAGACTGAGGGCAGGAGAAGGGGGTGAAAGTGGATGAGATGGTTGGATGGCATCATCAACTCGATGGACATGAGCTTGAGTAAGCTCCAGGAGTTGGTGATGGGCAGGGAAGCCTGGCGTGCTGCAGTCCATGGGGTTGCAAAGAGTCGGACATGACTGAGTGACCGAACGAAGTTACTGTAAGTCTTTGTCAGATCAGTTCAGTTCAGTCGCTCAGTTGTGTCCAAGTCTTTGAGACCCCATGAATCGCAGCACACCAGGCCTCCCTGTCCATCACCAACTCCCAGAGTTTACCCAAACTCATGTCCATCGAGTCGGTGATGCCATCCAGCCATCTCATCCTTTGTCATCCCCTTCTCCTCCTGCCCCCAATACCTCCCAGCATCAGAGTCTTTTCCAATGAGTCAACTCTTCGCATGAGGTGGCCAAAGTACTGGAGTTTCAGCTTTAGCATCAGTCCTTCCAAAGAAATCCCAGGGCTGATATCCTTCAGAATGGACTGGTTGGATCTCATTGCAGTCCAAGGGACTCTCAAGAGTCTTCTCCGACACCACAGTTCAAAAGCATCAATTCTTTGGCACTCAGCCTTCTTCACAGTCTAACTGTCACATCCATACATGACCACAGGAAAGCAGTGTGCAAACCCCAGTTCTCCAGCGGTGCCATTTAACCTGCTTCTTCATCTATAAGCCCCCAGCGGTCCCTGTAACCCACCAATACGCCCTCCCCAGCATCCCCAGGCCTCCCAGAGGTTCCCCAGCCCCCTGTCCCCAACACCAGTCCCGCGCTCTCACCCTACACTTGTCCTATGCTCTGTTTGGTGAGACTGCTCAGTCCTCCCCTATTTGTGAGACACATAGAAACTCTGCTCTTTAACCATCTACCTCAGGGTTTTACTTCCAGCAGAGTCCACTGACCTGTTTTCCTACCGTTAGCTAGAGTCACTTTCCCCAGATGGGGACCCCCCGAGTCATGAAACGCTCTCACGGTGGAACATATGTCTTATTCTTCCTGGCGGCGTGGTGATGGACAGACAGGCCTTGTAGGTGACGTTACTGATGACCTCTGTGCAGCCCTGTGTCCCTGTGCCAGCCTGCCTGTGCCTTACATGCATTACGCATGGCATTCCATCTGTGCATTTCACTGCAGACTGATTTTAAACACCAGGCTTAACTCTTTGGAGACTTGTTTCAGTCTACACAGAGCGTGAGCACTGAGAACTACATTTTATGATCAAAAAGGTTCACTTTGCTCTCTTACAATTTCCACAGGACAATACCACAGCAGGATAAAGATTCTGTTTTTAATTTATTAAAACATTCCTTTTTGTTTAGCTTTATGGAAATAAATTCCCCTGGTCCCCCCCTCCTTTTTTTTTTTTTTTTATTTTTCTTTTTTGGCCATGCCAAGTAGCCTGCACTAGAACTTCCCTGGTGGCTCAGATAGAAAAGAACCTGCCTGCAATGCAGGAGACCTGGGGTTGATCCCTGGGTCAGGAGGATCCCCTGGAGAAGGGAATGGCAAGTCATTCCAGTATTCTTGCCTGGAAAATTCTATGACCCGAGGAGACTGATGGGCTACAGTCCACAGGGTTGCCGTGAGTCAGACACCACTGAGCAACTAAGTGGCCAGCAGGATCTTGGGTCCCCGAGGAGCATTGAACTTGGGCCCCCTAGAGTGGAAATGCACGGTCTTAACCACTGGGCCACCAGGGAAGTCCTCAAATGGCATACGTTTATAACTGGATGTCATTCTATCCTGATATAATGGAGAGTATGTCATGTGGAAATATCCACTTTTTAACATCTCCCATGAAAGTCCTGCTTGTTTGAGTCAAGAATATTTAGGTCTAAGAATGGGAAAACCCTTTCCTTCTGTATGTCTCTGTCTCACTCTTTGCCAACAAAGGTCCATCTAGTCAAAGCTATGGTTTTTCCTGTAGTCATGTATGGATGCGAGAGTTGGACCATAAAGAAAGCTGAGTGCTAAAGAATTGATGCTTTGCAACGGTGGTGTTTAAGAAGACTCTTGAGAGTCCCTTGGACTGCAAGGAGATCCAACCCAGTCCATCCTAAAGGAGATCATTTCTGAATATTCATTGAAAAGATTGGTGCTGAAGCTGAAGCTCCAATACTTTGGCCACCTGATGTGAAGAACTGACTCATTTGAAAAGACCCTGATGCTGGGAAAGATTGAGGGCAGAAGCAGAAGGGGACGACAGAGGATGAGATGGTTGGATGGCATCACCGACTCAATGGACATGAGTTTGAGTAAACTCTGGAAGTTGGTGAAAGACAGGGAGGCCTGGTGTGCTGCAGTCCATGAGGCCGCAAAGAGTCAGACATGACTGAGCAACTGAACTGAACTGAACTGAACTGAACTGAAATGCAGTGTATTCAGCTCTAAAACATCTGCTGATCACGTAGACTGATAGTGTCAAGCTCACAGTTTTATAAATTCATGTGATGACAATCAATGACCCAGCTGACCCTCACTGCTGACACACAATCAAATTCAATTTGATCTTGAAGGGATCCAAAGGGCTTTGCACCTCCATACTACATGATACTGAGCTTTTATGTCCATCTGCTGTGAGACACCGCTGTAAAGGAACTCATGAATCAGCGAGTCGCTGCAGTCATTTCCGGGCTGATCGCTGCCTTTGCCCTGCTACAGGGGACATACACCCTTAGCACAGACTCCACCATGGTGTGCTTTCCGACACGTGACAATTGCCCTTGGGAAATCAGACCCCAAGAGGACACAGAAGATATCAGGGTCTGACCCATCTGTTGGATACAAGTCTAGAGAAAAGGGCTACTTAGCTTATTTCTCAGCTAGATGCTCCAAACGCACCTGCAGGACCCAGCGGGACGACACTGTCTCACTCTAGACAGCCCTACAGTGTTTGAATGGGCAGAGTTTTGAAAGGAGAAAATGATTCACATTTGTGCTTGCAATGGGCTTCCCTGGCATCTCAGACGGTAACGAATAATCCACCTGCAGTGCAGAAGACCCAGGTTCCATCCCTGGGTTGGGAAGATCTCCTGAAGAAGGGAATAGCAACCCACTACCCGCTCCAGTATTTTTGCCTGGAGAAGTTGAGCCTATGGAGAGAAGTTTTTAGCAGACACACGAGATTTTATGTTAAAATTATATATTTTGAAAACAGATTTTATGTGACAAATCACTTATTAAGGCCAAATAAATTGGGGTGTGGTCCTCAATGGTGGCTCAGGGGTAAAGAATCTGTGTAGAATGGAGGACACCCAGGAGATGTGAGTTCTATCCCTGGGTCGGGAAGATCCCCTGGAGAAGGTAATGGCAACCCACTCCGGTATTCTTGCCTAGAGAATCCCATGGACAGAGGAGCCTGGCGGGCTGCAGTCCATGGGGTCGCAAAGAGTCAGACAGGACTGAGGCCACAGAGTGCACCCAAATTGGGGTGTGTGAGTTCATGGCCAGCAGATTTGGTGAGTAACGACAGTGACTTCGCCATCAATGAGTGTTGACCTAGACCCCACCACCAGCACCCACCCTTTGTAGGTAACCACAGCTGAGACCTAACATGAGAGGTGAACATGCCACCATCACATGGCAGTCAGTGACTCATCTCTCCATGACTGAACACCCTCTACAACATCTGCAGACCTGTTCACAGTCTATACTCGGTACGACTTTTCCTCCATTAGACAGAGGGTGATTCCAAATCAGGATTCAACGGGATGCCTGTGCTTAGCTCAAATAATTCACAAGGCTTTTCACTGAGTTCAAGTGCCCACGCTTACCTCACCAGTTCAAATGATTCATAAGGGCTTTCACTGATTCTAAGTGCCCATGCTCACGGCCAGGTTGTATATAATGGTTTTGTGCTTTTCATTTTGCCTAAATAGATGTTTGGAAAAAAAAAAAAAATACCAAAGAAAAAGATCTGCTGTGGTAAATCACGCACCAGAGCCAAGCTGTGCAACTGTGGCCTCCGGCATCAACCCTGCCTCTTCAACCGGCATCAACCCTGCCTCTTCAACCACCATCCTGGTGAGCAAAGACTCCACATTCAAGTTTTGGCCTCATTCAAGGTGTGAGTCCACAAGCAAGAAGCCATGAGTGACGTCAACCCACAGTGAAGTGTTGACGTCAACTCACTGCCAGCCTGTGAAAACTGAGCTCCACTGGGATGTCATTTTTTTTTAATTGGAGGATAATTCCTTTACTGATGTTATTTTTTTTTTTGTCCTTCATCTGTAGGTAGGTCCTAAGCAACTGACTGAGATAACAGCAGGTATTTGTGGGAACAGCATTCCCAGACACCGTGGGCCAGGAAAGCTGACAAGCAAAATTCATCATTACTCGTCCCTAACTCGTGTTTCTCTTTGGAGATTCAGAGCAGTGACCAAACGTCTCTCGATATTCATCTCCACCAAGGTTTCAAGGACATGGCAAGTTCACCCACCCCAGACAGAACTCATGTGCAGCGTGAGCAGGACCGTGCTGACCGTAGCTGCCCACCAGGTAAGATTCCTCACCTTCTTCCTGAGGCTGGGATCCTTCCAACATCCACCGATCCAACCACAGACCTCAGGTGTGCCCTTGAGGAACCCCCTTGCCAACCTCTTCCCAAGACTCAGCTACAGATCCAGACCTACAAAGTTTCCAGATGTGTTCAGTCTCTACTTAGTACGAGCTTTCCTCCATTAGACAGCTCTGTGCAGTTCAGTTCAGTCACTCAGTTGTGTCCGACTCTTTGCAACCCCAAGGACCGCAGCATGCCAGGCTTCCCTGTCCATCACCAACTCCCAAAGTTTGCTCAAACTCACTTCCATGGAGTCGGTGATGCCATCCAACCATCTCATCCTGTTGCCCCCTTGTCCTCCTGCCTTCAGTCTTTCCCAGCATTAGGGTTTCTTTTCCCATGGGTTGGTTCTTTGAATCAGGTGGCCAAAGGATTGGAGCTTCAGCTTCAGTCCATGATTCCAGTTCAGGATTCAACAGAATGCCCTTGCTGAGCTCAAATAATTCACAAACTTGGTTCCCCACCAGCCTGATGAACCAACACGTCAGTTCATCAGGGAAACCTTCTCTGCACACCCAAAACAACACAGGTCTACCAATAGAACTTCTCATGTTTTTAATGAGGTATCTCTGTGAATATTTGTTTAGTATCTGACTTCTGGATGATTTGACAGTTCCCTGAGGGCATGGGTTTTGTTGAAGGGGAACTTCAGGTTCATTCAAGTAGTAAGTGCCTGAAGATGTTTAATGAGAGCTTTTGAATTTTTCTTCATTTTTATCTCGTTAAATTTTTTCTTTCCTATTGAATTTTCTTCGTTTTTATCTCATTAAGTTTTTTTTCCTATTGACAGCTGAAACCGAGAACAGCACCTCCCTGTTTTCTTGCTGATTTTTTTATTCCTCCTCTGGCACCATCCATAAACCATTTTCAATGTGGATTTGAAAGAACTGGACATTGGCTGTGTTCTTCCCCATTTGAATGGGGGGAAAAAAAAAAGACCCTTTCATTCAAACAAAAGCAGACCTTCCATGAACCCATCCGTTTTGCAAACTGTTAACTGTTGTATCTCTCCCAGTAACTTTAAGTGAGAATCACGACGCCATCATCAGACTCTCTGTGTGGAAACTAAAGATGTTAACCCAACTCACAAAAGACCATTAAAAAAAAATATATATATATATATACATATACACATAACAATCAGAATATGCAAACACTGTCATTCAAAGATTCTTCCAAGACTCAGTGCTGTGCCACTGACGCACAACTTGCACATTTTTGAGAATTAAACAGAAAGAAGAAAAATAAAACAGACCCGCGAGCTCCTTGCACCTTTCCAACAATTTCACCACACATATCCCATCGTACTAGGGCTTTTAAACTAGGCGTCCGTCTTCATAAGATTCACCTTAGCAGTTCTGGCGATAACTAGTCTTCAGAGGGAGAAAAATACAAGAAGTCAAAAAACACAAGAACGCTCTCCACGGTGTCCTCGGAGCACGTGGCCAAGTCTTCCCATCTGGCACGTTCCACCCTGACAGTGTTTTTTTCTAAAAGAAGCACAGTAGCATTTCTGTGATGCAACGGGCACAACTGGTTTTAATTGTCACCACCACTCACTGCCATCGGACCTGGCAGGGTGAATCACTTCCACAGGGGAGAAATACGGCTGTCTGGTTCGAATTAATGGTGCACTCACTCTTGTCATATGTCAGCCAACACACATGCGTCCGGCCACGCCACGCTGGTAACAGCAAGCAGACGCTCAAATGTGATCAGCACGTCTAATAATTATCAGCAGAACTGATGGTGAAGCCAAAGCTCCGATACTCTGACCACCTGATGCAAAGAGCCAAAAAGACGGTCTTTTCCGGTCTGTGATGCTGGGAAAGACTGAAGATGGCAGGAGAAGGGGACGACAGAGGATGCGATGGTTGCGTGGCATCACTGACTTGATGGACATGAGTTTGAGCAAACTCCAGGAGATGGTGATGGACAGGGAAGCCTGGTGTGCTGCAGTCCATGGGGTCGCAAAGAGTCGGACATGATTTAGAGACTCAACAACAATATCTAATAATTGCTTAGTCTTTGTACTATAGCAATTTCGTAGAGCAAAGAGTTATTACAAACATATCCAAGCACGTGCATAAATGTACGGCACAAATTCTTCAGATTTGACTTTGATACAATAAAACCTAAATATGACCAACACAATTATGCAATTTCGAGACATTTAAATATTCAGACATTAAAAAATAATTTTTGTAGATTCAATCCTCATCAGCCAGTTTCAGGCAGAAAAATAACACTGACAATGTGTTTTTAAAGACGGCACAGCAATCTGAAAAAGGAAGGTGGTGTGGTTTAATAAAACTTGCCATGTACACTGCCAACTCCTGCACCAGGAATACAGGAACCCCTCAAATACTTGTGGTGGGTCAACCATTATGGGGAAAACCATGACACCCAGTGGCCAAAGATTTTCAATGCTGCATGAATGGCTCTGTGTCCCCTCTTCACTAGTCCTTCATCCACCCATCCACCAACCATCTATCAACTCATCTAGACATCTATACGTAGAATGAAATTCATAATACGGAAATAGGCAATGCATTCGTAAACAATTTTGTATTTTCACACTCGTGCATAAAAAGTATCCTTTTTATCTGAAAAAGTGTGAATGCTAATGTATAGTTTATGCATGTATATACGTTATCTGCATCAATGAAACTCTGTAAGTCTATGTCTATAGTACATACATCCATTGCAAAGAACCCCCTAATCTTCATTCATGATCAGAATTCATTCTGTGCTGGCCCCCTTTTTTTCATTCTTTTGGGGAAAAAACCCTCAGAGGAAAGTGAAATGAATCACTCTGCTTGGTGAACCCATAAAAGCAGCAAACCTTATGTGTGTATGGAACAGAGGAATACATGATAAAAAGGGGGCCTTTGGATGAGTAAATTTATTTTTACATTTGTTGTTGCTCTTGGCCAGTTTCATTCATGAACTATTTTTCCTCTTGCATGTCATTATGCATGTAAACCTAAGAAGGTCTATTAGTAGTTCTTTAGGAAAAGTTCCAGATTCTGAGCTTATCACAAAACTGATCCAGGACTTGCACCGTGTTCCGGAAGCCCCTGAAATTGTGTGTGTGTGTGTGTGTGTGTTGCTCAGTCGTGTCCGACTCTTTGTGACCCACTATGGGATGGTAGGCCACCATGGAATTTTCCAGGCAAGAAAACTGGAGTGGGTTGGCATTCCCTTCTCCAGAAGAATCTTCCCGACCCAGGCATGGAACCCGGGTCTCCTGCATTGCAGGCAGATTCTTTACCATCTGAGCCACCAAGGAAGCACCTGAAATGACATTGTCTTTATTTGAAATCAGGGATACTGATGGACTGGGCTTATTATCATATTGTTGACTATATTCCCTCCACTACACATTCTCTCCCTTATTTATTTTATAACTGGCACTCTGTGCCTCTCACTCCCCTTCACCTAGTTCCCCCATCCTGCCAGCCCTTTGCTTCTGGCAACTATTAGATTGCTTTCTGTATCTGTGAGTCTATTCCTTTTTCTTGTGCCTGTCCACTTGTTCTATCTTTTACATTCCACGTGTAAGTGAAAAAAAACACACTAGTAATTTTTCTCTCCTTTATCTTGCTAAGTAGAACACCTTCCAATTCCACCCACGCTGTGAACATTTCATTCTTTTTATGGCCAAGTAATACTCCATTGAATATATCTACGACATCTTCTGCACCCATTCATCTGTTGATGGGACACTTAGGTGGCCTCCATGTCCAGGCTACTGTTAACTAGCACTGCTAAGAACACTGGGGTACATGTAATTTCTGAAATTAGTGCTTTCACTTTCTGTAGATAAAAACCCATGAGTGAAAATCGAGATCATACAGTACTTCTCTTAATCTTTCTGAGGAACTTCCAAACTGCTTTCCACAGCGGCCGTGCCAATTAACATTTCTACCAACAGGGCTGGAGGGTTCTCTTTTCTCCACATCCTCACCAACACTTATTTTTTTTTGATAGCCATTCTGAGTGGTGTGAGGGGATACTTCATTGGGATTTTGACTTCCATTTTCCTGATAATTAGTAATGTCCAGCCCATTTACATGTGCCTACAGACCACTGGCATGTGGTATTCATACCTTCAGCCCATTTTTTCATAGGACTATTTTATTTTTTTTAATATTGAGTTGTATGAGTTTCCTCCGCTCCCTTGTCTCTCTCTCTCCACACACACACACACACACACACACACACATCTTAAGCCTTTCGAGCGTAACGCTTGCAAATATCTTCTCCCATTCAGTAGGCTGCCTTTTTGTTTTGTTGATGGTTTGCTTAACTGTACAAAACATTTAATTTTAAAAAAATTTTTTAAAATATGGAATGCTTCACAAATTTGCATATCATCTTGCCCAGGGGCCATGCTAATCTTCTCTGTATCACTCCAGTGTTGCATACGTGCTCCTAAAGCAAGCACTGAAAAAGCGTTTTAGCCTGACCTCGTCTCTTCTGTTTATTTTCGCTTTTGTTTCCCTTGCCTGAAGAGACAGATCCAAAAAAGTACCGCTGAGATTCATGTCAAAGAGCATACTGCCTATGTCTTCTACGAGGAGTGTCACAGCTTCAGGTTTCACATGTAAGTCTTTAAGTCACTTTGAGTTAATTTTTGGATATGGTATGAGATAGTGGTCTTTATTGTTGTCTAGTCAGTAGGTTGTCTCTGACTCTTTGCAACCCCACAGACTGTAGCCCGCCAGGCTCCTCTGTCCATGGGATTCTCCAGGCCAGAATACTGGAGTGGGTAGCCATTCCCTTCTCCAGGGGATCTTCCCAACCCAGGGATCGAACCCATGTCTCCTGCACTGAAGGCAGATTCTTTACTATCTGAGCCACCAGGGGTGTTGATTCATTGCGATATGACTCAGCCATCAAATAGAAAGAACTAATGTCATCTACAGCACCATGGATGGGCCTAGAGACTGTCACACCATGTGTCATCCTTTACCATCTGAGCCAACAGGGAAGCCCAAGAACACTGGAGTGGGTAGCCTTTCCCTTCTCCAGGGGATCTTCCCAAGCCAGGAATCGAACCTGCGTCTCCTGCATTGCAGGTGGATTCTTTACCAGCTGAGCTGCCTGGGAAGCCCTCTGGAAGCCCCTAGTGAGGCCCAACAAGTGAACAGATAAAACATACAGTCTTATATCCATACAACAGAATACTACACAGCAATAAACAGGAATTTACAATAGTAATAGATGGTAATAAATAGTAACAAATAGCAATTAACAGTAATAAACAGTAACAAACATTGATCAATAGTAATAAAGAAACAGTAGTAAATAGTAACAAATAGTAACAAACAGTAATAAACATTAACCAATAGCAATAAATAGTAACAAACAGTAACAGATTAATAAACAGTATAAAGAGTAATGTAGAGTAATAAAAAAGGAATGAACTGTTCATACACACAGTGAAATGGATGCATCTCAAAAAAAAATCATGCTGAAGGGGAGAAACTAGACAAAAGATTACACACTGCACGGTCTTATGTAAAACCCCAGGAAATACAAACTATTATATAGTGAGGGATCAAAATACAAACTACGATATATCAGTAGTCTGTGGAGGGAGGAGCAGGAGAGATGAGTTACTGTATAAGGGCCTTAAACAAATCTTTGAAAGTTACAGGGATGTTCATTGCTTTGACTGAGGTGAAGGTTCAAAGGGCGTATCGTGTGTCAAAATGGTTCATGTTACACACTCTTAACATGTACAGTTTAGGGCTTCCCGGTGGCTCAGGTGGTAAAGAATCTGCCTGCAACTCGGGAGACCTGGGTTCGATCCCTGGGTTGGGAAGATCCCCTGCAGAAGGGAAAGGCTGCCCACTCCAGTATTCTGGCCTGGAGAATCCCACGGACTGTACAGTCCATGGGGTCCCAAAGAGTCGGACAAAACTGAGCGACCTTCACTTTCACATGCAGTATATTTTCTGCCAGTTATATCTCAATCCAGTTCTTACAGATAAAAGGATCCAGTGCCACTTAAAAAGAAAAAAAAAGGATCCCCTAGTGAAGACAGAACATTATTCACCGTAGCTTCTGCTGAAATGATGACACCATTAAAGGGCTGTGACGAATCGCTGCTTGAACCAGCCTCTTTCACACCACACCTTCCACCTGAGCATCGTCCACCATGAATTATTCTCATCGGTAGCTCAGAAGCATGCGTAATCTCTGCCCAGCCTCCCTCACTGGACTGATGAGGGCCTCAGGTCATCACAAGGGTTAAACGGCTGGTCCTCGAACAGACCCAAAGTCAACAGTAGTAGGAGGTGACAGAAAGCCTGCATTTCTTTAGCAATTTTACTGGGCTCTCCAGGTCATGTGATGTTTGTATAGAAATTCTAGACTCACACGACAGAAAAAAGAACCAGAGGTCAGCTCGTCAGGTGCCTTGCCTGTAAGCCCCAGGCAGACACAGGATTCCCCAGCTACTCGGGGTCTTCAGTGTCATTCTCCAACCACAGAAAAACAAAATCCAGCAACTTGCCATCCACGTTCAAGGTCAGAGCTCCCAGCAAAATCTAGGTGCCATCTGCTCACAGTTAAAACAGAGTTCAACGAAGGTACAATGACCTCAAGGAAGAGAAAAAAAAAACCTCTGGCAGTCAAGTGGTGATTTTGTTTTCTGCGATTATATTCCTTTGTATGGAAAAGAATTTTCAATGCCAGTGTGATCCAGAATCTTACATCAGCAGTAAGGAGCTAGCTTTTTAAAGACACGATCTTGAATCAATCCTATTGTGTACTAGTTTTGCAATCTGGGACAATACAAGAGGCGTCCTCATGAAGGTCACGTCGTCAAAAATCCAAATTCAGTTACGAATTCCAAAACCACTCAGATTAGTAACTTTTAAAATTCTTGACACAGATAGCCCTTGAAAGAAAGTCACATTTGGTTAGTCATTTTAAAAAGATGAAAAGGAAAACAATGGTAGTTCTGAGGTCAAGTTCCCAGTTAGCTAGAAAAAACAACGGAGGATGCAACGAAAGGTTAAAAATGTCATGTGACATGTGATCCTTGAAGCCAGCCAGCGCTGGAGGACAGTTTCAGATTTTATCTTCTGCGTGCAGAACGGCACTGCTCAAGTTACGAGACAAAGAACCGCATTCGATTACATCGTCTTGCTTTGGCAACTACCTCTGGCCCTATAAAACATGACCTTTTTCCTGACGGTTTGGCCTCTTTCACAACAGAGAACCCAGCACAGATGAGAAGAGAACAGGAAGACCCCTCCAGATCACAACTCGGTTCGAGGGTGTAAATCCAGCACCCAACAGAAATGAGAACGGTGACCTTCACATGCAGTCCACTGACCTTCAGAAACCCACAGCTGACTGTTCACAGGACCCGTCAGCAAAAACAAGCTAATACCATTTACTGAGCCACCAGAGAGGCCCATTCAAAGCCTGGACGTTATCACTGTGATGGGCAACCTGGAATCAAACCAGGTCAGATAAAGGAATGTACTTAGTACTGAGTGAGTGATTGATAGTCGCTGAGTAGTGTCCGACTCTCTGCGACCCCATGGACCGTAGCCCACCAGGCTCCTCTGTCCATGGGATTCTCAAGGCAAGAATACTGGAGTGGGTTGCCATTTCCTTCTCCAGTACTTACTATGGGGTCACATCAAGCAAATTTCATTTCTCTCTAACTCTTGTGAAAATCTGTGAACACTGTGCCGATTACAGCGTCAGTTCCTCGATGGTATTATGTGCCCTCTCTGGATACCGGCCACTGTCCCCTTCTGCCCTGATTCATCTGTCTGTGGTCCTGTCTGTGATGCCCAGAGCTTTGCTCCTTTTTCCATCTTCCTGCTTTTATGAACATCTCCCTTTATGGAACCAAGAAGCCACTAGGGACTCTGCCATCTGGATGTCCCCAAACCACCCACTCCAATAGCCCCCGTCTTTGCTTCAGTCTGCTGGGAAAAGATGGAAGGCGGGAGGAGAAGGGGACGACAGAGGATGAGATGATTGGATGCCAACACCGATGCAACGGACAGGAGTTTGATCAAGCTACGGGGGTGGGTGATGGACAGGGAGGCCTGTCATGCTGCAGTCTGTGGGGTCACAGATCACCGACTTGATGGACTTGACTTTGAGTAAGCTCCGGGAGTGGGTGATGGACAGGGAAACCTGGCGTGCTGCAGTCCATGGGGTCGCAGACAGTCGGACACGAATGGGCAACTGAGCTGAACTGAACTGTCACCATTTGGGATGTCTTCGTCTCAGGCATCTTTGATCAAACATCCCTCTCTCTGGCCATGGGTGGTTCTATTTCTGTAGCCCATGTCCTTCTGCAAACATCTTCCATCTCCAGCCCTCTAGCCTCTTTATCCCCTCACCTACATCATCCAGTCCTCTCCTGTATCTGCAGGTTCCCAGCCCATGCCTTCAACTCCTGCGGCCCATCGTTTTACACACATCTTCCTATGAATGGTCCAATGCTAAGCTGATCTATGTCCCCCAGTATCTGCTTGTGCTCTGTATTTGCTCCTTAGCTATCACACCTCTCTGCTGGGGATGTGTACTACCTTCATTCGACAGATGAGAAAGCTGAGAAAGGTATGTGCCTACAATTACATCAGAGACGGGAGCTGGGTACCCTGGCCAGCGCCCTCATTCGCGCGCTTAGGGCTCCCATTGCTGTCTAGTGAAGAAACATCAGCACATCTACGCTGGTAAATGGGTGAACGGGGTTTCGGGGGTCTGGCTAGCCATGGTTCGCAAGCAGTGGCCGTGTAGCTCATGAAACCAACAAGCAGGGTGGAGGATACAAATTACAGAGCATCCAGCTTGGGGAGAGTAAACCCTCATGGGACTCGCCTTTGCTTCCAGTTTCTTGGACGCTTACTCCATCCTGACATCTCATGCAATTTTTTTCTGAGTCTTTGGATAAGATCCTGCTTTTTTTTTTTTTTTTAATTCCTGAACCTTGAGATCCCATGACTATAGCCCTCATTCTCAGCCAGATTATATCCTTTCCTTTATCAGGGCTTCTGTGGTAACTCAGGTGGTAAATCTGCCTGTGATGCAGGAGACGTGGGTTTCATCCCTGGGTTGGGAAAGATCCCCTGGAGAAGGGCATGGCAACCCACTCGGGTATTCTTGTCTGAAGAATCTGATTGACAGAGGAGCCTGGAGGACTGCCGTCCATGGGGTCGCAAAGAGTCAGACACGACTGAGCACGCATGCATAAAGAGGAAACACAAGTCCTCACGCTGGAACTTCTGAGTGTGAGACTGACATGAGAAGCCTGTGCACTGCCAACGAATAGTAGCCGCTGCTCACCACGACTAGAAAGCACAAGAGTAGCAACAAAGACCCACTTTGGGGGGGCAAAAAAACTAGTAAACTTCTTGTTATAGCCTAGCTTTAGATTTACAGGAAAGCTGCAAGAATGTTACAGAGTCCCCTCACATTTTAAGGTCTTCCATTTACCTGGTACTCTGTCATAACCAATGAACTGATGTCGACAAACTATTATTCACCAACATCTGTATTTTATTTGCCTTTCCTTAGCTTTCCCCTAAATGTCCGTGCATTGCACCAGGATCCTAACCAGGGTATCACATAAACTTTTTAGGGGGTCATAGCTTCTTGGTCTCCTTGAGGCTCTGACGGTTTCTCAGACGTTCCCTGGTTTTGATGACCTTGACAGCTTTGAAGGACGCTGCTGCTGCTAAGTCGCTTCAGTTGTGTCCGACTCTGTGCGACCCCATAGAAGGCAGCCCAGCAGGCTGCCCCGTCCCTGGGATTCTCCAGGCAAGAACACTGGAGTGGGTTGCCATTTCCTTCTCCAATGCATGAAACTGAAAAGTGAAAGTGAAGTCGCTCAGTCATGTCTGACTCTTCGCGACCCCATGGACTGCAGCCTACCAGGCTCCTCCGTCCATGGGATTTTCTAGGCAAGAGTACTGGAGTGGGGTGCCATCGCCTTCTCCGTGAAGGATGCTAGGCAGGTATTTTGTAGAACATCTTTCAATTTCATTTTCCCCAGTGTTTTTCTCACGATTATGCTGAGGTTACAGGCATTTTGGAGAAAGACCCCAGAGGTAAAGTGGCCTTCTCACACACATCATATCAAGGTCACATGCTGTCAGTAAGACATAACCCAGTTGATACCGACCTTGATCACTGGGTTAACCAAGCGTTTCAGGTTTCCCCACTGCAAAATTACTCATCACCTTTTACTTCTGAGGAATATTTTTAAGCATAAAAGATTCAGGTATTTAGCTTCAGAGTATCTACATCACCATCAGATGTGGTCACACCTACAGGCGTGTGTGACTGGTCCTTTGCAGAAGATCACCTTGATTCTGTACAGAGACAGACAGGCAACGGTGAGAGGGGTAGGGACACAGAGAGGACCCAGTGCTCCAACGAACAGGGGCTTTCAAGGGACCCAGAGAACACAAGCATCTGAATGCGGAAATGGGAACCTGAGCAGACAGACAGGACAACATGCTCATTATCTGGGAAGCAAGTTCGGTTGCTGCCACACAAAGACTCGAAACACACCTGATAAGCTAGATGTTTGCGTCTCTCCTGGAACACCCCAGAGATACGGCTGGGTGGTTAAGGGCTGGAAGGATAACTTTGCAGTCCTCCACACGTGACCCCATAACCTGGTGTATTTGTCTTAATATCTGTGAGTTAAGGTCATCTGGACCACCATTTGTCAATGGGAAGGAAAGAAGAATGGGAGTGATCTGTCCTTCTTTCTCAAGAACCAGGGGAAGAAACTGTTCACGTGGTTACCATTCTATACCACTCACTTGAGCTTAGTTAACACTGGGCCGAAGACCAAGCTACGCGGTAAGTGGGCAGTGTATGAATAGGATCTACCTGGATGCCTGTCTGCTCGCTAAGACTAGCTGAGGTTTATGTGGATAAAGTATCTAGAAGAGAATGGATCAGGGGAGAATAAACTGATTTAAAAGGAGCAGGTCTTCCTGGAGAAGGAAATGGCAACCCACTCCAGTATTCTTGCCTGGAGAATCCCACGGACAGAGGAATCTGGCGGGCTATATTCTGTGGGGGTCACAAAGAGTCGGACAGGACTGAGTGACTCACAATGAGATATTTGTATTCTTCATTTATGTAATATGTACTAAAATTATACTGCAAGAGAACAGTTAATAATATGGGGAAATGTTCATGCTATTTTGTTGAGTAAATAGAAAATAGTGAAGCGTATTAGAAAATAATATCAAGTGTGTTAATCTAATTTGGCTTAAAATAAAAAAATACATACATGCACAGAAAAAAACTGAAAAGCTATCTATCAAAATGTTGATAGACAATTTCTCTGTGCCTCGGTTTCTTTGGTTTAAAAGTGAGGATAAAGAGAGGACTTATTTCATGGGGTTGTGATAAAGACTAAATAAAATAATAGTTATTAAAAAAAAAAAGGAGCAGGTCTTTAACTCCATATCTGGAGTCAGGTGGCTTGCCATTTCTTCAAAGAGAAAGATGGTATCTGCAGCAAAGCGGCAAATCCCACGGGCGTCCTATTCGGTTGACTCAACACGCTTCTCCAAGTCGGCTTAAACAAGTCAGTCCAACGGAACTGAGACAGAAAACAAAGCGCCTGAAATCCTCCAGCTTGGGTGGTGGCCCTAGTCTCTGTTACTCTCCCCAGAACTGCAACATCAGCTTTGGGTTTCCGTATTTCAGTAATTAGGAAACCAGTTCTCCAGGCTCTGATTCTTTCTACCATACGAATCTTCGCTCCGCGGATCATTGAGGCACAGGTGGAGCTTCTCGCAGTTGCCTCTTGTTTTTCTTCCAACCGTGCACTCAGGTCTCGGGGAAATAAGCTCACTGCCCCCCAACGGCCCCCAGTTCTATGTTCATCCGACTCGCAGAATCTCCCACTCTGACTGAGGGGAAGCATTTGGACCCTGGGACCCAGCAGTCAGAATCAGCTCCGAGGCAGTATCAGGCACAACCTGAGGTGCAAGACAGGAGATACTTGTGCCGTTTCCGGCACGCAGGGAAGGACCACCAGCCCTCCGGAGGAAGGGCGGAGGGAGACCGCCGTTCACACCTGAACATCGTCTCGGTTACCTGATCTCCGCGGCACAGCTCCTCTCGTCATGCGGCGGTCTCGGGGTTCACTGAGAAAACGAGACTACTGCTACGCTCAAGCTAGCTTCTGGTTACCAGTCCTACTGCGGCTTCCTGGGCACAGGTCAGGTAGGACAGTAGCAAGATTGAGAAACTCTCCAACACGGAGAAAACAGAGGATGAGATGGACGGTAAGTAATGCACGGACCCGACAGGGCGCCTGACAACAGCTACGAACACAGAAGATCCACAGACCTTGCCTGGACGCCCTTTATACCCACCAGCGTCGATGCTCTACTCGAGCTCAGCAAAATCAGCTCTGTGCGATCCAGCTTAAGGGACTGAATTTAAGAACCCGTCACTGACAGCAGCCTGATAACAGATTCCAGTGATAAAACATAGTTATGCCTGAGCCTGCTGCATTAAGGATGAATATAGAATACTTCTGCAGGAGCAATCGTACATACCAGCACTAATTCTGCATGCTCTGAGCATTTTGGAGTGGTTTTTTTTTTATAGGCATTCACAGTCAAACTACATAAATTCAGTGTTTCAT
This sequence comes from Bos indicus x Bos taurus, assembly GCF_003369695.1. Taxonomy (NCBI): domain Eukaryota; kingdom Metazoa; phylum Chordata; class Mammalia; order Artiodactyla; family Bovidae; genus Bos; species Bos indicus x Bos taurus. The sequence goes on along the minus strand of NC_040105.1, from coordinate 5,390,731 downwards.
CACTGACTCATCTAAATGAGAAATGGGGAAAACATACAGGAAAACACATTCATAATTTTCTGACTTATAGACAAGGTAAAATGAATGACAACCGTTTCAAGACCCAAAATAAACTTTTTGATTTCAAAACTAAGATTACAACTGAAATAAATCTTACAGGATAAATTAACACAGCCTTAAATTTCAGAGGCGTCCAAAACAAACTCGCATGGCTCGATAATTTGCTGAATTTACTGAAGCAGTGTTCTGGATACCTTGAAAACATTTCACCTTATTCTGAGCCTAATTAGAAATAACTTGATTGACTCTCTCTTTCGGTGATGAGAAATGAGGAGGGTTTTCTTTCCTCTGTCATACAGGAAACATCGTTTTTATTAAGGTCACAACCATGTGTCCTCTGGGCATACAGGGCAAAATCATCAAACGCCACCTCTGCCTTTCCTGACGTGAGTGGCACGTGGACGTTCAGTTTAGCTTTAAGATCTACTCCGACACGGGCAGAATGTTAAGCATTTCATTACTATACATGTGCACCATTCTAATGTTTAAATTTGTTTCTTTGTAATAACAAAGGTGCAACACAACAGCTAGCCAAGTAGATGCCGAGTCAGTGTTCAAGGTGGATGAATTACACGCACAGTCTGCTTAATGAGGCACAGGAATGACTGAGCAGAGAGACCAAGGAACTGGTGATGGTTATGTGGAACCACTCAAGGCTGTGAGGGAAGGTGCCCTCGAATAAGCAGTCTGCACACTGTGATTAAACAAAAAAGGGCGTGAACGCATCAGGTCAACAGGCGCACATCCAGAGCGGGGAGGAACGCTTACCTTACGGGTGTCCTTGGAGCTTCTGATGGACCCGCACCACTCAACGTGACGGAAGCCAAAGCCGCCTCTTTCTGCAGGTCGCTGGGGCTGGGTTTCCCTCTCCTGAAAGCAGAGGTTTCCTGATCAGAATACCGCTCCCTCAGCATGCTGAACCAACCCCTTTGCTGTGGATAGGTCTGATACAATTTCCAGCCCACTAGTATGTGGTGGCAACAAAGTTGTGTTTACACGTACAGCTGTTTTGACAGACAAGTGCAATTGTGGTTGGGACGTCGTCATGCACGCCCACAGTTAAGGCAGAGGAACGTGTGAGGTGCCAGCGGGTCTGGCAGGGGCCCTTGAGACTACACACACAGCCGGGGGTTGAGAGGACTGTCCCAGAGTGTTCCACCTGGGCAAGGTGCCTCTATGCTTATCTAAATGGCCTCTGCAAATCCTAGGGCATTTAGCTCCAGACTGGGCAAGGCGCCACTTTGCCAGCAGTGGGTGGAAAACCATGCTTCCCAGGTGGAGTTAGTGCTAAAGAACCCGCCTGTCGATGCAGGAGATGTAAGAGACGCAGGTTCGATCCCCAGGTCGGGAAGATTCCCCTGGAAGAAGAAATGGCAACCCACTCCAGTGTTCCTGCCTGGAGAGTCCCATGGACAGAGGAGCCTGGTGGGCTACAGTCCACAGGGTCTCAGAGTCAGACACGACTGAAGTGACTTAGCACACACAGACTCAGAATGGAGATAATGTCCCCCCCAAACACTGGAACCTTCACTTTCCGGGGAATGGTTTCCAGCAACAAGCTGTTGTCAATGTGTCCCCATCACTGGAGCCAACATGTGGCTCTCGGTTCACCAGGCCAACTCTTCAGAGAATCAACTCGTAGAAAGGTTCACCTCAACCATTCCTTTCATCACCCCCTTGCCTGGAACGATCATCTAGTGTCGGAGCGTGTTATCTCTTTATTGCCTTATTAAGAGATGAAACCTCCGGTACTTTGGCCACCTCATGCAAAGAGTTGACTCATAGGAAAAGACTCTGATGCTGGGAGGGATTGGGGGCAGGAGGAGAAGGGGACGACAGAGGATGAGATGGCTGGATGGCATCACTGACTTGATGGACCTGAGTCTGAGTGAACTCCGGGAGTTGGTGATGGACAGGGAGCCCTGGTGTGCTGCAATTCATGGGGTCGCAAAGAGTCGGACACGACTGAGCGACTGGACTGAACTGAACTGATCCTGTACTCTCACTGCCTTGTGAGATGATTATTGTAATTTCCGCCGTGAACCTGTGCTAAATGATTGGTCAAGATGACCTCAGTGTCTAACCAAAATTTGCTGCTCCAAGAAAACACCCTTGTGAAGAGCATGGTTTCCGTTTATGATGCATGAATGTTTGCTGTCTCTAAAAAAGGACTTGGGGGGAAATCTTTTTCTCCGCCCCCCCCAATCTAGGAAGAAAATCCCTAGATAGGGGCAACGAGAACAAGAAATGATGGGAATGTTTTGCCATGAATTTCATGGTGCAATAGCCCACGACACTGATGACACTGATACTTACTGATAGAAAACTCACTAAAGGTTTTAAGAATAACTCTTCAGGAGAAGGAAATGGCAACCCACTCCAGTGTTCTTGTCTGGAGAATCTCAGGGACGGGGGAGTCTGGTGGGCTGCCATCTATGGGGTCGCACAGAGTTGGACACGACTGAAGCAACTTAGCAGCAGCAGCAGACTCATTCATTGGAGAAGGCAATGGCACACCACTCCAGTACTCTTGCCTGGAGAGTCCCATGGATGGAGGCGCCTGGTGGGCTGCAGTCCACCGGGCCGTGAAGAGTTGGACACGACTGAGCGACTTCCCTTTCCCTTTCCCTTCAGGTTTTGACCTCTTTCAGAAATAAAACACGAACGTTACAAGTCCACACATCTCCTTCTGTTTAATTAGGAAAGACGCCCTTGGATATTAGTTTAGAGATACAAAGAACCACTGGCTTCTTTCAACTTGTCCTGGCTTATATTATGACATCAAATTGCATGTAATTGCCCCTGCATGTGTCTGCGAAGGACTCCTATAAAGAAACCCGAATTTAGTAACTGCATGATACTATCTGTTTAATTGAGTGTATCAGTAACTTTCAATCTATAGTTCCCAGATAGCACTGGAAAGGAAGAGGGGGAAAAAAAAATCACTGACTTTGTTATTTCCTCAGGCAGCAAAGAGATGAGTGGTATCTGGCCTCTCTGAGCCCTATTGATAAATCAGTGTCTGCATTTTGAACTGTTGCATTTTAAACACCACCGGCTTGTAAGCTGGCACTCAGTGCTTTTCTTTTGTAAAGTTTTGCAGAGTTGTATCCTCTACGCTGACTCACAGTTTCTACATGTAGAATCTGGCTTCATGGAATAACTCTCCTGTATGCACTTTGATGTAACACTGTTGTGGAATCCGGATTAGAAAAGACGGCAGAGGGACTTCACTGGTCCTCTTGCGGTTAAGAATCAGCCTGGGCTCCTGTGTCCATTCTCTGAAATAAGAGAAGCCACCCTGTGAGAATCCCAAACCCTGCAACCAGAGTAGACCATGCACAGAAACGAAGACCCTGCACAGCCAAAAATTAAAGAAAGGTAAGAAAATGGAAAAGAAAAGGGGGTATGATCTCCTGGAGAGACAAGACCCCCGAGAGAGGCTCCCTGCCCTTGTGGTGACCACGTTCACCCAGGGTCCTCCGTCTGCAGGGGAGCAGGGAGCTGGCAGAGAAGACCAAGGGGCACGTGGCCCGGGCCATCCCTTGAGGGGCCAGCACGCGGCCCTACCGTGAGCCCCACCACAATCTCCTGAGTGTGCTGACGCCCCCAACAAGCAAGGGTCTGCTCCCTCAGGCGGCAACCCCGGGTTCACAGCCCAGACCTCAGCACAAGGCAGATGCCTCCTCTGCATCTCCTGAAGCACGGGTAAGTGTTTCCATTCCTAACACCCACCACTGGGATACTTTCTTTCTTTTTTTTTTTCATTTAAACATAGAGTATCTACAGTTCTTTTTACTCCCGTTCCCTTTGTTCTGTTGATTGAAAATGACAGCATTTCTTAATCCCTTAAAAGTGAAAGTATTAGTCACACAGTCATGTCAGACTCTTTTCGACCCCATGGACTGTAGCCCACCAGGCTCCTCCGTCCATGGGATTCTCCAGGCCAGAATGCTGGAGTGGGTTGTCATTTCCTTCTCCAGTGGATCTTCCTGACCCAGGCACCCAATCCAGGTCTCCCACATTGCAGGCAGATTCTTTACCCTCTGAGCCACCAAGGAAGCCCCTCTAATAAACTGAAGTGTTACTCAGCCGTGTCCCTCTCTTTGCAACCCCCATGCACTGTAGCCCCCCAGGCTCCTCTGTCCATGGGATTCTCCAGGCAAGAATACTAGAGTGGGATGCCATGCCCTCCTCCAGGGGATCTTCCCAACCCAGGGATCAAACCCTTATCTCTAACGTCTCCCACACTGGCAGGCGAGTTCTTTACCACTGGCACTACCTAGGAAGACCCTTGATTCCTTAGACCTTTATTAATCAATTATCTATTGAATATTGATAGGTTAGTAAAACAAAGGCCGTTATGAATTTCACTGAGCTAACCAATGCATTTTTCTTATGGAAATGTTTGTCTGAAGCCATGTTAATGTACTATGCATTCACCCTAGACTCTGTCTTCAAGTCGGTTCCGCCTAAAGGCTCAGAACCGCCTTGACAAACCAGTATGTTATATTCATACATTGTCCTCTTAATCCATGTTAATGAAACTATTTATTTGTATGGAAATCTGCCTTTCTTCAAGATTCATGTCAATCGTTCTATGGCCAGGATGACTCACCTGGTGGCAATCTCTGAGTTTTGAGACATTTCCTTCCTCTGATTAGCAGACTGCTAGTGTTCTTGCCTGGAGAATCCCAGGGACAGGGGAGCCTGGTGGGCTACCGTCTATGGGGTCTCACAGAATCGGACACGACTGAACCAACTTAGCAGCAGCAGCAGTAGCTATCCAACATCCGGCTAAAGACTAGCAGGAGGGCTCTCTTTCCACCCCCTTCTGGTGTCTATGTCAGAAGCTTTCTCTATCTCTTTTATGCTTTAATAAAACTCTATGACACAAAAGCTCTGAGTGATCAAGCCCCGTCTCTGGCCCCGGATAGAATTCTTCTCCTCCTGAGGCCAAGAATCCCAGCATCTTCGGAGGTTCAGCAACAACCTTTCACACCTAAGCAGGAAAGGGCAGAGTCGAGATTCAGGCTGCTTGATTGGTCATGCCTCCATGGCCCTCGCTGCCACAGGGGCTGTTCCGTCTGCAGGGAGACCAACCGGCACAGCCACTGACAACCACAGTCCCTAAGCCATGAGACCCCTTTTCCCAATTCCTCTTAAGAAGGGTTGTGGACAAGGCTGTCAGGCCAAATGAACCTGGTTACTATGACAGTCATTACTCTCCAAAAATGGGGCCGCGTGCTCCAAAAAGACATCGAGAACAATTTAAGAAAAATAGATCCGGAGACGGAGGGATGAACTGAAAGGGTAATATTTCAACATACAGTGTATTCTTGACCATCTGAGCCACCAGGGAGCCCCACGTGAAATAGACAGCCAGTGAGAATTTGTGGTATGACGTAGTGCTGCAGCCACACGTTCCGGGAAACAGACTCACTCCGAAGGACAATGCAGATCGTGGAGTGCAGTTGAAACCTTATATACCCTAAGTGTACGTGCCCAAACCCACCTCCCCAAATTCCCTGAAACTAGTCTGAACAAAGGAAAAGAAAGATACAATCAAAGTTAACCTGTGATTCATATGCCTTATGCCTAGGTAGTTACCAGTGGACAATTATCAATAGGCCTGTGGTCATACCCCAATAAGCAGAATAGAATGTATGATTCCATTACATTTTTTTTTTTTAGTTTGGGTATTTTTTAGTTGACGGAGAGTCTAGGCACTACTTCTGGGGCTCTTCCTTCCGGGGGGTCTGGTTTTCCAGTTTGTAAGTCATTTCCATAGACACTGGGCATAGAACTCAAAGCCCACACTCCGGTCCAAGAAAACAGAAGTATTACTTTCAAGATGGAGCTTGTTCTGTCTGTCTCCTCCTTCAGTAAGGAGGAGGAACATATAGCCAATTCTTGACCGTCTGACCCACCAGGGAACTCCAGATAAAACAGATACCCAGTGAGAATTTGCTGTACGAGGTAGGGAACTCAGCCTGGTGCTCTGTGAGAACCTAGAGGGGTGGGACGGGGTGGCAGGGGGGTTAAGGAGGGAAGGGACATATGTATACCTGTGACTGACTCATGTGGATGTATGGCAGAAACCAACACAAAATTATAAAGCAATTATCCTTCAATTACAGAAGGAAAAAACCCATATGATGCCGTCATCTGTTGCCTCACCCATCTTCTCCTGGAGCAGGGCAACACTGACACATGGAAGTGAGCTGCACCTTGTCTTTAATGTACTGACAGGTTCCTCCACAGTCAGGTTTTCAGGGAGGACAGAGGGACCATCTTTGGAAGGTTATTAGTGTTAGCTGTCTGCTAACAGCAGAGGCATCAGAAGAAATGTGAGTGTTTTCTTTTACCATCTCAGACGCTAGGACCTCGGAGACATCTCTTAAGTGTGTGGATCCACCTAGACACTTGGTCTGCCTGGCATGTTCTATTAAAAGTTTTCTTATGCATCAGGCTTCCCTGGTGGCTCAGAGGTTAAAGCGTCTGCCTGCAATGCAGGAGACCTGGGTTCAATCCCTGAGTCGGGAAGATCCCCTGGAGAAGGAAATGACAACCCACTCCAGTATTCTTGCCTGGAGAATCCCATGGACAGAGGAGCCTGGTGGGCTACAGTCCATAGGGTCGCAAAGAGTGGGACACGACTGAGCCACTTCACTTTCTTTTCTTTTCTTCTTTCTTATGCATCAGTGAAGCACTCGAGACTTCAAAGGCCACTTCGACAGTGGTTGACGTGAGTCAGAAATCTTCTGCGTTCACACGTCACAAGTCATGAACCTGTAAGAGCTTGCTGGGGTTTTCCTCAATTCCTATGACTCAGAGAAAGTGTGTGTAACAAGCTCTTTTTGAAGAGCCCTTCACAATGCTTGCTCAAGTTTTTAAAATGGCTTTCAGACAGATCTCGTTTGGTGTTCCACTAAGACTCCCCTCCTGGGGCTTCCCTGGTGGTGCAGTGGTTAAGAATCCACCTGCCAATGCAAGGCGCACGGGTTCGATCCCTGGTCAGGGAGGACTCCTCGTGGCTTGGAATGCCTAAGCCCGTGCACCTCGACGCCCAGGCCCACTTGCTGCGACTACTGAAGCCCGTGTGCCTAGACCCCGTGCTCTGCAACAAGAGAAGGTGAAGCACGCTCAGCTGGGTCCGACTCTTTGCAACCCCATGGACTGCACAGTCCGTGGAATTCTCCACAATACAGGAGTGGGTAGCCTTTCCCTTCTCCAGGGCATCTTCCCAACCCAAGGATGGAACCCAGGTCTCCCACATTGCAGGCGGATTGATTCTTTACCAGCTGAGCCACCAGAAGAGCAACCAGAGAAGTGAGCACAATGAGAAACCTATAACAAAGCACAGCCCCCACTCTCAGCAGGCAGACAAAGCCTGCGTGCAGAAGTGAAAACCCAGCACAGCAAAAAAAAAAAAAAAACTAAATGAATACATTTTTTAGTAAAGAATCCCCTCCTTACTCTGATCAACCTTATGTGGCAGCCAGGATGGGACAGGACTTTGCAGGAGAATGGATACATGTGTATGTATGGCTGAGTGTGTTTTCCTGAAACTATCACAATATTGTTAATCAGTTATACTCCAATAGAAAAGTAAAAAAGTTTAAAGTAGGAAAAAAAAATTAAAAAATTAAATTAAACATCTCTTGCAAAAAAAAATTGAAAAAAAAAAAAAAGAATCCCCTCCTTAATTTTAAGACCTATTTTTTTCCTTAACCTGTTCACAGTTGAACCTAACTTAGACTGATAACAACAAAGGATTACACTAAGATATGTTTCATGCCCATTTAGCTGAAATAAAAGTCAAGGAAATCCTTCTGTATTTTGGAGACAATTATAATGACTGAAGTCAAACAGTCTTTGCGATTCAGTCTTTCTGTTCTAAAATCAATAGGAAGTTTTATAAATTTATATTTTCAGTGATAGTCAGGAATGCCAAACTTTCTACAAGATTCTAAGTGATTATGGACAAAAATGTAATTATAGCCTGGTAGCCTGTAACATGGGCCGGATTCATTGAACTTTCCATTCTGCGGGTGCTCCTGTTTAATCAGTAACTCCTGGCCTGGCCTCATCTGTCTGCCAGGCTTAACTGGTTGAAGGGAATTGAAATCAATGAAAACTAAAGTATCCTTCTGCTTGGAAAAAGCTAGATCCTTGATTTCACTTTAAACTCATATTAAAATTAATTTTTGAAAAAATAGGTGCAGACATCACAATCACCTTTTTGCAACCTCTAGTCAACCATAAAACCACAGAATTGAAGTATATATGTTGTTTAAATGCAAAGCAAATCTCATTTTTTTTTTTTAAACAAGTTATTACCACGGAAAGGTTCCATTCCCTGCAGCGCCAGGCCTGAGGCGCTCTATTTCATCAGATGAGCAGAAAGCTAATTAGAATATTCTACATGTTTAACCAAATTTAAGACAGAACTGGAAAATGCGGGAAAGTATTTTAACAAAATCTCTTTTCTTGGAGCCTGGAGTACCAGTCAATATTTACCACTGACGCTGTTCTTATTCTGCTATTTACTTTAGTTACACGTTTACAGAAATCTATGAAATAACAACCAAAATGCTTTCCAAAACTTAACTCTGTAAACCTCCAGAGTGGGATGCCTATCCTTTGGAATACACACCACCTCCTAATTTTTTTTTTTCTTTCCTCCCTTTTGGCCAGAAATAATTTGAGAACTTACCCACACAGTCTTTAGAACATTCTGAAAAGGAAGACAGCCCAGATATGTCTGCACTTTAAAGACTTAAAAAAAACAACTGGGGAAGCTGAGAGTTTTCCTGGGAAGGATGGTCATTAGGAGATGAAACGGGGACCCTGTGTTGCCACGGAAGTGGGTGGGCTCAGAGGCTCCGAAGTGCTGATTTCGTGAGCTTAGGCTGCTGTAACAAAATACCACAGGCCAGGGGAATTAATGGGACCGTCCCTGGCAGCTCAGCGGTAAAGAATCCGCCAGCCAATGCAGGAGACTCGGGTTCAATCCCTGGGTCGGTAATATCCCCTGGAGGAGGGCATGGCAACCCACTCCACTACTCTTGCCCGGAGAACCCCATGGACAGAGGAGCCTACCGGACCACAGTCCATGGGGTCACAAAGAGTTGGACACGACTGAGTCGACTTAGCACGCACAGGGGCTTAAATAGCAGAAATTTCTTTCTCACAGGTCTGTAGGCTGACGAGGCCAAGGCTGACTCCCTCATCTCTGTTTTCCTCTTCCTACAACAAGACTAACCCTACCATAAGGGTTATGCTATGACAGCATCGAACCCTGCTGCTGCTGCTGCTAAGTCACTTCAGTCGTGTCCGACTCTTCGAGACCCTATAGAGGGCAGCCTACCAGGCTCCCCCGTCCCTGGGATTCTCCAGGCAAGAACACTGGAGTGGGTTGCCATTTCCTTCTCCAATAGATGAAAGTGAAAAGTGAAAGTGAAGTCGCTCAGTCGTGTCCGACCCTCAGCGACCCCATGGACTGCAGCCCACCAAGCTCCTCCGTCCATGGGATTTTCCAGGCAAGAGTACTGGAGTGGGGTGCCATTGCCTTCTCCTGCATCGAACCCTAGCCACCTCCAAATCCCACCTTGTTGGAGGTTGGGGCTTCCACATATAAACTTGGGGGACACAGCTCAGTCCCTGGCAGCACCGTAGCCCCCAACCCCAATTCCCAGTTAGATAACATGGTCCTAAGAGATGAGAGAAGCGTGCCAAGCATACACTATGCTCAGCGGCTTTGAACCACAGACCACAGCAGCCATGGTCCTCCCCCTTCGTGGACAAGCGTCGTGGCCACAGGGGTGGGGAAGCAAAGCTGGCACCTTCAGGACTGGGTCCTACCTCGGAGAAAGGTTGCATCAAGAGAGTGGGACCAGCACCCAGATGTGGAAGAGAGGGAAAGTGCAAAGGAAGGAAATGACTGCCTGGTGGTGATAATACCCTTTCTGATGCAAACTGAACTGATACAAACACGGAAGAAGAAAGAGCTCCAGTGGAGTGCACAGACAACGAGAGGCCTGCTCAGTTCAGTTCAGTTCAGTCGATCAGTCGTGTCCGTCTCTTTGCGACTCAAGGACCGCAGCACGCCAGGCATCACTGTCCATCACCAACTCCCGGAGTTCACCCAAACTCATGTCCATTGAGTCAGTGATGCCATCCAAGCATCTCATTCTCTGTCGTCCCCTTCTCCTCCCTCCTTCAATCTTTCCCAGCATCAGGGTCTTTTCCAAGGAGTTGGTTCTTTGCATCTGGTGGCCAAAATATTGGAGTTTCCACTTCAGCATCAATCGTTCCAATGAATATTCAGGACTGATCTCCTTTAGGATGGACTAATTGGATCTCCTTGCAGTCCAAGGGACTCTCAAGAGTCTTCTCCAACACCACAAAAGCATCAATTCTTCGGAGCTCAGCTTTCTTCACAGTCCAACTCTCACATCCATACATGACCACTGGAAAAACCATAGCTTTGTCTAGATGGACTGTTGTTGGCAAAGTAATGTCTCTGCTTTTTCATATGCTGTTTAGGTGGGTCATAGCTTTTCTTCCAAGGAGCAAGCATCTTTTAATTTCATGGCTGCAGTCACCACTCAGCAGCACACATAAAGCAGAGGGGAACACGTGGAAGCAGCAGCTGGCTGTTTGGGAGAGAGAACAAATGTGATAGGGGAGGAGAAGGCAGCCTCGGAAAAGCGCTGAGGGCAGGGCTTCGGGGAAGAAACAGACCAGAAGGATCTCACGCTGAAAGTGTAGGTGGGAGACGCTGCAGGAATCAGGAGGGACCAGCCACAGAGAAGCTCCACAGTGGAGAGCGTGGGTCACAAACTGGGTGTCAGGCTGCATGCGAGGCTGGAGCCCTGGGAGGGAAAGTGGAATGAAAGGAACAGTTGTTTGTGCCGAAAATAAAATGGGGTATCTAGAGAGTTCCGATGCTGTGAGGGATTGGGGGCAGGAGGAGAAGGGGACGACAGAGGATGAGATGGCTGGATGGCATCACTGACTCGATGGACATGAGTCTGAGCGAACTCCAGGAGTTGGTGATGGGCAGGGAGGCCTGGCGTGCTGCGATTCATGTGGTCGCAAAGAGTCGGACATGACTGAGCGACTGAACTGAACTGAACTGAGAGAGTTTACAACAGCCAAGAGTGAACACTAGGTTTTAATACTTGAGAAAAATGACGACATTATCAATGACACTCCCTTCACTGGGAGGCAGTATCCTCTGCCCGTCACCTTCTGGGCTTCCTGAAATGGCCAGTGTCTATGTCAAAAACGTTTCCAGTTACTGAAAAGAGTGCACCGGCCACGCCAATTTCCTGGCATCACCTGACCCTTCCTCACTCACTCTCATCTCAAGGTCTTTTCCTTGCCTTTCTCCTTGACTGCCTCTTCCTTCCGGTTTATGGGCAGCCTCTGTCAAGGACACCTTGGGCTGTTCAGAAGAGAGGTGGGAAATTAAGCTGATGAGTATAAGCAAATGCGCATCGCAGATTCCAAAATGAGGCAGGAGCATCTTCCAGACGCAGCCGGTCGAATCATTCAAGGCCACGTTGGAAACCTTCTACATCTAGAATGTGTGTGACCATCAAGATCCAGGGGGTTCTATGGAGACAGGAAAATGAGGTCCGCGCTTTCTGATTTGAATAATAGCAAGCATACTCGGAAGAGTAATGTGCATTAAGGTTCCTGCAGTAAACAGCACCTCGATCGCCTGCTGGCTCACGGACGGGTCTCTCAGGATCACTGCAAAGTCTCTCAAGGAAGGTTTTCTTAACTGTCTTATGCATGATCCTTGACATCTTCAATATCTCATGCGTCTCATCATTCAAAAAAAGAGAATAATGCTGTGCAAAGTCTTTCTGCTTTGAGTTTTCCTGATGTTTTCCCCAGGAGAGCCTACTTTTGCAAATTTCAGCCCTTCTGTGCAAACAGCAAGGTCTGGTATAGTCTCAAAGTTCAAGGTGTAGAGAGGTTCATTAGAGACGTGGGCCGTGCAGGAAGGCACGGTCTCCAGCTCTGACTTCGGAGATACTGCGAACCGTATCAATGTAGCAGGGACACCAAACATCATAAAAGGAAGTGAAGTGAACTGAAAGTCGCTCACTTGTGTCTGACTCTGCATACAGTCCATGGGATTCTCCAGGCCAGAATACTGGAGTGGGTACCCCTTCCCTTCTCCAGGGGATCTTCCCGACCCAGGAATGAAACCTGTATCTCCCCCATTGCAGGCGGAGCCACAAGGGAAGCCAAAACCTAAGAGGGCTTCATACTAAAAGCAACACCAAAAAAAAAACAAAACACCTCTGGCTTATTTTATTTTAGAACTAATTGGGAGGAGGGGACATATGTTGATGTACAGCAGAAACCAACACCATATTGTAAACCAATTATCCTTCAATTCAACGTAATCAAATATTTTTTAAAAATAAATGGCTATTTTAAAACAAAAAACAAATCATTGTGCCAGGAAGAATAACCTCTGTCTCTATTATTACATTAAAAAAAAAAGTATTTCTTCAATTGCTAGAATTGTAGTTATAAATCAGTTAAATATTTATGAGTTTGGAGGAGGAGTGGGGAATTTGGGGCACTTGCCTCTCTAGGTTTTAAATTTTTTCACATAAGGAGTTCTTACAGGGATAACATGCCTCAGTTTGGACAAGATACGATTTGTAATGATGTAGACTGAAGCGACTTACCAGCAGCAGCAGCAGCAGACTATACCACTTTTTTACAATGATGCCTAAGGTGTTCATGGAACTGACTCACTCTTAAGACAGAACCCATGTATAAGAGATGGTGAGACAGCTGCTGGGTGGGCAGAACTCTGCTAGTGGAATCTCGTTCACATACAGTCAGGCTTGCCCTCAAACTGTCAGAGTGCCCGAGGCCCTCACACACACAGCTACGAGTCTTCCTCATGGCAGTGGGAAAGTCCTACTCAGGGCCCTTGCTCGTTGTCAGACTAAAACATGAGATATTTGTGCAACAAAAAGCCAGCAAAAGGCTGCCAAAAGATTCGATCAGGCTGATGGAAAACCTTCTCTACTTACACCTATTTATATTAAGTTGCAATTTTCATGAACCAAACGAGATGATTTTTTTTTTCTTCGAAATCAACAGTAACACTTTAATACAAGGTCTTCTTAAAACAAAACAAAACTTTAAGATGAAGTTGAAGCTCCAATGCTTGAGCCACCTGATGTGAAGAGCCAACATGATTGGAAAAGAGCCTGATGCTGGGAAAGATTGAAGGCAAAAGGAGGAGGGGACGACAGAGGATGAGATGGTTAGATGGCATCACCGACGCGATGGACGTGAAATTGGGTGAAACCGCAGATGGTGAGGGACAGGGAGGCCTGGCGTGCTGCAGTCCATGGGGTCGCAAAGAGTCGGATACGACTGAGAGACTGAACCCAACTGATCCTTCTGTCCCCAAAGTACAACTGTTTTAACACAAACCACCTTTTTTTTAATTCTATGAACTCAGAGGAAATCATAAAAGAAAAATCAAAGTCTCTAGGTTCAGTGAAGGCTTGTGATAGAGGAAGGACAGTTCCCTGGTGGCTCAGATGGTAAACGGTTGGCCTGCAGTGCAGCAGAGCCAGGTTCAGTCCCTGCGTGGGGAAGACCCCCTGGAGAAGGGGACGGCTACCCACTCCAGTCCCGTTGCCTGGAGAATTCCCAGACATCCAGGGACAAGAAGCACACACGTGCACAAATGGCTGCTAATAAAAAAGCGATGTCTGGGGGAGCCTCAGGGCGTGCAGGTTAGACCCCTGGTTTCAGAGCTAAGATCCCACGTGCCCTCCCTCCCAAGCCAGAAAACCTGAAACGCAAAACAGAAATAATATTGTAACACATTCAATCAAGACTTTGAAAATGGTCCACATTATAAAAGAGAGAGAGAGAGATGTCTTGGGAGTGAAATGAAGGGCAAGTGGGGCAGAAGTCATTAGGTGCAGATGGAGCGGAACAGCAGTGGGTGGCTCCCAGCTGGATGGCACCCACGACCGGGAGCTCTTGGCTTAGAGTGTCCCCCTGAAGCACGTTCAGTAATTCAGGCTCTTTACTCCCTGAAAGAAAACACACGGCATTTTTGACACGGTGTCTCTTACTCGGTATTTGGACGCTGCCGTGTGCGATGGATGTGGACTCTTTTCCACCCTGCATAACAACCCCCTGCACCTCAAGATCTCAGCTTCTTAGAGCAACACGTACACGTGGGATCATTCACCCTCTAGGGCGCCAGTCCAGGAAGGGGTTAACCCTCTCTGCACGCACCGCCTTCCCCAGGCTGAAATCAGGCTGTTGACCCGGCTGCCTTCTCATCTGAGGGCTCACCATCAAACTACATTCCATTTCCAGCTTTACTCAGCTTATGGACGGACTTCAGTTCCCAGCGTTGAGGACCCCATGTCCTCGCTGACTCTCAGCTGCCCACAGTCGCCCTCAGCTCCTTCCACATGGAGCTGGTAACATGCTGTTTTGCTTCTTCAAGGTCAGAAGACCAAGAGCCTATGTTTCCTGCGATACATTCCCTTCAGGAAAGTCCTGGACCCTTTTTTTTTTTTTAATAATTTTATTTTTTATTTCAGGAGGCGATGAGTCTTCGTTGCTATGCTTAGCCTTTCTCCAGTTGTGGCGAGCAGGGGCTATTCTGTGTCATGGTTCCTGGGCTTCTCATCCTGGCAGCTTCTCTTGTACAGGCTCTAGGGCTTCAGGAGTTTCGGCACGTGGGCTCAACAGTCACCACTCCCAGACTCCAGGGTACAGGCTCCATACTTGTAGCACACAGGCTAAGTTGCTCCACGGCATGTGGCATCTTCCTGGGTCAGGGTCTAACCCGTGCCTCCTGCATCAGCACTCAGATTCTTTACCGCTGAGCCACCAGGGAACCAAGCCCCAGGACCCTCCTTAAAAGGTGGGAGGGGGGTTCAGGTTGGGGAACACATGTACACCCATGGCTGATTCATGTCAGTGTATGGTAAAAACCACTACAATACTGTAAAGGAATTAGCCTCCAATTAAAATAAATTAATTAAAAAAAAAAGTTCCAGCCCACCCAGCATTTCGTCTCTTCCACGAACTCGCAGTCTGCTGTCTTCTTTCACCTCTGCCTTCCCCACATCCTTGAGGTAAGCACAGGAGTGGGTCACATTCAAGGGGTGGGACTGGACCAGGTGGTCGCTGGGGGGAGGGCAGGAATCCTGGGGCCAGGTTAGAATTCTGCTGACCACAGCCTCCCCTTCTAAGGCTGAGCTCCGTGTGCACAGCAGTGCTGTTGCTGCTAAGCAGGCTCCTCCGTCCATGGGATTCTCCAGCAAAGAATACTGGAGTGGGTCGCCATGCCCTACTCCAGGGGATCTTTCCCGACCCAGGGATCGAACCCAGGTCTCCCTCATTGCATGCAGATTGTTTACCATCTGAGCCAGCAGGGAAGCCCAAGAACACTGGAGTGGGCAGCCTATCCCTTTTCAAGGGGATCTTCCTGACCCAGGAATTGAACCAGGGTCTCCTCCATTGCAGGCAGATTCTTTACCAGCTGAGCTACTTAGGGAAGCCCCAACATACACATTACCATACATAATATAGGTAGCCAGTGGGAATTTGGTGTATGAGTCAAGGAGCTCAAACCAGCAGCCTGTGGTGCCTTAGAGGGCTGGGATAGGGAGGGAGGTGGGAGGGAAGCTCAAAAGGAAGGGGACACAGGTATCGCTATGGCTGACTCATGTTGATGTTTGGCAGAAGAAACACAATATTGTAAAGCAATTCAGTTCAGTTCAGTTCAGTCTCTCAGTCATGTCTGACTCTTTGCGACCCCATGAATTGCAGCACGCCAGGCCTCCCTGTCCATCACCAACTCCCGGAGTCCACCCAAACTCAAGTCCACCAAGTGAGTGATGCCATCCAGCCATCTCATCCTCTGTTGTCCCCTTCTCCTCCTGCCCCCAATCCCTCCCAGCATCAGAGTCTTTTCCAATGAGTCAACGCTTCGCATGAGGTGGCTAAAGTACTGGAGTTTTAGCTTTAGCATCATTCCTTCCAAAGAACACCCAGGGCTGATCTCCTTTAGAATGGACTGGTTGGATCTCCTTGCAGTCCAAGGGACTCTCACGAGTCTTCTCCAATACCACAGTTCAAAAGCATCAATTCTTTGTCACTCAGCTTTCTTCACAGTCCAACTCTCACATCCATACATGACCACTGGAAAAACCATAGCCTTGACTAGACGAACCTTTGTTGGCAAAGTAATGTTTCTGCTTTTCAATATGCTATCTAGGTTAGTCATAACTTTCATTCCATGGAGTAAGCGTCTTTTAATTTCATGGCTGCAATCACCATCTGCAGTGATTTTGGAGCCCCCCAAAATAAAGTCTGCCACTGTTTCCACTGTTTCTCCATCTATCTTCCATGAAGTGATGGGACCAGATGCCATGATCTTAGTTTTCTGAATGTTGAGCTTTAAGCCAACTTTTTCACTCTCCTCTTTCACTTTCATCAAGAGGCTTTTTAGTTCTTCTTCACTTTCTGCCATAAGGATGGTGTCATCTGCATATCTGTGGTTATCGATATTTCTCCTCCAATTAAAAATACATAATTTTTTTTAAAAAAGTAACCAAACAAACCATGAAATGGAATAATATTAGTAATGTGTGCTTGAGGGACTCCCCGGTGGTCTAGCAGTTAGGACTCCAAGCTTTCACTGCAGGGAGTGCAACGTTGATCCCTGGTCGAGGAACTAAGATCCCATGTGCTGTACAGCATGGCCAAAAAGTGAAAAGAAAAAAAAAAGTCCGTATCTGCTCTGCTTTTCAGAGAAACTATCAACCAGAACCTAGAGCCAAAATCACCTAGCAAAATACATAATCCTACTACTGGCTTTTTAGTCATCCTCTTTGACAGTCAGGGTTTGATATTGAATGAAGTCAAGTAAAGAGGCTTCTCTGGTGGCTCAGTAGTACAGAATCTGACTGAAATGCAGGAGACATGGGTTCCATCCCTGGGTCGGGAAGATCCCCTGCGGTAGGAAACGTCAACCCACTCCAGTATTCTTGCCTGGGAAATCTCACAGACAGAGGAGCCTGGTGGGCTACAGTTCTTGGGTTCACAAAGAGTCGGACATGACTGAGTGCGCAGACACACACACACACACACACACACACACACTGTTTTTGAACAAGTCAAAACCCACAATTTTATCTACATCCCAAGCAGTAGAGTTCCATGGCACGGTGGAAAAACACCCATGTGCAGTCAAGGCTGAATCTCATTTCTGCTTTCATAAATGAATTACGCTTGTCGTTTCCATTAGCCACGGTTCTTACCCTTAAATCATTATGAAATATCTCTGAGAACCTTTGGGGCATTCCCTACGTTCCACTTCAGATGTAGATATAATTCACCAGGTTGTTAGAAGGTTCGATCAGTGAAGCTTAGAAAATGTTTCAGCATTTGGGAACATAAAAATGCCTTCACCCGAAAATTGTCAAGAAAACTAGAGTCACTTAGGTGAGTATAATTCTTGCCGTGTTTGGTCCTTGACTCAAAGAACTTCCTTAAAGAGAAGAAAAGTATTTTAGGAATTGTTTAAACCATAGTAAAGGGTCTTAGTGTTTCCCAAGTGGCTCAGTGGTACAGAATCCACCTGCAATGCAGGAGACGAGTGTTCGATCCCTGGTCCGGCAAGATCCCCAGGAGAAAGAAATGGCAACCCATTCCAGTATTCTTGCCTGGAAAATCCCATGGTCAGAGGAGCCTGGCAGGCTACAGTCCATGGGGTTGTGCTAAATGATCAGACACAACTGAGTGACTTTCACTTTCACTTTTTCCTTCTGGTGGCTCAGTGGTAAAGAACCCACCTGCCAATGCAGGAGACATGGGTTCCATCCCTGGGTGGTGAAGGTCGCCTGTAGTAGGAAATGGCAACCCACTCCAGTATCCTTAGCTCAAGAATCCCATGGACACAAAGAAGAGCCTGGAGGGCTACTGTCCACGGGGTTGTGCTAAAGACTTGGACACAACTCAGAGAGTAAACACACACAGGCTCTTAAAACCACTTGTCTGCCTAAAATTTCCCTTAGTAATTTGATTCTTTGTCCTGGGATGGGAAGAAAGTTAAATTTCACTTGCTGTGTCTGCCAGCATCTGAGGGCTAGACGCTAGCAGTCTGTGGGAATTTACTGAAAATGAACGGTTTACAAAGGGGTAGGAGGCTCTGAAGAAGCTCAGAGAAGAGGGGAGGTGGCTCAGAGGTTAACGTGTATCCTGGAAGCTCCTCCCAGCCCCTGCCAAGTGAGTAAAGGAGCCAGGACTGGGGTGAGGTGAGGTACAGTGTATGAAGCAACCCAGGTCTGGAGGGGGCTACAGAAAATGGGCACCTTCCCAACTGACAAGGTGTCAGCTCCACACCAGCGCTTGCCTGTCCACAGCAAACAGCCACCGGCCAAGAGTATTTGCCGGCGACTGGACCACAACATGGGGGCCTCCCTTGGTGGCTCAGATGGTAAACAGTCTGACTGCAGCACAGGAGACCCGGGTTCAATCCCTGGGTCGGGAAGATCCCCTGGAGAAGGAAATGGCAACCCACTCCAGTATTCTTGCCTGGAACAATCCACGCATGAAGGATCCTGGCGGGCTACGGTCCGTGGGGGCGCAGAGTCAGACATGACTGAGCGATTTCACTTTCTCTCTTTCAACAACGACGACAAGGTCGTTTGCCACCCGCCTCTGCGGAGACTGAACCCCTGCTGCTGCAACTGCTGACCTTCGACACCCCCTGAGGAAGGTCACGGTGGAGAGGGAGGCACTCTGTGCTCCAGGAAAATTGATGGAAGAGATATTTTAGGTAGTTATCTCAGGAATTGACTTCATGATCCCAATCCTTCAGTGGGGTTCAGTTCAGTCGCTCAGTCGTGTCCGACTCTTTGCGACCCCATGGACTGCAGCACGCCAGGCCTCCCTGTCCATCACCAACTCCCAGAGTTTACTCAAACCCATGTCCATTGAGCCAGTGATGCCATCCAGCCATCTCATCCTCTGTCGTCCCCTTCTCCTCCCGCCTTCAATTTTTCCCAGCATCAAGGTCTTTTCAAATGAGTCAGCTCTTCCCACAACTTCTTGATTCATTCTTCTGTTGATGGACATTAACATTGTTTCCCTGTCCTGGCTTTTCTAAACTGTGCTGCAGTGAACACTGGGATGCACGTATCTCTGAATTACAGTTTTCTCTGGGTATATGCCCAGTTTAGAGAACAAATGCGTTGATGCTAAGGGGCAAGGGAGGAGGTGGAAAAAACTGGGAGACTGGGGTTGACATATATACACGACTGATACTACGCACAAAATAGATAACCCAAGACAACCTCCTGGACAGCACAGGGAACGCAATGCTCTGTGGTAACCTCAATATCAAAAAGGAGAGGATAAATTTATGTGTATAACTGACTCACTTTGCTGTACAGCAGAAAGTAACACAACATCATAAAACAACTGTACTCCAATAAAACTTAATTTAAAAAAAAAAATTAAAAAGACCTGGTGAGGGAAGACCTGGAAGGCAGCTGTAGCAACTCAAAAGAGTCGCCCTGCTCCTGAGGGTAGAGCGCGGACTGGGGACAAGAAGCACATACACACCAGTGGGGACTGTGACACTCACCTGGCATCAGGTATTAACACGTCAGAGGCACACACATCTCTAACACCATCCAGCAGCCCTCTCCGCTGGCTTTTATCTGGTGTCCCTAACGTTTTTGGTGTGTGGGCATGGACATTCTAGTCTTATCTGTTTTCTGGAAGCTTTGGTATCGACCAAAAGAGGCTGGCACTGGGATTCTGGAGGAGCGTGGAGCCGGAGTGTGTTGTGAATCCAGGCTGGTCAGAAGTCTGACTGCCCCCTGGACACAGTCGGGTAGAAAGAGGTGCTACACAAAAATTAAAATTGTACCACCTTTGAGGTTCCGTGGTGACTCAGATGCTAGGAAATCTGCCCGCAACTCCAGGAGACCAGGGTTCAATCCCTGGATCAGGATGATCCCCTGGAGAAGGGAATGGCTACCCACTCCAGTATTCTTGCCTGGAAAATCCCATGGACAGAGGAGCCTGGTGGGCTTCAGCCCATGGGGTCGCAAAGAGTCAGACACGACTGAGCGACTTCCCTTTCACTTTTCACTTTCATGCATTGGAGAAGGAAATGGCAACCCACTCCACTGTTCTTGCCTGGAGGATCCCAGGGATGGGGGAGCCTGGTGGGCTGCCGTCTATGGGGTCGCACAGAGTCGGACACGACTGAAGTGACTTAGCAGCAGCAGCAACACACACAAATTTTTCAGTGGTGTTCAATATTGTCTAACTGCACCTTTTCAAAAGAATGATGATGTTATTTAGATGGTTTTATTGTTGTTGTTGTTCAGTCACCAAGTCACGTCCAACTCTTTGCAACCCCATGGACACCAGGCTTCCGTGTCCTCCACTATCTCCCAGAGTTTGCTCAAATTCATGCCTGTTGAGTCGATGATGCCATCCAACCACCTCATCCTCTGATGATGCCATCCAACCATCTCATCCTCTGTCACCCCTTTTCCTGTGCCCTCAATCTTTCCCAGGGTCTTTTCCAGTGAGGCAGGTCTTCGCATGAGGTGCCCAAAGGACTGGAGCTTCAGCTTCAGCATCAGTCTTTCCGATGCATCTTTGGGGTTGATTTCCTTTCAGATTGGACTGGCTGGATCTCCTTGCAGTCCAAGGGACTCTCAAGAGTCTTCTCCAGCACCACAGTTCAAAAGCATCAATTCTTTAGCACTCAGCCTTCTTTATGATCAAACTGTCATATCCACACGTGACTACTGGAAAAACCACAGCTTTGAATACATGCACCTTTGTTGGTAAAGTGATGTCTCTGCTTTTTGATAAGTTGTCTAGTTTTGTCATAGATGGTGCACAAGCCATTTCAAGTTTCTGAATGTTCCGAAGGGGAGACTCCTCCTTTAGGACTCTGAATTGAGAGGGACAAACGGATGCCATATAAGATCTTTACATTTGGTTTGGGAAAGGGCTCTGAGTGGCACACTGCAGTGGACTGCCCCAAAAAGAGAATGGTCAAGATACAAAGTAGAAACGCATGCCCGAGAAACACTTGGGTATTGGGCTCCAATTTTAGCCACAGAGGCTAGGTTAAAACTATTGACCTGAATGTGTGGAAGAGAGGTTTGTTACACTGATTGAATCAGGCAGTGTGAAAAGATTTCTGGTTTTGGATATCTGATATCCTGATATCCTGACCAATTAGCATGCAGGCCGCCTGATAAACACTGGACTCCAAGTCTGGAAGATGTGGTGGAATCAATCCAACCGACGGAGACCTGTCTGCTTGAATCACTGTTGGGTGTGAGTTTGTGTCCAAATGACTGATGTGTTTGAAACTATATCATCTTCATGATGTTTTTGGTTTTGTCAAAGTTGGATTTTACTTTTTACCCTGAACTTAAAACAGATCAAATCAAACCAAATAAAGAGCATGCTAAAAGCCTTAATTACATATACATACACTCAACCCAAGTTCTGCCTCCAACAACACACACACACACATGTACACACTCTCACAAACCACCACAGGATGCATGAAAAAGTTACTATATTTCTTAAGAAAAGGGATAGCATGTACAAGTCTTTTCATTGTATTCACCAAAAATAAAGTTAATCAAATTTGGATGCAAAATATAATTGAGACTAGCAATATATACACACAGACTATCTTTTCTCCCCTGCGGTAATCTTGGCTAAATGATTCATATTTTCCTGAAATTCTGCAAACACATAAACTTGAGACCAATCATAAAACTGAGGATGCTTACTCATTCGGCAAAGATTTACTGATTATCTACTATGTGGGGATTAAGACGACCTGCTAAATTAACACCAGGTTTTTCTTAAGCCGAATGTGGAAACAACTGAGCTGAGAGAAGTCAAGACCACTAGAATTAAAAAGTATCATTTGTGGGACTTCTCTGGTGGTCCAGTAAGACGCCACCTTCCAACGCAGGGGACGTGGGTTCCATCCTTCGTCAGGGCAACAAAGCCCTCAAGCTGCCTCAAGACACTTGTGAGCCCATGGGCCACAAGAAAGACGCAACGCAGTCAAATATCTATAAATAAATAAAAAGCAGCATCTGTGCTTGATGAAAGCTGATGAGGAAGGTGTAGGTTAGAACCATGAGAGACCCTCTGGGTCTGGGTCAGCCTTCACAGGTAGCCTTCCATCCCCACCTCCCTGGGAAGGTGTGACCCTGTGTCCTGGTGGACGGTGTGGGTAGACCAGATGCCCACCTGCTCTCCCGGGGAGGCTGCTCTAACCAGGAGGGAAGTGGGGTGCAGGGCGAAGGCCGGGCATACCCACTTCATTCCAGACCCACCAAGGGCACAGCCACCCTCTCCTCTGTGCTGGGAGATGGGGCTAGTCTGCTCATTGGGCCAGAGACCATGCTACTATCTGAGCAGAGACCACCAGGCACCAGACTGAGGTTGGTGATGGAGCCAGTGGGTCTGGGGCCTGCCTCGCTGGAACATACAAGACCCATCAGCTCATGTGGGAGCCACATGCACACAGCAGTCCCCTGGGTAGGAGGGATCGCCTGCCACATGCAGGTCAGAGCCAGGGCTGATGCTGTGGGAGACTGAGGCACCCACGCACACGGGAGGTGCACGAAACAGCACCACTCCTGGTCTAGACGGCCCGATGCCCACCACCCCCAAATCTTCTCATCATGTGCCAGACCTTGGGAGAGTGGTCTTTTCTCTTGCTGCCTGTTGTAAACTCTTGTAAAAGAAATCGAAGTGCCAAGCCGGACATTAACCCTTCCCAGCCAACACCCTCCCCAACTCTCTGATTCGTCAGAGCCCTGTGCTTCTGGAGCCAAGGCTTCCTTCGGCGGAGTCTACCCTGTGCAGCTTTTGGTCTCAGTGGCTGTGGTCATGGCCTCTGAAAGCGGAACCGCTGGGGTCTGCAAACCACTCTGCCCTGGGGTCCTGCCGGTATGGCCGGTGCTGTCTTCTGCAAGGCGAGTCTGGAACTCCGCCTTCGTGCCTAAAACACGTGCAACAAGGCACTCTGGGCCCACAATCGAAGGGAGGGCCAAATAAAACTAATCAGCTTAAATAATATTTTAATACATTATTTTTAAAAATCTAAATCAATATTGATGTATGGCAAAAAAAAAATCACAAGATTGTAGTTATCCTTCAATTAAAATAAATAAATTTTAAAAGTATTTTTTTAATCTAAAGGGGGGAAAAAAAATCCCACAAGGAACAAAATGTTGAGATATTCAATGAAGATGGATTGGACCTTGGACTTAAGTGGCTCACGGGGATCCTGGCCCTAATAACAAATACAGTTCACAGGACAGTTTGTAACTGTGACATCTGCAGAAGGTACACACTTTTTCTGCCATCTGTTATGGTCTCTATGGGCTTCCCTGGTAATGCTGCTGCTGCTGCTGCTGCTGCGTCGCTTCAGTCGTGTCCGACTCTGTGCAACCCCATAGACGGCAGCCCACCAGGCTCCCCCGTCCCTAGGATTCTCCAGGCAAGAACACTGGAGTGGGTTGCTATTTCTTTCTCCAATGCATGAAAATGAAAAGTGAAAGTGAAGTCACTCAGTCATGTGCGACTCTTGGCGACCCCAAAGACTCTGCCTGCCAATGCAGGAGACTCGAGAGAGAGACGTGAGTTCAATCCTTGGGTGGGGAAAACCCCCTGGAGTAAGAAATAGCAACCCGTTCCAATATTCCTGCCTGGAGAATCCCATGGACAGAGGAACCTGGTGGGCTACAGTCCATGGAGCAACAAAAAAGTCAAACACGACTAAGTGACTACCACTTCTACACTTCAGGAATTTAAATCCAATCCCACTGAGTTCTGACACCTGGGGCCATTTGATGACATTAAACAACGTTCCAATTCAAAGCCAACCTAGTCCATGTGATGCTAAGAGATTCTTAATAACCTGAAGACTTGAATCCAAGAGACCTGCTTCCACACTTTACTAAGGTGACTAAGCTTAAGAACAACTTTAAATGTAACAATTGGCTGCAGGAAATTTTTCCCCTGTGGCAAGATCAGCACAGTATTAAGTGTTAGTCGCTCAGTCGTGTCCCACCAGGCTCCTCTGTTCACGGGATTCTCTAGGCAAGAATACTGGAGTGGGCTGCCATTCCCTTCTCCAGGGGATCTTCCCAATCCAGGGATCAAACCCTCCTGCATTGCAGGCATATTCTTTACTGTCTAAGCCACTGGGGGTGGAGGCGGTGGGGTGGAGGGCTCTACATGGTATTAATGGCTTTTTAAAATCTCCAACTTCACATTCTAATGCTCCCCTACAAGCAGAGAGCTTAGGAACAACTTAAAATCCAGGCACTCAGGACCTCACTGAGCAAGCTCCAGGAACTGGTGATGGACAGCTAAGCCCAGCATGCTACAGTCCATGGGGCTGCAAAGAGCTGGACACGACTGAGCAACTGAACTGAACTGAGGACTTCTCTGGTGGTCCAGTGGTTAAGACTCCATGCTTCAAACGCAGGGGGTGCCAGTTCAATCCCTGGTTGGGGAACTAAGATCCCACGTGCCTCTCTGCCAAAAAATATTAATAAAGAAATAAAATCCTGACATGAAGTCATGAAATTCTGGCTATGAAATTACCTTACACGCGTCTACTTTTCTTCCAACTGTTTTGGTATTTTTCAGTCTTTGTGAATTTCAAGGTTCATGTAAGTACATTTAAAGATAATACTTGTTAATACATTGTCATAGAGTATTAAAAAAAACAAAAACAGATGATTGCTAATTCCTGCCTCCATAATGTCTACAACCATAAATATGACAATGAAAATAACACATTTTCCTTCAGACAAGTCCCTTCCTCTCTCGTGATGCCTTACAAGTCTGTAAGCTGTGCAGTAGCCATGAGCATCTTCATATGTCCAGGGCCTCTATGATTCAAGGTCACGTCATACCACCCTCTTCCTTCGGGTCCACATTTTGTTCAGTCCCACAGGGGCATGCTCAGTCAGCATGCTTCCCAGGGCTGCTTTTGACCTAAGATAACCTATCCCCATGAAAACATTTTCGGGTCTGTTGTTAATATGGCCCAAGCTGGATTGACTCACTGAAGGGAAAATTCCAACTTGAGCAGAGCCAGTTGGTTAGGCCAAGGCCAGAAGCTTTGAGCCCAAGCCCTGTCTGAAGCTTCAGTCAACTTGCTACGGGAGTGGTTCCCGAATTCTAAATCTACATCTAGTCCTTAAGGTTCCCAACCAAGGCCCTGGGCTTAGTACTTCAGTATTCTCAGATCATTTCACCTTTTCTTCTGCAAAGTTGTCTGCCAGGTGGATGGCTGAAAAGCGAAAAATGTTAGTCCCTCAGCTGTGTCCGACTCTCTGCGACCCCATGGACTAGAGCCCACCAGTCTCGTCTGGTCCGTGGAATTCTCCTGGCAAGAATACTGGAGTGGGTTGCCATTCCCTTCTCCAGGGGATCTTCCCAACTCAAAGATTAAACCCGGGTCTCTTGCATTGCAGGTAGATTCTTTACTATCTGAGCCACCAGGGAAGCTAACTTGGCCCCAGTAGGTAGCTAACTTGCACCTTTATTACTGAGAAGAGCTAGATTAGAAGATATGTATCTTATGTTTATCAACAATGGGCTAAAATCAAATCCCTTGTGGAGGGAGGTGGGAGGGAGGGTCAGCATGGGGGACACATGTACATCCACGGCTGATTCATGTCAATGTATGGCAAAAACCACTGCTGCTGCTGCTGCTACTAAGTCACCTCAGTCGTATCCGACTCTCTGTGACCCCAGAGACGGCAGCCCACCAGGCTCCCCCATCCCTGGGATTCTCCAGGCAAGAACACTGGAGTGGGTTGCCATTTCCTTCTCCAATGCATGAAACTGAAAAGTGAAAGTGAAGTCGCTCAGTCGTGTCCGCCTCCTAGCGACCCTATGGACTGCAGCCCACCAGGCTCCTGCGTCCATGGGATTTTCCAGCCAAGAGTAGTGGAGTGGGTTGCCATTGCCTTCTCCAGGCAAAAACCACTACAATATTGTAAACTCATTAGCCTCCAATTAAAATTAACAAATTAATTTTTAAAAAATAAAATAATAAAATCGAATCCCAGAATATTCCATCTTCCCACTTAAGGAAGGACGGTTGCAAACAATCACAGCCACACCCCAGCCATGTACAAGCATGTGGGGACTGAGACCACAGAGGCTGAGACCGGAACACGTGATCTCACCCACCGGGCAGGCTGCCTCTCAGAAGAGAAGCACAGATGGGAGAAGCAGAGCTATTTACGCCAATCCTCATACCGAAGTCACAATGGGTACCTGGTCCCGTTCCCCCATGGGAAAAGATGGTGGGGCGCAGAGAGGCCGTGAATCTTGTGCTAACCTGGTGGAAATGCAAAGAGAGAGGGACAGCAGAAAGGAACTGCATTCTCCCTTCAACAGCTCCTTTGTGCCGGCAGTTATTCCACAGTGCTGTTGCTCTTCAGTCGCCAAGTCCTGTCGGGCCCTTTGCCACCCCTCGGACTGCAGCACACCAGGCTTCCCTGACCTCCACCACCTCCCACAGTTTGCCCAAACTCATGTCCCTCGAGTCAGTGATGCCATCCAACCATCTCATCCTCTGTTGCACCTTTCTCCTCCTGCCTTCAGTCTTTCCCAGCATCAGGGTCTTTTCCAATGAGTAGGCTCTTAGTGTCAACTGGCCAAAGCATTGGAGCTTCAGCTTCAGTATCAGTCCTTCCAATGAATATTCAGGGTTGATTTCCTTTAGGATTAAGGAATATATATACATACAGCATGTTAATTGCTCAGTCATGTCCAACCCTTGCAACCCCGTGGACTGTAGCCCGTCAGGCTCCTCTGTCCATGAAATTCTCCAGGCCAGAACACTGGAGTGGGTTGCCATTTCCTTCTCGAGGGGATCTTCCAGACCCAGGAATTGAACCCAGGTCTCCCGCATTGCAGCCTGTTTCTTTACCAGCTGAGCCACCAGGGAGTATATATACTGTTTCAATATGTATTGATATGTATTGAAACAGTATATATATATATACACACACATATACTGTTTACACATGTAAGTTATTAACACCCATCTCTAAATGTCAAGAGAGAATGGAAAATCCCCAAATCAAAAATCATACTTAAAAATAAGCTTGTGTTCCAGTTATGAAACTGTGTCCAAAACAAACTAACCCATAAATTTGCATCATAGAGTCAACTGGGAACATCTAAGAAAGAAGACCAGTGAGACAGCCTGGACAGCTGCCACAGCGACCTTTGAAATAAACATTATGGTCAATTCTTCCCACCTCACAGAGTAATGGAAATAAAAGCAAAAATAAACAAATGGGACTTAATTAAACTCAAAAGGTTTTGCACAACGAAGGAAACTATCAGCAAGGTGAAAAGACAGCCTTCAGAACGGGAGAAAATAACAGCAAATGAAGCAACTGACAAACAACTAATCTCAAAAATATACAAGCAACTCCTACAGCTCAACTCCAGAAAAATAAACGACCCAATCAAAAAATGGGCCAAAGAACTAAATAGACATTTCTCCAAAGAAGACATACAGATGGCTAACAAACACATGAAAAGATGCTCAACATCACTCATTATCAGAGAAATGCAAATCAAAACCACAATGAGGTACCATCTCACACCAGTCAGAATGGCTGCTATCAAAAAGTCTACAAACAATAAATGCTGGAGAGGATGTGGAGAAAAGGGCACCCTCTTACACTGTTGGTGGGAACGCAAACTAGTACAGCCACTATGGAGAACAGTGTGGAGATTCCTGAAAAAACTGGAAATAGAACTGCCATACGACCCAGCAATCCCACTGCTGGGCATATGCACTGAGGAAACCAGGATTGAAAGAGACATGTGTACCCCGATGTTCATCGCAGCACTGTTTACAGTAGCCAGGACATGGAAGCGACCTAGATGTCCATCGGTAGACAATTGGGTAAGAAAGCTGTGGTACATATGCACAATGGAATATTACTCAGCTATTAAAAAGAACACATTTGAATCAGTTCCAATGAGGTGGATGAAACTAGAGCCTATTATACAGAGTGTGTCCAGTCAGAAAGAAAAACACCAATAGGGTATATTAACACATATATATGGAATTTATAAAGATGGCAATGATGACCCTATATGTGAGACAGCAAAAGAGACACAGATGTAAAGAACAGACTCTTGGACTCTGTGGGAGAAGGCAAGGGTGGGATTGTTTGAGAGAATAGCATTGACACACGTATATTGCCATACGTGAAATAGATGACCAGTGCAAGTTCGATGCGTGAAACAGAGCACTCAAAGCCAGTGCTCTGGGACATCCCAGAGGGATGGGATGGGGGGGGAGGTGGGAAGGGGGTTTGGGACAGGGGGACATGTGTATACCCATGGTTGATTCACATCAGTGTATGGCAAAAGCCACCACGATATTGTAAAGTAATTAACCTCCAACTATAATAAATACATAAAATTTTTAAAAATGTATTATGCTCAATTCTTAAGAACTTTCAACAGGAAAAAGAAAAAAAAATGAGCTCAATGTTACAAGTCAAAAAGAAGGAAAGCAGTACCCTTTCTTAAAGTATAAATAAATGACTGCCTTTGGAAAAACTATAAAGACTTGCATTTTTCATTTAGAAAATATTTGCCTGTTTTTTGGATAATGCCAGTTACCGCAAAGCAATATAATGATGATAAATTCCTTTCGTGAGTCATCTTGAGAATTAGTTTAAACTCACATTGTAAACCATTTGCCCGCTATTACTTTCTCCGTCCACAGCCAGAAGTGAAAAATCTTCCATGGAATCTCAACAGGAAAGATTTCACAGAAGTGACATTCACAAAGGGTGGGTCTTCCCACAGTCATGCATAGAGCAATTATCCACTTTGGCCCAAGTAATCCCAGAATCTCAGTACATGGGAACAGGGAATTTGTAAAAAGACGCTATATAGATATGTCCCCCGACATCAGAAAAGTGGTCCCCGACTGAAATACTCATCAGATCAAGACGGCGACTCTCTGGCCAACTTTGCATGACTTCTACAATTTGGGTAGCACTGATGCTGATCATTTGGAACTACCTCTTGGACCCCTGCATTCCATTTCTGATTTACTAGTGGCCTCTGATTCTTTGGCCAGAAGTACCGGCTTGTTTCAAGAGAAAGCAGCCTCCGCAGGATGGTTCAAATACAAATGGACTCAGTTACTTGCTAAAGGTCAATCACATTTGATGGGACTGGGAAGAGTTTCCCAACTTCCCTCAGCAACAATTCCAGTATCATCATTTTCGTAAGCTCAGTTGCTCAGTTGTGTCTGACTCTTGCAACCCCATTGAACGACAGCCCGCCAGGCTCCTTTGTCCATGGGATTCTCCAGGCAAGAATTCTGGAGCGGATTACCGTTGCCTACTAAGCCAGGGGATTTTCCCAAACCAGGGATCGAAGTCAAGTCTCTACCATCTCCTGCGCTGGCAGGCAGATTCTTCACTGACTGAAGCGCCTGGGAACTTTCTTTAAAATACTCAGATTCCATAGTGCCTACTGAGCATGTGAAGATAGGACAAGTTAAAACTATCCCATGTGGAAACTGGTACACCAAGCACAGCACTGAAGGACAAAAATAATTACCACAAAATGGCATTGGGTTATTGTTTCGGTAGCAAGGAAACTCATATTTTAGAAGAGAAAGCTGATGACCTTGCACAAACCTTGAAAATATTTGGTAAATGTGTAACAAATGATAAATTTAAAAGGTGCAGTATGTGATTTTTGCATGACATGAATGGAAAAAGCCAGAAAGTTCTATTGTTTGCTATCCCTTATTGCTTTTACTTAGGCATTACAAAAAAAAAAAAAAAAGGAAATTAACTGAGGCAGTAATTGGCTAATTTGTAGTGTAGGCAGAGATGTAAGGAAAACGGGGAGGTCAGCAATCTGGAACATTAAGAAAAAGAAAACTGCTTCCGTCCATCACAGAAGTTTCAAATGTTGAGCAAAAGCTTTCTCAAATGCCATATTTAGTCATTTCAGGCAAAAAAAAAAAAAAAAATCAAGCCCTAAGATGATGATGTGATTCACAAGTGTCATCTAATATATCCGATACCTCATGGTAGAAAGAGTCAAGACAAGAGAGAAAGAGTTGGGGTTCAACTAAGAAGTCAAATACGTTAAGGCAGATTCGAGACCTTTCTTTTTATATATAAAATAAAGCTTTTTAAAATTTATTTTAAATTGGAATATAATTGCATAATGCTGTGCTGGTCTCTGCTATACACCGCCTGAATCAGCCATACGTAAACACAGACCCCCCTCCATCTGGAGCTTGCCTCCCCATCCCATCCCAGCCTTCGAGGTCATCACCGGGCACCAAGCTGAGCTCCCTGTCTCCCACAGCAGCTCCCCACTGGCTGTCTATTTCACACACTGTCATCTACATATGTCAACGCTACTGTCTGCATTCACCCTCCTCTCCCTTCACCTGCCCTGTGTCCACAGGTCCGTTTCCTATGGAGACCATTTTCCAGAAAAGAACTCTGGGAGAAAGGGAACAGACACACAAACCTCCTGGGTAGCAACTAAACCAGAAACCTACAATGGATCTCAGGAATTTATATTCTCAGGGAAATGCCAAGCCTGGCCTGGAAAGGAATACCTTCAGAAGCTCCCGTACAGATATGAAAAAAAAGGAAGTTTCTAAAGGCCTCCAGGATAAGCCAGGCAGGGCGTGCTGCCCAATGTTCAACTTAAGACATGGCCAAAAAGAGTTAAGGAGCAAGGATACGCCCCCCGGAGACCCAAGCAACAAAGCCAGAACCAGAAGGACTGGTGTCTGCTAAGATTTCACAGATGTCATCTGTTCATTATACTTGCTTCTCATTCTCTCATTTGCTGATCAAAGATATTCACACGCACACTGTTACCGCATTGACATTTCATACGCAAGAGGGCAGGCAGCTTTTTTATTTTAACATTTATTTTTATTTGCCTATGCCAGATCTTAGCTGTGGCACACAGGATATTCAATCTCTACAGCAGGTGAACTCTTGCTTATATAGCATGTGGGATCCAGTTTCCCAACTAGGGATGGAACCGGGGTCTCCTGCTCTGGGAGCTCGAGAGTTTTAGCCACTGGGCCAACCAGGGAAGTCCCGGGTTTTACTCTCTTTAAATCAAAAAAAGGGTGATGGTGGGTCACCTGAAGAAGAAGAAGAAGAAGAC
The DNA here is from genome assembly GCF_003369695.1 of Bos indicus x Bos taurus. Classification (NCBI taxonomy): domain Eukaryota; kingdom Metazoa; phylum Chordata; class Mammalia; order Artiodactyla; family Bovidae; genus Bos; species Bos indicus x Bos taurus. Next base: position 5,359,345 of record NC_040105.1, on the reverse strand, counting down.
TACACCTCTCTTAAGACCATACTTGGAGCTGGAAGCTCTCTCACTGCATGGGACTTGGGCATTCTCTTCTTGGGACCCCCTTGAGAATGGAGTCCAGGAAGCTGCTTTCTGTGGATACAGAGCAAGCAGCATGCATCTGTGTGCACGCGTGCTCAGTCATGTCAGACTCTTTGTGACCCCCATGGACTGTAACCCCCCAGGCTCCACTGTCCATGGGATTTCCCAGACAAGACGACTGGAGTGGGGTGCCATTTCCTCCTCCAGGGGATCTTCGCCACCCAGGGATGGAACCCGGGTCTCCTGCATCTCTTCCATCGCAGGTTGTTTCGTTGCTGTTTGCACCAACGGGGAAGTATGTACCCACACATTTTAGGTGCCTAGAAGACTGGACTTTGGCTGATTTCTGGATGTGTCCCTAACCTTCCCTGTGTCCTGGTGGTGTTCTGTGCTCATGGGCATGGCATACTTTATTCCTGCTCTCCAAGCACAGATGCAGTCTGTAGTTGGCCCTCTGAAGTGGCATGGGAACAGAACTGTCACATAAAACGTCTGGGTCCTCATGAGTGCTTCAGCGGGCCTCTCTCCCTTTTGCTTGTGGGTGCCTAAAATTTATGGCACCTAGAGTTGGCACTGGGAGCCATGTGACAATGGGAAGGGTCTCCTGCTCTCCTGGGACCTCGAAGGCCCATTGGGAGCTGGATCTGCCTGCACACTCTGGGTGGGAGAGAAATGCATATCCGTCCTTTTTGATCCAGTGATATATCCTGTCTCTTTGTTATAGCTACTTAGCTTTTACCCTCACACAGTAATAGTCAGGAAGGATGCCTAACAGTCCATAAACCGGAAACATTTATACAGAGGTATCTTAATTTTGATGAGCCTCCCTGGAGGCTCAGATGGTAAAGAATCTGCCTACAATGCAGGAGATCTGAGTTCGATCCCTGCGTTGGGAAGATCCCCTGGAGACGGGAATGGCAACCCAGTCCAGTATCCTTGCCTGGAGAATCCCATGGACAGAGGAGCCTGGTGGGCTACAGTCCATGGAGTCACAGAGTCAGACAAGGCTGCGAAACCAATTCTTTCCCATTCCAAGGATTTGGTTTCAATTAGGCTTCCCAGGTAGCTTACCAGTAAAGAACCCACCTGCTAATTTAGGAGATGCGGGAAGATCTGCTGGAGAAGGAAATGGCAATCCACCCCAGTATTCTTGCCTGGAGAGGAGCCTGGTGGGCTAGAGTCCATGGAGTCGCAGAGTCAGACAAGACTGAGCAACTAATTCTTTCCCATTCCAATGATTTAGTTTCAATTAGGCTTCCCAGGTAGCTCACGGGTAAAGAGCCCGCATGCTAATTCAGGAGACACGGGAAGATCTCCTGGAGGAGGAAATAGCAACCCGCTGCAGTATTCTCGCCTGGAGAATCCCATGGACAGAGGAGCCTGGCGGGCTGCCGTCTATGGGGTTGAGAAGAGTCAGATTTCACTGAGCGACTAACACCTTCGCTTTCACATCTTAATTTCTACCTGATGCTACTGGCTCCGCTCACTGTTATCAGGGAAGAGGGCCTCAGATGGTTCCAGTCATCCTTGCCATCACTTCAGAAGTACCACTGAGATAAACCTTCTTGTGGTCCATGGAGGAAAGTGTGTGTCTGTGGTTGGGGGAACCCCTGCTTCTAGAAAACAGAAGCCATCACTGCCACATGTCCATCTCTGTTTTCGTCTGTGATCAAGGGTCAGCGAACACGCGAGTCTGGAGCCAGCCAGAAAGGATGCCCTCTGCCCTCTGTCAGCTCTCCAATCCCTTTAGCAATACATTGCTGGCTGCTGCTGCTAAGTCGCTTCAGTTGTGTCCGACTCTTTGTGACCCCATGGACTGTAGCCCACTAGGCTCCTCTGTCTCCGGGATTCTCCAGGCAAGAACACCGGAGTGGGTTGCCATTTCCTTCTCCAAACATATTGCTGGAGGATTCTCCCAACAAGCCCGCACTTGGGCTCAGCAGAAGGGAGTCCACCCACCCTTGGCACCAGACGTAGACGATCTGCTGGCAACCAACAGTCAGGTGCCAACTCCGGCCGTGGCTGAACAAAGCACCTCGGGGCATGCAATCTGACCTCATGACGGCCCACCCCAGTTGACTGGCGGGTAGGTCTCGGAAGCCACGTCTCTCGGGCTAAATTAAATTAATAAAACAGCAGGCGACGCTGGTCACCCATTGTCTCCTCACAAAATCACCATGGTGCATAAAAAAGCATCTCTGTGTGCTCTGTCTCTGGCAATCACATTTGGCTGTGAGTGTCTAAGAGAAGGTGGGGAGAGGGGCCAGGTGAAAGCGTTTCACGGGCTACAGACCTTCTCACATGCACGCTCAGCACAGGCAGTCTCCAAAGGGACACTTAGGCTAAGTGTGATAAGCCAGAGAGACGGACAGTGTACAACTGCACCCACTTGAGGTCCCATGCTCACTCAGTCGTGTCTGACTCTCTCTGACCTATGGACTGTAGCCCGCCAGGGTCCTCTGTCCATGGGATTCTCCAGGCAAGAATCCTGGAGTGGGTTGCCATTCCCTTCTCCAGGGCATCTTCCCCACCCGGGTCTGCTGCACTGCAGGCAGATTCTTTACCATCTGAGCCACTAGGGTTCCAGGAAGGACAGTGAGGTCACAGAGCATGCATCTGGTCACCAGAACCAGAAGAGGGCAGGAGAGGGGGCATGTCACAAGAGAGGGGCAAAATGGAATCTGGTTATTACTTTGTTTGTGCCAAACCAAGATTAGACTAGCAGATGGGGGCCTGACGCTAGGTACCATAACAGTCCTGCAGCTAGAAGGGGACTGAACTCAACACAGAAGATTAACTGACCCAGTCACCCAAGGGGCATGGAATGATTCAGAGACCAGGAAACTGTGTCCAGCAACAAGGGAGATGTCCAAATATACAAGCCGTACTTCCTGGAAATGGACCGACTATGTCCTATCTGTGTACCAAATGTGTATGCCCTTCAACATCCTTAACAGGTTTGGCTCAGTTTTACTTCTCAAAGCGGCTACAGGTGTAAAATTGCTTCCGTCCTCTTTCAAGGGCTTTTTCAAAAGTGTTGGTGTCCTGATGACTAACTTACGTACCTCACATATAAACGTTTGCTATGTTTTAATTACCTAACTACCCTCCTGCCCCTTCGACTGCAAGGAGATAAAACCAGTCCATCCTAAAGGAAATCAGTCCTGAATATTCACTGGAAGGACTGATGCTGAAGCTCCAATACAATGGCTACCTGATGCGAAGAGCTGACTCATTAGATAAGACCCTGATGCTGGGAAAGATTGAAGGTGGTAGGAGAAGGGGACGGCAGAGGACGAGATGGTTGGATGGCATCACCGACTCTATGGACATGAGTTTGAGTAAACTACATGAGTTGGTGATGGACAGGGAAGCCTGGCGGGCTGCAGTCCATGAGGTTGCAAAGAGGCAGTCACAACTGAGTGACTGGACTGAACTGAGGTCAAAAATAGTGAACCTAGGCACTTCCCTGGTGGTCCAGTGGTTAGGAACCCGTCTTGCAATGCAGGGGATACGGGTTCTGTCCCTGCTCCGGGAACTAAGATCCCACATGCTGCCACAAGCACCGAAGCCCATGCACCCTGAAGCTGGTGCTCCGCAAGAAGGGAAACCACTGCAGTGTGAAGCCTGCGCACCTCAAGGAGAGAAGGGCCCCCACTCTGCAACTAGAGAAAGCCCACATGCAACGAGGAAGGCTCAGCACAGCCACACATAAGTGAATTAAAATAAAAATTAAAAAAAAAAGAATGAATTACAGTATGCTCTATTTCCCACAGTTAGATGGCCTCCTCTCCAAGAGAAAGGACTGGGTGCTGTACATTCCTTCATATGGAGCGGCCGCCATGCTATGCTGTCAAATCAACTTTGTTTTTATTGATCACATAATTTCACGTATGTGAAAACAGGCACCGCACTTCAGGGGTTGTCGGTTACCAAAAAACAAAAAAGAAGATATCACATTAAATTCAAAATTCAGATAAATAGCAATAAATTGTTTAGCATATGTATGCCTCTGCTGCTGCTGCTGCTAAGTCGCTTCAGTCGTGTCCGACTCTGTGTCACCCCATAGACGGCAGCCCTCCAGGCTCCCCTGTCCCTGGGATTCTCCAGGCAAGAATACTGGAGTGGGTTGCCATTTCCTTCTCCAATGCATGAAAGTAAAAAGTGAAAGAGAAGTCGCTCAGTCATGTCCGACTCTTAGCGACCACATGGACTGCAGCCCACCAGGCTCCTCCGTCCACGGATTTTCCAGGCAAGAGTACTGGAGTGGGGTGCCACTGCCTTCTCCATATGTATACCTCACGCTCAAATAAAAACCTGTTTCGCTGAAATTCAGATTTCACCAGGTGTCGTGTGTTTCATCTGGCAGTGCTAAATAAGACAGAAGACAAGGATAACGGAGCTCTGGCATTCCGTAAGGATACTGCGAACAGCGTAACCTGAGTTGGTGTCGGAAGACTCCCACATGTTGACGATATTCTGAAAGCTGAAACCACCTACTGTCGGCCCCAAACTTTCATTCCATCCTATCCCTCATGTATGGGCTCAGTAGCTTTAGTCGTGTCCGACTCTTTCAGACCCCATGGACTGTAGCCCGCCAGGCTCCTCTGTCCACAGGATTCTCCAGGCAAGAGTACTGGAGTGGGTTGCCATACCCTCCACCAGGGAACCTCCAGGGATTGAACCTACGTCTCTTGAGTCTCCTGCATTGGCAGGTGGATTCTTCACCACTAGCACCGCCTGGGAAGCCATTCCTCAGGTATACATTGTACATTATTCTGAGGGACTTCCCTGGTTGTCCAGTGGTTAACACTTCACCTTCCAATGGAGAGGGTGTGCGTTGAATCCCTGATCTGGGAGTTAAGATCCCAGATGCCTCTTAGCCAAAATCCAAACCAGAAAACAGAAAAATACTGTAACAAAAAGCAAACCAAAAGACAGAAACAACATTGTAACAATAACAACAAAACCAAACCAGAAGACAGAAACAATATTGTAACAAATTCAATAAAGACTTTAAAATGGTCCACATTAAAAAAAAAAAAAAAACTGAATCATTTTGCCAAGTTTTTTTCTTTTTATTTACTCCCTCAATGAACTGTATCCTTACATGATACAGAATCAACCATAAAGGAAACTTACTGACTAATAAGAACTTGGTAGGTTAAAAAAAAAAAAAGTATTTTTCCCCACCGTAAAGTTGTATCTCAGAGGGAAGAGAAATAGCTGTAAAGGCCAAAAAAATTAGTCATGGGATATTCTCAGACGTACATGATGGTGTTACACTTCAGTCGTGATTAACATTTTCTGAGTTTTTCTTCATTCTTTCTCTTAAGTAATGAAAAGCTGGGAACATATTATTCCTTCTCTTAAGTAATGAAAAGCTGGGAACCTTGCCAAAAAGTTATCTTGACAGATGCTCTCTGATCATTTCAGTGAATTCCATCATTTTTCACATCTTGGTAATCATACTTCAGAGGCAGAATTCATGTGGAGTCTGGGGGGCTGCTGCTACAAAACTAGACCCCAGAAATAAATTAAGCAGACAACTCTAGCAAGCCTGGGGACACACGGTGTCCTGAGGGTCTCACCTGAGGCTTGGTTTTCGAGAATCCACACTTTCTTATTTTGTGCTTCATTTCAACTCACCTTTTCACTTCTGCTCCACACACTGAATTACCTGCAGGGAGCCATTCTTGGTTTCCTCTTGAGAAGATTAACTTCTGGCAAATCTTCTGGAGTTTGGAGGGGGGAAAAAAAAAAAAAAACCTGCAGGTTCTATCTCATTAGTTACTCGTACTTGAATTAAACCATGATAACATTCTCAAAGAAAACCAAGGCCACAGAAAGGGCAGACTTATTTTTAAATGTTTGCTGACTATGATAATAATTGAGATTTGTCTAATCTGACTTCCAATGATTTGAGACATGAACCCACCTGGCCTGGGTACATAAGGATGTCTTGGGCTTCCCTTGTGGCTCAGCTGGTAAAGGATCTGCCTGTAATGTGGGAGACCTGGGTTTAATCCCTGGGTTGGGAGGATCCCCTGAAGAAGGGAAAGGCTACCCACTCCAGTATTCTGGCCTGGAGAATTCCATGGACTGTATAGTCCATGGGGTCGCACAGAGTCGGACTTGACTGAGCGACTTTCACTTTCACATTATATTAATTTGTGTCTTTGACATACCAGCAAAGTCACAAAAAGAAAATCTCAGCTTTCCAGAATTTGGTGCATATTCGGCCCAAAGGATTATTTTTCATGATAGTAGGGGATTCGCAGGACATGCAAACTCAATCCCAAACCAGCCTAGACACGAAAAAAGATGATTTCTTATTGATCTGTTTTTTTGCCTTTTCATTGATACTGTTAAAAAAAATAAAAAGAAAACTGACCGCCAAACAATTGATGCATTCAAATTGTAGTGCTGGAGAAGACTCTTGAGAGTCCCTTGGACAGCAAGGACATCAAACCAGTCCATCCTAAAGGAAATCAACCCTGACTATTCATTGGAAGGACTGATGATGAAGCTGAAGCTCCAATCCTTTGGCCACCTGATGCAAAGAGCTGACTCAGTGGAAAGACCCTGATGCTGGGAAAGATTGAGGGCGGGAGAAGGGGACGACAGAGGATGAGATGGTTGGATGGCATCACCAACTCGATGGACATGATTTTGAGCAAGCTTCAGGAGTTGGTGATGGACAGGGAAGCCTGGCATGCTGCAGTCCATGGGGTCACAGAGAGTCTAACACGACTTAGCGACTGAATAACAACAAGAATGTTGACACTCGTGTGTGAGGAGGGAAGACCAATGAATCAGGCACATGTTCACAGCTGCTCATCACTGCACTCAGGACCAGACCGAAAGGAACATCTGTTCTCACACAAAAGTCTCTCATTCATGAGAACCAGGAGTGACACACAGTTTTCATCCTGAGACACACTCATAACCGAGGGCGGTCACTCCTGGTCTAAGGCATCGGGAGGTCATCAGGGGCAGCGGTGTCCAACGTTTTGGGCACCAGACACCAGTTTCATGGAAGACAGATTTTCCATGGATCGGGGTCTGCAGATGGGTTTGGGATGATTCAAGCATGCTACATTTATCAATCCCTGGGTCATGAAGATCCCCTGGAGGAAGAAATGGCAACCCACGCCAGTATTCTTGCCTGGGAAATCCCATGAACAGAGGAGCCTGGAAGGCCACAGTCCATGGGGTAGCAAAGAGTCGGACACGACTGAACGACTTCACTTTATTTCTCTTATTATGACATGAGGTCCACTTCAGGTCATCAGGCATTAGATCCTGGAAGCTGGGGACCCCCGGTCTAGCTGAAGATCCTATAGGCTGGGGACCTCCGATCTGGGTGAAGTCACCCCGGTAGAGGTTTGCTTTTCCAACACTTTCCACATCAACAGTTCATACCGTGGAGGACACACCCACTGGCAGACAGCAAGAGATCCCTGTGCATGAAGGGAACTGAGGCTTGACAAGGTTGCATGGCCTAAAGACACAGGAGCCATCAGAACCATCCGATTACAAGCCTGGCCCGGTGTGTCCGTGAACTTTATTTGCTCTGGAAATTACTAGGGTGCTTTCACTAGCTGTCCCTTCCATTTGCTCAAAAGTTAATTTAAGAGAATCTCCACCTTCCCTGATAGCTCAGTTGGTAAAGAATCTACCTGCAGTGCAGGAGACCCCGGGTTGATCCCTGGGTCAGGAAGATCCCATGGAGAAGGGAAAGGCTACCTACTCCAGCATTCTGGCCTAGAGAATTCCATGGACAGTCCACGGGGTCGCAAAGAGTCGGACACGACTGAGCAACTTTCACTTTCCCCCTGAAAAGACACTGAGTGTGTGTGTACGAGAGACACGCGGCCTGAACGATCAAGTCTAGGACTCCCTTTCTCTACAGTAACGATTAAAATGAGGTCTACGCGTGCGTTGATTGGCTGCTTGAAAGCCAAGAGAAGGATTTCTTCCAAAACAGGCCACTGTGAACACAGAGGGGGAAGGAGAGGTTGGAACAGAGGGAGACGGTAGCATTGAAACACACACGTTACCGTATGTAAAACAGATGTGTGCTCAGCTGCTCACTCATGTCCGACTCTTTGCAACCCCATGGACTGTTGCCCGCCAGGCTCCTCTGTCCATGGGATTGTCCAGGCAAGAATACTGGATTAGGTAGCCGCTCCCTTCTCCAGGGGATCTTCCCGACCCAGCAACTGAACCCAGGTCTCCCACACTGCAGTGGATTCTTTATCATCTGAGCCACCAGGGTAAGATAGCCAGTGGAAATTTGATGGATGGCACAGGGAACTCTGTGACAACCTACAGGGAGGTGGGCTGGGAGGAGGAAAGGAGCTTCAAGACAGAGGAGATATACATATACCTGTGGCTGATTCATGTCGATGTATGGCAGAAACCAACACAGTATTGTAATGCAATGATCCTCCAATAAGAAATAAATAAATTAAAAAACAAATAAAACAACGACCATCATCTTTGCATTAGAAAATGTCAAACGTGAGAATGAGGTGAGGGTCCTAAGAACAGCTGTTAACAAACGGTTCATAAAACTGGAGAGGAAGGGAAGGGCGTTTCTACCCCGCCCCCCGCCCCCCGCCCCGCCCCCGGGGTCGCAAGACTGTGAAGCTGTTATCTTTGCAAAGCGGATGTTTTTGTTCCCGGAGAAGCAGAAAAAAGGTTTTCACGCTAATAAACAGGCCACATCTGAAGTGTTTTTCATGATCCCTTCCTTCCTGTACATATAGAAGTTGAACGGTAGTATATTGTAATTAGCCTCCAATTAAAATAAAAATTAAAAAAAAAAAAAAGGTTTTCTCTCCTCTCTCCTCCTGCCCTTTCGTTCGTTTGCTGCTTCTAAGTCTGAAGTCAAAGGTTTAGAGCCTGTTCTAAAAGAAAGATGGCTGTTTTGCATTAGTATTAATTGGGCTCTGTTACATAAATATTCATCTGCAAATTAAATGCTTTCAGTCAACCCTGTTCAGTCCCTCAGTCGTGTCTGACTCTTTGTGACCCATGGACTGCAGCACTCAGGCCTCCCTGTCCATCACCCACTCCAGGAGTTTACCCAAACTCACATCCATCAAGTCAGTGATGCCATCCAACCATCTCATCCTCTGTCGTCCCCTTCTCCTCCTGCCTTCAACCTTTCCCAGCATCAGGGTCTTTTCAAATGAGTCAGCTCTTCGCATCAGGTAGCCAACGTATTGGAGATTCAGCTTCAGCTTCAGTCCTTCCAGTAGGTTTTAAATAAAATCCATACAAGTGACAGGAATATTGAAAACTAAAGTAAGCAAAGCTGTTTTGGCCTGAGCATAATGTTTCCAAATTAGATTTTATGTGTATAGATGTATAATTTAGTATCTATAAAATCTGTATGAACATACACTTCTGTGAATTATGGCTGCAAGTATATATATTTTATGTGTATAATATATAATGATCCCACCTAGCTATTGTGACAGCTATAAGGATAAAAGCAGTATATAACCAATAGTGAATTATGGTTCACTTATCCTTTGCAGGAATATTTTATTTAAAAAATATTTTAATGGGCCAATATTTGACTTGTGTTTATTTTATTTCAAGCATTTAGTTCTTCCAAGATTTATAAATTTGGATCATAAAAACATTTATAGTTCTGGCAAACAATTTTATGGATTTTTTTTGTATATAAACACATGGATGAGTGCATGCATGCTCAGTCACTCACTCGTGTCCGATTCTTTTGTGACCCCATGGACTGCAGTCCACCAGGCTCCTCTGTCCATGAGATTTCCCAGGCAAGAACACTGGAGTGGGTTGCCATTTCCTCCTCCAGGGGATCTTCCCGACCCAGGGATTGAACTTACGCTTCTTGCATTGGCAGGCAGATTCTTTACCACCGAGCCACCTGGGAACCCCTAAATACATGGATACTATTTTAAAATCCATAGCTCTCAATTCTGGGATAAAAGTATTCCAGTAGTTGAAACACAGTGGTTTATTGTGACAAAAAGCACTAATCTGGAAATAATCGCAGAACTAAAAAAACACTAAAAGACTGAACTGCCTCACAACATTTTCCACGATCAAATAGAAAAACAAAGATTTTTGATGTAGTCAGTCTAAAAGATTTTTAGGATATTACTGACTTTCATTTATGTTAATGCAAAATAATATTGAAATTAATAATAAAATGTATTCTAAGTACTAAAAAAAAATTATGAAAAAATAAAGGTTGACTCAGTGGTAAAGAATCTGCCTCCATTACAGAAGATGCAGGTTCAGGCCCTGAGTGGGGAAGATCCTCTGGAGAAGGAAACGGCAACCCACTCCAGTATTCTTGCCTGGAGAATCCCATGGACAGAGGAGCCTAGTGGGCTATACAGTCTACAAGATCACAGACTCAGACACAACTGAGCAACTAAGCACCAACGACTACTCACAAGTAGAAGATGGGTTTAGGGAGGTCCAAAGGGTGGTCCATAGGTTTCCCTGGTGGCTCAGACGGTAAAGCGTCTGCCTACAATGTGGGAGACCCGGGTTCGATCCCTGGGTCAGGAAGATCCTCTGGAGAAGGAAATGGCCACCCACTCCAGTACTCTTGCCTGGAAAATCCCCTGGATGGAGGAGCCTGGTAGGCTACAGTCTATGGGGTCACAAAGAGTCGGACACGACTGAGCGATTTCACTTTCGTTTTTCTTTCAAAGGGACGTCCAAAGTATATATTGGGCTTTCCTGATAGCTCAGTTGGTAAAGAATCTGCCCGCAATGCAGGAGACCCCAGTTTGATTCCTGGGTCAGGAAGATCCCCTGGAGAAGGGATAGGCTACCCCACTCCAGTATTCTTGGGCTTCCCTGCTGGCTCAGCTGGTAAAGAATCCGTCCACAATGAGGGAGACCTGGGTTCGATCCCTGGGTCAGGAAGATCCCCTGGAGAAGGGAAAGGCTACCCACTCCAGTATTCTGGCCTGGAGAATTCCACGGGGTTGCAAAGAGTCGGACACGACTGAGCGACTTTAGAAGAAAGCATATTCAGTGACACCAGTTACCACAAAAAATAGCACGTGAGAAATGACAAAGGCTTGAAGTAAAGCAGTGCCCAGAGGAACTGAGCCAGATTCAGATCTGGAATAAACGACTGGATTCAGAGGACAGAAGAAGGAGAACTGCATTTCCTAATTAGGCACACAAGGCATTGGGGTGCCTCTGATTCAGGCACCCGGAGAATCCAGCTGGAAGTCTGCAACGTATTCAAGTAAACTGGTGTTCATGAGAAATCTCACCTACGCACTCATCTCCAGCGCTGCGGCAGGAGGTCATCACAAACGCAGTGGCTTCGCACAAGTCAAATTTATTATCTTACAGTTCTGAAGGCTAAAAGTCCAAGATGGGTTTCACGAGGCCAACGAGAAGATGTCTGCAGGAATCCAGTACCTTCCGGAAGCTCGGGTAAGAATCCCGGAGGAGCCCACAGTCCTTGACTCCCAGCCCCTTCCGCCACCTTCAAAGCCAGCCTGGGCTTTGCTTTCCAGTGCTTCTCACACTATATCCCTGCCTGCCTCCTCCACCTGTCAGGACCCCTGGGGTGACACTGGATGCGTCTGAATAATCTACTTTGTCTCAGGAGGTGGGGAGCCTTAATTCCATCTGCAACGTTGCCACGGAAAGCCACAAGTTCAGAGACTCCGGGAATTACAATGGAGACATCTTTGACGGGCAGGCTTCTTATTCTGCCCTCTACCGTGTGCTAAGTCCCTTTCGTCGTGTCTGACTCTTTTGCAGCGCTATGGACTGTAGCCCTCCCGGCTCCTCTGTCCATGCAGATTCTCCAGGCAAGAATACTGGACCGAGTTGCCATGCCCTCCTCCTCCAGGGGATCTTCCCAACCCAGGGATCGAACCTGCACCTCTTACGTCTCCTGCATTGCCAGGTGGGTTCTTTACCACTAGCACCACCTGGGAAGCCCACCTTCTACAGCAGTGGTCCCCAACCTTTTTGGCACCTCGGATGGGTTTCATGAAAGATAATTTTTCCACAGACTGGCAGCAGGTGTCAGGGGGATGGTTTGAGGATGAATCAAGCATATTACATTTTATTTCTTTATTTCCTTTATTATTACATCCTCTCTGTGCTGGCTTCCCTGATGGCTCAGACGGTAAAGAATCGCCTGCAATGTGGGAGACCTGGGTTCGATCCCTGAGTCGGGAAGATCCCCTGGAGAAGGGCACGGCAACCCATTCCAGTATTCTGACCTGGAGAATCCCATGGACCAGAGGAGCCTGGTGGGCTCAGTCCAGGGGGTCACAAAGAGTCACACACAGCTGAAAGAGGTAGCTGTGAAGGTTTGGACATCGGATTTGACACTCCACAGTGCAGAGGCCAGAACATGAAGCTGGGGTTTTCCAGCCCAATGAGGGGACTGAGAACTGTCTCAGAGATGAATCTTCAGGGTGGAGAAGGAAGACATGTCTGTGAAGAAAAGAAAGAAAATGCAGCAGGAGGAGAAAAGGCAACCAGGAGAGAATCACAAAAGTAAGACGTGGGTAAGGGGAAAGGTGTGAACCATGGTTTCTGACTGGGCAAAAAGCTATGCCTGAGAAACTCTTGACATGTTGCAATAGTGTACAAACAGCCCCGGAGGTAACAGGTTTAATTCTGACCACAGCAAAGACACATAAAACATTGCTATTTCTGTTTGATAATGTACATTGTATAAAACATGGCAAACATATATACATGATTTCACATTTCTGTACACGTTTGAATCTCGTCTGAAATCCTCTACCCATAAATGGAGAGTCAGACTGAAGAGAGCTATTCTAAGTAAGAATTTTCCATGGACTGTTATGGCTGGATGCAGTGAACTTGAAATTAAAAAAAAAATCTCCTTGGTGGTTTCATTTACATTAATGTGGTGCATTCCTGTGAAATGTCTGTATCTACTGATGAATAATCAACCCTTCTTAACTCTAACAAAAAGATTTATCACAGAAGGACCACATCAGTGGGAGTTTGAGTTAGCATGACTTTGGAGAGTAATTTTTTGTCGTTCTGTAAGTTTGTTTTTATCTCCCTTTCAGTAAGTCTTAAAATATTCAGTTAATTTGATAATACTCTTTTTAAGATGCAGTCTACAAACACACACACACATACACACACACACATGGCTTCCCTTATAGCTCAGCAGTAAAGAATCCACCTCCAATGCAGGAGACATGGGTTGGATCCCTGGGTGGGGAAGATCCCCTGGAGAAGGGAACAGCAACCCACTTCAGTATTCTTGCCTGGGAAATCCCATGGACAGAGGAGACTGTTGGGCTACGGTTCATGGGGTCACAAAGAGTCAGACACGACTGAAGCGACTAAGCAGAACTACAAAGGTAAATCTTCTGGCCTATTCACGAATGGTTTCAGGAGAGACTGCAGGCAGAGACGGCTGTCAGAAAGTCAGTGAGGCTCTTCTGGAGAGAGGCTCTAAGTCTGAGCTGGGACATGGTGAACCAACTAGGAGCAGATCATACGAGACCCTAAGAAATGGGAGAGGAGAGTTCTGAGGTTTTGAGATGGGCCAGTGGCAAAGTAAACAATTCAAACTGGAAAAAGAGGAAGCAGAGCTCTGTGGAGACACTGACCAGCCAGGTGGCCACTGGAAGACTCACAGAGCTTAAGGGGAGGACTGGAGAAGAGGGAGGTTTGAAAGCGAGGTTAGCTGCTGAGATGCAAGTGCTTATAGCAGAGACACACCTTTTTTTTTTTTGCTTCCTTTATTGCCTCCCGAAATATTCCTCTATTTTCCCCCATGTTAAACTTTTTATTTTGTATTGAGGTATAGCTGATTAACAGTCTTGTGATGATTTCAGACAGACAACAAAGGCACTCAGCCATACATGGACACGTATCTATTCTCTCCCAAACTCCCCTCCCATCCAGGCTGCCACATGACACTGAGCAGAGTTCCCTGTGCTGTCCAGCAGGTCCTTGCTGGTTCTCCGTGTTAAATACAGCAGTGTGTCCATGTCCATCCCAGACTCCCTGACTATCCCTTCCCCCATCCTTCCCCCTGGTGACCATAAGGTTATTACAGAGGATTGAGCAGAGTTCCCTGTGCTGTCCAGCAGGTCCTTGCTGGTTCTCCATGTGAAATACAATGGTGTGTACACGTCCATCCCAAACTCTCTAACTATAGTATGGCAACCCTTATAAGCAGAATCTAAAAAGCAATGGTAGAAATGCACTGATGTACAAACAAATTCAGAAACAGATTCACAAACTTAAAGAACGAACTCAAGGTTCCCACTTAAGGGGAAGGATGCAGGGAAGAGACACACCCTTTTAATTTACAGGAGACCGAGCTGTGATCTGGCCAAGCCCTCGACTCTTATTAAGAGCTGAGCTTGTCCAACTTGACAGCGAGATAAAAGGGAGAGAACTGAACGTCATATATCACTGCCATCTTGTTTAAATACTGCGCGTAAGGATTTTACTGGCTCATAACCAAATGTGCCCTCAGACGAAGTTAATGATGCTTCAGAAGCAGGGGGCAGGCGCGAGGGAGTGTTTATATTTTAATCTGAGGCAGTACACTGGCAACAGAGGGTAAGGATGATGTAGCCACATGAATCACCCCACAGTGAGCCAGGACATATAAATATGTCATCCAGGGGGACAGTAACTGAGGCTGACTCGGTTGAAATGGCAGCTTGGCTCATGTGCTGCTGCTAAGTCGCTCATATGGTGAGTTTCTAAATTAACTTTTGTCTGTTTCTCCTACACTTAAAATGCTTGTCATGGAGTATCATTTGCACAGATGAAGTGATTTACTCCTTGTTCACCCAATACTTTCTCTTCTTTACACAATTATAAATGTTCCCCCTTAATGTTACGCTCTTGTTTAGAACTTTTATTTGCCATTTTTTACGCTTATCCTTTCAATGCTACATTGTAAAAAATTAACGTATTTTGGCTCCACATGTAACTATAAATTCATCATCTAAAACCAAAGATGTTTCAACAATCACGAAAAGCACAGGACAAACTGGCAATCTGTTCATTCCCTGTGTGTGTATTGAGCTTCTCTCAAATAAATACATTTAAGAGATAATGTAGGCATGTCCAGCACTCTGACTGGCCAATCAATAAAGAGTTCTATTGTCCCCTGTTCAGGAGATTGCAGATGCTGACTTGAAATTCAACATCAAAAAAACCAAGAGCATGGCATCCAGTCCCGTAACTTCATGGCAAATAGAAAGGGGGAAAGTGGAAACGGTTACAGACTTTTATTTTCTTGGGCTCCAACATCACTGCAGAGGGTGACTTCAGCCATGAAATTAAGAGACGCTTGCTCCTTGGAAAGAAAGCTATGACCAACCTAGACAGCATATTAAAAAGCAGAGACATCACTTTGCCGACAAAGGTCTGTATAGTCAAGGCTATGGTTTTTCCAGGAGTCACGTATGCATGTGAGAGCTGAGCCACAAACAAGGTTAAGACAAGAAACTTAAAGTGTACAACTCAATGATGTCTCAAAAAATACATATATATATATATGAGGTTCAAATCCGTACCTCTCTTTCATACAAGCATGGGGGTTACAGGTTTTGAGCCTTTCTGGGCAGCTTGACTTAGCTTACACCCAACATGAAACTGGCCCCTGGGGCCAAGAAGCTTGGGGACCGGTGACTTAAAGGGCCTAAGGCTAAAATGAAAAAACTGGCCTAGGTGTACAATAAGAGATTGCTGACTGATGAAACTCACTTCCAGACCATATTTTCACCTGAACACGGGTGGGAAGGAATGCTAGGAGCCAAAACACTTTGAGAAAGTGCAACGAAGTCATGTCATGAAGCCCCAGAGTAGCCAGATCAGACGAATATACTGTGTGAAATGAGAGGAGGAAAAAACCTGTGCATTACTAAAGCTTTTATTGCTTTAAACAATAATGTGAAGAGGGCAAGTGCCAAGCACATAAGATCTACACTTTCAACGGATCTCAATTCATTACCCTGAGGAGCAGGGCCAGGCGTTTAAAGGGACCATTACATGATGCAGAACTGGATGGACCACACCATTTGTCATGGTGATGTGCATGAGTAAGCCCACACTGAGTGGTGGTATGCTCAAAATAATACTTTTTTTTTGTCCACGTATACTTTACATATACTTCAATGTTGAAAATCAATGGGGAAAATTAAACAAACACTAGATGGTATTCCTTTGGTTGCTTTAAAGTTTAGCTGTTGTTTTCAGTCACTCAGTCGTGTCCGAATGTTGGCCACCCCACGGACTGCAGCACGTCAGGCCTCCCTGTCCATCACCATCTCCCGGAGTTTGCTCAGACTCATGTCCATCGACTCAGTGATGCCATCCAACCATCTCATCCTCTGTCGTCCCCTTCTCCTCCTACCTTCAATCTTTCCCAGCATCAGGGTCTTTTCCAATGAGTCAGCTCTTTGCATAAGGTGGCCAAAGTACTGGAGCTTCAGCTTCAGCATCGGTGGCCAAAGTATATCAGCTTCAGCATCAGGCCTTCCAGTGAATATTCAGGACTGATTTCCTTTAGGATGGACTGGTTGGATCTCCTTGCAGTCCAAGGGACTCTCAAGCACCATAATGACCATAATGTGAAACCATCAATTCTTTGGCGCTCAGCCTTCCTTATAGTCCAGCTCTCACATGTGTACATGACTACTGGCAAAAGCCTAGCTTTGACTAGATGGACCTCTGTCAGCAAAGGGATGTCTCTGCTTTCTAATATGCTGTCTAGGCTTGCCACCCCACTCAAGTACTCTTGCCTGGAAAATCCCATGGACGGAGGAGCCTGGTAGGCTGCAGTCCATGGGGTTGTGAAAAGTTGGACACAACTGAGCAACTTCACTTTCACTTCTCACTTTCATGCATTGGAGAAGGAAATGGCAACCCACTCCAGTGTTATTGCCTGGAGAATCCCTGGGACGGGGAAGCCCGGTGGGCTGCCATCTATGGGGTCGTACAGAGTTGGACACGACTGAAGTGACTTAGCAGCAGCAGGCTTGTCACAGCTTTCTTTAACAATTATTCAATTATTTTTAAAAAGAAAAACAAGAGGTAATGTGGCATATAGAATATTCACTGGAATCTGGGAGAAACAAAGTATTTCTAGTCCTTGTTTTTTCATGAACTCTCAACATGACCTTGGTCATGCATTATACTCTCCCTAGAGCATTATCTCCTGTACTTAAAAAACAAATGTGACTTCTCAACATCTTACATCACTTTCATCTTAGAGCGTGTATCATAATGAAATACTGCAGACACATTCCATGGTTTTCACTATGGATTTTTTTGGGTTTTTTTGCTGTCACCCAGCCTCACTTGATGGATGTCAACAATCTGCCTGATCCCATCACCCACTGGCTTCACAGACTCACACTCCTGGTTGACAAAGATTCACTGCTCTTGTCTGACCACAATCGGTCCCTCAGCCTTTCACCCGAATGGCCCCACACAGACAGCTAGTTGAACTATCCTATGGCCTTCATTTCTGCTGTTTTATATGGCAACAGTTGACTTGATCAGCCAACTTAGCATGATCCCAGAGTGTCTTCTTATCTTAAAATCTTCACACACCCCATCTACCTTGCTCTGTCACTGCAGCCAGAGCTGGGAGGAGGAAGATTCGAATCGCATGACTTTCTGGTCCAGGGGTGAATACTAACACTTTTCCAGATCTCGTTGATTCCTTCTGGTGAATTCAAATATATTTCAATCACCTGTTGTTTTATTAAGTACACAATTCATCAACCCCCCTCCACCCGCCCATTCTACTAGCCATTGTCTTCCCAGACCTAACTCAACAAGAAAAAAAAAATCCAGGCAAAGGATGCTGTGAATACAAAGCAAGTTCTTAGAATGTACCCAGCACACAAGAACAGAAATACAGCCTTACTGAGTTAGACGATCTTCACCATATTTTCCATATATGCAGAACTTTGTTTACAATTATTTTATTGTTTTGGATGACTGTTGTCTCAACTACAAATTGGCGCTTGCCAAGAGCATTTTCCAGGGCTTCCCTGGTGTCTCAGATGGTAAAGAATCTGCCTGCGGGAGACCCGAGTTTGATCCCTGGGTCGGGAGGATCCCCTGGAGGAGGAAATGGCAAACCACTCCAGTATTCTTGGCTGGAGGATCCCATGGACGGAGGAGCCTGGTGGGCTACAGTCCATGGGGCTGCAAAGAGTCTGACACAGCTGAGCGACTTGACTTTCCTTCACTTTTTCTGCGGAGACTGAACCCTGTGCTCTGTAGCTGTTGAGCTTCAGCGCCCCCTGAGGGAAGCTCAGGGCGGAGTGAGGAACTGAGTGCTCCAGGGAATCTGGTGGGACAGGTCTCTAGATAGTTAGATATGTTCAGGAGGTGATTTCAGGATCTTCTCACATCTAGAAAGTGAAAGTAAAGTTGCTCAGTCATGTCTGACTCTTTGCGACCCCATGGACTGTAGCCTACCAGGCTTCTCTGTGCATGGGATTTTCCAGGCAATAGTACTGGAGTGGATTGCCATTTCCTTCTCCAGGGGATCTTCCCAACCCAGGGATCGAACCGGGGTCTCCTGCATTGTAGACAGACGCTTAACCATCTGAGCCACCAGGGAAGTCTTTCCTGGTGACATCAGCTCCTCTGACTGGCAGAAAACCTTTAGTAAAATGAGTGCTTAATTATCTGAACTCCCCCTTCACCAAAATCTTATATATGGACCTCCCCCCACTGCCTCTCTGAAGCAGGCTCTCAGAACTATTGAGGTGCTGTCTCCCAGGCTACAGTCCTCATACTGCCCCAAATAAAACTTAACTCACAACTCTTATATTGAGCATCTTTTTTTAGTTAACCGTTGGTAGAGAGATACTGGCAGAAAATATTTGGCTTGTGGTTAAAAAATTCACATGGTAAAATTCTCCATTAACATGACCTCCTATTTCCTGTAACAGAACTGAAATGGACGATCCTTTTTCTCTTCTGTGTTCCTGGAATGCACATTCTGGATCCTGTGTGTGTGTGTGTGTGTGTGTATCTACAACTGATAGCTTACGATAGTAAACAACGTCAGATTTGTGGAAGGTTTAGCTTTGGGACCAGGGACCAGGCTTGATCACTCAAGAGCTTTTGCGTAGCAGGGTTTTACTAAAGTAAGAAAAGGGACAGAGAAACGTTCTGACACAGACATCAGAAGGGGGACAGAGAGTGCCCCCCTCACTAGTGTTAGCGAGGGAGTTACATACTTTTTTAATTAGTTATTACAATAAATCTAAAGAACGTCTCACGTTTGCGAAAATTTTACCAGACCCTCTCCCACAATTTACATTTTAGGATAACATGATTAGAACTTATCAATAGAAAGATCCTGCCAGACCCACTCCCATAATATACATTTTAAGATATCAGGATTAGTCAGAAGGTTTTCAGGAAGGAGAAACCGTCCTCAAGCAGGATACATTGTTGTTCTATAATCCTTAGTATAGAGTTTAAACTGAGCTGTTTGTTGTATAGTCATCAGTTCAGGCTTAAAGAAAAAAAAAAACAAACAAACAAAAAAAGTTTTATGTGACTAAGACTAAGGAATGCAGAAAAAAAAAAAAAAAGATGTTTGTCCTTTCCTCCTCCTTGAAAATCCCAGACCCCTATCGCCTTAAGAACCTCAGACCCCTATCTCCTCCTCGGGGATCCTGGACTTCTTATCAATCTGCCTAGGAATTGAGTCTCTCACAACTACATATATACATATATGGCTATAAATACCTGAGGTACATATACAAACTACACATATCTGATTGCATTTATACATATATAGACACACACAATATAGGTCAGAATATACATGCAGATGACACCACCATTATGGCAGAAAGTGAAGAAGAACTAAAGAGCCTCTTGATGAAAGTGAAAGACGAGAGTGAAAGAGCTGGCTTAAAGCTCAACATTCAGAAAACGAAGATCATGGCATCCGGTCCCATCACTTCATGGCAAATAGATGGGGAGACAGTGGCTGGTTTTATTTTGAGGGGCTCCAAAATCACTGCAGATGGTAACTGCAGCCATAAAATTAAAAGATGCTTGCTCCTTGGAAGAAAAGCTATGACCAACCTAGACAGCACATTAAAAAGTAGAGACATTACTCTGCCAGCAAAGGTGCATCTAGTCAAAGCTATGGTTTTTCCAGTGGTCATGTATGGACATGAGAGTTGGACTATAAAGAAAGTTGAGCACCAAACAATTGATGCTTTTGAACTGTGGTGTTGAAGACTCTTGAGAGTCCCTTGGACTGCAAGGAGATCCAACCAGTCCATCCTAAAGGAGATCAGTCCTGGGTGTTCATTGAAAGGAATGATGTTGAAGCTGAAACTCCAATAGTTTGGCCACATGATGCAAAGAGCTGAGTCATTTGAAAAGACCCTGATGCTAGGAAAGATTGAAGGCAGGTGGAGAAGGGAATGACAGAGGATGAGATGGTTGGATGGCATCACCGACTCAATGGGCATGAGTCTGAGCAAGCTCCAGGAGTTGGAGATGGACAGGGAGGCCTGCCCTGCTGCAGTCCACGGGGTCACAAAGAGTCGGACACCACTGAGTGACTGAACTGAACTGAAAGCTGGTCCACTTGTTGCACAAAAAGTCCCTATCTGACTAAGGTGCTTTAGTCTTGTTGCTTTGGGGCTTTACGCATTCTGGTCTACCCAGAGCAATCTTGCCTGAAAATTCCCTTCAGTCTTCACTGCATGTTGCTTCATTTCCATCTGGCTCCTTTCTCTGACCTCCTCCATCAATGTGGTCTGGCGGACCTGATTCACTTTGTCCTTTTCAATTCTCCTGCTCCCTTGAAGCAGATCTATCATCAGTGCCTACCCACTCTGCGTCTGTAACATCCTTATAATTCATGGTTTCACAATCAGATACACTGGGCCACTTTCTACCTCTTTTTTATTTTTAAATATTTATTTGTTTGCTTGGCTGCGCTGGGTCTTAGCTCTAGCACGTGGGATCTTTAATCTTCATAGCAGCAAAGGGAAGAGATCACTTATCCTCAGTGCTGAACTGAACCCACGTCTCTCGCATCTCCTGCACGGACAGGCAGATGCTTCACCACTGAGCCACCTGGGAAGCCGAAAGCTAGAGCAGAGGACACCAGACCCTTCGCAGTATCCCGTGGACTCGCCTGTTCAATCAACTGAGCTCCTG
Source organism: Bos indicus x Bos taurus (assembly GCF_003369695.1). NCBI lineage: Eukaryota > Metazoa > Chordata > Mammalia > Artiodactyla > Bovidae > Bos > Bos indicus x Bos taurus. Next base: position 5,338,069 of record NC_040105.1, on the reverse strand, counting down.
CCACTGTTAAATTTGACCAGTGGCTTCTCTGCAAATCCTGTATACTCATGGCAACTGGACTATGCGCTTCCATCTGGGGTAGCTCCTCTGTCAGTCTCCACCTCCAAGCTAGCTTAAGACACAGCTATCCAGGGTTACCACGGATTGAATGGTTCAAGTCTGGGCAGTTTTGAGTGGAAGGAGTTTACACACAGGCCTTGCTCAGGAGCAAAGGGCAAAACCCAAGGGTGTCCTGGACAACCAGGGTTATTTGGCCACTTTTACCCTATTCTGATCACTGACAGAAAATTGTCAAATAAGGCTTTGTCTAATGTAGTTGTGGCACATGGAAAATACTGTCTTGATCAAGAGCCCATCAGTGACTCAATGGACATGAGTTTGAGCAAACTTCAGGAGATGGTGATGGACAGGGGAGCCTGGCGTGCTGCAGTCCACGGGGCTGCAAAGAGTCAGACATGAGTGAGCGGCTAAACAGGAACCAAGAGGCCACGGCAGTCAGCTAAGGCTGGTGTTGTTAAGAAAGGTGTCTCTTGGAGACTTCCCTGGCGATCCAGGAGTTAAGATTTTGACCTTCAATCGGACGGGGCACGCATTCATTCCTTGGTTGGGGAACTAATATCTCACATACCGCATGAAGCAGCCAAATAAATAAAAAAAATTTTTTTTTAAAGAGAGGTGTCTCTTGGAGGCAACGAACTTGCAAAGAACATGCAGAGTAAGCAACGCTGTGCTCCTCTAATCCCTGCGAGGCACCGCTTCTGTGTGATGAATATTCTCACCCCAGGCAGGTACGTCTGCACGGTGGATTTTGTCTGCGGATCCTGACAAGCCGCGCCACTCACAAAACAGGCTCCATGGCTCACGTGTGCGCTCCAAATTCACATGCTCACCTCATTCGTAACAAAGGAGTCCCACGTGCTGGAGGCGAACAGATGAAATGTTTACTGAAGGGAAGACGCAAGTCTAGGCTTGGCTTCAAGATCGTCCAAACCAGAGGGGAGGGTGTAGTGAGATGAGAGGGGCTGGGAGTGCGTGTGTTGTAGCTGAGGGATGGCAAGTTTATTATACTATTTGGTTTAAACAAGTATTTATTTATCTGGCTGGGTCTGGTCTTACGGGCGTCACGTGGGATCTGTCGTTGCAGGGCACCAACTCTCTACTGTGTGCAGGCTCAGCAGCTGTGGCACATGGGCTTAGCCGCTCCGTGGCCATCTCAGTTCCCCTGCCAGGAATCAAGCCCACATCCCCCGCGTTGGGAGGCGGATTATGAACCACTGGACCATCAGGGGTGTCCCCACAAATGGCTATTTCCGTGTGTGTGTAGCTTGAAGCTGTGTGCTGGCCTGGATGTGTAAGGGTGGCTGGACAACAACGCTATGATACTATTTTCTTAACTCTTGTATTTATCTAAAATGCTTCCCGATAAAATCTAAAAAAAAAAAAAAAATTGCAAACGTGCTTCACCCTAGCCCTTTAAGGCTGTTATCCCCAAATTCAATCATGTCTTCCTGAACTGAGGCAGCCTTGTTTGTGTGTTAGTTACACAGTTGTGTCCAACTCTCTGAGACCCCACGGACTGTAGTCCACCAGGTTCCTCTGTTCATGGGATTCTCCGGGCAAGAATACTGGTGTGGGTTGCCATGCCCTTCTCCAGGGGATCTTCCCCACCCGGGGATGGAACCTGGGTCTCCTGCATTGCAGACAGACGCTTTAATGTCTGAGCCAGCAGGGAAGCCTATAAGTCTATAGGGAGCAACTATAAGTGACCAAGGAAATGTTGTTTATTTTGGATGCTATGAACTGGCATTCATCATTCTACCTATAAAAAAAAAGGATCAAGAAAACTGAAGAATTATCGTAGGCACAAGGCCATCATCACATTGATAATCTGCAGTATCTCAAAACAGAGTTAACTGCAAACATTTATTCTTCTCCTTAAATTCTTCACTTTACTAATTCTGTTAAAAGTCCTGTCCTTCCTTTCTTGATAGTCAAGGCTTACTGCTCTGAATAACTTGGAACTTTTGATACAAGATATTTTTTTTATAAATTGTTTAATTGGAGGCTAATTATTTTACAATGCTGTAGTGGTTTTTGCCATACTTGACGTGAATCCACCACGGGTGTACATGTGTTTCCCTGTCCTGAACCCCCCTCTCACACCTCCCTCCCCATCCCATCCCTCAGGGTCTTCCCAGTGCACCAGCCCCGAGCACCGTCTCATGCATCGAACCTGGACTGGCGATCTGTTTCACATATGATAATATACATGTTTCAATGCTACTGTCTCAAATCATCCCACCCTCGCCTTCTCCCACAGAGTCCAAAAGTCTGTTCTTTACATCAGTGTCTCTTTTGCTGTCTCGTATACAGGGTTATTATTACCATCTTTCTAAATTCCATATATATGTGTTAGTATACTGTATTGGTGTTTTTCTTTCTGGCTTCCTTCACTCTGTATACGGGCTCCAGTTTCATCCACCTCATTAGAACAGATTCAAATGTATTCTTTTTAATGGCTGAGTAATACTCCATTGTGTGTATGTACCACAGCTTTCTTATCCATTCGTCTGCTGATGGACATCTAGGTTGCTTTCATGTCCTGGCTATTGTAAACAGTGCTGCGATGAACACTGGGGTACGCGTGTCTCTTTCAGTTCTGGTTTCTGGCTATTAATACAAGATATTTTGTATGGAAAGAACACTTCAGACTTCTCTGTGAAAGTGACAAGTAGCGGTTAATCGTTAACAGCGATGGCAAGTTGTATCCCCAGACGCTCCATTATTTCCTGACTGCACTGGAACTGTGGTGCTCGCAGTGCGTAAAGTACAGTAAACACACATGGACACCCTGCTGCACCGTCTGGTATCGGCATTCTGTCCTCCTCACGGGCGGTTGCCACGACTTCTAATAATAACAGCAATAATCACCAACATAAAATTTTGCACTTCCCTGGCGCTCAGTGGTAAAGAATCTACCTGCTGATGTAGGAGACACGGGTTCCATCCCTGATCCAGGAGGATCCCACAGGCCACAGAGCAACTAAGCCTGGAGCCACCACTACTGAAGCCCACACACCCTAGAGCCTGTGCTCTGCAACAAGAGAAGCCTCCGCAATGAGAAGCCCGGAGCGCGGCAGCTAGAGAGTGGCCCCTCACTCCCTGCAACTAGAGACGAGCCCAGACAGCAGTGAAGATGCAGCACAGCCAAAAATAAACAAACACAATTATTCACCAAAAAAATGGCCACTACTCACAATAACACTAGGAGATAGTCTCGTTTCTTGAATACTTAACCCTCCGAAAGCAATTTATGTACATCATCTGACTTTAGGATCCACCCATTACAATCAGAGGAATTATTTTGCCTATTTCACGGTAAGGGAAAATGAGCCTCCCAGAGTTTATACAGGTTGCCCCAAGGTACCCATCTAGTGGCATATTAAAAAGCAGAAACATTTCTTTGCCAACCAAGGTCTGTATAGTCACAGCTATGATTTTTCAAGTAGTCATGTACGGACGTGACAGTTGGACCATAAAGAAGACTGAGCACCAAAGAACTGATGTTTTCAGATTGTGGTGCTGGAGAAGACTCTGGAGAGCCCCTTGAACAGCAAGGAGATAAAGCAGTCAATCTGAAAGGAAATCAACCCTGACCATTCATTGGAAGGACTGATGGTGAAGCTGAAGCTCCAATACCTCTGGTAACCTGATGCAAAGAGCCAGCTCACTGGAAAAGACCCTGATGCCGGGAGAGATTGAGGGTAGGAGGAGAAGGAGGCAACAGAGGACGAGATGGTTGGATGGCAACAGCGATTTGACAGGCTTGAGTTTGAGCAAGCTCCTCAAGATAGTGGAAGAGAGAGGAGCCTGGTGTGCTGCAGTCCATGGGGTCACAGAGAGTCAAACATGACTTTTAGGGACTGAATAGCAACAAACAACCCATCCAGCAGGGGACACAGATGACGAGAAGCTGATGAACCTACAGCTCGAGAGCTGAGCTACCATGTCCTTCCCACCGTGTGCCCACTATGTCTATGCCAGGAACACAACAGGTATACAACCATCTTTAAGCCAGTAGATGACATGCATTCCAAGGTAATAACGTTTCAAGATAACAAAATTCTAACTGGTAACGTGCTTTCCTGCTCCCATATGCCTGAGAGCTTAAGAACAGGGATTGAGGGCTTCACTTCTGGTCCAGTGGTTAAGACCCTACCTTGCAGGGCAACCGGACACCTATCCGTGGTGTTCTCTACCTGGTCCAGGAAGATCCCACATGCCGTGGAGCAACTGAGCCAATGTGCCACAACTACAGAGCCCAGAGGCTGCGACTACCAAAGTATGTGCGCCCTAGGGCCTGTGCTCCCCAACAAGAGACAGGCCACCACAAGGAGAAGCCCAGACAAGGCAAGCAGAGAGTAGGCCCTTTTGCCGCAACTAGAGAAAGCCCATACACAGCAGTGAAGACCCACCACAAGCCAAAAATATAAAAAAGAATGACTGAGAATCAGTGGAAGACAAAAACATGGTATGCACCAATGAGGGTATTCATGAATTCATAGTCTATGAGAATTTTGCAGATTTCTGACGGTGAAATGTATTTATCTGACACAGTCAATTCCTAGGCAGGTTGATAAGAAGTGCGGGGGTCCCTGAGGAGAGACGGGTCTGGGGGTCTCGAGGAGGAGATAGAGGTCTGGAATTCTCAAAGAGAACGAAAGGACAAACTTTTTTTTCCCCGTCTACATTCCTTAGTCTTAATCACATAAAATCGTTGTTTTTTTTTTTTTTTTTTTCTTTAAGCTGGGAACTGACGATTACACAAAAAACAACTCAGTTTAAACTCTGTACTAGGGATTATATAACAACAGTGTATCCTGCTTGAGGACAGTTTCTCCTTCCTGAGAACCTTCTGACTAATCCTGGTATCTTAGAATGTGTATTAGGGGAGTGGGTCTGGTAAAATTTTTACGACCTTGAGATATGCTTTTGACTTATTGTAATAGCTAATTAAAAAGTATATAATTCCCTTGCCAAAGACTAGGAAGTGGGGCACTTCCCACCTCCTTCTGATGTCTATGTCAGAAGCTTTCTCTGACCCTTTTCACTGTAGTTAAAACCTCTGCCACCCAAGAGCCCTGAGCGGTCAAGCCAGGTCTCTGGTCCCGAAGCTAAATCTTCTTCTTCAGAGATCAAGAATCTGACATCATTCATCCTAAGCTATCATATCTTGTATCTTGACGTTGGCACTTAACAGGAAAAAAAAAAAAAAACGTTTCACAAGCATCTGGGTCATTTTGTAAATTGAGTGTGTGGTTAATGGAGAGGGGATTCCGTAAATTAGTGCTTCCCTGACTTGTCTGATGATAAGAAGCACTTTGGGGTACTTGTAAAAAGTACTGATCCTTGGATATCAAGCCTGGGAACAGCAAAGCTAAGTGTCTTTGAGAATCATTTTCCCGCTTTGCTTAGTCTATCAGTTGACTAATCCCTGTTGATTCAGGACAAGCAGAGAAAGGCACACACAAGAACAAAGACAAACAACAAAAAAAAAATCACTGTCATATTAGTCTATGGTCCCTCAGTTCCTTTCACCAAAAATATTAAAAAAGAGAGAGAGAGAGAGAGAAACAGACATCTGTCCATCAATATATTGCATCTGCAATTTAGCAAACTTCCAAAGACCAAAGATATTAATTTGGTAACTTGACTGCTTAACAGGAGGGGAAAAAATCCCCCAGGCATATAGATGATTTTGTAAAAATTTCCATCCAGATCTTGACATCAACTATGTACGTGAAAAGATTACTCTGTGAAACCTTCCTAAGTTTGGAGATGATGAGAAGTTTCCATTGGAGGGAGGGGATATATTTATACGTACGGCTGATTCACCTTTGCTGTACAGCAGAAACCAACACAACATTGTAAAGCAATTATCCTTCAATTAAAAATTTAAAAAAAGATTTTTTTCACTGCCCAAGAATTCCTTTAAGAAAATTTGCTTTTGTCAGAAAAGCAAAAATCACCTTCTTCGTTCTACGAAGACAATGCCATTCGATTAGAGAAAAACTGTCAGGGTAGAAGATGCTGAATGTGTTTCAGACTAACATTATCAACATTTAAACTATTCTGGATACTAGGCTATGCTCAAAAGCGGTCAAGAGCACAAGCTTTTGCAGTCTCCACCTCTGACCCCTCACACCAACCATGTATACAGTTTATAGATTTCACGGTTTGAAGGTTCAGAGACACCTTCATAAAATGTCTCTACCTCATAGACATAGATCCAAAATATTACAATAAAAAATCACAAAATATATGATGCCCCCCCTACCAAGAGTGATAGTCATTAGCATAAATCAGTAGGCTATCAGCCCCCAAAGATATCAGGCATTAAAACTGTCAATGCAGGACGTAAAATAAATATGAATTAAATATCTAAAAAAAAAAAAAAATAGAATTAGCAACATAAAAAACAAAATACCATAAAAATAGCCAGGAAGATTTTTGAGAAATTAGCAAACAAAATTTTTAAATGAAAAAAACTTAAAAAAAAAAAAAACCCTAAAACTAAATGGAAGAATTACAGACTAAGATAGCTGAAGAGAATACTAATAGCTTATAATATGCTGCTGCTGCTGCTAAGTCACTTCAGTTGTGTCCGACTCTGTGCGACCCCACAGACGGCAGCCCGCCAGGCTCCCCCGTCCCTGGGACTCCCCAGGCAAGGACACTGGAGTGGGTTAGATTATAATATAGATGTACACAAACAATGCAGAGCGAACTACAGAAAAATGAAGTCGAAACATTAAGCGGAAGTTTTAGATTCAACTGACTAAATATATAAAAAGACCCAAAATATATTTAAATGGGTTTTTTTTAATGCAGAAGAGGCAATATTAAAATAGTGGAGAACTCTGCAGCTTTGGTGAAAGACAAAAATCTTTAGACTCAAAGACCAACCAGTTTCAAGCTGCAAGATTAAAAACAAAGTCCAATCATATGCTAGCCAAATTGGTCATATCAAACACAAGGAGACAGAAATTTTGATGGTAAAATGCATTTAATAGAAAAATATATATATAGTTCATGAAAGACATAAAATCAACTCAAGAAAATTATTTAAAGAAAGTGAAAAGATGGTGATAATAAAGATAGCACCAACTGACAGAGAGAAAGACGTGAAACAGAGTTAGAACAGAGCTGAGTGTTCAGTTTTTTAACAGAAAGGTAAAATTAAAAATCAACTGGAAAACTGTCCCAGAAAAAAAAAAATGAAGCACATATAATTGATGATAGAAATGAACTGGGAAGATAACTACATTATACTCAGTATTTCAAAATTTAAATCATACACATTCCTTTAAAAACATTAACGCCAACTAAAAAAGAAACTGAAATCCTACATTATCAGATACGCATTAAATAAAAATGGTATAACTATGTTTCTGTATAAAGTGTGCATTCGTTATACTCACAAGAAAAAAAAACAGAAAATAAATATCACAGCAAGGTAGAAGGATACAAGATTAATACACAGAAATCAACTCATTTCTTTAATAATGAAATATAAGAAAGGGAATGCAGAAAAAAATGACACAGGTTAGAACTACACCAAAAAAGAAAATATTCAGAAAAGAAATGTCACAATGTGACCAGAGCTTGATAGTTCCCTTCTTTCCTTGGTTTGTGATGCAATCAAAAAACTCTTCCATGTACCCAACAGAGGAGCCAGCAGCCATATATAGGTGCTTTCTGTTCCTTATGTTCAGTCGCTCAGTCATGTCTGACTCTTTGTGATTCTGTGGACTGCAGCACACCAGGCTTCCCTGTTCTTTACCATCCCCTGGAGCTTGCTCAAACTCATGCCCACTGAGTCGGTGATGCCATCCAACCATCTCATCCTCTGCCGTCCCCTTCTCCTCCCGCCTTCAATCTTTCTCAGTCGTCTCCAACTCTTTGAGACCCCATGGATTGTAGCCCACCAGGGCTCCTCTGTCCCTGCGATTCTCTAGGCAAGAATCCTGCAGTGGGTTACCACTTCCTTCTCCAGGGAATCTTCCGGACCCAGGGCTCAAACCTGGGTCTCCAGTATTGTGGGCAGATTGTTTACCAGAGTCTGAGCCACAGCAAGTCCCATATAGACACTCATATTAATTAAAATGGGGCTTCCCTGGTGGGCCAGTGGTTAAGAATTCACCTTCCAATGCAGGGGACGTGGGTTCCATTCCTGCTCCGGGAAGATCCCAAGTGCCTGGGGGCAACAAAGCCAGTGCTTGGCAATGACTGAAGTCCAGGAGTCACAAAAAGAGAATGAGCATAATGAGCAGCCCACACACAACAACTGGAGACTAGCCCCTCACTCACAGCAAAACTAGAGAAAGACCCAGCATGTGGCAAAGTAGATCCAGCATGGCCAAAAAATAAACAGTTTTTTTTTAAGAACATTCTTAATTCATTACTTACCACTAAATAAAATTGAAAGCTCAGTTCCTGAGTCATGGCAGTCACAGTTCAAATACTCTCCTTTCCACATGCAGATAGTAAAAGGTATTTTGGGAAAGAGATGCTGGACTAGAATCCATCACGGAGAAATTCACAGGTGAGACAGTCAAATGGAGAGCCTGAGTACCATAAGGGTCTTTTAGGAGGTCAGCAAACTTTTCTGTAAAGAGTTAGAGAGTCCATATTGTAGGCTCTGTAGGCCAAAGAATCTTTTTTTCACAGCTCAACAGTGCTGTCTAACAAACGTCTTTCTTTAAGTCTTTTGTCTTACAAAAGTCGCCATAGACCACTTGCCCAGGAGTGTCCATGACTGTCTTCCAATAAAACTTTATTGACAGTACAAGCAGGGGGCCAGACTCATCCCAGAGGCTGTAGTGTGCCAACACCCACAATAGCAGGATGGCCATTCAATGAGCACAGCGCTTTCTCATTTCCTCAGACTGTTCTTCTGCTAATAGGAGAAAATGACTGCATCACAGTAAATTAATATTTTCTCCCCCACCCCCCATAGTACTTCCCTGGTGGCTCAGATGGTAAAGCGTCTGTCTAGAACACGGGAGACCCGGGTTCGATCCCTGGGTTGGGAAGATCCCCTGGAGGAGGAAATGGCAACCCACTCCAGTACTCTTGCCTAGAAAACTCCCATGGACGGAGGAGCCTGGTAGGCTACAGTCCATGGGGTCGCAGAGAGTCAGACACGACTGAGCAACTTCACTTTTACTTTCCCCATAGTACTTGCCAAAACACAACACATTCAACGAAAAAGAAAAAAAAAAAATCAGACCAGGACATTTTTTTTTGTCCTCTCTCTCTCCCACAAAAGCTGTCCTGCCCTCTAAATGTGAGTAAGGCCAGCTCTGATGTTTATTACATCTTTCCCTGGGGCCACACTTCACAGACTCCACTGAAGAAAGCACAGCGACCGCATGCAACGGGGGGGCTTGAATTAGAAGCTACCTGGGGAAGGTCACGTCCCTTAAACACACAAACGTTTTCAGACAGAAGAGGGGCTCCTGAGAGGTGAGCAGCGGTGATGCGAGGCTGCCACTGGGGAGCCCTGTTGGAAATGCGTCAGCAGCTTGTTAGGCAGAAACCCTTGACGTCTGCCTCCCGCGCCTCGTAACGAGCCTCCTGCGGTCTCTGGTCCTGTGTTCTTCGTGTGTGCCTCACTCCAGCGAGAAATAAAAGCTCTCTTCCCACCCAACTGGCACAAAGACACTGTTTGGAAAGGCTTTAACTCAGAGCTCAGGGCGTACAGATTTCACAAGCCTCCCCCGATCTCCCCAGTCCAGCCTCGAAGAGATTAATTTAGCAGAACCCTTGGGGCCGCCCCCCCACCCCCCACCACCATCTAGAGATAGAAACACTTGAGGCTCTGTACCCTTTACCAACAGCAGGGCTTGCAGGTACGTGAGCGGAAAACTGCTCAGCGCTCAGCAAACGTGAACACAACACCAACGCGACACAGACAAAGCTCATGTTTACTGAGAAAAAAATTCCGAACCACGGGGATTTCATTCACGTGTAGGGCCGGGTGTCAGGCATGGGTTTCCCTATAAAAACAGTGTGAAACTGTGTTGCTGTTTTTTTTTTAATTTTATTTATTTTTGGCTGCCCTGTGTCTGTCGCTGCACGCAGACGTTTCTGGAGTTGCCGAGGGCCGGTGCTATTCTTCGTTGTGGTGTGTGGGCTTCTTCTTGAGGGGCTTCCCTTGCTGTGGGTAAGGGTCCACAAGCTTCAGGATTTGCAGCTCGGGGGCTCAGTAACTGCGACTCCCAGGCTCTAGGCCACAGGCTTAGGTGCTCCGCAGCGTGTGGGATCTTCCCAACCCAGGGATCACATCAGCGTCTCGTGCATCTCAGGTGTTGCAGGCAGATTCTTTACCACTGAGCATCCTGTGAACTCCCATGTCTTATGGTGGCAGCTTTTAAAAAAAATATTTATTTGTCTCAGCCAGGTCTTAGTTGCAGTATTGTGGGGATCTAGCTGCCTGACCAAGGATCAAACCCAGGCCCCCTGCATGGGGAGCTTGGAGTCTTAGCCAGTGGGCCAGCAGGGAAGTCTCATCATGGTAGCAGTTTTTATGTAGAAGCAATTCATAGCCCTAAGCTATCTCATCTCAATATAATATATCCTATAAGAATTGATAATTGTACCTAAGTTCCAAGCAAGTCAAGGGTTAGGTGTACTAGCCATTTCCTTCCTAGCTGCGTGATCCAAGTCATCCTGAGATGAATCAGGAATGGGAAAGATCTTTATGAGATCCAGCACAGAAAGAACTGTCTTTTAAGGGTTTTATCGATTGATTTAGAGTAGGTATAGGTCGATCTTGTCTTTACATCTTCAGGAGAGGCTCAGGAGAAGTCTTATGTGCAATCGTGTTGGAGAAAAGGAATACAAATGTGGGTGGTTGGGAATCCTGGGTCAGCCGGGACTCGCCCCTCTCTACGCCTGAGGAGTTTATTTTATATTGATTCCGTTTTGACTGTGCTGGGTCTTCACTGCTGTGGTAGAGACTGGGGCGTGGAGGAGGGGGGTGCGGCGCTCTTTGCTACAATGCTTGGTCTTCTCCTTGCAGTGACCTCTCTTGTTTTGCAGCACGGGCTCTAGGGTGCAAGGGCTTCCGTAGTGGAAGGTCCCGGGCTCCAGAGCATAGGCTCAGCAGTTGTGGCTGAGTTGCCTTGAGGCAAGTGGGGATCTTCCCGGTCCAGGGACAGAGCCAGTGTCTCCTGCACTGGCAGGCGGATTATTGACTGCCGAGCCACCAGGGACATCCTCCTGCTGAATTTAAACGAGGTGGTTCTCAGGATGGGGGAAGCCGTAAGGCACTGCCCACACCCCCATCCTCGCCTGCCTCTCTTGCTTCTACGTGCCTCTGTGTCTCTAGGCCTGGCCCCTACCCACATTCAGCGCAGGGGACTTTTTCTGCTGTTTCCTCTCTCGGTCCATCACGTTTTTAAAATGTCAAGATAAGAATGTTTCCGGCCACTTTCCCAGTCCTTTCAGTGAGTCAGCAGCGCATCTATATCTGCAGATGGCGGACAAGCACAGTCAGATGGATACAGTACACTCTCTTCTGAATTTGTCTACATGTATCACTTTGATCTGCTAGCTTTAGCTGCTACATTAGAAGGTGACCTAGTTAGTCCTTTCAATCAGCCTTGCAATTAGGGAGATGCGTGCATTGCAAGCATTTACAATCAGCTCTAATGTCAGTTCCAAATGTAAGAGAAGCCACTGGTTGGCCAACGAGCAACTCTCCTATGACTTTCTAAGCTTTATCTTGCTGTTGTTTTTCAGTTGCTAAGTCGTGTCCGACTCTTGTCAACCACATGGACTGCACCACACCAGGCTCTCTTGTCCTTCACTATCCCTGGAGTTTGCTCAAATTCATGTCCACCGAGTCGGTGATGCCATCCAACCATCTCATCCTCTGTCGTCCCCTTCTCCTCCTGCCCTCAATCTTTCCCAGCATCAGGGTGTTTTCAAATGAGTCAGCTTTTCGCATCAAGTATCCAAAGTATTGGAGTTTCAGCTTCAGCATCCAGTGAATATTCAAGGTTGATGTCGTTTAGAATCGACTGCTTTGATCTCCTTGCGGTCCACGGGACTCTCAGGAGTCTTTTCCACCACAATTTAAAAGTATCAATCAATAAATCAAAAAAGCTTTATTGCTGCTATTGTTTTTCTCCAGGTCCCACAGGAACTAACATTCTTCATGAAGCTTCAGAGTCAAATGTTCGGGTCACATTAAACTAGAATTTCCAGCAAGCAAACTGTCCAGCATTACTGAGGACCTGAGAAGCCGAGAGAGAAACTAACCACATGGCACTTACATTGTTTATGAAATGAATCTATTTTCCCTCTCCGTGGTAACCAAGTTCAAAACGCACATGTATTTTGCGACAAGATCTTTCCCTTCATTCTTTAGGATGTTTTGGTATTAAAAGCTCTAACATCCGTCAAGGATGCAAAACAGGGGCTTTCCCCGTGGTCCAGTGACTAAGAATCTGCCTGCCAGTGCAGGAGACGCGGGTTTGATCCCCGCTCAGGGAAGATTCCACGTGCCGTGGAGCAACTAAGCCTGCACCCCACGACTACTGAAGCCCGCGTGCCTTAGACCCTGTGCTCTGCAACAAGAGAAGCCACCCCAGTGAGAAGGCCCTGCACCTCAACTAGACAGAAGTCACCACTGGCCACAACCAAAGCAAGTCACGGTGCAGCAACGAAGATCCACACAGCCAAATAAATAAATATATATATATAAATTTGAAAAAAAAAAATTAAACAGCAACTCAAGTTTGGTCTTGCTGCTGCTGCTGCTAAATCTCATCTGATTGTCCCAGACCCCAGCTCTCACCTCTGCTCAGCTCTTACGGTCTTGGTGCCTTCTTGAGTATTTATCACCTTGAGCATATTGATCATCTTTGTTAAACCAATCATGATCAACTGGCCCCAAACATGTCTCCGTGTCCTCCTCCACTCTGTGTTTCTTCCCAACTTTCTTGCTGGTCACACCACAGTTCTGCCGGTCACCAGGACACTTAGAACCTACGGTCATCTTTGATGGTTCTATTTCCTTTTACTTCTGTTGGCACAAGTTTGCTGCATACCTGTTAACATAAAGTGTCGGGCAAGATTTTTTTTGAAATATTCTCTTGATTTATTCCTTCCTCTGTTGGAGAAGACTCTTGAGAGTCCCTTGGACTGCAAGGAGATCCAACCAGTCCATTCTGAAGGAGATCATTCCTGGGATTTCTTTGGAGGGAATGATGCTGAAGCTGAAACTCCAGTACTTTGGCCACCTCATGGGAAGAGTTGACTCATTGGAAAAGACTCTGATGCTGGGAGGGAATTGGGGGCAGGAGGAGAAGGGGACGACAGAGGATGAGATGCTTGGATGGCATCACTGACTCGATGGACGTGAGTTTGGATGAACTCCGGGAGTTGGTGATGGACAGGGAGGCCTGGCATGCTACGATTCATGGGGTTGCAAAGAGTCGGACACGACTGAGCGACTGAACTGAACTGTTTATCTCAACAGCCAATTGTTTTCTCCTTAGTCAACATGGAAGACTCCTCATTTCAGAGCAGGAAAATCCCCAGAGTCTAAATTCCCAAGTCATTCGTCTGCAAAGCAGTCCTGAACTACCTATGTTCTTGTTCTTAGGGGGAAAAAATTAATATTTTTATTTAACTATTCAATTCAAATATTATTCAATATTAAATAATATTTAATATTTCCTACTTCACGACATCTCTTTGAGCTCATTTGCTGTTACAGCTGGCATAGTCTGGCACTGCAGAACAATCGCGTATATCACTGCCAACATCATATATTTCATATACTGCATTCCCAACTATGTTATAACAGGTGAAGTGAAGTCAAAGTCGCTCAGTTGTGTCTGACTCTTTGCGACCCCATGGACCATAGGAATTCTCTAGGCCAGAATACTGGAGTGGGTAGCCTTTCCATTCTCCACGGGACCTTCCCAAGCCAGAGATCGAACCCAGGTCTCCAGAATTGCAGACAGATTCTTTACCACCTGAGCCACAAGGGAAGCCCAATGTTGTATGAACTTCGCAAGTAAAAAGAAGCTAAAAATGTATACTCTTCCTAAACCCAAATGGCTAGCTAGTCCCTTTTAGCCCAATTTCACCATTAACTGTCCAACTTGCTTTTCCAATTACATGAATTTCCCAACATCTGAGAGTTCAGAAGCTATGAACGACTTCTACAAATAGCAGGAGTCATTAAATTAAGCATCTCCCTTTACCTGACTTTAGAAACTGCAAACTTTTGCCGGGTTATGTGGGAAAACGTCCAAGTTAACCTCATGGGTCATTATCGGACATGAGGAAGAAAATACTCTCCGTACTTTGGGCCATCGAGTGAAGCTTCTCCATTTCGGCCCATTTTGCTGAAAGCATGTGCTTCCACATGGTTCCTCTCTGACTCAGACTTTAGACAAGAAACCGTGCCGATCGGGTCTCAAGCCAGAGCAGGCATCATATGATGTGCAAATTATAGCAGCTAGTTGTTTGCAGGTGACTCTGTGAGCTTCCCGGGTGGCACAGTCATAAAGAATCCACCTGCCAATGCAGGAGACGCAGGTTTGATTTCTGGGTCGGGAAGTTCCCTTGGAGAAGGAAATGCCAACCCACTCCAGGATTCTTACCTAGGAAATCCCATGGACAGTGGAGCCTGGCGGGCAAAGAGTCGGACACGACTTAGCGACTGAACAACAACAGCAAAAACCACGAGTGTTGTTCTTCACTGGGCTGTGACATAACCTCCAGGCAGCTCCCTAAGGAGAAAGCCACCAGGAATGAGATGCAGACAGGGAGTTTTTGGATGGCCCCACGGGCAAGGCAGGATGGAACGGGAGGGCCTCGGGCTCTTTGGTCTGATCGTATCCATCAGTTTCTTTCTCAGCGGTCAACAAGAGGTGAGTGTCACAGAGGGGACCCCTGGGAGAGATGAAAAGCAGCCCTAGGGGATCCCGACCTCTGAAACGTAACCCCTGTGTCGTCTTTCAAAGGAGGGCTCTTTGAGGGTGAGTATCATCGGTCACCTTCAAACGGAACCTTTCATCTGTCCGGCTCAGCCCGTGGAATCCGCCCTGTTACTGATGGTTTGGCGATAAGGGCCATCAAGAAAGGAGCCCTGTTCATGATGGGGGGCCTGCTGAGGATGCTGGGGTCTCGGCCATGCACCTGTCAGCAGGAGTCCCTACCAGGGTGGGACCTGCCCAGGAAGCACAACCCACTCAGTGGGCACAGTGGCCCGTGTCAGCCTCAGTCTGCAGCTGCCAGCCATGCAGGGAACTTCTGAGACTCGGCAGGAGCAAGCTGGCATGCCGCGGAACCAGAGTAGGCACCGAGGAGCCAGCAAGACAAACTCAGATGCACACGCCCACCACGCGGTGGGGAACACCTGCTCTCTGCAACCTCCAGATACCATCAGCTGCTCTTAAAATGACAGAATGATCACAAACCACGGGGCCTGTGGTTTGTAAATGTAAATAATGTCCTGGGTATTAGTGGCTCGGTCGTGTCCGACTCTTGGTGACCCCATGGACTGGGGCCCACTTTGGTCCTCTGTCCGTGGGATTCTCTGGGCAAGGATACTGCAGTGGGTTGCCATGCCCTCATCCAGGGAATCTTCCCGACCCAGGAATCAAAGCCAAGTCTCCCACGTTGCAGGCAGACTCTTGACAGCCTGAGCCCACCAGGGAAGCCCTTAGTGGAGGTGTGAATCTGCAGTTCATGTAGCCGCAAAGGGAATAACACTAATTGCATCATATATATTTACTCTTTCCCAATTATGCTAAACTTCATTCAAACTGCCCAGGATAATTAAAAAAAAAAAAAAAAGATATTTGTATTCAAATGATCTGCTTCTATTTGCAGAAAGAGGGGTGAGAAGGTAAAACCCAAGTTGTTCCTTACGACTATAAATGTAAAAAATAATACACATGGGAGTGCTAAGTCGCTTCCGTCGTGTTCGCCTCTTTGCGACCCTTGGACTGTAGCTCATCAGGCTCCTCTGTCCATGGGATTCTCCAGCAAGAATACTGGAGTGGGTTGCCATGCCCTCCTCCAAGGGATCTTTCCAATTCAGGGATCGAACCCATATCTCTTACGGATCCTACATGGGCAGGCAGGTTCTTGACCACTGGTGTCACTTAGGAAGCCCAAATACACATGCAGAGTGCCTACTCAACCCTGGATTACTTAACTAGTGGGCTTCCCTGCTGGCTCAGTGTTAAAGAACCCGCCTGTCAAAAACGAGATGCAGCTTAGATCCCTGGGTGGGGAAGATCCCCTGGAGGAAGAAATGACAACCCACTCCAGGATCCTTGCCTGGAGAATCCCATGGACAGAGGAGCCTGGCGGGCTACAGTCCACGGGGTCACAGGAGAGATGGACACGACTTAGCAACTCAACAACAACAACAATTAACTAGATAGTAAGGGAATTAACCTTCATGCATTATTCTTCCAAATACTGCACAATTAGCCATCATTCCCCAGAGCTCCAAGGCGATTTTATAAATCTCATGGTGTACACATGTGTTATGCATTGCAAGATAAGTTCCAAACAGAAGCAGAGAAACTCCCTTTTCCTGGACAATTCCCACGTGGCAACATCTGAGCCATAGTTTTAGTTTGCCCTTAAACCAAGAGGTACTGGGACTTCCCTGGTGGTCCAGAGGTTAGAATCTACCTTGCAGTGCAGGGGAGGCAGGTTTGACCCCTGGTCGGAAAATGAAGATCGCACGTGCCTGGGGGCAACTTAGCCCTCCAGCACCTCAAGTAGACGGCCCATATTCTGCACCTGCTGAACCCACACACCTCAACTAGACAGCCTGAGTGCCGGAAAGAAAGATTCTGCATGAAACAAAGAAGGCCCTGCCTGCCACAGCTAAGACCCGAGGCAGCCAAGTAAATAAACGTCTATATATATATATATAAACATAGACAGCATACTAAACCTAGACAGCGTATTAAAAAGCAGAGACGTGACTTTGCCAACAAAGATCCATCTAGTCAAAGCTGTGGTTTTTCCAGTAGTCATGCCTGGATGTGAGAGTTGGACCATAAAGAAAGCTGAGCGTCGAAGAATTGATGCTTTTGATCTGTGGTGTTGGAGAAGACTCTTGAGAGTCCCTTGGACTGCAAGGAGATCCAACCAGTTCATCCTAAAGGAGATCAGTCCTGGGCGTTCATTGGAAGGACTCATGTTGAAGCTGAAACTCCAATCCTTTGGCCACCTGATGTGAAGAACTGACTCATTGGAAAAGACTGATTCTGGGAAAGATTGAAGGCGGGAGGAGAAGGGGACGACAGAGGATGAGATGGTTGGGTGGCATCACCGACTTGATGGAAATGAGTTTGAGCAAGCTCCGGGAGTTGGTGATGGACAGGGAAGCTTGCTGCAGTCCATGGGGTCACAAAGAGTCGGACACGACTGAGCAACTGAACTGAAGTGATCAGAACCCTTGGATCAATGTTAAAAATAAAAAAGTAAGGCACTGAAGCTGATTATTAGAAGTCTTTTCCTGCTTTCACGATGCATCCTGGTTGGTGTTTGGTCCACGCTAAACCTGTCTGGGACTCAAATTTTCACTCTAGCAAGAGTCTTCTAGGGTGCTTAGGGGGCTGGTGTCGAAAGCCATTTTCATAGTAGATGTTTTTGTTCAGTTGCCGAGTCACGTATGACTCTTCATGACCCCGCGGACGGCAGCACGCCAAGCTTCCCTGTTCTTCACCATGTCCCGGAGTCAGCCCAAGTTCCTGGCCATCGAGTCGGTGATGCCATCCAACCATCTCATCCTCTGTCGTCCCCTTCTCCTCCTGCCTGCAATCTTCCCCAGCATCAGGGCCTTTTCCAGAGTCGGCTGTTCACAGCAGATATCCGAATATCAAATCACAAATGCCATCTACTATGCACACACTGCGTATAGACCTCAGCTCACTTTTTAAAATTGAGTATATTTAACAATTTACACATAAATCTGGGGCCTGTGCTCTTCGTTTGTTTCTTTGTTGGTTGGTTTTGGCTGGGTTTGGTTGCGGTGTGCCGGCTTTCTCGAGTTGCAGTGAGTGGGGCTACCCTCCACTCGTGGTGTGCGGGCTTCTCCCTGGGCTGACTTCTCTTGTTTCAGAGCACAGGCTCCGTACTTGTGGCGCATGGGCTTAGCTGCCCTGTGGCACGTGGCATCTTTCTAGACCGACATGTCCTCTGCACTGGCGGATGGATTCTTAACCACTACACCACCAGCAAAGTCCTGGGACCTATACTTTAAAGCAGGGGATTAAATCCTGTCATTTTGAAAGACTACATTCACTACATTAGTTCACCTTCTTTAAGTCAAATTTGGTATCCAGAGATTCTATTTTTCTTCTCCACGTATTTCCTGGTAACTGTCCTACTTTAAATAACCAACTTCTCTAATGGACGTCTTTAGCAAGTGATAGCTGCTGTACCTTGTTACTGATGAACACAGGAAAAAGCTTGAGAGTTTGATACCAAGCATCCTAGTCTGGGCTTCCGTGGTGTCTCAGGAGGAGTCTGGAGGGTCTACAGGGTCGCAAAGAGTCAGAGACAACGAAGCAACTAAACACCACCACCCTGGTCTAGCATTTGGACTGTTGAATTCTCTACAGAAAAAAATAAAGTACAACCCCAAACTTCAAAAGACAAAGCACTGCGCTTTGTATCTCTGCTCCCAGACTTTGTAAGTGTCTCTGCTCCCAGACTTAATTAAGTATTTCTGCCCTTGACCAGCCTTTCTCTTCAAGGGTGTAACACAACTTAAGAGAAGAAGGAAGAGGGTGAAAGAGACGGGGAGGGAGAAAGGAAATTTGCATGTGTGCTTAGACGCTCAGTCACCTTCAACTCTTTGCCAAAATTTAAGAGTTGTAGCCACCCCCCTCTCAAAAAAAAAAAAAAAAAAGTATTAAAAGAAGAAGAGGAAGAAAATCACAGGAATTTTATGTGTTGTCTGTGCTGGGCATGGGACTCTTTTGTCGGAGTCCCTAGGGCCCTATGCTGCCTGCTATCTCCCTTGGGACCTATGGAGGAAGCAGGCTTCCTATGTTTAGGGTTTCCTGGAAAAGGGTGTGATAAAGGTGCCAGGTAAACTATAGGACTCACAGTTAAACGTGCATTTCAGATAAACAGCTAAAACACAAAACAAAACATCGAGACGTCACACAGGCTTGCAGTTTCCATCAGCTGCAAAAACACAGCTGCTGTTGGAGTGAAAGAGAAGAAGGAAGCAGGAGAAGTATAAGTTGAGAGCCGTAACCCAACACACGAGGCGTCTGGAGGCCATGGAACATGAAGGCCAACAGTCTGCGGCAGCCACGTCTACAGGGAGGACGCTCTCTGAACCACAGGCTCAAACAAGACCAAAGGCTCATGGCCGGGATGCTGGAGCTCTGGACACCTCAATGTCCAGGCTGTCCTCTAAAATAGAAACATTTTATAAGTATTTTTTCTTCTGCAAAAATGGATAACATGCTTTTAAAAACACACCTGTTTTAAGAGGCTTCTGTTATCAATGAAATTAACACATATGGGAAGCCTCCATCAAAGATGCTTGCTTCTTTTTTTTTTTTTGCTTTATTTTTAATTGCAGTATAAAGCATTTCGTAATAATATAAAGTCTTATATGCTTTCCCAGGTGCCTACTTTAATTACAAGAAAAAAGAAAAATACGGTTTTACATGCATCTACATGCCTCCATTGGAACACTGCAGAGACAAACGTCTGCATGTCAGAAATCTGAACCATTTATATCTGAGGGAAAAAAAAATCTAGCCATTTACCTCTGAGATGAAACAAAAATGCTTTTGAGGTGCGGCTCAGACAGAGGAGCAGTGCTCAGTGAGTTCTGAGTCACCTTGAGTTCATCATGGATCCACAGACGACGAAACACTCTGTCAGTTGGCTTTCCCCAGGAGCAGGACAAGTGTAATGTTTTTAGAGGCTTCTTATGTTACCTGCAGGAGAAGGACATGGCAACCCACTCCAGTATTTTTGCCTGGGAAATCCCATGGACAGAGGAGCCCGATGGGCTACCGTCTACAGGGTTGCAAAGAGTCAGACATGACTGAAGCGACCAAACAGCAATACGTTACTCACATATCTCGATAGCAACCGACTTCAAAGGCACACGCTACACCACTCGAGTCCAGAGTCACACAGGCAGTATCAATATTTTGGTTTCACTTCAAAAGCCCCTGGTACAATGGTCCTGATAACGAACTTCTTTTAGAAAATCAAATTCCCATAATTTCATGGGATTAACAGGATTTCCTGGCTACTGCACTCTTCACTGAGTAAAACCTTCCCAGAAATGCTTCTGTTATCCTGGTTGCTGGTAGTACAGCCAAAGCCGCAGAGAGCATACCAACAAAGCCATCAGGAATAACAAGAGATGCGGGCAGGAAGATGAATGAAATCTTTGCCCAGTGGATGCTTTTAAGGTACAGGACCTCTCGACAATGACTGTTATAACCTCATTAATACAATCCTTCGTTACTTACCCGGACCAGACTTGAAAACGAAGAAGGAAGAGAATGTCCAAAAAAAGACACTTTCGATGACGTACCAAAGCTTGTGCCAAAACCAACATTGATCAAATGCTGAAATCTCTTCTTGAAACATTGTCTGGCAGAATCTCTCCTGCTAGCGTGCATGAAAATCAAGAGTAACACTTCTCCAGATCCTTAAATCTCAGAAACGCCTTTTATGGAGTGTGACTATGCTGCCCTATTAGACAGGGGTTGGTTTATTTCACAGACACTAGGGGCCTTTGGCGCTCAACTTAGGTTTACTGAACTAGATTCTGCTAGCGTGCAGTGCAGATCCGTCCACATGAAGAACCTTCAGCTAGCACTTTAAAGCTAATCCTGCGGCTCACCATAGTATTATGTAGTCCACTACTTGTAAACTGATGATTTTGATAAATGCTGACAGCTTTATTTTTTAACGTTTATTTACTTTTAATTCAACGATGACTGCTTTACGTGAGAGTGTTGGTTTCTACCAAACACACACCTGAATCAGCCATAAAAATCCTGACAGTTTTAAAAAGCTATATTCTGAAAGGACTTCTTTTGTCCAAGGTACATTTCTCCCCCCCACCACCTTTTTTTTTTTTTTTCGTATTTGAGGTTCTCTTTTATTTGATACACTCCCGTCTTGCAAGGCTTATCTCTTAACTGTTCACTGGTTCTGGAAAAAGAAATGTAAGAAACGAGTTGCCAGGCCAGGTTCGATCCACGATACTGGATGCTTGGGGCTGGTGCACTGGGACGACCCAGAGGGATGGTATGGGGAGGGAGGAGGGAGGAGGGTTCAGGATGGGGAACACATGTATACCTGTGGTGGATTCATTATGATATTTGTCAAAACTAATACAATTATGTAAAGTTTAAAAATAAAATAAAATTTTAAAAAAAAAATAAAAAAAAAATAAAAAAAAAAATAAAAAAAAAAAAATAAAAACCCACAAGAGTCCATTTCTAAAGGACAGAAAGAGAGGGTCTTTCTGTCTTCCAAAGCAGCTCTGAATCCACTCTGTTCATGAATCTGGAGGGCGAGCATTCAGGTAACAAGAATTTGGGTAGTGATGGAGAATTCATATAGCCTGTTTAGCTCGTATATATTTATTTAATTTTATTCATTTTTTACATTAATTTTTAATTTCTGGCTTCTCTAGGTCTCTATGGCTGCACGTGGGTTTTCTCTAGTTGCAGCGAGCAGGGGTTACTATCTAGTTGTGTTTCTCAGGCTTCACATTTCGGAAGCTTCTCTTGTTACAAAGAGTAGGCTTGGGGGCTCAGTAGTTCTGGCAAACGGCTTAGTTGCTCCACGTCATATGGAATCTTCCCAGAGCGGGGATCAAACCTGCATCCCCTGCGCTGGCAGGCAGATTCTTAACCACTGAACCATCAGGGAAGTCTCCATTTGTTTATCTGTTTATTTGGCTGTGCCGGGTCTTAGCTGAGACACATGGAATCTCCGAGTTTCTGCAAAGCAAACTCTTGGTTGTAGCGTGTGTGATCTCGTTACATGACCAGGGACTGAATCCAGGCCCATGGGATGCAGTGATCGCTCTGAAATCCTGATTTCAATGCCTGTGGATCCATACCCAGAAGTGTAATTGCTGGATCCCACAGGAGTTCCATTTGTAAATTTTTTCTAAGGATCCTCTGTAGCATTTTCTGTAGTGGCTGCACCAATTCCCATTCCCATCAACAGTGCATGAAAGTGAAAGTTGCTCAGTTGCATCTGACTCTCTGCAACCCCATGGACTATACGGTCCGTGGAATTCTCCAGGCCAGGATATGGGAGTGGGTAGCCGTTCCCTTCTACAGGGCATCTTCCCAACGATCCAACCTAGGTTTCCCGCATTGCAGGCAGATTATTTTTTTTACCAGTTGAGCCACCAGGGGAGCCCAAGAATCCTGGAGTAGGTAGCCTTTCCCTTCTCCAGGGGATCCTCCAGACCCAGTGATCAAACTGGGGTCTCTTGCATTGCAGGCAGATTCTTTACCAGCTGAGCCATCAGGGAAGCCCTTGGTAGATATGTAACTGACTCCACAAACGGATGGCTGATTAACAGGCCAGTGTTACAGCCGATGCTGAACTTGTAGAGATATGGGGTTTGGGTGGCCATGAACACATTCCTCAACTCCAACTTGTGTGACAGCATCTTTGGCTACCTGGGTGACGATATGGGTGTTCCAGAGGATGTTATTTGGAAAGAACAGACAATGAGTTAGCAAAGAGGATCCAGGGATTTCCCTGGTGCTCCAGTGGTTAAGAATCCACCTTCCAGTGCAAGGCGTGCAGGTTTGATCCCTGTTCGGGGAACTAAGATCCCACATGCAGTGGGCCAACCAAGCTCTCGCACCTCAGCTACTGAGCCTGCCCTCTGGAGCCCACGAGCTGCAGCTACTGAGCCTGAGAGCTGCAATAAAGATCCTGAGCACTGCAAACAAGACAGGACACTGCTGTAAATAAATAAATTAAAAAAAAGAAGAGGATCCATATCTCAACCCTTTGGAACAAGCCCCTAAGAGGAGCAAGACGTTTACTTTTTTGAGAGGGCACACACATTATATCGACATCAACAGAGACTCAAAAATAACAAATAGCACTGAAACATACACATTGCCCAATGGAAAACAGAGAGCCAGGGGAGTGTGCTTTATGATGCAGGGAACCCAAAGCTGCTGCTCTGTGCCAACCTGGAGGGGTGGGATGGGCGGGAAGGCTGGGGGGAGCCGTGTTAAGGATGCGGAGGGACACATGGATGCCTGTGGCCGATTCATACTGTCAGTCAGTCAGTTCAGTCGCTCAGTCGTGTCCGACTCTTTGCGACCCCATGAATCGCAGCACGCCAGGCCTCCCTGTCCATCACCAACTCCTGGAGTTCACTCAGACTCACGTCCATCGAGTCAGTGATGCCATCCAGCCATCTCATCCTCTGTCGTCCCCTTCTCCTCCTGCCCCCAATCCCTCCCAGCATCAGAGTCTTTTCCACTGAGTCAACTCTTCGCATGAGGTGGCCAAAGTACTGGAGTTTCAGCTTCAGCATCATTCTCTCCAATGAATATTTATATTGACGTATGGCAAAAACCATCACAATACTATAAAGTAATAATCTTCCAATTAAAATAATTTAAAAAGCAACAATAAAAAAGAATTGGGGTGACACATGTATACCTATGGTCGATTTAAGCTGCTATACGGCAAAAAAAAAATCGCAATACTGTAATTACTCTCCAATTAAAATCAATTAGTTTAAAAAATAACAACAAAGATTAAAAAAAAACCTCTACCATCAACCCTGCACCCTTGTATATATTTTTGACTCTATTTTCCTAAACATTATTTTACTCACGGATATTACTTTAACCTAATGATGAAATATATAAAGCCTCGGATTCATGATTAAAAAAGAAAAACAAATCCATAAATATTATATGTGGGAGAGTAGTATATAAAAATTATTTTTAAAAGTTACTTCACTCTGAGTTCAGTATAAATCAACAGTGTAAATGTATCAAACGCTAGTCGAATTCTGACTTCATTAACGAATCCATGAACATGAGGACAATAAATAAGGAATAGCTCCATTCCTCACGTTGAGACTACCCCGAGGGTGCTGTTCTAGGTTCTGAGCCATCTGACGCATTCAACACGGTTATTAAGAATGTGGACAGATGTTCGAAAGGGTGACCTTCACACAGGGAGTTACAGAAAGTCCTCCATTGGAAAAGAGAGCTTGGAAACATGGAGCCCAGACTTGGAGTGGACAGACACACTAACAATCCTTGAATCACACGGTTGCGGGGTTGTGTTACTCGCTTAGCCGTGTCCGACTCTTTGTGATCCCATGGGCTGTAGCCCGCCAGGCTCCTCCGTCCATGGGATTCTCCAGGCAAGAACACTGCAGTGGGTAGCCATGCACTGTTCCAGGGGATCTCCCCAACCCAGGGATTGAACTCGAGTCTCCTGCATTGCAGGCAGATTCTTTACCATCTGAGCCACCAGGGAAAACCCCAAATCACACAAGTTGCTTCATTAAAAGCTGTTCGGCGTTGCTGGCAAAGACTCCCTGAGAAATCAGGCAGAGACACTTCAGAGAGATCTTTTGTTTCAGAACAAGCAGGAACTTCCAATCCGTGCAAAGCTAGAAGGGACTGTCTCAGAAGGCAATGAGTTCCTTAATCTTTAATGAAGGCTTCTCGCTGGTTTTTGATGAGAGGATGTATGAATTGCGTAGACAGCTGGATTGGAAAAATTAAATTCCTTCCAAATACAACATTCTGTCATCTCTACTCCGATGAGAGACAGATTTCCAGAAATTAAAAATTGCATCTACGAGCTATTCTCCTTCTCTCTTCCGCCTACTCTCCCACTGACGTCTGTGAAAATGAGTACCAGGGCTTCATGAGCCAGGGGGATCTATGACTTTCCTCCTTATATAATTCTAGATTTGTTGCTGCGGTGCTGGTTGCGGTGGTGCTGGTTTAGTTGCTCAGTCATGCCTGACTCTTTGCAACCTCGCGGACTGTAGCCCGCCAGGCTCCCTTGTCCAGAGGATTTCCCAGGCAAGAATACTGGAGTGGGTTGCCATGCCCTTTCTGCAGAATTTGTTGCTATAGCTCTCTGAAAATGTGGAAACTGGGGCACGGATCCCCGCTTTTCTCATGGAAACACTTCCCTCTCTTCCAATGCATAGGAAGAACGTTTAACATTTAATCAAGTGACCACAAAGAGATGTATTAAAGGACAATGGAATTTTGTTTCAACTTTTGGCAAAACATAAGAGTATTTCTCAGCTAAACGAAGGAGAAACCATTTGGCTAATGGAGCATTTTCTGATTTTTCTTTGAGACTCCTTTTTCTATTCTACTTGGCTCTGGTGGAAGCGGTGGAAGCCAAGAACAATTAGAACACAGAGAGGGTTTTGAAAATCTTCGAACTTAATTCACAGGGTTAAACGTAAGTGGACGTTACAGGCTTAGCAGCCAAGCTATAAGAAGTAAAATACATATCGTAAAGCGATTCCCTTGAAATTTCCTACTGTAACAACGATCATAAAGAGTCCAAATTTCATGACGCCAAATGCAAGTTCTAAACACCTGACTGAAAGGCGCCATATGAAACACACCGTAATTTTTATGTTTGTAATGCTGAGGTAGGGAATCTCTATACCGCACAGTGAGAACGTTCCAAAGTTAACTTACTTGAAAATTATTTAAATAGACAATTCTCCAAGCTAACAAATGTTTGCATGTTTCCTGCAAGGACTCACTGAAGGGTCTTCCTGCCTGGCGACGACATAGGATTAGCATGGAGCCAAATGGGTGCTCCTCCAGGGAGCTGGGTTGGCACCCAAGACCCGGATGGGGAGATTGCAATCTAGGAAAATGGCCAACAGCACTTCTGCCTTTAAACGCGGAGGCTGAGGCTCCAGGACTGCATGAGGAAGATCCAAGATACTAAACCACTTGCAGGGTATGCCTCCAAGCCAGCGTGTTTCTGGCAAACACACTGAATTGACACCAAATTCACCCACATCCTTGGGAGCAGTCCTCTTTAACAGCTCACTTAGCTAAACACACTTCCCTCCCTCAAACGTTTTTGGATTCTCTCCTCTTTTATCGTGTCCTTATATAGAAGATTTTTAGAATATTATCAGTGGCGTAATCTTTTATGATGGATTTTATTTTATGATATGCAGCCAAAACTCATTCTGGGCACAGAAAGTCTGGCAGATGTGGTGAAGTAATGGCTGTTAATTCAATTATATATATATATAATTACATATATAAACATGAAATATAAATTATATATATGTATTACACTATATGTTATATAAAATTATATATGTATGACACCAATATGTAATTATCTATATTATATATTATGTAATATAGATAATAATATATTATATAAATCATATATATATAAATATATATAAACATGAAATATTTTCTTGAAATAACACTTGACAGCAATCACAAGAGTTTCCCAAAATCATGGTTTGAATAAGTTTATAACTCACCCCAGGCATCTCCACAAATACCTATCAAAAAATAGGAAACGGCATTTCCTAAATGCCAGTCTGAGAACTGACACCAGTCAACAAGACATTTTCACAAACCCCTGAAAGCTTGACTCTGAAAACCAAATTTGTGATCGTGTGTTAAATAACCGAATGACTCGACTCCCAGGATTTATTTGCTATTGTGCTTGGGAGACACAGGGCGTCCCATAACTCTCCTGATGGCTTGAAAAGGAAGAGAAATGTATTACAGGCATATATATTTTTAATCTTAAAAGGAGACTTTACCATGAAGACTGGGCTTCCCAGGTGGCGCCAGTGGTAAAGCGCCCACCTGCCCATGCAGGAGACATAAGAGACACGGGTTTGATCTCTGGGTCGGGAAGATCCCCTGGAGGAAGGCACGGCAACCCACTCCAGTATCCTTGCCTGCAAAATGCCATGGACGGAGAAGCCTGGCAGCTACAGTCCATGGGGTCACAATGAGTCAGACACAACTCTGTGACTGAACAAAAACATGTGTTACTGGGACCTAACATGAAAAACTGATATTCTGCATTTGATTATATGTGCAAGTTGCCTTATAAACTTTCAATAAAACTATATTGAAAACATATTTTTACAAAAAAAAATAATTGGTTATCTTAAGTTTAACCACATTAGTGAGGTCATCGAGGTAGACCCGTCTCCAAAGCTAGTGGCCAACCTCTTTTAACAAACATGTTTTAAAAATTTAGGCAAACAGAAAATTTTCTGAAGCAAATAGTCTGACAAGTGTCTGTCGATAAGAAACACATTCTAGACTACAGGTTACAGGTCACTGATCTTTGGAGCTATGAAAAAACATTTTTTTCATTCGGTGATACAGAGAAGCTCTCTGCAATTCGAGTCAGACTCTCAACTTTGTGAAAATGAAAATTCGGAATAAAGATAGATTTCTCTTTAATTCTGAATAGCGCTTGTACAGCTATCTATTTTAAATGTTTGTTTATTTATTTGGGTGCACTGGCTCTTAGTCGAAGCAGGCAGGACCTGTGATCTTGGTGGCAGCCTCTGGGATCTTTAGTTACGGCATGCAGGGTCTTAGCTGAGGCATTTGGGATCTAGTTCCTTGACCAGGGATCAAACCTGGACGCCCTGCATTGGGAGTGCAGCGTCTTAGCCACCGGGCCACCTACCAGGCCTCGTAACTATTTACTGATCTTCACCATGTCAGTCTCAAAAGGTTAAGTTACTGTCTGAAAACAAAGCTATGCCCGTATTCCCTTTCCTATTCGGGGTGTTCCGATAACTGCTGCTTGAAGCCCATTGCTACTGCTTTGCTTACAAATTTAAACCAATGATGACTTTACAGTTTTTTTAATTTAAAGATAAATTTAAAAAAAATAAAAAGGGAAGTATGTTGGGGCCGTATAATGGTCTAGGATCACTCCTCACTGTGACAGTGAGTGGGGTTCTGACCAACACATTTCTTTAAAGCGGGGCTTATCTGTGATCAAGTTTTTAAAACCATAAGTAAATTCATTTACACATGTCTCAATAAGTAGAATTTTTAAAAAATATATTAGTTTTTCCCATTTTCAGGCAACCTCAGCTCTTTTTCCTTGATGCAAACTGAAGTATTATGTTTAAATGGCAACTCATTCCAGCATTCTTGCCTAGAGAGTCCCATGGACGGAGGAGCCTGGCGGGCTACAGTCCGGAGGGTCACAAGAGTAGGACACGACTTAGTAACTAAACCACCACAAGCAGCACTTGATTTCCACCTAACATTTGTATGAAACAGGTTTTTAACCCCTCACTACTAATAAAATTCATTTTTCTTCTAGACTACCATTCTTGCATTTACATATAAGCACCACCTAACATTTGTATGAAACAGGTTTTAACCCCTCACTACTAATAAAATTCATTTTTCTTCTAGACTACCATCCTTGCATTTACATATAAGCACCACCTAACATTTGTATGAAACAGGTTTTAACCCCTCACTACTAATAAAATTCATTTTTCTTCTAGACTACCATCCTTGCATTTACATATAAGCACCACCTAACATTTGTATGAAACAGGTTTTAACCCCTCACTACTAATAAAATTCATTTTTCTTCTAGACTACCATCCTTGTATTTACATATAAGCACCACCTAACATTTGTATGAAACAGGTTTTAACCCCTCACTACTAATAAAATTCATTTTTCTTCTAGACTACCATCCTTGCATTTACATATAAGCACCACCTAACATTTGTATGAAACAGGTTTTAACCCCTCACTACTAATAAAATTCATTTTTCTTCTAGACTACCATCCTTGCATTTACATATAAGCACCACCTAACATTTGTATGAAACAGGTTTTAACCCCTCACTACTAATAAAATTCATTTTTCTTCTAGACTACCATCCTTGCATTTACATATAAGCACCACCTAACATTTGTATGAAACAGGTTTTAACCCCTCACTACTAATAAAATTCATTTTTCTTCTAGACTACCATCCTTGCATTTACATATAAGCACCACCTAACATTTGTATGAAACAGGTTTTAACCCCTCACTACTAATAAAATTCATTTTTCTTCTAGACTACCATCCTTGCATTTACATATAAGCACCACCTAACATTTGTATGAAACAGGTTTTAACCCCTCACTACTAATAAAATTCATTTTTCTTCTAGACTACCATCCTTGCATTTACATATAAGCACCACCTAACATTTGTATGAAACAGGTTTTAACCCCTCACTACTAATAAAATTCATTTTTCTTCTAGACTACCATCCTTGCATTTACATATAAGCACCACCTAACATTTGTATGAAACAGGTTTTAACCCCTCACTACTAATAAAATTCATTTTTCTTCTAGACTACCATCCTTGCATTTACATATAAGCACCACCTAACATTTGTATGAAACAGGTTTTAACCCCTCACTACTAATAAAATTCATTTTTCTTCTAGACTACCATCCTTGCATTTACATATAAGCACCACCTAACATTTGTATGAAACAGGTTTTAACCCCTCACTACTAATAAAATTCATTTTTCTTCTAGACTACCATCCTTGCATTTACATATAAGCACCACCTAACATTTGTATGAAACAGGTTTTAACCCCTCACTACTAATAAAATTCATTTTTCTTCTAGACTACCATCCTTGCATTTACATATAAGCACCACCTAACATTTGTATGAAACAGGTTTTAACCCCTCACTACTAATAAAATTCATTTTTCTTCTAGACTACCATTCTTGCATTTACATATAAGCACCACCTAACATTTGTATGAAACAGGTTTTAACCCCTCACTACTAATAAAATTCATTTTTCTTCTAGACTACCATCCTTGCATTTACATATAAGCACCACCTAACATTTGTATGAAACAGGTTTTAACCCCTCACTACTAATAAAATTCATTTTTCTTCTAGACTACCATCCTTGCATTTACATATAAGCACCACCTAACATTTGTATGAAACAGGTTTTAACCCCTCACTACTAATAAAATTCATTTTTCTTCTAGACTACCATCCTTGCATTTACATATAAGCACCACCTAACATTTGTATGAAACAGGTTTTAACCCCTCACTACTAATAAAATTCATTTTTCTTCTAGACTACCATCCTTGCATTTACATATAAGCACCACCTAACATTTGTATGAAACAGGTTTTAACCCCTCACTACTAATAAAATTCATTTTTCTTCTAGACTACCATTCTTGCATTTACATACAAGCACCACCTAACATTTGTAGAAGCAGGTTTTAACCCCTCACTACTAATAAAATTCATTTTTCTTCTAGACTACCATTCTTGCATTTACATATAAGCACCACCTAACATTGTATGAAGCAGGTTTTAACCCCTCACTACTAATAAAATTCATTTTTCTCCTAGACTACCATTCTTGCATTTACATACAAGCACCACCTAACATTTGTATGAAACAGGTTTTAACCCCTCACTACTAATAAAATTCATTTTTCTCCTAGACTACCATTCTTGCATTTACATACAAGCACCACCTAACATTTGTATGAAACAGGTTTTAACCCCTCACTACTAATAAAATTCATTTTTCTTCTAGACTACCATTCTTGCATTTACATACAAGCACCACCTAACATTTGTATGAAACAGGTTTTAACCCCTCACTACTAATAAATTCATTTTTCTTCTAGACTACCATCCTTGCATTTACATATAAGCACCACCTAACATTTGTATGAAACAGGTTTTAACCCCTCACTACTAATAAAATTCATTTTTCTTCTAGACTACCATTCTTGCATTTACATATAAGCACCACCTAACATTTGTATGAAACAGGTTTTAACCCCTCACTACTAATAAAATTCATTTTTCTTCTAGACTACCATTCTTGCATTTACATATAAGCACCACCTAACATTTGTATGAAACAGTTTTAACCCCTCACTACTAATAAAATTCATTTTTCTCCTAGACTACCATCCTTGCATTTACATATAAGCACCACCTAACATTTGTATGAAACAGGTTTTAACCCCTCACTACTAATAAAATTCATTTTTCTCCTAGACTACCATTCTTGCATTTACATACAAGCACCACCTAACATTTGTATGAAACAGGTTTTAACCCCTCACTACTAATAAAATTCATTTTTCTTCTAGACTACCATTCTTGCATTTACATATAAGCACCACCTAACATTTGTATGAAACAGATTTTAACCCCTCACTACTAATAAAATTCATTTTTCTCCTAGACTACCATTCTTGCATTTACATATAAGCACCACCTAACATTTGTATGAAACAGGTTTTAACCCCTCACTACTAATAAATTCATTTTTCTTCTAGACTACCATTCTTGCATTTACATACAAGCACCACCTAACATTTGTATGAAACAGGTTTTAACCCCTCACTACTAATAAAATTCATTTTTCTTCTAGACTACCATCCTTGCATTTACATACAAGCACCACCTAACATTTGTATGAAACAAGTTTAACCCCTCACTACTAATAAAATTCATTTTTCTCCTAGACTACCATCCTTGCATTTACATATAAGCACCACCTAACATTTGTATGAAACAGGTTTTAACCCCTCACTACTAATAAAATTCATTTTTCTCCTAGACTACCGTCCTTGCATTTACATATAAGCACCACCTAACATTTGTATGAAACAGGTTTTAACCCCTCACTACTAATAAAATTCATTTTTCTTCCTAGACTACCATCCTTGCATTTACATAGAAGCACCACCTAACATTTGTATGAAACAGGTTTTAACCCCTCACTACTAATAAAATTCATTTTTCTTCTAGACTACCATCCTTGCATTTACATAGAAGCACCACCTAACATTTGTATGAAACAGGTTTTAACCCCTCACTACTAATAAAATTCATTTTTCTTCTAGACTACCATTCTTGCATTTACATAGAAGCACCACCTAACATTTGTATGAAACAGGTTTTAACCCCTCACTACTAATAAAATTCATTTTTCTCCTAGACTACCATTCTTGCATTTACATACAAGCACCACCTAACATTTGTATGAAACAGGTTTTAACCCCTCACTACTAATAAAATTCATTTTTCTTCTAGACTACCATTCTTGCATTTACATACAAGCACCACCTAACATTTGTATGAAACAGGTTTTAACCCCTCACTACTAATAAAATTCATTTTTCTCCTAGACTACCATCCTTGCATTTACATATAAGCACCACCTAACATTTGTATGAAACAGGTTTTAATCCCTCACTACTAATAAAATTCATTTTTCTCCTAGACTACCATCCTTGCATTTACATAGAAGCACCACCTAACATTTGTATGAAACAGGTTTTAACCCCTCACTACTAATAAAATTCATTTTTCTCCTAGACTACCATCCTTGCATTTACATACAA
Organism: Bos indicus x Bos taurus; assembly: GCF_003369695.1. Taxonomy (NCBI): domain Eukaryota; kingdom Metazoa; phylum Chordata; class Mammalia; order Artiodactyla; family Bovidae; genus Bos; species Bos indicus x Bos taurus. Next base: position 5,305,526 of record NC_040105.1, on the reverse strand, counting down.
GCACCACCTAACATTTGTATGAAACAGGTTTTAACCCCTCACTACTAATAAAATTCATTTTTCTTCTAGACTACCATCCTTGCATTTACATATAAGCACCACCTAACATTTGTATGAAACAGGTTTTAACCCCTCACTACTAATAAAATTCATTTTTCTTCTAGACTACCATCCTTGCATTTACATAGAAGCACCACCTAACATTTGTATGAAACAGGTTTTAACCCCTCACTACTAATAAAATTCCTTTTTCTCCTAGACTACCATCCTTGCATTTACATAGAAGCACCACCTAACATTTGTATGAAACAGGTTTTAACCCCTCACTACTAATAAAATTCATTTTTCTCCTAGACTACCATCCTTGCATTTACATAGAAGCACCACCTAACATTTGTATGAAACAGGTTTTAACCCCTCACTACTAATAAAATTCATTTTTCTTCTAGACTACCATCCTTGCATTTACATAGAAGCACCACCTAACATTTGTATGAAACAGGTTTTAACCCCTCACTACTAATAAAATTCATTTTTCTTCTAGACTACCATTCTTGCATTTACATATAAGCACCACCTAACATTTGTATGAAACAGGTTTTAACCCCTCACTACTAATAAAATTCATTTTTCTTCTAGACTACCATTCTTGCATTTACATATAAGCACCACCTAACATTTGTATGAAACAGGTTTTAACCCCTCACTACTAATAAAATTCATTTTTCTCCTAGACTACCATTCTTGCATTTACATACAAGCACCACCTAACATTTGTATGAAACAGGTTTTAACCCCTCACTACTAATAAAATTCATTTTTCTCCTAGACTACCATTCTTGCATTTACATACAAGCACCACCTAACATTTGTATGAAACAGGTTTTAACCCCTCACTACTAATAAAATTCCTTTTTCTCCTAGACTACCATCCTTGCATTTACATACAAGCACCACCTAACATTTGTATGAAACAGGTTTTAAACCCCTCACTACTAATAAAATTCATTTTTCTCCTAGACTACCATCCTTGCATTTACATATAAGCACCACCTAACATTTGTATGAAACAGGTTTTAACCCCTCACTACTAATAAAATTCATTTTTCTTCTAGACTACCATTCTTGCATTTACATATAAGCACCACCTAACATTTGTATGAAACAGGTTTTAACCCCTCACTACTAATAAAATTCATTTTTCTTCTAGACTACCATTCTTGCATTTACATATAAGCACCACCTAACATTTGTATGAAACAGGTTTTAACCCCTCACTACTACTAAAATTCATTTTTCTCCTAGACTACCATCCTTGCATTTACATATAAGCACCACCTAACATTTGTATGAAACAGGTTTTAACCCCTCACTACTACTAAAATTCATTTTTCTCCTAGACTACCATTCTTGCATTTACATATAAGCACCACCTAACATTTGTATGAAACAGGTTTTAACCCCTCACTACTACTAAAATTCATTTTTCTCCTAGACTACCATCCTTGCATTTACATATAAGCACCACCTAACATTTGTATGAAACAGGTTTTAACCCCTCACTACTACTAAAATTCATTTTTCTCCTAGACTACCATCCTTGCATTTACATACAAGCACCACCTAACATTTGTATGAAACAGGTTTTAACCCCTCACTACTAATAAAATTCCTTTTTCTTCTAGACTACCATTCTTGCATTTACATACAAGCACCACCTAACATTTGTATGAAACAGGTTTTAACCCCTCACTACTACTAAAATTCATTTTTCTCCTAGACTACCATCCTTGCAATTACATAGAAGCACCACCTAACATTTGTATGAAACAGGTTTTAACCCCTCACTACTACTAAAATTCATTTTTCTCCAAGACTACCATCCTTGCATTTACATAGAATCACCACCTAACATTTGTATGAAACAGGTTTTAACCCCTCACTACTACTAAAATTCATTTTTCTCCTAGACTACCATCCTTGCATTTACATATAAGCACCACCTAACATTTGTATGAAACAGGTTTTAACCCCTCACTACTAATAAAATTCCTTTTTTCTTCTAGACTACCATCCTTGCATTTACATATAAGCACCACCTAACATTTGTATGAAACAGGTTTTAACCCCTCACTACTAATAAAATTCCTTTTTCTTCTAGACTACCATCCTTGCATTTACATATAAGCACCACCTAACATTTGTATGAAACAGGTTTTAACCCCTCACTACTACTAAAATTCATTTTTCTTCTAGACTACCATCCTTGCATTTACATATAAGCACCACCTAACATTTGTATGAAACAGGTTTTAACCCCTCACTACTAATAAAATTCCTTTTTCTTCTAGACTACCATCCTTGCATTTACATATAAGCACCACCTAACATTTGTATGAAACAGGTTTTAACCCCTCACTACTACTAAAATTCATTTTTCTCCTAGACTACCATTCTTGCATTTACATATAAGCACCACCTAACATTTGTATGAAACAGGTTTTAACCCGTCACTACTACTAAAATTCATTTTTCTCCTAGACTACCATCCTTGCATTTACATATAAGCACCACCTAACATTTGTATGAAACAGGTTTTAACCCCTCACTACTACTAAAATTCATTTTTCTCCTAGACTACCATCCTTGCATTTACATATAAGCACCACCTAACATTTGTATGAAACAGGTTTTAACCCCTCACTACTACTAAAATTCATTTTTCTCCTAGACTACCATCCTTGCATTTACATATAAGCACCACCTAACATTTGTATGAAACAGGTTTTAACCCCTCACTACTAATAAAATTCCTTTTTCTTCTAGACTACCATCCTTGCATTTACATATAAGCACCACCTAACATTTGTATGAAACAGGTTTTAACCCCTCACTACTACTAAAATTCATTTTTCTCCTAGACTACCATTCTTGCATTTACATATAAGCACCACCTAACATTTGTATGAAACAGGTTTTAACCCGTCACTACTACTAAAATTCATTTTTCTCCTAGACTACCATCCTTGCATTTACATATAAGCACCACCTAACATTTGTATGAAACAGGTTTTAACCCCTCACTACTACTAAAATTCATTTTTCTCCTAGACTACCATCCTTGCATTTACATATAAGCACCACCTAACATTTGTATGAAACAGGTTTTAACCCCTCACTACTACTAAAATTCATTTTTCTCCTAGAATACCATCCTTGCATTTACATATAAGCACCACCTAACATTTGTATGAAACAGGTTTTAACCCCTCACTACTAATAAAATTCCTTTTTCTTCTAGACTACCATCCTTGCATTTACATATAAGCACCACCTAACATTTGTATGAAACAGGTTTTAACCCCTCACTACTACTAAAAATCATTCTTCTCCTAGACTACCATCCTTGCATTTACATATAAGCACCACCTAACATTTGTATGAAACAGGTTTTAACCCCTCACTACTAATAAAATTCATTCTTCTCCTAGACTACCATCCTTGCATTTACATATAAGCACCACCTAACATTTGTATGAAACAGGTTTTAACCCCTCACTACTAATAAAATTCCTTTTTCTTCTAGACTACCATCCTTGCATTTACATATAAGCACCACCTAACATTTGTATGAAACAGGTTTTAACCCCACTACTACTAAAATTCATTTTTCTCCTAGACTACCATCCTTGCATTTACATATAAGCACCACCTAACATTTGTATGAAACAGGTTTTAACCCCTCACTACTAATAAAATTCCTTTTTCTTCTAGACTACCATCCTTGCATTTACATATAAGCACCACCTAACATTTGTATGAAACAGGTTTTAACCCCTCACTATTACTAAAATTCCTTTTTTCTCCTAGACTACCATCCTTGCATTTACATATAAGCACCACCTAACATTTGTATGAAACAGGTTTTAACCCCTCACTACTAATAAAATTCCTTTTTCTTCTAGACTACCATCCTTGCATTTACATATAAGCACCACCTAACATTTGTATGAAACAGGTTTTAACCCCTCACTACTACTAAAATTCATTTTTCTCCTAGACTACCATTCTTGCATTTACATATAAGCACCACCTAACATTTGTATGAAACAGGTTTTAACCCGTCACTACTACTAAAATTCATTTTTCTCCTAGACTACCATCCTTGCATTTACATATAAGCACCACCTAACATTTGTATGAAACAGGTTTTAACCCCTCACTACTACTAAAATTCATTTTTCTCCTAGACTACCATCCTTGGATTTACATATAAGAACCACCTAACATTGTATGAAACAGGTTTTAACCCCTCACTACTACTAAAATTCATTTTTCTCCTAGACTACCATCCTTGCATTTACATATAAGCACCACCTAACATTTGTATGAAACAGGTTTTAACCCCTCACTACTAATAAAATTCCTTTTTCTTCTAGACTACCATCCTTGCATTTACATATAAGCACCACCTAACATTTGTATGAAACAGGTTTTAACCCCTCACTACTAATAAAATTCATTCTTCTCCTAGACTACCATCCTTGCATTTACATATAAGCACCACCTAACATTTGTATGAAACAGGTTTTAACCCCTCACTACTAATAAAATTCATTTTTCTTCTAGACTACCATTCTTGCATTTACATACAAGCACCACCTAACATTTGTATGAAACAGGTTTTAACCCCTCACTACTAATAAAATTCATTTTTCTCCTACACTACCATCCTTGCATTTACATATAAGCACCACCTAACATTTGTATGAAACAGGTTTTAACCCCTCACTACTAATAAAATTCCTTTTTCTTCTAGACTACCATCCTTGCATTTACATATAAGCACCACCTAACATTTGTATGAAACAGGTTTTAACCCCTCACTACTACTAAAATTCATTCTTCTCCTAGACTACCATCCTTGCATTTACATATAAGCACCACCTAACATTTGTATGAAACAGGTTTTAACCCCTCACTACTAATAAAATTCATTCTTCTCCTAGACTACCATCCTTGCATTTACATATAAGCACCACCTAACATTTGTATGAAACAGGTTTTAACCCCTCACTACTAATAAAATTCATTCTTCTCCTAGACTACCATCCTTGCATTTACATATAAGCACCACCTAACATTTGTATGAAACAGGTTTTAACCCCTCACTACTAATAAAATTCATTTTTCTTCTAGACTACCATTCTTGCGTTTACATACAAGCACCACCTAACATTTGTATGAAACAGGTTTTAACCCCTCACTACTAATAAAATTCATTTTTCTCCTACACTACCATCCTTGCATTTACATATAAGCACCACCTAACATTTGTATGAAACAGGTTTTAACCCCTCACTACTAATAAAATTCATTTTTCTTCTAGACTACCATCCTTGCATTTACATATAAGCACCACCTAACATTTGTATGAAACAGGTTTTAACCCCTCACTACTAATAAAATTCATTCTTCTCCTAGACTACCATCCTTGCATTTACATATAAGCACCACCTAACATTTGTATGAAACAGGTTTTAACCCCTCACTACTAATAAAATTCATTCTTCTCCTAGACTACCATCCTTGCATTTACATATAAGCACCACCTAACATTTGTATGAAACAGGTTTTAACCCCTCACTACTAATAAAATTCATTTTTCTTCTAGACTACCATCCTTGCATTTACATATAAGCACCACCTAACATTTGTATGAAACAGGTTTTAACCCCTCACTACTAATAAAATTCATTTTGCTTCTAGACTACCATTCTTGCATTTACATATAAGCAGCACCTAACATTTGTATGAAACAGGTTTTAACCCCTCACTACTACTAAAATTCATTTTTCTCCTAGACTACCATCCTTGCATTTACATACAAGCACCACCTAACATTTGTATGAAACAGGTTTTAACCCCTCACTACTACTAAAATTCATTTTCTTCTAGACTACCATCCTTGCATTTACATATAAGCACCACCTAACATTTGTATGAAACAGGTTTTAACCCCTCACTACTAATAAAATTCATTTTTCTTCTAGACTACCATCGTTGCATTTACATATAAGCACCACCTAACATTTGTATGAAACAGGTTTTAACCCCTCACTACTAATACAATTCCTTTTTCTTCTAGACTACCATCCTTGCATTTACATAGAAGCACCACCTAACATTTGTATGAAACAGGTTTTAACCCCTCACTACTAATACAATTCCTTTTTCTTCTAGACTACCATTCTTGCATTTACATACAAGCACCACCTAACATTTGTATGAAACAGGTTTTAACCCCTCACTACTAATAAAATTCATTTTTCTCCTACACTACCATCCTTGCATTTACATATAAGCACCACCTAACATTTGTATGAAACAGGTTTTAACCCCTCACTACTAATAAAATTCATTTTTCTTCTAGACTACCATCCTTGCATTTACATATAAGCACCACCTAACATTTGTATGAAACAGGTTTTAACCCCTCACTACTACTAAAATTCATTCTTCTCCTAGACTACCATCCTTGCATTTACATATAAGCACCACCTAACATTTGTATGAAACAGGTTTTAACCCCTCACTACTAATAAAATTCATTCTTCTCCTAGACTACCATCCTTGCATTTACATATAAGCACCACCTAACATTTGTATGAAACAGGTTTTAACCCCTCACTACTAATAAAATTCATTCTTCTCCTAGACTACCATCCTTGCATTTACATATAAGCACCACCTAACATTTGTATGAAACAGGTTTTAACCCCTCACTACTAATAAAATTCATTTTTCTTCTAGACTACCATTCTTGCATTTACATACAAGCACCACCTAACATTTGTATGAAACAGGTTTTAACCCCTCACTACTAATAAAATTCATTTTTCTCCTACACTACCATCCTTGCATTTACATATAAGCACCACCTAACATTTGTATGAAACAGGTTTTAACCCCTCACTACTAATAAAATTCATTTTTCTTCTAGACTACCATCCTTGCATTTACATATAAGCACCACCTAACATTTGTATGAAACAGGTTTTAACCCCTCACTACTACTAAAATTCATTCTTCTCCTAGACTACCATCCTTGCATTTACATATAAGCACCACCTAACATTTGTATGAAACAGGTTTTAACCCCTCACTACTAATAAAATTCATTCTTCTCCTAGACTACCATCCTTGCATTTACATATAAGCACCACCTAACATTTGTATGAAACAGGTTTTAACCCCTCACTACTAATAAAATTCATTCTTCTCCTAGACTACCATCCTTGCATTTACATATAAGCACCACCTAACATTTGTATGAAACAGGTTTTAACCCCTCACTACTAATAAAATTCATTTTTCTTCTAGACTACCATTCTTGCATTTACATACAAGCACCACCTAACATTTGTATGAAACAGGTTTTAACCCCTCACTACTAATAAAATTCATTTTTCTCCTACACTACCATCCTTGCATTTACATATAAGCACCACCTAACATTTGTATGAAACAGGTTTTAACCCCTCACTACTAATAAAATTCATTTTTCTTCTAGACTACCATCCTTGCATTTACATATAAGCACCACCTAACATTTGTATGAAACAGGTTTTAACCCCTCACTACTACTAAAATTCATTCTTCTCCTAGACTACCATCCTTGCATTTACATATAAGCACCACCTAACATTTGTATGAAACAGGTTTTAACCCCTCACTACTAATAAAATTCATTCTTCTCCTAGACTACCATCCTTGCATTTACATATAAGCACCACCTAACATTTGTATGAAACAGGTTTTAACCCCTCACTACTAATAAAATTCATTCTTCTCCTAGACTACCATCCTTGCATTTACATATAAGCACCACCTAACATTTGTATGAAACAGGTTTTAACCCCTCACTACTAATAAAATTCATTTTTCTTCTAGACTACCATTCTTGCATTTACATACAAGCACCACCTAACATTTGTATGAAACAGGTTTTAACCCCTCACTACTAATAAAATTCATTTTTCTCCTACACTACCATCCTTGCATTTACATATAAGCACCACCTAACATTTGTATGAAACAGGTTTTAACCCCTCACTACTAATAAAATTCATTTTTCTTCTAGACTACCATCCTTGCATTTACATATAAGCACCACCTAACATTTGTATGAAACAGGTTTTAACCCCTCACTACTACTAAAATTCATTCTTCTCCTAGACTACCATCCTTGCATTTACATATAAGCACCACCTAACATTTGTATGAAACAGGTTTTAACCCCTCACTACTAATAAAATTCATTCTTCTCCTAGACTACCATCCTTGCATTTACATATAAGCACCACCTAACATTTGTATGAAACAGGTTTTAACCCCTCACTACTAATAAAATTCATTCTTCTCCTAGACTACCATCCTTGCATTTACATATAAGCACCACCTAACATTTGTATGAAACAGGTTTTAACCCCTCACTACTAATAAAATTCATTTTTCTTCTAGACTACCATCCTTGCATTTACATATAAGCACCACCTAACATTTGTATGAAACAGGTTTTAACCCCTCACTACTAATACAATTCCTTTTTCTTCTAGACTACCATCCTTGCATTTACATAGAAGCACCACCTAACATTTGTATGAAAACAGGTTTTAACCCCTCACTACTAATAAAATTCATTCTTCTCCTAGACTACCATCCTTGCATTTACATATAAGCACCACCTAACATTTGTATGAAACAGGTTTTAACCCCTCACTACTAATAAAATTCATTTTTCTTCTAGACTACCATTCTTGCATTTACATACAAGCACCACCTAACATTTGTATGAAACAGGTTTTAACCCCTCACTACTAATAAAATTCATTCTTCTCCTAGACTACCATCCTTGCATTTACATAGAAGCACCACCTAACATTTGTATGAAACAGGTTTTAACCCCTCACTACTAATACAATTCCTTTTTCTTCTAGACTACCATCCTTGCATTTACATAGAAGCACCACCTAACATTTGTATGAAACAGGTTTTAACCCCTCACTACTAATAAAATTCATTTTTCTTCTAGACTACCATCCTTGCATTTACATATAAGCACCACCTAACATTTGTATGAAACAGGTTTTAACCCCTCACTACTAATACAATTCCTTTTTCTTCTAGACTACCATCCTTGCATTTACATAGAAGCACCACCTAACATTTGTATGAAACAGGTTTTAACCCCTCACTACTAATACAATTCCTTTTTCTTCTAGACTACCATCCTTGCATTTACATATAAGCACCACCTAACATTTGTATGAAACAGGTTTAACCCCTCACTACTAATAAAATTCATTTTTCTTCTAGACTACCATTCTTGCATTTACATACAAGCACCACCTAACATTTGTATGAAACAGGTTTTAACCCCTCACTACTAATAAAATTCATTTTTCTCCTACACTACCATCCTTGCATTTACATATAAGCACCACCTAACATTTGTATGAAACAGGTTTTAACCCCTCACTACTAATAAAATTCATTTTTCTTCTAGACTACCATCCTTGCATTTACATATAAGCACCACCTAACATTTGTATGAAACAGGTTTTAACCCCTCACTACTACTAAAATTCATTCTTCTCCTAGACTACCATCCTTGCATTTACATATAAGCACCACCTAACATTTGTATGAAACAGGTTTTAACCCCTCACTACTACTAAAATTCATTCTTCTCCTAGACTACCATCCTTGCATTTACATATAAGCACCACCTAACATTTGTATGAAACAGGTTTTAACCCCTCACTACTAATAAAATTCATTCTTCTCCTAGACTACCATCCTTGCATTTACATATAAGCACCACCTAACATTTGTATGAAACAGGTTTTAACCCCTCACTACTAATAAAATTCATTCTTCTCCTAGACTACCATCCTTGCATTTACATATAAGCACCACCTAACATTTGTATGAAACAGGTTTTAACCCCTCACTACTAATAAAATTCATTTTTCTCCTAGACTACCATCCTTGCATTTACATATAAGCACCACCTAACATTTGTATGAAACAGGTTTTAACCCCTCACTACTAATAAAATTCATTTTTCTCCTACACTACCATCCTTGCATTTACATAGAAGCATCACCTAACATTTGTATGAAACAGGTTTTAACCCCTCACTACTAATAAAATTCCTTTTTCTTCTAGACTACCATCCTTGCATTTACATATAAGCACCACCTAACATTTGTATGAAACAGGTTTTAACCCCTCACTACTAATAAAATTCATTTTTCTCCTACACTACCATCCTTGCATTTACATATAAGCACCACCTAACATTTGTATGAAACAGGTTTTAACCCCTCACTACTAATAAAATTCATTTTTCTTCTAGACTACCATCCTTGCATTTACATATAAGCACCACCTAACATTTGTATGAAACAGGTTTTAACCCCTCACTACTACTAAAATTCATTCTTCTCCTAGACTACCATCCTTGCATTTACATATAAGCACCACCTAACATTTGTATGAAACAGGTTTTAACCCCTCACT